>NW_026775577.1:82443254-84965754 GCF_030987335.1 Cornus florida | reverse complement strand
TGACGTGACTATACAAGACTAGATTGGTCCAGGATCTGCAGCATCGCACGATATCCCAGGCCAGGTAGGTCCGCATCATGTGCGCCTCCTCAGAAGCAATCTGATCAAAATTTTTATCTACAAGTCTATGGTGTGTATATATATATATATATACACCAATATATGTATATAATAAAGTAAACATCCTTTCTCTTATCCTATCATGTCACACCACTTGTATATTTCACTCAAGACTGCCTGACCGTCTCTCTTTAGGCAATCACATACAAAAATGGGAAAAGGTAAAAGTAGTGAAGTGTTAGGTCATCATTACTTGCTTCCCATCACATGCACCACCTGCACCTGCAACTCTCTTTCTTTCTTTCTCTCACTATTATCAAATTTTGTATCAAATACCCCCAAATTAGTTTAGAAAACCCCCAACACTATGAAAATTGATCGCATTGCACCATGTCTGTGATAAAAGGACGAAACTACCCTTTTGATATACCAAATCAATTAAAAAAGCCAAAATAGGTATTTTACCAATTACTAAAATACCCTTAGTGACAAAACGATCGCCTCTTGAGTCGTCTCCGACTATGGGCCTTTGTCTGAAGAACCAGCAACTATACCTCCTACACCAAACGGCGCTGCTTTCAACATACTCTTAGTTAAATTCTGCTTCAATTGGCAAAATACCTATTTTGCCAATTGGCTACAGGAGGTCCTTCCTCAATTAGCGGGCCTTTTCTTTGTATAAGTAGAACTGAGCTTCAATTCTGCTTCTCCACAGAGGTATTTTTACAGGTTTTAATTAAATAGTTCCAAAAATTGTTTTTAAAACGGCGTTGGAGTTAAATTAGACTTGTTTAATCGAGGTTTGGTTTGGTTAATTTGGTTTTTCTTTCGGTTGGAATTGAAGCGTTTGATGGAGGGACTCGAAGGTGCCGAAGTTAGATCCGGAGAAATTGGAGTCGAATCGTTCCAGTTCGGTGAGGAAATTCAAAGATTAATGTCCGCACCGCCGGAAGCCGGTAGCTCCTTCACTGCACTTCTCGATGTCGCTCCTGCACTCACCACAATCTGACGATACTCCTGCGGAACTTTCCGGTGAGGTTTGGAATAATCATCACAATCCCTATCATATTCAGTCACTCAATTGTACTCCGACGTTTCCGTCCAACACTGCTCTACTTGATCATGCTTCTAAGTTCTCCGTCTTTGCTGCCACAGTGAACTCACCAGAGATGAGCTCAATTCCGTCCAATTCGAGCGGGAATTCGCATAAAGTGAAACCAAAACCGTTTGATTCGGATTCAAATCATGATTCATCACCGATGGCGTTTGTGAAGGGAAAAAATCCCCCTTCCAGTAAAAATCGTCCACGTCATCACATTACAAAATTATTCTAGATACCACAAGGGCCCAATCGGTGCCAAGCCCAAATTGGATCGGACCAGTCCAGAGCAAGCCCAGACAAGGCCTTAGCTCCCACATGGATCGCAGACCCAGGCCACCCGGCCCAACTTCTAAGCCCAGACGTCGACAGCCCGTAACACCAAGGGTGAACTCCAAGCCTATTAGCTGAAACGTCTGGGTTAGCCCACATTTAGCCTAATTGTGGTTAAAGGAAGTCCAGTCTTGCTAGGCCAAGGAATCACAAAAAAGAACAAGTTCTGTACAAGGAAAACTCTGCATGGAAAGAATTGTAAAAAGGAAAGGATTATAATTGTAAAGAAAATCATATATGGAATGAATTGGAGGACAAGCCATGCGACCAAAATTCCACCACTGTATTTCTTATAAATAAAGGCTTAGACCTCCAATAAAAGGATCGAGCATAATATACATGTTCTGAGTTTTATTCTTACTTGTTTTGAGTAAGTTGTATTTTTCTTTTTATTTATTTCAATAGAGAGAAATTTTGCACCTACACTTTGGCGCCGTCTATGGGAAACGTATAGAAAGATACTCCCACTTTTGTTTCAAATTAATTTTATTTCCACGAACTGGAATGTCAAACGGAGAATTAACGGTGGCAGATCAACAGACGGAGTTGATGCAAAAGATACGAGAAGAGTTCTTGCACCAATTCGAAGCGCTTTGTGATACCCCTCAATTCTAGAGCCATGGGTGATCAAGTCCGAGCACAGATCTAAGGGATACAAAACAATTAAGTATATAAACAAGCATTTGAATACAGAAAAAGAATAATAAATAAATAAATAAATAATAAGCTGAAAGAAACTAAATAATAAATCCTTATTTTAAAATCCTCAAATAAATAATAATTAAAAATCCAATAATAAAATCCTCCAATCCTCGGATAGTAGTAATTAATTAAACTACAACTCAGGAATCCATATTGTGGACCCCTAATAATATCCTTACTGAAATAACTGAACTGAAATAAAACTAATAATTAAACCACGAAGAAGAGTCTTATGTAGAGTCGGAAGAGTGAATGACTATCTCTGCTCGACACGAACAATCTCTAAGACTGGAACTGACGACCACCTGAAAAATAATGGTGGGTCAGACCCACATACAAGTTATAATCTATTACATCCCAAACAGAGACCCGATACACGTACACATCCTAATTAATTCAACAATAACTAAATAGTCCATAAATAGATATATACACACTAAAGGAACCTCACTAGACTATAGAGTTGTCTCAACCTGAATAGTAGGCAACATGCAAAACGCACATATAGTGAGCATGAGTACCTAGACCTACTAGGGTACACAACTACACTATATCTAACTACACATTCCTGGCAATATACGCACCCTAACCACTGATCCTGAGACTCAAGCTCACATCATGGCGTATACTTATATATGTAAAGTCCGTCATATCCAACCATCAAAATAAACTATCCAATTATTATTTTAATAATATGTTATCCAACTATTCCGTTGACCTGACATGAATAAGTAGGACGTAACCCTATGGTTAATCCGTTCCCTTATTAAAAATAGGTAGGGCTTAACTCTTAAGTTAATACATCCCTAATATGCCCCCATCCCATAATGGTGCATTAATCCATATCATAATCAAATATAAGTTTCAAATCCAATGATAATGTAAATAATGTTTACATATAATAATCCAAATAAACATGATATAAACCATATACACATCATTTGCATTTACTTGAGTAAAAAGTATAAATTCTAAGTAGCATGCACTTAATTTACATCACAAAAAATTAAAATGCATCTCAACTAAATTGTACATCTCCATGTTTTGATTAAATTAATTTAAATCTAAGCGTTGACTAAAATAATTTAAACCAACAATATCTAATTAATTTATCCTTCTAAAATTAATTAAATTCCATACTTAGCATGTAAACTTAAATCATGCATACCAATTCTTAATGAATCTATTTAAATTAAATAAATATTTAATTCAAGTCCATCAATCAAAACTAACAAATATTAATTTAATATTCTAACATTAAATAAATTAATATTAAAAATATTTAATGCAAAAACTATTTAATCAAAACAAAATAAATAAATCATTATATTAATCATAATCCCAATCATTATATTAATCATTATATCCATAATAGTACCAATCATTATACCAACCATGGCATTATATAACAATCTATTTTTTTTTTTTTTTTAAAGGAATTGTCAACAACTTCCTCGATTGGCGTGCTCAATGAAAGAAAACAAATTCCAAACCCAGTTTTATGAATTGCTACAATTAGATTCAAGCCACTTTCTAGCTTGCCTCGTTCGACTTGCCTAGCTTGTAAAAACACTAATTTTGACTTTACTCACATACAAACTAATGCATGGAAAAAATAAAATAAATAAAATAAAAACCAAATTTAATTCATGCTAACATAAGTCATGTAAAAAATAAATAAATAAATAAAAATAAAAATAAATTCAACCCAAGGCCACCAACAGTGTAGGCAAAAGAAAAATAATTAAAACCCATGAACTGAAATTTCAAAATAAATCTATGTAATTAAATCAAATTAATTTATTTAAAGAACCTAGAATTAATCTAGCATGCATAGAGTATGAATCAAAGGAGAAGAGAAAAATTAAAACTTGCCTTTAGGGATTTGATAAAAAAAACCCTATCCTCCTTCTTCCTTTTTCTCTCACTTCGTCTTCCTTCTTTCGCTCTCTAAAATATATTAGTGATTATTTTCTAACCTTTTTTTACTAACCTATAACTATATATTTATAGGCAAATAAAATCACCCTAATCCTTTTTCCAATCCAAGTCAAACTAATAATAAAAATAAAATAAAATTTAAATACTAAAAAGGTAACTAAAATATATTTTACATACAATCTATGTGTAATCCTTTTTATATATAACATATAAATATACACATCAGATTATTACTAAAGAACTTTCCATATATATATATATATATATATATATATTTATTATATATACATATACAATTATCCATAGGTAATTATTCGTACCCATTAAACCCCTTATCCAAGTAGTTCACGAAGCCTAATTGGTTGGTCCATTACTACTATCCATATCCAATTCCTTAAAAATATAAAAATAAAATAAAAATAAAACAATTAAATTCCTAAACAAATACATATAATCACACACAATTTAATTTAAACGAATAAATCTAAAACATATTTCAGCACACAATTTAATTTAAACAAATAATTCAATTAACACCTAAATAATTAAATCAATTAAATAACTAAACAATTAGCCAAGAAAACAAATAAATAATTAAAATGCAATTAAAATAATTTTAAAAAAATACTGAGATTATCCTTTTAAAATCAGGGGTATTACACGCTTCGTTAGGCGAATGAAGCCAGCGTAGGCCAAATTGCATTACTTTAATAGCAAAACGACACCCTTCAAATGGCTATGGCTTAGTTGACACCTCAGCCGCCACCAGTAGACAGGGCTGTACCTCCTCCCAACCAAAACGAGCCTCGGGTCAATGGGGTTCGGCCTAATGAAATTCGGCCACCACCAGTTGACGTGGCTACGCCTCCTCCCAATCAAAACGAGCCTCAAGTCAATGGGGCTCGGCTTAGTGAAGTTTAGCCTACCGAAGTTCATCAAGACTAGAGGGCCAGGTCCGAGGCGGTAGCTTTGGACAATCTTCCTCGTCGCACACAGGATGAATAGGCCGAATCCAGCCGTAAACTCACGGTATGGTCTAATGGTGTTCCAGATGGTGCAGGAGTAAAAGAGGCCTTTGACGAGAAGAGACTCTTGAGAGTTCAAATGCCTGCAGAGATGGCCAGGGAACATAAGAACTCTCTTGTGAAGACTTCATTCACTAACGATGTGTACCTTATTAACAGACCTAAGAAATTCACTATGCCTACTTTTACCCAGTTTGATGGTATGGGAGATCCTTCTCGGCACTTAGATCACTACGCACAAAAGATGGCTCTGGACGATCACAATGACCCATGGATGTGCAAAGTTTTCCCTACCAGTCTAACGGGGGCTGCGCTGGAGTGGTTCAGGAATAGGCCACACATTTCTATTCCAGACTACGAAACTCTATGCATTATGTTCCTGGCGCGGTAATAAGAAGCAAAAGAAGAGTATTGTTAGCCTTTTCACTATAAGGTAAATGAAGGGCGAAACATTACAAGACTTCTTGTCTAGATTTAATATGGAGGTTTCGAAAATAGCAGATTGCCATCCTGCTACCGCAATAGAAACATTCAAACTTGCAATGATTCAGGGAACCAAGTTCCAAACTTCCTTAGTTAAGTATTCCCCTCCAGATATGCAGACTCTCAATGCTAGGGCACAGATCTACATCCGGCTTGAGGAGAATGTGGCCCACTGAGCTAAATATGCCACCCTCTTTACGGTGGAGAACAAGCCTCAGGAAAGGGTTTCAAATTTAAAAAGCCGAAAAAGCCAGCACGCATCGGCACCAGCCGTTCAAATACCCAAAAAAAGGCAAAGGACAGAGGAAAGGTTCACGCCTCTTCGCACAACCTTGGCTTGGTTGTTCCAGAAGAATAAAATGAAGTTTGCAACCCCTCAGCCAATAAGGCAAGCATTGGAACAGAGAGACAAAACCAAGCATTGCGCTTACCACAGAGATTATGGGCATACAACTAATGATTACAGATCCCTTAGGCGGCAAGTGGAAAACATGATACTGAGAGGTGAATTGGCAGACTACCTTACAATAAAGGAGTACATGAAGCCCCGGGAGGTCAACCCTCGGAAAGTTGAAGGTAGTCAAGTGAAGGTCATCTATGCAATACATGGAAGATCAGAGGATGATCAGGAGTCAGATGAGGTTTATAGATCCTGACTGAGAATAGCTCATAAGCTGAGGAGGCTATCCTTAGTAAACGTTATTGCTTCTGGAAGCATCAATATTGGGTTCGGCGATGGAGATCTATCTAGAGTTCAACTCCCCCACGAGGATCCGTTGGTTATCAATCTCTTGGTGGCGAATTGCATAATTAAGAGGGTTTTGGTAGACCTAGGGAGTAGTGCCAACAACATCACAAAGGCGGTCTTTGAGCAGCTAGAGATCTCGTCATCATCAATTCGGTTTACCTCCAACCCATTGATGGGGTTCGATGGTACAAAGGTGGATCCCCTTGGGGTGATTGACTTATCCGCAACTGCGGCAAAGAGGATACTGAAGGAAAACTTTGTCTTAACAGAGATCCACCCTTCCTATAATCTTATTATGGGAAGAGGTTAGATCCACAGAATGAACTGGGTTCCGTCTACCCTTCACCAGGTGATGCGATGTTTGTCTCCGGACGGGAAAGAGATTATAGACCTCAGGGGAGATTAAGTAACTGCCAAAGAGTGCTACATGTTAACACAGAATGAGGCAAAGAAGGTAGCGAAACAGTCCCAACCGATCACACCTCTAGGAAGCAAATCCAAATAGCAATTACAAAATCCTCTGCCCAGGTATCTGGAAGTAGAGGATGAGGCCGAAGCGGAAAAGCCTACTGAGGAGTCTCTGGAAGCTGTCGAGATAATCCTCGGCGATCCTCAGAGAATCACCTACATGGGTTCTTCCCCCATAGTCGAAGAAAAAGAAGCATTAATTAATGTCATTTGACGAAACGCAGATGCATTTGCTTGGGAGCATTCAGACATGGTCGGGATCAATCCTTCAGTCTCATGCCATAGCCTGAAGGTGGATCTGGCATACAAACCAGTCAAGCAGAAGCTGATAAGCGCCGAATATTGCATATTCAAGCGCCCTAAATTGCATTAGTTAAGTCCATTATTTGATTTTATTATGCAGATTATCTTTATTTGTGCATTTTTGCTTATTTTCAGGTTCATTAGCTTAAAAGAAGCAAGAATGATGTTTTTGTTGAAATTTTGAATGCAAAGTGCTCAATGCTGAAGATTGGCAGCAGTGGAACCTGACTTTTGTCGCCATTTTTGACCTAGTAAACTCAAGAACTGGACTTCCATCATACATTAAAGATTTAGATCTCTGAATCAGCTTTCCAAATCTTCAAGCGGTTCATCATTCGGAGTTCGGAGCAGAGAGTTATGATCTTCTTATTAGAGGTGCTCAGAACTGCCTAGCAGCAATGAGTTTCTGCCTTGATCTTCAATTTTGACAAATCATACTTGAGAATTGGATCTCCACCAAAACATAAAGTTTTTATAGATCTAAATCAGCTTTCCAAATCTTTAAACGGTTTGTCATTCGGAGTTTAGAGCACAAAGTTATAGCCGTTTTACCAAAGTAGGTCCGAGCGAAATAAAGCAAGCATGGAGCAATCTGCTCCATTTTCGAGTGCTCGAGGCCCTATTTCGAGCACTCGAAATTCAGGCAGAATGTAGCTCGGTACTCCTCATTTTCAGCCACTTCCTTCATTGGTTTCCTCAATTTGAATCTCCCTCTTTTATGAAGTGGTTGGGAATGTTTTTGGAGGAGAGAGAGGGATTTGTTGGAGGAGATAAGGCAACCAAAGGCCTCACATATCTAGGGAACATATTTTTTACAAGATTAGAGGAGAGAGAAGAGAGCAAAGAGGGTGGTGTTCTTAAGTGCTACAGTATGAACTCGAAAATGGAGATGGAGGCTTCTTCTTCTTCTTCATTCCTTGTAGTCATGGGTAACTAAACCACACCTAGGGAGGTGATGAAGCCTCCCCTTGTTGTTCATGTTGTAGATTAGGCTATGTTGGGGATTATGATGTATACTTTTGGCATTTTCATAGTTAGAGCATATCATCTCATGTAATGAACTCTAGCACTTTTAAATGATTAATGCGAGTTTCTTTTGCTTATCTTAATGATTTTTGTATTAATCTTATTGCTTGCATTCTCATAGTGACAATGGGAATCAAACTATGATTTGTTTTCAAGGCATGTTGTTAGAAAAATGGATAGTCCATTACTTAGGAATTTCCTTTGATGGGTTATGCTAGTTTCCTACCTCATGTGCTTTATCATTTGGTTATAAACTTGATAGTTCTTGCTTGAGTGAATATGTTGAGGGCTACACTTCAGTTTAGGTAGCTCAAATGTATGAATTTTTGAGGGATTATTCTTGTTTAATGATTTAATGAACTTTTCCAAGAGTGTATGGTAACATAGTGTTGCTATATATTCCATGACCATTTTATACATTGTACCTCCCCAATTTAGCCTCAGTCTAGCATGTACTTAGGGTGTAGTGTGGATTCATCTTCCTAGTATTTTCTACTTATATCTCACTTCCTTTAATTTAATTGCAATTTATTGTTTTATGCATTTCAATTTCTTAGTTTAGTGACAAACACACAAACCTTTTATAAACCTCCCTCACTCTAGCCATGTTACTTGTAACAATGTCCCAAGATAATCTAAAGTATAGCAAGTTCAAAACTCATGCATAATTCTTAAGGCATATACACCACCTTCTATGCACAAGTATTTTGAAACCACACAAACCATGTCTTAGGGCTTCCAAGTCTAGAATGGCATACCAAATGACAAGTCCTCATCATAATCATGCACAATACCATACCACTAACTTATCATTTTAAATCATACATTAACAATAAACTTTATATACTAGATTACAACATTATAGTAACAAGCTCCTAAAATAATTACAATTACTAATAGTAATCAACTAGAATGTAGGATTAACATCACAATAGTATAGTAATTCAAATCAATAAGAGTTCTATACAACATTAATAATCCTACTCAAGATACATACACAATGTACATGCTTAATTCAATAAATCCTAAGTCAATCATAAGGATTTCCTATAGTATGCAATACTACAATTCTAAAAGCATGTACACAATATATATTAAACCCCAAAGGATTATAAAACACTTAGAATATAAACATACTACCACCCCTACCTCAATAGAGAATTGAATCTCTATAATCCAAGTTACCAAGCTCAAAATGGAAAACAGGTTTAGGGTTAACGAAAAGGAGAGTGAAAGGAAACTTTTGTCTCCCAAGGTTTTAAGTCTAAGGTGAGTAGAAGGAGGTCAAAATGAAGAAGAAAGCTATTAACCAAGCTTTTCTCCAATGGTGGCTAGGTTAGGGTTCTCGAAGAACAAGTGAAAATGAAAAGGATAAAGTGTAAAATGGTGAGTGGAAGGTCTAGAAATCCTCCACTCACTATGTGTTCTTACACTACCTCTCACACACACACAATGCAAGACTAAATGGTGAGCTTACACTTGTCACAAATCCAAGACTCCTTCCTAGGCTTAATCCTAAGCCTATACTTGTCAACCATCTAAGCCAACAAGTGCTCCAATCCTAGGCCAACAAGTGGGTGAATCTCCACCATCCAAATGTCAAAAGATTATGCATCCAAGTCACTCCAACCCATTGCCAACAAGTGGCACCATGAGAATGTGACACTTGTCACATTTTTCAAATATTGCAAAAATATCTTCTAAATTAAATTGCAAAATGGTCCCTAAAATGAAAAATAATTATTTTACATAATTACATTAAAATCCCAAAAATCAAGAATAATTACATTAAAGTATATATTCATGCCCTTTACGAAAAAGTAAGTAACTACAATGTATTTTCTATAAAAGTAAAAATACAAATGTCATGGAAATCAATTATCATGAATGCATGCAAAACCGAAATAAATCAAAGTACAAAAAGTGAGGTTATGCAAGGAAAAACGATAAACGGAAAAAAGACGAAATAGAGAAAAGACAAAATAGGATAAAAGACGAAAAAAGAAAATCACCGGAAAAAGAAAAGGAGAAAAAAGGACCGGGTCATTACAATATAGTTATTGCATGGGTTAGCTATAGATATATAGTTTCTTTGGTCTCTATTTGGGTTGTTGTATAAAGAACTTGTTCGTAGGCCTGACCCACTATTATTTTTTTCAGGTATTCGTCAATTCCAGACATAAGGTTTGTTTGTGCTGAGTAGAGACAGTCCACATCATTCTTCCGGTTCTACGTAGGACTCTTTTTATGTTTTAGTTTCGAATTATATTTTTTTTTTTCAGTTATTTCAGTTGGAATATCATTAGGGGTCCACTAGATGGATTCCCGAGTTATAAGGATAATTTAAGTTTTTGGAAATTCATTTGGAGGATTTATTAATTATTTTTCTTTTCTGCTATTTTATTTATTCTTAGTTATTTCTTTTGTAATCAAATGCTTGTTTATATACTTAATTATTTGGTATCCCTCGGATCTGTGCTCAGACTTGTAATACCACGATATTTTAAATGATTTATTAAATTGGGATTAATTACTTTTATTTTATTTTTACATGATTTATTTGATTTAATTTGAATTAATTGCGTTTATTTTAAGTTTTAATTGATTTGTTTTATTGAGTGCTTAGATTAATTATTTTATTTTATTTCATGAATTATTGATATGATGATTGTTGTGTGTGTATTTAATTATTGATTGAATTGTTGGCGTGTTGATTTTATTGGTATGGTATGATTTAGTTGTAAATTCTTGTTTGTTTATATATTTTATGTAATTAGTTATTTTAATTTAAGTGTTTATTTAATTATTTTATTTATTTAATTTAATTGGGTTGGACTTAAGGAAAGTTGGACCAAAGAATATGGTCTTAGGCTTGAATGAAACCTTATTGGGTTAATTAATAAAGCCCATGGTTTTGCGATTATTTAAATAATCATTTTTGTATAATTATAAATATATATTTAATTATATATAAATATAATTAATTAATAAGTGTTATGGAAGAATATATATATAGATATATATTTATGAATATATATAGGTATATATGATTTAATTAATTAATAATTAATTATGGAAGGTAATATGCATATATATATTATATATAATATGTGTGTCTAGATATATATATTAGTTAATGATTATTAGTTTCATTTTATTTAGTTGTCATTATTGGAATAGGATTAGGTATTAATGTATATAAAAATACACTTAAGGTTTTATCGATAAAAGTTTGTTACGTTAGAAAAATACGAGATGCAAAGAGAGAAGAAGAGAGGGCTGACAAGGAGGATGTCGGATCTAAGAAAGAGGATTCCGGAATTGGAAGAGTGATAAGCGCAGAATATTACATATTCAAGCGCCCTTATTTGCATTAGTTAAGTCCATTATTTGATTAATTTATATAAATTAACTTCATTTACATGTTTTTATATATTTTCAGGTTTGTTTCCCAAAAAGGAATAAAAATGATGTTTTGATGAGTTCTTGAATATCAAAGTGTGCAATGCTGAAGTTTACAGCCTAACAACAGTGGAGTTCGACTTTGCTCATCATTTTTGACTTAACAAACTTGAGAATTGGACTTCTATTAAAACATGGCATACTTAGAGCCTTGAATTAGCTTTCCAAATCATCAAACGGTTCTTCATTTGGACTTCGGAGCAAAGAGTTATAGCCTTTTTACCAAAGGTGCGCAGAACAGCCTGGCAGCAGTGAAGTTCGAATTTGCTCTTCATTTTCGACCCACCAAACTTGAGAATTGGACTTCCCTTAAAACATTACATACTTAGAGCTTTGAGTTAGCTTTCTAAATCATCAAACGATTCATCATTTGGAGTTTGGAGCAGGGAGTTATGGCCTTTTTACTAAAGGTGCACAGAGATGAGGAACATCCGCGGGCGCCAGCGAGAAACCCACGGGCACACACCAAAATGGGCAGCGAGCTCATGCGCCTGCGGGCACTTGCCAATTTGCAGAGATCTGCTCACCCACTCCATGATTTTTGCTCAAATTTGTCCCCTTTGACTAAATGAAGCTAGGCTTCCTGTTAGGGATTTCTAAGCCACGAATTGGGGGAGATAGATAAGATTTTTAGGATATATTTGGTGGCTTGTATCATGTAAAAAGATATCTGTCATTTTTGTAAGGTTCTAGAGAGAGAAATGAGTGTTCTTGAGAGCTTGGCTTGTGGGTGGCTCTTAGGTGCGAAAATGGAAGGGTTGGCCATCTCTTCTCATTCCTCCATTACTCATATGGGTAACTAACTCCCTTAATAGGGAGGTGATGAAGCCCTTTTTTGTAAGCATGCCTTAGTTTCATTTAATTTTGGTAATGATTCATGTATATGGTAGTTTCATGATTTAGAGCACTTACACTAGTTGTAATGGATTTTAATGCCTATAAATGATCATGTTAAGTTCATTATCTTATCTTAGATTTTATCCTCTCATGATTATATAACTTGCATCTTCATAGTGAGAATGGAAATGAAAATTGTGAAATGGGTTTAATGGCATGTTGTATGAGAAACTTGATATTTTATAGCTTAGGGCCTTCCTTTGATGGATTACTCTTGATTTTTGACTTCATGTGCTATTATCATTTGATTGAGGGTTTAATAATCCCTAGCTTAGTGAGCATGTTATGGCTACACCCTAGTTTAGGTAGTTCAAGCATGTGGAACTTTGAGGGGTTATACTTAAGTCTTAATCCTATGAACTTCTTGAAAATAATGTAGCAATCTAGTATTGCTACATATCATTGTCATACATTGACATTGTTTCCCAAGTTGATTGCAATCTAGCATGTTTATATGGAAGGTAGTTGATCCACTTCCCTAGTCCCTTCTACATTATTTTTATCTCTTCAATTCCTTACAATTATTGTTTTATGCATTTTAAATTCCTAAGTTTAGTGACAAACCAACAAAGCTCTTTACACCCTTCATCATTCTAAAAGTGATTCTAAAACCTTGGTTGCCATAAGCTAACAATCCCTGTGGTTCGACCTACCCAACCAATAGCCCTATTTTACAATGATTTGTGCTATTGCAAAGGTTGATGTATAATTGTCATACCGATCAAAGAGACAATCAAGACTTGAAGCGTCGGTTTCGTTTCGAAACCTTCAGGCGAGTTCTTCTCTAACTTTCCTCTTACAACCTATAAGGATTTCACCTTGAGTATCAAAGTTTTAATTAAATTATTAATTTAAATCATGGTTAGATCGGATTAATTAAAAGCATAAATTATTATAATTGATCTTTTGGAATTTTGGATTTTAAATTGATATATATTAGGTGTTGTATATATATTTTAAAATCAATGTATAGGTGGATTTGTGACCCAAGAGGATTAATTAGGGTTTCTATATTTTCTGGAATTTATCTGTAATTTTTTGGAATTTTTAGATTAATTTTAGAATGTGTTTTATATTTTTGGAATTATTCTAGAATTATTTTCTATACTATTTTGGCAAAATTATATAGATAGTTTATATATATATATATATATATATATATATATATATATATATATATATATTACAACATTGGTGGTGCAACAATAGGGTAGTAATCCGGTGTAGGACGGTACATGGAATGGTGGTATACATGTTAATCTAGGCATTGGATTATTTAATCTTATTTGGATTGATCCGGTGCATTACGGCGCATGGAATGATGGTACACATACTGATCTGGGCCATTAGATTATTTAATCTTAAGTGGATTAATCCAGTGCATTACGGCACATGATAAGATGTTACACACGCTAATCTAGGCCATTGGATTAATTAAAAATAAGTAGAATGATTCGGTGCATTATGGCGTATAGAAAAGGGTACGCATGTGCATCTGAACCGTAGATGTGGTCTAGTCAACATAGAAATAATCTGGTGTGGGCGAGTTCACAACAGCTGAAAGAGCTCAGCCAACACCAGCACACATGGAGGCTTGGATCCAGCGCATACAAGTACATGCTAAGCGCGTGGGCGTGCGTAGGATCTCCCTGTTGGCCTGTTTCGACACTTAAAGTTGAAATAGTCATAACTTAGTCATCTTAAGTCGAAATTAAGTCATTTTTGAGCTCAAATTTAAGGATTTTTCGTCCTCTTTCCAATGATACTAATTTCATTATCAGATTCCCATCAGACTAGGAGATATTTACGTTTTAGTGAGACGGTGTCGGAAAATTATTTACCGAGATGGAATATTTATGGGAAATTATTTCTGACGATATTTAGTGGCATTTAAATTGCATAAATATAATTCAATTAATATATTATTATGGAAAGAAGTGTATATATATATATATATATATAATTATTTATAAATGTGTATATATGGTTTAATTGTTTAGGATAAGTATGGAGGGATGTGTATATATATATATATATTGATATATATGTATATATACGATTTAAATAATCAAAGATTATTATGGACGGTATTATACATATATATATATTACATAATATATATGTATGCATATATATATCATTTAAGATGATTAATATCAATTATTCTTATTTGGTACATCTGGATAGGCTGGTTATTAAAGTAATGTTATGCTTATGAAATGTATGAGATGTCTATGTGTGATTTAGCTCATCGTTAAGTTTAAAGTTGATACATGGTTGAATTGTAGGCATGGATAAATTGCCAAATGCTTGAATATATGACCTAAATATTTGTTTGAATAAAACATATACATAGGAAGTATGGATGAGTTGCTAATTAAAAGTATAAATATATATACTTAAGGAGGCATGGTTGAGTTGCCAATATATTAATAAATATATTTATAATGGCATGGTTGATTTGCCAAAGCATAAGTTAATGGCTACGTATATTAGATGTTTAAATTCCATCTATAGTTATTGTATGAATAGGTTGGATTATGATTTGTTATTCTTAAATTATAATAATTGAGTATTTATAAGTTAGTGTATTATTTTATATATATTAATAAAATAATATTGGAGAAGGGATAGATGAATTGCCAAGGTATAAATCTTTGCGTTATGATTTAAATAAATAAAATCATTCATTAGTGGTTATAGGGTTTTGGATTAAATGAATTATTTCTTAGATTATGGTTTATTATTTAAATGATTAAATAATTATTTAAAATGGAATTAAGGGTAAAAGGTTTCTCTTTAAAAGAGAAGGAGATTGTGGATTGGTTTAAGTAGGATTATGTTTTAATCTTGGTTTAATGGTTTTGAAAATTAATGAACCTATTAATGGATGTAAAGGTTATATTGTATATAATTATTTATACATATGCGTATCTTTATTAAACTTAAAACTTTATTAGGTTTGGTTTTGATCAGAGATGATCTGCTTATTGGTTTTCAGAAGCCTAGTAGAGAGAGCTTGCTCGTAGGGTTTAACCCACGATTTATTTTTCGGGTTATTAGAAGTTCAAATCTCAAGGTTGAGAATCCGTAACTGGAGGACTTATCTATGCTTTCTATTTTATTTCAAAGTAGGATATTATTACTTCAATAATTATTAATGGATTTGTGGATAGTGAATTTTGATTAAGGAGTCCTTGAGTTACGGGATTCCGTAGTTGTAACCATTGGCGAGTTATTAATGGAAATTATTATTTATTAGTTTTTCTTGAGCGTATTATTTATTCTTTTATTTCATTTTTTAATCTGTGCTTGTTTAAATACTTTAATTATTTTGATATCCCCTTATTTTGTGCATGGACTTGATCAACTTGTGTTTCGAAATTATGGGGTATCACAGGACTTGATCACCCGTGGCTTTAGAATCGAAGGGTATCACAGTTGGTATCAGAGCACTCTAGGTTCAAGTGTCTCTAGGGATTTATGTTTTAAGACATTCACGTAGCGTATTCTTTTATTTAGAGCCTAAGTTTAGGATTCATTGTATTCCTTTATGGTCCGCTTAAATCGTACTAATGTCGGTCTTTCTATATTAACAGAATGGTTAACACTAGAAGAAGACAAGACAATCAAAGAAACATGTAGCGAAAAGGAGCGGCACGTAGGCAGCAGGAATTCCTACGGCGTTAGCAAATAGAGGAAGAGCAGCAACTGCCTGGGTTTCAGGAGGAAGATGGTGAGTTGCCCATAGAGCAGGAGGAAGTACAGCAGACTACTCAGGAGTCTCAGGATCGGGGCTACAATCAAGGCAGGGATCCAGAGTTCCCGCCCCATATAAATGACCTCATTGCTCGGGCTATAGAAGCAGGTATAGCAACTGCACTTCGCAATCAGCTATAGGTTCAGCAGGCACTTATCCCAGCACCAGTGGTTCAAATTGATCCTTAAGAGAAGGCTAGGAGTTCTTTCACAAGGGAGAGCCCACCTGAGTTCTCAGGCTCCACCGATGCGAAAGTAGCTCATCAGTGGAAGAAGGATATTGAGCGACATTTTCGCATGGTTAAGTGCACAGAAGTTTAGAAGTAGATGGTTACTACCTTTAAGCTTGTTGGAGATGCACTCTAGTGGTGGGAGTCAGTTACCATCGCGGAGGAGAGAAATTCATTGACCTATGATTAGTTTAGTGCTCGCTTCGATGAGAAGTACTTTCCATATACAGTCAGGACAACTATGAAGACAGAGTTCTTTAATCTAGAGCAGGGGAACATGACAGTGGCAAAGTATGAGCAGCGGTTCACGCGCTTATCTCTATTTGTTCCAGAGGAGGTGGATACTGAGGAGAAAAAATGTAATAGCTTCATTAAGGGGCTTACGTGGTCTATTAAGCAATCTATTACAGGTAGTCCAGCTTACACTACTTATGCTCAGCTGGTAGATGCTGCTCTATAGCAGTATCAGTTGACTGTAGACTTCAGACAGGCTAGGGGTAAGAAGCGGGGTGATAAAGACTCTGCAAATCAGCCAGCTGAAAAAGGGAACGGCAATGGACACTGAAACAATGATAAGGGCAAATTCTAGGGACAGTATTTTTAGAAGAAGCACAAGGGTGGTTTAGATGCACATAGAGATAAGGCACCTATTTAGAGGCAGCAAAATGAGGGACCACAGGCAGAATAGGGTCAACCACAGGTTAACCAACAAAGGAGAAAATTGGCACTTTCTAAGGGAGTTGCTATACTTGTGGAGAGTTTGGTCATATTTTCAAGCAGTGTCCTAAAGTAGGACAGGGACAGAGACAGCATGTGTAGCAGGGACAGAGGGTACCATTACCTTTACTTGCTCCACAGATTCCACGGATTCAGGGACCAATCTTTCCGGCTTTACCAGCATCGCCACAACCTCAGGGATTGGCACTGCAGCAGTTGCATTATGGCAGGGTGTTTAACCCCATGCCACAGGATGTTCAGGCACCTCAGGCTGTTGAGGGTATGTTTCCTATTCATGGTACACAAGGTCGTGTTTTATTTGATACGGGTGCTAAAAATTCATTTGTATTTAAATTTTTATTGCATTTTTGGGGATGATGACGCGAGTATGCTGTAGACCTCATGGTATTTCTACACCTTTAGGCGATACTGCCATTTTATATGAGAGTGATGGGCCTGTAACACTAGATATTGGTAGACTCAGATTTCTAACCAGTCTATTGGTCCTGGACATGCACACTTAAATTATGATACTTGGGATGGATTGGTTATCTCACTACCATGCCCAAGTTAATTGTTATAACAGGTCTATTATTTTTACTATACCTGGTTAGGATATATATGTCGTTGCTATGCCACGTTCTAACGGGGTTTCTAGCACTTATTTGTTTTATATGGAGGAGGAGATTACTGTGTTCTTGGATAGCATACCAGTTGTATAAGAATTTTTAGATGTTTTTCAAGAGATTCTAGGGTTGCCACCTAGTCGAGAGATAGACTTTGTTATTAATTTAGCTCCAGGCACTATGCCTATTGCTAGGACACCATACAGGATGGCACCAGTGGAGATGCATGAGCTGAGAGATCAGATTCAGTAATTGCTCAGTCAAGGTTTTATTCATAAGAGTACTTCGCCTTGGGGAGCTCCAATTTTGTTTGTGAAGAAGAATGATGGTTTACTTCGCCTGTGTATAGATTACAGGGAGTTTAATAAGGTTATTATTCGTAATACGTATCCTTTGCCCAGGATCGATGATCTTTTTGATCAGTTGAAGGGAGCTACATACTTCTCTAAAATTGATCTACGTTCTGGATACCATCAATTTTGGGTTAGGGAGCAAGATGTTTCTAGGACAGCGTTTCTCACTAGATATGGCTCTTATGAGTTTCGTGTCATGCCTTTCGGATTGACTAATGCACCAGCAGTCTTCATGGATTTAATGAATAGAGTGTTCAGGGCTTACTTAGATCAGTTTGTCATCGTGTTCGTTGATGATATTTTGGTCTATTCTAAGACAGAGGACGATCATGCTAGACATCTTCATACAGTGTTGCAGGCGTTTCGTGAGCACTAGTTATATGCCAAATTCGAGAAGTGTGAATTTTAGCAACGAGAAGTCAAGTTTCTGGGGCATATAGTGTCAGAGAAGGGGACAGTGGTGGATCCGGCTAAGGTTTCAGCAGTGGTAGAGTGGGGACATCTTACTTCACCTACTGAGATTCGTAGTTCCCTCGGATTGGCAGGATACTATCGTAGATTCATTCAGGGGTTCTCGAAGATAGCGGGACCACTCGCTCATTTAACTAAGAAGGGTGTACAGTTCATATGGGATGAACACTGTCAGAAAGTTTTTAATGAGCTAAAGAATAAGTTGACTTCTGCACCAGTTTTGTCTACTCCACAGAGCCAGATGGATTATCTTGTCTACACAGATGCTTCTTTGCAAGGTCTTGGGTGTGTTTTGATGCAGGAGGAGCGACTAATTTCGTATAGATCTCGTAAGCTTAAGCCTCACGAGCTTAATTATCCAACATATGATTTGGAGTTAGCCGCTATGGTCTTTGCCTTATGTATTTGGAGGCATTATCTGTTGGGAGAATATTTCAGATTATTTAGTGATCATAAAAGTTTGCAGTATTTGTTCACTCAACGGGAGATGAATATAAGACAGCGCCGATGGTTAGAATTTGTGAAAGACTATCATTTCTCTATACAATACCATCCAGTGAAAGCGAATGTGGTGGCAAACCTTCTGCGAGTCTTTCTGTATTATTCACTACTGAATGGAATGCGTTGAAGACCGTTGATGAGTTGTCCGATGCTTTTATAGCGTGTATGGTAGTTACACCTTCGATCATTTATAAGGTATTGAAGGCACAACTCACAGATCAGTAGTGCATTGATAAGGTTACAGAGATAGCTTCTGGGGATGTTCCAATCTATTATGTTGGGACTGATGGAGGCTTGAGGTACAAGGGGCAGTTGGTGGTACCTTATGCTGATGAGTTGAGGAAGAATGTGATGACTGAGACTCACCGTTCTGAATTTTCTGTTCATCCAGGAAGAGACAAAATGTATCAGGATATGAAGCGATAATTTTGGTGGGCAGGAATAAAAAAAGACATTGTTATTTTTGTCTCTTAGTGTAGTACTTGTCAGATGGTCAAGATTGATCATCAAAGACCGCTAGGTTCTCTACAACCACTACCTATACCAGAGTGGAAATAGGAGAGCATTTATATGGATTTTGTTGAGGGATTACCTAATTCATTTAAGGATCACAATTCCATTTGGGTCATCGTTGATAGGTTGATCAAATCAGCTCATTTATTGCCTATTCGCGCTGATTACACTTCAGAACAGTTGGCAAGACTTTACATTACAGAGATTGTGAAGTTACATGGCATACCATTATCTATTATATCGGATAGGGATTCGAGCTTTGTATTGGGATTCTAGAAGAGTTTTCAGCAGGCTTTAAGTACCGAGTTACATCTTAGCACTGCTTACCATCCTCAGACTGATGGACAGACCGAGAGGGTTAATTAGATCATGGAGGATATGCTTTGTTCTTGTGTCCTTGACTTTAAGGGTCATTGGGAGGACTATTTGCCACTTGTGGAGTTTGCATATAACAATAGCATTCAGAAGACTATTGTATGGCACCGTTTGAGGCATTATATGACCGACCATGTCGATCTCCTGTTTGTTGGATAGAGGTTGGAGAAAGCAAATATTTGGGTCCTGAGTTCATTAAGGACACCTCTGAAAAGATCGCTCTTATAAAGGATCGTATGCGCACTGCCCAGAGTAGGCAGAAAAGTTATGCAGATCGTCGTACTCATGCTTTGGAATTTCAGGTGGGAGATCAGGTTTTACTCAAAGTGTCTCCTATTAAAGGAGTAATGTGCTTTGGGAAGAAAGGAAAGTTGTCACGACGTTTTATCGATCCTTTTATGATTACAAATCGAATTAGAGTGGTAGTTTATCGCTTAGCACTTTCGAACAATTTAGATCGTGTCCACAATGTGTTCTATGTTTCCATGTTGAGGAAATTTCTTCGCGATGAGGATCGTTATCAGCATATTGATGTTGGTGAAATTGAGTTGTAACCGGATGCAACCTATGTGTAACTACCGTGTCGTATTGTTGACCGCAGGGCTAAGATTCTTCATAATAAGGTCATCCCTTTGGTATGTTTCCAGTGGAGTCATCACAATGAGGTTGAATCTACTTGGGAACGGGAAGACGTCATTTAATCAACCTTTCCAGACATAATGGATGAAGGTAAAGGCAAATTCCGAGGATGGAATTCCTTTTGTTAGGGGGGAAGAATGTAATACCCCTAATTTTAAAAGGATAGTCTCGGTATTTTATTAATTGTTTTAATTGTGTTTTAATTCTTTATTTGATTTCTTGGCTATTTGTTTAATTGTTTATATGAATTAATTGATTATGTGTTTATTTGAAGTACTTGTTTAGTTGAGTTTTGTGTTAGATGATGTATATTTGTTTATTTGAATGTTAGGTGTTTTCTTATAATTAATGTTTAGGAATTCAATGTTTTAAATGATTGTTTTATTTTATTTTATTTTAGTGGTTATGAATTTTAGTCATGGGCCAACTAATTAGGCTCCATGGACTACTTGGATAAGGGGTTAAATGGGTACGAATAATTACCTATGAATAGTGTGTGTGTGTATATATATATATATATATATATATATATACATATATATTTAAGGAAAGTCATTTGGTGATAATCTAATGTATTTATTTTCCTTAGATAAAAATAATATACATATATTATACGTAACATATATTTTTAGTTACCTTTTAGTATTTTTTTATCATTATTTTCTTTATTAATTTGAGGTGGATTGGGAAAAGGAATAGGGTTATTATTTAACCTATAAATATGTAACTATAGGGTTGAAAAGAGGATTAGAAATATATCACGTAATATTTTAGAGAAAAAGAGAGAAAGAAGGAGGAAGAAGAAAGAGGCTAGGATTTTTATCAAATCCCTAAAAGTAAGTTCTTGTTCTATACTTCTCCTTTGATCTGTGAAATTTATATCTATAGTATAATCTTAGGGTTATGTAAAGAACAATTAAAATTGAAATTTATAATTTAATTGATCTAGAACATTGGTTTCATCAATTATATTCCATGGTTGTTCTTGTTGTATGAATTGATAAGTTCAGAGATTTGATTTGATTACTTTATGAATTGTTACATGTTTTAGATGATGTATTTTTCATATCTGTATACTGATGGAACCTAGAAACATGCCTTAGAATCCTTAAACAATAAAGATTTAAGTTTGCAGTAGAATTCTGGGTTAATTCGCGTAACAGTGCTCGGTCCGCTGTTACAGTGCTCTAGCGTTGGGGGCAAAGCTCGAGCCTTGGATGAAAAGCTCGAGCCTAAAAGGAAAAGCTCGAGCAATTGGATGAAAAGCTCGAGCCTGAAAGGAAAAGCTCGAGCAATTAAGTGAAAAGCTCGAGCCTGAAGTAGGATACTCGAGCTTGAAGCAAGGTGCTCAAGCAATTAGGACAAAAGCTCGAGCCTTAATTGGAGAAGTTTTGTAAACAGCGTTGTATTACTTTTTATTGAATTTAGGAGTCCTAATCATCAAATAAGGACTAGGAATGAGTTTAAATGAATTTTAAACAAACTTAAATATATCAATGCCTGCTATTTGATTCTTTGAGGAATGAATGAATTTAATCTTTAGTTCATTCTAACAAATAATAAAATATCGGTCTGTTTAAGATTCAATATGTGTAAGATATGTGATTTAGGAAGCCTAAATAATTTTATAAGTCATTCCTATTTTGTGATAACATGATATCATATTATTATGTTTATTCTGGACTATTTGATGTACTTCTTTAATTGTTACATCAACTATTGGATTGTGTGGATGTAGTGCACCAGTATGGGATGGTGGCACTCTAGGGATGGATTAACTTATCAGTTAAGTCCTACCTAGTTTATAAGGGAATGGATTAACTAAAATATTAAGTTCTACTTATATTCGTGTCAGGTTAACTGAACAAGTTGGATGATACATAATAGATTAATTTAGATTGGATATATATATAGACATATGCCATGATATGAGCTTGAGTCTCAGGATCTGTGGATAGGGTGCATATATTGCCAAGGATGTGTAGCTAGATATAGTGTAGTTGTGTGCCCTGGTAGGTCTAGGTACTCATGCCCACTATATGTGCATTTTTGCATGTTGCCTACTATTCAGGTTGAGGCAACCCTATAATCTAGTAAGGTTCCTTTAGTGTGTATATGTAGTATCGACTATATAGTTATTGCATGGGTTAGCTATAGATATATAGTTTCTCCAGTCTCTGTTTGGGTTGTTGTAGAAAGAACTTGTTCGTGGGCATGACCCATTATTATTTTTTTCAAGTGTTCGTCAGTTGCAGACATAAGGTTTGTTTGTGCTGAGCAGAGACAGTCCACGTCATTCTTCCGGTTCTACGTAGGACTCTCTTGATGTTTTAGTTTCGGATTATGTTTTTTTTTTTCCAGTTGTTTCAGTTGGAATATCCTTAGGGATCCACTAGATGAATTCCCTAGTTGTAAGGATAATTTAAGTTTTTGGATAATTCATTTGGAGGATTTATTAATTATTTTTCTTTTCTGTTATTTTATTTATTCTTAGTTATTTCTTTTGTAATCAAATGCTTGTTTATATTCTTAATTGTTTGGTATCCCTTGAATCTGTGCTCGGACTTGATCACCCGTGACTCTAGAATCGAGGGGTATCACAATCAGAGATCACCAGATCCTTTGCAGCCATTCCCCATACCAAAGTAGAAATGAGAGAGCATTTTCTACAGGTTTTGATGAGGGATTGCTGACTTTACAAAAGGGTCACGGTTCTGGTTGGGTTATTGGTTGATTAATAAATTAAATCAGCTCAATTCTTGTCTATTTCGAACTGGTAGGACATCAGTTCATACGAATAGAATGGATTACGAGATGACTTAAATGAATCGAAGTGGTGATTCACACTTTGTATTAAGTTTCGTCTAATGGAAGTAAATATGGAAGTGGATGTTCTCAACAACCGATATGATATTTAAATATTTCGATTAGTTGTTGAGTTATTAGTTGACATTTTTAGCATGTGTAATAATAACACTTGCTATTACGAAGGTATTTAAGGAGGTTAACTTCAAATATTGGGGCTGACCCTAGAGGAGGTACCTTACTCAGATAGAGTTTAAGGTACTGGAGGAGGTTTAGTCAATTCCGTAAATGTTATGGAGGTCGGAGTGACTGAAATGTAAAATTCATAATTTTACGGTGTACTCAGATGGTTATAAGTTACATCAAGACATCTAATGTAAGTTTTGATGAGTCGGTACGGATAGGGACATGTACATAACTTTCTCTAAGTGTAACACCTGTTAGAAATGTGGAAAATTGATAATCAGATATCATTGGAGATTTTTGCCACTTCCTATATCAAAATGGGAGTAAGACTAATCAAGAGTGAATGGTCGGTAGAAATTATCAACATTGACTTGGAATTTTAATTCCATATAGGTTAAAAAGTGATGGATTGGGTAAGTTAGCCTCTGAACATTCACTAGGGTAATGTTCACTTTAGAGTTTCGCCTCAGTTCTACATTGCACTGATAATGGTGTTATAACATGTGGTTATCCATTATAGTGGATAAAAAGTGCTATGTTGAAGGAATTTTCTAAAGATGTTGGAGCAGCAGCTTTGTTTCATATCTCTAGATGGCGAAATTGATCGAGAGATTTGATTCAATCATGGAGGATATGCTTGAGGCATATATCCTAGGTTTTAGTCGATAATTGGAAGTATTTACTTTGCTTTACAGATTTTTGTCTGTCATATTGTTGGCACAAAGAGGTTAGTGTAACAACGTTTGAGGTTTTGTATATTACATAGTGCAAACCTCTCATTTGTTGATTTTAAATGGAAGTAAGGGTTGTACAATTAGACCTTGACTCCATTTAAAGATACGTTGGAGAGAAATACTCTTCTTTGTAGTGGGTTGCACACAGTTTGGAGGCGGCAACAGATTTACGTAAATAATTGAACTCGTATACTAGAGTTTTCTATCAGGAAGTAGTTTGCTCATGATGTCTTCCATATAGGAAGAAATACGATTTTGGAGAATGGTAAATTTTTATTTAAATTTATTTGACTTTTCACGGATTGTGTTTATCATTTGAGGCAGTTGTCTATCGATTAGCGTTACCAAATCGTTATCGCTGGGTGCATAGGAATTTTGTGCATATATTCTATGGCATTTGGAGAAATCTGGATCGTTACCCTTGAATAAATATTGGTTAAGATGGAGTTGTTGTTAGATACAACCTATTAGTAGTACGGTTATTGTGTTTCTTGAATATAGGAACCATATATATTTATTTGATACGTTAGAGTTAGATGGAGCTATTATAATGAGGCTGACTCCACTTGGGAATGAGAGGATGTCATTCGCTTACAGTTTCCAAAAATAATGGAATAAAGTAAGAGCGAATTCCGAGGACGGAATTCCTTTTGTTAGGGGGGAAGAATGTAATATCCCTAATTTTAAAAGGATAGTCTCGGTATTTTTTTATTTGTTTTACTTGCATTTTTAAATAATTAATTGATTATTTGGCTAGTTGCTTAATTGTTTACATTAATTATGTGCTTAAATTATTTGTCTTAATTAATGTGGTAATTGACTTGCTTGCTTTGATGAGGTGTAATTTGTTTGTATGATTTTATTTGCTTAGTTGATGTGTTGCTTAATTGTGTGCTTAATTGATTTGTCTTAATTAATGTGGTAATTGACTTGCTTGCTTTGATGAGGTGTAATTTGTTTGTATGTGTTGCTTAATTGTAATTTTATGTTAGGATTGAATGATTTTAATTGTTTTATTTTATTTTATATTTTAAGGAACTGATATGGATAGTAGTAATGGACTAACCAATTGGGTCGCATGGACTACTTGGATAGGAGATTAATAGGTACGAATATTTACACATGGATGTTGGTACATATATGTATGGGTATATATGTATATTTATGGATATCATATTTATTAGTATATTAAATAATTATATTAATAAGTATAGTTAGTTTATATATATATATATATATAGTTATAAGTTAAATTTATATGTGTGTGTGTGTATATATATATATATATAATTACGTACAGACTTCATATATATGTATATTATTATAAATATATTATTTATAGATATATTTTTATTTTATTTAGTATTAAGGAAGGAATTGGAGAGAGATTAGAAATAGGTTATATTTTATAAGCTTATATATATAAGCATGACATAGGATTAAAAACCCTATTCACGTTATTTATTGGAGGCAGAGAGAAAGAGAGAAGCTGTGAGAGAAAAGGCTAAGGTTTTGGCCAAAGGTTGAAGGCCAGACCAAGGAGGAAAGAAGAGGGCTTGCTCGTGGGTAGAACCAAGAGCAGTAGAGGAGTTCTTGAAGGCAGTCACGATCGCCGGAAAAGCTAGGAAGAAAAAGTTAAGGTTTCAATCCGAAACCTATAGGCAAATTCTTCTTCTAACTCTCTCTCTTAGATTTTGTATTTTTATACATGCCGAGTTTAATTCCAGAGTTAATTAGATATTAAATCAACTTAATATGCATGCTTAATTTGAATTAAAACAGTATATGTGTATTTATATGTGTTCTTGATTAATCTTGAAATTAATTGCATAGAACTTTGTTTTAATTCGTGTTTGTAATGCATATGGACTTTATAAATTTATTGGGATTATCTAGGACTTAGAACAGAAGGTTTGGAACCTTAAGGAAGATGGTCGGAGCGATCAGAGAACGTCGTAGATGAAGAAGGAATGGAGGCAGCTCCATTCGAATGGAGGCGGCTCCATTGAGAATGGAGTCGGCTCTACTTGGAGTAGAGGCGGCTTTACTCAAAGTAGAGGCGGCTCTA
Source organism: Cornus florida (assembly GCF_030987335.1). NCBI lineage: Eukaryota > Viridiplantae > Streptophyta > Magnoliopsida > Cornales > Cornaceae > Cornus > Cornus florida. The sequence goes on along the minus strand of NW_026775577.1, from coordinate 84,939,230 downwards.
CTCCTGGGACTTCACTGTACGTGGGTTTTGGCTACTGTTTTTGGTTTTGGGGTATTTCAGGTCTGTGTAGGTCACTTTAAGGGTTGTAAATGACTATGATGGATATGTTAAATACCCACAGTGCATAATCTATATTAAAGTGCTGAGGATTTGAACAATGTGAAATTTTAATTAAATTTGTATGTTGCTAGTGGATGTTTTAATTGTTGAAAATTATTCTAACAATTTAAATGGATGTTAAATGATTTAAATCATGGATTATTAGTATAATTTAGTCATGTATTTATCTAATTTTGGGTATGCTGATTTCTGGATTTAATTGATGTATTAATTTATTTCTTCATCAATTATTAGATGGAGTGGAGGAATTTAATTGCTTAAAAATAACTTAGCAATTAATATGGATGTTATATGATTTTAATCATGCATGGGTAGAATAATATGGTCAAGTATTTGGTCTAACCTTATTATGCTTAATTCTGGAATTTTTTTATAATGTATTTAAATTATTGCATCAACTGTGGATTTACTTGATGTACTGTTTTATCTGTTGCATCATGTATTGGATTGTGTGGTTTAAATGCACCGGTATGGGACGGTGGCATTCTAGGGACAGATTAACCAAAGAAGTTAAGTCCTACTTATTTTGTATAAGGGAATGGATTAACTAAAAATGTTAAGTCCTACTTATATTCAAGTCAGGTTAACTGACCAAGCTGAATGACTTATGGAGGATTATTTTTTTTACTGGATATTTATTTATGTTTGGATAGGACGGATTATTTATATATATGATTATGATGCCATGATATGAGCTTGAGTCTCAGGATCAATGGTTAGGGAGCGTATATGCAGTGGGATGCATAGCTGGTTATAATGGTTAGTTGTGTACCCTGTTAGGTCTAGGTACTCATGCCCACTTCAGGTGCGTTTTGCATGTTGCCTACTAGTCAGGTTGAGACCGCCTTATAATCCAGTGAGAGTCCCTTAGTGTGTATCTATATATATATATATACGAACTACTAGTTATTGTTGGATTGGCTAGGATGTATACGTGTATCGGATCTCTGCTTGGACTGTAGTAGAGTAGAACTTGTTTGGGGCCTGACCTACCATTATTTTTCAAGTGTTCGTCAGGAGTAGGGATTGTTCGTGCTGAGCAGTGATCAGTGTACTTCACTCTTCTGGATTATCTGCATAGGAGTTCTTTTATGATTCAGTTTTCTGATGTAGACAGTTATTGCTGTCATTTGTTCAGTTGGAATTTTCTAGGTGTCCACATAGTATGGATTCCCAAGTTGTATTACTTTTGAGGATTAATTGTATCAGAAAAATTTATTATTTAATTAAATTTTATTCTGAGGTTTCAATTAATAGATTATCATTTTAGTTTTCTTTCCGAAATTTATTTATTCTTTTTCATCTATTTTGTATTATGTGTTCAATTATTGCCGATTTATTTTTGATATCCTCGGGTATTCAGGTGTGGGCCTGGCCAACCTGTATCAGGAAATTCGGGGGTATCACAAAACCCGTTTCTTGTAATCACTCTTCTCTCTTTCTTTCTCTCAACAATACAACTTAATTGGAAACTTAGTCCTTCAATTCGTTTTCAATTCGCCCCAAGGTATAATCTTCCCATCTCTTTCTCTCTCCATGTTAAAGAGAGATGTAAAAGTTTTAATCTCACAACACACAAAATTGGAACTCAGTCCTGTAATTCGAAAACCCTAGATCTAACTCTCTCTCTCTAAGAATGTCTGGAAGAGGCAAGGGTGGAAAGGGCTTGGGCAAGGGAGGTGCCAAGCTTCACCAAAAAGTTCTTTTGAACAATATCCAGGGCATTACGAACGACCATTTATCCTCAAAAAGAGTGATTGAGCAACTACTGTCAAAGAAAGATTTTATCCTTGGCATTATTAGCAGCATAAATTCTAGTGACATAAAAGGTCAGATGACCCAATTTCTATAGCCTGAGAATTACTTAGTCAATGTTCAACCTTTAGAGCTTTCTAGAAAATAAGACTTCCATGACTAATCTACGATCTTAGGACTTAAGATTCCCACAGAAAAGGGAGGATCAGCCGGCTCAAGAGGTGAAAATTAGGCAACCTTCAAAGCAGACTATACCTATCCTGCTATTAGACTTTGATCTTACCTCAGCCTTGAGGCTACCTGTAAGTATATTTCGTTAGAAACTCTCTTGGATTAAGCTTACGGGTCGAACCTTTGCTTCGAGAAATTCGAAAGCTTCGTACTGATCTATGTGATTCTCCGCTTATTCTTTGACGAATAGGAAACAGATCAGGCTATAGGGTAGGACTCTGTATGGATTCGTTGGTTGATTATCAGTTATAATTTGGGGGGGTTTTAGAAGTAAGTTATTTTTGTAAATGGTGGTTTTAAAAGTTAGCAATATTAGGTGTTTTGAATTGCTATAATTGTGATTCTGTCACGGGATTGCAAATATCTAATTTTCAATGAAATTGCCATGTTTTTACCTCCAATTGTGGTTTCAGTTCAATTTTTATTAAAATCCCAATATTTGTTGATTTGATTTTGAGTTGAGCTTGCTTCATTTTATTTAAAGTGGTTGATGTGTTGGGATTTGTTTCATAAAACATAAGAGCTTCTCCATGTTGTTTATAGTTATATTTAAACTGTTGGACTTGTAGATTTGAATTGAGTGATCCTGTGAGTACATGTGAATGTTTTGTGGAAGTATTTGCAATGAAGCTCTTGTGTGAAAAGTAAAATGAATAAATTTTGTAAATATACCAATATGTATTTGTTCTTGTACATTGCTTGATTATTATATCAACAGTTGTAATTCAGTGAAAGCTCTGAATGATTAAAAACATACAGAACTATAATACTCCTAGTACTTTATTTCCATTTTTTTTTTGTTTTTGGCAATATTTCCTTTCATTTACTTTATAATTTACAATTTTAATCAAATTAGGATACAAAATATTCAATCAATAGCATCCCAAAAATTCCACCAAACATGCCTCAAATTGTCTAGCAAGTTTTTTTAGTTATAACAACAAAAAGTAACACAATCCCCAGCATGTCCAAAAACTTTACCAAACAGACATCATATTGAGTAACAAGATTCAATAACCAACTATAACAACAAAAAGTAACAATCCCAACATCCCCGAAAGCTCCACCAAACAGGCCTCAGATTGACTAAAAAGGAGGAAAATTTTCAAACTGGTTACCTTCTCGTGCAGTTTGTGAGAGGTTGCCATAATGCAACTCCTACAAGTATTAAAATTATAAGGAAGTTAAAATAAATAAATCTACATCATTAATTTGTAATATTATCAATTATTTTGTTAGGATAATATAATTACCTGAAGTAATCGTATGTAAAACATATTGGGTTGCCGATTTGTGATTGCCTCAAAATTTTCATGATCATAGTTCATCATTGAATGAGCTGCAGAAGACGTTTCTACTCCAAGGCCAATTTGGGATTCCTATCAAATATAAATTAAGCAATAATTACAAAATTGTAAAATAGAACATAAGTCAGGGTAAAGAAACATAACACAAAAAGAAATGAATTACCTGGGTAAACATATCATGTCTAGTTTGTTGCTCTTGTGAGTTCCAACTACTAAAAATGAGCTTCTATAATATCCATTGAAAAAAAAAAAAAAATGTAAGTACAACACTGATCACAATTTAATTTATTTATAAAGTTTAAATTATTTATAAAGTTTCATAAAATACCTCAGGGGCCTTTTGTAGTCTTGTTGAATTTTTTGCATATAAGTTTTTTTTTCGCTTTTTAAGTGCACCTTTTAATTAATTACGTGGACGCCCAACTGTAGCTTTTCTTTAACCCCTATTGGCACACAATTCTTTGGTGGAGCTATCATATCAACTTCCTTATTTCGACCAACTGAACTTTCGCCAGAACTTACATTATTTAAGTAAAGTTCTTTCTTCAATTCCTCCAAGTCATTAAGCTATACAAGAGCACGATCATTTGCATATGCATATAACTTCTTATGTTCCGATGCTAAAGATGAAATCTCACAAAAATTTCGACATAAATGACTATAACGCTTTCTGATAGACACTTTAGGATTGTCATTGGCTTCAATTTCATGATAATTAGTGATAGTCCTTGCCTTTGCATCTCTTGTCCATCTTTTCATGATATATTGGGGCGGAATCCTTTTTATATTCTTCTCATCCAACACTTTCAAAGTATGAACATATAAAATCCCAATAAAAGTGAACTTCAAACAACTACACATAACTGTTTCTGTTGAGGCTTTGAAATTGACCACATACCTTTGAGATTTTCCAGCACAAGATACTTTGTATTCAACTTTTGTCCCATCCTTAGCCACTTTATAAACATTGTAATCTCCCAACCTTGTGTACTCTTTCTGAAACAATTCAAAAAAATTTAGGGTATAGATTTCTACACCATGACGTAACATCTCCACACTAGTTAATAACACGGGCATACTTCGCATCATGTTAAAATCTGCAAGCAGTTCTTCATACTGCCGATCATTCAAAACCCTCTCATAATGCTCAAACAAACACAAAAGATTATGACTCGACTTCAAGTAATTCTTTAACATATTGTTCAAACTTTCATTACATTGGGTAGTTTTTATGTCCGCGGTGAAAGTGTGTTGTCCGTAAACGATTACCCATTTTTTTCTTATTTCAAATAACTCTTTCAACCATTTATTCTCTTCGAGACTGTACTTTTCCAACATACTATTCCATGCTAATAGCCACTCATTTTCATCTTCATAATCGTACACACAATTACTAAGGTCATAAGTAAAGTGGTTTGATTTATTAAACACATGAATCAAATTCTTCGCTACATTTTGATAAATATGCCAAACACATAATCGATCTTGAGATTCAGAAAAGACAAGAGATATTGTTTTTGCCATTGTAGTAAATTGATCTGTCAGAATTGTCTTAGGCTGCTTTCTGGACATTGCACGAAGGAAAGTTTGAAACAACCACTTAAATGATTCAATGGTTTCATCGTAAAGTAAGGCTGCACTAAACATGATTGTTTGTTTATGATGATTCACCCTAATAAATGGTGTAAAAGGTCGACCATATTCATTTGTTCAATAAGTACTATCAAAGCACACAACATCTCCGAATAGGCCATAGTCATTAATTGAGCATCGGCCTAAAAAATATTAGTGATCATATCATCCTCATCCACTTGCATTGAACAACAATATGATGAATTCTTCAGCTACATTTTTTCAAAATATTCTAAAATTTCTCTGGCATCTCCTCTTACCATTGCCATCTTTTGCTTTCTGTGTATGTAATTTTAGTAATCCTTATCTAGAAAACCAAGATGTTGCCTACCACCAACTTTTCTACTTATCAACTCCATTGTTCCATTTAGTGGAAATCCCGACATCTCTGCAATCTTCAACATGTTCTTTTTGAGCCTTTGAAATATTTTGATTAACTCTCATCTATGTTTCATTGGAATTCTAATTAAGTCATGATTATGGATTTTGTTCAACAATACAACTTTGAATTTGCCATTGTTTTAAAGTCCACATTTCATATGAGCCAAACAACCAACTCTTGTAACAAGTTGATGGTATAAAGGAGTTTTGGTCTCTTTCCTTTTATCTTCTTTTGAACAACAAAAGGTAACCCCCGTGATGAGCCCCGCTGTATTTTTTCTCTGATGATTTCTCCTTACATCAAAACCAAGTTTGCAACCATAGTTGAGGTACAACTTATGTAATGACCCGGTCATTTCACTTCCTTTCCTTTTTCTCAGATTTTTACGAATTTTTTTTTTCTATTGTCTTTTCCTTTCTGAGTTCAGTTCTCATCACTTAGTGTCTACTTGAGTGCTCGGGAATGGTTTCCGAGACTTTTTCCTTTGGATTGACAACTTCCTTAAAAGACTACGTCATTTCCACATTTTCATTTTTTTAGACACTATTCACTTTTCGTCTTTTTTCCCGTTTGTCACTTTGTTGGCATAACCTCACTTTTCATGTTCAGAGTTGAGCTTTGACTTCATGAGTTTTCATTCCAATTGATTTTCTCGAAATGCGTAGCTTTACTTTTGTTAAAAAGCTCGTCGATTGTCTTATTTTTCCCGTAGGGGTGTGGATGAAAGGATTCTTCAGAAACATTCTTGTTTCTTGGGGTGTTTTTCATAAATATCTTTTGAAGATATTTATTTTGGGGGTTTTTAAGAAAATATCTTTTTGGAAGATATTTTCATTCTGGACCAGTTTTGTAGTTAACATTTTTTATAGGGGCCATTGTGTAATGAATGAAAGTTATTGCAAAATGCCTCGTTTTGGGCCTGGATCCTCGTACAGAATTCATTTTCACTTTTTGTCGAGTCGTGTACTCTTAGAATTGTCTTCTGGTCATTTACTGCAACTTTAGGGTTTCTAACCCCGGTTGCCGCCGAACTTATTCGAGACATATCTTTCTGCTTGGGACTCAGTTTTTGACGCCATTTCTTTTGTTATTCATTTTATCTCATTTCGGTTCTTTTTTGTTCACAGTGTTTTATTATTTGAGTGCGTTCACATAAATTCCACTTTTTCAGACCCGGCAGGACCTGTTTGGGGCACTTTTTCTATAAATAGGGGGTTCTAAAATGAAAAGTCAAACTCTCTCATCTCTTTCCCCTCTTTTGGCAGCCATGGCAGCCAAGGGGCTACCACCCTTCTTCTTCTTTTTTCAGCCACTTCCTTTCAGTAAAACGTATTAGTGCCTTTTTATTTAATGTTCGCTTTGACGAGGCCTTCGATTTCAACCGATTGGAATCTTGTTTTTGCCATTTTTTGAGTTCGGATTTGAAACCAAGTTTGGATTTTGGTGAGTCCTCCTTGGGGTTTATTGTTCACCGTGTTCTCCCCAACAAAATCCCAAAATTTTGTCGGATTCGAGGCAGTTTCCATTTGATGGCTTTTGAGATTTTCATCTCAAATTGAGGTAGGGGATGTTATAGGTTTATATTTTCGTTCTCTTGCATGCTATTGATGCTTATACAATTTGTATGCATACTTTTGTTCATAATTTAGAATTTAATTTAATTATTTTCTTTATGTAAGATTTAATTCACATGGTTGTATATGTGATGGAATTAAATTGTGGCATGCTATTAAATTAGGCCTCGATATGTTTATTAACATATATTAAATTGAGAACATTTGAATAAGTAGTGAGACTTTTATTTAATAATTTTCTTTTATGAAAGTTAAATTCATATGGTTGTAACGAATATGAAATCAACTTATAATGTAATATTAAAGTAAGCCTTGGTATATTCTTTAACCTATGTTAATTTGAGGACATTTGAAGTTATTTTAAAATCTAGAGAAAATTAATTCATTAGATTAATTAATTTTATTTTAAGTGTTTTATTCACTTAATTGGATTTTTAACTTGATATTGTTGATGACCATGCTATGTTCTTTAATATACATTAATTTGAGGCCATTTGGAAATGATTTGAAATTTAGAGAATTTAATTATTTTTATTTAGTTAAATTCTATCTCGTTGTTTCATGGATTTAATTATGTTTTAGAAGTTGTTTCTATGTTTAGATCATGGATTTGGACTTGTTATGTATTCACTTGGTGGTGCTTTAAGCATTGAATAACATTGTTGTTAAATTTATATTCATGAGAGAATGTTCCCAATATTGAATATATTATTGTCTTGTGTAATGAATTGCACATTTCGTATTTGACACTATATATGCCATTTTAGAATTGAAACCCTAAAACATGGATTGTGTGGTTTCAACCTACTTGTGCACGAAAGGTAGTTTCATGCATTATTTGATTATGTATAAGTTTTAAACTTATTTATTGATTTTGGAGTCACTTGGGCATTGTTATTTTGACATGGCTAGAGTTTGGCTCTAGTACGGGAGGTATGAGGTCTCCCCAATTTATAGTGCGCACTAGGGTGGTATTTCCAGTGGGTTAGTGCTCGGAATAACAGTTTAGGTCTTAGTTTTACTCTGAGATTTGATGTCCAAGTCTTCCACTATTTGATTTCGCATTCAATTCCAAGTTGACAACTAATATTTAATTGTGACTTGTGGTTTGGTTATTGGCGATTTAATGTTGTTAAGTATATTTATGCATTATGATTTTTAATGGATCATCGCAATTTTAATGTTATTAAGTACATTTATGCATTATGATTTTTAATGAATTATTACAAATTTTGATGTTGTTAAGTACATTTATGTTAGGAATGATCCTATAAATTCATTTGGAATATAGACGTTAGGTGGCATGACCCACTTTAGTTGTTTCGCATTTTAAATTTCAAATTGATAACTTTGATAATCTATATATTGTTGCGTTGTATCGTATGCTCTTATACTATTTAATTGCATAAAAATGTGGTTTATGCTATAAATGTTTTAAGGTAGCTTAGGAATCTCCCTGAGTCTCACTTTTGACATAGACGTTAGGCGGCATGACCCATTTGAATTATTTTATGTTAATGTGATAACATTTTAAAATGTTAAGTCTATGCATGCACATTCCCTATGAGTAACTTGTTTACTCACCTCAAAGTTATCGGGTTGTTTTCAGGTACGGATACCTTAATTGGGATGCACAATATCCCTAGGTCGTTTTGTGGATTTAAAGTTCTTTTAAATGTATTCTTATTCACATGCAAGTGTTAGCATGTTTAAGTTTTGCTTATAAAATTGTGATACATAGCTAGGTTCAATATGTTATTTTTGCCTTATGATATGTAAAGTGTACTTAGATACACTATTTGGAACCTATTTGATATGTATGATTTGAGGCCAAAGGCCACAAACTTTAAAGTTCAGGTGTATGCATTTAGATTCAAGTTTTGCCTTTGAAATGTAATTTTCCTAACTTTGGAGGTTTGGCATGTAATTTGAAGTAAATGATATGTAACGAGGCCATGGGCCATTGTAACACATTTCAATATGTAAAGTACATTTGTTGGCATGCTTGCACAGCTTTAAAGATTTGTTTTTGGACCAATTCATGATGGGAATTGAGGCTTGGGTTAAGCCTCAACATTTTTGGGTGTATAACAGGTCTTTCAGCACCATTTCGAGTCATTTCGGCCGACCGAAAGGTCATTTCGGTCGACCGATGGCTTTTAAGATTTATTTACACAGTAAAAATTCATTTTTCCAATAGCTTTCGTATTATTTGGGTCACAACCGGTTGACCGGTTCTTCATTTCGGTCGACCTAAATGATTTTCCTTCATTTTATAGATTTTGGGCCATTCTGGGTTCATTTCGGTCGACCAAAATGCCATTTCGGTTAACCTAAATGCTTCAGTTCTTTACTCTTCAGTTTTGGGACAACATTATTGCTCTAACTTCAAACGGTCATAACTTCTTCATTTCTAATCCAAATGGGGTGATTCTTGAGCCTAAATTCAAGGATTTTAAGTTAGCTTTCCAATGGTACTAATGTCATTCTAATATTCAAATCACAGTGGAAGTTATTCATATTTTAGTGAGACAATGTCAGATTTTGTTTAAACCGGGAATGAGAGTCTTGTGGGATTCTTGGCCAAAGTTTTTAGAACCTCTTGGAATGTTATCAAATGATTAGTTTAGGTTGGATGAACCTTATTTGACTTGCTTAGAGTTAAATCTCCCTTCTCATTTGTAAATTGACCATTTTGCTCCTTGATTAACGGATTTTGCTCATTTTGACTCTCATTTGCTCTTTCGTTTACCTTGAGTTCCGTGACTTCATGGAAGGTCATATTGGTGTTTTAGGGATGATTTATATCTCTAGAGACTTTGGTTTATCTTTCACTTCCGCATTTCGGACCCGTTACCGGATCAACTTTTGGGTCATCACTGACGCACCGGGTTGCAAAACTTGGGCCGTCACAACTTATATGTTTCATCACATGAACTAAACTCCATTTCAAGTTCTGGTTCATCTCTTTCTTCTTGATTTTCTATTTTTTGAGGAAAATTCATTAGTAGGAGAAGAATAAGCATCATTAATTTCATAACTATTTGATGATTCACTACTTACGCTTACATAATCTATCTCCTCCATAAGTCTGCATATAAATAATTGTGACTATTAAAAGATGCCAATTGAATGTAAGAAAATCTTTTAATCTGAGATAGGACATTCTGTATATAACACTTTTGTATTAGAGATAGGACACCGTAAACATTCTATATATATTTTTATTACATTTGCACCAAATTAAATCTATCATGAAATCAGCTCCAACTTCGTACATAGTTGTTAAATATTTCATGTGGATTCATTCAGTACATTATTTTCCTTATCTATAGCACAAGATAGAAACGAAAATATGAAATTTGTCATTTTCTTTTATCTGGTTCAAGAAAACCCAAAAAGAAAAACAAATTAACTAAGCTAAGTTTTTGTCTAATTTCGATTGAATTTATCCATTTTTCAATAACCAAAAGCCCTCTCCCACAAAGTACTGCCTACTGAATTGCATAACCAGAAAAGAAATCCGAAATCTGTCATTTTCTTTCATCCATTTCAAGAAAACTCAAAAAGAAAAACAAATTAACGAAACAAAGTGGTACAAATTCTTAGCGCAATTTATACATTTTTTCCCTTTTTCAAGAGCCCAAATAACACGAATTCAATCAAGTCCTTCAACTATTATCTTATTTTCTCCATAATAGATGGATTTTATTGAATTGAGAGCTTTAATCATCAGCCAAAAAAAAAAAAAAAAAAAACAGAGGAAATAGAAAGCAACAAACACTAACTTGAAATCACAACAATATTTCCTTAATCTCTATTCAGAATCATTTTATTATTCAAAATAATTAAAGAAAGTAAAATAATTTTTATATATAGAAAAATAAAAAATAAAAGTTACCTGAAGGACGGAGTTCCAATTCTATGTGTTGTGGGATTAAAACATTTAGATCTCTCTTTAAAACACAAACAGATTAAAGATTAAGATGGAGAGATAGAGATGGAAAGATCAGGCCTTGTGGCGAATTGAAGGACCAAGTTTCAAATAAATTGTATCGTTGAGAGATAGAGAGAGAGAGAAGAGTTATTACAAGAAACAGGTTTAACCCGACAAATGGGAATTCCCATATTTTATTTTGAGCAAGTATCAGCAAGGGAGAAGGCCACGTCAATAGGGAGGATGAAGTCCTCCTCCCTACGCAGCATACAAGCATTATTCAAAAAGAAAAGGTATTGAAAAAAGAAAAAAAGAAATCCGGAGTTTATGTTCTTTAGGGGTAAGTTATTTTGTTGAATGTGGAATCAGTATTAATAGGGAAAAGGAAAGTAGAAAGAATATATAGAATTGGTAAAAAAAAAGAAAAAAAGAAAAGGTATTGAAAAAAGCAAAAAAGAAACCCGCCCAACCCAACCCATCTTTCTTATTAAATTCTTTTTTTTTTTATGACAATTCTTATAATTATAATTAGACACTTTTTTTATAATTATAATAATAATTTATGTAAAAAATTATTTTATTTTTTTAGAAACTCTTTTAAAAAGGTAAGTTAACAAAATAGGTTTTATGTGATAGACTTTTATAAAAACTCTTCTAATTTTAATTTTTAAAAAAGAAAATTTTATATAATTTAAAATTAAATAAAAATTGAAATTGAATAAAAAGCTCCAAAAACTCAAAATACTTATAAGCAGAATTTATTTTTCATTTTACTTTTATTTTTTTAACAATAATTTTTGCTTCTCATTTTTAATTTTTTTTTTTTTTTCTTAACAAAAACAGTCATCTACAAAGAGCGCCACAAATGTCGTACAACAACAAACAAATCATAAAGCAAGAGAATAAAATTGAAGAACGAGCTCCAGATTTGCTGAGAAACAACGCACCAGCGGAAACTACTAAGGGAGGAAAACATCAACTGGAGTGACTCACAGGTCAGGCCATCGTTAAGGCAATTACTCCAAGACTGCATTCATAAGGCGCCGCGGGAAGAAACCCCCAAACCCCACACAAGAGGCAAGGAAAACAAAACCCACACAAAGGCGGGGACTACAAAACCCACACAAAGGCGGGTGACCGGTGTATGCCGCACCACCGTCAAGCTTGAGAGTGTGTGGATTTTAAGGCGAAGGCCAAGAGTTTTACATTTATAGAAGCCACTACTACCTTTCACTATAAATATAGCTAGGGATAGTAGGGATCGTCCCAAGGGATTGTGAGGATCGAACAATGTCGTGGAATCGTTATTAGGGCTAGTAGGTCGAGTGATCAAACAATTGGTTGGTTGGTTGATTAGAGAACAAGTAAATTAAACTAAGTGATAACAAAGAATACAATTAAGAGTAAGTAAGAGAGAGAGAGATCTTGGGGTTTAGAGATCACCACGAAGCATTGCATTTCTATACCATTGACAAGTGATTAATAAGGGCAAATGGTGTGTTGCAATATTGGTGTGTGTGTGTGTTTGGTTGATTCAACAAACAAAGATGACTAGTTAAGCATGTATTATCTAAACATCATGTGAAAGACACAATATATCTAAGCAATGAAGCATATATTGTCTAAACAACATGTGAAAGGCACAATAGATCAAAATAAGTCATTAATCATTTCATTAAGCTCACAATCCAAATACAACACAAGGATAGAGACATATGCTACTTGCATTCAAAAGCTTGGATCATCAAACAACAAGCATAGATTGTCCTCCCATTTAATATTACACTACAACTACACTACATCTACACTACTAGCATGAAAATAAACTAGGGGAGAGGCACAATCCATCAAGGAATAAGTATGAACCATCAAGAGAATTAGAAGAGCATTCCTTTAAGCATTATGTTTTGACAATCTCCAAATCTATAGCATCAATACACATAGACATGCATCAATAACATAACATTTAGAGACAAGTACATGAACATCTATTCTAGCATACATAAACTTATGGATAGAATGAAATGATCAATTGGAAGCATTAAACCACATAAATCATTGAATAAACAAGATCTATATATATATCAAAGTGTCAAAACATTAATTACAACACTAATCCCTCAATAATACACAAGATTAAGATATAGAAAGCATGATTGGGGCTAACTCTAGCCCCAAGAGGATGTCTAGTCACTCATGATGATGTTGCTACAACCCTCAAAGGCTAACTCCATGGTTGAAATCTGTTCCTTGTTGATGAAGAACTCCAATGGTGTCTCTAGCCTCCTCCTCCTCTAAACCTTCCCCCCAAGAGATTAAACCCTAGAATTGTGTATATCTCAAAAAGTGCATCATATTCCTTTTATAGGTAGGTCAAGTGGCACACAAAATGAGCTGGGGTCGTGCAAAAAATATTCTCTAATGATTGGATAGAGGACGGATTGTACAAGCTGGAAATTTAACTTTTTCGCACTAGAGGAAGTTCGATCGATCAAACCTTGGGCTTGGATCGATCGAACTGGCTGAGATTCATTAAACTTAGGCTGGATCGATTCAACTGGTTGAGCTTTTTGGGAAAAGGCAAATCGGAGATATTTTGAAAGATATTTTTGGGAAAAGGACAAAAGTGGTTAGTGGGTGGTACAGCTGTGGATAGGATCAATCATTTGAATAAGGACAAAAGTGTTCGATCGATCGAAGGGTGGTGTTCGATCGATCGAACTTTTGGACTTTATACTTTTGGGTCAAGGTTTGGATCTATCTTGAAGTGCTGAGATCGATCATTGTTCGATCGATCGAACCTTGAAGTTGGATCGATCGAACTTTGCTGCTTCTCACCTTTAGTTTCATTTGCTTCTTTCTTTATCCACTTTGCTCCTTTCTTTGTTTAATCCCAGAATTGCTTCAATTAAGCTCTTATTTGGCTGAGTTAGCTTATTTTCGGGATAAGTGCCTGAAAATGGAAATAATATGAAATCAATCTAAAACAGTAAAGTAAGATAGATAAAGGTGCTAGAATGCTAAAGCTTAAGGGGTTTAAATACGCACTTTTCAGCGCTCATCACACCCCCAAACTTAAATATTGCTAGTCCCTAGCAATGAACTAGAAAGTAAAGGAATGAAATAAACAACTATACAAGTATGAGTCTAGAAAACATTAAATGGATAACGCCACTTTCGTAGGGAACACGATTGCACTTAGCATATGCAACAAGCCTTTTAAACCCCTAGGTTACCCCTAGTGGACGAGTGAAGTCTCGTGAGGGTTTCCAGAAATGGTACCCACAAACATTAAGCTCATTCTTTCAAAAGAGGTACCAATATTGCAAACAAGTATTGGGAGAAAAATACCTCAAGTATGCAATTTTTCAAACATTTCCAAGCAATCTCCTAAAATTTCAACATCAAGCAAACAAATATGGTCTTCCAAAGATCAAGAAAATGATCATGTACATTAAAACAACTCTAGAATTCTTTTGAGTGGACCGGCATCAAATATGTTGCTATCTTAGCCAACTAGAGAAATGATTACATCATTACCCTCAAACTAGCATATAAATCTAGTACCGATCATCAAGACAAAAAGTAAACCTTTTATTAAAACTTTATTCATCTAGGTGCGCTTATTCTTTTCACTCAAATTTTTTTTTTTTTTTTTAGGATCAAAGATGGAAGCATGGTACAATGTGTTGATCTATTAAGCTTTCTAGCTATTCATGAGGTCGAGCGTTAGGTCAATGCTCCCAAACCAGATGGCTTTAGGGCATTAGGCGTTTAAACACCTCTACGAACTTACAAGCTCAAATCAACTAGGTTGCAAATCAAGACAATTTCCATTTAATCATTTCCCACTTCTTACCTTTTGGAAGAAGTCCTCATTTTTTATTGCTTTTGCAACTTCTTCTTCTTCTTTTTTTCATTTAATTCAATTATTAACCTAGAGTTCGGGCCCTCCACCTTTCGGCGTGAGAAGTTCAGTGCTTGATGAGGCTAGAATCCCGCCTACTTAGTGAAAATGGGTTGTTATCCACCTTTATCAAGAATGAAAGCTTTCAATGCACTACTAGCTCAATTGGGATATAACCAATTCAATAATCAACAAAGCATGTACCCCACAAATGAATGCTAGTGTGCGCCGGTGCTAGTATAGAATCCTAGAATGAATCTAAAAATAATCACAAAATCAAGATGACGTGGACCACAAGTGCAAGCAAGATATCAATCTTTTGAAAAATTTACTCTTAAATGGCATCCACAAAGCATACAATGAGTATTGGACTCTCAAGTCAAGCAATTTTTAAATTTTAAGCAATATATTCCTCAAAAGATCAAAATCATAGCTAGATATGGACTAATCATAGAAATATCCCTCAAATACACAAGTCATGCTCAAAATTTTGAATTTAAAACTAACACTGTAAAGCACCATTCCCCCTAAACTTAAATTGCACAATGTCCTCAATGTGCAAAGAGAACAAAGGAAAGAGTATACTAGTGCAACTAAGTAAGAATGGTCGGGATTGAAGTATCCGAAGTGGGTGGCATGGCCCCCCCAAACTTGGGATGAACTGTGGTCCTGAAAATTGGCACTTGGATAAACTTATCAGATAACAAAATGGGATAATCTGTGCACAGTAGACATGCAAGTGTAAATGGGATAAACAGATAAAGAAATGAGAGAGGTATAAGGGTGGTCCTGAAAATTGGGTAGCACTCTCTCACTGAAGTCACTGTGATGCACCTGATGGAGTTAAACATACAGATATAAGAATATAATATATGACATCCACAATAAAAACAGATATATATAAAAAAAAAAAAAAAAGGGTACTGGTATATCAAAAGATCTAAGCCGACAGACCGGCTACAAAAATAATAATGTACAATGACAAAAGTAAAGTATCAATAGGAGAGAGGGATCATGAGATAGAAGGGACTGGGAGTTCAGGAGGATAAGGTAGGACAGGCAGGTCGGGCTCCGCGGATATCTCTGGATAGATCTCGGAACATGGTCGCAAAATCAGCTCTGTGGGCGGTGAGATTAGCTCGGATGGCAAAATCAGCATCCTCAAGAGTCTGCAGGTGTACTCCAAAGCCAGGGGTCAAATCTGGAGTCTCAGGCATAGATGAATCAAAAGAAAGCTCCTGAGTCTGCTTCTACTCGTGAATGGGCGACCTGGCTGGAGAGTCCTGCTCTGCGTCGTCTGCAGGGCGCTCTAAGTCTATATCTATATGCTCGGCAGCTGGATCGACTGGTGCGTCGTCCGCTGCAAGATCTGCTACTACTGCCTCTGCCTCTACCTAGGCCTCATCCTCCTCTAACTCCGCTGTAGCCATTACCGCGTGGTCCTGCAGTTTGGTAATAATGGATCGGTAGCTCTTGTCCTAGTCCTTCTTCAGGAAGTGATAGGAACCTTTCTCGGAGTGCTCCCGAGGATGGATGGGGTAGCGCTGATCTATCAAAATCTAGGTGATGAGGTGGCTGAAAGGAAGAGACTTAGCCCGTCTGGGCGTCTCCTTACTGATGTACTCGTCATATAGCTTCCTCATCACGTTCCAGATGAGCGCGGGAATGGACACCCAGTGCCCGGTGTAGAAGGTGTAGAGGGCTGTCAAATAATCATCCCTCCTCTGAATCTTGTGCCCCGCCATGTATATATTCTGATAGAGAACAGAATCGGTGAACCAAATGTCATCTGGAAGGAATGTCCAGGTGGCGAAGGTCTCGCCACCGGCATGGTGACCTGTAAGAAAAACCGCCATGTCGACGTATGAAGGCCTGTATAACCTTGGATATGTGTGCTGAATCTCCGGAGGATATCTGTGTGGACAGCGGCAAGAGCGGGCTAGTGAGTCCACTGTGATGGTGATCGGATGTCTATCTACAGAAGTGACTAACTCTACTATGGTATTCGGTGATGGTCAGAGGTTCTGGTAGAACAACCGTACCAGCCGCGGGTAGACCAGCTCTATGACGGGGGCAAGAATAGTGGCCAGGCCCCTTTGAATGATGTCATGGTTGGCGGATCGGGTCAGCACCGATCTAGAGAAAAAGGCTGTGTCGAATACTGACTCATGGTCGATCGTCATATGCTCATATCGAGGCGCGGGCCTACCACGCTCCAGATAAGCTGGCTGAGGTGAATGAGCAGGCTGAGGTGAATGCTCAGCTCCAGTATGCGGTGGAGATGGTGATGGAGTGAATGCAGGATGAGCCACAGAGGTAGATGGTATGTGGTCATCCTCAGCCTCATGAGACGGTGACTAAGGTGGGGTAGCCTGTGTTGGCTCCTCCTGTGCATAAGAAGGCTCTGCTGGCTCTTTTGTCCGTGGTCTAATGTGTCGGTGGGGCCCATGTTGCCTGTTGGCAACGGTCTTCCTCTTAACCATGGCCTGCAAAAAGAAAAAGAAAAACTTGCAATGGGAGTTAGTACCAGAGTAAGAAGGTTTAAGTACAATATAGAAACATATATGTCAAGTAAAATAGACAAAACAAATATGACATAAATCTATGCAAGTGGCAGGATATGAAACATGCTAAACAATGTAAGTATGAAATGCATCCAATGTGGAATATCATAGGCATTGGGCATATATGAGATAGCATGAACATAAGATATGATGAATGAAGTGTGTGTATGAGATCTGTGAAGTATGTGTGTGAGATCTGTGAAGTTCGATCGATCACAAAAAGAAGTGAGATTAATCACAAAAGTTGGATCGATCGAAAATAAATGAGATCGATCTCACAACTTCGATCGATCGGGGACATAAGTTCAATCGATCTCTCAAGATCGATCTAAGATACAAGTTCGATCGATTGAACTGTGCGACGAATATAAATAGTCACAGATCTGTAACTTTAGAAGCATGGGGCCCACACGAACGTGTTCGTGGGCCCATCAACACAACACATCAATCAATCATAGCCACTGTTCAAAGCCCATACTCCCAAATCAAATCAAATCATCAAAAATATATACACATATATACACGTATATATATATATAGACACAAATGCTTCAAGCTTCAACAATGGCGGATTTTGTCATGTATATAGCATGTATTCAACATATAAAGCATGTATGCACAAGATTGAAGCTTAAATCATGAGGGACATTCTCGGATCTTACCTCAAACGATGAGAGAAGTGGAGATGTGGAAGAGTGAAGATGAATCCGAGAAGGGAGAGAGAGATTGATGCTTAAATGCTCGCCGGAAAGTTCACCGGAGGTGGGAGAGGTGATGGCACAATGGTGACGGAGAAGGGGGTTAGGGTTTGCAAAGAGGGTGAGATCGATCTAAGGTATCGATCTAGAAAACCCTCGGTTTTATTTTTCAAAACATTCCCGACAGAGTTCGATTGATCTAACTTCAAATGAGATCGATCGAACTTTGATGAACTCTCTTCAAAGTATTTTTGGATTTTTAAAATTTTTGAAAATTGCAAAATTAAAATTAGAAATTAGAATACAAATTAAAAATTGGAAAATAAAGTAAAATAAAATAGAATAAAATATTTTTTTTTTTTTTTGAATAAACAATAATAATTAAAAACTAATTAAAATATTTTTCAATTTTTGAAAACTTTTTGAAAAATAAAATAAAATGAAGTAAAATGAAAATAAAATAGAATAAAATTAAAATTAAAATATTTTGGATTTTTAAAATTTGAAAAGTCCAAACAAAATCAAAATAATGAAATGGAGAACTGAGATCGATCGAAACAAGAGTTCGATCGATCAAACAGAGAGCAAAAATATGCAGGTTTTTGGCTCAGAAAATTGGTTAAGTGTTGGAACTTGAAGATCGATCGAACTTTAAAGTTGGATCGATCGAAGAGCTTCTTGATCGATCTTGGAATGTTTCGATCGATGAGAGAGAGAGGTGAAATATGCAGGTTGATGCAAGCTCAAAATTTTTCTAAGTGTTAGATCATGAGATCGATCGAACTTGGAAGTTGGATCGATCGAAGGTCTCTTGATCGATCTAAGAGTTAGTTCGAACGATGGGATAGAGAGGTGGTTTGGATGCAGGTTTCTGCAGGTCGAAATATTTTCTAAGTGTTGGATGCAGAATGAAGTTCGATCGATCGCACTCAGGTTTGAGATCGATCGAACTATGCAGAATGCTCAATAATGACATGAAAGCTCATGCAATCCTTATTACAGTTCCTTGAAATGCATATGAACCAAAAACAAGTATCTAGACTTCGCAAGAAATGAAATGAAAGATAGAAATAGGGGAGGAATAGGGTTTTGACACCCTACGAAATGTCGTTGCTAGTCTTTAACGTCTCTAGCAAGACATTGGGCTCTTTTAACTAGGATCAAAGATCTTATAATGCATCCCTTCCTTGTTGGAGTGATAGATGCTTTGAACTCTACCCAACAAATGGTTCTTTGAAGAACTTATTGGATTAAGCTCAAAAGAAACTTTTGGTCCTTCGTCTATGCAATTACAACCTTTGGGCTTCCATGCCCTTTCAAAGCAAGAATTTGAAACAAGATTTTGAGAATGCAAGGTTGAAGATGATCCTTTGGAAGTTTTGGTCTTACATAAAAGCTCATTTCTTTGACATTGAAGATCATGACATTTATCTACAACATTAACCTCTCCTTCATATTTGTCAAATGAATTGGGTGTGGGATTAAAGATATTCAACTTCACCTTCATGTGGCCAAATGAGATCTTCATTTATCCCCGTCCTACAATTGATGTTGGCATTAGCGGTTGCCAAGAAAGGAAGGCCAAGGATAATGGGAATTTGACTCTTAGGATTAGGAACCGGTTCCGTGTCTATGACAACGAAATCAACCGGGAAGAAGAATTTGTTAATGTTAATCAAAACATCCTCGATTATACCCCTAGGCTTCTTAATGAATCGGTCGGCAAGTTACAAAACTACCGATGTCGGTTTCAATTCACCTAGCCCAATTTGACATAAATCGAGTATGGAAGAAGGTTAACACTTGCTCCTAAGTCAAGAAGCGCCCGATTAATGATATGATCACCAATAATGCATGATGTAGTGGGTGAACCGGGGTCCTTAAATTTTGGAAGAGTGTTATGTTGCAAAATTGAGCTTACTTGCTCGGTCAAAATCACTTTTTTTTGTACTGGGCTCTTGTTCTTCCGCTTTTGGGTGCACAAGTCTTTCAAGAATTTGGCATAAGCCGGAATTTGCTTGATTGCATCCAATAGTGGAAGATTAACTTTCACTTACCTAAACATTTCCATAATTTCATTGGTTTTTGCTTTTTGCTTGTCTTTTGAAATGGATCATTTTAAGGCATCCGGAAATGGAACTTTTGGTTCAAACACTTTTTCAGAATTTTCTTTTGAACTCTCTTCAACACAAAAAGTTTTCAAGTCATTGTGTTCCAAATCATTTTTCAACAAAACCTTTTCAACATTATTTTTCAAAATTTCTTTTTCAAACACATTTTTCAAGACTTTCTCATTCACAAGGTCATGTATATGCAATGAAGGAGGAATGGGATATGAAACGGGACGGGTTACAACTTAAGGTTGCACCGGTTTACTCTCTCCATTGGACATTCCAACTTGATTGTCCACAATCCTACCACTCCGTAAGGTAGTCACTGCATTAACATGTTCAATGGTGTGGCCTTCCGATGAGGAATAGGTTTCCACAACACATTGTTGCTTAGGTGGGGCATTAATAGGCATCTTTCCCTTCTCTCTTGCATTGAGAGTGCTTGCTATTTGCCCTACTTAGGTTTTTAGCTTCGCAATAGATTGAGAGTGAGAATGAAGCAATTGAGTGTTAGCCTCTAAAGTGCCCAAAGCATTCAAAACTTTTTCTTCAGAGGCGGGACTTCTAGTATTACCTTAGGAATAAGATTGGTTGGGAAAATAAGAATTAGAAAATTGATTCCCTTGTGATTGATAAGGTCTATAACCTTAGGATCCTTGGTTTTGAAGTGGAGGTGGAATGTACTTCCCTTGAAAACCGCCTTGGGAAGAATTTAAGCCCTCTCCTTGGTTTTCCAAGATAAATTCGGATGATTCCTCCAACTTGGATTATAGTGAATACCATAAGAATTGTTCCCTTGGTTCATAAAAGCTGCATTGACTTGTTCATTAGGTTCATTTTGCACTTGTCCATGAGGACAATGAGAAGTAGAATGAAGGACACTAGTACAAGTCATACGTGTTTCATTTGATGCACGATGAGAATGGTTAGAGAAGGAAGATACTTGGTTCGCCGAGTTTTGGTTAATCAAAATTGATCAAACCTTTGAGATAAAGACTTCATTTCGGCTGCTATTTCATTTGAATGGTCGACTTGATGTAAGCCAACACTCTTCCTACCTTGTGAATTTCTACCATTCTTGGATGATAGTGTTCTATGCAAAGAATTTTCACTCATGCTCTCATAAAGACACCACACGTCATCCTTATGCCTATCAATATATGAGCCACCCATGGAAGCATCAACCATGCCCTTATAGTTATCCGATAAGCTCTCGAAGAAGTATTGAACTAATTGCCATTTGGGAATGTCATGATATGGACACTTCATAAGCAATTCATTGAAGCGTTCCCATGCCTCATGAAACGTTTCTCCATCCCCATATGAAAATTCTCGAATTGAGGTTCTCATGACATTGGTCTTAGAAACTGGATAGTACTTCTTCAAGAACTCTTGTTGCATTTCTGCCCAAGAAGTGATTAAAAAAGGCCTAAGATTGTTAAACCAATACTTTGCCTTGTCTTTTAAGGTGAATGGAAAAAGTATGAGTCTTAAAACCTCTTCCGGCATGTCCGTATATTTTACGGTGGAACATACTTCAAGAAACTCATCCAAATGCTTGTAGGGTTCTTCACTTGGAAGTCCATGATAGTTAGGAAGTATTTGAATGGTTTGTGACTTAATTTCATAATGATGTGCTCTAAATGGAGGCAATTGGATGCATGTAGGTGCATTATACTTGTTAGGCACATAATGGTCTCTTAAAACAAGAGGTGGATTAGCTACTTAAGGTGCAACATGAACACCTTGGTTTTGAATTCCTTGATTGATGTTGGGAGGTTGTGGAGCATACATTGGCCTTGGCATTCCATAT
The DNA here is from genome assembly GCF_030987335.1 of Cornus florida. Lineage (NCBI taxonomy): Eukaryota > Viridiplantae > Streptophyta > Magnoliopsida > Cornales > Cornaceae > Cornus > Cornus florida. The sequence continues at coordinate 84,917,199 of NW_026775577.1, read as the reverse complement.
GGAACTTGGCCTTGTTGTCGTGGTGGTTAGTGAATGAATGGCATAGGTATGCCTAATGGTACTTGTATGTTCTCATTGTACACATTGGAATGAAGGATACCTTGTTGATCTATGTGACCAAGGTCCTCAACATGATCATTATTATGGTCATCCATTGATAGATTGGCTCTATTTGAACTTCCTCTTCCCCTAGGATTTCTAACGATGGATTCAAGATGCAAATCAAAAGGGACAAGAGTTGGTCTTAATGAACGACGTCCATGCATGCACAATGCAAAACACAACAAACACAAAGAATGACAAACACTATGCCTTCACAACAATGCAATTAGACTTCTTCTACAAACACTTAATTCATATTCTCATGCTTTAACAACAATGATGCAAGAACAATTAAAAATAAGCCTCCACGCGGGCCGACGATTTAACTAAGGGATTGAGTAAAGAAAGTCTCACAAAGGTCCTTTAGCACTTCAACTCCAAATTTATAGCTTAGCTTAGCAAATTTTTAGAATTTTTGGCTTTTTTCTTGCTTGCTTAGCTTGAATGCTCATTTGCTTGCTTCCTCTACAACAATGCACCTAGTTAAGTAAGAACAACACAATAAGTAACCAAAAAGAAAAATAAAAAAAATAAAGTAAAGACACAATCAAAAGAGTACTAATCCTAATTGATTCCACAAATTCGACGTTGCCGAATCTAATCAATCAAATCCCCGGCAACGGTGCCAAAAACTGACCGGTGTATGCCGCACCACCGTCAAGCTTGAGAGTGTGTGGATTTTAAGGCGAGGGCTAAGAGTTTTATATTTATAGAAGCCACTACTACCTTTCACTATAAATATAGCTAGGGCGAGTGGGGATCGTCCCAAGGGATTGTGAGGATCGAACAATGTCGTAGAATTGTGATTAGGGCTAGTAGGTCGAGTGATCAAACAATTGGTTGGTTGGTTGATTAGAGAACAACTAAATTAAACTAAGTGATAACAAATAATGCAATTAAGAGTAAGTAAGAGAAAGAGAGATATTGGAGTTTAGAGATCACCACCAAGTAATGCATTTCTATACCATTGACAAGTGATTAATGAGGGCAAATGGTGTGTTGCAATATTGGTGTGTGTGTATTTGGTTGATTCAACAAACAAGGATGACTAGTTAAGCATGTATTGTCTAAACATCATGTAAAAGGCACAATATATCTAAGCAATGAAGCATATATTATCTAAATAACATGTGAAAGGCACAATAGATCAAAACAAGTCATTAATCCTTTCATTAAGCTCATAATCCAAATACAACACAAGGATAGAGACATATGTTACTTGCATTCAAAAGCTTGGATCATCAAACAACAAGCATAAATTGTCCTCCCATTTAACACTACACTACATCTATACTACTAACATGAAAATAAACTAGGGGAGAGGCACAATCCATTAAGAAATAAGTATGAACCATCAAGAGAATCACAAAAGCATTTCTTTAAGCATTATGTTTTGACAATCTCCAAATCTATAGCATCAATACACATAGACATGAATCAATAACACAACATCTAGAGACAAGCACATGAACATCTATTCTAGCATACATAAACATATGGATAGAATGAAATGATCAATTGGAAGCATTAAACCACATAAATCATTGAATAAACAAGATCTATATATATATCAAAGTGTCAAAACATTAATTACAACACTAATTCCTCAATAATACACAAGATTAAGATATAGAAAGCATGCTTGAGGTTAACTCTAGCCCCAAGAGGATGTCTAGCTACTCATGATGATGTTGCTCCAACCCTCAAGGGCTAACTCCATGGTTGAAATCTGCTCCTTGTTGATGAAAAACTCCAATGGTGTCTCTAGCCTCCCCCTCCTCTAAACTTTCCCCCCAAGAGAATAAACCCTAGAATTGTGTATATTTCAAAAAGTGCATCATATTCCTTTTATAGGTAGGTCAAGTGGCACACAAAATGAGCTGGGGTCGTGCAAAAAATATTCTCTAATGATTGGATAGAGGACGGATTGTACAAGCTGGAAATTTAACTTTTTCGCACTGGAGGAAGTTCGATCGATCGAACCTTGGGCTTGGATCGATCGAACTGGCTGAGATTCATTGAACTTAGGTTGGATCGATTCAACTGGTTGAGCTTTTTGGGAAAAGACAAATCGGAGATATTTTGAAAGATATTTTTGGGAAAAAGGACAAAAGTGGTTAGTGGGTGGTACAGCTGTAGATAGGATCAATCATTTGAATAAGGACAAAAGTGTTCGATCGATCGAAGGGTGGTGTTCGATCGATCGAACTTTTGGACTTTATACTTTTGGGTCAAGGTTTGGATCTATCTTGAAGTGCTGAGATCGATCATTGTTCGATCGATCGAACCTTGAAGTTGGATCGATCGAACTTTGCTGCTTCTCACCTTTAGTTTCATTTGCTTCTTTCTTTCTCCACTTTATCGAACCTTGAAGTTGGATCGATCGAACTTTGCTGCTTCTCACATTTGGCTTCATTTGCTTCTTTCTTTCTCCACCTTGCTCATTTCTTTGTTTAATCCCAGAATTGCTTCAATTAAGCTCTTATTTGGTTAAGTTAGCTTATTTTCGGAATACGTGCCTGAAAATAAAAATAATATGAAATTAATCTAAAACGGTAAAATAAGATAGATAAAGGTGCTAGAATGCCTAAGTTTAAGGATTTTAAATACGCACTTTTCAGTGTTCATCAGCGGGGATAAAAAAAAATCCAACCTAATAAAAAGTAAATCTACTCCATCAAGCCAAAAATAAGTCTAACAGTGGTAGATTTAACAAAACAACAACGAAAACGGCCTAAACAGCCTAAAAAAACTACCACCGAGCGACTAGGAACAACACTGCCGCCGAGTTTATTATGCGAACCTGAAAATAAAAAAAATAAAAAACGCGTTATCGGAAAAGGTCATCTTGTGTAATTTCACACGTGATAACAATTGGCCATTGACTTTTGTTCCCTCTCTCAAACTCTCACCGTCGGAGACCGATTCGGAGAATCTCTCTCTAAAAACTCTCTCAGAAATTCTCAAAGAAGGCTTAGGGCGATTGGGAGAATCTTTCTCTAAAACTCTTACCGGCTAAGGATTCTCGCAGGAGGGTTTATGGATTACGGTTGCAGATGTTCTTCTTCGTCTTCTCTGATTGTTTATGACTCGTCCTTCCGTCTGATTCTTCTTACCCTATTTCAACCGTCCGATCTCTTGCTGTCTCTCTCCATTCGATTCACACCTTGGTTACGAGACCTCCGCTAACATAGACCACTTCGTATTTATTTATAATACACAAAATCCACAAAGAAAGGTATTATTGCTATTCCAAATTTCAAAATTTTCAGTTGCAATTATATGAAATTCCATCATTCTGTATTTTAAAGAAAGTATTGCTATTATATTTGCTCTCAATGTTGTCATTTATTTTCCCCAATGTGTTCTGAATGTTATAATTTTGATTAAACATTAAACACCTAACTTAATGTCTGCAAAGGTAAGTGCCTTATTTAGGGTCAATGGTGGACTTATTTATTTAATAAGTGTGAAAAAGAAAACGCCAACAAATATGGTTCATTATTGAGTTCTGCTAGTTTTGATTGCTTCTCTCTCTATATTAATCCTTTATATAAAGTATAGAACCGGGAGCGGATAAAAAAAAAAAAAAAAAAAAAAAAAAAAAAAACTACACAAGATTGAAACGAGGCCCCTAATATCCCAGCCTAAGAAGTGCACTCTTGGACACGTTTTTGACACATCATGAACATGTCCATAATTTAAAAATAATTTTATCATTTCAGACACTTTATGGGACACTTGGCCAACACATTTGGACACTTGGTCATCACATTCTACACTCCGTTTTATGAAAATTAAAAAACCACAATTCTGGAAACAATATTATGGACAGACATCAAAGTGTCAAAATTTTTTTTTTTTTTTTCTAAAAAATTGACATTAAATATGTCACATAATGTAATGAACAAAAACATAACTATAATAACAAGATAGGAGAGTAATAAGATATATAATAAAAAATATATATATATTTTTTGTAGTTGAATAGTTTCATTCTCTAACTTATATAACTTTAGTATAGAAATTATAAATTAATTAAAGTATTATAATTATTTTAATCATTAGATATATAAATAAAAATTTATATTATATTAGTTGTGTCCATGTTGTGTGTGTGTCTTACTATTTTAGAATTTGCGTGTTGGCAGATCTGTGTCATATCATGTTCATGACTCCATGTTCCGTGTTCGTGTCTTTGTTTGTGTCTATGTCTGTGTCTGTGTCCATGCTTCTTTCCTTTGCTTCGGCCATTGTATAGTCTTCGGGTTTCTTTCCCCTTTTGAATGCTTTCTAATATTCTTACATATCATTTTACATTGCCCAATGGCTCAAGATTGATGGCTTTTGTTTTTTGGTTTGTTTGGGATTCATTGGGTTATGCCACGAGCTACCAAAGGCTGGATTGAGGCTTAGAGAGGGTGTATAGTGGGGGTCCAAGCTAGAGACTCTTGGAGGGTTACTTCGCTGTGCATTTGGTGGTGTTTGTGGCTTAAAAGGAAATGGAGATCCTTTGAAGGAAAGGAAAATCATATTGGGTCATTGAAGTTATCCATTTTTAGCACTCTTTTTTGTTGGGTTCTAGGGAGAAGTTGTAAATCCTTGGATGAGCTTGTAGAGTTTTTGGATTTGTTGAGGGTTTAGAGGCCCTACTTGGCCTTCTGTTGTTTCTGAGGGATGTGTTCCCCTATTAAAGGCTTTTAATGAATTCTTACTTATAAAAAACAGAAGAAGAAAAAAGTCTGTGTCCTTCTTAGCTCTCAGTATCCACAAAATCCCCTAATAATTTACAATTCCTCCCATAAACCCAAAAAAGAAAAAAAGAAAAAAGAAAAATAGAAAACTAATAATAAATCATGGTCACTTACGTGTTGAGGCTTAGACAGATGCTGATTATGCAGGATCAATTTCAGATAGGAGGTCTACTTCAGGTTATTGTACCACTATTGGCGGTAACTTGGTTACTTGGCGCAGTAAGAAGTAGGATGTTGTCTCTCGATCTAGTACAGAGGCAGAGTATAGGGCTATGGCTCTTGGGGTAGGTGAGTTGCTTTGGCTGAAAACCTTGATGACAGACTTGTGCCTTCCAGTGTCGCTTCCATTCTCACTCTACTGCGACAACAAGTCTGCCATTAGCATAGCAGCAAATCCCGTTCAACATGACAGGACTAAGCATATAGAGGTGGACCGTCACTTCATTCGAGAGAAGATCATCTCTGGTCAAATTTGCACTCCATTTGTCACAAGTTCTCAGCAGCTTGCAGACATTCTTACAAAGGGCGTCAGCAAGATTGTGTTTGAGAATGCATTGTCCAAGTTGGGCGTTTCAGATATCCACGCACCAACTTGAGGGGGAGTGTTAGCATTTATGATACTACGATTTATGGTATAACTTACCATAATAGCAGAGATTTGACTATGCATATAATAGCATATATATGATACCACGATTTATGGTATGACTTACCATAATAGCAGAGATTTGACTATGCCATAGAATATGCTTTAGAATAAGTTGTGATTTGATTTTGATTTGATTTAGTTTCCTTTCTTGTAATATGAGCATGTGCTCATTTTATCTATAAATATTAGACCTGTGAATGAGTAATTCATCTCATTTAAGCCTTTACGCAATTCTCTCTTTTCTTTTCTTTTTATATATTTCTACTAATATCAAATATAAAAAGTAAATCCATCAACTGTATAAGCATTCAAGAACCATAAACAGACCACAAATTTGTTTTCTTGAAAGGCAAAACAGAGCACAAAAGGAGTTAAATCTATTAACAAAAAAAAAAAAATAGTTGTTAACAAGAAAAGAAAAGAAAAGAAAAATAGAGTCAAAGAAACAAAAAAGATGCCGAGACAAAAGAAGTAGATGAAGAGAGAGAGAATGTGTTAAAGAAGAAAAGGAGAAAAAATAGAGCTAAAAAAAAAAAAATAAAAAGACAGAGAGGAGAACTAGACGAAGAGAGAAGTAAACATAGATGAGAAGAGAGGAGTAGAGGAAAAGAGAGAGGAGAAGAAGAAGAAAGAACTGACATGGTTTTGTCGTTCATCTCTGCCACTAGTGCTTTGTCGTTCGTCTCCACCAATAGGGTTTTGTCGTTGGTCTCGCAGCCTCACTCTTTCTATGTTCGGTTGACACTTTGACTCTTGGACTTTTTTATTTGTTTACTCTTTTGAACAAAAGTTATTTCTCTCATACACAGGTTTTCTTATTTGTTTATTAAATTGCCAAAAGTATCCTTTTTGGCTTAAGAAATAGAATAATCATTTAAAAAAAAAAAAGCAGTGAGACGCGTTTGACAAATAGGACGAAGTGCAACCAAGTCACGCGCCTAGTAAACTTTACTGCGCCTAGGATGACAACAAGCGCTAGATTTGTGCCTCGAGCACCTAGGCGCGACTTTAACAACATTGGGCTCAACAATGTACTCTTCATTAAATTTAGCCTCCCTTCCTTCGAGCGGTATTGCTTCTTCCAGCCTACTAACCTTCACTCGAAGCTCTCAATTACCTTATCCCAGACAAACACGCTCCTCGAAGCCAACCCTAAAGGTAGCCCCATGTACGAAATCAGAAATGCCCCGACACCGCACCCCAGAATGTCTGCCAAAGAAGAAACCACTACAACCTCTCCCACCGGCACAATATGCTCTTTCCATTGTTCATTTTCGGAACAGAGACTGCTTGAAAGCAAATCAAAACGCATCTCAAGTATCTTAGCTAAGACTCGACTACATCACAAAAAACTATGGTAAGACTACAAATGAAGAGCTCTAGCTCTGCTTGACTCGGTAAAAGTTCAATTGTATTTCTTTCCCAAGTAAACGAGGTTGAGGTTGAGGTTGAGGTTGAACAATATTTTTGAACTCCTTTAGCAAAAGAGCCGAGGCATAATAACTCATAACTTGACTCGTTAGGTTCTCAATGAACACTAGTTCATGCTTATGGCTTGTGCATATGGTTCACTTTTTACTAGAATTTGTTTTGTGAATTGGCTAGTGCATTTGGCTCTTTTCTACTAGAGTTTGTTTTCTTGTATAGTAACTTTTCTCCTTATCAATCCTGTTCTAAAGCTTGAGTTACAGCTCCTTTTGTCTGAACTCAAGACTAGCTAAACGGGCCAAGATCGAGCTTGGTAAGCAGTGTCTGAGCTAGAACAGTTTTCAATTGATTGACCCGAGCTTGACACCTAAGTATTTGGATCTGCTCAGTTCAATTACAGTCATAATCATTGGATTATATACGTTTATCAAGTTACACATTTCAAATATGAAGTCAAAGGTAGCTGGTCGAATAATTCAAAATTCTTTAAGTGAAATATTAAAAGAAAACACTAACTGAGAGCTTGATTTGATAGTATGTAGGAACACTAAATCTCTGATTATTATTATTTTTATAAGTAAACTATTATAAAAGGCACTCAATTGGGGGAGCACATCCTACAAAAATTACACAAGGACCAAATGGAGCCCATATAATCTCAAAATCCACTAATTCCCCTATTGATTTGGGCTATTCTCTATGGCTTGTCTGGGGTCCACTCGGTCATACCTCTTTCCACAATGAGCATGCTCGAGATATGGAGAGGTTGTATGGTGGGGTCTCAGGCTACCAATTAATTTGATTTTTGGTGTGTATTATAAATATGAGAAGGGTATTTAAATTCTCACCAAGATTGAGATTGAACTTTGTATATAGTTGATCCCCTCATATCAAGCACTAATTGAGCAAAATTGACTGACTTACTTGCTTATAATACACAGCAATACGAATGCTAGTATTTGGTAGTAGAGAAACCCCATGCACAATGGATGTTTGGTTTGTGCAGAACAACACTGTACTGCTTACTGGTTGATCTTTATGTCGCTGTTTAAGAAAAGGGGGTTAAATTTTGTGTGGACACAGTGGACTACTTCCAAATAACACATGGGATGTGCATTTTCTCAATTGTCATGAATTGAGAAGTCTTAAATGTATTTTTTTTTTTTTTGATAAGTAAAGATTGTATAAAGAAGCCTTCAAAAGGGGAACACATCCCTCAGAAGATACACAAGAAGTCTTAAATTCTTGGGGTTATGGTGTTTTTTTTTTATTAACCCCTTTTTGGAAAATCATTCTATTTCAGGTCTCTGAAAGAGAAGTTTTTGCCTTGTGGTGCTGTACAAACAAATTAAAGAGTTACTTCATTACCTAGTAAATACATATAGCAGAGGAACACACTTAAAGAATGATATGTGCCATCCTAGTGCATGACATAAGACGACCATTTCAGCTAGCACTTTGCATATGAAGATGTCAATGAGGAGGACTAAATCACCTGGGTGGGCTGCATTTGACCTCAAACAGCGACAGAAAAAAGTTTTTGTACCTGAAGGTGAAGCTGATTCTTACCCACCTATGTCGAGCGCTATCGCTCCTCTTCAAACATGCCAAAACCTTGTGAAGAACAATGATCCCTCGGCAAAGTCTTTCTCATCTGTGCTACTCCCTTCTGCAAATTTTCCGTCTTTGGTGAATAAGGATTTTGGGAAGCCATTATCAAACAGCAATTCTAATGAAAAACATTGCAATGCAGTCTCTGAGGAATACTCTGTTATTCTGGCTTGTAAAAAGCTTAGAGAGATCCACTGTTGGGCTGACAGAAGCTTGATTGAGGATATTATGAAAGCTGTAGATAATGACATTGACAAGGCCTCAACTTTATTGAAAGAAATGGTTTCTTCTGGTAGCTCTGAGGGGAATAACAGAACAGTCAGCGGACTTAAATCTAATTCTAAGGATTTTCTCTGTGACAACAATTTATTGCGAGATAAAGGTGTTTCTTTAGGAGAGAGCACAAGCCTTGCAGAACTTAGCCATGTTCTTGAAGATTGTTTTAATGACAAGAATAAAGAACCAATACATGGCCATACTTCTCGAGTAGAAAAGCTTTCTGATGACATTGAATGTATGAAACTGACTTTGCAGCAGTTGAGTTCTATACCTGTTGAGCCTGATTGGGAGGAAGATGACATTTACTTGATTCATCGAAAAGATGCATTAAGGATGATGAGGTTTGTGTTCAATATTCATAATCTGCTTTTGGAATTTATTTAGCATTGGCTTAAATGATTTAAATGACTTTTTAATACTTAGAAAAGATCTTTCTGATTCTTATTTCCATTTTCATTATTTCCACAATTTCACTTGCTTATGGACCATGAATGGTGCACTCCCCATTGAACATTTTTTACATGGCATGGGATATTTTCTACACACTTCATTTGGAGAAAAATAATGTATATCATATGCCAAAAGCATTTCTTAGAAGGATTATGTCGGTGACCGATAAATGTGTTAGTGGTGAATTTTGATGCTGTTTCATAACTTTGGTATCAAATCCCAAATCTTTGGACGTAAGAACATGAGTAAATATTAATCCCAAATATTAAATGATTTAAATGACTTTTTAATACTTAGAAAAGATCTTTCTGATTCTTATTTCCATTTTCATTATTTCCACAATTTCACTTGCTTATGGACCATGAATGGTGCACTCCCCATTGAACATTTTTTACATGGCATGGGATATTTTCTACACACTTCATTTGGAGAAAAATAATGTATATCATATGCCAAAAGCATTTCTTAGAAGGATTATGTCGGTGACTGATAAATGTGTTAGTGGTGAATTTTGATGCTGTTTCATAACTTTGGTATCAAATCCCAAATCTTTGGACATAAGAACATGAGTAAATATTAATCTAATAATATTTTTGGGGATTAAATAATGTAGTTATGTAACATATAGTGTTCAATTTCGCACTTCACTTGTTTTGGAGCAGTTTTGTAACAAAATAAAAGTAATAAGTGAAATTAAATTAAATTATTGAATATACTTACTGATGATTGCTCAACCAAACATGTCAGATACACATCTCATATCCATACCCAAGTGTTGTGTGTTTGGCATTGGTACTTCACACATTTAGAATAGTTCATATAACACAGGAAATTATAAATGTCTGGTTTTCTCCTTTTAGGTTACTTTACTTTGGAGAAGTCTACTGCATTTGTGCAAAGCTTGATAGGAAATGTGTGTTATATCCTTAACTAAGTCATGCATTATTTGTTGATCCTTTTGAAAAAATCCCATGCTTGTCACCATAATAGTTAAAAACATGCATAGTCTCCAAAAAGCCCCATGATCGTCAAGGCTCAGCTTGAGCATCCACGTACACTGTGATATGAATTTCTTCCTGAAATGGAGGCAATTTTTAAACACTCGTAGAATGTATTTGTTACATTTGTGGTCCCAATGTACTCATGCTTCCAACTACCCTGGACTATGGTTTGTCAAATACTATGGTTTGTTGGTTGCTTTGTAGTCATATATGAAGTTCCTATTCTTTTTATTGTTGCAGGTCAGCGTCTCATCATTCAAGGGCAGCTACTGATGCTTATCTAAGAGGTGATCACTTCTCTGCCCAACAGTCTTCAATAAAGGCTCGGAAGGAATGGCTGGCTGCTGAAAAGCTTAATGCAAAGGCAGCGAAGGAAATTATAAGTATCAGGAATTGTAACAACGATACCTGGAAATTGGACTTACATGGTCTTCATGCAGTAGAAGCGGTTCAAGCTTTGCAGGAACACTTGCAGAAGATCGAATCCCAGGTATTATTAAATCGTTCAGTATCTCCTAGTAGAACCAACGAGAAAGCTGGTTTTGTATGTTCTGCATCTCTTGAATCTTTGGGTTGTATGGACATGGAGAAGTTGGATACACAACAGGCATCATCAAGGCAGAGACCAACATCATTGCATGTTATAACAGGTATTGTTATTTATTCGGTGAATAACATATAATTCCTATCCACACCTGTGCTACATTTGAAGTTGCTCCAGGCTATTTTGCTTTACATACCTACATAACTAGATTAATTTTAACTGTTCCATAGCCTACAATATGCGCAGATTTTCATTCCTAAACCTAAAAGAAAGATTTATTGCCAGTTATATGCCTAGAACATCCATTATCAATCTACCAATTATCATTTGCTTTAAGAGTCATGTGGATTACTATGCATTTTACCTCTTCTTTTTCATCCAAATTTCATTTTTATTAGAAGTGTTTTTTATTTCTATTTTTATTTGCCGGTAGAGACTTAATTGGGAAAGGTTTAACCATCTCTGTACTTCCTCTAGTCTTTTCTTGGAGAAAGAATGTTTAATGCTTTATTTCTTCTTCTTAAGATAATTTATGCGTTTAGTGCATTGTTTTTTATAAGTATTTATGAGTTTAGTGCATTTAAATCATATATGACCCTTTTCCAAACAATAATGACTTGTTGGATTATGTTTAAGGAGATCTAACTTCTTAGACTCACTAGATTTCTTATGGCTATCTTACTTAATATATTACCAATCTTAGCCTTAGAATGTACTTTTCCAACTGCATTATTTTTTGTCCTTTGAATCAATTCTAGCTTTTCTAATCTAGTTTACAGTTCTTTGTTCATATTTCTAGACCGTGCAGTTTCTAGTTCATCTTTGTTCATCTCTTTCCATCTTAAGTTTAGTCACTGGAACTGTTGTACTAGCAATTTCTAACTTCAGACTTTCTGTTCAAAGTTCCATTGCTTTTAATTTATTCAACAGTTCAAAATTTCAGTTTTTAAACTTAAGAAATCATTAATGCAGCTCAGCAAAAGCAAGCCAAAAAATATAATCTTCATTATATTCAAAAGTACATACCTTGGGAGATTATATATTAGCCAATTCATGATCAGAAGCGTCACAAGAAGAGTTGCATGCTTTTTAAAGCTAAGTTCCTTATCACAGTCACTATCAGAAGTTGTATTAGATAAACTAGGATGATCTTTAGGCATCAAATTGTCAAATGAAACATAATCATCAGTATAAACACATTCAACTGATTCTATCTTCCATTTACCGGGAAAAGAAACTTATTATATCTTCTTAATATCCATATTTTTCCTATAGATCAACTATTTGTATTGAGTAATACGTTGTGATACCAGTTGATGAATCTACAATCGATAAGCTCTAATACCAATTGATATTTCGTGAGATTGATACCTAGGCTCTGATGTGTGAGTGGTGATCTAGACCTAGAGGGAAGGGGGTGGAAGAGTTCTTATGGAATTATAAAAAAAAAAAAAAAGTTCTTATGGATACCTTTTTGGCAATTAATTTTTAAAATTATCATTAATTCTTTTTGAAATTCAGTTATGATGATTGATATTCAAATTTCTATTTATACCTATTAGATTTTAAATTTCATCCATCATATCCACAATCATGCATTAATAGAAAATCAATTAGAGCATACCTACAAATTTTTACATGCAAAACCGAATGTGGAAAAACCAAGGGACCTAGTTCAGATTGGCACAATGCACCATATGAGAAAGAAACTACAACCACATTGACAATTCCTACACCCTAGAACCCCTAGTTATATTTTGACATAAACTGACACCAAACTCTCCACTTGCGTCTTCAGGTTGTTCGTCCGCTTGTCAACAGACTTTCCTCTTCACGTATCTGCTGCTCTATTGATTGTTTACCTTTTTGCTCTGAAACATGATTGATTGATTGGTATTGAATTGATGAATTTTTCCTTGATCAACACTTGATCACATATAATGGTGTCCAAGGAAACCCTAGATTGAGTAATAAGAAATTCTACTCCCCCCCAAGGTCTTTCTCTCTATATATGATTAGAGGCTTCAATTTCACACCTAGACTGACTATAACTGTATATTTATAGCCATTATAGGTAGCCCATACGTTTTAAATAGTTGAATTCTTGTAATTTTATATTTTATATATTTTTTAATCTTTTTTTGGGAGTGTTTTCAAAATATATGTTTGTTAGGTTCAATCAATCAACTCTTTGATCATCACCCTGAGGAGTCGCTTTGATTGATCATTCGATCACTTATTTGATTGATGCTCTTAGTAATTCAACCCAGTACTCAAATGACTTAAAACACTTCGACACATTACAACTCAAGTTTTGAGTAGAAAATTGCCAACACACGATTCTTATTCCTAACACCTTGCATAGGCAGCAACATCGAGGCCCTATATGGAGTTTAATGCTGTCATACATTCTTTGATCGTTACTTTCAGCAGTAGACTCAATGTGTGAGGTATTAGACCCAAGTTGACCAAACTAGAGCACCATCTCCATTGTTTCAACCTTGTCATATTCATTAAATGAATTCATAAGTCATGATGGCTGAAAATATCTCTCTGCTGGAAGTTGAGTTTCGGGATATCGATTTTGCTGTCCTATCATCCATACGGACTGATTTCACAAAAAAAATGTCAACGTATTAAATGACTGCATGGTATTTGCAAGCAAAAGGACATTAGATAACATCTATATGAACATTACGTGGGAAACCAATCTTGAAGTTATAGCATTTACTGGTTTGAAGTGTGTTGGTGAGATACTTGCATAAGAAAGCTTAGGCTGCGTTCATTAACGTGAAACATTTTCTATTTTTGCTTCTGCAAGAAATAGAAATATAATTTCGTTTTTTATGAGTGAAAATAGAAAACGGAAAACGGAAATGGTGTTTATTAAAATCATTTTGTCGTCACAATTTGCAAAAGTAAAAACAGAAAACCGTTTAGTAACACATTTGTTGAACATTTTTTGTTTCCTATTATATTTCAGATTCATCTATTAAAAACTTACCTTCAAATCCTAACAGTACATGGTTTACTTAATAATTTGGAGTAGATACATGGAATACATTCAGGGAAAAAAAAAATACAACATCAAATTTAAAGCAACACATTCTAACAATAACATTTACATGAACATAAAATATATCCAATTTAAAGTCATAATTTGTGATTGAATCACGAACTCCTTATTCTTCAATACATTCTCATTTTCATATTCATCAAATAAAATGCAAGTGGCTTTGAGTAGCTATACAATAGTGATCTCTTGCTCAAGCAAGAAATTTTCTACACATTTACCATTGGATTAAATCCAACAGTGATATTACAAATCTACCTTTCTACCTTCCTAATCCAGCAAAACCATTTTTCTACCCATTTAGAGTTTCCTAAACCACTTTTCTCCCTATTTAAAGTTTACTAAATTGATTTTACCAAAAAAATCCCAGTATAAATTAATATTTCGAATTTAGAAATTTTTGACGACTCATTCAATTTTTGATAAAGTATTGTTATTGATGTGAATAAAAATATTGTTTCATACTTTTCATTTTTGGGAATTAAAATTGATTTACTATACATTGATATGGTTGGCACATTACTTTGTTTTTAATCATTTTTTGAATTCTTTGATTTTTTATTCTTAATTTCAACCGTTTATTAGTTCAATTCAGTCAAGACGAGACGAAAAAAATTCTATTGGATTTTCATCTTCTTGAAAAAATTCTATTGGATTTATATCTTATCGAAAAAATTCAACATGTACATATTCTTTTATTATTTAAACTTTTAACTTTGCCATTTAAAAAAACAAACAAAAAAATTTCCAAAAAGTGACGTGCTACAGTGATGAAAATGTTTTGGCCGCTACAGTGAGAAAAAAAGGAAACGACTTTTATGTTTTCTCTTTTCTTCATAAATTTGAGAAACGGTTGAGAAACGTTTGCACTATGAAAAAGTAAAAACACATTATTTAACATATTTTCTGCTTTTGTTTTGCCTTTTTAGGAAATAAAAACAGAAAACAAAAAATGTTTCTTGTTAGTGAACACACCCTTAATTATATAGAGGGGGAGAGAGAATGAGAGAGTTAGTGAGAGAGAGAGATTGGGATCGTGCAAGAACATTTGGTGACCATACTTGTTTGATCGTTATATATATATATATATTTTTTGACTAATTCATAGAAACACTAGGACTAAACATCTGATATTTCTCAGTGACTTATACATATACAATAAATGTATATGACATATCACTACCAAGCATACGATATTGATTCTCCATTTCTGGATTAAAAGTAATAATAAAAAAATTCACACACACACACACACACTGACAAACAAGTACAGAATTCACCTTTAGAGCAATAACAAAGTAGTTAAATTATGTTATAAATGCAATTTCTATGTTCAACACTGAGAAGTTCTTGAAAGAATCCATTCTTGCTCTCATTTAAGAAAACTAATGCTATGTTTGGTTAAGGGAAATATTGAGGAAGGATGGAAGAGAGGAGGGATGGATGAGCTTTCTCATGTTTGGTTGGAAGGAACGGAAGAGAGGGAGGAAGCAAGTTTTCTTATCCGTTCAAAATTGGGTGAAAGAGAGGAGGGAAAGAGTGAATGACTACCTAAATATATAAAATACTAATTTTGACCTTTCCGAAAAAATTGTTTTTATAATTTTATATGAGTGTATACTGGAAAAATATATAAAAACCCTCCTTTCCTTCCAACCAAAGAAAAAAATTGTGTCACCCGACCCGACTCACCCCATCCATCATTTCCACTATCCCTTCTATTTTTTTTTTTTTTTTTGATAAGAAAAAATATATTAGAAAGCGTTCAAAAGGGGAACGTGCCCAGGAGCTGTACAAAAACTAGAAACAAGAAACAAGGAAAAGACCTATGGTCCCAAAGAACCCATAAAGTCCACCAATTCATCTATGGATGAATAATTTCTCCCCCAACCCCAACGAAAAAGAGAAAAGATAATGGAAAACTTCAACGCCCTAATGGAAGATTCCTCCCCATCAAAAGATCCCTTGAGGGAGACACCTTCCCTTCTTTAGGGATGCCTCATCCATCCTTTCCCCTCTCCCTTCTGTCCATTTTTCCATCACTTCAACCAAACAGAGCATAAATAAAGAGGCTTAAGGAGATACAGAAGAACCCAAAGTGCTACCTCAAAGAGAAAATTCTTCCTGGACATAGAATCAGGCTATCATCCTTTTAGAAGGATGGAGGAGGTCCATTGAATATGCAATGAACAGAATACTTCCCTTTTGTTCTTTAGTCGGCCAACCAATGACATTATTTGGATGATCTTTGACAAAAGAAGCGCTTTGGATGTTTTTAAGATCTCAAATGAGAGCTTGAACATAAATTTTGCAAAAGAATTCACACAATACTCCAAATTATATTATCCCGACTCAATACTTGTGTCAGGGAACACTTTCACATCTATATTAGTCAATGGAATGACTTTAATCCCCATAAAGGCCAGATCTAAGATCCCATCATGCAATCACTGACGTAGCAACCAAACAATCAATAAACCAACAATGCGACTTTCAAATTTCCAAAACTATATCTGAAAGAGCTTACTGGTAACGAAATTTGGGGCAAGAGGAATCTGAGTGAAAGAGAGACAGATCCAAACAAGCAAGTTTAGGGTTATGGTTTATTCTTTGCCTCAATGGTCTGCTGTGAGCTCTGCAGTGCTGGAGAGTGAAAAACAGAGCGACGAACAAAATTTTCCTTGTTTTCTGTTCTTCTTTTATTTTTTATTTTTTTTTTCCTTTTTCTTTTTTGGCTTTTAGGAACAAAAATGCATTGCTACCAAGTGACCCCTTCGCTTTCAGATCTGTCTATCATACCAATTAAAATACTTCTGAATGGAAGCAAGCGAATTGTAGACTATCGTAGGATCATTCCTTGAGAATCTGAAACTTCCATCTTGACTTTTTGTTAACGTCTCCACTTGTATCATGTGGATAATGTCAGCATTTCTCTAGCAAGTTTATACTTCATTCAAGTAATACTGTGACACCCTATAATATCAGGCAGCACTTGATTTCTTCCCTTAAGGAAAATTTGCATGCTGGCCTATTTGTCGGTCCTCTTGATTCACACCATTCTTGGCATCATTGTACTCTACGAAGTGTCTTCTTTGCACATGAAATGTAACATCACCATTGGGTTGAAAAGTTTGGATAGTTTATTTCTTAAGATAAAGTTTTCAGTTGTCTTATAGCTCAAATAGAAACTCATATAGCATAGCATTAGTTAGTCTCGTTTCTTAATGATATTCTTGAATGCACACATATGATTTAGAACCTGCACTTATACCAAACTGATGAAGAACATGTTCGTGGAACACCGTCTTATTACTTATAACACCACTATTGATATAGGACATCTGTAAAAGCGGGCCTCTAGTGGTTGAATGTCTCAGGCAATATGGGGGTTCTTAGGCTTAGTAGAGGGTGTAAGCGGAGTGTAAGATTATGGGAATTTAGTCGAGAAAGATGTGAGTGTTTAGAAAGCACTAGGAAGAGGTTTAGCAGTTTAGAAAGCATAAACGAACAAAAATGAATTATGTGCTGGACCTGCTGGTGTTAATGTTTAGGTTTCATTTAAAGATGGACAGAAGAGTTGTTCGAGGCAAAGAGAGAATTGAAGAAGAGGCATTTTTTTCTGTCAAATAACAAAACTGACAGGTAAATATTTTAAAAATTGTAGTACTTTCTTTTTGTCCCTGTTAGACATTATCAAATCCACGCCACAAAAGGTGTACAACTTTTTATTTTACACCTGGTGTAAGTGGATCCCATGAGGTAGGATTGAAATAAGGGTTGTTTGGAGGAGGAAACCAAGACACAACTGGATTGGGTGGGATGGGATGGGAATATGATAAATTCATCCTGCCTAGCCTACCTTGATTATGCAGTGAAATATATTATTTTTTTCTTATTTAATCGCATTTCCTTGAAGATTTTTTTCTTGTATAAAAGCCCAGTTAAAAATACCATTTCCTCATTTCAATGGTTTCATGTACTCTCTCTCTCTCTCTCTCGATCTGAAGCCATCATTCTCTGTCATCTATTTTTCAACTTTATTATATACATATATAAATATATGTATGTATTGGCGGCACTCTCATGTTTGCACACGAATTGGCAGAGTGGGAGCAAGTTCACTTGAAAATCGGTTACTCAAATTGTATAGCTCGTGAATTCATTGGAATCCACAGGCCCACATAATTTCCAAAGCATTCCACTTCCAGTGCATGTATTGGTGCTTCATCTATCAAATATGCAAGCAAAAGTGTGAGTTGCAGGGCTTTAGCCCAAGACCTGATGGGCTGTGGTGAAGCTGCTTACCAACGTCCTACTATTTTTTTTGTCGCCAATAATTTCATTTAACATAAATTTGGTATTCAGTTAAATTGAACCACATGTAGTTTTATTTCGACATATGAATGGTGACATGTTTATCTCATGAAGTCTTGGACTCTTTTGTCTTTATCCGATAGTCTTGAAGGCTTTGGAGTTATTAAAGGAAAATGGACAAAAATGATATTTAATAAACTAATAGGACGACATATTAATTGGGATCATTATATTTACATGCAATACACACTCTCTAAAGAGTCCAGCTCTCAAGAAATTTTTGAGTTTGATGCTAGCGTCTGCTCCCGCTTTGTGTGACTTAAATCATTACCCAGTGTGGTCCCCATTAATTGAGGGTGTTAGGAGGAGTAGATTGGATAGTCATACAGAGTCTGATATTAATTACATAAAGTGGTTGTCCTCTAGATTCAACCCCACCTTCTCATGCTTGATAGTCTCAGTTATGTGATTGTATTGAGTGTCCCTATTATAATGTTCATATCCATATCAATGGATCTGTGTATAATACGGTTATCCACTGTTTGTGTGTGTGTGTGTGTGTGTAGATGTAGATGTATTTATTTCGTATTTTTAATATATGAAGCAGTACGGTTTTCTTGAAGAACTGTGAAGATATGAGTTTTGTGGTTACTACTTACTAGATGGGGTGCTTATGAAGTGGCAGCTAGAGAACTTGTAATGAAAATTAAATTATTATGTGTAGGCATGCCATTTCCTAAGCAAAACACTTCCCCCCATAAATTGCGTTTTAAATTCTACGTTTTTGGAATTTATCTAACTGGTAAATCATCCACGGCCTTGTTATTCTTTTTCTTGTTGCTATTAATACTGAAATGATATCCTCTACTATTGACAATAAAATGACCAGTACAACTGGCCTCCCAATTGTAAATTAATCAATGCTCCTCCTTTACCTAGTTTGGTGCCCGCGATCTATCTTCCAACGGCACCTTCAAGTTTTTTAAATGTAGGACCAATCTTGAAAGTTTTAAGCTCCCATACTGATCTGATCACCATGAAATTATCTTTTTTGGGACGAAAACTGTGAATGTCATCCACATACGAAGTTTTAATATGTGCATCTGCACTGAAAGTGTGCACCTGTTCTGTTTTCTAACAGGTATAGGCAATCATAGCCGGGGACAAGCTGCACTTCCAGCAGCTATCAGAAATTTCCTCGATGAGAATGGGTGAGGTTACTGTCTTGCAAACCTCAACACATAAGTGCATTCACACTTTTGATTACTCTTTATGCCTGCGTTTGGGATACAAAATTTTGGAGATTTGGTTGTTCACTTCATTATTATTATTATTATAAACAACATATTGGTGTATATTTGCATTGCAGATACCGCTACCATGAGGCAAGACCAGGGGTAATTACAGTACGGCCCAAGTTCCGTCGCCAGTGAATCCTTAAGGTTGATCTGGCTGACTAATACACAAGGGTGTAGCCGTTTATCTAGGAAAACACCTTATCTGGGTTTTCGCAGAATTGGCAAAGAGATCATTTGTATTTCCGCACTAATTTATGCATTCTGCTCATGTAAAAACGATGTTGTTGAGCACTTATTTTCCTGTATGAAAACTCAAAAATTTTGTTATTAATATTATTATTTTTTTTTCCTGAATGGTGGCATTTTTTAGGTTTACTTAAAACCTAGAATGGAATGAATTTTAAATTGAATTATCCAAAATGGTAAATAAATTAAAGGGTTAAAGTGGTTATCTTGTTGTTGGGGTTGAGAATCGTATCCGCTCCGTCGTGTTGGAGGGAATTGTCATCTAAAAGATGATGAGGTAAGCTACAATGTCTCTAATTTGCTTATTGATGTGGGGACAGACAACGAGAAGTTGTTGAATGATGAGTTTTAGGTCAAAAGATACAGTATTTTACTGAGCTAAACTACAAGCATTGAAGCGTAAAAGTTAAACTATAAACAATATGGACTAATTTTTCTTCATGAGTTCATCACTGTTGTGAAGCAGAACTATTGTGAAAAAATATTACCTTCATTTAAATGATGATGTTATTGTAATATTTCTCTATTGTAGCAAGGATTGTGTTGGTGTTTTATTTATTTCATAATTGGTGTGGTATTAGAGTTACAGGAGCATAGAGGAAGCTCTCTTGAATGTGAACTTACCACCATTCCTGTGAGTTGTATGAGAGAATCATTGTCGATAAGGGGTATTTTGCAGACACTGTTTCAACTCATCAAACCTTTCTTAATGCATAATACACCACTTCCAAGTGCCATTGTGTTGCAGACCGCTCCAATTTGGCATGTCTAAGGCAAATGAAGACTTCTGTCAAATAGATGACCGAGTTTAGTCTGTTGAGACCAAGAGAACTTTAAAAAAAAATAGTAATAAAAAAATAATAATAAATACTCCCTAACTTTAACAGGTGAAACTAAAATCTGAAAACAGAAAGGAAATAATATAATATAAGAAAAAGAAAAAGAAAAAAAAAATCAGCCTGAATGTACCATAACAATTATATTTCAGTTGATATAAACTGAGACAATCAACCAAAGGCAAACGGATCCAAAACATTATAATAAAGACATCAGAAAGTAAAAGCCCAAATCCACTAAGCTCAGATCCACCGCTATAACTATCTCCTGGTCATCCCTCACTCTAAAACCTCATCCATCATAACATATACCCATAGGGTCCACCTTCCCTATGCAGCATTTAGAGCCACCTGGATTGACGTGTGATTGAAAGATACCATCATTGGTATTGACTTTTGAAGACTGGCAAACAGTTGGCGTTGGGCTCGAGGAAGTGAGCGCTCTGGCGAAGCACTAGCGGTTGGATCCTTCTGAACCAGTTTCGAACCAGTTTCTAACCGGACTAACAAAAAAGATACCACCACTGAGGGTCGGACACACTTCCTTGGCAGTACTACTCCTTCCGCCATTGCCAACGTTGGACAGTTGCGGCTATAAGACTCATCCATGGATGAAAAGAACAGGATGGAGTAGCTAAAAACTAACCACCAAAATAATAGAACAAGTAACAGAGAACAAAGAGCTTAGAGCATCGCCTGTATGAGATCCTTTCTGCGTTTCTTTGTTTTCTCTGTCAGCTGACTGATACTGAGGGAAGGAGAGAGAGAGAGAGAAGCACCAGCAAAGTCACCAGGAAGCAAAAAGGAAACAGGTAAAAGTAAAAACTAGAAGATTAATAGAGCAAGCTGCATGAATACCCGGATTGAAAGTATAGATCGGCTGTTCCTCGGTAGAAATACTTCCAACTCCCAAAAAACCCATTGGGTACCACCATCACCGCACACCCAATTTTACCAAAAATCAACCAAACCACACACTTCGCTTGTGTTAGCAACTGAGACAATCAACCAAAGGCTAACGGATCCAAAACATTAGAAGAAAATAATTTTTCTAACCGTTATTGTCAAAGCCCAGAATCTTAAATATATAAAACTAATGCCATTCTAGTAAACACAAAATTTGACAACTCCAAACCAAATATAAGCACCCAATTTTACCAAAAATCCACACTAACCTCAACCAAAACTCTAGCAGTTGCCCGACTTCATTGCATCCAACACTAGTTTAGTCTGTTGATGAATTAAGTCAACATGTTTTAGGTATAATTCCATTTCATGAATCTGCAAATTTCTCCACTTCTCCTCCATCTTCTTTGCCTTTGCACTTCCAATCAAAGTCATTCCTTCCTCCAACAATTTCCTCCCAGACTCCGACAACGCGTGGTTTGCCCACTGCAATGACTCATTCAATCTGGGATACATGGACAAAAAATTCTCTCCACTAGCCTTTACTCCACCACTAGCTGCTGCTACTTCTACACCACCCCATATCTTCTTTGAGAGCTCAAATATCTTGCGCTCATGGGGCTTAGAGAAAAACGGATTCCTGCCTTTTCCTGCATTTTTACTGTACTTTTTCTTCAGCCTACCCATTTTATCAGTCAATTGTTTCCTTAACGGAACAACATGAAGATAATTTTTGATATATTCATAAAAGGCACCCATATCAGTATATGCATCACCCCCATCACTCGATTTGTACTGGATCATTCCCATCAAGAGTGCAATTTCATCCTCCTCCCTCCAGAACCTACTAAAAACAGACTTCTTCTCTTCCATAGCTTGACTGCCATTGTCAACCTTTCTCTTCTTCCTCTGCCGCTCCGGTATGTCATTTTGTTCCGACGTCTCCGCCGGACGTTTCACAGCAGGTTTTGGGAGGGGCTTGGAAGAGCGGCAATCAGATTTACATTCAGATTCTGATTCTGATTCTGAATGAGAATCTTCTTCAGAACTGGTTGAATTGGATTTTTGGACAGTCTTGTCAACAGCAGGCAGAGGACTATTTCCCACTTTTCCTTCATCTTCATCATCTTCTTCTTCTTCTTCTGCTTTGTCACTCACAGATTCGTCTTCACCTTCATCATCTTCTTGTTCCTGCGCTCCTGCTTCTGATTCTGATTCATCATTTTCTTCTTCTGCGTCTTCATTTCGTTCCGACGTCCCTGCCGGACGTTTCACAGCAGGCTTTGGGAGGGGTTTATATTCAGATTCAGATTCTGAATGAGAATCTTCTTCAGAACTGGTTGAATTGGATTTTTGGACAGTCTGGTCAACAGGCAGAGGACTATTTCCCACTTTTTCTTCATCTTCTTCTTCTTCTGCTTTGTCACTCACAGATTCGTCTTCACCTTCGTCATCTTCACCTTCATCATCTCCAACATCTTCTTGTTCCTGCCCTCCTGCTACTGATTCGGATTCATCATTTTCTTCTTCTGCGTCTTCATTTTTGCTGTTTGTATTAATCTTCTCTTCTTCTGCATTTGTTTCCTCCACCTTCTCATCATCATCATCATCTTCTTCTTCATCACGGTTTGTTGTAACCGTGTTCTTCTCTTCTTTTTGTTGGTCGGTGGTGTTGTTCATTTGCTCATCTGTTTGTTGTTGGTTGTTGGTGTTGGAATTCATTATCTTATTTTTCAGATGATGCAACAGGAGGGGAAGTTTGTATAGCATATGTGTATCAGTAGTGTGTATGTTAATCTATAGAGAGAGATGGAATATTTCCCTAGCTAGAGAAACCAATATACACGGTAGCTTGATTTTACTCCTTAATTGAAGTCGAATATATATATATATATATATATAGTAAATAGCAGCTTATATAAGAAGGTGGTTCGTCAACTAGGTTTAGGTTTTCTAAAAGAATTGAAATACCCAATTAATTAATTAATTAAGAGTACCCAATTAATGACCTGTCATGCGCTTGATAATTGCAGTCTTTTCATCTTCTTTTTTTTAGCAGTATTTTTTATTTTTTTTTAAAGATTTTTGTTACTGAGTGATATGACCATTATTGAGAGGGATTTATTACTTATGTTGGATTCTATTTAGCAAATGAAAAAAAAAAAAAAAAAAACTAGTTTTATCATTACTCGTTTAAAAAAAAATTCTTTCAACATGGGTTATGGCGTGACCTTCTGAGTTCTTCCAACGCAAGATTTAGGTTTTCATAATACTTATAGAGTAGTCAATTAGGTTTTCCTCCATTGCATATTTCTTTGCAGTCTTTTCATCATTCTTTTATTTTTTATTTATTTTTATTTTGTGGTAAGAAAATTGTATTAGGTGATATGGACCATTATTGAGATAATAATAATCAACATAAGAGAAGAAGAGGGATTTTATTCTTATATATGTTAAACACTGTTTAGCAATCAAAAAAGACAAAAAAAATAAATAATGAAATTATAAAAAATAAATAAATAATGAAATTATAAAAAAAAAAAAAATACTGCCTATAATTGTATCATTCATTACTCTTTTTTAAAATTTTCTTTGTGAAAAATATTTTATTTGAACAACGGCAGCTTAATTTTAGTCCTTAATTGAAGCAGCTTATATAAGAAGGTTGTTGGTTCGTCAACTAGGTTTAGGTTTTATAAAAGAATTAATTAAGAGTAGCCAATTAATGAGTTCCTCCAATTAATTAATTAAGAGTAGCCAATTACTGACCTGTCCTCCTTTGTTATTCCATTGCACGCTACATGCGCCTGATATTTGAAGTCTTTTCATCTTTCTTTTTTTTTTGGTGGAAGTAAAATGCGATTAATTTTTGTTATTGAGTGATATAGGTCATATGACCATTATTGAGAGGGATTTTATTCTTATGTTGAATTCTATTTAGCAAATAAAAAAAAGAAAAAAGAAAAAAAAAGTTTTATTATTACTCACATCTCTCAATATGGTTATGGTGTCTGTGTGACCTTTTGAGTTCCTCCGCAAGGTTTATGGTTTCGTAATACGGATGGAACAAGCAATTAATGACCTTACCTTTTATGTCAAGCGCATCTTTGCATTAATGTTCAAAATACAAGGTAAGTGGAGGGCCAATGGCCCCCCCAGCTTGTGAGGTCTTCACGCTTTTATATTTTATTAGCAGAATCAATGTGCGTTATACTTGATGATAATTCTATCCTTAATTTCTTACAAATAAATGATTGCAGTCCACTGGTAAATTTTATTTTATTTTTTATAAAAAAAAATACTCCATTTATTTGAATTGAGATGGTTTTGGACCCTTAAAAATTAGAAAATAATTTTATTAGTTATTTTCAATTTTAATCATTGGATGAAATTCAATAAACTGAAATTAAAGTCCCCGCATGTTGCTCCTTACTCACCAAGAAGCAACTTAATAGTCACACACACACACACACACACACACACACATATATATATAATGGACGTTGATGATGCGGTCTCTACAATCCAACACGAATACACAAGTTCTAACAGACACGGAAGCCAAGAAGTCAGATAAGCTACAGTTACGAAGCGATATGGATAATAATAAGTTCTTCAGATCCGTATTGTATTAGAATAAGAAGATTAATTCCCTTATCAAATACTATAATCTATTCTATAAAAAGGGTAACCAGCCAATTCAAAATGTACGTAAACAATATCCCTAAAAGAGTCCATTGGTTTTTCTGGTCTTGTACTAACTTGACCGTCGGAGACTCTTGGGCCGGTCCTGTACCGGTGCTTTTTCGACGACGCTTTCTCTTCTCTGCAGGTAACGACGTCGTTCTGGGTCGTGACCGAATCTTGCATCATCAGTTGGCGCCGTCTGTGGGAAACGCGAATATTTGTTTCCTGAAAAACAATGGTTCAGTTGTGATCCGGAGTCCAACTCGGAGAAGGAAGCCAGCACCTTTCACGCCTTGACAGCGGAAGTCAATCACAGCATGGTGGTAGCAGCCACCATCAACAGTGTCAAGGCGGAAATCAATCACAGCATAGTGATGGCAACCACCGTCAACAGCGTTAAGTCGCAAATCAATCACAACATGGAGATGACGGTAGCCGTCAACCACATAACGATGAGAACCAGTCGCGTCACAACGATGGTCATCAATCGTATCATGATGATAATCAACCTCATCACAAGAATGACAGACCTCACGTTAGTCAGTCTTGCGCGAGAGAAGATCAGTCTGAGCATGCATCCCGTCAAGGTAACGCCTCCAGGCGGGTTCTAAACGATGGGAAAATTGTCACGTTAGAACAACAAGTTCAGAACCTTACTCAAGGTATGAATCAGTTGGTCCAGCAAAACACAACAATCATGCAACACTTGGCCATCCCTGTAATACCCTCTAAAGGTAACGATGACAGCGATAGAGTAGACTATAGTCAAGCGGGAGGTCGACAGGGAGACCTGCGCACTTCCACACCTCGTTCCAGAGATATGTCTGATGCTGGAGAACGCACTGAAGCAACTTACATCGATCAGGTTGGGTTATGGTTTATGTAGTCTAGTACTTATAGGTTAGTGTATTATTTTATATAAATTAATAAAATAATATTGGTGGAGACATAGATGATTTGTCAAAGCTTAAATTTTGGATATGTAATTTAAATAATCAAAATTATTATTGGGTTTTAGATTTATTATATTATTCCTTTAATTGTAATTTGTTGCTTAAATGATTAAACTACTGTTTATGATGGAATTAAGGTGAGTGGAGTTTATGTTTTAAGAAAATTATGTTGATGTATTGGTTTATGTTTGATTATTAATTAATCATTGGTTAATTTGTGGTTTTAACATTTTAATGTACTTATTAATGGATAGGAGTATTGTATTATATATAAGTGTTTATATCTATGTGTATCATCATATATTAAAGTTAAAACTTTATTAGGGTTGGTTTTGTTATAGATAATTTGTTTATTGGTTTTCAGATGCTTTATAGAGAGAGCTTGCTCGTAGGGTTTAACCCGCGATTTATTTTTCAAGTGATTAGAAGTTCAAGTCTCAAGGTGAGGATCCGCAGCTGGAGGACTTATCCATTCTTTCGGTTTATTTACAATTAGGATATTATTATTATTTCATTTGATGTTGGTATTTAATAATAAACTTCCGGATAGTGGATTTTTGGTTAAGGGGTCCTTGAGTTACAGGATTTCCGAGTTGTAAATTTTGGAGGGTTATTAATGGAACTATTATTTAATAGATTTTTCTTAAACGAGTTATTTATTCTTTTTTTTTTTTTTTTGTACTCTGTGCTTGTTTGAAATACTTTAATTGTTTTGATATCCCTTTATTTTGTGCGTGGAATTGATCAACACGTGTTCCAAAATTAGGGGGTTTCAGAGTTGGTATCAAAGCTTGACCCAGCCGGAAATGTGCCGACGGGGATGTCGGGCCTCCAAAAGGGGTGGATTGTGATGACCCTGTAGGCGGATGCGAGACACTGGCATGCTACCACACTGGCGAGCTACAGGTGCATAATCCCACATCACCTGGGTAAGGGAAAGGTGAAGTGCTTATATGTAGGTGTGTCACTCCAATTGATATGAGGCCTTTTAAGGTAAAGCCCAAGAGCAAAACCGTGCGGGCTCAGGCCCAAAGCGGACAATATCATACCATGTGGTGTAGTGGGTCATTACATCAATCACCAATTGATGCCATCCACACCATATCCTACCATCCACAACAACATAATTATTACACCAGTGCCAGTTAGGTCTAATTCTTCCACTGATCCGATCAAACTTTGCTCTTTGAACCCTTGTCTCCATTAGGTAAACAAGTGACAAAGAGAGCTTGCTCAACCAAGAGTGGACCTCATATTGCATCCCCCTCCTGTTGAGACCCCTCACATTCTACATTCCAATCGTAATGATACAGTTGGTAGTGGAACAGCTCCACCAGCCACCACACCTTTAGTGATTCTAGCATTAATAACTTCATTCTCAGCCTCCTTTTCATATTCTTCTTTTTTTTGTTTTTTGGTTAGAGGAGTGACCTCTTGAGAGCTATTCACTGCAACCTCCTTCCCTTTGTCCTGATTTAGCAACCCTTACAGGAGAATTGATGGGCTGCAGTCCATGATTAACTTCGTTGGGGCTATCCCCTGCAACCTTCTCCCCTCTGTCTTGATTAACATCCTTGACAGGAGACACCACCACTGAAGACACCATTGGATTGTGCTGCAATCCATCATGATCAAAGGTTTTCCCTATATAAATATCCTCTTCCTGCACCACAGCTGCACTGTTGTCCTCCTCCTGGATCACATCATTAGCAGGCCTTACTTGACCATCAAAGCCTGGATGCTCTGCATTACTATCCTCCTCAAAACCCACTGTGACCATAACATTTACTTCCTTAGAAGCTGTATCTCCTTGAAATGGAATTAAAGCCAGAGTATCATTAACTTGTTTCGTATCCCTATCCATTTCTCCTCCACATTATCACCAGGATCCCTTACAATTAAGTCCTCTCCCACAGGAATCAATTTCCCATTCTGCTTGACAACCCATTCTGAGGTCACCTTATTTATTCTGAACCTGCATTATGCATTTACCTTCCGAGTGGTAATAACCATTACACCTCCTGCATAATTGAGGTTTCCAATCATATTCCACAAATACCTCACACTCTGTTTGTGACGGCCCTGGTTTTTCAAGCCAGTGCGTCGTGTGATGAACCAAAGATTGACCCGATAGCGGATCCAGATGCGGAAGCAAGAAACAAGACAA
This sequence comes from Cornus florida, assembly GCF_030987335.1. Taxonomy (NCBI): domain Eukaryota; kingdom Viridiplantae; phylum Streptophyta; class Magnoliopsida; order Cornales; family Cornaceae; genus Cornus; species Cornus florida. The sequence continues at coordinate 84,888,901 of NW_026775577.1, read as the reverse complement.
CGGTCTCCCAAGGCACAACACACCTCTAAGACACTTTAATGACTTTCCATGAGGTCGTGGAATTCAATGAGAACTGATGCGGAAGCAAAAGATCGAAAAAATAACAATTAAGCCCCCAGGGGAAAAATAGTCATTTTACATAGAAATGACGTCCCTAGAATGTATATCATTCCTGAAACACATCCGTGACTTTCCCAAGAAGTCACGGGACTCAAAAGAAAGTAGCGGAAGCGGAAAACAAGAAAAATCGAACAAAAATAGCCCCAAGGGCAATATAGTCATTTTTAAAAATATAGATTTAGGTGTCATCGAGCACACCGCTAGAAAGACAACGACAAACTAATCAAGATGGACTCAAGAATCGCATGATTCGGAGTCCGGACGAAGGAGAAACAGCAAGACGAAGAAAAACGAGCACTTAAGGCTAAAAGGGTAAATTAGTAATTATCCAAAAAGATCCAAGTTTTACCGAGTACACCGTTGGAAAGATCAAAGAAAAGTTCACTCGATTTGGAGTCCGGACGAAGGAGAACGAGAGAAAACAAAAATCGACGTCACGACGTCGAGACGAGGCACCACGAGCACCCCACGAGCATCCTGACATACACCATGACATGCTAGGGGAAGAAAAAGATTCAGCCAGAACTGAGAGCTGAAACGAGGTCCGAAACGATTTTTTCTGGAAAAATACGAAAAAGAAACCCTCTCTAAAATCGAGTTTTCTACCCGACTTGAGGAAGGAAACAAAAAAAACATACTACTAAATACCTAAAATGGCCCTAGATTAGAAGAGGTCAAGAGGGCCAAAAGCTGCTACAGTAACTGTCCACATCTTAGAGCAGAAACGGGCTATCAAACGAATTTTTTTGGAAAAATACGAAAAATAAACCCCCCCCTAAAATCACGTTTTCTATCCAACCACATGGAAGAAAACTAAAAAAACACATTGTGAAATACCCAGAATGCCCCTAGATCAGAAAAGTGCAAAAAAAAAAACCCAACTAATGCCTTATGGAATTTTTGAATCTGTCAACAACTGAGAGCAAAAATGAGCTAGTAGGTGGATTTTTCTGGAAAAACACGAAAAAGAAACCCCTCCCAAAATCAAATTTTCTACTCGGAAACTTAGAAGAAAATGAAAAAAAAATACACTGTGAAATGGCCAAAATGCCCCTAGATCAGAAAAAGGTTAAAAACTCAAAAAAATGCAACTTTGCACCAAGTATGCATTTGACCCTAAATGCATTTCTAGGTTGAAACGAATGTGCACGCAAATGTAATAAATGATTCTAAGCGCACGGGAATGGTCCACGGCTCCCGAGAAGGCCTGACTCAAAATTCGACCCCCCAACGGCCAAAAATGATAAAAATGAACTTGGAATCGGAATTTTGAAAACCAAAAATGTGAAATAGTATCAAATTACCGTTTGGCCCTTGGCCACACTTCATACATGATTAATGAGACCCTATGGAAGAAAAAGAATGGAATTCCTACACCCGATGCAAACATGGTTAAGCAATGACTTGCGATTTTTCAATATTTCATAATATTTCATGAAGTCAAGAATTTCATAAGATGCAATATAAATGTCATTGACCTCCGGCCTCACCTCTTACAAGTCAAATACATCGTAAAAGGTATACTTATGTACACATTAGATATATGGAATCAAGGATACAAATTTTGACATATAAGGCTACAAAATGACATTTCCATCCTAACATTTGCATGAAATGTAAACTTAAAAACTAAAAGTCATCCAAGGAATGATGAGCATCATGAACCAAGTCTTCGTACCTGAAAAATGCCCCGATAACTTTGGGGTGAGTAACATAAAGCTACTTATAGGAGATGAGCATGCATAGACCTAACATTTACAAAATTATCACCTTAAAGTAAAACAAATCAAATGGGCTCATACCACCTAACGTCTATGTCAAAGTGAAACTAAGGGAGCATCTTAAGCTACCTTAGAGTATTTCTCGCACAAACCACACATCATTCATGCAATTTAAACGACATAGGAGCACTTTGTGTAACGCAACAAGACATAGGTATCCAAAGTTATTAACTTTTAACCTAGAATGCGATAACTACTGAAACGGTTCATGCCACCTAGAATCTAAGTCAAGATGCTTATATAGGATCATTCCTAAGTCATATCAACATGAAGCAACATGAATCACGATATTTATGAAATTGAACAAAGTTGGGATAATCCAAAGAACACGACAAGTTTATAATTTAGCATGAATCGCATTATCAATGAAATTGAATAAGGTTTGGAATAATCCATACAACACGAAAAGAAGAGTACTTGAATACAAGGATCACATTATCAATGCAATTAATATGATTGGAACATTCTAATTAACACGACAAGAATAATACATGAAATCAAGGATAAGACATAATATCTATGCAATTAACAAGATTGGAGCATTTCACATAACACGACAAGTTTTAATCTTCGAGGAATAGCAACTTGAAATTTAAAGAGTGAAATCAACCAATGTGGATACTCAGATATCGCCCGGATTAAAACCATACTCTTGGGATCACTTTAGGGTTACTAACCCATGGGTACCTTCCCCTAGTGCGCACTATAGTATAGGGAGCTCTCTATCTCCCATATTAGAACCAAGTCCTAGCTATGTCAATTCTTGATTGATATCCCAAGTTCCAAAATCAACAAGTTGTGTAAATCAAGATACAAGTAATGCATTAACCACGTTTCATACACAACCAAGATTTTGGAAACACACAAGTCATACCCTTAATTCTCAACTATGATGGCATGTGAAATGTTAAGAGATTATGGTATGCATCTACATAGACTACAAACTAGGATTTAAAACACAAGGGATCCATTGATATAAATATACCACAAGTATAAGATTAATGATTTAATTATTTACTAAGCAATACATGGATAATTAAATCATTCCAAGACAATTGTGCTAATCTATTAAACACATTAATGGAGTCAGGTTACAAGAAGTCTAGATACATGATAAAAAGCTAAAACCCCATGAAACACAAGTTACAACCATGTGAATTAAGTTCCATATAAAGAAAATAATTAAATATAAGTTTTAAAACTTATCCGATTATTCTCAATTTGATACACGTGAAGGAACTTGTCAAGGAAATCATGAATACCAAGTTAGAAACTTAATCAAGCTCATGGAACCATTGAATATGTTTTAATTAATTCTTTTAATTAAAGTATGTTATAAAACATGCCAAGACTTGATTAAATAGCCTAATGCAAGTGATTTCCATGCAAGTTACAACCATGATAATTAAACCTTCATACAAAAATAATAATAAATGAAAGATTTCAAAAGCTAATCAAATATTCCCGATTTAATATATGTGAAAGTATATGGCATGCACATCAATAATATCAAGTCAGAAATCCAATTGAGTGAATAGTACACTTAGAATAAATTAATTATCTCAAGATTTTAAAACACCTCCGATTACTCTCAAATTCACATATGTTGAAGAGTATGCTAGGGCTTAATATAATATGATAGCACATATTGATTTCAAGCTAGATAAGACCATATGAATTAAATTTTCATTCAAGAAAAATATTAAATAAAAGTTTCAATACTTATGCAAATGCTCTCAATTTAATATATGTCAATGAACATATCAAGGAGTAATTTAATATCATGCCACATGTTTAAACCAAGTTATAACCAACTGGGAAAATCAAATCTCACACAAGAAAAATAAATAATAAAATCTCTAGATTTAATACAAAGACATGTAATTGAGTTGTATAAGCATCAATAGCATGCAATACAACAAGAATATAAATTATAACAACCCCTACCTCAATTTGAGATGAAAATCTCAATTCCCCACAGAAAGAAAAGTGCTCTGAATCCAACGATACCATAGGGTTATGTCGGGGACAAGGAGAGGAACAACTTTAACCTTTGAGGTACCATGAAAATCCAAATCCGAACTTGAAACCCAAACTTAAAAGTGGTCGGAAATGAATTCTAATAAGGGGGAAAGGTAGAGTACGACGAGGCCTACAATAAAGGTTAAGGCGGAAGACTTTTTACAAAGGAAATCAAGTGGAGGAAAAGAAGAAAGGGTGGCAGCCCCTTGGGCAGCAATGGCCGCCGGCCATGAAGTGGAGAAGAAGGCTGAAAAATCTGATTTTAAAAATTAGGGCAACCTATTTATAGAAATCTCAAAAACTGCCCCGACGGGTCCAGAAAAGTGGAATTTGAGCAAACGCGCTCAAACGGAAAAAATCCGTGAATGAAAAAGAACCAAAATGAAAAAAAATGAATAACGAAAGAAATGAAATTAAAAACTAAGTCTCGAGTAGAGAGATATGTCCCGAACAAGTTCGGTAGCAACCAGGGTCAAATCCCTAAAATTGGGAAAAACGTTCGGGAGGAAATTCTAAGAGTACACTACTCGAAGAAATGTAAAAATGAATCCTGTATGAGGATCCAGGCTCAAAACGAGATATTTTGCAATAACTTTCGTTAATTGCACAATAGCCCCTCCAAAAAGGGTTAATTGCAAAACTGGCCCAGAAAGAAAATATCTTCTAAAAATATTTTCTTAAAAACCCCTGAAATAAAATATCTTCAAAAGATATTTATGAAAAACACCCCAAGAAAAGAAAAAGATTCTGAAGAACTGTGCATCCATGTCCCTATGGACACCGGGAGCAACTAAAGTACTTTTCTACAAAAGTAAAGATACGTATTTCATGGAAACCACTTAGAATGAAGATACGTGAAGTCAAAAACCAATTCCAAGCACAAAAAGTGATGTTGTGCCAAAAAGTGACAAACGGAGAAAAGACAAAATAGGAAAAGGACGACAAATGAATAGTGTCTAAAAAAGTAAAAATGTGGAAATGACTCGGTCCTTAAAGGAAGTTGTCAATTCAAATGAAAAGGTCTCGGAAACCATTTCTAAGCACTCAAGACGACACCCAGTGACGAGAAACAGAGCTCAGAAAAGAAAATTAAATGAAAAAAAATTTATCCGTAAAATTTGAGAAAAAGGAAATGGAGGAAAATGACCGGGTCATTACACTGTTCGATGAATATCCATATGAACAACTTCAGGTAAATCATCATGAACATTTACTTCCACCATAACTTTACAAAACCCCCACGTTCCCCGGCTAGAGTGGCCTCGTTAGGATAAAGAGGTTTTGAAAACTGAGAGCAAAACCTAGCAATTGACATCTTCCCTCTGCAATGTATAAGAAGCCCAACCAATCTTTACCCAAATAGGTACAAAACCTAATACCTCCTTCTTAAGGTTAACATTTCTCTCCTAACATTTCTAGATCATGGGGTGTCCTTGATAAGTATAGATACGTTGGGTAATGAGATTAACAACATTTTCGTTTTCGAACCTCACCATGAAGAATCCTTTTGGCAAAGATACCATTTTCAGAGCACCTACATTCTTCCAAATCCTTTTGATAAAATCATTGAAGTGTGGAAAATAAGGTCGTTTCCCTACTATATATCCCACTATGGAGTTCTTCCAGCATTCAACCTCCTCCGTTACATCCTCCTCTGTGATCTTAACCACCTGTGCACCCCTATATTATACATAAGAATTGGAATAAAGAGGTAGGAGAAGTTGCACAGCAAAATTCAGTCAAAATAGCAAAAATTTCTAATGAAACAAATGTGAGATATAATATTGTAATTGTCAATATTCAGTGTCAAAACAAGTCTGATTGAGTCGTAATTTTAATTTGGATTTTGAATCTCAAGGTCGGAAGCAGAATTAAAGATGTGAATCATGTTGACATACTTCGGTTTGATGAGAACACATATTAGATTAGGTAAGTATGTGAGAATATTTTTATAAGGTGTGAGTATTTAGGCATGAGCACTTAAGAATTTTTTTCAAAAGATAGTTTTTACAAAAGTGCACTGCTAAAGCAGAACCAGTCACGTCCTCACGCAATCAGTTGCACTATTGTATATTAGAATTCATTTTTGAAGTATAACTCATTACCTTAGCGAAACTGGTTGTGCTACAAAGGAACCAGTTTCTCTTCCCTGGAAGCAAATTGAAAATTATTCTCCTACTCCAATTAGGTTATCTATTTTATCATATTTTTGTGAGACTATTATGCACAAATTAAACTTCTTTTTCAAGTATTTACAGGTCGAAAAATTTTATATAAACACATCTTTTCACTTAGGATTTTCTACGGCCTTTGCATACAATTTTCAGCAATCTTAGAGAGCCAAGTTAGTGAGATTTTCTATATGTTTATTTTTCATATTGAGAGCATATACTATACACGTGAGTGATTTAAGATGTTGTTCATTATCTGATCGGAGTCCAAATCATTGAAGATCCATTGATACCGTTCAGAAAAAGAAGATCTTCTATTTATGTTCATCAATTTAGATTTGAAGAAAAAAAAGGAGGGATCATACTTCGAAGAGGTCAAAACATTCGTGGAGTATTGTTAATCTACTAGCAATCCTTCTACAAAAGTCAAGGGAGTAAGCTTGATGTCATATCCTGAATTTTTACTAGCTCTTTAATTACTATTACGAGCTTACTAATAGTTATTTGAGTTTAAATTCACTCATGCATGGTACACGATACCTATAATTATTCATATTTATTTCTTACCTATTCCTGTTTAGTAAGCAAAGTTTACTATGTGAACTTGTAGCAGTTGATTGAAACGAAGAAAAAGAAGGACTAGCGTGACACATGTTGTGTATGTGTGGTGGCACTTATAGTTAAGATGTGTGCTGATATCAAGTGCGGAGTATGGAGTTTGGTGGATAGTTTATATAAATAATAATATTATATTTCATGCAAGTTGCAAAACAATTAATGATATACATTAATATAGCTGCCAGCACCAGGTCTATATATAAGTATGTGTATCATTGGATTTTCAATAGATATGTTTTATATAGAAGCTTTCTGGTAAGCTTTTGGACAACTGATTGAAGGAATTAAATAGGAGGGTACGAGTAAACTTGGACACATGTCATACACCTATTAAAAGTTTCATATATACCTTATGTTACTTTTACATTTTGGAGTTCTCCGACCAGCATGTTTTAAAACAAAAATTTGTAGAAAAAGAAAAGAAAAATAAGGAAAGAAAACTGTGGGACTAAAGCCGAACTAGAGAGGAGAATAGGGAAAGTGAAAGAGAGTGAGAAAAAGAAGAGAGAACCAGAAAGTGGGTGTTCTGTAAAGAAGGAAGGAAAGTAAAAATAGTGGAAGGAAGAGGAGACAAATAAAAAAAGTTAGGAAAATTCGTGTATGCAATCCTAAAAGGTAGAAAAATTTTGTAATTTTAATTTTATATTGAAAATTTATATCACCTAATTGTTCAATACTTTATTTATTGAGGTGCTCTTGAACAAAATCTCTTTCATTATTACTTTCTTAATTAAGTCGTTAAATTATATGAAGTAATACAATTCTTACTTGATTTTAATTAATGCCCTGAAATTAATCTATATGGTTGTAGTTAGAATTTCAATTACAATTACATACCAAGGCTGGGATTTATATTTGAATTGATGATTAATTGTTTAATTATTTTTAGAATGAATATAACATGGCTATAATGTTGTATAGGCAATGAGAAAAAATTGACAACTTTGACATTACCAAGGGATAAGTAAATAATTCGGGAAATAACCAAGGTGAGTGTACTCACTAGAAGTATACTCTTGAATGTGTTTAATTGAAGTATTGAAACTGTTTATGTGAAATGAAGATGCATATATATAATTTGATTGTATTATATAATGTCCATACTCTGGTCTGGAATGAGAGTAATATATTATATAAGGTCCATACTCTGCCTGGAAGGAGAGTAATATATTATACAAGGTCCATACTCTGGCCTAGAAGGAGAGTACTACATTATATAAGGTCCATACTCTGACCTAGAAGGAGAGTACTATATTTTAAATGCCGGTATAGCTGTAAGTTATATGTTAATAAAGTTTAATTGAAGTTATCAGATAATATTTGTTTATATTACTCTGATGTAGTAGTGTTGCATTCACTGAGCTTTAAGCTCATTCCTTCTATATCTATAATTTTTCAGATACAAGGGTGGATTGTTAGTCTAGAGTCTTGAGTGTGATAGGAAAAAAGAACAATGAAACGTCTTTTGTATAAAATGTAAATATTATAGTAGAATTTAATAGTGTGACTTGTAATTAACGGTTTAGTTTTCTTAGAACTTGCATGGTGGATTTATAGTTTATTTTTTATTATAAACTTTTAAGCAGGCACTGTGATATATGAAGACGTCACGTATGTATGAGGTTAATGCAGATGGTTAGATACATTCCAATTGTTCAATTTATTTAATACTGTAAATTGGGTTGGGGTGTGTCACTTGAGGTCGAGAGCTATTTGACGGGGGAGTTGCAAAGTCGAAGGAAATTGGTTCTTGATAAAATGAGATGGTGTGAGCCTAAGTCGAAATCCATTGTACTTTGCTTCAACTATAGGTGAATCTTTTCGCTTGAGATCGTGTGTCCAAAAATGCATTTTCTAAGAGTTCTAAACTCAAAGAAATACCCTAATCAACTTTCGAGACTCACATAACATGCTAAACGGTGTTCGGCATGCAAAACAAGGCAGAAAATATATAATTACAAAAAATACCAAAAAATTCAAAACGTCACGCTAGCACTCACCTAAGACTATTCTAACCAATTCTTTGATATTCCTTTTCTTTAAGCTTTGGGTTTATGTCTCCATCTTTGTTTTTAATGTCTTTTGGGCTTCGAGATTTTATCTTTAAGCATATCATTCATCTTGGCTTTGCTATTGATCCACTAGCTCACTTGAGTTTCTTATATATATAACCATTTTAGAATAACTCAAGTAGACATTAAATTTAACACCTTCAATGGTTTGTTATCATCAAAATATCTCATTTAGCCCTGATTAGAAACCTTGGGTCAAAAAAAATTATTTAGAAATAAGCCCAATTTAGGGTTACGAACTCATAGGTCCTCTTTATTCATAGGTCCTCTAGAAAAGATGCAGTTATTAGTCACTTCAGTGAGCAATTATCAAATTGATAAACGGTTTGTCAATTTTGTGGAAGGAGTGTGAACATACTGTCATTAAGTAGGCCAAGTGCCACTTCATGCTTTCCTAAGAGCTACTCCGTTGTTAGTTTAATAGTCCTTAACCGGTAATCTATCAACTTAAATCTGAAACTTAACCGGTAATCTATCAACTTAAATCTGAAAATGACTAAGAACTGTCTCATTAGGAGAGAACTAATTTTGAAGACCATTCTATTAATTCTCTCAAGATTTGATTTAAAAATTCATCTCTTCAATTTAAGCTCAAGTTTAAAAAGCCAAAATTTGTGTATTTTGTGAATCCAGTCCAGTTGTCTAACCATCTTTAGGATCTAAGGATCTAATTAGCTAGTTGTCTGTGGGTTCATGCCCAAGTGATTACAGGTTAACAAACGCTTAGTTCGGCGTCCTAGTGATCCTCCCTCCCCGATTTGGAGAAACCCATATCACTCTTTCCAACCACCACTCATTATCCAATGGCTGCACCTAGAACCTTGAATGATTACTTTGCACCCACCACAGCCAACCCACCAAATTGCATTGTTTTCCCCGAGAATATTGTGGCCCAATTTGAGATTAAGCCCACAACGATCAGCCTAGATCAGCCCAAATTTCACGGACTTGAAAGTGAGCAACCTTGTGTCCACTTAGAATGACATTTTTCATGACCAAAACTACCTTCACAGAAAAGCTAGATTCTAAAACTGCATCAAATCACCAACAATTTTTTCCATCAATGCCTTATGCTACACGAGCAATGAAATGCTAAGTGTTGATAAGGTCAACGGTTCAATGATGAGGGCCATGTAGCTGAAGGGAAAAATGAAAAAAATCTAACCCTTAATGAAATAGTAAAAATTAATACCGAACTAAAAACACCAACAATATCGACAAGTCAGTGGCCTAGCGGTACCAAGCCACTACTTCTCAAAGAGAGGTCAGGGGTTCGAGCCTCTGTGGGGCATGTGTGTGTGAGTACCCAACTAAAAAAAAAAAAAACCAACAATCCAAAAAGAAAAAAGACATGAATTCTTGTACTTCTTTATTTAATCTGTTCCTCCTTTCTTCATTTTAAGTGACATTAGTCATACACAATCACCTGTGCACTACTTATTTTGCTTTCCTGTTGCAGAGAACACGACTACATTATCTCAACCACGGCACGACCTATAATACTTCCCTCGTTAAGATCTTGGTATGCCTTGTTTACCTCCTCAAATTTGCATTTTCTTGAAACTGCAGCAGTGAGATTGAAGATACCGCTTTCTGCCAGCTTAACCAACTTCGGAAGATCCTGCCTTGCCCTGCCTCCATAAGAGCCAACTACTTTTATCTGCTTAATGAAATCATGACAATAAAATGAGAAGCTGTTAAACCATAAATAGAGCTGACAAAACTTAAAATACTCGTGTACTTGAAGAAGACACATCATGGCTACAGCACCATCTTAAGCTCAAAGCTAAACTATATAAATTATGTTGCGATATGTGCCATGACATAACCACCTTCCAGATTTTACTAGCACTTCTCAACAATCAGATGATACTTCCAACAACAAAATAATAGCATATTGCTCACTTGCAATTTTGTACTTTCTTTGCTGGAGGGCAAATAAAGACTCGCTGCAATTCACAAATGCATCTCTCTCTCTCTCTCTCTCTCACACACACACACACACACACACACATTATCCATTTAATGGTGAAATCAAGAACTCAAAAACAATGGATGGATAATTTGTTTTGACCTGTATGTTTGTGATCCCCTTTGGACCCCGAATTAATCAACTCAATTTCCATGATATAATCACTCACTTCCTGGTTATAATAGTCAGAGCTCCATTTTATTTTCTATGATAAATTCTTCACACTCAGGGACAACAAAGACTTGACTTCAACCAAAAAAAAAAGGTAAGAAAAAAAAAATGGTAAAGCTTCGAATGAAATCCACCACAAATTTCTATTGAGGTGTAAAATTTTATCATTACTATTGTAAATAGGCACTTCATAGAATAGTTAAAATCCAGTGGCCTTTGACTTGTGATGCAATCTATAAATCATCCAGAGAGCAAGGGTAATGTAGATTCAATAAGATGATGAACTAAAGATGTAACGACACTTTATTACATGGATTCTCCTATTTCTCTTCACATTCCCATATTGACTTGACACGACACAACACAAGACGAGCATGAGTACATGATATGTGTCCGACACACGAAGCCACATCAAACATCCAAATCCATCAAATGGCAAGATTAAAAGAAAAAAACTAACTTTAATAGTAGAGAGAGATGAAAACTATCACTAACATTAGTTCGAAACTCTTTTGTTTTACCATATACCATTTAATTTGTAATAATTCAGCATATTCTTATAAAACAACAATAAACATTACATTATAATAGAGCATGTAATGTTTAAATGCATAGTATGTGTTTACGTAACTATATTCAACTTTTGGACATATATTCCTGTATCTTAAGAAAATGGGTTCGAGGAGGTCTGGCACTTGGACACACATCCACACCCAATACACTGACCCAAGTCCAATTAACATAAGCGACAATATGTATGTTTAAAAACTAGAAACACAACATTAGAGGTATAAAGAAGAATGACACAAAATAATTTGTTGTATATGCATGTCCCAAAAGAATTCTGGGTCGATGCCGCTTTTATTGCTTGCTACCTAATTAACCTTATGCCTTCTCCTTTCTTAAAGGGAAGTATCCTTACTCTATTCTTCATCTCGATAGCCCGTTATTTGTGTTGCCCCCTTGGGTCTTTGGTTGTGTTGGCTTTGTTCATATATTAAGTCCTAGAACTGGTAGATTGTCTCCTCGTATAGAAAATCTGCATTCATTGATAACTTGTGTGTAATCACTTCAAGTATATATTCGATGACTGTGGCAAGCAACTCTTGTCACACCACACAGTCTGTTTCAGTTAATGTACCTTCCATTGATGATCTCCCTATTGTATTACACAAAGGTACCCGTTCTTGCATTCATTATCGTTAAACATGTTATTTCTTTTACTAACTTATCTCCACGTTTTTTGTTAATTATTTGTGCCGTGCCTTCTAATTCTGTCTCAATCCTATCTTCACGCCTTGTTCTCCCCTAATTGTAAACATGCTATAGTTGAAGAAATGGTAACTCTCCAGAAAAATGACACATGGTTTTTAACTCCTCCAAGAAACAAATAGTTTGTTAACCATTGGTGTATGCCATCTAGTACCAACCTGATGGTACAATTGAAAGCCTAAAGGCCCGATTGGTTGCTAAAGGTTATAATCAAACATTCGAGGTCAACTATTTCAAAACCTTTTCTCTAGTTGCATGCCATAGTTCTATCTGTGTTCTTTTATCAGTTGCAGCAATACAAAATTGGTCTATCTACCAACTTGATACTGAAAATGCCCTCTTAGATGGAGATCCTTAAGAAATATACATGAAGCAGCCACCTAAGTTTGTTTTTCAGGGGGACTTACATCTGGAGTGCAGGGAGGTTATGCCACACAGGCGGCAATCGACACGCAGGCAATGTAGACGATTGCACAAGGTGTCTGCATGGCATGAGTAGAGTTAGAGTTAGAGTTCTAGAGTCTTCCACATTTTTGTGGGAAATATGGAGTTTTGTAGAGAGAGTTGGAAGATTTTAGAACATTAGAGAGCTTCTATAAATTGGTAGATTAGAGAAGATTCTAGAAGGGTACAGAATTTTGTAGGTATGTAGATATTTGAGTAGAGAGTTTGTGATGTCGTGGCCCAAATTTTGTTTTGGCTTGAGTCGCACAGGAAAGAGAGAACTACAGTTTGGGAGCTGAAACTTGTAATCTGCTATTTTTCGTATAGTGAAATCTTTCGCCTACTTTGCCAAATCACATAAATCATTGTGTTATTTGTGAGTGGTGTGTTTACTTTTTTGTTGTGATTCTTGACTGTGTTCTTGGTTCGCAGCATTTGTCGTAATAGTGTTCTAGAGAGTGGATCTTTATTGATTGTAATGCATCATAGCCGTCCATTAGGAAGAAGGATGCCTTAATTTGAATGAGGTCATGAGATGACCGGGTCAATTAATTAGACCATTGGAGCCAAGGAGAGTTTAGGCACATATAAGATTCTCACTTCTAGCCAACCTTGAAACTTAAGCAGAGAGAGTGGAATTAGTGTGTAGGATGTAGAGAGTGCTTTGGAAACTCTAAGGGTTTATATATATTGGGTTATAAACCCTATAGCCTACTCTTCTTCACAGGAGAATTTCTCTCCATATAAAGATGCGCACTCTTATACTACACTCTCTAAGATTCCCACAAATCTTGGCTTAGAGATTTCATAAATGGGTCATATTCTTTGGGCATTTGAGGATTGGTGGAGAAAGGAGAAAGAAGAAGGTGGCCAAAGGAGTTGGGAATCTAGCAAGGGCGGGCTTGGAATTCTTCTTTCTGCAAGTGGGTTTAGAGATTGGAAGAAGGGACTATAAATCCTTATGTATGCCTCTACATATCATCTATATATGGTTTTTGAAAATGGTTTGTGTCTCTACACAATTCCAGTCTATACATGCTTCCAAGTAATTTGAAAAACCCATGCAGGGGCGGAGCCAAGATTTCAATTCAGAGGGGGCACAATTTAAAAAATAAAAAAAATAAAATCAACTATCAATGATATAACACGCAAAAAGACGAATTTTAAGAAGAAAAAAGAAAAGGAAGAAAAAAGAAAGAAAATTGAAATAAATTTGAAAGGAAAAAAATTAGAGTATGATTCAAAAAGGGAAATTTGACTTTTTTGTTAAAAGAAATTTAAGGAATTTAAAGAATAAAGGAAATAAAAAGTTAAGATAATTTTATAAATTAAAATTTTAGGGGGGCACGATATATAATTTTTCATACATACTTAAAAAAAAATACAAATTAACTACATATATTTCTATTGGGCGAGACCAGGCCGGGGGGGGGGGGGGGGGGGGGGGGGGACGTGCCCCCCTAGGCCTTTATTGGCTCCGCCCCTGCCTACATGTACAACTTGCGAAATAATGTGGAAAAATTCCCTTTTACAAAATATGTGTTTTTCAGTCACAAGTCTATGAGAATGATTTGTGATGATCAAACTGCTATGTATATTAATTATGAAAAAAAAGAATGAAAAAAAAAACAGCTATGTATATTGCTAAAAATTAAGTGTTTCATGAGAGGACTAAATATATCAAGGTAGATAGTCATTTTGTGAGAGAATTGACAATGAGTAAAAGGATAGTTACCTCATATGTGAAATCCAAAGATCAATTAGGAGATATGTTTACTAAGGCATTGCAGAAGTCTCATTTTATTAGTTATGTAACAAGCTCGGAATGATAATTATCTATGCTCCAGCTTGAGGGGAAGTGTTGAGTAATAGAATAATTAGTAAGAGTTCGGGTCATTTTGTTAATAGCCAAACCTTGTGTAGACATTAAGGAAACACATTCTTCCCCAAAAAAAGATTTGTGTGTGTGTTTTTTCCTTCAGAATTTGTAACACGGTATATTAGGCATGCTCTAATGGTATCACATCAAAAATACATTCATTGGACTAGCCAATGGATTAGAACATAGGAACCAGGAATTCAAATAAGACGAACTTCAAGAATCAATTGGTTAATTAGCATAAGTTTTGCAGAAATTATGCTGTAAATGGAGAAAAACATAATAATAAATAAATGAAGGAGATTCTAGGGCTAAGCACTTTACAGTTTTACTCGACTCAAATGTGTTTCTTTCTCTCTGCAGGCTTTCAGTCATGTATATGTCCCAAGGATTGCAACTTGGTTTTCTTTCGCCAATGCAAGTATCAACTTTAATACATATCAGAATATACTTGCTGGAAGACTTCGTTTTCTATTATCATTAGTATAAAAAAGACATATATGATTGTGTCACAGTAGCATGGATAGCAGACGTTGCCGAAGGTAAAACATGTGTATTCTACCTAATCTATATGCTCCAATTTATAACCAACAAGACGTCGGCAAATAAATTTATGAAACAAACCTTATCATAGGCAGGGTAGTGATAGAAGATGCTATTCTTCCTTTTCCTATGACTTACTTTGTAATAAAATAAAAAAACAGGTAACAGCTGAATCTATCACCAACAAAAATACCTTAACAAAGATAATGTCCGGTTCCTCTCTTTCCACTGCCCATATACCCCAACCCCACCACATTGAGGACGGGAGAAGTGAGCTCTCAAAATATTGGAAATTTTGTTCTCAAAGAATTCAGAAAAAAAATACAAAAGAAATAACAATGTATTTACAATCCAGCTAAAAAAATGTTTTCTTAATACTTTCTTATAAATGAAACTTTCTAATGGTGTCGTAATCTCTGTGGTCATATAATTTTAGTTATCCCCAGATGGTGTGCCTCGTGGGAGGATAACACTCCTGTTGTCAGGGGCTTATTTGTTATTACTTATATAATGTTGGGGCTTATGTGTAATTTCTGAAACTTGTTATTATAAATAGAATATGGTGGAGGGATGAAAGTATTCTTTCATTCTTTCTCCCTTTCCCCATCTCTCTCTCTCTTTCTCTCATCCGCTTTCTTCTCTTTTTTTTCTTCTTCTTTATCACTTATTCTTGATTTGATTATATCTTATAGTCAACATGGTATCAGAGTATGGTTTGTAGAACTCTAAGTGTGTAGTTGAAACCCTAGGGCAAGTTTGTATAAACCCTAGTGGGTGTGAAGGGTTTTGAAGAGATTCCAAGATGGGATTTGTTAACAAGGAAGAAGTGTTAATCACATCCACATGTATCGCGGATCCAACTCCACGGTGAGTTGGTTGGGGGTCGCAGTGAAGGCTTTTTGGACCTATTTTTATCTATTGCAGTCTCTATTGGTGTTTTTTTGTGTTCGCGGGGTTCTACAATAGCGGCTTTTTCTTTGTCGCCTGCGATTCTGGTATTGTCTACTTTGTTGCTTTCTAGGGTTTGTGTGGTGACTGCGTGGTCGCTTTTTTATGCATATCAAAAGACGGTGATATTTCTAGTTAAAGTTTGTGTGTTAGAGAGGTGGTTCTCTACGTATTTTGTTGCTATTTTTGTTTTTGAGGATTGTATACCCAGAAACTATTTGATAAAATGTCTGGCTCAGAGGTGACTTCAAAAGAAGCTGGGTCTTCTTCTAGTCTGACTCCAATATTGGGAGGTAGTAGTGATTGCCATCCAGACCTTTGTATTATGACTGTTAGGCTGGATGAGACGAACTATATGGAGTGGGCTCAATCTGCTCATATGCATATCACTGGTCGTAGGATGATCGACCATATCGAAGGGACTGTCACGTATCCCTCCAAGAGCGATCCTAAATTCAAAGGGTGGAGTTCAAATAATGCATTAGTTATGACGTGGTTGTTGCAGTCAATGCAGCCACAGATCAGCAAATGGTTTCCGTCTGTGAAAACAGCTAAAGAACTATGGACGACTGTGGAAGAGACGTATTCCTCGGTTGGTAATTTTGCAAAACTATATGAACTTCAACAACAGATTTCAAGATTCAAGCAACATATTACCACACTCTACATGGTAAATGGGAAGAGTTAAATCACTACCAAGACTACATACCTATGTGTGCAGCTGATATTAAAGCATTTCATACTATGGTAGAAAGGAATAGAATATATGAGTTCTTGGGTGGTCTGCATTCGAGATACGAGCATGCCAGGGTAGAAGTGTTAGGCAGGTTTCTAACCCCTAATTCTGTTAGAGATGTGTTTTCATATATCCAGGCTGAGGAGAATAGAATGAAGGCTATCTCTGCACCCGTATACATTACGCCTGAGCCAGAAGTACCGTTGTCTGAGAGGTCTCCTCTTGCCACACAACAATGGAACAAGCCCAATCCTCCAAAAGGAGGGAAGCAGGATGACAAAAGCAAGTTGAGGTGTGATCATTGTGGGCCTATGCGCCACACTAGGGAATCATGTTGGAATCTACACCCTACTCCAGATCCTGCTCATGCGAATGCTAGGCCAAGGCCTGGTCCATTTAGGGGATTATCTACGACACATACTGCAAAGCGTGAGACTGCTTCTACTGGTCATGCCTCCTCAGGGCCACCGAGTTCTTTGTCCGGTGCTGAACTTAATGCTCTCCGACATTTACTAACACAACATTCCTCCATTTCCACCTCTAACTTCGCTCAGACAGGTACCTTTCATTTGGCACATCAAGTTTTCACATTATCTGGTGGGCCACCCTGGATCATTGATTCAGGAGCCGTTGATCACATAACTAGTATGGCATCTGATTTTTCTTCGTACAGTTTATGTTTTGGTAAGGATAAGGTTAAAGTGGCTGATGGCACCTTCACCTCCATTGCGGGGAAGGGCACTATTTCTACCTCCCCTAATCTTACCTTATCATCTGTTCTTCATGTCGCAAAGTTTACCAATAATCTCCTTTCTGCCAGTCACATTACAAAAGGCTTGAATTGTAGAGTAACCTTTTTTCCATCTCACTGTGTGTTTCAGGACTTGGACACAGGGAAGACGATTGGAAGTGGACGTGAGGACAATGGCTTGTATTTGTTGATCGCGAGGCCAACTTCTTATTATGTTGCAAATCAATCTAGCGTTAGGAATGCTAATGTCAATAAAGATCTGTTAAAGTGATGGTATAATAGACTAGGTCATTTACCTCTTCCTGTTTTGAAGCATATGATTCCCCAGTTTGCTTCTGTTGAATCTTTTGAGTTAAATTGTGAAATATGCGTTCTTGCCAAACAATGTCGTGTTTCTTATCCTACTAATATTAATAAAAGTACAGCTCCTTTGCAGCTTGTTCATTCTGATGTGTGGAGTCCTGAATCTACTACTTCGTTACATGGTTTTCGTTACTTTGTTGTGTTTGTTGATGACTTTAGTCAATATACTTGGCTTTATCTTATGAAAACCAAAGATGAAGTTCATTCTATTTTTAAAAACTTTCATAGGATGGTATGTACTCAGTTTGGTTGTCCCCTCAAAATCCTTCGATCTGATAATGGAGGAGAGTTTATGTATGGTGGTCTTGCCACCTTTTTTGCTGATAACGGGATTGTCCATCAAACCTCTTGTGTCGATACACCACAACATAACGCTGTAGCTAAAAGAAAACACCGTTATATTACGGAGGTAACCCAATCTCTTCTAATGGGGATAGGAGTGCCTAAAAGTTATTGGGCTAATGCAACCTTAACAACTGCATACCTTATCGATCGCATGCCTTCTAAGGTTCTTGGCGATCAATCCCCCTTCTCTGTCGTACACCAAGACATTGCCTTGTTTACTGTCCATCCGAAAGTGTTTGGTTGTGTTTGTTATGTTCACATTCATCATCACAAGGACAAAATGAACCCTATGGCAATCCGATGTGTCTTTCTTGGATACTCCGCCACTCAGAAAGGGTATCGGTGGTATAACCCTACCACTCGTCATCGCTTTGTCTCCATGGATGTTACATTCTTTAAGTCTGTTCCTTTTTTCCCACTGCTCAGGATTCTCTACAAGGGGGAGACTACTGTACGGGTAGAGAAACCGTTGTCCATTCAGAGGGAATGCCCCCTTCCTTTGCCTGTTCCCATTCAAGGGGAGGTTCCCATTCGGGGGGAACTTCTTACTGAGGTGCCTATGTCTAGTCCTCCTAACACAAATGATTTGCAGTAGGGAAAGCAGCCAACTGTCTATACTAGGAGGAAAAACAAGTTATTGACTCACCCCAGGATCAAGATGTCTCCCTCGATCCAGGTGATTCCTTAGTTGACATTGATACTCCTGATTCTTTTCCCAATAGCATTCCTATTGATTTTGATGTCACTATTACCTATCGTAAGGGGTTCGTAGTTGTACAAAACATCGCATATCTCAGTTTGTATCCTATGATGCCTTATCTCCAACATATTGTGCTTTCACTTCGTGTATCTCCTCTGTATATGTTCCTTCTAGTGTTTCAGATGCTCTCAGTCAAACTCCACAGAAGAAAGCTATGCTAGAAGAAATGAAGGCCCTTGAGAAGAATGGTACTTGGGATATTGTTCAATTACCTAGGGGTAAGATACCAGTAAGCTGCAAATGAGTCTACACAATAAAGTATCATTTAGACTGAACGATTGAGAGATATAAAGCTCGGTTAATTGCAAAGAGATTCACTCAGACCTATGGAATTGATTATCTGGAAACATTTGCTCCAGTTGCCAAGATGAACTCTATACGCGTTCTTCTTTGGCAGCTAATTTGAATTGGCCCTTACATCAGCTGGATGTAAAGTTAAGCTTGCCAATGGTCATAATTTAGTGTGCAAGCTAAATAAAGCCTTGTATGGGTTAAAGCAGTCGCCACATGCTTGGTTTGAGAGGTTCAGCACTGCTGTGAAAAGAGTTGGGTACACACAGAGTTAGGCAGATCATACGCTCTTCATCAAGAAGCACTAGGGTTGCACCACTGCCCTTATTGTATATGTTGATGATATTGTTATCACTGAAAATGACCCAGAAGAGATTCGTCGAATGAAGTCATTCTTGGGGACAGAGTTCGAGGTTAAAGACCTCGGAGCATTGAGATAATTTCTTGGCATCGAGATGTGCAGATCGAAGAAAGGGGTGTTCATTTCTCAACAAAAGTATGTGTTAGATTTGTTGGCTGAAACAGGCAGACTTGGAACTAGACCTATTGATATTCCCATTGAGTAGAACCATAGGCTTAATGATGTAGATGGAGACCCATTAAATGATGTGGGAAGATTTCAGCGATTGGTTGGGAGACTGATTTACTTATCTCTCACGCGCCCAAATATTGCCTACGTTGTTAGTGTGATTAGTCAGTTTATGCATGCTCCACGTACGCCTCACCTTGAGGCAGCTCATCATATTCTTCGCTACCTCAAGGGTTCACCTGGTAAGGGGAAACTGGTTGGCAGTCATGGCCACTTGCGTGTTAAAGCCTATACTGATGTTGATTGGGCAGCATCTATGACAGATCGACGATCTACTTCAGGATATTGCACATTTGTTTGAGGTAATCTTGTTTCGTAGCAAACCAAGAAACAGCCTGTAGTAACTAGACTAGATCTAGTGCAGAGGCTGAGTTCAGATCCATGGCACATGGAGTTTGTGAGTTGTTATGGCTACGTACGAGGTTGGGTGAGTTGGGTTATCCTGTTTGCGAGTCAATAAAGTTGTATTGTGATAACAAGGCTGCCATTAGCATTGCTCACAATCTAGTTCAACATAACAAGACAAAGCCCATTGAAGTCGATCAACACTTCATCAAGGAAAAGCTTCGTCTTGGGCTGAGTTGTACTCCATACATCTACACACATGATCAGGTTGCTGATGTTTTGATTAAGGGTGTGAGCAAGACTTGCTTGCAAAATATGTTAGTCAAGCATGGCATGATAGATATCTTTGCACCAGTTTGAGGGGGAGGGTTGTCAGGGGCTTGTTTGTTATTACTTATATAATGTTGGGGCTTTTGTATAATTTCTGAAACTTGTTATTATAAATAGAATATGGTGGAAGGATGAAAGTATTCTTTCATTCTCTCTCTTTCTCCATCTCTCTCTCTTTTTCTCTCATCCGCTTTCTTCTCTTCTTCTTCTTCTTCTTCTTCTTCTTCACTTACTCTTTATTTGATTATATCTTGAAGTCAACAACTCGTAGATGGCTTTAACTAATTTGAACAAAATATTTAAT
The DNA here is from genome assembly GCF_030987335.1 of Cornus florida. Taxonomy (NCBI): domain Eukaryota; kingdom Viridiplantae; phylum Streptophyta; class Magnoliopsida; order Cornales; family Cornaceae; genus Cornus; species Cornus florida. The sequence goes on along the minus strand of NW_026775577.1, from coordinate 84,868,074 downwards.
TTGAGAGAGAGAAATAGATGATTATAAAAAATAAAAAAACTAGGAATAAAGTCAATAACATTAAGTTGCAACTTGGAAGATAAACAGATACAAATGGAAATCTCCAAGTTAGGATAGGAATGCTACAAAATACAAGGATTTGGATAAATAAAAATTGCCATACTGTAGGTCTTTCATTACTACTCCCTGAGTAGTTACTCTATTCGTTTATCATTCTGGATATCACTTTCCAAAATCTTGTTCGTTGGACTAATAAAAATGTACTTTGGGTGGTCAACCAACCGTAATACTGTCTTCTCTTCCTCTGTGTGTCTATTTATTAGCACTCTATTCTTGAACTTTTTCTAATCTAGCCACACTTTTTTCAGACTGCAGCATACTTGAGAAAACTAAATTAAGAAAATAGGCATACTATAATAAAAGATTAGCTACTGTTTTCAAAAACAGTTGTTATCTCAATTAGCATGTGAAAACAACTGAACAAATGCAAATAAAAAAAACGTAAAATTTTCATTGCCAAACACAGCATACACACCTGTCTACGAACCAGACGATTTATATCTATCTCCCCTTTAGCACTGGAGTCTGCAAGGCCAATCATTACAGCTTTTCCCCCATCTCTTACACTTTGTGTGCACTGCAAAAATGTCTCAGGTTTTCCCAGGGCTTCCACAGCAATGTCCACTCCCATTCCTCCAGTTATTTCCTGTCCAACCAGACCTCTTAATTAGCGATATCCCTGAAAACATTTTGTTCTGAACTAAACAGACATAAATAGCTTTAAAATCAATGTCTTTTCATTGGGCAGATATACAATTGAGTACTATAATGTTAGCAATTTACTTCTGATGTAAAACCCTGGACAAGTATCAACAAATTATAAGTCCCAATATAGATGCACACACATAAATATATACAAACAACTCTTCTGTTTTATCAAACAACTAACATTTTAAACAATTATAGAGTCATATTACAAACCATATAGAACAAATTAGAGACAGCATTTGGGTATCAAGCATTTAATGCATGCTTTCCTTGACTACAGAAATATGTATAATATAAACAAATAAAGTACATGACAATTACTTAAGGCATACCTTCACTTTACGAAGTGCAAAGACTAAAATGGATCCAATCTAAAAGAATTGATATTGAACAAAATATATATATACGTTTCTGGTTTACTTTTCATGTGGACAATTAAGATTCAGCTAGATGATTCTGTATGTTTATTTTTATTTTTTATTTTTATATAGAAAATAAGATTCAGCTAGATGATTCTGTATGTTTATTATTATTTTATATATATATATATATATATATATTCTGTATGTTTATTTTTTATTTTTTTATTTTATATATATATATAAAATAAAATAATAAAAAAATAAACATACAGAATCATCTAGCTGAATCTTAATTGTCCACATGAAAAGTAAACCAGAAACGGATAGCATTAAGATCCTCAATATTCATCCCCAAAGTATCCAACACAGATTTCTAACAGAAACAGAAGCTTCTGTACCAGTACCATGATGACCTCTGGGTCCCTCCTTGCGGTTCAGCCAAAGTTTTGCAATAACAAACTTATAGACAGCTTGGTATTGATTTTTTTTTTTTTTTCGATAAGGAAAGATTGTATAAAAAGTGTTCAAACGCGAGAAACACATTCCTCAAAAGTTACACAAGGCCAAATAGGGCCTCTATACACTCGAAGAGTCCCAAAAATCAACAAGTTCCTCCAAGGATTTACAATTTCTCTCTAGAACCCAACAAGAAAGAGTACTAGTAATGAAAAACTTCAACATCCCAATAGGATTCTCCTTTCCTTCAAAGGATCTCCTATTTCTTTCAAGCCATAAACACCACCAGACGCATAAAGTCTAACCCTCCAGAAATCACCAACTTGGGCCCCCACCATACAACCTCTCCAAGCATCAACCAAGTCTCTCGAGGACCTGAGCGTAACCCACTGAACCCCAAACAAACCCAACAACAAAATCCTGCAATTCCGAGCCACGAGACAATGCAAAAGGAGGTGATCAACCGTTTACTCGTCATTCTTACACATGCAACACCAAATGACCACAATCTGTTTCCTCCCCTTGAGGTTATCTTGGGTTAAGATCTTCCCCAAGATGGACGTCCATGCAAAGAAAGCCACTTTGAGAGGGGCTTTTGAACGCCAAATGGCCCTCCATGGGAAGGTAGTGCCCCGAGCATCCGAAAGAATTCTGTAAAATGACCGAACATCAAAATGACCCAGAGAAGAAGGAATCCACACACAAGGTCGTAACCTCCCCCACAATCTCTAAGCGATAAAGCAGCTCCAAAAAAACCAATGGCACCCTCAATCACCCAATCTTGAAAATGCCTCGGGAAATTAACATCCCAAACCATTCTCCAACTGTTGAGACAATAGCAGTCGATCACCAAGGCATGTCTATCTAAAGCAATTCGGAAAAGTCTAGGGAAAGTGAAGGCAAAAGGACAACCACCGCACCAAGTGACCTCCCAAAAACGGATACCCTGACATCCCTACCATGAAATCTGATGTGTTTACAAAATTCATCCCACCCCTTCCGGATGAATTTCCAAACCCCAGTTCCGTTAGGGACTCCCACCTCAGAAGAGCAAGTAGAAAAAATATAAAAAGAAGAAGACGGAGAAAATTGTGTAAAGGCTTGAATGAGATGAATCACTCATTTACAGTTCTAGTTTTTATAGATAAAAAGAGAACATGCTCATATTACAAGAAAGGAAATTAAATCAAATTTAAATCAAATCATAGCATATTCTAAAGTATATTATATGGCATATTATATAGCATAATCAAGTCTCTGCTAATATGGTAAGTCATTCCATAAATCGTGGCTATCATATCTGCTAACACTCCCCCTTAAGTTGGTGCGTGGATATCTGAAACGCCCAACTTGAACAATGCATTCTCAAGCACAATCTTCCTGACGCCCTTTGTAAGAATGTCTGCAAACTGCTGAGAGCTTGTGACAAATGGAGTGTAAATTTGACCAGAAATGATCTTCTCTCGAATGAAGTGACAATCCACCTCTATATGCTAAGTTCTGTCATGTTGAACGAGATTTACTGCTATGTTAATGGCAGACTTGTTGTCACACTAAAGTGAGAATGGAAGCGACACTGGAAGGCACACGTTTGTCATCAAGGTTTTCAACCATGCAACTCACATACCCCAAGAGCCATAGCTCTATACTCCGCTGCACTAGATCGAGAGACAACATCCTGCTTCTTATGCACCAAGTAACCAAGTTGCCACCAATAGTGGTACAATAGCCCGAAGTGGACCTCCTATTTGAAACTAATCCTCCATAATCAACATATGTCCAAGCCTTAACACTTAAGTGACCATGATTGGAAAACAAAACACCACGGCCCGAACACCCCTTTAAGTAGCGAAGGATCCAAATAGCTGCATCAAGGTAAGGGGTACAGGAGAATGCATGAATTTGACTCACGACACTCGCGGCATAAGCAATGTCAAGTCAAGTCATGGATAAAGAGATGAGCTTCCCAACAAGTTGTCGATGCTGACCAACATTCGACAACAACTCCCCCTCATAATCAGCCAACCAATGATTCTGCTCAATCGGAATATCAGCACGATCGAGCGCTAAGCTGACCAGAAGAAGAAAGCAAGTCAAGAACATACTTGCGTTTAGAGATGAAAATGCCAGCCTTGGAGCTAGCCACCTCAATGCCCAAGAAGTACCAAAGGGGACCAAGATCCTTAATCTAAAACTGACGGCCAAGTTAGCTCTTAATCTCAGCAATTCTGGTAGTATCATCGACATACATAATGAGAGCAACTGTCTTACCACCTGAATGACACAAGAACAAGGTATGATCAGCTACACTCTGATGGAAACCAAATCGGATCATGGCAGTGCCAAAGCGATCAGACCAAGCTCGAGGAGACTGCTTGAGGCCATACAGGGAGCGACGAAGACAACAGACCATACTGGAATGAGCAAGAGAACGAAAGCCCAGAAGGGGAACCATATACACCTCCTCGTGCAAATCACCATTGAGAAAGGCATTCTTGACATCTAACAGAAATAGAGGCCAAGATCGAATCGCAGCAACGGAAAATAATACACAGATGGTATTCATCTTGGCAATCTATGCCATAAGTCTGAGCATAACCTTTGGCAACCAACCGGGCCTTGTAACGAGCAACTGACCTATATGGATTATGCTTAATTGTAAACATCCAACGACAACCCACAGCCTTTCGTCCAATAGGAAGCGGAACCATGTCCCAAGTCTGATTTTTCTCAAGTCTTATAATTCTTCTATCATAACATCATGCCATTGAGGTTGTGCTAAAGCATCTGCAACACAAAAAGGAAGAGGAACCGAGGCAACAGAAACAAGAAAACTCCGATAGGTGGGTGAGAGAGCACAATCAGAAACAAAATTAGAAATAGGGTAGGCTTGTAGCTATTGTCTCCGACTATAAACCTGTGGAAAAGGAACAACTCCCCCTGCTGGAGGAGTATAACAAGGAGGAATAACAGAAGACAAAACAGGTAAAGGTAGAGGATTTGAAGATGAAAGAAGGTGATCATCGATTGTGTTCAATGAAAACCATTCACTTTGAGAACCAACCGAACCACTATAGTATGGTGTATGCTCAAAGAAAGAAACATCCATAGATATAAACCTCTGACGACTCAGAGGATGGTTAACACCTATAACCTTTTTGAGAGTGAGAATAGCCCAAAAACACACACTTCAAAGCCTTGGGGTCAAGCTTTATACGAGTCTGTCCCAACTGTTGAACAAAGCACGCACACCTGAAGACTCGCGGAGGAATAAAAAAATAGATGAATTGGGATGTAAGATTAAGAGTGGGGCTGCAAAGTTAAGAACCTGAGAAGGGTCCTATTAATGATGTAGATAGCTATGAGAACTGCATCTCCTCAAAATGAATAGGGAACATTCATGCCAATGCAGATTGCTCTTGACTTGGGCCAAGTCAAGGATGTGACGATTTTCTCTCAGAACGGTCATTCTGTTAAAGAGTTTTAACATTAGACATTTGATGCTCAATCCCAAATTTTGTACATAACCGTTGTACCTCCCAATAAGTCCGTACCTTGTTCAAATCTAATTTTTTTAATGGTACGACCATAGAGTCTGAACCATTGTCATAAAAAAATTAAAAATGGTGTGCACCTCATTTTTGGTTTTCATAAGATAAACCCATGTAACACGACTATGATCATGAATGAACAACACAAAATATCGAAATCCAAGACTAGAAGTAACTCGGCAAGGACTCCACACATCTGAATGAACAAGATCAAAACGTGTTAAAGCAGATTTATTACTACTAGCAGGATAATTGGCACGTCTCGCGGGATAAATCTGAGACTGTCGCGTTACAAAATAAAGAAGGAAACAAATGTTTTAAATAATCGAAAGAAATGTCCTAAACGCATGTGCCAACGCATAATCTGGGTTTCATTAGATGAAACAGAATTAGAAAAAGAAATTGAATGTGCTTGAGGTGACAAAGGAGTATGCAACAAGTATAGGCCGTCCATTTCACGTCTATTGCCAATCGCCCGTTTCGACACCAAATCCTGAAAAAAACGGTGAGAAGGAAAGAATGTTACACTATAATTTAATTGTTTAGTAAGGCTACTAACAGAAATAAGATTTGTAGTCAACTAGGGAACATGAAGTGTATCGGACAAAGTTAGAGTTAATGAAGGAGTAACTGATATGTGACCTTGAGGTGACAAAGGAGTATCCAACAAGTATAGGCCGTCCACTTCACGTCTATTGCCAATCGCCCGTTTCGACACCAAATCCTGAAAAAAACGGTGAGAAGGAAAGAATGTTACACTATAATTTAATTGTTTAGTAAGGCTACTAACAGAAATAAGATTTGTAGTCAACTAGGGAACATGAAGTGTATCGGACAAAGTTAGAGTTAATGAAGGAGTAACTGATATGTGACCCTTCCCAGTAATGGAAAATGGAGAGCCATCGCAAGGTACGTCTTGCGATGGCTAGAGCATATACTATAAGATTGGAAAAATGAGGACATACCAGTTATATTATCTGAAGCACCAAAATCAATGATCCATGGTGTCGAAGATGTAGATACGCTATGTGCAGACGCAATAGTACCTAAGTGGGCATAAGTTGAAGTTGGTAGAGATGATGCCTCCATTTGATTGAAGAATTGTTTGAACTTGTCCAAATCAGCTTGAGTAAAGTAACTGTGGAAGAAGATGACGAGGCAAAGTTGTCAAGAGTCGACAACGAGACTGGATGTGTAACAGAATGGGCAAAGGATCGAGGCTGTTGTTTCTGTTGCAGTGGGCTTCCATGTAGTGCATAACAACGAAATTTGATGTGACCAATTTTTCCGCAATGGTCACACCGCCCACATTGTCGTCCCAGATGAGGACCAGTAGTAGAACTCTGAACTGACTGGGATGGTGCAGTTCCTGAAAGGTTGGGAACACGAACTGCAATAGCAAAACGACCAACAGTTTCAACACCTAATGAATGAGTTTGACAACTCTCGTCTGACAACACATAGGAGTATGCATCATCAAGAGTGGGGAATGAAGAAAAGCCTAATAAATGAACAAGAGCATACTCAAACTCGTCTTTCAACCCGACAAGAAACTGAAACACTTGATTCTTCTCCGCAATCCCTACATATAAAATTACATCATCTGGATCCTTCCAAGAGTGAAAGGAATCATAATATGACATCTCTTCCCAAATAGGACAAAGCTTGGCGATGTAACCTGAAATTGTCAAGTCACCCTCAGAAATCCTAGTGATATCTCGCCCCAACTGGAAAATTAGTGCATTATTCTGCCTCTGAGAATAAATGCATTGAACTGAATCCCAAATCTGCTTAGCAGTCTTCATAAACATGTAGCCAACGGCTATGTTTGGCTACATTGAATTGATTAGCCAAGGCATAACCATAGCATTATCTGCCAACCACTATGGTTATGCCTTCCTGACTCCGCTGGATTTTTCTCAGAACCAGTAATATAGCCAATCTTGCCTTTGCCACGAATGAACATCTTGGCAGACTGTGCCCAAATCAAATAGTTGGAGCCATCTAACTTCACTATGGCGATTTGAAGTCCTGGATTTTCTAATGAGTTGGTGGAAAAAATGGCACCACCACCCACAGAACTTGAGCCAAGAGAATTAACAGTCGATGACTCTAAATCTGCATTATCTGTCAAACGACAATAAACAACTACAAAAACACCACAAATTCTGTTAATAAATCAAAGGATCTCCTCAGACCATAAACAATAACAATGTCTGCTCAAACCATTCCCGAAAAGTCCAAATACAGACTTTTTCAAGGAGCGCTACCCACTTACATATAGCCGGACAGCCTCCTAAACAATATCCGGAACTTCTCTGTAGACTCAAAAAAAAATTACCCAAGCCCTTCTAGGTGTTGGAGACCAACTATCCCAATTTACCCAACCCTAGAAGAGTAAAAAAGAAATTGTAAAGCTTAAAAATACCTATACTCATTCACAACCCTAGTATTTATAGATAAAAAGAGCAAATGTTCATATTACAAGAAAGGAAATTAAATCAAATCTAAATTAAATCAAAGCATATTCTAAAGCATAATCAAGTCTCTGCTAATATGGCAAGTCATTCCATAAATCGTGGCCATCATATCGACTAACAAAAATGATAACAAGTGAATCAAAATTAAATTAACAATTATATCAACAACCAATCAATGATATAAATTCTCATATGTTCCCAAAGATGTCTAATCAAGTCAAGATTTCATCAAACGTTTGAACTTTAAAATAAAATTCAAATTGAAACACTGTTTTGAAACACGTCCAGAACATGAGCATAAGAAAAAAGAGAAGAAACACATTAATATTTGTCTGTTAATAGCCTTCTTGTTCCATAAGAAAATACTTATCAGAAGAATAAAAGTTAATGTGAAAAGAATATAAGAGAGCTACTTCAGCAAGGAAAAGGAATATTAGAGCAATGAGAATAAAGAATCAATACAGAAAATATAATAATAAAGGAGACATCAACAAATAAAAAGTAAATAAAAAGAAGAAATGGAAAAGCTATCACCAAAACTGATTTGGTTGCTTCCATGGCCATTTAGTGCAATTTTATTAGACAATTCCATTAGAAATATGGAAGAAACCAAATACAAGGACACTATTGTAACTGCTGAAATTTTATCTTCTTAATATACAAATAGGCGAGAGGTGTGAACATGACTCAGCAAGAGACTCCCAAATCTACTTAAAAGAGTCACAAAATTCAATTGTACTAGCAATAACGGGTTCCATACTATGCCATAGCCATCCCATAACAACACAATCATCACATGCCCAATCTTCAAGTTCCTTCTTGTGAGAGGGAGGATTTTCAGTCAAGTATTTCAACTTTCTTTTTCCACGCAGAAAAATTTGAACAGCATGTGCCCAAGACAAATAATTAACACCATTTAATATTTTCGAGGTGATCAATTTAGGCATATCATCGTGTGTCCTTGAGGGGTTGTAATTTTTTTTTTTTTTCCTAGTTGGGACTCACACACACTGCCTCCACTGAGGTTCGAACTCCTAACCTCCCTTTGGGAAGTAGGAGCCTTGTACCGCTAGGCCACAGGCCTGTTGGTTTTGTAATTTATTTTCAGCCATGGGTAGGATTCAGACCAATGCAATAAGAATAGAATCAATAAATGTTAAAGAGGACAGAACACAATTCTGTTCTAGGGAGTCAAGCAGAAACATACTGAAAAATTGGGTCTAAACGGCAAGCCAAGTACAAAATTGGAGAGCCCAAATATCCAGAACAGACCAGAAGCAATAAAAGGTAAAAATAAATCAATTTCAGAAGGTCAAAACCTGACTGTCGAACTTCCGTTTAGCCAGCAGCTTGTTCCAAACTCAATTTATCATCAAACAATCAACAATCAATCTCCTTTCCAGTCTAGGCACACCATATAGAATGGATCTCAACCAACAAAAACAACCAGAAACGCCCAAAAAAAACAGATCGAAAAATTCTGGGCCGAAAGACAAAAATATTCGAAAAATGGAAAGGCAATTCAAACTTCTTCAGAAAATTCTACAAAAATCAACATAATTACCATAATGGAGACGAACTAGCCCATACAATTTCTGAGCATCTCAGCAACCGCTCATGTCAGCATGATGTCAGCATAGAGATCTGACATCAACCCTTCTCTCTCACCTTCTGATACTACAAAATCCTTGGATGAATTTCTGCTCAAGTTTTAGCTCTGATACCAAGTTAAAATTGATGATGTGTTTGTAGAAACAGAGAAGAAGAGAAGAAGAGAAGAAGAGAAGAGGAGAAAGAGACGTTTTGTAAAAGAAAGAAAGTATGTTAGCCTGTTAGGGTTTCCCACACCTCTCACCTATTTATATATTAAGAAGATACAATTACAATAGTGTCCTTAATGCATAAAAGAAATAATAATAAACTCTCTAGCACCTGTTAATAGCCTAGTTGCTCCATAAGAAAATACTTATCAGAAGATAAAAGTTAATGTGAAAAGAATATACGAGAGCTACTCCAGCAAGGAAAAGGAAAATTAGAGCAATGAGAATAAAGAATCAATACAGCAAATATAATAATAAAGGAGACATCAATTAGAACCAAATAAAATGGAAAAGCAAACACCAAAAAATAACAAAAAAAGTAAATAAAAAGAAGAAATGGAAAAGCTATCAGGAAAACTGATTTGGTTGCTTCCATGGCCATTTAGTGCAATTTTATTAGACAATTCCACTAGAAATATGGAAGCAACCAAATAACCAAATAGTTTGTGCACTAATGTTTACTTTTATAAACCCTTGTTTCATAGTTAGAAATAGATATGGAATTACTATGTGATATAAAACTCAAGAAAGGAATTAAGTACTTTAATCTTTTCAACAGCATCTTCATGTCGCGCATTTACAGTGTGAGTGGCTCCAAGCATTTTGGCATTCTGCAGTTTCTCGTCTTGAACATCCACAGCAATGATCTCAGAGGCACCAAAGGCCCGTGCTATCTGCAAACAACTGGACCATGTAATATAATTAGTCACACAGAAAAGTCTCACCTAATAACAGTGATACCAAATCAACAGCAGCAACTAAGTATTTGAAATTTGAAGTTAGAGCAGCACCCACCCAACCCCCCAAAAAATTGGCAGGCGGGGTAGGAAAAAAAAGGGAAAATAGGAAGGACATTTGCTTTTCTGAGTTAAGGTGAGCTAAACTTAAGGGGAGAGGGGGGAGGTAGACAATATCAGAAACCACCTTCAAGATTACCTTTCGTGATGTTTCCAGAAGATCATAAGTGTTAGCCAAGATGTAACAACCACGAATTATGGATGACTTAACATATTAGCAGAGATATGATAACCACTGATAAGTACTGAATGTTGCACATTCAAGCCCCTTTAATCATGTTTTAAGTTCTTATTTTGTCCGTTGTATAGATTTTATGCTATTTTCTTGTCTTTCATGTTTTCAGGTGTTTCTAATAAAAGATGGCCAATTCAATGGAATGTGGAGCTCTAACGATGAACTCGGGAACGCAAGGTCCGGAGAATGAATCAAGGGCATTCTAGGCCCCGAGCATAGTATTGAGAAGAACAAGACTCAGAAGGAGACTGAGGATTAGGCTGAGAAGGATTCAAGGCAAAAGGAAGGCCAAGGCCAACACAAGCCTTCAAGTGCTCGGGCCTACCATCCGAGCGCTCACAATGCACCCCAGCTCTCTCACGCGCGCGCATGACAAGCCCCCTGACAACCCTCGAGCGCTCAGAGGTTGCCATCCGAGCACTCGCATGACAAGCCCCAAGCGCCCGAGAGTCCTTGGGAGCACTCGCAAATGCACTCCAGAGGAAACTTTCCTTAGCCGAGCGCTCGGACCCCTGCCTCCGAGTGCTCGCAGCTACTTTTTCCAGCCTGTATTGTTGACTTTAAAAAGTCACGTTTGACCCATGTTTTGGGGATCTTGGTCTTCTTGTCTACAGATGAAGGGACAAGAATTTGGTAGCCTATATTTCTAACATGTGAAAGCTACAATTGGGGGAGATATATATTTTCTAACAGGACAATTCTAGGGGGGCTTCTTCTTGTCTTGAAAAAGTCGAGAGAGAAAAATATTAGGGGAAGAAGAGAAGTGCAGAAATGGAGCTTGGGAAGATGAAGTTTGCAGCTTCAATGAAGGCTTCAACCATGCAAATTGACAACTAAATCTCCTCCTAGGAAGTTGATGCAGCCATCTCCAAGTAAATAAGTTTTGATTTGTTTTATTTTGGGGAAAAATGATGTTAATGCATAGCTTTATTGTGTAACTTTGATATTGCAAGCAATATATATCTTTTAATGGAGTTTAATGTTTATGCTCTTTCATGATAAAACCCTTTTCTTGTCTTAAAAAGCTTTTATTGTGCTTGGACCGTGATCATCTTCAAAGTGACAATGGAAATGACAAGTTATACACATGTTTACATGGCATACAAGGAAAGAACTTTGATATATCATACCTAGGAAAGACAAATCGTGCTACACATTAGATTAATTTAGATAGGTAGACGATTTGTACCAACCAAAGATGAACAATGCTTAGTTCTTGAATTGTATGTGCATTTATCCTCTTGAGGAATTCGTTGTGAGTATAAGCCACACGATTCATTTCTATGCTTAATATTGTTTTCCCTATGACAAACATAATCTGATATAGTTACAACGGGTATGGTGAAATCACTTCCCTAGCCATCTCTCCATTTGCAAACTTAATCGTTTAATTTCAATTTCCGGTTTAGTAATCAATTTCAAGTGTTTTAATTTGACAAACAAGAACCAACCATTCAATCCCGAATTGAACCGGAAGTAAACCTTGCAAATTTGACGACCATAAACTTCGCAATCTCCGTGGTTCAACACCCTTTACGTAGCCATATCCTATGAGGATTAGTGCTATTGCAAATAGTTTTTAATTGAAAAGAACACCATGTTTTGGAATACATCAGCCACAGATCATGGAGTTTGACTTTATTTATGCATATGTCTAGCCATAGAATCTGTTGTGATTTAATTTAATTTCCTTTCTTGTAATATTAACATGTCTTCTTTTTATCTATAAATACTAGAACTGTGAATGAATGATTTATGTCATTCAAGCCTTTTGCACAGTTATGACAAATGCAACAAACCCAAGATAAAACCAAGAATCACGACAGAAAAGTAAACACACCAAACAAAGATCATAAAGATTTATACGTGGTTCGGCAATAGCCTATGTCCACGGTTGGGATCCAGCGAAAGTTTTCACTGTGTATAAAATCGGAGATTACAAGTTTCAGCCCCTCACTCTGTTTCTGTACGAATTTCAAAGTCTCTCTCTTACACTACTCCTAACCCTAAGTGCCCTTATATATTAGACTACAAGAGACTAATTAGGGTCATCTGGTCACAACGCGACCCGGCACTAAATTCGGGCCACAACATCACAAATCTCCACCTTGGCTTGAATTACGCCAAGCTTCGCAATCTTTAGCTACTCCTTTCACAGCCTCCACATGCCCCTAAAGGGCCTCAGCAACTACAAGTACCGATCAAGTCCAGACAGTGTCTGAACTTGAGAGTAGGAATGACCTTAGTCATCATATCATCGGATTCTCTGGTGTCCCAATCTTCCTCACTGCAATAGCACCATGTGCAACCACATCTTTGATGAAGTGATACCTGACATCAAGGTCCTCTCATGGAACTTCTGATTTTTAATCAGATGTATGGCAATCTGGCCGTCGGAAAACACAGTCAAATCATCCTACTGCAAGCCCAAATCACCAACCAAGCCTCTCAACCATATAGCTTCCGTCACTGCCTCTGTTGCTGCAATTTACTCGGCCTCAATAATAGACAATGGTGCCAAATCACCTGTTGATGGAATTGGTACCTTCCGCACTTCGGGTCTCACTTTTTCATCAGTTTTATATATCCCTCAATTTTCATTCAATTTATTGTCAGTTTGCAAAATCATATCAGATTTAAATTGCTCAGTTACTTTTTCTCCGTCCCGTTGTGTCTTTCAGGATCTCAAGACGAAGACGACGATCGGTGGTCCTTACTACTTCCAGCCAACTACTGCTCCGACAACTCTACATTCCACCTCCTCTTCAACTTACCAGTGGCATTGTCGCCTTGGACATCCCTCTTCAACTAGTCTTCGAGCCTTGGTCCCTTCTTTAGTTAATTTTTCTAAGTTTAATTGTACTACTTGCGAACTTAGTAAACATCGTCGGGCTACTTTTAAGTCTCGTTTTGATAATAAAAGTTTAAAATCTTTTGAGTTAGTACATTCGGATGTTTGGAGACCAGCTCGTACTACTAGTTTATTTGGTACTCGTTATTTGTGTCATTTATTGATTATTCATGTTTAACTTGGGGTTTATATTCTTACAGATAAATCTTAAGTTTCTTTGTTTTTCAATCCTTTTATGCTGAAATTCAAAATCAGTTTGATGCAAAATTATTTGTTCTTAGAACTGACAATGCTCTTGAATATAAACTTGATGTATTTTAAAAGTTTCTTAAGTCGGGGGGCATTATCCATCAAACATCTTGTGTTGATACCCCTAAACAAAATGGAGTAGCTGAACGGAAGAGTGGCCAACTCCTAGGTATCGCTCGTGCCTTAATAATTCAAATGCATGTTCCAAAACATTTTTGGTCAGATGCAGTTTTTGTCGTTTCTTATCTTTTAAACCGCATGCCTTCTAGGGTCCCTCAAGGAAAATCACCCTTCCAAATGATGTTTCTTGACAAAAACCTTTTGTCCATTCTTCCAAAGGTGTTTGGGTGTGTCTGTTTTGTTCATAATCTAAGCCCGGGACGAGACAAACTTGATCCTTGTGCTCACAAATGTATTTTCTTAGCTTATTCTCGCACTTAAAAGGGATATAAATGTTACAGTCTAACTTTTCGTAAACAATTTGTTTGTGCAGATGTAACTTTTTTTGAGGATGTTCCTTATTATTCCCAAGAAGGCAGTGGAGGACTCTATTCTTCAAGAGTCTATTCTTCCAACTCCAGATTTTGATTCTGACATCCCACCAACTCTTCGTGTCTATGCTCGTCGCCGGAAAAGAGTAGTTAATCATGTTCGAACGACTGAAGTAGTAAACCCAGCCTTGCCACTTCCACCAATTGCTTCAACGCCCGGAGATTCTTCCATCCCTCCAGACTCTGATCTTGATCAACCTATTACTGTTCGGAAAGGTAAACGGTCTTGTACCAATCACCCAATCTCTAATTTTGTATCGTATAATAAATTGTCCTCCTCCTTCCACGCTTTTTCTTGGTCATTATCCTCTATTGCTCTTCCTAAGTCCTACAGGGAGGCACTTGCTCATCCAGGGTAGAGGAAAGCTATGGAAGAAGAAATAAACGCTTTAAAATTGAATCATACTTGGGACCTTGTTCCTAAGCCTGCTGATACTCAGCTTGTTTATTGTGGTTGGGTTTTTACTGTTAAACAGAAGCCTGATGGTACTATTGACCGTCTCAAAGCTCGACTTGTTGCTAAAGGCTACACTCAGACTTATGGCCTTGATTATACTGAGACGTTCTCTCCTGTGGCCAAACTGAATTATGTTCGTGTGATAATCTCTATTGCAGCTAATCTAGACTGGCCACTTCATCAACATAAAGTTAAAAATGTCTTTCTGCACGGTGACCTTACTGAGACAATCTATATGATTCAACCACTTGGGTTTGAGCATAAGGGGGGGGGTGTGTGTCATCTCAAGAAGTTTATCTATGGACTCAAACAGTCCCCTCATGCATGGTTTGAAAAGTTCAGTATAGCAGTGGTAGCTCATGGTATGACCCGAAGCCAAACCACTCTCTTTTTTAAGAAAATGAAACATGGTATTGTGATTCTTGTGGTGTATGTAGATGATATCGTTATCACCGGCAATGACAAAGATGGGATACAAGTTCTAATCCATCACTTGAGTTCTAGCTTCCTTGTTAAGGATTTGGGGTGGCTCCGTCGAAGCAAGGCATTAGTCTTTCTCAGCGGAAGTATATTTTTTATCTCTTAGAGGCTCTGTTACATGGACTCTTCAAAAGTAGTGAAGTACCCGTGTCAGACACATATCTCTCGGACATGGGTATGGGATATGTGTCCGACACTTTTAGTTGGACATGTACTTAAAAAACATATACAATCATTCAATTACTTTATATTATTACTTTAAAATGAGTTAAATGCCTATATTGAACATTATATTAGATAAAAATATTACTTTACTCTAGAAAATAAAATAAAATAATTAATAAAATGAATATTTAGCCGTGTCCGTGTGTCCTTCTATTTGGAGATTTGACACGTCCGAAATACATACCCGTGTCCGACAACCGTACCCGAGTCCATGTAACATAGCTTACAGGATACTGGATATCTTGGTTCGAAACCTGTAGCTACACCCATGGAGACTGATGTAAAACTTAAGGTGGATGATGGTGACCCACTCGATGATCCAAAGATGTATCGGAGACTTGTAGGTAAACTTATTTACCTCACAATCACTCGTCCAAACATCTCTTATGCAGTCAATGTTGTGAGTCAGTTCATGACCAGTCCTCAGGTACCTCACATGGAAGCAATTGTACACATCTTGAAGTATCTCAAGGGTACTTCGAGACGTGGTCTGCTTTATCGATCTTCTGGACATCTTCGGATTGAGGGATACACAGATGCAAATTGGGCCGGTTCTCCTTCTTCAATCGACGGTCCACCACGGGTTACTGCACCTTCATAGGAGGAAATCAAGTAACTTAGAGGAGTAAGAAACAGTCAGTTGTGGCTCGTTCCAATGTTTAAGCAGAGTACCGTGCCATGGCACACACTGCTTACGAACTTACTTGGTTGAAAACTCTTTTACAGGAACTTGGGATTTCAGTTCAGTACCCAATTCCTCTCCATTTTGACAATAAGGCAGCTATTCATATTGCTAACAATCTAGTCTACCATGAGAGGACTAAACACATTGAAGTAAATTGTCATTTTATTCAATCTAAAGTTAACTTGAATGAGATTGTTACACCTTTTGTTCCTTCTGGTAGACAGCTGGCAGACATCTTCACTAAGGCACTTCCCAAGAACTCTATTGATTCCATATGTAGCAAGCTGGGAGTTATTGACATTTACTCTCCAGCTTAAGGGGGAGTGTTGTACAGTATTGTATAAGTTGTTACGTTGTACAAGTATTGTATGAGTTGTCACACGTGTACAATTAGTATTGTATGAGTTGTCACCTACCCTCATTACCATATATAGAATTACCATGTATAGGGTTTACTTGTTCTCCACGCACCTACTCCCGTAACTTCTCCTATATAAACACCATTATATTATTCTATTACTCACTCAATAAAATATACGTTTTCATATATTCTCTTTCTCTCTCTCTTTCAACAAGTCCAAAATACTATTGAAACCGATTCAATGCAACATTGAAAGTGGAGTTTCACAAGGAT
This sequence comes from Cornus florida, assembly GCF_030987335.1. Taxonomy (NCBI): domain Eukaryota; kingdom Viridiplantae; phylum Streptophyta; class Magnoliopsida; order Cornales; family Cornaceae; genus Cornus; species Cornus florida. The sequence goes on along the minus strand of NW_026775577.1, from coordinate 84,851,473 downwards.
TTTAATTCGTTTTGAACTCTAATTTGGCAAATGACTTTTAGAATTATAAATGTAATTTTTCTAGGATATTTTTGTGTGGAAAGTTACAGAGATTTAAGCGATAACCCAAAGATTCAAAACCCTAGTTTTTAATGTTTCTGTTAGCTTTCTTTTCTCACAAGTATGAACTTTGATAGAACCCCCTTGAATGGTTGTGATTGTGTTGAGAGCATAGATCTTAATTGATATTAATTTACATCAACTGGATTTCCTCTTTAAACTCTTGTAATAATGGTGTTCTTTAGAAGAGTTAAAAATCATTGCGAATAGAGTAGATTGTTCACGAAGCAATCCTATTCTACGTCAGCAACCTGTTCGGAAGATCGTAGGAGTGACTTTGAAGTCGAAAGCTACTGGACTTGGGTTACCAGGAGTAAGTCTGAGACAGTAAACTAGTTATTGGCAAAGTGGTTTGGGTATCAGTCTAGGTAACTAGTCAGTATAACTTTGTTTCAATATAGTGGATTGCTTTAATCTGGATTACAGTCGTGTGGTTTTTTCACGCGAAGGTTTTTCACATAAAAAATCTGGTGTGCAACTTTTTGTTTTATTGTTTGATTGTAATTAGTGAGGATTTAACTTGATAATTTAATCAATCACAAAAAATAAGCAAGAGGACCTATTTACACCCTCTCTAGGACTTTAGAAACATCAAATATCACTAAATTAACTAACCAATTCCGCACGACACAACTCACAACACAAACACCCAACTCTAACCTCCAAATTAGTGATTCCATTCATGATAATGTGGATAAAATGAGGGGGAAAAAATAATATTTATTAATATATTTTTTTTTTATGTATTCCTACCATATCCATGTTCTATTTCTTTGCGATTTGTCATATTGCCGTGTCCGTATCATGTCGTACCCATGTCCTTATCCGTGTTTCCTCTAGAAAGCCAATCCAACTTTATAAGCATGTAAGCATCAATCGATCTACTAATCACTAAATAATGAAGTGGCAGGTTGAGTAAAAAGATGAAATAGCAGCACGCATATGAAGATCATAAATTTTAATTAATCCAAAAAAGGTAAAATAATCATAAGTTTTATCCTTTTACCTTGAGCCGACGCCCCCAATGCCAATCACAGCAATAGCATCCCCAGGACGCACCTGGGCTGCATGAGCCATAGCACCATAGGCAGTAAAAACTGCACAACCTAAAATAGCAGACTCTGTGTAGGGCAATGAGTTGGGTAGAACAGATAACGCATGTGCTGGCACAACACAAAATTCAGCAAGGCCTCCCATGCTGTACATGTATATCGGTTTGTCTACATAGATCAGGCATATTTAGTCATTCAAGTATGCATTCATTGACAGAGCAATTGGTAGTCGTTTAACTCAGATAAATAGATAGAAGAATCACTTAAAAATTCAACAAGGATGAAAGTTGAGACTCCATTAAGAAAACAACAAAGAAACGGAAAGTGCAGACTTGCTCGCATGCTTATGCACAACTCTTATCATTAATTACACTATTACTCAGCAGAAGATTTAGAGAGAATGATCTCTTAGGCTTCGGCCTTTGTATAGCTTTCGGGATGCGTTCCCCTTTTGAACGCTTTTTAATACACTTTTACTTATCAAAAAAAAGATTTAGAGAGAATGATATTGATTAGTATATGGGTTTTATATATTTGGAGAATGCCTATGATAAGGTCCATTGAGATATAATACGAGGCAATAGAAAAGCAAAAATAGGTTAGAGTCAGTCCTTCTTAGAAGTGGGGAGGCTTCCTTGCCTCCCCACCAATTGGGGGTGGAAGTGTCGACAAGAGGAGTAACCTTCAAGGTGGAGGACAGGGGTGTAAGCATGACAAATCTGATCCAATATTAACCCCAACGGTATTTTCAACAGCTTATCACAATCAAAAAGACTTTGAAACAAGGAAAGGGGACATTTCTATTTGATATTGAGAAACCGAGCGGAGATGACATTGGTAATTACAAGATTACAATAAAACAATTTTATAGCCACTAGCTCCAAGTTTCACATGCTAACGAGAAGGTGCAACGCGCCCAAATGATTACTAAAATAATTTATATCAACCGATTAACATGCCTCAAACTAATATTTATCCAACATACAGGTAGCACAAATATAAATTAAAGATGCTCAACTAGGATCACATTAACAAATAACAATGCTATATAAGTAGCATAAATTCAATTTGAGATTAACACAATAAATTGTTATCAGTAAAAGCACAGTTACCATTGCTGCGGAGGAACAACCGTGTTTCACCGTCATAGAGAGTTCCTTTCGCTCGGTTATAAGCAAAGAAAGCTTCACATAAATCATCATAACCCTGTATAACTCAAAAATTATTGATGTCAGATTGATGCTATGCAATGACTACAAATATTACATTCACAGAAGCAATCTTGATGTCAAAAGGGAGAAGAAAGCAGCTTAAGCAACAGTGATGCAGATTTTACCTGATTGCAGAAGAAACAGCTACCGCAAGGCATTATGAAAGCTCCGACAACACGAGAGCCAACAGGTAATCTGAAAAATCAAGAGAAAACTCATTTCATCATCTGTTTTGAAGACACCCCATGCACTAGGAGTTAAATGCGATTTATGTATATCTCTTCTTTAGTTAAGCTTTTAAACCTTTCAATGATTCTGGTGTCTGTGAGGGGACCATGTTCGACCACCTCACCCGTTATCTCGTGCCCCACAACACAAGGGCTAGCAAATGGAAGTTCACCTTTCAATACGTGAAGGTCAGAGTGGCAGACCCCACAGGCTGCAGCATTAGAAATGTGTGAATTTCATTGTAAAAAATATATAGTTGAGAAGATTTTCTGCACAAGTCTAAGATAGTAAAAAATAATAAATAAATAAGGGGAAATTTCTTAATTTACATCATTTAACCTTTGATTTTTTTTTTTTTTTTGGAAACTCCTTTTGTAATCTTTATACATAAATAGAGACATAGAGATAGCCTCCTCGAATCACAATAATAGGTTTTTAAATTTATATGCGGATAAGGCAAATCCTCCTAATTTCTGTAAAAATGAATTTTTTTTTTTTGGGTAATGAAGAGAAAAATGAAATTTATTGCAGCAGAACTCAAAGAAATTGGGTCATTACAACGATAGCATACAAAAATATAAAACAGGAATGGTGGGTTTTGTTGATGAAGTAGAAAGTTGAGATTGAGATTGAGATTGAATACCCACCCTTGGTTTTGATGAGAACTTCACCAGCTTTGGGGCGAGGAAAGTGGAAATCTTCCATGGTGAGAGGCTTATTGGGTTCCCAAAACACAAATCCGCGCATGTAAGAAGGGCCGCCGGACAGGTGATACGCCGATGATGAGACGACGGACGAAGACGACGACGACGACGATGATGTTGAAGACCGCTGTGTCGTCTTATCAATAATACTAGTAGTGTTGGATCCCAAAACACTGACACCGCGCCGCAATGATCCCCTCCCCCAACTCCAACCGTTGTTTCTTGCACCATTGTTGACTGCGCTACGGATAAGATGGAATAACCCCATAATCACCTCACCTCACCTCACCTGATTCAATTCAATTCAATTTCACAACTGTAGTATATCCAACTATATACTACTACTGCAATTTTCTTTTTTTCTTCTTCTTCTTCAGCCCAACATAAGAACCAAAACTGTGAAATGGCCGTCCAGGCTGGCCTATTTGTATAGGATGAGTAGACTGAGTAAGTGCTTGGGAAGGCCGAGGATTACTTAAAAAATCAATTTTTGTTCTATTTTTTTTATTATTATGGCAAAATGAATCTAATCACCGATCCAATCTTGGGGAGAAAAAAATACTCCATAATAAATAAAAAATTACCTGTCTACAAATTAATTGGCTAAATCACACGATCATTGGCGTGCTTTCTTGCTCTAGCTCCCATTTCCACTATTTGTGTCTTTTGTTTCCACTATTTATGTCTTTTGTTTCCAACAAAATTCTACTTTTTGAGTATTTTGAGTATTGTTTTGAAGCTTGTTTAGTAAAAAATTATTTATTATAAGATTTTTTTAGTAAAAATATGAATACATGTTTAGTAATGTTTGTAAAAATCAAAAGTTTTTTAACATAAATGCTTCGAATTTGAAAATATGAAAACATGTTCGGTAACGTCAATGTTTCATAAGCAAAAATATAAAAACATGTTTGGTAACCTCAATTTCTAGGTGTAGGTTGGTCAGACCCACACTTGGAGATACCAAAATAATATGGCAAATGTTGAAAGAAAACTAAATTAATAAATATAAAAATCTCTAATACAAAATTCCGAATCATAAATAATGAATCTTCAACATACAACTTGGGAATCCGAATATCATGGAACCCTAAAAATCTCATACTGAAAACAACACCTAAGTTTACTGAACATTAAATACATGAACTAAATCAATTGAGCAAAGATGAATTTCTATGTCAACGACACTGGAAGAATGATGATGATTGGTCTCTAAACTGCACGAATAACCTCTACGCCTGGTACTGACAAGGACCTGAAAAATATAACAATAAAGGTGGGTCAAAACCCACAAACAAGTTTTTTCTACTGCCATCCAAACGGAGACCCAATAAACGATACAACCCTAGCCAACTCATATAATATCTACATAGTCAATAAATACATATATACATACACACTAAAGACTCTCACTGGACTATAGGGCAGACTCAACCGGATAGTGAGTATCTCATGAAAAACGCACACAAGGAGGTCACCAGTCCTCCTTCTACCGGAGCACACACATTTCCTATATTCAGCTATCCATCTCAACCGGCAATATACGCCTTAGCCCTAATCACTGATCCCGAGACCTGAAACTCATATCATGCTCATATCATGGTACACATAATAATGATATATATCTAGTCATATCCACAACAATGGCGCACCAAATACAAACTACCGTAATCATATCCTAACGATGGTTCAAGAACATATAAAATAGTATAACCATATCTTAACAATAGCATGTCACTCATATCCTGACAATGGCATGATATAGAATGAGTCTAAGCTTATTAACTATGATACCCCTCGAATCCGAGACATGGGTTGATCAGGCACAAGCCCAAACCCGAGGGAATATCAAACAATTAATATATAAACGAACATAGAATACCAAAAAGATTTAAGAAAATGAATAATAAAGTTGAAAGAATTATTAAATATAAAATCCTCCAAAATTAAAGATTAAAATAATTCAACTCTCCAAAACCTCCAAGAGTACAACTTAAGAATCCATCTAGTGGACCCCTAAATAAAATCTCAAATGATAAGTAAACAACTAAAGGTAAAATCCAAATCAAAACATGGAATGAAATTATACGTCGTCAGTAAAGTGAATGACCGTCTCTGATCAGCCCGACCAAGCCCTAAGACTGGAACCGTCCGATAACCGAAAAATATAAGAGTGGTCAAGCCCACGAACAAGTTTTAATCTAACTGCAATCCATACAGTGCCCCGATACGCAGATACATCCTAGATATCTCACAATATCTATCTAGTCCATAAATATATACATATCCACACTAAGGGACATTCACTGAATTACAAAGAGGGTCTCAACCTGAATAGAAGGTAACATGCAAAAACGCATCCAAATGTGGGCATGAATACCTAGACCTAACAGGGTATACCTCAACCTATCATAGCCAGCTACACATCCACTGCATATATGCACCCTAACCAACGAGCCTGAGACTCAAGCTCATCTCGTGGTACCATAACCATATATTTAAAGTCCGTCCAAAACCAGAGTATGTCATTTAGTTATATAATGATCTGACATAAGATTTATAATCTAGTTAGTCACTCAACTTATTTAGTTGATCTGACATAACTCCAAACACTAATTAATCCATATAGTCACTCAACTTACTCAGTTGATTTGACCTAAATATAAATAGGATTCAATTTTTACAATCCATTTCCTTATTCCAATAGGGTAGGTCTTAGCGTGTTGAGCTAAACCATCCCTAGTATGCCATCATCTCATACCGGTATATACAATCCACAACATCCAGATAATTGACAGAATTTAATGTAATAATTTAGTAATTATAATCCAACACATAAATCCAGATAATTGACAGAATATAAGTTAATAATTCCTCAATTAAAATCCAGGTTAACTTCCATGTAATTGGCAGAATATAATACAATAATTCAGCAATTAAAATCCAACACCTAATTCCATGTAATTGATATAATATATTTTAATGATTCTTTAATAAAAATCCAAGAGAAACATAACAAAATCTAATATGTATAAGACCTTATTATGCATCCAAAACAAATTTAGAAATCATACTACAGTCATCGAAGTTGCTAAAATAAGTTTAAGCAACTAAATACTTTATATCCATCAACAGTGTGCGACATTGCTTAAAACTTCAACACTGTGAACACCATTAGCATATAAAGATAAATTATGCATTGTGGGTTCTAATACATCATAATTTCATGTTTAGAGTCCATGATACAGTCCGTTAAATTGTTAACACAAGATTAAACAATTTTATCCCTCCTATCTGTTAACAGCGTGCAAAGTTGCTTATTTTTATATTGTTCATTCTATTTGCACTACGGATCAAATTATGCAATTAGAGAGTTTAAAATCCCATGAAATTACTTTTAAAATCTTCAGTCCAGTCCTTCAATCCAAAATACCAAACACGTCCAAAATAATGCCCAAAACAGTTCCGGAACGCATCAACACAAGGGAGCATGCTCTCAAAACCACAGAGCAGGCTCAATGCACTATGGAGCCGGCTCCCTAGCCCTTGGAGCCGGCTCTGTGAAGAGGGGAGCCGGCTCCCAACCTCCTGGAGCCGGCTTTCTCCCTCTTTGAGAGCACTGATCCCCTTTTGCTCTGTTTCTGATCATCTGCTTCGTCTCTGGCCTCTTCCTACCCTTTTGTTCTTCCTTAAAACTGATCTTAATAGTTGTGATACCCCTCGGATCCGAGACACAGGTTGATCAGGCCCAGGCCCAAACCCGAGGGATATCAAACAATTAATACTTTAAATGAACACAGAATACAAATTGAATTAAGAAATAAAATTTAAGCTGAAAGAAACTAAATATAAATCGTTTAAAAATAAATACTTAAATCCCAATAATATAATTGGTAGAATCCGATAGTCCAAATTCCATAAGTTTAACAACCCGGGAATCTATCTCGTCGGTAGAGTGAGTAGAAACCTCTGCTCAGCACGAACACGTCTAAGTCTGGAACTGTCGTGTACCTGAAAAATAGAAGTGGGTCAGGCCCATGTGCAAGTTCTATACTTCTACAATCCAAACAGAGGTCCGATACGCATGTACATCCTAAACAATTCCACAATAGCTAATAATATGTAAATATATATATATATAGTCACACTAAAGGACTCTCACTGGACTACAGGCCGGTCTCAACCTGAGTAGAGGTAACATGCTAAAACGCACACGAGGTGGGCATGTGTACCTAAACCTAAACAGGGTACACCTCTAACCATCGTATCCAACTATGCATCCCAATGCATATACGCTCCCTAACCGTCGATCCTGAGACTCAAGCTCATATCGAGGTACCATAACAATATATTTAAAATCCATCTTGTATCCTAGTAGTGCCGCTCAACTAGTCGTTGCCATGACACTAAAATCAATAGGACTTAACTTCTAGTTAATCCAATTCTTAATCCAAAGTAGGTAGGTTTTGGTATTTTGAAACCAAACCGTCCCTAGTATACCACCGTCCCATACCGGTGTATACTATCCATGTGACGGCCCAAGTTTTGTAAACCCGGTGCGTCAATGATGACTAAAAGATGACCCAATAACGGATTCGAAATGCAAAAGTGAAAGGTGAAACAACGGTTTCTATAGATACAATGCGTCTCTAAGACACCAATGTGACCCTCAATGAGGTCATGGACCCCAAAGGAAAACAAATGCGGAAGTGTCGTTTCAAAAACGGACAAAAAAGAACCTAAGGGCAAAATGGTCATTTTTCAAAAAAGTGGATTCAAGTGCTATCGAGCACACCACTGGGAAGATAATGAAAAACTAGTCATGATGGACTCAAGAATTTCATTATTCGGATTCCGGACGAAGGAGAAAGGTCAAAAACAAAAATGATGTCGTGGCGGCCCGACGAGGACAGCCTACTACTGCTGCAACTGAGAGTAAAAACGGGCATCTAAACGGACTTTTCTGGAAAAACTCAAAGAAGAAAACCCCCCTAAAATCATGTTTCCTACCCTGAATTGTGGACAGAAACAAAAAAAAAAATGCATTGTAAAATGCCCAGAATGCCCCCAAGAAAATCTGGTCAAGGGGGTAAAAATTTCTCCGAGCTACTGCCCAAAGAAAGGAAATAGGGCTTCGGGAGGTTTTTAAATTGCCTAAATTGAAAATTTAATCTTAAAATACACCCACAAGAAAAGTCGATGAATAGTACCAAGTACATTTGTACTAAAAATCTGCAAAACCTGGCAGCAAAGATTTGTCGGACAAATATGGATTTTTGAGGGCCAAGATGATGTTTTCTGGAAAAACACAAAGAAGAACCCCCCCCCCCCCCCCCCAAATCAAGTTTTCTACTCTGTAGCGTGGGCAAAAATGAAAAAAACACATTGTGAAATGCCCGAAATGCACCTGGAACAGAATATGGTAAAACCTCAATGAAATGCAACCTTAAGTTTTTGTTTCATCAAGAAGGGTATTGTTTGCCAAAGTGAGCATGCAAGTATATGTAATGTGATAAAATAGATGTGCTACCATGGCCTATGGCCTCATTACAATACATTTACAAGTTTTGGCATACTAAGCCTCAATTTCTCACAAATAACCTACAATGGCAACACTTTAGTTTTAGAGGAAACATACTTGTAACCTTTCAAGTTAATGGCCCTTGGCCTTATGTCATACATGTAAAATAAACACTTCCAAATGTACTTAGATACTTATTACAAAAACGAATCCATCTTAGCTTTTAAAATACCATACATCCATGGCATACATAATATAACATCTAAAAGATAAAACATGCTAAACAAGTGCATGTCCATATACAAAAATGCTTCAAGTACTCATGAGCCCCTATGGATGATGAGCATTCACAATTATTGTCTCCTTACCTGTAAAATAACCCACACAACTAGGGTGAGTAATCAAGTTACTCGTAGGATGTGGTGCATGCGCATACCCTATAGTTTCAAGTATAATGTGAACCAAACATAGATCATCACAAGGGTGCATTCCACCTAATGTCTATGTTTTCAAGGTACTCTAAGGGATCATCTCAATCTATACAAATATTTGAAATGACAACCACATAGCATCCAAGTATACATGAACAAGTACACTAACCACATTGAAACTAAAATCACCAAATCACAAGCTACAAGAAATCCATGATTTATAACTTGGAATATAATGCGAAATTAAATAATGGAAAGACTAGGATATATGGCCACGAGACCATATAAGTTATTTTGGATAATTACGACCCACAAGGTACTACCTAGTGCGCACTATGACTTAGTAGAATTCCTATCCTCCGTACTAGAGCCAAACCCTAGCCATCAACATCTCATATCCTTACAAGCTTCCAAAAATCAACAAGTTCATGACATTTATGCAATCTCAATACATGAAACTACCTACCAAGCACAAGTAGGGTAAAACCACACAACCTATGTCTTAAGGTTACATGTCTAAAGTGGTAAGTTAATGATATTACACATCATGTTATATCAATTTACTATCAATATAGGCCATAATTGCAAATCATGAAATATAGTAATCTACCTACAAGTAATTATAAGTGCCACACACAAGATTTTCATACTAAGCTTTCAATGAAATCTATATTACTTAACATCATAAATGTAATCTCAAGATATCCATAATAAAACCTCAATGGAATCATAAGTATTAGGCAATTTATTAGACAATAGCCTACCTATACAATTTAATAGTCACATACATGCTTTAATCCACAAATCCTAAGTCAAGCATATAAAATCTTTATTTACATGTTAGTACAAGAATTTTAAAAGGCATGATCAATATATATTAAGCTCCAATATATATAAAACCCAAAGAGGATAAACATACAACCACCCCTACCTCAATAGAGAATTGAATCTCTATAATCCAAGCAACCAAGCTCAAAATGGAAAACAAGTTTAGGGTTAATGAAGAAGGGAGTAAGAGGAAGCTTTTGTCTTCTAAGGTTTTATGTCTAAGGTGAGTGGAAGGAGGCCAAAATGAAGAAAAAAGCTATCAACCAAGCTTTTCTCCAATGGTGACTAGGTTATGGTTCTTAAAGATAAGTGAAAATGAAAATGATAAAGTGTAAAATGGTGAGTAGAAGGGTTAGAAATCCTCCACTCACTATGTGCTCTTACACTACCTCTCACACACACACAATGCAAGACTAAATGGTGAACCTACACTTGTCATGAATCTATGGTTCATTCCTAGGCTTAATCTCAAGCCTATACTTGTCACCATCCTATGTAAACTTCCAAGATTTAATATTGAACCTACATTTGTCAACCATCCATGCCAACAAGTGTACCAATCCTAGGCCAACAAGTGGGTGAATCTCCACCCTCCACATGTCATCATCCAAGGCATCAAAGTATTTCCACACAAATGTCAACAAGTGGATCAATGAGAGTATGACACTTGTCACACTTTCTGGAAATTCCAAACAAGTCTTTTTTGAAAATATCTTCAAAATTAAATTACAAAATGGTCCCTAAGACGAAAAATAATTACTTTGCATAATTACACTAAAACCCCTCAAGTTTAGGTTAATTACACATTCATGCCCTTTACAAGAAAAGTACTAATCTAGCATGCTTTTCAAGAAAAGTAAAAATACCAATGTCATGGAAATCAGATACCATAAATGCATGCAAAACCGGAATCAAATCCGAGCACAAGAAGTAAGGTTATGCAAGGAAAAACGAAAAACGGGAAAAAAACGAAATAGGGAAAAGACAAAATAGGAAAAAGACGAAAAAAGAAAATCGCCGAAAATGGAAAAGGAGGAAAAAGGCCAGGTCATTACAATCCAATCATCCAGCAGTTGATAATACCAACAATTAAAGTAGACCTCAACTGAATCCATATCTCCATCACAGATACTAAAAGCATAGTGTAAACATCTATGAACACAGTCAACTATATACATAATCATGTTCAGCTTTATATCCATCACTGATACTAACAATTATAATGTAAACATCAATTAACATAGTCACAGTATATACATAAACCTACTCAGTTTTGGTTGTTCCATCAAATCCGGTATTATACCAAGTTTAAATCTTAATAGCATTCAACCTCCAGCAGTTGATATTATAGACAGTTAAGGTAAACATCAACAAGATCCATGCCTCCAATAATTGATACTAGCAGTGACAATGAAAACATCAACACAGAATTACAGTATACACATAGACATACTTGATCTGTAGTGTTTTCACAAAATCCAGTGTAATACTAAATTTGTTTAAATCCTAAAGTCACTTAACACTAATTCATCCAAAACAGATGTAATTCAGCCACATGATCATGATATATGATAAAACATGTTTTAATTAAATTATCTGTCCCAAAAGATTACAAAACGTAGAGAATTAAACCAAATTAATTCTTCCAATTCCAACCACAGTGTGTTATTTTGTTTACAACGTATACTGTTCAAGTGGCAACCATAATTAGATTATTAACATGCCTTCTAAAGTCTTAGAATTGTCTCTAAGCATCATCCATACACCTCACACACAGTCTTAAACCCAATTGGAAACACAGAAAACCAACCCCTGCAACTAAAACTGACTGAAAACGAAAAAAAAAATAAAAATTGTATCAAGGAGACGTCTCCTAAAAGTGGAGCCACCTCTTTTAGGACTTGGATCCGGCTCCCACATTTGGGAGCTGCCTCTAAACACAAAGGAGCCGGCTCTCTCCAAGGGAGAGCCGGTTCTCTCCCTCTCTGCCCCGTCTCTTTGTCTTCCCCCTTCTTCAAACGACTTCTGCAGCTTCTCTACCCTACGCTATGGTTTCCAAAAGTTATAAATCAACCCCAGTAGGTTTCCAGTCCATATTTAAGTCATTAACACATTCCATACATAGGTTTAAACAGAGAAGTAAGCAAGCAAGTAACACGGTTTAACAGGTTTAGCAAGCAAGCAAACATACTGTGATAATCCAATTTTTTTTTAGCATAAACAGATAACGTTTTTTATTGATTAAGTCAATCCTTAAATTATTTAGGAATGCAAAGAACACAAAGCCTAAGGGAGAAAGTAAGGATAGAACTTGCCTTACACTGACGTCCGTCTCAATTCTCCTGCGAATTCTTTGTTCGTTCTCTGTTTTCTTCCCAGCCGACTCTAAAACTCCACACAGCTTTACTATGTCGTAATCTTCTTCTAAAACCCTAGGCAGACATCCTAGGTGAGTATTTATAGGCCACACTAACCCTAGGCTTAGTTAAACCCTAATCGAATTACTCAGCCCATAGCAAAATCTAGGTTAATCAATGTCGGCTACTTATGAACTGTGTATACCTAATGGAACTATATAACAGTCACGTGAAAATTAACTAAATTTAATTAAATAAACGCATACCATAAATAATGTTTAAAATAACTAATTAAAACAAAAATAATCAAATAAATTAACTACAACTAATAAATCAATTAATCAAATATTCAATTAAACAAAACAACAGTAAATTAAAATAACAAATAAATCAATTAAATTAACACATAAGCACTTCAGCAATTAAAAATGCAATTTAAATAATAAAGTAAATCCCATTACTATCCTTTTAAAATTAGGGTATTACATTCTTCTCCCCTAACAAAATGAATTCCGTCATCGGAATTCGCTCTTACCTTCTTCCAAAATATCAGGAAACTGTGAGCGAATAATATCCTCTCGTTCCTAAGTGGACTCAGCCTCATTGTGGTGACTCCACTAAACACGAACTAAAGGGATAACCTTATTACGAGGATTTGATCTCAACGGTCGACAATACGACACGGTGGCTCCAAATAAGTTATATCCAGCTGCAACTTAATCTCCCCAACATCGATATGCTGATACCGATCCTCATCTCGCAGAAATTTTTGCAACATAGAAACATGTAACACATTATGGACGCGATCCAAATTATTCGGAAGTGCCCGATAAGCGATAGCTCCAACTCGATCCGTAATCATAAATGGACCGACAAACCGCGGTGACAACTTCCTTTTTTTCCCAAAGCGCATTACACCCTTCATAGGCGACATTTTGAGTAGAACCTGATCCCCAACCTGAAACTCTAAAGCACGAGTGTGACGATCAACACAGCTCTTCTGCCTACTTTGATCAGTACGCATGCGATCTCTAATAAGAGCAATCTTCTCAGAAGTATTCTTGATGAACTCAGGACCTAAGAATCTGCTCTCACCAACCTCCATCCAATAAACAGGCGATCGACACGGTCGGCTGTACAACGCCTCAAATGGGGCCATCCCAATAGTCTTCTGGCAACTATTATTATAAGCAAACTCTACAAGTGGTAAGTAATCCTCCCAGTGGCCCTTGAAATCAAGAACACACGACCGAAGCATATCCTCCATAATCTGATTCACCCGCTCAGTTTGTCCATCAGACTGAGGATGATAAGCAATACTAAGGTGCAACTCTGTACCCAAGGCCTGCTGAAAACTCTTCCAGAATCCAGACACAAAGCTCGAATCCCTGTCTGATATAATAGACAATGGAATGCCATGTAACTTTACAATATCTGAAATGTAAAGTCTCGCCAACTGTTTTGAAGTGAAGTCAGTGCGAATAGGCAAGAAGTGAGCTGATTTCGTCAGTCTGTCCACGATAACCCAAATGGAATTGTGATCCTTGAAGGAATTTGGCAACCCTTCCACAAAATCCATAGAAATACTCTCCCATTTTCACTCCGGTATCGGTAGTGGCTGCAAAGCTCCTGGCGGCCTCTGATGATCAATCTTGACCATCTGACAAGTACTACATCGTGAGACAAAAAAGAGCAATATCCCTCTTCATACCTGCCCACCAAAACTGCCGCTCCATATCCTGATACATCTTGTCGCCTCCTAGATGAACAGAGAACTCAGAGTGGTGAGTCTCAGTCATCACATCCCTCCTCAAATCATCAGCAGAAGGTACCACTAATTGTCCCTTGTACCTCAAACCTCCATCAGTCCCAATATAGTAAAATGGAACCTCTCCGGAAGCTATCTCTGCAACCTTGTCAATGCACTGCTGATCCGTGAGTTATGCCTTCAAAACCTTGTGAATAATAAAAGGTGTAACTACCATACAAGCCATGAACGCATCCGATAATTCATCCACCTTCTTCAACGCATTCCACTCAGTAGTGAATAGAGCAGAAAAACTACCAACAGGTCAGCGACTGAGTGCATCCGCCACTACATTCGCCTTCCCTGGATGGTACTGTATGGAGAAGTGATAGTCTTTCACAAACTCCAACCATCTGCGTTGTCTCATATTCAGCTCCCGCTGAGTGAACAAATACTGCAGACTCCTGTGATCGCTAAACAACCTGAAGGACTCACCCAACAGATAATGCCTCCAAATTCGTAAGGCAAAGACCACAGCTGCCAACTCCAAATCATGTGTCGGATAATTAAGCTCATAAGGCTTAAGCTTCTGAGATCCATAAGAAATCGGTTGCTCCTCCTGCATCAAAACACATCCAAGACCCTGCAACGAAGCATCCATGTAGACAAAATATTCTATCCCGCTCTGTGGAGTAGCCAGAACCGATGCAGAAGTCAACCTAGTCTTCAGCTCATCAAAAGCTCTCTGACAATGTTCATCCCACACGAACCGTACACCCTTCTTAGTCAGATGAGTGAGTGGTCCCGCTATCTTTGAGAATCCCTGGATGAACCTCCTATAATATCCTGCCAAATTGAGGAAACTCTGAAACTCGGTAGGTGATGTAGGCTGTCCCCACTCAACCACTACTGAAACCTTGGCTGGATCCACTGCTATTCCCCTTTCTAACACCACGTGACCCAGAAACTTCACCTCCCGCTGCCAAAATTCACACTTCTCGAACTTGGCACACAACTGGTGTTCACGAAGTGTCTGCAAGACTATTCGAAGATGTCTAGCATGATCGTCCTCAGACCTCGAGTAAATCAAAATGTCATCTATGAAGACAATGACAAATTGATCCAAGTAAGCTCTGAAGACTCTGTTCATTAAATCCATGAAAACCGCTGGTGCATTAGTTAACCTGAACGGCATCACACGAAACTCATAAGATCCATATCTAGTGAGAAACGCTGTCCTTGGAACATCCTGCTCCCAAACCCGAAGTTGATGATATCCAGAGCGCAGATCAATCGTAGAGAAATAAGTAGCTCCTTTCAACTGATCAAACAAGTCATCAATCCTGGGCAAAGGATATTTGTTACGAATCGTAACCTTATTCAACTCCCGGTAATCAATACACAGATGGAGCGAACCATCATCCTTCTTCACAAATAACACTGGTGTTCCCTAGGGTGAAGTACTCCGACGAATGAAACCCTGGCTGAGTAGCTACTGAATCTGATCCCTCAGCTCATGCATTTCCACTGGTGCCATCCTATAGGGTGCCCTAGCAATAGGCGCAGTGCCTGGAGCTAAGTCTATCACAAAATTGATCTCGCGACTAGGTGGCAACCCTGGAATCTCCTGAAATACATCCGGGAAATCCTGTACAATCGGTATATTATCCAATGATACAGTAGTCCCCTTATCCGTTTCCTCCTCCATATGGAACAAATAAGTGCTAATGACCCCGCTAGAACGTGGCATAATGATGATATACATGTCCTGACCAGGTATAGTAAACACAATAGACCTATCGAAACAATTAACTTGAGCATGGTAGTGAGACAACCAATTCATCCCAAGTATCACATCATAAGTGTGCATGTCCAGGATCAATAGGTTGGCTAGAAATCTGAGTCTGCCAATGTCTAGTGTCACAGGCCCATCACTCTCATGAAGAATGGCTGTATCGCCTAACGGTGTAGAAATACCCAAAGGTCCACTGTATACCCGAGTCGTCATTCCAGATAAAGCAACAAAAGTCCTAGCTACAAATGAGTGTGTAGCACCCGTATCAAATAAAACACGTCCATGAAAACCATGTATAGGAAGCTTACCCTCAACAGCCTGAGGTGCCTGCATATCCTGTGGCTTAGGGTTGTACACCCTGCCATAATGTAACTGCTGCGGTGCTTGTCCCTGAGGCTGCGACGGTGCCGGTAAAGCTAGATGTGTCTGTCCCTGAATCCGTGGAACTTGTGGAGCTAGTAAAGGCACTGGCGCCCTCTGCCCCGGCTGCACATGTTGTCCCTATCCCTATCTTGTTGTAGGACACTGCTTGGAAGTGTGACCATACTCTCCACAAGTGTAACAACTACCCTGGAAAGTACCAAATGGCCTCCTCTGTCGGTTAGCTTGTGGCTGACCCTGTCCTGCCTATGGTCCCCCATTTTGTTGTCGCTGAACAGGTGCCACATCCCTGGAAGCATCTGAACCACCCTTGTACTTCTTCCAAGGCTGTTGTCCCTGGAACTTGCCCTTGTCATGCTGTCGGTGACCGTTCCCATTCCCTTGCTCAGTTGACTGATTAGCAGAATCTCTGTCACCCCGCTTCTCACCCTTGGCCTGTCTGATGTCCACAGTCAACTGATACTGCTATAGAGCGGCGTCTACCACCTGAGCATAGGTAGTATAGGCTGGACTACCTATAATAGCTCTCTTGATAAACCACATCAGTCCCTTGATGAAACTGTTGCGCTTCTTCTCCTCTGTATCCATCTCCTCTGGTGCAAAGAGGGACAAGCGTGTGAACTGCTGCTCATACTCCGCCACTGTCATATTCCCCTGCTGCAGATTTAGAAATTCAGTCTTCATAGCTGCACTGACTGCATAAGGAAAGTACTTTTCATCAAAGCGTGCACTGAACTGATCGTAAGTCAATGCCATCCTCTCCTCTGCGGTGGTAACTGACTCCCACCACTGTAGTGCATCCCCAACTAGCTTGAATGTAGCAAGCATTTGCTTCTGAACCTCCGTGCACTGAACTAAGCGAAAATGTCGCTCGATATCCTGTTTCTACTGGTGAGCTGCTCTCGCATCGGTGGAGCCTGTGAACTCAGGTGGACTCCCCTTTGTGAAAGAACTCCTGGCCTTCTCCCAAGTATCAGTCTGAACAACTGGTGCTGGTAACGGTGTCGGCTGTACCTGAGGCTGATTCCGAAGTGCAACTGTTACCCCAGCTTCTAAAGCCCGAGCAATAAGGTCGTTGATGTGAGGAGGATACTCTGGATCTCCTCCCTGATCCGGAGTCTGTTGAACTTCCTCCTGAACCTTACCATCACCATCCTGAAACCCAAGCCTTTGCTGCTTTTCCTCCATTCGCTGATGCCGTAGGAGATACTGTTGCCTACGAGCCGCTCTCCTTTCCTTTTTAGTTCCTTGCATGTTCTGTCCGTTTCTAGCGTTAACCATCTGTTAACATGGAAAGACAGACATCAGTACCATTTCTAAATGAACCGTAAAGAATACAATGAATCCTAAACTTAAGCTCTAATCAAGAGAAAACGCTAAGCGGAAGTCTTAATACGAAACATCCTAGAGACACTTGAACCCGGAGTGCTCTGATACCAACTATGATAGTCCTCGGATCCGAGACACGGGTTGATCAGGCCCAGGCCCAAACCCGAGGGATATCAAACAATTAATACTTTAAACGAACACAGAATACAAATTGAATTAAGAAATAAAATTTAAGCTGAAAGGAACTAAAATAAATCCTTTAAAAATAAATACTTAAATCCCAATAATATAATTGGTAGAATCCGATAGTCCAAACTCCATAAGTTTAACAACTTGGGAATCCATCTCTAGTGGACCCCTAATAAAAATCCACTCTGAATTAAAACAACTGAAAGAACATCCTGATAAGCTATGGAGAGAAATCCTACATCGTAGGTCGAGTGAGTAGAAACCTCTGCTCAGCATGAACACGTCTAAGTCTGGAACTGTCGTGTACCTGAAAAATAGAAGTGGGTCAGGCCCATGTGCAAGTTCTATACTTCTACAATCTAAACAGAGGCCCGATACGCATGTACATCCTAAACAATTCCACAATAGCTAATAATCTGTAAATATATATATATAGTCACACTAAAGGACTCTCACTGGACTACAGGTCGGTCTCAACCTGAGTAGAGGTAACATGCTAAAACGCACACGAGGTGGGCATGTGTACCTAAACCTAAACAGGGTACACCTCTAACTATCGTATCCAACTATGCATCCCAATGCATATACGCTCCCTAACCGTCGATCCTGAGACTCAAGCTCATATCGAGGTACCATAACAATATATTTAAAATCCATCCTGTATCCTAGTAGTGCCGCTCAACTAGTCGTTGCCATGACACTAAAATCAATAGGACTTAACTTTTAGTTAATCTAATTCTTAATCTAGAGTAGGTAGGTTTTGGTATTTTGAAACCAAATCGTCCCTAGTATACCACCGTCCCATACCGGTGTATACTATCCAATCATCCAACAGTTGATAATACCAACAATTAAAGTAGGCCTCAACTGAATCCATATCTCCATCACAGATACTAAAAGCATAGTGTAAGCATCTATGAACACAGTCAACTATATACATAATCATGTTCAGCTTTATATCCATCACTAATACTAACAATTATAATGTAAGCATCAATTAACATAGTCACAGTATATACATAAACCTACTCAGTTTTGGTTGTTCCATCAAATCCGGTATCATGCCAAGTTTAAATCTTAATAGCATTTAACCTCCAGCAGTTGATATTATAGACAGTTAAGGTAAACATCAACAAGATCCATGCCTCCAATAATTGATACTAGCAGTGACAATGAAAACATCAACACAGAATTACAGTATACACATAGACGTGCTTGATCTGTAGTGTTTTCACAAAATCCAGTGTAGTACTAAGATTGTTTAAATCTTAAAGTCACTTAACACTAATTCATCCAAAACAGATGTAATTCAGCCACATGATCATGATATATGATAAAACAAGTTTTAATTAAATTATCTGTCCCAGAAGATTACAAAACGTAGAGAATTAAACCAAATTAATTCTTCCAATTCCAACCACAGTGTGTTATTTTGTTTACAACGTATACTGTTCAAGTGGCAACCATAATTAAATAATTAACATGCCTTCTAAAATCTTAGAATTGTCTCTAAGCATCATCCATACACCTCACACACAGTCTTAAACCCAACTAGAAACACAGAAAACCAACCCCTGCAACTAAAACTGACTGAAAACGAAAAATAAAAATAAAAATTGTATCAAGGAGACGTCTCCCAAAAGTGGAGCCGCCTCCTTTAGGACTTAGAACCGGCTCCCACATTTGGGAGCTGCCTCTAAACACAAAGGAGCCGGCTCTCTCCAAGGGAGAGCCGGCTCTCTCCCTCTCTGCCCCATCTCTTTGTCTTCCCTCTTCTTCAGACGACTTCTGCAGCTTCTCTACCCTACGCTATGGTTTCCAAAAGTTATAAATCAACCCCTGTAGGTTCCTAGTCCATGTTTAAGTCATTAACACATTCCATACATAGGTTTAAACAGAGAAATAAGCAAGCAAGTAACACGGTTTAACAGGTTTAGCAAGTAAGCAAACATACTGTGATAATCCAATTTTTTAGCATAAGCAGATAACATTTTTTATTGATTAAATCAATCCTAGAATTATTTAGGAATGCAAAGAACATGAAGCCTAAGGGAGAGAGTAAGGATAGAACTTGCCTTACACCGACGTCCGTCTCAATTCTCCGGCGAATTCTTTGTTTGTTCTCTGTTTTCTTCCCAGTCGACTATAAAACTCCACACAGCTTTACTATGTTGTAATCTTTTTCTAAAACCCTAGGCAGACATCCTAGGTGAGTATTTATAGGCCACACTAACCCTAGGCTTAGTTAAACCTTAATCGGATTACTCAGCCCATAGCAAAATCTAGGTTAATCAATGTCAACTACTTATGAACTGTGTATACCTAATGGAACTATATAACAGTCACGTGAAAACTAACTAAATTTAATTAAATAAACGCATACCATAATTAATATTTAAAACAACTAATTAAAACAAAAATAATCAAATAAATTAACTACAACTAATAAACCAATTAATCAAATATTCAATTAAACAAAACAACAGTAAATTAAAATAACAAATAAATTAATTAAATTAACACATAAGCACTTCAGTAATTAAAAACGCAATTTAAATAATAAAGTAAATCCTATTACTATCCTTTTGAAATTAGGGGTATTACAACAGTCTAATATATATCCAGTATCATCCCAATCCTTTGTTTGTAACAGTGAGAATTAATACAACAATTAAAACAGTACCAATTTGTATGCTTTAAAAACAAACGACAAACACCAACCTTACAAGAATTATTTCAGACAGAATTAAACACATACAGATGATCAAGTTGACATATATTACGTATGTAAGATTCAATTAATATTCAATTACAATCCTAGAGATCATCTATGCATGCACAGAACACTGGCCAATGGGAGAGAGAAAGAATAGAACTTGCCTTTGCAGTTTTGGAATCAAAACTATTGACCTTAAGGATTTCATCCATTGACAATCTAGTTGTTTTGATGATAACAAACCATTAATGGTTTTCAAAGACTAATGTTCACATTGAGTGTTATCGATGACTTATATTCAAAGAAGAACCTCAATGAAGATCATAAAGACCATTCCAAGTATTCCATTATTCAAGATCACATCAAGGAAAGAAATGGATACAAAGAAGAGTTGAAGTTGCAAAGAAAGATAGCTTGGACTACAATGAGCAATAAAGCAACTCAAAGGAAGGAAGAAAGTAAGACTATCTCAAAGCCTAAAGATCATGAACAAAGCTTGAAGAAAAGGGTAGATAGGATGGTGAGTATTTAGGATTCAATGTCAAAGTATCTATGAATCCATTTGAAGCTCATCTCTATAGGACCATGCATATCATATCATCATTCATATGCTCCTATATTCATTAGCAATAGACTATACACTTCATTCATATATAATTGTCATATGGAGTATTTGCTAAAGAGTGAGTTAGTTCAAGCTTGCATAAGCTTTGAAAGAACTCAACACTTGAGCTAAAATGCTAGGACCATGTACATCAATTTCATCATTTACTTTGGTCTATAGAAAGTAGAGTCTAAGGCTTAGAACTTAATTACTCATCTCTAAAGCCTTAGTAAAGGACATTAGGACCCTAGTATGCACTTGATGAAAAACTGTCTTTCTGGCCAAGTATGAAAAATGGCTAAATGTGAAAAATGAATTTTTGAAATAATGATTATTTCAAAATAATTTTTTCCGGTAATAACTCTTTATACTTCAAATAGCCTAAACTGATTTTATGGGATTTTTTCATCAATTCTATATTGGTCTACACAAGGATTGATTTTTATGAAAACTGTCAGAAATCCAAATTTGTACTAAAACTAAATTTCTACATTTTGATTTAGTTGGATTTCAATTTTCTAGTATTTTTTATTGAATCCAAATGGGGGGTACTTCCTTATTTACATTGTAAACTTAAAGTAAATGGACATATAAATTAAAGTAAAGACATTTACTTAATTTTTACATTTTGATTTAGTTGGATTTCAATTTTCTAGTATTTTTTATTGAATCCAAATGGGGGGTACTTCCTTATTTACATTGTAAACTTAAAGTAAATGGACATATAAATTATATGTCCATTTACTTAAATGTTTTCAATGGAAATAAGTTGTGTGCAGATGTCCTGTACTGAAAGTCCTAAGCATAACCTGTACTAAAAGTCCTAAGCATAAACCTGTCATCTGTCAAAACTGTCAATGCACCAGAAAACGTCGACTGGTTTGATGCATACGTCAACCGGTTCATGAAGCATATGTCGACCGGTTTGAAGCATACATCGACCGGTATCTAGGCAATACTGAACTTCAGAAACTCAACACATATGTCGACCGGTTTGTAGTATATGTCGACCGGTTTGTGTCATACGTCGACCGGTTTATGCCATACGTCGATCGGTTCTTGTCAGATCTGCAGATTTCAAACTGCAACGGCTCTATTTTCCTCAACCTTTGTGCATTCAACTCCTAACAGCTATATTGAGCTTGCAAACTCTATAAATAGAGTGGGGAATGTCTTAATAATTAAGAGACATCATTTGAAAGCCTTCACATTGCATTAAAGAGAGCTTTTGTTCTCAAATCTTCTCTTCATCTCTCTCATTCACTCATATACAAATCTTGAGAGATTTAACTAAGGATTCAGAGGGCTTTTGCTCTAATTCAAATCTTCATAGAGCTTTTGTTCTATTCTACACTTGAGAGATCTTATTGAGTTCATTAGAGCTTTTGTTCTTCACTTATATCATCTTCTCTCATTCATATCATTTATAGAGTTTGAGCTTCACTTATATTCATATATACTCTAGTTGAGAGCTAAAGTTTGTACATTAATATTTGAGAGATATTTCTTGTGAGCTTGCACTTGTATATCTATCTTGAAAGAGATTCAATCTTATATTTTAATTACAATCTTTTCTACAAACTTGTAAGGGTTGGTGTGACTCAAAAGAAGCTTAGGAGAAAGGTGTTCTCCTAGCAAGGAAAAGAAGCAAAGTTTTGTTTCATGTAAAGGTTTGCTCTCCACCCTTAAGGAGAAGCTATAGTGGATTGGGAAGTCTCAAGAGGACTTTTGAGCCGAGGAGTAGGAGTTTCTGAACCTCGCTAAAATCGCCGAGTCAATGTTTGCAATTTCTCTTCCCTTATCTCTCTTATAATTATGCTATTTAATTACTTATTTCATATCTTTATAATTGCACAATTGTGTTAAGTACTTTGCTTGAAATTGATTTTCTATATTGCGAAAATTATCCATTGTTTGTCATTGACTCTATTCACCCCTCTCTAGAGTCAATTCTTAGGCAACAAAAACCTTTTCGCCGTCTTCTTAAGCTTTCCGACGACGTCCGTTTATTGTCAACTCAACCTCCTACTACCCAACCTTCCCTCCTCCTAGGTCCGACTTTTAAGCCATACCGAAAACCCTCACCGAACGTGCTCTGCTTTCTCAAAATCTCTCTTTGTTTCTCTCTGTATCTTTGGTACGTGAATAGGGTTCTTCCAACCCTTGTTGCAGACTATAACAATATACTTATAGGTACAACAAAAACCTAAATCCAATTAAACCCTAAAGTGAACCCTATTCGGCCCATACGTGATTCTTAAAAGAAGATAACCTACTTGTAACATTATAACGTAAAACCTTAATTGAAACCAATTAACACAACTAATAAACTATAGAACCAATTAAAAATAAGTAATTTCAATTAATCAATTTCAAGAAAAATAAAAATACAATTAATCCATTAATGAAAATAAAAACACAATTAATCAATTAATGCAATTAAACAACAAATTAAACACATAATGATATTTAAATACACAAATAAATAATAAAATAATTAAACAATTTAGCAAATAAACAATTAATCAAACAAAAATGTAGTAAAACCATAATTAAAATGCCGAGACTATCCTTTTAAAATTTGGGGTATTACATTAGCCGATTCATCCAACAACACAGAACATACATCCATATCCTAACAATGGCATAAAACAGAACCATATCCGGACAATGGTCCTCAAACAATCCACAGATACAGATTATGTATAAGATCATATAATATAGCCATGAACATGATTATTATCATATTAATATCCATTGCCATTGATATAACAATACCGCAAATAAAAACATACATAACTTATTAGTTATTTAAGTCCACAACTCCTAGCCTGGCAAACCAAACTTATACCCATGGAGCATTTAGATAAACCACAATTATAGCAATTAAGATGACTATAATCATCAACCATGCTAACAACATTTAAACGCTATGTCTAGATAATTTAAAATTTCACTTTACAACTTATTAGTTGATTTAATATCGTTCTATCATGCATGCTTAAGTTTCTTGCCATAAAATCCACATACTACTATTCCCAAGTCTTTATAACACGCTCGGGACCTTAATAAATCATTTCGGGGTCATTCGAAACATTTTTGAGCAAATCTATACATCAGCACTCGAGCCCTAAACCACAATGCTCGAGCGTTGTTTCCCAGAAAACAGTGTTCAAGCCATTTTTCGAAGAAATAACTCAGGAGATCCATTTTAAGTCCAAAAATACGTTGTCTCAAGTCTTAAAACATGCATTTGTGTCCCATATACTTCCACTAATTAAAATCAAGCCATTAGACATGTATAAAACAAGACTAACATCTATTCATTCACTGATTTCTAAAATCATACAAAACACTAGACATACATAAAACAAGACCAACATCAATTCATTAATTGATTTCCAAGATCATACAAAATATACACATCTATATATATATACATCTCTGTTTTAATCCGATATTTACATGCAAACAAATTTAATCTTTCTGTTTAAAGTCCTTACGGTTGTTCTAAGGATGTATAGAACATGAGATCAAAGGGGCAGAGTAGAACGAGGAACTTGCCTTAGGTTTTCAGATCGAAAATCAAACTCATTTCTTTTGCGGTCTTCTCTCCAACGCCGGCAGCCTTCGGGTTGCCGTTATCACTCTGTTAGTCCGGTTACTATTGTAATACCCTTATATTTTCAAAGAATTATTTATTTAAATTAATATCCTTTAATTTTTTTATTTGTTTTAAAATAATCTATTTGTTTATGTGATTTATTGGTATGATGATTTATTTAATGTTTGATTGTTATTTGATTTGTTGGCATGTTGACTTTGTTTGTATGGTATGACTTGGTTGTTATGATTATGTTTGTGTATGTACTATCTGTATTTAGTTGTTTAATTTAAATTATTTATTTAGTTTAAATGGACTGGACTTGGAGATGGATTAAAGAATGTGGTAATGGGTTATAATGGGAAGCCTTGAAGGATTGAGAAAGCTTAGAGGCCCATGGATTTATGCATGAATATATATATATAGGACGTATATACATATATATAAATAACTATCTGTTAAGAAGGATTCATATATATAGGACGTATATACATATATATAAAGCATGCTAGATTAGTACTTTTCTTGTAAAGGGCATGAATGCATACTTTAGTGTAATTATTTATAACTTTTGGGGTTTTAGTGTAATTATGTAAAATAATTATTTTTCGTTTTAGGGACCTTTTTGTAATTTATTTTAGAAGATATTTTGAAAAAGGACCATTTTACAATTTTTGGAAAGTGTGACAAGTGTTACACTCTCATGGAGCCATTTGTTGGCATTTAGGTAAAGAGACTTGGCACCATGACTTCTTGACATTTGGTGGGTGGAGATTCATCCATATGTTGGCCTTAGATTAGTACACATGTAGCCTTTGATTAGTGACAAGTGTAGGATCAAGGTTTAGTCTTGTATTGTGTGTGTGAGAGAGGTAATGCAAGAGCACATAGTGAGTGGAGGATTTCTAGCCCTTCCATTCACCATTTTTACACTTTACGTTCTTCATTTCATTATCGCTCATGAACCCTAGCAAAGACTCGATTAGAGGAAAGATTAGTATAGAGCTTTGACTTCACATTTGGCACTCTTCCACTCATCCTAAACTTTTGACCTTAGGAGAGAAAAGATTCCTTTCACTCTCCTCTTCAAGAATTCTAACCTTGTTTTCCATTTTGTGCTTGGTAGCTTAGATTATAGAGATTCAATTCTCTATTGAGGTAGGGGTGGTAGTATGTTTATATTCTAAGTGTTTTATAGTCCTTGTGGTTTAGTATATATTATGTACATGCTTTTGATATGATAGTATTGCATATTATAGGAAACCCTCACTTCTTGACTTAGGGTTTATTGATTTAAGCATGTATGATATGTGTAAACCATGTGTAGGAGGATTATATAATTTAGTAGCATGCTAAATTCTAGAAATTTCACATATGTTAGTGATGTGGGACACTTGTAGAATTATTGATATTATATGCAATCTCTATTGATATGAATTGCTAAATTTGTTGCTACAATAATTCTATGCCCTTGTGAATTACTAATTGTGATTATTTAGGAGTTTATTGCTATGATGTTGATAATTAGTGTATAGAGCTTGTTATTGAGGTATGACTTGAATTGATAAATTTGTGACATTATCTTGTGCATAATAACATGATGTGAATTTGTCATTTGGCATGCCATTCTAGATTTGGAACCCTAAGACATGGTTTGTATGGTTTCAAAATACTTGTGCATGGAAGGTGGTTTGTATGCCTTATTATATATATATAAGTTTTGAACTCGATATATATTTGGGAATCTCTTGGGACATTGTTACATGTGACATGGCTAAAATTCGGCTTTAATGCGGGAGGAATGAGTTCTCCCCAATTGAGATAGTGCGCACTAGGGTGGTCTTCCCAGCGGGTTAATGCCCGGAATAACCGTATTGATCTTGGTTAAGTCCGAGACGTGATGTCCAAGTTTTCCATTACTTGTTTTCGCATTAAATTTCAAGTTGACAACCAATGCTTAATTGTAGCTTGAAATTCTTGTTATTGGCGAATTGATGTTGTTAAGTACATTGATATTGATTTGAATTGCTAAAGAATCATTCAAGTTAGCTTAAGATGATCCCTTAGCACACCTTGAACATAGACGTTAAGTGGAATGCTCCCTTGTATTCGTCTATATTGATCTTGCAATGATATTGAAACTTTAGGGTATACGCATATGTTTCTCCTACGAGTAATTTGATTACTCACCCTAGTGGTTTGGGTTGTTTTTCAGGTAAAGAGACTATGTTCATGGATGCTCATCATCCTTAGAAGCTTTTGAGCTATTTGAAGCATTTTTGTATATTAACATGCAAGTGTTTAGCATGACTTGACTTTTGATATCATATTTTGAATACCATGGGTGTATGGTACTTTTGGAGCTTTAGTAGCTTTCTTGATATGTAATAACATTCAAATATTTGCTTTTGACATTTTAAGTATGTATGTAAAGAGGCCAAGGGCCAAACATGTCTATTTTTGTACTCAGACACTTTTTGTACCAAAGTTTTGCTTTAAATGTCTTTTAATCAAATTTTGAGGTTTGACATGTGAAAATCTTGTAAATGTTGTGTATGAGGCCATGGGCCATTAATTTGCATTCAAGGATCCATATCAAAGATGTTAGTATGTTCACACACTCAAACTTCATGAAAAAAATTAGTTTTACACATGCATTTTGAACCAATTCATGAAGGGATTCAAAGTAGAGTTTTGACATTAGCACTTTAGGCTGTTAGCAGCTTTTTTAGCAGCATTTCATGGTGTTTCTGAAACTCCATTTCGGTCGACCGATGTCAAATGGTTTTGTGTTTGCACAACAATCTCACATTCCAGTAGCCAAAAACACTGTTCAAGGGTCATTTCGGTCGACCGAACCTTTATTTTAGTCTACCGAAACAATTGGAACCTTTTCTTCATGATTTTAGGTCTCAGCATCTTCATTTCGATCGTCCGAAACTTCATTTCGGTCGACCGAAATAGCTAGAACCCGAGCCTTGCTTCTGTTGAGTTTCAGCACTGATCATCCGACTTCAACGGGTCATAACTTCTTCATTTCTAATCCAAATGGGGTGATTCTTGAGCCTAAACTCAAGGATTTTGAGTCAGCTTTCCAATGGTAACAATCATATTCTCAAATTCAAAACATAGTGGGAGTTATGTATATTTTAGTGAAGCAGTGTCAGTTTTCACTTCAATCGGGACGGGGCATTTTGTGGGATTCTTAGCCAAAGTCTACGGAACCTCTTGGAATATTTCAAAATGATTAGATTAGGTTGTATTAACCTTGTTTGACTTGTTTAGAGTCAAGTTTCTCCTTTTAATAGTGAATTGACCTTTTTGCCCCTTGGATAGTAAATTTTGTCCTTTTTGACCTTTGTTTCCGTTTTTATCCTCTTGAAGTTCCGTGACCTCATGGAGGGTCACATTTGTGTCTTAGGAGTGACTCTTATCTCTTAAGACCTTGGTTTATCATTTGCTTCTGCATTTCGAATCCGTTATCGGATCAACTTTCGGTTCATCACTGATGCACCGGGGTGAAAAACTTAGGCCATCACAAGTGGTATCAGAGCTCCTAGGTTTGAACACCTTAGGACGACGGGTTTTTGGTGCATATCATGCTTTTGTTGATGTACTTTGATGCATTCACATGTTTTTGATAACATGTTTTGACTTTATAACATGTTTAGGTGTTTCGTGATAACATGCTTAGTAATATGACATGTCTTTATGCTTATAGGCCTATGTGGTTAAGAGCACCTTTGTTTGACATGTATGCTTAATTACTTAAGTTCTTAATTGTTAGAAGCTTTTGTTAATTGCTTTACCATGACAGTATGTTGCATATCTCATCTTGCTTCATGTCTTGTGCATTCATAGTGTGAATTGCACTTGGTCATAATAACTTGAGTTATTGACCTCATTTCTTTCGTGCGTTTAGTGTCATGGTTATCACGCGTGGAGAGTCTTCACGTCAGGGCATTGAGGAACAGGTGGCTGACACCAAGTTCACGAGGGGTCCGGGAAGGCCCAGGATTCCAGTTCGTGGCGTGGATGCTAATCCGCCACCGGCACCGACTTATGAGGAGCGAGTAGCTCAGGGAATCAATCAGGGGATTGCTGAATCTCTACAGGAGTTGATACGCAGGCAGGTGGCAGGGGTATAGATTCCAGCACCGGCATCGGCACCGATAGTCAATGAGGCACTGGAGTACTTTATGCGACTACAGAGGGTCAAGATTGATCCATTTGCAGGGAGTTCAGATCCATTAGTCTCAGAAGCTTGGTTAGACCTTATGGTTCGCAAGTTAGACAGTATGGCGATACCCACGGACAAGTTAAGGATTTCCTTGACTGCTTCTTTGTTCATGGGTGATGTAGATATCTGGTGGAGGTCTATGACCAATGTCCGCAATGTTGAGTTGATGACTTGGAATAAGTTCAGGGGTTTGTTCTTCGAGCGCTTCTTTCCTAGGGCTATGAGGCGGGAGATGAGGACACAGTTCGCAGGTCTTTATCAAGGCACTATGAGTGTCATTGAGTATGAGACACGGTTTACTTCTCTCTCTCGTTATGTCAAGGATATGGTAGCGATAGACGAGGCCAGTCCGTCAGGACCCATTGTTCCGTTGGAACACATCTAGTCTGTCAGGACCCATTGTTCATTTGGAACGCATTTAGTCCGTCAGGACCCATTGTTCCGTTAGAACACATCTTTACTAGTCCGTCAGGACCCATTGTTCCGTTGGAAAACATCTAATCCGTTAGGACCCATTGTTCCTTTGGAACGCATTTAGTCCGTCAGGACCCATTGTTCTGTTGGAATACATCTAGTCTGTCAGGACCCATTGTTCCTTTGGAACGCATTTTTAATAGTCCATCAAGACCTATTGTTCCGTTGGAACGCATTTAGTCCATCAGGACCCATTGTTCCTTTGGAACACATTTTTACTAGTCTGTCAGGACCTATTGTTCCGTTATAACGCATTTTTACTAGTCCGTCAGGACCTATTGTTCCGTCATAACACATCTTTACTAGTCTATCAGGACCCATTGTTCCGTTGGAACGCATCTTTATTTATCCTTTTAGAACTCATTGTTCAGTTGGAACACATCTTTCCTAGTCCGTTCAAGACCCATTGTTCCGTTGGAACAAAAACTTGTTGGCCGCTTTGCATTGAAACCGCTTCACTCTGATCCTCTGTACCATCATTTCCTAGAACGGTCTCACATATCTTTCTGTGAGCTCTCCAACCTTGGCTGTAATTAGAATAAGGAGATAAGCTCGATTTCAGATATTTTGATTTTACGCAACGCACTTCATGAGCATTTTTTTTGTTAACAAAGATGCTGTCATTGTTTATTTGTTTAGCCATTAACAGTTTATACTCTTATGGGCCAGGAGTTGTACACATAATAATTTTTAATTTTTTTTTGAATGACTGAACTTAGAACAAACCTCCAAGCTGCCTACGTACCTGTAATAGGGATCAAGTCAAATACGTAGTTCGAGAGGAAACAACTACAATATTTTATTTTATTTTATTTTTTATTTTTTGTGATCACAGTTTTAACTCATGTGGGCCAGGAGCATAGTGTAGTTTAAGCTCATACGATCAGGAGCAGAGTCTTCATGGGTAGTAACGCTTTAGGAACTTGCCATTAATGGGCCCCGCTCTTACTCCGTCTTCATCAATAATGAGATATGCGCCGTTAGTATAAAATTCACGAACAACATATGGTCCATCCCATTTGGATACAAATTTATTTCCCTTACGATGATTCATGATAATCGGTATATGAACAGCTAATACTAAGTCTCGAACTTGGAATGACCAAGGTCGAACTTTCTTATTAAATGCTTTAGAAAGTCAAACTTGATAACATTATAACTGTTGCTGAGCTTCTAATCTCTTCCCATCTAATACTTCCAGTTCTTGAAGACGTAAGATAGCATTTTCTTCACTTGTAAGACCTTCTTGTATGGCAATCCATAACGAAGGGATCTATTATTCCAATGGAAGAACCACTTCAACGCCATAGACGAGAGAATACAGAGTTGTTTGAGTAGGTGTACGATGCGTAATGCGGTATGCCCACAATGCTTCTTCCATTCGCTCATGCCAATATCTCTTTGTCTGGTTGACTACTTTCTTCAATAGCTCACAAAGAGTTTTATTGAATGCTTCCGCGAGACCATTTGCAGGGGTATTGTACATGAAGGATTTACGTTGTTTGAAACCAAACTTCTCACAAAGGTCAGTCACCCAACTGTTTTTGAAATTCGTCCCATTATTAGTGATGATGTATTGAGGGACACCATACCGATAAATAAGGTTAGATTTGATGAAATCAACAACTGTTTCCTTTTTCACTTATTTATAGGGTGCAGCTTTCGCCCTTTTAGAAAAATAATCAGTAGCAGCCAAGATTTACAACTGGCCTTTTGAAGGCTTTTCTAGAGGACCAACTACATCTAATCCCTATGCATCGAATGGCCATGACGTCACAGTAGGGTGTAACGGCTACGGTGGTTGGTGTATGAAGTTAGCATAGAATTGACAGGCTTGACACCTCTTTGCATACTCTAAGCAGTCTTTGACCATGGTGGGCCAATAATAACCCATTCTTTTGACACGAAAGTGAAGCTTTGGACTAGATTGGTGGGCTCCACAAATCCCAGAATGCGCCTCCTTCATTGCGTGGGTTGCTTCGTTATTTCCAAGGCAGCGAAGGAAAAGAACCTCATATGAACGCCTATATAACGTATCGTTGTAATAGATGAAACGAGGTACAGCCTTCGTATTTCAGTCTTGTGGCGTAGGTCTTCGAGAAGTTTTCCATGTTCCAGAAAATCAATGATAGGAAGCCTCTAGTCTTCTTCCTCTTGTGTCCAACAAGATACCAAATTACTTTCTTCAAATTTATCTTCCAGGACTTGTGGCAAGACCCATCATTGACATACAGGAACATCAACCAGGTCCTCATCAGTTAACGCCAATGTTGTAGCTAAATTTGCCAAAGTATCAGCTATCTGATTTTCTTTCCTCGAAATATGTTCTAGCATGACGCTATCAAAACGTTCCAATAAATGAGAGGCATAACGATGGTACGGCACTAGATCATCTTTCTTAACCTCATATTGCTTACGAAGTTGGTTGATCGCCAATTTAGAATCTCCATATATTTCGAGATCCGTGATCTTCATCTCATTTGTCATTTAAAGGCCGATGATCAGGGCTCGATATTCAGCTACATTATTTGAGCAGTTTTCAGCGAGCACAAAAAAGTATGCTGTAACATGTCTTTTTAGAGAAACAAAAACTACACCTGCTCCAGCCTCGTCTAATCGTGCTACCCTATCGAAAAACATCATCCATGGTGGGAGAATGTCCACAAGAAAGACTTCTTCATCAGGAAAATCTTTAGAAATTTCCCAATCGATTGGAATAGGATGGCCAGCTAAGAAATCTGCTAAGACTTGTCCTTCACAGCTTTTCGTGGCACATAAACAATTTCAAACTTGTTGAACAAAATTGACCACCTCGCCAAGCGTCTGGAAAGGACCGATTTAGACATGACATATATGAGAGGATCAGCTCTTGCAATAAGATGTATCGTTTGAGCCAAGAAATAATGCCTCAATTTCTTAGAGGTGAAGACAAGCGCGAGGCATGTTTTTTCAATTGGAGGATAATTTCGCTCCATCGGGGACTTAAATAATATAAGGCCTTCTCTTTACGTTCTTCATTATTCTGAGCAAGTAGGGCACCTAGTGATTCTTCTTGCGCAGCAATGCAAAGTATGAGTGGTTTTCCAGGTACAGGTGCTCCTAATACTGGATAATTAAGAAAGTACTTTTTGATTCTATCAAAAGCATTTTGGCAAGATTGGTCCCAGTTGAATGGGGCGTCTTTCGTTATGAGTTGATTAAAATGATGACAACGACCAGCTAAATTTGAGATAAACCGACGAATGAACGCAAGTTGACCATGTAAACTTCGAAGCTCGCGTAAATTATTTGGTGGCGACATCTTTTAAATAGCCTTAACTTTATTAGGATCAATCTCAATACCACGATGACATACAACGTATCCGAGGAATTTCCCTAAAGTCACATCAAATGCACATTTAAGAGGATTCATCTTGAGTTGAAATTTTCTGAGGTGATTAAAAATTGTATGTAGATTCTGTAAATGATTTCTTCGCTCTTTCGTCTTAACCACCACGTCATCAACATAACATTCAACAATCTTATGGAGTATGTCGTCGAAGATCCTTTGCATGGCACGCTGGTATGTTGCTCCCGCATTTTTGAGTCCGAAGGGCATACATAACTTTGTAGCAATATAAGCCTTTAGGAGTGCGAAAGGCAGTTAGCTCATCATCTTTCAGAATCATTCTTATCTGATTATACCTAGAGTAACAATCTATGATACCCCTCGGATCTGAGACACGGGTTGTTCAGGCCCAAGCCCAAACCCGAGGGAAATATCAAACAATTAATATTTTAAAACGAACACAGAATATAAAAAAGATTTAAGAATTAAATAATGAAGCTGAAAGAAATACTAAATATAAAATCCTCCAAGTTAAAGATTTATAAAATCCAACTCTCTAAAATCTCCAAGAGTACAACTCGGGAATCCATCCAGTGAACCCCTAAATCAAATCCCAACTGAACATAAAATAACTGGAAATAAAACCAAATCTAAAACATGGAATAAAATCCTACGTCGTCGGTAGAGTGAATGATAGTCTCTGCTCAGCATGATTAAGCCTAAGACTGGAACCGTCCGATACTTGAAAAATATAAGAGTGGGTTAGGTCCACGAACAAGTTTTAATCTGCAATCTATACAATGACCCGATACGCAGATACATCCTAGATATCTCACAATATCTATCTAGTCCATAAATACCTATATATCCACACTAAGGGACATTCATTGGACTACGAAGGGGTCTCAACTTGAATAGAAGGCAACATGCAAAAATGCACCCGAAGGTAGGCATGAGTACCTAGACCTAACAGGGTACACCTTAACCTATCATAGCCAGCTACGCATCCTCTGCATATACACGTCCTAATCATCGACTATGAGACTCAAGCTCACATCGTGGTACCATAATCATATATCTAAAGTCCGTTCAAAACCAGAATATGTCATTCAATTATTCATTGATTTAACATACGATTTATAATCCAGTTAGTCACTCAACTTATTTAGTTGATATGACTTAACTACAAACAACAGTTAATCCATGTAGTCACTTAACTTACTCAGTTGATCTGACCTAAATAAGAGTAGGATCCAATGTTTACAATCTATTCCCTTATTCCAATATGGTAGGTCTTAGCGTTTTGAGCTAAGTCATCCCTAGTATGCCACCTTCCCATACCGGTTCATACAATCCACAACATTTATATAAATTACAGAACCTAAATAATAGTTCAGCAATTTAAAGTCCAAAACCATAATCTAGTTCAAAACCATAAACCAGGTAATTGCAGAATAGTGTATAATATTTCAGAAATTAAAGTTCGAAACCATAATCCAGTTAATTGGAGAATAATATATAATATTTCAACAATTAACATCCCGAAACCATAATCCAGTTTAAAACCATAATTCAGTTAATTGCAGAATAGTGGAAAATATCTTAGCAATTAATTCCAATCCATTATTCATGTAATTGCAGAAAAGAACTAATGTTTCAGCAATTTAAAATCCAGAGCATGCACAGGTCCAATCTGTTAAATAAAAGACCCTACTGTGCATCTAAAACAAGAATTAAAAACATGCTATAAATCATTAAATTGCCGAATTAAAACTAAGTAATTAATTTCCTTCCAACCGTTAATAGCATGCAAAGTTGTTAAATTTTACACTGTTCATTCCATTAATATAACAGGATAACTTACGCAATTAGAGGTCTTAATAACATCAAAGTTAAATATTTAATCCCTCTGTGAAGTCCCAAAACCAATCAGAACGGTCCAAATGCTCAAACAGTATCAAACAGTACTTCGAAAAAAAATTCCAGAATGTACAAAAATGAGAGAGCCTGCTC
Source organism: Cornus florida (assembly GCF_030987335.1). Lineage (NCBI taxonomy): Eukaryota > Viridiplantae > Streptophyta > Magnoliopsida > Cornales > Cornaceae > Cornus > Cornus florida. Next base: position 84,816,622 of record NW_026775577.1, on the reverse strand, counting down.
CATGAACTTGAGAGCAGGCTCCCTAATGCATGAAGCTGGCTCCATGCCTCTTGGAGCCGGCTCTAAGGGTGTGGGAACCGGTTTCCACTTCCATGGAGCCGGCTCACTCCCTTTCTGAGAGCCTCTGGTCCAATCCTCCTTCATTTTCGACTGTTTGCTTCGTCTCCGGCCGCTTCCAACCTTACTGTTCTTCATCTAAACTAAACCTAAAGGGTCTTAACTCTCATCTAGTATTATTCTAGACCTTGGTTTATAACAGTAAGACTCAATAACATGATTAAAACAGTATCGACTTGTTATGCCAAAACAGACGACGAATTCTATACATGCAATAATTAATTCAGATAAAATTCAACACACAACAGATAATCAAATTGACATATATTACATATGCTAGATTCAATTAATGTCCAATTAATCTCCTAGAGACTATCTAAGTTTCTGGTAATACTGATTACCGTCAAGCCTACTATTGTTCTGGTTTAATCCACAATAAAACCTCCTTGTTCCTCTCTGTTTTCCTCATTGGTAGCCCTTACGATGTCTCTGTTCTCTCAATCCTCTCTTTGTTATGTCTCTACTTCCACTGTGCCGTGAATAGGGTTCTAAAACCCTTGGCAGAACTTATACACGTATATATATAGGCACCAATAAAACCCTAAGTCCAACTATTAATCTAGGACGAAAACCCTAATTAAACGAGAGTCGGCCGATGCGTGATATAAAAGATTTAAACCTACTTTTTAACATTAAAACAGTTATACTAATTTAATCTAATTAAACAAGTAAATTCCCAATCTAAAATACAATTAGTCAATTAAAGAAAAACAAAAACCATTAATTCAATTAAAGCAAATAAAAAAACAATTAATCAACCAATTTAATTAAATAACAATTAATCCATTTAAAGAAAAATCATAACATAATTTAAATAAAATAATTCATTTAATTAATTCATATAACCAAGCAAATAAATAATTAAATAATTCAAAATGCAACAAAATACTTAATCAGCATACCAAGACTATCCTTTTAAAATTAGGGGTATTATACAATCCATGAAAAAGAGAGCTTCATCCCCCGTGGTTACATCTACAGTGAGCTTGGGGATGGGAAGAGGAAAATCATCTTTTGGGCATGCCTCATTCAAATCACGAAAGTCCACACAAAATCGAATCTGTTCATTTTTCTTCTTCACTGAAACAATGCTCGAAATCCATGTTGGATATTTGACCTCATGAATAAACCCTACTTCAATCAATTTATTGAGTTCTTCCTCTATCCTTGGAACTAGCTCTGGATAGAAGAAACGTTGAGACTGCTTAATCAGACGTGTCACATGTTTGACAGGAAGATTGTGTACTGAAATTTTAAGGTCAAGACTGGGCATCTTTTTGTATGTCCAAGCAAATACATCCTTGTACTCAGACAATAATTGAAAGTAATCATTTTCTTCTGAGGGGTTTAGGAATGCACTAACAGAAACTAGTTTGGGTTGATCATCAGTCCCTAAGTTGATTTCATTGAGTTGATCAACAGTAGCTTGCCCACCGTTTTCTAGTGTTGGTGGAGCTTTCTCGATTTCATCTGGTTGTTCAAAGTTAGGTTCCTCTTCAACAGTGATGTGGTACGAAGTAACACAAGATAATTCGCCAGTGTTTTCTATTATATCCACTTTTTCTGATTGATTAGTAAATACAATGGTTTGCCTTTGAGCTTTTAGTGTAACATCATTGGTGACATCTACCTCTGTCTTACATTTCATTCGCGAGGGCACCAAGCTCCGAACTTCACTATTGTTCACCACCTCAATGTTCGCTTCTTATGACTTTTCTGTAACACCCCCACATTTTCCACGCATAAGTTGATCAGGCTTATACACGAAAAACGAGGGATATCAAAAACAATTGGCAATATACAAGCATGGAATACAAAATGATGGAAATAAAAGAATTTAGACAGGAAAGGAACATTAAATAATTCAACATCCATCCATCCTTTATTTAATACAGTACTTCATTACAACTTGGAAATCCTACGTCAGGGATCCCTAAATATAACCCTGAGAGTTCAACGTCAAAAGTAAATAAAAACTGAAACTGAAGTATTACATAAAACTTCTACCCTGCACTGGATCGTAAGAGTAGATGAGTTCGGATGATGGTCCCACACTGCTAACCTCAGCCTTGAAACGGATACTGACCGTATCCTGAAATAACAACAATGGTGGGTCAACCCCACGAGCAAGTCCTCTCTACTATGACCCAAATCAGAGAATTAAATAAATTAATCATTATGAATCGGATGAGTACTATATCTGTATACATCCTACGGGAACTATCCGATGTATAACATGACCTCAACCAGAATAGACGGTGATCACTTAGACTCACACTAGGTGGTTAAGTGTCGCCTTTCCCTACCCGGGAAATCAGCTATTATACATGGTGCACGGTACTGACAACACAGACTATAACGAACTACACAGTGATAACACCTCGCAAAGTACTGATGAATATACTGAGCATATAAATTAGGCAACACATGCCAACAATATTAAGAAATATACCGAGTATGTCAATTAGGCAACACATGCCAATAATATTAAACCACATACCCCGACAGCCACACATCTGTCTATCGCAACGAATGCATAAGGTATAAATGAGTCTAAACTTATTAGCCAGCTCACATGGTTCTATATGGCAACACATCCATACAATATAAATGCGACATAATAAACAGTCCATTTATTCCCTGAAATGCACACAGCATAATAATCATGGTTTATATATCAATTAACAGTATAAACATCCCATAAGATATTCTGGATAATTTATCTGACTAAAACCATGGCCTTATTTAATTTAACAGTAATGTTTGATACCATTTAATACGATAATAACACTATTTACATTTAACAATGTCGTTAAATAAATCACATTAGTATCCGTGCTGTGAACGAGCCGATAAATGCTTAGAAAAGATTAATCGGTCATAAGAATAAGTAACGGGTGTTAAAATAATAATTTCGTGGCCCGTTAAACCCGTAAATACCAACACAGTACCTAAAAATCCAAGTTTAAGATTCTGGAATTTACAAAACAGGCCCTAGGGGTATTCTGGTAATTTTCAACAGCTGTAGGGACCCCACACGCGCCCTCACGCGCCTCCCAGAGCCTCCCCATGCGCAGCCAAGCTTTCCCACTCTCCCACGCGCCTCCACGCGCGTCTGGCATCAGCCACGCGCCCGCACGCGCTCCCACGCGCGTCTGGAGAGTCCCACGCGCGCGCACGCGCTGCCACGCGCGCACTAAGGGTGCCTTGCTGACGCGGCGTCCTCCGGTTGGTTGGCTGCATCAGCTTTCCTGCATGCGCGCCACACCGGATCAATCCACCTGCATCTCCTCCATCCAACGTTCCCTGATCCGGGTGTACCGCGGTATCATGGACCGCGATGCACCGGATCAATCAGACTCCACTAATGGCCAGGATGCGCGCGTACACCCTCCTATGGTGCGCCGCGTTGCACCGGATCACTCCGGTTGTCTCCCCCACTGCCGGCGACCGGAAAACTCGCCGGAAGGTCGCCGGAAATTGCAGAAAATGCCCGGAAAAATCTAGAAAATTCTAAAAAAATCCCTAAAGTCTTATTTAATTATTTTTAGCCATTATTAATTTCATAGGACATTAAATAAATATATACCATCCTATATAATTAAAATTCCATTAATTTAATAAAATAAAATTAATAATTTATTAACCTCCTAACCTTGGCTCCATGCATAAAAATAAGCTAAACAATTAATTTATTAATTCAAAGGGGAAAAGTAGATAATAACTTGCCTTTTTGGATTTAAAATAAATCCGCCGGTCTGCGCGTAGTCGGGTAAAATTGCCTACACCGGTCCAAGCTTCTTTCTCTTTCTCTTTTCCTTTCACTCTTATAAAATAACTCTCTAGAATTTATACTTTGCTTCTAACTCCCTTTTATTTTCTTCTAAGGCAAGCTAGTTAATTTATATACAAAATATATAATATAAATATTACAAATATCTTATTTTTTCATCAACTAACCATCCTCCCAACCATATGGCTTCAATTCCAACCATAACCATTGATGCAATCCTATCCTAATCTCTAATTTCATCATGACTTTGGTTTAATACTATTATTATTATTATAACTATTATTATTATTATTACTAATATTATTATTAATAAACTTTTATTATTATTATTATTATATTATTATTATTATTATTATTAAACTAATATAATTATTATTATTGTTATTTACAAAATAATATATTATATCATCATAATACTTTATAACACAAATATAATATTCTAATTAACTAATATTGCTTAATTAAACATAATCAACAAATAAAATTAATTATAATAATACATGCACAATTAAATGAATAAATTTACTATTTTAACATACACAATTAATTTACATGCACCATTAAATGAACTTAATATAACAATGAAGCATGCACAATAATAGGTACCGGAATCCACACATAATTGAATTTAAATACACTAAACTCTTTAATTAATTACGGGGTATTACATTCTCCCCCCCTAATAACGGAATTTCGTCCCCGAAATTCACTACATACCTGTATTAAAAAGTTCTGGATACTTGGCGCGGATAATATCTTCCCGTTCCCAAGTAGACTCTGTAGCACTATGATGACTCCACTGTACACGTACTAACGGAATAGTCTTCGTGCGCAGTATCTGATTCCTACGATCGAGAATACAGTAAGGTTGTTCCAAATAGGTTGCATCGGGTTGCAACTCAATCTCACCCACATCAATGTGTTGGTATCGATCTTCATCCCGTAGAAATTTTCGCAGCATAGATACATGAAAAACATTATGTACTCTATGAAGATTATCTGGTAGAGCCAGACGATAAGCTACTGCCCCAATCCGATCTGTAATCATAAAAGGACCCACAAAACGAGGCGATAACTTACCCTTTGACCCAAACCGCATTACTCCCTTCATAGGAGAAACCTTAAGCAAAACCTGATCACCAACCTTAAACTCCAAAGCACGAGTTCGACGGTCAGCATAACTTTTCTGTCTGCTTTGAGCTGTACGCATCCGATCCCTAATGATAGCGATCTTTTCTGACGTGTCCTTAATAAATTCAGGACCCAAAAAGCTGTTCTCACCAACTCCAAGCCAACAGACAGGAGACCTACACGGTCTACCGTACAAAGCCTCAAATGGTGCCATACCAATAGTTTTCTGATAACTATTGTTATAAGCAAACTCTGAAAGCGGCAAATATTCCTCCCAATTGCCCTTAAAATCAAGAACACATGCCCGCAACATGTCTTCTAAAATCTGATTAACTCGCTCAGTCTGTCCATCTGTTTGAGGATGATAAGCAGTGCTAAGATATAGTTCTGTACCCAAAGCCTGCTGAAAGCTCCTCCAAAATCCTGATACAAACTTCGGATCTCTATCTGATACGATGGACAATGGTACACCATGAAGTTTCACCATTTCTGCAATATACAGCTTAGCATACTGTTCTGACGTAAAGTTTGACCGAACAGGCAGAAAGTGAGCGGACTTGGTCAATCTATCAACAATGACCCAAATAGAGTTGTGATTATACTGTGAAGTAGGTAATCCCTCTATAAAGTCCATGGAAATACTTTCCCATTTCCATTCTGGTATGGGAAGTGGCTGTAACGATCCTGGCGGTCTCTGATGATCAATCTTAATCATCTGACAGGTACTACATTTAGAGACAAAGATAGCTATATCTCTTTTCATGCCGGCCCACCAAAACTGGCGTTTCATGTCCTGATACATCTTGTCTCCCCCTGGATGTACAGAGAACTGAGAAGTGTGTGTCTCTCTCATCACAACATTTCTCAAATTATCAGCTGAAGGCACAATTAAACGTCCCTTGTACCTCAATCCTCCATCATTCCCAATAGAATAAAAAGGAACATCTCCGGAGGCTAACTCCGAAACCCGATCAATACACTGTTGATCTGAGAGTTGCGCTTGAATGACCTGATGAATGATAGAAGGAGTTACTACCACACATGCCATAAAAGCGTCTGCTAACTCATCAACCGTCTTCAAAGCATCCCACTCTGTTGTAAACAAAGCTGAAAGGCTGACATAGGGTCGGCGGCTGAGTGCGTCTGCTACAACATTCGCTTTCCCTGGATGATACTGAATAGAGAAGTGATAGTCTTTCACGAATTCCAACCATCTGCGCTGTCTCATATTCAGTTCCCTCTGTGTGAACAAATACTGTAGACTCTTATGATCGCTAAACAATCGAAAAGTCTCCCCCAAAAGATAATGTCTCCAAATACGCAAGGCAAAAACCACTGCGGCGAGCTCTAGGTCGTGAGTCGGGTAATTAAGCTCATGAGGCTTAAGCTTCCTAGACCCATAAGAAACTGGTCGCTCGTCTTGCATCAACACACAACCCAAACCCTTCAGAGAAGCGTCGGTAAATACTAAATACTCGATTCCACTCTGAGGTGTGGCTAAGACAGGTGCAGAAGTTAACTTACTCTTCAATTCAGCAAAAGCAGCCTGACAAGAATCATCCCATACAAATGGTACATTCTTCTTAGTCAGATGAGTAAGTGGACCCGCAATTTTGGAAAATCCCTGGATGAACCGGCGATAATACCCCGCCAATCCCAGAAAACTGCGAATCTCTGTCGGTGAGGTAGGCTGTCCCCACTCCATAACGGCCGCAACCTTGGCTGGATCTACTGCTAACCCTTCTTCTGACACTACATGTCCCAGAAATTTGACCTCTTTCTGCCAAAATTCACACTTCTCAAACTTCGCAAACAACTGATGTTCTCGAAGTGTCTGCAATACTGTGCGTAAATGTCTGGCACGGTCCTTCTCCGACTTGGAGTAAACCAGAATATCATCAATGAAAACAATGACAAACTGATCTAAGTATTCTCTGAATACTCTATTCATCAAGTCCATAAAGACAGCTGGAGCGTTCGTTAAACCGAAAGGCATAACACGAAACTCATAAGATCCGTACCTCGTGAGAAATGCTGTCTTTGGAACATCTTGTTCTCTGACTCGTAGCTGATGATAACCAGACCTCAAATCGATCTTTGAGAAGTAAGTAGCTCCCTTCAACTGATCAAACAGGTCATCAATTCTGGGCAACGGGTACTTGTTGCGAATAGTGACCTTGTTCAGTTCTCTGTAATCAATACAAAGACGAAGAGATCCATCCTTCTTCTTTACAAACAGTACTGGTGCTCCCCATGGTGAAGTACTTCTGCGAATAAATCCCTGGCTGAGCAACTGTTGAATTTGATCTTTCAACTCTCGCATCTCCACTGGTGCCATTCGGTACGGCGCCTTAGCAATAGGCGTAGTGCCTGGAGCTAAATCAAGAACGAAGTCTATCTCTCGACTCGGTGGCAAGCCTGGAATTTCCTGGAATACATCCTGGAATTCCTGTACTACCGGGATGCTGTCAAGAGATACCGCAGTCGCTTCCTGTGAGTCCTCCTCAAGAACGAATAAATAAGTGCTAGGCCCTCTATCAGGTTGTGGTACAACAAGAAGATACATCTCCTGTCCTGGTATGGAAAATACAATAGACTTTTCGTAACAGTTAACCTGAGCATGGTACTGAGATAACCAGTCCATCCCAAGTATAACATCATACGAATGCATATCTAACACTAACAAATTTGCAAGAAATCGAAGCCGGCCCATATCTATAAGGATATCACCGCTATACTCTCGTAAAATTGCGCCAACTCCCAATGGTGTATAAATATTAAGAGGTTGGTCACATAACTGAGTCGTCATACCAAATAAGATAACAAAAGATCTAGACACAAAAGAATGTGATGCACCAGTGTCAAACAGTATACGAGCAGTTCTACCATGTATAGAAAACATACCCTCAATAGCCTGAGGAGCCTGTGCATTATGTGGCATGAAGTTATAAACTCTGCCATGATGCAATTGCTGTGGAGGTTGTCCCGGAGGAAATGGTGGTGCTGGAAGTGACGGAAAATTCTGAACTTGCCCACGTGGCATCGGTGGGGCCGGTAGAGGTAACGGCTGATTAGGTCTCGGCTGCCCATACTGTCACTGCTTAGCTTTGGGACACATCTTGGCCGGATGCCCAATCTCTCTACAGTGATAACAACGTCCCATAAAAGGACCTGCCTGCCTCCTCTGTTGACTTCCCGACCACTGTTCCTGTCCGGTCTGAGGTATCCCACCTTGTCTACCCTGATTAGGGACTCCATCCCTCTGCACATCTAGGTTTCCTTTGTTTTTCTTCCAAGGTTGATGTCCTTGAAAGCTGCCCCGATCATTGGACTTGGCACCACTGCTGCTTCCTTTCTCCCCTATCTGGTAGTCTCGGTTAGTCCGCTTATCTCCCTTGGACTTCCGGTAATCACTCCTCATCTGGCAGTGCTGTAAGGCGGCATTAACCACCTGGATATAAGTAGTATATGCCGGACTACCTAAGATCACCACTTTAATCGGCCATATTAACCCCTTCACAAAGCGGTCTCTCTTCTTTTCTTCCGTATTGACCTCCTCTGGTGCAAATAATGACAAATTTATGAACTTCTGTTCATACTCAGCCACAGTCAGATCTTCCTGTTGCAGATCCAGAAATTCGGTCTTCATCGCTGATCTTACTGACATAGGAAAATACTTGCCGTCAAAGCGAGTCTGAAATTCAGCATACGTCAATCTGGTCCTCTCATCGACAGTAGTAATAGACTCCCACCACTGCAATGCATTGCCTATCAACATAAACGTAGCTAGCATCTGTTTCTGCACTTCGGTACAGATTACCATCCGAAGATGACGCTCGCTCTCCTGTTTCCACTGATATGCTAACAGGACATCTGTGGACCCCGCAAACGTTGGTGGATTTCCCCGGATGAACGAGTGACGAACTTTGTCCCATGACATTGGCTGTGCCACTGGTTCAGGAACAGGTACTATCGGAGGAGGTTGCTGGTTTCGTAGAGCAGATGCAACTCCTGCTGCCACAGCTCGTGCAATGATATCAGCAACTTGAGGAGAAAATTCCTGATTCTCATTTTGAGTTGGGGAAATACTGCGATGACGGTTCGCATTCCTTGTCCCACGCCGAGACATCCTTCTTTTAAATTCAGAAAAATCTAACGTCAGTACATTATAATGGACCGACTAAAAGAATACAAAGAACCCTAATACTTAGGCTCTAATTATCAGAATACACAACGCGGAAGTATAGTAATCACAGATCCCTAAGACACTCGAACCTGGAATGCTCTGATACCAACTGTAACACCCCCACATTTTCCACGCATAAGTTGATCAGGCTTATACACGAAAAACGAGGGATATCAAAAACAATTGGCAATATACAAGCATGGAATACAAAATGATGGAAATAAAAGAATTTAGACAGGAAAGGAACATTAAATAATTCAACATCCATCCATCCTTTATTTAATACAGTACTTCATTACAACTTGGAAATCCTACGTCAGGGATCCCTAAATATAACCCTGAGAGTTCAACGTCAAAAGTAAATAAAAACTGAAACTGAAGTATTACATAAAACTTCTACCCTGCACTGGATCGTAAGAGTAGATGAGTTCGGATGATGGTCCCACACTGCTAACCTCAGCCTTGAAACGGATACTGACCGTATCCTGAAATAACAACAATGGTGGGTCAACCCCACGAGCAAGTCCTCTCTACTATGACCCAAATCAGAGAATTAAATAAATTAATCATTATGAATCGGATGAGTACTATATCTGTATACATCCTACGGGAACTATCCGATGTATAACATGACCTCAACCAGAATAGACGGTGATCACTTAGACTCACACTAGGTGGTTAAGTGTCGCCTTTCCCTACCCGGGAAATCAGCTATTATACATGGTGCACGGTACTGACAACACAGACTATAACGAACTACACAGTGATAACACCTCGCAAAGTACTGATGAATATACTGAGCATATAAATTAGGCAACACATGCCAACAATATTAAGAAATATACCGAGTATGTCAATTAGGCAACACATGCCAATAATATTAAACCACATACCCCGACAGCCACACATCTGTCTATCGCAACGAATGCATAAGGTATAAATGAGTCTAAACTTATTAGCCAGCTCACATGGTTCTATATGGCAACACATCCATACAATATAAATGCGACATAATAAACAGTCCATTTATTCCCTGAAATGCACACAGCATAATAATCATGGTTTATATATCAATTAACAGTATAAACATCCCATAAGATATTCTGGATAATTTATCTGACTAAAACCATGGCCTTATTTAATTTAACAGTAATGTTTGATACCATTTAATACGATAATAACACTATTTACATTTAACAATGTCGTTAAATAAATCACATTAGTATCCGTGCTGTGAACGAGCCGATAAATGCTTAGAAAAGATTAATCGGTCATAAGAATAAGTAACGGGTGTTAAAATAATAATTTCGTGGCCCGTTAAACCCGTAAATACCAACACAGTACCTAAAAATCCAAGTTTAAGATTCTGGAATTTACAAAACAGGCCCTAGGGGTATTCTGGTAATTTCCAGCAGCTGTAGGGACCCCACACGCGCCCTCACGCGCCTCCCAGAGCCTCCCCACGCGCAGCCAAGCTTTCCCACTCTCCCACGCGCCTCCACGCGCGTCTGGCATCAGCCACGCGCCCGCACGCGCTCCCACGCGCGTCTGGAGAGTCCCACGCGCGCGCACGCGCTGCCACGCGAGCACTAAGGGTGCCTTGCTGACGCGGCGTCCTCCGGTTGGTTGGCTGCATCAGCTTTCCTGCATGCGCGCCACACCGGATCAATCCACCTGCATCTCCTCCATCCAACGTTCCCTGATCCGGGTGTACCGCGGTATCATGGACCGCGATGCACCGGATCAATCAGACTCCACTAATGGCCAGGATGCGCGCGTACACCCTCCTATGGTGCGCCGCGTTGCACCGGATCACTCCGGTTGTCTCCCCCACTGCCGGCGACCGGAAAACTCGCCGGAAGGTCGCCGGAAATTGCAGAAAATGCCCGGAAAAATCTAGAAAATTCTAAAAAAATCCCTAAAGTCTTATTTAATTATTTTTAGCCATTATTAATTTCATAGGACATTAAATAAATATATACCATCCTATATAATTAAAATTCCATTAATTTAATAAAATAAAATTAATAATTTATTAACCTCCTAACCTTGGCTCCATGCATAAAAATAAGCTAAACAATTAATTTATTAATTCAAAGGGGAAAAGTAGATAATAACTTGCCTTTTTGGATTTAAAATAAATCCGCCGGTCTGCGCGTAGTCGGGTAAAATTGCCTACACCGGTCCAAGCTTCTTTCTCTTTCTCTTTTCCTTTCACTCTTATAAAATAGCTCTCTAGAATTTATACTTTGCTTCTAACTCCCTTTTATTTTCTTCTAAGGCAAGCTAGTTAATTTATATACAAAATATATAATATAAATATTACAAATATCTTATTTTTTCATCAACTAACCATCCTCCCAACCATATGGCTTCAATTCCAACCATAACCATTGATGCAATCCTATCCTAATCTCTAATTTCATCATGACTTTGGTTTAATACTATTATTATTATTATAACTATTATTATTATTATTACTAATATTATTATTATTATTATATTATTATTATTATTATTATTAAACTAATATAATTATTATTATTGTTATTTACAAAATAATATATTATATCATCATAATACTTTATAACACAAATATAATATTCTAATTAACTAATATTGCTTAATTAAACATAATCAACAAATAAAATTAATTATAATAATACATGCACAATTAAATGAATAAATTTACTATTTTAACATACACAATTAATTTACATGCACCATTAAATGAACTTAATATAACAATGAAGCATGCACAATAATAGGTACCGGAATCCACACATAATTGAATTTAAATACACTAAACTCTTTAATTAATTACGGGGTATTACATTTTCACTCTTGCAGCTTTTTAGTGGTGCATCATTGATAGTACCAATTCGAGAAAATACTGACTTTTAAGATAGAGGTTGTGGAGATTTTCTTCTTTGGTTGTGAAAGCTCATTCTATTAAAAATAGAGTTACTAGGCAAAGTGCTGACATGAAAACTTGAGACATTTGATTTTTGTAATACCCCTAATTTTAAAAGGATAGTCTTAGTATTTAGTTATTTATTTTAATTTCATTTTTAATTATTTATTTAATTTATTGTCTAATTATTTATTTGTTTAATTGATTTAATTGTTTATGTATTAATTGAATTATTTGTTTAAATTAAATTGTGTGCTAAAATTATACGTATTCGATTTCTTTGTTGAAATTAAATTGTTGGTGATGATGTGTGTTTATTTAGGAATTTAATTATTTTATTTTATTTTATTTTATTTTTATATATTTTTATTTTTAAAAGAATTGGATATGGATAGTAGTAGTGAATCAACTAATTCGGTCCCATGGACTATTTGGATAGGAGGTTAAATGGGTACAGATAGTTACCCATTGATAGTTATATATATATATATATATATATATATATATATATATATATATATATATATAAGGAGAGAAATTTATTAGTTAATATTATTGTAACATATTTTAGTTACCTTTTAAATATTTTATATTTAGTTAACTTTTATATTTTCTTTTTCTTTTTCTTTTAATTATACTTGGATTGGGAAAATGATTAGGGTTATTTTATTTGCCAATAAATATATAACTATAAGGTTGTAAAAGGGGCTAAAAAATAAATCACGTAATATATTTTAGAGAGAAAAAGAGGAAGAAGGAGGCTATGGCTTTTATCAAATCCGTTAAGACAAGTTTTAATTATTCTCTTCTCCTTTGATTCATACCTTTTACATGCTAGATTAATTCTAGGTTCTTTAAATAAATTAATTGGTTCTAATTACATGCATTGATTTAGAAATTTCAGTTCATGTGTTTTAATGATGAGTTTGTAATGAATTTTCATATCTCAATAAAAAAATACACATATTGTGGTTATGATATTCAAGGTGTATTTATATAATGTTTAATTACTGTTGGAACAATTCTAGGACATAGATTGGTTCATAGAATAATTAACAATGGGGAAAGAAAAAAAAAATAATAATAATAAAGAAATTCGCATGTATCAGTTTGCATGTATTAGCTGGTGTTTATGTGAGAACTCATAGGCACGCCGAACGAGGAAGGGAAAACAAAAGTCAAAGGCTGCTATTTGTTAATATTTGATTTGCATCAGTTTGTAACTTTGTATACATTGAAAAGTCAAAGGCTGCTATTTGTTAATATTTGCTTTGCATCAGTTTGTAACTTTTTATACATTGAGTAAAGTCAAAAATTGTGATACTTCATAGAATAGGCACGCCGAACGAGGAAGGCTCCAAAAGTATCCGTTGGTGTAAATTAAATCAAAATTTGTATTTGCCTTCATGCACGTCGAACGAGGAATGAAGGAAAAATCATTAATATAATGGGATTTAATTAATTATTTAAGTAACTCTTTAAATTGTCTATGTATGTTTGTTTGTTCCGTTTAATTAGATGATTTTTGCGTTAAATAAATTTATATGTGAATTTGATTAGTGTTGAAACATTAAATTAATATTTGTTGTTTTTTATTGATAAATCTGTATTAAATATTTATTTAATATATATAGATTCATTAAGAATTGGGTTGTATGATTTAAAGTACTCATGCTAAGTATGAAATTAAATTTAAAAGGTTAAATTAATTAAATAGGGTTGGGCTAAATTATTTAAATCAATTATTTGGATTTAAATAAATTTAATCAGATTATGGAGGAGTACAATTAATTGAGACGCATGTTAATTTCTTATGAGGTAAATTAATTGCATGATATTTAGAATTGTTATTTTTGCTCAATTAAATGTAAATGATGTATATATGATTTATGTCATATTTGTGTGGATTATTAGGTGAAGATATTGTTTGCATCTTTATATGGATATGGAAACATTTATATGGTTATATTGTGGATTAATGCACCACTATGAGATGGGGGCATATAAGGGAATAGATTAACTAATAAAGTTAAGTCCTACTTATTTTCTTATCAGGTCAATGAAACAGTTGGATGACATATTATTAAAATAATATTTGGATAGTTTATTTTGATGGTTGGATATGATGGATTTTATATATAAAATTATGCCAAGATATGAGCTTGAGTCTCAGGATCAGTGGTTAGGGTATGTATATTGCCAGGGATGTGTAGTTAGATATAGTGTAGTTGTGTACCCTGGTAGGTCTAGGTACTCATGCCCACTATATGTGTGTTTGTTGTCTATTATTCAGGTTGAGGCAACTCTATAGTCTAGTGAGGTTCCTTTAGTGTGCATATATCTATATATGGACTATTTTAGTTATTGTTGAATTAATTAGGATGTATACGTGTATCGGGTCTCTATTTGGGATGTAATAGATTAGAACTTGTTTGTGAGCCTGATTCACCATTATTTTTCAGGTGTTCGTCAGTTCCGGTCTTAAAGATTGTTCGTGTCGAACAGAGACAGTCATTCATTCTTCCGACTCTACATAGGACTCTTCTTCATACTTTAGTTATTAGATTTATTACAGTTCAATTATTTCAATTAGGATATTAGGGGTCCATAGTATTAGAGGATTGGAGGATTTTATTATGGGATTTTTAATTATTATTTATTTGAGGATTTGTAAATGAGGTTTTATTATTTAGTTCTCTTCAGCTTATTATTTATTTATTTCTTTATTATTCTTTTTGTATTCAAATACTTGTTTATATACTTAATTATTTGGTATCCCTCGGATCTGTGCTCAGACTTGATCACCCGTGGCTCTAGAATCGAGGGGTATCATAATTTTTGGCTTGACAACCTGTTGAATACAGATATTCGAGCAAATAGAGCTCCTATACGGTTGAAGACTGATTTTTGATGCATAGTCTGCTGGTCTTGTTCATCCTTAACTTCTTCAAACCCAATATATAAAGTGTTCGACTTCTTATCATTTTTTGTGATTTGAATTCAAAGTGGCTCAGATGCTGCGAAATCGAGACCAGACTTAGGTGGAATGATCTTATGCCCTTGTTCCTTCAGCTTCTCCTGTGTCTCATTGAGGCTATGCACTTTCTCACCGGTGACCTCAGAATTTGGTTTTCCAAGGCTTGTAGGATTTGCAAAATCATACCCCGCCTTAGCCAAGAGTTGGTGTGCTTTAGGATCGAATCCTTCATCAGTCCTTTGTTTTGGAAGTGATCCATATTTGACTTGAGATCGAGAAAGCCACATGAACCCTTTTAACAGAGGCTTGGAAGACGAAGACTTTTGAATCTTGGTGAGAGGAAGAGTTAACTCTCCTTGCAGCTCTTGCATATCTTCTTTTTCCTTGGTTTGCAATATTTTCACTTTAAATTCCTTGGTTTCAAGTATCTCGATGACAGGTGACTGCCCTTCTTGTCGTTGAGATTTTGGAACATACTTTAAAATAGGTTTCATTCGATGCGCTTTTATCAAGACCTCTCATGTTTTAGCTACCTTTACAACGTCTGTCACTGAAATATCTAACGGGTCACTCAATGTTTCTTTTATTTCTGTATATTGAACCTCTTGTGTAGACGGATGGCTTGGGATGGGCACTTCCGAAGGTGTATCGGGATTGATACAAAACTTGGCATCTACAAAATGAGATTCTACTTCTGTAAATAGTTTATGGTCCGCCACAACCATTTGTACGCCATTCTTGTAAAATTTGAAGCACTGATGAAGAGTTGATGGAATAACGCCATTACTATGTATCCAAGGTCTTCCCAATAACAAATTGTTGGACGTTTTTGCATCAATAACTTGGAATAATGTTTCAGCTTGGAGCCCACTAATAGTTAGCTTCACCCGAATCATGCTAATAGCTCTCTGTCCTCCTTGGTTAAAACCTTGAATAATAAAACGGCTGCGAGATAACTCGTCGACTGTGATGTCGAGATTTTTCATCGTAAATTTTGGCATGACATTCACTGCTGATCCATCATCAACAAGAATTCGAGTAACTTTTTGTTCTCTTATGTAACTGGAAACGAAAATAGGACAATTATGCGGCTTCGAACCCAACTGAAGATCCTCGTCAGTGAAAGCAATTGGTGCATAACGTAAATCAAGCGTACCTCCAACTACTTCTTCATCATCGGATTTATGAATGATGGCTGCATCCTTTGCATGGTTCTCCACAGGCTAGGCTTCATTTTGATCCTCGCTATCAGGGCTCGTTTTCTCGGTTGAAACTATGTAAGCTGTCACAACTTCGTCATCTAGATATCCTTCGAGAAAGAACTCTTGCAAAGTAATAGGCTTCTGGACTTTGCTCATATAAGCGTGTTTTGTTGACTGTGTTTTCTTAACCCATTTTCTTTTATGGCCAGACTGCTTATGGTGATATTGAGATTTCTTCTTCCTTTGCCCCCTGTCAGAATGACTAGTCTGAAATATGTCAGCTCGTTGCTTCCGTGGTTTCTTTTTTGTTACCAGAGTCCATCATTCTTCATCATCATGAGGAAAGACTCTTCCAAATGTTGAAACGTTAAGTACACTTCATTAGCCAAGATAGATGGGGATTGGTTCGAATGAGCCAAACTGGATGGTTCTGCCATATACCTCAGAATTTGAAGGTTGAGAACGAACACTCCCCACGACAGAGGTTGTCAAAGTAGCAGTAGTATGATTTGAAGTTACAACTTCATTTGTGTCCAACAAAATTTTTCATTGTTTTGCCAGATTCATCACCACCTCCTTGAAGATAAAACATTTCTCAATTTGATGACTGACAATACGATGATATTTGTAGTATTTTAGGTCGTTAACACGTCCCATCTCTTGAGGGCATTTGCATTCAGGGAGTTCTACAACTTTATTTTTGAGTAAGCATTCCAATATGCCAGGTACATCAGAATCTGGGAATGTGTATTCCTTCTTCTCTAATTCCTTTAGCGAAGGACGCTGTCTTTCCCGCTCTTGAAACTGGCGAGACTTTTATTATCTTTTTTGTTATCTTTAACAGATATCTTGACTGGGGTAGTTGAGATAGTCATGGATTCTTTAGCAGTGTTCTTTGACGACTTGTCGCTTTTCTTCCGGTCCTTCTTATCCTTGCGTGGTTCTATGGCCACCAGACCTTTGTCGTCATGGGATTTTATACTAATCTCCATGTCATAGGCACGCGTAGCCAATTTTTTGAATGTGCGAGGTTTTATGCCTTGGAGAATGTAAAGAAGGCCCCAATGCATTCTCTGCATACACATCTTTACAGCAGAGATTTCTGACAATTGGTCCTTACAGTCAAAACTGAGTGCTCGCCACAGATTAATGTAGCCGATTATAGGCTCATCCTTCCATTGTTTTGTGTTAGTCAATTCTATCATACTAACACTATGACAAGTGCTATAAAACCTGTTCAAGAATTCTCGTTCAATTGGGTCCCAATTATCAATTGATTCTGACTTTAGGTCGGTGTACCACTCAAATGCGTTTCCTTTAAGGAAGCGGACAAACTGTTTAACTAGTAAGTCCCTATGTGTTGCTTGGGGTTGCCTTTTCCATCAAATTGTTGAATCTTCGGAGGTTGGTATCCTACATGCATCTTCATACTGTCGATTCTCTTTGTATAGGGTTTTGACTACATGAGAATGCTCTGTGAGATGCCTCCGTATTGGGCTCAGATTGTATTCATTATCATATCTTGTAATTATTCGACAGATAATGAAGAGACTGAAGAAACATAATTGGTTTGACTAGCCGCCTATTCTGTCATGGGCATTTGTCTGGGGTCTTCCATGTGAGTACCTTGTGCCATAGAGTTAGGATTCCCAGATGGTGGTGGTATGGATGTTGCAAGATTCCCATATGGCACTGCTGTGGAAGATGTAGGATTCCCAGACGGCATTGCTATGGAAGCTGTAGGATTCCCAGACTGTATTGGTGATTCACCGAAGGTCTGAACTTCTAATTTGTTCATCAATGTAGCGATTTGCAAGTCCTTTTCTTCAACAGTCTTTGTGAGATTCTCAATGGAATGAGCCATAGTTACCAGTTGTTCCTCCATCATGGTAGCTCCAATCATCATAGCAGCGTCCATATCTGAGTATGATAGGCCTTGAGAGTTAACGTTCCTTGAAGTGATTGATTGCTTCAAAGTCTGACATGGTGACTCTGGGGGTGAACCGACACTAGAGTGAGCATTATAGACGGAATGAGGTGAATCTGGTGGCGGAATCTCCTGTGGAACAATGTCAGGGTTCTTGATATGTTGAGTTTTCATGTTCACCGACTTTGCAGGATTGGTTTTCACCAAGTCTTGCTGATGTTTGTTTAGCGTTGACCTTTGCAGTAGCGATGTTCTTTTGGCTTTCTTGTCTGTCTGAGTCTTAGGGGAAGCCATAGAATCTGACAGAGAAGAAACATGATGGTAAGAGAAAGAGATGAGAGACAAAGGATGTCCCACCGGGCATGCCAAAAATTTGTACACATATATTTTGTAGTCTGCAAATAAGAACAAAATATGGAGCAAAAATAATATTTTATTAAATTGGAAAAATTGGAGTACAATCCTCTGTAATATTATTTACAAAGAATAAGGTCCTCTAATTCGATCTCCTTTTTTGTTGGTTGGATCCAAGGGCTGCACGAGCTTGATCTTGAATCACCGTGCAATTTGGATGAAAAACAACACAATTTGATGTGCATGTTGTTGATCACCGTGGAATTTGGATGAAGAACGACACAATTTGATGTGCTTGTTGTTGATCACCGTGAAATTTGATGAGGAACGGCACTATTTGATGTGCTTGGTGTTCTTCGCTTTTAGGTTTGGATGTTGGGGATGAGTATTGGCAGAGTTTCTGTATTTCTCTTTGGAATTCTGAAATTGTGTGTCCCTTCCTTCTTCCTCTAGGCCTTTATTTATAGGCTTTTTGGATCCATATGATGGTGACATGTGTCCTCTCCTGATAAGGATAAAATCATAACTGGGTCGGGCTGGTTATATTAGAATAATTATCCTTAAAAATAATTATTTCAAATATATTTGATTAGGAATAATTATCTTTTCATTTAATCATCTGGGCTGGGCTAATTAAATAATTTAAGTGGACCAAACTTAGACCAATTAAATAACTTAATTAAACATTAGACCCATATTTGATGGGTCAATTTGTCAAAACCAAAGGCCACTAAAATTTTAGTGTCTACACTCCTAAGTCAATAAGGATTTTTTCTATCTCATTGTCTCCAATGACACACAAGATTGTCGGTGCACCCCGATCCTTAAACTTTAGAGGTGTATTGTGTTGAATGATAACACTCACCTATTCAGTTAACCTCACCTTCTTATATTGCTTTTGGAAATGCGTTTTTGAGTACACAAATCCTTGAGAAATTTAGCATAAGGTGGAATTTTCTTTATGACGTCGAGGTGAGGAATGTTGATCTTTACTTGTCTAAAAACTTCCAACATATCCTGAATTTTATCACCCTTGTTCCCAAAATGAGTGGACTCTTTGAGGCATTGAGAATAAGGAGCCTTGGGCACATAAGATGTCTCAACACTTGGGATTGGCGGATTTGGAATTTCTGAACTGATTTTCAAATTTTTGGGAGGAGGACTTGAATCCTTAGGAGCAAGAATTTTAGTCTCTTCCTCAACCTTGTTATCCATAACTCTTTCACTCCGAAGTGTAGTGATTGCATGGACTTGTTCATGATGTGGTCCACTTAGAGGAGGGAGTTCATCAATCATAAATTTCCCTTTCGGGTTTACCACGGTTTAAGCTGGAAGTTTACCCATGTCCCTTTATGAAGTTGATTCACAGAAGTAGCCAATTGTCCAAGTTGGGTTCTAATTTTGGCTATTGATTGGGAGTGAGTGTTGATCAATTGCACAGTTGATTGCATGCCATTAAGGGTAGCCATGATTTGCTTGTTGGTGTTCAATATCTCATCCAATTGGGACGGGTGGAGAGGAGCAAAATTTAGACTTGAAGAGCTTTGATTGTATGAAGGAGAATGATAGCTTATAGAAGCTTGGAATGACCAGTTCATAGGTTGAGCATTAGATTGATTTCGTTGCCCTTAACCTTGGAATGCTGAATTTTGTGGGGCTAGTTGTCTCCACGGAAAATTCGGGTGATCTCTCCATCACGGATTGTATGTATTGAAGTAGGGATTATGTCCAGGACGAGAGAATATGGCATTGGCCTGTTCTTGCGTACCTCCAGAAAATTGCTCCGGTGTGGGGCAATCTTCATTATGATGAAAAGTGATTGTGCAAGATGCACACATAGCACTTAATGAAGAATTTTGAGAAGAGGAGAGATGTGGTGCCACTAGCTGAAAAACCTTGTGTGCTATGGCATCCACTTGAGATGATTCTTCCTTTAGCGTCAGTGGTTGGCACAAATTTGAGGGTTTCCCAATACTGGAAGTAGAGCTCTACGAGAATTATGTTGAATAGAATTATCACTTGTATTCTTAAGCAAAGTCCATACTTCATTTACATTTTTGGACATGAACATGCCCTCACAAGAAGAATCGATTAATTGTCTATGTGGTTCAGTTAAACCATCATAGAAGACTTGCACCAATTGTCATTTTGGAATTTGGTGGTGCGGACACTTCTTAAGAAGATCTTGGAATCTTTCCCACGTCTTATAGAATTATTCCTATCTAGTTGGGAGAAGCTAAGAATAGAGCGATGCATTTGATTGGTTTTACCTACATGACAGTATTTTTTGAGAAATTCTTGTTGCAATTGGGCCCATGTAGTAATGAAATTTGCAACAAGGGAGTTCAACCAATATTTTGCTCTGTCTTTTAGAGAGAACGGGAAAAGACGCATATAAAGTGCTTGTTGAGGAAAGTCCCTCATCTTGATGGTAGAGCAGATTGCTAAGAATTCATCAAGATGTTTGTAAGGGTCCTCGTTACCAAACCCACGATATGATGGAAACATTTGGATGGTGTTGGATTTGATTTTATAATGATGGACATTAACATTGGGTATGATAATGCAAGATGGAGATGCATATGTTAATGGGATAAAATGGTCCCTAAGAGTCATGGGTGCTACATTTTCATTAGCAATTTCAGCATTTTCAACTCTAACATTTTTAACCCCAACATTGTCTCTAACATTTCCCAAATTTTTCAGCCATGTTGTTAACTTCAATTTCAAGTTCTCTTAAATTTTTGCAATTGTAACGACCCACTCCACTACATGATATAATATTGTCTGCTTTAGGCCTAAGCCTGCACGGTTTTTACTTTTGGGCTTTTACCCCAAAAGGCATTATACCAATTGGAGTGATATACCTACATATAAGTACTTCACATTTCCCTTACCGAGGCGATGTGGGATAATACACCCGTAGCTCACCCAGTGCGGTAGCCTACCAGTATCTAGCACCTGCCCACAGCACACCCGCCCACAGGGTCATCACAATCCACCCCCCTTGGAGGTCCAACGTATAATAACCCGGTCATTTTCCTTTCTTTCTTTTTTCTCAGATTTTAACAGATATTTTTTTTCCGTTGATCTTTTCCTTTCTGAGTTCAGTTTCTCGTCACTTAGTGTCGTCTCAAGTGCTCTGGAATGATTTCCGAGACTCTTTTCTTTGAATTGACAACTTTCTTTGAGGACCGCGTCATTTCCACACTTTCATTTTTCGGACACTATTAACTTTTCGTCATTTTTCCTATTTTGTCTTTTCCCCGTATATCACTTTGTTAGCATAACCACACTTTTTGTGTTCGGAGTTGGTTTTTGACTTCATATACCTTCACTCTAAGTGGTTTCCACGAAATACATATCTTTACTTTTGCAGAAAAGTACTCTGGTAGCTCCCGGTGTCCATTAGGGCATAGATGCACAGTTTTTCAGAAATTTTTTACTTTCTTGGGGTGTTTTTCGTAAATATCTTTTGAAGATATTTTATTTTAGGGGTTTCTAAGAAAATATTTTTGGAAGATATTTTCATTCTCGGTCATTAGTGCAGTTTTCACTTTTTGGAGGGGCCATTGTGCAATTAATGAAAGTTATTGCTAAATGCCTTGTTTTGAGCCTGGATTCTCGTATGGGATTCATTTTCACTTTTTGTCAATTTGTGTACTCTCAGAATTCCCTTCTGGTAATTTTTCTCCAGTTTCAGGGTTTCTGGCCCCGGTTGCGCTGAACTTGTTCGGGGCATATCTCACTGCTCGAGACTCGGTTTTCTACGCCGTTTCTTCCATTGTTTATATTTTCTTATTTTGGTTCTTTTTTGTTCATGGAGTTTTGCCGTTTGAGCACATCTGTGCGAATTTCACTTTTTTGGACCCGGCGGGGCCTGTTCGAGGCACTTTTTGAGTTTTTCTATAAATAGGGGGTTTTAGAAAAAAACATGAGATTTTTTTCTCTCTCTCTCCTCTCTCTTGGCCAGATTCCATGGCAGCCATGGTTGCCACCTTCTCTCTCCTCTTTTGAGCTTCTTCCCTTTAGTGAAACACCGTAGTGCCTTTGTGTTTTATGTTCACCTTGGCAAGGCCTTCGATTCCACCGATTGGAATCTTATTTTGGCCATTTCTTGAGTTCAGGTTTGAAGTCAAGTTGTGATTTTGATGGGTATTCCTTGGGGTACTTATTCATCGTGTTGTCCCTGATAAAACCTAGAAGTTTCGTCCGATTCAGAGCGGTTTCATTTTTGTGGCTTTTGAGATTTTCATCTCAAATTGAGGTAGGAATGTTTTAGGATTTTGTATGTATTGTATTGAATATTTTTCATGATTATACAACTTGTTTGCATGCCTTGTATCAAATATAGAAAATTAGTAATATTTATTTCTTTGTATAAGATTTAATTTACAAGGATGTATATAGCATAGAATTGAATTGTGGCATGATGATAAATTATGCTTTGATATGTTTGTTAACATATATTAAATTGGAATTATTTGAATAAGAATTGCACTTTTTATTTAATAATTATCTTTGGTGAAAGTTTAATTCTCATGGACGCACCTTGCATGAAATTAACTTGTAATATGCTTTTAAATTAAGTCTTGGCATGTTATTTAACATACTTTAATTTTAGAGCATTTGGATAAGTATGAAAATTTAGAGATTTTAATTAAAATGATTAATTAAAATCTATTTAATGGTTCCATTGGCATAATTAAGTTTTTAACTTGATATTTGTAATGACTAAGGCTTGTATACTAGCATATGTTAATTTGGGACCATTTGATATTGTTTTAGAATTTAGGGATTTGATTATCATGATTTAATTAAATTTCATTTTGTTGTTTAAATGGCCTAATCAAATTTTTGAATTGATATATGTAATGATCAAGCTATGTTGTATAACATGTATTGATTAGGGACTATTTGATCGAGATTTGAAATTTAGAGAAATTAATTAGTTTACTTCATTAATTTATGTTTTTATTGCATTATTGATTTAATCATGAGTTTGACATTGATAGTATGTTTAAAGCATGATTTTAGACTTGTAATAGATTCTTCAGTTTATGTTTTCAATATTGGATTATATTGTTATAGCGTGTAACGAATCGCACACTGAAGATTCGACATGTGATGTTGTTATAGTGTATAACGAATCGCACTCTGAAGATTCGACATTGTCATCCTATAATATTTGTGGATTTAGAGCATGTATTGTGTGGTTTCAACCTACTTGTGCATGAAGGTAGTTTCGTGTACTATTTAATACATATATAAGTTGTTAATTTATTTATTTTGAAATCACTTGGGACATTGTTACTGTGATATGGCTGGAGTTTGGCTGTAGTGCGGTATGAGTTCTCCCCGTTGAGATAGTGCACACTAAGGTGGTCTTTCCAGCGGGTTAATGCCCGAAATAACCATTTTAATCTTGGTTTAGTCCGAGACGTGATGTCCAAGTCTTCCACTATTTGTTTTTGCATTCAATTCCAAGTTGACAACCAATGTTTAATTGTGACTTGTGGTTTTGGTTATTGGCGATTTAATGTTGTTAAGTACATTTATTCATTATGATTTTGAATGAATCATAGTATACTTTTTATATTGTTAAGTACATTCATGATTTATGATTTCTAATGAATCATTGCAGGTTTTGATATTGTTAAGTACATCTATGTTATATTGTTCAAATGCGACTTAGGAATTATCATATAGATTCATTTGGAACATAGACGTTAGGTGGCATGACCCACTTTGGTTGTTTCGCATTTTAGATTTTAAGTTGATGACTTTGAGAATCTATATCTTGTTACTTTGTATAGCATGCTTCTATGTGGTTTCAATTGCATGGATGATGTGATTTATGCTAGAAATAATCTAGGGTAGCTTAGGATGCTCCCCGAGTCTCACCCTTGACATAGGCGTTAGGTGGCATAAACCCTTTACCATGTTTCACCTTAAGGTGATAAAATTTTAAAATGCTAGGTCGATGCATGCTCATTTCCTACGAGTAACTTTATGTTACTCACCCCGAAGTTACTGGGGATTTGACAAGTACGAAGATTTGGTTCGTGATTCTCATCATGCTTGGATGATTAGTGGACTTGAAGGTTCCATTTTTTATGAAGGTTGGCTCGAAATGCCATTTGTAACCTTATTTCTCAAATGTGTATATTTGATTTTAAACTTGTAATGTGCGCCTAAGCACACTTTTTTATTCTCATTTTATGTATATGACATGAGGCCAAGGGCCAAACTTCTTTTGGAATTACATATATGTCATGGATGTTAAATCTTGCCTTTAATGAGAATATATGAAAAATCATGCGTTTTAGTATGATATTTTGCACCGGAGTGTGCATTGTGTATGAAATTCATCCATTAGCATTCATTAATCATGAATGAAGTGTGGCCAAGGGCCAAACGGCATTTTGAAACCATTTCATAATTATAAGTTCCAAGTTTTCATTCTAAACTTCATTTTTGTCATTTTGGCCGTCGGGGGGTCGTATTTTGCATTGGTGATATTTTTAAGCCTTGGACCATTGTAGTACGTCCTATTACGTAAGTTACATTTGCGTGCATGATCATTTTCAAGAAAAACTCCTTCTTTGGTGAAATGAGCCTCTTATGGACTCATTTTGTATTTTTATTGCATAATCTGGTCTAGGGGCATTTTGGGATTTTTCTTTAGGAAATAAATTCTCGTCTTAACATGGTCATTTAGAAAACGTGATTTTAGGGGGGGGGGGGGGTTTGTTCTTCATGTTTTTCCAGAAAATGTCATCTTAGTGGCAAAAATCCATCGCAAAATTCAGCTTTCTGTTTTCCAATTTAGCAGCCTTTTAACCCTTATGACCTGATTTCATGGAGTAGCATTTTGGGCATTTCACAGTGAGTTTTTTTCATTTTATTCTAAGTTGTCACGTAGAAAACGCAATTTTGAGGGGTGGGTTTCTTCTTTGTGTTTTTCCAAAAAAAATGTCATATTCGCCCTCAAAAACCCATTTTTTTTTCCCAAAAAACCCCTGCTGCCAGGTCTTTGTTGATTTTTAGCACAAGTGTACGGGTGGTGGATTCTCCTAACCGGTTACATGTGTTTGGGCAGAATGCGTGACCTCTATTTTTGGCCTCCTAATCGGTTAGGAAGGTTTGGTAACCGGTTAGTTGTTCTTGGGTTGGCTCATTTTGACCTTTTTGCCATTTTTTCTTCTGTTAGCCATATCTTTTTCATCCGGACTCCGAATCAAGTGATTTTTGAGTCTAAGTTTATTAATTGTCATTTTATTTCTAATTGTGTGCTCAGTAGCACCCACTATTGTATTAGAAATGACTGTTTTGCCCCTAGGTCCATTCTTGTCCGTTTTTGAAACACAACTTCTGCATTTGTTTTCTTAGGGTTCTGTGACCTCATTGAGGGTCACATTGGTGTCTTAGAGATGCGTTGTATCTCTAGAGACTATTGTTTCAACTTTTGTTTTCATTATGGATTCGTTATCGGATCTACGTTCGGTTCATCACAGGACGCACTGGCCTAAAATCAGGGCCGTCACAGGTGGTATCAGAGCTCCTAGGTTTGAATACCTTGGACGACGGGTTTTGGGTGCATATCATGCTTTTGTTGATCTACTTTGATATTTTCACCTGTTTTTTGATAACATGTTTTGGTGTTATAACATGTTTATGTGTTTCTTGATAACACGTTTGGTATTATAACATGTCTCTTTGTTTAGATGCTTATGTGTTGAAAAGTGTCCTTGTTTGACATGTATGCTTATTTGCTTAAGTACTTAGCCCTTTAGACAACTTTATTTTATTACTTTAGTATAACCGTATGTTGCATACATTGACGTGCTATTTATTTAATGCATTCATAGTGTGAGTTGCATTCGATCATAATAACTCGTGTTATTATTGATCTCGTTTCTTTTTCACGCATATAGCGTCATAGTCTTGACTCACGAAGAGTCTTTTTATTAGGGCTCAGGTGAGCGTAGAGTTGTAGTCTCCGTCTGGCGAGATGAGACGTAGGCCACGGAGGCACCGTTTCGTCTCATTTTCTTTTGTCTTTTTGTGATGTGGTCATGGTGGTGTTGGAGGTGTCAGTGTCATCTTTTAGGACTTAGTAGTGATCTTGATGTCATGACCCCATTGAGGTCTTTGTTTCTAGCATTGTAGGACGATGAGTTAGGACTGACTCGAATCCTTTCTTGAGGAGTCGGGAGTTTCATTGTGAGCATCAAGGTGAGGTTCTTGTGTCTTGCCTTCTTAGGGCGATGGTTTCGGGATTTGGATAGGTATGTTAACCTAGGATCTTCTTGTGTTGCCTTGGACAGCTTTTACGAGCTACAGTTGGGATGTGAGTAGTTTTGTGTAATTAATTACGTTGGTGCAATTAATTACTTTCCCTTATCTTTGGAAACTTGGGGCATTGTGTTAGGGTTCTGGTAGAATCCTGTAGAGTTCCTATCAAACTCGTTGGCATTTTAGATTGGGGGATTTTCTTAGTCATGTCTCGTAACGGTTAGCATTGGGGCTATCCATTTTGCTGTTGTCTTATTTCTTGTAGTGTTGGGATTCCATCGAGGTATAAGTTGGTCTTGGGAATGACTTGTTGACCCCATGTTTAGGAGACCTTAGTGGTCATTTGGAGGATGGTTCCTTTCCTCGAAGAGAGAGATTGGATTCATCCAGGTTTTCTGTTACGTTTTCTGTATGGTGTCTTTTGGGAGGCATTCCATTCATTTCTTTTGATTTTACGAACTTACCATATGTATGATCACTTTTACATGTTTATGAGCCCCATTGTTTTTGGGCATACATTAGAAACATGTTTAGGATTTATGACTATATGGTAGCCCTGTTGAGAATGTATATGATACATTTGCTTATACAGTATTTGATTACCATGCTAGTATCGTTGGTGGTGTATAGCTTGTCACTATTTGTTTAACCTCTATGTGATCGATGGTTTATTTGGTTTACCTTATGTGTACTAGGTGCCTAGTACTAAGGTATTTTTTGATTTATGTCATTAAATTTTGCGAGCATGTACTATACGAGTATTTGGTTTATACTGTTTCATCTTTCCTGCATTTATGTTGGGGTTTTGTGACCTTGGTTGTTAGGATAGAGATGTGTGAGCTACGTGGTAGACTTGTGTTTTGAGGATTTTAGTTGTCCATTATAGGGATTTTGACCTAGCGTTTTGTCTTCTGTATGTAGCCTTACAGTAGGTCTACTTCAGATTTGTGCTTAGGTTTTTCATTTTGTGGGTCCGATCCATTAGCTTGAGGGTACAGACTTGTCAAGCTGTGGATTCAGGATGGTGTTGTTGTTGTAGCGTTCCAGATGTTCGTTAGTACGCCAGTGTTTGCGATTTAAGGCCTTAAGCATAACGGTGCCAATGACATTGTTATTAGAGTTTTGGGATTAGCTACCCCAACTCTTGCTGATGCTTGGTTCCCGTAGTGCTTTTGGTAATGATCATTTTCGACATTGATGTCATTTGTATCGAAAAGTTCTTTCTGGGTTGATCTAATAAGGACATGTTATGAACTAGTGCCTTATACTGTCATGTTACCTTAATAACAAGTAAGTGTGGGTAGGTTCTGGTCATTGTTCATACTGCCATACTATTCTTAGTCATCTGTTTTGATTCGACCTGTCATTGTTTTGGGATTCTCTCGGTGATTGACATTGAGTTGATATGCCGATTCGTTAGGGAAGTGTCACTCAGTTCTTAGGTGTTGCGTTCCTTCGGATGATCTTCAGGCTTTTAAAGTTGTCCTTTAGCACCTTATGGTGTGTCCTTTGGTTTGATCTTGCTTCAATTTTATTCGGTTCTCTTTTGTCTGTTTCTGATTTTGGGGACGAAATCTCTTTAAGGAGGGTAGGTTTTAATGACCTGGTCATTTTCCTTCTTTTCCTTTTTTCTCAGATTTTCATGAATATTTTTTTTCCATTGATCTTTTCCTTTCTGAATTCAGTTTCTCGTCACTTAGTGTTGTCTTAAGTGCTCTGGAATGATTTCTGAAACTCTTTTCTATGGATTGACAACTTCCTTTGAGGATCGCGTCATTTCCACATTTTCATTTTTCGGACAGTATTCACTTTTCGTCATTTTCCCTATTTTGTCTTTTCCCCGTTTATCACTTTGTTGGTATAACCACACTTTTTGTGTTCGGAGTTGGTTTTGACTTCATGTACCTTCATTCTACGTGGTTTCCATGAAAAACGTATCTTTACTTTTGCAGAAAAGTACTCTGGTAACTCCCGGTATCCATAGGGGCATAGATGCACAGTTCTTCAGAAACTTTTTCTTTTCTTGGGGTGTTTTTCGTAAATATCTTTTGAAGATATTTTATTTCAGGGGTTTCTAAAAAAATATTTTTGGAAGATATTTTCATTCTGGGTCATTAGTGCAGTTTTCACTTTTTGGAGGGGCCATTGTGTAATTAATGAAAGTTATTACTAAATGCCTTGTTTTTAGCATGGATACTCGTACGGGATTCATTTTTACTATTTGTCAAGTCGTATACTTTTAGAATTCCCTTCTGGTCATTTTTCTCCAGTTTCAGGGTTTCTGGCCCCGGTTGCCGCTGAACTTGTTCGGGGCATATCTCTCTGCTCGGGACTCAGTTTTTGACGCTGTTTCGTCTGTTGTTCATCTTTTCTCATTTTAGTTCTCTTTTTTTCATGGAGTTTTGCCGTTTGAGCGCATCTGCTAGAATTCCACTTTTCTGGACCCGACGGGGCTCATTCAGGGCACTTTTTGAGTTTTTCTATAAATAAGGGGTCTTAGAAAGAAAAATGAGATTTGTCTCTCTCTCTCCTCTCTCTTGGCCGGATTCCATGGCAGCCATGGCTGCCACCTTCTCTCTCCTCTTTTGAGCTTCTTCCCTTCAGTGAAACGCCGTAGTGCCTTAGTGTTTTATGTTCACATTGGCGAAGCCTTCGATTCCACCGATTGGAATCTTATTTTGGCCATTTCTTGAGTTCAGGTTTGAAGTTAAGTTGTGATTTTGATGGGGCTTCCTTGGGGTTCTTGTTCATCGTGTTGTCCCCGACAAAACCTAGAAGTTTTGTCGGATTCGGAGCGGTTTCATTTTGGTGGCTTTTGAGATTTTCATCTCAAATTGAGGTAGGGGTGTTTTAGGAGTTTGTATGTGTTGTATTGAGTGTTTTCCATGATTATACAACTTGTTTGCATGCCTTGTATCAAATATAGAAAATTAGTAATATTTATTTCTTTATATAAGATTTAATTTCCAAGGATGTATATAGCTCAGAATCGAATTATGGCATGATGATAAATTATTCTTTGATATGTTTGTTAACATATATTAAATTAGAATTATTTGAATAAGAATTGCACTTTTTTTTTAATAATTATCTTTGGTGAAAGTTTAATTTTTATGGACGTACCTTGCATGAAATTAACTTGTGATATACTTTTAAATTAAGTCTTGTCATGTTCTTTAACATACTTTAATTTGAGAGCATTTGGATAAGTATGAAAATTTAGAGATTTTAATTAAAATGATTAATTAAAATCTATTTAATGGTTTTATTAGCCTAATTAAGTTTTTAACTTGATATTTGTGATGACTAGAGCTTGTATACTAGCATATGTTAATTTCGGACCATTTAATGTTGTTTTAGAATTTAGGGATTTGATTATCATGATTTAATTAAATTCCATTTTGTTGTTCAAATGGCTTAATCAAGTTTTTGAATTGATATATGTAATGATCAAGCTATGTTGTATAACATATATTGATTAGGGACAATTTGATCGAGATTTGAAACTTAGAGAAATTAATTAGTTTACTTGATTAATTTCTGTTTCTATTGCATTATTGATTTAATCATGAGTTTGACATTGATAGTATGTTTAAAGCATGATTTTAGACTTGTAATAGATTCTTTAGTTTATGTTTTCAATATTGGTTTATATTGTTATAGCGCGTAACGAATCGCACACTGAAGATTCGACATGTGATGTTGTTATAGCGTGTAACGAATCGCACTCTGAAGATTCGACATTGTCATCCTATAGTAATTGTGGATTTAGAGCGTATATTGCGTGGTTTCAACCTACTTGTGCATGAAGGTAATTTCGTGTACTATTCAATACATATATAAGTTATTAACTTATTTATTTTGGAGTCACTTGGGACATTGTTACTGTAATATGGCTAAAGTTTGGCTCTAGTGCGGGAGGTATGAGTTCTTCCCGTTGAGATAGTGCACACTAGGGTGGTCTTCCCAGCGTGTTAATGCCCGGAATAACCATTTTAATCTTGATTTAATCTGAGATGTGATGTCCAAGTCTTCAACTATTTGTTTTCGCATTCAATTCCAAGTTGACAACCAATGTTTAATTGTGACTTGTGGTTTTGGTTATTGGCGATTTAATGTTGTTAAGTACATTTATGCATTATGATTTTGAATGAATAATAGCATGCCTTTAATGTTGTTAAGTACATTCATGATTTATGATTTCTAATGAATCATTGCAGGTTTTGATGTTGTTAAGTACATCTATACTATATTGTTCAAATGTAACTTAGGAATGATCTCATAGATTCATTTGGAACATAGACGTTAGGTGGCATGACATACTTTGGTTGTTTTCACATTTTAGATTTCAAGCTGATGACTTTGAGAATCTATATCTTGTTGCTTTGTATAGTATGCTTCTATGTGGTTTGAATTGCATGGATGATGTGATTTATGCTAGAAATGATTTAGGGTAGCTTAGGATGCTCCCTGAGTCTTACCCTTGACACAGACGCTAGGTGGCATGAGCCCTTTAACATGTTTCAACTTAAGGTGATAAAATTGTAAAATGTTAGGTCGATGCATGCTCATTTCCTACGAGTAACTTTATGTTACTCACCCCAAAGTTACTGGGGATTTGATAAGTACGAAGACTTAGTTCGTGATTCTCATCGTGCTTGGATGATTAGTGGACTTGAAGGCTCCATTTTTTATAAAGGTTGGCTCGAAATGCCATTTGTAACCTTATTTGTCAAATGTGTATATTTGATTCTAAACTTGTAATGTGTGCCTAAGCACACTTTTTGATTCTCATTTTATATATATGACATGAGGCCAAGGGCCAAACTTCTTTTGGAATTACATATATATCATGGATGTGAAATCTTGCCTTTAATGATAATATATGAAAAATCATGTGTTTTAGTATGCTATTTTGCACCGGAGTGTGCATTGTGTATGAAATTCATCCATTAACATTCATTAATCATGCATGAAGTGTGGCCAAGGGCCAAACGGCATTTTGAAACCATTTCATAATTATGAGTTCCAAGTTTTCATTCCAAACTTCATTTTTGTCATTTTGGCCGTCGGGGGATCGTATTTTGCATCGGTGATATTTTTAAACCATGGACCATTGTAGCAGGTCCAATTAGGTAAGTTACATTTGCGTGCATAATCGTTTTCAAGAAAAACTCCTTTGGTAAAATGAGCCTCTTGTGGACTCATTTTGCATTTTTATTGCATAATCTGGTCTAGGGGCATTTTGGGATTTTTCTTCTGGAAATAAATTCCAGTCTTAACATAGTTACTTAGGAAATGTGATTTTAGGGGTGGTTTCTTCTTCATGTTTTTCCGGAAAATGTCATATTGTTACCGGAAATCCATCGCAAAGTTCCGCTTTTTATTTTCCATTTTAGCAGCTTTTTAACCCTCATGGCCTGATTTCATGGAGGTGCATTTTGGGCATTCACAGTGAGTTTTTTTTCTTCATTTTCTTCCTAATTTTCTTATAGAAAACTCAATTTTGAGGGGGGTTTCTTCTTTGTGTTTTTCCAAAAAATGTCATATTGGCCCTCAAAAACCCATTGTTTCCCGAAAATTCCCTGCTGCTAGGTTTTTGTTGATTTTTAGCACAAGTGTATGGGTGGTGGATTCTCCTAACCGGTGACATGTGCTTGGGCAGAATGCGTGACCTCTATTTTTGGCCTCTTAACTGGTTAAGAAGGTTTTGTAACCGGTTAGTTGTTCTTGGGTTGGCTCCTTTTGACTTTTTTTGCCTTTTTTTCCTTCTGTTAGCCATATCTTCTTCATCCGGACTCCGAATCAAGTGATTCTTGAGTCTAAGTTTATTAATTTTTTGTTTTCTTTCCAATGGTGTACTCAGTAGCACCCACTTTTATATTGGAAATGACCATTTTTCCCTAGGTCCATTCTTGTCCGTTTTTGAAACACAACTTCCACATTTGTTTTCTTTGGGTTCCATGACCTCGTTGAGGGTCACATTGGTATCTTAGAGACACGTTGTATCTCTAGAGACCATTGTTTCATGTTTTGCTTCTGCATTTTGGATTCATTATCGGATCTACGTTTGGTTCATCACAGGACGCATTGGCCTAAAAACCAGGGCCGTCACAGGTCCCCGTTGGCACACTTTCAGCTGGGTCAGGCTCTAATACCATTTTGTAATGACCCACTCCACTACATGGTGTGATATTGTCCGCTTTGGGCTTGAGCCCGCACGGTTTTTACTCTTGGGTTTTTACCCCAAAAGGCCTAATACTAATTGGAGTGACACACCTACATATAAGCACTTTACCTTTCCCTTACCCTGGCTGTAACGACCCACTCTACCACATGGTATGA
This sequence comes from Cornus florida, assembly GCF_030987335.1. Taxonomy (NCBI): domain Eukaryota; kingdom Viridiplantae; phylum Streptophyta; class Magnoliopsida; order Cornales; family Cornaceae; genus Cornus; species Cornus florida. Next base: position 84,783,378 of record NW_026775577.1, on the reverse strand, counting down.
TATTGTCCGCTTTGGGCCTGAGCTCGCACGGTTTTGCTCTTAGGCTTTACCCCAAAAGGCCTCATACCAATTGGAGTGACACACCTACATATAAGCACTTCACCTTTCCCTTACCCAGGCGATGTGGGATTGTGCACCCGTAACTCACCCAGTGTGGTAGCCTGTCAGTGTCTCGCACCCGCCCAAGGCACACCCGCCCACAAAGTTGCCACAATCACCTCCCCTTTGGGCCCTACGTCCTCATTGGCCACACTTCCGGTTGGATCAGGCTCTGATACCATTTGTAACGACCCACTCCACCACATGGTATGATATTGTCCTCTTTGGGCCTCAGCCTGCACGGTTTTGCTCTTGAGCTTTATCCCAAAAGGCCTTATACCAATTGAAGTGACGATATAATCCTAAATATATCAGAAAAATATAAAACATATCCAGAAAAATTCCAGAAATTCTATAAAAATTCCAGAAAAATAAAGTAACACTAATTAACCCTCTTGGGTCATAGATCCACTTATAGATTAATTTTAATATATATATATAACACCTATATATATCAATTAAAATTTAATAATCCAAAAAATCAATATAATAATTTATACTTTTAATTATTCTGATCTAACCATGATTTGTAAATGAATAAAATTAATTTAAACATTGATACTCAAAGTGAAATCCTTATGAGTTATAAGAGGAAAGTTAGAGAAAAACTCACCTAAAGGTTTCGAAAGGAAACCGACGTCCAAGTCTCGATTGTCCCTTCTAGTTCCGGCATTTTTTCTCCGATCCGGCCTCCTCTTTGTTAGCCTTCTCTTCATCTTCTCTCTCTGTCTCTCTTATTTTTCTTACGTGTAAAAATTTTTAACCCTAAACCTTATGTGTATATTATATATATATATATATATATATATATATATATATATATATATATATATATATATTGTACACGAATTGGAAGCAGTTATATATTAACGCATTAGACAAGGGGTGAATAATCTAGTGTGGTGCTACTATAGTATATAGGTGTACATGTAGATTTGGGCCTCTGGTGCATTGAGATGATAACTAAAAAAGATCTGGTGTGATACGGCGCATGTTATTATGGTATGCATGGAATCCAGGCCTCTGATAGATCTTGATTAATGGACAGTTGATCGGGTGTGGGTGTATACATATGAGCTTAGGTGAAAGGATCTAATGTGTGTAACGATGCGGTTTTGAATTCAACCCGGTGGGTCAGTGATGAACCGAAGATTGACCGGATAACGGATCCAGATATGGAAGCAAGAAACAAGACAATGGTCTTCCAAGGCATAACACACCTCTAAAACACTAAGATGACCCTCCATGAGGTCAAGGAACTCAAGGGAAACAAAAACATGTGAACAAGGAATAAAACTAGGTCTCTAGAGATACGAACCATCCCTATGACGCTAAAGTGACTTTCCATGAATTCACGGAACTCAAAGAAATAACTGGAAGTGAAGTCTAGGATAAAAAGGTTAAATGGTACCCTATGGCACCTCTGACAACCGAAGGGACGAGATTTAGTCCAAACTAGACCATGTACGCCATTAAATGGCTTAAACAAGATCAACAAGGTCAAGTGGGAGCAAATGAAACAAGGTTAGCCTGTCTAGGCAACAAACCAAACAAACTCACAAGGCAGCTCCATTTCGGTCGACCGAAATGGAGCATCGGTCTGCTGAAATGAGCCAGGAGAAAAGAGAAGAAAGAGCTCCTAGTTCGGTCGACCGAAGTGACAAACTGGTCGACTGGTTTGGGGCTCGAGATTAAAAGATGAGTTTCGGTTGACCGAAATAGAGAACCGGTCTACCGAAATGGGCCTCAATAGTGAAAAAGGCTACTGAAATTGGAGTTTTTACTGAACAATTGAAATCCAAAGGGGTTCGGTCGACCGAAACAAGCCACCGGTTGACCAAAACTGGTAGAAAATGTGCATATGAACCTATTATGCACCAAAATGAAGAAAAGACCCTAAGTTTCAAATGGATCCCCCATAGCATGATCAATTTACATTATAAGCTAATGTGTGATGATTTGAACATACACGCAAGTGTAATATGGCATTTTAAACATGCTACAATGGCCTACGGCCTCATTACATTCCATTTACAAGATTTGACATGCCAAACCTCAAAGTTAGAAAAAATTACATTTTTAAACAAAAGATGGCGCCAAATGAGTACAAGTGCAAATATGAACATGCTTGGCCCTTGGCCTCATGTCATACATATCAAATACATTGAAAAGAGTATACTTATGTACACTTTACATAAATGGAATCAAGAATACATGTTTTGATATGAAAAACTACAAAAATGGCATTTCATGCCAACACTTGCATGAAATGAAAACTTGAAGCTACAAGCCATCCCAATGAACGACAAGCATCACGAACCAAATCTTCGTACCTGAACAAATCCCCCAGTAACTTCAGGGTGAGTAAACAGGTTTACTCGTAGAGAATGAGCATGCATCGACTCGATTTCTTTCAGATTTTTAGACTGACATGTAATGGTTTAAAAGGGATCATGCCACCTAGTGTCTACGTCAAAGGTTAGACTCAGGGAGCATCCTAAGCTACCTTAGAATATAAACAACAAGAATCATGATATATATACATATATGAAATGTGACAGCCCAAGTTTTGTAAACCCGGTGCGTTAGTGATGACCAAAAGATGACCCGATAATGGATCCGAAATGCAGAATCGAAAGGTGAAACAACGGTCTCTAGAGATACAATGCATCTCTAAGACACCAATGTGACCCTCAATGAGGTCACAGAACCCAAAGGAAACAAATGCAGAAGTGTCGTTTCAAAAACAGACAAAAAGAACCTAGGGGTAAAATGGTCATTTTGTAAAAAGTGGATTCAGGTGCTATCGAGCACACCGCTGGAAAGCCAATGACAATTTAGTCAAGTTCAAAAAAAAGTTTACTCAATTTGGAGTCCGGACGGGGGAGAAAGGTCAAAAACAAAAATGATGTCGTGGCGGCCCGACGAGGACAACCCACCACTGCTGCAACTGAGAGTAAAAACGGGCATCTAAACGGACTTTTTTGGAAAAACTCAAAGAAGAAACCCCCCCTAAAATCAATTTTCCTACCCCAATTGTGTACGAAAACAAAAAAAAAAATGCATTGTAAAATGCCCAGAATGCCCCCAAGAAAATCAGGTCAAGAGGAAAAAAACTAATCTGAGCTACTGCCCAAGTTTTGGAAATAGGGCTTCGGGATGTTTTTAAATTACCTAAATTGAAAATGCAATCTTAAAATGCACCCACAAGACCTCCGGAAGTTTCAGATCGGTCGTGACGATTTTCAAAAAAAAGTCGATGAATAGTACCAATTACATTTGTACTAAAAATTTGCAAAACCTGGCAGCAAAGATTTTTTGGAAAAATATTGATTTTTGATGGCCAAGATAATGTTTTCTGGAAAAACACAAAGAAGAAACCCCCCTCAAAATTTAGTTTTCTACGTGACTCTTAAGAAAAAAGGAAAAAAACACATTGTAAAATACCCGAAATGCCTCTGGAACAGAATAGGGTAAAACTCCCTAAAAATGCTACTTAGAGTTTTTGTTTCATCAAGGAAGGTATTGTTTGCCAAAGTGAGCATGCAAGTGTATGTAATATGATAAAATAGATGTGCTACAATGGCCTATGGCCTCATTACAATACATTTACAACAATTGACATGTCAAACCTCCAAGTTAGAAAAATTACATTTCATAGACAAATCATGAGCATGCTAACACTTGCATGTGAACAAGAATGCTTCTAAAGAAGCTCAACTCAGCAAATCACCTAAGCAATTGCAATCTCCAATCTTGTATCCTGTACCTAAAATATGCCCCAGTATCGTAGGGGTGAGTAACATAAAGCTACTCGTAGGAAATAAGCATGCATCGACCTAAAGTTTTACAAGTTGCATGATTTAATTATTGTGGTTCATTCCACCTAACGTCTATGTCAAGGTAAGACTCAGGGAGCATCCTAGCTACCTAAGATCATTTCTAGTATCAATCACCTCATTCATGTAATTTTAACAACATAGGGTCATGCTTACACAAAGCAACAACATAGTGGTTCTCAAGGTTATCAACTTAAAGTCTAAAATGCAACATCAACTAAATATAACAATTTAGCATAATTAGAATATCTAATACCACACATCAAGACATAGATTCTCTAGGTTATCAACTAGCAATCTAAAAGTGTGAAATCAACTAAATATGGATGTACTTAACAACATCAAATCGCCAATTACCAAAACCACAAGTCACAATTAAACATTGGTTGTCAACTTGGAATTGAATGCGAAATCAAATAGTGGGAGACTTGGACATCACAGCTCGGATTTTCGCCGAGACAAGGCAAATTTGGAGCTACTAACCCCCAGGCAGCCTACCCAATGCGCGAACTTTATAGGGCTTATTTGGAGCTACTAACCCCCAGGCAGCCTACCCAACGCGCGAACTTTTGACTTAGAGGACTCTTATCCCCGTACTAGAGCCAAACCCTAGCCATCACAGCTTAACAATGTCCCAAGCAACTCCAAAATAAATAAGTTAACAACTTATATACATATTAAACAGTACACGAAACTACCTTCATGCACAAGTAGGTTGTAACCACACAACACATGCTCTAAATCCACAACAACTATAGGATGACAATGTCGAATCTTCAGAGCGCGATTCGTTACGCGCTATAATAACATCACATGTCGAATCTTCAGTGTGCGATTCGCTACACGCTATAACAATATAATCCAATATTAAAAATATAATTTATAAATCTATTACAAGTCCAAAATCATGCTTCAAACATACTATCAATGCCAATTTCAGGATTTAATCATTAAAGCAATAGAAACGGAATTTAATCAAATAAACTAATTAAATTCCCTAGCTTTCAAATCTCAATCAAATGGCCCCTAATTAATGCATATTATACAATATAGCATAGTATATACATACATTCACTAAAATCTCAATTAGGCCAATGGCACAACAAGGTAGAATTTAATTATATCATGATAATTAAACTTCTAAATTTCAAAGCAACTTCAAATGGTCCCAATTTAATATATACTAGTACACAAGTCCTAGTCATCATGATTATCAAGTAAAAAACTTAATTGGGCCAAGGGAACCATTAAATAGATTTTAATTAATCATTTAATTTAAAATCTCTAGATTTTCATACTTATCCAAATACTCTCAAATTAAAGTATGTTAACAAACATGCTAAGACTTAATTTAAAAGCATATTACAAGTTCATTTCATGAAAAGTATGGCCATGGGATTTAATCTTTCACCAAAGATAAATATTAAACAAAAAGTGCAATTCTTATTCAATTAATCCCAATTTAAAATATGTTAACAAACATATTAAAACATGATTTTCTAGCATGCCACAATTCCATTCTAAGTTATACACATCTTTGTGAATTAAATTTCATACAAAGAAATAATTAATACTAATTTTCTAGAATTGATACAAGGCATGCAATTAAGTTGCATAATCATGCTAAACACTCAATACAACACACACAAAAGCCTAGAACATCCCCTACCTCAATTTGAGATGAAAATCTCAAAAGCCACCAAATGGAAACCGCTCCGAATCCGACGAAACTTCTAGGTTTTGTCGGGGACTACACCGTGCACATAAACCCCAAGGAAGCCCCATCAAAATCACAACTTGACTTCAAACCCAAACTCAAAGAATGGTCAGAAATGGGTTCTAATAAGGGTGAAAGAAGCGCGTAGTCAACACGAACACTAAACGTAAAGGCCCTTCTATGTTCTGACGAAGGAATGAAGCTCAAAAGAGGAGAGAGAAGGTGGCAGCCTCCCTTGGGCTGCCATGGAAGCTTCAAGTCGTGCAAGAGAGTGGGGAAGATGAAAAAATAAAATATCTCACCCCCCTTTTATAGAAATCTCAAAAAGTGCACCGAACGAGCCCCGACGAGTCTGAAAAAGTGAAATTTGAGCAGATGGGCTCAACTGACAAAACTCTGTGAACAAAAAAGATTCAAAATGAGAAAATATTAACAAAGGAAGAAACGGTGTCAAAAACTGAGTCCCGAGCAGAAAGTTATGCCCCAAACAAGTTTGGCGCTAACTAGGGCCAGAAATCCTGAAACTGGAAAATAATGACCAGAAGGAATTTCTAAGAGTACACGACTCGATGAAAAGTGAAAATGAATCCCATACGAGGATCCAGGCTCAAAACAAGGCATTTAGCAATAACTTTCATTAATTGCACAATGACCCCTCCAAAAAATGAAAACTGCACTAATGGCCCGAATGAAAATATCTTCCAAAAATATTTTCTTAAAAACCCCTGAAATTAAATATCTTCAAAAGATATTTATGAAAAATACCTCAAGAAAAGAAAATAATTTCAAAGAACTTTGCATCCATGCCCCTATGGACACCGGGAGCAACCAGAGTACTTTTTTGCAAAAGTAAAGATACGTATTTCGTGGAAACCACTCAAAATGGAGATACATGAAGTCAAAAACCAACTTCGAACATAAAAAGTGTGGTTATGCCAACAAAGTGTTAAACGGGAAAAAGACAAAATAGGGAAAATGACGAAATAGGGAAAATGACGAAAAGTGAATAGTGTCGAAAAACGAAAAATGTGGAAACGACTCGGTCCTCAAAAGAAGTTGTCAATCCACATAAACGAGTCTCAGAAATCACTCCAGAGCACTCGAGATGACACTAAGCGAAAAGGAACTGAACTCATAAAGGAAAGACAACGGAAAAAAATATATATATATCTGTGAAAATTCGGGTCATTACATGAAACAAATCAAGGTTGGGATAATCCAAAGAACACGATAAGAAGGATGCTTGAAAACAGATCAACAAGAATTGCATTATCAATCCAATTTAGCAAGGTTTAGAATAATCCAGATAACACGACAAGAGAATACCAGAATACAAGGATCACATAATCTATGCAATTTACATGATTGGAACATACCAATTAACATGATAGGAAGTATACTCGGATACAAGTTAACAAGAATTTCATTATTAATGCAATTAACATGATTGGAGCATTCCAAATTAATACGACAAGAAGTAATATATGAAATCATGAACAAGGCATAATATCTATGCAATTAAACAAGGATGGAACATTCCATGAAACGCGAAATAACTTACACATGTAATCAAGAACAAGGCATAATATCTATGCAAGTAACAAGATTGGAGCATTTCACATACACAACAAGTTTAAATCTTCAAGGAATAGCAACTTGAAATTTAAAGATTGAAATCAACCAATGTGGAAACTCGGATATCGCCCAGATTAAAACCGTACTCTTGAGATCACTTTAGGGCTACTAACCCATGGGTACCTTTCCCCTAGTGCGCACTATAGTGTAGGAGGACATTCCCCCGTACTAGAACTAAGTCCTAGCAATGTCAATTCTTGATTGATATCCAAAGTCCCAAAATTAATAAGTTGTGCAACCAAGATAGTATCAAAATACAAGAAATGCATTAACTACGTTCTATGCACAACCATGATTTTGGAACACACAAGTCATGCCCTAAGTTCATCAACTATAATGGCATGTGAAATTTCAAGAAATCAGAGTATGCATCTATATAGATTAGAACCAAGATATATATAGCATATGGAATCCATTGAAGGAAAAATATCACAAGTATAAGATACATGATTTAATTATTTACAAAACAATACATAAATAATTAAATCGTTCCAAGACAATTGTGCTAGTTCATTAAACACATTAATGAAGTCAAGATACAAGGGGTCATGATTAAATCGATGGAAGCATAAAAAGGGAACTTAATCTACTCAAGGGATCAAGTTATCAAGATTTCAAGGTAAGTCCAAGTGTTCTACAAACAAGGCATGTCAAGGATCATGTCAAGGTCAAGTCTAATATCAAGTTACAAGTTCATTTCACACAAGACACTACCATGTGAATTAAGTTCCGTACAAAGAAATTAATTAAATATAAGTTTCAAAACTTATCCAATTATTCTTCCAATTGCAATATTAAGCATGGACCATCTAATTTATGTATGAATTGTCTACCTAAACTAAGTGTGGCACAACCTATCAATTTTAAGCATTACCCATCTAAGTAGCAACAATTGTAGCACACATCAATCTAGAGAATCATGGAATTTGCAATAATAAGCCATGGAATATCTAAGCAAGCATAGATTGTCTACCTACCTACAAGCATGAATTAAATTGTAGAACAACCCATCAAGCATAAGTATAAACCATCAAATTAATTGACAAACCCATTCAATGAAAACCCATGCTTAGCCATCACTAGATTTTCAATCAACCACACATAGACATGCAACTAGTGTAGAGATTAATTCCCAAATAATCACACATAAGACAACATGTGATCAAATAGAGAATCAATAGAAAGAATTAATCCATATGAATCATATAAGAAATAATTCCTAATTTAATCACACATAGACATGTAAATAAACTAGAGAATTAATAGGAAGAATTAAACCATAGAAATCATAGAAATATACCAAGATTCATTAAATTCACAAGGCTAGAACACTAATCACAACAATATATATAAATCCCCAAAAATAAAAATACAAGGGTTTAGATTACACAAGACTTAGGACTCATCCAAGCCCTAAGTGTAGATCTAGCCAATCATGGAGGAGGTGGATGTGGTCACGGAATCAAGATCCAAATATAGCTCCATCTTCTTCTTCCTCTTTTTCTTCTTCTTCTTTGAAGCTCTAGAGATGGAGAGAAAGAGTGGTCTAGAGATGGATCTTGAGATGTGCCTCCACTTCCTCCTTTTCTTCTAACCATAATCTCTAACTTTGCTAGAGAGAGAGATAAAAAATACAATGTAAAAATAAAAAGATAAAAAGCTTATTTACAAATGGGTCTCTTCCCTTTATATAGAAAGTCCTTTTCTTAGTCACTGAGTCAGGAATATAGCCCCAAAAATATCTAATCCCGTACTATGTGATAGGTGGACTTTTGGGCGCGCACGGAATAAGACAGCTCGCTGCCAGCAATGTTCGATCGATCAGAGAAAAAGTTGGATCGATCAGAGAAGTTGGATCGATCAGAGAAAAAGTTAGATCGATCCAACTTGGCAGTTTTTCAGCATTGGCCTCCTTTTGCTCCAAATCAGCCTCTTTTTGCTCCGGATCATCACTAAGACTTAGTTTGACTCCAAAAAGGCCTTAAGAATCCATTTTTAGCCCATTTTAACATTATTGACCTGAAATAGACAAAAACACAAATAAGTACTAAAACGGGTAAATAAGTCCTAGAACACTCAAGCTTAAGGGGTTTAAAAGTGTACTTTTCAGTGCTCATCACACCCCCAAACTTAAATATTGCTAGTCCCTAGCAATGAACTACGAAGTAAAGAAATGAAATGAACAACTAAACAACTAAACAACTATAACTAGAAAGCAATAAATGGATAACACTACTTTTGTAGGGAACGCGATTGCACTTAGCATATGCAACAAGCCTTTTAAACCCCTAAGTTACCCCTAGTGGACGAGTGAAGTCTCGTGAGGGTTTCCAGAAATGATATCCACAAACATTAAGCTCATTCTTTCAAAAGAGACACCAATAGTGCAAACAAGCATTGGGAGAAAACTACCTCAAGTATGCAATTTTTCAACTCTTTCCAAGCAATCTCCTAAAATCTCAACATCAAACAAGCAAATATGGTCCTCCACACATCAAGAAAATGATCATGCAAATCAAAACAACTCTAGAATCCTTTTTGAGTGGTCCGGCATCAATGTATTGCTATTTTAGCCAACTAAAGAATTAATCACATCCTTACACTCAAACTAGCACACAAATCTAGTACCGATCATCAAGACAAAAAGTGGACCTTTTATTAAAGCTTTATTAATCTAGGTGCGCTTATTCTTTTCACTCATCATTTTTTTTTTTTTTTTTTCTAATCCTACGGATCAAAGATGGAAGCATGGTGCAATATGTTGATCTATTAAGTTTTCTAGCGATTCATGAGGTCAAGTGTTAGGTCAATGACTCCCAAACCAGACGGCTTTAGGGCACTAGGTGTTCAAACACCCCTACGGACTTACAAGCTCAAATCAACTAGGCTACAAATCAAAATAACGTCTATCTAATCATTTCCCACTTCTCACCTTTTGGGAAAAGTCCTCACTTTTTATTGCTTTTGCAACTTTTTTTTATTTTTTTATTTTTAAAGCAAGTTCAATTATTAACCTAGAGTTTGGGCCCTCCACCTTTCGGCGCGAGAAATTCAATGCTTGATGAGGCTAGAATCCCGGCTACTTAGTGAAAAGGGATTGTTATCCACATTTATTAAGAATGAAAGCTTTCAATGCAGTACTAGCTCAATTGGGATATAACCAATTCAATAATCAACAAAGCATGTACCCCACAAATAAATGCTAGTGTGTGCCTGTGCTAATGTAGAATTCTAGAATGAATCTCAAAACAATCACAAAATGTAATACCCCGATATTTTAAAAGGATTTATTAATTAAAATTAATTTATATTATATTATTATTATTATTTTTAAATGATTTGTTTTATTTAATTAGATGCGTTGATAGTTGTGATTTGTTTTATTTAATTAAGTGCCTAGATAAATTGTATTGTTTTAATTAAATTATATTTTGTAATTTTATTTGTTAAATTTATATGGTGTTTGATTTGTGGAATGCTAGTTAGTGAATTGTTTATTTGATTTGTGTGATTTTATGTTTGTGTAACTTTATTGTTAATTATTGGTAGCTATTAAATTTAATTTCATTATTTTAGGTATTTAAATTATTTGGATTGGGATTAAGGGAAGTTGGACCGACGGATGTGGTATTGGGTTTGAAGGAAGTCTTGTTGGGTTAATTAGTAAAGGCCCATGGTTGTGAGGATATTTAATAATTATCTTTGCATAATTATACCTATATAATTACATGTGTATAAATTTAAATTCATTATTAAATCATGTGGAGGAGTATATATGTCAATATAAATATATATTGATATATATAGGTATATATAATTTATTTAATAATGATTATATATGGAAGGTAATATATATATATATATTTATATTAAAATATATTTATGTATATATATTATTTAAAAGATAAATATTATTTATTTTATATGGTAATCATAATGGGAAAAGGATTTAGCTTTTTGATGTGTATAAATAGACACATAAGACTTTAGGGTTAGGAGTTTTTCCACGTTAGAAAAATAAGAGAATTAGAGAGGGAAGAAGAAGGGCTAACGAAGAGGAGGCTGGATCAAAGAACGAAAGAGGAGGCCGGATTTAGAAGAGACAAGCAAGTTCTTCTCTACTTCTCCTCTTAGAATTCATAAACCTATAACCTTGAGTATCAAGATTATATTTTTATTTGTTTGATTAAAAATAATTTATTAATCGGATTAGATGAACATGTTTTTCGTTGCAAAGTGATTGATTTAAACATGTGAATATAGATATGTATTGTTATGATAATTTAGTTTTGTATGAGAGGTTGTATTAATAAGGTTTTATTTTCTATAATTTTTATAGTTTGTTTTTGAGTTGGTTTAGCATGGTTAATTAAATTAAAGAGATCTTAATATAATTATACGTGTTCATATTTTTCCAAAAATAATTAAATTAAGCTTTTGGAATTTTTCTAGAATTTTCTAGAATTTTATGAAAATTTTCTGGAATTTTTGTATTTTATTTTAGAGTTTATTTTGTATATTTTGTATAAAATATATACACTATTTATATAAAATACCGAGGCTTCAAATCGGTACACCCAAATAAAGGGCTGGGATTCGGTGCAGTAAGGTGTATGGCTCTTCAATGCACTTAAATCAGGACCTTAGGATGGTCCTGATGATCATGGATTGATTTGGTGTAGTGAGGTGCAGGGAGAGATGATACACCGCAGATCTGGACCATTGAAGATGGCGGATTGATTCGGTGCAGCACACCTGTAGGGACGCGGTACAACCAACCAATAGGAGTGCGCCACGTCAGCAAGAGAAACAGCCAGCGCGTGTGGCAGCGCGTGGCCGCACGTGCACGCGCGTGGAAGCACGTCTCAGTGCGTGTGAGCTTGTGCTCACTCTCCAGCGCGTGTGAAGTCGTGTGGGAGCACGTGCGCGCGTGGAAAAAGGTGTGAAAGCGCGTGCAGAGTGTTTAGGAGAGTGTAGGGGCGCCTAGGAATGTGTTTGGTGTCTCGAAAAGGTCATGTGAAGTCAGAAGAGGTCCTAGAATAAGTTTTGAGGTGTTCTTGATTTTCTAAAAGTTGTAGAGTGTTACTAAGATATTTAGTAGCCTTTAGTTTGTGTAAATATAATAAATTAATGATTTATTATGGAAGGGAGTGAATATATATATATATATATATATATATATATATATATATATTTATTTATTTATTTATAATTATATATGGGTATATATAGTTTATTTAACTTGCGATTAGGATGGAAGGAAGTATTTATATATATATATACATATGTATATGTATATATAGTATAGAATGTATTATACGCATGTATATTATATAATATATGTGTATATGTGTATCATTTAAGATAATTAATATTATTAGTCTTATTTGGTATATCTAGATAGGTTGGGTATTAATTACGGATATGCTTATTATATGCATAAGATGTATATGTATGATTTAGCTTATTAATTAAGTTTAAGGTTGGTACATGGTTGAATTGTAAGCATGGATGAGGTGCCAAAGGCTTAAATATATTGCCTTATTATTTGTATGGATAAAATACATACATGGAAAGCATGGATGAATTGCTAATTAAAAGTATAAATATATATACTTAAGGAGGCATGGTTGAGTTGCCAATATATATAGATAAATATATTCATAATGGCATGGTTGAATTGCTATAGCATAATTAAATTGCTATGTGTATTAGATGATTAAAATTTATTTATGTGTGCGGTAGGTATAAGATTGAATTAGAATTAGATATTTTTAAATTAGAATAATCTAGTGGTTACATGTTAGTGTATTATTTTATATATATTAATAAAATAATATTGGTGGAGACGTGGATGATTTGTCAAAGCTTAAATTTTAGATTATTCCTTTAATTGTAATTTATTACTTAAATGGTTAAATTACTGTTTAGGATGGAATTAAGGTAAGTGTAGTTTATTTTATAAGAAAATTATAAATGATGGATTTGGTCTAGGTATGATTAATAATTAATCATGGATGAATGGTTTTAACACTTTAAATGAACCTATTAATAGATAGGATTATTGTAATATATATAGGTATTTATATATATTAGTAGCATCGTTTATTAAAGTTAAAACTTTATTTGGGATGGTTTTAGTAGAGATGATCTGTTTATTGGTTTTCAGAGGTTTGGTAAAGAGAGCTTGTTCGTAGGGTTTAACCCGCGATTTTTTTTTCAGGTTATTAGAAGTACAAGTCTCAAGGTTGAGGATCCGCAGCTGGAGGACTTATCCATTCTTTCGGTTTATTTAAAAGTAGGATATTAGTATTTCATTTGATGTTAGAGTTTAATAATGAACTTCTGGATAGGGGATTTTGGAGTAAGGGGTCCTTGAGTTACAGGATTCCCGAGTTGTAAATTTTGGAGAATTATTAATGGAAATTTTATGTATTAGTTTTTCTTCAGCTTATTATTTATTCTTTTATTTCATTTTGTACTCTGTGCTTGTTTAAATACTTTAATTGTTTTGATATTCTCCTGATTTTGTGCGCGGACTTGATCAACCCGTATTCCGAAATTAGGGGGTATGACACAAAATCAGGATGATGTGGACCACAAGTGCAAGCAAGATATCAATCTTTCGAAAAATTTACTCCTAAATGGCATCCACAAGGCATACAAGGAGTATTGGACTCTCAAGTCAAGCAATTTTTAAATTTTAAGCAATATAGTCCTCAAAAGAAAATCATAACTAACATCAATCCCAAATCTCAACATGCAATTAAAACTCAACTTTAAGTAGAATGAAACAAGACACCTTGCCCCCAAACTTAAACCACACATTGTCCTCAATGTGCAATGAGAACAATGGAAAAGATGGAAAGAGTATACCGTAGTGGTGAAAACGTGAAGCCCGGCAATGATCCAATTTGAAAGACGTCTCCCCCAAACTTGGAATCAACAACCTACTTTAATAACCACACTAGCAAACTCACATCAAATATCAAATGGGATAAGAATAATCAAGCATTCTAAGGCAATATAGCACAAGGTGAAAGAGAGATATGAGATCAAGCCCTAACTAAAGCATAAAGTATGCATGACTACACATAAGGGCACAATGGTGAATCTTTTTATATTTTTCACTTAATGAAAGCTAGTATATACAAAATATAAGAAAAATAAAGAATAAAATGTATATAAAATGAAAAATTAAGAATGTAAAATGCTCAATTTCAACATGAAAGCTCATGCAATCCTTATCACAGTTCCTAGCAATACATATGAACCCAAAGCAAATATCTAGGCTTCGCAAGAAATGAAATTTAAAATAGAAATGAGAGAGGAATAGAGTTGTGAAACTCTACGAATACTAGTGTTTAACGTCTCTAGCAAGACGTTAGGTCAACTCACTAATCAAAAGAATCAAAAACTGGATATGAAACATCCTTATTGACCCTCTTTTGCATTTTCTCATTTGATGCCTCACTTATGACAATGAAATTATCCTCCAAAAGAATAACTTGAAAAGAAATGAAAGAGTTGATTTCGTTCCTTTCCTCCACGGTCTTGAAAACAAAATCAATCATAGTTAGCCTTGCCTCAATTTTGTGCTCTTGAAATGTATTTAAAGAATCACTTCCTTTGTGAATTGACAAGTCAATGTCTTTCAAAGACTCATTTGGAATATTAAGGAACACCTTCTCTTCATCCTTTTTCTCCTCCTCAAAAATCATTATATCCTCACCTTCCAAGTAAGCTAAGGAGTCCATTAGAGAGTTTATTTCATTTTTGGAACTTTCAAAGTCAAAACCACAATTTTTATACATTTCAAAAACTATGATGTCTTGACCCTAGGGGTGCACAAAATAATGCATAACACCTTGAGTTTGGAAAGTGTCAAGTGGACATCATAGTTTAAATTTATAAACTGCTTAACACCGATATTATGTAGTATGAGTGAGAAGGGGTCGTCCCAAGGGATTATGGGGATTGAGCAATATCGTGGAATCACAATTAGGGCTAGTAGGTTGAGTGATTAAACAATTGGTTGGTTGGTTGATTAAAGAACAACTAAATTAAACTAAGTAATAGCAAAAGAGTGCAACTAAGAGTAAGTAAAAGAGAGAGAGAGATCTTGGGGTTTAGAGATCACCACCAAGCAATGCATTTCTATATTATTGACAAGTGATTAATGAGGGCAAATGGTGTGTTGCAATATTGGTGTGTGTGAATTTGGTTGATTCAACAAGCAAGAATGACTAGTTAAGCATGTATTGTCTAAACATCATGTGAAACGCACAATATATCAAAGCAATGAAGCATATATTGTCTAAACAACATGTGAAAGGCACGATAAATCAAAACAAGTCATTAATCATTTCATTAAGCTCACAATCCAAATACAACCTAAGGATAGAGACAAAAGTGATGATCCGGACAAAAAGAGGCTGATTTAATTCATGCTTGTAGGTAGGTAGACAATCTATGCTTGCTTAGATATTCCATAGCTTATTATTGCAAATCCAAATTGATGGGTTGTGCTACACTTAGTTTAGGTAGACAATTCATACATAAATTAGATGGTCCATGCTTAATATTGCAATTGGTAGTCGCATTTTGTTCACAACAATGTATTCCCCATTAATAGAAAGCAAGTGGTTAATTACATGAG
Source organism: Cornus florida (assembly GCF_030987335.1). Taxonomy (NCBI): domain Eukaryota; kingdom Viridiplantae; phylum Streptophyta; class Magnoliopsida; order Cornales; family Cornaceae; genus Cornus; species Cornus florida. Next base: position 84,767,429 of record NW_026775577.1, on the reverse strand, counting down.
CTTAATGGTGATTCCAACACCCTAAGACCTCTCTTTATATCTCTTAAATCCCTACCTCTAACTAGTTTACTTTACTTGATTTTAATTTCATTGCACTTTAGTTTAATCAAACCAATCTCTCTCTTTGCAATCTTATGATACATTAGAGTCAAAGTTAAATTCCAACACGTATAATCCCTTAGGACGATCCCTACTCACTCTTGGTACTTTAATAGTAGTGTTGGTAGTGGTTTTTATAAATTTAAACTTGACCTAAAAGGCTTTTCTTGAACTGCACATTCACTACATCAATTTGGCGTATATCGAGCAGCCTCGTCATTTGCCGCACTTGATCTGATCCTTCGTGCTTCGTCCCTCTGCTCAGGCAAAACACCATCTCATATATATGCCATAATCGGATCTATCCAGCTTGGCTCATACGATATGACATTCACTTGCCACGGATCCGAGCTTGACGATTCCTCCAAGATAAATGGCTGGCACAGCACACCAATCGGAATCACCCTTGCCAATGTTTCACCTGAACAGGATGCACTACAAGCCAACCGATCGGCATCTTCATTACGCTCCCTTGGCAATTGAATGAATCTGATCTAATCAAAGTTGTTGGCCTCATGCATAACGGTTGAACGATATGCTTCCATTGTTTCATCTTTTGTCCCATATTCTCCAGTCACTTGTCGAATGATTAGCTGCGAGTCGCTGTAGGCAACTAAGCTTTTGACTTTTAGCTCCTTGGCCAACCTTAACCCAGCTAAGAGTGCTTTATACTCCTTTTCATTGTTGGTTGCCCTGAACTCAAGCCTGATCGCTTGGCTCAGCGTAGTGCCCTCTGGTGTTTGTAACTTGACCCCTATTCCTACCCCCATCTGATTTGAGAAGCCATCAACGAAGAGTTTCCATGAGGTTTCTTCCAAACATTCATCTGGCTCTTCCACATCATACTCCAGTAAGAAATCAGCCACCGCTTGCCCTTTGATGGCCATTCAGGATTCATACGTTATGTCAAAAGAGCTCAACTCTACTGCCCACTTCGTTATTCGTCCGGATAAATCGGGCTTATGCAGGATCACCCTTATGGGAAATGTGGTCAGAACAACTATAGGATGGGATTCGAAGTAATGCTTGAGCTTCCTCTTTGCATTCACCAAGGATAAAATTACTCGTTCGGCCTTTGAATACCTTCTCTCTGGTTCGGCCAAAGTTTTGCTTACATAAAAAACTGGGAACTGCTTACCCTCAGCACATCGGATTAGAACACCGCTGGTTGCAACGCTAGAAACTCCAAGGTACAAGAAAAGCTTTTCACCTGGTTTTGGGGCATTCAAGACTAGTGAGTTCCGCATATATTCCTTCAGATTAGTCAATGTTTACCTCTGCTCATCCCCCCAGGACTGCTTTCCGTGACTCCTGATTGTATCAAAGAAGGGCTTGCATCGATCAGATAGCTTGAGATGAATTGACTCAATGCCACTATGCGTCCTGTAAGAGCTTGGATTTCCTTGATGATGCTCGGTTCTACATTCCTTAGCAAGGCTTCCGCTTGGGCTAGGCTGACCTCAATTCCTCTGTTGTTGACCGCGTAGCAAAGGAATTGCCCTGATCCAACACCGAACGAGCACTTTGTTGGATTTAATCTCATTCCATACCTTCTTAGTACACCGAACACTTCTTACAAATGCTTCAAATAATGATCCTTATGTTTGCTCTTTATCACCATATCGTCGATGTAAGCCTCCACTGTCCTACCCATCTGATCCTTAAAAATCTTTCTAACCAATCTTTGGTACGTAGCTCCAGCATTTTTCAATCCGAACGGCATGACCTTGTAGCAATAGATCCCTTGCTCGGTGACGAAAGAGGTCTTTTCTTCATCGTTTGGATCCATTGGAATTTGATTATAGCTTGAATAAGCATCAAGAAAGGTTAATTGCTCGTACCCTATTGTAACATCCACCATTTGATCAATCTTCGGCAGTGGAAAGCTATCCTTCGGGCAAGCCTTATTCAGATTCGTAAAGTCAATACAAACTCTCCATTTTCCGTTCTTCTTCTACATTAACAATCCACGTTCTGTTCTTATTTAGATTGGTGAATGTTTATTTTATTTGGTATTTTTGGCATGGTTATGTTTACAACCACGTTCGACAGCCAGTCCGGGTATTGTACCTCTTTAATGAACCCAGCTTATAACAATCGATTAACCTCCTTAGTAATGATCTGTTCCGGGGCGAACCTTCTCTGCTTCTGCTTCACAGGCTTGACGTTCGGATCAACATTAAGGGAATGACAAGAGACAGTAGGGTCGATCCCCAGCATGTCTGAATGGCTCCAAGCGAACACATCTGCATTTTGGGAAAGGAAATCAATTAATTGGCCTTTTTCCTCCTCGGTAAGCCACGATCCTACTTTTGTGGTTCGGTCTGGCCTCAAATGATCGATTTGAACTTCAAACAAAGGCTCTTCGGTTAGCACTGAAGGCTTCTCCTCCCGTTTATGCTGAGGAGAGGTTTCTGTAATTGCTATTGTGTATCAACAGATCAGATGGGAGCTTTTCCCATCCCCGCGGCTTTTAAAGTCACTGAGTAACATTCTTTTGCCGCAACCTGATCCCCATGGATATTAATCACCTTATTCCCATCCGGACTCAGGCATCTCATCATTTGGTGTAGGGTCGAAGGGACTCCCTATACCCTATGAATCCATCCTCTCCCCATTAAAAAATTATAGGAGGGATGGATCTCCACCACCACAAAACTTTCAACTAGGTCCCTTTCAGCTGCTCGGACCATCAATTCAACTGTGCCAATTGGTTCGACTCATTTGCCATCAAACCCCAACAATAGATTTCCAGTAGACTTAAGCTCCTCTGGCTCGATTTCGAGCCGATCAAAAGTGACTCTAGGCATGATATTCGCACTGTTCCCCGGATCGATAAGCATTCTTCGTACTAAACATTCTGCCACCATCAAACTAATAACCAAGGGGTCTTCATGCGGAATCTGAACTCGCATCAGATCTGTTTTATCGAACCTTATCTGCATGGCCGAGCTCTGTTGGTGCAGCGTGTTGACACTACCTATTCATCTCTTCATTTGCGGTTGGCGGAGGCGTGTTCGGAGCAATTCCTCAGATTCTGTGGTCTGCTCAGGCTGGCTATGGATTGCATTTATAATCCAAATGGGCTGAGCGTTGTGGTGGTTTAGTTTTTGGTTTCTCTTGACTTGCTCAGCTGGACGATTTTGCTCTTGTGCCGACTCTTGAACATACCCTGCAAACTCTCCCCTGGCAATCAGCATCTCCACTTTCCTCCTTAGTTTCCTGTATTCATTAGTCTGATGACCAAAATCACTATGAAAAGTACAATGTTTAGATTGATCCCTCTATTCAAGAGGTTGTCTGATTGGCAAGGGAGGACAAAACTTATCTTTGTTTTCTTGGTAGAGCCTCGCCAACGTAACTTTAAGTAGAGTAATCAGGTCATCCTCTCTGGGCCTCTTCTTTACCTTCCAGGAGGTCTGACGCTGCGGCGGAGCTTGCTTCTGCCGTATCTTGGCTTTGGACTCCTCCTCTGTGGAGATGATAGATGTCTTCCTAGCATTAGCTGCTTCCTCCTCTTTTAGACGCACGAAGCCATCAGCTCTCTCATTCAGCTCATCCATCATCTTCGGTGTGTTCACCACTAGACTTGTATGGAACGGAGTACCTCGGGTCATTGCTAGCTTGAATGCTTGAACTGCTGTTGATGGATGACACTCCATAACCATACTTTTAACAAGGTTAAACCTAGTAAGAAAGGTCTGGAGCCGTTCATCCTCATGCTGCTTCATTGTAAACAAGCTCGATACATTTTTTGCCGGGCGTTTATTTCCATAATACTGACTTATGAAATTATCACACAAGTCCTGAAAGTTAGCAATTGAACCTTGAGCCAAATTCTTGAACCAATTGAGGGCTGGACCAGCCAAGCTCGTAGGGAAGCACTTGCACATTAATGGATCATTGTTCGTGTTCAAAGCCATTTTCAACTGAATATGGTAGATGTGATCGATCGGATCGGTTGTTCCATAAAACAGAATGAACACAGGCATGGAGAACTTCCTCGGATTTGGAGCGTTCAGGATCTCGTTAGTGAATGGAGAGGCAACCGTTCTTGCAGACGAATGAAGCACCTCATTCTCCCTTGAAAACCGTGATGGAACCCTCCGATCTGCAGATCTACAGTCGAAACTCCTGTAATCATAGGTCGTCATTGAGGGACGGTAAGGCGGATCGAGTGATCTCTCCTCCATGAATCCTCTCTGCCATGGTGACGAGGTTCCGTGTTGACCACCTCCATTGCTTCATCACGCCACAATCTTCCCTGACTTGGATCAAACGCTATGGCTTCTTCTCGTATGATTCGTTCGCGATGCAGATCCTGGTGGATAGATCCCTCCCTATCCTCTACCTGTCGGAGGTTAGGAGGTAGATCACCTTGCATCATCTCGTCGCGATGAAGATCCACGCGATGCTCCCCTTCCAGATCGTCATGATGAGCAGCATTGGATGACACAACTCCTTCAACTATCGGAGATGGCCTCGGAGCTGCAGGAGCCTCACGACGCTTCATTCCAGCTCACAATTCTGCGTTCTCTTTTCTTAGCGCATCAATCACATTCATCAACTCATTGAGCTTTGACTGCTGGCCATTCTCCAATAGATTTGAGCTCTCTCCTCCGATCATCATGCCGGATCGAAGCAAATTCATTCACTGCAAATTACTGACTAAATCTGAGCTTCGCTAATACGAACACACTAGATCTAGACTCAAGCTTAGCTGAATTCTGACTGCGATTCACCGGATCTAGATTGCTCCGACGAAAAATTCAATAAACTCAGTAATCTCTACCGATCTCAACCACACAACTCATGTAAACCAGGGCTGTGTAGATCGAACTATCAATCTTTCCAAATCAAATGGAATCGATACTTGGCAAAACAAACTGCGATTTCACCGATCACGATTCTACCTTCAGCGATCAAGCTTCTTCCTAATGAAATACTCTAGATCGAATCAAGCTGAATCAAACACTAATCAATCCTCTTCGCTTTCCACATATGGCGCCATTGAAGATGCAATAATTTTCTCTCTCTAAATTGACAGAGTTTCATTACACTTCAAACATTTCGATCTCTTCTTTCTTCTTTCTCCTCTCTATTTATAGACAATTTACATTCTTCTAGAAAATTCCTAACTAACTTTCACCATTGAGCCCATCCTTGAGGCTATACAGTCATGGGCCTGATCGCTCTTTGGGGGCCTTCAGCTGCAACCCCTTATACCAGGTCTGCTTTATGGACGCTTAGTTTGGGCCCAGGTCGATTACCAAGCCCAACTTCATTATGTGGGTTAGATCCAGCCCAAGCTGTCTTTGGCATCCTCAGGATTCTATGTATATACAAGAGCTTGAAAAGAGAGAAGATTTTGTACTATATATATATATATATATATATATATCTCTTTTTGACTTTACCATGTTGATTTCGGTATAAGAAGCTTTTAATGGCAACCTGCTAATCTAAAATTAATAAATGAAACTTCACTAAATCATACAAATATGCACGTCTTCCTATTATATATAAAATGAATCTCTTTCTCACTCAAGTGTTTGACTTTTTAGAATTTGATATTCAATGTGTTATAGATGTAATGTAAAACTCATGAAATAGAACATGTCGTCATCGAATCCTCCATGTGCACGGGAAATGCACAAGGATTGTGTGTTTTTGCGCTATATTTTCCACTGGATGAGTCTCAGATGTTTGGTCTTTGAAGTTGGAGTATTGTGTGCGAGTTAAAGAAGATGAACAGTGATAGACGGCATAAGACTCTGTTTGGGTCGTGAGAAATTACGTTTAGGTGTGGTGTTTGGGTTTGCGGGTACAAAGAAGGGCATTATTGTCCTTTCATATTTCGAAGGGCACTATGGTCATAAATACTCCAATTTTGTGTCACGTGACAGCCCAGCCATGATATATTCTACCTGCGCATTGTCGGATGGAGCAAACTGTAATAAAAATAATAGTTCAGGGTGTTTTTTGTTATTTTTATAGTTTAAAGGTGTTTCTTCTAATAGGACAACCGTTTAGAGGGTTTAGTGCACTTAACCGGAGAATAAACAACACATGTATACCTCTTCCCCCTCCTTGACATATATATATATATATCATTTATTAAAGGCAAGTCAATAAGTGTTGCCCAAGTATAGACTCTAGAGGAGGGTGAATAGAGTCTTTGGCAAAACAATGGCCAATTTTCAGTTTTGCAAATTCTACTAAACCCTTCTAACAATTATGCATTTATCAAGATATAAAAATGAGCAATTAATAGCATAAATGTAAAAGATATAAGGGAAGAGAGATTGCAAATATTCACACGGCGATTTTAGCGAGGTTCGGAAACTCCTAGTTCTCAGCTCAAGACCCCTCTTGAGACTTCCTAATCCACTAGTGCACCTCCTTACGGGTGGAGAGCAAACCTTTACATGAAGTAACTCCTTGCTTCACTTTGCTAAGAGACAACCTCTCTTAGTCTTCCTTTAGGTCACACCAACCCTTACAAATTGAAGCTAGCTTGTTTCTTCTTCCTTGGGCCACACAAGCCCTTACAAATGAATATCAAATTTGTTGCATACAAATATATCTCTCAAATATTGATATGCAAATCAAAGCTCACAACTAGAGTATATATGATAGATTGAAGCTCAATACTCTATGAATGATATGGGATGAAAGAGTATGATATGAATGAAGAACAAAAACTCTTATAATGCTAGAAGATGTCTCTCAAGTGTAGTAACATAAAATCCCGAAGTCCCCTTACTCTATTTATAGAGTTTCAGCGGCTAATTCAAAAATATGGCTGTTGTGCACACTGCCCGAGAGGAAATAGCCGTTCAGATTCGAATTTGTGCTGGTTCGGTCGACCGAAATGAAACACCATTGTGTTTCGGTTGTCCGAAATAGTTCAAGGTTGGCTGTCACTCTTTATTTCGGTAGACCGAAATGAAACACCATTGTGTTTTGGTCGACCAAAATACCTTCCTCCTTTGATCAAAACTCTCTGTTAGAATCGGTCATCCGATTCATATTGTGTAATACCCCTAGTTTTCAAAAGGATAAAATAGGAATTTAAATTTTAGATTTTGATTTTGATTTCATTTGTATTTAATTATATGACTTAGTTATTTAAATTAATTGTTTTAATTGGTGAAATTATTTTATGTGTATTTGCTTAATTGCTTAATTATAATTTATGTGTTTAATTTAATTGTTGAATTGAAATTATTTTAATTTAAATTATCTGATTAGTTTGTGGTTTTACTGTAATTGTTTTATTTGTGAGTTAATTTAATTATTTGATTAATTTATGGTTTAAATGGATTATTTGTTTTTTTTTGTTTTATATATAGTGTAAATTTAGGGTTTTCTTTTGTGAGTTTTAGCCGTCAAATGTTAGGATTGGAATTAGGGTTAGGGTTTTATAGACGGCTATATATATTTAGGTTCTTTTACGTCTGATAGGGAAAAAAACCCTATTCACGAAATAGTTTCTTTTAGAGGAAAACAGAGAGAGTCTCGGAATATAATCTGTGAGGCTAAAGGAGGAAGACTGGAGGAAGAACAGAGGGGCTGCTTCTGGATGGAACCAAGAAGCAATAGAGGAAGGGAACTGTGAGCAGAGCAGAGGGGAAACAAACTTAGAGAATTCTGAAACTTAAATTTAGAGACGACGCTTAAGGTTTCACACCGAAATCTAAAGACAAGTTTCAGTCTATTCCTCTCCTGTAAACTTGTGTTCTGTGCATCTTATATAGACTCCAGGAACTTAAATAAACTTTTAAAAATAGACTTTATTCATGCTTGGTGTTTTCTGGAATCTGTTCTGCGTTTTAGGTTTAAACTTATTCTTGCATAAACTGTGTGTGTAGTTTAAGTTTTGTTTGTCAATTGGTTCACATAGGGATAGGAGGAGTCTCTAGGGATTTAAGAGCATTAATGGAACCTTAAAAATCTTAAAAAGATCTGGAATAGAACACTGGACTTCGCCGGAAGCATAGACGGCAACCGGACGAAGCAGAGACGAAGCAATGGAGCAGAGACGGCTCTCAGGGGAAGAGAGCCGGCTCCCTAAATGAGGGAGCCGGCTCCCAAGAAGGTAGAGCCGGCTCTCCATGAGGGAGATCTGGCTCTGGAAGATGAAGAGCTGGCTCCCATGGGGGGGAGCCGGCTCCTTTGAACAGAAACCCCTTCGGGGGTATTTCTGGTGATTTTTGATACTTCAGGGGCAAAAGGGTAATTTTGGAGTTTCATGGGGGTTCTTAAATGGTGTACAGAGGATGTTTAAGACTTAAGATATATTGATTCAGGTCATGGGAATGGACAACATAAATTTTAAAATAAGAATGTTCAATACTGTCAAGAAGGAAGGAGAACTAGAATCGTTGGTTGGCTAGCAAATTAAATGAACTGCTATAAAGGTAAGTGTTAGGAATTTATACCAATGATATAAATGACATGTTTCAGTTCCAAGAGGGTTGTTTATGCTATAGTTAGGGTCGTCATGTAATTTTAATTGATAGGTTGCATGCCGACAGGAGTTGTAGGAGTTTTAGTTGCTAGCTTTATTTTAGCGAACTAAATGGACTTGTATGGGAATACTTTTGGGGTTTCATAAGATGTACTTCGGGTAGATTTCTGAGTGTCGTTATATCAGACACATGATCTATAGTGAGGATTAAAGGGACATCATGTAATTTAAGCATTACTTGGCATGCTGTCAAGGATGATGTAGGTTGTGATTACTAGTTTTGTTTTAGCAAACGAACTGGACTAATATGGAGGTATTTTTGGCAGTCTAGTATAATGTGTACAGTAATAACTCTATTTGTCATTATATTGTGCTATGGATGTTAGTTGATGAACTGTTAAAATTTATGTTTGATCAATTGTATGGAATTGGATAATTTAAGTTGTTTATCATTACTTTAACAATTTAAAGGAAGGATTTATGGTTTAATCATATAATGGATGCATGATAGGATCTTAATAATATCTGATTTCTATTATACTGGTTTCTGGATATGTTTGATGTTCTAATGAATGTGCATCATTTGTGGATCATTTGCATTATATGTACCGGTATGGGACGGTGACATATCAGGGATGGATTAGATCAAAAAGCTAAGTCATACCCCTTCATACATATGGAATGGATTAACTAAAATAGTTAACTCCTACATGGATACATGTCCTATCAACTAAAACAGTTGAACGACATAACGGATGTTTGTTTTATCTTTCTGCATTTAAGAAGGAATTTATATATATATTTATGGTACCGTGATACGAGCTTGAGTCTCCTGATCACGGTTAGGGTGCGTATATTGCAAAGGTTGAGTAACTAGATATAGCTAATGTTCCTTGGTAGGTCTAGGTACTTGGCCGCTGAAAAGCGTGTTTTATATGTCACCATCTATCCAGGTTGAACTATGTTATAGGCTAGTGAGCATCCTATAGTGTGTATATATATATATGGACTATTGTAGATATTGCCGAGCTATCTAGGATGTATCTGCGTATCGGGTTTATGTACGGATTGTAGTAGATTGGAACTTGCATGTGGGCCTGACCCACTCCTATTTTTTCAGGTATTTGCCAATACCAGGCTTAGAGATTGATCGTGTTGATGCAGATACAGACACTCACTTTTTCGGTTACATAGGATTTTCTTTCTATTTTGGTTTTGGATTTTAATACTGTAATTTTATTCAAGGATTTGGGATTAGGGGTCCACTAGGTGGATTCCCGAGTTGTACGGTTTTAAATTATATTGATTTAGTATTTCAAGTTTGAGGATTCTTATTTTGGTTTTCTTTCAGCGTATTATTAATTTATTCTTATTTCAGTTTTATTTCCTGCTTGTTTACATATTAATTGTTTAGTATCCCTCGGATCTGTGCTCGGACTTGATCACCCGTGGCTCTAGAATCGAGGGGTATCACATATTGCCTATGCATTTCGGTCTGCTGAAATGAAACTGTTACTTCAGGAGTTGTGTTCTAAGTTAACAGATGAGACAATTTGTGTACAGGACATCTGCACAGACCTTATTTCCATTGAAAATATTTAAGTAAATCAAAATAAGGAAATAAGGAAGTACCCCCCATTTGGATTCAATAAAAAATACTAGAAAATTGAAATCCAACTAAATCAAAATGTAGAAATTCAATTTTAGTACAAATTTAGATTTTCGACAGTTTTGGTAAAAATGAATCCTTATGTAGACCAATGTAGACTTGGTCAAAAATTCTAATAAAATCAGTTTAGGTTAGTTTAAGTATAAAGAGTTATTACCGGGAGAAATTATTTTGAAATAATCATTATTTCAAAACTCAATTTTTCACACTTAGCCAAAAACACAGTTTTTCATGATGCGCATTCTGAGGTCCTAATGTCCGTTACCAACTTATGGTAATGAAGGCTTCTCATGCCTTAATTGTTGACCAATATGAATTACATGATTGATGTGCATAGTCTTAGCATTTCTAGCACAAGTGATGAGTTCTTTCAAAACTTATGCAAGCTTGAACTAACTCACTCTTTAGCAATGACTCCATGTGCAATTATTTATGAATGAAGTGCATAGTCTATTACTAATATATATAGGAACATATGAATGATGATATGATATGCATGATCCTATAGAGATGAGTTTCAAATGGATTCATAAATACTTTGACATTGAATCATAAACACTCACCATCCTATCTACCCCTTTCTTCATGCTTTGTCCATGATCTGTAGGCTTTCAGGTAGACTCGCTTTCTTCCTTTATTTGAGTTGCTTTCTTGCTCATTGTAGTCCAAGCTATCTTTTGATGGACTTTGCATTTGCTTCTTTGCAACTTCATGTCTTCTTTGTATCCATTGCTTTCCTTGATGCGATCTTGAATAATGAAATACTTGGAATGATCTTTATAACTTTACTGAGGTCATTCTATGAATGTTAATAATCTATATAACACTCAATATAAACATTAGTCCTTAAACATCATCAATGGTTTGTTATCATCAAAACCTCTAGATTGTCCTTGGATAGAGTCCTTAAGGTCAACAATAAGTAAAAAGAAAGATTTATCTTTTATTATCAAAATTCATAATCCGTGTGACCCACTGACGAATTTTAGACACTTATCTCTCACTTTACTGCCCAAATATAATTAAATGATCATACAACACTTATAAAAATTAAAAGACCATAATACCCTTATATTAAATGACAATTACCTTTCTATATCTATACTACAAATAAAAGTGAATTCGTTTTCTAATGTTTATATACAATTTATTAGTCATTATAATTCAATAAATATATTAAATCAATTATATAAATTTAGTCAACATATGTAACTTTTCACATACCATGTGACTTTTCAAACAATTGTTTCCTTATAAATTATTATGTTCTTCTACACACATATACATGTACTAAGAAAAGGCACGTGCGATACACATGATGAATGTTTTGTAACTTATAGAATTTTTGTTTTCATTTTTTTTTTAATGGTTAATTTGAAACATGTAACAATAAACCTTATAAAAAAATTGCAATTTTTTTATAACTCTTTTTATATTAATTAATAAATAATTTTTTATATTAATAAATAAATACTGAAATATTTTAAAATTGATAAAATAGATAATTTGTGGTACAGTTTTTTAGAAATTATTTTATTTTTTTGTAAAAATATTCATAATAAATAGATAAATAAATGTTATATGTGATACAGTTTTATAAAAATTATTTTATTTTGTTTAAATATATTCTTGTCTAATTAGATTTTATTTTATTAAAAACTCATAATAAATAGATAATGTGATAGAGTTTTATAAAAAATAAAATAGCTAATTTGTGGTACATTTTATAGAAATTTTTTATTTTCCTTAAATATATTCTTGTTTAACTATATTTTATTTTATAAAAAAAAAAAAAAAAAAAAAAACTCATCATAAATAGATAAATAGGTAATATGTGTTAGAGTTTTATAGAAAATATTTTAAAAACACTTTTTATATGAATTAATAAATATTTTTATATATTAATAATTATTGTCTAATTAGATTACCTTTTATTAAAAAAAATAAAAAAATAAAAACTCATAATAAAAGGTAATTTGTGGTAGAGTTTTTGAAAAATTATTTTATTTTTTATATCAGTTAAAAAATATTTTTTATATTAACAATTCTTTTCTAATTAGATTTTCTTTTATTAAAAAACTCATAATAAATAAATAAATAGGTAATTTGTGTTAGAGTTTAATAAAAACCCTTTTAAAAACTCTTTCTATATCAATTAATAAATATTTTTTATATTAATAATTCTTGTCTAATTAGATTTCTTTTTATTTAAAAACTCATAATAAATAGATTAATAGGTAATTTGTGTTAGAGTTTTATAGAAACACTTTTAAAACCTCTTTTTATATCAATTAATAAATAATTTTTTTATTAATAATACTTGCCTAATTAGATTTTCTTTTATTAAAAAACTCATAATAAATAGAAAAAGAGTTAATTTGTGTTAGAGTTTTATACAAACTCTCTAAATATATATGATAGAGTTTTACTAAGAAACTCATAATAAAAGCTAATTTGTGGTAGAGTTTTAGAAAAATTATTTTTATGTTATATATCAATTAATGAAAATTTTTTATATTAATAATTCTTGTATAATTAGATTTTCTTTTATTAAAAAATTCATAATAATAAATAGATAAATAGGTTAATTTGAATTTTATTAGGTTGATTTTAGAGTTTTATTTTTATTTATAAAACTCTTTTCATATCAATTAATAAATATTTTTTATATAAATAAATAAATAATGAAACTCTTTGCACATTTAATAATAGTGTAGATAAAAACTATTTTTATATAAATAAATAAATACTGAAACACTATTTTTACATAAATAAATAAATACTGAAACTCTTTGGCAGAACTTATGTATTTTACTCTGAAATTATAGACTTCTGAGTTTCTCAAGAATTTTGGATTTCTAGAATTCTTAGGTAGATTTTAGAGTTTTATAGAGTTTTTTATTTTATTTTATAAAAACTCCTTTCATATCAATTAATAAAAAATAACTATTCTTTTATATTCATTAATAATTATTTTATTAGATAGATTTTAGAGTTTTATAGAGTTTTTTTTTATTAAAAAAAAAATACTAAAACTATTTTGCAGAGCTTATGTATTTTACTATGCAATTCTGAATTTCTAGAATTGTCAATTTCTGTACCCCTTCCTCAATTCTCCATGCCTCTATTTATAAGCTTCTTCGATTAATAGGATGATGACATGTGTCCTCCCCTAATAATGACATAATCATAACCGAGCGAGATGGTTATATTATGATAATTATCCATAAAAATAACTATTATTTTTATATGAATTAATAAATATTTTATCGTGGTTGATTTTTTTAGGTAATTTTTAGAGTTTTATAGAAACTATTTTTATAGAAACCTTTTTATATCAATTAATAAATATTTTATCGCGACTGATTTTATTAGGTGATTTTTAGAGTTTTATAGAAACTATTTTTATATCAATTAATAAATAATTTTTTATCTAAATAAATAAATACTGAAATACTACAATAGTGAAACTCACAAGTCACAACAAAAGCTAATTTCTTATCTGGGATAGAGTTTTAAAGAAATTAAAATAGTTTATTTGTGTTAGAGTTTTACAGAAACTCTTTAAATATATCTTTATCGAATGTGATAGAATTTTATTGAAAATAAAATAGATAATTTGTGGTAGATTTTTATATAAATTATTTATTTTCTTTAAATATATATATCATTATATACTTAGATTTTCTTTTATTAAAAAATTCACAATATAAGGTAATTTGTGGTAAAGTTTTAAAAAAATTATTTTATTTTTTATATCAATTATTAAATATTATTATATTAGTAATTCTTGTCCAGTAATATTTTCTTTTATTAAAAAACGGGTTAAATGCAAAAATACTCCCTTGAACTATTGACAAATTTGCAACTAACCCTCCTGAACTACAAAAATTGCAAAAAAAACCCCTAGACTATACAATTTTGTTGCCGATCACTCCATCCGACTGCCGGCCATAAAAAAATGGGCGCGTGAGAATTACGCGATAGACAAACCAAATTTTTTGGACAATAATGCCCTTCCAAATATGAAAATACCAAATTGTCCTTTCTTGTAGATGATTTGGGTATGAAATTGTTCATCTTTTTCCTCCAAATTTTTCATGATTCCTTCTCGAATCACCGAAATCAACAACTTTCTCCAATCTGATTTTCTTAATATGTTCAATCACCATCAGAAACAAACAAATATATATATATAAATATATATATATATAAAATATAAACACACACACACATATATAAACAGAAGGATATGGATCCAATCTGATTTTCATGATGGTGATTGCGGAAGTGAGGAAAGTCGTGTGTAGAGGTGATGGTGGTGTTGTGGCGGCGGCGGCGGCTGTGGTCGGAGGAGGAGACGGATCTAGTGGAGGTGGCTGTGGTGTTGTGGCGGCGGCAGCTGTGGTCGGAAGAGGAGATGGAACTAGTGGAGGAGGTGGTGGTGTTGTGGTCAAAGAAGAAGACACGCCGGTCCTTTCCACCATCGCCATTTAGCCCACCTTGCTCGTTGGTCCTCTCCACCATTCGAGCTCGTCCCCACTGCCACCGAGTCATCCACGACTAAGCCACCGCCGAACCAACCGCCGAGCTCACTGCTGCATTTCTTCCCCACCGCCGCTGCCGCCACTTCATCGCAGTCCTTTCCATCTCTGCTATTGTGCAGTTACTATCTAGCTCTCGAGTAAGATCTATGCCTTACGATCGATTGGTTCACCAAGTGGCTTGAACCGAAATCCGTATACCAAAGCAAGCATAGAAAATTGAACTTCGATTTCGTACACAAATTCATTCGAACGTGAGGCAACCGATGAGCAAGGGGAAGCCAAAGGACGAATAGCGGGCTGGGTAGAGTTGATCACCCTCTTGGAACATAAACTAAAAGAGGAGCTTGCATTTCTCTCACTGATTCTCATTCGTTCCCTCGTTACCGGCCGATCCAGATGAACCGCATAAGAAATCCAGATGTTTAGACAGTGGTGACGCCATCGACGACTTGATCACTGTAGATTTCAAAAACTAAACAAATTGCTCAAGATTCAATTTTCAATCATTTAATCCAAAACTTGATTGAGACGAATTGCTCAGGCATATTTTCAAAATCCCTTGAATTGACAGAGTCATCAAAGTGAAATACACAAATCGATTGGTGAGTGGTCGAACAAAGGCTGTGAAATTGCAAATGGAAGCAAAATCATTCGTCCAGAAATTGGTGAATTTATCGCCAAGTGAACGAAACCACTGGAATCTGACACCTTCATCAGCCCTAATTCAAAGTAATCCTTTATAGATAGTAACCTTTCTTTACTCCTCTATGCAAAAGTGTCTCATCCAATGTTCGTTGCCATTTGAATGAGTGTTGTGTTTCATAAGAAACTAAACTGAACTTTATTCCTTTGGTAAAGCATATGTGATTCTCTCGCCACAACCGCCGAATCTGTATAGCCGGTTCACTGCCGCCGTTTATCCAAAGCGTCCTTAGGTTGAGTTGTGTTAAATGTTTTGGCAAAAAAAAAAGGAAAGTAAGAAGTGTATAAAATGACGTAGTGTATAGGAAGGGTAAACTGGTCTTTCAAATTTTTTGGCATCACAAGATGACTTTATGGGGTAAATTGCAACAAAATCATAGTTTAGGGGGAGTTTTTTGTAGTTCAGGGGGGTTTGTTGCAAAACTTTAATAGCTCAGGGGTTTTTTTTTGCTTTTAACCATTAAAAAACACATAAATAATGGATAAATAAGTAATTTGTGTTAGAGTTTTATATAAACTATTTTAAAAAATTATTTTATTTTATTTAAATATACTCTTGTCTAATTAAATTTCCTTTTATTAAAAAACTCATAGTAAATAGATAAATACAGTTTATATGTGATAGAGTTTTAAAGAAAATAAAATAAATAATTTGTGGTAGAGTTTTATATAAATTATTATTTTTTAAAAAAAAAAATATTCATAATAAATAGATAAATACATGTTGTATGTGATAGAGTTTTATAGAAAATAAAATAGCTAATTTGCTGCAGAGTTTTATAGAAATTATTTTATTTTGTTTAAATATATTCTTGTCTAATTATATTTTATTTTATTAAAAAACTCTTAATAAATAAATATTGTAATAGATTTTTATAGAAAATAAAACAGCTAATTTGTGGTATATTTTATAAAAAAAAATTATCTTTAAATATGTTCTTGTTTAATTAAATTTTCCTTTATTAAAAAAACTCATAATAAAAATATAAATAGGTAATATGTGTTAGAGTTTTATAGAAAATATTTTTAAAACTATTTTTATATGAATTAATAAATATTTTTATATATTTATAATTCTTGTCTAATTAGATTACCTTTTATTAAAAAAAAAAAAAACTCATAATAAAAGTTAATTTGCGGTAGAGTTTTAGAAAAATTATTTTATTTTTTACATCAATTAAAAAATATTTTTTATATTAATAGTTCTTGTCTAATTAGATTTTCTTGTATTAAAAAACTCATAATAACTAAATAAATAAATAGGTGTAATACCCCGTAATTTTAAAGAGTTTATTTAAATTAATTTTGTGTTAGGTTAATTCTTTAATTTGTAGATTTATTCACCTTTTAATTATATATGTTAAATTATTTAATTAATTTTATTTATTTGTGCATGTAATATTGATTTTATGTTCTATATATTATAATGATTAGTTTAGAAATTTTATTGGTTATGTTTTAGATTAATTAATATTAGTTAATTAAAGTATTCAATTTGTATTGTATAATAATAATAATAATAATAAAACAATGTCATGATGTAAAGTTAATATTAGGATAGAATTTCATTTACTATGGTAGAATGGTAGATCAAATAACTTGACTAAGATTGCATTGCCTTAAAGCCATATAGGTGGGAATGTTGAAAGTTAATGTTTAGGTTAGATATTTGTATTATATATATTATATAAATTAGTATATATTAGTTAGTTAGTTACAATTTGAAAGAAAACTCACATAAGTAGAAGAGCAAAATAACAGTGAGCAATTGTTGAAGAGTGAAAGGAAGAGAGAGAAAGAAAGGAGCTTGGACCGGTGTAGGGAATTTACCGGATTACGCGCAGACCGGCGGATTTATTTTAAATCCATAAGGTAAGTTATTATCTACTTTTCCCCTTTGAATCCATAAATTATTCATTTAATTTATTTCGGCTTTTTAGAGACTAGAAACCATGCTAGGAATTTCAATAAATTAATTTTTAGTTTATTAAAGTAATGAGATTTTAATTATTAAAGGTGTTAGATAATTATTTATTAGCTTATGTAATTAAAATATAGCTAAAAATAATTATTTAAGGCTTTAGGGATTTTTTTAGAATTTTCTAAGACTTTTCGGGAATTTTCTGTAAATTCCGGCGAGACTCCGGCGAGGTTTCCGGCCACCGGCAGTGAGGAAGGTGACCGGAGTGATCCGGCGTGATACAGCGCACAAGGGTTACTATGCACGTGCATCAACAGCCATTAGATTTAATAGCAATCAGTAGATCAATTGCATGTAACGCAGAACATTGTATATCGATGTACACGCATCAGTAGCCGCAGGATTAATTTAGGATCAGTAGATTAATCCAGTATAGCACGCCCACGGAGAAGCGGTACAACCGACCAACCAGCACACGCCACGTCAGCAGGAACCATTAGTGCGCGCGTGGCAGCGCGTGCGTGCGCGTGACTGATTCTAGACGGGCATGGGGGCGCGTGTAAGCGCGTGCGCATGTGAGAAAAGTGGAGGCGCGTGTGGGAAGCTCTGGGAGGTGCGTGGGGGCGCGTGAGGGACCCCTACAGCTACTGGAAAAGTCCAGAATACCCCTAGGGACTGTTTTGTAATTTCCAGAACCTTAAACTTGCATTTTTGGGCCTATGGTTGGTACTTACGGGTTTAACAGGACATTAAATTATTATTTTATTACCTGTTAGTTATTATTATGTCCGATTAATATTTTTTAAATATTAATTGTATCGTTTTCAATACAGATCACCATTAAACGGATGTAATTAATTTAATGACATTGTTAATTATTAATTGTGTTATTATTTTATTAAACGGTATTAATCATTAATGTTAAAATTAAATGATTACATGGTTTTAATTCAAATAAATTGTCTGTTATACATTACAGGATTATTTATGTTGTTAATGATATACAAATCATTATTATTATGCTGTGTGCATTTCAGGAGAATAATGGATTGCTCAATAAATTATGTCACATTTATATTATATGGATGTGTTGTCATATAGAACCATGTGAGCCGACTAATAAGTTGAGACTCATTTATACCTTATGCATTCGTTGCCATAGACAGATGTGTGGTTGTCGGGGTATGTGGTTTAATATTATTGGCATGTGTTGCCTAAGTGATATGCTCAGTATATTCATTAATACCTTGAGATGTGTTACCACTGTGTAGGACTTATAGTCTGTGTTGTCAGTACCGTGCACCATGTATTAATAGTTGATTTCCCAGGTAGGGAAAGGAGACACTTAACCACCTCGTGTGAGTCTAAGTGATCACCGTCTATTCTGGTTGAGGTCTTATTATACATTGTGTAGTTTCCTTAGGGTGTATACAGATATAGTATACTTCCGAATAATAATGATTAATTTATTTGATTCTCTGATTTGGGTCACAGTAGAGAGGACTTGCTCGTGGGGTTGACCCACCATTGTTGTTATTTCAGGT
This sequence comes from Cornus florida, assembly GCF_030987335.1. NCBI lineage: Eukaryota > Viridiplantae > Streptophyta > Magnoliopsida > Cornales > Cornaceae > Cornus > Cornus florida. The sequence continues at coordinate 84,748,474 of NW_026775577.1, read as the reverse complement.
TACGGTCAGTACCCGTTCCAAAGTTGAGGTTAGCAGTGTGGGACCACCATCCGAACTCATCTACTCTTACGATCCAGTTCAGGGTAGAAGTTTTATGTATTACTTCAGTTTCAGTTTTTATTTACTTTTGACGTTGAACTCTCAGGTCTATATTTAGGGATCCTTAACATAGGATTTCCAAGTTGTAATGGTGTACTATATTAAATAAAGGATGGATGGATGTTGTATTATTTAGTATTCCTTTTCTGTCTAAATTCTTTTATTATTATCATTTTGTATTCCATGCTTGTATATTGCCAATTGTTTTGATATCCCTCGTTTTTCGTGTATAAGCCTGATCAACTTATGCGTGAAAAATGTTGGGGATGTCACAATAGGTAATATGTGTTACAGTTTAATTGAAACTCTTTTAAAAATTATTTTTATATCAATTAATAAATATTTTTTATATTAACAATTCTTGTCTAATTAAATTTTATTTTACTAAAAAACTGATAATAAATAGATAAATAGGTAATTTGTGTTAAAATTTATAGAAACTTTTTTAAAACTTCTTTTTATATCAATTAATAAATAATTTTTTATATTAATAATACTTGTCTAATTAGATTTCCTTTTATTAAAAAACTCAAAATAAATAGATAAAGAGGTAATTTGTGTTAGCGTTTTATAAAACACTTTAAATATATCTTTGTCTAGTGTAATAGTGTTTTATTGAAAATAAAATTGATAATTTGTGATAGAGTTTTATAGAAATTATTTTATTTTTCTTTAAATATATCCTTGTCTAATTAGATTTCATTTTATTAAGAACCTCATAATAAAATATTTTTTATATTAATAATTATTGTCTAATTAGATTTTATTTTATTAAAGATTTCATAATAATAAATAGATAAATAGGTTTATATGAATTTTATTAGGTAGATTTTAGAGTTTTATTGAGCATTTTTTTTTTTTTTTTTAATAAAAACTCCATAAAAAATAACTATTCTTTTTATATCAATTAATAAATATTTTATTACGTAGATTTTAGAGTTTTATAGACTGTTTTTTTTTTTGATTTTTTTTTTATTTATAAAAACTTTTTTCATATCAGTTAATAAAAAATTACTATTCTTTTTATTTCAAATAATAATTATTTTATTAAGTAGATTTTAGAGTTTTATATAATTTTTTTTATTTAAAAAAACACTTTTCATATCAATTAATAAATAATTTTTTATATAAATATATAAATACTGATAGACCTAAAAATATAAATAAAACTTTGAAAGAATTTCTGTATTTTACTTTGTAATTCTGGATTTTTAAAATTCTCAATTTTTGTGCCCCTTCCTCTTTCCTCTATGCCTCTTTTTATAGGTTTCTTGAATTAATAAGATGCTGACATGTGTCCTCTCTTGATAATGACATAATTATAACTGGGCCGGGCCAGTTATATTGTGATAATTATTCATAAATTTTTTTTACTAATTAGATTTCCTTTTTAAAAAAAACTCATAATAAATAGATAAATAGGTAATTTGTATTAGAGTTTTACACAAACTTTTTTATAACCTCTTTTTATATCAATTAATAAATACTTTTTTATATTAATAATTTTTGTCTAATTAGATTTTATTTTATTAAAAAAACTCACAATAAATAAATAAATAGGTAATTTGTGTTAGTGTTTTATAGAAACTCTTTAAATATATCTTTGTCTAATGTGATAGTATTTTATTGAAAATAAAATAGGTAATTTGTGATAAATTTTTATAGAAATTATTTTATTTTCTTTAAATATATTCTTGTCTAATTAGATTTTATTTTATTAAAAAATTCAAAATAATAAATAGATAAATAGGTTTATTAGAATTTTATTAGGTAGATTTTAGAGTTTTATAGAGTATTTTTTATATATATATGAAAACTCCATAAAAAATAACTAATTTTTTTATATCAGTTAATAAATATTTTATTAGGTAGATTTTAGAGTTTTATGGAGTTTTTTTTTTTATTTTTAATTTTTATAAAAACTCTTTTCATATCAATTAATAAAAAATTACTATTCTTTTTATATAAATTAATAATTATTTTTTAAGGTAGATTTTAGATTTTTATATAGTTTTTTTCTTTCTATATATAAAAACTCTTTTAATATCAATTAATAAATAAATTTTTATATAAATAAATAAATACTGATAGACCTAAAAATATAAATAAAAACCCTTTCTATATCAATTAATAAATATTTTTTTATATAAATAAATAAATACTGAAATGCTAAAACTCTTTCGAGCTTTTGTATTTTACTCTAAAATTCTGGATTTTTAGATTTCTCAATTTCTTGATAATTTATGTAGATTTTAGATTTTTATAGAGTTTTTTAAAAAAAAAAAAAAAAAATTCTTTTCATATCAATTAATAAATATTTATTTTAAATAAATAAATAAATACTGATAGACCTAAAAATATAAATAAAAACTCTTTTTATATCAATTACTTAGTATATTTTTTTATATAAATAAATAAATATTGAAATACTAAAACTCTTTCAAGCTTCTATATTTTCCTCTGGAATTCTGGATTTCTAGAATTCTCAATTTCTTCTGTACCCCTTCCTCCATGTCTCTATTTACAAGCGTCTTGAATTAATAGGATGATAACATTTGTCCTCTCCTGATAATAACATAATTATAACTGGGCCGGAGTGGTTATATTGTGATAATTATCCATAAATTTTTCTTACAGTTTTTTAGTAACTATTTTTATATAAATTAATAAATATATTTTTATATAAATAAATAAATACTGAAATATTGAAATTTTTTGTACATTTAATAATAGTATAGATATAGATATATACACACATAGAATATATCATAATGAAAGAAGTTTTGTAAAAGTCAACGGTATTTTAAAATAACTAAAAAAACCTATATTTATATACATTTATTTAGTTATTCTATATTTATATACACATTACCTGACTTTTTCACGCAATTGTTTTCCTTCAAATTATTACATATACATATCATATAACCTAAAACTGTTTTCCTTCAAATTATTTACATATACATATCATATAACCTAAAACTTTTCTCAAATTCATCAGTATTTTAATTAACTAAAAAGCCGATTCCACATACCTCACCTTTAACACATTTGTTTCATGAAAGTTTAACTTCTTTTACTGGTACATATGTAATAATGACAAAGTTATTCTAAAAGTTCCCTTTTAATTAATGCCAAACACCTTCTGTATTTTAAATTAATAAATAAATCTCACTTAAAAGACACTAGCATTTTTCAGTTTAAGAACAAAATAAATAATTAAAATATATTTTAACATTACTTTTTGGAATAATTGCCTCAAGAAGTTGTTATTTTAAATAGAGTTGTTTCCAAATTAAAATACCTATTGTATATATATACATATACTTTAAATCATAATTTTTAGTTATTTACAATTAGGTTTTTATTTTTCTGCAACTTTTCTATGTCATTATGTTTCTTTCCTAGAACCAAATCTATTATTATTTTTATTTCCTTATATTTGAATTTCTGGGCAATATGACAATGTATGCATGGAAGACATTGGAGTACTATTATTTCATATTATTGCTTTCCTTTTTATTATACAGGTTAGAAGTTTCTCAACTTTTTAGTCTTTTCTCTTTAATTTTAATATTTGATTTTATATTGTATTTTAACTTTTATTATGGTTAGATGGAACAGTGCGACCCCTTTTTTTTTTTTTTTTGAATTATATATATATATATATATATATATATATTGAATTTTATTTTTGTTGAATAAAATCATTGAAAGTCATATCTTAAAAAAAACCTAATATAATGAAACCAAAACACGTGTGACTGGTAATTTATTCATGTTGGTTGAAAGTGAGATTCAATTAGTCTCACAGAACAATTCAATCTATGAAACTTTCTCTGAAAAGGAAAAAGAATAAAATGTTATTCAACCCGTGTCTATTATAGGTCCTACGTGAATCGTTTTATATCGTGTTATATCAGATTATTCATTATTATTTTAAAATTGGGTTTATTTAATTAAATGTACTAAAAAAAATCATATTTAAAGATATAAAAAAGAAAATAATACAGTTACCTAACTGTTTAAATATATCACATATGTGCAAAAAAATAAAAATACAAACTAAAATTTAAAAGAACAACAAGCCCTCAAATAATTTTGATAGTAATAACTAATAATTTTTTTAATTAAAATTATAATATCAAATAATAATAAATTTAGATGATAAAAAAAAATATCAAATTACCTGCCGCACGATTGACTGAGTCTCTGTGTATTGATAAATGGTTGCTCCGCTTGTTTTATTTGAATTGTGAAAAATGTTGAAGATGAAGATTTAATAAAAATAATCCATTTGTTTATGATAAAGTCAAAAAGTGTGGTAAAATATCTTGATGAATTTTTTTTCTTTAAGAAAGTGGTAAATAATATAATATTTTGAGAAAATATAAATTGATAGATACAATTGAATGAACTTTTAGTTTTATATATATATATATATATATATATATATATATATATATAATATTACGCGTCTACTGTCAAATTTTAGAGGGGAGCAACAATACAAATACAAATACAAAAAAAAATTCATAAAAATTTTAAAAAATTAAAAATTCAGTGGAACAGTTGCCCCCATTTTTCCCGGCTACGGCATTGAATGATTTCATATATATATATATCCAAGTTCAAAATTTCTGAATCAATGACTACTACCTACTTACCTATCTAACCCTCTCTTTTTTTTCTCTTTGCACGAAGTTTTGCTGGAATTCCAAATAAATTTTTTTTTTTGGCCTGGCAAAAGAAACAACAACAAGACAAACAAAACAAGAAACCTCAACAACCCAAAACAAACCAACAAGAAAACAAAAACTACGAAGAAAGAACCATGGCATCCAAAGTCAGAAGCAGAAATGTGTGGCGGGAGTGAAAACAGCTCCTGATCAACAAGGAAAAGATCTCGAGACAGCATAGCAAGATCATGAGCTACTTGATTGCCCAAACAACGAACATGCTCCAAAGAAGCAACAGCGAAAGACTGAAGGTCCATGCGAATATCAAAACAAATCGATGCAATTTCAAATGGGCAACTCGAAGCATCTTGAACAGCGTCAACCACACCCTTAGCGTCAGACTCAAAACATAAGCGTTGATACCCAAAAGAAGAAGCCCAAAAGATTGCACGGAGACAAGCATATGCTTCAGTCATCAATGCCGAAGAAGCAAGGAAAGGCCGAAAAACAACAGCATGAAGAATATGACCCCGACAATCCCGAAACACAGCACCTCCACTACCACGGGAAGACTGCGAAGAGAAGCTAGCATCGAAGTTACACTTAACCATCCCTTCAGCAGGTGGAACCCAACACCTCGCAGAGGATGGGCTATCAGAGGAAGCCAAGGAAGAACATAGTGACCGAGCATCCTGAAACTCCCAAAAGTTAGCAACTGCTTTAGCCGCCACCTGCACCAGACTCCATAACAGGCCATGGAACACCCGATGATTGCGCGCTTTCCAAATAAACCACGCACAAAAGGACATTAACCCTAGAGCCAAGGATTGATCCGGAGACGTAGAAGCCCACCATATAAAAAAACTCCAGCCATCCAAAAAGGAGTGGAATGACACAGAAGAGAAATCAAGGTGAAATGGTGATAGCCTCCATACCTGAACAGAATGAGAGCACCGGAAAAAAAGATGGACCAGCGATTCCTCTTCCATCCCACACCGTGAACATAAAAGAGAATCCACACACCCCCTCCACAATAACGACAAACCAGTAGGCAATGCATTATGACAGCACCGCCAAAGAAAATGCTGGATCTTAGAGAGAGTAGCACACCTCCAAACCACACGCCAATGAAAACCGTCCGAAGAAGCTGCCCTAGGATCAGAAAAGGATCGTGCAAGAGCATAAGCAGAGCGAACAGAAAAAGACCCATTCCGCTCAGGTGCCCAAATCAAAGTATCCGGTTTATCCCAACGACTAATATGTAACTGTAAAATTTTCTAAACAACCGATGAAGGAAATAAATAACGCAATACATCCACCTTCCAGGTAAAAGTATGAGGACAAAACAAACTTGCAACAAAACGAAATGGCACCACCCCCAAGAGACGAGGTAGCAAATCCGAAAAATCAGGTACCCTATAGTCCTGCCAAATACGAATGGATTTCCCATTGCCTACCAACCACCGTAAGTCTCGTCGTAAAAGAGACTGAGTGGACCAAATACTCCTCCAACCCTAAGATGGATTATACCCCAGCTGAGCATGCAAAAAGGAAGAAATTGGAAAATACTTGGCCTTAAGAAGCTCAAAGGCCAAACCATGCTAACAGACCTGAAGATTCCAAGCATGCTTAGTTAGCAATGCTAAATTAAATGCCTCAAAATCCTGGAAACCAAGCCCACCAAATTTCTTATGCCGGCATAACAAATCCCAATGAACCCAGTGATTGGAACGATCCTTACCGGAATTGCACCACCAGAAGGAACGAATCTTTTTCATTAACTCTAAACATAACATACGACGAAGACGGAAAGAAGACATAACATACGTAGGCAAAGCACTGAGCACCGCTTTAACCAACACTTCTTTCTCACCACTAGATAAAGTATTCGCTTTCCACGAAGACAACCGGTCTTGCACCCGATCCAGTAAAAAATGAAAAACATCTCGCTTAGACTGACCCACAATAGCCGGAACACCTAAATAACGAGCATGTAAGCCTTTCAATTGCAAACCCAATAACTCGCTTAAAATCCAGCGCCGATCAGAGGGAGTGTTTTTAGAAAAGAAAATTGATGATTTACAAAATTAATTTGTTGGACCGATGCCTGTTCATAATCAACCAAAATGCGTTTTAAGAAGCGGACTTCAGATTCAACAGCAGCACAAAAAATAATAAAACATCCGCAAAGAACAGGTGAGAAACCGAAGGAGCCATCTACATCCTCGCTTTCTTTCGCGTGCTATCGATCACTCTGTGTCTGTTTCTCTCTCTCTCTCTCTCTCTTGGGTTATAGATATTAATGAGAACAAATATCTTGCTGGCACAGTAGTAGAGACCTGGCATTGAGTATGACACGAAAGAGATGGGAAAGTCAGATTTCTGAAGCTACTCTTATTGGTTATATGATTCGTATCTCCTTGCGTCAACATTTACAATAGGTGAGTGATGCAGGGATAGTCATAATGGGATTGCTTAGTTTTGTGGGCGTCACCATCAATCTTTGACTAGACCACTAGTTAGTGTGAGTTCATTTTGAGAGATTTGGGATTCAAACCAAATCCAAAATGGATGCGAGAAGGCACCCAAAAAAATAAAAAAATAAATGTGAAAGTGGTGAAGTATTAGGTGCATCATTACGTCTTTCCCATCACCTGCAAGTCTCTTTCTCTCTCTCCCTTTATTGTTTGCAATCTTTGCTTATTCTTTCAAGTCTTTCAATTTGAACTAAACCTAAATACTATAACTGCACTCACCCATTTCTCCTATTTACATTTTCCAACTAAGGGCAGCCACCCATTTCTCCTATTTACATTTTCCAACTAAGGGCAGTCGGTATTTCAATAGTTATACTGGCTCGCAATGCATATATTGATTGCTAGCCATGTCAGTAATTGTGCTGACGTGGCTAGTTACAGTAATTTGTTAGGAAAAGTTGATGGTACGACGATAAATATTTATTATTTTATTAATTTTTGTTGGTCAAAATCTATTGCCTTTTTATTAACAAAAAGGAAACAAACAAACAGGGAAGCTTTGGGCCCACTTTAGGCTAGCAATCAGGCTGTTATCTGTGGCGATGCATTTTGCTAGCAAAATATGCTGGCCCACCATTAGCCAGCACCACACGGTCCCTTAGGGCCTGTTTGGTTTCTGTTCTGTGGTGTGATGTATTGTTCCTTACAGTGCTACAGTACCCATTGCTTGGAACACATGCTGTTTGGGGCGGGCTGTGTTGGTTTGCACAGTTGCAGAACACTTGGGAAAAAAGGCTGAATTCGTGGAACACCAAATTGGTGTTCTTGGGTGTTCCAACTTCATTCGAGGCACAACTTTCACTGTAGCAAGAAGAACACTTCATCACACCTTCGCTGTTTTGAGAAGAAGTATAAAAGAGAAATAGGAACATGTTCTAGGTTTTATAATTTTGTTTATTTACTCTGTAAGTGACCACAGTCCAATTTAATAATAGTAGTGTATCATTTTATCTTTTTTTTCATTCAATTTTGGATGTCATTTTAGGCATATGTTTGGTAAAATTAAACTTTTATTTATTTTTTTATGATGATATTTAACAGATTTTGTTTACCTCTATTTAGTGTCTAACACAGAAAATATATAGTATATAAATTAAAATTTTAAGAAAGATAAGTGAAATCATTCTCCCTGCTCCTTGGAATATACTTTTCTAATAATATACTTTTCTTTGTTTTGATTTAGTCACATGATCGTCCATTTATATGGTTGGATAACATGCACCATAGTCTGCAAGTGGATGGTCATGTGCAGGAAGAGTTGGAGGATGTAGTTGCTGTTATGCAAGCTCAACAAAATCGGCAAAACTACATTATCTATGGCTGTTGTTATTGTCTTACTATAACTATATTCTTTATGTTTTTCCTCATATTGTTGTAGTTGATTATTGTGACTGTTAATAAATGATGTAATATATTAGTTTAATTTTATTTCATGAACTTTTATTGTGCCTGTCCGCAAATGCTGTAATATTTTTGAAACAATGTAGTCCATAACTGTGAAAATAATATGCATCATTAATAGGTTTTACAATTTAGAATTTATTTTATTAGTTTTTATAATAAACTAAGATAAATTATTAACAATATATATATATATTAAAAATTATATCAATTGTATATTAAAATTATACAATAATTAATTTTTACTTTATATTTAATAAAGTTATAAAAAATGTATTGATGGAAACATTATTAGTAAATATTCTTTACCAAACATATTTAATTATTATATTTTTTTTACTGATTTTGGTTACACTTTCACTTTACCAAATATATTTTGTTCTCATAATTCTTAGAACAAAACACATTGCCAAATATGTTCTACCATGTTTTTCTCCCAAAATTCTCAAAGCAACTGTAATGCGTCAAACATGTTTTGTTCTCATTTCAGAACACCACACTACAAAACATTTGTTCTGTTCTAGACTAGAGCACTACACCAGACCACACTACAAACTCCAAACAGGCCCTTAGTATCGTAATACTGACTGATTTGCTAGCAAAAATCTATCCACTGGTTGCTCTAAGAGTGGTGAATTATGAGAGATCATCGTGTCAGAAAAAATAAAGACAACTAGTACTACTTTGATGAACAATTAGACAAATAGTACTACTTTGATGGTTTTATCGTACAATTCACTCACGGTCAATTGCAACCACTAGTGTTGCACTAGTGTTGGTACCTTTGGATTCCAATCTACTGAGCTCTACTACAATCAATATAATCTTTCCATTGGCTCCCACCAATTCGTCAATGGTCCGGGTTAGATTCTTCTTTGTTGGGCTGGCTACTTAGTAGGCCGGGTTCAATGCACTCCCAAGTGGGCCCATTTCTGAATTCAGCCCATCAAGCTTCTTGAACTTGCGTACGTTGCTTGTCTGTAGTAGTTTGATTTCAATCATGCATTAGGGGATGTAGAGCTCAAATGGAAGCGCGTGAGAGGTACGGGGCTCGATCCCTCTGCATCTCCAAGTTATTAATAACTTCTTGCACCTTACAGTTTACACCCTTATCATTTTATTTCAGACCTAATTTTGCAATTTCTTTGTATAAATTATAATATACTGGTCAAAATTGACTTTTCCCACTCTAAATCAATTTTTTATAAAATAACATGTGTAAAATAAAATATAATAATCATTATTTAGATGGTTATTCGAATTTGGGTTTCTTTTTTTGAACATTAGTGGACATATCTTTTTCGATTTATCAATTTCTAAACTCACTTTTGTTAGTAAGGACCTCGTATGACTATATCAAAGTTATTGATACAAAGCTCAGGTTTTGTTATATTGCATGACATATATGGCAAATAAATTACTAATTTAATTTTTTAAACTAATATTTTAATAATAAAAAAAATGTTTCCCAACAATTTAGTCACGAACAAGTTCACTGAACTAAATAATTTCTTAACCACGTTTGGGTTCAGTGTGATGACGACTTTGCAATGAGTTGTCAATCATATTTGGATTCAGTGTGCCGTCAACTTTGCAGTGAGGGTTTGTGGATCTCAAACACTTCAGGTTAATCAAATTCATTTGTTATGCGCTGGGTTGCTCTAATACCATTGGATTCCTTCTTCATAACACAGACAATGAATTTGATTGGATCTTGCAACAGTTTGAATTGCGTCAGAGAACATACTAAATATATAGATGGTACACAGTGACACAACTCAGGAGTAAAAAGGCTCCAAATTGATTACTCTTTCCTCTTTTTAGTTTTTTGCGGCTAAATATTTGTATATATTACCTCCGTTTCATATTTAAATGTCATTTTCGAAAAATATGGTTTACAACACTTTTGAAAAATGTGACTCACTCCGACAAATTGTGAATCACATTTTCTGAATACAACATTTAAAATGAGACAAAGGTAATATTTCTTTTGTTTCATTTTAGATGTTGGATTCGAAACTGTAACTCAAAAGAATTTTGTGAGTCGCAATTTTTGAAACTAATACCTAAAATGGGATGAAAATAATATATGTTTAAGTACCCACATGAAGATATATTTTATTCTAATCATATGGTGTCTACAATCATTCTTTGGTTCGCTGTTGTGTGTGTGTGTGTGTGTTTTTTTTTTTTTCGGATTTTGTGGATTTTCCATATCTTGGTATCTAACTTGAAGTAGTTGGATTGGTTGGTTCAGAAAATTGGAGGCCGACCCAACCCTACTTCTACCCACTCCTCAACAACCACCTGCATTAATTTCACTGTAAGCATTCATAGTTAATGTCTTTGATAATAGTAGTATTGTACTCTGGGTAGTTATCAACTTGCAAACAAACATGAAGTGGGTTGGTGACAGAAATAAACTGTTCAGTAAGTGGGTTGGTGTATGCAGTCACTTAATTTTATGATCGAAAATCACAATCAACTGGACTATATATATATATGTGTGTGTGTACTTTGTAATTAAACTTTTTTTGATATGTCAAAACCTGAGCATCTGTCTATCGGAAGATTTGGGTGTATTACAGGATCAATAGCTGCTAACATCAATAGACTTAATTTTTTTGCAGTTTCATCATGTCTTTTCTCGTATTGGTTGTTCAGTTTATATATGGTTGAAATAGTTGCATTTGAAGTTCTTATTGCCCGTTTAGTTTATATAATCAATTTTATGTTTCAGATGTTTTTTTTTTTTTTCATTTATTCATTTTGCTGATTTGCGAATAACATAGGTTTTTTACACGTTTATGAAATTTTATTGGTGTTTTAGGATATATGAAATGGGATGATTTGCACTCTTTTAATGGTTTTTGGTAATGTGACTTCTGACAGGCAAAATGGAGAATCAAGTCATTTCCGATGTTGAAACTTATATTGCATTTGAAACGGTGAATGGCAATCTCATTAAGGGCTTGTTGGTAGCAGAAGCAGAGTTTAGATCGCTTCAAGCTATATTGGAGCACTTAAATAAAACAATTGATATTCTCGAAGCTAAATTGGAGCAATTAAATGAAACAATTGAGGATGTGGAAGCCACAAGGGATGTCCGGAGAAGATCATCATATCAAATACTAGTAATAAAAAGTTCATTGTATACTGCGAAAACAGGGAGGGAAGAGGTGATTCAAAGAAAAATTAATTTTATCAACCAACGACAGGCAGAAATTAATAGTAATAATACGATGATGAATAATTTGAAAACGAATATAATTAGTCATATAAAAAATGCTAGTAGAAATATAGAATTAGAGTTGACTTCTAAGAAAGATGTATATTTTATTTTTAAATTTAAAAGTTGGATTAGCGGAACAATTACAAGAAGATTTTAAATTATCGTATTATATAGATTTTTTTATTAATAAAAATTTATTAGGTAATATAAAAGCTGCTGGTAGACAACTGAAATTTAATGGCTACTGAAGATGAAGAAGAAATTATTTCGGATGATGTGTAAATTGATTTTAATATATTATAATATTTTTTCTCGAGTATTAGTTTGCTTTATTTTTCATTAGTTTGATTGAATTTGTATAAATTTTAATGTATATATTGAAAATAATGTAACCGGACCAAGTGTGACTACTAGCCAAATCATATTCTCTTTTTATGCTTTCAAATATTTTACATTAAAGGAACCCACATTTCAATGATGATAAGCTTCCAAATCATAATGCCTAACAACTTATATGATCAAAACCTTGCAGAAATAATAAATAGCTTATAGTTTTCTAAAAGAAATACAAAAACTTGGACAGAAGAGCACTTCCTGAGACCCTTTGTACACTATGCCCATGACCCTGACACCCTTTACCAGAAATATATATCATGTGTAAGGGAAAATTGAAATAAGTATGATGTTATAGGGCATAGTGATAACTGAAAGGTTTATAAAAGTTACCTTGCAACTTATTGAAAGACTTGGATACTTGCGTCCACCCTCATATTTTCTGGAGTGAAGAAACTGAAAACGTGTTTTTGATTTCCTCATCCCACACATTGTATGCATGGTCCCCATAAGTAATGTGTTCAGGTGGATAAACAAGCAGGTTCTCTGCGGAAAACAATTTTCATCACTGGGTTAACTAAAAGAATAATTACCATATGTTTGTTCCATAATTTTGCCCAATGGAAAGAAAACAAGTGGCGAGTTCTGACAATATTACCATATTGGTTTAGTGTTCTAATAAATCAAGAATATGAGAATGTGACATGGAATTGTTAAGGTGGTATATTAATAGAAAAGAGTGACATGGCAAGTCTCAATGGAACTTGCCATGTCACAGTGTAATACTGATAAATATTCCTTTGGAATATTAATACTACGGGGAATTAAAAGGGAGTGGTGAGTCCCACTAGGACTTGCCAAACTTGGGACCTAATGTCCTAAAAGAATAAGAAGATTGCATGAAGTTATTATCATGAGTGCAATAAAGTCAGAGATTCAGCCAATCAATAATTTATCAACACGTGACGAGCTTTATTAAACTTGCCACGATAGATTAATTCTATTTGAGTTTATTTGGAAGATCCTATTTTTTATAGGATACCAATCAAATGGATATTATCCATTTTTTAGATCAAAGTTGACCAAATCACAAAAAGGGAACGTGGAGGCAGTATTATCTCCTTATTTTTAGGAGACAATCAGCAACTGCCAAAGCCAGGTCAACCTCTATTGCTAAAGATCAGCCGGACGTGGGAATTCAATTTATTTCTATATATATATATATATATATATATATACACACACACACACAAATATATATATATTACCCACGATGGAGTAATTATCGTGACTCAATGACACCTTGAATTCTAATGAGGCAAAGTTGAAGAGAGATTGCTAGAATTAGGGAGGTGCACCACAACCATGACGCCATGAAGTAAATATGGAAGTTTCAGCCTAAAGCCTAGGAAATCGTGGTCTATAGAAGGAAAGGAAGTGGGTTGGATAAACTACCCACAATGGAGAAGTTGCAAAAATTAAGGAGGTGATGGCACCATGAACTCCAAAGCCTAGAAGTAAAGTATCAAGATGGAAGTTACCAAAGTTTGAGAGATATGGGCAATTATATTATTGGAATATTATTCACAATGAGAAGGTTATTAAAAGTTAGAAGCCACGACGCCATGAAAGGAAGATTCTAACAGAAGGGAAAGACTACTAGAAGTCGTGGGACACTTGGCCGAACAAGAATACGTCGGTTGCAAGTGGTGGAACTTCATAAGGGAACTACTGTAATACCCATAATTTTAAAAGGATAGTCTCGGCATTTATTTATTATTTTTATTGTATTTTTGCGTAATTATTTGGTTTAATTATTTTATTTAATTATTTACTTATGTGACATGTATTTAATTGACATTTATTGTTTAAGTATTTTAATTGTTTAACTGGCATTTATTGTTTAATTATGAATTTTATTTTTGTTAATTATTTCTTGTTTTCTGTATTTGGATTGGTTTGGTCTTTCTAATGTGTAATTGGTTTATTTAAATATTTTAATTAGATTAAATTATAGACTAAATTAGTATCAGTTACTGTATTAAACCGGGTATCTTATAACCTAGATAGCTTTATGAGCCGACAGTGAGTATAACCTAGGTTTTTATGGGCCGAGTTATACATGGATTAGGGTTTAATCATTAAGCCTATAAGTATGTATGTCACGGTGGTTTAGGGTTTTAGAATAATTAAACGTAATTTCTGTAATAAAAAAAAAAAAACAGAGACCGTGGGATACAGAGGGAGAATAGAGAGAGATAGGAGAGGAAGGATAGGTGGGAGCAAGGTAGAAGGAACGTGGGTTTGTGGAACAGCAGTGGGGAATTGAACGGGAAATACAGAAACTGGAAATTTAGAGTTTCAAGTCTGAAACTCAAAGGCAAGTTCTTTTCTTTCTCCTTCTCTTTGGCTCGTGTTCTGTGCACCTAGATAATCTCTAGGGTTTAATCAATCAATAACTGGAAGATATATGTTTAATATATATCATATGAACGATCTGTTTATGTTGAAAACCGTTTTGTTACAGTTCATGCATGGCTCGTTTCAGTTTTCTGTTCTTTAAGCATGTTGCTCTGTTGAAACTCTAGTCTTTGGATTATGTTTTTTTTGACTCTGTAAATGAACCATGGGGGTGTTAATGGGATTGATATAAGATCCGTAGGTTCAGTGGTGAAGAGGAACAGAGGGTTCAGTAGAGACCTGGAAGTTTCTGAAACCTGTTCCAGTATTGTTTTCCAAGCATGCTAGTTTAAGTGGCTTGATTAAATTCTGTAATTGTTTTCAAAATTATTGTAAACAACCTTGGGGGATGCTTCTAGACTAAATTAAGACTCCTAAGATTAGTTTTAGAAACCAACAGAGTGGTAGGAACTGATCAGAGAGGGAGCAGATGGACTGAAACGAAACAACGGGGAACAGGGGCTCTCAAAGGAGGTGAGAGCCGGCTCCATGGATGTGGGAGCCGGCTCCCACAACAAGTAGAGCTGGCTCTAAGGACTCCTAGAGCCGGATCTAGGCTGAAAGAGCCTGCTCCCAAAATTTGGAGCAGGCTCCCTCTCCAATATACGATTTTATTTTATTTTATTTTAGTTTTTAAGGTACTGTTTGAGCTTTTGGATGTTCCTAATGGATTGTGGGGACTTTACAGATGATTTAATTACTTGATTTTAAGTGTGATTAAACTAGTTGATGCATGGTTTAAGTCTCTAAGATAAAAGATAAAACATTATAAAAGCGTATGACTTAATACACTGTTATCGGATGGGACGAAATAAATTGTTTAGGTTAATTTAGCAATTTGTTGGACTATAATAAGATTATAGAATTTGTTCTAAATGCATGATAGAGTCATTGATATATTGGATTGGGTCTATGCATGCTTTGGATGCTAGTTGTGTAAACTATTAAAATGTTTCTTGCAACTACATGGTTTAATTCTAGGATTTAAATTGCTGAAATCTTAAATACTTTTCTGCAATTATTTGGATGGTGGTTTTTGGTCTGTAAATTATTGAACTGCTATATATGTTGTAATTTACATGGATATGGAGGATTGTATGTACCGGTATGGGACAGTGACATACTAGGGACGGTTTAGCTCAAAACGCATAAACCTAACCTATTGGATTAATGGAATGGATTGAAAGATATCAAAATCCTAATTGTGACTAAGTCAGATCAGCTGTAACCAAGTTGGATGACTTCCTGGATTAACGGATGGTAGTTAAGTCATATCAACTGAATAAGTTGAGTGACTAACTAGTTGGTTTATTGTATGTCAGTTTAATAAATAGTTGAATTACATACCCTGGATTTGGACGGACTTTATATATAGGTTTATGGTACCACGAGTTGACCTTGAGTCTCAGACTCGTTGGTTAGGGTGCGTATATGTAGTGGATGCGTAGCTGGTTATAATAGGTTGAGGTGTACCCTGTTAGGTCTAGGTACTCATGCCCACCTTTGGGTGCGTATTCGGATGTTGCCTTCAATTCAGGTTGAGACACCTATTATAGACTAGTGAATGTCCCTTAGTGTGGATATATTTATACGTATGGACTAGATAGATATTGTGGGGTGTCTACGGTGTATCTGCGTATCGGGTCACTGTATGGATTGTGTAATACCCCTAGTTTTAAAAAGGGTAAAATTGGAATTTCAATTATTTTTAATAAATTATTTGAGTATATTTTTGTTTGATAATTGTTTATTTGTGGTTATTATTTGCTTTTAATTGCTTTAGTTGATTTATTTGAAATTATTTGCATTTTGTGTCTTATTTGTTTTAATTGCATTTAATTTTGTCATTTAATTAATTATTTTTGTTACATTGAACTTGATAAGCTGTTTGTTTTAAAATTGACTTATTTGGTAATTGTTAAATTTAATAGGTTAAATATGTAAATCCGTTAACTAAGGTTTTAAATATGTTTTCAGTTAGGGTTTTCTTGGAGCCGTCATACAAGTATCTAACGTGTATGTGACTTAAGTTTATGGGCCGACTCTAGTTTAATTAGGATTTCTGCCTTAGCTCTAGTTTAATTAGGGTTTTCTAAGGGCCTATATATATATACGTGTATGAGTTTCACTAAGGGTTTTGGAGAACCCTATTCATGGCACAGTGAAAATAGGACGTAACAGAGAGGGAGTTGAGAGAACAGAGGCAGTCGTAAGAGCTACCAAGGATAAGAATAGAGAGGATCAAAGGAGGGTTGTGGTGGTTTAAATCACACCCATAGGAGGCTTAAAGGAAGTTAGTAGTTGCCGGAAACTTAGAGACGATGCTGGGTTTTCATAACTGAAATGAGGCAAGTTCTTCTACTTTCTCCTTCCCTTTGGCTCGTGGTCTGTGCACCTAGATAATCTCTAGGGTTTAATCAATCAGTAACTGAAATTTACATGTTTAGTATATGTTATATTAATAATCTGTTTGTGTTGAAATCAAAACTGTTACAATTTCTACATGTCTCGTTCCAGTTGTTTTCTGTAAGCATGTAATCTCTGTTGTAACTTTAGACTTAGTAATTGATTTGAACTACTGCAAACAAAACCATGGTGTGATACCCCTCGGATCCGAGACACGGGTTGATCAGGCCCAGGCCCAAACCCGAGGGAATATCAAACAATTAATATTTTATAATGAACACGGAATACAAAATAAATTAAGAAATAAAATTAAAGCTGGAAGGAACTAAAAATAGAATCCGCAAAATATTATAATTATTAAAATCCATCAAACCCAAACTCCAAAACTCCATCAGTTTACAACTTGGGAATCCATCTCTAGTGGACCCCTATTAAACATCCAAACGGAAGATAGAACAACTGTAATAAACGTCCAGAAATAAAACTATAGAGAGAGCCCTACATCGTCGGAAGAGTGAATAGAGACCTCTGCTCAGCACGAACACGTCTAAGCCTGAAACTGTCGTGTACCTGAAAAATAGAAGTGGGTCAGGCCCACGCGCAAGTTCTATACTACTACAATCCAAACAGAGGCCCGATACACATGTACATCCTAAACAATTCAACAATAGCTAATAGTCCGTAAATATATATATAGTCACACTAAAGGACTCTCACTGGACTACAGGCCGGTCTCAACCTGAATAGAGGTAACATGCTAAAACGCACACGAAGTGGGCATATGTACCTATACCTAAACAGGGTACACCTCCAACCATCGTAGCCAGCTACACATCCCGATGCATATACGCTCCCTAGCCATCGGTCCTGAGGCTCAAGCTCATACCGAGGCACCATAACAGTACATATATAAAATCCATCCAAAATCCCTGTTATTGCCGCTCAACAAGTAGTTGCCATGACAATACAAATCCACGGGACTTAACTTTTAGTTAATCCCATCCTTATTCCAAGTAGGTGGGTAATGGTATTGTTTTAAAAACCAAACCCATCCTTAGTATGCCACCGTCCCATACCGGTGCCTACTTTCCAATCCTCCAGTAGTCAATAATACCAATAAATCAAGTATATATCAACTAAATTCCAACATCCAACATTCAATGTTAGCAGTGATAAAATAAGCATTGATAAACAGGGTTACAACAACAACATATACATGCCCAATTTAAGTTGTTCCCTTTAGTCTGATATAAAGACAGAATTAATTAAAACTTCCATTTAACACCTTACAAATGACATACAGATATGTAGGGTATGTATCACAAAATCCTAACCTCCACAGTTGATACTAACTGTGATAATGTAAGCATCAAAACAATATTCACAGTATGTATGTAGACATGCTCAAATTATAGTGTTCCACAAAACCGATCTAGTGTTAAACTCAAATCCTCCTAGTATTTAAGTTCCAACAGTTGCTATTACAGAAGTTAAGATAGCTATCATCTAGACCCATCTTTCCAATAATTTATACTAGCGGTGGTAAGGAAAACCGTGAACCACAGAACCACAATGCATCCACAAACATACTTAGTCTAGGTTGAACAAGCATACAACACTACTGTAACTATCAGTTTCATAGCAAAACAGATATCATTTTAGTTTGGTTTAATCTTCATTAATCCTGGAATCATTTAAGAGTGCAAAGAGTATGAAGCCTAAGGGAAAGAGTAAGGATATAATCTTGCCTCAGAAACTTTTGTTCAAAGTTTCAACGTCGTCTTCTTAAAAAAATCCCGACGAGTTCCAAAACCCGGTTACTGTTCACGGGTACGAAACACTATTCCCGAACTCAAAATCTAATCTCCACCGTTCAGATTGTGTGACACTGAGTCATGAACCTATTCTCCAAATTTCAGCTCGATCGGACTACGGACGAAGCAGGATCGGATGTTTGATGAAATCTGGGCAGAATGGAAAAAAAACCTGTGCGACCCAGTTACTGTTCACAAGTACGAATCACTGTTCCCGAGGTCAAACTCTGATCTCCACCATTCAGATGGTGCGTCACTGAGTCGTGAACCTCTCCTCCAAAATTCAGCTCGATCGGACCACGGACAAAGCAGATCGGATGTTTGATGAAATCTAGGCAGAATGGAAAAAACTTGTGCGACCCAGTTACTGTTCACGAGTACGAATCACTGTTCCCGAGGTCAAAATCTAATCTCCACCGTTCAGATTGTGGACAACTGAGTCGTGAACCTCTCATCCAAAATTCAGCTCGATTGGACCACGGACGATGTGGGATCGGAGCTTTGATCAAACCTTGGCAAAATGTGAAAAACTGCGTTTTTCCTTCTCCACTTCCACAAAACGTGTGTTTTGTTAAAAAAAGCCCTACACAGACGTCTACCTTATACTTATAGAGTTTTCCTAAACCCTAGGTTCATTTAAATCCAACTCACAATCCTAACCGGCCCATCCAATTAACGTAGAAACCTACGACGGCTATAATATAAAACCCTAATTTATACTGTAATTAAAACCCTAGTTAGATGTATTTACCTAATTACCCTATTCACCATTAAATACTTAACAAATAATCTAATTGAACAAAATAATAATTAGTAAACCCAATTAAACCAAATAAGACACACATAAAATAAGACACACATAGAATAATTAAACCAATTACACTTAAACCATTAATGCCAATTAATTAATTAAAACACTAACAAGTAATTCCAATCAAATAACTAAACCAATTACACTTAAATCATTAATGCCAATTAAATAATTAAAACAACTAACAAGTAATTCCAATCAAATAACTAAAAATAAATATCATTTAAATAAATTAAATCACCACAAAAGAAAACAATTAAGCACCTAATAAAAAAAAATAATGACACATAATCAAATAAAATGCACTTAAATAATAAATTAAATACCATTAAATACCAGGAATATCCTTTTTAAAATTAGGGGTATTACACATGGGGACATTACTGGGATGAGATAAGATCCTTAGGTTAGTTTCAGAGTTGTTCTTTAAGTATACTGGTTTAATGGCTTTGTTTAATCTCTGTAATTTGATTTCAAATTGTTGTAAACAAATCTTGGGGATGATTTTAGGCTTTAATAAGACTCTTAACTTAGTTTTAAAACCAAACATAAAGGTTGCAACTGGCCGGAGTTGGAACAGAGGTCAGAACGAAGCTGAAACGGAGGGGTAGCTCACAGGGGGAGAGAGAGCCGACTCTGGAATGCCAAGAGCCGGCTCCCACCTATTTAGAGCCGGCTCCAAGGTGGTGGTAGAGCTGGCTCTATGCTGATTTGGAGCCTGCTCTATTTTTCTGGAGCAGGCTCTTTCATTTTGAAGCATACAGTGACTTTTTGGCTACTGTTTGGGCACTTGGGGTTCTTGAACAGTTTTAAAACTTTAGGGGGCTTTTCAATAATTAATTTAACATGTAATCAAGGTCTTAGATTGCATAAAATACCCTCTTTATATAAATGGAATTAACAGTGCGCTAATTAACAACTTGCGCGCGGTTAACTACTAGAAGGAAATTAAGTTGCCTAATTTCAATTTGACAATTTAAGGTGCGACAATATGATTCTAAATTAAAGTTTGGATGTATAATGGAGTCTTTTAATTAACAAAATTAGACTTGTAGCATATTGTGGCTCTGTGCTAAAAGATTAAACGGTATCCTAGTATATAACTTAGCACGCTATTATCGGATGTAAAGAATTAACTTGCTAAATTAATTTAGCAAATTTATTGGACTATAATATGATTGAAAAATAACTTTAATGCATGGTAGAGTCATTGATACATTAGATGTGATCTACGCATGCTTCGGATGCTAATTGTTGAACTTTCAAACCGTTTCCTGCAAATACATGGTTTAACACTTGGATTTAAATTACTAAAACTATAAATTGTCTTCTGCAATTATTTGGGATGGTTTTTGGATTGTAAATTGCTAAACTATTAATTGTATGTTGTAATTTACATGGTTTGGATGTTCGTTGTGGAATTTTATATATTATTCTACAATTAATTAGATTATGGTTTTAAACTATAATTGTTGTAGCATTACATAAACTATTCTGCAATTATTTGGATATTTGGTTTTGGATTGTAAATTACTTGCTTATTATTTATATGTTGTAATTTATATGGAAATGGAGGATTGTATGCACCGGTATGGGACGGTGACATACTAGGTATGGTTTAGCTCAAAACGCTAATTCCTACCTTATGGATTTTAATTGGTGAACAGTTTTACCTGTTCAATCAATTATATGGATTTTGTGGATTGTATGCACCGGTATGGGACGGTGACATACTGGGGACAGACTGATTCAAAATACTCAGTCCTACCTATTTTGGAATAAGGGTACGGGTTGTTAAATAAAATCCTCCTTATTTATATGAGTCGGTGCGGTTAAATACGCCGAACGACTTACTGGATTTCTTATGGATGAATGTGAACGGATTATATATATATTGTTATGGTACCATGACATGAGCTTGAGTCTTATAGTCGACGGTTAGGGAGCGTATATGCAGTAGGATGCGTAGCTAGCTATGTTGGTTGAGGTATACCCTGTTAGGCTTAGGTAGTCATGCCCACTCAGGTGCGTATTGCATGTTGCCTTCTATTCAAGTTGAGACCCTCAGCATAGTCTAGTGAGAGTCCTGTAGTGTGGATATATATTTATCTATTACGGACTAGATAGTTATTGTTGAGATATCTAGGGTGTATCTGCGTATCGGGTCACTGTTTGGATTGTAGTTAGAGAAGAATTTGCATGTGGGCTTGACCCACTCTTATTTTTACAGGTGTTCGTTAGTTCCAGTCTTAGAGCTGGATTATGTTGAGCAGATACAGTCATTCACTCCACCGATGCTGTAGGACTTTGTTTCATGTTTTAGGCTTTGGGTTTTTTTCCAGTCAGCTGAGTACAGTGGGATATTTTAGGGGTCCACTAGATGGATTTCTGAGTTGTATAATTTGGAGAATGATTTGTATTCATGGAGGATCAGTTGTAACAGAATAGTTTATCTGTTAATAAAATTTTATTCTGGTGTTTTTTTATTATCATTCTAGTTTCTTTTCAGCAAATTTTATTTACTTCATTTGTTTTAATTATATTCTGTATTCGATTATTGCTAATTGATTTGATATCCTCGGGTTATCGGGCGTGGGCCTGGCTAACTCGCATCCGGGAATCCGGGGGTATCACAGATTGCAGTTAGATTAGAACTTGCTCGTGGGTCTGACCCACTCCTTCATTATTCTTTTTAGGTACAGGACGGTTCCAGCCTTAGAGCTTGATCGTGCTTGTCGAGGACAGTCTCACCTTCATCTAATTACGTAGGACTTCTCTCGATGTTTTTAGCATTATCTATTTTCAGTTTTCAGTTTCAGTTGAACTTTTGGTTAGGGGTCCATCAGTGGATTCCCAAGTTGTAACCTTGAAGTTTTGGAGGATTGGAGTTTCAATTTTCAGTTATACATGGAGGGTTTTATTATTATTATTTCTTTCAGCTTTATTCTATCTTTATTGTTTCTTTTTGTCATCTGTGTTCGTTTTAAAATACTTTAATTGTTTGATATTCCCTCGGGTTTGGGCCTGGGCCTGATCAACCCGTGTCTCGGATCCGAGGGGTATCACAGTTGGTATCAGAGCACTCCAGGTTCAAGTGTCTTTAGGACGTTTCGTATCAAGACTTCCGCGTAGCGTTTTTTTTTATATAGAGCTTATGTTTAGGATTCGTTGAATTCTTTTACGGTTCGTTTAAACTTGTACTGATGTCTGTATTTCTATGTTAACAGCATGGTTAACACTGAAAGAGGACAGAACATGAACAGTCGACAGAGGAGAGCGGCACATAGACAGCAGGAACGTCTACAACGTCGGCAAATGGAAGAAGAGCAGCAAATACCAGGGTTTCAGGAGGAGCAGGAGGAAGTTCAACAGACTTAGGGTCGGGTCAGAGATCTAGAGATTCCTCCGCACCTCAATGACCTTGTTGCTCGGGCTATAGAGGCTGGGGTAACAGCTGCACTCCGGAGTCAACCACAGGTTCAGCAGGCACTTGTACCAGCACCAGTGGTTCAGACGAATTCTTGGGGAAAGGCTAGGAGCTCTTTCACAAAGGGGAGTCCACCTGTGTTCTTAGGCTCAACCGATGCGAGAGCAGCTCACCAGTGGAAACAGGACATTGAGCGTCATCTTCGTTTGGTTCAGTGCACGGAGGTTCAGAAGCAGATGCTTGCTACTTTTAAGTTAGTTGGGGATGCACTACAGTGGTGAGAGTCAGTTACCACCCCAGAGGAGAGGATAACATTGATTTATGATGAGTTCAGTGCTCGCTTTGATGAGAAATATTTTCCCTATGCAGTCAGGGCAGCTATGAAGATCGAGTTTTTAAATCTGCAGTAGGGAAACATGACAGTGGCGGAGTATGAGCAGCAGTTCACACTCTTGTCTCTCTTTGCACCGGAGGAGGTGGATACAGATGAGAAGAAGCGTAACAGTTTCGTCAAGGGACTGATGTGGTCTATCAAGAGAGCTATTATAGGTAGTCCAGCCTATACTACCTATGCTCAGGTGGTAGACGCCGCTCTACAACAGTATCAGTTGACTGTGGATATCAGATAGGCTCGTGGTGAGAAGCGGGGTGATAAAGACTCTACTAATCAGTCAGCTGAAAAGGGGAACGGCAATGGTCACCGGCAGAATGACAAGGGTGGTTCAGATGCTCATCGGAATGGGGCACCTATTTAGAGGCAACAGAATGGGGGACCATAGGCAGGACAGGGTCAGCCACAGGTTAACCGACAGAGGAGGCCATTTGGTACTTTCCAGAGTAGTTGTTACACTTGTGGAGAGTATGGTCATACCACCAGGCAGTGTCCTAAAGCAGGACAGGGACAGGGACAATATGTGCAGCAGGGACAGAGGGCGCCAGTGCCTCTACCAGCTCCACAGGTTCCACGGATTCAGGGACAGACATATCTGGCTTTACCGGCACTGCCGCAGACTCAGGGACAAGCACCACAGCAGTTGCATTATGGCAGGGTATATAATCCCATGCCACAGGATGTTCAGGCACCTCAGACTATTGAGGGTAAGTTTCCTATTCATGGTTTGCATGGACGTGTTTTATTTGATACAGGTGCTACACACTCATTTGTAGTTAGGACTTTTGTTGCTTTATCTGGGATGAGGACGACGGTATGCACTAGACCTCAGGGTATTTCTATACCATTGGGTGATACAGCTATTATACATGAGAGTGATGGGCCTGTGACACTAGATATTGGCAGACTCAGATTTCTAGCCAATCTATTGGTCCTGGACATGCACACTTATGATGTGATACTTGGGATGGATTGGTTGTCTCACTACCATGCCCAAGTTGATTGTTTTGATAGATCTATTATTTTTACCATACCTGGTTAGGATATGTATGTAGTAGCTATGCCACATTCTAAAGGGGGCGGTAGCACCTATTTGTTTCATGTGGAGGAGGAAAATGAGGAGGGGATTACTGTGCCATTGGATAACATACCGATTGTACAAGATTTCCCGAATGTATTTCAGGAGATTCCAGGGTTACCACCTAGTCGAGAGATTGATTTTGTGATAGACTTAGCTCCAGGCACTGCGCCTATTGCTAAGGCACCCTATAGGATGGCACCGGTGGAGATGAGAGAACTGAGGGATCAGATTCAGCAGTTACTCAGCCAGGGTTTTATTCGTAGGAGTACATCACCTTGGGGAGCACCGGTTTTGTTTGTGAAGAAAAAGGATGGTTCGCTTCATCTGTGTATAGATTACAGGGAGTTGAACAAGGTTACGATTCGTAACAAGTATCCTTTGCCCAGGATTGATGACTTGTTTGATCAGTTAAGGGGAGCCACATACTTCTCCAAGATTGATCTGCGTTCTGGGTATCATCAGCTGAGGGTTAGGGAGCAGGATGTTCCTAAGACAGTATTTCTCACGAGATATGGTTCTTATGAGTTTCGTGTTATGCCGTTTGGGACGACTAATGCACTTGCAGTATTCATGGACTTAATGAATAGAGTCTTCCGGGCTTATTTGGATCAGTTTGTTATTGTCTTTATTGATGACATCTTGATCTATTCTCGGTCGGAGGATGATCATGCTAGACATCTTCGCATAGTCTTGCAGACGCTTTGTGAGCACCAGTTATATGCAAAGTTCGAGAAGTGTGAATTTTGGCAGCAGGAGGTGAAATTTCTGTGTTACGTGGTGTCAGAAAAGGGGATAGCAGTGGATCCGGCCAAGGTTTTAGCGGTGGTTGAGTGGGGACAGCCTACATCACCTACTGAGATTCGGAGTTTTCTCGGTCTGGCAGGATATTACAGGAGATTCATCTAGGGGTTTTCCAAGATAGCAGGACCACTCACTCATCTGACCAAGAAGGGTGTACAATTTGTGTGGGATGAACACTGTCAGCAAGCTTTTGATGAGCTGAAAAGGAAGCTGACTTCTGCACCGGTTCTGGCTACTCCGCAGAGCGGGATAGAGTATCTTGTTTACACGGATGCTTCGTTGCAGGGTCTTGGATGTGTATTGATGCAGGAGGAGCGACCGATTTCTTATGGATCTCGGAAACTTAAGCCTCATGAGCTTAATTATCCAACACATGATTTGGAGTTGGCAGCAGTGGTCTTTGCCTTGCGTATTTGGAGGCATTATCTATTGGGTGAGTCCTTCAGATTATTTAGTGATCACAAGAATCTGTAGTACTTGTTCACTCAGAGGGAGCTGAATATGAGACAGCGCAGATGGTTGGAGTTTGTAAAAGACTATCATTTTTCTATATAGTACCACCCAGAGAAAGCGAATGTGGTGGCGGATGCACTCAGTTGCCGACCTGTTGGTAGTCTTTCTGTTCTATTCACTACTGAGTGGAATGCTTTGAAGAGTGTGGATGAGTTATCGGATGCTTTTATGGCTTGCATGGTGGTTACACCTTCCATCATTCGTAAGGTTTTACAAGCACAACTCACGGATCAGCAGTGCATTGACAAGGTTGCAGAGATAGCTTCTGGAGAGGTTCCATTTTACTATGTTGGGGCTGACGGAGGTTTGAGGTACAAGGGGCGTATAGTAGTACCTTCTGCTGATGGTTTGAGGAAGGATGTGATGACTGAGACTCACCACTCTGAGTTCTCTATTCATCCAGGAGGCGATAAGATGTATCAAGATATGAAGCGGCAGTTTTGGTGGGCAGGTATGAAGAGGGACATTGCTCTTTTTGTTTCTCAGTGTAGTACTTGTCAGATGGTTAAGATTGATCATCAGAGGCTGCCAGGAGCTCTGCAGCCACTACCAATTCCGGAGTGGAAATGGGAGAGCATATCTATGGATTTTGTGGAAGGGTTGCCAAATTCTTTCAAGGGGCATAATTCCATATGGGTCATTGTGGATCGGTTGACCAAGTCAACTCATTTCTTGCCTATTTGTACTGACTACACTTCGGAGCAGTTGGCGAGGCTTTACATTTCAGAGATTGTGAAGCTACATGGCATTCCATTGTCTATTATATCGGACAGGGATTCGAGCTTTGTATCTGGATTTTGGAAGAGTTTTCAGCAGGCTTTAGGTACAGAGTTACACCTTAGTACTACTTATCATCCTCAGACTGACGGACAGACTGAGAGGGTGAATCAGATTATGGAAGATATGCTTCGGTCGTGTGTTCCGGATTTCAAGGGCCACTGGGAGGAATATTTGCCACTTGTGGAGTTTGCTTATAACAATAGTTTCCAGAAGACTATTGGGATGGCACCTTTTGAGGCGTTATACGGTCGACCGTGTCGATCACCTGTTTGTTGGATGGAGGTTAGAGAGAATCGATTCTTAGGCCCTGAGTTCATCAAGGATACCTTTAAAAAAACTGCTCTTATTCGAGATCGCATGCGTACTGCCCAAAGTAGGCAGAAGAGCTATGCTGATCGTCGCACTCGTGCTTTGGAGTTTCGGGTTGGGGATCAGGTTCTTCTCAAAGTATCTCCTATGAAGGGTGTTATGCGCTTTGGGAAGAAAGGGAAGTTGTCTCCGCGGTTTGTCGGTCCATTCATGATTACAGATCGAGTTGGAGCTGTTGCTTATCAGTTGGCACTGCTGGATAATTTGGACCGCGTACACAACGTATTCCATGTGTCCATGTTGCGGAAATTTCTGCGAGATGTGGATCGGTATCAGCATATCGATGTTGGGGAGATTGAGTTGCAGCCGGATGCAACTTATTTGGAGCCACCATGTCGTATTGTTGACCGTCGGGATCAAATCCTTCGCAATAAGGTTATCCCTTTGGTTCGTGTGCAGTGGAGTCATCACAATGAGGCTGAGTCCACTTGGGAACGGGAGGATGTCATTCGCTCGCAGTTTCCTGAAATATTAGAAGACGGTAAGAGCGAATTCCAAGGACGGAATTCCTTTTATTAGGGGGGAAGAATGTAATACCCCTAATATTAAAATGATAGTCTCGGCATTTATTTATTATTTTTATTGTATTTTTGCGTGATTATTTGGTTTAATTATTTTATTTAATTGTTTACCTATGTGACATGTATTTAATTGGCATTTATTGTTTAAGTGTTTTAATTGTTTAACTAGCATTTATTGTTTAATTATGAATTTTATTTTTGTTAATTATTTCTTGTTTTCTATATTTGGATTGGTTTGGTCTTTCTAATGTGTAATTGGTTTATTTAAATATTTTAATTAGATTAAATTATAGACTAAATTAGTATCAGTTACTGTATTAAACCGAGTATCTTATAAACTAGATAGCTTTATGAGCCGACAGTGAGTATAACCTAGGTTTTTATGGGCTGAGTTATACATGGATTATGGTTTAATCATTAAGCCTATAAGTATGTGTGTCACGGTGGTTTAGGGTTTTAGAATAATTAAACGTAATTTCTGTAATAAAAAAAAAAACAGAGACCGTGGGATACAGAGGGAAAATAGAGAGAGATAGGAGAGGAAGGATAGGTGAGAGCAAGGTGGAAGGAACGTGGGTTTGTGGAACAGCAGTGGGGAATTGAACGGGAAATACAGAAATTGGGAATTTAGAGTTTCAAGTTTGAAACTCAAAGGCAAGTTCTTTTCTTTCTCCTTCTCTTTGGCTCGTGTTCTGGGCACCTAGATAATCTCTAGGGTTTAATCAATCAATAACTGGAAGATATATGTTTAATATATGTCATATGAATGATCTGTTTATGTTGAAAACCGTTTTGTTACAGTTCATGCATGGCTCGTTTCAGTTTTCTGTTCTTTAAGCATGTTGCTCTGTTGAAACTCTAGTCTTTGGATTATGTTTTTTTTGACTCTGTAAATGAACCATGGGGGTGTTAATGGGATTGATATAAGATCCGTAGGTTCAGTGGTGAAGAGGAACAGAGGGTTCAGTAGAGACCTGAAAGTTTCTGAAACCTGTTCCAGTATTGTTTTCCAAGCATGCTAGTTTAAGTGGCTTGAGTAAATTCTGTAATTGTTTTCAATATTATTGTATACAACCTTGGGGGATGCTTCTAGACTAAATTAAGACTCCTAAGATTAGTTTTAGAAACCAACAGAGTGGTAGGAACTGATCAGAGAGGGAGCAGACGGACTGAAACGAAGCAACGGGGAACAGGGGCTCTCAAAGGAGGTGAGAGCCGGCTCCATGGATGTGGGAGCCGGCTCCCACAACAAGTAGAGCCGGCTCTAAGGACTCCTAGAGCCGGATCTAGGCTGAAAGAGCCTGCTCCCAAAATTTGGAGCAGGCTCCCTCTCCATTATACGGTTTTATTTTATTTTTTTTAGTTTTTAAGGTACTGTTTGGTATTCTGGGCACTGTTTGAGCTTTTGGATATTCCTAATGGATTGTGGGGACTTTACAGAGGAATTAATTACTTGATTTTAAGTGTGATTAAACTAGTTGATGCATGGTTTAAGTCTCTAAGATAAAAGATAAAACAGTATAAAAGCGTATGACTTAATACACTGTTATCGGATGGGACGAAATAAATTGTTTAGGTTAATTTAGCAATTTGTTGGACTATAATAAGATTATAGAATTTGTTCTAAATGCATGATAGAGTCATTGATATATTGGATTGGGTCTATGCATGCTTTGGATGCTAGTTGTGTAAACTATTAAAATGTTTCCTGCAACTACATGGTTTAATTCTGGGATTTAAATTGCTGAAATCTTAAATACCTTTCTGCAATTATTTGGATGGTGGTTTTTGGTCTGTTGTATGTACCGGTATGGGACGGTGACATACTAGGGACGGTTTAGCTCAAAACGCATAAACTTAACCTATTGGATTAATGGAATGGATTGAAAGATATTAAAATCCTAATTGTGACTAAGTCAGATCAGTTGTAACCAAGTTGGATGACTTCTTGGATTAACGGATGGTAGTTAAGTCATATCAACTGAATAAGTTGAGTGACTAACTAGTTGGTTTGTTGTATGTCAGTTTAATAAATAGTTGAATTACATACCCTGGATTTGGACGAACTTTATATATATGTTTATGGTACCACGAGTTGAGCTTGAGTCTCAGACTCGTTGGTTAGGGTGCGTATACGCAGTAGATGCGTAGTTGGTTATAATAGGTTGAGGTGTACCCTGTTAGGTCTAGGTACTCATGCCCACCTTTGGGTGCGTATTCGCATGTTGCATTCTATTCAGGTTAAGACCCCTATTGTAGACTAGTGAATGTCTCTTAGTGTGGATATATTTATACGTATGGACTAGATAGATATTGTGAGGTGTCTACGGTGTATCTGCGTATCGGGTCACTGTATAGATTGCAATTAGATTAGAACTTGCTCGTGGGTCTGACCCACTCCTTTATTATTCTTTTCAGGTACAGGACGGTTCCAGCTTTAGAGCTTGATCGTGCTTGTCGAGGACAGTCTCAACTTCATCTGATTACGTAGGACTTCTCTCGATGTTTTTAGCATTATCTATTTTCAGTTTTCAGTTTCAGTTGAACTTTTGGTTAGGGGTCCATCAGTGGATTCCCAAGTTGTAACCTTGAAGTTTTGGAGGATTGGAGTTTCAATTTTCATTTATACATGGAGGGTTTTATTATTATTATTTTTTTCAGCTTTATTCTATCTTTATTGTTTCTTTTTGTCATCTGTGTTCGTTTTAAAATACTTTAATTGTTTGATATTCCATTGGGTTTGGGACTGGGCCTAATCAACCCGTGTCTCAGATCCGAGGGGTATCACAACTACCACTAACCGAAGGAAGTGATTAAGGGTCATGGATGACAAGGCAATAGCTGCTGAAATCGTGTCTGAAAGAAAGGGAAGAGGTTGACGACATGATAAAGAAGAGCAAAGACGTGGGACACTTGCTAATTGACAAAGAGGACACGTAGGAATTTACTTTGAAACTATCCACGACACAAATTTGTTGGAGGTAAAAGAAAACGTGGTTGGAGTCTACAATAGAAGATGGATAAGATGGAAGAAGTTACAACTGTTGAGGAATCATGGGACACATGGCAGTCCGAAGTCATTCCACGTGGAAGCTGTTGAAGTTGTCACACGAAGTTGCTGCATGCATGGAAAGCTCTATAAATAGCACACTTAGAGCTAGTTTGCAAACCCTGTTCAACACACACAACCAACAGCACTTCAATTTCTTTACATTCATGTATCTTTACATTCATGTAATGCACTTTCAATATGTTTAATTCAAGTCTTGCACTTACTATTCCTACTTTCCAACACTTTACTTTGAAGTCCTGCACTTTCAATATAGCTTTCCTTTCCACTAGCCATAGTTCAGTTCGAAAGTCCTTTTTCAAGGCAAAAAGAACCCTTGAAGGTGGTAATTCCAGTCCTTCATTCAATCGCGTGATCCCTACAATCTCCTACTAGATAGTTGTTCGGATATCCACTTTGGAATGACAATAGTTCCTGGCATGCCCGACATCCACTCCTACTTTCCATTCACCTGGAAAGCGGAACTAGCGTTTTTTAGCGAGCCGAACATATTGGCATGCCCGGCGGGACATCTAGACAGATTGTTCAATGGTTGGTGGAAGAAGGCAAGGCAAGTCTGTTCAAGACCTTGCCGAACTAGAAGAGATGCAAGTCAGTGAATCTCCAGTTGAAAGTTTACGATTCGCACCTGATGAAAATGATATGGTGGAAAATTTTGCTCAAATAATGGCAAATGGACCTATCATGGACAACATCCGCATGACGGCAATGCAGCAAGATAGGTTTGCGCAAGACCAAGCTAAGGTCACTCAAGACTTAGCCAGAGTTGCTCAAGACCAATCTAAAGCTGTTATTTCTCAAGAGCGGAATTTAGTAGAAATGGTGGACCAAATCTTTCGGAGGTTTGAGTCCATGTTAGAACGAACCCTTGGAAGCTTAAACCAAGGTTTGGCCCCTTGGCCAAACAACTCTGAAGGGTCTCAACAGTCGGCCTTCCAAGCTAGTAGGCTGGCCACGTTTGTTGAAGGAAGTTCCTCTCAGCAACATATAGGGTCGTTCCCTCCAACTCAGCAGCAGGTGTAGTCCCTTCCAATGGCACAGACTCATACTCCAGCTGCACCTGTGATTGCTCCAGTGGGATAAATGACTGTTCCACAAGCTGCACCCATGCAAACCATCCAGCAAGTTCAGAATCCTCCACCTGTGGCATTTCCATAGCAAATTTGGCATGATCAGCCTAGCCAACCATGGCCATACCACATCCCTCAAGCACAACAGAATGTTCCACCTGTGAACATTCAGCCAGCCGCACCTGTTCCAACAAGGCCACCCATGGTCATTCCTATGGCGGTTGGGGGGCAACCTTTTCCAAGGGAGCCACTTCTTGATCAAGGAGGAAGGAACCGTGGCAGAAACAACTATGCAGATGCTAACCCCTTGCTTATGGCGGGTGGGGGGCATCAGGTGGCTAATCAATCTCAAGGTTGGCCAGACAACAACCCTCCACAACCTATGGCGCTTGATAGAGGCCAATTTGCAGAATTCCTTTAACAAGAATTTGGTCTAACTCGAAGGGGTAGAAGGCCAACTTACAGAAAGCCCTATCCAGAGTTCATTGATAAAGTTGAATTTCCAAGGAATTTCAGAATTCCAGAGTTTGCAACGTTCAATAGAGAGGGCGAACAGTCTACCTTGGAACATATCAGTCGGTTTACTGTCCAATGTGGAGAAGCAGCAGCCAATTTATGGCTGAAGGTACGCTTGTTTCCAAATACACTGACTGGGTATGCTTTCAAGTGGTATTCCAACTTGCCAGCCAACTCTATTCAAAGTTGGCAGCAATTTGAGGATTTATTCCATACTCAGTTCTACATAGCTAAGCTTGAAGTGTCCATGGCAGACCTTTCCAGACTTCATCAACTACCTGGAGAGTCAGTGATGAGCTTCTTGTCCAGATATAGGCGGGCCAAGTTCAAATGTAATTTATCTTTGCTGCCAGAAGAATATGTGAAGATGGCTGTGAACGGCCTAGAATTTGAACTTCGCAAAAAATTTGAAGGTGTACAATTTCATGACTTGTTTGACTTGGCTGGCAGAGTGGCTAAGTATGAAGAGCTCATTCGTGAGGAGCAAGACCAGAAGAGCTCTTCCAAGGGCACTTACTATCGTGATCCAAATTATGATGTGTATACCACTGAAACTGAAGGGGAGTTTGAAGTAAATGTAGCCGAGCTCAACATAAAGAAGGCCTATACTTGTGAGGCCTTGACAAAACCAAAGTCAGCCACGGCCAACTTGCAGGCTGCTTCTGGTTCCAAGTGGAAGGGAGCAGACCCTTCTAAGAGTTATTCTTTTGACATCTCTAAAGCTGAGCAAATTTTTGATTTGCTCATAGCTGACAAGCAATTGATTTTCACAACAGGCCACAAGATGCCATCGACCTAAGAAATGGCTGAGAAAGAGTATTGCAAATTTCACAATTCATGGAGGCATTCCACTAATAATTGTGTGATTTTCTGTAACATAGTGCAAAAGGCGATTGAAGATGGCAAGTTGAAGTTTCCAGAAAAAATAGAAGTCATGGGTGTTGACGAAAATCCTTTCCCCAAGGTTGTTGCCACGAATGTTACTTCCCTTGCTGCGGAACACCCCAAGAAGAAGGTGGACTTGGCATATTCAAGAGCTAGTGGAAAACATAAAAGTCCTGAAGCTGCAGTATCCTTGGAGAAAACGTTGGCCGAGTTAGAAAAGTAACTCCGTGAGGCTCAATTAGCCTTAATCCAGCAAGGTTGTTGCCCCAAATGTAAAATTCAGAATGATGGCTATCATAAAGATGTTCCAAAGGAGAGGCTGTCCAGCGATGACCGAGGCCAAAAAAGGAAGGTCCACGATCGGCTGACTTTCTAAAAGGTGGAAAACACAGTTACTGTAACCATTCCAGAGAAGGAAAGCCGGGTTCATCCAGAAAGAAAGGCGCAGAGAGGAAATCTGAAATCCTTCCAAGGAGTTTGGAAAGGAATAGAATTTCCTATCAGCCAGGGTCTCGTCCTAGCAGAAATTTTGAAAGTAGTAGATGGCAAGACAGAGGTTCTGAAGGTGACAGACATTCCAAGCCAAAAATGGCCTTAAAGGTATGGGTTAGAAGGGAGAGTGAGTATTTCCAACCAAGAACGGTTAGACCTCCAACCTCATAAGATGAGGGATGGAGAAGGCTTGATCATCCCAAGTTTCCCATTTATGATGACTCTATATAACTTGCACACAAAAGCGAGGGCAGCAAAGGAAGAGGGCTGATAGAAGAAGGTTATGGGAGAAAGACCATGGTTGGTCCAACTGGCCAAAGAAGACTACTAAGCCGTCAGACTTATCAGAACTTCTAGCTAAAGGAAAGGAAAGAGATCCTGATGATTTGCTAGATCTTGATTCAGAGGTTGGAAATTCCTTGACTACAGACAATCCTCCTACAAAAGATAAAACAGATTTGGAAATTCCCAACAATTCCAGAAGCAGCAAGAAAATCTGTTTTGGGAGCCTTCCAGGTGAATTTACTTGCAATATGGTAGTGATTTGTAATACCCTTAATTTTAAAAGGACAGTCCTGGAATTTAATTTAATTGTTTATTGTATTTTATTAAATTAATTGATTATTTGCTTGTTTTAATTAATTAATTATTTGCTTAGTTGATTTATTTTATTTTTAATTCAATTAATTGTGTTTTTCTTTCATTAATCGTTTTAAATTGTGTTTTCTTTAATTAATTGCTTAAATTGTATTTTGGTTTGTTCCATTAATTTAAATGTATTTCTTAAGTTTAATTAATCACGTGCTTATGTGATTTCACTATTTTGGTAATTAGGGTTTCAAGTTTTACATCGTGTCCAGGATTGGAGCCGACATATAATTGGTTTAGGATTTACTTTAGGGTTTGGTTTAGGATTTAAATTAGGGTTTCAATTAAAACCTATAAATATATAAGTATAAGTCTGCCAAGGGTTTTGTAAACCCTATTCATGTAACAGAGAGTTGGGAGAGACAGAGAAACAGAGAGTGAGTCTGACTAATATACATAGAGGCTCAAGGAGGAAGGAGTGGAGTGCTTTTGGGTTGAACTAAGAGCGCCGGAGGTGGAGAACAGTAGTCGATAACGTTAACGGAGAACTCAGAGACGGGGTTTACAGTTTCAAAATCTGAAATTGGAGGCAAGTCTCTGTTCATCTCTTTCCCTTTAATTCGTGTTCTGTGCATGCCTAGTTTGACTCCAGGGTTTTATTAAAGGCTAAAATGGATTGAAACAAACATAATTACATGTCTTCCATGCATATATGAATTTATTTGATCTCATTGTATTAACTGTTTTTCATAATCATTGAAATTCTGTAATCTGTTCCTTCTGTGTGTACAATTAAGCATTGTTCTAATTGAGCTTAGTATTATAATTGGATGCCTCGTAATTAATTTGGGATTGAGTTTGAACTCTAAAACAAGTCCATAGAACAATATTTAATTGCACAAAATTAATTGGAATTAAATCTGTAAAAATTTGCTTAAAAATTTCTAGCAGAGGTTCTGTGTTCGTGGCTTTAAAAATTAGATCCTATACATGTTGGGATTAGATCTAAGAGATTTAAGATGGACCTAGGACTGAGTTGGAGCCTAGAACAAGGATTAAAAACATCACAGAGGGTCTAAGTAAACACTGGAGTTGAAGAAGATGAAGCAGGAATGGACAACGGCATGCAAGGAGCAAAAACAGGCTCCAAAAGGGGAAAGAGCCAGCTCTAAAATCCTTAGAGCCAGCTCTTGGCTGTTTAGAGCAGGCTTTTAGAGCCCTAGAGCAGGCTCAATCCTTAAAAGAGCAGGCTCTACTTTGTTTTGAGCCTGCTCTAGTCCAGAACTCTCACAGTATGTTGTTTTTTGATTTTTCTGTGCGTAGTTTGAGTTGTATAGTGTATAGCATCTCTTATAAACTATTTTAATTGATGTGTTAGGACTATAATAGACTTAATCTAATATGGAAAACATTAATCCATGATTGAGCTAAGGAATGGAGCAAAATAAATCTAAAGAAAAACGGTAGATTGCAAACTGGGTTTTTGTGCGTCGTTTTGACTATTCTGAGTATTTCTATTGTGTTTAAACTATTTTAAATATTGGATGGAATTGTTTTAGACCTAAACTTAGTATAGAGGAACATTAATCTCTAATGGGATTAATTGAAGGAACAATATAAAGTTTAAGAAAAACTTAAATGATGCACACCGTTTTGCTGGTTTTGTGCACTGCAATTTAGCAGATTTTTATTATATGATTCAATGATATATATAATCATGTTTCCTCAGTGTTTTAAGTATGGTGATTTATTTATAATCAACTATGCTTAGGTTGGACTTAATTGGTACTTAAGTTGAATTAAATTGTATCAATTCATGGATCTTGTTGGAGGATGTAAATATTTGCATATATTATAACAGTTTACAACATTGGATATGGTTTTTTAGGCCTTGTATTAAATGCTTAATATTTATGTATATGGATTCATATATCTTGTGCATAACTTAGAGTATGGTTGATAACTATTTAATATTGTATTGTCAACTATGTTAACTGGAGGATTGTATGTACCGGTATGGGACGGTGACATACTAGGTATGGATTAATTCAAGCACTAAATCCTACCTAATTTGGAATGAGTTGGATTAATCATAACAAGGTTAAGTACTACTTATATTGATATATATGAACCGGTATGGGACGGTGTCATATTAGGGATGACTTAATTCAAAACACTAAGACCTACCTATATTAGGAATGGATTAGTTCAAAACACTAAGTCCTACCTAATTTGGATTAAGGTATGGATTAACCATAAAGGTTAAGTCCATCACCTACTTGTGTCATGTCAATCAAATAAATTGAATGACCTATTATGGTTTCAGGATGGATTTGTTATACATATATCAGACCACTATACAGATGGATGATATTTTGTATGAGGAGTACGGACTTTATATATGTATTATATGTACCATGGTATGAGCTTGAGTCTCAGGACCATGGTTAGGGCGCGTATATCACCTAGGATGGATAACTGGACATAGGTGTTGTTCCCTGGTAGGTCTAGGTACTCATGCCCACCTTCGGGTGCGTATTCGCATGTTGCCTTCTATGTAGGCTGAGACAGACCTACTGGACTAGCGAGCGTCCTATAGTGTGTGCTATATATACATATATGGACTACTCTAGATATTGTTGAGTCTTTCTAGGATGTATCTGCGTATCGGATTACTGTTTGGATCGTAGTAGATCAGGACTTGCATGTGGGCCTGACCTACTCCTTTATTTTTCAGGTGCTTGGTAGTTCCAGAATTAAAGGTTGATCGTGTAAAGCAGATACAAACTTCCATTCCACCGACTACGTAGGACCACTCTCTATGTTTAGCTTTATGTTTTATTTCCAGTTCGAGACTTTATTAGGGGTCCTCTAGAAGGATTCCCGAGTTGTATGGATTGGTGGTTTTGGATGATTGGATTTAAAATATTTATAATTCAAGGGTTATTAATTTAGTTTCTTCTAGCTATTTAATTTTATTTCTTATTTCACTTTGTATTCCGTGTTCGTTTTAACATATTAATTGTTTGATAACCTTCGGGTTTGGGTCCAGGCCTGATCAACCCGTGTCCCGGATCCGAGGGGTATCACATGGTTCTTCCTTTGTTTTTTGAGCCTCAGCCAAATCAGCCCAATTCAATGGAAGGAAATATAGTAGATACAAGTCCTCCCATGGAAAGCCCTGGACAGTCTAGTTCTTGGCCAATCATTATGGAACCAAATGATGGTATCTATATAGAAGAAGTTTTGGAAGAAGATGAAACTGAGTATCTCCATAAATTAAAGGGGGTTGTGATTGAAAAGAACAGCCCCACGAGGCCAAAGAAAATTGTGTTAGAAAAGCCACCATATGGCATGACTCAGCAGCTTAAACCTTTGTACATCAAGGTGCTAGTGGAAGGAAGGCCCTTGGCAAGAGTTTTGGTGGACAATGGTTCGGTATTGATTATTGTTCCAGTCAATGTTATGCGCATGCTTGGAAAGTCTCCTGAAGATATCATTCCAACTGATATGTTCATTAGTGGATTCACAGGAGGAATAGCGAAGACGCAAGGAATCCTACTGTTGGAACTAATGGTGGGAGATAGAACTTCCATCATAGCCTTCTTTGTTATTGAGTCTACAGTGGCCTATAATTTGCTCTTAGGCCGCGAATGGATTCACCCAAATTTTTTGCATTCCTTCTTTACTCCATTAAATGCTAATATTTTGGGATGGAGATGAGGTAAAAGTGGTGGAAGCTGATAGCCGGCCATTTGTGGCAAGGGTTTACCATGCAGATGCTGAGTTGTACAGTGAAGAATTCGTTCCAATCAAATTTATTGGAAATGATAGCAAGGGCCGTCCAAAGAAGGCCACCATGAGAAAAACTCTTACGGAAGAAGATGTAAGGGAGCTTTTCCAAGAAACACTAAGGCCAACAATTCTACCCAAGGCCGGTGTTCAGCACTACATTTCAAACAAAAGTTTTTATGGAAGAGAAACCTAAAGAAAATAGAATACTTGGCCAGGCGGTTAGCTGCTGCCTTGCCAGGTTGAAAGCATATCTAGCCGAACTACTGCTGGAAAGGGCTGCTGTTGCTGGTACTTCATTTTCAACCAATGTTTTGGAGATTATAGAAGATACTGAAGACAAGTTGGATGCTATCCAGCTAATAGACTTGAAGGCGGCGCCAACAAAGTTAGACTATCTCAAGGCTGAAGTACAAGATCCACTTTTGGAGGTTAATCTTGGAACAGAATAGGACCTTCGGCCTACCTACATCAGTAAGCTTTTGGAACCAATCTTTAGAGAAGAATTGATTTCCTTACTTGAAGAATATAAAGATTGCTTTGCATGGACGTATGAGGAAATGCTTGGATTTTCCAGAGAGTTGGTAGAGCATAAGTTGCCAATTAAGGAGGGTTTTAAGCCTTTCAAGTAGCCTCCAAGAAGGATGTCCCAAGAAGTTGTTCTAAAGGTCAAAGAAGAGATAGAAAGGCTACACAAGGCTGGTTTTATAAGAACCGCCAGGTATGTTGACTGGATTTCCAAAATAGTTCCAGTTATTAAGAAAAATGGCAAGCTAAGGGTATGTGTGGATTTCCGGAATATCAATCTTGCAACTCCAAAAGATGAATACCCCATGCCTGTTGCTGACCAATTAGTATATTCTGCTACCAAGAATGAAATTCTTTCATTCATGGATGGGCATTCCGGATACAACCAGATTTATATTGCGGAAGAAGACATTGCCAAGACGGCTTTCAGATGTCCAGGATTTATTGGGACCTTTGAATGGGTTGTCATGCCATTTGGATTGAAGAATGCTGGAGTAACAAATCAAAGGGCCATGAATGCCATTTTCTATGACATGATTGGTCATTTCTTGGAAGTCTACATTGATGACGTAATTATCAAATCCTCGGCCAAGGCTCAACATCTTGATAATTTAAAGATGGCTTTTGAAAGAATGAGGCAGCACAAGTTGAAGATGAATCCTTTAAAGTATGCCTTTGGGTTTCAGCTGGAACTTCCTGGGTTTTCTAGTCCACCAAAGAGGTATTGAGGTAGACTAAAATAAAGTAAAGGCAATTATTGAAGCAAAGCCACCGGCCATTAAGAAAGAACTACAAAGGTTTCTTGGACAGGTTGGATATTTGAGGAGATTCATTGCCAACCATGCTGGAAAGACTCATGCTTTCTCCCCATTGTTGAAATTGAAAGGTGCTGAGGAGTTTAAGTGGACGGAACAGCACCAGCAAGCCTTTGAAGGTTTAAAAAGCTATTTGGTCAACCCTCCAATGATGATGCCTCCAATTAAGAAGCGGCTTCTAAGATTATTCTTATCGGCCGCTGATGAATCTATTGGAACTCTTTTAGCTCAGAACAATGAATGGGGAAAGGAACAAGCCATCTATTATCTAAGTAGGGTGCTCACTCCAGTGGAATGTAGGTACACTTCCATTGAAAAGTTGTGCATTTCCTTATACTATACGGTTATGAAGTTAATAACCTATATGTTGCCAGTGGCTGTGTATATCAATTCTCAAACAAATTTGATTAAGTATATGCTTTCAAGGCCTTTGATCACTGGACGTATTGGAAAGTGGTCATTGGCCTTAATAGAGTTTTCCTTCAAGTATATTCCACAAAAGGCAGTCAAAGGAAGGGTGGTGGCAGAATTTCTAGCAGACCATCCTTCCACCAAGATTGATTCAGAAATATGTGGTGAGGTGAATAATCTCTACCTTGATTATACACCTTGGACTCTCATGTTTGATGGATCAAGCACTCATGATGGAGGAGGAGCTGGAATAGTCATCATTTCACCAAAGGGGAGAAAAACCGCATTTTCTTTCTTCTTGGATTTCAAGTGTACAAATAAACAAGCTGAGTATGAGGCGCTAATTATTGGGCTGGAAATCCTATTGGAGCTAAAAGTGGAGAAGGTCCAGATTATTTGAGATTCAAATTTGATACTCAGCCAACTTTCTGAAGAATATAAGAGTCTTAATTGGCATTTGAGGCCTTTCCATTCTTTGGCTTTGGAATTACTTTGCCAATTTGATGAATTCCAACTCAAATATTGGCCAAATCATTTGAAATGGGAGGCTGATGATTTAGTACAGCTAGCTTCCAGAGTGAAGGTCCCACCAGGTGTAGAAGAAACTTTAATCACAATCAAAAGAAGGACTCTTCCTTCTATAGAGTCACGGTATGAGATGGCAGGTCATTTCCAAGCTGATGAGCCAGAAAGGATCAAGCCTGCAAAGAAAGCATGGGAGATTTTCAATGTTGATATAGATGGCTTAGACTTGGAACATTGGAGAACACCAATCATCCATTTTTTGCAGGAGCCTAGTACCAACATGGATAAGAGAATTCAACTTTTGGCACCTCATTATATTTTGATTGATGGAGATCTCTATAAAAAGAGTAAAGAAGATGGACTTTTGCTCAGATGCCTCGGCAGGGATGAATCTATGAGAGTAATGGCAGAATCGCACCTTGGAATATGCGGAGCACACCAAGCTGGAATCAAGATGAGGTGGCTTCTTAGAAGGTACAGTTATTATTAGAAAGGCATATTAAAAGACTGCATAGAGTTTGCAAAAACCTGCATTGCATGTCAAGAACATGGCCCGCTCCAGAGAGTTCCAGCTATAAACATGCAGCCAATAGTAAAAATATGGCCATTCAGAGGGTGGGCTTTAGACTTCATTGGAAAGTTAAGGCCACCATCTGCAGATGGTCACACTTATATGGTAGTTGCAATAGATTATTTCACCAAGTGGGTGGAGGTCATTCCATTAAAGACTTGTGAGCAACCAACAGTCATTAGTTTCATCAAGAAGCACATTATACACAGATTTGGGATTCCAGAGACTCTCACCACAGATAGAAGCCTTTCTTTCATTGGAAGTGAGGTCATTGACTATTGTGCTGAATGTTGTGATACCCCTCGGATCTGAGACACGGGTTGATCAGGCCCAAGCCCAAACCCGAGGGAAATATCAAACAATTAATATTTTATAATCGAACACAGATGACAAAATGAAATAAGAAATAAAATTTAAGCTGAAAGAAACTAAATATAAATCCTTTAAAAATTGAATACTGAAATCTGACAATCCAACTCCATAAGTTTAACAACTCGGGAATCCAACTTTAGTGGACCCCTAATAAAAATCCAAACTGAAATAAAACAACTAAAAGAACATCCTGATATAAGCTATGGAGAGAAATCCTACATCGTCGGTAGAGTGAGTAGAAACCTCTGCTTAGCACGAACACGTCTAAGTCTGGAACTGTCGTGTACCTGAAAAAATAGAAGTGGGTCAGGTCCACGCGCAAGTTCCATACTACTACAATCCAAATAGAGGCCCGATACGCATGTACATCCTAAACAATTCAATAATAGCTAATAGTCCATAAATATATATATAGTCACACTAAAGGACTCTCACTGGACTACAGGCCGGTCTTAACCTGAATAGAGGTAACATGCTAAAACGCACACGAAGTGGGCATGTGTACCTAAACCTAAACATGGTACACCTCCAACCATCGTATCCAGCTATGCATCCCAATGCATATACACTCCCTAACCGTCGATCCTGAGACTCAAGTTCATATCGAGGTACTATAACAATATATTTAAAATCCGTCCAGAATCCCTAGTAGTGCCGCTCAACTAGTTGTTGCCATGACACTACAATTTAATAGGACTTGACTTTTAGTTAATCCATTTCCAAATCCAGAGTAGGTAGGTTTTGGTATTTTGAATCCAAACCGTCCCTAGTATGCCACCGTCTGTGATACCCCTCGGATCCGAGACACGGGTTGATCAGGCCCAGGCCCAAACCCGAGGGAATATCAAAACAATTAAAGTATTTTAAAGTGAACACAGATGACAAAATGAAATAATAAAGATGGAAGTAAAACTAAAAGAACATTTAATAATAATAAAACCCTCCATGTATAACTGAAAATTGAAACTCCAATCCTCCAAAACTTCAAGGTTACAACTTGGGAATCCACTGATGGACCCCTAACCAAAAGTTCAACTGAAACTGAAAACTAAAAATAGATAATGCTAGAAACATCGAGAGAAGTCCTACGTAATCAGATGAAGGTGAGACTGTCCTCGACAAGCATGATCAAGCTCTAAGGCTGGAACCGTCTTGTACCTGAAAAGAATAATGAAGGAGTGGGTCATACCCACAAGCAAGTTCTAATCTAACTGCAATCCATACAGTGACCCGATACACAGATACACCGTAGACACCTCACAATATCTATCTAATCCATACGTATAAATATATCCACACTAAGGGACATTCACTAGTCTATAATAGGGGTCTCAACCTGAATAGAAGGCAACATGCGAATACGCACCCAAAGGTGGGCATGAGCACCTAAACCTAACAGGGTACACCTTAACCTATTATAACCAATTACGCATCCACTGCATATACGCACCCTAACCAACGAGTCTGAGACTCAAGCTCAGCTCGTGGTACCATAAACATATATATAAAGTCCGTCCAAATCTAGGGTATGTAGTTCAAATATTTAATAAACTGACATACAACAAACCAACTGGTTAGACACTCAACTTATTCAGTTGATGTGACTGAACCACCGTCCATTAATCTAGGAAGTCGTCCAACTTGGTTACAGCTGATCTGACTTAGTCACAATTAGGATTCGATATCTTTCAATCCATTCCATTAATCCATTAGGTTAGGTTTATGCGTTTTGAGCTAAACCGTCCCTAGTATGACACCGTCCCATACCGGTACATACAATCCTCCATATCCATGTAAATTACAACATATATAACAGTTCAATAATTTACAGACCAAAAACCACCATCCAAATAATTGCAGAAAAATATTTAAAGTTTCAGCAATTTAAATCCAAGCATTTAACCATATAGTTGCAGGAGACGATTTAATAAATCAACAACTAACATCTAGAGCATGCATAGACCAAATTTAATATGTCAGGGACTTTATCATGCATATGAATAGGTTAAATAATCCTATTAATATCCAATAAATTGCTAAAACAATTTCAGAAGATTGTTTAATGTTTCAGCAATTTAAATCCAAGCATTAACCATATAGTTGCAGGAAACGATTTAATAATTCAGCAACTAGCCTCCTAAGCATGCATAGATCAAAATTAATAATTAAATGACCTTATCATGCATTTG
Source organism: Cornus florida (assembly GCF_030987335.1). NCBI lineage: Eukaryota > Viridiplantae > Streptophyta > Magnoliopsida > Cornales > Cornaceae > Cornus > Cornus florida. Next base: position 84,704,995 of record NW_026775577.1, on the reverse strand, counting down.
AATGCATTCTAAAACAAGTTTTATAAACACATTATATTCCATCAAATTGCTGAAATTTAATTCAACAATTAATTTATCTTCCATTTGTTAACAACATAGGAAGTGCCTTAATTTTTACACTGTTTGTCCCGACAATTTAGAATTAAACCTTAATCAATTTAAGGTCCTAATAACACCCAAATTCAGCCTTCTAATCTCTCTGTGGAACCCCAGACCCAACAGATTAAATCCCATGCTCCAATAGTAAAACACAGTACGCAGAAAACTAAAAAAAAATTAAAACAAAACATAAAATGAAAAGGGAGCTTGCTCCAAATTTTGGGAGCAGGCTCTTTCAGCCTAGAGCCGGCTCTAGGATTCCTTAGAGCCAGCTCTACTTGTTGTGGGAGCCGGCTCCCACTTTTATGGAGCCGGCTCTCACCTCCTTTGAGAGCCTTCAGTCCCCGGTGCTTCATTTCAGCTTTTGTGCTCCTTCTCCGGCTTATTCCTATCACTCTGTTAGTTTTTAAAACTAATCTTAGGTGTCATATTAATACCCAGTAGCATCCCAATGGCTTGATAACAACAATTAAAATCAATTACAGAGATTAAATTTGCTACCGAACTAACCCGCGTTAGGAACAAAACTGAAACTATAATTCTATTCCAACCTCTCTGTTCCTCTTCACAAACTAATCTTAGGAGTCTTATATCATCCCATTAACATCCCCAGGGTTTGTTTACACAAGATAAAAGCAAGAATCGTAACTAAAATCTCAACATATTTTAATATGCTTTAATGAATACAATGCAAACAGATCATCAACAAGCATACATTAAACACATAAGTTTCAATTACAAATTAGTTAATCCCTAGAGACTATCTAGGTGCACAGAACACGAGCCAAAGGAAAAGAGGAAGATAAGAACTTGCCTGCAGTTTTGGACTCAAAACTTTGTCGCCGTTTTCCTAACTTCCGGCAACCACTGACTACCTTCTAACCTCCTCTGGTTCTGGTCTAATCCACCAAAATCCTCCTTTGGTACTCACTGTTCTTCTCCTTGACAATTCTTACAGTGCCTCCGTTCACAACCCTCAGTGCTAAGAACTTACTTCACGTTTATGTAATCTGAATTATGATTGTAAACCCTAGGCTAAAGCATAATGGTTGTATTTATAGGTTTAACTCTAAAATCCTAATCCTTGTAATTTTAGAGACAGAGCCCTAAACTTAATCCTAGTCGGCCCATAAACAAAACCTATGATTAAATTCTATGTTGATGCCCAAAAGAAACTGTGAGTCAATTTATGAATTTAAAACTCACGTAACTTAATTTTAACATTACAAGAATTAAAGTAAGTTAATTTCCTAAGTTTAAAACAGTGAATTACAAATAATACAATTAATAATTTACGAAAATAGACACAACAATTAAGAATTTAAATAAACCAAATAATGCACATAAAACCAATTTAATTCAAATTTCAAATAACCAATTAAACAAATGAAAAACAATAAAATAAATAAAAATGCGATAAAGACAATAAAATAAATAAAAAATGCAATACAATAAATATTAAAAATGCCGAGACTATCCTTTTAAAATTAGGGGTATTACACCGTCCCATACCGGTGCATACTCCAACCATCCAGCAGTTGATAGAACATACACTTAAGGTAAATATCATCTAAATCCATGCTTCCAACAATTGATACTAACAGTGATAATAATGAAAGCATCAAAATAGAATTTCAGTATTTTCATAAACACACTTAATGTATAGTGTTTCATAAAATCCGGTATAGTGCTAAGTTTAAATCTTAATAGCACACAACATCCAACAGTTGATATTACAGTCAGTTAAGATAACCATCAACTAGATCCATTCCTCCAGCTATTGATACTAGCAGTGATAAGATAAGTATCAACAACAGCACCACAATATATATATAAACATGCTTAGTTTAGGTTAATTTACAAAATCCCATTAGTGCTAAGTTTAAGAATTAATAACCTTCAACACTAACATATCCTAGACAAGTATAATTCAAATACATACTCATGATATAGAATTAAACATGTTCCAATTATATCATCCGTCTCACAAGATTACCATTTCAGAGAGAATTAAACACTACTAGCCTCACAGATTTAAACACAGTATAACTACCTGATTAAGTCCCTACTGTCCAAGCTATTCTAAGCAAGTAGAGTTAATTAACCCCACATCTGAAGCTTTAATCTAACCATAGCCACCAATTAGACCTTCCATATTCAATTCTGCACTCAACTGAAAACTCCAGGATCAACTACTGCATGCAAAACTGACTGGAGAATGAAGAAAAAATTAAAAACACAGCAAGGAGACGTCTCCAAAAAGTGGAGCCGCCTTCTTTAGGCCTTGGAGCCGGCTCCCATACTTGGGAGCTGCCTCCACATCAAAGGGAGCCGGCTCTCTCCAAGGGAGAGCCGGCTCTCCCCCTCTCTGCCTAGTCTCTTTGCCTTTGTCTCCGTTTTACGCCTCTGCTATTTCACCGCCATGACTTCTAGAGGCTGTAACCCAATCCCAGTACATTCCCAGTCTATGCTTAAGTCTAGTTTACATTACATAATGGCTTTAAATAAAGATTCATGCAAGCAACCATCATATTTTAACCGTTTTACAAAGCATAAAAACATATTGATAAATTACAGTTTAAGCACGAACAGAGAATGTTTTAAATTGATTCCATTAATCCTAAAACTATTTAAGAATGCAAAGAACACGAAGCCTAAGGGAGAGAGTAAGGATAAAACTTGCCTTACACCGATGTCCGTCTATAATCTCCGGCGAATCCTCTGTTTCTTCACTTGGTTGTTTCCCCAGACGTCTCCAAACTATCTGTGTCTTACTATGGCGTAATATACTTCTAAAACCCAAGGCAGACACCGTAGATGAGTATTTATAGGCCACACAAATCCTAGGCTCCCTTAAACCCTAATTGGATTTACTCAGCCCATAGAGAAAACTAGGTTAAATTCAATGTCGGCTGTGAACTATAACCCTAATGTATAACTATCTGTGTGCAACCTTCCCTATAGTCACGTTAAGACAGAAACTAATTTAAATTAGAAACTAATTAAATTTTATAAAACTAAATTCACTTAAACAAGTTAGTACCTAATATAATTAAACGAATAATTAAAACAATCAATTAATTAGAACAAAATAATTAAGTAATTAATACAATTAAAAATACAATGAAAGCAATAATTAAAACAATTAACTAAAACAATCCCAATTACATCAAAGAAACAACACATATACACTTAAACAATTAAAAATTGAAATTTAAACAATAAAATAAATACCAAGACTATCCCTTTGAAATTAGGGGTATTACAAATGTGGCGTTCAAGTAATCAGTTCTACTCCATATTTTGCCCAAGCAAATGGACAGGCAGAAGCTTCCAACAAAGTGATTTTTAACATCCTTGAAAAGATGATTGAGAATCATCTAAGGGAGTGGCATCACCTACTTTCTGAGGCTGGCTTACAGGAATTCAAAAAGGTCAAGTACGGGTGTCACACCATATATGCTTACATATGGACATGATACCGTTCTTCCAATGGAAATGACCATTAGGTCTGCAAGGGTGGCTTTCCAAAATAAGCTAACTCCAGTAGAGTACAACTAGGCCATGTTGGTGGAATTGGAAGACCTTGATGAAGTCCGTTTTAATGCCTTGTACCATATTATTGCTCAAAAGAAGAGAGTTATGCGGGCATATAACAAGAAGGTTAAGGCAAAGACATTTATTGAAGGGGACTTGGTATGGCAAGTCAAATTTTCAGCTGGGTTAAAACCTTGGAATATGGAAAATGGACACCTAACTGGGATGGTCCTTGGTGGAAAAAGTCCTTGGAAAAGGGCCTTATCGGTTGATGGATATAGATGGAGGGTCCCATAAACACCCAGTAAATGGTGTGTACTTGAAAGAGTATCACCCTTCCATCTATGAAGACTGGAAAGCTACAGTCATTCTACCAGTCACATAATGTGGCTGGTAATCCTTTCCAAGTAAACCAGAAAGTTGGAAAGGAGGCATGTTGGCCATACTTTGGCCATTATGGTAGTCAAGATAAAACGAAGGAAAAATTTATTCCAAGAAGTGGCTAAGTACTTGGAAAAGTACATTGGCTAAAGTTATGAAGTGGACTTAGTTGTATTTCCAATATTTGCTAATTTCCAAAGACTTCAGTACGAAAGCGGCTACATTACATGGTCCAGGTTTCGTCCAAACTGGAAATCGTTCGTCTTGTTTGTATATACATGTATTTCCATTATGGCAATTTCTTTTATTTCTCTGAATTTCTTGGTTGTGGAAAGCCATTTTATGGCTATGCCTTATTGTTAATTTATGTGAAGGAATCTTCCAGTTTCAGTAACTTAGACATTTCTTTTCATATAAACGGTGAAAGGGGCACATGCGATGGATTGAGAAATAAAACATCAATCCATTAGATACTTAATTTCATTACAAAAGCCCAAAAATGGCCACTTAAACCTAGAGTTGGCCATACAAGTGATTCAAAAAAAGCAGTAGCTATTATTAATTTCCTGCCACCATCCATTACACCATAATTTCCAAAGCAACTACATAGAAATACCATCTGGGATCAAATAGAGGCAAGAGCACCTCCAAGTTCCATCCAAATTTTCCTTGCTTCACGAAGAGTGGCCAATGCTCTAACCTTAGCTTCTTCAAATTTGGGAAATTCATCAACTCATTTTTCCCATTCCTTCTTTAAAGGTTCAGATGCATTTACAAGGGCACTAGCTGTTTGGTCCAACTCAAATTCTTCACGTTCCACTTGTTCCAACTCTCTTTGAATCTTGGCCAGTTCTTCATTCAAGCTTTCTTTCTTGGCCATAAGCTTTTCAGCTTGTTCTTTGATTTCTGGGTAGGGTTCTAATAAGAGTTGGAAATCTTCGAGAGCTTTATCTTTGAACTTGGCTTCCTTATCACATTCAGAAATTGCGGAAGTACTAGAGCTTACATGGGTGACGATGAATTGGAGTTGGTGTTGCAGTTTGGTTAAAGAAGCTTGGATGGATTCCGGAAATTCAGGGTGTTACTTGAGGGTTACTATAGTACTAGCCAAACTTTGGTGAAAAGATAACACATCTTCTACATCATGGGCAAGGTAAGACAATAATTTTCCTTTGGCCACAGTTATAGCATCATCTGAGGTTCATGGAAGCATGAGAACACTGGCGCTTGAGGTGGAAGTACTGGAAGATTTGGCGGCCTTAATCACTTTATAAAGATCGGCCAAAGCCGGAAGAGCTCTTCTTTGCACTATAAAGGAAGTTGAGGTAGACATAGAAGGAGTGGCCTGAAATGAGAGCAACTTTGTATTAGATATAAAGAAAGAAAGGAGGCAAAGTTTAAAAGTATGGAAGTTTGCCTCTGGAATGGAAGGAACTGGGCCTATAGAAGTTCTACCAGTTCTGGAAGGGATAGATACTCCAGTCGTAGAAGTTGGAATGGGCAGACTTTCTTCTTTTTTGCTGGTCAAACTTTCTATAATTGAAGCTTGAAGGGCTAAATCCTCTCATTGGGCAATTTGTTGGTCTAAATGGATATTCATGAAGTTGTGTCCCATGGAAGAGCCCTGTTAGTTAAAGTTAGAGGAAATTTACAAACATTTTTTTAGCAACGAAGTTGGAAAGAAGAGGGAATAGAGACTTACCAAAACAATTTCTTTATTTGGTTTTGGTTTTTTATACATTGGAGAGTCTCTAGGCTGTTGGAATTCTTCTATTTTTTCTAGATCAGTCATGATTTTTCTCTTTCCTTTTCCAACAATCTTTCCAGAAGGGCTGCGCATTTTAAGGGCTTTGCTAGAATGTTGAGTAGCGGTTTGACGCTTGGAAATACCAACTTCTTCATCAGAGGAATCTTCATTGAAAGAGGAGAATTGGGGTTGAAATTATTTTTTGACAATAGCTAGTCCCTGCAAGAGGAAATGTAAGTAAGGCACAAGAATCTAGATAAACTAAGTGCATTCACATTGAAATACCTGAGGAGTCTTTCCTTTTCCTTTTGCTTTGTACAAAGCATCTTCCTCTTCTTCCTGTATTTCCTCTTCAACTTCTTCTTCTTCCTCTTCGTCATCGCTTGAGGAAAGACTTTTAATACTTACGTCACCACTTTCGGCTATACCCTCAATCTTTCCAGTCACTATAGTAGCTTTCTCTCCACCTTCATCCTCCTCACTTTCTTCGAGTACTTCCTCTTCTCCATCTGAAATTTACCAAGTCTCAGTATATGGAAGATTGATGGATTTCATAAGGAAAGATAAAAAATGGAGTTTACAGTGAATACATTTATACCTGGAGATAAAGGTTTGAAAGAAGCTAGTATGGAATCACAGACATTTTTATGATTCTTTGTCCGGGTGGAAGAAACCATATATCGAATTCATTGGTGGATTGAGGCTTGCTGGTATTGTGACGGCCCAAGTTTTTCAACCCGGTACGCCAGTGATGAACCGGAAGATAACCCGATAATGGATCCGAAATGCGGAAGCAAAAGACAAAACAACGGTCTTTAGAGATACAATATGGCTCTAAGACACCATTATGACCCTCAACGAGGTCACGGAACCCAAAGGAATCAAATGGGGAAGCAACGTTTCAAAAATGAACAAGAATGAACCTAGGGGCAAAATTGTCATTTCCAACTTAAAAGTGGATGCCACCGAGCACACCATTGGAAAGACAACGAAAAATCAATGAACTTAAACTAAAAAATCGCTTGATTTGGAGTTCGGATGAAGAAGAAATGGCTAACGGAAGAAGAAGGGGCAAAACGGTCCAAAAGAGGCAACCCATGAACATCTAACCGGTTAGAAGGCCAAAAAAAGTGACAAAAATGCTGCGCACACTCATCTAACCGGTTATGAAACCCCTCGTAACCATTTAGATGTGAAGGGGCAGTAAGGGTGCGACCCAAAAACCTGGCAGCAGGGGTTTTTCCGGGAAAAATGAAAATTTGAGGGCCAAAATGACATTTTCTGGAAAAACTCAAAGAAGAAACCCCCCTCAAAATCGAGTTTTCTACAAGACAGTAAAGAAAAATCGAAAAATACGCAATGTGAAATGCCCAAAATACCCTCCCAAGAAAACTAGTCCAGAGGGTCTAAAAAGCTGCTAAATTTAAAAACTGAGAGCTGAACTTCGGATGCGATTTCTGATGCCAAGATGGCATTTTCCGGAAAAACACAAAAAAGAAACCCCCCCTAAAATCATATTTTATATTCAACCATGTGAAGAACAGAATTTATTTCCCAAAGGAAATTCCCAAAATATCCTTAGGTCAAAAAATGCAATAAAAGTGTAAAATGAGTTCGTAGAAGGCTCATTTCACCAAAGAAAAAGCTTTGTCCGGAAACGACCATGCACACAAACAAGGCATGCATATAGGTTGTATAAATATGGAAAACACACAATACAACACATATAAAATCCTAAAACATTCCCTACCTCCATTTAAGATGAAATCTCAAATCCCCACCAAAATAAATCGGCTCCGAATCCGATGAAACTCCTAAGTTTTGTCAGGGACAACACCACGAACATGAATCCCAAGGAAGCCCCATCAAAAACACAACTTGACTTCAAACCCGAACTCAAGAAATGGCCAAAACGAGATTCCAATTGGTTGGAATCGAAGGCCTCGCCGAGGGGAACAATAAACACAAAGGCATCACCACTTTTTAATGAAGGGAAGAAGTTCAAAAGAGGAGAGAGAAGATGGCAGCCATGGATGGAGCTTGGACCGGCCATGAGAGAGGAGAGAGAGAGAAAAATCTGATTTTTCTTTCTAAGACCTCCTATTTATAGAAAAACTCAAAAAGTGCCCCGAACGGGCCCCGCCGAGTCCGGAAAAGTGAAATTCACGCAGACGCCCTCAAATGGCAAAACTCTATGAACAAAAAAGATTCCAAATGAGAAAATATGAACAACGGAAGAAACGGCGTCGAAAATCGAGTCCCGAACAGAGAGTTATGCCCAAAACAAGTTTGGCGCAAATCGGGGCCAAAAATCCTGAAACTAGAAAACATCGTCCATAAGGAAATTCTAAGAGTTCACGAATCGACGAAATATGAAAATGAATCCCATACGAGGATCCAGGCTCAAAACAAGGCATTGAGCAATAACTTTCATTAATTGCAACATGAGCACTCCAAAAAGTGAAAACTGCGAAATTGCCCCAGAATGAAAAAATCTTCCAAAAGATATTTTCTTAGATAACCCTGAAATAAAATATCTTCAAAAGATATTAATGAAAAACACCCCAAGAAAAGCAAAAGTTTTCAAAGAACTTTGCATTTTTGCCCCTATGGACACCGGGAGCAACCAAAGTACTTTCACACGAAAGTAACGATACGTATCTCATAGAAATAATTGGAATAAAGATACGTGAAGTCAGAAACCAACTCCGAACACAAGAAGTGTGGTTACGCAAACAAAGTGCCAAACGAGGAAAAGACGAAATAGGGAAAAAGACGGAATAGGGAAAAGGACAAAAAGTGAAAAGTGTCAAAAAACGAAAAATGTGGAAATGACTCGGTCCTCAAAGGAAGTTGTCAATCCAAAGAATTGAGTCTCGAAAATCACTCCAGAGCACTCGAGACGACACTAATCGACAAGAAACCAAACTCAGAAGGGAAAAGACAATGAAAAAAATTTATTCAAAAAATCCGGGTCATTACAGGTATGGCCTTGGAAGTTAAAAGTAGCTCTTTCTGCTGCATAAGCTTGATCAATTACTGCGAATTGCTCAACATCTGTGAGACGAACACGTTGGTCAAAGAATCTGTTATAAGATTTGTAAGGCGGTAAAGGAATCATTTGGGAAAAACCCATTTGCCTTGCCAGCTGGGCTGGATTATAGAACTTAACACCGCAGAAGCTATTCTTTAGAGTAGGTTGGGCAGTGCTATAATGGAGGTCACGAGCAAGAAGGAAATTAGCCCAAATATTATTACAATCTTTAGAATGTTTTTTTGTAGACACTCCAGGAGATGGAACCAACCATGATGGCACACTACAAGAAAAAGGGTTATTAGTGACAGACCTTTAGGGACAGTACAAAAAACTGTCCCTAAAGACCCTATTTTTAGGGACGGACTTTAATTACTGTAACTAAAGACACACTTTTTGGTGACAGTCCCACCTGTCCGTCCCTAAAAGACCAAAAAAAATAAAAAAAATCCCTCCAATCTGGTGGCGGCAAAACTTAGCGTCATTTTTAGTGAATTTATAATTTTTTTTAATAAAAAAATTATCAAAATAGCTTTTTGGGACGGTAAAGTTACCGTCCCTAAAAGGCCATTACAACATTAGTGACAGTCCTTTAGCGACAGTCCAAAAAACCGTCCCTAAAGACCCTTCTTTTGGTGACAGTACACGTAGATGCTCGCTCCAAATTTTTTTGGGGGAAAGTTTAGCGCCCTTCCTTTGACGATATGCGTGTCAAAATATATATATATATTTTTACTTTTTTGGGAAAAGAAAAAATAATGGTCAGACGTTGTCATTTTGGCTTATTTGTATACTTTTACTCAATTCCCAATCTCAGTCTTCTCTCTAGAACATCCCACAAATGCCTCTCTCTCGGTACAATCACTCTGTCCTCCACCGGAGGCCTCTCTCTCTACCAGCACTCTTCTAGTACGTTTTCCCTCATAGTCCGTAGGACACGTCCCTTTCTCTCTCTAATCACTCTTCCCTCAAGCTCAACAGATCGTCCGGGTTTGTGTCCTTCTTCACTTACTGATTGAGTTTTTATTATTATTTTTTATTTTTTTATTTCTTTTTGTTCACGCACATAGAATTTTTTTTCTTTTTGTTTCTCTTTTTTTACAGTTTGATCATATGCATCAGATCTGTTTTCTTTTAGGGTAAACTTTGGCGGATGAAGCTTGGGAGAAAATACAATTAAAGTTGCTCTCAGTTTCTTTCATATTCCATTTTGGTAATCAAAATTTTTCGCAGTCTTTTTTTTTTTTTGCTTTATTATTATTTTTTGTACTTCGCTTAATATTATTTTTATATTCTTTAGATTTTTGTTATTTTGTTTATTTTAGAGTAATTTGAATAAAAGAAAATGTCAGGACTGGTCAACAAGTTTATCTTTGCTATTACTTCAGGATTAATTAATTAATTAATATCACATCATCGTTCTTGAATTAAAGGTTGGGAAGTTAATAGCTTGTGATTTTTTTCATCTAATTCATTTATTGTTATTTCATCACCTTTTTTTTTTTTTTTTTGTTGATTGTGAAAGGTGAATATATATAATTTAAGGGCTTAAATATATTTTTGAATTTGAAATGTTCAAAGAAGAAATTCAGAGCCATTTGGTACTGGTAACCTTTGAAAAATGAACTAAAAATTTAGGGGTTAAAAGAACAGAGTTAACAAAAGTAAATCAATGTATTATGTAGCTCTTAAATGAATACTAACATGTCCTATTCCACTGATTTTCACTTGATAATAGAAAAGTAAGATGGTATAAAACAAAACAGTTTTTAATCTAGACTTCTATGGGTCTGTTGTCATTTTTCTCTATGGAACGACAAGCTTATAGAAGGAATAACAATTTTCTTGTTAATTTATGGTGGAATAAAATGCCAAACCAGATACATTACATATTACCATCAAGTTTTCCAAACTCTGCCTCTTTATGTGTGTGTATGCACACATCATGACAGCATTTTGATTCTGATACATTCATTTTGTTACATGGTTTACTTGCTTGATTATTTTAATCTATTACTTTATGAATCCCTCAATGCCCTCATCTTTTCTTGTTAATTACGCATTTAAGTGCTACTCAATCTCAATTCTCAAATTGTTGTAAGTACACTCATTCATATAGTGACCTTACTCGCAACTACCTTAACGGTACTATTCCTCCAGAATGGGGTTCCATATAACTAGTGAATATATATGTTATACACAAACACACACATCCATATTGAAACTTCTCTTGTTCTAACAAATATATGACATGATGGTTTTGTTGCAGCTCTCTCCTTGGAAATCGATTAACAGGTTCAATCCCAAAGAATTTAGAAACATAACCAGACTCAAAAGCTTGTAAGATTTGGATAACCAATTTCTTTCACATTTAGGTACATGTGATATAAAATTATGCTTTTATGATTTTAATTTTGGTGTTTTTAGAGTCCTCGGGGACAATCAGCTTTCTGGAGGTATTCCTCTAGAGCTTGGGAATCTTCCCAGGTTGGAGAAAATGTAAGATCCTTTTATCTGTTTTTTGATTTTATGGTGTTAGTTTTGTCTGTGTACTTTATGAATGTGTAATTTTTTTTTTTCAAAAAAAAATTGGTAATACGTCTGAGCGTTCAATTTGAAATTTGAGGTCAATTGACCATTGGCTTAATTAATTTTTGTTTTTGAAGACTTCTAAGCTCAAATTATTTTACTAGGGAGTTGTCGGGAACACTTGCAAATCTGACCACTTTGAAGGACTTGTAAGTGTCTAAAGTTAGTTTATTTTTTGTTTTTCTAAATACTTATTTATTTCCTATTTTTAGAATTAATTGTTGTTGTTGTTGTTGTTTTTTTTTTTTTTTTTTTAACACACATTGCAGTAGGATTAGCAACAACTTTAAAGGAAAGATACCCAATTTCATCCAAAACTGGACAAAACTCCAAAACTTGTAAGATTTTTACTTTACTTGTTTTGATATTTCAATTTTTCTTTGGAAGATGTTCTCTGTTTAACCATTCATTTAAACAAAATTATGACAGGATGATTTAGGCTAGTGGTTTGGATGGGCCAATTCCTTCTGGAATTTCTCTCTTGGAAAATTTGTCTGACTTGTTAGTAAATTCTTATAATCTCATAGCTTTACCCTTTTATATAAGAAAATATCTAATTTATGTTTATTCTTTGATAAATAAAAACAAATGCAGGAGATTCAGTGACTTGAGTGGAAGTGAAACAACTTTTCCACCTCTTAGTAATATGAAAAACCTGAAGACACTGTACGTAGAAAACTTCATTATTCTCTTATGGAATATATTAATATCTTCTTGGTGTTTTGGAATGATATATATTTAAATATATTTGATTGCATCGCAGGATATTAAGGAGTTGCAATATTATGGGACAGATACCTGATTATCTTGGAACAATGACAAATTTGAAAACCTTATTAGTTCTTTTCCATTCTCCATTTTCATGTCTCTCATTTTCTTAAAAAGCGTTTTGATCACATACTTATCTCTTGTTTAATAGCTCAAAAGCTGACTAAAACTGTAGTAGAATTTAAATATATATTCTCTATATTTTTGTTGTCTTCCTTGTGTTATTGAACATATAGGCACCTTTAAAACAATTCAGTGATGTTATATAGTATTATTAAATGAAATGTTTCCTATTATATATGTGCTTTAGTTTGATGAACTTTTGGCACAATAAAAAATAATATGGCAAGTGGACTTGTGTATTTATTAAATAAGTTTAAGTTTACTCAACTATCTTTATTCTTTAATTTTACATATTTAAGTAAAACTCTTAGTACTTCTTTCCAGAAAAAGAGTTGTTTGTACTTTCGTCTACTTGACAATTGCTTCAATATTAGACAATACAAAGTTATCTTGGAGCCTTCATTTATATTTTTCTTTGTTGGTCCCTTCGGCTCTTAATGTTTAAGTTTTGTTTATATTTCACTTAAATTTGATCTTGTTCCATGTTTTTTTAAAAAAAAATTGGATCAAAATTTATTGCTTCGATGAGTCACATTATTGGCAATTTTTGGAGTACCAGCATTTCTACAATTTACCTTGTGAAATTTTTTATATAATCCAGATGTTTGATTCATCTTTATGTGTATCTTATCTTTCTTCTCAATGAGACCAGATTTATATAGCATCATTCTCCATTGGAATGGTAGTAGTTCCTCATTTTTAAGTACTTCTCATTAGAATGGTAGCAGTTGCTCATTTTAAAGTAATTCTTTGTACCCTTTGACTATGGATCTAACAATGTCTACTTTCTCTCTCTACACAACTATTCAATTTGTAATGAGACTATATTGGTCTTTGCTCGTCAAGCACCAAAGCACAAGGACAAGGACAGATGTTTTTATTCCTCAAGTGAATGAGATTGCTTATTGAAAGAGACAAAGTGGATTTTGAGGCAAGATCCCTATGTTTGCATATATTTCTTCTCTCCCCCTTTTTCTCTCTCTATATATGTATATTTAGATCTATATTGTGTTGTTTCTTGAATTTTTCTACTAGTTAATTCTTATACACAACTATTCAATTTGATTTGGTTTTTAAAAAATAATTGGAGGCAACAATCCTACATTTAAAGAGAAATTCATGTTTACTCTGATTTGAGGGCTTGGAGAGTTGAATATTGTGATCTGGAATAGCAATATTATCTCTGTGGTGTTTTGCTACTTCTAGGGTCCAATCACAAAATGTCCTTTTTCAAGGCTACGATGACAACCTTCACCACTTCAGACTGACAGATATATGTTCTCGACTAAAGATCATTACTTCATGATTAACTCAGGTCTGGTGAATTTTGATTACTTCTGTTAAATTCATAAGATCCTAAATTGAATGAATGATGAGGTTGTGTTTATTTGTAAATCAATTGGGGGACTTTATCTTAATTTGGTTATTTTCCAGCTGTAAAAATGGATTGTTGCAGTTCTTTTCATGGTTCTTGTCTACGCCAGCGAGTCAATAAGGATCTACCTATTTAGAAATATACTTATGTCGTCTTTAACAATTTTGATGTAAAAGGACACAACAGGTTTCATTATTACATTATATATTGAGGATGGTTTGGTCAATTATCTCTGGAAGATTACAAAATTATCACTTACTGCAATTAGTTGGGGTGGAGGCTTTTTTTTATAGTTAATTTAAGTGTCATTTATTGTATTTCTAATTCATGTTTACAATGTCAATTAGTGAAGTATGAGCCATCTTCTAGCAGTGTTCTTGGACCCAATGTTATTTACAACTCCAAGAATCAAGGTGATTCAGGTTCCCGTGGACAGTTGCATATGTTGTCTACATCAATTCTTCTACCTGAGTGACCTGATCAACCTGAATGCCGATATTTCATTGGCACTGGGAGATGCAAATATGGGTTTGATTGCAAGTATAATCATCTTATGAAGGGAAGCTCAGTTGTTCATCTTTCAGCGGCAGTCAGCACCACTACCACAACCACCTGAATGACCAATATGATTGTCTTCTCTTTAGTCAATTGAATATTAAAGACATTTGAGCATTCTAGCTTAATATTTAGTTAATATCGCGTAATCTTTTTGGTTAATGGATTATTTGAGTTGGTATGTTTTGTTGAATATTTGGCTAATTATACTGTGTTGTAAACATTTTATTATGATAATTAATGGTTTATTTCCGTCTCTCTTATGCTGAATATTTGGATTTCTAATTTGTTATAAAAAAACTTGACAAAAAAAAAAAAAAAAAAACGCGAAAACACTAAATCTAGCATACCAATAATTATAATAATTATTATAATAATTAAATAAATAAATAAAGCATTAGGGACAGTTTCAAACTGTCACAAATATAATAAAAAAATTAAAAAAATAAAGCATTAGGGACAGTAAGTCCGTTCGTAAAGCTTGAGTTTTTTGGTGACAGTTAATTTTTTCCGTCCCTAAAAATCTTTTGCGACGCTCTAATTAGTGACGGACAGATTTGATCATTAGTGACGGTTTTGGGGCTTTTTGGGACGGTCTTAACTGTCACTAAAACCCTAATTTCTTGTAGTGGCATGCGACCAATGGCGGTGAATGGATCAAAGAACTCATCGTTACCAGTCTCATATAGATTGTAGAAATACTCGAAGTTCTCAGCAAAGCCGAAAGGAGAAGGATCTGCTGTTGCCAAGGAATGGCACAGAAGGGATTTTCCAGTTGGAGTGATTAGGGATGAAATTCTATTTTGGAAGTACACTTTAAGCCACATCTGGAATAACCAGAAGGGACCTTGGAACCTTGAAAACTTTGAAGTAAGAAGGTCATGAAGGCCTCTGTATAAGTGGGAAAGCACAAGTGGAGCTAATGCCAAATCTCCATTTTTGGCTAGGGAAACCGCTACTTGAACAAAGTCTTTTGTGACTTGGCCAGATGGAACACACAGAAAATGGCCAGAAAGCCAACAAATCAGGAAAGCAATGTGCTCATCTTCTTGAACTTGGCCGATTTTCTTACAGTGTTTAATAAAAGGGAGATGGGAGGAGATAAATTTCTTACTTCCAGTGGTCTTGGTAGGAAAAAGGAATTGTTCAATAAAGAGGGTGGCGCTTACATCATCTCCATGGGGTTTAAGACTTGTAATGCAACAAAGATCTCTCAAAGTGGGGGACATCATTCCACATTTGAGATGCAGGGAATTGGGGGTTGAAGACCAAAAGAAAAGAGCTGGAAAGAGGAGGTTTGGATCAAGTGTAATGGAGAACTTACTGATTTGGATAATGTCATAGATGCCTTGTTTCTTCCATTATGAAGAGATTTTTTCGTCCTTGGAAAGTCAATTCACCCATGAAGACCAGGATGAACGATATGTTGGCCAGTTTCTTATGCTGAATGAGGGCTTCACTTTTTTCCCTTTCTTTGAAATAAGAGGGAACTCTGAATCAAAGGGGAGAAGGGACTTACCGGAAGGATAAAATTCGGCTAATTCAGAGGGGGCTACGCTGGTAAAGGCTGGACCCAATCCAACTAAGGAATCTTTGAAGTGAATCAGAGGTTCAAGATGAAGTCTAATAGGGTTTAAAGACTTCAAGAGTACTTAAACTTGGTGACTTTGGCTTCAGGTCTTGATTTTAGTTTGAATAGAAGGAGCTGGTAGGGATGAGCTAGTAGTTGGCTTGGAAGGTTTTAGAAGATAGAAGGAAAGTTGTTGGCAAACGATAAGGATGGAGAAAATATATATAGGAGCAGCAAGAGAAGCATTAAGGTCTAAGATAAGCCTTTTGAGGGTGAGTAGTTGAAGGATTTCAAAATTTAAAAGGGGTAATAACTAGGATTGTGAAGTTTGAGATACGGATAGGATTTCCTTTGAGATACGGGATCATCGATGGAAGGGATTGTTTGTAGAGGAAGTCGAGGGAATAGCCACGTGTTATAGGGTTTGTTTCTTTTTAATAATTATCTTGAGTCTTCCAAGAGTCCAAGGCGTGTTAACAGGGAGTTGGGTATGAATTTTGAACTTTGAAAAAAGGAAAAGTTAAGAGATTTTTATGGGGAGTCATCTTTTGGGGGCGCATGATACTTAGGAGATTGACGGTTGGAAGTAATTAATATGATGGGAGCCAAGGAGTTTAATTGTGTTAAGTATTGAATAACCATGATGGTGATATGTTGATGGCGGAATTCAAATCCCACGCCTTATTTTCAGGAAGATCCACAAGGCATGGAATTTGGGGGGCATATGTTTGTTCCATAATTTTACCCAATGGAAAGAAGACAAGTGGCGAGTTTTGACA
Source organism: Cornus florida (assembly GCF_030987335.1). Lineage (NCBI taxonomy): Eukaryota > Viridiplantae > Streptophyta > Magnoliopsida > Cornales > Cornaceae > Cornus > Cornus florida. Next base: position 84,688,438 of record NW_026775577.1, on the reverse strand, counting down.
AGCTTACCATATTGGTTTAGTGTTCTAATAAATCAAGAATATGAGAATGTGACGTGGAATTGTTAAGGTGGTATATTAATAGAAAAGAGTGACATGGCAAGTCTCAATGGAACTTGCCATGTCAGAGTGTAATACTGATAAATATTCCTTTGGAATATTAATACTACGGGGAATTAAAAGGGAGTGGTGAGTCCCACTAGGACTTACCAAACTTGGGATGTAATATCATAAAAGAATAAGAAGATTGCATGAAGTTATTATCATAAGTGCAACCTTATGAGAAGGATAAAGTCAGAGATTCAGCCAACCAATAATTTATCAACACGTGGTAAGCTTTATTAAACTTGCCACGGTAGATTAATTCTATTTGAGTTTATTTGGAAGATCCTATTTTTTATAGGATACCAATTAAATGGATATTCTCCATTTTTTAGACCAAAGTTGACCAAGTCACAAAAAGGGAACGTGGAGGCAGTATTATCTCCTTATTTTTAGGAGACAATCAGCAACTGCCCAAGCTAAGTCAACCTCTGTTGCTAAAGATCAGCAGGACATGGGAATTCAATTTATTTCTATATATATATATAACCCATGATGGAGTAATTATCGTGAGTCCATGACGCCTTGAATTCTAATGAGGCAAGGTTGAAGAGAGATTGCTAGAATTAGGGAGGTGCACCACAACCATGACGCCATGAAGTAAATATGGAAGTTTTAGCCTAAAGCCCAGGAAATCGTGGTCTACAGAAGGAAAGGAAGTGGGTTGGATAAACTACCTACGATGGAGAAGTTGCTAAAATTAAGGAGGTCATGGCACCATGAACTCCAAAGCCTAGAAGTAAAGTATTAAGATGGAAGTTACCAAAGTTTGAGAGATATGGGCAATTATATTGTTGGAATATTATTCACGATGAGAAGGTTACTAAAAGTTAGAAGCCACGACGCCATGAAAGGAAGGTTTTAACAGAAGGGAAAGACTACTAGAAGTCGTGGGACACTTGGCCGAACAAGAATACGTTGGTTGAAAGTGGTGGAACTTCATAAGGGAACTACCACTAACCGAAGGAAGTTATTAAGGGTCATGGATGACAAGGCAATAGCTGGTGAAAGCGTGTCTGAAAGAAAGGGAAAAGGTTGACGACATGATGAAGAAGAGCAAAGATGTGGGACACTTGCTAATTGACAAAGAGGACCCGTAGGAATTCACTTTGAAACTACCCACGACACAAATTTGTTGGAGGCAAAAGAAAACGTGGTTGGAGTCTACAACAGAAGATGGATAAGATGGAAGAAGTTACAATTGTTGAGGAATCATGGGACACATGACAGTCCGAAGTCATTCCACATGGAAGCTGCTGAAGTTGCCACACCAAGTTGCTGCATGCATGGAAAGCTCTATAAATAGAACACTTAGAGCTAGTTTGCAAACCCTGTTCAACACACATAACCAACAGCACTTCAATTTCTTTACATTCATGTATATTTACATTCATGTAATGCACTTTCAATATGTTTAATTCAAGTCTTGCACTTACTATTCTTACTTTCCAGCACTTTACTTTGAAATCCTGCACTTTCAATACAGTTTTTCTTTCCACTAGCTATAGTTCAGTCCGAAAGTCCTTTTTCAAGGCAAAAAGAACCTTTGAAAGTGGTAATTTCAGTCCTTCATTCAATCGCCTGATCCCTACAATCTCTTACTGGATAGTTGTTCGGATATCCACTTTGGAACGACAGCAGTTCCTGGTACGCCCGATATTCACTCCTACTTTCCACTCAACTGGAAAGCGGAACTAGCGCTTTTTCGCGAGCCGAACACCATATATGATAACACTATTCTAAAAAACTCGAACGCTTTCGATGAGGTCAATCATCTCATCATATAAATACAAAAGGATTTTTTTTTTTTTTTTTCTTTTTTTCCTTAGTTGGTAAGCAGAGTTTTTTAAAGTGGAAAGATTAAAATATGTTCAAGGGAATTATGAGATATTCTAAAAACTTTCACCATTTTTTGTAGTGCCCTTCCAGTGAAATGGATTAAAAAATACAAATGATACGATGTTTTCATTGAGAGGTTAGTCGTTTTGTTCTTTTGAATAAGTCAGAAAGATCCTTTATTTAATTAATCTATCGGATAATATTTTCCTGAGACATATACCGACACATGTCCTTAATCTCACTTCCAGACTCTATTGATAAAGGAACCAACTATGAAGAATGGTACTTCAACAATAGAGCCACCGACTATATTAGATATTATCATTGGATACTCATGGATATGTATTAAATACTTTGTAACATGTTAAAAGAAAAATTAGTAATAATAATAATTTCTATAGCAAACATGTATCTAGTGCTTCGGAAATATTCTTGGAAACATCTTTAGCATAACATGCAGTCTTTTTAGTATAATTAGGGTTATTAAGCAAGAATACCGGAAGGGGCAAACCAGATATGACATTGTGGTTGTTGAAGGCGGCAAGAATCATTTTGCAAAACTTGGTTAAATTCTGCGAACCATTTCGTTTCGCATTATGGCATACAATTCAGGAATTAGATAAGTGTCAACATCAAAACATAACAATGAAGAGCTATAATACAAGGACAGGGCTGTGTTTGTTGAGACAATCAATCAAAATCAGCAGACTCATATTAGACTGAAAAACACCTGAATCCACGGCAAGAACCTCTCGTTCCATGGCTTCAGCTTTAACTAAAGGTGACATAAAGAACTCAGAAAATCTGTGAAACAAAGAGCAAGAATAAATCTCTCCGGAAACTTAGATCTGGTTTTACACTATATCCGTCAAAAAAATAAAAAGAAAAAAAATTAGTTTATACAAATAGAATTTTTTAACAATCTCAGACTCTCAAGCCAAATATCAAGTTATTTGTAATTCAAATCCAATTGCAGCACTGATTACACCAACATATTATAAATGACCAGAAGCATATTATTTTTTTCTAGTTACCAACATCCTTTGCACCCATCCCTAGGTAGCCCAAAATGCATATGTTTTAATTTTTCAAATCCCTACTTCAAGTCTTATGGGGTTTGAAAAAGGAGTAAAAAACGTGAAATTTTTAGCATTCGCTTAAAGCATTCCCAAAAATCATCAAAAGTAAAAGGTTCAGTATTGCAATCCCTTGTTCGTCTCATTGCATTGCAATCCCTTGTTCGTCTCATTGCTTCTATTAAGTAATAAGAAAGTGTGGCTGTCATGTTTAAATTGTTCATAATGGATGTTAATTGACTCTGTTTATTCTACTTAGAAAAATTCTATCAGCGCCACCTTTAGAGCGGAAAGGAATTCAATTCAAACTCATTTCCTTTACCATTTTATTTTCTCATACTTCCTCCTTCCCAAAAAAAAAGTGACATGCTTTCTTTTTTGGTCTGTTCCAAAATAATTATCCCCTTTCCTTTTTCAAACAATATATTTCACATCTTTCCATAAATGTCCTTCGAGTTCAAAATTTCAAATTTGTATATTCAAAACTTAAAAAGGCAAGTTAGTAACTTTTCAGGGAAACAATGCATGTCCCACATATCCTTAAAAATTACTACTCTCCAAAAGCGACACTTAAATTGGGACGGAGGGAGCATTATTTATGTTCTCTATTACATTTTTATTAACTATCACTTAGAAATTAAAAGTTTTAAGCTCTTGGCAGAGCCAAATACATGAATATGAAAAATATTGATAACCTTTTAGCTATTTCACTTTTTCTTAGACCTTTTTACCTCAAACCAAACAATGACTGCGTAATTCGTTGAGCTTTTCCTTCAGTTCAAAAAAATACAAAATTACTAAATCCAAAGCAATACAAATAAACAAAATCAAGAAAAAGATATGCCTGAGAAAAAAAAAATCTCCATCAACACTCTACCTAATCATATGAAAAACAAAATAATTAATTCCTTCAGTACACCAAGATGCACTTCCTTTAATCCATATAAAATTGTACAACCATTAAAAAATTATGTCCCCCCTACTGAAGATGCAAGAAATTTTTTCTCTAAATTGACAAAGTTTCATTGCACTTCAAATATTTCGATCCCTTCTTTCTTTCATTTTTCACCTATTTCTAGATTGTTTACAATGTTCTAGAAGATCCCTCACTAACTTCCTCTATTGGGCTCATCATTAAGGCTTTTGTATCCATGGATCTATTCGTCTTTCAGGCCTTCAGCTTCACTCTTCGGCATTGGGCTTATCTCATGACAACTTGATTTGGGCCCAGGCCCTGGCCCATTCTTCATCATGTGGGTTAGATCCGGCCCATGCCGCCTTTGGTATCCTCAATTACCCCCATAATCACTCCTTTATTAATTAGCGTGTGATTATCAATAGACCTAATGATGACTTGACGGCTAATGATGATTCGACGGCTTGAGACAATCAAGTGGGGCATCGAGCGGTCGGCCTCGGAATTAATGTCTTTGAAATTTGAATCTTCTTAACTCCCTGACGTCTCGGTTAGCGGGACCACTTCCCTTTATATACCACTCCTTTATATCCACATCTTCCCTTGTCGTACCCCTCACAAATCACTGTTAATCGATTTCAGTTTGTTCTCTCAAGGCAACTCAGATTTTTCTAGTCAAGCCAAATATTCTCCGGAATCCAGTGAAAGGTTCTTCTCTCTTAATTCTTTTGCAACATCCCTTACTGATCTTCATCTTTTCAAGGTTAGTTCTGTTTCTTTTTCTTCTTAAAGTATTTGCACATTTTCCCCAAGGATCATAATCATCAGCATCATGCCTATAAATTTGGATATTCTGCGTATGAAGCTCCATCTCCTTTCCGATATTCACCTTAGAGAATGTCCCAAAGACGTTAATGTTAAAACTAGTGCCGGTCTTCTTCCCGGCGAAGTCTTGTTTTCCCTTCATCACCTCAACATTATTAGATTCCCTCTTCACCCTTTCTTTTGCTATGTGTTCAATAGGTTGAAACTTTCTCCTCTTCAAGTTAACCACAATTTTTTTAAGGTTCTATCCGTTCTGTTGCTTCTAAATCATGACAGAGGCCTAGATCTTGACTTGGTTGATCTTCTCCTCTGTTACAAGGTCAGCAAAATCAGGCTGGACGATGCATATTACCATCTTTACCCTCTTGAAAAGAAATCCATCTTTACAGACAAACTTAATTCTGAAAAGAGTTGGAAAAAGGGTATTGTTAGCATTCGGGGTGCTTGGTTTGCTCCGGTTGCTAAGGACTATCCTAACCTTACCGCCTTTGGCGAATGCTCCGTGTCTTCATATAAGAAATTCAAAACTCATAAGACAGACTGCCCTTGTGAAACTTGCATTCCTCGATTCTGTTCGTTTCTTTGCAATTCTTTGGGTATCCCGAGAATAACGAACTTAGTTATAACATTTGCAGGGATAGGACCAATTACCTAAAGGACTACGTTCTGAACGACATCCCTTCTTGTTCGGAACTCCTCACATCCGAGAATTTAAGTGATATATCTTTCCTCGGTACCACAATGAGCCAGGTTCGGATTCCATCCTTCAACAGGAGGAAGGATCCTCCCAGGGTCAATGCTGCTTCCGCGGCTTCTTCTTCTCCAGCTTCAGTATCTTCATCTGCCACCATATCCAGCACTACCCCGAACGTGGTGACTGTTCGCCTGATCGTCACCGCTCTACCTGTCAACCAGAACTCCGCCCCTCAAGCTCGGGATACCACAGCCCCCATTGCATCCATTCAGGATAAAGAACGGGGAAAAAGGACTTAGCCTGAGAGCGAAGGCAGTCCTGACGATATTCCTCTAACAAGGAGGATTCGGGCCTCCGGGCTAGGTTTACCTATCCCTCCTCCGGTTAAACCAACTGCTCCTTCCGGGTCCGGCACTACAACTGGCTCCTCCTCTGGTGAGGCTCCGTGGACCCCCAAATTGGTCCGAGCTGACGGCTCGGTAGTGAAGCCGAGCGAAACCATGTTCAGGGAAGGCCCAACAGCCATGACCTATCACAAAAACATGTGGTCTCCTAAAGACATTGAGGTCGCCAAATCTCTGTCTCAGAAGGAGGTCTTCAGCCGTTTTCCCCTTGCAGCCATGGAGGTAATTCCCTACCCTCCTACTTATTGCATTTGAAATGCCTTTATATTATAATTCCTCTAGACATGCGTTCGGCTTAATTAGTACTTATGTATTGTTTTGCAGACTTTATTTGGTATGATGGCAATGGAGAAACAGGTCGAGGCTGCCAATGCTAAGGTACGAAAGTTCGTAACAAAAATGCTGAACTCATGGTGTAGTTGGACAAGGTTGAGAAGGAAATGGATGGTCTGAAAAGGAAACAGACTCCCTTCAAGACGAAAGAGACGCTCTTCAGATCGAGAAGAGTGTCTGGTAGACCGAGCGCGAAGTGCTCAAGGCTGAAAGAGACAATCTTCAGCGCCTACTTCATGATGAACAAACAGAGCGTATGACCTTTGAAAAGAGGGCTCTGGATGAGCGAAATGCCCTGCTCAGTGTCATCGGTAGGGTCAATGGAGGGATGATAGCTCTGCACAGTCGCTTCTCCGGCATTGGGGCCCTCAGGTATGCCGAAGGATGCCGAGAAGGTTTCAACGATCGCCTTCTAGCTGAGGGTCAGACAATCTCAGGTACAGGCCCGGATGATGTTGACAAGGAGCTGGGAATTGATCCTCCAGGAGTCTATGCTAATCCAGACCCCACTCCTTCCAAAAACATTTTTGAAGAAGGTGATGGGATTGCCTCATCTGGAGTTATCCCTGTTCCTTCTTCCGTTTAACCTTTAGACATACCTCCTCTCTCTACTGTGGTTCCCCTTGTGACTACCACTGAAGGTGGAACTCAGCAGAATGAAGTAGTGATTCAGCTTGACTCCCCCCTTACAGGGATGCCATGACCAATGATGGGGAGGGGAATACTAACTGTCCTGAAGAGGCTGCCGAGGGTGAGCAGGTGAACAAGGAGACAAACAGAACTTGATTGTACCCATCTTATGTATCTCTTTGTAATCTTTCAACTTATAATGAATGAAAGGATAATTTTTTACTACCTTTGATCTGAATCTCTGCATCACTTGGTAGTACTTAATAATAATAATTTTAGTAAGTGTATGGCCTTCGGCTAATAACACCAACCACTTGTCTTTTTCTTTATTGTTAGTAAGTGCCTGATGCTCGGCTTGAACACCACTTGTCACTTGGCTTTTCATTATTTCTTAGCAAGTGTTTGGCATTCGGCTCGTGGTGCCAGTTGCCACTTCCTTTGCTTAAGTGCCTGGTGCTCGGTTTGAATGCCACTTGCCACTTAGCTTTTTTATTTTTTTTTAGCAAGTGTTTGCCGTTTGGCTCATGGTGCCAGTTGCCACTTACTTTGCTTAAGTGCCTGGCGCTTGGCTAGAATGCCACTTGCCACTTGGCTTTTTCATTATTTTTTAGCAAGTGTTTGGTGTTCGGCTCGTGGTGCCAGTTGCCACTTACTTTGCTTAAATGCCTGGCGCTCGGCTAGAATGTCATTTGCCACTTGGCTTTTTCATTATTTTTTAGCAAGTATTTGGCGTTCGGCTTGTGGTGCCAGTTACCACTTACTTTGCTTAAGTGTCTGGCGCTCGGCTAGAATGCCACTTGCCACTTGCCTTTGCTCATACTTAGTCACCTTGTTAGAAGAAGACGATACTTTTTTATAAATCTTTCAAAGTTTTGCTCTCTTGCAAGTATACAATTAAAGGTAGACATTGGTTAAACTGAAACTCAATTTTTATTGATAATACCTTTTTAAAGAAGTGGCATTCCAAGGCTTGTTTACCAGCCTTCCAGCCATGGTTTCTAAGACATATGCCCTCTTTCCAATAACCTCTGCAACTCTATACGAACCTTCCCATGGTGACACCATTTTCTTAATAATACAAACTTTTCTTTTCAGAACCAAATCACCAGGTGCAAAACCCCTATGCCTCACCTTTCTGTTGTGACTGTTCATAAGCGTTTGTTGATATTATGCGAGCCTTATTACTGCAGCATTCATCTTCTCTTCATGCAAGTTGACGTTGAATTTCAGCATATGATCATTCTACTCCTGATTCCACGCTAAACTCCGAATGGTAGGAACTTGGTGTTCTATCGGTATTACTGCCTCAGTACCATACGCCATGACGAATGGGCTTTCTCCGGTCGGTTGCCTTGGAGTCGTTCTATATGCCCACAGGACGTTTGGGAGTTCATCCAACCACTTCCCTTTCTCTTCTTCAAGCTTCTTCTGTTTGTGATTTCAGCCTGACCATTCGCCTGTGGGTGGCTGACCGCCACTAACTTTTGATTAATTCCATATTCGTTTAGTAACTCCCTCACCTGCTTGCTATCAAAGTTAGTCCCATTATCCATGACGATTGACCTCAGCACACTAAATCGACAAATGATGTTGTTCCAGATGAAGCGTCTCACATGGGTCTGAGTCACACTGGGATACGGTTCTGCCTCCACCCATTTGGTAAAGTAGTCTGTTGCAAGCAGAACATACTTATTTTGCAATCTGGCAGTCGGTAACGGGCCGACCACATCTATCCCTCATTGCGCGAAAGGCCATGGTTTGGCCATTACGTGCAAATCTTCTGGTGGTTGGTGGATCAGTGGTCCGAACCTTTGACACTTATCGCACCTTCGCGAAAATTCCTCTACCTCTCATGCCATGTTCGGCCAAAAATAACCCTGTATCATCGCCTTGTGTGCTAGAGACCTTCCCCCTGAATGATTGCCACAAACCCCTTAATGGATAGTCCGCAATATTTGCTGAGCTTCTGCAGGGGTTACACATTTTAAGTATGGTCCTAAATAAGACCACCTGTAAAGTTGGTTGTGCACTATAGCATACTTTGCGGCATTTGATATGATCCTTCTTGCTTCATCCCTCTGTTCGGGCAAAACGTCATCCCGTATATACGTAATAATTGGATATATCCAACTCGGTTCATATGGTATAACATTCACCTGCCAGGGATCCGAACTTGACGGTTCCTCAAGGATAAATGGCTGGCATAGCACCCCGATTAGAATTACCCTTGCCAATGTTTCACCTGAACTTGACGCACTACAATCCAATCGATCGGCATCTTCGTTACGCTCCCTCGGCAATTAAATGAACCTGATCTGATCGAAGCTTCTAATCTCTTGCATAACGGCAGAACGGTATGCCTCCATTATCTCATCCTTTATTCCATACTCCCCAGTCACTTGCCGAATTGTTAACTGCGAATCACTAAAGGCAACTAAACTTTTGACCTTTAGCTCCTTGGCCAACCTTAAGCCAGCCAACAGCGCTTCATACTCTGCTTCATTGTTGGTTGCTCTGAACTCAAGCCTGATCGCTTAGCTTAGCGTAGTGCCTTCTAGTGTTTGCAACTTGATCCCGATTCTTGCCCTCATCTGATTTGAGGAGCCATCAACAAAGCACTTCCATGAAGATTCTTCAAGGCATTCATCTGGCTCATCTACATCACATTCCAGTAAGAAATCAACAACAACTTGCCCTTTAATAGTTGTTCGGGGTTCATAAGTTATGTCGAAAGAACTAAGCTCTATTGCCCACTTCGTCATTCATCCGGACAAATCGGGCTTATGTAAGATCACCCTTATAGGAAATATGGTCAGGACGACTATAGGATGAGACTCGAAGTAATGCCAGAGCTTCCTTTTTGCATTTACCAAGGATAAGATTACTCATTCGGCCTTTGAATACCTTCTCTCTGGCTCGGTCAACGTTTTGCTCACATAAAAAATTGGGAATTGCTTACCCTCGGCACATCGTATCAGCACACCACTGGTCGCAATGTTAGAAACTCTAAGGTACAGGAAAAGCTTTTCGCCTGGCACTGGGGCGTTCAAGACTAGTGGGTTCCACATATATTCTTTCAGCTTGATCAGCGCTTGCCTTTGCTCATCCCCCCAGGACTGTTTTCCATGATCCCGGATTGTATTGAAGAATGGTTTGCATCGGTCGGATAACTTAGAAATGAATTGACTCAGTGCCGCTATGCGTCCGGTGAGAGCTTAGACCTCTTTGATAGTACTTGATTCAGCATTTTTTAGCAAAGTTTCCACTTGGGCTGGACTAACCTCAATTCCTCTGTTGTTAACCATGTGGCCAAGGAATTGCCCGGATCCCACGCCGAACGAGCATTTAGTTGGATTTAGCCTCATTCCATACTTTCTTAGCACGCCGAACACCTCCTGTAAATGTTGTAAGTGATGGTCCTTCTGTCTGCTTTTGACCACCATGTCATCGATGTAAACCTCTACTATCCTGCCTATTTGATTCTTAAAAATCTTGCTAACCAGCCTCTGGTATGTGGCTTCGGCATTCTTCAGTCCGAACAACATAACCTTGTAGCAATAGATCCCTCGTTCGGTGACAAAAGAGGTCTTTTCCTCATCGCTTGGGTCCATTGGGATTTGATTGTAGCCTGAATATGCATCCAGAAAGGTCAGTCGCTCATACCCGGTTGTTGCATCCACCATTTGATCAATCTTTGGAAGTGGAAAACTATCATTCGGGCAGGCTTTGTTTAGATTAGTAAAATCAATGCAAACTCTCCATTTTCCATTCTTCTTTTGCACTACAACCACATTCGACAACCAGTCCGGGTACTATACTTCTCTAATGAACCCAGCCTCCAGTAATCGATTAACTTCGTCTACAATGATTTGGTTGCGCTCCGGGGCGAACCTTCTCTACTTTTGCCTCACTGGCTTGACGTTCGGATTTACATTAAGAAAATGGCAGGAGACTGAGGGGTCGATCACTGGCATGTTGAGATGGCTCCAAGCGTATACATCGGCGTTCTGAGAGAGGAAATCAACCAATTAAAGTTTTTCTTCCTCGGCAAGCCCTGAACCTACCTTTGTGGTTCGATCTAGCTTTCAATGATCAATTTGAACTTCAACTAGGGGTTCCTCGGTTTGCACCAGAAGCTCTTCCCCGCTCGTGCCAGGGGGGAGATTTCTTTAATTGCTATTGTGGGATAGCTGGGCGAATGGGAGCTTTCCCCTTCCCTGCAGCTTTCAAAGTCACTGAGTAACATTCATTTACGGCAACCTGATCTCCATGAATGTCAATCACCTTGTTCCCGTTCGGACCCAAGCATCTCATCACTTGGTGCAGGGTCGATTGGACTCCCTATACCCTATGAATCCACCCTCTCCCTATCAATAGATTGTAAGAGTGATGGATCTCCACCACCACAAAGCTCTCGATAAGGTCCCGTTCGGCTTCCCGGACAAGCAATTCTACTGTACCGATCGGTTCAACTCGTTTTCCATCAAATCCCAACAGTGGATTCCCAGTACACTTGAGCTCCTCTGGCTTGATTTCCAGCCGATCAAAGGTGACTCTAGGCATGATATTGGCACTGTTTCCTGGATCAATTAGCACCATTCGTACCAAACACTCTGCCACTGTTAAACTAACGACCAAGGGGTCTTCATGAAGGATCTGAACTCGAATTAAGTCCGCTTTATCGAATCTTATCTGTGTTGATGCGCTCTGCTGGTGCAAAGTGTTGACACTGCCTATTCTTCTCTTCATTTGTGCTTATCGAAGAGGTGTTCGAGTCAATTCTTCTGACTCTTCGGCTCGCTCAGGTCGACTATGAATCGCATTTATAATCCAAACGGGCTGAGTGTTATGGTGATTCGGCTTTTGATTTCTTTTGACTTGCTCAATTGGTCAATTCTGCTCTTGGGTTGGTCCTTGAACATACCCTGCAAACTCTCCCCTAGCGATCAGCATCTCCACTTGTCTCCTTAAGTTCCTGCATTCATTAGTCTGATGACCAAAATCACTATGAAAAGCACAATGTTTAGATTGATCCCTCTGCTTAAGAGGTTGTCTAATTGGCAAGGGAGGGCAAAACTTATCTTTGTTCTCTTGGTAAAGCCTTGCCAGTGTAACTTTGAGTGGAGTAACCAAATCATCCTCCCTAGGTCTCTTCTTTGCCTTCCAGGAGGTCTGACGCTGCGTAGGAACTTGCTTCTACCGTATCTTCACTTTGGACTTCTCTTCTGTGGAGATGATAGATGTCTTCCTAGCATTAGCTGCTTCTTCCTCTTCCAGGCACATGAAACCATTAGCTCTCTCATTCAGCTCGTCCATTGTCTTCGGCGTGTTCACCATCAGACTAGTATGGAACGGTGTCCCTCGGATCATTGCTAACTTGAACGCTTGTACTGCTGTGGAAGGATGGCACTCTATCACCATGCTCTTGGTTAGGTTAAACCTGGTAAGAAAAGCTTAGAAACGTTCATCGTCATGCTGTTTCATAGTGAACAAACTAGAGATATCTTTTGCCGGGCGCTTATTCCTATAGTACTTGCTTATGAACCGATCACACAAACTATGAAAACTGTCCACTGAGCCCCTTGGCAGGTTCTTGAACCAGTTGAGCGCCGGTCCGGCTAAGCTTGTAAGAAAACATTTGCACATCAAAGGATCATTCTCTGTGTTCAGTGCCATCTTCAACTGAATATGGTATACATGATCAATCGGATTGGTCGTTCTGTCGAACAGAATGAAAACAGACATAGAAAACTTCCTCGGCCTTGGAGCATTCAGGATCTCGTCAGTAAACGGCGAAACAACCGTTCGCGCTGCCGACCGGAGGACCTCATTCTCTCTTTCAAACCTCGTGACGACTCTTTGATCTGTAGATCTTCTTTCTGAACTCCTATAATCATATGTGGCCATTGAAGGCCGATAAGGTGGATCGAACAACCTTTCCTCAGTGAACTCTTTCTGCCACAGCGAGTTAATCTTGTGACAATCAAACTCCATATCCTGTTCGCGATTATGCCTTTCCTGATGCGGATTGAAAGCTGTATTTTCTTCCCGCCGAAAATGCTCACGATGTGGATCGAGATGTACAGATCCTTCTCGATCCTCAGCTCGACGAGCATTTGGCTGTAAATTCTCCATCCTAACCTCCTCGCGGTGGAGATCGACGTGGTTATCTCCCTTTTGCTCGCCTTGATGTGCTTCATCAGGTCGCACACCCCTTTCACCCACCGAAGGCGGTCGCGGCGCAACCGGAACCTCTCGACATTCCATTCCAGCTCTCAACTTTGCATTTTCTTTTCTCAGAGCCTCAATCATGTTCATCAATTCATCAAGCTTCATCTGCTGGCCATTCTCCACTGGATTCGAACTCTCTCCTCCGATCATCATTCCGAATCGTAGCAAAGTCATTAACCGCAAATTTCTGATCAGATCTGAGCTTTGCTAATGCAGACGCTCTAGATCTGGATTCTAGCTCAGCTAAATTTCGATCGCGATTAACCAGATCTGAGTTGCTCTGGCGACGAATCTGCCAAATTCAACAATCTTAGCAACTTTTAATTGCACAGCTCTCCAAAACAAGCACAAATCAGAACTGCGTAGATCGAACGCCAACTTCTCCGATCACGATTTCATCGACCTTGATTCTGCCTTCAACGATCAGGCTTCGTCTTCACACACTACACTACTATATCACATCAATCTGAGTGAAACATCAATGAATTCTCATCGATTCCCACAAACGGCGCCATTGAAGATGCAAGAAATTTTCTCTCTCTAAATTGACAGAGTTTTATTACACTTCAAATATTTCGATCCCCTCTTTCCTTCATTTTTCACCTATTTATATATTGTTTACAATGTTCTAGAAGATCACTCACTAACTTCCTCCATTGGGCTCATCATTGAGGCTTTTGTATCCATGGATCCATTCGTCTTTCAGGCCTTCAGCTTCACTCTTCGGTATTGGGCTTGCCTCATGACAGCTTGATTTGGGCCTGGCCCATTCTTCAATATGTGGGTTAGATCCGGCTCATGCCGCCTTTGGTATCCTCACCTACATTGATGATCATAATCAGGAAGACAAGAGCAAGACTTAAGGCCAATGTGAAAAGCAGTATTAATACTTCAAAGTTCAACCTTGTTTCATTAACACAAGCAGATGTGCAGGCTTACCTTCTCAAGGCACCATTCAGAAACTCCCGCTTAACATCAAAATGGTAACAGGTATGCTCAGCTTCCGTGTATGCATTAGACGAGCTCCCATGCTTGGATAAGTAACTATCACACTAGCAAGGAAAAGGGTCAAATCTGGGAGGTCAAATTGCCATCAAGTCACCATTCAGAATCCACATCTTATTCCAATTAGTGATATAACTTCAGAATAACGGCATAAATACAGATAATGCTTCAGGAAATTAATAGAAAAAAAGATCTATGACTAATCAGAATATGTTATCATTCTGCTTGGTAGCAATGAAATATAAAAACCAATAAGCATCTGTAACGTGGTTTCGAGATAAAAATTTAAAGAAAAATTAATTACATTAACATACCTCGTTCTCATCTGGAAAATCAGTACTCCCCATGAAGAGCATGTGTTCTGCAAGAAATAATAATCAATTAGTGGCGTCTGACAATCAAATTTCATATAAGGTAAAACTCCCCGATTTTGTGTCTTTATACTCGTTGAACTGTCAAAAGATTCTTCTCTTCTTGTTCGTTGAAGGAGAAAAAAATTAAATCTTAAGAAGAAACAAGAATACACAAAATAAAATGTGAATTCGTCATCAAGAGAAGGAAAAAGGAGAGAGAGAGAGAGAGGGCTGAACCCACGAAGCAAACTAAATTAGAACACAGGCAGACAGCTAATTAAATCTCTCTCAAGAATCTTCAAACCACTGTACCCATCTCATCACTGCGATCACCATCCAAGTTTCTATTGAAACTACTTCTAACACAGCCTGACTAACCATTCTGCTCAAATATGGCTGAAATTTTTTTAACTTCAAAAGCTTTTCTCAGCACCATCTCCTTAATAATTTTGGCCATCCCATTGTCCTAACCTTAGGTCAAACGATTTTGATTTTCCTAAAATGAATAACTCAAAAAAGTAGGTTGCAATTCTTTCTTTTCCTGATGAAGTACAATACATAAACTTGAATATTCGCCACAAAAATAAATAAATAAATAATTGAGTAAACCACTTACGCTGACAATTTTTGAGACAGTTAGATGAGCAATATTTTTTTGCATCACACCTATCTTAATGATATCATCCCTAAACACCAGAAACATAAAAAAATAAATAAAAAAAAATAGTAAAAACTTGTTCATTCATATAGCTAACCTATGCAATTGATTATCCTTCATATCTACTGGCAGAAAAGACTTGACAATGCAAGTTAATATGTATTTATATATGTAAGCTATTAACAAATTTAGTGTTGACAAATTTGGAAGTTGCAAAATTGGAATTGGTTCAAAATATGTTATCGCTTAGATCAGCAGTTGCATATGTCATCGCTTACATCAGCAGTTGTATATGTCATCGCTTACATTATCAGTTGCATATGTCATCGCTTACATAAGGCTTTGCTTACATCAGGCTTTGCTTACATCATCAGGGAGATTTGTTGGCTATAAATAGACTTTGTATCTCATAGTTTCATTCATTCGAAAATCATCCAAGAGCATTCAAGTGAGCAAAGAGAGTTTGGAGAAAATAATATTTATTTTCTCAGTTGTGAGCCTTTTGTAACCCTTTGAGTTTTGATATTAGTACATTGATCTTGAGCTCCCGTGGACGTAGGCACATTGCTGAACTACGTAAATCTTTGTCTTCCTTTTGTGTGTATGTTTTTCTCCTATTTATTATTTTGTGAGTGTATTCTTCTTGTGTGTGTGATCACAACCACCATTATTTATTTGTCGGGCTGACGCTTCTACACAACAATTGGTATCAGAGCACCACGGTTCTTTTCAGTGATCATGATCGTTGAAAAAGAAGATGGCAACCGCAAAATTTGATATTGAAAAATTTAATGGGCGCAACAACTTCAGCATGTGGCAATGCGAAGTTATGGATGTTCTGACTCAACAAGATTTAGACACTGCTCTGGGGAAGGAGAAACTAGGAGAAATGAAGGAACAAGATTGGAAAAAGATCAATCGTAAGGCTTGTGGTCAAATTCGGCTTTATCTCAGAAAGGATCAGAAATATCCTTTCATGCATGAAGTTTCAGCAGACAAGCTTTGGACGTAACTGGAGGAGAAGTATATGACAAAGAGCATTGAAAATCGGCTCTATCTGAAGAAGAAGCTCTTCCGGTTTGATTATAAAGAAGGTATGTCTATGTCCAAGCATCTAGATAATTTTAACAAAATTCTTGTTGATTTGCAAAATTTGGATGTTAAAATTGATGATGAAGATAAAACATTATTATTGTTAAACTCTCTGCCTGATTCGTATGAACATTTGACTACCACACTACTGTATGGAAAAGAAAAAATTAAAGATGTTGATGTCTCTAATACCCTCATGAATAATGAGCTTCGCAAGAAGGATAAGGAGGTTAATAGATACTCAACAGCTGAAGCTCTAACAGTACGTGGTAGAACAGATCAGAAAAAGTTTGGTAGCCGTGGAAGATCTCAATCCAGATCAAAAGGAGCATCAACTTTAGGCAAGAAAAATCTTGCCAAAGATGAATGTGCCTTTTGTCATAATAAAGGGCATTGGAAGAAGGATTGTCCTAAATTGAAAAACAAGGATGACAAGAAGATTGCCGCCAACATTGTTAGCAGTGACGATGAAGCTACAGAGTTTGCTTTGACTGTATCAATTGGATCCAATTTTCATGATGCATGGATCTTGGATACGGGTTGTTCCTATCACATGTGTCCTAACCGGGAGTGGTTCTCCAGTTTCCAGGAGCTGGACGGTGGAGCTGTTTTCATGAGCAATGATCATGCCTGTCAAACAAGGGGGATAGAAAAGATCCGTTTGAAGTTGTACAATGGAATAGTCAGAGTTCTCGAAGATGTCCGGTATGTACCAGATTTGAAGAAAAATCTCATCTCACTTGGATCATTGGCAGCAAAAGGTTATGAGATCATGCTGAAAGGCGATGGTCTAAAGGTGACCTATGGAGCTCTAGTTGTGATGAAGGGTATAAAGAAGAGTAACTTGTATTTTCTCCTTGGAAATGCAGTTACAGGCACAGCAGCTGTTGCAAACAATTCAAAGGCAGATGCATCAGATGCTACCAGATTGTGGCATGTAGGCTTGGGATATGCAGGTGAGAAGGCTTTGCAGGGACTAGTGAAGCAGGGTCTATTGAAAGGTGCCAAGACCTACAAGCTTGGATTTTGTGAACATTGTGTTCTGGGCAAGCAGACAAGAGTTAAGTTTGGCACAGCAGTACACCGCACGAAGGGAATACTTGACTATGTTCAAACAGATGTTTGGGGACCTACCAGAGTTGCATCTTTGGGAGGTAAGCATTGGTTTGTCTCATCTGTTGATGACTTCTCTAAACGAGTATGGGTGTACACCATGAAACATAAAGATGAAGTCTTAAAAGTGTTCTTGAAATGAAAGAAGATGATGGAGACCCAGACTGACAGAAAAATCAAAAGACTCAGATCCGATAATGGCGGTGAATACACATCGGACCCATTCTTGCAAGTATGCCAGGACGAGGGTATTGTTCGACACTTTACAGTCAGAGACACGCCACAACAGAATGGGGTGGCAGAACGGATGAATCGAACCTCGTTAGAAAATGTTAGATGTATATTGTCTAATGCTGGATTGGGCAAAGCATTTTGGGCTGAGGCTGTGACATACGCATGCCATCTCATCAACAAGTTGCTTGCAGCTGCGAATGAGGGCAAAACGCCCATGGAGGTATGGTCTCGGAAACCTGCTACCGATTATGATTTTCTGCGAATTTTTTGTTGTACTGCCTACTTTCATGTTAAAGAGAGTAAGTTGGATCCTAGAGCCAAGAAAGCTATATTCTTAGGCTACAGTGAAGGCGTAAAAGGGAATAGACTTTGGTGCCCTGAGTTTAAGAAAATCATTAATAGCAGGGATGTTACATTCGATGAGTCTTCTATGCTGAAAAGTTCTACTACAGAGAACATGACCAAAGAAGTTTCGCAATAGGTGGAGCTTGAGGCTCCAATTGTTCCAGCTAGACCTGTCAGTAACTCAGATGATGAGGAAACAGGTACAGATAAGAGGCTCCTACCCAAGAGTCTCCACAGCAACCATATTCTATTGCAATTGATAGATCAAAAAGAGAAATAAAGAAACCTGCACGGTTTACTGATATGGTGGCATACGCACTACCCATAGTTGATTATGACATCCCATCTACCTGTGTAGAAGCTATCAGAAGTTCAGAAAGTGTAGATTGGAAAAAAGCAATGGATGAGGAGATGCAGTCTCTTCATATAAATCAGACTTGGAAGTTGGTCCAGCTTCCAAAGGAGAATATGGCGATTGGGTGCAAGTGGGTATACACCAAGAAGGAAGGTTCTTCAAGGCAAGACAGTGTGAGATTTAAGGCTAGATCGGTGGCGAAAGGCTACGCGCAAAGGGAAGGGATTGATTATAATGAGGTATTTTCACCTGTTGTAAAGCACTCTTCTATTCGAATTTTACTAGCTTTGGTTGCACAGTTTGACCTCGAGTTAGCTCAACTTGACATCAAAACTGCCTTCTTACACGGTGATTTGGAGGAGGAGATCTATATATCTCAACCAGACGGATTCAAGGTTGCTGGTAAGGAAAATTGGGTTTGTAAACTGAAGAAATCATTGTATGGGTTGAAACAAAGTCCAAGGCAGTGGTACAAACGATTTGATCAGTTCATGAAAGGGTAACAGTACACAAGAAGCCATTTTGATCACTGTGTGTATTTTCGTAAACTTCGTGATGGATCATTTATATATTTGCTCTTATATGTTGATGATATGTTAATTGCATCTAAGAGCAAAGTTGAAATTGATAAGTTAAAGATTCAGTTAAGTACTGAGTTCGAAATAAAGGATCTTGGTGAAGCTAAGAAGATACTTGGGATGGAGATTAGAAGAGATAGAATGAAGGGCACTGTTTGTTTGTCTCAGAAGCAATATTTGAAGAAGGTGCTACATCAGTTTGGTATGGACTCGAATATTAAACCTATAAGTACCCCTTTGGCCCCTCATTTTAAGATTTGTGCTTCATTATCTCCACGCACAGATGAAGAGCGTGCGCAAATGGTTCATGTTCCGTATGCGAGCGCAGTTGGAAGTTTAATGTATGCAATGGTGTGTACGAGACCCGACATTTCACAGGCCGTTAGTATGGTGAGCAGGTATATGCATGACCCAGATAAAGGTCATTGGCAGGCAGTGAAATGGATTAACCGGTACATCCATGGTACTGTAGATGTTGGTTTAAAATTTGAGCGGGATGATAGACTTGGTCAGTATTTGGTTGGATATGTGGATTTGGATTATACTGGTGATTTGGATAAACGTCGGTCAACTACAGGTTATGTGTTCACACTTGCTAAAGGACCGGTGAGTTGGAGGTCAATATTACAACCTACAGTTGCTTTGTTTACAACAGAGGCAGAGTACATAGCAGTGACAGAGGCCATTAAGGCAGCCGTATGGCTACATGGGTTGATTGAGGACTTGGGGATTATTCAGGAGCATGTTGATGTCTACTGTGACAGTCAAAGTGCTATCTATTTGGCAAAGAACCAGGTTCATCATTCACGTACAAAACACATCGATGTCCGTTTCCATTTTGTTCGTGAAATTTTGGACGAAGGCAATATTCTTCTTCAGAAAATTGGGACTGCAGATAATGCCGCAGATATGCTGACGAAGGTTGTAATGAAGGTTAAGTTTGAGCATTGCTTAGACTTGATTAACATCCTGCGAGTATGAGCGCCTTTGGGCGCAATTGAAGGTAGTTCAAGATCATATTTGAAAAGGTGTACAGAATTTTTCGCTAAGGTGGAGATTGTTAACAAATTTAGTGTTAACAAATTTGGAAGTTGCAAAATTGGAATTGGCTCAAAATATGTCATCGCTTACATCAGCAGTTGAATATGTCATCACTTACATCATCAGTTACATATGTCATCGCTTACATCAGGCTTTACTTACATCGTTGTTTACATCATCAAGGAGATTTGTTGGCTATAAATAGACCTTGTATCTCATAGTTTCATTCATTCGAAAATCATCCAAGAGCATTCAAGTGAGCAAAGAGAGTTTGGAGAAAATAATATTTATTTTCTCAGTTGTGAACCTTTTGTAACCCTTTGGGTTTTAATATTAGTACATTGATCTTGAGCTCCCGTGGACGTAGGCACATTACCGAACCACGTAAATTTTTGTCTTCCTTTTGTGTGTGTGTTTTTTTTCCTGTTTATTATTTTGTGAGTGTATTCTTCTTGTGTGTGAGATCATAACCATCATTATTTATTTGTCGGGCCCACGCTTCCACACAACATAAACTGTTTACTATTTGTATATAGAATACAGTTGAAGGATCAAACCTAGAAAATTGGCTAGACCCTGTGCCTCCAAAGGATCAGAGAAGCTTCCCATTCCAACACACAATGCTGCGGCTGCCCGGAAAAGAAAATGATCAATAGAAAGAATAGACATGCAACAGAATAAACCTACCAAAATAACAACGCAAAACATATTGAAAGTGCCATTTTGGACACATCACAACAACAATAACTTAAACTTCAATCCCAATTGCAATTGCAAAATAATTTCAAAGTTTCTATACTTGTAGATACTACAAGAAATTTTTTTTTTTTTTTTTGATAAGTAGATACTTTAAGAATTTTTACAAAAACAATAACATAAACTTCAATCCCAATTGCAACTGCAAAACAATTTCAAATTTTCTACAACAATCTTGGAATTCAAACGCTGAAAGAAAGAAACCTGTTTAGTCTGAGAAGCGCCTTCCTTTCCCTTTTCTTTCATTGCATCGTCTTCTTCATCCTTTTCATCATCGTCCTCTTGATCTTCCTCACTTCCTTCGTCTTCTTCTCCGTCTTCTTCGTCGTCGTCGTCGTCGTCTTCTTCTTCTTCACTGTGTTCAGCGGCTTTCGAAGATTCGGAGGCCCATCAGGGTAAATTTCAGGATCGTGAACGAGTAAAGCACAGAGACCATTCTGCAATTGAATATATCTGTATAATCGCCTATCGGTCGGTGACTTTAGGACGATATCGTCCGACGAGAAAGTGCAACCACCGACCGCCATTGGTAAACAGTACCCGGTGAAAAGAGAGAAAATTGGAGTTCTACTCTAAGCGCGCTCTCTCTACCCTAGCACTAAAGACTTTGAACTGAAAATGTAAAACCCTGCGGACCAAAACAACCGTCTCTGCTCACATTCATTACAATCCGGTATAACAACCAATAAAAATTGGCCACGTCACGTGATCTTTTCCCGGTCACGTGACTATTGCGCAGATTTCTAATTTTATGACGTGGCAAATATGTATTGGATTTTTTTTATGGGTGGCAATTTCTTAACGTGGCGGACTAGGCTTGTCCAGTAGATAACCTGTTCCCTTTTCAAATTGCATCCGGTACAACCGCTAATAAAATTTTGCCATGTTATTGAATATCAAGTGGTGTGAACGCGATCTCGCGTGATAATTGACGTGGCAAATATCTATTGGATTTCCAAATGACTGCAATGTTTTAACGTCGCGGCCTAGACTCCTTCGAACGGATAAGAAGATCACGGGGATAAGTATGTCATTACAAATTGAAAATTGATCGATTAATGATAAAAGACACCATAATTATTTTGCCTTCTACATTTAAAAAAAAAAAAAAAAAAAAAAAAAAAAAAACCCAAAAAAATTAAAAACACAACAATTGATTAATCCATTCATAAAATATCAATTTGGCAGTATTTGGGTTGCTGAAAATAAGGGAAAGAAGAAGAAACAATATTTTTGAAAAGTGTATATACTGAAATTGTGTATAAAACAAATACACATTTTTACCTACCTTAGTAACTATGGTTCATTAACAAAAATGGAGAAAATGAGCAACTATTGGATGGGAGAGGATCCTGATCTCCAATAATATATATATATATATATATATATATATATATATATATATATACACACACACACAACTTCCGTATACAACATATCTATTAATATTTAATAAATTGACTTTCACTTCATCATGGGTCCAGTTGGTTGAAATTTGAACTTCTCAAAAGAGAATGAAAATCCTAAAAAATAATAAGAACCAAAAAAAGGACCCAAAATCTGCTTCCTGATTCTATTTGGAAATAAATCAAAATCTGAAATGAAGGCTACGATATTTAGGAAATAATATTTAAAGCTTTTATATATATGTGAAATACAACTTAAAGAGGGATGGTGAAAAATTATTTACCTAATATTTTTAATTGATATGGCACTTTCCCAGCCACTTATTCCAAAAAAGAAGAAATGGGCAACTGTTGGACGGGAGGTGATTTTGCACAGACAATACTTAGATCCTTACTGATGATCTACAACATACTCACTACTGATGTGAACTAATAATAAATGCACACATCCTATTTTAATTACCAAATTATATATGATAATCAAATCACTATTTCTCATTTGGTAAGTGAATATCTATCCACCATCTTTGATTTGGTAATTAAATATTACATGTCAATTTATTATTGGTCCACATCAGCCGATGTGTGTTGTAAATCCTTACTAGTGATGACTAGGTATTGTTGCACCATATTGCCAATAGAAATTTGGTAAATCATCACATGATTTCCATACTTATTCAAAGGTCCGTTTCACCTTTCTTTAGAAGATTAAGTTATCAGTCATGGAAAGGAATATACAATACAATGACAATTACAAAGTATGATATTCACTAATTCATTGTTCTATCTTTTTCTCTTTTTTTTTTGAGAGAGAAGGATCCAGACTAATTTTTGGCCGTTTTTGTTAGATTGAGTATATAGGTTTGTTGCAATTTCCTAGTAATTCATTCAATTTCTTTTGAATCTTTGAAATTCATTGATCTTTTTTTTAGGCTGTTTTGAGCATCAATGGAGGTCCAAAGGTTGTTGGAGGTTATGGTCATCAATGGAGGTTTGAGGTGAGGTAGGGGATGAATTTTTTTTTTTTTTTTGAAAAGGAACAAAAATGGAACAAAAGAAGAGAGAGAAGGGTCGCGGCAACTGTGGGTCGCCGGACCTCCATGCTCGAAAGCTCTATGTTTAGTGCCGCACCAGAGCCAGCGCTCATGTTAAAATATTATTTTGAAAAAAAAAAAGTTAAAATAATATTGTCCTTTATGGTCATTTCACAAAATAATTCTTTAAAAAATAATATGTAGAAGGGTATTTTGGACTGAACCTATTTGCACAAATTAAAACTTTAGGAGTATTTTCTCCACGTGTGGGGTATAAGACGCACTGTAAGCATACCATAGGAGCGTTTTCTGCACTTTGCCCTAAATACTATAAAGAACTCAATGACCCTTCTAATGAGGGAGCTCTAGCGAGAGCATTGCTCTAATTATTGCATTATTTTTTTCCCCCAAAGTAGTATGTTAAATTAAAAGAGAGTTCATCAGAAGAGTCATGAGGTGGGAGATCGTTAGGTTGTACACATAAAGAGGAGACAAAATACAAAGTTCTGAACTGGTCAAGACATTGAGACCTATTCAACTTGTTCATACCTAATGAGTTGCGGGATAAAGAAGAGAGATTGCAAAACAAACCTATAGACAAAAATATACAAAACATATAAAAAGCTGCAGACCATAAATAAAAAACGCAAACCGTGATTAGAAGAGTCAATACCCAGTCATGTTTCTCCATTTCTCTTTCAAATCAACCTGAACAAAATAACTTCTCATATTATTATCCGGGAAATGCAAATTTTTTACCTCAATCCGCTCTTCAAATATGTCAACATAGGAATTTAGCATAATAGACAAAAAGATACAAAACGCTAGAGACTATGATTAGAGGAGTCAATAACGAGTCATGTTCCTCCACTTGTCTTTCAAATCAAGCTGAACAAAATAACCTCTCGTATTAGTACAATAAAAAGCAAATGTTGAATCAAATACAGGGATTTCAATACCAAAAAAAAAAAAAACAAACACAAATGTTAGAAACAGGGAATTCTATACCGCTGTCCTCTCTTCAAATTCGTCAGGATAGGATTTTAAGATGATCGCCCAGTTTCCTACACCATACCTTCAAAAACAACATATACTCAAATGAGTGTCAAAATTAACATACTCAAAAAAAATAAAAATAAAAACATTACTAGAATTTTTTACAAAAGTAAGTCACATACTTCGCCACACCAGTCCTCAATGTGTCTTCTTCTACTAGACTCCATTTCTTAGCTTTTCTCCTCTTCGATAATTTTGGCATTTCATACTTCTTCAAAGGAGAAACAATCCTTCTGTTTGGGCTGGGTAAGTGAACTCTATTCTGACCATCAGGTGACCCTTCAGATAAATTGTCAATAGAATCATCCCACTGCAAAAATAAATAAATTGTGTGCTAATATATATTTATTTCCGATATTATATAAATTAACACAACTGCAACCTTTTAAAGGAGATAATATGCCCAGCAATCGCTACCTCCTTGAAATTAAAGCTGATCCAACAAAATTCCCAGCCATGAAAGTGCAACACAACTATTTTCTATTTCTATTTCTATTTTTATTTTTTGTGCATGTACGTCTGTGTCACAGGTTTAGTTCAAGCAGTTATTGTTGATTTTTTACCCAAGGGAAAATTCACCGGATTATCTTTTCATCCATAGATGTATGCAACATATTTCAATATAACTTCCTAAAAGTACTAGAAAATCGGAAACCATATCAGATTAGATGTCAAGTGTCACCATGGGTACTTTAATTACCCTTTTGTACGCTTTGTCCGCCATCAGGATGTTGTTCACACTTCATATTTTGGCAAGTTATATCTACTTATTACCTTTCGGAGAAAAAAAAATTCTACCTACTTATTACTAAAATCTTGAAATACACAATTTCAAAATCATTGTTGCACAAATGGCCATGAGAAACATATAGCAGGCCTAATATTGGAGACAATCTACCAAATAAACCATAAACATCAGATAGAAAGGATCTTATCCACCAATATCAGCCTGTCCCTAATGACGTTGTCTTTGATTAATAGCTACTACGGAGTACTACCTTTATATGTGGATACGTTAGTGTGTTGAGTCAAGTGAGTCCATACTAAATCTATGCTGGTTGTCGGCTATTGTGACAGAGACATCTTGAAATTGAGTAAAGCTCATAACGAAGGTATCGAGAAATTGTGACATGGAGTTCTTAGCTATTATGTTGCTTTGAATGGATGATAATGCAATAAGTAATGCTTAATGATTGAAAACACTGTCTTTGTTGCTTTCGATAAAGAAACATGCTAGTTACCATAATGAATTCCCAAAATTTCCCCACGGTGGTACTGATATTGGTAAGACGATATCGGTGTGACAATAATCAGGAAATAACTGTGTAAAAATGAGAAGTAGGGTTACAGCATATGAGTAGACTAGATTCCATAACAAATTGAAGACTATATTCCAAAACAAAGGAAATTTCTCTCTCTCTCTCATACATCCACTTACCATTAGACTTGAAACAAATTTAGAAGAAAAAGAGCAAAAACAGGAAAACATTACCTCATTAGTGCAGGCAGTACCATTTATAGTGCGCACTATGATGATATTCCGTGCGGGCTAATGCCTGGAATAACCATTTAGTTCTTGGCTTTATCCAAGATTTGATGTCCAAGTATTCTATTAATTGATTTCGCATTCATTTTCTAAGTTGACAACTAATGCTTAATTGTGACTTGTAATTTTGGTTATTGGCGAATTAATGTTGTTAAGTACATTGATATTGTTATTGTTTTGTGATGAAATCATTGCATTAGTTTAGGATGATTCCTTAGAACACCTTGAACATATACGTTAAGTGGAATGCTCCATTGTATTCGTCTATATTGATCTTGTAATAATATTGAAACTTTAAGATATACGCATATGCTTCTTCCTATAAGTAACTTGATTACTCACCTTAGTGGTTGAAAACACTGTCTTTGTTACTTTCGATAAAGAAACATGCTAGTTACCATAATGAATTCCCAAAATTTCCCCACGGTGGTACTGATATTGGTAAGACGATATCGGTGTGACAATAATCAGGAAATAACTGTGTAAAAATGAGAAGTAGGGTTACAGCATATGAGTAGACTAGATTCCATAACAAATTGAAGACTATATTCCAAAACAAAGGAAATTTCTCTCTCTCTCTCATACATCCACTTACCATTAGACTTGAAACAAATTTAGAAGAAAAAGAGCAAAAACAGGAAAACATTACCTCATTAGTGCAGGCAGTACCATTCCGTGCCATTAAGCTTGGGCCTAGGCACCTCATTCTGATGGCTGCAACACTGATTCCCAGTGTTACCTTCATTGGCCTCAACAACTTCATCACTCTTATCAACAGAGGTATTCACAGCATGTACATCAAACTTATTCTGATTTTCTGCCATAGGCTCGTGGTTCATCTTTCCTCTTTGCATTATTATAGCTTCAGCAAGCTTTAATGCATCAGGAAGAGGGTCTTTCACCATAGCCTTGTAGCTGCAAAGAACTGGATCTGAGCTCTTCTTGTATCTTATTAACCATAATGGTAGGGGGGCAATCATATTTGTTGTATGTCGTCCCTGAGTCTGATTCCACATTATCAGTAATATGAACTCCTCTAGCTGTTTTCGAGATTGGCCCTCTAGAGCATCGACCAGTGGCATTCTTGCGTTTATGAAGCGTGTTACCCTTTTGCATTTCTGAAAGTGAACAAGAACCCTCAATTCAGAAATATATATGCAAAACTCATAAATTCTAGAAAGAAGCCTGGTAAAATAAAACTCTACCAACAAAATAATCAGAGGAGCACAACTACTGTGGCCACAATTGTGTTATGTAAAGACGTACAATTAACCATTATATGCCAGAAAATTGATTGCTTTGACATCATAACAGACTGACACGAGCATAAAACAGAAAAGCATGAACCTTCAAAGAACATGGCATTTTACTTTACTTCCTTGCAATATATAATGATCAATGAAAGAGTAAAACCCACAGGAAACCAAATAATAAGAAAGAGAAAGAGTCAGGGGCGGAGGGAGGGGTAGGCCAGCGGGGGCCATGGTCCCCCAAAATTTTTATTGACTTTTATTAGTATTACCTAAATTGAAAAATAGTATAGATAAATGCATATTTGGCCCTCCATAATATTTTCTAACTATAATTGGTTTCTAACTTTCTATTAAAAATACACTTTTTTTTCTTTTCTTAAACCTTTCACTATTATATTATACTAAGCCCAATTGCAATAATAGATAATATATTCACTTTACTTTAGGGTTAAAATTTTGGCTTCACCGTCTTACTGTTTTTGTTTTTTTTTATTTTTTTTTTATTTTTTTATTTTTTTTATTTTTATTTTTATTTTTTTTGGTGATTGTTACGTATGTTTGATAAAATAAAAAAAGCTTCTTTAAATAACTACTCCCTTCGTCCCAAAATAGTTGGGCGTGAGTCACAGTTCTCAAAGCGCCCAACTATTTTGGGACGAAGGGAGTAATTGATTGATTAATTTCAGGTTAATTGGGTATATGATGGTCAAGCAACCAATCAATAATATATGAATTTTTGTCTCAAAGATAATTATTTAGTTTTTTGTAGTAGTTATTTGGTCTTTTTGGTTAATTTTTGTACATAATATATCCAACAGATAATTGAAGTTCAAGAGATTCTTAAACATATAAATGACTATAACGAATTCAACCTAGGCCATAACACAGCCATACATAATGTTATGTGTGACTCAAATGAATTATTTATCAATAATCTTACAAGTTGATGGTGTAAAATGCAAACCCCTAAAACAGTAACAATTTTGAATAAATAAGTTATATAAATGAGATCAGCTTTCTCACCTGCATCTGTCAAACCTGTCACTCTCTCCCAAACTTTGTTCATGCCCAGCACCTTCAGTGTTAACCCATTGTTTGGGCAACCAGTTCAAGAAATGGAGGACCCATGCTTTCCCAGACTTCTGCGACATAAACTCGAACAGCCTCCACAGCATCGTTCCCTTCCTTCCTCTTTCGCAGATTTTCTTGAACACTAGCATCCCAAATTGCAGCCTCAAGCTTATCCCTCCAATTCCGAAGTTCATCCGACACAAACCCTATATTCTCCCATTTCTCTATCTCCCCGAACCTATCCCTCCAGATTCTCTTGACTGCATGAAAAGAGTCCCACTCTTCGTCCTTGTTCCCATCCACGGAACTCCTAACATAAAAATGCATTGTGTAAGAATCCATAATTTCCCCTTTTTCTTTAGGGTGCGTTTGGATAAGTAGGAGAGAAAAGAAAAGAAATGATAGTAATAATTTCTATTTATGTTTGGATAGATAGAAAAGAAAGTATAGTATTCTTGTTTGGATATGATAGAGAGTAGAAAAGAAGAGAAATGATAACAATGAAATTACTATCATATCCTTTAAAATAGATGGGATATGAGTGGAATAATAATTTCTTCCTTTTAATTGTTAAGGGTAGTTTCGAAATTATTAAAATACTACTTAAACACCATCCTTTCTCTTCCTATCTTCTCATTTTTAGAGAGATATAAAAGGAAAGATAGGGAGGCTATCACTCCCTATTCTTTCTTTTCTCTTATTTTAACCTACCCAAACACAATTTACACTATCCTTTCTTTTCTTTTCTCTCACTATCCCTCCAAATCACTCAATCCAAACATACCCTTATTTCAGTAAAGTAAAAAAGCAAGTAAATGAAAAAGGAAGAAAGTATAATAAGAAGAAAAATGATAGGAAAACCGAAAATTTTCATCGAAAGAACTACCGAACATGAGGTGGATCAAATTATGTAAACTGTTCTCTCTAAACCTGACGTTACGTTCTCTCTCTTCGTTGAAAATCCGTGAACCAAAGAATTCAAAATTTGTGTTTATATACATTAAAAACTGAAGAGTTACTAATCGATCAGGATAGAAATATAGCTTAACCGATCCATGGACCCGTCCATACAAGATTGAAACCCTAATTATTGTGTTGGGAAGTTCTTCCAATCATACTTGCATTCAATTTGATTGATCTTGGATTATCGTTGTTATACTAACCCTGTAAATTGAATTAGAAATAGCACTTTGATTTTATATAATATAAAAATGGAAAAAGGGCCTGGCTAGGTACTGACCAGGCCAGGTCGAGAAACCTCGTCGTGCAGTCCACCACCACCACGCAGTATGCAGCTTTCATGGCCTCTGAAGCCATAATTCCTTCTTCGTAGTCTAGCTATTCGATGAGTTCGAGCAATTCGAGAACTTTTTCTGAGACCGAAACTTTTTTGATCTCCGACTCGATCCTTCGCACAAGGATTGTCTTCTTCAAACTCAGATGGTCATTGAACAGAGGAAGGGCTCCAACAAGAGTATTCAGTAAGCAATCGTCGATGGACTGCCGAAAGAGGAATTCGAGAACCCAACGAGCGATATCGATGTCCATTGTCGATTCAGCGGCTGAAGCTTACGAACTGGAGCTTGCAAACGGCGGCTAATTAAAATTATAACATCAAATAATAATAAATATCGTGACCCTGGATTTTTCAACCTGGTGTCCCGTGATGAACTGAAGATTGACCCAATAACGGATCTAGATGCGGAAGCAAAAGAACAAGACAATGGTCTCTCAAGGCATAACACACCTTTAAAAACCCTAAGATGACCTTCCATGAGGTCACGGAACCCAAAGGAATGACCGAAAGCGAAAGCTAGAATGAAAAGGTCACTTGGTACCCTATGGCACCAATGACAACCAAATGAGCAAGATCTAGTTCAAACTAGACCACGTACACCATCAAATGGCTTGAACAAGATTAACAAGGTCAAGTGGGAACGAACGAAACAAGGTTAACCTGTCTAGGCAACAGCCAAACAAAACCCACAAGTCAGATCCATTTCGGTCAGCCGAAATGGAGCTTCGGTCGGCCAAAGTGAGCCAAGAAAAGAGATGAAATGAGCCCTCATTTCGGTCAACCGAAATGACAAACCGGTCGATGAGCCCTTATTTTGGTCAACCGAAATGACAAACCGGTCAACCGGTTTGTGGTTCGAACTGAAATTGGCCACTGGAATTGGACTTTTTACTATGCAAGTGAAATAAACAAAGAATCGGTCGACCGAAACAAGCCATCGGTCAATCGAAATAGGTCGAAAATGTGAAAATTAGGCCTGTTATGCACCAATTGATGAAAGAATTCCTAAGTCTCATTGGAAATCCCCATGGCATGATCAAACTTACTTATATGCTAATGTGTGAAGATGTGAACATGCACGCAAGTGTAATATGATATTTTAGACTTGCTACAATGGTCCATGGCCTTATTACATTTCATTTACAAAATTTGACATGTTAAACCTCCAAAGTTGATAAAATTACATTTTTATACAAAATATGGTACCAAATGAGTACAAGTGCAATTACAAACATGTTTGGCCCTTGACCTCATGTTATACACATCAATTACCTTACAAAAAGTGTATTTAGGTACATATTACATGTTTAAAACAAAAATACAAGTTTTGTCATACAAGCTACAAATATGGTTTCATGTCAACATTTTGATGGAAATGGTACTTCAAGTCCACGAAACTTCCATGGCATAGTGTGCATCCCAAATCAAGGTCCCTGTACCTGAAAAATGTCCCCACTACGTGGGTGAGTAACATAAAGCTACTCATAGGAGATGAGCATGCATCGACCTAGCATTTTACAATTATATCACCTTAAGGTGAAACTTGTTAAAGGGACTTATGCCACCTAACGTCTATGTCAAAATGAGACTCAGGGAGTGTCCTAAGCTACTCATGCAATTAAATTGAACAACGGCATACAAGTATACATGCTCAAATACACTAAACCATAATAAAACATGATACATGACATACAAGCATATATGTTCAAGTACTCTAAATTATGTTAAACAAGAAAAGCAATATCCAACAAACCTACACAAGTATTCGATATACATATAGAGTACTCATAAATCAAGTATACAAACATGAGTATACTAAGCTAAAAAATTACGCACAAGACAAGTATACATGGCACAAGTATACTAAAATGAAATCCGAATACATAAAACAAGCATAAGTATACTAAATAGAGTTTAGACACTCCAACAAGGATATAAGTTCAAGTATACTAAATGAGGTCTAAATACACAAAACAAGTATACAGTTTTAAGTATACTAATTATGATCTAAATACACAAAACAAGTATACAGTTTCAAGTATACTAAGCAGGATTCAAATACCCAAGTAAGCATCAATTCTCAAGCTACAAGTAATCCATGATTAACAACTTGAAATTAAATGCGAAAACAAATAGTGGAAAGGCTAGGATCCTTGGCTGCAGACCAATCGAGTTATTCCGGGTTACTAGCCCGCAAGGTACTACCTAGTGCGCACGTGTATAAGTTATTCCGGGTAATTACGACCCACAAGGTACTACCTACTACGCACTTCATATGACTTAGGAGACTCACGAATCCGTAACAGGGCCAAACCCTAGCCATCACATGAACATGATCCTTACAAGCCTCCAAAAATAATAAGTTCAAAACTTATACAAAATCAATAAGTTAAATCAAACTTATATATTTCAATAATGTCTAGGAATCAATTTACATGCACAAGGTTGAATCTACACAAACCATATCCTAGAATTGAAGTCTAAATAACATATGACGTGTCAAGTCTCCATTATGCAATTTATACACAAAGCAGGAATATTTTACAACAATTGAACCACATTACCATCCTAAGCCACAAGTACTAAATAAACTACAATTTAGTAACAATCTCTCAAGGTAAGCAATTGTAATATTCTAACAAGTTATATACCTACACAAGATATATTTAAACGAGCTATTCAAGACAATGATATCACTTATCATGCTAAGTCAAATTACCATCTTTAGAGGCTACAAGTACTAATTCTACAACAAGTTAGTAGCATGCTCACAAGGTAATTAAATGGACTACATTTCAAGGAATTATCAAACTATTACATCCAATATCGATTTATGTGACTAACACACTTAAAACAAAATTAATTAAGCTAATTAATTAATTTTTCTCTAGATTTTCAAATATATCCAAATATCCTTAATTTAACATATGTTAAAGAACTCACCAAGACCTACTTTAATATCACATTACAAGTTGATTTCATACTTGATACAACTATATGAATTAATCTTTTATAAAAGATAAATATTAAATAAGTTTTGCAATTCTTATTTAAATGCCCCAAATTTAATATATGTTACACAACTTACCAAGGCCTAATTTACTAGCATGCCACAATTTAATTCTGAACTATATACCATCATTAGAATTAAATCCTAAACAAAGAAATTAAATAAATTAAATTCTAAAAACTTGAACAAGGCATACTCACAAGTTGTATATGCTTATAAAACAATCAATACAACAATATTATAAACCTAAGACATCACCTACCTCAATTTGAGATGAAAATCTCAAAAGCCCACCGAAAAAAAAGTGCTCTGAATCCGATGAAACTCTTAGGTTTTGTCGGGGACAACACGATCTACATGAACCCCAAGAAGCCCCATCAAAATCACAACTTGACTTCAAACCCAAACTCAAGAAATGGTCAAAAATGAATTCTAATAAGGGGGAAAGGTAGAACACGTCGAGGGGAACGATAAACATTAAAGCCGAAGAGTTTCCACTAAGGAAATCAAGTTGAGGAGAAGAAAGAATGAAGGCAGCCCCTTGGGCTCCCATGGCTGCCGGCCAAGAAGGTGGAGAAGATGATAGAAATCTGACTTTTTGACTTAAGACCCCCTATTTATAGAAAATCTCAAAAAGTGCCCAGAAAGGGTCCCCACTGGGTCCGGAAAAAGTGGATTTTGAGCAAACGCGCTCAAACGGTAAAACTCCATGAACGAAAAAGGTTCAAAATGAGAAAATATGAACAACGAAAGAAACAACGTCAAAAAATGAGTCTCGAGTAGAGAGATATGCCCCGAACAAGTTCGGCAACAACCGGGGCCAAAAACCTTGAAATTGGAGAAAAACAATCAGAAGGGAATTCTATGAGTACACGACTCGACGAAATGTGAAAATGAATCCCGTACGAGGATCCAGGCTCCAGACAAGATATTTTGCAATAACTTTCGTTAATTGCACAATAGCCCATACAAAAAGGGTTAACTGCCCCCCAAAATAAAATATTTTCAAAAGATATTTATGAAAAACACCCTAAGAAAAGAAAAAGATTCTGAAAAACTATGCATCCATGCCCTATAGACACCGGGAGCAACCAAAGTACTTTTCTACAAAAGTAAATGTGACAGCCCAAGTTTTTTAACTCGGTGCGTCAGTGATGAACCAAAAGATGACCCGATAAATGCGGAAGCAAAAGACAAACAACATTCTCTAGAGATACAACATGACTCTAAGACGCCAATGTGACCCTCAACGAGGTCACGGAACCCAAAGGAATCAAATGCGGAAGCAACGTTTTAAAAACGAACAAGAATGAACCAAGGGAAAAAAATGTCATTTCCAGCTTAAAAGTGGGTGCTACTGAGCACACCATTGGAAAGACAACGAAAAATCAATGAACTTAGACTCAAAAATCACTTGATTCAGAGTCCGGATGAAGAAGATATGGCTAACGGAACAAACAGGGACAAAACGGTTAAAAAGTAACAACCCAAGAACATCTAACCGGTTAGATGGTTAGATGACCTATCTAACCGGTTAGAAGGCCAAAAAACTCGACCAAAACACTGCCTATACTCATCTAACCAGTTACGAAACCCCATCTAACCGTTTAGATGTAAAGGAGGCAGAATGGGCAGCAAGAAACCCTAGCAACAGGGGTTTTTTTTGGAAAAAATGGTATTTTGAGGCCCTAGATGACATTTTCTGGAAAAACACAAAGAAGAAACCCCCCTCAAAATTGAGTTTTCTACATGACAAAACAGAAAAATTGAAAAATACACACTGTGAAATGCCCAAAATGCCCTCCCAAGAAATCTGGTCCAGAGGGTCGAAAAAACTGTTAAATGGAAAAACAGAAGCTGAACTTCGGAAATGGTTTCTGATGCCAAGACGACATTTTTTGGAAAAACACGAAGAAGAAACCCCCCCTAAAATCATATTTTCTATTCAACCATGTTGAAATCATATTGAAAGAAGAAAATAAAACCACAGTAAAAAGTCAAAAATGCCCCTAGATCAGATTGTGCAAGGAAAATGTAAAATGAGTCCGTAGGAGGCTCATTTCACTAAAGAAGAAGCTTTGCTCGGAAACGACCATGCACGCAAATGTAACTTACCTAATAAGATGTGCTACAATGGTCCATGGCTCAAAAATATGGCCTATACAAAATATGACCCCCCAACGGCCAAAATGCCAAAAACGAAGTTTGGAACGAAAACTTGGAATTTAAAATCATTACAAGTTTAGAATCAAATATACACATTTAACAAATAAGGTTACATACGGCATTTCAAGCCAACCTTCATAAAAAAAAAACTAAAGCCTTCGAGCCACAATCATCCAAGTAATGATAAGAATCTCAACCTTGATTCTTGTACCTGAAAAATGTCCCCACTACGTGGATGAGTAACATAAAGCTACTCGTAGGAAATGAGCATGCATCGACCTACATTTTACAAGTTTGTATGATTTAATTATTGTGGTTCATTCCACCTAACGTCTATGTCAAAGGTGAGACTCAGGGAGCATCCTAGCTACCTAAGATCATTTCTAGCATCAATTGCCTCATTTATGCAATTTTAACAACATAGGGTCATGCTTACACAAGGCAACAACATAGGAGCATGCTTACACAAGGCAACAACATAGGAGCATGCTTACACAAAGCAACAACATATAGATTTTCAAGGTTATCAACTTGAAGTCTAAAATGCAACATCAACTAAATATAACAATTTAGCATAATTAGAATATCTAATACCACACATCAAGACATAGGTTCTCTAGGTTATCAACTAGAAATCTAAAAGTGTTAAATCAACTAAATATATCAATTTAGTATGGATGTACTTAACAACATCAAATCGCCAATAACCAAAACCACAAGTCATAATTAAACATTGGTTGTCAACTTGAAATTGAATGCAAAATCAAATAGTGGAAGATTTGGACATCACGTCTCGGATTTCCGCCGAGAACAAAATGGTTGTTCTGGGCACTAACCCGCACGGAAAACCACCCTAAGTACACACTATCTCAATTGGGGAGAACTCATATTTCCCGCACTAAAGCCGAACTTTAGTCATATCACATGTAACAACAAT
This sequence comes from Cornus florida, assembly GCF_030987335.1. Lineage (NCBI taxonomy): Eukaryota > Viridiplantae > Streptophyta > Magnoliopsida > Cornales > Cornaceae > Cornus > Cornus florida. The sequence continues at coordinate 84,653,085 of NW_026775577.1, read as the reverse complement.
GTCCCAAGACTCCAAAATAAACCAAATAAGTTCATAACTTATACATATTACTACTACATAGTAACAAGTTAACAATAGAACTCTCAATTGTGCATAATAAGCATTTCATATTCATAATGCTATGAAATCACAAGTTAACAATATATTCATATTAGAAACATATTCTCATGAATATAAATTTAACAACAATGCTCTTCAATGCATATAACACAATCAAGTGAATACATCACAAGTTTAAATTCATGCTCTTAAAATAGAAACAACTTCTAAAACATGATTAGATTCATGGATAAACAAGATAGAATTTAATTACATCAAAATAATTAAACTCTCTAGATTTCAAATCATTTCCAAATGGCCTCAATTTAATATATGATAAAAGACATATCATGGTCATTACATATATTCACACAAAAGCTTAATTAAGCCCATGAAACCACAAAATAGATTTTAATTAATTCTCTTAATTAAAGCCTCTAGATTTTCAAACTCAACCAAATGCTCTCAAATTAAAGTATGTTAACAAACATGCCAAAACTTAATTTAGAAGCATAATACAACTCAATTTCATGCAAGGTACAACCATGAACTTTAATATTTCACAAAAGATAAATATTAATTAAAAAGTGCAATTCTCATTTAATTAATCCAAATTTAATATACGTTAACCAACACATTAAAACAAGATTTTCTAGCATGCCACAATTCAAATCCAAGTTACACATTATCATGAATTTTAAATCTTATACAAAGAAATAAAAATTACTAACTTTCTAGATTTGATACAAGGCATACATATATGTTATATAATCATGGCAAACACACAATACAACACACAAATAATCCTAAAACATTCCCTACCTCCATTTGAGATGAAATCTCAAATCCCCACCAAAATAAATCGGCTCCGAATCCGACGAAACTCCTAGGTTTTGTCTGGGACAACACCATGAACATGAATCCCAAGGAAGCCCCATCAAAAACATAACTTGACTTCAAACCCGAACTCAAGAAATGGCTAAAACGAGATTCCAATCGGTTGGAATCGAAGGTCTCGCCAACACGAACATAAAACACTAAGACACGATAACTTTTCATTGAAGGCAAGAAGCTCAAAAAAGGAGAGAGAAGGTGGCAGCCACGGGAGGAGCTTGGACCGGCCATGAGAGAGGAGAGAGAGAGAAAAATCTGATTTTTCATCTACTAACCCCCTATTTATAGAAAAACTCAAAAAGTGCCCCGAACGGGCCCCGTCGAGTCCAAAAAAGTGAAATTTGAGTAAATGCGCTCAAACAGCAAAAATCTATGAACGAAAAAGATTCAAAATGAGAAAATATGAACAACGGAAGAAACGGTGTCAAAAACCAAGTCCCGAGCAGAGAGTTATACCCCAAACAAGTTTGGCACAAATTGGGGCTAGAAACCCTGAAACTGGAAAACATCGTCCAGGAGGAAATTCTAAGAGTTCACGACTCAACGAAATATGAAAATGAATCCCGTACGAGGATTCAAGTTCAAAACAAGGCATTGAGCAATAACTTTCATTAATTACATAATGGCCCCTCTAAAAAGTGAAAACTGCGAAACTGCCCCAGAATAAAAATATCTTCCAAAAGATATTTTCTTTGATACCCCTAAAATAAAATATCTTCAAAAGATATTTATGAAAAACACCCCAAGAAAAAAAAAAAGTTTCCAAAGAACTTTGCATTTATGCCCCTATGGGTACCGGGAGCAACTAGAGTACTTTTTCACGAAAGTAAAAATATGTATCTCATAGAAATCATTGAGAATAAAGATATGTGAAGTCAGAAACTAACTCCAAACACAAGAAGTGTGGTTACGCAAACAGAGCGACAACAAGGAAAAGTCGAAATAGGAAAAAAGACAAAATAGGGAAACGAGAAAAAGTGAATAGTGTCGAAAAACGAAAAATGTGGAATTGACTCGATTTTCAAAGGAAGTTGTCAATCCATAGAAAAGAGTCTCAGAAATCACTCTAGAGCACTCGAGATGACACTAAGAGACGAGGAACTGAACTCAGAAAGGAAAAAGATCAACGAAAAAAAAATATCCGTGAAAATCTGAGGAAAGGGAAAGGAATGAAAATGACCGGGTCATTACATTAAAGATACGTATTTTGTGGAAACCACTTAGGATGAAGATACGTGAAGTCAAAAACCAACTTCGAACACAAGGAGTGAGATTATGCCAACAAAGTGACAAACGGGGAAAAGACAAAATAGGGAAGAGGACAAAACAGGAAAAATGACGAAAAGTAAATAGTGATAAAAAAAGGAAAAATGTGGAAATGACTCGGTCCTCAAAGGAAGTTGTCAATCCAAAAAAAAGAATTTTAGAAACCATTTCCGAGCACTTAAGACGCCACTAAGCGACGAGAAACTGAACTTAGAAAAGAAATTTCAACGAAAAAATTTCGTCTGTAAAATTCTAAGGCAAAAGGAAAGGAAAGAAATGACCGGGTCATTACAATAAATTTAGATGATAAAAAAATATATATTAAATTACCTGTTTGCTGCACTGCAGTACGATTGACTAAGTCTCTGTGTATTGGTAAATGGTTGCTCCGCTTGCTTTATTTGGATTCTGGAAAATGTCAAAGACGAAGATGTGATGAAAATAATCCATTTGTTTATGGTAAAGCTAAAAAGTGTAATAAAATATCTTGATGAATTTTTTTTTTGGAAAAGTGGTAAAAAATATAATACTTTGGAAAAGTATAAATTGATAGATATATTATATATATTTATAATTATATCACGATTATATTTCTATCGTGAATGGGCTTTTAGTTATATATATATATATGGTATATTATGTGTCCATTGTCAAATTTATTTTAGAGGGGAGCAACAATACAAATATAAAAAAAAAATTATACAAAATTTTAAAAAATTAAAAATTCAGTGGGGACAGTTGCCCCGACTTTTCCCTGGCTACGGCATTGAATGATTCCATATGTATATCCAAGTTCAAAATTTCTGAATCATGACTACTACCCATTTTACCTATCTAACCCTCTCTTTTTCTCTCTGCACAAAGTTTTGCTGGAATTCCAAATAACAATAATGTCGACAACTACTGCCTATCTACCTGCTCTCTTTTTTTCGCGCGCTCTCGATCACTCTGTGTCTGTTCCTCTCTCTTTCTCTTTTGGGTCATAGATATTAATGAGAAGGGGAAAAATTGCATAACCCCCTTCTACTATTATTTTCGATCAAATTGCCCCCACTAAAATTAAACACTCTCCTCAACTATAAACGGTCATCACATTGCCCCCTTTCCGTTCAAACCCATTAACCTGCCGTGAAATGACAACTATACCCCCCATAATATTATATAAAATTTAAATACAAAAGAAATGTATTATTTAGAGGCAACAAAACGCAGTCGTATTATAACAACCCACCCTTTTCAACCCTTTGTCTCCCACCAAACCCTTTGTCGAAAGACTTGAAACCTCACCGGAATCTGAACCACATGGGTTCCTCTTCCGATCTTCCGGCAAACATAATCAGGCGCCTGATTGGTGGGACAAAGATTAGATTACAGTTAGAAGCAATTAGATTGAGGAAAACATCTACTTTCCCGAGGAGATCGATTCGCAATATAAATACAGATGTTAGAGAGTTAATTAATGTCTTCAATTGTGGGTCTTTTTCAGAATCGCAATAGAATACAGATGATATATTTTTTTTTCATGGGTATTTTTAGAGAGAGAGAGAGAGAGAGGGGTACAAGTCTTCTCTGCTATCTTTGTATATGTATATATAAGAGATTTCAACTTACATGATTCTCCCTCAATCGTTTATCTCTCTATATATATATATATTAATATTGTATCATTCATTCCTTCAATTTTGCGAAGGGTGTGCCGTTGTGCGATTGTTAATTAGCTTCCAAAAAAGGTCAAAATTTCTGAGATTAGCAAGGGAGATGATGTACGCCGGAATTTGGCCGGAGATTGATTTCCAGTCGATTCCAGCACCAATCACTCCACCTCGTCGCTCTGTTTCCACCAATTTTAATGACGGCCATGGTTGCAAGAAAAACTAATATTTTCCATATACACAAACTGAGATAATCATGAAATAAATCTTAATTAAATCATTGACTATTGAAGCTCTGGACTTTGATGTTCTCTCTCGGCGCAGTGATTCATCTGTAACAGAGTTCCATACATTTGCTATATATATTTTGTATATGTGTGTGTGTGTGTGTGTGTATATATATATATATATATATATATATATATATATATATATATATATATATATATATATGATTTTCGGCAAATTGGAGAGTTTCAGATCGAGATGGAGACGGTGGCATTGGGGTTGTAGAAGCCGTGGTGCATGTGGTCACCCCTATTTGGTGAAGAAACCTGGTCAGACGATATCAAAAGGGCATAAAAATTACGATTTAATGTTGAATCTCCAACTGGGTATTAGAGTATTTTTTTTCTCTCTCCTTCTCCCACTTTCTCTCTCTACTTTCTCTCTCTTCATTCTGGAATTCGAGAACTTCAATTTAATTCAATTCGATTCGATTTAGTTCAATTCAATCTAGGGTTAGGGTCTTCAGTTAGTGAGTTTAATTCTGTGGCTTCAATGGAACAGGTGGTGTCAGACTTGGGGTTAGGGGAATTAGGGTTTTGGCAACTGGAGTTTTAGGTTTTGATGTTATTGGACTGATGATGATGGCTTCAAAATAACAATTATTTTGTATTTAAATTTCAGATTATATTTTATGGGTGTATTTGTCCCTTTCCTTTGTACACAACACACGCTTATATATATACAGTACACAACACACTCTTATATATATATAATATAACACAGAAGAGGACAGGGAAGGGGTATTTTAGGGAAATGTTTTTTTGATAAGCGCATGTTGGTCACGCGCTACTACTCAAACGCTAGGTTAACGGGTTTGAACGGAAAGGGGGCAATGTGATGACGATTTATAGTTGAGGGGGGCGTTTAATTTTAGTGGGGGCAATTTGATCGAAAATAAAAGTAGTAGAGGGGGGTTATGCGATTTTTCCCCTAATGAGAACAAATATCTTGCTAGCACAGCAGCAGAGACTTGACATTGAGTATGACACGAAAGAGATGGGAAAGTTAGGGCCATGCTTGGAATGGATTTATGAAAACTATTCTCAAGAACAATTCTCAAGAACAATTTTCAGAGAACAGTTTTTAGTTTTTTTCAGATTTCAAGCCTGCTTAGTTAAGAGAATTTACAAAACAGTTTCCAGAAAACAAAAACTTATAAAACTACTTAGTTGTATGAGTTTTTGAAAATAAATTTCTAAACTAAGAAAATAAATAAAAATATTGTACATCACTTTTTTATTTCTTTAAATGAAGATATTAATTATTAATGTAAATAAATAAATAAATAAATAAATATATATATATATATATATTTTAAATAAGTGTTGGAAGTGAATTTATTTTAGCAAGTATACTTAATAAAAGTTGTACAAATACAATATATCAAATTTAATTAAAATTTGATTAAATTAAAATACAATAAAAGAGTTACATTAATTACTTCAAGTGTCATATATACTTTTAGTTGTACAAACATTAATTTTAGTCATACATAACCGAAACAAAATATTAGAAAATTACACAAATAGGTAATCAAAGCAAAACATTGGAGAATTATAAAAATAACTTCATCTAGCATTGCCTCTGAATGATGCCCACATTTGATTTGTCAGATGAGTTCTAAGGGCTCCCATTTGTGCTGCACTATCAAACAAGCAGCATGGTCATTCAACAATTCCTGAACATACTCATGATCTGTTAACCCCGAAGTTCTTTTTGGTACCTTGGATTTAAAGGAATCTTCATACTCCTGCATCAAATTCAAATACATACAATCTACAAGGTCATCAAAATCTTCATCTGAATCACTAGACGATGAAGACGACATGTCACTCCAATCTATGTCCATCTTGATTTTCCAAGAACCTAGACAAAATAAAGTTGATGTGCTATAATTAAACTAAAAAATTGAAGAATAGTTTTTTTGAAAAAAAAAAGAAAGTAAGAATCAAACAAGCTTTAATATGATAGTATTTGCATCTTGGGACAACCATTATTTTTTTTAGCAACTAGGAAGATAAATTATTGATATTCTAGTGTGTGTGTGTGTGTGTATATATATATATTCAAGTGTAGGGCATGTCAATAGAATTTGAACTGAAATTGGATGTTTGAGAAGAAGGTGACAATTGCAAAAAGGTGAATCAACTGTGTGCGTTTAAATATATATATATAGTGTGTGTGCGTGACAATTGCAAGAAGTTACAGAGTGTGTGTGGCAATTGCAAGAAGCTACAGAGGTGATATTCTAGTGTGTGTGTGTGACAATTGAAGATGGTTATTGATATTATAGTGTGTGTGACAATTGCAAGAAGCTATAGAGCTTAACAAACAACATACCACTAAGACAGAAAAGTGAACCTATATCTAAGAGAAAACAATCACCCAACCCACCATTACCACTAAGACAGAAAAAAAAAAAAATAGAACTTTGACTTTCTAATTGAAACATTTATTTTGGTTCAGCCAAAAATAAAAAGGTAGACATTTTGTAATGGAGCAATCTTACCATTGCACTAAGTCCAACCACTAAATAGAAGTTTTCAATAATCCTGGGCACACACTGTGATACCCCCGGATTTTCGGATGCGGGTTGGCCAGGCCCACACCCGATTACACAAGGATATCAAATCAATTAGCAATAAACGAACACAAAATATAATTAAGAAAACAGGAATAAATAAATTGCTGAAAAGAAACTAGAATGATAAACCAAAACTAGAAACCTCAGAATAAAATTTTATAAATAAATAATTAGTCTGATACACCCAATTTCTCCAATTCTAATACAACTCGGGAATCCATCTCTAATGGACCCCTAATAATAATCCAAATTGTAATGGAAGCTACTTAAAGAATATCCAGAGTAAACCATGGAGGAAAGTCCTACGTCGTCGGAAGAGTGAGTAGTAGTCTCCGCTCAGCACTATCAAGTCTAAGTCTGGAACTGACAAGTACCTAAAAAATAGAGGTAGGTCAGGCCCACGAACAAGTTCTAACCTACTACAATCCAAGCAGAGACTCGATACGCATATACATTCCAACCAACTCAACAATAACTAAATAGTCTGTAGATATGTATATTCACACTACAGGACTCTCACTGGACTATGGAGAGGGTCTCAACCTGAATAGAAGGGAACATGCGAAAACGCACCCATAGGTGGGCATGAGTACCTAGACCTAACAGGGTACACCTCAACCTCTCATATCCAGCTACGCATTCTACTGCATATACGCACCCTAACTAACGAGCCTGAGACTCAAGCTCATCTCATGGTACCATAAAAATATATTTAAAATCCATACATATCCATCTAGAGGAAATCCAATAAATCGTTCAGCTTATTCACCTACACAGACTTATACAAGAGATTCAATAAGTCGTTCAATTTATTCAACCGCACAAACTTAAATATAAGGAGAATTATGTTTTTATAATTCGCACCCTTATTCCAAAATAGGTAGGACTGAGTATTTTGAATCAGTCGGTCCCTAGTATGCCACCGTCCCATACCGGTGCATACAATTTACAAAATCCATATAATTGATAGAACAGGTAAAACTGTTCAGCAATTAAAATCCATAAGGTAGGAATTAGCGTTTTGAGCTAAACCATACCTAGTATGTCAACGTCCCATACTGGTGCATACAATCCTCCATATCCGTGTAAATTACAATATATAAATAATAAGTAAGTAATTTACAGTCCTAAACCAAATATTCATACCATTGCAGAAAAGTAATTAAAATTTCAGCAATTTAAATCCAAGATCTAAACCATGTATTTGCAAGAAACGGTGTAATAGTTCAACAACCAACATCCAAAGCATGCATAGATCAGTTTTAATAAATCAACAACTCTATCATGCATTTAAACCAGTTTCATAATCATGTTATAATCCAAGCAATTGCTAAATTAATTTAAGCAATTTAGTTATTTCCATCCGGTAACAGCATACTAAGTGTTATACTCGTATTCTGTTTTATCCTTTTATACGGAGCCATACCCTATGCCCCAAGTCCAATTTATTAATTAAAAGACTCCACCGTGCATCTAAAACCTAATTTAGAATCATGTTATAGCATCTTAAAGTGTCAAATTAAACTAGATAATTAATTACCTTCCAGTCGTTAACCGTACGCATAATTGTTAAATAACGTATTATTAATTCCATTAACACAAAAGGAGTATTTTATGCAATTAAAGACCTTGATTACAGGTTAAAATAATTAATGAAAACCCCATTAAAATTCTAAAACTGTTCAAGAACCCCAAGTGCCCAAACAGTAGCTAAAAACATTATAGTACTCGTCAAATTCCATCAAATTGGAAAGAGCCTGCTCTTTGCAAGGTAGAGTAGGCTATCCGTGTGACTTTATATATTTATTTTTAGGATTTTAAACATTTCTTGTGCAAGACTTGTTAACCAAATTAGAAATTTTAAGAAAATTCTTAGATTTCAATTTGGTGTCAACTAGATTAACCATGGGGAGATGAAAAGATTTGATCCAATTTTGTACCTCCCTCATAAAAGCAAAATAAATAAATTAGGGGTTTGAAAGAAAACCCAAATCAGACCATAAAATCCACTTCTCCACAACCAAATCCGGCCAACGAAAGCAAATCAATCAAGCCTCAACCCAAATAAGAAGTATTAGACAAACAAATCCACACCCAAATCCATCCAACCAACCAAATCCACCACAAATTTCACAAATCGAATCCATCGATCCAACCAAGAAAACCTACATAATGTTAGAGAGAGAGAGAGATGGATTACCTGAAAGAGTGTCTTTAAACCAGTCGATCGCTAGCCCAACACCAGTGAGAAATCCAGAGAAGATGAAATCTAATCGACGAAGAAATCTGGATAAAAAGCTGAGTTATGTTCTGTTAGAGAGAGAGTGAGGAACGACCCGGAGAAGCTTCTTGATGAGGTTGGATTACTTCGATGATCCAAACTGAGAACACTTCTACGCATAGAAAGAGAAGATAGAGGAGGAGGAGTGTACGACTCAGATGGAAAAATTGATAAGGTTAGGACGATGATGTTTTAAACGACGCCCTTCAACGTGATTTTTTTAAGTATGAGATGTTCTCCGTGTTTCCTAAAAAGTGAGAATCATAACTCAAGAATCGTGAGAACACCTTTTTATTGTTCTCTAAAATCTGTAATTATCAGTTTTCAGTTTTTCAAAAACTGTTTCCACAAAATGGATCTAAGCAGAAGTAAAATACAGTCTCTTGTTTTTTGTCACTATGAAACCAGAAAACTGTTTTCTCAAATCCAATCCAAGCAGGGCCTAGATTTCTGAAGCTACTCTTGCTGTTGCTGACTCCTCAGATATGTAGACTGCACTTCTTCACCCTTTTATATGATTCGTATCTCCTTGCGTGAACATTTATGACAGGCTTTTGAACCTTTTTCATTTCCTATGTGGACTCCTCCGATATGTAGACTGCACTTCTTCACCTTTTTACTTTCTCAGTCACTCGTAAACCCAAGTCTAATCATAGTCACTGTAATGAAAATCCACATCTCTTTCTTTCTCTCTCTCTCTCTCTCTCTCTCTCTCTCTAGTACATTGCATTTACCTAGTCCATATATGTAACTATGATCGGCTTATTTGGTTGCTGTGCTGATTCTGGTTCGTCTTTTCATTCAATTAACATTAATGTTAAGTTTGCTACATATTCCACTAATACTCTTAATATATAGTTTTTATTTTTTTTTTTCAGATAATTATCTTAATATATAATTGCAATCAATAATTTTATGAATAATATTATTAAAAAAATTATATTATCATGATGAGCAAGATTTTAGGCTTTTTAACCCTCTAATATCCTATTTCTTGGGAGTAAATAAAAATTAAAAATAGTATAAGAATAAAGTATTAAATAAGAAAATTTGTCTCTTCTTACTAAGTACCATGGCTCAATTTAGAAGTTGAATAGTATTTGTGATTATAGTGATCCAATGTAATGATGTGTCGTCTTTTTATTGGTGAAAAGATATATTCTCTCCACAGCCGTGTAAGGGTAGTCTGTTTTATTTTGTTTACAACTTAATTTTTTACTGATACATTTTGTCAAAATGTTCCTCACCGTAGATATAGTTCACTGGATGATAAAAAAATATACGTATTTGCTATGTTGATAAGATGTATCACTGACACAAATCTTATTCATTTGTTGCTATTTTAATGTTACAACCACTTATTTTATTAATACATCTTGTCAAACTTTATAGCTTTGTTGAGAGTTTACTTTTCCAACAAGAAAACCCAACTTCGGCACAGACCATTTTTTTGACAAAGGAACAGGAGGAGGATAAGAAGGAGAAAGCAAGACCTATTGTGTAGAAATTGCACGAAATTCCTAATAGTCAGTAAATGCTCCATGTGCCGCATCGAATGGATCCCAATTTTTCTGATTGAAGACAAGATCATTACGACACTTCCAAATTGTCCAACAAATAAAAGCCGCCATGCTACAACAATCCAACGGGACCTCAGTCAAATTCCAGTCAGCACAAAGATCAACCCAACGCTTTGGCCAAAAGGAAGGAGAAAGACCACTAAAGTCCATCAGAAGAGGACTTAGCTTCCAAACCAGACAAGCGAATGGGCAGATACATAAAAGATGATCAACCGTCTCGACGGAACAATCACAAAAAGGGCAAGAAGAAACTGTTGAACTCCCATGCAAAAAAAGATTGTTGTTTACTGGGATTCGGTCATGAAGACATGGCCACAAAAATAATTGGATTTTCGAATGAGCACGAATCGACCACACTTGCTTCCACATGATATTTTTGTTGGCATCAAAGCTACACCCAACATCTGGAACTAGACTGGACTTGACGTTAAGGACTGATAAAGCAACATAATAAGCACTCTTGACGGAAAACTTTCCATTTGAAGAAGCGCCCCATACCTTACAATCAGGACCGCCAAAAGAACTTAGAGGCATCTGAAGAATAAGTTTACGGTCCCGTTGATTGAAAAAGTGGCACACCTTGGCAGTATTCCACTTGTGGGTGGAATGGTTTATAAGCTCAGCCACTAAAGAAATTTTGGAGGCAGAAGGCTTGGATGTGACAGAAAAATTAGAAGTCGCAAAAAGCCAATTATCCGTCCAACATTTAATTAACGAACCATCACCAATACGTCATTTCATACCTCTCAAAATAACCTCCCGAGCCGAAAGAATACTCCGCCAGACACAGGAAGCTCCAGTCTTCTGAGAGGCATCCACAAAATTACAGTTGTTAAAATACTTCCTTTTGAAAGAGCGAAATAACAAGGAATCAACTCTAATTTCCATTCGCCATGCAAGTTTCGCAAGAAGAGCCATATTGCAAGCTGCAAGATTTTTGAAACCTAAACCCCCGTTATCTTTAGAAAGGCACAGGGTGTCCCAGCTGATCCAATTAATTTTATGAGATTTCTCTTCTCCACTCCACCAAAAGTTGCGCAAACTACTAGTCAACTTCTCACAATTCTTCTGTGGGAGTTTAAAACAACGCATTGAGAAAGTTGGGATAGCAAAAAGGACCGCCTTCACCATCACTTCCCTCCCAACTTGAGAGACCAAGTTGCCTTTGAGCGTCTTGGTTTTAGAGGAAACCCTTTCAGATAGGAAATTAAACACAGCAACTTTAGATTTATCCAAAAAAGAAGGAAGACCAAGGTATCGATTGCACCAATCCACATTATAAATACCCACAGTCTGACTGCAATAAGATTTTTGGACTGAGGAAGAGTTGGGAAAAAAAACAAGCAGGATTTGTCCAAGTTAATAAGTTGTCCGGTTAAGGCCGCATACCGATCAAGTATAGTCTTGACACTACGAACATCAGGATCCTTTGCCTTACAAAACAAGAGAGCATCATCCGCAAAAAGTAGATGGGAGATGGGAGGGCAACCCCTGCCCATTTTAAGACCATGAAGTTTTTTCCGGCGCTCATACTCCTAAAACAACATGGATAAACCCTCGGTACAAAGAAGAAATAAATAAGGAGAAATGGGATCACCTTGACGAAGCCCTCTCGAAGGATAAAAGTTGTCGCCACATTCCCCATTTATCAAGACTAAGTAAGACACTGTACTGATGCATTCCATCATTAAATCCACCCATCAATCCCAAATGACTCATAAATTTACAAAGAAACGACCAATTAACCCGATCATAGGCCTTAGCCATATCAAGTTTAAGAGCAATAAAACATGAAGTGCCTTTCTTTTTGGCTTTGAGGACGTGTAACAAATCATGAGCCAGCACAATATTGTCGTGAATAAGTCGATGGGGCACGAAAGCACTCTGGGCTTCACTTATAAGCGAAGGAAGAAAAGGCTTGAGTCGATTAGCCAACGCTTTTGAGTAAAGTTTGTAGGCCACATTACACAACGCAATTGGTCTAAAGTTTGACATTATAGTTGGATGTGAGACTTTCGGGATGAGGACGAGATTGGTGAAATTAAGGCTTCCTGAAAGGGTACCACCTTGAAGGAAGGAGTTGAAACCTCTAACAAGATCGACTTTAAGCAAGGTCCAATTAGATTGGAAAAAGAGTGGGGTGAAACCATCCAATCCAGGGGCTTTATACGGTCCCATGCTAGAAAGAGCAATCCAAAGTTCATCAGTTGTACCCACTTTCAGCAACTCAAAGTTCATCGCCTACGAAACTTTAGGCCTGACTAAGTTCCAAAACTCAGGATCATCTTGGGGAGAAGTAAAAGTGAAGAGTAATTGAAAGTAGTCTTCAGCAACCCTGCGAATCTCATCTTTAGACTCTTTCCATTGACCACTTGAATCTTCCAACCAAATAATCGCGTTCTTCCTGCGTCGAATTTGAGCTTTCCTGTGGAAGAAATTTGTATTTTTATCTCCATGCTTCAACCATGCAATTCGAGATTTTTGAAGCCAGTAAAGTTCTTCGTTCCGCCAAGCCGTACCCAATTCTTGTTCTAAAATAAAACACGCACCTCTATCGAAGCCAAACTCCTGTTCTTTGAGTTTCTTCAATTTCCCCTCCAGAACTTTAATTTGAACACTGGCATTATTACTCTTCCCCTTTCTCCATAGCTTGAGATTAAATTTACATTGGGCAAGTTTGTGGTGGATGCCTTGAAGCGGAGAACCAGGGAATGGGACATCCCAAGCTTTTTCAATAATAGAGGAAAATTCATCGTCGTGAATCCAACGAGCATCAAAGTGAAATTTTCTTGTAGAATGAGAGAGGGAATCATTAAGACACAGTTAAATGGCATTATAATCTGAACCCTGAACTGTAAGGTGATGGAGCATACATCTCGGGAATAATTGGGACAATTGGGGAGTACATAAAGCTCTATCCAAACGTGTAAGAATCAGCTTACCCGGTTCCCGCTGATTACGCCATGTGAATGGGAAGCCCTTAAAACGGAGATCCAATAGATTGCAGTCATCAATAAATTGTTTAAACTCCTTGAGCATCCAGCCCTGTTTAGAACGACCTCCTCATTTTTCATCTCTGTGAAGCAATGCATTAAAATCCCACATTAAAATCCATTGGGGACTAAATTGAAATTGTAAGCTCTGGATATAGCTCCATTGGTAGCACGATCTTTATCTGAATAAGAACCATACACCCCAGTAAAAAACCAAGGACTATTGCCCTTACCTCCTATAACCTTACAAGAGATTTGGAAGTTTGTAAAATCAAGAATCGAAATATCCCACTCCTTAGAATAAAGGAGAGCTAATCCATCAGGATTTCCAACGGACGGTACCTCAAATAAATCATAGGATCCTAACAAACATCTATCTTTTTCCACTCTGTTGCCTGCATTTTTTGTTTTTGACAAAAAAAATTGAAGGAGGGGAATGGAGATGAACTAACCTCCTTGTAGGTGCAAAATTTTGCCCAACCAATAATGATTGAGAAAAATAAAACAACTCACTCAAAAACAATAAAAATAAATAAGAACAGTGTGTAGAGAAACGTAGAATTGCTTGATCCTTTATTGGAGGTCTTAGCCTCTATTTATATACAAAAGATTGCAAAATTATGGTAGGACTCGCGTTGCTTGCCCTCCAATTCTTTCTATATAACCATTCTTTTCTAATAGAGTTCTTTCCATTGTCGAATCTTCCATACATAGAAATTGCCTTGTACAGAACTTCCTATCCGAATTTTCCTTCTACAGTAAATCCTTCAAATGGTAGGATTTGTGCATTCTTGGGCTGAATATATTTTGATCCGGCTGGGCTTGGGTAACAGGCCGGATGTTAAATACTCATACGCTGGGCTGACGACAAGCTGTGTTGATGACTTCTTGATTCGGCCTTGATGGAAGTTGGAGGATAAATAACAATGGTCTTGGGCTGTAAATACCCTCAATTTGGGCTTGAGCATGATGGGCCTTATATGTCCTTGGAATGTAGATATGGGTAGTGGTGACGTGTGCGCTTTTTATTGGAGGGAGTTTTTTTCCCTCCACACTTTGCCCCAAATTCCATTTTTAATTGAGTGACGGCTCCTATTAAAGAGGGAATTGAAACCGGTTTTTACTTCGCTTCAGAACCGGTTCGTGGTCTTTCGTTATTACTCCGTCACACAAGATTTTGCAAGAGTTACATTTGCCCTTGCTGCATTTCTGCGTCCTTCATTCCATCGCTTCCTTCGCTTTGTCAGGTTAGTCTCGCATCTTTCTCTTCAATATTTCATTATGAGTACTTCATCTACTCCCGAACGTGCAAACCTTGGGGATTCTGAATCCACACCTTCATCTTCCCCCGTTCGCATTAGGGCTCCCCCTCCTAGGGTTTCTACAGATCGCCCTTCGTTGAATCCATTAGGTACTTCCCCTCTCCTAACCGAAACATCCACCTCAGGCTCTGATTATGTTCTTACCCATGAAGAGAAGAAAGCAATCATCTCTATTCGCCGCATCAAGTTCTCTATTGCTTCGGTAATGGAAGAATTTGATATTCCTGAGGGAGTAGAAATTGCAGAATATCCCGAGGGTGCCGATTTCACCTCCGGCGAGGGAATTGAGGAGGATGAGTTGCTTCTTTCGGTAGGGCACCTTAACACCCTCCGATTCCCTCTTCATCCCTTTTATCATTTAGTTTTCAATAAGCTAGGTCTCGCCCCCCTTCAGGTAAATCCTAATTTCTTTCGCATCCTTTCGGCACTGTTGGTGCGCCAGAAATTAGAGGCTCTAGATTTGACCCTTGCCGACCTTCTGCTTACTTACAATATATCTAAGCATGGGACCGAGCCTGGTCGCTTCGTTTTTTACTTCTCCCCTTCATCAGAGGATATGCACGAACCTCCCTTCATCCGAAAAGAAATGGAAAGAAAGGATGGTTGTAGTTAAAGGAAAATGGTTCGTGTCCCAATCAATTGCGCTCCCTATCCCGCGCAAATTCGGGAAATTAGGTATAGAATATTTAACCTCCCTTCATACCAAGTGTTCTGGCTGTTTTCCTTGCCAAGTCTTAATATTTCGTCGTATTTATGAGTTTCTTGGTGTTTTTTCAGCTACATTCCCATCCTCCGCAGCAAGGAACAGACTTTCTTTTCTTGAGGAACGAGTCTGGAGTGACCCCTCGCCTATCGAGGACCTGCTAACTTCTTCAAACCTCAAGGACATTGCCTCCAGTGCCGTTGCTGCAGACCTCATGGATCTGTCTCTACCATCCTTTGACAGTTTCCCCATGACTGAGGAGGAGATACAGAGGGCTGAGGCTTTAAAAAAGAAAGCCGAAGATGCCCAACCCTTGGTCGTCATTGGATCAACTGAGAATGAAGTGGAGATTGAGGAACCACCATTGAAGAAATCTCGCCTCAACCCCTCATCCTCTGGCAAGGGCAAGGTCCCTTCTAAAAGCAGAGGGAAAAAGGCTGGAGACGCCGAACTTGAAGATGAAGTCAGGGCCTTTGTCTTGGCTGAGACTGGGGCTCCTTGGACTCCTTCCTTCACCAGGGCTGACAGGTCAGTCCTGCACTCAGGGGATTCTGTGATTACAGACCCTTCAGCTGCACTGGCAGTGGCTCGAGGAATGTGGCTCCCAAAGGACGAGGAAGCCATCAGCCAAATGGGGTTGGAGCAACTACTCCCCTCTGCCCCAGTCCGGGCCATAGAGGTTCGCATTGCTCCTTCAGCATTAAGTTACTCTTGCTTGCTTATGTTTCTCTTTATGCTTATATTTGCTTCCCTATTAAACAGAGTCTATACCACACCATGGCCCTCTGCGCCACTGCTGAAGCTCAATCCCTCTCCATCAAGAAGTTGGAGAAGGATCTTGACAATGCAGAGAAGAAAGCCACTACTGCCTCTACCAATCTGAAGATAGCTTCTGAAGCCAAGGATGCGTACAAGAGGCAATTGTCGGCCTCTGAGGCTAAGGTGGATTCTCTTCAGGCCGAGGATCAATGCCTGACCGAGGCTCTTACTACTTGCTTCAAGGCGGGGAAGCAAATGCAGGGGCGCTACTCTTGTCTGGCGCACCTGGCTAGTGCTAAAGCGTTCCGGTCTGGCTATAATCAGGGTTCAGGCCCTAAGACGATGGATCCGGACGCTTTTGACAAGAAAGTGGGGGTGCACTTCCCATACGATGAAGGGCCAGAGGCTTTGGAAGCTGAAATCCGCTTTGCAGAGATGGTGAAGGCGCACCTGAAGGGTACTCCTAGCTCCCCTGCTCCTGCGGCTTCAACTCCTCCTACCTCAAGTCCTAATGTAGTGGATGCTTTTGAATCTACTCCCTTCGATCCGAAGAGGAAGTAGAGCCATGTATTTTGTTTTTATGAACAGCCTGTTTTGGGATAATGAATATAATTTTTCGTTTTAGGCTTTGCCTGACTTGTTTTTGCTGTATGCTCTTAATACTGTTCATATTTCTCTGTCTGGTAATGTGTTTAAACACTAAACATTGTCTTTATGCTTCGGATTTATGCTATCCGTGAAAACGCAAGGATTGTGGGAAGAAGGAGATCCTTTTAATAGTTTAGTTGATATCGCAGGATGATTCATATGGACAATGATTTAATTGTTAAATGAACCCTCCTTGCCTTTTACTTGCCTGTGGTAGACGTATACATACTCTTTCCTTCTCATGTGTTCCTGATGTGAGGTGGAGTATGATGAACTTATGATATATCCGCATCCACAGGGTTTTAAACACTTGGAGTCTAGTGGAAAGAGTTCTGATCTGGGTACCAGAGGTCTAAAGCGAATTACTCCTCGGCACTGAGTGCGGAGGACTAGTACTGAATAGGACACTTAGGGTCCGAAGCTGTCTCGGATACTTAGGATCCGAGGCGAATTATCCATTCCCTGGCGTGGAGCCGGAGGGGGGGTTTCGCCGAGCCGAACACTTAGGGTCCGAGGTGAAATTTTCGCCGAGTCGAACACTTCGGGTCCGAGGCGAGATTTTTGCTGAGCCAAATACACAGGGTCTGAAGCGAATGACCTACTCTCCGGCGCTGAGCCTGAGGGGAGGTTTAAATGAATCACTCCCCGGCGCTGAGCCAGAGGGGAAGTTTTGCCGAGCCGGACACTTAAGGTCCGAGGCGAATGAATTACTCCCCGGCGCTGAGCCTGAGGGGAGGTCGTGCCTAGCCGGACACTTAAGGTCCGAGGCGAATGAATTACTCCCCGGCGCTGAGCCTGAGGGGAGGTTTTGCCGAGCTGGACACTTAAGGTCCGAGGCGAATGAATTACTCCCCGGCGCTGAGCCTGAGGGGAGGTCGTGCCGAACCGGACACTTAAGGTCCGAGGCGAATGAATTACTCCCCGGCGCTGAGCCTGAGGGGAGGTCGTGCCGAGCCGGACACTTAAGGTCCGAGGCGAATGAATTACTCCCCGGCACTGAACCTGAGGGGAGGTTTGTTTTATATTTTTCCTCAAACCACTTATCATGAGGTCGAGGACTCAAAAATGATAGGAGGCCAAGAAAGCGAGTAACAGTGGCTGTGAAGTTTTCCAAGTGTTGACTTTAGTGACCTGTCTCCACTGATACTCCCTTCTTGGCAACCAAATGTTGTGGACCACGCATATATGAACCGCATTTCTTTTCTATTTCTATTCGATGTGGGACATAGACTAAATTTTGTCAAAAAGGTCGGTGTAAGGAATGCCTCTGGTATTGAGCTTGACAGCCTTAAATACCAGTGGGCCCTCCTTACACCGTGATTAACTATTTGAATATTTCCATATATAACAGAACGTGGCACATACTTTTTTGTCGATATGGGATAGAAAGGTTTAAGCACAGGCCATAACTCATGTTTTGTTGCTTTGTGCTTTTTTGTTTTTGGTCAAAAAATCAAACGAATTTTTGTTTTGTGTCAAAAAATCAAACGAATGCCATGCATAGTATGGCCCCCCATTTTTATAAAAAGAAACAAAAATAGAGGAAAGTGATACTGAATATAGAAGCAAAATAAAGAAAAGCTTGGCTAACTGTGGATATATACAGCTTTATTTGTGAAGAAGTTGTAGCAAAATGGACAAACTTAACTAATGGAAATACCTTTTCAGGTGTATTGCGTTCCAAGGACGCGCAATGGGACGTCCGCCAGCTTCGGCCAAACGATATGCTCCTTTCCCTACTACTTCGGTAACCCAGTAGGGGCCGGTCCAATTAGGTTCCAGTTTCTTTACATGAGCTGTCTCCTGCTTCAAAACCCAATCGCCTACCACAAAGCTCCTGAATCTGACGCGTTTGTTGTAACTGTTACACACCTGCTGTTGGTATGCCGCGAGACAAATTGCTGCTGTATCTCTCCTTTCGTCCACCAAATCAAGGCTATGTTCGAGTTGTTGCTCATTGTTCCCCTCCAGTACCAAGGATGTCCGAAGGGTTGGGATTATGGACTCGGTAGGAATGCAGCTTCGGATCCATATGCCATAACAAATGGGCTTTCTCCCGTGGGTCGCCTTGGAGTGGTTCGATAGGCCCAAAGCACTTGAGGGAGATTCTCGTACCACTTTGTCTTCAACTTCTCTAACTTTTTCTTTAAGCACCCGAATATCATGCGATTAGTTATTTCAGCTTGCCCATTGCCTTGTGGATGACTAACTGCAGCCAATTTTTGCAGGATTCCATGTTCGCCAAAGAATTTCCTTGTACTTCTGTTATCGAGGTTCTTACCATTGTCCATTACAATGACTTTTGGTACCCCAAACCGGCAAATAATGTTGCTCCAAATGAAATGTTTTACTTCTTCGTGGGTGACGCTAGAGAAGGCTTCAGCTTCCACCCACTTGGTGAAGTAATCCGTAGCTAGAAGCATATGTTCCTTGTTTTCCATGGTTTTGGGTAATGGTCTTACTATATCAATCCCCCATTGGGCGAACGGCCATGGATTAGCCATGGCGTGCAAACCTTCGGCAGGTTGGTGCTTTATTGGACCATGGCGCTGACACTTATCACATCATCTTGTGTATTCCTCGGCATTCCGAGCCAAGTATGGCCAGAAATAACCTTGGGTTAGAATTTTGTGTGCAAGGGATCTTCCTCCGGAGTGGTTTCCACAATCTCCTTCATGAACTTGTTTTAGAATTGTGAGAGCCTTAGTAGGAGTTAAACACTTGAGATAGGGACCGGAGAATGACTTTCGGTACAACTGGTTATTGATGATTGCGTACTTAGCCGCGGTAAGCCTAAGCTTCCTTGCCTCAGCTTTCTGATTCGGGAGAACCCCTTCCTTGAGGTAGGCCTCGATTGGATCAATCCAGCAGGGCTCGCGTGGTATTTCCGGGATCACCATCACCTCTTGCCGGGGATTAATGTTGGGTTCTTCGAGAACATCGATTGGAACAAGCCGAATCAACTCTTCATCTGAAGATGATGCGGCTGCGGCCAATCGATCCGCTTCGGCATTTTCATCTCGAGGTACCTGATGGAACTCGATTTGATCGAACTCCTGGATAGCACTCTCTACAGCATTTTTGTACGACTTCATACGTTCCTCCTTAGGAGAATATTGCCCTGTCACTTGATTGATCACAAGCTGTGAGTCACTAAAAACTTTTAAACATCGTACCTGTAGCTGTTTAGCTAGCCGAAGTCCGGCAAGCATCGCCTCGTACTCGGCCTCGTTATTGGTAGATGGGAAATCTAACAAAATTGACTGATGCAGCTTGGTACCCTCGGGTGTTGTGATTTCAATACCGGCCCCTGCTCGTTTCCGGTTGGAAGAGCCATCAACCCGTAACTCCCAGTATGGCTCTTGAAGTGTCGGTTCCTCAGGTTGATCTTCGTACTCTAGTAGGAAATCCGCTACTGACTGCCCCTTGTGAGATACCTTCGGTGCATAGGTGATATCAAAAGAGCTAAGTTCAATAGCCCATTTTGTAATTCGACCAGACAGGTCTGGTTTAGCTAGGATAGCCCGTATAGGGTGATTTGTAAGTACCACTATGCTGTGAGACTCGAAGTAATGTCGAAGTTTCCTCTTGGCATAAATTAACGCCAAGATTACCTTTTCTGTCTTGCTGTACCGTGTCTCGGCATCCGTCATTGTTTTGCTTGTGTAAAAGATTGGGTGTTGAACCTTGCCTCCTTCTTTGATCAAAATTGCGCTTGTTGCTACAGCTGATACTGCCAGGTACAGGATGAGAGTGTCCCCGGGCGTTGGAGCAGAAAGGATTGGGGGTTTGGTCATGTAGCTTTTCAATTGATTGAGAGCTTCCTGCTGCTGAGGTCCCCACATATCTTTGTTTTTGGATCGAATAGCATCGAAGAAAGGTTTATACTTATCAGATAATCGGGATATAAACCGGCTGAGAGCCGCAATTCGGCCGGTTAGAACTTGCACTTCCCTGCGGGTTTTCGGCTCCTGGTTCTGTATTAATGCCTTTGCCTGAGCTGGGCTTACTTCTATTCCTCTTTTATTCACGACGTGCCCAAGGAACTGTCCTGACGAGATGGCGAAGGAGCACTTGGTGGGGTTCAGCTTCATATTGTATCTCTTGAAAGTATCAAAGACCTCCTGGAGGTGCTTCGGGTGGTCCTCTTTCCATATACTTTTGACCACCATATCATCGATATAAGCTTCGACCGTATTTCCCAGCAGATTATTAAAAATTTTATTGACAAGTCGTTGGTAGGTGGCTCCGGCATTCTTTAGACCGAAGGGCATCACTCTGTAGCAGTAAGTGCCTGTTTCTGTGATGAAAGCGGTTTTCTCCTCATCTTCAGGATTCATGGGAATCTGATTATAGCCAGAGTATGCATCGAGGAATGTGAGCCTTTCATAACCCGTCGTAGCATCCACCATTTGATCAATCTTGGGCAGAGGGAAGCTATCTTTTGGGCAAGCTTTGTTAAGGTTGGTATAATCTACGCATACCCTCCATTTCCCATTCTTCTTTTGAACGACTACTACATTTGAGAGCCATTGCAAGTATTGCACTTTTCGAATGAATCCTGCTTTTAATATTTTATTTACTTCCTCAGCTATTATGCGATTCCGTTCAGGTGCGAACCGTCGGTGCCTCTGCTTGACTGGCTTGAACTCTGGGTTAACCCTCAGACTATGGCATGAGACTGCAGGATCGATCCCCACCATGTCCGAGTGATCCCAGGCAAAGACATCCGAATTGCACCAAATGACCCTGATCAATGCTTCTTTCTCTTCGGCTGTGCAAGATGAGCCAATGTAGGTGAGCTTCTGGGGGTCTCCGAGGACTACCTCTATAGCTTCGAGGGACTCCTCGGTAGGTGCTTCAGCTTCGGCTTCCTCCTCTGCCTTGAGATACTTGGGCAGAGGATACTGTAACTGCTATTTGATCGTGTCTTTGGGATTCGCCTCTGACTGAGGTGACTTCGACGCTTTCTTTGCTTCATGTAGCGTTAGCATGTAACATTCTTTTGCAGCAACCTGGTCTCCCCAGAGGTCGATGACCTCTCTGCCATCCGGGGATAAACACCTCATTACTTGGTGAAGTGTAGAGGGGACTCCGTTCATACGATGGATCCAACCTCTCCCCATAATGAGGTTATAAGATGGATGAATTTCTGTTACGACGAAGTTTTCCTTCAGAGTCCTCTTTGCTGCAGTAACGGATAGATCGATCACCCCGAGCGGATTCACCTTAGTACCATCAAATCCCATTAGGGGGCTGGAAGTTGGCCTGATGGACGATGGTGAAACCCCCAACTGATCAAAAGCTGTTTTTGTAATGATGTTGGCGCTACTTCCCGGATCTATCAGCACTCTCCTGATCATGTAATTCGCTACCAGGAGGCTGATGACCAAGGGGTCCTCATGCGGGCGCTGGACTCTAGAAAGATCATTGTTACCGAATCCAATGTTGATGCTACCTGGCGCAACCGTGTTGACCAAAGACACTCTTCGTAACTTATGAACCTCTCTGAGCCTGGATCTGTACAACTCTTTAGATTCTTCATCATCCTCTGACCTTCCGTGTATAGCATGGATAACCTTTACCTGACCGCCCTCTACCCGTCGAGGGTTAACCTCCCGAGGTTTTACGTGCTCCTTCATGGCGAGATACTCCACCAATTCTCCTCTCGCTATCATGCTTTCTACTTGTCGCTGTAGGGACCTGCAGTCATTGGTGGTATGCCCATAATCTCTATGGTAGGCACAATGTTTCCTTTTGTCCCTCTGCTCCAAGGGTTGCTTCATGGGCTGAGGAGTCGCGAACCTCGTCTTATTCTCTTGGAATAGGCGCGCCAAGGTAGTACGAAGAGGGGTAAGCCTGTCCTCTGTCCTTCGCCTTTTCTCAGACGCTTGGGTGACTTGTGTGGCGGTATGAGGAACCTTCTGCATCCTTTTGCTCGCAGCTTTCTCTCGAGACTTGTTTTCCACCGTGACGAGGGTAGCGTGCTGTGCACGGTGGGCTACGTTTTCCTCCAACCGGATGTAGATTTGTGCCCTAGCGTTCAAAGTCTGCATATCCGGGGGGGAATATTTGACCAAGGATGTGTGAAACTTGGTTCCCTGGATCATTGCCAACTTAAACGTTTCGATTGCTGTGGCAGGATGGCAATCTGCTATCTCCGAGGCCTCCATGTTAAACCTTGATAAAAAATCTTGCAAAGTTTCTCCCTTCCTTTGCCTTATGGTGAAAAGGCTGGCGATACTTTTCTTCTGCTTCTTATTTCCGCAATACTGGGCTAAGAACATAGTGCACAAGGTCTCATAGTCAGGGATAGACTTGTGTGGCCTATTCCTGAACCATTCTAACGCTGCTCCGGTTAAACTGGTAGGAAAAACCTTACACATCCACGGATCGTTATAATCGTCCAGTGCCATCTTTTGCGCATAATGATCGAGATGCCGAGAGGGGTCTCCTGCCCCATCGAACTGGGTGAAGGATGGCATAGTGAACTTCTTCGGCCTCTCCACAAGGTACACCTCGTCAGTAAAGGGGGTCTTGACTAAGGAGTTCTTGTGCTCTCTAGCCATCTCGGCTGGTGTCTGGACTCTCAAGAGCTTCTTTTCGTCGAAGGCATCTTGTACACGTGCGCCATCTGGAACGCCATTGGACCATACCATAAGCCTATGGCTGGACTCTGCCTGTTCGTCCTGTGTGCGATGCGGGAGATTATCCGAAGCAACCGCCTCGGACCTTGTCCCTTGCTTTTGCTGAACCTCACTAGGTCGAGCCCCGTTGGGTGGTGTCTCGTTGGCTGGAGGCTCGTGAACCGGAGGTAAATTCCGGGTGGGGGGTGGTGCCGTAGCATCGCCTGGTGGTGGTTGTGGCGTTAACCTGGCCATGGCCGTGTGCAGCGTATGAGTCTGCTGCTGAAGCGCAGCTATCTGGCGACACTCGTATCGTTTACTTGCCGGAGTGTCTCAAATTGGTGCAAGAACTCTTCTCGCATCTTTTGCATCAATTCTATCTGTTGATTCATTGCTGACTCTCCGTTTGACATTCCAGACACGATTAAAGTATATAATTTGAAGAACAAGTGGGAGTATATTTCTATACGGTTCCCACAGACAGCGCCAAAGTGTAGGTGCAAAATTTCGCCCAACCAATAATGATTGAGAAAAATAAAACAACTCACTCAAAAACAATAAAAATAAATAAGAACAGTGTGTAGAGAAGCGTAGAATTGCTTGATCCTTTATTGGAGGTCTTAGCCTCTATTTATATACAAAAGATTGCAAAATTATGGTAGGACTCGCGTTACTTGCCCTCCAATTCTTTCTATATAACCATTCTTTTCTAATAGAGTTCTTTCCATTGTCGAATCTTCCATACATAGAAATTACCTTGTACAGAACTTCCTATCCGAATTTTACTTCTACAGTAAATCCTTCAAATGGTAGGATTTGTGCATTCTTGGGCTGAATATATTTTGATCCGGCTGGGCTTAGGTAACAGGCCGGATGTTAAATACTCATACGCTGGGCTGACGACAAGCTGTGCTGATGACTTCTTGATTCGGCCTTTGTAATACCCCGATATTTTAAAAAGGATTAAAAAGGATTTATTAATTAAATTAATTTATATTATATTATTATTATTATTATTTTTAATGATTTGTTTTATTTACTTAGGTGCTTGATAGTTGTGATTTGTTTTATTTAATTAAGTGCGTAGGTAAATTGTATTGTTTTAATTAAATTATATTTTGTAATTTTATTTGTTAAATTTATACGGTGTTTGATTTGTGGAATGCTAGTTAGTGAATTGTTTATTTGATTTGCGTGATTTTATGTTGGTGTAACTTTATTTAATTTTATTATTTTAGGTATTTAAGTTATTTGTATTGGGATTAAAGGAAGTTGGACCAACGGATGTGGTATTGGGCTTGAAGGAAGCCTTGTTGGGTTAATTGGTAAAGGCCCGTGGTTGTGAGGATATTTAATAATTATCTTTGCATAATTATACCTATATAATTACATGTGTATATTAATTCATTATTAAATCATGTGGAGGGGTATATATGTCAATATAATTATATATTGATATACATAGGTATATATAATTTATTTAACTAATGGTTATATATGGAAGGTAATATATATATGTTTATAGTAAAATATATGTATGTATATATATTACTTAAAGGATAAATATTATTTATTTTATATGATAATCCTAATGGGAAAAGAATTTATATATGGAAGGTAATATATATATGTTTATAGTAAAATATATGTATGTACATATATTATTTAAAGGATAAATATTATTTATTTTATATGATAATCCTAATGGGAAAAGAATTTAGTTTTTGTATGTATATAAATAGACACATAAGACTCTAGGGTTAGGAGTTTTTCCACGTTAGAAAAATAAGAGAATTAGAGAGAGAAGAAGAAGGGCTAACGAAGAGGAAGCCGGATCAAAGAACGTAAGAGGAGACCGGATTTGGAAAAGAAAAGGCGAGTTCTTCTCTACTTCTCCTCTTAGAATTCATAAACTTATCACCTTGATTATCGAAATTATAATTTTATTTTATTAAATTAAATTATTATTCAGATTGGAGGAGCATATTTATTCTTTACAAAACTATAGAATTAAACATGTGAATATATGTATGCATTGTTCTGATAATTTAGATCTTGTAGATGAGGTTAGGTTAATTAAATTTTATTTTTTTAAAATTTTTATATTTTGTGTTAACCTTGTGTAGCACGATTAATTAAATTAAATGGATTTTAATTTAATTGTATATGTTCATTTATGCCCAACATTGATAAATTAAGCTTTTAGGATTTTTTTCTAGAATTTCGTGAATTTGTTTATTTTATTTTTAATTATTGTTTAGAATTATTTTGGAAAAGAAAAGGAAAAAAAGAAAAATAAAAATAACAATCAAACACACTGGAAGGGTAGCAGTAAATCGGCGTACTAAGGGGTAGGATCCAATGCGGCGCGGTCCATTATATTAAGGTGTACCGCGAATCAGCACCATGGATGGGGCTTTAACCAAGGGAGCTGATCCAGTGCATCGCGGCTCACCAAAACACGGAGGACAGCCAATGAGGGGCTGCCAACACGCGCCGAGAGTGTGGAGGGCGCGTGAGGGCGCGTGCAGGCGCGTGGACGCGCCTGCCAGTGGGTTCTTGCGCGTGGGGGCGCGTGCAGCAAGTGAAGGTGCTTGGGGCGGCGCGTGAGGGCGCGTGGGGATGCGTGTGATGTTCCGGAAGGTTCCAGTGGGGTCCGGTAATGTTCCAGGATTGATTTCAAGCTGGTTAATTTTGAAATTAATCATTAAATGATGTATTTTAGATGTTTGAGGGTTGTCGGATGCTACTACGCTATTTAATTGCATCTATTTGGCGTGATTATAATTAATTAATAATTTGGTTGGATATATTTGTTATATATATGTTTGAGGGTGTACATATATATTTGATATATATATGTAACGTATGGATTAATTAATATATGATTATATATACACACACACACACACACATATATATATATATATATATATATTATTTAAGAGTATCTGGATTGATTGATTACTAAATTAAGGTTATGCGTGTAAGATGCATAAGATATCTACGTATGAATTAACTTCTTGTTACGTTTAAGGTTGGTACATGGTTGAATTGTACGCATGGATGAGTTGCCAAAGGCTTCAATATACTACCTTATTAAATATGAATAAATTTTCATATATGGGAAGCATGGTTGAGTTGCTAAGTAATGGTGTAAGTCAATATACTTAAGAAAGCATGGTTGAATTGCTAGTATATATAAATAGATATATTTATAAATGGCATGGTTGATTTGTCAGTGCATAATTAAACTGTTATGTGCTTAGATGACTAAACTTTCATCTAAGGTTATTGTTTGTATAGGTTGGATTATGACTAGAATAATCTAGTACATACAGGTTGGTGTATTATTTTATATATGATAATAAAATAATAATGGTGGAGACATGGATGATTTGTCAAAGCTTAAATGCTAGATATGTGATTTAAAGGATCAAAAGTATTATTGGGTTTTGGATTTATGGAATTTTTCCTTAAATTGTAAGTTATTGTTTAAATGACTAAATTACTGTTTAGGATGGAGTTAAGTTGAGTGGGGTTTACTTTATGAGAAAATTATAAAAAGTGGGGTTTTGACAATTTAATGCCCTATTAACAGATAGGATTCTTGTACTATATATATAAGTATTTATATATATTTGTAGCATCATATATTAAAGTTAAAGCTTAATTAGGGATGGTTTTGGTAAAGATGATCTGTTTATTGGTTTTCAGAGGCTTGGTAGAGAGAACTTGCTCGTAGGGTTTAACCCGCGATTTATTTTTCAGGTTGTAGAAGGTCAAGTCTCAAGGTTGAGGATCCGCAGCTGGAGGACTTATCCATTCCTTCTATTTACTTAAAAGTAGGATATTAGTTTTGTTTCAGTTGATATTAGTACTTAATTGGTTGAAAATTCTAAATAATAACTTTTGGTTAAGGGGTCCTTGAGTTACGGGATTCCCGAGTTGTAACCATTTGAAAGTTATTAATGGATTTACTATTAATTGGATTTCTTCAGCGTTTTATTTTATTCTTTATTTCATTTTGTAATCCGTGCTTGTTTAAATACTTTAATTGGTTTGATATCCCCTGATTTTGTGCGCGGACTTGATCAACCCGTGTTCCGAAATTAGGGGGTATTACAGCCTTGATGGAAGTTGGAGGATAAATAACAATGGTCTTGGGCTGTAAATACCCTCAATTTGGGCTTGAGCATGATGGGCCTTATATGTCCTTGGAATGTAAATATGGGTAGTGGTGACGTGTGCGTTTTTTATTGGAGGGAGGTTTTTTTCCCTCCACACTCGATTGGGGTTCCCCAAACCCTGACAATTCCACGCCAGAACCCTCATTGAGGGGTTGCGGGCCGTGCAAGGCTGGCTACCACCACCGATTGGAAAGATGGGGAAGATAGTAAGGCTGAACTCTGACTTTGGGCACCTGTATCATCCACTTTTGATTTTTTTCCCACTGACTGGGGATAAAGCACGAAGTCTTCTGATCTCCTTTTACGAATCACCTATGTCTCCACTGAATCATTCATCCTGTGAAGGCGAGCTTATCGCTTCCATGATCTGTGAGTGGAAGGACTTGTTAAAGGTGAAAGTGAAGTAGGCAGACTAGAATGATGTGGGAGGATAGACTCATCATATGGGGCATCATGGCAAGAAGAGAATCGAGTGGGCTCCGTAGAGCTCCCCTGGGTCAAAAGGTTGAATTGGACCATCTAGGGGAGGTTCAAGGTGAAGCTGGGCTTTCATGTTGGGCTTGAGAGATGAGGGGATGGGGAATATCATGCACAAAAGGCCCAACGGCATCATCACCGATGGGTAAAACAGCTGGCACGTGATTAACAAAAAAATCTGCATCTTGAACCTTACGCGCTGAAGAATGTGCAGGGGCAAGCAGTGGTACAGAGGGATAAGGTTGCGTCTGGACCACCGCTTTTTCACATATATCAGACGAAGAGATAAGAGGTGGGGAAGAGTGACCACTCAATGGTTGGACCACGTGGATCTGGGAATTGTGAACATTGACCAAGACTGGGGGACCTCTGCGAGCTGCGCCGGGGAAATTTCCCTCCGCCGGAGAGGACGGAGTGGTGGAATGTAAACTAGGGGATGCAGAAAAGGATGTGGACATAGAGGTTTGTTGGCTTTTCTTGAGTTTGCCAGCAATTCCAGAAACTTTCAACCAGACACCAAAATGGCGCTCATCAATTGGATACTTACTATTCGAAGAACACGATTGAACTTCATGGCCAACTCGACTGCAATTATAGCACAGAGAGGGCAGCCGTTCATACCTGAATTTCATCCATTGTTTGGTAGTACCATGCGTAAATTTGAGTCCTCACCGGAATGGTTGAGAAATGTCCACGCCGACTCGAATCCGAAGGTAGCGCCCACCATTCAGACCAAGATCTCGCACTTCCACTCTCTCACAAGAGAGAAAGGCGGAACCAACTACGTGTGCGACATCTTCCGTTGAGAGATTCAGAGGGACATTTGTGACTTTGACCCAGAATGGCACAGGCTGAAAGGAAGATTCACTGAATTCAAAAGCCGGAAACCATTTTTGCACTGAAATTAAATCACCATCAAAACTCCAGGGTCGGTTTCGCAAGATTCTCTCACTGTATTCGGCACTTGGTAGAATAAACTGGAACATAGAGTCCCTAATATGATACATTTGGAGACCCTCACAATCCCAAGCTTCGCTTAACACCTTACGCATACCAAATAGCTTCAAAGGTTTTGCTGTAAACAATTTTCCAGTAAGACTATGCTCACAAAATCTGAAACCCTCTAAAGTAACCGCATCAGCAATCACAACTTCTTTAGATTCTTCCGCGGACAGTTTACAAAACTCTAGATGTGATGCAAGATCTTCCTCCATCGGAAAGAAGAAAGAATGAAACAGAAGGGACTGTAAAAACCTGACAAATCAAGGGAAAACTTGGCAAAACAAGGGAAAAGTAACCAGAGCAACTTGGATCAACAAGAGCACTGTTAAAGAAACCCCTCTCGCTTACCAACGGGAAAGACGAAGAGGACAACCCTCTAGCGCAGCTAAGGGGGAAAGATTATGAATGCTCTTTACTCTACTTTGCTCACTGATAGTGTGTTTACAAGCATTCTTCGATTACCCGGTCTTATAATAAATGTTCCTTATCAAGGATGGAACTTTTCAAAAGAACATATAATTATTACATTATTCCTTTTAAAAATTATGAAGTTACACTTTCAAGTTAAAATATATATATAATTAAATTTGAAATTTTTTTAAATTTTGAGAGTATTTTATGAAAGGATGTAAAATATGTTATTTAAATTTGATAAGTGGATAAATATTTTTGGACAATCTAAAAAGAAAAGATGAACAATTATTATGAAATGGATGAAGTATTGAAGAAAGAATTCTTATAAAAATTCAAATGAAAATTTTGTTTTAGATTTGTAAAAATTAATTTTTTATAAAATTCTTATATAGGTATTTAAAAATAATAATAAAAAAAAAATAATGAAAAGAATCATGTATGAGATAAAATTTTAGGAGAATAAGGTTATGGAAAGAATCATATTTGAGTTGGAAGAATTTTAAAATAGTCACATTATAGAAAGAACGATATTTGAGTTAAAATTTTAAGATAATTAAATCAATTTTTATTAAGATTCTATAGTCGTCAATTGAGTTAATTCAATCACTAAGAATTTTTTTTTTTCTTAGGGGGGCCAAATATAAATATATGCTATACTATTTTATTCCCCCGCCCGCGCGGCAAAAGCCTCCACTTTTTACTTTTTGCAATCTTTGCTTATTCTTCAACCCTTTTTCAATTTCGACCGAATGTAATTATCATAACTGTACTCACCCATTTCTCCTACTTACATTTCCCAACTAGGAGTGGTAAATTCTGTGAGATCATCATATTTGATGAACGGTTAGACAAATAGTACTACTTTGATGGTTTTATTGTACAATTCACGGTCAATTGCAACCACTAGTGTTGGTACCCTTTGGATTCCAATCTAAAGAGCTCTACTACTATCTATATAATCTTTCCATTGGATCTAACCAAATCATCAATGGTCCGTGTTAGATTTTTCTTTGTTGGGCTGGCTGCTTAGTGGGCCGGGTTCAATGCACTCCGTAAGTGGGCCCATTTCTGAATTCAGCCCATCAAGCTTCTTGAACTTGCGTACGTTGCTTGTCTGTAGTAGTTTGATTTCAATCATGCATTTTTTATAGTGGATCCAAGCATGGGGATGTAGAGCTCAAATGGTAGAGCGTGAGAGGTACGGGGCTCGATCTCCTGAATCTCCAAGTTATTAATAACTTTTTGCACTTTACACCCTTATCATTTTATTTCAGACCTAATTTTGCAATTCCTTTGTATAAATTGTACTATACTGGTCAACATTGACTTTTCCCACTCAAAATCAATTTTTTTTTGTAAAACAATATGTGTAAAATAAAATATAATAATCACCATTTAGAGGGTTAAACGGACTTGGGTCTTTGTTTTTTGGACATTAGTGGATGTTTCTTTTTCGATTTATCAATTTTTAAACTCACTTTTGTTAGTAGGAGTATGATACTACTAGATGAAACTTGTTGATACAAAGCTCATGTTTTGTTATATCGCATGACATATATGGCAAATAAATTACTAATTTAATTTTTTAAACTAATATTTTAATAATAAAAAAAACGTTTCCCAACAATTTAGTCACAAACAAGTTCACAAACTGAACTAAATAATTTCTTAACCATGTTTGGGTTCAGTGTGATGTCAACTTTGCAGTGAATTGTCAATCATGTTTGGGTTCAGTGTGACGTCAACTTTACAGTGAGGGTTTGTGGATCTCAAACACTTTAGGTTAATCAAATTCATTTGTTATACGTTGGGTTGCTCTTTTAACATTGGATTCCTTCTTCATAATACACACAATGAATTTAATTGGATCCTGCAAGAGTTTGAATTGCGTCAGAGAACATACTACATATATAGACAGTGCACAGTGACACAACGCAGGAGTAAAAAGGGCTCTTTCCTCTTTTAGTTTTTACGGCTAAATATTTGTATATATTACCTACGTCCTATTTTAAATGCCATATTCAAAAAAAGTGATTTACAATACTTCTGAAGTCAATAAATTATGAGTCACATTTTTCGAAAGCAAAATTTAAAATGAGACAAGAGTAATACTCTCTCTGTCTCACTTTAAATGTCGGCTTTGGAACTGTGATTCACAAAAATTTTGTGAATCTTTCGAAGCTAATATTTAAAATGGGATGAAAATAGTATATGTTTAAGTACCCACATAAAGATATATTTTATTCTAATCATATGCTGTCTTTTATACATATGTATATATATCATTGTATATAGACATACAAGATATATGTACTTCTTATTAATTTTTACATTTTTGCTAATTAATGTAAGATGATAACAATATCAATTGTATTTAATGAAATGACCTTTGCCATAAAATTTTGCAAAGGGATAAATAAAAGGCTAACTGTAATACCCCGATAATTTTAAAAGATTTATTAATTAGGATTAATTATTTTATTTTATTTTTCAATGATTTATTTTATTTTATTGAGTGCTAGATTAATTATCTTATTTTAATTAAGTTATATTTCGTGATTATGTATGATGATTGATTGTTTGTGTGGTTGATTATTGATTGAATTATTGGTGTGTTGATTTTATTGGTATTATATGACTTAGTTGTAAATTCTTATTTGTTTATGTGCTTCATGTAATTAGTTATTTTAATTTCTGTATTTAATTAATTATCTTATTTATTTAAATTAATTAGATTGGGTTTAAGGAAAGTTGGACCAAAAGATGTGGTCTTGGGCTTGTATGAAACCTTATTGGGTTAATTAATGAAGGTCCGTGGTTATTTAATTATTTAAATGATCACTTTTGTATCAATTATATATATATATATATATATATATATATATATAATTATATATAAATATAATTAATTAATAATTGTTATGGAAAGATATATATATAGATATATATTTATTGATATTTATAAGTATATATGATTTAATTAACTAAAAAGTTAATTATGGAAGGAATATGTATTTATATATATATATATGTTTATAGATATAAATTATTTAAAGATTATTATTTTAATTCATAATACTAGTTGGAATAGGATTTGGAATTTAAGGGGTATAAAAATACACATAAGGCTTTAGGGTTAAAGGTTTTACACGTTAGAAAAATAAAACAGACAGAGAGAGAGGAAGAAGAAGGGCTGACAAGGAGGAGGTCGGATCTGAAAAGGAGGACGTCGGAATTGGAAGAGATAATTAAGCTTAAAGCGTCGGTTTCGTTTCGAAACCTTCAGGCGAGTTTTCTCTATCTTTCCTCTTAGAACCCATAAGGATTTCACCTTGAGTATTAAGGCTTTAATTTAATTAAATTGTTAATTTAAATCATAGTTAGAAGGGAGTTAATAACAAAAATATTAAGTTAATTTTCTTTGGTTAAATCATGATTAAATTGAAGTATTAAAAGCATGATTGATTATTATTTTTATTTTTTGGAATTGTAGGATTTTAATTATGTATATAGGTTGTATATATTTAATATCAACTGTTTATGCTTGATCTTTGACCCAAGAGAATTATTTAGGGTTTATAGAATTTTTTGAGAATTTTCTGTAATTTTTTTTAAAAAATGTAGAGTTGTTTAATATTTTTCTGGAATTATTTAGAATTATTTATATATATTATCTTACTTTAAAGTGCAAAATCTCTTCTATCCAGTTGTCTACCTAGAGAGTTAGTCCAATACTATAATACAATTTCAAGGGCAAAACTGAAGCGAACCACTGGTTCTATCAAAAAATTTATTTTTACACCTCTAAGTCAAAAAATTTATTTTGCTTTTATAAATAAGCTTTACCTATTACTGACATACTCATAAACATTATTGAAATGCACCTGTTTATGCTTTTTACACCGCTCGTGACCACAAGTGCAACAAAAGCTATTTTTGTTTTTCCTGTCCAACCAAAAAACGAAAAATAGAAAAACAAAACCAACCCACTAACCACCATGGTCTAGAACCCAGAGCAATAGCCTTCAAGTGCAAAGAAGGCTACAGAAGCTATTTAGTCTACCCAAATTTAGTCTACAGAAGCTATTTAGTCTACAAGTGCAAAGAAGACTTGACTTCTTTTCATTACTTTTTGAATTTATGATTATAATCTACACTACTTTATTTGTTTGTTCTACAAATTTTTAATTGTCTACCCACAATATTATTTTAGGGACGACAATTTGATCAGGGTTCTCAAGGCTAGTCCTTAATACTAATAGAGATTTCATCACCGCAAGTATATATATATATATATATATATGTATCAGCACATAATTGGATTAAAGAATGGAATTTTTGTACACCTTTATCTCACATCACTTTCAAGATGAGCTGTGTTGAAGATAACACTTCAATTTCAAAAGATAACACTTCAATTTCCAGTAACAATGTGATTGTTATATCCAATTACGATTATTAACCTAAAAATTTTTAAAATTTCAATTAATTTAAGATCATTAACTTTTATTTTTTTTATAAAAAAATTTCACATAAAATTTATACTAATAATTACAAAATTCAATATTATCCAATTAAGATTATTAACCTTAAAATAAATATTTTTAAGATATTCAATAAGTAATGACAGAACTATAAAAATTTAATTACTAAAGAATTTAAAGATGAATTTTTGAAAAAAAAAAACGAAATTAAAGATATATTAAAAAATAGAACTTTATACGTCTTGATTATTACAGTAAAATGGAATTTTTTTTTTTTACCCGCTGTAAAGTTAACTAACTGATAATTTTTCAACAAATAATACATTTGGTTTATACTGTAATTATGATAAATTTCAAGAATGATCACTATTCTTTATTATATATTAAAGACTATAGTTACTTTTTTTATGTCCCCTAATAAATATATCACAATAATTTAATAGTAGTTTTTTTTTTCAAATATTTGTGTGATTAAATTACTTAAATTATAATCTTAAATAAATAAAAGGAATATAAATTCTATTGATATGAATTATATGATGTTATTGTTGGCTGAATTTTGTTATATGACTAACACCTTCTTATAAATTTTTTTTTGGACAAATGACAATAAATGTGATACCCCCGGATTTCCGGATGCGGGTTGGCCAGGCCCACGCCCGATTACCCGAGGATATCAAACCAATTAGTAATAAATGAATACAGAATACAATTAAGAAAACATGAATAAATAAATTACTGAAAAGAAACTAGAATGATAAACCAAAACTAAAAACCTCAGAATAAATTTTTTGTAAATAAAATATTAATCTGATACATCCAACTTTTCCAATTCTAATACAATTCGGGAATCCATTTGGTGGACCCCTAATAAAACCAACACTGAGAAATGAACCAACGGAAAGGAATCCAATGCTAAATCATACAGGAACTGCTTACGTCGTCAGTAGAGTGAGTAGTCGTCTCTGCTCAGCATGAACAAGCTCTAAGACCTAATACCGTCCGTTACCTGAAAAATAATAGTAGGTTAGGCCCACGAATAAGTTTTATCCTAACTACAATCCAAACAGAGACCCGATACGCAGATACATCTTAGATGTCTCAACCATATCTATATAATCCGTAAATAGATATATACATATAACCACACTACAGGACTCTTACTAGGCTATGCTGAGGGTCTCAACCTGAATAGAAGGCAACATGCAAAAACGCACCTGAGTGGGCATGACTACCTAAGCCTAACAGGGTATACCTCAACCAACATAGCTAGTTACGCATCCTACTGCATATACTCTCCCTAACCGTCGACTATGAGACTTAAGCTCAGATCGCAGTACCATAGTTTATATATATAAATTCCCATCCAAATCAATGTAGTGCCACTCAACAGTTCGTTGCCATGATACGACATAAAATTAGGATTTAAATGTTTTAATTAAATCCCTATCCATCCTACTAACAGAAAATATGAACAACCATCCAATATGTCGTTCAACTGTTTTAGTTGACAGGACATAAAACCATGTAGGATTTAACTGTTGTAGTTAATTCATTCCGTATATATGATTGGGTTGGAATTAGCATTTTGATCTAATCTGTCCCTTCGTATGTCACCGTCCCATACCGGTACATACCATGCATATGATCCGTAAATGATGCAACATTTTAAGCAATACATCAAATAAATTCACATAATCCATATAGTTGATAAATACAGAATTTAAACAATTCATCAACTAAACACCCAGAATCCATCCATGTAATTAACAAGACAAAGCTTAATGTTTCATCAAGTTAAAATCTAGAAACTATCCCTGTCATTGATACTTTAGTTCATCTAACTTAAAGTTCAATCAACCCCTATTACAGTCCAGCAGATAACAATATCAACAATAGTAAAGTGTTAATTTGCACATCTGAGACAAGATAAAATATAACTCAGAAAATCCACAGCTCTAATCCATAGTGGCTAAAACAGACGGAACAGTTTAACAACTAAAATAACAACCCCCATTTAATTAATGAAACTGAATTTACTAATTCCTTAATTAAGATCCAACCTATGCACAGATAAGGTCTAATCGATACATGACCCTATTATACATCTAAAAATAGATTTTATAACCATCCTAAATCCCATTAAATTGCTAAAATTCAATTAAGCAATTAATCCGTCTTTCATCCGTTAACAGTATAGAAAATTTATCAATTTACTACTGTTCGTCCCACTGACTCAGAGGCTAACCACGATTAATCTAAGATCTTAATAACACCTAAAATAAACCCTTTAATCCCTCTGTGAAGTCCAAAAATTTTCAGAACAGTTCAAACCTCGCCCAATTCAAAACAGTGCGTCAAAAACAACATCAGGAAGAAGTTTTGAGGTAGAGCCTGCTCCAAAACTTTGGGAGCAGGCTCCAATCAGCCTGGAGTCGGCTCTAATACCCTTAGAGCCGGCTCTAATAGAGTGGCAGCCGGCTTTTTGCTTCCCAGAGCCGGCTCTCCCTCTCCGAGAGCCTTCTCCGTCCATTTTTTTTGCTCTGTTGCTCCGTCTCGACTATCAGCTTCGTCTCCGGCCATTCCCAACCTTCGGTTCATCTTTAATACTGAGTTTAAGAGTCCTATTTACACCCAATATCATCCTTATGACTTGTTCACAACAGTTTAAATCAATTACAGTGGTTAAAATCGTTACCGATTTAACATGCTTTTAACGCAGACTAGAACACAGAGATACAAAACTATAACAGAACAATTCCATGCATACAAATATTTGATTTAATATATAACAAGCATGTAAAGTTTAATTAATGATCAATTACAACCCTAGAGACAGTCTAAGGATGAACAGAATACAGGCAACGGGAGAGAGAAAGGAAAGAACTTGCCTTTACAGTTTTATGCAAAACTCTGTTGCCGTCGTTCTAAGTTTTTTCGGCGATCCAACTCACTGTTAAACCTCCTATTGCTCCATCTTCCCTTCTCCTATGTCCATCCTTCAAGCCACGACCAAACCCTCACCAAAGTGGCTCTGTTTATTTCTTTAAACCTCTCTCTGTTCCTTTCTGTTTTCTCTCCATTAACTGTACGTGAAAAGGATTTACCTATCTTTCCAACCCTAAGCCAACATAATAATGTATTTATAGGTTTAGAAAACTAAAACCCTAATTCTAAGTTTAATCTGAGAAAGAAAAGAACAACCACACAAGTTATATTCTCAGTCGGCTAAACACATGAGAATATACGTAACCCTAAAAGTGTAACATATATTAAATTATGATTAATAAAACAAGTTTAATAATTAATATATACTAATAATTAAAACTAACTTTAAATACATATATACCCATATATATACATGGATATACCTCCATGGGTAAAAACTGTACCCATTTGCATTATTCAAACAGTCCGTTAATCTTATCCAAGTCCAACCTTGTTTTAAAGATAAATAAATAACATAACACATTTAATTACACATTCAAATGCCACCTAAGCATATAATTCAATTAAAACAAACAATACAATTAACCAAGTAAACATTTAAACAATCAAGCAAATAGTCAAAACTGTAATTTAAAACCTTTAAACAATTAATTAAAAAAACACTTAAGCACACATAAACAACTAAAACACAATAAAATAAAATAATTAATTGCCAATTATATCATTTTGAAACTAGGGGTATTATACTAAATAATTTGGAATTTTCTTTGTGTACTGTGTGCAATATATATTTGTACAGTGTCCCCCGACTTAAAATCCTGACTCTGTCCCTAACCACAACTACTCATTATGGGGTTGTAACTTTTTGACTTTAGGTCTCTTTGTCCTAAGAAAAACAATTTTTTTATTTAATAATAGACCATAATAATAATAACAATAAACTTAGAGAGAAGGCACGCAATCACATAAAAAGATGGAAAATAGTGAAAGTGGTGAAATGTTAGGTCCATCATCACTTGCTTCTCATCACCATCACCAGC
Organism: Cornus florida; assembly: GCF_030987335.1. NCBI lineage: Eukaryota > Viridiplantae > Streptophyta > Magnoliopsida > Cornales > Cornaceae > Cornus > Cornus florida. The sequence goes on along the minus strand of NW_026775577.1, from coordinate 84,614,894 downwards.
AACTCATTTTGTCTCTCTATCTATCTCTGTCCCAAAAGCCTCCATTTTTCACTTTTTTCACTTATTATTCAAGTCTTTCAATTTCAACCAAACCTAAATACCATAACTGCACTCACCCATTTCTTCTATTTACATTTCCCAACTAAGAGTGGTAAATTCTGTGAGATCATCGTATCAGAAAAAATAAAGACAAATAGTACTACTTTATTTTGCATAGATATATTATATATACTTTATTTTGTTCTTAAACTAAAAAATGAATTATTTATTTAAAAATAAATATTATTAAATTCAATTATTAAACTTTTTAATAGGAATTCATTATTAAACTTTTATATATTTCCTTATCTAATTAGTGGAACTAAATTATTTATTTTCTGTATATATTTCCTTGTCTAATTAGGTTTTCTTTTATTAAAAAAAACTTATAATAAAAATTTCTTTAATTGTGAAAATTGAAATTTCTTAATTTGTGCCTCACTGTAAATAATGTTTTCAAACTATGTTTTGATACTATATGTAATAACTCGGTCATTTTATTTATTTTCCTTTTTTCTTAAATTTTACGAATAAATTTTTTCCGTTTTATTTTTTTTTCTTTTCTGAGCTCTGTTTCTCATCACTTGGTATCGTCTCGAGTGCTTATAAATGGTTTCCAAGACTTTTTCATTTAGATTGACAACTTCCTTTAAGGATCGAGTCATTTCCACATTTTCACTTTTTGGATACTATTCACTTTTCGTCTTTTTCCTCGTTTGTCACTTTTTGGTGCAACCTCACTTTTCATACTCGGAGTTGGTTTTTGACTTCACGTACCTTCATCCTAAGTGGTTTCCACAAAATATGTGTCTTTACTTTTTGTAAAAAAATACTCTGGTTACTCCTGGTGTCTATAGGGGCTTGGATGCATAGTTCTTCAGAAACATTTTCTTTTCTTGGGGTGTTTTTCATAAATATCTTTTGAAGATATTTTATTTTAGGGGTTTTTAAGAAAATATTTTTGGAAGATATTTTCATTCTGAGTCATTAGTGCAGTTAACCCTTTTTGGAGAGACCAATGTGCAATTAACGAAAGTTATTGCAAAATACCTTGTTTCTAGCCTGGTTCCTCGTATGGGATTCATTTTCACTTTTTCTCGAGTCGTGTACTCTTAGAATTTCCTCCTGGTCGTTTTCCCCAGTTTTAGGGATATCTGACTTAGTTGCCGTCGAACTTGTTCGGGGCATATCTCTCTGCTCAGGACTTGGTTTTTGACGCCGTTTCTTCTGTTGTTTATCTTTTCTTATTTCAATTTTTTTTCATTCATGGAGTTTCACCGTTTGAGCGCGTTTGCTCAAATTCCCCTTTTTTGGACCCGACGGGGCCCTTTCTGGGCACTTTTATGGTTTTGCTATAAATAGAATGTCTTAAAATGAAAAATCACTTTTTCACCATCTTCCTCCCCTCTTTGGCCGGCAGCCATGGCAGCCCTTTGGGCTGCCACCTTTTCTTCTTCTTCTCCACTTGCATTCCTTTGTTATTTCTCTTCCGCCTTAACATTTATCGTAAGCCTCGTCGTGCTCTACCTTTCTCCCTTATTAGAATCCATTTCCAACCATTTTTGAGTTTGGGTTTGGATTTTCATGGTACCTCAAAGGTTAAAGTTGTTCCTCTCGTTGTCCCTGACATAACCTAGGAGTATCGTCGGATTTAGAGCACTTTTCTTTCGGTGGGGATTTGAGATTTCATCTCAAATTGAGGTAGGGGATGTTATAGGTTTATATTCTTGATGTATTGCATGCTATTGATGCTTATGCAACTTATTTACATGTTTTGATATCAATTCTAGAAACTTTATTATTTATTTTTCTTGTATGAGATTTTATTTTCCCGATTGATTATAGCTTGGTTTAAACATGTGGTATGATATTAAAATTATACCTTGATATGATCATTGACATATATTAAATTGAGAGCATTTGGACAAGTATTGAAGTTTTTATTTAATATTTTTCTTGAATGAAAATTTAATTCATGTGGCCATATCTAACTTGAAATCAATATGTGATGTTATATTATATTAGGTCATAGCATACTCTTCAACATATGTGAATTTGAGAGTAATCGAAGATGTTTTAAAATCTATAGATAATTAATTAATTTAATTAATTAATTTTTTCCAAGTGCACTATTCACTTCATTGGAATTCCGACTTGATATTGTTAATGTGCATGCCATATACTTTCACATATATTAAATCGGGAATATTTGATTAGGTTTTGAAACATTTCATTTATTAATTTTCTTATATGAAGGTTTAATTGTCATGATTGTATCTTGTATGGAAATCACTTGTATTAGGCTATTAAATCAAGTCTTGGCATGTTTTATAGCATACTTTAATTTGAGAGCATTTGAATGAGTTTTAATATCCAGAGATTTTAATTAAAAGAATTAATTAAAACCTATTCAATGGGTCCATGAGCTTGATTAAGTTTCTAACTTGGTATTCATGATTTCCTTGACAAATTCTTTCACGTGTATCAAATTGAGAGTAATCGGATAAGTTTTGAGACTTACATTTATTTATTTATTTCCTTTGTACGGAATTTAATTCACATGGTTGTGTCTTGTGTGAAATGAACTTATAACTTGATATTGAACTTGTCCTTAACATGATCCTTGACATATCTTGTTCGTAGAATATTGAACTTGCCTTGTAATCTTGATAATTTAATCCCTTAAGTAGATTAAATTCCTTCTTATACTTCCATCGAATTAATCATGCCTTGATATTGAACTCTTGTCAAACTTATGAATTGGACTTGTATTTCATGAACTTTTATCTTTTTATCAAGTATCATGACCCATTGTATCTTGGTTTCGCTAATGTACTTAATTAACTTACATAATTGTTTTGGAATGATTTAATTATTCATGTATTACTTAGTAAATAATTAAAACATTAATCTTATACTTGTGGTATATTTACATCAATAGATTCCTTGTGTTTTAAATCCTAGTTTATAGTCTATGTAAATGCATACTATGATTTGTTGACATTTCACATGCCATTATAGTTGAGTACTTAGGGCATGACTTGTGTGTTCCAAAATCTTGGTTGTGCATGGAATGTGGTTTAATGCATTACTTGTATCTTGATACTATCTTGACTTGCACAATTTGTTGATTTTGGAACTTGGGGTATCAATCAAGAATTGACATGGTTAGGACTTGATTCTAGTATGGGAGATAGCGAACTCCCTACATTATAGTGCGCACTAGGGGAAGATACCCATGAGTTAGTAGCCATTAAGTAATCCCAAGAGTACGGTTTTAATCCGGGCGATATCCGAGTATCCACATTGTTTAATTTCATCCTTAAGTTTCAAGTGTCTATTCCTTGAAGACTTAAGAATTTTTTTGTGTCATTGATTTCATCCTTAAGTTTCAAGTGTCCATTCCTTGAAGACTTAAGAACCTTTTATGTTACATGAAATGTTCCAATTTTGTTAATTGCATAGATATTATGCATTATCCTTGATTTCATGTGTTATTCTTGTCTTGTTAATTGGAATGTTCCAATCATGTTAATTACATTGATAATGTAATTCTTGTTAATTTATATCCGAGTATTCTTCTTGTCGTGTTAATTGGAATGTTCCAATCATGTTAATTGCATTGATAATGTGATCCTTGTATTCAAGCATCTTTCTTGTCATGTTGTATAGATTATTCTAAACCTTGCTTAATTGTATTGATAATGCGATTCATGTTGATCCTTATTCAAGTATCCTTCTCACCGTGTTGTATGGATTATTCCAACCTTGTTCAATTACGTTGATAATGTGATTCATGTTAAATTGTAAACTTGTCGTATTCTTTGGATTATCCCATCCTTGATTTATTTCATATATGTATATATCATGATTCATGCTGATTAATACTCTGAGGTAGCTTAGGATGCTCCATGAGTCTCATTTTGACATAGACGTTAGGTGGCATAAGCCCCTTTGACTTGTTTTACATTAAGGTGATAATATTGTAAAATGCTAGGTCTATGCATGCTCATTTCCTATGAGTAGCTTTATGTTACTCACCCCAAAGTTACTGGGGTCATTTTTCAGGTACAGGATTCAAGATTTGGGGATTTGCAATTGCCTTGTATTCTTGTTCACATGCAAGTGTTAGCATATTTAAGTTTTGCTTACAAAGTTGTAATACTTAGTTAGGTTCAATATGCCCTTTTTGCCTTATGATATATAAAGTGTACTTAGATACATTATTTGGAACCTATTTAATATGTATGACATGAGGCCAAAGGCCACCAACCTTAAAGTTCAAGTGTATGCATTTAAATTTCAAGTTTTGCCTTTGAAATGTAATTTTTCCAACTTTGGAGGTTTGGCATATGATTTTGTGAAATTATCATGTATTAAGGCCATGGGCCATAGTAACACATTTCAATATGTAAAGTACGTTTGTTGGCATGTTTGCACAGCTTTAAAACTTTGTTTTTGGACCATTTCATGATGGGATTGAGGCTTGGGTAAAGCCTCATCAATTTTGGTGTTTAACAGGTCTTTTAGCACCATTTCGAGTCATTTCGGTTGACCGATGGCTTTTGGATTTCATTTGCATAGAAAAACACACATTCCAGTTGCCAAAATCACTCTTTGGGTTAATTTCGGTCGACCGATGCTTTATTTCGGCCTACCGAAGTGACTTTTCCTCAAAACTCAGCTTTTTGGTGATTTTTTTGTTCATTTTGGTCGACTGAAATAGCTCACACACACCAGCCTTTTAGATTTTGTTTCAGCACTATTGTTCCGACTTCAAACGGTCATAACTTCTTCATTTCTAATGCAAATGGGGTGATTCTTAAGCCTAAATTCAAGAATTTTGAGTCAGCTTTCCAATAGTACCAATGCCATTCTCAGATACAAATCATAGAGGGAGTTATTCATATTTTAGTGAGACAGTGTCAGATTTAGCTTGAACCGAAAATGAGAGTTTTGTGGGATTCTTATACAAAGTTCTTGAACCTCTTGGAATGTTGTGAAATGATTATTTTAGGTTGTATAGACCTCATTTGACTTGCTTAGAGTCAAATCTCCCTTCTCATTTGTGAATTGACCATTTTGCCTCTTGGTTAATGGATTTTGCCCGTTTTGACCCTTGTTTCCGCTTTCGTTCTTTTTGAGTTTCATGACTTCATAGAAAGTCAGTTGGGTGTCTTACGGATGATTGATATATCTATAGACCTTGTTTCTGGTTTCGCTTCTGCATTTCGGACCCATTACTGGGTCAATTTTCGGTTCATCACTTACGCACTGGGTTACAGAACCAGGGCCGTCACAGGTGGTATCTGAGCATCCGGGTTCGAATACCTTGGACGACGGGTTTGGGGTGCATACCATGCTTGTTACCATACTTTATGTGTTTAAATGCTTCTTGATAACATGTTTTGATTTGATAACATATCGATTTGTTTATAAGGCAACTTGTTTAGAAGTTTACCTTGACTGTTTTAGCATATGATATATGCTCGTTTACCTTAGCACATGGTACCTGCTTGTTATTTTATCATATGGTCTATGCTTGTTTGCCTGAGTACATTATATACGCTTGTTCATCGTGACATGATTGCTATGATGAAAACCCAAAGGTCACAGATCTGTGACCTTGGAAGCATGGGGCCCACACGAACGTGTTCGTGGGCCCATTAACATAACAATTCAACAATTTCTAACACCCAATCATGGCCCATCCTTCCAAATTGAATCAAAATACAAAAATATATATGCATATATACATATATATACAAATATAAACAAATATTCTTCAAGCTTCAACCATGGAGGATTTGATCATGAAAATGACATGGATTCGGCATGTAAAACATAGATACATGAGATTGAAGCTTGCAATCAACTATGGTGCTTCGGATTTTACCTCTACCGAATGAGAGAAGTGAATGCGAAGTGGGGGTGAGATCCGAAATGCAAGAGAGAGAAAGAGAGTCAAAGCTCACTGTGTTTCGCCGGAAAACACGCCGGAGATGATGAAGATGGTTGAGGCTCACAGCGGCTCAGAGAGGGAGTGAGGGATAGGGTTTGAGAGGGTTGGATCGATCTAAGGTATCGATCTAAAAACCCTCGGTTCTATTTTTAAAAACATTCCCGACAGAGTTCGATCGATCGAACTCAACTTTGATCGATCGAACTTTAATGAACTCTCTTTAAAGTTTTTTTTTCTATTTTTTTTATTTTTAATAAACACTTAATAATTAAAAATTAATTAAGATATTTTGGGATTTTTGAAAATGTAATAAAATAAATGAAAATAAAATAAAATAAAGTGAAATAAAATAAAATAATAAAAAAATAAAAAATAAAAATAAAAATGAAAATGAAAATATTTATGGATTTTTGAAAATTTGAAAAGTCAAAATAAAGTTAAAATAGTGAAATGAAGATTGAGATCGATCGAAACAAGAGTTCGATCAATCAGACAAGGAGCTGAAATATGCAGGTTTTTGGTTTAAAAATTTGGCTAAGTGTTGGAACATGAGATCGATTGAACTGGGAAGTTGGATCGATTGAAGAACTTTCAAATCGATCTTGGAATGATTCGAACGATCAGACAGAGAGCTGAAATATGTAGGTTGATGCAGGCTTAAATTTGTCTAAGTGTTGAGTCATGAGATCGATCGAACTTGGAAGTTGGATTGATCGAAGGTCTCTTGATCAATCTTGGAGTTGGTTCGAACGATGGGACAGAAAGGTGATTTGGATGCAGGTTTCTACAGGTCAAATTTTTTTCTAAGTGTTGGATGCAGAGAAGAGTTTGATCGATCGAACTCAAGTTTGAGATCGATCGAACTTTGCAGAATGCTCAATAATGACATGAAAGCTTATACAATCCTCACCAAAGTTGCTTGAAATGCATATAAACCAAAAACAAGTATCTAGACTTCGTAAGAAAGGAAATGAAAAATAGAAATAGGGAAGGAATAAGGTTTTGACACCCTACGAATGCTTTTGCTAGTCTTTAACGTCTTTAGCAAGACATTGGGCTCTTTTAGCCTGGATCAAAGATCTTATAATGTATCCCCTCCTTGTTGGGGTGATAGATGTTTTGAACTCCATCCAACAAATGGTTCTTTGAAGAACTTGTTGGATTAAGCTCAAAAGAAGTATTTGGTCACTTGTCTATGCAATTACAACCTTTGGGCTTCCATGCCCTTTCAAAGCAAGAGTTTGAAACAAGACTTTTAGAATGCAAGGTTGAAGATGATCCTTTGGAAGTTTTGGTTTTACACAAAAGCTCATTTCCTTGGCATTGAAGATCATGACATTCATCTACAACATTAACTTCTCCCTCATATTTGTCAGATAAATTGGGTGTGGGATTAAAGATATTCAACTTCACTTTCATGTGGCCAAATGAAATCTTCATTATCCCCGTCCTACAATTGATGTTGGCATTAGCGGTTGCCAAGAAAGGACGGCTAAGGATAACGGGAATTTGGCTCTTAGGATTGGGAACCGGTTCCGTATCTATGACAACGAAATCAACCGAGAAGAAGAATTTGTCAATCCTTATCAAAACATCCTCAATTATACCCCTAGGCTTCTTAATGGATCAGTCGGCAAGTTGCAAAACTACCGACGTCGATTTCAATTCACCTAAGCCCAATTTGACATAAACCGAGTATGGAAGAAGGTTAACACTTGCTCCTAAGTCAAGAAGCGCCCGATTAATGATATGATCACCAATAATGCATGATGTAGTGGGTGAACCGGGGTCCTTAAAATTTGGAAAAGTGTTATGTTGCAAAATTGAGCTTAGTTGCTCAGTCAAAACCACTTTTCTTGGTGCTTGGCTCTTGTTCTTCCGCTTTTGGGTGCACAAGTCTTTCAAGAATTTGGCATAAGCCGAAATTTACTTGATTGCATCCAATAATGGAAGATTAACTTTCACTTGCCTAAACATTTCCATGATTTCATTGGTTTTTGCCTTTTGCTTGTCTTTTGAAATGGATCCTTTTAAGGCGTTTGGAAATGGAACCTTTGGTTCAAACACCTTTTCAAAATTTTCTTTTGAACTCTCTTTAACACAAGAAGTTTTCAAATCATTTTTCAATAAAACCTTTTCAACATCATTTTTCAAAACTTCTTTTTCAAACACATCTTTTAAAACTTTCTCATTTACAAGATCATGTATATGCAATGAAGGAAGAATGGGATATGAAACGGGACGGGTGACAACTTGAGGTTGCACCGGTTCACTCTCTTCATTAGACATTCTAACTTGATTGTCCACAATCCTACCACTCTGCAAGGTAGTCACCACATTAACATGTTCAATGGTGTGGCCTTCCGATGAGGAATGGGTTTCCACAACTCATCGTTGCTTAGGTGGGGCATTTATAGGCACCTTTCCCTTCTCTCTTGCATTGAGAGTGCTTGCTATTTGCCCTACTTGGATTTTTAGCTTCGCAATAGATTGAGAATGAGAATGAAGCAATTGAGTGTCAGCCTTTAAATTGCCCAAAGCATTTAAAACTTTCTCTTCAAAGGCGGGACTTCTAGTATTTCCTTGGGAATAGGATTGGTTGGGAAAATGAGAATTAGGAAATTGATTCCCTTGTGATTGATAAGGTCTATAACCATGGGATCCTTGGTTTTGAAGTGGATGTGGAATGTACTTCCCTTGAAAACCGCCTTGGGAAGGGTTTGAGCCCTCTCCTTGGTTTTTCCAAGAGAAATTCAAATGATTCCTCCAACTTGGATTATAATGAGTACCATAAGGATTGCTCCCATGGTTCACAAAAGCCGCATTGACTTGTTCATTAGGTTCACTTTGCACTTGTCCGTGAGGACAATGAGAAGTAGAATGAAGAACACTAGAACAAGTCATACATGTTTCATTTGATACACGATGAGAATGGTTAGGGAAGGAAGATACTTGGTTCACCGAGTTTTGGTTAATCAAAAATTGATGAAACCTTTGAGACAAAGACTTCATTTCAGCGGCTATTTCATTTAAATGTTCGACTTGATGTAAGCCAACACTCTTCCTACCTTGTGAATTTCTACCATTCTTGGATGATAGTGTTCTATGCAAAAAAATTTCACTCATGCTTTCATAAAGACGCCACACGTCATCCTCATGCCTATCAATGTATGAGCCACCCATGGAACCATCAACCATACCCTTATAGTTGTCCGATAAGCTCTCAAAGAAGTATTAAACTAATTGCCATTTGGGCATGTCATGATGTGGACACTTCCTAAGCAATTCATTGAAGCGTTCCCATGCCTCATGAAACGTTTCTCCATCCCCATGTGAATATTCTCGAATTGAGGTCCTCATGGCATTGGTCTTAGAAACCGGGTAGTACTTCTTCAAGAACTCTTGTTGCATTTCTGCCCAAGAAGTGATTGAAAAAGGCCTAAGATTGTTAAATCAATACTTTGTCTTGTCTTTTAAGGTGAATGGAAAAAGTTTGAGTCTTAAAATCTCTTCCGGCATGTCCGTATATTTTATGGTGGAACATACTTCAAGAAACTCATCCAAATACTTGAAAGGTTCTTCACTTGGAAGTCCATGATAGTTAGGAAGCATTTGAATGGTTTGTGGCTTAATTTCATAATAATGTGCTCTAAATGGAGGCAATTGGATTCATGTAGGTGCATATGATACCCCTCGGATCCGAGACACGGGTTGATCAGGCCCAGGCCCAAACCCGAGGGAATATCAAACAATTAAAGTATTTTAAAGCAAACACAGATGACAAAATGAAACAAAAGTGATGGAATAAAACTGAAAGTAATATTAATTATAAAATCCTCCATGTATAACTGAAAATTGAAAATCCAATCCTCCAAAATTTCAAGGTTACAACTTGGGAATCCACTGATGGACCCCTAACCAAAAGTTCAACTGAAACTGAAAACTGAAAATAGATAATGCTAGAAATATCGAGAGAAGTCCTACGTATTTAGATGAAAATGAGACTGTCCTCGATAAGCACGATCAAGCTCTAAGGCTGGAACCGTCCTGTACCTGAAAAGAATAATAAAGGAGTGGGTCAGACCCACGAGCAAGTTCTAATCTAACTGCAATCCATACAGTGACCCGATACGCAGATACACCGTAGACACCTCACAATATCTACCTAGTCCATACGTATAAATATATCCACACTAAGGGACATTCACTAGTCTATAATAGGGGTCTCAACCTGAATAGAAGGCAACATGCGAATACGCACCTAAAGGTGGGCATGAGTACCTAGACCTAACAGGGTACACCTCAACCTATTATAACCAGCTACGCATCCACTGCATATACGCACCCTAACCAACGAGTCTGAGACTCAAGCTCAACTCGTGGTACCATAACCATATACATAAAGTCCGTCCAAATCCAGGGTATGCAGTTCAACTATTTATTAAACTGTCATACAATAAACCAACTAGTTAGTCATTCCACTTATTCAGTTGATATGACTTAACTACCATCCGTTAATCCAGGAAGTCATCCAACTTGTTTACAGCTGATCTGACTTAGTCACAAATAGGATTCGATATCTTTCAATCCATTCCATTAATCCATTAGGTTAGGTTTATGCGTTTTGAGCTAAACCGTCCCTAGTATGTCACCGTCCCATACCGGTACACACCATCCTCCATATCCATGTAAATTACACCATATATAACAGTTCAATAATTTACAGACCAAAAACTACCATCCAAACAATTGCAGAAAACTATTTAAAACTTCAGCAATTTAAATCCAAGCATTTAACCATATAGTTGCAGGAGACGATTTAACAAATCAACAACTAACATCCAGAGCATGCATAGACCAAATTTAATATGTCAGGGACTCCATCATGCATGTGAATAGGTTAAATAATCCTATTATTAACCAATAAATTGCTAAAACAATTCAGAAGATTGTTTAAATATTTCAGCGGTTTAAATCCAAGCATTAACCATATAGTTGCAGTAAACAAATTAATAATTCAGCAACTAGCCACCTAAGCATGCATAGATCAAAATTAATAATTAAATGACCTTATCATGCACTTGAATGCATTCTAAAACAAGTTTTATAAACACATTATGTTCCATCAAATTGTTGAATTTTAATTCAACAATTAATTCAACTTCCATTTGTTAAGTGCCTTAATTTTTACACTGTTTGTCCCGACAACTTAGAATTAAACTTTACTCAATTTAGGGTCTTAATAACACTCAAAATTCATTCCTTGATCCCTCTGTAAAGTTCCAAATTCATTCAAACAGTCTCCATGCTCCAACAGTGAACATAGTATGTAGAAAATTAAAAAAAAATCGTAAAATAAATCAAAAATACCAAGGGAGCCTGCTCCAGAATTTGGAGCAGGCTCTTTTCCAGCCTAGAGCCGGCTCTAGGACTCCCTAGAGCCGGCTTCACTTTGTTGTGGGAGCCGGCTCCCACTTCCATGGAGCCGGCTCTCACTTCCTCTGAGAGCCTTCGTCCCCGGTGCGTCGTTTCAGCTCTTGTGCTCCTTCTCTGGCTTATTCCTAACCCTCTGTTAGTCTCTAAACTAATCTTAGGACTCGTAATTTAGTCTAGAAGCATTCCCCAAGATTATTTACAATAGTTTTGAAAGCAATTACAGAGTTTAATCAGGCCATTTAAACTAGCGTTGTTGAAGAACGGCACTGAAACTAAATTGCAAGATCAGTTTTATCCCAACCCCTCTGTTCTTTCTCCAATTTAAATTTGAAGTCTTAATTTACGTCTAGTATCCAGTCAGACCTTGGTTGATTTCAGTAAGATTCAAAATAAAAATTAAAACAGTAGGACGTTATGCCAAAACAGAGTCAAGAAAACATACGCGCTATAATTATTTTGTAAATAAATTTTGCACAGATAAAACGATCAAGCAAATCATATATCAAACATGCATGGTTTAGTTTAAGGCCAATTAATCTCCTAGAGACTGTCTAGGTGCACAGAACACAAGCCAAAGGGAAGGAGAAAGAGAAGAACTTGCCTGTACAGTTTTATAAACAGAACCTTGACGCCGTTGTTCTAAGCTTTCCGGCAACCACTGACTACCTTCTAGCCTCCTCTGGTTCTGATCTAATCCACCAAACACCTCCCTTGGTCCTCTCTGTTATTCTCCTTGACAGACCGTTATGACGCTCTGTTCTCTCAACATCTCTCTTTACAGTATACGGGAATATGGTGAATAGGGTTTTAGAAACCCTCGGCAGACGTATACCCATATATTTATAGAGTTATACCAAAACCCTAAATTAATTAGAGCCCTAACCAAATCCTAACCGGCCCATAGAACTTAATTAAATCCTGTGTCGGCTAAAGAAACTAAACCCTCAATTTTTAATAATCAATTAAATAAAATAAAATGCAATAAAATGCAATTTAAACAAATAAATAGATACCAATTAAATACACGTCACACAGGTAAACAATTAAATAAAATAATTAAACCAAATAATCATGCAAAAATACAACAAAAATAATAAATAAATGCCGAGACTATCCTTTTAAATTAGGGGTATTACAGTGCATTATACTCATTAGGCACATAATGGTCTCTTAAAGCAAGAGGTGGATTAGCTACTTGAGGCGCAACATGAACACCTTGGTTTTGAATTCCTTGATTGTTGATGGGAGGTTGTGGAGCATACATTGGCCTTAGCATTCCATATGGAACTTGGCCTTGTTGTTGTGGTGGTTGGTGAATGAATGGCCTAGGCATGCCTAATGATACTTGTATGTTCTTATTGTGCACATTGGGATGAAGGATACCTTGTTGGTCTATGTGACCAATATCCTAAACATGATTATCATTATGGTCATCCATTGAAAGATTGGCTCTATTTGAACTTGCTCTTCCCCTATGATTTCTAACGATAGATTCAAGATGCAAATCAAGAGGGACAAGAGTTGGTCTCAATGAACGACGCCCATGCATGCATAATACAAAACACAACAAACACAAAGAATGACAAACACTATGCCTTCACAACAATGCAATTAGACTTCTTCCACAAACATTTAATTCATACTCCCATACTTTAACAATAATGATGCAAGACAATTAAAAAAAATCCTCCACGCAGGCCAACGATTTAACTAAGGGATTGAGTAAAGAAAATCTCACAAAGGTCCTTTAGCACTTTAACTTCAAATTTTAAAGCTTGGCTTAGCAATTTTAGAATTTTTAGCTTTTTGCTTTCTTTGCTTGCTTGAATTGAATGCTTGATGGCTCCTTTACTTGCTTCCTCTCTAACAATGTACCTAGTTAAGTAAGAACAACACAATAAGTAACCAAAAATAAAAATAAAAATAAAGTAAAGACACGATCAAAAGAGTACTAATCCTAATCAATTCCATAAATCCGACGTTGCCAAATCTAATCAACAAATCCCCGGCAACGGCTCCAAAAACTATGGTGTCTCGACCCTAGGGGTGCACAAAATAATGCATAGCACCTTGAGTTTGGAAATTAGTGTCAAGTGGGCATCATAGTTTAAATTTATAAACCGCTTAACACCTATACTATGTAGTATGAGTGAGAAGGGGTCGTCCCAAGGGATTGGAGTCGTACTTGAATGTGAAAATGCAACTAGGGTCAGTAGGTCAAGTGATCAACAAATGGTTGGTTGGTTAAGTAAACTAGAAAGCAACTAAATTAAACTAAGTGATTGAATGCAACAAGAGTAAGCAAGAGAGAGAGAGACAGATCTTAGGGTTTAGAGATCACCACCGAGCAATGTTTTTCTACATTTCCAACTAGTGACTAATGAGGGTAAAGTGTGTTGCAATATTTGTGTGTGTGTGCTTGGTTGATTCAATTAGCAAGGGTGACCAATTTAAGCATACATTGTATAATCAACATGTGAAAAACGCAATATATCTAGCAATTAAGTATATATTGTCTAAATAGCATATGAGAAGCACAACATATCTAGCAAGTCATTAATCCTTTCATTAAGCTCACAAACCAAACACACCACAAGGTTAGAGACATATGCTACTTGCATTCAAAAGTATGGAACATCAAATAACTAGCATAGATTGTCCTCTTATCTAACAATTATGCTATTACTACACTATAATTAAACTAGTGGCATGAAATTAAACTAACTAAGCTAAGGGAGAGGCATAATCCAACAAGGAGTGAGCATAGACCATCTAGAAAATCACAAGAGCATTCTTTTAAGCACAATGTTTGACAATTCCTAAATCCATAACATTAATACACATAGACATGCATCAATTACACAAGAAATAGATGTAAACACATGAACATCTATTCTAGCATACATAGACATATGGATAGAAAGAAATGATTGATTGGAAGCATTCAACCATATAAATCATTGAATAAACAAGATCTATATGTATAAAAGTGTCAAAACATTAATTATAACACTAATCCCTCAATAATACAAAAGATTAAGAAATAAAAAGCATGTTTGGGGCTAACTCTATCCCCAAGAGGATGTCTAGCCACTCATGGTGATGATGCTCCAACCCTCAAGGGCTAATTCCATGGTTGAAATCTGCTCCTTGCTAGCCTCCTCCTCATCTAAGCTTCCTCTCCAAGAGATGATATGAAATTAAAATTGGCTCTCCCCTTGTAAAAGCAATCCTTATCCTTATATAGGTAGGTCAAAATGACACCCAAAATGAGCTGGGGTCGTGCACACAATATTCCCTAATGATTGGATAAAGGACAATTTTCAATGAGATGGAATTTTAACTTTTTCGCCCTGGAGGAAGTTTGATCGATCAAACCTTGAACTTGGATCGATCGAAAGTAAGTGAGATCGATCAAACTTAGGCTGGATCGATCTAACTGGTTGAGCTTTTTGGAAAAAGACAAATCTGAGATATTTATGGGGGATATTTATAGGAAAATGACAAAAGTGGTTAGTGGGTGGTACAGCTGTGGATAAGATCAATCATTTGAATAAGGACAAAAGTGTTCGATCGATCGAAGGATGGTGTTGGATCGATCAAACTTTTGGAACTTTATGCTTTTGGGTCAAGGGTTGGATCTATCTTGAAGTGTTGAGATCGATCATTGTTCGATCGATCGAACCTTGAACTTGGATCGATCGAACTTTGCTGCTTGCCACCTTTGGCTTCATTTGTTTCCTTCTTTCTCCACTTTGCTCCTTTCTTTGATTAATTCCAGAATTGCTTCAATTAAGCTCTTATTTGGCCGAGTTAGCTTATTTTCGGGATAAGTGCCTGAAAAAAAAAATAATACAAAATCAATCTAAAACTGTAAAGTAAGATAAATAAATGTACTAGAATGCCTAAGCTTAAGGGGTTTAAATACGCACTTTTCAGTGAATTTGACGAGGCCGCTCGATATACGCCAAATTGATGTAGTGAATGTGCGGTTTAAGAAAAGCCTTTTGGGTTAAGTTTAAACCTTTAAAAACCACTACCAACACTACTACTAAAGTAGCAAGAGTGAGTAGGGATCGTCCCAAGGGATTATACGTATTGGAATTTAACTTTGACTCTAATGTATCACAAGATTGCAAAGAGAGAGATTGGTTTGATTGAACTAAGGTGCAATGAAATTAAAATCAAGTAAACTAGTTAGAGATAGGGATTTAAGAGATATGAAGAGAGGTCTTAGGGTGTTGGAATCACCACTAAGCTCATGTAATTAACCACTTGCTTTCTATTAGTGGGGAATACATTGTTGTGAACAAAATGCGACTACCAATTGCAATATTAAGCATAGACCATCTAATTTATGTATGAATTGTCTACCTAAACTAAGTGTAGCACAACCCATCAATTTTAAGCATGACCCATCTAAGTAACAACAATTGCAGCACACATCAATCTAGAGAATCATGGAATTTGCAATAATAAGCCATGGAATATCTAAGCAAGTATAAATTGTCTACCTACCTACAAGCATGAATTAAATTGTAGAACAACCCATCAAACATAAATATAAACCATCAAATTAATTGACAAACCCATTCACTGAAAACCCATGCTTAGCCATCACTAGATTTTCAATCAACCACACATAGACATGCAACTAGTGTAGAGATTAATTCCCAAATAATCACACATAAGATAACATGTAATCAAATAGAGAATCAATAGAAAGAATTAATCTATATGAATCATGTAAGAAATAATTCCTAATTTAATCACACATAGACATGTAAATAAACTAGAGAATTAATAGGAATAATTAAACTATAGAAATCATAGAAATATACCTAGATTCATTAAATTCACAAGGCTAGAACACTAATCATAATAATATATATAAATCCCCAAAAATAGAAATAAAAGGGTTTAGATTACATAAGACTTAGGGCTTATCCAAGCCCTAAGTGTAGGAGGTGGATATGGTCATAGAATCAAGCTCCAAATATGGCTCCATCTTCTTCTTCTTCTTCTTTGAAGCTCTAGAGATGGAGAGAGAGAGTGGTCTAGAGATGGATCTTGAGATGTGCCTCCACTTCCCCCTTTTCTTCTAACCCTAATCTCTAACTTTACTAGAGAGAGAAATAAAAAATAAAATGTAAAAATAAAAAGATAAAAAGCTTATTTACAAATGGGTCTCTTCCCTTTATATAGAAGGTCCTTTTCTTCGTCACTAAGTAAGGAATATAGCCCCAAAAATATCTAATCCCGTACTATGTGATAGGTGGACTTTTGGGCACGCACGGAATAAGACAGCTCGCTGCCAGCAATGTTCGATCGATCAGAGAAAAAGTTGGATCGATCAGAGAAGTTGGATCGATCGGAGAAAAAGTTGGATTGATCCGACTTGGCAGTTTTTCAGTATTGGCCTCCTTTTACTCTAAATCAGCCTCTTTTTTCTCCGGATCATCACTAAGACTTAGTTTGACTCCAAAAAGGCCTTAAGAATCCATTTTTAGCCCATTTTAACATTATTGACCTGAACTAGACAAAAACACAAATAAGTACTAAAACGGGTAAATAAGATAGATAAAAGTCCTAGAACACTCAAGCTTAAGGAGTTTCAAAGTGTACTTTTTAGCGCTTATCACAGCCCCAAACTTAAATATTGCTAGTCCCTAGCAATGAACTACGAAGTAAAGAAATGAAATGAACAACTAAACAACTATAACTAGAAAGCAATAAATGGATAACACCACTTTCCTAGGGAACACGATTGCACTTAGCATATGCAACAAGCCTTTTAAACCCCTAGGTTACCCCTAGTGGACGAATGAAGTCTCGTGAGGGTTTCCAGAAATAATACCCACAAACATGAAGCTCATTCTTTCGAAAGAGACACCAATATTGCAAACAAGCATTGGGAGAAAACTACCTCAAGTATGCAATTTTTCAACTCTTTCCAAGCAATCTCCCAAAATCTCAACATCAAACAAGCAAATATGGTCCTTCACACATCAAGAAAATGATCATGCAAATCAAAACAACTCTAGAATCCTTTTTGAGTGGTCCGGCATCAATGTGTTGCTATCTTAGCCAACTAAAGAATTAATCACATCCTTACCCTCAAACTAGCACACAAATCTAATACCGATCATCAAGACAAAAAATGGACCTTTTATTAATGCTTTATTAATCTAAGTGCGCTTATTCTTTTCACTAATCATTTTTTTTTTTTTTTTTTAATCCTAAGGATCAAAGATGGAAGCATGGTGCAATGTGTTGATCTATTAAGCTTTCTAGCGATTCATGAGGTCGAGCGTTAGGTCAATGACTCCCAAACCAGACGGCTTTAGGGCACTAGGTGTTCAAACACCCCTGCGAACTTACAAGCTCAAATCAACTAGGCTACAAATCAAGACAACCTCCATCTAATCATTTCCCACTTCTCACCTTTTGGGAGAAGTCCTCACTTTTTATTGCTTTTGCAACTTTTTTTTTATTTTTTTTTTAAGCAAGTTCAATTATTAACCTAGAGTTTGGGAGTTCAATTATTAACCTAGAGTTTGGGCCCTCCACCTTTCGGCACCAGAAGTTCAATGCTTGATGAGGCTAGAATCCCGGCTACTTACTGAAAAGGGGTTGTTATCCACCTTTATCAAGAATGAAAGCTTTCAATGCACTACTAGCTCAATTGGAATACAACCAATTCAATAATCAACAAAGCATGTACCCCACAAATAAATGCTAGTGTGCTCATGTGCTAGTGTATTCATTCTAGAATGAATCTCAAAACAATCACAAATTCAGGATGATGTGGACCACAAGTGCAAACAAGATATCAATCTTTCGAAAAATTTACTCCTAAATGGCATCCATAAGGCATACAAGGAGTATTGGACTCTCAAGTCAAGTAATTTTTAAATTTTAAGCAATATAGTCCTCAAAAGATCAAAATCATAGCTAACATCAAACCCAAATCTCAATCATGCAATTAAAACTCAACCGTAAGTAGAATGAACAAGACACTTTACCCCCAAACTTAAACCGCACATTGTCCTCAATGTGCAATGAAAACAATGGAAAAGATGGAAAGAGTATACCGTGGTAATGAAAACGTGAAGCCCGGCAATGATCCAATTTGAAAGACGTCTCCCCCAAACTTGGAATCAACAACCTACTTTAATAACCACATTAGCAAACTCACATCAAATATCAAATGGGATAAGAATAATCAAGCATTCTAAGGCAATATAGCACAAGGTCAAAGAGAGATATGAGATCAAGCCCTAACTAAAGCATAAAGTATGCATGACTACACATAAGGGCACAATGGTGAATCTTTTTATATTTTTCATTTAATGAAAGATAGTATATACAAAATACAAGAAAAACAAAGAATAAAATGCATAGAAAAAGAAAAATAAAGAAGGTAAAATGCAATGAAAGAATATATACAATGTAAGAAATGAAAAACAATATGTACAATGCAAGTATATACATAATTTTCTTACTTTTTGTTTTTCACATATATATATATATATATATATATATATATATATATATATATTTAGACAAAACAAATATGTACACAAACAAAAATAAAAAGGTAAGAAATAAAAATGCAAGAAAATAAAGAATGCAAAGGAAAAAAAAATATTTATTTATTTTTATTTTTCAAAATTCAAAATTAAGAAAAATTAAAAATTAAAGTTAAACAAAATATTTTTGGAATTTTTTTTAATGAAAAATAAAATAAAATAAACTAAATAAAATAAAAAATATATTTTTGGGATTTTTGAAATATAAAAAAAAATAAAAATAAAAATAAAAGTAAAAATAAAAATAAATTTTCAAAACTTGTAGAGATGTTCGATCGATCTGACAAAATGCCCGATCGATCTGACACAGAGGTGAAAATATGCAAGATTTTGGGTTCAAAAATTTTCTAAGTGAAGGAACTTAAGATCGATCTAATAATGAAGTTAGATCGATCGAAGAACTTCAGATTGATCTTGAAATATTTTTGATCGATGGGACAGAGAGCTTAAACATGCAGGTTTATGCAGGCTCAAAATTTTTCTAAGTGTTAAAACTCAAGATCGATCGAACTTGATGTTTGGATCGATCGAAGGTCTTCTGATTGATCTAACTGAGAACTGAGATCTGAAGATTTTCTTGGATCGATGAGACAGAGAGTGAGTTGGATGTAGGTTCGCTTCAGGAATGAAGTTCGATAACTCTCATTTGAGATCGATCGAACTTATGCAAAATGCTCAATTTCAACATGAAAGCTCATGCAATCCTTATCACAGTTCCTAGCAATACATATAAACCCAAAGCAAATATCTAGGCTTCACAAGAAATGAAATTTAAAATAGAAATGAGGGAGGAATAGAGTTGTGAAACTCTACGAATACTAGTGTTTAACGTCTCTAGCAAGACGTTGGGTCAACTCACTAATCAAAAGAATCAAAAACTGGATATGAAACATCCTTATTGACCCTCTTTTGCATTTTCTCATTTGATGCCTCACTTATGATAATGAAATCATCCTCCAAAAGAATGACTTGAAAAGAAATGAAAGAGTTGATTTCGTTCATTTCATCCACGGTTTTGAAAACAAAATCAATCATAGTTAGCCTTACCTCAATCACTTCCTTTGTGAATTGGCAAGTCAATGTCTTTCAAAGACTCATTTGGAATATCAAGGAACACCTTCTCTTCATCCTTTTTCTCCTCCTCAAAAATCACCATCTCCTCACCTTTCAAGTAAGCTAAGGAGTCCATTAGAGAGTTTATTTCATTTTTGGAGCTTTCAAAGTCAAAACCATAATTTTTATAATTTCAAAAAGGCATTCCTCAAGAGGGTTATTGGAGATAATAGAAGGAAGGCCCTCTTCAACAAGTTCCTCCTCCTTCTCTCCTACCTCTATTGTGGTCAACATCTCCTCACTCTCTAGAGTAGCAAGGTCATAGATAAAATCATAATCAAAATAAGGAAAGTCCTCATTAATCATGTTATGCTCTATTGGATTAGTCATTAACTCACTTGCCACTTCCTCATCTATACAAGATAGAGTACTAGGCATTAGCTTACTTGTCTCATCCTCTTCATTCTCATCATCCTCATCTATATACATTAAAGTTCTTGCCATTTTTTCATTTGCCTCTTCCTCTTCCTCTTGACGAGAAAGAGTACTTGCAATTTGCTCAACTTGAGCTTTAAGCTTGGCTAAAGTTTGAGAATGAGAATTAATAAGTGGAGTTTGTGAAATATGCACATCAAGTAAAGCTAACACTTTTTCTTCAAATTTGGGTGAGTATCTAGAAGGTGGTGGAATTGGTTCATCATAAAATGGTGGTAAAGGGTAATAGTCATAAGTAATCAAGTCCATAATAAGATGATGCATGAAATGAATTGGACTCAATCTCATAAGGATTAAAATATGATGGAGAAGCATAAGGTGAAGGGATATAATTTCCCCCCAAACTGGGATCAAATAATTCCTCCATTCACAATTAAAATCCAAATGCAAGAAAATATTGGCCTCAACAAAGGCCTATGCTTGGACAAAGATAAAGCAATATAATGAGCCTCAACAAGGGCTATCACAAGCATTCAAAGAAGTGCACAATTAAAATACAAGAGTTTCAAGAATTGCTCACAACGGTCCTTAAGTAACTTCAAATTTTAATATTAGCTTTAAGCTCCAATTATTGCTTCAAGTTCCAAAGTTTTCCTTCCTTGTAGTCAAGTACCTAATTGAACAAATAACAATGAGAACAAGAGAAAAGAATATACAATGGAAAATAAAATAAAAATAGAAACAATCAAATGAACACTATTGTCTAATTCAATTCCAACAAAACCGTTAATCCCAGGTAACGGCGCTAAAATTATGGTGTCTCGACTCTAGGTGTGCACAAAATAATGCACAACACCTTGAGTTTGGAAATTAGTGTCAAGTGGGCATCATAGTTTAAATTTATAAACCGCTTAACACCTATACTATGTAGTATGAGTGAGAAGGGGTCGTCCTAAGGAATTATGGGGATTGAGCAATGTCGTGGAATCACAATTAGGGCTAGTAGGTCGAGTGATCAAACAATTGGTTGGTTGGTTGATTAAAGAGCAACTAAATTAAACTAAGTAATAGCAAAAGAGTGCAATTAAGAGAAAGTAAGAGAGAGAGAGAGATCTTGGGGTTTAGAGATCACCACCAAGCAATGCATTTCTATATTATTGACAAGTGATTAATGAGGGCAATTGGTGTGTTGCAATATTGGTGTGTGTGAATTTGGTTGATTCAACAAGTAAGGATGACTAGTTAAGCATGTATTGTCTAAACATCGTGTGAAAGGCACAATATATCTAAGCAATGAAGCATATATTGTCTAAACAACATGTGAAAGGCACAATAAATCAAAGCAAGTCATTAATCCTTTCATTAAGCTCACAATCTAAATACAACCCAAGGATAGAGACATATGCTAACTGCATTCAAAAGCTTGGATCATCAAACAACAAGCATAGATTGTCCTCCCCTTTAACTTGTCCTCCCATTTAACACTACACTACAACTACACTACATCTATATTACGAGCATGAAAATAAACTATGGGAGAGGTACAATCGATCAAGAGATAAGCATGAACCATCAAGAGAATCACAAAAGCATTCTTTTAAGCACAATATTTGACAATTCCAAAATCCATAGCATTAATAAATATAGACATGCATTAATAACACAGAATCTAGAGACAAGCACATGAACATTTATTCTAGCATACATAGACATATGGATAGAATGAAATGACCAATTGGAAGAATTAAACCACATAAATCATTGAATAAACAAGATCTATATATATCAAAGTGTCAAAACATCAATTACAACACTAATCCCTCAATAATACACAAGATTAAGATATAGAAAGCATGTTTGGGGCTAACTCTAGCCCTAAGAGGATGTCTAGTCACTTATGGTGATGATACTCCAACCCTCAAGGGCTGATTCCATGGTTGAAATCTGCTCCTTGTTGATGAAGAGTCTTCAATGGTGTCTCTAGCCTCCTCCTCCTCTAAGCTTCCTCTCCAAGAGATGATATGAAATTAATGTTGATTCTAGCATACACAAGATTATGTTGATTTGACCTTCTATTTTTGGTAGTGGTTTTTGGCGTCGTTGTAGTATAGTGGTGAGTATTCCCGCCTGTCACCCGGCAATGGCGCCAAAATTTGACGAGGCCGCTCGATAAACGCTAAATTGATGTAGTGAATGTGCGGTTCAAGAAAAGCCATTTGGGTCAAGTTTAAATTTATAAAAACCACTACCAACACTACTACTAAAGTAGCAAGAGTGAGTAGGGATCGTCCCAAGGGATTATACGTGTTGGAATTTAACTTTGACTCTAATGTATCACAAGATTGCAAAGAGAGAGATTGGTTTGATTAAACTAAGGTGCAATGAAATTAAAATCAAGTAAAGTAAACTAGTTAGAGATAGGGATTTAAGAGATATGAAGAGAGGTCTTAGGGTGTTGGAATCACCACTAAGCTCATGTAATTAACCACTTGCTTTCAATTAATGAGGAATACATTGTTGTGAACAAAATGCGACTACCAATTGCAATATTAAGCATGGACCATCTAATTTATGTATGAATTGTCTACCTAAACTAAGTGTAGCACAATCCATCAATTTTAAGCATGACCCATCTAAGTAGCAACAATTGTACCACACATCAATCTAGAGAATCATGGAATTTGCAATAATAAGCCATGGAATATCTAAGCAAGCATAGATTGCCTACCTACCTACAAGCATGAATTAAATTGTAGAATAACCCATCAAGCATAAGTATAAACCATCAAATTAATTGACAAACCCATTCAATGAAAGCCCATGCTTAGCCATCACTAGATTTTCAATCAACCACAGATATACATGCAACTAGTGTAGAGATTAATTCCCAAATAATCACACATGAGACAACATATAATCACATAGAGAATCAATAGAAAGAATTAATCCATATAAATCATGTAAGAAATAATTCCTAATTTAATCACACATAGACATGTAAATAAACTAGAGAATTAATAGGAAGAATTAAACCATAGAAATCATAGAAATGTACCAAGATTCATTAAATTCACAAGGCTAGAACACTAATCACAACAATATATATAAATCCCCAAAAATAGAAATACAAGGGTTTAGATTACACAAGACTTAGGGCTCATCCAAGCCCTAAGTGTAGATCTAGCCAATCATGGAGAAGGTGGATGTGGTCATGGAATCAAGCTCCAAATATAGCTCCATCTTCTTCTTGTTCTTTGAAGTTCTAGAAATGGAAAGAGAGTGTGGTCTAGAGATGGATTTTGAGATGTGCCTCCACTTCCCCCTTTTCTTCTAACCCTAATCTCTAACTTTGCTAGAGAGAGAAATAAAAAATACAATGTAAAAATAAAAAGATAAAAAACTTATTTACAAATGGGTCTCTTCCCTTTATATAGAAAGTTCTTTTCTTAGTCACTAAGTGAGGAATATAGCCCCAAAAATATCTAATCCCGTACTATGTTATAGGTGGACTTTTGGGCGCGCACGGAATAAAACAGCTCGCTGCCAGCAATGTTCGATCAATTAGAGAAAAAATTGAATCGATCAGAGAAGTTGGATCGATCAGAGAAAAAGTTGGATCGATCAGAGAAGTTGGATCGATCAGAGAAAAATTTGGATCGATCCAACTTGGCAGTTTTTCAGCATTGGCCTTCTTTTGCTCCAAATCAGCCTATTTTTGCTCCTTATAATCACTAAGACTTAGTTTGACTCCAAAATGGCCATAAGAATCCATTTTTAGCCCATTTTAACATTATTGACCTGAAATAGACAAAAGCACAAATAAGTACTAAAACTGACAAATAAGATAGATAAAAGTCCTAAAACACTCAAGCTTAAGGGGTTTAAAAGTGTACTTTTCAGCGTTCATCAGCAAAATATGCTATAATACACAATCATTTGTACCGGAGGTCTTACTTAGAACCTTACTTAAAGTGTGTAACCCCTGTAGAGGCTCAGCAGATACTACGGACCATTCATGAAGGGGTTTGTGGTAATCATTCAGGAGGAAGATCCCTAGCACACAAAGCTATGTCACGAGACGCGGAGGACTTTTCGAGAAAGTGTGATAAGTGCCAACGGTTCAGACCCTTGATCCACCAACGACCAAAAGACTTGCACGTAATGGCCAGACCATGGCCTTTCGCGCATTGGGGGATGGATGTGGTTGGCCCTTTACTGACTGCCAGATCGCAAAATAAGTACGTTCTGCTTGCAACAGACTACTTTACCAAATAGGTGGAAGCCGAACCGTATCCTAGTGTGACTCAGACCCATGTGAGATATTTCATTTGGAGTAATATCATATGTCGATTCGGTGTGCCGAGGTCGATTGTCATGGACAATGGGACTAATCTTGATAACAAGCAGGTGAGGGAGTTGCTGGAAGATTATGGAATCAATCAAAAGTTAGCAGCTGTCAGCCATCTACAGGTGAATGGTCAGGCTGAGATCATAAACAGAACGATCTTTGCTTGCATAAAGAAAAAGCTTGAAGATGAAAAAAGGAAGTAGTTAAATGAACTCTCGAACGTTCTATGGGCCTATAAAACGACTCCAAGGCGACCGATCAGAGAAAGCCCATTCGCAATGGCATATGGCACTGAGGCAGTAATACCGGTAGAGCATCAAGTTCCCACTATTTTGAGCTTAGCATGGGATCAGGAGCAGAATGATTATATGTTGGGGTTCAACCTCAATTTGCTTGAGGAAAAGAGGTATGCTGCAGCAGTAAGGCTTGAGTCATATCAACAAACGCTTGTGAATAGCCATAACAGAAAGGTGAGGCATAGGGATTTTGCACTCGGTGATCTAGCTCTGAAAAGAAAAGTTGGAATTATCAAGAAAATGATGTCACATTGAGAAGGACCATATAGAATTGCGGTATTTATAGGAAAGGGGGCGTATATGTTGGAAACCATGGCTGGAAGGCTGGTAAACAAGCCTTGGAACGCCACATCTTTGAAAAGGTATTATCAATAAAAATTAAGTTTTAGTTTGAGCAATGTTTGCTTTCAAGTGTATAGTTGGAAATTGACAAAACCCCAAGAGGTTGATAAAAGTATTGCCTTCCTGAATAAAGGCACTTAAGCAAAGTAAGGCACTACAAGCCAAACGCCAAATACTTGCCAAAAATAAAAAAGGCCAAGTGGCAAGTGGCATTCTAGCCTAGTGCCATGCATTTAAGTAGAGTAAGTGGCAACTGGCACTACAAGCCGAACGTCAAATACTTGCCAAAAATAAAAAAGGCCAAGTGGCAAGTGGCATTCTAGTCGAGCGCCAGGCACTTAAGCAGAGTAAGTGGCAACTGGCACTACAAGCTGAACACCAAATACTTGCCAAAAATAAAAATAAAAAAATGCCAAGTGGCAAGTGGCATTCTAGCCGAGCGTCAGGCACTTAAGCAGAGTAAGTGGCAACTGGCACTACAAGCCGAACACCAAATACTTGCCAAAAGTAAAAAAAGGCCAAGTGGCAAGTGGCATTATAACCGAAAGCTAGGCACTTAAGCAAAGTAAGTAGCAACTGGCACTACAAGCCGAACGCCAAATACTTGCCAAAAATAAAAAAAGGTCAAGTGGCATTCTAGCTGAGCGCCAGGCACTTAAGCAAAGTAAGTGGCAACTGGCACTAGAAGCCGAACGCCAAATACTTGCCAAAAATAAAAAATAAAAAAAAGGTCAAGTGGCAAGTGGCATTCTAGCCAAGCGCCAGGCACTTAAGCAAAGTAAGTGGCAACTGGCACTACAAGCCAAACGCCAAATACTTGCCAAAAATAAAAAGCAAAGTGGCAAGTAGCATTCATACACTCAACAACAGTTACTACCAAACGATGCAAAGATAGATATCAGGTATAACATAAATTATCCTTTTCATTCATATTATAAGTTTGAAGATTACGAGGAAGATTACAAAAAAGATAAGTACAATCAAGCTCTGTTTGTCTCTTCATCAACTTGCTCAGCCTCGGTAATCCCCTCACGGTTGTTGGCTGTGATACCCCTCGGATCCGAGACACGGGTTGATCAGGCTTAGGCCCAAACCCAAGGGAATATCAAATAATTAATATTTTAAAAATGAACACAGATGACAAAATGAAATAAGAATAAATATAAATAGCTGAAAGAAAACTAAAATAACATCCTTTAAAGATAAATACTTAAATCTCAATAATCCAAAACCTCTGATAGATTAAACAACTCGGGAATCCTACTCTAGTGGACCCCTAATAATAATCCAAACTGTAATAAAAACAACTGATAGAACATCCAGAAGTAAGCTATGAAGAGAAGTCCTACGTTGTCGGTAGAGTGAGTAGAAATCTCTGCTCAGCACGATCAAGTCTTAAGTCTGGAACTGTCGTGTACCTGAAAAATAGAAGTGGGTCAGACCCACGAACAAGTTCTAACCTACTACAATCCAAGCAGAGACTCGATACGCATATACATCATAACCAACTCAACAATAGCTAATAGTTCGTAAGTATATATATATTCACACTAAAGGACTCTCACTGGACTATAGGTCGGTCTCAACCTGAATAGATGCAACATGCAAAACGCACACGAGGTGGGCATGCGTACCTAAGTCTAACAGGGTACACCTCCAACCATCATAGCCCAACTATGCATCCCAATGCATATACGCTCCCTAACCGTCGATCCTGAGACTCAGGCTTATATCGAGGTACCATAATAATATATTTAAAATCTATCCAAAATCCATAGTAGTGCCGCTCAACGTTTCGTTGCCTTGACACTATGATTCAATAGGAGTTAACTTTTAGTTAATCCATTCCTTAGTTCCAGAGTAGGTAGGACTAAGCGTTTTTGAGCTAATCCCCCTAGTATGCCACCGTCCTATACCGGTGCATACGATACATCCATCCGGTAGTTGACCATACAAAATATATATGTAGAATACAACTATTCTAGGATGTCCACAATTAATAATAATACATTAAGTTTAAGCATCAATGATTCCATAATAAGCATGATAAAATTCTATATATTAATAGGCTTATTTATACTACTTTCCAAGATCCAATAATTGATGATTTATAATATACATGCAAACATCAATTAATCCCTACTAGGCATGGTATAGCAGAGTATATATATACGAACATAACAATTTAGGTCTACTCCAACAACCTCCCATAACTGACAAAACATTTAGTATGTGCAATTGTCAATTTATCCACAACAAGCAAAATTAGAGAGTTATAAACTCACATACTTACACAGGTTTACTAAATAACTGTATTTATATTGTTGAGAATTGCTATGTGAAGCCTCAGCAATTTTAACCCCTTTCACTTCTAAAAACTGTAACTAGTTTAGTTAACCTTACCTATTGTTCAAGTATAAATCCCAACTGATTTACTTTGCATTAGGTTGTTCTCTGAAATCTTTTTAAGCTTTTAAACCATCACTAAACACTCCATTATAGCTTCCAACAAAACCTAAAAATCCCAAAATTCAAGCTCCATAGCCCAAACGGACGCCAAAAAAACCCAGAAAACTAAAAATCTGGAAAGAGCCTGCTCTTCCTCACTTGAAGCCGGCTCCCCACCATGGGGAGCCACCTCCTTGCCTTCTAGAGCCGGCTCCCTCTAAGAGGGAGCCTGCTCTTTCTTTTGGGTAGCCTTCTCCCTTTCGGCTCTTCTCCGTTCTTCGTCTTTTTCACCTCCGGCAGTTCTCTGACGATTTGTCCGTCATACCTACAGTTCCTAGGTGTCCAACCTAAGTCCATTGTGTCCTAGAATTGATGAAACACTCTGTTTAACACTCATCGACAGCTACCCCAAATAATGCAATATGGATACAGAACAAGAAAACTTACAGTTCCTCCATGTCTACTACTTAAGTAAATCAACCGTGAAACTTAAAGCTACTTTAATGTTTTCCCAATGCGTTCCAGAGTTAATTCAGTTCCTTATTCAATAATTCCACATCTGTTTAAAAAAATCATAAATTTCAGCAAGAAAATTCAGACAAACAAACTTACGACTCAGAAAAACACATCAGAGTGAAACACATAAAACATGCCAAACAGATTAAGAATTATATTCCTTTATTCCAGAAGTTACGTTAAGGATGCAAAGAACACGAGTCAACGGAATAGAGTTAGGATTAGAACTTGCCTTACACCGACATCTTCCTAAAATCCTCCAACGAACTCTTTGTTTCCTCTCTGCCTCCACAGGATAACTTACGTTTTGTTTTGTTTTGTTTTAAACCCTAATCCACCGTAACATGCATATTTATAGGCTTAAACATTAAACCTTAATCCATGTATAACTCTAGGTTAAAAATTATGTCAGCTAAATACGTAACTTCTAAAAACTGATAAAAACCTAATTTAACAAATAAAACAGTTAACTTAATCCAATTAAAACAATTAAAGTAAACCAATTAAATAATTAACTTCAATTAAATCAATTAAATTAAAACAATTAAATAATCAAATGCAATTAAATCAAGTCAATTAACACATATGCACTTCAACAATTAAAAATGCAATTTAACCAATAAATTAAATACCAGTACTATCCTTTTGAAATTAGGGGTATTACATTGGCATTCCCTTCCCCATCATTGGTCGCAGCATCTCTGTGAGGGGGGGAGTCTAACTGGATCACCGCCTCATTCTGTTGGGTTCCGCCCTCGGCAGCTAATGCAGATGGAACCACAATGGAGAGAGGAGGAGCGTCCAAAGGTGGAGTAGAAGGAGGGGCAGGAATAACTCCAGACGAGGCAATCTCCAAGCACTCGTCAAAAATGTGCTCGACTGGACTGGAGTCTGGGTCTGTATAAACCCCGGAGGGTCAATCTCAAGCTCTTTGTCAACATCATCTGGCCAGTGCTAGAAATGGTCTGACCTTCAGCTGGAAGACGATTGTTGAAGCCCTCACGGTATCCTTCAGCATACTTGAGGGCCCCGATGCGAGATAAGCGAACATGCAGAGCCATCATCCCACCATTAACCTTGCCAATGACATTAAGCAAGGCATTGTGCTCGTCCAGAGCCCTCTTCTCAAAAGCCATGCGCTCTGATTGTTCGTTATGGAGCAGACGCTGAAGGTTATCTCTTTCGGCGTTGAGCGCTTCGCGCTCAGTGTGCCAGACACTCTTCTCAAGTTGAAGAACGTTCTTTTCATCTTGAAGGGAGTCTACTTCCTTCTTCAGCTTGTCCTTTTCATTCTCAATGTTGTTCAGCTGCACCATCAGTTCAGCGTTCTTGGTGCCCAGGATGTTATTTTCCTTGGTAGCTGCATCAAGGTTGTTAGCGAACTTACGTGCCTTAACATTGCCAGCCTCAACTTGCTTTTGCATGGCCATTATGCCAAATAAAGTCTGGAAAATAATACACAGGCATTAATTAAGCAAGGCAGAACGTATATCCAGAGAAGTTATAAAGTAAGGATATTTTTAAAAAAAGTAACAGAGAGAAGAATTAAGAGTTACCTCCATGGCAGATATAGGGAAGCGGTTGAACACCTCCTTCTGACTCAAAGATTTGGCCACCTCAACGTCCTTGGGAGACCACATATGGTTGTAATAAGCCATAGCGGTGGGGCCATCTTTGAACATGGTTTCGCTTGGCAAAACGACTGACCCGTCTGCTCGGGTGAGCCGGGGGATCAATGGAGCCACCCCGGATGAAGATGAGGTGGCCATGCCAGATCCAGAGGGAGCAGGCACTCTGGGGAAAAGAGCTCTGGGAGCAGGAGCTCTGACTTGAGGTGGAACAAGTATGTTTGGCTTAGAGGTTCGCATCCTCCTTGATAGAGGGATGTCATCGAGACTGCCCTCACTTTGAGGTCTCTTCCCTCATTCCCTGTTTTGAACGAAGGAAGTGGGGTGATAAGTGCTTAAATGCTATACCTTTCAACACCTAAACTAGGGTATTTTAGTCATTGCATCTATCTTATTTTCATGTTTTAGTTCTAATTTATGTTTTTTGTCAATTTCAGGTCAATAAGGTTCAAATGGACTAATTTTGGTTCACTAAAGCCTTTTTGGAGTCAAGCAAAGACATTCAGAAAATGTTCAGAAAATTGCAAAAAGAGGTCGCAGCCCATTGCTTGTATAGTGTGTTTATTCTTCAAAAGCGGTCAATCTCAGGCCTTTGATGATGTTCCCAAAGACGAAGAAGCAAACCAATTAGCCCGGGGCTAAAATGGATCTAAATAAGGCTTAAAAGAAATTTCCAACTCTGGGGATCGATCCCCCAGAGTTGGGGATCTATCCCCGACTATTTATAGAACTAAAAATGCCCTTGGGGGATCGATCCCCAAGGCCCTGGCAGCATTACGGGATTTTGTCTTTTAGGCTTATTTGTTTGTAACTTATGGGCTTTAATAATGTTTGTTACTTAAGGGAAACAAGCCCATTATTTTTAGGGTTAGTTTTTCATTAGTTTTGAGAGGGTTTTACTTTATTTTTTTATTAAGAAGTTTTATTTATGTATTGATATATTCTCTCTGAAAAACACGAAGAAGAAAAAAAGCTAGGATTCTTGGAAAAAGCACAGAGAAGAAGAAAAATTCAGAGAAGATGAAGTAGATGATGGAACTTGTTCTATCTTCAACTCCATCAATCATGAGTGACTGATTCTTCTACTTAGGGTTGGATAAACCCTAAGCATCTAACCTATGCTCTCTCTTTTCATACTTTTTGGGGATTTAGTATGTAATTATTGTATAGGCTTGAAATATATGAATCAATTCTTCCAAATGTTTATTTGTGTTAATCATATATTGTCTTATGTGTGGTTGATGAATAAACAAGTTTTACACTTAAATTCTTTGTAAATTGATTCTTATGATGTCTATACCTGGTGATATTTAGCTGTAATTGTGAATCAATTTGATGGATATTGCTTATACTAGATGGATTGCTCTACACAATTAGGTTAATTTCTTATTTAATTAGTTAATTTCATGTTTAGTTAGTTTAATTTAAGGTTAATTAGTTAAATTGCAATTTAATTCCTAGGTAAGTAAATCATCCATGCCTGTGTTTGAAATCCATGCTTATTGTCACAATTGCATTATCCTCTAGATTAATGTGTGTTGAAATTGCAACTTGAATTGATAAATTATACTTTGAATTGGTGAATTGCACTACACTTAGTTTAATTGTCGTTAAGTAGTTGATTCATGCTTGAAATTGATGGTTTACACTTTTCATTGCGGTTGTTAGCCACATTTAGATTACACATTATTATTTCCCCAATTAGTTGAAAGTGAGTGAGTTAGGGAATGTGCTTAGTGGTGAATCCTACACCCTAAGTCTCTTTCCAATCTTTTAAACTCTACTCTTTATTTGCATCATTTAGCTTAAAATTAGTCTAATCACAAAACCAAACCTTTTTAGCAATCACATAAGCACTAAAGTAGAATTCAATTCTGGAAAACCTATAAATGTTTAGATCTCTTGGGACGATCCCTGCTCACTTCATACTCCATAGTATAAGTATTTAGTGGTTTTATAAATTTTAAAATATGGTACCCACTTGACATTATTTCTAAACCTAATGTGTTATGCATTATTTTGTGAACACGCTTGGTCGCACCATAATTTTGGCGCCGTTGCCGGGGATCGAACGGTTTTAAAGAATTGAATTAGACATTAGTTCTTTGTTGATTGTTTACTTTTAAGTCATTTTAATTTTTTTTTTATTTTCTCATTTGATTTGTCAATTAGGTACTTGAAGGAAAATGGAGCAAACGCTGGACTTGGAAGCAATTAAAAAAATTTTGAAGTTGCTTAAGGACCATTTGTAAGTTTCTCTTTAATTTTTGTACTTAATTGTTTACTGTCTTGCATGCTTTGGACAGCCGAAGTGGAGGCTTAATTTGAATTGTTTTATTTTTAAGTCCAAGCATACCTTCTTGTAGAAGGCATCGGCCCGTGTGGAGGCATTTATTTGTTTTAAGTGCATTGATATTATTGAGGAATTTGGGAACATCGTATATGGAGGTTGAAATATTGAAGTGTTGGTGTGTTGACTTATCCTAGTGCATGCATAGTCGTAGATCACTTAATCATCCTCTTGCTCCTGTAAATCAAAATCTCAAAGTTTTCCTTCGGCATTTAAGAGGTAGTACTAGGGATAGTCATCCTAATTTTCCAAAATTTGATTTTTCATCACCTTTAATGGAAGACCCAATAGATCCAATTGAAGATCCCATTGTAGATCTTGGTCGTGTGGATCATAACAGTGTGCACCACCCACCACAAGTTCATATTGTGGATCCTCAAGGTGTGCATCCATCCTTGGGAATGCTACGACCAATCAATTTTGCGGTGCAACAACCTAATCTAGGGATGCCAAAGCCAAATGTTGTTCCCCCAATTAGTGAGCAACAACAACAATATGTTCAAATGGCATACCCTCAACAAGGTCAAATGGCATATCATCAGCAAGGTCAAATGCCATATCCTCCTCTCAATCCTCTCAATCCTCCAATGGTCCTTAGGGATCGTTACACTCCAAATTAATATAATGCACCCACTTGCATTCAATTGTCAAATTTTCGTACTTATCATTATAAGATTGAGGCTTCCACCATTAACATGTGCCCCCTTTTCTATGGGTTAAGCACTGAAGAGCTTTATAAACATTTAGATGAGTTCTTGGAAGTTTGTTCCACCGTGAAAATCACGGATGTTCCAGAAAAAGTCCTTAAAATGAAGCTTTTCCCTTTCACTCTTCGGGATAAAGCTAAATATTAGTTTAATAACTTGCGGCCAAATATAATCACCTCTTGGGCACAATTGCAATAAGAGTTCCTAAAGAAGTATTACCCCGCAAGTCTAACCGATGCCATGAGAACTTCCATTCGTGAATTTAAACAACAAGAAGGAGAACCCTTCATGAAACATGGGAACGTTTGAATGACTTGCTGTGGAAGTGTCCACATCATGACATTCATAAGTGGCAATTAGTTCAATGTTTCTTCTCAAGTTTATCCTGTAATGACCTGAATTTTTCGGATAAATTTTTTCCGTTGTCTTTTCCCTTCTGAGTTTGGTTTCTTGTTGATTAGTGTCATCTCGAGTGCTCTGGAGTGATTTTTGAGATTCTTTTCTGTGGATTGACAACTTCCTTTGAGGACCGAGTCATTCCCACATTTTTTGTTTTTCGATACTATTCACTTTTTGTCTTTTTCCCTATTTCGTCTTTTCCTTGTTTGTCACTCTGTTTGCATAACAACACTTCTTGTGTTTAGAGTTGGGTTCTGACTTCACGTATCTTCATTCTTAATGATTTCTATGAGATACATATTTTTACTTTCGTGAGAAAGTACTCTGGTTGCTCCCGATGTCCATAGGGGCATAAATGCATTGTTCTTTGGAAACATTTCCTTTTCTTGGGGTGTTTTCATAAATATCTTTTGAACATAATTTATTTTAGGGGTATCTAAGAAAATATCTTTTGGAAGATATTTTCATTCTGGGGCAGTTTCGCAGTTTTCACTTTTTGGAGGGGTCATTGTGCAATTAATGAAAGTTATTGCTCAATGCCTTGTTTTGAGCCTGGATCCTTGTATGGGATTCATTTTCACATTTCGTCGAGTCGTGGACTCTTGGAATTTCCTCCTGGACGATGTTTTCCAGTTTCAGGGTTTTTGGCCCCGGTTTGCGCCAAATTTGTTTTGGGCATAACTCTCTGCTCGGGACTTGGTTTTTGACGTCGTTTCTTCCGTTATTTATTTTTTCTCATTTGTAATCTTTTTTGTTTATAGAGTTTCGCCGTTTGAGTGCGTCTGCTCAGATTTCACTTTTCAGGACCCGGCGGGGCCCCGTTCAGGGCACTTTTTAAGTTTTTCTATAAATAGGGGGTCTTTAGTGAAAAAATCAGATTTCACTCTCTCTCTCCCCTCTCTTGGCCGGATCTCATGGCAGCCATGGCTGCCATCTTCTCTCTCTTCTTTTGAGCTTCCTCTCCTCACTAAAAAGTGGTGATGCCTTTATGTTTATTGTTCCCCTTGGCAAGGCCTTCGATTCCAATCGATTGGAATCTCGTTTTGGCCATTTTTTGAGTTTGGGTTTGAAGTCAAGTTGTTTTTTTGATGGGGCTTCCATGGGGGGTTATGATCACCGTGTTGTCCCTGACAAAACCTAGAAGTTTCGTAGGATTCGGAGCCGTTCCATTTTGGTGGGGATTTGAGATTTCATCTTAAATGGAGGTAGGGAATGTTTTAGGCTTTTGTGTGTTTTGTATTGAGTGTTTAACATGATTATACAACTTATATGTGTGCCTTGTATCAAATCTAGAAAGTTAGTAATTTTTAATTCTTTGTATAAGATTTAAAATTCATGATGATATATAACCTTGATTTGAATTGTGGCATGGTAGAAAATCTTTTTTTAATATATTGGTTAACATATATTAAATTTGGATTAATTAAATAAGAATTGCTCTTTTTCATTAATATTTATCTTTTGTGAAAGATTAAAGTTCATGGCTATATCTTGCATGAAATTGAGTTGTATTATGCTTTTAAATTGAGTTTTGGCATGTTTGTTAACATACTTTAATTTGAGAGCATTTAGTTGAGTTTAAAAATTTAGAGACTTTAATTAAGAGAATTAATTAAAATCTAATTTTGTGGTTTCATGGGCCTAATTAAGCTTTTGTGTGAATATATGTAATGACCATGATATGTCTAATAGCATATATTAAATTGGGGCCAATTGGGAATGATTTGAAATCTAGAGAGTTTAATTATTTTGATGTAATTAGATTCTATCTTGTTTATCCATGGATTTGATCATGTTTTAGAAGGTGCTTCTATTTTAAGATCATAGATTTAGACTTGTGAAGTATTCACTTGATTGTGTTATATGCATTGAAGGGCATTGTTGTTAAATTTATATTCATGAGAGTATGTTTCTAATATGAATATATTGTTGGCTTGTGATTTCTTAGCATTATGGATATGAAATGCTTATTATGCACAATTGAAAGTTATATTGCTAACTTGTTACTATGTAGTAGTAATATGTATAAGTTATGAACTTGTTTGGCTTATTTTGGGATCTTGAAACATTGTTGAGTTGAGATGGCTAGGGTTTGGCTCTAGTACGGGGACATGAGTCCTCTAAGTCATTGAGATAGTGCGCATTTAGGGTGGTCTTCCCTGCAGGTTAGTGCCCGGAATAACCATTGAGGTCTCAGCAGAATTCGGAGCGTAATGTCCAAGTCTTCCACTATTTGTTTTCGCGTTCAATTCCAAGTTGACAATCATGTTTACCTTGTTGACTTGTGGTTTTGGCTATTGGCGATTTTGATGTTGTTAAGTACATCCATACTAAATTGATATATTTAACTTGAAGTATAAATGTACAAGGTAAATGCCCAAAATGGCAAAATACAAACAAAGGACTCACCATAGAGTCCAGCCCACATTTCAGGAGAGCAAACCAAGCCCAGCCCACAGTTGACAAAAAATAATCCCCCTAGACTAATCTTATTTCTCCCAACGTAACACCCGTGTGCAGAGAAGAGAGGCAGAGCCTCCAAATTTTTAATTTTACTAGTGTGTGTGTGTGTGTGTGTGTGTGTGTGTGTGTGTGTGTAGATGTATGTATACAATACATACACACCGACAAAGTTCGATCACACTGACAAGTCAACCTAATGTTGGTCTCCAAAGGGTTCAACTATTCTCATTAACTACTTAATCCACGTGTGATTGAATTAAATAGTGCAAAGTAAGGATATCCATGCAAGGAAAGTTTTATTTGCTCCGGTACTCAAATATAACATAAAGAAAATCAAAGCCAAATAGTATGATATATATATGGTTAGTAATTTTTAAATTGCTGGTTTACTCTTTTAATTGATTAATTATATAAAAAATAATAAAATTTATGTTTGGTCTCAATTACGGATCATCATCATAAAACTTATCTCAAAAATAAAAATAAAAAAAAGGGAAAGATTGATTTGGTTGGACTATCATCTTAGAATGTGTAGACCCTAAAATCGGCTCCTAAGATCCGATCTTAAATTGATGTGAAACGGGCGTGCCAAAACCACTTGGGTGGTTCGATTGTGGATTGTCAACTTTAGTCCCTTTGAGAAAGTTGACTCTCGATGCGAGGAAAAAAGGAACAAATAAATTCTCTTTTGGGTTCAAAAATGCATTAGTTAAAAGGACTTTCCGTAAACAATTTATAGTAACGTAACAAGAGAATAGAAAAGGGAAGAAATAGATAAAGAAAGTGATAGGGAGAAAAGATAAGGAGAAAGAGATATGGGGAGAGAAATAGAAAAAGACTGAAATAGAGAGAAAGATAAAGATAGCAAGGATGCTTTTTGAGGAAAGTGCTTGAGAAAGCAAACAAAATAATAATAAGGATTCTGAGGGTGCTGGACCTCTTACAAAGCATGCCTATAGCATTATTTATAGAAAACTACGTAAAACAAATTCCTATATGCAAGCATTTTACTTGCATTACAACTCTATCACATAACTAACTACTAAATTCAAATCAAATTTATCGATAGCCTAATTATTAAACTAAAACAAACTAAGTTACTGATAAAGTATACTTAGCTAACCTTAACCAAAAGACAAAACTGCAAATTGGAATCCTTATCCATTTTCAAATTCATCCCAATCCTTACACGTTAGTTACGCTAGTTTCCTTCAAAACCCATGTTACAATCAGCCCATCTATCAAACCAACTCCTTGCCAAACAACAATTCGAGTCCCACCTTGCAATACAACCAATTCCTTACCAAACCATAATTCGGTCTCCACCTATTTCCATTGTTTAACCCAACAACGCATGCCTACAGCCCAATATCTTTAATAACCCAAATACCTTTATGGCCCAAACACCAAAATGGCCCAACTACCAAAATGGGTGTCAACAATGCCCCCTAATTTTGGTAGCCATTTTAACCCTTCGGCTTCCAAAATTCAAACAACACCCATTATGTTAAAACATGAATGCACCATATAATCTCCTATGAATCATGATTATTGGGACTTCCAAAAACTGCCGTATGCACTAACCTATCCTTTTAGCCATTAATAATACGGCTGACCCTTTGATATTCCTCTACTTCATGTCTCTTTCTTATTCACGAAAACCAAACGCTTCTTCTCAAATCAAACTTGCTTCTACCAAAGTACTCTGCTCCCAAAATTTCTCTGCAACTTCATCTTTTCCTTCCTTCAATCATGGCTTCAAAACTACCAAAACAGAGCGATCTGAATTTGGAATCCCCTTTCCCAGAGGCAACATCACATACCCAAATTACTAAATCAACGATCAAAACACTAGACCATAACGAATTGGATATTACTACGTTGATTGATGTCTCTAAAAATGCTAAGGGGCTTGGCCCAGCATTTTTGAACCGATTTCCTCCTTCTCTATCACCGATTTATCCACAGGCCGAGCAACATCTCCCTTTTTCTAAACCTCTTTACGTGACAGCAGAAGGGGACAGACCTACCCTTTCCGTCAGAAATTGGCATCCGCCAATACTCCAATGGAACGAGTGGGTGGATCGTGTGTCTACTACGAAAGGAGATCAGTGGAAAAGGATGGGTATCTTTGACCTTATCCATCTCAGTAAGATTCTTCTTCCCTTTGACCGAGCTTTATTCTTTGCCTCTCTACACTTTTGGTCCCCCATGACCAATTCACTACACTTGCACTGCGGCTTGATGTCCCCCACATTGAGGGATGTCTGCTTTTTAACTGGTTTAAAACCCGAAGGGGATGAGATCAACTATCTCCTTTATGATGAAGACACTTCCTTTTATTTGCCAGAGCAAAAAGGATCTAAACCCTTTATACAGTCGCATGGCCCATTTTTAAAAGAAATGTTGGGGGAAAAGGGAACAGAAGTAGACGAACAAGAGCACATAGGTTTCTTGTTGTTGTGGCTGTGTAGGTATTTACTGTGTGTGAGACGGCCCAAGTTTTTCAACCCGGTACGTCAGTGATGAACCAAAAGATGACCCGATAACGGATCCGAAATGCGGAAGCAAAAGACAAAAAAAACGGTCTCTAGAGATACAACATGGCTCTAAGACACCAATATAACCCCCAACGAGGTGACGGAACCCAAAGGAATCAAATGGGGAAGCAAAGTTTCAAAAATGAACAAGAATGAACCTAGGGGAAAAATCATCATTTCTAGCTTAAAAATGGGTGCCACCGAGCACACCATTGGAAATAAAACGAAAAATTAATGAATTTAAACTCAAGAATCACTTGATTCGGAGTCCGGATGAAGAAGATATGGCTAACGGAAGAAGAAGGGGCAAAACGGTCAAAAAGTGCCAACCCTAGATCATCTAACCGGTTACCAAGCCTTCCTAACCAGTTAGGAGACCAAAAAACTCGACCAAAACACTGCCCAAGCACATGTAACCGGTTACCAAACTTCTCGTAACTGTTTACATGTGAAGGAGGCAGAATGGGCAGCAAGAAATTCTGGCAGCAGGGGTTTTTCCCCAAAAAAATGGAAATTTGAGGGCCTAGATGACATTTTTTGGAAAAACTCAAAGAAGAAACCCCCATCAAAATCGAGTTTTCTATGTGAATTACAAAAAAAATTGAAAAATACACACTGTGAAATGCCCAAAATGCCCTCCTAAAAACACTGGTCCAGGGGGTCCAAAAAGCTGCTAAATGGAAAAAACAGAAACTGGATTTCAGGATCGATTTCCGATACCAAGACGACATTTTTTGGAAAAACACGAAGAACAAACCCCCCCTAAAATCACATTTTCTATTTGACCATGTAAAGAAAGGAATTTATTTCAAAAAGAAAATTTCTAAAATACCCTTAGGTCAACAAAAGCGTAAAATGAGTCCGTAGGAGGCTCATTTCACCAAAGAAGAAGCTTTGCCTGGAAACGACTATGCACGCAAACGTAACTTACCTAATAAGATGTGCTACAATGGTCCATGGCCAAAAAATATGGCCGATACAAAATATGACCCCCCAACGGCCAAAATGCCATAAATGAAGTTTGAAATGAAAACTTGGAATTAAAAATCATGAGATGGTTTCAAAATGCTGTTTGGCCCTTGGTCACACTTCATACATGGTGAATGAATACTAATGGAAGAATCAAAATGGAATTCCCACACCCAATGCAAACATGGTGAATCAAAAACTCAATATTTTTCAATACTTTCATAATATTCCATAAAGTCAAAAATTACATAAGATACAAATTACATGTCATTGGCCTCCGGCCTCATCTCATACATGTCCAATACATTGTAAAGAGTGTACTCATGTACACATTACATATAAGGAATCAAATGTACACATGTTGACATATAAGACTACAATTGGCATTCTAAGCCAACCATCACAAAAATGGAAGTCTCCAAGTCCACAAACCATCCAAGCATAATGAAGACCTCAACTTTGATTCTTGTACCTGAAATATACCCCAGTATCGTAGGGGTGAGTAACATAAAGCTACTCGTAGGAAACGAGCATGCATCGACCTACGTTTTACAAGTTTGGATGATTTAATTATTGTGATTCATTCCACCTAACGTCTACGTCAAAGGTGAGACTAAAGGAGCATCCTAGCTACCTAAGATCATTTCTAGCATCAATCACCTTATTCATGCAATTTTAGCAACATAGGATCATGCTTACATAAAGCAACAACATAGGAGCATGCTTACACAAAGCAACAACATATAGATTCTCAAGGTTATCAACTTGAAGTCTAAAATGCAACATAAACTAAATATAACAATTTAGCATAATTAGAATATCTAATACCATACATCAAGACATAGATTCTCTAGGTTATCAACTAGAAATCTAAAAGAATGAAATCAACTAAATATATCAATTTAGTATTGATGTACTTAACAACAGCAAATCGCCAATAGCCAAAACCACAAGTCAACAACGTAAACATGATTATTAACTTAGAATTGAATGCGAAAACAATCAGTGGAAGACTTGGACATCACGCTCGAAATTCTGCCGAGACCTCAATGGTTATTCCGGGCACTAACCCGCAGAGAAGACCACCCTAAGTGCGCACTATCTCAATGACTTAGGGGACTCATATCCCCGTACTAGAGCCAAACCCTAGCCATCTTAACTCAACAATGTTCTAAGATTCCAAAATAAGCTAAGTAAGTTCATAACTTATACATATTACTACTACATAGTAACAAGCTAGCAATATAACTCTCAATTGTGCATAATAAGCATTTCATATCCATAATGCTATGAAATCACAACCCAACAATATATTCATATTAGAAACATACTCTCATGAATATAAATTTAACAACAATACCCTTCAATACATATAACACAATCAAGTGAATACTTCACAAGTCTAAATCCATGATCTTAAAATAGAAGCACCTTCTAAAACATGATTAAATCCATGGATAAACAAGATAGAATCTAATTACATCAAAATAATTAAATTCTCTAGATTTCAAATCATTTCCAATTGGCCCCAATTTAATATATGCTATTAGACATATCATGGTCATTACATATATTCACACAAAAGCTTAATTAGGCCCATGAAACCACAAAATTAGATTTTAATTAATTCTCTTAATTAAAGTCTCTAAATTTTCAAACTCAACAAAATGCTCTCAAATTAAAGTATGTTAACAAACATGCCAAAACTCAATTTAAAAGCATAATACAACTCAATTTCATGCAAGGTACAACCATGAACTTTAATCTTTCACAAAAGATAAATATTAATTAAAAAGAGCAATTCTTATTTAATTAATCCAAATTTAATATATGTTAACCAACATATTAAAACAAGATTTTCTACCATGCCACAATTCAAGTCAAAGTTATATATCATCATGAATTTTAAATCTTATACAAAGAATTAAAAATTACTAACTTTCTAGATTTGATACAAGGCACATATATAAGTTGTATAATCATGCTAAACACTCAATACAACACACACAAAAGCCTAAAACATTCCCTACCTCCATTTGAAATGAAATCTCAAATCCCCACCAAAATAAATCAGCTCCGAATCCGACGAAACTCCTAGGTTTTGTCGGGGAGAACACCACGAACATGAATCCCAAGGAAGCCCCATCAAAAACACAACTTGACTTCAAACTCGAACTCAAGAAATGGCCAAAACGAGATTCCAATCGGTTGGAATCGAAGTGCTCGTCGAGGGGAACAATAAACACTAAGGCATTAAGGTATTTCGTTGAAGGGAAGAAGCTTAAAAGAAGAGAGAGAAGATGGCAGCCATGGCTACCTCTAGATCCGGCCAAGAGAGAGGAGGGAGAGAGCAAAAATCTCATTTTTCACTTAAAGG
Source organism: Cornus florida (assembly GCF_030987335.1). Taxonomy (NCBI): domain Eukaryota; kingdom Viridiplantae; phylum Streptophyta; class Magnoliopsida; order Cornales; family Cornaceae; genus Cornus; species Cornus florida. Next base: position 84,572,994 of record NW_026775577.1, on the reverse strand, counting down.
CCCCATATTTATAGAAAAACTCAAAAAGTGTCCTGAACGGGCCCCGCCGGGTTCAAAAAAGTGAAATTTGAGTAGACGCGCTCAAACGGAAAAAATCTATGAACAAAAAAGATTTCAAATGAGAAATTATGAATAACGGAAGAAACGACATCAAAAACTGAGTCCCGAGCAGAGAGTTATGCCCAAAACAAGTTTGGCGCAAACTGGGGCCAGAAACCCTGAAACTGGAAAACATCGTCCAGGAGGAAATTCTAAGAGCCCATGACTCGACGAAATGTGAAAATGAATCCCATACGAGGATCCAGGCTCAAAACAAGGCATTGAGCAATAACTTTCATTAATTGCACAATGACCCCTCCGAAAAGTGAAAACTGTGAAACTGCCCCAGAATGTAAATATCTTCCAAAAGATATTTTCTTAGATACCCCTGAAATAAAATATCTTCAAAAGATATTTATGAAAAAGAATTCAAGAAAAGAAAAAGTTTCCAAAGAACTTTGCATTTATGCCCCTATGGACACCGAGAGCAACCAGAGTACTTTCTCACAAAAGTAAAGATACGTATCTTATAGAAATCATTGGGAATGAAGATACGTGAAGTCAGAAACCAACTCCGAACACAAGAAGTGTGGTTACACAAACAGAGTGACAAATGAGGAAAAGACGAAATAGGGAAAAAGACAAAAAGTGAATAATATCGAAAAACGAAAAATGTGGGAATAACTCGGTCCTCAAAAGAAGTTGTCATTCCACATCAAAGAGTCTCGGAAATCACTTCAGAGCATTCGAGACGACACTAATCGACAAGAAATCAAACTCAAAAAGGAAAAGACAACGGAAAAAAATTATCCGAAAAATCCGGGTCATTACAACCTTCCCACCTTAAAGGGATTTCGTCCCCGAAATCCAGCCAACGAAACAGAAAGCAAAACCAAGATAACTACAGAGTACAACTCTGAGTATCCCTCACAACGCGCTACACCAGCGACCTCAAAGCTGAAACGAAACCCCCAAACTAATGTCATTTGCACCCACGTGCTCACGACAAGACAACCTTTTAAGGGAAAAGTGACTGTATGGCCACACGATAAGTCTGAACTCACACACAAAACCCCTAAGGTCAGACAAAAGAACGGAAAACAACAACCGTAAGTGTCCCTTCTGACAAACCATCATAAAGAACCAAAAACAACCACCAAAAGAACTCCAAGATAACCACATATCAAATCAGGGTACATACCAAATACAACGTGACAATACGAATAGTGACCAAAACCCACCCATGACGTACTCAAATGTGTGGTAGCAATGACAGTATCTAGTGCCCGCCCACACTTACTCGTCAATAAGGTAGCATCGACAACAATTAGTACTCGCCCACAACACACAACTTATACTGTAGTATGACAGTATAAGGCACTAGTTCATAACCTGCCCCCCACTAGGTCTACCCATGGAACCTGTCGATACAAATGACATTAATGTCAAAAATGATCATTGCCAAAAGCGCTACGGAGACCAACATTTTGTGAGAGTTGAGATATGGTCCAAAGATGTCTGGCCAGACCATCCTGGCCAATCCCAAAACTCCGATAACAATGTTATAGGTACCGCTATGCTTAAGGCCTTAAATCCTCAATACAACAAAACCAACATCTCTAATGTCTCAAAATACCCCTATTAACAACATTAATCAGGAATCCAAAACCTGACAAGCAAATCAACGCCTACAGAAATCAAAACGAACCTCATAATAAGACATTTCATCGAAAGTCCTTCATATCTCCCTGAAACAGATCAACTACAAGACTACACCGTAATCAAACATCAGATCCACATCCCTATTATGGATAACTAAATCCTCAAAATATAAATCCACCAAGTGGTACATATATCAAAATGTTAACAACCAAGGTCACAAGATGAATCTCTCAAAACCATGCTTGGCAACACCAAGCTAAATCAAAATTCTTCAATTTCTATCAATCCATAAACAACCAATGGAACTACGATTCCTCAAAACTATGCCTAGCCATAACTAGGATGAGAAACTCCACAACAAGCCATATCCAACAGCAATCCTCCAAAACTTCTCCTAGAAGTTAACCACATCCAGGTCTCTAAAACAGAAAAAAGTCTCCAAAAGACATTCTCAAAAGAGCATCAAGCTCACCTCTCGAATCAAATGAATCCTCAATGGTAGGGACACAAGTCCCACAAAATGATCTCACACAAATCAACTCACTCTAAGCACCACAGCCGTCAACAACCACGGTAAAAACTCCCCAAGGGAAGACACGAAAGAAAGGGAACCACCAGTCCTAAAAAGGACAACTCCATGACTCCATCTCTGTAACAAAAGACAACAAGGCCAAAAACTTCACCCCCTATATAGAAGTAAGTCGACCAAAATCTAACAAATCCTCACCAAGGACTCAAGACAACGATGGTGACCCTCACGGATCAGTTAACCCCAAAACTGTTCACAATGCAAGGAAGAGAAGAGACTCACTCAATGTGAAGTCCCTTACTCGAACCAAACACGAAACCATTGTGGAAATTCGCATACACGCTACGTGCGACCGAGGGAAAACAAAAGGGAATACCAACCTGGAAGTCATGCATATGACAAAGAATGCAACTACCAGAAAGAAAATCTACTCGCATAGGTAAAAACCAAAGATACATGTGGCACGTCTCCACGTAAGCACAAAAATTATGTCAGTAAAATACAGTAACAACATGGCATCTCTAAGCATATAAAGAAGGCATGCTAATGCCACACAACAAGAAGGCAAATGTGGATATACCTCCACCTACTCATGCATCAAAATATCATAAATCATACTACTAACATGATAGTAAACGAAACTGCATAAGACAACATGATACAATAATGAACCCTATGGACATTGTGTCCTAGAGTGTCTAAGAAAAGAAAGGACAATTTTGAGTCATAAACTATCTCCAAAACCAATGCGACAACAACCTGTCTCAAAGCAAACGTGAGCCTTTACCACAACGGTAAGACTCTAACAATCCATCTCCGAATCTAGAGGTGACACTACAAGCGACACTAACAGTGCAGTGCTCTCACTATCCGTAACATCAATCAATCGACTTGATCCCAAAAGCGTCATCACGCAAGAACTCCTCAAGGAAAATGGTAACTACAACCATATTAATAACAACCAAATCAATCACTATGACTGATCTCCAAAAAAACCATCATCATCATCGATCAAAAGGACAACGCCTATCAAAACAAAACCAACATTGATTCCATCCAAACTGTACTTGTAGCTCGCCAGTACGGTAGCATGACAGTGCCATGCACCCGCCCACAAACGTACCCGCCCACGAAAAAACGCAAGTTCCAGAGGAATCATCCTGAACAATCAAGGATCCTAAGAGGTCCATAACCTCATCATGGCCCAAAACCAACAAATCCACCACTACGGTAACGCCAAATGACTCATCTCACAAGAGCCTAAACAAAAGGTGACCATCCACCTATCTCAAAACCAATGCTAGGTCGACAACAACCTATACCACAACGAGACTGTGACTACAATCACCATTAACCTCAACTCGTGCCTCAATGACCAATCCCGTGCCATGCCAAATATGCAACACAATTATGCATATACAAATCTAATCTAGCATACATCATATGTCATGCTCTTTACGGAAGAATTAAATCATGCTTAAACAAACGGCATACTACATATACCACATAAGCACATAAACATCTTATCAAACCAAAATATGTTAACATAAAGCATATAAGCACATAGAGCATGGTAACAAAAGCATGATGTGCACCCAAAACCTGTCGTCCAAAGGTTTTCGAACCTAGGAGCTCTGATACCACTTGAGATGGCCCAAGTTTTTCAACCCGGTGCGTCAGTGATGAACCAAAAGATGACCCGATAATGGATCCAAAATGCGAAAGTAAAAGGCAAAACAACGGTCTCTAGAGATACAACATGGCTTTAAGACACCATTATGACCCTCAACGAGGTCACAGAACCCAAAGGAATCAAATGGGGAAGCAAAGTTTCAAAAATGAACAAGAATGAACCTAGGGAAAAAAATCATCATTTCTAGCTTAAAAGTGGGTACCACCGAGTACACCATTGGAAAGACAACGAAAAATTAATAAATTTAGACTCAAGAATCACTTGATTCGGAGTCCGGATGAAGAAGATATGGCTAACGGAAGAAGAAGGGGCAAAAGGTTAAAAAGTGCAAACCCTAGATCATTTAACCGGTTACCAAGCCTTCCTAACCGGTTAAGAGACCAAAAGACTTGACCAAAACACTGCCCAAGCACATGTAACCGGTTACCAAACTTCTCGTAACCGTTTACATGTGAAGGAGGCAAAATGGGCAGCAAAAAATCCTGGCAGCAGGGGATTTTTCGGAAAAAATGAAAATTTGAGGGCCTAGATCACATTTTCTGGAAAAACTCAAATAAGAAACCCCCCTCAAAATCAAGTTTTCTACGTGACTCACCAAAAAAATTTAAAAAATACGCACTGTGAAGTGCCCAAAATGCCCTCCAAAGAAAACTGGTCCAAAGGGTCCAAAAAGCTGCTAAATGGAAAAAAACAGAAGCTGAACTTCGGGATGGATTTCCGATGCTAAGACAACATTTTCTAGAAAAACACGAAGAATAAACCCCCCCCCCCCCCCCCCCCCCCCCCAAAAAAATCACATTTTCTATTTAACCATGTGAAGAACGGAATTTATTTTCCAAAAAAAATTCCCAAAATACCCTTAGGTCAGAATATGCAACAAAAGTGTAAAATGAGTCCGTAGGAGGCTCATTTCACCAAAGAAGAAAATTTGCCCGAAAACGACCATGCACACAAACGTAACTTACCTAGTAAGATGTGCTACAATGGTTCATAGCCCAAAAATATGGCCGATACAAAATATGACCCCCCAACGGCCAAAATGCCATAAATAAAGTTTGAAATGAAAACTTGGAATTAAAAATCATGAGATGGTCTCAAAATGCCGTTTGGCCCTTGGCCACACTTCATACATGGTGAATGAATACTAAAGGAAGAATCAAAATAGAATTCCCACACCCAATGCAAACATGGTGAATCAAAAACTCAATATTTTTCAATACTTTCATAATATTCCATGAAGTCAAAAATTACAAAGGATACAAATTACATGTCATTGGCCTCCGGCCTTATCTCATACATGTCCAATACATCGTAAAGAGTGTACTCATGTACACATTACATATAAGGAATCAAATGTACACATGTTGACATATAAGACTACAATTGGCATTCCAAGCCAACCTTCACAAAAATGGAAGTCTCCAAGTCCACAAACCATCTAAGCATAATGAAGACCTCAATTTTGATTCTTGTACCTGAAATATGCCCCAGTATCGTAGGGGTGAGTAACATAAAGCTACTCGTAAGAAATAAGCATGCATCGACCTACGTTTTACCAGTTTGGATGATTTAATTATTGTGGTTCATTCCACCTAACGTCTATATCAAAGGTGAGACTCAAGGAGCATCCTAGCTACCTAAGATCATTTCTAGCATCAATCACCTCATTCAAGAAATTTTAACAACATAGGGTCATGCTTACACAAAGTAACAACATAGGAGCATGCTTACACAAAGCAACAACATATAGATTCTCAAGGTTATCAACTTGAAGTCTAAAATGCAACATCAACTAAATATAACAATTTAGCATAATTAGAATATCTAATACCACACATCAAGACATAGATTCTCTAGGTTATCAACTAGAAATCTAAAAGTGTGAAATCAACTAAATATATCAATTTAATATGGATGTTGTGATGGCCCAAGTTTTGTAAACCCGGTGCGTCAGTGATGACCAAAAGATGACCCGATAACGGATCCGAAATGTGGAAGCGAAAGGTGAAACAACAGTCTCTAGAGATACAATGCGTCTCTAAGACACCAATGTGACCCTCAATGAGGCCACAGAACCCAAAGGAAAACAAATGCAGAAGTGTCGTTTCAAAAACGGACAAAAAGGAACCTAGGGGCAAAGTGGTCATTTTGTAAAAAAAATTGATTAAAGTGCTATTGAGCACACCACTGGGAAGATAACAAAAAACTAATCGAGATGGACTCAAGAATTGCATGATTCGGAGTCCGGACGAAGGAGAAACGACAAAACAAAGAAAAACGAGCAATAAAGCAAAAACGGTAAACTGGTAATTATCCAGAAATATTCAAGTGTAACCGAGTACACCGTTGGATATAAAATAAAAAATTAATCAATTTCAAAAAGAAATTCACTTGATTTGGAGTCCGGATGAGGGAGAAAGGTTAAAAACAAAATCGACGTCGCGGCGGCCCGACGAAGGCCGTGACAGCTATAGTGCCGTCAACCCACTACTGCTGCAATTGAGAGTAAAAACGGACATTTAAATGGCCTTTTTTGGAAAAACTCAAAGAAGAAACCCCCCCTAAAATCAAGTTTCCTACCCCGATCGCAGACGGAAACAAACAAAATGCATTGTAAAATGTCCAAAATACCCTCAATAAAATCAGGTCTAAAGGTCAAAAATCGTTCCAAGCTACTGCACAAAGAAAGGAAATGGGGCTTCGGAAGGTTTTTAAATTGCCTAAATTGAAAATACAATCTTAAAATACACCCACAAGACCCCTGGAAGTTTCGGATCGGTCGTCACACTTTTCAAAAAAAAGTCAATGAATAGTACCAAGTACATTTGTACTAAAGTTGGCAAAAACCTGGCAGCAATGATTTTTCAGAAAAAAAATAGATTTTTGACGGACAATATGGCATTTTCTGGAAAAACACAAAGAAGAAACCTCCCTCAAAATTGAGTTTTCTACATGACTCGCTTAGAAAAATGAAAAAAACACATTTTGAAATACCCGAAATGCCCCTGGAACAGAATAGGGTAAAACTCCCTAAAAATGCTACTTAGAGTCTTTGTTTCATCAAGGATGGTGTTGTTTGCCAAAGTGAGCATGCAAGCATATGTAATGTGATAAAATAGATGTGTTGCAATGGCCCATGGCCTCATGGCATGTCATATGCAAAATAGAACCCTTCAATGCATTAATCCACATATCTTCCATAGGCAACAATGAAGTTCAAAGTTAGCATACATTTCACATAAGTGTCTTTGACCCTTGGCCTCATTACAACCACATTCTAAGAGTGTCAAAAGGTGCACTTAAGTGTACATTACATAACTTAGACAATAAGTACAAGTTTTATCAAAGTAAGCAAAAGTAGGACAAGATATGCTAACATATGCAAATTCTATGTCATCAAAATACTTCAAGAACTCTAGTAAGTCCAAGAATGCTGTGCATCCCACACTAAGACTTCTTTACCTGCAAAACACCCATTAACTTAGGGGTGAGTAAACAAGTTTACTCGTAGGGAATGCATGGGTTTATCTTTGTACCAAGTTACAATCCAATACCATTTAATTCATGCTATCAAGTGACAATAGAACTTTCAACATGATACAATGGGATGTAATTTCACAAAGTTAACAACTTGGAATTTAAATGCAAAATCAAACCAAAGTGGTTACTTGGACGTCACGCTGGATCAAACCGACAATGTGGTTACTTTAGGGTTGCTAGCCCATGGGTAACCTCCCTATATGCGCACTAGACATAAACAGGGACAATCCCCCGTACTAGAACCAAGTCCTAGCCGTAGCCAAACAACGACATCCCCAAGTTTCCAAAATCAACAAATTGTGCAACAACGTATATATATCAACATGTATATACAGGATATCAACTATTTACCAAGCACAATCCAATTTTTGAAACTTATACAATACATGCTCAAAGTGTACAACTACTATGGCATGAAAGATGTCAAATACAAAGTGTGTAATTCCTTACACATAGCAACAATATATTCAATAAGGAAAAACATATTCTCATGAATATAAAAGTAGCAACTATGTTATACAATACTCAAAAGTAATCAAGTGAACATACACCAAATCCAAATCCATGATTTAAATATCAAAACAACTTCCAAAATACAATTAAATCCATGGAGTAATAAAATAGAATTTAATTAAACATAAATAAATTTTCTAAATTCTAAGTTAATCCCAAATAACCTCAATTTAATATATATTGAAGGACATGTCATGGTCATCACATATATAACATCAAATGACAATTTAAGTGATTAAAACACTTAAAACGAAATTAATCAAGCTAATTAATTCATTTCCTCTAGATTTTTAAACAATTCCAAATGCCCTCAATTTAATCTATGTTAGAGAACATGCCAAGGCCTATCCAAATATCACATTACATCATGATTTCATGCTTGCTATCACCATGTGAATTAAACTTTCACAAAAGATAAATATTAAATAAATTTTGCAATTCTTATCCAAGTGCCCCAAATTTAATATATGTTGTAGTACATGTCATGGTTATTATATAAATCATTTCAAAACTTGATTTAAGTCATAGGAGCATATAAATAAAAATTAATTAAATTAATTCATTAATCCCTCTAGATTTTAAAACAACTCTAAATGACCTCAAATTAACATAAGTTATGAATCTAACCATGGTCATATTATTTATCAAGTCTAAATTGAATTACATACAAGTTACAATTAATTATTTATTTCTCATTTTAATACAAGATAAACATATAACTTAGATATCACTATAGGAACAAATAAAATCACTTGGAAGATAAATGATAACACCCCCTACCTCAATAGAGAATTGAATCTCTATAATCCAAGCAACCAAGCTCAAAATGGAAAACAAGTTTAGGGTTAATGAAGAGGGGAGTGAGAGGAAGCTTTTGTCTTCCAAGGTTTTATGTCTAAGGTGAGTGGAATGAGGCCAAAATGAAGAAGAAAGCTATTAACCAAGCTTTTCTCCAATGGTGGCTAGGTTATGGTTCTTAAAGACAAGTGAAAATGAAAATGATAAAGTGTAAAATGGTGAGTGGAAGGGCTAGAAATCCTCCACTCACTATGTGCTCTTACACTACCTCTCACACACGCACAATGCAAGACTAAATGGTGAACCTACACTTGTTATGAATCTATGGTTCATTCCTAGGCTTAATCTCAAGCCTACACTTGTCACCATTCTATGTAAACTTCCAAGACTTAATATTGAACCCACATTTGTCAACCATCCATGCCAACAAGTGTACCAATCCTAGGCCAACAAGTGGGTGAATCTCCACCCTCCACATGTCATCATCCAAGGCATCAAAGTGTTTCCACACAATGTCAACAAGTGGACCAATGAGAGTGTGACACTTGTCACACTTTTCGGAACTTGCAAACAAGTCCTTTTTGAAAATATCTTCTACATTAAATTACAAAATGGTCCCTAAGAAAAAAAATAATTACTTTACTTAATTACCCAAAAACCCCTCAAGTTATGGATAATTACAAAAAGTCTTGTTTTCATGACTTTTACAAAGAAAGTAAGCATTTAATATGCATTTCTACAAAAATAAAAATGTAGATGTCATGTAATTTAAATATCATGGATGTATGCCAAGCCAGAATCAAATCCAAGCACAAAAAGTGAGGTTAAGTAAGGAAAAATGAAAAATGACTAAAGGACGAAAAAGGGAAAAGACGAAAAAATGAATAGTGTCAAAAAAAACAAAAAATGTGGAAATGTCTCGGTCCTCAAAGGAAGTTGTCAATCCAAAGGAAAGAGTCTCAGAAACCATTTCCGAGCACTCGAGACGACACTAAGAGGCGGGAAATCGAACCCGAAAAGGAAAAGACAATGAAAAAAATTTATCCGCAAAATCTGAAGAAAGGGAAAGAAATGAAAATGACCGGGTCATTACAGATGTACTTAACAACATCAAATCGCCAATAGCCAAAACCACAAGTCAACAAGGTAAACATGATTGTCAACTTGGAATTGAATGCGAAAACAATCAGTGGAAGACTTGGACATCACGCTCGGAATTCTGCCGAGACCTCAATGGTTATTCCGGGCACTAACCAGCAGGGAAGACCACCCTAAGTGCGCACTATCTCAATGACTTAGAGGACTCACGTCCCCGTACTAGAGCCAAACCCTAGCCATCTCAACTCAATAATATTCTAAGATTCCAAAATAAGCCAAGTAAGTTCATAACTTATACATATTACTACTACATAGTAACAAGTTAGCAATATAACTCTCAATTGTGCATAATAAGCATTTCATATCCATAATGCTACGAAATCACAAGCCAACAATATATTCATATTAGAAACATACTCTCAAGAATATAAATTTAACAACAATGCCCTTCAATGCATATAACACAATCAAGTCAATACTTCACAAGTCTAAATCCATGATCTTAAAATAGAAGCACCTTCTAAAACATGATTAAATCCATGGATAAACAAGATAGAATCTAATTACATCAAAATAATTAAACTCTCTAGATTTCAAATCATTTCCAATTGGCCCCAATTTAATATATGCAAATAGACATATCATGGTCATTACATATATTCACACAAAAGCTTAATTAGGCCCATGAAACCACAAAATTAGATTTTAATTAATTCTCTTAATTAAAGTCTCTAAATTTTTAAACTCAACCAAATGCTCTCAAATTAAAGTATGTTAACAAACATGCCAAAACTCAATTTAGAAGTATAATACAACTCAATTTCATACAAGGTACGGCCATGAACTTTAATCTTTCACAAAAGATAAATATTAATTAAAAAGAGCAATTCTTAATTAATTAATCCAAATTTAATATATATTAACCAACATATTAAAACAAGATTTTCTACCATGCCACAATTCAAGTCAAAGTTATATATCATCATGAATTTTAAATCTTATACAAAGAATTAAAAATTACTAACTTTCTAGATTTGATACAAGGCACATATATAAGTTGTATAATCATGCTAAACACTCAATACAACACACACAAAAGCCTAAAACATTCCCTACCTCCATTTGAGATCAAATCCCCACCAAAATAAATCAGCTTCGAATCCGACGAAACTCCTAGGTTTTATTGGGGACAACACCACGAAAATGAATCCCAAGGTAGCCCCATCAAAAACACAACTTTACTTCAAACCCGAACTCAAGAAATGGCCAAAACGAGATTCCAATCGGTTGGAATCGAAGGCCTCGCCGAGGGGAACAATAAACACTAAGGCATTAAGGTATTTCATTGAAGGGATGAAGCTCAAAAGAAGAGAGAGAAGATGGCAGCCATGGCTGCCTCTAGATCCGGCCAAGAGAGAGGAGAGAGAGAGCAAAATTTTCATTTTTCACTTAAAGGCCCCCTATTTATAGAAAAACTCAAAAAGTGTCCTAAATGGGCACCGTCGGGCCCGGAAAAGTGAAATTTGAGCAGACGCGCTCAAATGGCAAAACTCTGTTAACAAAAAAGATTCCAAATGAGAAAATATGAATAACGGAAGAAACGGCGTCGAAAACTGAGTCCCGAGCAGAGAGTTATGTCCAAAACAAGTTTGACGCAAACCGGGGCCAGAAACCCTAAAACTCGAAAACATCGTCCAGGAGGAAATTCTAAGAGTCCACGACTAGACGAAATGTGAAAATAAATCCCATATGAGGATCCAGGCTCAAAACAAGGCATTAAGCAATAACTTTCATTAATTGCATAATGACCCCTCCAAAATTGCCCCAGAATGTAAATATCTTCCAAAAGATATTTTCTTACATACCCCTGAAATAAAATATCTTCAAAAGATATTTATGAAAAACACCCCAAGAAAAGAAAAAGTTCCCAAAGAACTTTGCATTTATGCCCCTATAGACACCGGGAGCAACCAGAGTACTTTCTCACGAAAGTAAAGATACGTATCTCATAGAAATCATTGGGAATGAAGATACGTGAAGTCATAAACCAACTCCGAACACAAGTATGGTTACGCAAACAGAGTGACAAATGAGGAAAAGACGGAATAGGTAAAAAGACAAAAAGTGAATAGTGTCGAAAAATGAAAAATGTGGGAATGACTCGGTCCTCAAAGGAAGTTGTCACTCCACATAAAAGAGTCTCAGAAATCACTCCAGAGCACTCGAGACGACACTAATCGATAAGAAACCAAACTCAGAAGGGAAAAGACAACGGAAAAAAATTATCCAAAAAATCCGGGTCATTACAGTGTGCCCCTGCTATCCAAATCACTAAAGATCTTACCCAATTAGCCATTGCACTATCCAAAGGAAAGCCCATGGCCTTAGCTCTGTTTGCTTTAGCTTCTTTGTATAGAGGTCTGTCTGATCTAATTACCTCTAATTTTTCAAGATCTGGAGGCCCCCTTTGGCTTTATCAATTCTGGCTTCATGCATACTTCCCCGAATTAGCTCCCCCCATTCGGCATGGTCCTAGTGACCCCTTACTTTCATTTGGGTATGCAAAAATAAAGCCCAAAGATCATTCATTCAATGATTGTTTTCAATTTTTCTACCATTACTGTAAAATCAGGACTCCATCTCAATTTCTCCCTTTTTCTAAGTGTCGGTTAGCTCCATCCTAGCTGTTTCCTCCCACTACCGAGTCTTCAATAGAGCAGGTTGAATTTTACAACAACTCTTGGGGTCACTTCCTGACTGCTAGGGATATTCCTTGTAATACAGTTACTCCTCATCTTCCAAAGAGCTGTACTGGAGTAGAATTTTATAACCCAGCTCGGCAATTCGGATTGACCCAAATGATCCCAGTACTACCCCACTTTTCTTATAACAAAAACTATCATCGGCGGGTCAAGCTTTTGAATAGTGAACAATTTCAGGATGTAACCAACCGATTTACTCAGCGCCTCCAAGAATTTCATTACAAGCCCTTTGTGGAAGAACCACATACTACTCCAGCCTTTAAGACTTGGTGGTCATCATACATCCACTTCACTAGGACTGTAGACTCCAATCAGCTTGTATGCAACCTTCTTAGTTCCTACAAATTTATTTCCCTCAACTTTCAAGGCGTGGACTCAATTGATCCTGTTGCACTTACTACCCCCCCCCCCCCGGGAGCCAGAGAGCATAATAGACCCAACACTAAATCATCCTCCTCCCGCTGCTCCTGCAGGCAGAACCAGGTCTCGTTCCCGACAAAGTAAGTTCTATACCTTTAACCTTCAAATATAAGCTTATATTTTGTTTATATGCTTACTCTGATGACTTTAGGCACCCACTCAAATGTACCTGAGCAATCAATACCTACTAAGTCTGAGGAAACCCAAATCGATTTTCATGTACCTCTTCAAAGCATACCCCCATCCCCAGCTACTGCTCAGGTAATATTCATAATTCATTCACCTCTATTCTCTTAATGCACATCATTTCCTTTGCTAACATTTTTCCTCAGAAAAAGACAAGAAAGAAAAGTGTTGGGAAGAAACCTGTTAAGAAATCCTGAGCCAAGAGACACTTTGTCTTGATTGATGATGATGATGACTTAGATGAAGATGAAGTCATGTCTAAGAAAAGGAAAGTTGTCTCTGAAACCCTTCCGGTAAAACTCCTTTGTGCCTGATTTTCACATCGTGTCTTCATTTGATTGCAATGACTAAATCAGCTTTATTTCCAGAGAACTCCACAGACAAGCCATAGTATTGAAAAAATGGAAATACCAATGGGAAAGGAACATAAGTCCTCCCCAACACCACTTTCTCCAACTTCTGTTAAGCAACCAACTGTAGCCGTCGTAAAGGAACAAATTGGGGATTCTGCTGAAGTAAGTATTGATCTACATAACTTACTTATTTAAGCTTATAAGAATTGAGACTGACCATAATATTTCAGGTACACAAAGACCCGGCTTCTCCATCTATACCTACCAGCATCCACCCAAGTTCCCCTTTTGCAACCCTGGATTCTTTATTTGAATCAGTATTTGATTTATCAGACCTTGAACCCCCTGCAACTGAAGAAATCCCTGAAACTCCTTTGGAAATAACAAAAGCCATTCATTTATTGTCCCAGATGTTGCAGCAAGACTTGTCTTCGATTTCCTCCTTCAAAGCGGAACTTACCGAGACCCTTTCCTTCTTGAGTAGCTACCCAGGATTTTCTTCGAATGATCAATCCTTCTTTAAGAGTTTTCAGCTTCAAGTTCCCTCTATGATTGCTTCCTATGCTGATCCACTCAAACCATTAACCAATGTGTTTCCCAGAACCAAGAAAAAAAACTTTCGCAATCCTTAAACTGTGGAAGAGAACTTCATCTGTCTTTGAAGAAGGAAGCTGCTAATTTGGAGGTTAGGGAACAAAAACTGCAAGCAGAATTTGCTCGGCTTCAACGAGATAAAGCCCAACTTGATAACAAGGTGACCAATTTGAGGAAACAAACTGAATGTGACGCACCGAGATTCAAAGTGCTTCAGGCTCAAATAGCGAAGCTGGAACAGTCGAAGAAACAAGCGGAAGTGAAGCTCACCAGAACCAAGACATCATGGGCCGATTTGAAGGCCAAATTTAAAGATCTTTGCGAAAATTTTAAGCAATCTTGAACATTTGTGTTTTATGAACAATTTAACTCTTTTGGGCATGTGATATGGGTTTGGAACTTTCTATTATAACTGCCTTATATTTTGATGCATCAAATTTATTGCTTCTAACAAACTTACAAACAAAACGGAACAAACATAATCCAAACTATTTTTACTTAGTGGAGGTTTTCTTTTCCTCCATGAGTTCAAAAATAGTTGGCTTATAATTTTTGAGATACCTCCCATTTATTGGTCTCTCATGGACTTCACCATCTAAATCTTTTAACCTGTAACCGCCTCCATGCAATACTTGATGAACCAAATATGGACCCTTCCAAGTAGGTGACCACTTGCCATAGACCCTATCCACCTTTCCAGGTGGAAGAACTGTTTGCCAAACCATATCGTCCTCTGCAAATGACTTGAATTTCACCCTTTTATTGTAAGCCCTCATGACTTTTGCTTTATACACCATAAGGTGATCCAAAGCAAGTTTCTGGACTTCATCTAACTCTTCTAACTCGGCAAGCATAACTTCATTATAATCGGCAGGAATGAGATTATGTTGCAAGGCAACCCTTGCCGATTTTACATTTAACTCCATCGGCAACACTGCATCAAGACCAAACGTTAGCTAATACGGAGTTGTCCCTGTACTTGTCCTTTTTGAGTTTCTATAGGCCCGTAAGGCTTCTGAAAGGGCCTCATGCCATCGTTTCGGCTTGTCTTTTATCATTTTTTCAATAATTTCAATCACAACATTATTTGACGCTTCTGCTTGGCCATTCCCTTGAGCATAATAGGGTGTTGAGGTAACCATTTTCACTTGCATATCAATGCCGAGTTGTAATACTTCATTTGCTCGAAAAACAAATCCATTATCGGCAACAATTGTTTCCGGTAGTCCAAATCGGTGAAAGATATGTCGCTCCTAAAACTGTATAACGGTATTATGAGTTACCGATACATATTCCTTGGCTTTTACCCATTTAGTAAAATAATTGGTAGCTAGAATAATCCAATGATGACCTTTTGATTAAGGCGATTAATCTTGCCGATCAGATCCATAGCCCAACCTCTGAAAGGCCATGGTTTAACTAGTAATTGCATTTCTATTGCCGGAACCCACTGCATCGGGCTATGTTTTTGACAATCTATACAGCCTTTTGCATAAGTCATGCAATCTTTTCTCATTCCAGGCCAATAATATCCATATCGTCGTATCAACCATCTCATCTTTATGCCAGCTTGGTGAGCTCCACATATTCCTTCATGTACCTCAGCTATAATCTTCAAACCCTCAAACTTACTAATGCACTGAAATAACAAACCATCATCAGCCGATCTTCTATAAAGATCTCCATCCATAAGCACATAATCAACTGCACTTTTTTTAATTCTTCAATCAGCTTCTGGAGTTGGATATTGCAAGAACAAAAGGTAAGGAATTCGCCAATCATCATCATCCAACTCGGCCATATCAGTGGCGAAGACTTCTTCCATGATTTGATTTCTTGCTTCAGCCGATGGAAGAGATCGGCGTGTAATCTTCATTATTCTTTCCTTCATACCATTCGGTACCCTGACTCCTGAAGCAGTCTGTGCTAAATCATTAGCTATTTTATTCATGGCCTTGGTCTATATACCAAAGTCACATTATGAAATTGGTTGACCAATTGGGTTGCCAATAAATGAAATGGTCTTAATTGCCAATTCAAGCACCTAAAGTCTTCTGAAATTTGATTAATTACTAAACTCGAATCTCCCACAATGTGGACGTCTTTGACTGTCATTTCTAGCAAAATTTCCAAGCCGATAATCATTACCTCATACTCGGCTTGATTATTTGAGCACCTGAAATCCAAAAAGAGAGAAAACGAAATTTGATTCCCTGTTGGGGATATTAGCACAATGCCAGCTCCTGACCCTTCATTGGTACTCGATCCATCGAACATTAACATCCAAGGAGTCATGAATATGGCTGCCAAATCAAGCTCATCAAATACTTGTGACTCAATTTCAGGCGAGGGATGATCGGCAAGAAAATCTGCTAATGTTCTTCCCTTAATTGCCTTCTGTGGAACATATGAAAAGTTGAATTCCATTAGTGCCAAAGCCCACTTGCCGATCCGACCTGTGATTAATGGCCTTGATAGCATATACTTTAAAGATCTGTTTGACGAACAATGTAAACCAAAACAGGCAACATATAGACTCTTAATTTCATTGCTGCAAAATATAAAGCCAAACATAATTTCTTAATCGGTGTATATCTACACTCAACTGGAGTTAAAACTCGGCTGAGATAATATATTGCCTGTTCACTTCCTGCTTCATTCTCTTATGCTAACATAGCTCCAATGGATTCTTCAGCAGCCGATAAGTATAATTTCATCAGCCATTTCTTCCTTGGTGGCATCATGACAGGAGGACTCGACAAGTATTGCTTAATCTGGTCAAATGCCCTTTGATGAACATCATCCCATTTGAATTCTTCCATCGGCTTCAACTTGAGTAGCGGGGAAAACACATGTAACTTCCTAGCTGTATTAGCAATAAATCTCCTAAGATAATTCACTTGTCCAAGTAACCTCTGCAACTGTTTCTTGCTTCTTGGTACACTAGCATCAATAATCGCCTTAGCTTTATTCCTATCGATCTCTATACCCCTTTGATGAACCAAGAAACCCAAAAATTTTCATGCCGATACTCCAAAGGCACACTTTATTGGATTCATTTTTAGCTTATAAGCCCTCATCCTCTCAAAAGATGCTTTGAGGTGGACTAAGTGCTCTTTCTTTGTTATTGACTTTAGCACCACATCATCAATATACACCTCCATAAACTTGCCGAGCATATCATGAAAAATAGAATTCATGGTTCGCTGATATATGGCACCAGCATTCTTCAACCCAAAAGGCATTAACACCCATTCAAAAGTTACAATCGATCTGGGACACCTAAAAGCTGTCTTTGGAATGTCCTCCTCGGCTATATAAATCTAATTATAGCCTAAGTATCCATCCATAAAAGACATAATTTGGTGCTGTGCAGCCACATCAATTAGCTGATCGGTTATCGGCATTGGATATTCATCTTTTGGAGTTGCCAAATTTATGTTTCGGAAATCAACACATATATGTAATTTTCCATTCTTCTTGATTACAGGGACAACATTTGATAATCATTCAACATACCTTGTAGTTCGAATGAAGCCAGCCTCCAACAATCGTTCGATTTCCACCTTGACTTTGTCTACCACTTCTTAAGACATTCGACGAGGTGGCTGTTTATATGGCTTGTAGCCATCTTTAATGGGCAACCAATGTTCCACCAAATCTATGGATAAACCCGGCATTTCTTCATAGTTCCAAGCAAAACAATCACGGTATTGTTTCAACATGCCGATAACCTCGGCTTATAATTCTGGTTCTAACAGTGCACTAATATAAGTAGGTCTAGGCTCTGTATCAGTGCCTAAATTCACCTCCTTTAAAGGATCCTGAGTTTCTGCTTTAAGATCATTATGCTTTGCTGGCACTAACTCCAAGTCTTCCAACTAAATTGCATCCAACATTTCATTACTGAATCGATCGATCTCAGTAAGATTAACCAATGGTCCTGGCTCTATTATTGCTTCTTTCTCTAGCCGTTTTTCGGCTATGTACGCTTGAAGCCTGATGCAAGCGGCTCTAAAGGCTTGCTGCCGAGCAGCCTCCCTTTCAAGTTTCACTTCCATCAATAACTTCTTCAATTATAGCAAGCCGAGGGAGTTCTACCTTCGGCCTGGAATTCTCCTGTTGCAACTCGCCTATTTCACGATCGGCAAGACTTCTTCTCATGGTTGCCGAGGTTGGTCTTCCATCTGCTCCTGTTCCCATAAACCGGATAGGAACACATTCTTCGTCATATAAAACAGCATCTGCCGAATACACTTTTGCCACAAATGGCTTATCATCGGCATTTACTATTTTTACTTTATCTCCATCCCAAAAAATTAGCATCTGATGTAATGATGATGGGATGCACATATTTGGATGAATCCAATCACGGCCTAATAACAAATTATAGGAAGCCGTGGATTCAATAATAAAAAATGCCGCATAAGATGTCCTACCTCCAACTTCTACTTCTAAAGGAAGGATCCCTTTAATGCTGGTAGAACCTTTGTTGAAATCACAAATTGCCACATCAGTAGGAATAACATCTTCCATACTTTTGCCGAGTTTCTTCAATGTGTTTGCTGGAATAACATTCAAAACCGAGCCATTGTCTACCAAGACTCGATTAATAGGTTGACCTTCTACCCACATCTTAACATACAAAGGCCTGAGCTGTTGAGTCATTGCTAACAAAGGTTTTTCAAAAACCACCTTCTCTGCCGATTCTAAGGAAGGAATTGATAAATTCCGAATCGGCTGAGTTTCCTTCTCATACTTCTCAGTATTTGCATTTGATGCCGATGGAGCCTGGAACATTGCTGGTAACACAAATGCCATGTTACGTGACATCTCGTCTGGAAAATTGCCAAACTGAATTCTGAATTCATTGTTACATCTAGGCCACGTCGGCTGATGCTCTTCATCCGGGTTATCTTTATCTGGAACGCTGATAGCCTCGGCTTGCACTACTTTGCTTCCTCCTTCAACTTTTCTTTTTCCCTCAGCCCTTCTCCTTTGTTCTCTACGCTTCTGAGATCGAGTTAGACCCTCATTCTGAGATTGTTGAGCTTTAGGGAACTTTGAATGATTAACTCGAGTCCATCTATCTTCAGTCGAGTCTGTCCTTGGTTTCACAGTTCGTACTATATATGAATTGGCTCTTTTTTGTACCCAAATCTCTGACTGAACCGGTGACTGCCTCTTAAAACTGGGATGCCGATTTTGGGAATGAAATCGGCTAGATATATCACCTTGCCAAGTTGGCCTTCCTGCTTTCAAATGGTTGTTGCTGGAATTACCTTGCCGAGGCTCTTCCCCATGCTTCAATGGGAAAATAAGCCTCTCAAAAATTCATTTCTTCTTTGGTTGAACCTCCACTGGCACATCTTCCTTTGGTTGTTGCTTTCCTTTGCAATTTGGACAGCAACCATTATCAATCAAGGCTAATTGAGCCTCCCTTAATTGCTTCTGCAATTCTACCATCTTTTCAGGTGTCTCAGTTGATGAAAGGAACTCACCAGATATCTTCTCTGCCTCCTGCCGATTCTCTCGCTTGGCTAAGCTTATTAGATTTGTAGATGTGATTGTTGGAAACGGATTAGTATCCACTTTCATAGTCTCTAGAGTTTTCTCCAGGAATTTTAAAGTGCCTTCGTCAATAGCTTTCTGCAATACACCTCGTAGAACAATACAATCATTAGTAGCATAGTTCCAAGAGTTATGATACTTACAATACTCTTTTCCCTTTAAGTCACTTGCCGATGGAATCCTATGCCCTTTAGGCAAAGATATCATTTTATCGGCCATCAAGTGATCAAAAATTTGATCTGTTTTTGATAAGTCGAACGAATAACTTTTCCCGGTATCGGCAAGACCTTTCCTTGCTGCCAATGTTGACTTTGATGAATTGCCCCCCGTGGTCGGTTTAGGTTTAACCAACGCCTCACAAACGTATGGCTTTTTGATATTAACCTCTACAACGTCAACTTCTAATTTATCTCCAACTTCTGCCGAGAATTCCTCATAATTAAGGTCCTTGTACCAAGTACCCTTAGAAGAATTCTTCCTCTCTTTCTCTTCTTTTAATATTTCCTCATACCGAGAAGCCCTGTCTGCCAGATCAAAGAGATCTTGAAACTCAACCCCATCAAACCTCTTGCGATGTTCAATGTCTAAACCATTTAATACCAACTTGATGTATTTTGGTTTTGGCAAACTTACTCGGCATTTGAATTTAACCTTTCTGAACCTGGCAACAAAAGTCTCAACCGATTCACTCGGCAACTGAGATAATCGAGATATGTCTGCCAGTGTAGCTTCTGTCTCTGTTCGGTAGAATTGGGTATGGAACGCTTCCTCCATCTCATCCCAAGTCTGAATAGAATTAGCCGGTAAGTTGCTGTACCATTCAAAAGCTGCTTCGACAAGAGAGCTAGAGAATAACCTCATCCTTAACCAAGGGCTAGGACCAGCTTCTCCACATTGTGAAGTGAACCTTGCAATATACTGTAGTATAGAAAAATTTTGTTCGCCACTGTACATAGAAAAATCGGGATACCGATAATTTCTAGGCAACTCATGGGCATCAACGTGATCAGGATAGGGCTTTCTGTATACCGGCCGAGCGCGTCTGGGACCTTGTGCTACTTCGGCCTGTATTAAAGCCAAGATCTGAGCCCTAACAATCCTTGCATTTCTTCCTGGAAGATCATTTGGGTGCCGCGGAATGAATGGATTAACCCACTCCCTTTGTGGATCGGCATTCACTTGCCCCCCAGTAGCCGCTGGAGGTATCAATGGATTGACCCTACCTTGGTTTAAATGACCAACACCTTCTTGCTGATTTCTCACTGGTGGAATCGGCTGCTCATTGGAATGCTGCACTGGCTGATCATTTATTAATGGCTGAAACACCTGCACAAGATTCACCACCAACGAATTTGATAAGATTGGCGGATTTCCCATTGGCATGCCAAGTGTATGATTCGGCACATCGCTGATCGTAACACCAAGTCCTACATTTGGCAATATGGTGCTTGTTCGAGGTCCTTGGGATATATGAACCAATGGTGCCGTCAAACGCTAAAAAATGGACTCATTGACATGAGACGCTTCAGCCTGATCTTGTCGGCTTTGATTTGCCGGTACATTGGTTTCAAGTTCCTGATTCATCTTCTCCAACTGAGTGTACACCATTTGGTTTAACTCCCCTGTCATCGACCTCATTTGAGCAACCAGAAGCTGATTTAATTCTCCTATTTAGGATCTTACCTCGCCGATCTGTGCTTGTTGGGCATCAATTTTATGCATAATAGATTCCAGTACCCGACTCAAAGGGACGTCGGATGGAATAGATGAGTCGGCATCATCGCCTACGCTGATCTGTGGATTTTCTTCCTCAGTATTATCTCCTGTATTCACGTCTTTCGAACCTCTTAGCTTTGGAGGCATTTTTGCTATAACTTGCTCAACTGATGGGGTCCCACCA
The DNA here is from genome assembly GCF_030987335.1 of Cornus florida. NCBI lineage: Eukaryota > Viridiplantae > Streptophyta > Magnoliopsida > Cornales > Cornaceae > Cornus > Cornus florida. The sequence continues at coordinate 84,551,336 of NW_026775577.1, read as the reverse complement.
GGCGTGCCAAAAATGTTGACCCTAAAATTGGCTCTAAAGATCTGATCTTAGATTGATGTGAAAAGGGCGTTCCAAAACCACTTGGGTGGTTCAATTGTGAATTGTCAACTTTAGTCCCTTTGAGAAAGTTGACTCTCAGACGATGCGAGGAAAAAGGAAACAAATAAATTCCTCTTTTGGATTCAAAAATGCCTTAGTTAAAAAGACTTTCCGTAAACAATTTATAGTAACGTATCAAGAAAATAAAAAAGGGAAGAAATAGATATAGAAAGTGATGGAGAGAAGAGATAGGGAGAAAGAGATATGGGGAAAGAAATAGAAAAAGACTGAAATAGAGAGAAAGATAAAGATAGCAAGGATGCTTTTTGAGGAAAGTGCTTGAGAAAGCAAACAAAATAATAATCAGGATTCTGAGGGTACAGGACCTCTTACAAAGTATGCCTATAGCATTATTTATAGAAAACTACGTCAAACAAATTCCTATATGCAAGCATTTTACTTGCATTACAACTCTATCACATAACTAACTACTAAATTCAAATCAAATTCATCAATAGCCTAATTATTAAACTAAAACAAGCTAAGTTACTAATAAACTATACTTAGCTAACCTTAACCAAAAGACAAAACTACAAACTGCAATCCTTATCCATTTTCAAATTCATCCCAATCCTTACACATTAGTTACGCTAGTTTCCTTCAAAATCCATGTTACAATCGGCCCATCTATCAAACCAACTCCTTGCCAAACAACAATTCGAGTCCCACCTTGCAATTGGCCCATATACCAAACCAATTCCTTACCAAACCGTAATTCGGTCTCCACCTATTTCCATTGTGTAACCCAACAATGCATGCCTCCAGCCTAATATCTTTAATGGCCCAAATACCTCTATGGCCCAAATACCAAAATGGGTGTCAACAGAATGTGATTTCACAAATTACTGGTGATATATTGAAAAAGAAATTACCAAAATAAATCACTTTTAAGTTACGAAATATTCAACAAATTCAGGTTACATTATTTTCAATATACATTAAAATTTGTACAAATTCAATCATTCTAATAAAAAATAAAACAAACTAATACTCAAGAAAAAAAATTATAATATATTAAAGTCAATTTACACATCATCCGGAATAATTTCTTCTTCAGTGACCATTAAATTTCGATATACAGTGACAATGGCCCGAGAAGAATCACTTGGAATTAAAACATTAAGTTTTTTCCCAGTAACTTTTAAATTAACTAATAAATTTCATTAATAAGAAAATCTATATAATATGATCATTTAAAATCTTCTTGTAATTGTCACACTACTTGAGGAATCTAACTTTTAAAATAAAATATAAATCTTTTTTAGAAGTCAACTCTAATTCTATATTTCTACTAGCATTTTTTATATGCGTAATTACATTCGTTTTTAAATTATTCATTATCGTATTATTACTATTAATTTCTGCCTGTTATAAAATTTATTTTTCTTTGAATAATTTCATCTATCATTCTTTTCGCACTATAGAATGAAGTTATTAGTATTTGATATGAACTTCTCCGGACATCCCTTGTGGATTCTACAATATCAACAATATCAATTGTTTCACTTAATTGCTCCAATTTAGCTTCAACAATATCAACTGCTTTATTTAATTGCTCCAATTTAGCTTCAACAATATCAACTGCTTTATTTAATTGCTCCAATTCAGCTTTAAGCGATCTAAACTCTGCTTCTGCTACCAATAAGCCCTGAATGAGATTGCCATTCACCGTTTCAAATGCAATATAAGTTTCAACATCGGAAATGACTTGATTCTTCATTTTGCCTGTCAGAAATCACATTAGCAAAAACCATTAAAAAATTAGGTCTATTGATGTTAGCAGCTATTGATCCCGTAATACACCCAAATCTTCCGATAGACAGATGCTCAGGTTTTGACATATCAAAAAAAGTTTAATTACAAAGTACACACACATATATATATATATATAGTCCAGTTGATTGTGATTTTCGATCATAAAATTGACTGCATACACCAACCCACTTACTGAACAGTTTATTTTAACTTCCTAAATCTAATTGTTTGTGTCACCAATTCATAGAGAGTATGGAGGGAGAGAGAGAGAGAGGAGTAGATTGGAATCGAAAGGGTACCATCCAAGTCTCTAATGATCTTAACCGTTCATCAAAGTATTAGTACTATTTGCCTTTATTTTTTCTGATATCAGAATTTATCATTCTTAGTTGGGAAATGTAAATAGGAAAAATGGATCGGTGAGTGTAGTTATGGTAATTATGTTGGATTGGAATTGAAAGACTTAGGCTATGTTTGGTAGGATGGGTTTGAAGGGGGAGGATAACATTAGTTATAAGGGAAAGGGAAGGAAAGGGAAGGGAAGGATAAGTTTAATCCTCAATCGTGTTTGGTTGATTAATGAAGGAAAAGAAAGGGAAAGATAACAATCATGTTTGGGAAAAGAAAGGAAAGGGAAGGATAATAAAAAATTTACTATTATACCCTTTATATATTTTAACAGATAAATTTTTAGATTTAAATATGCAACAATATTTTTGCCCCAAGATTCGGTTCTAAGGCTCAGTTTGGTAGCAAATGCCACATTCATCTTCTCTTTCCAAATCAATATTTCAAAACTCAACAGCACTTAACTAATTTATGCAGTGGTATTGAGGCTAAGCAACCCAACTCTGCCATGAGAAAATCTGCTCGTGTGCAGTTGATTAAGAATGGGAAGAAGATCGCTGCATTTGTACCCAATGATGGTTGATTAACTATATTGAGGAGAATGTAAAAGTCTTCGACAAAACTAGTGTAGATCTTCTTTAATTGCTTGCTTTGTGTTGTAGGACACAAAGTAAGCTAAATCTTATAAAAGGAGCCGGCTCGAGTAAAAGTGGAGGAGGCTCCAATATGAATGGAGCAGGCTCTACTTTAAGTAGAGGAGGCTCCAATATGAGTAGAGCAGGCTCCCAAAATGGGAGGCGGCTCCTTTCAAGAAAAATTGTTCTGGGAACCAATTTTATGTCATGTTAGGTGGCAGAAGTAAAACAAAGAAAAAGAAATGCAATTTACCCAAAAATAAAAAATAAATAAATAAAATGTAACTCACTTTTATTCCTAAAATGAAGTTGAAATAACATTCATACTCAAGAGCACAAATGAATTTCCTATTAAAAGTTTGATTTCCTTCAACAAAAAAGATGATAAAATCGACAAAACAATAATAAAGTCAATGAAATAATCATATTGGTAAGTACTGAAACAATCAACAGATCGCATAGAAAACCCAATTACTAGATCTTCCTTCAAGTAAGTAACAACAGAGAAAAGTAAAAAAATGATCATTAATTTAATCTTTAAATTTGGCTTCTTACTTTTTTGGGTGAGAGGGGTTTGATCACAAATGTAATCAATGATGATCAACAACATAAAACAGTAAGTTAGGTTCTTTCTGACTTTATTTATAAAAAAAAAAAACTTAACAACCCAAGGCATGAAGTGGATCGAACATACAGATCCACCAATTTCTTGCAAATAATGACCCCAAATTAGGAAGTGCTGAGATATAATGGGAATAGGACACTTGAAGGGAGCCGGCTCAACCATAATCATGGAGCCGGCTCTTATGGGTTTTTGAGAAGTGCCGAGTGGAGCCGGCTCTTCCTTTTTGTAGAGCCGGCTCCACATTTTTTTTGGAGCCGCCTCAAGTAATTGCTGGAGCCGGCTCTCTTGGGCAATTGAGAAATCCCGAGAGTTGGTGTATGCAGGCCAATAATACAGGCCCTAATATGAAGAGCAAATTTGAGGGTAAAATTGGCTTAACAAATATTTTGTATGCCATTGCCTGCCATTGCCTTCCCTTTCCTTCCTTATCCTCCCAATTTTGGAAGGTTAAAAAATTACTGTACGTTGCTTATAAATAATCCTCCAAACCCCTCCCTCTCCTTCCCTTTCCCTCCACTAACTTTACCCAAACACAATTTTTTTATAACCCTCCATCCCCTTCCCTTCCCTTTCCCTTCAAACCCATCCAACCAAACTGACCCTTAAAGAACAAACAAAGGTTGCAAAAAGTAAAAAAGTACAGGCTTTTGACGGAGGAAAGGGGGTGCTGGCGGGACATGGTCCCCTTAATTTTTTGGAATTTTTTTTAAAAAAAATTTTACTATAAATAAAAATAAAATAATGTAGCAGGTATAAAATCTATACTTTGGCCTATTAGGAAATTTTTTTTTTTTTTTTTTTTTTAATTAGCATTTAACAAAAAATAGTTTATAGATAATGTAAAAAAAAGTGATTGAATTGACGATTATAGAATCTCAATAAAAACTGATTCACATCAAAATTTAATGAATTTATCTTAAAATTTCAATAAAAACACGGTTCTTTCCGTAACGTGATTATCTTAAAAACACGGTTCTTTCCGTAACGTGATTATCTTAAAATCCTTCAAACTCAAGTGCGATTCTTTTCATAACCTTATTGTGCTAAAATTTCATGTCATATATGATTCTTTCAATCACTTTTTTTTTTATTTTTTTTCCTTTTATTAAAATACCTTTATAAAAATTCTATAAGAAATTAATTTTTACAAATCTAAAACAAAATTTTCATTCAAATTTTTATAAGAATTCTTTCTTTTAAAGGGAAAAATCACCGAACCCCCCTCTACTTTCATTTTCGATCAAATCGCCCCCACAAAAATTAAACACCCCCTTCAACTTTAAACCGTCATCACATTGCCCCCTTTTCGTTTAAACCTATTAACCTGCCGTGAAATGATAACTATACACCCCATAATATTATATGAAATTTAAATACAAAATAAATGTTTTATTTCTGGGCAACAAAACGCAGTCGTATACCCTTTTCAACCCCTTGTCTCCCGCCAAACACACCACAAAATACCCAAGGTAGAGAGCGACCAAACCCCTTTGGAAAGACAAATTCTCCGGCGACTAAGCTCTGACCCGAGAATCTAACAAAATTCTCCGGCGAAGGGTCTGGATTCTAGCAGCGATTGGACCGTGGAGAGGAGTTTTTGACGAGTGATTTGGGATTCGGAGACGATTGGGCGTGGAGAGGAGTTTTTGACGAGTTATTGGATGAACTAATCAGCAAATTTTGAAGCAATTGAGCAAAAAGAGTTTTGATTATAGAGGATTTTATTGAAAACAGTTCGTCTTCGTCGGAGAAGTTTGCACCCAAGTTCCATGGATTGGGGTTTATTGAAATACTGATCACTAATCACAGTGTGTACGCCGTCGTCCGGTGTACTCATTGTTTCACCGCCGAAAACACCTTGTTCACTGCTGTTCCCGCGCCTCCACGGTAAGCTTCGTTCCGAGCTTGCCGTCAGCCGTTCATCCTTGCCCATCATTGTTGTCTGTCGCTGCAACTTGTCTTGCTTGCCGTCATCCTTCTTGCTTATATCCTTTCACCGGATTCATTTGACGCTGGTTAGTTCCATCATCGCCGGTGGGCTCTTCATTGCTCCATATATTGCAGCAACTTAATACAAAATGGGAAAGCAAATTGGAGTGGGAAGTGAACGTATATTGCAGCAACTTAACAAAAAAAAAAAAAAGGTTTCACCACCGTCTCTTTCCTTTGCTTATTTGCCACCGTTGTTCCCTGCGTTTTGGTGTTATGGAAGAAACAAAGGTGACATCGAAGTTCAGTACGATCACCTCCAGTGGAGGGTTCTTTTGTGGGATAGTGACGAACAACCATGTGCTGGGGTGATAGTAAAATTGGAGCTGAGATTCAAAGCCAATTTGGTAATTTCACAATGTTGAGTTTGGTTGCTGATGAGTCTCATCTTGTGGTGTAACAAAGTCTGGGACTTTGATCTGTAAAGGAAGGAAGATGCATCTGCACAATTTTAAAATTTAACCAAAAAAAACAAAAATTAGATTTATAATCTGAGACCAAAACAACATCAGAGAACAGACCCAGTAATAAAATTATATTACTCTTCACTTTTCTTAATTTTCTTAGAAACCAACCAAAGGAATAAGTAAAATTCTTTAAACCAAAAAAACAAAAAACAAAATTCTGATCACCATCACTCTTTCAGCTCTTCCAGCGAAAGAGTATGAAAATGGTATGTAATTTTGGGTTTCATAGACTGAGTATAAAAATGGCTGAAGGTACGTCAATGGAACAAGCTTGAGAGAGAAGAAAAAGGGAGAGACCAGAAAGCTTCACCATTGTCAAAACCAAAAGCTTCAACATCGTCAAACTCCATGGACGCCGGCCAAATCTCAACTACCAATTTTTGTTCATTTCAGATATCTTATCCATTGGTGGAATTAGATTCTCGGCATAAGATCTTGGCTTTCTTAATCAACAGGCGCCCCTTTTATTTAACTGACTTGTTAATCAGAAGTTGCAGGTTTGGCCCATGCTTACTCTGTTTCTTTGATGGGTCTGGTTTTAGAAAGAGAATGGTAGAGAGAGAGGGGGACGAAGAGGAAGAAGATTACTGTTTTAAATTTAATACCTTGTTTAACCCTCCTCGGTGACACAAAGGACAGGGAAGGGGTATTTTAGAGAATTTCTTTTTTTTGTAACGGATTTAAACGGAAAAGAGGCAATGTGACGACAGTTTAAAGTTGAGGGGAGTGTTTAATTTTAGTATGGACAATTTTATCAAAAATGAAAGTAGAGGGGGGTTCGGTGAGTTTTCCCCTTCTTTTAATAACCGAAGAATGCTTGTAAACACACACTATCATTGAGCAAAGTCAGTAAAGCAAAATTAGGTGTATTGATGTTAGTAGACTCCGGACAAAGCTATAAAGTTTGACGAGACGGATCACTAAAATAAGTTTGGTTGTAACATTAAAATAGCAACAAATGAATAAGATTTGGTGTCAGTGATACATCTTATCAACATAGCATATATATGTTTTTTATCAGTGGACTATAGACAGCTATATCTACGGTGAGGAACATTTTGACAAAATGTATCGGTAAAAGATTAAGGGTCAGTTTGGTAGAGTAGAAATGGGAGGAAAGGGAAGGGAAGGGAAGGTGATAAAGGGGGATTAAAAATTTATGTTTGGCAAAAATTATTAGAAGGAAAGGGAAGGGTTTGGAGGGTTAACTTGTGCCTTCAACAGTGAATTTCTTAACCTCCCAAAAATGGGAGGAAATGAAGGGAAAGGGAAGGAGAGGCTTGTGTGTGATTTCAGATGCCAATTTTGCCCTTGAGTAGTTGATTTATCAGTTGCAGAGAGTTGAGAACGGCAAAGCTTGCTTGCGAATGGCGAACCCGAATTGGAACAGCAGCGGGCGATGGAAATTGATATGGGTTTTGATTTTTTGAACAATCTGAAATTGAATTCTGATTTTTTGAACAATTTAAAATGATGCCGATATGGGTTTTGAAGTTTTGATTCTTGCAAACAGAGATAAACCGGAAATATATGGGTTTTGAATTTGTGATGCTTGTAGTGCAGAGAAAGAAATAGAGGGCAAGTTCAGTGTTGAGAAGGAGAATAGAGATGGAGCGAGATTGGGGGGGCTGATGATTTGCCCTATTTTTTTTTTTTTTTTTCTTTTATTGTGGTCTCAAGTTTAAGATTATATATATATATATATATATATATATATATATAATAGAGATGGAGGCAAGATTGGGAGAGGCTGAAATGATTTGCCCTATTTTATTTTATTTTTTTTCTCTTTTCTAGTGGTCAGTACATGAGATTATATATATATATAAAAGGGTATAATAGTCAATTTATTAAAATAATTCCCTTCCCTTCCTTTTCCTTTCTTTTTCCAAACATAATTTTTATCCTTCCCTTTCTTTTCCTTCATTAATCAACCAAACACGATAGGAGGTTAAAATTATCCTCCCCTTTCCTTTCTTTCATAATTAATGTTATCATTTCCCTTCAAACCGACCCTACCAAACATAGCCTAAGTTGTAAACAAAATAAAACAGAGTGCCCTTGTACGGTTGTGGAGAGAATATATCTTTTCACCAATAAAAAGATGACACATCACTGCATGAATCCCTGTAATCACAAATATTATTCAACTTCTAAACTGAGCCATGGTAATCAGTAAGAAGAGACAATATTTTCTTATTTAATACTTTACTCTTATACTATTTTTAATTTTTATTTACTCCAAAAAAATAGGATATTAGAGGATTAAAAAACCTAAATCTTGTTCATCATAATAATATAATTTTTTTCATAATATTATCCATAAAAATAGTAATTGCAATTATATATTAAGATAATTATCAAAAAAAAAAAAAGGAACTATATATTAAGAGTATTAGTGGATACATAACAAACTTAAAATTAATGTTAATTGAATGAAAAGACGAAGCAGAATCATCACAGCAACCAAATAAGCAGATTTTAGTTACATATATGGAGTAGGTAAATGTAGTGTACTAAAGAGAGAAAGAGATGTGGATTTTCATTACAGTGACTATGATTAGACTTGGCTTTAAAACACGGGTGACTGAGAAAGTAAAAAGGTCTACATATAGGAGGAGTCAGCATAGGAAATGAAAGCCTGGCTAGTAGAAGAGGCTTTGACTGATTGAGTATGGGATATCGTGCGTTGCTGCAGGTGCTAGTCTTGTATTGTCACATTACTTTATCTTTTGGATACTCATTTCAAAAGACTACTTATAAGTATTTTTGGTTATGTGAGTCTGAGAGAGAGTAGATGAGACTGTGTATATGTGTGTGCGCGCGCGAGAGAGAAACAGCAGCGTCGATGTAGCTATAAAGTGGTGTTGGGATGGACAGCCCATTTCTCTTCACAATACGTACACTATGCACATTATTGCATCTCATGACTTTTTGGCGGTAATATTTCCCTTTAATGCAAAAACAAGCTAGATCAGATGTAGCAGAAGAAATGATTTTTAATAGTATTTAACAATGGCCTAGATAATATAGGTAGATCGGATGTAGTAGAAGAACTGGTCTGGTCAAAGAGTCAATAGATTCACGATTATGTCGTCCTCGTCCCATTCATCTTCCCCACTACACACATATATATCTATATATCAACTTTAAATTGAAATCCTATTTTTGTGTTTTTTTTATATTTTGTCCTTGTTGAATTGAATTTGTCGAAAATCATCCACCAATGTCAGTAAAAAGTTTTTAATATATGGGACAGTAGAACGTAAACAGAGCTATAAAGTGTGACAAGATATATCAATACAAAAGTTAGTTGCAGACAAAATTAAACAGACTACCCTCGTACCGGGTCTCACACACAGAAGGTTGTTCTTGCTCGAATCTGCTCCACCATCACTGCAATTCTAAGGCTGGGCTTCCTCCAAAACTACTTTACAGCTAGGAAAATTCTTTCAGAATAGAATCTATCCCTCTCTTGCTGCAGACCCCCTCCTCGTCCGCCGGATACTACCAACTGCCGGCTTAATGCCGGAGCCTAAGTTCACCGGATTAAATGGCCGATAACCACAATTAACAGCAACTAAGGCAGTTAATTTTGGTTTTCAGTTATTGTTTAAGGTTAGGTTTTATGTGGGCCTGGTCCCTCTTGTTTTGCCCTTAGTGTGCTTGTAATCCCTTACGGGCTGATTGGCCGAAGGCCCACATTGTAATTACTTTTACATTTATAATATGGTAAAGTGCAAAAAACCCCCTTGAAGTATTGGCCATGTAGCAAAAAACCCCCCTGATCTAATAATTTAACAATTAACCCCCCTGAACTAGGGATTTGGTAGCAATTTACCCTGTCCGGCGATCTGCCGGTGGATTTTGAGCGCGTGCAAGTCACCTGACAACCCAAATATAATTAAATGACAATATTACCCTTTAATATATAATTCATTTTAATAATAAAAATAAAAATAATATCTAAACTTGTAATCACCTATTTCTGGACGAAAATTTAGGATACTTTTTCCTTTCATTCACCAATCGATTTGTGTATTTCACTTTGATGGCTCTGTCAATTCAAGGGATTTTAAAAATACACCGGAGCAATTCGTCTCAATCAAGTTTTGGATTAAACAAATCTGGAGCAATTTGTTTAGTTTTTGAATTCTGCAGTGATCAAGTCGTCGATGGTGTCACCACTGTCCATCTGGATCGGCCGGTGACGGAGGAACTGCACAGCGACGGAGGTGGAATGGACCGGCAGTGAAGTGGCGGCAGCAGCGGTGGGGAAGAAATGCAGCGGTGAACTCGGCGGGCTGGTTCGGCAGTGGCTCGGCCGTGGATGACTCGGCGGTGCTCAGATGAAGCGACAACTGCGGGGACAAGCTCGGATGGTGAAGAGAACCGGCGAGCAAGGTGAGCTGAAAGGCGATGGGCTGGTTCGGCCATGGTTGCGGCTGAACGACGATGGACTTTCTCTTAATCAGATCTTGGATCTAGTGTGTCTTTACCCCAAATTAGAAAAACATGAGAATTTTTATTTTTTCTTTTTTTCTTTTTTCCCTTGCTCAAAAAATCTGCCCACAGTCAACCTCTGTCCTCAATCATCTTCATCCTCACCGGACAACCACACCAACCAGTCAACCCGTGACTTCTCCATTATCGGCGGCAGCATACTCGCCGACTTTCTGCCTTCGCCATCTTCTTCACTGTCGGCACCTTTAACCGTCGGCAACCATAACCTCTTTACTGTGTCGGCAATCATAACCCTTCACCGCCAAAGCCGCAACATCCTCACAATTCATCCCTGCCGTCGTCTGACTCGCGGCGAACGGGCTTCTTCAGTCTGAACTCTACGTCGCCGCCTTTATGGTGTTGGTTGTGGAACTGGGTTTAAAGAGCGTCGTGCTCGCCGTTCGTGATCGGAATCGGTGCTGTCTCAGACCGTCTTTCATTGTGATTGGCAACAGTCTAGAAGCTTTTGCCAACTCATCACCCTCCATGTCAGACCATAGTTTTTGTTGTTGAAATTTTAACTAAAACGACGTAGTTTTTTTAAAGGGTAAAATTGTCTTTTACTATTTTCGTTTACATCAATTGGCCGGAGATGTCACATTGGGGGTCAATTGCACCAAATTTAATAGTTCAAGGGAGCAAATTGTAGTTCAGGAGAGTTAATTGCACATGGCCAATAGTTGAAGGGGATTTTTTGCACTTTATCCTTTATAATATTTGCTTAAAATTTTCAAAAAAAAAAGAAGAAAGCAACTAGCAATATACAATATTTAGAATTACTACTTACAATAAGTAATCACTGATCGATATATTGAAGTAGTCATTTTAACATATTGAATGAGTCAGATTAGTTTTCTTTTTAGCATCACATTCTTAGAGTGTTCTCTACTTAATTAATCTCTTATTAAATTCTGCCACGTACCCAATTTTTTAAATTATATTTCCTTGACTTATGTAAAAAAAATTCTTTGAATAAGGTTTATTTGTTTGTTTATTTATTTATTTATTTTGTTATAAGTAAGGAATTTACACAAACTATTTGGATACCCACTTTACTCATTTGGAGACTCAATCCCTCGCTATCTTTTTAATTCATATCCCCCCCTCTCTCTCTCACTCTCTCTCTCTCTATATATATATATATATATATATATGTATTTATATATCATCCTTGCAATACGCTATGCACATTGCATCTGATGACTTTCATATATCCCTTTAAAGCAACTGCAAAACCCACCCATTTGGATCGAGAGAACATACCACTTACTTGGTCACCAATGTATTATGGATACATATTATATCTAAAAACCCACTCATTTGGATCAAGAGAACATGTCAAATATTTTGCATTGCTTTTGCAGCTGTATACAAAAACTCAAAATTATGACTATATCATTTTTTAAAAATTAGACAAAAAGAGAAAAAACAATAAAAATCACAAATGTTATTTTATAAAATAAAATATAAAATGAAAAATCCGCACAGACTAAAGATGCTCGATATGTAATGACTATATCATTTTTTTATTTGTCAAAAAAGTCTGCCTTTTTTTTTGTTACAATTTGTTTGGATTTTTTAATTATTAGTTTAAAAGTAACAATTATAGTTTATTTTTAAGAATAATTTAAAATATAAAAGTAATAAATATTAAGAATAGATTAAACATGGAAATGTAATGAAAAATAACATGAATGCATCCACGGATTCAATCCAATATTTTGGAGGTTACAATTTGTTTGGATTTTTTTTTAGAGAGAGAGACATAAACCCGTCACAATCTCAAAGTTATGAGACAAAATTGTAATCTTTTCCATAGAAAAATTAGAATTTTTTCACCTGAATCATTTTAGAAACATAGGAATTTATTTTGGCCTTGAAACAAAGGTGGTTTACTTATTTATTTTGAAAAGAATGAAAATTCGTCTTTCATTATTTGTATTTGTATTTTTTTTTTTTGGATGCCACGAGATTATTTGTATCTTGCCAATCCCAAAATTTTTTGAATTTTTTTTTTTTCTAACCCCCTAAGTATTAATTAATTTATAAATTTTGTCCTTAAATCTATTAAAATTTTTATAGCTTCCCCCTCCTCCCAATATTTTTAACACATAAGTAATAAGGTACTGAGTAGGAGCAAGGTTATGCTTTGTAACTTAGATCTATTATCTGAGAATTGACTATATGAGGGTTTTTTTTTTTTTTTGGATTTTAAAGCCACTGAAATATATTAAAATGGAAAATGGTAGTAATTATAAAGAAGGCCATTAGGCCAAACCAGTCCATTGGACTGAACAAACAAGCCCAAAAGAGGCCAACAAGAGGGAAGCCCAACCAAAACAAACAACCTACATTAACGGTTTTGAAGAACCGTTAATGGAGGGTGTAAGAGCACAGATCCGGTGAACACCCAACAGGCAGCATTGCCACTGGCGAGACTCAGTCTGGAGGCCTTGGAGGGGGACGACAACAAGAGGGGGACAAATTCCAGTCTTGAAGGATTCTCCTAGATGCAGAGCAGTCTTGGAGAAAACCCAATTTCAAAATTAAAGTTATTGTGGAGCAAATCTTTCGAACCACGATCCTTTGAGAAGCGATCTTTTTTTTTTTAAAATCCTTTCATTACGGTTCTTCCCAAGTGTGATAAACCATAGCTGAGAAACAAATCTTGCGAAGAAGATTAATAGGGGTCTTCAACTTCCATTTTTTGCTGATACAAGAAATTAGGGCTTTCCAATCTATGATAGAGGTGTTAACCTTGCATTTCAGCTTGATGTACCTCCAAATAGGGGATATGAATGAGCAATTAATGAAGAGGTGGTCATGAGACTCAGGGTTGTTGAGCCACAGAGAACACAAGTTAAGGTGCTTTGCCATTGATTTATTGTCAAGAGTGGGAAGTCTGCATTGAGCTGCTAACCACATATTGAATTTCATACGAGGTATTGTGGGGGATAGCCTGTAATGTCTGTATTTTATTTATATCAATATATGTGCATATGTGTATATATGTTGGTGTGTGGTGTAAATTAAAGGTAAAAGAAAAAGGGAAAATAAAAGATAATGGAGGGACCCACTTTAGCTTTTAAGAGAGAATTAGAGACCATTTGATCTCATCTCTCTCTCACTCCGGTATCTCTCTCTCTCTCACCCCTTCATTCTGCTTTTTCTTTTTCTTTTTCAATCAAATTTTTAAAGTTTCATTTCTCCTTCAATCTTCGGAATTTTTAAGTGCCGTTTGCAGCAAATCAAAGCCTACGACGAGATCTTCAAATCCATACCAGCAATTTCAGTTTTTGGCCACTCTAGGAAGTCCGAAAATTAAGACCCATTTTGAGGGTTTGGAGTGAAAATTGGGGCTTTTGGCTTAAATTGAGGTAGGAGTTCCTAATTTCCAATTTCTTATTCCTTTGTGAGTTTTTCTCAAATATTTGTTATCAAACATGTTTAATTTGAGTTGATTGCCCATAAAATGATGTAATTTGTTATATGTAAAATTTATGATTTTGTGTATTAATTGATTTATATAAAAAGCATGCCTAAGTGTTAGATTTCTCATGCCTATGATATTCTTTATCATATTGGAAATTGTTATAAGAAAGCATGCCTATTATGTTGTTAACTTGTTAAAAGAAAAAAAATAATAATAACAATATATGTAAGCTTGTGTAATTTTTCTTAGAAAATTCTTGTATGGCATGCTTATTTGTTTAATATTGTGAATATATGTAAGCTTGTGTAATTTTCTTAGAAAATTCTTATATGGCATGCTTATTTGTGTAGTATAAAATCCCTTATTGCCATAGCATTAAAAGCTTGAGATATACATGCATACTGTGGGGCATGAATGAAGGAAAATGTTTTGGAATAAATGAAAAAGGGATTTTTGGGGCAATGTTTTGATTAAAGTAGTTTTGAGAAAACCCGGTCGCCGCGGAGTCACCAAAGGGCTGGTGTGTTAATGTAACCTAGAGGGAACTAGGGAGATTGCCCTAGCGTGGTTGAGCTATCTGGGCCCTAAATGACGTTGCGGAGGTACCAACGGTCAGGGACAGTAGCCAATCCTTCTCTCGTGTCGCTACGGAGTCACCAACAGACGGATTACATTAACAGTTTGAAAAGTGATGGATTTGAATTTCAAAAATGGGGAGCGACATGCATGGCATAGCATTCATGGCACGACATTCATTTGTTTGAATTTGGAATTGATATTGTATTATCCCCCGGTTTAATATGACCCCGCTTCCTATTTCTATTCATTGTTTGGATTCACGGGGTCACACAAGGTGTGTCTTAGGTACTACCTACTGATCAATTTGTTCACCCCTTATATTTAATATTTTTCAGGACACGGATGATAAGTGGCGGACGACGCTCATCCACAGGGTTTGATGGGTTAGTAAACTGTTTTGACATACTTTATAACTATAATCTCATTTTATTATTATTTATTTATTTATTTATTATTACTTTTTTTTTTTATATATAAACCCAGAATGACACGTATAATATGTATTAACGTAGGAAAGAATGGTATTGTCCCTAGTTGACCTCGGGTTCGGTTAAGGACCCACCTAACGATTCGGACCTACGGGTTCGGGTCACTACACATTTGGTATCAGAGCAATGGTTCGAATACCATTAGGACGACAGGTAGAGGCCTACCTAAGATTGCATTGGAAAGTTGAGTTGCGTTGTTTATGTGCCTATGTGTTAAAGTGGTTGTTATTTGAAAAGCATGCTTATTTGTTTAATTGCTTATGTGTTTACGATTTTGGAAAACATGCTTACTTGCTTATTTGCCTATGTGATCACATGTCTATGTGTTTAAAATAATGTATGGTATTACTATGATAATGATTGAAAGCATGTTGATTTCGATATGGTGATAAGTATGAGGAGTATGTTAATGGCGAGCTGTGAGTACGGATTGTGCAAGTGTGTAGTATACGAAATGATGATGAGAATAGAAGGGATAATTAATTTCACATAATAATTTAGTGAACTCGTTGTTTAAACTAATGTGATAGGACACGGTCATGTCAAGGGTTATGTTCCAGTTATTTTGTGTGTGTGTGTGCGTGTGTGTATATATATATATATATATATAAGTATGTCTTGTATGTATACCTATGTACTTTTATGCATGTATGCAGTCGAGCATGGGATGGTTGCTAGTACAGTGGGGTACTTGTCACAGCATTAAGGGTTGTGTAAGTTTTAACTTGAGTAGGCGAAAAGCTCGGTTGCTCCAAGGTTGTTTGGGTGACGGTTCTTGTCGAACTAATGGCATGGGTTTCTAGCTCGTGGATTGAGCTAATTAATGTGCAGTCATTTTTTATCTTCTTATTGCATTTGGTAAGGTGCTTAGAGCATGACTTTAAAATGGGTTCATATTTCATTGCATGATGCCCTTGTTACGTGTGAGTTTTATGCATTGGTGCATGGGTTCTGGCGACCGTGGAGGTCAAGTGTGCAGTGAGGGTTTCGGTATGACCATAGGAGGTTGGTATTAGTGACTTGGGTCACAGTTTAGTGCGGAGGTTCTTATCGAACCGGTCGTAGTAGGTGTGACTGAGATTGTTTAAGTCACGAATGTAGTCTATGAGTTATAGATGTGTATCTTGTGGTACAGTCTAAGGAAGTGCGTTAGTCTTGACGATCGTGGGGACTTGTTGGACCTTGTAGGTCTAGGGTGACGTAGGACCGATTGCAGATGTGGATCATTTCGTGGTCTTGTAAGAGTCTGTTTTAGAGATTGATTTGTCGAAGGGTGATCCTCATTTTGGAGAACTGTAGGAGTGTGCTACTGGTAATCGACTCATGGTGAGTTGATTGCATGGCTCGGTCGATGAACGGGGTTCTGGGTTGGCACGGCTATCTAGAGAGTCTCGAGTTGAGGTATAGTGGTTAGTTTTAGCTTTGTAGTGCAGGGTTGCACGATGAGGCAGGTAGTATAGGGTCATTAGAGTGCTTGGTTGTTTATGGATGAAGTAATTGATGGTAGGTGTTGTGTTATAAAAAGGATTGTGTTTTAGGACTTGGAAGTTGTGGACTGGAGTAGAATTTTATGTTACGTCTGGAATACAATGAGATAGTGCTTGTTGTTTGAGAATCCGAAGAGATAGACTAATGATAATAATGATTGGGACGAGGTTGATTTTGTAGGTTTAGTTGGTAGGCCATTTGACTTTTGTCGGGGCCAAGGGTGTTCTAAGGAACAATGTGGAGAAGAAATGATGATGTTGAATCTAGTGTGTGAAGTTTCCTTGGTTAGGCACGTAGATCGCATTAGAAAGAGTGGTTTAAGTAGTCAGTTAGGCGTTTGTGAATTATTACATCGTTGATGATTTTAAGGAGACAATTGGGTGTTGACCATTCCGGATCTTGTGCTTATTTTTGTTCAAGGATTTATCGGCATGACATTGCCATATGGAGGTTCTTTTCTAGTGGTAAATAGTGGTTGTTATGGGGAGTATCGAGGGTTGTGCTTGTTCTTTTGGTACGATGATATTATCTTAAGGATGTTTGAGGAAAAATCCATTAGTAGTGACTTGATGGTCCGATGGGATAATAGGTTTGAACTGTTATTGGAATGAGTGGCAGTGGAGGTGTTATGGTATCATGGTGTGATGTTTAGTGCTGATGAACAGGACAGTTAAGGTATGTTCCGAGGGTGGATTAGAGATTATAAGCTGTTTGTTGTGTGCGGATAGGTAGGTGACGGGATTGTGCGCCAGTTGGGGCGATTATGAATAGTTAAGTCTTTAGAGCCAATAAGGGCGATGTTGCTAGATAGGCATTTTTTTTTCTTTTCACGAGTAGTGGGTCGCTATGACAGAGGTCACAGTTCTTGTGTGCGCGGTGATCGAGGCAGTGTCTCCTGGGAAGGTAAAGATGGAATAGGTAGTAAAGTGCCATTTTATGGTAAAAGTTGTCATTTAAGAGATAACGGGTCCCAGTTAGAATGGAACGTAGTGTCCAACGTACAGTGATTGTTCCTAGTGTTAGTATGTTGTGGGCGTTCGTGCCCTTATCTGATTGGTTTTGGTTAGCATAGGTGTTGCAGAGTAATGTATGTGAGGTTCCAGTGTTGACTATGTATGACGGTTTATTGGTGGCGAGGTCGCCTAGGGTTGTGTTCGTAGTCTAGTACGTGTTTCCAGTTAGTTCTTTTTCTTATGCGTAAGGAGTTCTTTTCGTCTCAAGTGAGATTGGGTGTCCATGGTTGGACAATTGATGAATAACATGTGGTAGGTTGTCGGGTGCACTCAGGTGTGAGTCATTAGTCTCTTGTGAGAGCGGGGTTCGTTACCCTTCCCGCTTGTTCTAGTTCTGGCAAGGATGTCGTTGCCGTGAGTCTTGTTCTCTATTTAGGAGTTGTGCGCGTCCGTGGGTGGACAGACCTATGAGTGGTTTGTTATGCTATTGGGGTTTATCAGTAGAGGTTCTGATTGAATGGGTTAACTCACTCCCACGAAGGGAAATGGAGTCTTTGGGTTTTGTAGTGCTTGTTTAGAGAGTGGTTTTGACTGGTGGAATGTAAAGCACAGGTTGCCGAATAGGGATTGTGTTTCCAGTGTTTGGTACTAACGGTAATGGCTAGGGGATGTGTCATAAGCGACAATTGAGTATGATTAGGTGATGTGATGTAAGTCATGTGTTCTGGTGTTTTTATTGATGGTTGATTTGAGCGGTGTCTTGAGGACAAGTGTTGGTATTGTTTGAGTGCTAAGCAGCTAGAAAGTGACTGTGTGATTTCATTGAGGAATAATAGGAGTAATTGACTTTAGTTTTGAGGTTTCAGACATGAGATGGTCGTATTGTGTGTTTTGACGAGATTAGAGTTGGATCGAATGATGTTATGGAGTTGTTTACCTGGTATGGGTATTATGAGAAGATTAGAAAGCTTTGATATTGGTCGATGATTGAGACATTTGGTGTTGTGTTGTTTTTGTTTGTTATGGTTATGTGATTGAGATATGATTGGGATTATGAGAATAGGTATATAACTGTATAGTTGTTGAGGTTACGTAGAGTGATGGATTGATAATGAATGGATCTCATTGTCGTTTTGTGGACTGTGTGAGATTGTATTTGATGTGTGGACCTGAGGACAAGAACGGCGTCTGCGCTGAGATCGGATCAAAGATGAGGATGGTCTGGCCAACCATTTCTCCTGAATCAATCCCCCTTTAGCATGATGTCGGGTCAAAGGTCAATGATTGCTTTGAATTGTCACAAATAGTGAGAACACGGTATGGCGAGTTGTGTCGGTGTGACAGTGTGGATTTAGGTGGTTTGTCTCAGGTAATGAGGTATGTTAAGTGGGACCAAGTGTCCAATCCGTTTGATTGTTAAATATTTGGTTTTGGGGATTTGTGCCCTGGGTGCAGGATAGTGCGCTTTACTGATTTGGTGACTAATGTTTATGCAGTTATTGGGGGATTCATTGTCTAATCATCTTGAAGTGGTGGGCGTAATGATTGTCGTATAGTTTGATTAGTAGTTATTGGTGCAATTATGTGATCGTGTAGCTATGTGTTAGATACCGAGTGCTTGGTCCGACGGGGATGTATAGAATTGAGATTTTGTGTGTCCTTTGAAGAATAAGTTGAGGTTGGATGTTGTTGTAATACCCCTAATTTTGCAAAGGATAGTCCTAGTATTTCATTAATTGCTTGATTGGTTGCATTATTTGACCTAATTGTGATTATTTGAATTATGTGTCAGTTTACTTGAGTATTCATTTATTGATAGTTAATTATTTTATTGCTTTGAGTTAATTGATATTTAATTTATTAGTTGTTTTAATTTAATTGTTATAAATAGACGTGATGTAATTAAATTATTTAGTTTTAATGTGACTATAGGGTTGGTTGCATATATAGTATGCACATAAGTAGCCGTCATTGAATTTAACCTAGATTTCTTTATGGGCCGAGTAAATCCAGTTAGAGTTTAAGAGAGACTAGGATTGGTTTGGCCTATAAATACTCACCTAGGATGTCTGCCTAGGGTTTTAGAGATATACTACGACATAGTAAGGCTGAGAGAAGTTTTGGAGACGGCTGGGAAAGAACAGAGAGCAAACAGAGGATTTGCCGGAAAATTGAGATAAACGTCGGTGTAAGGCAAGTTCTATCCTTACTCTCTCCTTTAGGCTTTATGTTCTTTGAATTCTTAAACAATTCTAGGATTAATTGAATCAATTATAAATTTTCTCTATTCATGCTTAAACTGAAACATATCAGTATGTTTTGCATGCTTGAAAAACCTGTTAAAACATGTTATTTGCTTGTTTAATTCTCTGTTTAAACCTATGTATAGGATGTGTTAATGACATAAACATGGACTGGAAACCTACTAGGATTGAGATACAACTTCTGGAAACCATAGCATAGGGCAGAGAAGTTGCAGAAGACATCTGAAGAAAAGGGAAGGCAAAGAGACGAGGCAGAGAGGGAGAGAGTCGGCTCTCCCTCTCTCCCTTGGAGAGAGAGCCGGCTCCTTTTGAGTTAGAGGCGGCTCCCAAGTGTGGGAGCTGGCTCCAAGTCCTAAAGGAGGCGGCTCCACTTTTGGGAGACGTCTCTTTGATGCAGTTTTTATTTTTTTTTCGTTTTCTGTCAGTTTTAGTTGCAGTGGTTGGTTCTCTGTGTTTTCAGTTGGGTTTAGGATTGAGTGTGAGGTGTATGGATGATGCTTAAAGACAATTCTAAGACTTCAGGGGGCATGTTAATAATCTAACTATGGTTGTCACTTAAACCGTATATGTTTTAAACAAATTAATACACCGTGGTTGGGTTGAATGAATTAAACTGGTTAAATTCTTGGTGATCTGTAATCTTCTGAGACATATAGTATAATTAAATCATGCTTCACCATATACCATGATCATGTATCTGAATTATACATGTGTAGGATGTGTTAGTGTTGAACAATATTAAGTTTTAAATTTAACATTAATTGGATTTTGTGAAACAACCAAAACTAAGCATGTATATATACATACTGTAATTTTGTCTTGATGCTTGCACTATTACTGTTAGTATCAACTGTTGGAGGAATGGACTTGTTGATGATTATTCTAAATGTCTGTAATATCAACTGCTGAGTGTTGGATGACAATTTGAAATAATCTTATCACTATATCAGATTTTATGAAACAGCCTAAACTGAGTAGGTTTATATATATACTGTGACTATGTTTCTTGATGCTTACATTATGACTGTTAGTATCAGTGATGGATATAAATCTGAACATGTTTATGTATATAGCTGATGTTATTTATTGATGCTTACACTACGCCTGTTAGTATCAGTGATGGAGAGCAGCAAAGGCTTGGGTTTCAAGATGGTGATGGTCAGGTTCAGAAGGCAGTTCAACGGACTCGGGATCAGGGAGGAGATCCAAAGTATCCTCCTTACATCAACGGCCTCATTGCTGGGGTAACAGCTGCACTTCAGAATCAGCCTCAGGTACAGCCGGCACCGCTACCAGCACCGGTTGTTCAAACTGATACTTGAGAGAAGGCCAAGAATTCTTTAGGGGAGCCCACCTGAGTTCACAGGCTCCACTGATGCGAGAGCAACTCACCAGTGGAAACAGGACATCAAGTGACATCTTCGTTTGGTTCAATGCGCGGAGGTTCAGAAGCAGATGCTTGCTACATTCAAGCTAGTTGGGGATGCACTACAGTAGTGGGAGTCAGTTACCACCATAGAGGAGAGGGTGGCATTGACTTATGATGAGTTCAGTGCATGCTTTGAAGAGAAGTACTTCCCTTATGTAGTCAGGGCAGCTATGAAGACTGAGTTTCTAAATCTGCAGCAGAGGAATATGACAGTGGCAGAGTATAAGCAGCAGTTCACACACTTATCTCTTTTTGCACCAGAGGAGGTGGATACAGAGGAGAAGAAGCGCAACAGTTTCGTCAAGGGACTGATGTGGTCTGTCAAGAGAGCTATTACAGGTAGTCCAGCCTATACTACCTATGCTCAGGTGGTAGATGACGTTTTACAGCAGTATCAGTTGACCGTGAACATTAGACAGACCAAAGGTGAGAAGCGGGGTGATAGAGACTCTGCTAACCAATTAGCTGAGAAAGGGAATGGGAATGGTCACCGACAGAATGACAAAGGCAGATTCTAGGGACAACAGCCTTGGAAGAAGCACAAGGGTGGTTCGGATGCTCCCAAGGATGGGGGACCATAGACAGGACAATGTCAGCCACAAGCTAACCGACAGAGGAGGCCATTTGGTACTTTCCAGGGTAGTTGCTATACTTGTGGTGTGATGACCCTGGTTTTTAGGCCAGCATGTCCTGTGATGAACCATAAGGATGATCCGATAACGGATCCGAAAACAGAAAACAAGACTCTAAGAAGTCAAAGTGACCTTCCATGAGGTCGTGGAACTCAACAAGAACTGATGCGGAAGCAAAAGATAGAAAATATGACAAATAAGCCCCCAGGGGCAAAATAGTTATTTCTGAAAACTGTAGATTGGGGTGCCACCGAGCACACCGCTGGAAGGACAACGAAAAACTAATCAAGATGGACTCAAGAATCGCATGATTCGGAGTCCGGACGAAGGAGAAATGGCATGACAAAGAAAAATGAGCACTTAAGGCAAAAAGGGTAAAATGGTAATTATCCAGGAAGAACCAGGTGCAACCGAGCACACCGTTGGAAAGACAGTGAAAAATTAGTCAAGTTCAAAAAAAAAATTCACTTGAATCGGAGTCTGGACGAAGGAGAGAAGCCCAAAAGAAGAATTGACGTCGCGGCGGCCCGAAGAGGGGCCATGGCGCACACGGCGCCCATGCACGAGCCCACCGGCGTGCATGCCGGCGCCCAAAGACATGGCGTGGTGGCAGCCCTTGGCTGCTGCTACATTTTTTTTTTATCTGACCAGAACTGAGGCTTGAAACGGAGGTCAAGACGAGTTTTTATGAAAAAACACGAAGAAGAAACCCCCCCCTAAAATCGAGTTTTCTACCTGACAACATGGACGGAATCGAAAAAAACTCACTGTGAAATCCCAAAAATGCCCCTAGATCAGAACTGAACAAGAGGGTCATAAAGCTGCTAAATGAAAACTGGAAGCTGAAACTTCACGAGGGATTTCCGGTACCAAGACGACATTTTCTAGAAAAACATGAAGAAGAAACCCCCCCTAAAATCTTGTTTTCTATTCAACCATGTGAAAAGAAGAAAACAAAACTGATGTGAAAGGTCCATAATGCCCCTAGATCAGAATATGCAAAAAAAAAATGCGAAATAAATTCACAAGAGGCTCAAAACACAAACGATTAGGTTTTGCCCGGAAACAACTATACACGCAAACGTAACTTACCTATTTAGACGTGCTACAATGGTCCATGACTTAAAAATATAGTCGATGCAAAATCCGACCCCCCAACGGGCAAAAAGGCAAAAATGGAACTTGGAATGAAAACTCGAAATCCAAAAATACAAAACGGGATCAAATGACCGTTTGACCCTTGGCCACACTTCAAACATGATTAATAAGACCCTATGAAAGAATGAAAATGGAATTCCCACACCCGACAAGAAGAATGCTTGAGCATAGATTAACATGAATTGCATTTTCAATACAATTGAACTAGGTCTAGAGTAATCCATACAACATGACAAAAGCATATTTGAATACAAGTTAATAAGAATCACATTGTCCATGCAATTCAACAACAAAAGAGCATGTTATACAATGTAACAAGGTTTAAGTTCTCAAAGCCATCAACTTAGAATCTAAAGCATAAAATAACAGTAGTGGTTCATGCCACCTAACGTCTATGTTATAAATGAATCAATAGGATCAATCCTAAGCTTTATTAGAACGTTAAAACACGATTTTCAATATCGATGCAATTTAACCAACATTAGAACTTCTAATACAACGCATAAAGCATAATTTCGCAAAGTTAACATCCTGTAACTTAAAATGGAACGACAAATAAGAAACAACAAGTTACAACATCATCTAGTTATCAACTTAAAAATGAAATGCGAAATCAAACAAAGTGGATACTCGAACGTCACGCCGGATCAGACCGACAACATAGTTACTTTAGGGTTACTAGTCCATGGGTAACCTCCCTATGTGCGCACTACACCATATAGAGGGATTATCCCTCGTACTAGAACCACGTCCTAGCCATAGTTAAACAATGACATCCCCAAGTTTCCAAAATCAACAAGTTGTGCAATAACGCATATATCAACAGGAATATGCAAGATAATCAACTATCTACCAAGCACAACCAAATTTGGAAACCTATACAGTATATGCTCTAAGTCCACAACTAATATGATGTGATGAATGTCGAATCTTAAGTGTGCGATTCGTTACACGCTATGCATGAATGATGTTAAATAAAAAATGTGCAAATCATTACACAAGGCAACAGTATATTCAATAAGGAAAACATATTCTTATGAGTATAAACATAGCAACTATGTTATCCAATGCTCAAAACATAACCAAATAAATATACAACAAGTCCATGTACAGGATTTAGATATAGAAATGACTTTCAAACACAATTAAATCCATGGCTCATCTCGATAGAATTTAATTAAATAAAAATAATTAAATTTCCTAAATTCTAATTCAATTCCAAATAACCTCAAATTAATACATATTAAAGAACATGGCATGGTCATCACCTATATCCATTCTAAAACTCAATTGGGTTATTGGAACAACAAAGTAGAACTCTAATTAAATCATACTATTTTAATTACCAAAGTTCTAAAGCAACTTCAAATGGTCCACAATTAATATATACTAGTAAACAAGTCATGGCCAATACAAACATCAAGTTAAAACCTTAATTAAGCTAATGGGACCACAAAATAGATTTTAATTAATTCTTTTAATTAAAATCTCTAGATTTTCAAACTTAACCAAATGCTCTCAAATTAACCTATATTGGAAAGCATGCCAATAACTAATGTAATATCACATTACAAGTTTATTTCATTCAATTTAAGACCGTATGAATTAAACTTTCACTAAAGTTAAATATAAATTAAAAGTTGCAATTCTCATGCAATTAATCCCAATTTAATATATGTGAACAACTATACCTAAGCTTAATTTTCTAGCATGTCATAACTCAA
The DNA here is from genome assembly GCF_030987335.1 of Cornus florida. Classification (NCBI taxonomy): domain Eukaryota; kingdom Viridiplantae; phylum Streptophyta; class Magnoliopsida; order Cornales; family Cornaceae; genus Cornus; species Cornus florida. Next base: position 84,526,767 of record NW_026775577.1, on the reverse strand, counting down.
TTCCAAGTTGCATATCACCGTGAGGATTAAATCTTAAATAAGGAAATTAATTAAATGAAAGGTTTCAAAACCTCACCGAATATTCTAAATCAAATATATGTGAAGTTATATGGCATGTAGATCAAGATTATCAAGTCGGAATTCAAATGGAGTGAATAGTGCACTCGGAGCAAATTAATTAATAATTACTAATTTTCAAAACACCTCCAATTACTTTCAAATTCAACTATGTTGAAGAGCATGCTAAGGCCTAATGTAATATGCTAACACATATTAATTTCAAGCTAGTTAAGACCATGTGAATTAATCTTTCACCTAAGATAAATATTAAATAAAATCTTTAATACTTATTCAAATATTCCAATTTTAATACACGACAATGAGCATATCAAGGGGCAATATAAAATCATACTACATGTTTAAACCAAGTCATGAGCAACCGGGAAAATTAGATCCCGTACAACAAAAATAAATAATAAAATCTCTATATTTTATATTTAATCATGCAAACAAGTAGTATAAGCATCACAAGCATGCTATATAACAAGAATTTAAACCTAAAACATCCCCTACCTTAATTTAAGATGAAAATCCCAAAGGCCCACCAAAATAAAAGTGCTCCGAATTTGACGATACCGAGAGGTTTTGTCGAGGACAACACCGTGAACATAACCCCCATCAAAGCCCCATCAAAATCATAACTTGACCTCAAAACCAAACTCAAGAAATGGTCAAAACTGAATTCTAATAAGGGGGAAAGGTAGAGCACGGCGAGGGGAACAACAAACTTTAAGGCCGAAGACTTTCCATCAAGGAAAAGTGAACCAAAAGAGGAGAGAGAAGATGGCAGCACCCCTTGGGCTGCCATGGGAGCTCCAGGTAGTGCATGAAGAGGGGAGAAGATGAAAAATGAAATATCTCACCCCCCTTTTATAGAAATCTCAAAAAGTGCCCCGAACGGGCCCCGTCGGGTCCGAAAAATTAAAATTTGAGCAGACTCGCTCAAATGGAAAAACTTTGTGAACAAAAAAGACTTAAAATGATAAAATATGAATAGCAGAAGAAACGGCGTCAAAAACTGAGTCCCGAGCAGAAAGTTATGCCCAAAACAAGTTTGGCGAAAATCGGGGCCAGAAACCCTGAAACTGGAAAACATCGACCAGGAGGAAATTCCAAGAGTACACAGCTCGACGAAATGTGAAAATGAATCCTGTATGAGGATCTAGGCTCAAAACAAGACATTTTGCAATAACTTTCATTAATTGCACAATGGCCCCTCCAAAAAGTGAAAACTGCACTTATGGCCCAGAATGAAAATATCTTCCTAAAATATTTTCTTAAAAACCCCTGAAATAAAATATCTTCAAAAGATATTTATGAAAAACACCCCAAGAAAAGAAAATAATTTCAAAGAACTTTGCATCCATGCCCTTATGGACACCGGGAGCAACTAGAGTACTTTCTTGCAAAAGTAAAGATACGTATTTCGAGGAAACCACTCAAGATGAAGGCACGTGAAGTCAAAAACCAACTCCGAGCATGAGAAGTGAGGTTGTGCCAACAATGTGACATATGGGGAAAAGACAGAATAGGGAAAAAGACGAAACAGGGAAAAGGACGAAAGGCGCATAGTGTCCGAAAAGTGAAAATGCAGAAATGACTCGATCCTCAAAGGAAGTTGTCAATTCACATGAAAGAGTCTCAGAAACCAATTCTGAGCACTCGAGATGCCACTAAGAGACACGAAACAGAACTCAGAAAAGAAAATTAAACGAAAAAAAATTATTCGTAAAATTTCAAGAAAAAGGAAAGGAAGGCAAATGACCGGGTCATTACATGTGGAGAGTATGGTCACACTTCCAAGCAGTGTCCTACAGCCAGACAGGGATAAAGACAGGGACAGGGACAGCATATGCAGTAGAGGCAGAGGGCGCCAGTGCCTTTACCAACTCCATAGGTTCCACTGATTCAGGGACAGACATATCCGGCGTTACCAGCACCGCCGCAGCCTCAGGGACAGGCACCGCAGCAGTTACATTATGGCAGGGTGTACAACCCTAAGCCATAGGATATGTAGGCACCTTAAGCTGTTAAGGGTAAGTTTCCTATTCTTGGTTTACTTAAACGTGTTTTGTTTGATATGGATGCTACACACTCATTTATCGCTAGATCATTTGTTGCTTTGTCTGGGATGATGACTCGGGCATGCAGTAGACCATAGGGTATTTCTACACTGTTAGGCGATATAGCCATTCTTCATGAGAGTGATGGGCCTGTGGCACTAGATATTGGCAGACTCAGATTTCTAGCCAATCTATTGGTCCTGAACATGCATACTTATGATGTGATACTTGGGATGGATTGGTTATCGCACTACCATGCCCATATTAATTGCTTTGATAGGTCTATTGTGATTACCATACCTAGTCAGGACATGTATATCGTCGTTATGCCACGTTCTAGCGGGGTCATTAGCATCTATTTGTTCCATGTGGAGGAGAAAACGGAGGAGGGGATTACTGTATCAATGGATAACATACCGATTGTACAGGATTTCCCAGGTGTATTTCAGGAGATTCCAAGGTTGCCACCTAGTCGCGAGATCGATTTTGTGATAGACTTAGCTCCAGGCACTGCGCCTATTGCTAGGGCACCATATAGGATGGCACCGGTGGAGATGCGTGAGCTGAGGGATCAGATTCAGCAGTTACTCAGCCAGGATTTCATTCGTAGGAGTTCCTCACCCTAGGGAGCACCGGTTTTGTTTGTGAAGAAGAAGGACGGTTCACTTCGACTGTGTATAGATTACAGGGAGTTGAACAAGGTTACGATTCCTAATAAGTATCCTTTGCCCAGGATTGATAACCTGTTTGATCAGTTGAAGGGAGCTACCTATTTCTCTAAGAATTATCTGCGGTCTGGGTATCATCAACTTCGGGTTCAGGAGCAGGATGTTCCAAGGACAGCGTTTCTCACAAGATATAGATCTTATGAGTTTCGTGTGATGTCGTTTGGGTTAACTAATGCACCAGCGGTTTTCATGGATTTAATGAACAGAGTCTTCCAGGACTATTTGGATCAGTTTATCATTATTTTCATTGATGATATCTTAATCTATTCTAGGTCTGAGGATGATCATGCTAGACATTTTTGGATAGTCTTACAGACGCTTCGTGAGCACCAGTTGTATGCCAAGTTCGAGAAATGTGAATTTTGGCAGCAAGAGGTGAAATTTCTGGGTTACGTGGTGTCAAAAAGGGGAATAGCGGTGGATCCAGCCAAGGTTTCAGCAGTGGTTGAGTGGGGACAGCCTACATTACCTATCGAGATTCGGAGTTTCCTCGGTCTGGCAGGATATTATAGGAGGTTCATCCAGGGGTTCTCAAAGATAGCAGGACCACTCACTCATCTGACTAAGAAGGGTGTACGGTTCGTGTGGGATGAACATTGTCAGAGAGTTTTTGATGAGCTGAAGTCTAGGTTGACTTCTGCACCAGTTTTGTCTACTCCACAGAGCGGGATTGAGTATCTGGTCTACACGGATGCTTCGTTGCAGGGTCTTGGATGTGTTTTGATGTAGGAGGAGTGACCAATTTCGTATGGATCTCGGAAGCTTAAGCCTCACGAGCATAATTATCCAACGCATGATTTGGAGTTGGCAGCTGTGGTCTTTGCCTTACGTATTTGGAGGCATTATCTATTGGGTGAGTCCTTCAGATTATTCAGCGATCATAAGAGTTTGCAATATCTGTTCACTCAGTGGGAGCTGAATATGAGACAGCGCAGGTGGTTGGAGTTTGTGAAAGACTATCATTTTTCTATACAATACCATCCAGGGAAAGCGAATGTGGTGGCAGATGCACTTAGTCGCCGACCTGTTGGTAGTCTTTCCGCTCTATTTACTACTGAGTAGAATGCGTTGAAGAATGTGGATGAATTGTCGGATGCGTTCATGGCTTGTATGGTAGTTACACCTTCTATCATTCACAAGGTTTTGAATGCACAACTCACGGATCAGCAGTGCATTGACAAGGTTGCAGAGATAGCTTCCAGAGAGGTTCCATTCTATTATGCTGGGGCTGATGGAGGTTTGAGGTACAAGGGACGATTAGTGGTACCTTCTACTAATGATTTGAGGAAGGATGTGATGACTGAGACTCACCACTCTAAGTTTTCTGTTCATCCAAGAGGCGACAAGATGTATCAGGATATGAAGCGGCAGTTTTGGTGGGCAGGTATGAAGAGGGATATTACTCTTTTTGTTTCTCGGTGTAGTACTTGTCAGATGGTCAAGATTGATCACCAGAGGCCGCCAGGAGCTCTACAACCATTGCTGATACCGGAGTGGAAATGAGAGAGCATTTCTATGGATTTTGTAGAGGGATTGCCAAATTCCTTCAAGGATCACAACTCCATTTGGGTTATCATGGACTGACTGACGAAATCAGCTCACTTTTTGCCTATTTGTACTGACTTCACTTCGGAACAGTTGGCGAGACTTTACATTGTCGAGATTGTGAAGTTACACGGCATTCCATTGTCTATTATATCGGACAGGGATTCGAGCTTTGTGTCAGGTTTTTGGAAGAGTTTTCAGCAGGCTTTGGGTACAAAGTTGTATCTTAGCACTACTTATCATCCTCAGACTGATGGACAGACTAAGAGGGTGAATCAGATTATGGAGGATATGCTTAGGTCGTGTGTTCTTGATTTCAAGGGCCACTGGGAGGATTACTTACCGCTTGTGGAGTTTGCTTATAACAATAGTTTTCAAAAGACTATTGGGATGGCACCATTTGAGGCGTTATATGGCCAACCGTGTCGATCGCCTGTTTGTTGGATAGAGGTTGGCAAGAGCAGATTCTTGGGTCCTGAGTTCATCAAGGATACTTCTGAGAAGATTGCTCTTATTAGAGATCGCATGCGTACTGCTCAAAGTAGGCAGAAGAGCTATGCTGATCGTCGCACTCATGCTTTAGAGTTTCAGGTTGGGGATCAGATTCTACTCAAAGTGTCGCCTATGAAGGGTGTAATGCGCTTTAGGAAGAAAAGGAAGTTATCACCGTGGTTTATCGGTCCATTCATGATTACAGATCGAGTTGAAGCTGTCGCTTATCAGTTGGCACTTTCGGATAATTCGCGTCCATAATGTGTTCCAAGTTTCCATGTTGCGAAAATTTTTGCGAGATAAGGAACGGTATCAGCATATCGATGTTAGGGAGATTGAGTTGCAGCCGGATGCAACTTATTTGGAGCCACCGTGTCGTATTATCGCCCGGCGAGATCAAATCCTTCATAACAAGGTTATTCCATTAGTTCGTGTTTAGTGGAGTCACCACAATGAGGCTGAATCCACTTGGGAATGGGAGGATGTCATTCGCTCACAGTTTCTTGATATTTTGGAAGAAGGTAAGAGCGAATTCCGAGTAGGAATTCCTTTTGTTAGGGGAGAAGAATGTAATACCCCTAATTTTACAAAGGATAGTCCTGGTATTTCATTAATTATTTAATTGCTTGATTGGTTGCAGTATTTGACCTAATTGTGATTATTCGAATTATGTGTCAGTTTACTTGAGTATTGATTTATTGATAGTTAATTATTTAATTGTTTTGAGTTAATTAATATTTAATTATTAATTATTTTAATTTAATTGTTGTAAATAGATGTGATCTAATTAAATTATTTAGTTTTAATGTGACTATAAGGTTGGTTGCATATATAGTATGCACATAAGTAGTCGTCATTGAATTTAACCTAGATTTCTTTATGGGCCGAGTAAATCTAGTTGGGGTTTAAGAGAGACTAGGATTGGTTTGGCCTATAAATACTCACCTAGGATTTCTGCCTAGGGTTTTAGAGATATATTACGACATAGTAAGGCTGAGAGAAGTTTTGGAGACGGCTGGGAAAGAACAGAGAGCAAACAGAGGATTTATTGGAAAATTGAGACGAACGTCGGTGTAAGGCAAGTTCTATCCTTACTCTCTCCCTTAGGCTTCGTGTTCTTTGCATTCTTAAACAGTTCTAGGATTAATTGAATCAATTATAAATTTTCTCTGTTCGTGCTTAAACTGAAACATATCTGTATGTGTTGCATGCTTGAAAAACCCGTTAAAACGTGTTATTTGCTTGCTTAATTCTTTGTTTAAACCTATGTATGGGATGTGTTAATGACTTAAACATAGACTGGGAACCTACTGGGATTGAGATACAACTTCTGGAAACCATAGCGTAGGGCAGAGAAGTTGCAGAAGACGTCTGAAGAAGAGGGAAGGCAAAGAGACGAGGCAGAAAGGGAGAGAGTCGGCTCTCCCTCTCTCCCTTGGAGAGAGAGCCGGCTCCTTTTGAGTTAGAGGCAGCTCCTAAGTGTGGGAGCTGGCTCCAAGTCCTAAAGAAGGCGGCTCCACTTTTGGGAGACGTCTCCTTGATGCATTTTTTATTTTTATTTTGATTTTAAGTCAGTTTTAGTTGCAGTGGTTGGTTCTCTGTGTTTTCAGTTGGGTTTAGGATTGAGTGTGAGGTGTATGGATAATGCTTAGAGACAATTCTAAGACTTCAAGGGGCATGTTAATAATCTAACTATGGTTGTCACTTGAACCATATATGTTTTAAACAAATTAATACACCGTGGTTGGGTTGAATGAATTAAACTGGTTACCATATACCATGATCATGTATCTGAATTATACATGTGTAGGATGTGTTAGTGTTGAACAATATTAAGTTTTAAATTTAATATTAATTGAATTTTGTGAAACAACCAAAACTAAGCATGTATATATACATACTGTAATTTTGTCTTGATGCTTACACTATTACTATTTGTATCAACTGTTGGAGGAATGGACTTGTTGATGTTTATTCTAAATGTCTGTAATATCAACTGCTGAGTGTTGGATGACAATTTGAAATAATCCTATCACTATATCAGATTTTATGAAACAGCCTAAACTGAGTAGGTTTATATATATACTGTGACTATATTTCTTGATGCTTACATTATGACTGTTAGTATCAGTGATGGATATAAATCTGAACATGTTTATGTATATAGCTGATGTTGTTTATTGATGCTTACACTATGCCTGTTAATATCAGTGATGGAGATGTGGATTTAGTTAATGTTTACTTTAATTGTCGGTATTATCAACCGCTGGGTGATTGGATAGTATAGCCCGGTATGGGATGGTGGTATACTTGGGACAGTTTGGTTTCAAAATACCAAAACCTACCTACTCTGGATTAAAAATTGGATTAACTAAAAGTTAAGTCCTAATGATTGTAGTGTCATGGCAACGACTAGTTAAGCGGCACTACTAGGATACAGGATGGATTTTAAATATATTGTTATGGTACCTCAATATGAGCTTGAGTCTCAAAATCGACGGTTAGGGAGCGTATATGCATTGGGATGCATAGCTGGATACGATGGTAGGAGATGTACCCTGTTTAGGTTTAGGTACACGTGCCCATTTCGTGTGCGTTTTAGCATGTTACCTCTATTCAGGTTGAGACCAGCCTATAGTCCAGTGAGAATCCTTTAGTGTGACTATATATATATATATTTACAGATTATTAGCTATTGTTGAATTGTTTAAGGTGTACATGCGTATCGGGCCTCTATTTGGATTGTAGTAGTATAGAACTTGCACGTGGGCCTGACCCACTTCTATTTTTCAGGTACACGACAGTTCCAGACTTAGACGTGTTCGTGCTGAGTAGAGGTTTATACTCACTCTACCAACGATGTAGGATTTCTTTCCATAGCTTATATCATGATGTTCTTTCAGTTGTTTTAATTCGGTTTGGATTTTATAAGGGGTCCACTAGAGATGGATTCCCGAGTTGTTAAACTTATGGAGTTTTGGATTGTTAAATTTTTAGTATTTAATTTTTAAAGGATTTATATTTAGTTTCTTTCAGCTTCAATTTTATTTCTTAATTCAATTTGTATTCTGTGTTCATTAAAGTATTAATTGTTTGATATTTCCCTCGGGTTTGGGTCTAGGCCTGATCAACCCGTGTCTCGGATCCGAGGGGTATCACAGTTGTCTTATTCGGTGGTCTGATAACAGTTCTTTTCTTGGGCCTTGGAGCCTTTCGTGACTGTGTGGAGTAGGCTGATGTCGGTTTTGAGCCAGATATAAGGTCTAGTTGGTCTTGTATTATGATGAAGGGAGAGATGGGTATCTGCATTGGGTTTTAGTGGTTGTGGTGTGTGATTGCCTGGTGACATCCAGTATCAAAGGCAATAATATCGATGGGTTCATAGTCTTGATGTTTTGTGAGGTTTCTCGGGAAGGTGTGTGGCTGTGAGCCTCCTTCTTTAAGGAGGGTAGATTTCGGGGACGAAATCTTTTTAAGTAGGGAGAATGTAATCTCTGTGTTTTATTTATATCAATATATGTGCATATGTTTATATATGTTGGTGTGTGGTGTAAATTAAAGGTAAAAGAAAAAGGGAAAATAAAAGATAATGGAGGGACCCACTTTAGCTTTTAAGAGAGAATTAGAGACCATTTGATCTCATCTCTCTCTCACTCCCGTATCTCTCTCTCTCTCGCCCCTTCATTCTGCTTTTTCTTTTTCTTTTTCAATCAAAATTTTAAAGTTTGATTTCTCCTTCAATTTTTGGAATTTTTAAGTGCCGTTTGCAGCAAATCGAAGCCCACGATAAGATCTTCAAATCCATACCAGCAATTTCAGCTTTTGGCCACTCTAGAAAGTCCAAAAATTAAGACCCATTTTGAGGGTTTGGAGTGAAATTGGAGCTTTTCGCTTAGATTGAGGTAGGAGTTCCTAATTCCCAATTTCTTGTTCCTTTGTGAGTTTTTCTCAAATATTTGTTATCAAACATGTTTAATTTGAGTTGATTACCCATAAAATGATGTAATTTGTTATATGTGAAATTTATGATTTTGTGTATTAATTGATTTGTATGAAAAGCATGCCTAAGTGTTAAATTTCTCATGCCTATGATGTTCTTTATCATGTTGGAAATTGTTATAAGAAAGCATGCCTATTGTGTTGTTAACTTGTTAAAAGAAAATAATAATAATAATAATATATGTAAGCTTGTGTAATTTTTCTTAGAAAATTCTTGTAAGGCATGCTTATTTGTGTAGTATAAAATTCCTTATTGCCATAGCATTGAAAGCTTAAAATATACATGCATACTGTGGGGCATGAATGAAGGAAAATGTTTTGGAACAAATGAAAAAGGGATTTTTGGGGCAATGTTTTGATTAAAGTAGTTTTGAGAAAACCCGGTTGCCGCGGAGTCACCAAAGGGCCGGTGTGTTAATGTAACCCAAAGGGAACTAGGGAGATTACCCTAGCGTGGTTGAGCTATCTGGGCCCCAAATAACGCTACGGAGGTACCAACGGTCAGGGAAAGTAGCCAATCCTTCTCTCGTGTCGCTGCGGAGTCACCAACGGACAAGTTACATTAATAGTTTGAAAAGTGATGGATTTGAATTTCAAAAATGGGGAGTGACATGCATGGCATAGCATTCATGGCACGACATTCGTTTGTTTGAATTTGGAATCGATATTGTATTCTCCGCCGGTTTAGTATGACCTCGCTTCCTATTTCTATTCATTATTTGAATTCACGGAGTCACAAGAGGTGTGTCTTAGGCACCACCTACTGAGCAATTTGCTTACCCCTTATATTTAATATTTTTCAGGACACGGATGGCAAGTGGCGGACAACGCTCATCCACAGGTTTTGATGGGTTAGTAAACCGTTTGACATACTTTATAACTATAATCTCATTTTATTATTATTATTATTTATTTAGTTATTTATTATTACTTATTTTTTTTTATATAAACTTGGAATAACACGTATAATATGTATTGACGTAAGAAAGAATGGTGTTGTCCCAGTTGACCTCGGGTTCGATTAAGGACCCAGCTAACGATTCGAACCTACGGGTTCAGGTCGTTACATAGCCATACCAGGTTAAACCGACGCACTTGTTTAGCATGTCCTGCCAAGAACAACGATGTATGTTTCAAGCTAAATTGACCTGAGGAGGATGCAGTCCATATTTTTGTATCAGACCTTGAAGGACATGGTTGATATAGGGAGTGTAGCTCTGGGATGGCCGCTAGTAGTGATGATGGAAATGTCCAAGTTGAGTTGGTGATGAACCTGTCCATTGTAATGTCCTCATTGAGCCCAGCAACAGATAGTAAAGAGATTAGGAATCTAGTACATAAGAGGCCTCCAGGTGCCCAATTATTCCACCACAAGTAAGTGTTACTGCCATTGCCAATCCTGTGTTTGATTAGCATTCTTGCATGATGTCTCAGTTGCAAAATTTTCCTCCAGCTCCATGAACATGGAGATGGAATTTTGATGGTCTAGGTGTTCCTTGATCTAATTAGATGAGTTTTGCACCATCTATTCCACAATCTGTCAGTGTCATCAGAGTGTAGCTTCCACAAGTGTCTCAAAATACCTGCTTTGTTGGCTAGCTCTAGGTTTAAGATGCCTAGCCCACCCAATTGCTTAGGTTTGTAAACTTTGCTCCATCCCACCTTGGCTCCACTGGCTTTTATTTCTGGCCTAGACCATAGGAAAACTCTAAAAATCCTGTTGGGCTCATCAATTACAGCTTTTGGTAGGGTAAAAATTCCAGTCCAGTATATTTATATGGAGATAAGGATAGCTCTGACAAGTTGGAGTCTCCCTGCATATGATAGGGATCTAGAGGTCTAGTAGGAGATTCTGTGAGTAATCTTCTCAATGAACATGCTACTGTGGGATACTTTGAGATTTGTAGAGATCAAAGGAACTCCCAAGCACTTGACTTGAAGTGAGCCAACCTCAATGCCAAGGAGGTTTGATATGGAAGATTCAGTGTGATAATCAATGCCAAAAAAGAAGATTGTGCTCTTTGAGAGATTTATTTCAAGTCTAGACATAGTACTAAAGTTATCCAAGGCACACTTGAGGACTGAGACAGAAGTGATGTCCCCATGACATAAGTGAAGAAGGTCATCAGCATAGGATAAGTGGGTGATTTTGTGAGTTCCACATCTCCAATGATACTTGAAAGTGCTGGCTTTCTCCACATAGTTGTTAATAATAGATGACAATGCATTCATAACAATTACAAATAGAAAAGGTGAGATAGGATCTCCTTGTCTCGGCCCTCTCTTGCCTTTGAAGTAACCGTGAAATTCACCATTGATAGCAATGGTGAATGAAGGTGAGGATATACATGATTGTATGAGTGAGATGAATTTGTGTGGGAAGTTGAGAAGTGAGAGGCATGAGATGATAAAATCCCATTTTACTGAGTCAGAAGCTTTCCTCAAATCAATCTTGATTGCACATCTAACAGGTGAAGAATCTCTGTGATAACCCCTAAGAAGCTTATGTGCAAAAAGGATTGGATCCTTAATTTTCCTACCATTGATGAAGGCTGCTTATGAGTGATCAATTATGAGTGGGAGGGTGGACTGTAATTTGGTTGCCAACAGCTTTGCTATGCATTTATAGACTGTATTACAGTAAAAGATTGGTCTATAATCATGGATGGAGGATGGGTTTTGGCATTTTGGTATAAGAGAGATATATGTGTTATTGGCTTCAGCAAGCAACTTCCTATTTCTGAAAAATCCTGAAACTGCAGAGAGGATAGACCTTCCCACTATGTGCCAAACTTTGTGAAAAAATGCTGCATTGAAGCCATCAGGTCCAAGGACCTTATCCTTATTGAGTTTGAATATACAGCTTTGAATGTCCAAGTGGGATGGGACTTCATTCAATAAGGAGTGAAGCTGATCAGGAACTTGTTTAGTGAAGAAGTGTTACAGCTCTAAGGTATGGTGAGTTGATTGTGGGGAGCTTCCAAGAAGGTTCTGGAAATGAGAGACCACTACTTGAAAAATAGAGTCCCTATCCTTAATGACTTGACCATCCTCTAATGTGTGTGAGACAATTTTATTTCTGTTATTCCTGGATGAGAAGGACTTATGGAAGAAGGAAGAGTTGCAATCACCAAGCTTTAGCCATGACATCCTAGACTTCTGCTTTAATATGTCTTCTTGTGAATTGGCTAGTAGCATAACTTCATTGATTAATGCATTTTCTATCATTCTAAGAGTTGAATCATTGGGGTTGATGACAAGGTTAAGTTGGCATAATTCCAGCTTCATTTTTGGCAGCAACCAACTTAGAATCAATATCAGAGAACTCTTTTTTGCAGTTAAGCTTTAGGGAATGTTTGAGAAGTTTGAGTTTCTGCACCACTTGATACATGGCTATGCCTCTGATGTGTGTACTCCAGACACCGTGGACAGTTGGGATGAATTGGGGGTGAGAGCTCCATGCATTGAAAAATCTGAAAGGGGTACATCTTCTAGGTATATTAAGTTCCATTGTAACTAGGATGGGACTGCGATCAGAGATTCTAGAGTTAAGAAGCTATATTCTGAAAGTGGGAAAGCTGAAGTCCAACTTTGGTTGACCAATGCTCTGTCCAGTTTTTTTGCAACACATGCTGAGCCAATACTTCTGTTGCACCAGGAGTACAGAATACCACTGTACTTTAAGTCATCAAGTTTAGCCTCTTATAGACATTATTTGAAGTTAATCATGGTTGGACACCATCTCTGTGAGCCACCATGGGTTTCCCCTACATTTGAAATGACATTGAAGTCTCCTATAAGAAGCCAAGGAGAGGGGGAGAAGATGCCAGCAAAATGTATGATATTGTCCCATAGGTACTTCCTTTCATTAACATGATTAGAAGCATAAATGAAAGAAGTAAAAAAGCTGATATTGTGTCCTATGATATTAATGCTGCAATGAATAGCTTGACCATTCACATCAATAAAGATTGAAAATGCCAGGGTTCCACATAACCTAAATTCTCCCTAAGTGAGAATAGTTGTAATTGTGGACTATGAACCACTTTGGGGCTATAAATTTGTGAATGGAATCAATTTTAGTTGGGGAGACCATGGTCTAAACTATTGAGACTAACTCAAGCTTCTTGTCAGAGATAAGCCGCTTGATCTCTGACTACTTAGAGGGTTGATTTAACCCTCTTATGTTCCATATGAGGAGGGCTAACATAAAAAGGAGGGGTGACAGAACCTCCAGGATGCCTGTGGCCCTGTGAGAGGCTCTCAGACATCAACTCATTATTGTTGAAAGACTTCCTTCTAGCAGCCTTCTTCATGCTTCTGATAGTTGGATTTTCCTTTCTTCTCAATGCAGGTTGAACCTTGTCAATTGGTATAATGGTTGAGGAAAAAATGGTGGGGCCATTTCCAGCATGCCTGTTCTGTAGTTTCAGCTTCCTTTGCTTGGGGATTAGAGGAAATGTAAAGGGAGTGATGATCCTGGAGTAGGCAACAGTGGGTAAAGGTGGTAGGCTAGTATGAGAGAAGTTAAGTCTCTTACTGCAGAGGGAGGAATGATTGGGTGTGTGAGGAAATATGGAATTGGATGAGCGTGATATGGTATTGTGCCCCATTGTGCCCGAGGAGGGTATGGTGGATTCATGAGAAAGTGTGGAGAATGCGTTGCTGGTTATTTGTTTTGGAGGAGTGAGAAGTGGTAGGTTTGATAAGGCTGAATACTGGTTATTGTTGGTGATCAACAAGGGTTTTAGGGGTGAGGAATGTGGTATGGGTATATGTGGTTTCCTTTTCTTTCTCACAGTTATCCAATCAGTGGATTGAGGGTTAATAGCTGGGCTGTTGTCTTTAGGTGGTGAGAGGCAAGATTCTGGAGCAGTAACTTTGTTCTTATCTTTGAGAGTGGTGGTGGGATAAAGGATTTTTAGAGAACAATGCTCTTCAGTGTAATTCATTTGATTGCATTTGTTGGAAAACTTTGGGAGATGTTGGTATTCAATTGAAATTTGCTCCAAACTGTTGTCTTTAAGCTTGATCTGAATCTCTTTGAGTAGTGGCTTGGATAGGTCAAGGTTAACACAGATTCTTGCAAATTTTAGGGAGAATAACATAGGACCATAAAGTCCTATAGGAGGTTTACTCATAGGACTTTATGGTCCTATGTTATTCTCCCTAAAATTATGTATTTATATTCGATTTAATATTTTGAATCTAGAAAGTGTGTAGGAGGATGGACAGTAGAACCTATGAATGTATAGCTTCAGAATATTTATTTGATTCTTTGTATGTAGTGGATTGTAGCCTTTTATAGGTTTATTTGTAATTAACTATTCTTTAAAATCAACTTTATTCTTTTTAATGAGAATAACAGACTATGGATCACTTGGTGTAATACATATCTCATTAAATCAAGAAATTTCTAGACACTCAAGATCCCTCAACCTTGTTCTTGGAGCTGGAGAAAGATTTTGCAGCTCAAGCATCTTGCAATGCTTCTCATACAACACAAAATTGGAAATGGCTCAGATGCAGCTTTTTGGTGGGATAATTGGATCACTAGTGGCCCTCTCAGCACAAGATATCCTCTAAGTACTCTCACAAATGCTGGATTCAATGACACTATTATAGTTAGCACCTTCATCATGAATTCAGCTAGGTCCTTCCCAATAAGCCTCACAAATGCCATCCCTGAGCTACTCTCACTCCCCCCCTCCCCCCCTTGTCCTTCTAGATGTGATAAAAAAGTTTGGCTGGCATCCCCAAATGGTTCATACAGTCTCAAATCCACAAAATGGCATCTTCCTGACCACTCCCCTACAGTTCACTGGTACAACCTAGTTTGGAAATCTCCCATAATTCCCAGGATGAAGTTTAACCTCTGGCTACTCTTGACAATAAAGCAATGTCTCGCCATGAAAATGGTTGTGTTCTCTGCAACAACAACCAAGAGTCCCATCAACACCTCTTCTTCAACTGCAGCTTCATCTCCCCAATTTGGCGCTTCATCAAACTCAAATACAATTTCAGTACTGCAATCCCAAATTGGGAAGACCTAATCCACTTCATAAGCTCTCAATGGAGGAATAATTCGCCCATGAACTTGCTGCGCAAAGTTTGCTTTTCTTCCATAGTCTACCATACATGGGAGGAAAGAAACGAGAGGATCTTCAAGACAAAGCAATCAACTCTGAGAGCAGTGCTTGCAAGGATCACCTCCATAATCACTGCCCTCCTGAAATTAGGGTTCCTGAGAGACAGCCACTCCTCAAGACGGATTCTCTTGGATTGGAACTTGTCGCCAGCTCACTGTCACCCTCCTCTAAGACTGCCGAATTAATTGGATCACAGTTGATGGTGATCAATCATCATCTTCTGCTAAGGACTCACCGGACCGAGGGCTAACAACTTCTATTAACGGCTAATTAGCCTTTAATTGCGGTTATTAGACTAAATCATTGTTTGGGCCTTTGTTTGGGCTTGCTTCCCTTTTCCTTGGGTTGTTTTGGCCATTGGCCCTCTTTGTAATTATTCTATTTATTAATATCAGTTGCTTAAAATTCCAAAAAAAAAAAACTTTATTCTTTTTAATCTTTTCACATGGGTCAAGCTTTTTCTTGTTTTTTTTTAAGATAGTAGCACCAGAAAATGGTCAGGATTGAATGTAGAGATTGTCTTCTTTCCTTTATATAGGCAAGAAGAAGTGCATTATTTTGGAATTATTACATATAAATAGTGTTAATGATCTATATTTATATTGTTAACATGGACCAAAAATATATATATTAATTGTTCATTTGCTTGATATACATTGGATCACAACAAGCATCAAGATATATATATGTATGTGTGTGTGTGTTGTTTATTCTTTTTTTACATTGCTGCATGTTATATAAAGTGATGAAATAAATGATCTTCTTTGTCACTTAATAAAAGTTAATATCTAAGTCATTGATTATTTTTGGTGATATGGGAATCATAACAGTGGAATCTTTTTTTATTCTTATTATTTACAAAATGATTTACGTAATGTTTATAATGTATGACCTATCTTAACTTGTCTTAAATATATATATGGAGTCATGTATATAACACAAAACATAACGAGGATTGAATAACATTTTATTCTTTCCCCTTTTTAGAGAAAGTTTCATAGATTGAATTTTTCAATGAGACTAATTGAATTTCACTATCAAGTATCAACTAACGTGAATAAATTACCAGTCACACATGTTTTGGTTTCATTATATTAGGTTTTTATTAGGTTTTCTTAAAGACACGGCTTTCAATGATTTTAGTCAACAATAATAAAATTCAATATATATATATATATATATATATATATAAAATTCAAAATAAAAAAAGGAATTGCAGTGTTCCATCTAACCGTAATAAAATTTAAAATACAATATAAAATTAACTATTAAAATTAAAGAGAAAAGACTGAAAAGTTGAGAAACTTCTGACCTGTATAATAAAAAAGAAAGCAACAGTACGTATAACTCCAATGTCTTCCAAAATTTTGATGTTTAAAAAATAAAATTTTCTAGAAAAATTTAATGTTTACAAATATGAAAAAGGAATACGTAATTTGAAAAGTTTGTTAAAAAAAAAAAAAAGAAAAAAAAAAAAAGAAAAGACCCGTGAAACTCGCACTACCCGCCCAAAATATGATATAGGACTGGGCTGAATTGAACCAGCCCAACTTGCAGTCCCTCGTAAGAAAGAAAAATAAATTGAGTGTAATATAAAATAGATGTATCTTGTATATTTATTATATAATGGATGAAATATGAATTAGAAATTTAGTAGCGATATCCAACCCATCTTTTGATAAGGAAGCTGGGTTGAAAGTGAGTAGTATTTGATAATAAATGAAAAGACTAAGGGCCTGTTTAGTAGCAAGAATGATTCCTGATTTTTACTATTAATTCTTAAAAATAAGAACTAAAAGTAAAAATTATGTTTATTAATATAATTTTACTTTTTAGATTTTAGAAAATACTTTCACATTTAATGAAAGAAAAAAAAATGAAAATTTGTTACTTTCTCTACGTTATGTAGAATTCAAATGAATTACTTTCATACTATAGCATGTTTATTTTAATAAATAAATAAAAAAAAAACTCAAAATTCAGAAATCACACATCGCCGATACCTCCTCCACACCATGGCCACCAACACCAAAATTATGTATCACTATCGCCTCCACCCACCTCCTCCCCACCATACCCACTGCCACAACCATCTCTCTCCTCTCCCATACACATCAAAACCCATCAATAATATACCCAAATCAACTTGAACCAGTCACATAAAGGCGAATCGAAAAAGACAAAGTCGACTCTCCATCATCGACGGCAAACTGTTTTCACGTCCTTTCTCAACGAATTCTAGACATACTCTCTGAGACCCAATAAGCAATTTATCGCTGAATTGAAAAACCCATCGTTGAAGGCTGATTTGATCTTGTTAGCTCAAAGATAGCTTCTCGACTAAATCATTTTTGCCGGAGCTGTAAGGTTCATCCATCAATTGGGTCTTCTATAACTGAGGTTCATTAATTGGGGGGTCTTCGTGATGTAGACTAGTGACCAAGCTTATCACTACTCCTCCTCTCTTTTATACACACACACACACACACACCCATACATACTCTGTATCCATCCTCATCAAAACCAGATACATACATATATATATATACATATATATATATATATATATATATATTAAAGAGAGAAAGATAAAAATAATTTAGAGAAAGAAAGATAATAGGAAAAACAAAATTATAATCAAAATTTTTAAACTTACTTTTTGTTTTTTGCTTTCAAAATATTAAAAATAAAATCTTCTTATTAAACATCATTTTACTTTCTATTTCAGTGCAAGGAAGGAAAATTATGTATTTACTTTTGAAGAAAGTAAAAATAAAAAAATGAAAGCGTTAGTAAAGGGCCCTAAACAAGGCTCGAGTGGCTAGGAGAAGAGATAGGTGAGAGGCTTTATTGTTTCTGTATTAGTAAAATGGAAGTCTATATGTGTGACAAGACTCAACTCTGACGCAAAAAATATGGAATATATGCCAATCTACTTGAAGAGGAAACAGCAGCGTAGGCTTTTTTTTTGGGTTGAAACAGAGTATGTGATTGAGTTTGATAACAATGAAAAAGACTCCACAAAACTTGGGTGGGTGGCAGAAGAGAGAGGTGAGACGTTTTATTTTTTCTGTAGTATAAAATGGAAGTGTATAAAGAGGGTGTTGGGATGGAGGGACCATTTCTCTTCACAATACACTAAACACATTATTGCATCTCATAACTTTTTGGTGGTCATATTTTCCTTTAAAGCAACTGCAAAACACAAGTTATAGCTAAATCAGATAGCAGAAGAAATGATTTTTAATATTTAACAGAGGCCTAGATAGTGTAGGTAGATCAAATGTAGCTGAAGAACTGGTCTGGCCCCTCCATGCATGTTCACCATTATGCCTGCCCGGCCCACTCGATCACTTAAGTCACCTTCCCACTATTTCTGTGTTTTCTTTAATTTTGTCCTTACTTACTCAATTGGGTTTGTCAAAAATCATCCAGCAATGTCAATAAAGAACTTTCAATTGGATAGTAGTGAAGATGCAATAATTTTCTCTCTCTAAATGGACAGAGTTTCATTACACTTCAAATATTTCCATCTCTCATTCTCCCTTTTTTCGTACATTTATAGACCATTTTCCTTCTTCTAGAAGGTTCCTAACTAACTTCTTCCGTTGGGTTTGCCTTTGAGGCCATTTATGATCAGAGGCTCGATATTGTTAATGGACTTCTCACTTCATTCTTCGGTACTGGGCCTGCCTTATGGGAGCTTGGCTTGGGCTCAGGTCAATTATTAGGCCCACCCTTCGTTACGCAGGTTGAATCCAGCCCATGCCATTTTCGGCATCCTCAACTACCCCCATAATCACTCCCTCATTGATTAGGGTGTGATTATTTATGGACTCAATGATTTAAAGACTCGAGACAATCACGTGGGGCATCGAGCGGTTGGCCTCGGAATTATTGTCTTTTTTGAAATTCAAATCCCTTCAGCTTCCTGACGTCTCAGCAACTGGGACCACTTCCCCTTTAAATATTGTTCCTTCACAATCAAAATCTTTCTTGTCGCATCTCTTATCTCTCACAGTCAATCAACTCAGTCCATCTTCTCAGGGCAAACTGTATCTCCTCCGGTCAAATCAAACCTTCTCCGGCGAGTCCTGTGTGAGGTTCTTCAATCCCAGTTCCCTTGCAGCATCTTTTGCATCTCTCAGTCTTCTCAAGGTTAGTTTTGTTCTTTATTCTTCTTGAGATCTTTTCATATTTCCCCCAAAGGACAATAGTTGTTGATATCATGCCTATAGATTTGGACGTTCTCCATATGAAACTTCATCTTCCTTCCAATATTCATCTTAGGAAGTTCCCCATGACTGTAAATGTTAAGACTGGGGCCAGTCTTCTTCCCGGTGAAGTCTTATTTTCCCTTCAACATCTCAATATTATTAGATTCCCTCTGCACCCTTTCTTTTGCTATGCGTTCAATAGGTTAAATCTTTCTCCTCTCCAGGTCAACCCCAATTTCTTTAGGGTTTTGTCCGTTCTGTTACTTTTGAACCGTGACAGAGGCCTAGATCTTGACTTAGTTGATCTTCTCCTCTGTTACAAGGTCAGTAAGATTAGGCTAGAGGACGTTTATTACCATTTTTACCCCATAGAGAAGAGATCCATATGTACGGACAAACTTTAGTCCGAAAAGGGGTGGAAGAAGAGCATTGTTGGCGTTCGGGGGGCCTGGTTTGCCCCGGCTGCCAAGGATTTCCCTATCCCAACAGCCTTCGGCGAGTGCTCCGTATCCTCTTATAAGAAATACAAAACCCATAAGACAGATTGCCCCTTCGAGACTTGCATCCCTTGCTTCTGTTCCTTTCTATGTAATTCTTTGGATATCCCTTAAGATAATGAACTCGTTATAACGTTTGCAGGGATAGGTTCAATTATCTAAAGGACTACGTTCTGAACAACATCCCTTCTTGTTCAAAACTCTTCACGTCCGAGAATCTAAGTGACATTTCACTCCTCGGCACCACCATGAGTCAACTTCGGATTCCGTCCTTCAGCAGAAGGAAAGATCCACCCAGGGTTGTCGCTGCTTCCGCAGCTGCTTCCTCTTCTCCAGCCTCAGCATCTTCATCCGCCACCACTTCTAGCACTACTCCGAACGTGACAACTGTCCGTCCGGTCACCACCACTCCATCTACCAACTAAAACACCAAACCTCAAGTTCAGAACACTTCTGCCCCCACTGCCTCCGCCCAGAATAGGGAACGAGGGAAGAGGCCTCAAAGTGAGGGCTGTCCCGATGATATTCCTCTATCAAGGAGGATTCGGACCTCTAAACCAAACATGCCCGTTCCTCCTCAAGTCAGAGCTCCTACTTCCAGAACTCCTGTCCCCGAGAGCCTGCTCCTTCTGGATCTGGCACGGCCACACCATCTTCATCCGGGTGGCTCCATTGATTCCCTGACTCACACGAGCAGACAGGTCAGTCATTCTGCCAAGTGACACCATGTTCAAGGATGGCCCCACCACTATGGCTTATTACAACCATATGTGGTCTCCCAAATACGTTGAGGTGGCCAAATCTCTGAGTCAGAAAAAGGTGTTTAACCGCTTCCCTGTCTCTGCCATGGAGGTAACTCTCTACTCTTTTCTCTGTTAAAAATATCCTTACTTTATCACTTCTCTGGATAGACGTTCTCCCTTGCTTAATTAATGCTCGTGTATTGCTTTGCAGACTTTATTTGGCATGATAGTCATGCAAAAATAGGTTGAGGCTGGCAATGCTAAGGCATGCAAGTTCGTTAGCAGCCTTGATGCAGCTACCAAGGAAAATAATATCCTGGGCACCAAGAACGCTGAACTGATGGTGCAACTGAACAAGGTTAAGAATAAAAGGGACAATCTGAAGAAGGAAGTAGACTCCCTTCAGGATGAAAAGGACACTCTTCAAATTGAGAAGAGCGTTTGCCATACTGAGCGTGAGACGCTCAAGGCCGAAAGAGACAACCTTCAGCGCCTGCTCCACAATGAACAATCAGACCGTATAACCTTTGAGAAGAGGGCTTTGGACGAGCGCAATGCCTTGTCAACGTCATTAGCAAGGTTAATGGCGGGATGATGGCTCTGCATGCTCGCTTCTCCCGCATCGGGGCCCTCAGGTATGCTGAGGGATACCGAGAAGGTTTTAATGATCGTCTCCCTGTTGAAGGTCAAACCATTTCTAGCACTGGCCCAGATGACGTTGACAAAGAACTTGAGATTGATCCCTTGAGGGTCTATGCAGACCCGGATTCCACTCCTGCCGAGCGTATCTTTGAAGAGTGTGAGGAGATTGCCTCATCCAGAGTTATTCCTCTTCCTCCTCTTGCTCAACCTTTAGACGTTCTTCCTCTCTCCGTTGCAGTTCCACCTGTACCTGCTATTGCTGAAGGCGGAACCTAGCAGAACAAGACGGTAATCCAGCTTGACTCCCCCCCTCACAGAGACGCCATGACCGAGGATAGGGAGGAGAATGATAGCAATCGTGAGGGTGAGCAAGTGAATGAGGAGATAAATAGAACTTGATTGTACTCATATGATCCTCTTTGTAAACTTTTAGTTCATTATAAATGAAAAGAACTTTTGACTACATGCAGTCTTAATTATTTTATTATTATTATTATTATTTATTTATTTTTTTTTTTTTTTTGCATTATTTTATGGCAAATTTTTATAAAGTCTTTGGCATTCGGCTCACAGTGCCAGTTGCCACTTTCTTTGCTTAAGTGCCTAGCGCTCGGCTAGAATGCCACTTGGCTTTTTTCTTTTTTAGCAAGTGTTTGGCATTCGGCTCGTAGTGCCAGTTGCCACTTACTTTGCTTAAGTGCCTAGCGCTCGGTTAGAATGCCACTTGCCACTTAGTAAGTGTTTGGCGTTCAGCTCGTAGTGGCAGTTGCCACTTACTTTGCTTAAGTGCCTGGCGCTCGGCTAGAATGCCACTTGTCACTTGGCTCTTTATTTCTTAGCAAGTGTTTGGCGCTCGGCTCATAGTGCCAATTGCCACTTACTTTGCTTAAATGCCTGGCACTCGGCTAGAATGCCACCTGTCACTTGGCTCTTTATTTCTTAGCAAGTGTTTGGCACTCGGCTCGTAGTGCCAATTGCCACTTACTTTGCTTAAGTGTCTGGCGCTCGGCTAGAATGCCACTTGGCTCTTTATTTCGTAGCAAGTGTTTGGTGTTCGGCTCGTAGTGCCAGTTGCCACTTATTTTACTTAAGTGCCTTTACTCAATCATCTTTTTGGAAGAAGATAATACTTTTTATAAATCTTTTGAGATT
The DNA here is from genome assembly GCF_030987335.1 of Cornus florida. Taxonomy (NCBI): domain Eukaryota; kingdom Viridiplantae; phylum Streptophyta; class Magnoliopsida; order Cornales; family Cornaceae; genus Cornus; species Cornus florida. The sequence goes on along the minus strand of NW_026775577.1, from coordinate 84,504,480 downwards.
TTATCCATTTGTAAGTACACAATTGAAAATAAGCACTGCCCAAACTGGAATTCAACTTTTATTGATAATACCTTTTTAAAGATGTGGCGTTCCAAGGCTTGTTCACTAGCCTTCCTGCTATGGTCTCAAAGACATATGCTCCCTTTCCTATAACTTCTACAATTCTATATGGTCCTTCCCAAGGTGACATAATGATAATACCAACTTTTCTTTTCAGAACTAAATCACCAGGTGCAAAGTCCCTATGCTTCACCTTTCTGTTATGACTGTTCATAAGCGTTTGCTGATATGATGCTAGCCTTATTGCTGCTGTGTTCCTCTTTTCTTCAAGCAGGTTAAGGTTAAATTTTAACATCTGATCATTTTGCTCTTGACTTTATGCTAAGCTCCGAACGGTAGGGACTTGGTGCTCGACAGGTATTACTGCCTCAGTGCCATACGCCATGGCGAATAGGCTTTCTCCGGTCGGTCGTCTTGGAGTCGTTCTATACGCCCACATGACATTCGAGAGTTCATCCAGCCACTTCCCTTTTTCTTCTTCAAGCTTCTTCTTTATGCAAGCAAAGATCGTTCTGTTTGTGATTTTAGCCTGTCCATTCGCCTGCGGATGGCTGACCGCTACTAACTTCTGATTGATTCTATATTCTTCCAGCAGCTCCTTCACCTGCTTGCTATTAAGGTTAGTCCCATTGTCCATGATGATCGATCTCAGCACACCAAACCGACAGATGATATTACTCCAAATGAAACGTCTCACATGGGTCTGGGTCACACTGGGATACGGTTCTGCCATTACCCACTTGGTAAAGTAGTTTGTCGCAAGCAGAACGTACTTATTATGTGATCTGGTGGTCGGTAACAGGCCAACCACATCCATCCCCCATTGCGCGAAAGGCCATGGTTTAGCCATTACGTGCAAATCTTCTGGTGGTTAGTGAATTAGTGGTCCGAACCTTTGGCACTTATCGCATTTTCTCAAAAATTCTTTCGCGTCTCGTGACATGTTCGGCCAAAAATACCCTTGTGTTATCGCTTTGTGTGCTAGAGACCTTCTGCTTGAATGGTTACCACAAACCCCCTCATGGATAGTCCGCAGTATCTGCTGAGCCTCTGCTGGAGTTACACATTTTAAGTAAGGTCCTAAATAAGACCTCCTATACAATTGATTGTGTACTATGGCGTATTTTGCAGCATTCGATCTGATCCTTCTTGCTTCATCCCTCTGTTCGGGCAAAACACCATCTCGTATATACGCCATAATTGGATCTATCCAGCTCGGCTCATATGGTATGACATTCACCTGCCAGGGATCTGAACTTGGCGGTGCCTCAAAGATAAATGGCTGGCACAACACACCAACCGGGATCACCCTTGCCAATGTTTCGCCAGAACTTGACGCACTGCAAGCCAATCGATCGACATCTTCATTACGCTCCCTCGGCAACTGAACGAACTCAATCTGATCAAAGTTTCTGGCCTCATGCATAACGACTGAACGATAAACCTCCATTGTTTCATCCTTTGTTCCATATTCCCCTGTCACTTGCCGAATAATTAATTGTGAATCACTGAAGGTGACCAAGCTTTTGCCTTTCAGCTCCTTGGCCAACCTTAACCCAGCCAGCAACGCTTCATACTCTGCTTCATTGTTAGTTGCCTTGAACTCAAACCTGATCATTTGGCTCAATGTGGTGCCCTCGGGCATTTGTAACTTGACCCCGATTCCTGCCCCCATCTGATTTGAGGAGCGGTCAACGAAGAGCTTCCAAGAAGATTCTTTCAGGCATTCCTCTGGCTCATCCACATCACACTCCAGTAAGAAATCAGCCACAGCATACCCTTTGATGGCCGTTCGGGGTTCGTACGTTATGTCAAAAAAAACTTAGCTTTATTGCCCATTTTGTCATTCGTCCGAATAAATCGGGCTTATGCAGGATCACCCTTATGGGAAATGTGGTCAGAACGACAATAGGATGGGACTCAAAGTAATGCCTGAGCTTCCTCTTTGCATTTAGCAAGGACAAGATTACTCATTCTGCCTTTGAATACCTTCTCTCTAGGTCGGTCAGTGTTTTGCTTACATAAAAAACTGGGAACTGCTTACCCTCAGCACATCATATCAGAACACCGCTAGTCGCAACGTTAGAAACTCCAAGGTACAAGAAAAGCTTTTCATTTGGTTTTGGGGCATTCATGACTAGTGGGTTCTACATATACTCCTTCAGACGAGTCAGTGCTTGCCTCTGTTCATCCCCCCAGGACTACTTTTCGTGACTCTTGATTGTATCGAAGAATGGCTTGCATCGATCAGATAGCTTGGAGATGAATCAGCTCAGTGCCGCTATGCATCCGGTAAGAGCTTGGACTTCCTTGATAGTGCTTGGTTCTACATTTTTGAGCAAAGCTTCCGCTTGGGCTGGGCTAACCTCAATTCCCCTGTTATTGACTACGTGGCCAAGGAATTGCCCTAAGCCTACGCTGAACGAGCATTTTGTTGGATTTAGTCTCATTCCGTACCTTCTTAGTACACCGAACACCTCTTGCAAATGCTTCAGATGATGGTCCTTCTGTTTACTCTTTATCACCATATTATCGATGTAAGCCTCCACTATCTTGCCCATCTGATCCTTAAAAATCTTATTAACCAATCTTTAGTACGTAGCCCCGACATTTTTCAATCCGAACGGCATAACCTTGTAGTAATAGATCCCTCGTTCAGTGACAAAAGAAGTATTTTCCTCTTCGTTCGGATCCATTGGGATTTGATTGTAGCCTGAATAGGCATCTAGAAAAGTTAACCGCTCATATCCTGTCGTAGCCTCCACCATTTTGATCAATCTTTGGAAGTGGAAAGCTATCCTTCGGGCAAGCCTTATTCAGATTGGTAAAATCAATACAAACTCTCCATTTCCCATTCTTCTTCTGCACCACAACCACATTTGACAGCCAGATCGAGTATTGTACCTCTCTAATGAACCTCACTTCTAACAATCGATTAACCTCATCGGCGATGATCTGGTTACGCTCCGGAGCAAATCTTCTCTGCTTCTGCCTAATAGGCTTGACGTTGGGGTCTACATTAAGGGAATGATAAGAAACAGTAAGGTCGATCCCCGGCATGTCCGAATGGCTCCAAGCAAATACATCGGCATTCTGGGAGAGGAAATCAATCAATTGGCACTTCTCTCCCTCGGCAAACCCTGAGCCTACCTTTGTGGTTCGGTCTAGCCTCAGACGATCAATTTGTACATCAACCAGAGGTTCCTCGGTCAGCACCGGAAGCTCCTCCTCCCTGTTTTTGCTGAGGGGAGGCTTCTGTAATTGGTATTGCGCACCATCAGATCGGATAGGAGCTTTTCCTTTCTCTACGGCTTTCAGAGTTACCGAGTAACACTCTTTTGCTGCGACCTGATCCCCATGGATATCTATCACCTTACTCCCGTCTAGACTTAGGCATCTCATCAATTGGTATAGGGTCGAGGGGACCCCCTTTACCCTATGAATCCACCCCCTCCCCATCAACAGATTGTATGAGGGATGGATCTCCACCACCACAAAATTTTCAACAAGGCTCCTTTTAGCTTCTCGAACCATCAATTCCACTGTGTCGATCGGTTCAACTCGTTTGCCATCAAACCCCAACAGCGGACTTCAGCTCCTCTGGACTGATTTCCATCCGATCAAATGTGATCCTAGGCATGATATTCGCACTACTCCCCGGATCAATCAACACTCTTCGTACCAAACACTCAGCCACTGTCAAACTTACAACCAAGGGGTCCTCATGAGGAATCTGGACTCGCATCAAGTCTGTTTTATCAAGCCTTATCTGCGTTATTGAGTTTTGTTAGTGCAGATTGTTGACACTACCTATACGTCTTTTCATTTGTGCTTGGTGATGAGCACTGAAAAGTGCATATTTAAACCCCTTAAGCTTAGGCACTCTAGTACCTTTATCTATCTTATTTTACCGTTTTAGATTGATTTCGTATTATTTCCATTTTCAGGCACTTATCCCGAAAATAAGCTAACTCAGCCAAATAAGAGCTTAATTGAAGCAATTCTGGGATTAAACAAAGAAAGGAGCAAAGTGGAGAAAGAAAGAAGCAAATGAAGCCAAAGGTGGGAAGTAACAAAGTTCGATCGATCCAACTTCAAGGTTCGATCGATCGAACACTGATCGATCTTAGTACTTCAAGATAGATCCAAAACTTGACCCAAAAGCAAAAATTCCAAAGTACGATCGATCCAACACCACCCTTCGATCGATCGAACACTTTTGTCCTTATTCAAATAATTGATCTCATCCACAGCTGTACCACCCACTAAACACTTTTGTCCTTTTCCCAAAAATATCTCCTAAAATATCTCGGATTTGCCTTTTCCTAAAAAGCTCAACCAGTTGGATCGATCTAGCCTCAGTTCGATGGATCTCAGCCAGTTCGATCGATCCAAGTCCAAGGTTCGATCGATCAAACTCCCTCTAGTGCGAAAAAGTTAAAAAGCCAACTTGTTCAGTCCATCCTCTATCCAATAATTAAAGAATATTCTTTGCACAACCCTAGCTCATTTGGTGTGTCACTTGACCTACCTACAAAAGGAATATAAAGCACTTTTTGAAAAGAGATCTTAGCATTCGGCAGATACAACTTTAGAGGCTATTCTTAGTGTAAAAGAAAAGAGGAGGAGGCTAGAGACACCATTGGAGTTCTTCATCAACAAGGAGCAGATTTTAACCATGGAGTTAGCCCTTGAGGGTTGGAGCAACATCACCATGAGTGGCTAGACATCCTCTTGGGGCTAGAGTTAGCCCCAAGCATGTTTTCTATATCTTAATCTTGTGTATTATTGAGGGATTAGTGTTGTAATTAATGTTTTGACACTTGGATATATATAGATCTTGTTTATTCAATGATTTATGTGGTTTAATGCTTCCAATTGATCATTTCATTCTATCCATATGTCTTGTATGCTATAATAGATGTTCATGTGTTTGTCTCTAGATTTTGTGTTATTGATGCATGTCTATGTGTATTGATGCTATAGATTTAGAGATTGTCAAAACATAGTGCTTAAAAGAATGCTCTTGTGATTTTCTTGATGGTTCATACTTATTCCTTGATGGATTGTGCCTCTCCCCTAGTTTATTTTCATGCTAGTAGTGTAAATGTAGTGTAGTTGTAGCGTAGTGTTAAATGGGAGGACAATCCATGCTTATTGTTTGATGATCTAAGCTTTTGAATGCAAGTAGCATATATCTCTAACCTTGTGTTATATTTGGATTGTGAGCTTAATGAAAGGATTAATGACTTGTTTTGATCTATTGTGCATTTCACATGTCGTTTAGACAATATATGCTTCATTGCTTAGATATATTGTGCCTTTCACATGATGTTTAGACAATACATGTTTAACTAGTCATCATTGCTTGTTGAATCAACCAAACACACACACACCATTATTGCAACACACCATTTGCCCTCATTAGTCACTTGTCAACGGTATAGAAATGCATTGCTTGGTAGTAATCTCTAAACCCCAAGACTCTTCTCTCTCTTACTTACTCTTAGTTGCATTCTTTTGTTATTACTTAATTCAATTTCGTTTCTCTCTAATCAACCAACTAACCTATTGTTTGATCACTCGACCTACTAGCCCTAATAGCGATTCCACAACCTTGTCCGACCCTCACAATCCCTTGGGACGATCCCTACTCGCCCTAGCTATATTTATAGTGAAAGGTAGTAGTGGCTTCTATAAATGTAAAACTCTTGGCCCTCGCCTTAAATTTCACACTCTCAAACTTGGTGGTAGTGCGACCTCCGTTCATCAGTTTTTGGCGCCATTGCCAGGGATTAATCGATTTGATTTGGCAACGTCGGATTTGTGGAATCAATTAGGATTAGTACTCTTTTGATCATGTCTTTACTGTACTTTTATTTTTCTTTTTGGTTACTTATTGTGTTGTTCTTACTTGACAAGGTGCATTGTTGGAGAGGAAGCAAGCAAAGGAGCATTCAAGCTAAACAAGCAAGGAAAAAAGCTAAAAATTCTAAAAATTTGGTAAGCTAAGCTTTAAATTTGGAGTTGAAGTGCTAAAGGACCTTTGTAAGACTTTCTTTACTCAATCCCTTAGTTAAATCGTCGGCCCGCGTGGAGGCTTGTTATTAATTGTTCTTTACATCATTGTTGTTAAAGCATGGGAGTATGAATTAAATGTTTGTGGAGGAAGTTTCATTGAAATTGTTGTGAAGGCATAGTGTTTGTCATTCTTTGTGCTTGTTGTGTTTTACATTATGCATGCATGGACGTCGTTCATTGAGACCAACTCTTGTCCCTCTTGATTTGCATCTTGAATCCGTAATTAGAAATCCTAGAGGAAGAGGAAATTCAAATAGAACCAATCTATCAATGGATGACCATAATAATGATCATGTTGAGGACCTTGGTCACATAGACCAATAAGGTATCCTTCATCCTAATGTGCACAATGAGAACATACAAGTACCATTAGGCATGCCTAGGCCATACATTCACCAACCACCACAACAACAAGGCCAAGCTCCATATGGAATGCCAAGGCTAATGTATACTTCACAACCTCCCACATCAATCAAGGAATTCAAAACCAAGGTGTTCATGTTTCACCTCAAGTAGCTAATCCACCTCTTGCTTTAAGAGACCATTATGTGCCTAATGAGTATAATGCACCTACATGGATCCAATTGCCTCCATTTAGAGCACATCATTATGAAATTAAGCCACAAACCATTCAAATGCTTCCTAACTATCATGGACTTCCAAGTGAAGAACCTTACAAGCATTTGGATGAGTTTTTTGAAGTATGTTCCACCGTAAAATATACGGACATGCCGGAAGAGGTCTTAAGACTCAAACTTTTTCCATTCACCTTAAAAGACAAGGCAAAGTATTGGTTTAACAATCTTAGGCCTTTTTCAATCACTTCTTGGGCAGAAATGCAACAAGAGTTCTTGAAGAAGTACTATCCGGTTTCAAAGACCAATGCCATGAGAACCTCAATTCGAGAATTTTCACATGGTGATGGAGAAACGTTTCATGAGGCATGGGAACGCTTCAATAAGTTGCTTAGAAAGTGTCCACATCATGACATGCCCAAATGGCAATTAGTTCAATATTTCTTTGAGAGCTTATCAGACAACTATAAGGGTATGGTTGATGCTTCCATGGGTGGCTCATACATTGATAGGCATGAGGATGACGTGTGCGTCTTTATAAGAGCATGAGTGGAAATTCTTTGCATAGAACATTATCATCCAAGAATGGTAGAAATTCACAAGGTAGGAAGAGTGTTGGCTTACATCAAGTTGACCATTCAAATGAAATAGTCGCCGAAATGAAGTCTTTATCTCAAAGGTTTGATCAATTTTTTATTAACCAAAACTCGGCGAATCAAGTATCTTCCTTCCCTAACCATTCTCATCATGCATCAAATGAAACATGTATGACTTGTTCTAGTGTTCTTCATTCTACTTCTTATTGTCCTCACGGACAAGTGCAAAATGAACCTAATGAACAAGTCAATGCAGCTTTTGTGAACCAAGGGAACAATCCTTATGGTACTCACTATAATCCAAGTTGGAGGAATCATCCGAATTTCTCTTGAAAAAACAAAGGAGAGGGCACAAACTGTAACACCCCTAATTCTCAAAAGGATATAACTGGAATTTATTTATTTATTTATTTTATATGCATTTTAATTGATTAATTGATTATTTGATTTATGTGCATTTGAAATTGTTATTTATTTTATTATTTGCGTAATTGATTAATTGTGAATTATTTATTTGTTTTACTTTAATTATTTAATTGTAATGGGTTATGTGTTTTAATTTAAATTAGTGTATTTGTGATTTAATTATTTGATTATTAGTGACTTAATTGACGTGTATTTTTGGTAGCTTAGAGTATTTATGTGTGTGTATTTATAATTATGTTTAGGGTTTAATTTATGTATAATGGGGTAACCGATGTATTAATGGACTGGGATTAGGATTAGGGTTTAGAAGGAACCTATATATATATAAGACAGTAGGGTCTGCTAGGTTACAAACCCTATTCACGACATAGTATCTTGAGAGGAAAAGTAGAGGAAAACTAGAGAAGAGAGAAACAGAGAGGTTTGAGGGGAAAATACAGAGAGCTTTTAGCTATAGACTGAAAGTGTGCCACAGAGGAAGGAAGAGGTTGATGGTGGAATATAACTGGAGCAGTAGGAAGGTTGCTGGTAGTCGTCCGTTCGTCGGAAACTCCATAGACGGCGGTGAAGATTTCAAACCGGAATCTAAAGGCAAGTTTCATTCTATCTTCTTCCTGTAAACTTGTGTTTTGTGCATTCTCTATAGTCTCCAGGAATCTAATTTAATTATTAAAATGGATGTTTATGCGTGATAGAGTCTCTGTACAATTTTAAACCCTGTTCGCTTTTGAAATTATGAACTGTTGTGTTTTTGGTTTAAATTTTTGTCAATTTTTTCACAAGAGAATTTGAGGAGTTTCTAGGATTGAATGAACTTGAATTGAACCCTAGGAATGTAAGAAAAATTCTAGAACGGAGAGTTGAACTTCGCCGGACGCAAAGAAGACAAACGGAGAAAACATAAACTGTTGCGTTCATAGTTTTAGCCTATGTCAAGTAATTCATAATGGAATTGGAGAAGTTTCTAGGAGTATTTGGGCTTAAATTGAACCTTTAAAATCCTTAAGAAACTTAAAACAGACAGTTGGAATTTCCGCCAGAAGCAAAGACGAAGAACAGAGGAAGTAGAGAGTGAAAAACGGAGGCTGGGGAAGTGGAGGCGGCTCCATACTTCAATGGAGGCGGCTCCATTGAAGTGGAGCTGGCTCCACAAGATGTTGAGGCGGCTCCAATATGGGTGGAGCCGGCTCAACCTAAAATTGGAGGCAGCTCCAATTTTATAAAGTGCCCAGTACGTGGATTTTTTGTGATTTTAGGGCTCCAGTGTGTGTTTAAACTTGGTTGGATGGATTTGAATGATGTAATTAAATAGGATTATACCCAAGAATGATTAATTATACCCAAGAATGATTAATTCATGTTAGGAACTTGATCAATATGGGATTTAAAATTAAATTCACATGCGGTTTACAGCTTGGAAGAAATTAAATTGCTTGTCGTGATATTTAAGCAAATTTAATGGAGAGGTTTTAAAATGATGTATTTAATTTATTAAATGACCTAGAATTATTGGTTGAGGCTATGGGAGTGGATGTCATGACTTTTAATTATTAATTAAGCATGCAGTCAAGGAATGTGGAAGGGTTAATTTCTAGTGTGGTACTAGTAAATTAAACGGACTAAAATAAAAGTTGTTTTGTGAGGTTATATAAATGAAATATATAATGTATGGAAATCCCAGGGATGTTGTTTTCTGCTGTAGTCCTAGATATCATGAAACATGGATACTAAAGTGAATGCCGTCAGGGAGTATGGAAGTGGTAACTACTAATTATTATGTTAGCAAACTAAATGCTTTTGAAATTTTATTTATTATGCGTAGCTTATACTTCTGAGTATTCATTATACAATACTCTGGATTTATAATGGAGGATCAGAGGGACATCATGAAATTTACATAATAGATTGCATGCTGTCAGGGATGGTAAAAGCTTAAATTGCTAAATATGTTTGAGCAGACTAAATGGAAGAGGATGAAAGAAGTTGGGGGATTTGGTATAATGTGTTCAATTTATATATTCTGATTTCCATTATATGATTGGATGGATTTTAATTGATAAACGATTATAGTTTCGGCTTTGTCAATTATATGGATACGGATGGTTTAAATTGTTCATTATTACTTTAACAATTTAAAAAGGAGGACTTATGATTATACTGGATGTGTAATAGTACCTTACATATATCAGATTTCTATTATATTTATTTCTGGATGGATTTGATGTCTAAATGTGTGTTCATCATTTATTGGATCATTTGCATTATATGTACCGGTATGGGACGGTGACATACGGAGGGACGGATTAGATCAAAACGCTAATTCCAACCCAATCATACATACGGAATGGATTAACTAAAACAGTTAACTCCTACATGGATGCATGTCCTGTCAACTAAAACAGTTGAATGACATAATGGATGGTTACTTTATTTTTCAATCTTAGAAAGGAATTTATATATATATTTATGGTACCGTGATACGAGCTTGAGTCTCTTGATCACGGTTAGGGTGCGTATATCGCCTAGGATGGATAACTGGACATAGGTGTTGTTCCCTGATAGGTCTAGGTACACATGACCACATTATATGTGATTTGCATGATATCTCTACTCAGGCTGAGACAGACCTACTGGACTAGCGAACGTCCTATAGTGTATACTTATATCTATATGGACTACTTTAGCTATTGTTGAGCTATTTAGGATGTATCTGCGTATCGGGTTTATATACGGATTGTAGTAAATTGGAACTTACATGTGGGCCTAACCCACTCCTATTTTTTCAGGTGTTCGCCAGTACGAGGCTTAGAGCTTGATCGTATGGATGCAGATACAGACACTCACTATTCCACTTACATAGGACTACCTTTTTATTTTGGTTTTGGATTTTTAATTCTATAAATTTATTTAAGGATTTGGGATTAGGGGTCCACTAAGTGGATTCCCGAGTTGTACGGATTTTAATTATATTAATTTATTATTTAAGGTTGGAGGATTTTTATTTCAGTTTTCTTTCAGCGCATTATTCTTTTATTCTTAATTCAGTTTTATTCTTGCTTGTTTACATATTAATTGTTTGGTATCTCTCGGATCTGTGCCCGGACTTGATCACCCGTAGCTCTAGAATCGAGGGGTATCACCCTTCCCAAGGCAGTTTTCAAGGGAAGTACATTCCACCTCCACTTCAAAACCAAGGATCCCAAGGTTATAGACCTTATCAATCACAAGGGAATCAATTTGCTAATTCTCATTTTCCCAACCAATCTTATTCCCAAGGAAATACTAGAAGTCCCGCCTTTGAAGAAAAAGTTTTGAATGCTTTGGGCACTTTAGAGGCTAACACACAATTACTTCATTCTCACTCTCAATCTATTGCGAAGCTAGAAACCCAAGTAGGGCAAATAGCAAGCACTCTCAATGCAAGAGAGAAGGGAAAGATGCCTATTAATGCCCCACCAAAGCAACAATGTGTTGTGGAAACCCATTCCTCATCGGAAGGCCACACCATTGAACATATTAATGCGGTGACTACCTTGCGGAGTGGTAGGATTGTGGACAATCAAGTAGAAATGTCCAATGAAGAGAGTCAACCGGTGCAACCTCAAGTTGTCACCCGTCCCGTTTCACATCCCATTCCTCCTTCATTGCATATACATGATCTTGTGAATGAGAAAGTCTTGAAAAATGTGTTTAAAAAAGAAGTTTTGAAAAATGATGTTGAAAAAGTTTTGCTGAAAAATGATTTGAAACAAAGTGATTTGAAAACTTCTTGTGTTGAAGAGAGTTCAAAAGAAAATTCTAAAAAAGTATTTGAACCAAAAGTTCCATTTCTGGATGCCTTAAAAGGATCCATTTCAAAGAAAAAGCAAAAGGCAAAAACCAATGAAATTATGGAAATGTTTAGGCAAGTGAAAGTTAATCTTCCACTTTTGGATGCAATCAAGCAAATTTCGGCTTATGCCAAATTCTTGAAAGACTTGTGCACCCAAAAGCGGAAGAACAAGAGCCAAGCACCAAGAAAAGTGGTTTTGACCGAGCAAGTAAGCTCAATTTTGCAACATAACACTCTTCCAAAGTTTAAGGACCCCGGTTCACCCACTACATCATGCATTATTGGTGATCATATCATTAATCGGGCACTTTTTGACTTAGGAGTAAGTGTTAACCTTCTTCCATACTCGGTTTAAGTAAAATTGGGCCTAGGGGAATTAAAACCGACGTTGGTAGTTTTGCAACTTGCCGACCGATCCATTAAGAAGCCTAGGGGTATAATTGAGGACATATTGATAAAGATTGACAAATTCTTCTTACCAGTTGATTTCGTTGTCATAGACATGGAACCGATCCCCAATCCTAAAAGTCAAATTCCCGTTATCCTTGGCCGTCCTTTCTTGGCAACCGCTAATGCCAACATCAATTGTAGGACGGGGATAATGAAGATCTCATTTGGCAACATGAAGGTGAAGTTGAATATCTTTAATCCCATACCCAATTCATTTGACAAATATGAAGGAGAAGTTAATGTTGTAGATAAATGTCATGATCTTCAATGTCAAGAAAATGAGCTTTTATGTAAGACCAAATCTTCAAAGGGATCATCTTCAACCCTGCATTCTCAAAGTGTTGTTTCAAATTCTTGCTTTGAAAGGGCATGGAAGCCCAAAGGTTGTGATTGCATAGACAAAGGATCAAAAGTTTCTTTTGAACTTAATCCAACAAGTTCTTCAAAGAACCATTTGTTGGGTGGAATTCAAAGCATCTATCACCCCAACAAGGAGGGGATGCATTACAAGATCTTTGATCCGAGCTAAAAGAGCCCAATGTCTTGCTAGAGACGTTAAAGACTAGCAAAAACATTTCGTAGGGCGTCAAAACCCTATTCCTCCCTCATTTCTATCTTAAATTTCATTTCTTGCGAAGTCTAGATACTTGTTTTTGGTTTTCATATGCATTGAAAGGAACTTTGGTGAGGATTGCATGAGCTTTCATGTTATTATTGAGTATTCTGCATAGTTCGATCGATCTCAAACTTGAGTTCGATCAATTGAACTCCATTCTGCATCCAACACTTAGAAAAAAATTTGACCTACAGAAACCTACATCCAAATCACCTCTCTATCCCATCGTTCAAACTTATTCTTAGATCGATCAGGAGACCTTCGATCGATCCAACTTCAAAGTTCGATCGATCTCATGATTCAACACTTAGAAAAATTTTGAGCCTGCATAAACCTGCATATTTCAGCTCTCTGTCTCATCGATCGAAACATTCCAAGATCGATCTGAACTTCTTCGATCGATCCAACTTCCAAGTTCGATCGATCTTCAAGTTCCAACACTTCGCCAATTTTCTGAACCATAAACCTGCATATTTTTGCTCTCTGTCTGATCGATCAAACTTTTGTTCCGATCGATCTCAGTTCTCCATTTCATTGTTTGACTTTGTTTTGACTTTTTCAATTTTCAAAAATCCAAAAATATTTTCATTTTATTTTACTTTATTTCATTTTCATTTTATTTTATTTCTCAAAAATATTTCAAAAATACAAAAAGATTTTGTTTATTTTATTTATTTAAAAAAAATGAAAATAAAAATCCAAAAATATTTTATTCTATTTTATTTTATTTTACAATTTTTAATTTTAATTCTAATTTTTAATTTTAGTTTTGCATTTTTCAAAAATTTCAAAAATCCAAAAACACTTTGAGAAGAATTCATCAAAGTTCGATCGATCTCAGTTGAAGTTCGATAGATCGAACTCTGTCGGGAATGGTTTTAAAATAGACCTGGAGGGTCTCAAGATCGATCATTTAGATCAATCCAACCCTCCAAACCCTTGTTTCCCTCATCGCCGCCGCATCCACTCTCCATCTTCCTCATCTCCGGCGAGATCTAAGCTACACTCTCTCCCTTATCTCGGATTTCTCATCCAATCTTCGCATCCACTTCTCTCCCTTCGATTTGTGGTAAAATCCGAGATCTCATCTATGATTTAAGCTTCGATATAATGATTACATGCTTTATATATTACATTCATGCTTTACACATGATTGAATCTCCTTTTTTGAAGCTTCGAAGCACTGAGTTTCCATGTTTATATATGTGTATATGCTTCGTATGTATATATATGTGTTTGATCTATTTTTGGGAGGATGGGCCATGATTGGGTGATGATATTTGTTGATGTGTTATGTTAATGGGCCCACAAACACGTTCGTGTGGGCCCCGTACTTCCAAAGTCACAGATCCGTGACTGTTTTTATTTATCGCACAGTTTAATCGATCGAACTTGTATCTCAGATCGATCTTGAGAGATCAATCGAACTCATGTCTCAGATCGATCGAAGTTGTGAGATCGATCTCACTTATTTTCGATCGATCCAACTTTTGTGATCGATCTCACTTCATTTTCTGATCAATCGAATTTCACAGATCTCACACACACACTTCATTCTTCATATCTTATGTTCATGCTATTTCATATATGCCCAATGCTTGTGATATTTCACATTGGATGCATTTCATACTTACATTGTTTAGCATGCTTCACATCCTGCCACTTGCATAGATACATGTCATATATGTTTTGTCTATCTTATCTGACATGCATGTTTCTATATTGTGCTTAAAATTTCTTATTTTGGCACTAACTCCCATTGCAAGTTTTTCTTTTTCTTTTTGCAAGCCATGGTTAAGAGGAAGACAGTTGCCAACAGGCAACATGGACCTCAACGCCATATCAGACCACGGACAGAGGAGCCAGCAGAGCCCTCTCATGCATAGCAGGAGCCAGCACAGGCTACCCCACCTCAGTCACCATCTCATGAGGCTGAGGCTGATCATATTCTATCCACCTCTGCAGCTCCGCTTGCATTTACACCATCACCATCTCCACTACGTACTGGAGCTGAGCATTCACCCATACCATCTCTACCACGCCAGCCAACTCAGCCAGCTCAGGAGCGTGATAGGCCCATGCCTAGATATGCATATATGGCGGTCGACCATGAGTCAGTGTTCGACACGGCCTTTTTCTCCAGATCGGTGCTGACCCCATCAGCTTACCACGATATCATTCAGAGGGGCCTGGCAGCTATTCTTGCCCCAGTCACAGAGCCAGTCTACCCACGGCTGGTACGGTTGTTCTACCAGAACCTCCGACCATCCCCTTGTACCACAGCAGAGCTGGTCACTTCTGTAGATGGCCATCATATCACTATCACAGTGGACTCACTAGCCCGCTCTTGCCACTGCCTACACCGCTGTCCTCCAGAGCTTCAGGAGACATATTCGAGGCTATACAGACCTTCTTATGTCGACATGGCAGTTTTTCTTACAGGTCACCATGCCGGTGGCGAGACCTTCGCCACCTGGACATTCCTTCCAGACGACCTATGGTTCACTGATTCCGTGCTCTTCCGGAACATCTACATGGCAGGGCACAAGATTCAGAGGAGGGGAGATTATTTGACAGCCCTCTATGCCTTCTACACCGGGCACTGGGTATCTATTCCCGCGCTCATCTGAAACGTGATGAGGAAGCTAGACGATAAGTATATTAGCAAGAAGACGCCCAGACGGGCTAAGTCTCTCCCATTTAGCCACCTCATCACTCAGATTCTTATCGACCAGTGCTACCCTATTCATCCTCAAGAGCACCCCAAGAGAGGTTCCTGTCACTTTCTAAAGAAGGACTGGACCAAGAGCTACAACACCATTATTACTAGACTGCAGGACCACGCAATAGTGGCTGCAGAGGAGCTAGAGGCTGAGGAGGAGGCTGAGGCAGCAGCTAAGGTAGCAGCAGCAGATCCCGCAACGGATGACGCACCAGTCGATCCAGCTGCCGAGCATATAGATATTGACTTAAAGCGCCCTGCAGATGACGCAGAGCAGTACTCTCCAGCTGGGTCTCCCATTCACGAGCAGGAGCAGACTCAGGAGCTTTCTTCTGATTCATCTTGAGGCTCCAGATCTGACCCAAGGCTTTAGAGTACGCCTGCAGACTCTTGAGGATGCTGTTGTTGCCATACGAGCTGATCTTACAGCCCATAGAGTTGATTTTGCTGCCTTCTGCACGGATGTCGCGACTATGTTCCAAGATCTATCCAGAGATATCCGCGGAGCCCGACTTACCCGTCCTACCTCATCGTCCTGAGTTCACAGTTCCTTCTATCTTTTGATCCCTCTCTACTCTCTGATCTCTGATCTATATTTTTGTCAATGTACAGTACTATTATTTTTGCACCCGGTCTGTCGGCTTTGATATTTCTGTTGTACCTGCACTTTATCTGTTTTATATATATCTATTTTTGCTATAGATGTCATATATTATATTCTCATATCTGTATGTTTGACTCCATCAAGTGCATCACAGTGACTTCAGTGAGAGAGTACTTCCTGATATTCAAGACCACCCTTATATCTCTCTCCCTATTTTATTTCATTATCCCATTTACACTTGCATGTCCACTGTGCACTGATTATCTCATTTTGTTATCTGATGAGTTTATCTAAGTACCAATTTTCAGGACCATAGTTAATCCCAGGTTTGGGGGGGCCATGCCACCCACTTTGGATACTTCAGTCCCGATCATTCTTGCTTAGTTGCACTGGTATACTCTTTCCTTTATTCTCTTGCACATTGAGGACATTGTGCCATTTAAGTTTGGGGGGAATGGTGCTTTGCACTGTTAGCTTTAAATTTCAAAATTTTGAGCATGACTTGTGTATTTGAGGGATATTTTGGTCTATATCTAGCTATAATTTTGATCTTTTGAGGACTATATTGCTTAAAATTTTAAAATTACTTAACTTGAGAGTCCAATACTCCTTGTATGCCTTATGGATGCCATTTAGGAGTAAATTTTTTGAAAAATTGATATCTTGCTTGCACTTGTGGTCCACATCATCCTGATTT
Organism: Cornus florida; assembly: GCF_030987335.1. NCBI lineage: Eukaryota > Viridiplantae > Streptophyta > Magnoliopsida > Cornales > Cornaceae > Cornus > Cornus florida. The sequence continues at coordinate 84,487,821 of NW_026775577.1, read as the reverse complement.
TGTAATTATTTTGAGATTCACCCTAGTATTCTACACTAGCACAGACGCACACTAACATTCATTTGTGGGGTACATGCTTTGTTAATTATTGAATTGGTTATATCCCAATTAGGCTAGTAGTGCATTGAAAGCTATTATTCTTGATAAAGGTGGATAACAACCCTTTTTCACTAAGTAGCCGGGATTTTAGCCTCATCAAGCACTGAACTTCTCGCGTCGAAAGGTGGAGGGCCCAAACTCTAGGTTAATAATTGAATACCAAAAAAAAAAAAAAAAAAAAAAAAAAAAAAAAAAAAAAAAAGAGCAAAAGCAAAAGCAATAAAAAAGTAAGGACTTCTCCCAAATGGTGAGAAGTGGGAAATGATTAGATGATTGTTGTCTGATTTGTAGCGTAGTTGATTTGAGCTTGTAAGTCCGTAAGGGTATTTGAATGCCTAATGCCCTAAAACCATCTGGTTTGGGAGTCATTGACCTAACGCTCGACCTTCATGAATCACTAGAAAGCTTAATAGATCAACACATTGCACCATGCTTCCATCTTTTAAAAAAAAAAAAAATCGAGTGAAAAGAATAAGCGCACCTAGAACAATAAAGCTTTAATAAAAGGTCCACTTTTTGTCTTGATGATCGGTACTAGATTTGTGTGCTAATTCGAGGGTAAGGATGTGATCATTTCTCTAGTTGGCTAAGATAGCAACATATTTGATGCCAATCCACTCAAAAAGGATTCTAGAGTTGTTTTGATTTGCATGATCATTTTCTTAATGTGTGGAGGACCATACTTGCTTACTTGATGTTGAGATTTTGGGAGATTGCTCGGAAATATTTGAAACATTGCATACTTGATGTAGTTTTCTCCCAATGCTTGTTTGTAATATTGGTACCTGTTTTGAAAAAATAAGCTTAATGTTTGTGGGTACCATTTCTGGAAACCCTCACGAGACTTCACTCTTCCACTAGGGGTAACCTAGGGGTTTAAAAGGCTTGTTGCATATGCTAAGTGCAATCGTGTTCCCTACGAAAGTGGCGTTATCCATTTATTGCTTTCTAGATTCATACTTGTATAGTTGTTCATTTCATTCATTTATTTTCTAGTTCATTGATAGGGACTAGCAATATTTAAGTTTGGGGATGTGATGAGCGCTGAAAAGTGCGTATTTAAACCCCTTAAGCTTAGGCATTCTAGTACCTTTATCTATCTTACTTTACCGTTTTAGATTGATTTCGTATTATTTCCATTTTTGGACACTTATCCCGAAAACAAGCTAACTCAGCCAAATAAGAGCTTAATTGAAGCAATTCTGGGATTAAATAAATAAATGAGCAACGTGGAGAAAGAAAGAAGCAAATGAAGCCAAAGGTGGGAAGCAGCAAAGTTTGATCAATCCAACTTCAAGGTTCGATCGATCGAACACTGATCGATCTCAGTACTTCAAGATAGATCCAAACCTTGACCCAAAAGCAAAAAGTCCAAAGTTCGATCGATCCAACACCACCCTTCGATCGATCCAACACTTTTGTCCTTATTCAAATGATTGATCTCATCCACAGCTGTACCACCCACTAACCACTTTTGTCCTTTTCCCAAAAATATCTCCCAAAATATCTCGGATTTGTCTTTTCCCAAAAAGCTCAACCAGTTGGATCGATCCAGCCTCAGTTCGATAGATCTCAGCCAGTTCGATCGATCTAAGTCCAAGGTTCGATCGATCGAACTCCCTCCAGTGCGAAAAAGTTAAAAAGCCAACTTGTTCAATCCGTCCTCTATCCAATCATTAGAGAATATTCTTTGCACGACCCTATAGCTCATTTGGTGTGTCACTTGACCTACCTATAAAAGGAATATGATACACTTTTTGAAAGGAGATCTTAGCATTTGGTAGATACAACTTTAGAGGCTATTCTTAGTGTAGAAGAAAAGAGGAGGAGGCTAGAGACACCATTGGAGTTCTTCATCAACAAAAGAACAGATTTCAACCATGGAGTTAGCTCTTGAGGGTTGGAGCAACATCACCATAAGTGGCTAGACATCCTCTTAGGGCTAGAGTTAGTCCCAAGCATGCTTTCTATATCTTAATCTTGTGTATTATTGAGGGATTAGTGTTGTAATTAATGTTTTGACACTTGGATATATATAGATCTTGTTTATTCAATGATTTATATGGTTTAATGTTTCCAATTGATCATTTCATTCTATCCATATGTCTATGTATGCTATAATAGATGTTCATGTGCTTGTCTCTAGATTTTGTGTTATTGATGCATGTCTATGTGTATTAATGCTATAGATTTAGAGATTGTCAAAACATAGTGCTTAAAAGATGCTCTTATGATTTTCTTGATGGTTCATACTTATTCCTTGATGGATTGTGCCTCTCTCCTAGTTCATTTTCATGCTAGTAGTGTAGATGTAGTGTAGTTATAGCGTAATGTTAAATGGGATGACAATCCATGCTTGTTGTTTGATGATCCAAGCTTTTAAATGCAAGTAGCATATGTCTCTAACCTTGTGTTGTATTTGGATTGTGAGCTTAATGAAAGGATTAATGACTTATTTTGATCTATTGTGCCTTTCACATGTTGTTTAGACAATCTATGCTTCATTGCTTAGATATATTGTGCCTTTCACATGATGTTTAGACAATACATGCTTAACTAGTCATCCTTAATTGTTGAATCAACCAAACACACACACACCAATATTGCAACACACCATTTGCCCTTATTAGTCACTTGTCAACGGTATAGAAATGCATTACTTGGTGGTGATCTCTAAACCCCAAGACTCTTCTCTTTCATACTTACTCTTAGTTGTATTCTTTTGTTATTACTTAATTCAATTTAGTTGCTCTCTAATCAATCAACCAACCAACCAACCAATGTTTGATCACTCGACCTACTAGCCCTAATAGCGATTCCACAACCTTGTCCGACCCTCACAATCCCTTGGGACGATCCCTACTCGCCCTAGCTATATTTATAGTGAAAGGTAGTAGTGGCTTCTATAAATATAAAACTCTTGGCCCTCACCTTAAATTTCACACTCTCAATCTTGATGGTAGTGCAGCCTCTGTCCATCAGTTGGAGACGTGTTCGGAGTAATTCCTCGGATTCTACGGTCTGCTCAGGTCGGCCATGGATTGCATTTATAATCCGAACGGGCTGAGCATTATGATGGTTCGGCTTTTGGTTTCTCTTGACTTGCTCAGCTGGTCGATTCTGCTCTTGTGCTGGCCCTTGAACATATCCTGCAAACTCTCCCCTAGCGATCAGCATCTCCACTTGCCTTCTCAGGTTCCTGCATTCATTAGTCCGATGAACAAAATCATTATGAAAAGCACAATGTTTGGATTGATCCCTCTGTTCAAGAGGTTGTCTAATGGGCAAGGGGGAACGAAACTTATCTTTGTTTTCTTAGTATAGTCTTACCAAAGTAACTTTGAGTGGAGTAATCAAGTCATCCTCTCTGGGCCTCTTCTCTGCCTTCCAGATGGTTTGACGTTGTGGTGGAACTTGCTTTTGCCGTATCTTAGCTTTGAACTTCTCTTCTATGGAGATGACAGATGTCTTCCTAGCATTAGCTGCCTCTTCCTCTTCCAGACACACGAAACCATCAGCTCTCTCATTTAGCTCGTCCATTGTCTCCGGCGTGTTCACCACCAGGCTAGTATGGAAAGTGTCCCTCGGGTCATTGCTAGCTTGAACGCTTGAACTGCGGTTGATGGATGGCATTCCATAACCATACTCTTAACAAGGTTGAACCTAGTGAGAAAAGCCTAGAGTTGCTCGTCCTCATGCTGCTTCATTGTAAACAGGCTCGATACATCTTTAGCCTAGCATTTATTCCCATATTATTGACTTATAAACTTATCACACAAATCTTGAAAACTAGCAATTGAACCTTGAGCCAAATTCTTAAACCAATTGAGTGTTGGGCCAGCTAAACTCGTAGGGAAGCACTTGCACATCAAAGGATCGTTGTTCGTGTTCAAAGCCATTTTCAACTGAATATGGTAGATATGATTGATTGGGTCGGTTGTTCCATTAAACAGAATGAACACAGGCATGGAGAACTTCCTTGGATTCGGAGCGTTCAAGATCTCGTTAGTAAATGGAGAGGCAACCGTTCTTGCAGACGAACGAAGTGCCTCATTCTCCCTTGAAAATCGCGAGGGAACCATCGGATCTGCAAATCTCCCATCGAAACTCCTGTAATCGTAGGTCGCCATTGAAGGACTGTAAGGTGGATCGAGCGTTCTATCCTCCGTAAACCCCCTCTGCCATGGTGATGACGCTCCGCGTTGACCGACCTCTACTGCTTCATCTCGCAGCAACCTTCCATGACTTGGATTGAACGCGGCAGCCTCTTCTCGCATGACTCGGTCACGTGGTGGATCCAGGTGGATAGATCCTTCCCAATCTTCGATTTAACGGAGGTTATGAGGTAGATCGCCTTGCATTATCTCTTCGCGAGGAGGATCCGCGCGATGCTCTCCTTCCAACTCATCATGACGAAGAGCATTGGATGGCACAACTCCCTCTACTGTCATAGATGGCCTCAGAATTGCAAGAGCCTCACGGCGCTCCATTCTAGCTCGCAGTTCTGCGTTCTCTCCTCTCAGCGCATTGATCACATTCATCAACTCGTCGAGCTTTGACTGTTGGCCATTTTCCAATAGATTCGAGCTTTCTCCTCCGATCATCATTCCGAATCGAAGCAAAGTCATCAATCGCTAATTACTGATTAAATCTGAGCTCCGCTAACGCGAACACACTAGATCTAGATTCAAGCTTAATTGAATTCCGACCGCGATTAGCTAAATCTAAGTTATTCCAGCGGCGTACCCGCCGAATTCACCGGAATCGCAGCAGATCTCAACTGCACTGCTCACCGGAATAAGCACAAACCAGAATTGTTCAGATCGAATCGAGAACGATGATTTCACCGAGATTCGGCAAAACAAACTGTGACTTCTCCGATCTTGATTCTACCCTCAGCGATCAAGCTTCTTCCTCACGAACTACACTGGATCGAATCAAGCTTAACCAAACACTAAGCAATTCTCCTCGATTCCCACAGACGGCGCCATTGAAGATGCAATAATTTTCTCTCTCTAAATGGACAGAGTTTCATTACACTTTAAATATTTCCATCTCTCTTTCTCCCTTTTTTCATATATTTATAGACCATTTTCCTTCTTCTAGAAGGTTCCTAACTAACTTCTTCCGTTGGGTTTGCCTTTGAGGCCATTTATGATCAAAGGCCCGATATTGTTCATGGACTTCCCACTTCATTCTTCAGTACTGGGCCTGCCTTATAGGAGCTTGGCTTGGGCGCAGGTCAATTATTAGGCCCACCCTTCGTTACGCAGGTTGAATCCAGCCCATGTCGTTTTCGACATCCTCGAGTAGAATGCAGAAACTGAAGAGCTATAAAGTTTGACAAGATGTATCATTAAAAAAAAGTTAAGTTTTAGACAAAATAAAACATACCCAGCCAGAAATTGAAAGTTTGGGACGAATTTAAACAATGTAATAAAATTTTATAAATTTTATAAATTAATTGTAATATAAATTTTTTAAAATATTTGTTATAGTATATATATATTTTGAGAAAATTAAAAAAATAAGAAAAATAAACTTAGACAATATATATATATATATATATATATATATATATATATTAGAAAGAAAATTATGGAGAAGGAACCTAAAGAAATAAATATTATTAGAAAATCAAATTTTCTTTATCAATTGTTTCAGTTTTTCAACAATATTATTATTGAGAAAGATATACCTAGATGAAAGAGTAAAAAAAATATAATGAATTTTAACTCAAAAAAATAATTTTAAATTTAACAATATTATTATTGAGTTATTAAACAAATAGTTATAAAATTTGTTATTTAGAAAGTGATAACTTAAAGTATTAGCATATATGATATTATTATTGTTATTAAAAGAAGTTTTACAGTAATTTAATTTATTTTCTTTCCAAATATTCCTAGAACTTGCCAATAAAAATTGTTATATAATTTTAGATATTTTTTTTATAAATACTATTTTACAGCGTTACAATATTTTTTAACGATAATAATAAATAAATAAAAGACGTCCCATCAAATATATATATATATATAATCCATACTTAACTTTTACTTCTACTAAAAAACATATGCTACCGCATTATTTTAAGATATGGTATTAAAGTTGTGTTGCACTTTCTTAGTTTGTAATTAGTTTTAAAAATTAAAATCGAAATTGAAACCATTGGGATATAAAATCCAACCGGTTCGTTTTTTTGTTTAGCAAAACTTTGACTAAAGCAATACATTGATCACAACAAGTATCAACAGGCATATATATTAGTAATAATTATTTGTACAATTTTGATTCCTAACAGTTTGATTTTAGAAACTTAATGGTTCCAAATATTTGGAACCAAAACCGTATGAATATAGTAATATTTGGGTGTCGATGTTTGAAAATTTTCATTTATCTATTCTTATAAAGGTCTGTTTGGTTAAATGGAAATAGATGGTGGAAAGTGAAAGAAAGTGAAGTGAAGGAAAAGAAAATTAAGTTTCCATGGTGCATTTGGTTAGCATGGAAATTTTTTAAGAAAATTGTGAGAAAATATTATGTTATTAGTTTGGATAGAATGAAAGAGAAAAGAAAATGATTGTACTTGTCAAAATTGTCCTTATAATTTTAAATACTAAAAATATAAATAAATTTGAGTAAAATTAATTCATACATCAAATTTTGTTGTTGATAATAATATTCTGAACTTGTGTGAGACACCAAGTCACCGGAATTTCTTTATTCAAATATATATATATATGATTTGGACCTTACAATTTATATAGTAATTGTAAGGATTTTGATGAAGTCGAATAAAATTAGGATTGTTCCACTGTATGTTTGTTTATATTAGAATAACCAAAACCAATAAAATTTTAACAACCAAGTTTATGAGGGTTTTCTTTTTTAATTCAACTAGAATTATATAACTATAATTCTTTTGTATTATTATTTTTTAGGAACGTATATATTTTGTAAAATTTATAATAACTCTAGTATCAAAATTATAAAACCTAGTTGATATGTATATACACATATTGAAAATTAATATAATGCACTTAAAAAATATCCACCATGATATGTTATATGTATATATGTATTTGAAAGGGAAAAAAAAAACAGAAAAAAAAAAGGAAAAAAAGAATAAAGCAATAAAAATAGATTAAAAAAATTTTTGCTAAAAATAAGATCTCTCCAATTTCACGATTTCATTTACGTTTGGAAAAAAATTGTTTATAAAAAAGGGATAAAAAGATAAAGGAAACTCAAGTTATCCAACTGATAATTATGAGTATAATATGAATTTAAAATATAACTTAATAACTTTTCCGAGAAATAAAAATTTTCGCGTGTTTTATACGGAAATCGTTTTAAAGAAAATTAGCTACTTGCGAGAATCCAATTTCTTGAAAATTTTCTGTTTCATCCCAAACAAACGCACAAAAGCACAAAAATTTAAATATTTTTCGATTCTTTTCTTTTCTTGCTAGTTCTACCTAATCAAACGAGGGTTACTTGGGAGTTCCAGTGAATTGAACACCACTTAATACATTTGTTTTTTTCTTTTTCCTTTTTTGTTCTTTTCATAAAATCATTGTTCTTATGATATTACAATTTTACTGTCAAAAAAGGTAAACTTCAAGATTCAATGATATTTAAATTAAAACTACACTTAAAGCAGACAACACAAAAAGAAAGTAGAAAACGAGAGAAAAGAAAGGCTGGAAGCATGGGCGGAGCCACCTTGTGCCCGTGGGCGCGAGGTCTTGGCCGCTCTATATATATGGTTTTTAATATATATATTTTTTACATATGTATATAGAAATTTGTATATTATGCCTCCCTAAAATGATTAATTTCTAAATTTTTTTTGAACTTTTCTATTTTTTATCTTTTTCTCTTAAAATTTCTTCCTTCAAAATTCATTTTACTTTTATGTTTTCTGTAATTAAATGATTCATTTTACTTGAGCAATTGAAGTTGGTAAAGTCATTATGCTGAATTTCACTATGTCCCCGAATTCAAGTCTTCGCCCTGGCTGGAAGAGCGGGCGAAAAAAATAAAAACTGACATCTTCAATTGCTCAAGCTCTAAAACCAACACCTTGTGCTAAATTCAGCATAGCACACCATGAAAACATCATTTATTATAGGATTGAAACAAGTGGAGGAAGCCCAAGTCCTAACGCATGACAACATTTGAAAACATCATTTATTATGGAAATTGACAAGCAATTTATTTATTAGTCGGTTAATAAATTTATTTTTCCCTAATCTGTTTTAGTGATATTGCAGGTGCAAACATAAAATGCATATTGACAAGTGACAGAAAATTGTGTTTAATGAAAGAAATTAAATACTCCTAAATCCAATTGTTTGTCACCAGCCCACTTCATGTTTGTTTGCAAGTTCGTAACTACCCACAGTACAATATTAGTAATATGATAATATGAAACACATCAATCATGGCAAGCCCATTTAATTAAGAGAGAGAAGACTTAAATTGAACGGAACTCCAACATTAATGCTTACAATGAAATTAATACGGGGTATAATTTTTACTTATATATATATATAAATTTGGTAAGCCTCTATATAAATATATATATACACACACATATAACATATATCACTGTATATGTATATATGTAAATATACAAGTTTACAAAAAATTTAAAATTCAAAAATAGCAAAACAAGAAAAAGATTTGGATACACAATATGAAAGGATAAAAAATTAATAGGCCAGAAAAATGGACAAAAAATAGACCTTCCTAATTTATTTAATTAAAATTTTTTTTTTCCGTAAGGTCGAAAAACCCTAATTTCAAATTCATGTAACAAGTGCACAAATTGATCTTCTGTGTTTACATTATGCTGTAATTAAATACTGTGTGATGAGTGGTGGGTCAATTATTGAGGATCAAGTACCAGTCAAAACAAAAGGTGGGACTGATCCAGAAAAGGCTGCAAAGTAAAAATATGCTTTACCCTTTTAACAGCTAACTGTTCAACTAACACAACAATATAAAAAACCCTCATAAGTTTCTACAATTAATCTGCTGGACCAAGTGTTCTTGTCATCGCCCGGAACTCTCGATCGCTTCTATCTTCCAACGGGCGTTTCACAGTGCCCAAAGCAGATTTGGGTTTCTTCGTAGTTTTTGGAGTCTCTTCCATGGCCTCGATGTTAGGATTTGAGTCGGAAAGTGGAGCACGAGAACATTCAGAATCTGAAGAAGATGACAAGACTTCACCACCTACGCCTCCCAAGGACAAAAAACCCTCTGTTTTGAAGAAGTCAGAAGCCACTCAAATATCGGCACAAACCCCTCGCCACTCAATCTTCGTCCTCTGACATCATTGAGGGATTTGCGCGGATGTTTGAATGGGTTCTGGCTTCTTAAAAGCAGAGGACTTTTTGTCCTTGGAGCCGTAGGTGGTGAAGTCTTGTTCGTCAGAGGACGAAGATTGAAAAAGCATAGGACTTTTTGTCCTTGGGAGGCGTAACATTGCAGAGAGATAAACTTTAGAGAGATGGAAGAAAATTTAGAGTTGGAAAATTTTCTGAACTAGGGTTTGCAGTACCGAAGTGGAGAGAGAGAGAGCGCTTATGAATGGTTGGACTTGCACGAACGAAAACGAAGTGAAAAGGGATTGAGTTGTCAAAATATCTAAGGAGAGGGTATTTATTGAGATTTGGAAATGCTGAGTGACGGTAGGATATTGGTGAAAAGATTAAATGAGAGTGAATACAAAAAGAATTATGTAGACGCAGTGAATTTGACCGTGCGCTGCTGCAGTGTTAGTCTTGTATTGTCACATCACTCTCTCTTTTGGTTCAGGTTGTGGTTATGTGAGTCAGAGACAGTAGATGAGACTGTGTGAGTGAGAGAGAGAGAGAGAGAGTAGATGAGACTGGTTATGTGAGAGAAACAGCAGCCGTCGATGTAGCTATAAAGAGGTGTTGGGATGGACGGCCCATTTCCCTTCCCAATACGTACACTGTGCACATTATTGCATCTGACTAGCTTTTTGGCGCTCATATATCCCTTTAAAGCAAAAACAAGCTGTACCTAGATCAGATGTAGCAGAAGAAATGATCTTTGATATTGAACAGTGGCCTAGATCGTGTAGGTAAATCAGATACAGTAGAAGAACTGGTGTTGTAAAAGAGTCAATAGATTGATGGTAGCCCTTATTTCTGTCTTAACGATTAACCCTCGTCCCACCTATATCACCTTTCCCCTACTATACTATATATATATATATATATATACACTACAATTATAGTAGACTAGTAGTCAAGATCATGTTATCAAAGCCATAACAATAAATCTTAAGTCATTAAAATAAGTGGTGGCAATCAAAAGATATTCAACAGGCAAGATTACAGAGTTCGATAAGAAAGACAGAACTATAAACTCATAATTACTTAAGTTAGCAACCAGACTCCTACAATGACAAATGCAACAATTAACATAGCTAGCGTTCCTGTCTCTAAAAATTACCTGATCAGAAATCTAACGTTTAGTTGATTTAACCCATTTTTCCCTTAAATTACCTGTCTCTAAAAATTACCTGATCAGAAATCTAACGTTCAGTTGATTTAACCCATTTAGCGGTTTGTAGCCGTTAATTTGTTCTCCTGGGCTGTGTTTGTCATTGGGTTTGGGCCTTTTTGTTTGGGCTCCTTGTCTTGTTTGGCCATTGGCCTTCTTGCTTTTGTAATTATTTTATTTATATTATCAGTTGCTTAAAATTCAAAAAAAAAAAAACACCCATTTTTCCCTTCTCATACTTGTCTTCAAACGCCTGACTGTAGGTTAAGACATGTAATACTGAATACCTATAGTTACTTCTTCCCAATGCACATCAAATTTATTTTTTTTTCGAAAATTACATCAAATTTCTTCGTTAGGCGCTTGAAGAACAAATATGAGGAGGGAAAAATGGGTGGTGAAGATTCTCGCTCTCCGTTTTCGTGTGATGATTCTTCTTCTTCCTCCGAAGAAGAGGAGCTGTGTTGTACGTAGCTGCCATTGCATAGAGAGAAACTACATAGGGGCAAAAATCTGGTTGACTTCTCTAATTTTTCAAGCTTAAAATAAAAAATAAAAATAACTTAATTTGTTTATCTTTTTCCTCACTGCCACGTGCCAAGGAAATATGTATACTACCTGCGGCAATGACAATTGCATTGGGCAAGCCCCATACAGCAGACCTCTGGATGTTGATGCTTTTAATAAATGAATCGGATAATTTGGAGGGAATGGGTTAAAAAAACTTAATTAATGTCTCTTTTCTTTTTCTTTGTTTTTTTTTGTTGGAACTATAAAAGTTCATTTCTAAGATAAAATTACCTTTCTAATTATTTTCTTTTCCTTTATACTTAATAAACTTTTTTCTTTTCTTTTCTTTGTCAAGTATATTTAATTTTATTTTTTTAATTTTTTATTAGATTTTATGTAATTTAATTGAAATACCGGTACGAAATTGAGTTGAGTGTTAATTGAATTTTTTTAATTTTTTATTAGATTTTATGTAATTTAATTGAAATACCGGTACGAAATTGAGTTGAGTGTTAATTGAAGCAGTATTATAAAACTAAAATTTGAGTTTTAGTTAATATGTAAAATAAGTAAAGTATGGTTTCCAATCTATTACAGTATGGTTAACTAATATATATATATATATATAGTCTTGATCTCTTACTCCCTATGAAATAAGAAAAATAATCCACATTTTTTATATAGATAGTTAGAAACGGTTATTTTACAAACCCATCTATAACATTTCCTTTTAACATAAAATCACTTTCACCCTATTTTTAGTTTCTATAATTAATTTTACCATTACCACCTACTGTAAGGTAATTATCAAAATAAAAATAGAAATTTTTTTTAAAAAAATTAATTCCCATACATTTTACTAATAAATTTGTTTTTATTTTGATGTTTCTTTGAAATATCTTTAGGCTTTCACCTCTATTTTTCACGATTATGTCAAATAAAGAAGAATTATAAGAGAATTGATATGAATTAGCGTTTCCTCTTCTTTACTTATTTTGTTTTGAAAAAGTAAATTTGTTTTCCCTTTAAATCTTTAAGTTCTGCGTGGCTCCTTATTCTAATTACTATTTTTCAGCCACCTTTGCCCAATTTTATAAATCACTAATTCAATACATAAAGTAAAAATCTTGCTGCATTAATTTTAATTGATTCAAATATAATTTTAATTCAAAGCAAGCCTTTATTTTTCTTTGTTTTCCTAGTACACCTTTTGCATACAAACTCATCTTAAGCAATTCTAGACCCTTTACAAAAATGTAGTTAGTCACCTTAATACTTCAAAGAATTGTTGTAAGTTAGACTTGAAGCTTGTTGATTTAAAACATCAAGTCTAACTTATACAATTCTTAAAAGTATACCGGTAATATTTTTCTTTCAAAGAAACATTTAAATAAAAACAAGTTTATTAGTAAATATACGGGAATCAATTTTTTTTCAAAGGTTTCTATCTTTATTTTGATAATTATCTTTTATTGTTACAGTATGTGGTAATGATAAAATTAAATATAGAAACTAAACATAGGGTAAGAGTGGTTTTGTTTTAAAAGGAAAAGATATAGGTGGGTTTGTAAAATGACCAATAGATTTAATCTAACAGTCTATATAAAAAGTATGGATTATTTTTCTTACTCCATGAAAAGCAAGAGATCAGAACTATATATATATATATAATGAAATAATTGAAAAAAGAAGAAGAAGAAGAAGAAAGGTAATTTGCACTTACAAATTACTATATTGAGAAGTTAGGGAGAGTGTGATTTAATTATTTCCTCAAGTTTGCAAATCTGAACAAAAACACCCCAATCATGATAAGAGTACCTAATTGTCATTTAACTTCTTGATTGACCCATTAAAATTATTAAAGTACAATATTAACTTTTATAAGTTCTTTTATTTAACCAATGTCATATGCATACAAACAAAGGCGGACCCAAGAATTGTTAATTGGTGAGCCAAACTAGTAATGTAATATTAAAATTTTAAAAATAACATAAAATCATTGTAAGAAATTTTTTTATGCAAGTTTAATGTATATTTGTTAAAATGTGTCTATAAATAATATGCAATAAAATTGAACAGAAACGTTGTCAATTGAATTATTGTTGTTGTCAAGTGAATATATATGTATATTTTTCTTTCTAATTCATAACAAATAATATTTATGTACGTGTATGACTTTATGTGTGCGTAAATATAGTATGTTGTTAAAAGGATTACCATAATAATTAATAAATTTTTTTTTTAACTAAATTTGATCTTTTATAGCATGAGATTTATTGGAATTTGAAGGGGTTAAAAATAATTTCATTATTAAACTATATTTAATATCAGGGAATCATATAAATTTTTTAAAAAAATAATAATAAAATTAGAGAGATTAGCTTTAATTTTTATATAGTAAATAATTATTAGTATCTATGATTTAGTACCATAAATAGAGTATTACAAAAAATTTGAAGGGGCCAACTTTAATTTTTATGTAAAACATTACTATAAATAATATTAATTTAATACTATAATAAGGTGTTTCAAAAAAATTATAATTACGTATTTTTATTATGGTTGGACAAATACTATCCATACAGGCTTTTGTGTTTTCTTTGCAACCTTCAGTTCGATAAAATCAATGTTTATTTAAAAAAAAAAAAAAAAAATTAATATTATCAGATACATCATACAGGCCTAGATTTTTCATAATAATAAAATTAACTTAATTTGTTTTTCTTTTTCCTCACTGCCACGTGCCAAGAAAATAGATTATGAAGGAGTAGAAACCACAAATTGACATGTGCCCTAGGCACTTGTTTGTTTGTTTGTTTATTTATTTATTTATTTATTTATTTATTTATTTTTCGAAGAGTAAATATTGAATAAATTAAAAAGTGGTTACAAAGGCTATAGACCTTGGTCCACAAAATGTGGACAAAGCCCAACCATACAAATATATAGGCCCTTGTTTTTGTATATAAAAATTCCTTTACCTCAAAAGATTCTTAGCTGATAGTGATAGTGATAGGTCGCAGCATTCTCTCTCTTTGGAAATATCTCTGAACAAGAACAAAATCTTTCCAACCTCCTCGTCACATGGTTCAATACGGATTACTCATCCACGCAATAAATTTGACAATTTTTTAAAATTTTTTATTTGCTTGTTCAGTAGTGATTAGGGCAGCAACTTGGACTCGGCCAGTTCAAATTTACCTGAATCCAGTTTGAAATTTTCAGAGCTTAACAGTATTTTTCTATTCTAGATTTGGACTTGGATTAAATATTCTGAGCCCGAATTAAATTTAGATTGGGCTTGGGTTGATATTATATAAAGTTCGAAGCCCAGCTCAAGTCCAAAAATGGTATATTTATTTTAAAATTCTGTTATTTCATAAATACATAATAGTTTAGTTGGTAGTGTGTTTAGATTTTTTCTTAGAACAATGCTGGTTGAGTCCTTATGGCTACACAAATTACTTATTTTTTACATTCGGAATACAGAGGCGTGGGCCCATGGGCTGGGTTTGGGCGAAATATTTTGTACATAGGCTGAGCCCGAATTAAGTTTTCAACCCGCCGAATTACAGCCCTAGTAGTGATCAGTGGGAACCATGAATCTAAATTCAAATCATGTACGGAGTAATGATTTTTCAAATTTCGTTTCTTTTTTTTGTTCTTCATTTAGTTTTTATTTTTATCTATAGAACTAAAATGGAAGGAAAATTATATTATTTTAATGTATATTAAAAATAAAGTAAAAGACATATGGAGTCACATTCCATTTTTAACATGTACATTATAATCTTAAATTAAATGACAATTCTAATATTACCTTTATAAGTAAAAAATTATAAATTTTTAAATGACACAACTGTCTTTTCAATTTTTTTCTCATTCTCTCTAATATTTAATATTTTAAGTATTTTTGATAGCACAAATAAAATAAAATAAAATAAAAATTGAATAAATTTTATTTTTGAAGGAACCAATTTTTTTTGTTTTTTTCGGTTATGTTGAATAAATTTTTTGGCAAGATGAAAAAATAAAAAGTAGTCATTTACATGCGACCAAATAGTTTCTTGTATATAAAAATTCCTTACATCAGAAGATTATTAGCTGATAGTGATAGGTCGCATTCTCTCTCTTTGGAAATATCTTTTCAGCCTCCTCGTGACATGGTTCAATACAATTGGTCCAGACCTAATTATTCATCTACGCAAATAAATTTGACAATTTTATTAAATTTTTTATTTGCATAACCATTAATCTAAATCTAAACCATGTAATGATTTTTCAAATTTAGTTTCCTGTTTTTTTTTTGTTCTCCATTCAGTTTCCTTTTTTTGTTTCAATTTCAAAGCGATGATCCTGAATATAGTTTTAAAGTTTTTAATCCTTAATTTCAATTTCAAATTTCAAGTCATGAACTCCATATGTCTTTTACATTATTTTCAATATACATTAAAATTTATACTAATTCAATCATACTAATAGAAAATAAAACAAGCTAATACCTAAGAAAAAAAATATAATATATTAAAATAAATTTACAGCTCATCGGAAATAATTTTGCCAGTCATCACTAAATTCCGGTATATAGTGACGACGGCCAGTAAATCCACGTGGGATTAAAACATTAATTTGTCTCCCAAACGTTTACATATTAACTAATAAATTTATATTAATAGAAAATTCTATAGAATATGATAATTTACAATCTTCTTGTATACGTGTAATTATATTGGTTTTTAAATTTTTCATTAAAATATTATTATAGTTAATTTCCGCTAACGTTGATTGATAAAATTTCTGTTTAAAGCGATTTTTTATTGTTGAAGTAATATCTCATTATACTCTGTGGCTTCCCCATCTCAATTACTTCATTCAATTGCCGAAGTTCATATCGAAGTGATCTAGACTCTTCTTGTGCTCTCATTAAGTCCCCATCGAGATTGACATTTGTATTTTCAAATAAAATATATGTCTCCATATCAGGAATGTGATTTTTCATTTTATCTGTCAAAAATCAAATAAGCAAACCATTAAAAGAGGGAAATCATCCCATTTCATATACCAAAATCCCAATAAAAATTCAGAAACATGTAAAAGACTAAGTTCTTCACAAATCAGCAAATGAATTAATAAAAAGACAATCTGAAACAGAAAATTAATTATATAAAGTGAACAAGCAATATGAGAACTTCGAATGCAACTATTTCAACCAAATGTAAACTGAACAAGCAATATGAGATAAGACATGATGATATAACTGAAAAAATTAGATGTATTGATATTGTTAGCCGCTATTGATCGAGTTTATACTCGTTCTCAAGCTTCAGCAGAGGGGACGGCAGCACAGAGAGAAAGCGAGAGGCGAGAGAGGAGAAAAAAAAAAATTTATTCTTTATTTTTGGATTTTGGGTTGGGTTCGGATTGAGCCCAAGCTCAACCCAAATATGTCTGAGTTTTGACAAAATTTAATCCGAATATAAGCCCGATTTGTGAATTTAAAGTCCAAATTTCAAATTTCCTAGACTGGGGTTGGGCTAAGTTAGCCTACCCAATTTGTAGTCCTAGTAATGCAAAAGAAGTCAAGTCTTCTTTGCACTTGTAGACTAAATAGCTTTTGTAGACTAAATTTGGGTAGACTAAATATATTTTTTCTCGAGCCCTGTGAAAAGCAAAAATAAATTTATGTTGCATTTATTTATTTTTAAATTATTATGAAGTTTATGTAATGGAATATTTATTGTGTAATGTTTTATTTTGAAATAAATAATTAAATTATTTGTTGATTAAATTATTTAGCTAATATGTTTGAAATCTTGTAAACAATACAATATCTAATATCATTTGATTTATTAATTTATAGAGGTGAAAAAAAAATGTGTCTTTGTTTAAAATAAATTTCAATTTGTTAGGGAAAATAAACGTTAAGGCATTGTTTGGATTAGCTAAACAGTACCTAAAACGACTATAATATTAATAGGAACAGTGAAAATTTGAAAAGGAAAAAAAATCACTTATTTAAAATTTTTAAAACTTTTTTTTGTCCAAAAAAACTTTTAAGGCACTGTTTGTGTCAGTCAAACAGTGCCTTAACGGCTCTTTCATTCAATTATTTTGAGGGAACAAAAAAAAAAGAAAAAAAAGAAAGAAAGAGAGAGACCAAAATAACCTAAAAATATGATTTTTAGCTTTTATTTTAGTCAAATATAGCCTTACAAACCATGTTTTAGGCTAAAACAGGGACTTAGGCGACAATTTAAGAAATATAGACGGGCCTGCATGGCAGGCCCGGGCTCGCTAACAAGATTACCGAAAACGGCGACCCATTCCCCGATCTGCATGATGTGGCCCAATTTTGGTGACCTACAATAGAGCTGATTGGGTCGTCAAAATGGGCTCAAATTGCCAACAGGCCAATCACTGGACATGATCTAAACAAATTGTAAGTCACAATTTTCAGACAATCATTTTTTTTCTAAAAAATGTTGGTTGATATAACAATCACATTCTTACTTGAAATTGAAGTGTTTTCTTCTGAAATTAAAGTCTTATCTTGCTGAATAAATACAATTCATCTTAAAAGTGTTGTAAGATAAAGGTGTACAAAAGTTTCATTCTTAATCCAATTATTTGCTGATACATATAAACTTGTGGTGATGAAATCTCTAGTAGTATTAGGCACAAGACCTGAGAACCCTGATCAAATTATTGTCCCTAAAATAATACTGTGGGTAGACAATTAAAAGTTTGTAGAACAAACAAATAAAGTAGTGTATAATAATTATAATCATAAATTCAAGTGAGAGTAATGAAAAGAAGTCAAGTCTTCTTTGCACTTGTAGACTAAATAGCTTCTGTAGACTAAATTTGGGTAGACTAAATAGCTTCTGTTGCACTTGTAGTCTCGAGCAGTGTAAAAAGTATAAACAGATACATTTCAACAGTATTGATGAGTATGTTAGGTAAAGCTTCTTTATAAAAGTAAAAATTATTTTTTTGACTTAGAGACGGGGGTGTAAAAATAAATTTTTTGGTAGGACCAGTGGTCTTGCCTTTGAAATTGTACTAAAGTGTTGGACTAACTTCCTAAGTACATAGCTGGAGAAAAGAGATTTTGCACTTTAAAGTAAGATTTGTATTAGCCTTTTAGTCCATCATCAGATAAATTGTAAAGTGATAAATTCTTTGCAAAATTTTATGACAAAAGTCACTTCATTACGTACCATTAATATTGTTACCATCCTATATTAATGAGTAGAAATATAAAAATTAATAGGAAGTACATATATTTTGTGTGTATATATTTAATGGGGGTGTATAGATGTGCATAAAAGACAAAATATGGTTAATATAAAATATATATTTACGTGGGTACTTAAACAGATATTCTTTTTGTTTCATAATTTTCGAAACTGACATCTACAATGAAACAAAAAGAATATTACTTTGCCCATTTTAAACGTTGCTTTCAAAAAATGTGGCTTCGGCGTAAATCACATTTTCCGAAAGTGTGAATTTGGAGCCTTTTTTCTCCTGCGTTGTGTCACTGTGCACCTGTCTATATATGTAGTATGTTCTCTGACGCAATTCAAACTGTTGCAGGATCCAATCAAATTGATTGTCTGTATTATGAAGAAGGAATCCAATGTTAAAAGAGCAACCCAGCGCATAACAAATGAATTTGATTAACCTGAAGTGTTTGAGATCCACAAACCCTCATTGCAAAGTTGACGTCACATTGAACCCAAACATGATTGACAACTCACTGCAAAGTTGACGTCACACTGAACCCAAACATAATTGACAACTCACTGCAAAGTTGACATCACACTGAACCCAAACGTGGTAAAGAAATTATTTAGTTCAGTTTGTGAACTTGTTTGTGACTAAATTGTTGGGAAACCTTTTTTATTATTAAAATATTAATTTAAAAAATTAAATTTGTAATTTATTTGTAACATGAAATTTGCATTAATAACTTTCATCTAGTCATACCAAATCCTTACTAATAAAAATTTCTTGAGATTAGTTCTAAGGGGCGGACGTGATGCGGACCAGACTGGCCTGGGATATCGTGCGCTGCAGGTGGTGGACCAGTTTCACTTGTAGTCTTAATCTTAATGAAGAACAATAAAAAATGAAAGAGTAAGAAAAAAAATTAAAGAGTAGTCATCAATAAATTGCATGTGAAATTAAAAAACTCTTCCTTATTCCAGTAAGAAAAATATAATTTGTTTTTCTTTTTCTCACTGCCACGTGCCAAGAAAATGAATGAGTAGAAATCACAAATTGACATGTGACCAATAGTTTCTTGTTTCTTGTATATAAAAATTCCTTAAATCAGAAGATTCTTAGCTGACAGTGGCTGCAATTGAGTGTAAATTCTACGACCGATAATACCATCCATAATCCTATTTGTTCATCAAAGTTGTACTATTTATCTTTATTTTTTCTTATATGATGATCTCATAGACAGAGAGTTGCAGGTGTAAGTGATTCATCTTGTCAACGTATCAAGGACACTCCTCGGCTTATAAAGTGTGTCACTTCTATTTCTGTTTTATAAAAAGTGTTACTTTTAAGAAATTATGGCCCTCACAAATTAAATTGACACGGTTCTCGAAATATGATACTATTTTTTAGATAGAGGTAGTATGTTTTAAAATCATACAGTGGACTATAGACACAATCATATTGAAGCGATTACAGTTTTGTCACACAACTTTCATTTTAATCAACAGACTGAATTTTTTATTTAAAAAAGAAAGAAAGAAATTCATTTAAATCAAACAATAGAACCCAAGAAAAAAAGTTCGGAATGCCAATATAATCTCCCTTTTAAAATTAATTTACATTCGAATAAATTATGAAAGATGCTGAATATAAGACTAAAATTTTTCTCTTATTTTCATGCCAAATTGAGGTTATTAATCGCAGCTTGGGTGACCTGTTTCATTGTCTTGTTGGTGACCATATTAGTAGCTGGAACCAAATTCTTTCTATGGCTGAATTTGCGTACAATAGTTCTGTAACACAGATCCATAGGACACAGCCCCTTTGAGATTGTGACGGGTTTAATGTCCTCAAAAATCAATTGACTTAATGTCTTTACCTAATAGTGACACGCCCTAGTGTTGAAACTGATACTTTTAATAAGCATATCAGAGATATTCATGCGAGAAGCAGATTACAGTGAATAATGAAACAAACGGAACACAAGTTAATTGTTGTGGCGATAAGATATGTGCACACATCATCATGATAATTATCCATCTTATGGTTTAAATTTGATCTTGGTGGTGGTTTAGAGCTGCATGTCTTATAGCCAGATGAATCCAACTGACGTTGTTGCAAATGGAAGTCACCTTGAATTCAGTATCCCTACTGTCATTTTTTATAGGGTAAAGTATAAAAAACCCCCCTTCAACTATTGGCCATGTGCAATTAACCCCCCTGAAATACAATTTGTCCTCTTGAACTATTGAATTTGGTGCAATTAACCCCCAATGTGACATGTCCGATCAATTGGTGTAAACGAAAATAGTAAAAGACAATTTTATCCCTTACATAAAACTACGTCGTTTAAAAAAAAAAAAACGAAAACTTCAGACCGGCGTTCAGTTCCTTTTTCATCTTGGACCTCCAGACCAACCAAATCCAACCCTCACCTACACGTGGTGTTCTTTCGTTCAGTTCCTCTCGACAGCACCCTCCTACAGACCGGCGATGGCCTCGACGGCATCCAAAAATTTTGTAAATTTGTGCCTTGTGAATCCATGGCGCTCTGCGACTAGATTGAACTACAAGATGTCGAATAAGCCGAGGATCTGGTTGCTGCCATAAGAGAAGAAGAAAGGCGACGGTGACGCAGCGGCGAAACCTAATTCTGCTGCAGTCGACGGCGGCGGCGGGCAACACATTGTTATGAACAAGATGAATATTGAGAGACAAATACTTTTTTCCAGAAGATTTCCCAATATATCATTCCAAAATCCAAATCAAAACAGATGACAAGAGCCACTGACATTCACTCTTACAAACAAACTGGAATAGACACACGTGAAAAAGAAATATATAGATGCACTGATGAGCATGAGTGATTGGAAGAGTGGGTGACTGATCATCTCACGTCAAGGTCGAGAAAGGGCTACAGTGGACAACAAGATTAACAGTATAAACACAAGAATTCCTCCAAAGGATCCGATCAAAGAGCCAGAAGTGCGCTCACAGAAGGATTGGAATTGTTGGCAGACGGCAAACCAGATCCGCTGCCACCGGATCGGCTCTACAACAGCCACCACCTCCATCTCTATTTCCAAGCTTGTGGACCTCACAGCCAAGAGTCATCCATCTACACGACCGGCTTTCACCGGATCTGCGCTGACCAAGAGATCATCACACAGCCGCCAAATCTATTCTCACAGCTCTCTTCTTGTCTCTGCTAGATCCGCCGCGAGCTCGATCCACCATAGCCGGATCTGTTCTCACCGGCTTTTCACTGCCATCAACATCCTCAAGCTTGCCGCGCTGCAAGTCCAAGTCCAACACCCAGATCTATCTCGCCGGTCATTTCCATCCTCACAGCCGGATCTGTCTCGCTGGCCATCTTCAGCCTCGAAGGTGTAGTTGTGGGGACGGACCGGATGGTGGTGATGGTATCATCTCTTTTATTGACGGTGAACAATGTGTATTTAGCATAAGGGCGTGTTTGGGTGATCTAAGTGGTTTTGGGTGTAAAGGTAAAGGGTTGTATGGTCATTTAAAGAAATTTGGGTTGTCACGTGACCCATCACGTGCGTCTTCATTGCCAAATTCAACCGGCTTATCACTGGATGGGGTTAATTGCACCAAATTGGTTAGTTCAAGGGGCTTATATGTTAAATTAATAGATCATGGGGGTTAATTGCACATGGCCAATAGTTGAAGGGGGGTTTTTTGCACTTTACCCCTTTTTTTATATGTGTAATTATATCCGTTTTAAAATTTTTCATTAAAATAATATTATTGTTAATTTGTTGTCGAACTAATCTTGCATTATCCACTGTGGCTTCCCCCATCTCAATTACTTCATTCAATTGCCGTTGTGCTCTGGCATTCAAATTCTCAAATAAAATATATGTCTTGATATTGGCTATGCTGTTTTCCGTTTTGTCTGTCAAAAGACACATAAGGAAATAATTAAAAGAGTGCAAATCATCCTATTTCATATACTAAAACCCCAATAAAAATTCAAAAGCATGTAAAATCTAGGTTCTTTGCAAATCAACAAATGAATTAATAAATAGAAACAAATTCTGAAATAGAAAATTGATTATATAAATTGAACAAGAATGCTAGAATTGTTTTGATTTGCATGATATCTTACTTGATGTGTGGAGCGGAGTACCATATTTGCTTGCTTGTTGAAATTTTGAAAGATTGTTTAGAAATGGTTGAAAAATGGCAAGGTAATTTTCTTTCAATACTTGTTTGGAATGTTGGTGCCTCTTAAGTGAGAAAGAGCTTGATGGTTGTGGGTATCATTTTTTGAAACCCTCGCGAGACTTTACTGGTCCACTAAGGATAACTTAAGAATTTAAAAGACTTGTTGTATATGCTAAATGCAGCCGTATTTTGTACGAAAGAGACGTTATCCTTTTATTGCTTTCTAATGCATAGTTGTATATATGTTCATTTTTTTTTTTTGTTTTCGTGCCTTAGAGGAGCAAAACTGGATACCAAGAGAAAGTCCTTGGATACCAAATTATACACAATAAAGCATATGGTTGTTCAACAAATAATAATGATCCATGAATTTAAATCACGTGAACTTGGTTGCTGGGGGGGGGGGGGGGGGGCAACAACTGCACCAAGCCACTTAGTTTGAACTTCTTACATCATTCCATCTTTATTGGCCAGGCTGACCATTGCGATTTTACCAACTAAACCAACAGCTTATGCAACCTCAGTGATTACATATTTTATGCATTGGCAAATGCTCTCATATACCTAAACAAATCTTATTTGAGGAAGAAAGGAAAAATATAGTCCTATATTTCGAATATAACGTACATGCATATACCACCCTTTTGACAGCTACCTGTTCAACTAATACAACAATATAAATCAGTTTCTACAATTAATCTGCTGGACCAAATGTTCTTCCACTTCATATCTCTAACTCACATCTGACCTTGAAAAAACAAAAAGATAAAAGCTCTTACAATACACTAGTGTCAACGTATCAATTGCAAAAGGAAATTATGTTCTTAGCTCCCTCCTTTAGAAACTAAAGGAGCATGGGTCATATATTCTGCGGAACCCGTTAGCCAAAAAATTAAAATTCTATAGAAATTCTCCATAGTTATACATAATTTAAATTTAAAACTAATTCTGTTAAGTAAAGTACACTATCACAATGTTTAATATAATGCCCCCCACCCCCACCATTGAATATGCCCAAAAACTCATCCACATCTCTCCTGGAAGAAGAACAATCAAGAATACCAATCAAGAATCAAAACTCAACTCAAATAACCTATGCAAAAGATTAGGACTTAATCTTTGATACTTAAGGTAAACCAATCAAGAATCAAAACTCATTTTTCTTCAACCAAAGTTCAACGAATTGTTACCACTTTATCATAAATGCCCACCATCATCTTTCATTCAATCTCTCTACCAGTATGAGATGTAATACATACATCCATGTAGGCAAACAAATAAAATTCAATGAACTGTTTTCATGCTTGTTAATTTTCCACAATTCATGACCACAATCACCATCATTTAATCACCCCATCAGTATTACATGTCTTAAACATACATATATAAACAAATGAAACCCTATAGTTTATCCGCCAACCTACATAGTTCAGAACTTCAGGGATATTTCAAATTAAAGGAATAAATGGTTTCACATCCAAAAGCCCATGAAAAAATCTAGTCCTGAACGACCATGTACCAATGTCAAAGACGACAAAGCAAAATTTCCAGATCAGGCAAATTGATAACAACAATATGTCAAGTCAATTGTAATATGAAATATTTCCCATGACACTGAGTAAGCAGTAGTGAAACAAATAATAATACAATTATGGTAGTTAAGGTCAGATTATCAAGCCACAACAACAAATCTAAAGTAAATAAAATAAGTAGTCGCAATCAAAAGATATTCCACAGGCAATATTTCAGAGTAGGATAAGAAAGATAGAACTACAAACTCATGATTACTTGTGAGAGCAAATTGAATAAAAGTAAAACGTTAAGCAGGGATGGAGATGAGGCCTTTCAAGCTGTTTTACACTTACACAATATGATTTTACCAACACCTAAATTCAAAATAGCACACCATGAAAACATCATTAATTATGGGATAGAAACAGTTGGAAGAACCCCAAGTCGTAATGTATGACCACATTTGATCTTTCACTCCATCTAAACAACCAAGCTAGATATTATATTTTATGTAACTATAAGAAAAAAGTTAAATTCACCAAACAATAATTAAGTTGTTCCTTCAATTACATCACAACATATTTTCAAAATATAAAGGACCACAATAGAAAAGAGGGACAAAGGAGGGGGCGAAGAAGAGAGAGAGATCTAATAAATTTTAGATTTCCAAAAAAAAAAAAAAAAGATTTCATTAAAGACTAATTAGGCTAGTTAATCAATTTTAATCAAACATTTTAATAAATATAACACCATGAGCAAAAAAAATGGAACATTTATGGGAACTGTACAATTCCAAAGTTCCAACATATTAAGAAAACCAACAATAACCTAAGATCCAGCAAAATTAATCATAGCAGTTGCAAACTACTACTATTATTAATATGATTATTATATTATCAAGTTGTTGTTGCATGACAATGCGCCCTTTGCAAGAACCGCAAATTGCTAACCAAATATTTATGATGTCACATTGGGGTTGGGAATGTAAACTTCTTATTATCATTAAACTCTAATTAGTGTCATATCCCATGATAAACCACATGCGGTTGTTCCTTCCCTATTTCTTTTACCAACATTCTATCTTGAGGATACCGAAGGTTGAGTGGGCTGGGTCTGACCCAAGAGGAGAGCATCGGGTTGGGCAGCAAGTTCTAGCCCAAGCTTGAAGACTAATACCACAAGCCCAACACCGGAGATCCACCGGATTGAGTCAAGCCCAAAAGGAAGAAGGCCCGAAGACTGAGAGCCCAACATCAGAAGTTAGTTATAACACTTGTAATTGCCTATAAATAGGCATAGAAGATATAGAAAGAGGGGAGATAGAAAAATTGTGTAATGAAATATTAGAGAGGTCAAGAGAGATATTTTTCTGGCATTTACAATTGGCGCCGTCTGTGGGAAACGTTGAAGATTGATTCTTGTTTGATCAACATCATGTTGATTCAGACTGATTCGTGAAGACGAAGCTTGATTTCTGGAAGTTGAATCCAGATCTGAGAGATTGCGGTTTGCTCTTGAGAAGTTCTTGATTCCTGATTGATTTTGAGAAATTGGTGTTAGATTTATGCAGCGGTGATTCATTCTGTCGTGGCTGGATCTGATAAGTTCAAAGCCAGAAAAGCTCTGATCTACCAAAGGGAGAACATAATTCATAAAATTTGAGTCCAGATTTGACGTGATTTGTGTTAGTGAAAATCATATCTGATTTCGAATTTGTGATTCATGCCTTTGCTCCGTTCCGGAATGATGACTAGGGGTAAGAACTCCAATACGGTAGAGAATGTCTAGCAGATGAAACTTGATGAGTTGATGAGCATGATCGAAGCTCTCAGGAGAGAGAATGCAGAGCTAAGGACGGAAATGCAGCGTCTAGAAGCTCCGGTGATTCCGTGACCGCTCTCGGCAGGAGAAAAAGTTCTACGCCCCGGTGCAGCACATCACGGTGAGGAGGTAGGGAATAATCAGACAGATCTTCATCATGAGGAGGTCCGGCCTAATGATTTACCGCCAAATCCTCGTCGTGTTGATGATCGTGAAGGATCAACTCACGTGGATCCACAGTATGAACAGATCAGGCGAAACGAAGCCATGACTTTCGATCCACATCACAAAATGCTCAGTCGAGAAGAAGCAATGGAGTTTGATCGCCACAAAGCTATACCACCGTGGCACAAGAAGTTTATGGAGGAAAGATTATTCGATCCGTCTTATCGGCCTTCCATGGCAACGTTCGATTATCGAAGCTCAGAAAGGAGATCTATAGATCAGAGAGCTACCGCAGGGTTCCAGAGGGAGAATGAAGCCCTCTGCTTAGCAGCTCAGACGGTTGATTAGCCGTTTACCAATGAAATTCTGAATGCTCCGAATCCGAGGAAATTTTCCATGCCCGTTTTCATTCTGTTCGACAGGACAACCGATCCGATTGATCATGTGTATCACATCCAGTTGAAAATGGCTTTGAACACTGAGAACGATTCATTGATGTGCAAATGCTTTCCAACAAGTTTAGCTGGACCAGCGCTCAATTGGTTCAAGAACCTGCCGAGAGGCTCAGTGGATAGTTTCCAAAGCTTATGCGATCGGTTCATAGGCCAGTACTATGGAAATAAACGTCTAGCAAAGGACATTTTGAGCCTATTCACAATGAAGCAGCATGAGGACGAGCGTCTCCAAGCTTTTCTTACCAGGTTTAACCTTACTAAGAGTATAGTGATTGAGTGTCACCCTTCTACGGCGGTTCAAGCGTTTAAATTGGCCATGACTTGTGGTACTCCATTCCACACAAGCTTGGTAATGAATACACCGAAGACTTTGGATGAACTCAATGAAAGAGCTGATGCATTTGTGCGCTTGGAAGAAGAAGAGGCAGCTAACGCTGGAAAGACATCTATCATATCAACAGAAGAGAAAACCAAAGCAAAGATCAGGCAAAAGCAGGTTCAGCCACATCGTCAGACCTCCTAGAAATCTGAAAAGAGGCCTAGGGAGGAAGAGCTGGTTAATCCATTGAAAGTCACCTTAGCAAGACTGTACCAAGAAAATAAAGATAAGTTCCGATCTCCTTTACCAATCAGACAGCCCCTCGAGTAGAGGGACCAGTCTAAGCATTGTGCATTCCATTCTAACTTTGGCTATCAGACTAATGAATGTAGGAACTTAAGGAGACAGGTAGAGATGCCGATAGCCAGAGGGGAATTTGTAAGTTATATTCAAGGCCCGGTGGTAGAACAGAGCCGACCGATGGAGCAAGTGAATAGGAATCAGAAGTCGAGCTCCCACAACTCGCAACCAGTTCGAATAATCAATGCAATTCACGGTCGGCTTGAACCCACTGAGGAGTCAAATGAACTACTTCGAACACGCCTTCGCCAGGCACAGATGAAGAGGAGGATAGACAGTGTAAATACTTTGCACCAGCAGAGTGCATCAACACAGATCAAGTTTGACAGAATCGACCTGTTATGTGTTCAAATTCATCATGAAGATCCATTAGTCGTCAGTTTGACAGTAGCAGAATGCCTGGTACGACGAGTCCTGATTGATCCTGGGAGTAGTGCGAATGTTATGCCGAGGGACACATACGATCGGCTCGAAATAAAACTCGAGAGGCTCAAGCCCACTGCAAATCCCTTGCTAGGGTTCGATGGAAAACGGGTTGAACCCATCGGTATGGTAAAAGTTACAGTGCAGGCTGCAGAAAGGGTTCTGATAGAGAGCTTTGTGGTTGTTGAGATCCATCCATCTTACAACCTTCTGATGGGCAGAGGGTGGATTCACAGAGTTCAGGGTGTTCCCTCAACTCTGTACCAGGTAATGAGGTGCCTGGGGCCTGACGAAAATAAGGTGATTGATATTCATGGGGACCAGGTTGCAGCTAAGGAGTGTTATTCTGTGATGATGAAATCCGCTGGAAAAGGAAAAGCACCTATTCGTTTGGCAAGCTCGAAATAGCAATTACAGGAACCTCCACCCATACAGAATGGGGAGGAGGAGCCCATAGACTTGACTGAAGAGCCCCTTACTGATGTGTAGATCCACCGAGACAGGCCAAAGCGAACAACCAGAGTGGGAATAAGACTTGCCGAGGAAGAAAAATGAGAGCTAGTTGATTTTTTGTCTCAGAATGCTGATGTGTTCGCATGGAGTCACTTAGACATGACAGGAATCAGTCGTTCTGTATCCTGTCATTCCCTTCACGTTAATCCGACCGTAAAACCTGTAAGGCAGAAGTAGAGAAGGTTCACTCCAGAACGCAATCAGATTATAGCCGAGGAAGTTGATAGGTTACTTGACGCAACGTTCATTAAGGACGTACAGTACCCAGACTGGCTCTCAAATGTTGTCGTTGTGCCAAAGAAAAATGGCAAATGGCGAGTATGTATTGACTTCACCAATTTAAACAAAGCTTGTCCGAAGGATAGCTTCCCACCGCCAAAGATTAACCAAATGGTAGATGCTACCACAGGGTATAAGCACTTAACCTTCCTGGATGCTTATTCAGGTTACAATCAAATCCCCATGAACACCGCTGATGAAGAGAAAACTTCTTTCGTTACCGAACGAGGGACTTATTATTACAGAGTCATGCCGTTCGGACTAAAGAATGCAGAAGCAGCCTACCAGAGGCTGATCAGCAAGATTTTTAAAGATCAGATGGGAAAAACTGTGGAGGCTTACATCGATGACATGGTGGTGAAGAGTAATAAGAAAGTTGATCATCTGAAACATCTCCAAGACGTGTTTGATGTGCTAAGAAGATATGGAATGAGGCCTAATCCAAGCAAGTGTTCATTCGGCGTGAGTTCTGGACAATTCCTGGGACATGTAGTTAACCACAGAGGAATAGAAGCTAGCCCAGCTTAGGCAGGAGCTCTGATCACAAATGTGGAACTGAAATCAATCAAAGATGTGCAAGCTCTCACGGGTCGAATAGCTGCATTAAGCCGGTTCATCTCAAAGCTGTCAGATCATTGTAAGCCATTCTTTGACACAATACGGAGCCATAGGAGACAGGTTTGGGGGGATGAACAATGACAAGCACTGACTCAATTAAAAGAGTATATGCAGAATCCACCAGTCCTGTCTGCTCCTGATCCAGGAGAGAAGCTAGTTTTATATCTTGGGGTATCCAGTATTGCGACAAGTGCCGTTTTGATTTGTTGCAAGGAAGGAGTGCAATACCCGGTGTTTTATGTTAGTAAAATGATGACCGATGCTGAACGAAGATATTCAAAGGCCGAACGAGTAATACTTTCGCTCGTAAATGCCAAGAGAAAGCTGCGGCATTATTTCGAGTCCCATCCTATAGTCGTTCTGACAACCTTCCCAATCAGAGTACTCATGCACAAGCCAGACCTCTCAGGGAGAATGACGAAATGGGCTATAGAGTTAAGCTCATTTGACATAACATATGAGCCTAGAACAGCTATCAAAGGGCAAGTGGTGGCTGATTTTTTGCTGGAGTGCGATTCAGAAGATGCAGAAGAAGACCTTAGAAGTTGTCCATGGAAGCTCTACGTGGATGGCTCCTCCAACCAGATGGGGGCAGGTATTGGGATCAAATTGCAAATGCCAGAGGGCACGTCTTTGAGTCAGGCGCTCAGACTTGAATTCCGAGCCACTAATAATGAAGCAAAATACGAGGTGTTGTTAAATGGACTAAAGTTGGCCAAAGAGCTGAGGGTCAGCAACTTAACTGCTTTTAGTGATTCACAATTGATTGTCCGTTAGGTGAATGGTGAGTACGAAACCAAGGACGAAACGATGGAAGCATATCATTCTGTTGTGCTACGTGCAGCCAAAGGCTTTGAGAAAATTGAATTCATCCGGTTGCCGAGAGAGCATAACGACGATGCCGATCGGTTAGCATGTAGTGCTTCAAGTTCTGGGGAGACATTGGAGAGGGTGGTTCCAATAGGTATACTGAGCCAGCCATCCATCTTCGAAGAACCTACAGGCTCCGATCCTTGGCAAGTGAATGTCATACCATATGAGCCGAGTTGGATTGATCCAATCGTAACTTATATTCGGGATGGTATTTTACCCGAACAACGGGAAGAGGCTAGGAAGGTCAAATCGAATGCTGCAAAGTATGCCATAGTGCATAACCAGTTGTACAGAAGATATTTTTCTGGGCTATACTTGAAATGTGTCACCCCCACAGAGGCTCGACAGATATTGCGAGCTATTCATGAAGGTGTATGTGGAAATCATTCCGGGGGAAGATCTTTAGCGCACAAAGCAATGACATAGGGGTACTTCTGGCCAAACATGTCAAGAGATACGGAAGAGTTCTCTAAAAGGTGTGATAAATGCCAAAGATACAGACCATTGATCCACTAACCACCTGAGGAATTGCACGTAATGGCCACACTATGGCCTTTCGCACAATAGGGGATGGACGTGGTTGGTCCTCTACCAACTGCCAGAGCTCAGAACAAATATGTGCTGCTGGCAACAGATTATTTTACTAAGTGGGTGGAAGCAAAACTATATCCGAGCGTGACTTAGACTCATGTGAAACGCTTTATCTGGAGTAATATTATTTGCCGTTTTGGCATTTCGAGGTCAATCGTCATGGATAATGGGACTAACCTTGATAGCAAGCAAGTAAGATAGTTGTTGGAGGAGTATGGAATTAATCAAAAGCTGGCAGTAGTAAGTCACCCCCAGGCCAATGGACAAGCAGAAATCACAAATAGAACAATCTTTGCTTGCATCAAGAAGAAGCTTGAGGATCAGAAAGGAAAATGGTTAAATGAGCTGCCGAACGTCTTATGGGCTTATAGAACGACCCCAAGACAACCGAATGGAGAGAGCCCATTCGCCATGGCGTATGGTACCGAGGCAGTTATACCGGTCGAGCACTTGGTTCCGACTCTCCGAAGCTTAGCATGGAGCCGAGAGCAAAACGACAGTATGTTGAGGTTTAACCTTGATATGTTGGAAGAAAAGAGAGATGCAGTGTCAGTAAGGCTCGCATCCTACCAGCAGACACTTATGAACAGCCATAACAAAAAGGTCAAGCACAGAAACTTTGCACCAGGTGATCTGGTTCTGAAGAGGAAGGTAGGAATGGTTAAGAAAATGGTGTCACCTTGGGAAAGCCCATATAGAGTTGCAGAAGTCATAGGAAAGGGAGCTGACACCTTAGAGACCATGGCTGGAAGGCTGGTCAACAAGCCATGGAATGCTACGTCTCTGAAAAGGTATTATCAATAGAAAGTTGAGTTCCAATTTTATCATTGTTCATTTTCAAATTGTGTACGTATGAATGTACGAAATTTTAAAATCTATAAAGAGCTATCTTCCTCTGAAAAATTGAATGTTTGAAAGACTGCAAAGTAAGTTGAAGCTGGCACTATGAGTCGAACACCAAAAATTTGCCAAAAATAAAGAGTGGCAGTGGCAAGTGGCATTCTAGCCGAGCGCCAACCACTCTGCAAAGTAAGTGGCAGCTGGCACTATGAGCCGAATGCCAAAAACTTGCCAAAAAATAAAGAGTGACAGTGGCAAGTGGCATTCTAGCCGAGTGCCAACCACTCTGCAAAGTAAGTGGCAGTTGGCAGTATGAGCCGAATGCCAAAAACTTGCCAAAAATAAAGAGTGACAGTGGCAAGTGGCATTCTAACCGAGCGCCAACCATTCTACAAAGTAAGTGGCAGCTCGCACTATGAGCCGAACGCCAAAAACTTGCCAAAAAATAAAGAGTGACAGTAACAAGTGGCATTCTAGCAGAGCGCCAACCACTCTGCAAAGTAAGTGGCAGATGGCATTATGAGCCGAACGCCAAAAACTTGCCAAAAAATAAAGAGTGACAGTGGCAAGTGGCATTCTAGCCGAGCGCCAACCACTCTGCAAAGTAAGTGGCAGCTGGCACTATGAGCTGAACGCCAAAAACTTGTCGAAACTGAATATGAAGTTAATTGTTGTTACTAATGAGCAGGTGTAATCAATAGGAAAATATAAAAAATTTTGGAGCAAAGTTTAGCCAAAAATCTGTCATCTCATTTATAATAGGAATTTCTAAGGTTACAACCCATGAAGTATATAAATGATATGAGTACAAAAAGAAAGAAGTTGTGGCAACAGAAGAACCCTAACTGTCTGCCTCTGTTCCATCACCCTCCTGGTTGAGCTGACTTATCTCCTCACCACCATTGGTCACCCCATCTTCACGAGGAGAATCAAGCTGAATAACAGAGTTGATCTACTGAGTCTCAACCTCAATGGTGGTCGCAGAAGGGACCAGGGTGGACAGAGGAGGCACGTTCAAAGGCTAATCAGTGGTAGGAGTAAGAGTGACCCTGGAAGAAGCGATCTCCTGACACTCATAAAAAATATGCACAGCAGGAGTAGAAACTGGATCAACATAAGTTCCTGGGGGATCAATATCTAACTCCTTGTCAACCTCATCTGGAGTAGAACCGGTCTAGCCTTCAGCAGGAACGCGGTCGGTGTAACCTTCTAGGAACCCCTGTGCATACCTGAGGGCACCTACCCTGGAAAAGCGTGCATGAAGAGCCATCATACCACCATTTACTTTGCCAATAATGTTAAGCAGGGCGTCGCGCTCTTCCAAGGCCCTCCTCTCGAAAGCCATTCGAGCGGTCTGCTCATCACTAAATAAGCGCTGAAGTTCTCTCTTCTCAGCCCTAAGTGAGTCACGCTCAGTATGCCAGACACTCTTCTCAATTTGTAGAGCGTCCTTTTCATCCCGGAGAGTGTCTGCCTCCTTTTTCAGAGCGTCTCTCTCTTTCTCAACTTTGTCAAGCTGAACTATCAGCTCGGTATTTTTAGCGCAGATGATCTCATTTTCCTTCTTGGCTGCATTAAGGCCATCAGAAAACTTACGAGCCTTGGCATTCCCCAATTCCACTTACTTCTGCATGACCATCATACCGAACAAGGTCTACAGAGATATGCATGAATACTGGTTAAATCAAGCGCATGGTTAGAAGAGGTCAAGGGAAAAGACTATGAAAAGATCTGGTGATAAAAGGGGAAAAAGATACCTCCATGGCAGATAAGGGGAAGCGGCTGAACACTTCCTTTTGAGATAAGCCTCTGGCCACTTCAATGTCTTTGGGAGTCCACATATTCCTATAATATGCCATGGCGGTAGGACCATCCCTGAACATTGTCTCGCTCGGCTTCACGCTTGTCCCATCCGCTCGGACGAACCGAGGACTCCATGACGCCATTACAGAGGCAGAAGCAGTGGCTGTGACAGACCCAGAGGGTGGAGGGGGCCTGATTAGTGGAGACACGGGCACATTCGGCCCAGAGGTACGAACCCTTCTGGTTGGAGGGTTACCCTCTGGACCAGATGTACCCTCAGGTAGAGGCCTCTTCCCTTTCTCCTTCTTACGAGCAGCAACAGTGGTAGCGTTCTGAGGGTTGCTGACTAAAGAAGTTGTGCTCGGATTGGTAGGCAGAACGTTAATGACCGGGCTGGCAGTTACCACGGTCGGATTGATAGGAGGGGAAGTGCCAGAGATAGTGGCAGAAGAAGATGCCGAGGCAGGAGAAGAGGTTGCAGCAGAAGCGTCAGTGGTCCTTGGAGGGTCCTTCTTCCTACCAAAGGATGGGATCTTGAGCTGACTCATTGTATTGCCGAGGACTAAAAGGGCAAAAAGGTTATCTGAAGCAAGGAGATCTGAGCAGGAAGGAATGTTGTTCAGAACGTATTTCTTTAGGTAATTAACCTTATCCCTGCAAACACCATAACTCAAGTCATGTAATACCCCTAATTTTAAAAGGATAGTTTCGGTATTTATTTATTTATTTTTATTGTATTTTTTTAATTGTTTAATTGATTATTTGACTAATTGTTTATGTGTTTAATTGAATTAAGTGTTACTTGATTAATTGGCTACTTATTTATGTGTTATTTGTATTTTATCTAGGTGTTATTTGTATTATTTGTTTAATTAGATTGTGTGCTTAAATGATGTATTTGATTAATTGTAATTAATTGTAAATTAAATGATTAAATATTTTATTTTATTTTATGGTTATGGTTAGTGGTAATGGGCTAACTAATTAGGTCCCATGGACTACTTGGATAGGAGGTTGGATGGGTATGGATAATTACCCAAAGATAGTTCTATATTTATATATATAGATATATATGTATATACATATATATAAAAAGGAAAGTAATTTATTAATATTATAGTAACTTTAGTATTAATAAATAATCTGATGTATATATTTTATATATTTATATAATAAGGATACGTAACATGTTTTAAGTTACCTTTTTAATATTATGGTAACTTTAGTATAAATAAATAATCTGATGTATATATTTTATTTATTTAATGAGGATATAGATAGATTATATACGTAACATGTTTTAAGTTACCTTTTAATATTATGGTAACTTTAGTATTAATAAATAATCTAATGTATATATTTTATTTAATTAATAAGGATATACATAGATTATATACGTAACATATTTTAAGTTACCTTTTTAATATTTTTATTTTTATTTTTCTTTATTAAGTTGACTTGGATTGGGAAAAGGAATAGAGTTATTATTTAGCCTATAAATACACAACTATGGGTTGAAAAAGGAGTGAAAATATATCACGTAATATATTCTGGAGAAAGAGAGTTAGAGAGAGAAGGAGAAAGAGGAAGGAAGGAGGAGAAAACCCTTTAGAGAGAAGATCAAAAAAGAAGAAGTTTAACTTTCAATCCGAAAATTTAAGGCAAGTTCTTCTTCTATCTCTTTCCCTTTGATTCGTGTTTCTATACATGCTTAAGAAATTTCAGAATTTATTAAACACATAAAATTAAATAATTATGCATGTTTAATTGGATTAGAACATAGGTTTTATGAATTTGGTTCATATCTGTTCTTGTGTTTTGAATTGATAATTGCATGATTTTGATTTGATTTCCGGTGTGAATTTTTACATGTTTAAATTATGTATATTTCATATCGGTGGAATAATGGAACGTAGAAACATGCTTAGGATTCCTGAACATTAAATAGGAACTAGGTTTGGGTTTAAATAAATTTAAATAGACTCAATCATAATGATGCTTGCTATTTGAATGTTTTAAACAAACGAATGAATTTAATCTTTTAATATGTTTTAACAATTGAATTTAAATGTTTAGGATGAATTGGATATGGAGAATGCTTATTTGACGGAATAATAAAATATCATCATATGTATAAGATTCAGTTTATGTAGGACATATGATATAGGAAACTTAAATAAATAATAAGTCATTCCTATTTTGTGATAACTTGAAGTCATATTATCATAGTTATTTCTGGATTGTTTGATGTATTTCCTTAATCGTTACATCAATTGTTGAATTGTGTGATTTAATGCACCGGTATGGGACGGTGGCATTTTAGGAACTGATTAACTTATCAGTTAAGTCATACCTATTTTATATAAGGGAATGGATTAACTAAAATGTTAAGTCTTACTTATATTTAAGTCAAGTCAGCTGAACAAGTTGAACGACTTATGGATGATTAATCTATTATATAAGGGAATGGATTAACTAAAATGTTAAGTCCTACTTATATTCAAGTCAGGTCAGCTGAACAAGTTGAATGACTTGTGGATGATTAATTTATACCGGATAGGATGGTTACTAGATTTTATATATATAAGTATGGTGCCATGATATGAGCTTGAGTCTTAGGATCAATGGTTAGGGTGCGTATATCGCCAGGGATGTGTAGCTAGATATAGTGTAGTTGTGTACCCTGGTAGGTTTAGGTATTCATGCCCACTATATGTGCGTTTTGCATATTACCTACTATTCAGGTTGAGACAACCCTATAGTCTAGTGAGGTTCCTTTAGTGTATGTATATATAT
The DNA here is from genome assembly GCF_030987335.1 of Cornus florida. Classification (NCBI taxonomy): domain Eukaryota; kingdom Viridiplantae; phylum Streptophyta; class Magnoliopsida; order Cornales; family Cornaceae; genus Cornus; species Cornus florida. The sequence goes on along the minus strand of NW_026775577.1, from coordinate 84,451,878 downwards.
ATATATACGGACTACTAGTTACTGTTGGATTGACTAGGATGTATACGTGTATCGGATTTCTGCTTGGATTGTAGTAGAGTAGAACTTGTTTGTGGGCCTGACCCACCATTATTTTTCAGGTGTTCGTCAGAAGTAGAGGTTGTTCGTGCTGAGCAGGGATCAGTCTACTTCATTCTTCCGATGCTACATAGGAGTTCCTTTACGATTCAGTTTCCTGATTTAGACAGTTATTGCTGTCATTTGTTTAGTTTGGATTTTCTAGGGGTCCACACAGTATGGATTTTCGAGTTGTATTTTGGAGGATCAGTTGTATCAGAAGAGTTTATTAATTAATGGAAATATATTCTGAGGTTTATTATTAGATTATCGTTTTAGTTTCTTGTCAACATTTTATTTATTCTTCTTTATTCTTTTGTACTCTGTGTTCGTTTATTATCAATTTGTTTTGATATCCTCGGGTATTCGGGTGTGGGCCTGGCCAACCCGCATTCAAAAATCCGGGGGGTATCACAAGTCATTACAAGGGATGCCCAAGGAACGGCATAAGAAAGTGCAAAAGCGAGGAATACAAGTTTCACAGGGACAATCGTTTTTATGTGTTTTATATTTCTTATACGAAGAAACAGAGCACATGCTAAAGGCGCTCGGGATTGGATAATCCTTTGCAGCCGTGGAAGACCAGGCCCCCCTAACCCCTATTATGTTATTTCTCCAACCCTTCTCAGATTTGATTGTGTCCTTACATATGGACTTCTTGTCAAACGGGTAGAAGTGGTAGAATGGTTCATCAGTTCGGATTTTGGTAACCTTGTAACAGAGGAGAAGATCTATGAGATCAAGATCCAGACCTCTGTCACAGGTCAGAAGCAGCAGAACGGATATGATTCTAAAGAAATTTGGATTTACTTGCAGAGGGGAAATCCCTAGTCTATTAAAAACATAGTTAAAGAAGGGGTGCAGAGGGAACCTAATGACGTTAAGATGAAGATGGGAAAATAAAACTTCGCCGGGAAAAAGACCCGTACCGGTTCTAACGTCTACATCTCTGGGACATACCCTAATTTGAACGTCATTGGGGAGATTAAGTTTCATGCGAAGGATATCCAGGTCGATTGTCATGATGAAAGCGAGCAAGAACTCTGGGAAAGTAAAGAAAATCCCCAGAAAGAAGAAATAGAAGCAAAACTAACCTCAAAGATTGGAGACTGCAAGGAGCACTGCGAGATCGCTGCAAAAGAAGCTTTCGCAAGAGTTCACCAGAAGAGATTCGATTTGATTCGAAAGGGACAAGCAAAGATTTAACTAACAGCAAGGCAGGATGGAGACGGTAAAGAGGAATGTGGGGGCATCTTTGAGACTTATAAAGACAAAGTGGGCCCGAAGGCCGAAGCGTCAGGAAAGCGAGAAGGTTTTTGAATCTCAAAGCATCGTTTCTAGGTTCAACCACCTTTTTTCCCAAGAGATCTTCTTGAGCCATCAAAGTCATGATTTGCAGCCATTAATAATTACCCCCTATTTTATTAGGGAGTAATTATGAGGGCAGTTGAGGATATCGAAGGTTGAGTGGGCCGGGTCTGACCCAAGAGGAGAGCATCGGGTTGGGCAGCAAGTTCTAGGCCAAGCTTGAAGACTAATACCACAGGCCCAACACCGGAGATCCACCGGATTGAGTCAAGCCCAAAAGGAAGAAGGCCCGAAGACTGAGAGCCCAGCATCAGAAGTTAGTTATAACACTTGTAATTGCCTATAAATAGGCATATAAGATATAGAAGAGGGGAGATAGAAAAATTGTGTAATGAATTATTAGAGAGGTCAAGAGAGATATTTTTCTGACATTTACATATCTAAACCTACCTTTTTCTTTTATTACCTTCAACTTGAACTAAATCACATCTCCCTACTGGTTCAGTCAATAAATCTTCCCTCAAGTGGAAAACAATCTAACCTTCAATAACAGGGCAACACTGTTTCAGACAACTTTTTCCTTTTACCTTACCTACCCATGAATCCATGATCAATGCTACAGGAGCTCTCTAATTAATTAATCATTAATTCAATATTTTATGTATTGTCAAATGCTTTCACTCCACCTAAAGACAACCAAGAAAAATGCATTTCCCCCTCCCCAACCCAACGTGGCTATTGACCAGATTTGTTTATCAACCTGACCAACTTGGGTAAACCAATGCATAAGATTAGGATATAATCTTAATACTTAAGGTAAACATATCAAGAATCAAAATGCATTCTTTGCTCAACCAACAGTTCCGCTGCTTGTTAGCACTTCATCACATGTCCACCATGATTCGTGTACTTGCGAGTGGTACATATAAAACTTACAACAAATATATACCCGATGTAGAATTCAGATTAAATTTAATATTCCTATTACCATTTTCAATACATGTAACAACAAATATATAACGCATATTGAAAATGGTAATAGAAATATTGAATTTAAATCACACTGTAGCGCTCTAAACTCTGCTTCTGCTGCCAATAGGCCCTGAATGAGATTGCCATTCAATGTTTCAAATGAAATATAAGTTTCAACATTGGAAATGACTTGATTCTCCATTTTTCCTGTCAAAAATCACATTAGCAAATCATTAAAAGAGTGCAAATCATCCCATTTCATATACTAAAACCCCAATAAAAATTCAAAAACATGTAAAAAACTATGTTCTTCGCAAATCAGCAAATGAATTAAAAAAAAAAAAAAAATCTGAAACAGAAAATTGATTATATAAACTAAACAAGCAATATGAACTTCAAATGCAATTATTTCAACCATATATAAACTGAACAAGCAATATGAAAAAAGACATGATAGAACTGAAAAAATTAAGTATACTGATGTTTTTTTTTTTTTTTTTTTCGGTAAATAAGTAATTCATTAAAAAAGAAAGAAATTACAAGAAGGTCCTTCAGCCCATACAAAACTGGGCATGGAAACAAGAAGTAAAAAGTCCACTATAGTGGCCCAAAGAAACCTACAAGGAAGTCTTTAACCGAGCTAGGCCTAAAAGCCCAAATATAACATTCTATATCCATAGCATTAACTACCTTCAACCACATACTCGGGTGGGATGACTCAACAAACCATGAAGAATCCACACTACTGGTTATGGTCGGGGAAGGTGTTGAGAAGTTGGGATCAGTGGAAATAGTGGTGGTGGTAGAGGTGGAGGATTTTGGGTGAGTTGAGTAGTTGCGAAATGGAAGAAGGGATTTGACTAGTCAGGCTCATAAAAAGAAGCTGGGAGATTCTAATCTGCTGCAATTTCTCTCGCAAAGGGGCATTCAACTTTCTTGACAGAGAATAGCTTCAGCCTGATTGCGTTGATCACTGAGTTCATTGTTTGGTCCAGAGGTAATGAGGTATTTCTAAACATTCTATTATTTCGCTCCTTCCAAATGTGATAAACATAGCTAGCCAATGTTAGCCTCCAAACCATAACTCTGCTTCTCTTAAGTTTTTGTTTCCAATTAGATGATGCCCAAATTAGGAAGTCTTTCCAAGAGTTAGGGTTTGTGTAGAACCCACATTTATGTTGAAGACCAGCCCATACAACTTTTGAATAATCACATTAGTGGAACAGATGTTCGTGATTTTTAGCAGCTCTTAGACAAAAGATACACACATTTGGTTGCATTGTGTAGAGAAGTGCAGGTTTATCTTGAGTAAGTAATTTTTCTTGAATTGCTAGCCACAAGCAGAAGGAGTGTTTTGGTATGGCATGTTTAAACCATGTGAGCTTATTGTCACGGGCCTAGAGATTTGGCGCAGCGGCACGGCCCGTGCGGCACCAAGGCGTTGCTTCAGCTCGCGCAAGCGCCCTGGTCAGCCACCACGACCTGCCCTCCCAAGGATACATGCTGACTGGTTTCGGCCTGCCATGGCCTCGTCAGGGGAACGGCTCCAGCTCCCGACCAGTTTGTGCAGGGATGGCCAACTCCCTTCTTCATAGTCAAGTCCACGACCAGCGACAAGCACCTCGAACTGAACCGAGTCGACCTGCCTGAACTCTGAAGAGGTACCATCCTGTGCTCCTGCACGCCCCTTCCCTGGAACCATTCCCAGTCAAACTCTGCTCTTTGCCAACCAGCATGCGTGTCTTCCATCCTCCAAGCGTCTTAGGAATCACTTCGTGACATTCTCCCCCACCCAAATCCTGCGACGTCCTCGTCGCAGTGCGGCGCTTCACTACTGCGTCCACTCCCTTCCAAAGTCTGCCTCCATGCGGTATGCTCGCCTTCCCACCATCGCTTCCTTGTGCAGCTCCCTGCACTGCACTCGCCCAATGATAGGCCTCGGACCAAGGGGACGTCCACTCCTCAAGGACGTGACTCTTCTCCGTCATGCCGCCTCCGCGACATCCCGAGTAAGCAATGGCCTTCTGCCGACTTTATGCTCGCCCTTCACCATGGTTTGCATCACCCAAGGACTAAGCACGAACTTTGGTGCGCGCGGCCCTCCGGCCCTTCAATGCGCAACTTCAACGGACGCCTCTTCCTGGGGAGATGGAGGCTCTCCCCCCCAACTGCATTGATTCCTCCACATCGACGCAACTTTAATGCACCGTCTTCATTCTCTGACCCCTCCCGGACCGACAAGGGGGCACCCTACCGTGCTTTACCCCAAAACCTGGCTCTGATACCATTTGTCACGGGCTTAGAGTTTCAGCACCACTCTAGCTGCTCCCGTGCGGCACCAAGACGTTGCTTTCACTCTCGCAAGTACTTGGTCAGCCTAACTCCCGTGCACACCTTAGCCAACACACTCCCCTCGTGCGCTTACTAGTGTTGTAGTTGCCCTCGCCCTCTCCTCACTTGGCTTGCACACTCACACACACTAAGGCACTTAAGTTGGCAAGGAAAGAACACTTCTATTACTTCAAAGAATGCTTTGTACAAGGCTAGCACTCAAGCTCTCTACAAGGCTCTCAAGACTCACTCTAGGACTTGTTCCCTGCAAAATGAAGTCCTACCTCTATTTATAGGCATCCCCATCCCTAATGGACGGCTATGATGCATTCTAACCAACGGTGGAGATTGATTATCTAGAATCTTCTCCCACCTTCTTCACACTTCCATACTTATCTACTAGTATCTACAACATTCTAGAATTCTCCATACTACTCCACACAACTCTGGAGAACTCTAGAACCTTCCACACACTTTTACACATTTCTACACATATCTAGAATCTTCCACATAACTCTAGACTATTCCGGAAGACTCTAGAAACTCCATTTGCCATGCAGCGTCCTCCTCAGCGTCTGCGTGTCGCCTGCGTGGCACAACCTCCATAGGCGGGGCGTGACATTCTCCCCCACCCATTTCCGTGACGCCCTCGTCACGGTTTCTTCAGCTGACCCAGCCTCTCGCAGGTCATCAGCACTTGCGCATATGTCCTTGGCCCAAACGTACGAGCGCCCTTCGGGAGATGTGAAGTCCTCATGAGCTCCATCGTGTTGACTGCCACCTCTGGACTCTCCTTCCTGCCCACGAGCGGCACCATACATGCGGCCTTGCCTTCCTCGCCTCCAAGTATCATCAACGCACCAAGGCATGGTAGTGGCGCGGCGTTGTTCCTGTCCATGAACTCCAGCCCCAGCACCATGTCGTGGTCGTCCATCTCCGCAACTTGGAAGTCAGCCTCGCCCTTCCATCCTTGCATGCATAGCTCCACCTCCTTGCACACTCTACTCACGCGTGCCTCCTCGGAGTTGACGGCCTTGATCCAGCCCTCCGTCTTGCGCATCTCCAAGCCAAGTCGTTGCGCCTCCTCCGGGGTAATGAAGTTGTGTGTAGCACCCGTGTCTACCAACGCTTGCACGGCTTTGCCACCAACCTGCGCATCCACATAGCGCACCCCAGCTACCTTCTTTGCCTTGCCCTTCTTCTTGGTGTCATGCGCCATGCTACTCAGCATCTGCATAGCCCCCATGCACCTATCTTCATCGCTGCCCGCATCGTCCACCCTGCCCTTGCCCTTATCCTTCACAAGGGCGCTCATGGTCTTCTTGTTGGGGCAGTGTCGCAATATGTGCGGCCCTTCGCACAAGTAGCGCTTCGGCTCCCACTTGCCCTTATCGCGGCGCTCCCCTTTGCCACTAGCCTTAGACCTCTCTCCATGGTCCTTGCCTTTATCATGGCGTGGGCGTCTCTCCTCATCGCTGTGCTCATCATCACTTGACTTGGGCGAGCCCCTTTTCTTGAAGCGACGGTCTCCCCCACCTTTACCGTGGTCCCTCCTGGGAGACGTGGCCCTCTTGTCATCGTGCCTAAAGTCTTCAAGGCGCTCCGCTATAGCCATTGCGGATGCCAAGTCTCTAGGCTCCCTCATTCTCAGCTCTGTGGCTACCCAAGACTGCAACCCATCAATGAACAAGCACACGCGTTCTCTGACCCCTCCCGGACCGACAAGGGGGCACCCTACCGTGCTTTACCCCAAAACCTGGCTCTGATACCATTTGTCACGGGCCTAGAGATTTGGCGCAGCGGCACGGCCCGTGCGGCACCAAGGCGTTGCTTCAGCTCGCGCAAGCGCCCTGGTCAGCCACCACGACCTGCCCTCCCAAGGATACATGCTGACTGGTTTCGGCCTGCCATGGCCTCGTCAGGGGAACGGCTCCAGCTCCCGACCAGTTTGTGCAGGGATGGCCAACTCCCTTCTTCATAGTCAAGTCCACGACCAGCGACAAGCACCTCGAACTGAACCGAGTCGACCTGCCTGAACTCTGAAGAGGTACCATCCTGTGCTCCTGCACGCCCCTTCCCTGGAACCATTCCCAGTCAAACTCTGCTCTTTGCCAACCAGCATGCGTGTCTTCCATCCTCCAAGCGTCTTAGGAATCACTTCGTGACATTATGCCAGTGGGTAGGGGGGATTGGTTGGGTAATAGCAAGAAGGGTATGTTTAAGGGAATATGTCTTGTTGGGAGATGGAGTCCACTGGATGGTATCATTGCAATGAATGTTGGGGAATGGTAAGTTCCTGATATTGCAATAAGGTAAGACTATATTTGAAATATGTCTAGGCCATGACCATTGGGAAGTAGTAAGTAATAAAGATACTTTCATAGATTTGTTGAGTAACCAACCCTGTCTATGATTGAAGTTAGACAATACCTAATAGAGAGGTCCACATGGGAGCCAATTGTGAAAGAAAACCATTGTTGATGAGCCGTTGTTGATGATGTGTTTGACAAAAGGCTGTGCCAAAGTTCTATTCTGTAGAAGCTTTCTCCAGAACCAAGAGCTGTCACTAGGAATAGAAATGTCCCAAAGGCTCTTGTTTTTTACTAATTTCTTGAGTGTCCATTCTTTCCAAATTCTAGTTGAGTCATTAGAGCATAAAGTCCAGATATGTCTCAAAATTGAGGCCTTGTTCCAAAGTTGTATATCATAGATGCCCAATCCTCCTGCATGTTTAGGGCTGCACACATACTCCCATTCCACCTTAGTACTTGTTCATTGCTTTGCCTGACCATAAGAATCTTTGCATTATTTGGTTCATCTTGTCACACACTTTAGCTGGTAAAATCAGGAGGTTTGTCCAGTAAATATGCATGTTGAAAAGCATAGCTTGAATCAACTGTAACCTTCCTGCAAAGGATAGAGCTCTTGCAGTCCAACTTGTAACTCTAGAGAGCATGCTGTCAATGATGGATTGGCAGTCATTTGATGTGAGTCTAGTAGAGATTAGAGGTAGGCCAAGGTATTTGACAAGTAGCTCAGCACAAGGGAATTGAAAGATGTTGTATATGGTGTTTTTGGTCTGATGTGGAGTTCCACTGAAAAACAAATTGCTTTTGTTAGGGTTAGGGGTGAGGCCAGAAAGGTTAGTGAACTGATGTTAGCAGCTATTGATCCTGTAATACACTCAATCTTCCGATAGACAGCTGCTCAGGTTTTGACATGTTAACAAAAGTTGAATTACAAAGTACATATATATATATATATAGTCCAGTTGATTTTGATTTTCGATTAAAAAATTAAGTGACTGCATACACCACCCACTTACTGAGCAGTTTATTTTAACTTTTTTTTTTTTTGGACAAGTGACAGAAAATTGTGTTTAATGAAAGAAATTAAATACTCCTAACTCTAATTGTTTCTGTCACCAACCCACTTCATGTTTGTTTGCAAGTTCATAACTACCCAGAGTACAATAGTATTATCAAACACATTAACTATCAATATTATTAGCAAGCCCATTTAACTGAGAAAGAGATGACTTAAATAGGTACGGATACCCCAAAATAAAAAAAAAATTACCAAGAAATTGAATGGAACTCCTACAATAGAATGCTTACAGTGAAATTGCAGAGAAGTAGGGTTGGGTCGGCCTCAAATTTTCTGAAGCAACCAATGGAAGAAGTTCCAAGTTAGATACCAAGAAATGGAAAATCGACCTAAACCAATCTTTGAACACAAAATCCAACAAAACAAAAAAATACACACACAACCGAAGAATGCTTGTAAACACACTACCACTAGCATGGACCATTTTCAGAGGACTTACACAAAATCTAATCATGAGCTTCTTCTTCAAAATCTCCGGTCAGTGTTGTGGGATTTTTGGTTACTGGTGTGGTGAAAAATATTGCCTCGTCGTTGCCCATTTTGCCGGTTCTGGCTCTGAAGGATGTGTTGTATGTATAGAGAGTATGGAGGGGGAGATTGGAGGGAGAGAGGTCGAGAGAGAGAGAGAGAGAGTGTAGATTGGAATCCAAAGGGTAACATCAGGTTGCAATTGACTGTGAATTGTACGATAAAACCATCCAAATCTCTAATGATCCTAGCCGTTCATCAAACTATAAGAACTATTTGCCTTTATTTTTTCCGATGTGATGATATCACAGAATTTATCACTCTTAGTTGGGAAATGTAAATAGGAGAAATGGGTCCGGTTAGCGCACTTATGGTAATCACGTTTGGTGACGGTGATGAGAAGTAAGTAATGATGGACCTAACATGTCACACCCCAAATTTTTAACACAAAGATTCTTTGTCTTGTATATAAAATTTGATGTATAACTTTCACCAATTCTCCGTATGTATCCATTATAAAATATAATTATAATAAATTTCTATCATCCAATTTACTAAACATGAGTGTGACAAACATATATCAAATCCATAAATAGAGGTGAAATTCCCTCTAACATAACAAAACATCTATGACCACTAAATCAACTCGATAAAGTTTCATAAAATATTAACTTTATTACAATAATCATAATAAAGGAAAACCGAGATAAAATAAATCAATGTGCAACGAGCTAAAATCCGTCCCCGTCATGTGTCTCCATCACGTTCCTACTCTACGAGCACCTGAAGTGTGATAATGGGGTGAGCTCACAAGTTCAGCAAGAAATGCTAAACATAATCATCGTTCAGCAAGTTAACCTTACCTTGTATTCCTATATATATAAGCAACTCAATAAATGTATTAATTAAATATGCATATCCCAGTTAATTATGAACTCTACAATAACTAGAGGTGGTAATATTTGACACGACACACTAACACGATACGAACACGACACGAGATAAGCAGGTTTGGGTTGGGGCTAATCGTGTTCGTGTCATAATCGTGTCGACACGGATTGACACGCTAATTAAACGTGTCGTATTCGTATTTGACCCTATAAACACGATTATGACACGATTAACCCGATTAACTAAATGATGTCAGATAAACGTGTCGTGTTCATGTCAAAAATGACTCATTTAGCAAAACGTGTACAATAAATATGTCGTATTCATGTCAAAAATGACTTAAACGTGTCGTGTCAAGTCTTGACCCATTTATTAAATAGGTTATGCGTGTAGTGTCGTGTTACACGTATAATAATCATGTCGTCTTTATGTCAAGGGTCTTAGACACGATTAATAATCGTGTCGTGTTCGTGTCAACCCTAATCGTGTCCGTGTCGTAATAGTGTTGACACGAACACGACACGTCAACACGAATTGCCACCCCTAACAATAACCATCATTTATTTTTAATAAATTCACATATCTCATATGAGTCCCGGGCTCCCATCCAATAAAGTGGTGTGACTCGTATAGTCCCTAACTACCGAAAACACACGTGTGTCTGGATTGTACGTCCACTCCCCAGATGATCCCTAATCACGTCACACAATAAGGGCTCATTAGACCCATGGCCATAATAAAATGGTAGTGCACTCCCAATTAGGCAGGTCCCTGACCATACCTAAAAGTCATCATAGGGTCAGTCCCTGACTACCCCTCCGACTAATCGAAACTCATCCATTAATTATTAAATATGGTGAATTATGAAAGACATTATTAATTAATAATTCAAATTAATTATTATAGCATCAAAATACATATTTAATTCAAAAACAGAACTCTAATGACCCAATCACTGAGAGTACAAAAATTCTGGACATAGCCTAATATTAAATATGACTCCATGCAAAATTTCAGAATCTAACTCTTAATATCCTTTTCGTACTCTCCGTTTTAGTGCTGAAAATAATACTTTTTCAGGTTTTAATTTCGTAAAACTATCCAACAGTCATATAACAATCTGTATTTCAGCACAACTAAGTTCAGTGCACTTAAAACTAAATTCCTGGAATTTTTTCTCAATTATTGGGATAACAATACTATTTTTCCTAATTTTCTTTAGCTTAAAAATCAATTAAAAAAAATAATCATTAAATCAAAAGAATATGATCTTATATTGCACACGAAACCCAATCCATTTCCAATGTCCAGTATGAAACCCAGGTCATTCACTAAACAAATTATGAACAAAAAAACAATATTAACGTGCAATCTAACCCATCATAGATGTACAGTCAAATCATTTTAAACAAGTAAACATATGTATAACATATACCATTGTTATACACATTACCCAACACCTCCACTTGGTTGACACGAATAAATGTAAACTCTGAAAAAAATGCATTATGTATATATATCATAACAGGTGGATAAGGTTCCTAGAATTAATTTTTGCAAGTTCATATAAACACGCACATATATATATGAATCACAACCAATAACAGCAATGAATTAGATTAATATTAAATCGTATATAATCCAAAGAGTCCTAAATCTAATTAATTATATAACCACATATTGAGTCACTTATGTACCTTCATACATTCAACTTAATTACTGCAATACAATTTTGCTAACCAAAAAATTCTATAATCATATACATACCATCTATCAGGAAATAAAATAACTAAAGGAATACATGTTTTAAAATTGATGTTTTCAAACAATACCCATTTGCCAATCTAAGATTAATTATCGTTAAAATGATCTCTAGTAATTCTCCAGAGGATGCTAAAATAATATACATAAATCAAGATTCAACCTTGACAAATCTAAACTAAATTTATTTTCAATAAATTCATATGATATAAAACCTTAAATAATATGCTTATCAGGTCACAAATATACTATAAGATTACAAAACAAGATTAACTTGCCTGGAGTATAATTAATTCTTCATTTCTACGTGAATGCCCGATTATCATTCCTTTCCTCAGCTATTGCAGAAAGACATGACGTCAGATCACTCTCTCTGGGTATCCGTCCTATCACGCTGTATCGTGCTAATATTTTTTTAAAAAAAATATAACGCAGTGAAGAGTTATAGAGATATAGGGAGTCAGGTGAGATAATATAATTAGTTAACCAACTCTATCACAATATCCTGTTTAAATTCAAACAGAGATAACAATTAAATTAAATTAATAAATATATGTATATGATAGATATATTTTTTTTACACGGGTTTTACATAACACTTCTATGATACTCTTCGGATTCGAGACACGGGTTGATCAAGCCCAGACCCAAACCCGAGGGAAATATTAAACAATTAATATTTTAACACGAACATAGAATACAAATTTAAAGAATAAGAAATAAATAAAAATGACTGAAATGAATTCTAATGGAAAAATCCTTAAAATATACTTATTAAAATCCAAACTCCAAAATCTCCAATTAATTAACAACTCGGGAATCCATCTGGTGGACCCCTAAAAAAAATCCCAACTGTAAAATGAAATAACTGAAGTACGATCTAAGGCTAATAAGTAAGCAGTCCTACATAGTTGGTGGAATAGAAGCCGGTATCTGCTCTGCACGACCAAGCTCTAACCCTGGAACTGACGAGCACCTGAAAAATAAGAGAGTGGGCCAGGCCTACATGCAAGTCATATTCTACTACGATCCAAATAGGAATCCGATACGCAAATACATCCTAGATAGACTCAACACTATCTAGAGTAGTCCATATATGTATAAATACACACTATAGGACGCTCACTAGTCCAATAGGTCTGTCTCAGCCTGAGTAGAGATAACATACAAATCGCACATAATGTGGTTATGTGTACCTAGACCTACCATGGAACAACAACTACTGTCCAGCTATCCATCCTAAGCTATATACGCACCCTAACCATAGTCCTGAGACTCAAACTCATACCATGGTACCATATCATATATATATAAAGTCCGTGTCCTCCCAATACAAAATATCACCCATCTTGTATAGTGGTATGACGTATGTATAACAATCCATCCTAGAAACCAAGTTATGTCATTCAGTTATTTACTGACCTGACACTAACAGGAGTTGGACTTAACCTTTATGGTTAATCCACACCTTAATCCATTTTAGGTAGGACTTAGTGTTGAACTAATCCATACTGAGTATGCCACCGTCCCATACCGGTGCATACTATCCTCCAGCTAACATGGTTGACAAAACAATATAAAACATTCATCAACCACATCCCAAAATAAACATATATGTAGTTCAACATATGTATAATCAAATTATGCGTCCAATATAAGATTTAGAAATCCTATTCTGGTCCTTGAAACTGATAAAGTAAGATTACGAAATCAACTCCTCCAATCAATACCGTAACTGATGCAATGTATAACAAGTTTTAACATCAGTTAATTCTATCTAAGTAGACATATATTTAAACAACTATATGCCCATATCACAGCTAAAACATGATTCATATTTTAAAACCATGCAGAAAAATAAAAATTGCCAATTTAAATTATTTATTCAATCCTCCTTATACGGTTCACTATTTAACCATATGTTAATTCCATCCTCCATATTTAAATGTAACCATGCTTCCCAACATTTTTTTTAAGTCTTTAGCAATGAATTACACCATCCAGAGAAATAAAAATATCTAGAACAGTCGGCAATTTAAATTTATTTATCCAATCTTCTATATACGGGTACACTGTTTAACCATATGTTAATTCCATCCTCCCTATTTAAATGTAACCATGCTTCCCAACATTTTTTATAAGTCTTTAGCAATGATTTACACCATCCAGTAGCCTTTAAATAGTTTTTGAAAAAACCCAGTTAGCCAAACTGTCCCAAAAATCAGTTTTTTTAACGTTTTTAAAAGAGAGAGCAGGCTCTTAAACTTGAGAGCCTGCTCTGTTGCAAGGAGATCCAGCTCCCTACCCTTGGGAGCCAGCTTTAGGCTGTTTAGAGCCTGATCTCAACCTAGAGAGCCGGCTTTAGCTTGGTGGGAGCAGGCTCCCTCCTCTTTTGGAGCCTCCTTTCACCCCTAGGAGCCGTAGTCCGTTCTCAGTTTTCTTTCTCGCCTCCGGCAGTACTTGCAGTCTCTGTAATAATTTTTATTACATGTTTTAAGGTCTCATCGTCATCCCAGATTGATCACACAATAGAATTATACAACCAAGAATTTAATTAAACCTCAGATTTTAAAGCAACGACAACCAGATTTAAATTGAATTTTTAAACAACTGAGAAACAGATTAATTCAATGATTCTAAAAACTGATTAAACATGTTTAAAAAATGTAATTAAGACTTAGTTTAATCCCTGGAGTCTATCGATCATAATAAAATAAAATATAACCAAGACTTTAATTAAACATTAGTTTTTAAAGCAATGCCAACAAGTTTTCATTTAGAAATTCTTAAGCAACGCACCATAGATAATTCAATGAAATTAAATACTATTTAAGCATGCATAATTGATGTTTTATAACATTCGTTTAATCCGTTTTAACCTTTATTCAATCCCTAGAGTCTACCTAGGCATGCACAGAACACAGATTAAAGGGATAGAATAAAATAGAACTTGCCTTTGAGTCTCAGATTTGAAACTCTAATTCCATGTCTCTGAGTTCTCCCTTGAACTGCTTTGCTAATCCCCCACGTTCACTCTCTGTTTCTTAACACGGGAGTAGAGATTTTTTTGTTTTACAGACTTAAGCTTATGTTTTCTAAAACCCTAAACCCCAGTATTATTATGTATTTATAGGCTTCAATTAACCAAACCCTATTTCCCGTTTTAAGTATGAGTCGGCCACATTGAATCCTAAAACCCTAAGTTACGATAAAGAAAATAAATAAACATTAAATCAATTAACTAATTAACTAATTAAAATAACAAGTAATATAATTGACAATTTAGCAGGTAATAAATTAAACAATTAAACCAATTAAACAAGCATTAATTAATAATATAAATTACACAATTTAAACAATTAAACAATTAATCAATTACGCAAATAATCATACAAAATAAAACAAAACAAATCAATAAAATGCACTTAAACAATAAATTAAATACCAGAACTATCCTTTTGAAATTAGGGGTATTACATTCTTCCCCCCCAACAAAAAGAATTCCGTCATCGGAATTCGCTCTTACCTTCTTTCAATATTTCAGGAAACTGCGAGCGAATGACATCCTCCCGTTCCCAAGTGGACTCAGCCTCATTGGTATGACTCCACTGAACACGAACTAATGGAATAACCTTTTTACGAAGGATTTGATCCCGTCAGTCGACAATACGACACGGTGGCTCCAAATAAGTTGCATTCGGCTGCAACTCAATCTCCCCAATATCAATATGCTGATACCGATCCTCATCTCACAGAAATTTCTGCAACATGGAAACATGGAATACGTTGTGTACTCGATCCAAATTAACCGGAAGTGCCAACCGATAAGTAACAGCTCCAACTCGATCCGTAATCATAAATGGACCGACAAATCATGGTGACAAGTTCCATTTCTTCCCAAAGCGCATGACTCCTCTCATAGGAGACACTTTGAGTAGAACCTGATCCCCAACCTGAAACTTCAAACCACGAGTGCGACGATCAGCATAGCTCTTCTGCCTACTCTGGGCAGTACGCATGTGGTCCCTAATAAAAGCTATATTCTCAGAAGTATCCTTGATGAACTCAGGACCCAAGAATCTGCTCTCGCCAACCTCCATCCAACAAACAGGTGATTGACACGGTCGGTCATACAATGCATCAAATTGTGCCATCCCAATAGTCTTCTGGAAACTATTGTTATATGCAAACTCCACAAGTGGCAAATAATCCTCCCAGTTGCCCTTGAAGTCAAGAACACACGACCAAAGCATATCCTCCATGATCTGATTAATCCTCTCAGTCTGTCCATCAGTCTGAGGATGATAAGTAGTACTAAGGTGTAATTCTGTACCCAATGCCTGCTGAAAACTCTTCCAAAATCCTGACACAAAGCTCGAATCCCTGTCCGATATAATAGACAATGGAATGCCATGCAGCTTTACAATATTCAAAATGTAAAGTCTCGCCAACTGCTCCGAGATGAAGTCAATGCGAATAGGCAAGAAATGAGCTGGTTTCGTTAATCTGTCCACGATGACCCAAATGGAAATTGTGATCCTTGAAGGAATTAGGCAATCCCTCCACAAAATCCATTGAAATGTTCTCTCATTTCCACTCCGGTATCGGCAGTGGCTGTAGAGCTCCTGGCGGCCTCTGGTGATCAATCTTAACCATCTGACAGGTACTACATTGCGAAACAAAAAGAGCAATGTCCTTCTTCATACTTACCCACCAAAACTGCCGCTTCATATCCTGATACATCTTGTCACCCCCTGGATGAACAGAAAACTCAGAGTGGTGAGTCTCAATCATCACATCCTTCCTCAACTCATCAGCAGAAGGTACCACTAACCGTCCCTTGTATCGCAAACCTCCATCAGTCCCAACATAGTAGAATGAAACCTCACCGGAAGCTATCTCTGCAACTTTGTCAATGCACTACTGATCCGTGAGTTGTGCCTTCAAAACTTTGTGAATGATAGAAGGTGTAACTACCATGCAAGCCATGAAAGCATCCGACAATTCATCCACCTTCTTTAATGCATTCCACTCAGTAGTGAATAGAGCGAAAATGTGAAGGCCCAAGTTTTTCAACCCGGTGCGTCAGTGATGAACCGAAAGTCGATCCGATAACATATCTGATATGCGGAAGCGAAACCAAAAACAAGACCTGTAGAGATATCAATCATCCCTGAGACACCCAAGTGACTTTTTATGAAGTTATGAAACTCAAAGAAATAACCGGAAGTGAAAACTAACATGAAAAGGGTCAAATGGTACCCTATGGCACCAATGACAACCAAAGAGACAAAATCTAGTTCAAACTAGACCACGTACACCAAAACTGAAAAAGAGACTTTAAGCCTCACTTGAATCCCCCATTGCATGATCAAACTTAATTATATGCAAGTGTGTGATGATGTGAACATACACGCAAGTGAAAAACAACATTTTAAACATGCTGAAATGGCCTATGGCCTTATTACAATTCATTTACAACATTTAACATGTCAAACCTCTAAGTTGGAAAATTACATTTCATAGGCAAAACTTAAATATGCTAACACTTGCATGTGAACAAGAATGCATCTAAAGAAACTTCAATTCTGCAAATCACCAAAGCAAGTGCGAATCTCTAATCTTGTATCCTGTACCTGAAATATGCCCCAGTAACTTTGGGGTGAGCAACATAAAGCTACTAATAGGAAATGAGCATACATCGACCTAACGTTTTACAATTTTATCACCTTAAGGTGAAACATGCTAAAGGGGCTCATGCCACCTAACGTCTATGTTAAGATGAGACTTAGGGAGCATCCTAAGCTACCCTAGATCATTTCTAGCATCAATCACATCATCCATGCAATTCAAACCACATAGGAGCATGCTATACAAAGCAACATGATATAGATTCTCAAAGTTACCAACTTGAAATCTAAAGTGCGAAAACAACCAAAGTGGGTCATGCCACCTAACGTCTATGTTCCAAATGAATCTATAGGATCACTCCTAAGCTATATTTGAACAACAAAACACAATCACAATATCTATGCAATTTAACCAACATAGAAGCATGCTATACCAAGCAATAAGATATAGATTCTCAAAGTCATCAACTTGAAATCTAAAAGTGCGAAATCAACTAAATATAGCAATTTAGTATAATTAGAATATCTAATGCCACACATCAAGACATAGATTCTCTAGGTTATCAATTAGAAATCTAAAAGTGCGAAATCAATTAGTGGAACACTTGGACATCTAAGCTCGAAATTCTGCCGAGACCTCAACGGCTATTACAGGAACTAACCCACTGGTAATACCACCCCTAATGTGCACTATCTCGACGGGGATAACTCATACCTCCCGCACTAGAGCCAAACTCTAGCCATGTTATAGTAACCATGTCCCAAGTGACTCTAAAATAAATAAGTTAACAACTTATATATGTATAAAATGGTACACAAGACTACCTTCATACACAAGTAGGTTGAAACCACACAATACATGCTCTAAATCTACAACTACTATAGGATGACAAATGTCGAATCTTCAGAGCGCGATTCGTTACGCGCTATAATAACATCACATGTCGAATCTTCAGTATGCGATTCGTTACACGCTATAACAATATAATTCAATATTGAAAGCATAACTTATAAATCCATTACAAGTCTAAAATCATGCTTCAAACATACTACCAATGTTATATACATGATTAAATCTTCAACGCAATAGAGACGAAAATTAATTACATAACCTAATTAATTTCTGTAAGTTTCAAGTCTCGATTTAATGATCCCTAATTAACACATGTTATACAACATAGCATGGTCATTACATATACCACATGAAAAACTTAATTAAGTCATTAAAACAATATGATGGAATTTAATTAAAACAAGATAATTAAATTTCTAGATTCTAAAACAACATCGAATGGTCCCAATTTAACATATGCTAGTGTATAAGTCCTAGTCATCACAAATATTAAGTTAAAAACTTAATTAAGCCAACGGAACCTTTAAATAGATTTTAATTAATCATTTTAATTAAAATCTTTAGATTTTCATACTTAACCAAATACTCTCAAATTAATTTAAAAGTATGCTACAAGTTAATTTCATGCAAGGTACGTCCATGATAATTAAACTTTCACAAAAGATAATTATTAAATAAAAAGTGCAATTCTTATTCAAATAATTCCAATTTAATATATGTTAACAAACATATCAAAACTTAATTTTCTAGCATGCCACAATTTAATTCTAAGTCATATAACATCATGAGAATTAAATCTTACCTATAGAAATTAATTAAATTAAATTCTAAATTTTAAACAAAAGCATGCATACAAGTTATATAATCATGGAAAACACTCCATACAACACATATAAAATCCTAAAACATCCCCTACCTCAATTTGAGATGAAAATCTCAAAAGCCCACAGAAAAAAAAGTACTCCGAATCCGACGACACCGAAGGGTTTTGTTGAGGACAACACGATCTACATGAATCCCTAAGAAACCCCATCAAAATCACAACTTGACTTCAAATCCAAACTCAAAATTTGGTCAGAAATGGGTTCTAATAAGGGTGAAAGATGCGTATCGCCAAGACGAGCAATAAATACAAAGGCCCTACTATGTTTTGAAAAAGGAATGAAGCTCAAAAGAGGAAAGAGAAGGTGGCAGCCTCCTTTGGGCTACCATGGGAGCTACTGGTCGTGCAAGGAGAGTGGGGAAGATGAAAAATGAAATATCTCATTCCCCTTTTATAGAAATCTTAAAAAGTGCCCAGAATGGGCCACGCTAGGTCTGAAAAAGTGAAAGTCGAGCAGACGCGCTCAAATGGCAAAACTCTGTGAACGAAAAAAAATTTAAAATGAGAAAATATGAACAACGGAAGAAATGGTGTCAAAAACTGAGTTCCGAGCAGAAAGTTATGCCCCAAACAAGTTCGGCGGCAACCGGGGCTAGAAACCCTGAAGCTGGAAATACAACGACCAGGAGGAATTTCTATGAGTACACGACTCGACGAAAAGTGAAAATGAATCCCGTACAAGGATCCAGGCTCAAAATAAGGCATTTCGCAATAACTTTTATCAATTGCACAATGGCCCCTCCGAAAAGTTAAAACTGCAATAATGGCCCAGAATGAAAATATCTTCCAAAAATATTTTCTTAAAAACCCCTGAAATAAAATATCTTCAAAAGATATTTATGAAAAACACTCCAAGAAAAGAAAAAGATTCTGAAAAACTATGCATCTATGCCCCTATAGACACCGGGAGCAACCAAAATACTTTCTTACAAAAGTAAAGATACGTATTTCGTGGAAACCACTTAGAATGAAGATACATGAAATCAAAAACCAACTCTGAAAGCAAGAAGTGTGGTTTTGCAAATAAAGTGACAAACGGGGAAAAGACAAAGTAGGGAAAAAGATGAAATAGGGAAAATGACGAAAAATGAATAGTGTCGAAAAATGAAAAATATGGAAATGACTCGGCCCTCGAAGGAAGTTGTCAATCCAAAGAAAAGAGTCTCAGAAACCACTCCAGAGCACTCGAGATGACACTAAGCGACGAGAAACTGAACTCAGAAAGGAAAAGATCAACGGAAAAAAAATATCCGTAAAAATCTGAGAAAGGGAAATGAATGAAAATGACCGGGTCATTATAACCTTCCCACCTTAAAGGAATTTCGTCTCCGAAATCCAGCCCCCAAAAAAATAAAAGGCGAAACAAGGATAACTACAGGGGATATCTTCAAGTACCCCACATGTGATACCCCTTGGATCTGAGACACGGGTTGATCAGGCCCAGGCCTAAACCTGAGGGAAAATCAAACAATTAATATTTTAAAGTGAACACAGATTACAAAATAAAATAAGAAATAAAATTTAAGAGCTGGAAGAAGTCTAATACATAATCCTTAATAATAAAAATACTTAAATCCCATTTATCCAAAACCTCCATAAGTTAAACAACTCGGGAATCCATCTCTAGTGGACCCCTAATAAAAAATCTCAAACTGAATGAAAGTAAAACTGAAGATAAAATCCAAATCCAATATCTGGCAAGAAGACCTACATCATCGGTAGAATGGAAGATCGTTTCTGCTCAGCACGAACAAGCTCAAGCCTGGAACTGACGTACACCTGAAAAATAGGAGTGGGTCAGGCCCACGAACAAGTTTTATCCTACTACAATCCAAGCAGAGACTCGATACGCATGTACATACTAAATAGTTCAACAATAACAAATAATCCATACATAAATATATCCATACTACTGGACTCTCGCTAGACTATGAAGAGGGTCTCAACCTGAATAGAAGGCATCACGCAAAGCGCACCTGAGTAGGCGTGAGTACCTAAGCCTAAACAGGGTATACCTCAACCCTCATAGCCAGCTACGCATCCTATTGCATATATGCACCCTAACCGTTGACGCTGAGACTCAAGCTCACATCGCGGTATCATAAAAATATATCTAAACTCCGTTCCTAACCATCCACAAGAAATCCAGGTAGTCGTTCGGCGTATTCAACCGCACCAACTCATATATATAAGGAGGATTTTATTTAACAACCCATACCCTTATTCCAAAATAGGTAGGACTTTAGCAACTTGTGCTAATCCAAACATAGTATGACACCATCCCATATCGATGCATACAATCCCATCTATCCAACAGTTGATAATAGTATCGACAATATAGATTTCAATATCAACAATTCCATACCAAGCATATTAGAGTATAATAGCAAATATGCTGAAATAAAACCAACAGTTGATTAAGCATTGACAATATAAATATCAATATCAACTACTCCACACTAAGCATGTTAAAGTAAATTAACAACCATGCTAAAATACCACCATTACGCAGAAACCATTTCTTAGAACCACATCCCAGAAGCCAATGCTAGATCACACAGGACTGTGTCTATAAATATAAGTCTATTCCCAGTATTCATAATTAATAGAGCCTAAATAAATATTAGATTACTTAGTTCTATAACCTGTATAATAAATTTAGACAATTTATCATACCTTTAATTTCCTGTCCAATAAATTGATGCATTAAATTTTAAAATTTGACCATCAATTAATCCTTAGCAAAATATAGATTTCTAGCATGTATTTCCATTACATGAATACGTAATTAGCAGTGGACAAGCTCTCACAGAAAATTGTAATATAATTAAGAAATATAAATGTCCAAATACAAACAGGTCTGCGAGACACACAAAAAATTCCATACAGTTTTAACAATTAAAACTCGGTGTTTAAATCTGTATTATTCTATCCCTTGATACTTTAATCCCACTCTAGACAACCTCTAAAAACCTCCACTACAATATTTATTTTCCCTAGAAACTTAGTCAATCAATCACGAAGAAACTTTCTCACTGAAAATTGAAAAAAAAACAAAGCAGAACGTAGAAACCATAAAGAACCAACATGGAGCAGGCTAAAAAAAAACCTTGGAACCGCCTCCAAGACCTTGGATCCACCTCCACTTCAAGGAGAACCGGCTCCAATCAAGGGAGAGCCGACTCTCTCCCTCCTCTGCCTCGTGTCTTATTTTTTCGGCGTCGTTTTCACCTTAGGTACTTCTTTGCTTAGGTTCCCAGAGGTTCTAACTTAGTCCCAGTAGATTCCAACCCTTGCTTAAATCTTATCACATGACTAACATGAATTTAAATAGAGGTTTATACAAGAAACATTCACGTTTAAACAGTTTAGCAGGTGTATACAACATATCTTTATGAATCAAGTTTTAACATGAAAACAGACCACGTTTTTTTTTTTTTTTTTTTTAAAACATATAATTTATCCTGGAACTATTTAAGTATGCAAAGAACACGAAGCCTAAGGGAGAGAGTTAAGACAGAACTTGCCTTTGAGACTTTTGTTCAAAATCTCTACGTCGTCTTCTAAGGTGCTGGCGATTCCTACTACAAAATTCCTCCTCTGTTCTCTTTCTGCCTCCACAGACGTGAATAGGTTTTATTTTATTTTATTTATTTATTTGTTGTTAAACCTTAAACAGATGTATCGTACATATTTATAGAGTTATACCAAGCCCTAAATTAATTCAAGCCCCAAACTGAATCCTAATCGGCCCATAAAAACTTAATTAAAATCTACGTCGGCTACAACTGTGATTTCTAAAAACAAACCCTAATTATCATTTCATAACTAATAATTAATTAAAACACTTAATAATCAATTCAGTTAAATGAAAACAAAGAATTTTACTAAAGAAAACATAATGCAAACTAAAATTCAATTTAATAAAACAATTAAACAAGTCCTGTAACTTAAACCCCCAATTAAACAAATAACAAGCAATTCAAGTAATTCAAATAATTCAAATAAGTCAAATAAACAATTAAATAATTAAAAATTCAATTAAAACAGTAAATTAAATATCAGGACTATCATTTTGAAATTAGGGGTATTACATTATTCCCCCCTAACAAAAGGAATTCCGTCCTCGGAATTTGCTCTTTCCTTTTTCCCATAATTCAGGAAACTGCGAGCGAATGACGTCCTTCCTTTCCCAAGTGGACTCAGCCTCATTGTGATGACTCCACTGAACACGAAATAAAGGGATAACCTTGTTACGAAGGATTTGATCCTAACAATTGACAATACGACACGGTGGCTCTAAATAAGTTGCATCCGGCTGCAACTCAATCTCCTCAACATCGATATGCGGATACCGATCCTCATCTTGTAGAAATTTCCACAACAATAAAACATAAAACACGTTGTGTACACGATCCAAATTATCCGGAAGTGCCAACCAATAAGCGACAGCTCCAACTCGATCTATAATCAGAAATGGACCGACAAATCGTGGAGACAACTTCCCTTTCTTCCCAAAGCGCAATACACCCTTCATAGGTGACACTTTGAGTAGAACCTGATTCCCAACCTAAAACTCTAAAGCACGTCGACGACGATCCGCATAACTCTTCTGCCGACTCTTAGCAGTACGCATGCGATCTTTAATAAGAGCGATCTTCTCAGAAGTATCCTTTATGAACTCAGGACCCAAGAATCTGCTCTCACCAACCTCCATCCAACAAACAAGCGATCGACACGGACTGCTGTAATGCCTTAAAGGGTGCCATCCCAACAGTCTTTTGAAAACTATTGTTATAAGCAAACTCCACAAGTGGTAACTAATCCTCCCAGTGGCCCTTGAAATCAAGAACACATGACCTAAGCATATCCTCCATGATCTGATTCACCCTCTCAGTCTGTCCATCAGTCTGAGGATGATAAGCAGTGCTAAGATGCAACTCTGTACCCAAAGCCTGCTGAAAACTCTTCCAAAATCCTGTACAAAGCTCGAATCCCTGTCCGATATAATAGACAATGGAATGCCATGCAACTTTACAATCTCTGAAATGTAAAGTCTCGCCAACTGCTCCGAAGTGAAGTCAGTACGAATAGGCAAAAACTGAGCTGATTTCGTCAGTCTGTCCACGATGACCCAAATGGAATTGTGATCCTTGAAGGAATTTGGCAACCCTTCCACAAAATCCATAGAAATGCTTTCCCATTTCCACTTCGGTATCGGCAGTGGCTGTAGAGCTCCTGGCGGCCTCTGATGATCAACCTTGACCATCTAACAAGTACTACATCGTGCGATAAATAGAGCAATGTCCCGCTTCATACTGACCTACCAAAACTGCCGCTTCATATCCTAATACATCTTGTCGCCTCTTAGATGAATAGAGAACTCACAGTGGTGAGTCTCAGTCATCACATCTTTCCTCAAATCATCAGCAGAAGGTACCACTGACCATCTCATGTACCTCAAACCTCCATTAGCCCCAACATAGTAGAATGGAACCTCTCCGGAAGCTATCTCTGTAATTTTGTCAATGCACTATTGATCTGTGAGTTGTGCCTTCAAAATCTTGTGAATGATATAAGGTGTAACTACCATGCAAGCCATGAAAGCATCTGACAACTCGTCCACCTTCTTCAAAGCATTCCACTCAGTGGTGAATAAAGCAGAAAGACTACCAACAGGTCGGCGACTGAGTGCATCCGCCACCATATTCGCTTTCCCTTGATGGTACTGTATAGAGAAGTGATAGTCTTTCACAAACTCCAACCATCTGCACTGTCTCATATTCAGTTTTCGCTGAGTGAACAAATTACTGCAAATTCTTGTGATCATTAAATAATCTGAAGGACTCACCCAACAGATAATGCCTCCAAATATGTAAGGCAAAGACCACAGCTACCAACTCCAAATCATGTGTTGGATAATTAAGCTCATGAGGCTTAAGCTTCCGAGATCCATACGAAATCGGTCGCTCCTCCTGTATCAAAACACATCCAAGACCCTGTAACGAAGCATCCATGTAGACCAGCTACTCTATCCCGCTCTGTGGGGTAGACAAACTGGTGCAGAAGTCAATTTAGTCTTCAGCTCATCAAAAGCTTTCCGACAATGTTCATCCCACACAAACCGTACACCCTTCTTAGTTAAATGAATGAGTGGCCCCGCTATCTTTGAGAATCCCTGGATGAACCTCCTGTAATATCCTGCCAAATCGAGAAAACTCCGAATCTCGGTAGGTGATGTAGGCCGTCCCCACTCAACCACCGCTGAAACTTTGGCTGATTCCACCGCTATTCCTCTTTCTGACACCATGTGACCCAAAAACTTCACCTCCCGTTGCCAAAATTCACACTTCTCAAACTTGGTATACAACTGGTGCTCACGAAGCGTTCGCAAGACTATTCGAAGATGTCTAGCATGATCGTCCTCAGTCCTAGAATAGATCAAGATATCATCAATGAAAACAATGACAAACTGATCCAAATAGGCTTTGAAGACTCTATTTATCAAATCCATGAAGACCGCTGGTGCATTCGTCAACCCGAACAGTATTACCCGAAACTCATAAGATCCCTATCTAGTGAGAAACGCTGTCCTCGGAACATCTTGATCCCGAACCTGAAGTTAATGATATCCAGCCCGCAGATCAATCTTAGAGAAATACGTAACTCCCTTTAACTGATCAAAAAGATCATTAATTTTGGGTAATGGATACTTGTTACGAATAGTAACCTTGTTCAACTCCCTGTAATCTATACACAGGTGAAGCGAACCATCTTTCTTCTTCACAAATAGTACTGGTGCTCCCCAGGGTGAAGTACTCAAGTAAATAAAACCCTGGCTGAGTATTTGCTGAATCTGATCCCTCAGCTCGCGCATCTCCACGGGCGCTATCCTATAAGGTGCCCTAGTAATAGGCGTAATGCCTGGAGCTAAGACTATAATAAGGTCGATCTCACGACTAGTTGGCAACCCTAGAATCTCCTGAAATATATCTGGGAAGTCCAGTATCACTGGTATGCTATCCAATGATATAGTAATCCCCTCCTCCGTTTCCTACTCTATTCGAAGCAAATAGGTGCTAGTGTCCCCGTTAAAACGTGGCATAGCAATGACGTAAACATTCTGACCATGTATGGTAACCACAATAGACCCATCCAAAACAAATAACTTGATCACGGCAGTGATAACCAAACCATCCCAAGTATACCGTCATAAGTGTGTATGTCCAGGACAAAAGATTGGCTAGAAATCCGAGTCTACCAATATCTAGTGTCACAGGCACATCACTTTTATGAAAAATGGCAGTATTGCCCAACAATGTAGAAATATCCTGAGGTCTACTGTATATGCGTGTCACCAACCAATCCATGAAAATCCCATGTTTCTAAATACTTTATAGAGCAAAGCACATAAATTAAAATGAAATGCTTCGGAATCGTCCCATTTTTAGATTATTGTTCTATCCTGGGAATTCGTCCTTCTAAACCAAACCTACCCTATTGATTTACATAAGTTTTCTTATAAACTTCTTGGTAATCAACCTGTCACCACACCATGTATTTACAAGCAACTATTTGTTTGCCTGTTCCACAAACCCCCAATCACTCCACTGTGATAATCATCTATTATCGTAACATACACATTCCAATGTAGTCTAATAAAATCATATGTGTATAAATCACAAAAACGCCATCACAAAACACAATAAAATAGCCAAAACCGTTAGTTCACTTTATTAAGAACTTTTTCAAACCAAAATTGTCAAACCAGTAACCATAAGGTATTCTTTAACATAATCCTAATGTACGTGATGAAATCCGTACTACATTCTTACTAATACCTCCTCCACTACTAGCAATTATAAGTAATCTTAAAAGAGCAGTCACCCTTGAACTCCGGTGCCCTCCATCTCGAAAGCTCCGGTATCTTCTCCATCCTGATCTCCTTCGGGGTCTTCCTCTCCGCTTGGCTCAGCTTCAAGCACCACCGAAGTTGTGTTAGGTCCACAGTATGGTGGCCAATACCGCACGCAAGAAACTTTCCTTGACTTGTACTCCGATGCAACGCCTATTGGAATCAACTCTCTGGTCTCCAATTCTGACTTCTTGGTTGGCCTTCGTAGGGGAATTACCGGAGTAATCTTCCTTGGCGTTGGGCCCGTCTTTGTTTTCATCGCGGACCCCATCCTTTTCCTAGTGCCAAACATTCTGCAATTTCAGAATAATCTTGACATCAGTACTTTCTAAACGAACCGTATATGAATACTATGAATCCCAAACTTAAGCTCTAATAAAGAGAAAACGCTACGTGGAAGTCTTAATACGAAACATTCTACAGACACTTGAACCTAGAGTGCTCTGATACTGTGATACCCCTCGATTCTAGAGCCACGGGTGATCAAGTCCGAGCACAGATCCGAGGGATACCAACTGTCAATATGTAAACAAGCAGGAATACAAAACGAAATAAAAGAAAATAAATAATAAGCTGAGTAGAAATCTAAATACGAAAAACCTCCAAATAAAAGTTTAATAAAATTTAAACCTTTAATTCCGTACAACTCGGGAATCCAACTAGTGGACCCCTAATAATCCCAAATGATAAAATTTTACAGAATTAAAATCCAAAACTAAAGTCAGAAAGAAAATCCTACTTAGTTGGAAGAGTGAGTGACTGTATCTGCATCCCTATGAACAAGCTCTAAACCTGGTACTATCAAACACCTGAAAAATAAGGGTGGGTCAGGCCCCCATGCAAGTTCCATACTACTACAATCCATACATAAACCCGATACGCAGATACATCCTAGATAGCTCAACAATAGCTAAAGTAGTCCGTATAGATATAAGTACACACTATAGGACGTTCACCAACCCACATAATCCGTCTCAACCCGAGTAGAACAACCAGGGAAACATCATCAGGCCTGGTTATTAATCCTAGGTGATATACTCACCCTAACCATGATCAGGAGACTCAAGCTCGTATCACGGCACCATAAGTATATATTTAAATCCTTCCTAATACAAAAAATAAAGCAACCATCCATTATGTCGTTCAACTGTTTTAGTTGACAGGACATGCATCCATATAGGAGTTAACTGTTTTAGTTAATCCATTCCATATGTATGAAGGGGTAGGACTTAGCTTTTTGATCAAATCCAACCCTGATATGTCACCGTCCCACACCGGCACATATAATGCAAATGATCTATAAATGATGCACACTCAATTGAACATCAAATACATCCAAAGCTAAACAAAATAGAAATCAAATATTTGCATGATTCTATTATACATCCAGTATATGTTTAATATCACGAACATTCGTTCAAATTGTTACAGTATTGATAAACAATTTAAACCATCCATTCCCCATATAATTGACAGAACATGAAGTATATTAGTTCAGCAATTTACATCCATAACATGATATAATGATTTTCAGAATTCTAAACTGAACACATTATATTAAAATTCCTAACTTATATTTCCATACGAGCCCGTTTGAATTACTGAAACAAAGGCTAGTTAACACACTCTCCTATCTCCTTGACGGCATGCATGTTAATATTTAAATCTCATGACGTTATTTAATCCTCAAATATAACTCCAAAGCATAATATATTGATACACAAAAGTATAAACTGAACACATTATATTTGAATGCCAAAACCATCTCCATACTAGTCCGTTTAGTTTTCTAAAGCGAAACTAGCAATTACAACTTCCACTCCTCCTGACAACATATAATTTAGTATCTAAATTTCATGATGTCTATAACTATAGTAAGAACCAATATTCCTGGGACTTAATAATGTTATATAAGTTATTGATATAAAATCCCATAATTAAATCTTCCTCCTTCTTTGACAGCATGCATATTATTTTTATATATTTTATGATGTCCATTCCCATAGCCTACACCAATAATCCTAGGTCTTTAAGGTGTTATAAACATCATTTAAGAACCCCCATCCAAGTTCAGACTTGCCTTTTAACCCCTGGAGTAACAAAAATCACCAAAAATCCACGTACTGGGCACTTTATAAAATTGGAGCCGCCTCCAATTTTAGGTTGAGCCGGCTTCACCCATATTGGAGCCGCCTCAACATCTTGTGGAGCCGGCTCCACTTCAATGGAGCCGCCTCAACATCTTGTGGAGCCGGCTCCACTTCAATGGAGCCGCCTCCATTGAAGGGTGGAGCCGCTTCCACTTCCCCAGCCTCCGTTTTTCCTTCTCTGCTTCCTCTGTTCTTCATCTTTGCTTCCGGCGAAAACTCCAACTGTCTGTTCTAAGTTTCTTAAGGATTTTAAGGGTTCACTTTAAGCCCTAATACTCCTAAAAACTCCTTCATTTCCACTACCAATTATTTGTCAAAAACTAAAAACAAGAACAGAACAATTTATGCCAAAACAAGTTACAGTTACAAAGCATAAGACAGTTTCAGTTACAGAAGTTCCAACTGTCTGTTCTAAGTTTCTTAAAGATTTTAGGGGTTCAATTTATGTCCTAACCAGCCTAGAAACTCCTTAACTTCCATTACAAATTAATTTTTAGAAGTTTAAATCCTAACCAAAACAGTTTATGCAAAACAAAACAAATTAACAGTTACAATCTCGCTAGACAGTTTTCAGCCTATCTATCAATGCATAAATCTTAGTTTAAAATTAAATTAGATTCCTAGAGGCTATATAGAATGCACATAACACAAGTATACAGGAAAGAGATAGAATGAAACTTGCCTTCGAGATTTTTGAATTAAAAATCTCTACACCGTCTTCCTAGATTTTCCGGCGATCACGCACTGTTCTAACTTCTCTGTTTCCTCCTTGGTTTCTCACACGAACAACACTCCTCCTATCCTTCCTTGGTTCAACCCACAGTCCATGGCTAAAATCCCATCTGGTGGTTCTCTCAGTCCTAAGCTCCCCTCTATTTTTCCCTAAAACACCATTACATGCCTCTGTATCTCTCTATCTCACAATACGTGAATAGGGTTTTGTTTTTCCTAACCCTAGCAAACGTAAAAGATTATATATATATAGACACTTACTAAGACCTAATTTTTAATTCCCAGCTAACTATAAGTCGGCTACCACAACCTCCTAAAATAAAACCCTAACTCTAAATTAAATATACGACACATAAAAAAAATAACAAACAATTAAATCAATACAAATAGACAATTATAATTCAGCAAAAAACCAAATAATCACATTATAACAAATAATTAAATTAAAACAAATAGACAATTACAATTAAGCACAAAACCAAATAATCACATTTAAATGTACATAAACCAAATAATCCACATCATTAAATAAAAATGAAATAAAATTCAAAGAAAATTTAATTTAAATTCCAACTATATCCTTTTTAAATATTAGGGGTATTACAGATACCAATTGTGATACCCCTCGGATCCGAGACACGGGTTGATCAGGATCAGGCCCAAACCCGAGTGAAAATCAAACAATTAATATTTTAAAGTGAACACAGATTACAAAATGAAATAAGAAATAAAATTTAAGAGCTGGAAGAAATCTAATACATAATCCTTAATAATAAAAATACTTAAATCCCATTAATCCAAAACCTCCATAAGTTAAACAACTTGGGAATCCATTTCTAGTGGACCCCTAATAAAAAATCCCAAACTGAATGAAAGTAAAACTGAAGATAAAATCCAAATCCAATATCTGGAAAGAAGTCCTACATCGTCGGTAGAATGGAAGATCGTCTCTGCTCAGCACGAACAAGCTCAAGCCTGGAACTGACGTACACCTGAAAAATAGGAGTGGGTCAGGCCCACGAACAAGTTCTATCCTATTACAATCCAAGCAGAGACTCGATACGCATGTACATACTAAATAGTTCAATAATAACTAATAATCCGTACATAAATATATCCACACTACTGGACTCTCGCTAGACTATGAAGAGGGTCTCAACCTGAATAGAAGGCATCACGCAAAGCGCACCTGAGTGGGTATGAGTACCAAAGCCTAAACAGGGTATACCTCAACCTTCACAGCCAGCTACGCATCCTATTGCACATATGCACCCTAACCGTCGACGCGGAGACTCAAGCTCACATCATGGTATCATAAAAATATATCTAAACTCCGTTCCTAACCATCCATAAGAAATCCAGTAAGTCGTTCAGCGTATTCAACCGTACTGACTCATATATATAAGGAGGATTTTATTTAACAACCCATACCCTTATTCCAAAATAGGTAGGACTATAGCAACTTGTGCTAATCCAAACCTAGTATGACACCGTCCCACACCGGTGCATACAATCTCATCCATCCAACGGTTGATAATAGCATCGATAATATAGATTTCAATATCAACAATTCCATACCAAACATATTAGAGTATAATAGCAAATATGCTGAAATAAAACCAATAGTTGATTAAGCATTAACAATATAAATATCAATATCAACTACTCCATACTAAGCATGTTAAAGTAAATTAACAACCATGCTAAAATACCACAATTACGCATAAACCATTTCTTAAAACCACATCCCAGAAGCCAATACTAGATCACACAGGACTGTGTCTATAAATATAAGTCTATTCCCAATATTCATAATTAACAGAGCCTAAATAAATATTAGATTACTTAGTTCCATAACCTGTATAATAAATTTAGGCAATTTATCATACCTTTAATTTCCTGTCCATCAAATTGATGCATTAAATTTTAAAATTTGACCATCAATTAATCCTTAGCAAAATATAGATTTCTAGCATGTATTTCCATTCCACGAATAGGTAATTAGTAGTGGACAAGCTCGCACAGAAAATTGTAATATAATTAAGAAATATAAATGTTCGAATACAAACAGGTCTGCGAGGCACATAAAAAATTCCATACAGTTTTAACGATTAAAACTCGGTGTTTAAATCTGTATTATTCTATCCCTTGAGACTTTAATCGTACTCTAGAAAACCTCTAAAAACCTCCATTACAGTATTTATTTTCCCCAGAAACTTAGACAATCAATCACGAAGAAACTTTCTCACTGAAAACTGGAAAAAAAACAAAGCAAAATGTAGAAACGAAAAAGAACAAACATGGAGCAGGCTAAAAAAAAAAACCTTGGAGCTGCCTCCACTTCAAGGAGAGTCGGCTCCAATCAAGGGAGAGCCAGCTCTCTCCCTCCTCTGCCACGTGTCTTATTTTTCCGGTGTTGTTTTCACCTTCGGTACTTCTTTGCTTAGGTTCCCAGGGGTTCTAACTTAGTCCCAGTAGATTCCAACCCTTGCTTAAGTCTTATCACATGACTAACATGAATTTAAACAGAGGTTTATGCAAGAAACAGTCACGTTTAAACAGTTTAGCAGGTGTATACAACATATCCTTATGAATCAAGTTTTAACAAGAAAACAGACCTCGTTTTTTTTTTTTTTTTTTTTTTTTTAACATATAATTCATCCTGGAACTATTTAAGTATGCAAAGAACACGAAGCCTAAGGAGAGATTTAAAACAGAACTTGCCTTTGAGACTTTTGTTCAAAATCTCTACGTTGTCTTCTAAGGTTCCGGTAATTCCTACTACAAAATTCTTCCTCTGTTCTCTCTTTGCCTCCACAGACGTGAAAAGGTTTTATTTTATTTATTTATTTATTTTTGTTAAACCCTAAACAGACGTATCCTACATATTTATAGAGTAATACCAAACCCTAAATTAATTCAAGCCCCAAACTGAATCCTAATCGGCCCATAAAAACTTAATTAAGACCTACGTCGGCTACAACCGTGATTTCTAAAAACAAAACCCTAATTATCATTTCATAACTAATAATTAATTAAAACACTTAATAATCAATTCAATTAAATGAAAACAAAGAATTTTACTGAAGAAAACATAATGCAAACTAAAATTCAATCTAATAAAACAATTAAACAAGTCCTGTAACTTAAACCCCCCAATTAAACAAATAACAAGCAATTCAAGTAATTCAAATAATTGAAATAAGTCAAATAAACAATTAAATAATTAAAAATTCAATTAAAACAATAAATTAGATACCAGGACTATCCTTTTGAAATTAGGGGTATTACACCACACAACACGCCACATTAGCGACCTCAAAGCTAAAAGGAACACACAAACTAGTGTCATCTGCATCCACGTGCCCATGACAAGACAACCTCTCAAAGGAGAAGTGACCACTTGGCCACACGACAAGTCAGAACTCACACATTGAACCCAAGGCCAGACAAAGGAATGGAAAATAACTACCGTAACCATCCCTCCCGTTGAACCATCATACCAATTCAAAAACAACCACCAAAGGAACTCCAAGATAACCACATATCAAATCAGGGTACCGAACAAAGACAACATGGCAGTACGAATAGCGACTAGAACTCGCCCACGGCGTACGCAAATGTGCGGTAGCAAAGACAGTGTACAGTGCCCGCCCACACTTACTCGTCAGTAAGGCAGCATAGACGGCAACTAGCACTCGCCCACAACACACAACTTTGTACAGTAGCATGACAGTATAAAGCACTAGTTCATAACCCGCCCCCCACTAGGTCTACCCATGAAACTCTCGATACAAATGACATCAATGTCGCAAAATGATTATGGCCAAAGGCAATATGGGAACTAGGCATTGTAAGAGTTGGAATATGGTCCAAAGAAGTTCCGGACCATCCTGGCCAATCCCAAACTCTGACAACAATGTTACAGGCACCATTATGCTTACGGCCCCAAATCCTCAATATAGTAAAACCAACATCTCTAATGTCTCAAAATGCTACTACCAATAACATCAATCGAGAATCCAAAACCTGAAAAGCAAATCAAAACCTCCAAAAATCAAAACGAACCTCACAACAAGACATTTCATAGAAAGTCCTACATTTCTCCCTGAAACAGATCAACTACAAGACCAATCACCATGATCAAACATTAGATCCACATCCCTATCATGGATAACTAAATCCTCAAAATACAAGTCCACCAAGTGGCACACACATCAAAATGTCAACAACCAAGGTCACAAAATGAATCTCTCAAAACCGTGCTTGGCAACACCAAGCTAAATCAAAATCCCTCAATTTCAATCCAAGAACAATCACTGGAACTACGATTCCTCAAGACCACACCTATTTATAACTAGGACGAGAAAACAACATAAACAAGTCATATCCAACAGCGATTCTCCAAAACTTCTCCTAAGAGTCAACCATATCCAGGTCTCCAAAACGGAAATAAGTCTCTAAAAGACATTCCCAAAAGAGCATCGAGCTCGTCTCACGAATCAAATAAATCTTCAACGATACGGACACAAGTCCCCGTAAAATGATCTCACACCAACCCACTCACTTTGAGCACCACAACCCGTCAATAACCACGGTAAAAACTCCCCAAGGGAAGACACGAAGGAAAAGAAACCACCAGTCCTAAGAAGGACAACACCAAGACTTCATCTCTGAAGTGAAAGACAACAATGTCAAAGACTTCACCCCCTACATGGAAGTAAGTCGACCAAAATCCACCAAATCCTCACCAAGGACTCAAAACAACGATAATGGTCCTTACGGACCAGCTAACCCCAAAGCTGTGCATAACACAACGAAGAGAAAAGACTCATTCCTTGTGAAGCCCCTTACTCAAACCAAGAAAAGAGGAGAAACCCTATTCCTTCCCACAAGTGTCAACACGACAAACGAGAAAATGGAGCATTCTTCCCACCTTAAGGAAGTGGGTAGCTCAAGACAAAACAAATGTGACAACTCCTCTACAAGGAATCTCACAACGAAACCCTTTCGGAAACCCACATACACACTACGTGCGACCGAGGGAGAAACAAAAGGGGAAAACTGAACATGGAAGTCATGCAAATAACAAGGAAATGCAACTACCAAGAAAGTAAATCTACTCATATAGATAAAATCAAGGGTACATGCGGCACGTCTCCACGTAAGCACAAAATCATGTCACTAAAATACAGTAACAATATAGCATCTCTAAGCGTATAAGGAAGACATGCTAATGCCACGCAACGAGAAAACAAATGTGGGCATACCTCCACCTACTCATGCATCACAATATCATATATCAAACTACTAACATGGTAGTAAATGAAACTACAGAAAATAAAAATGATGCAACAATAAACCCTATGAACATCGTGTCCTAGAGTGTCTAGGTGAAAGGAAGGACCAGTCCTAGCCATAAACTGATTCCAAAAACCAATGCGACAACAACCTGTCTCAAAACAAATGTGAGCCCTTACCATAATGGTAAGACTCTAATAATCCATCTCCGAATCTAAAGGTGACACTACAAGTGATACTAATAGTGCAATGCTCTCTCTACCCAAAGCATCAATCAATCAACTTGATCCCAAAAGCGTCATCACGCAAGGAGAACTCAAAGAAATGGTAACTATAACCATATCAACAGCAACCAAATCAATCACTACGACTGACCCCCAAAACAACCATCATCATCATCGATCATAAGGGCAATGCCTATCAAAACAAAACCAATACTGATTCCATCCGAATTGCACTTGTAGCTAGCCAGTACAGTAGCATGACAGTGCCACGCACCCACCCACAACGTACCTACCCACGAAAATTGCAATCCCAGAGGAATCATCCCGAACAATCAAGGATCCTAAGAGGCCCATAACCTCATCATGGCTCGAAACCAACAAATCCAGCACTATGGCAACGCTAAATGACTCACCTCACAAGAGCTTCAACAAAAGGTGTCTCACCACCTACACTACCATAAAACCATGTAGACAATCACCAATAACCTCAAGGAAGAGTGCCTAAACAAAACCAAACACATTAACCATCGTACTAAGTGAAAACTCACCAAACGACTCAATCTCAACTCAAACATCCCATGACTAATCCCAAGTCCTGCCAAATAATCAAAATAATCATGTATATACAAATCAGATCTAGCATACATCATATATCATGCTCTTTACATAGAATTAAAATCATGTTAAACAAACGGCATACCACATGCAGCACATAAGAATATAAACATATTATCAGACAAAAACATGTTATCATGAAACATATAAATACATAGAGCATGGCAACACAAGCATGATATGCACCCAAAACCCGTCGTCCTAAGGTTTTCGAACCTAGGAGCTCTGATACCACTTGTGACGTCCCAAGTTTTTCAACCCGGTGCGTCAGTGATGAATCGAAAGTCGATCCGATAACAGATCCGATATGCGGAAACGAAACCAAAAATAAGACCTGTAAAGATATCAATCATCCCTAAGACACCCAAGTAACTTTCTATGAAGTCATGAAACTCAAAGAAATAACCGGAAGCGAAAACTAACATGAAAATGGTCAAATGGTACCCTATGGCACCAATGACAACCAAAGGGACAAAATCTAGTTCAAACTAGACCACGTACACCAAAACTGAAAAAGATACTTTAAGCCTCACTTGAATCCCCCATTGCATGATCAAACTTAATTATATGCAAGTGTATGATGATGTGAACATACACACAAGTGAAAAATAACATTTTAAATATGTTGAAATGGCCTATGGCCTTATTACAATTCATTTACAACATTTAACATGTCAAACCTCTAAGTTGGAAAAATTACATTTCATAGGCAAAACTTTAACATGTTAACACTTGCATGTGAACAAGAATGCTTCTAAAGAAACTTCAATTCTGTAAATCACCAAAGCAAGTGCGAATCTCAAATCTTGTATCCTGTACCTGAAATATGCCCTAGTAACTTTAGGTTGAGCAACATAAAGCTACTCGTAGGAAATGAGCATACATCGACCTAACGTTTTACAATGTTATCACCTTAAGGTGAAACATGCTAAAGGGGCTCATGCTACCTAACGTCTATGTCAAGATGAGACTTAGGGAGCATCCTAAGTTACCCTAGATCATTTCTAGCATCAATCACATCATCCATGCAATTCAAACCACATAGGAGCATGCTATACAAAGCAACATGATATAGATTCTCAAAGTTACCAACTTGAAATCTAAAGTGCGAAAACAACCAAAGTGGGTCATGCCACCTAACGTCTATGTTCCAAACGAATCTATAGGATCACTCCTAAGCTACATTTGAACAACAAAACACAATCACAATATCTATGCAATTTAACCAACATAGAAGCATGCTATACCAAGCAATAAGATATAGATTCTCAAAGTCATCAACTTGAAATCTAAAAGTGCGAAATCAACTAAATATAGCAATTTAGTATAATTAGAATATCTAATGTCACACATCAAGGCATCTCCGAGGATCGTCTGATCAAAGAGCCAATTGAGGTTGCAGGATTTGGCAATGATCTTCGCCGCACGATGGCCTATGTTAATGTTGATCTAGCTGTTAACAAATTCCAAGCCTCTATGAAGTTCCATGTTATTGACAGCGAGACCTCTTATCACATCCTTCTGGGGCGCGCATGGATGCACCGCTTTGGTATCGTCCCTTTCACTTACCACCAATGTTTCAAAGGCATTTAGAATAACAAGGTTGTCACGATCCCGTGTTCAGATCGCCCCTTTGCCACTGTTGAGGCTCATTACACCGACGCATTATTCTTCAATGACCTTGATGACTGCGCACAAGACTGCGATGTGACCATTATCAGCACCCCCTTACCTACCTGGATAACACCCAGAAGGGCATTTTTCACCACCCTCTCCAGTTTAGACAGGCGATGCCCCACGTGAATGCAAACGCGTTCACCTCCCCAATGGTCGTGTCATCTACCGTTTATGATGGTGCCTGGGGTCAGCAGAGGTTCACTCTACTGACTCCCCAGAATATCAGCCTCGGATTCTCGAGAAAACACCATTGCCAGATCTTGTTGAAGTTAATCTTGCCCATCCCAATGAGCAGCCTCGCATCACGTTCCTCTCAAGTACACTCAGCTCTCAAGATAGCTCTCACCTTATCTCTCTCTTACAGGAATTTCACGATGTATTTGCATGGACATACAATGAGATGCCAGGGCTTCACCCTTCATTGGTTTCCCACCATCTCAACGTTTTGCCCAACGTTCGCCCAGTTAAGCAAGGCTCGCGAACTTTTCGGCTAGAGTTTGAGTTGTAAATTAAAGATGAGGTTTAAAAGTTGTTAGCAACCAGTTTCATCAAGCCTATCATTTATCCCACGTGGTTGGCCAACATTGGTCCTGTGCAGAAAAAGAATTGCCAAATCAGGGTGTGTGTCGATTTCAGGGACCTTAACAAGGCCTGCCCAATGGATGATTTCCCCTTGCCCATTATTAATACTCTAGTTGATGGCACTGCAGGCCATGAAATGTTCTCTTTCATGGATGGCTTTAGTGGTTACAATCAGATCTGGATGGTCGAGGGTGATACAGAAAAGACAGCCTTTCGAACTCCTCTTGGTAATTTCACTATACTGTCATGCCTTTCGGTTTGAAAAATACAGGTGCCACATACCAACGAGCCATGACTGCTATCTTCTATGATTTACTTTATCACAATCTTGAAGATTATGTGGATGATTTGGTCGTTAAGTCCAAACAGAGAGCTAATCATCTCCATGACTTACGCCAAGTGTTCAAGCATTATCGCCAGTATAATCTCAAAATGAATCCCCTCAAATGTGCTTTCGGTGTTAACTATGGCAAATTCTTGGGTTTTATGGTCACTCGCCAGGGTATTGAAGTTGATCCAACTAAGTCCAAAGTGATTCTTGACATGCCATCTCCAACGACTTCTAAGCAGATGAAAAGCTTCTTGGGCAAAGTTTCTTATCTTCGTCAATTCCTGCCAGCCCTCGCTGAGGCAACACATGCCTTCAGTACCTTTGTTAAAGGGAAAACGAAGTTCTCTTAGACAGACATTCATCAGGCGGCCTTCGAGCGGATCAAGCACGTGCTATTGTCCCCACAAATCATGCATGCTCCATAAAAAGACCAGCCCTTCTTCCTGTATATTACTTCCACACCTCGATCCATTGGGGCACTGCTCGCACAGGAGGTTAATGATCAAGAACGCCCGGTCTATTACATTAGTCGTCTGATCCGTGATGCTGAAGAACGGTATTCCCTTATTGAAAAGTATTGTCTCGCCTTGGTCTTCGCCGCGCATAAGTTCCAGCACTATTTCCTCGCCCATCGCATCATTCTCATCACTAAATGCGATCCCTACAGGTACCTCCTCTCCAAACCTATGCTTACAGGCAAGGCCACACGATGGCTCCTCTCCCTAGCAGAATTTGACATTACCTGCCAGCAGCCTAAGGCCATCAAAAGTCAAGCCCTTGCAGATTTGCTCGCTCAATTCCCCAATAAAACTCACGAGCCGGTTGATGAACAGCTACCCCTCGACGACCTGCAGGTCGCCTCCCTTAAGCAAGCTCAGGAATGGCACTTGTCTTTCGACGGTTCTTCCACAGCAAGGGACGGAGGCGCGGGCATCGTGCTCTCCTGCTCGACCCTTACCTCCACCGCTACTGTCAAATTTGACTTCAAGTGCACCAACAACAAAGCTGAATATGAAGCACTTATCCTGGGGCTATTAACAGCACTCGACAGGCAAATCTCCCGGTTATGCATCGATGGTGATTCAAAGTTGATTGTCAAATAGACTTCAGGTGAGTTTTTAATTTGCGAGCCCTCCTTAGCCTCGTATCGCACAATCATTCAAAAGCTTCTCTCTCGGTTCACCACCGTTCGCTTGGCTCACGTTTCTCGATCTGTCAATCAATACCCCGATGCTCTTGCCACGCTCGTATCCAAACTTAATATCTCTGGCCCCACCTAACAGATCACTGTTCATAAACAAACGTAGCCTACCATCGCCAGCCTGTTCCCTCTTAAAGACTTCACTGATTGGCGCCGCCCAATTATCGATCAAATGCAGACCTTCATAGGTTCCTTACCTCTTGCTCAGCTCAAACGTTTTCATCTGATCCAAGGAGTCCTTTATCATCGATCCTCCTCTGGCATCCTCAGTCGCTGTCTAGGGGATGCAGAGGCCAGTGAAGTTCTTCACCGCGTTCACCAGCAACACTATGCCACTACTAATATCGCTCTTTATCAACGGCTCCAGCACCAAGGCTATTACTAGCCTCAAATGTCCAGTCAGACCGTTGCGTTGCAGCGTGCATGTGTCACTTGCCAGAAATGCCCTGATGAAGCTGAGGTTCTAGAGCTCGAGCTGGCTGATTGGCGAACCCCCTTTATTCGATACCTTCAACATGGTCATCGCCCGGACGACCCAACCTTGGCCGCTAAGCTCAAGCACCAAGCGCCAAGCTTCCAAGTTTGCAATGGTCGATTGTTTTGCCTCTCTCGCGAAGGGCACCTCTTGCGATGCCTTGCTGGTGCTGAGATCCATGAAGCACTTCATCAAACCCACTCCCCCGAGCATCAGGGTGCATACAAAATTTTCAACACTTGATCCACAAAGGGCTATACTGGCCAACTATGGAGCGTGATGCTAAGATGTTTGTTCAACGGTGTCCACCGTGTCAATACCATCACCATCGGATCCATACCCCCCCAACCGTACTTCATCCACTTGCTGCCTCTTGGCCCTTCCACACTGGGGGTCTGGATCTCATTGGCCCAATCAACCCTACAGCTCGTTAAATGCATTGGATCCTCACGGCTACAGATTTCTTTTCCAAGTGGGTTGAAGCCATCCCCTTGCACCATGCCACAGGCATCGCTGTTACAGCCTTTATTCGTGAGCACATCATTTGCCGGTTCGGTATCCCAGCGATCATCCTCTCAGACAATGGCACCCCCTTTGTCAATT
Organism: Cornus florida; assembly: GCF_030987335.1. Classification (NCBI taxonomy): domain Eukaryota; kingdom Viridiplantae; phylum Streptophyta; class Magnoliopsida; order Cornales; family Cornaceae; genus Cornus; species Cornus florida. The sequence goes on along the minus strand of NW_026775577.1, from coordinate 84,411,492 downwards.
ATTGACTTGCTCAGCTTTTTCAGCAATATAATATCACACAACGCCAATCTTCTGCTTACTATCCCAAAGGCAACGGACAAGCCAAAGCAACCAATAAATCTCTCCTTAAAATCCTTAGTCGCACGGTCGCCGAGCACAAATCTAATTGGGTCAATCAGCTGCCGTTAGCTCTTTGGGCCTATCGCACCTCCAAGAAGCGTGCCACAGGTCAAACTCCTTTTTCCCTCCTATATGGCACAGAAACTATTCTCCAAGTCGAGATTGCCATTCCAGCTGCTGTTTTGGCCGCTCAAAGTGAGGTTGACCACTTCACTCATCTCGAGGCCTTAGATGAACGACGGGAGTTAGCACGACAACATCTCAAGGTCTATCAACACACCCTAGCTAAGGCTTATAACAAGCATGTACGACCTCATACCTTCCAGGTAGGCGACCTTGTTCTCAAAGCTGCTAAACACATTATGCACAACACCTCTGCCCCAAAGTTCACCCCCAAATGGGAAGGGCCCTATATTGTCATCGAGGTCCAACCCAGTGGCTACTGCAAATTGCAGGGTGATGGGCGCAAGGCCGAACCTATAAATTCTAGTTGGTTAAAGCTTTACCATAGTTAGTTCTTTCTGTTGTACCTGGAATTAGTTCCATATCACAAGTAATATATATATACAAGTTATTTCTATTACCATAACTGCTCAACTTTCATTCACTTTATGGCAACATACATTATGGACCTAATGGTCATTTATTTACAATCACTGCCCTACTCATAAGATAGCAAAATAGTTACATCGCCACCAAGCTCGTTGTATGTCTCTTCGACAAGGGCCCGCTGTTGCTTTGCCATCGCTAGGTGAGCCTGGATCTCCTCAATCATCCGCCTATCTCTCACAATTTGAGCATCTAATTCCACCATCTCTTTGGCCAAGAAAGCTTGCCCCACAACTCGCTCACAGGCGTCCAGTCTTCTATCTAGCCATTCTATCTCCACTCGGTCCTTGAGCAGCCCAATTAGCTCGCGGGCCTCCTGTATTAGCTCTTCCGACCCATCTCCTCGTGCCACCATCGTGAATATCTCGAGTACTTGCCCTAAGGCTTCTTACCCAAAGCGACAGAACATTGGATGTCTCCTTTCGATCGCCTCCACCGTCGTCGGTTGTGCTTGGTTCGCTGCTTCCAGCAATGGGATAAAGTGTGCCCCAATCATCACTCCTCGCCAGGCAGCCTCTGTCTTCTCTGTTGCCACCACTGCGTGAGCTGTCTCTACCATTTGCTGCCACCTCTCGACCGGGGGCACCTCACCTATCGCACTATTCTTTCCACTTTTAGCCTCCTCGTCCGACACTCGCCTGTTCAACGTACTGTTAGAACCTTCCAAGGAGGATTGTGCTTGCAGCACTTCTACCCCATGCTGGCCCACCTGTGCCTCAGCCTCCATGTCTTCCAGCCTCACGGTGTCTCCAGAGGCCTGTTCTTCCACAACCTCCTCCTCCTTCGCAACGGATGCCTCGTCCACTGGGTACTCTAACAGCAGCATTGGCATCAACGATCTTGGCACCTAGGGTTTTTCCACTCGCGGTATACTCAAAACTGTTACTGGCACTTTCCTTACAATCCCTGGCCGATGTCCTGCAACCAACATACCCAAGGCATAAATTTCATTTCAATACATAGAAAATCGAACCATCATTACTCCACTACTTACCTATTGCGGTTCGAATGGGAGGCAGATTCACATCACCCTTATCTTTCAATGACGAATGCGAACAGAATTTGAAACCAATCTTCTACCATAACTCTCGGTTGTCATTAACCTTCTCACAATATCTCTCTTCGAGCCACCGGCAGCTAATCCCGCCCCAACATCCCCGGTAAACTTCTCACCAGCGCTCGATACCTGCACCGTTTCCAACACCTTTTCTACACTCGGTGAGACATTATCACTCAACTCCACCACATCCTCCGTCTCTCTCATTGACTCATCCTCCGATAGGTTAATTACCAAGGCTTTTCGCTTTCACCGCCTCAGATTAGCAATTGGCTCTTCCTCCTCATAGTCTGACACTACGGCTTTCTCCTTGGGCTTGGGCGGAGTCGCCCTTGCAGCCCTCCTGCCAGTCCTTGGCTCAACTGATGTGGCAGGCACAACAGCCTCTGGTACAGCGTCATACACCACCTCACCTATCTCCGAGGCTAACGGAGCCATTATCGACCTGTGTCCTCGTACTCCAGGTCGAAGCATGCGCAAAGAGACATCGTCATTATATACGGCTACCAGGGCATATGGATGATGGAGATGTAAGCAAAACATCCTGAATGAGCCCAAATAGTCCATCCAGTACTATCGATAACTTCCTGTAATATCACCCTAGCGACTTCGTGAAGGAATCACGATGTTGCCAACATCCTCTTCTACCAGATCATACAGCACACTGAATCGAAAGAGGGCCTCTTCTAGTTCTCCATATTTCTCCACCAAGTCACACTCTCTTGGCACCCCTTGGTCATACCCAAACTGTCTTGGTACACGCCTTGGGTTGTACACTTTCAGCACATTGCCAAGCTCAAATCATCCAGGCAAATAGCCTGGTAGTACCACTAAGGCAAATGTCTATTTGTCTGGGTCGCCAGACTCTGTTCTTGGTGTATACACCCTGGCCTCCTCCCAGTATATCCCCAAGCCCACCACTCCAGCTATATCCTCTTTGTAGGTTTGAAAACAATATCTCGCTCAAAGTCAATCACCTTTCCGAGTGGTACTCTACAGTATCGCCCACTTTAGCGCCTCCCTCGCGCTCCTTGATCGCTCAACTCCAGCAGGACAAGCCCGTAAGCAGGGAAGCGCTCGTACAGATACATCTGCAAAAACCCAGTTGCCACATAAGATACTATGGGGTATCGACCAACTGAGCGTGCACTATCCTCTGCGATCATGTTCAATCGATGGTACAATGTCCCGAAGAATAATGGCCCCAGGGGGATCGCCACTCCACTTGCGATCTTCACCACAATTAGGCACCATCGACTTAAGGGTGCATCATCTGGAGTGCCTGGGAATACATACTTGGATAACCAACACAGTACATATGTTGCGAGCTCTGCCGGGTGCCCAATCTTGTCCCCATCGACAAAGGGACGCTCTGACTTCTCCCCCTTAAACAATGGCTGCAAATCCTTGAACTAATAACATATCTATGCCCTTATTGTACTCTTCCTGGCTCCCTCTTCCCTCTCATCGCGTCTCGCTCCCTTTGTTTTGGAAAAAGATCCATAATTTTTGGTCCTCTCTAGCCCCTATTCCAGCGCAGCCATTATTCCCTTCTCAGCTGCATCCATCGTCAAGGGGACTGTAAACCCCCTACCCATGACTTGTAGCCCAAGCAATTGGGCCACATCCTCTAGCGTGGGTGTAAACTCCCCCCACTTTGCCACAAAGGTGTGTGTTGAACTACACCACCTTGATACCAATAGTTCCAACCCTGGCCCATCTCGGGGCACTTTCAACTTTCGAGACAGACGCATGGCTCGTGCAACTCGCGCTTGCCGCAGCCACTGTACATACATAGTTTGACTGAAAATGTGCTAAGACCATTCCTCCCAACCTGCAGATAGATCCACCGGTGTCTTGAACTCAATAAAACAATAAGGATACATCCCTTATTCAATGGCAAGCCGATGTATACAGTCCGCCGGCGGCCAAGCACCTGTTTCCATAACGGCTTCTTCTTCCATCAGTTGGGCTACCCCGCTGTCAATCTCATCTCTGGCCATGTCCCCTGTCGCCGTCCAGAACATATCCACTGGTCTAAAGAATGGAGCACGCTTTCATTCCCCTTCCGGTGATACTTCCGGCACTGGTTCATCGGTTTTACTCAACTGTTTTCTCTTCGTCATTTTCTCAAACACCCGTACTACTCCTGCATTCAATAGCCTCATCACTCTTACACAGCTCTACTGTCATAGCAACACGTCAATTCCTCGCTTACACTGTATTTTTTTTCTTACTCTGTTTGCAACATTCTTGTTGTCTCTGTACCAGGCCTTTATATAGACAATTAGGGTTTCATTTTTGGGAAGACGACAACACTCAACAGCCATGTCCTATCATTTTCCCATTAAATACTTAACCGCTAAACCACCAAACCGTACCAGTTTCTAACACCATTAATCCCCACGCCTTTATGCATGCGCCGTTTTTTTATTTTCAAAATTCAAAATTCAAAACGTCACTTGCAGGGGGACTAAATGTGGACGTGGTTCAGCCATGTCAGCAAAGGTCAAGTCAAATAGTCAACACCTTGACAAGATCCACCTCAGCAAGGTGAGCAGTAGTTGACCGTTGGGCCTCAAACTTTGAACCAAATATTTGGTCGATGGATCCTGGGCCTTGAATCACAAGCCAATCTCCGCAGTCAATCGATGGGCCCTGAACCTCGATCCGACCCCATCACAATTTATCGATCGACGGGTCTTTAATCTCGATCCGACCCCATCACAATTGGTCGATCGACGGGCCTTGAACCTCGATCTAACCCCATCACAATTTGTCGATCGACGGGCCTTGAACCTCGATCCGAACCCATCACAATTGGTCGATCGATGGGCCTTGAACCTTGATCTGATCCCATCACAATTCGTCGATCGACGGGCCTTGAACCTCGATCTAACCTATCACAATTCGTCGATCGACGGGCCTTGAACCTCGATCCGACCCTATCATAATTCGTCGATCGACGGGCCTTGAACCTCGATCCGACCTGATCATAATTCGTCGATCGACGGGCCTTGAACCTCGATCCGACCCCATTAAAATTTGTCGATCGACGGACCTTGAACCTCGATCCGACCCCATCATAATTTGTCGATCGACGGGCTTTGAACGTCAATCCGACCTCTTCACTGCTTGTCGATCGACGGGCCTTGAACCTCGATCCGACCTTTTCACAGCTTGTTGGGCGACCGGCCTTGGGCCTCTGATCGTCACAGTTTGACGACTGACATATTCTGAGCCTCGAATCAATGTAATAGCAAATCATCAATTGATGGGCTTTGAGCCTTTATTCAAGTAACGAAGGGCTATGGTAGGGCTTTTTGAGTGACGCTGGGATGTAGAAGGGATTTTGGAATGGAGGATGGAAAATTAGTAATATCTTACCCACTAAGGCAAGACCCAGTTTGAGGATAAGAGCAAAGGACAGCTGGAATAGTACAATCGCCTTTACAGCCTGTCATTCTTGGATTATTCAACAAAGGTACACTTGGTAGTTGATCCAAAAATATAGGGATTAGGGCAACATGACCCAAAGAGGCATGATTCTGACCCGCTCTAAAGATGGAGGCCCAACAATGTACTACCTGGATGACCTAGGGCTATAAAAGGAAGCAGTGACAAAAAGAAGCGGGTAAGAACTGACGGCAGCTCCTTCTCAACCATTACTCAAGATTCTCTTTCTGGACTGGTTTTCTCTCCCTTCTTCCTACCCTTCTGCATTCTTCATATTGCTGAGTGGTATATTCCCAGACCTTCTTGACTCTTCTAGGACCCACGCAGAAACAAGTATCTACAAAACCTCAATAAAAATATGTATATATAAAATAAAATAAGAATACAAAATAAGAATATTATATCTTTTTCTTCTGTTACAAACTACGGGTATTAGTATTAAGATAATATTTAAGTTCTCATTAGTGAAGATTTACAACATACTCATTATTGATGTAAACCAATAATAAATGGACATATGATATTTAATTACCAAATCAAAAATAGTAGGTATATATTCATTTATGAAATCAGAGATGGTGATTTAATTACTATTTATGATTTGGTAATTAAAATAGGACGTATTCATTTATTATTGGTTCATATTAGCAGTGAGAATGTTGTAAATCCTCACTAGTAAAGACCTAAGTATTATTCTTGTTATTATTAATTTGTGACTATTTGATTTGCATCATAAAATTAAAAAGTAATTTATAACAAATAACTAAAAGGAAAAAAAAAAAAAAAAAAAAAAACATTGGATGAAAAAACTTTTGATATTTTTAACATAAAGAATACATTTAATATATATGCAAATTGAGTCAATTGTGTTGACTTTCTCATAAATGATAAAACACAAATTTGGTGCACATGTATATACTCCCTCTGTCCCAATTTAGATGTCGCTTTTGGGAAGTAAGAATTTTTAAGGGGACATGTCTCGTCTTCCTGAATTTTTTTGTTAAATTGTCCTTATATTCAAGTTTGAAATTTTAACCAAAGTGACTTACAAAAGTGAGATTAGAGGTTCAGTCTCAATAAAGAGACTAACAAAAGTGAGATCAGATTATCAAATATCAATAAAGACATGTATGTATAAATATATTAATTTAAAAAAAATACAAAATAAGAACGTTATATTTTTTTTCTTGTGTTACAAACGGGTATTGTTATTATTAATTTGTGGCTATTTGATTTACGTCATAAAATTAAAATGTAATTTATAACACATAACTAGATGGGCAAAAAAAACATTGGATGAGAAAACTTTTAATATACATGCAAATTGAGTTAATTGTGTTTGCTTTCCCATAAATGATAAAACACAAATTTGGTGCACATGTATATACTCCCTCTGCTTCAATTTAGATGTCACTTTTGGAAAGTAGGAATTTTTAAGACTTTTCATATTTTGAGACATTATCTTTATTATCTATAAATTAAATAATTTTTAAAAACTAACTGATAACTTTTAATTTTATGTATACTCGTAGATATTTATACTCCCTCCGTCCCACATTAGAGGTCTATTTTTAGAAATTGGAATTTTTAAAGGGACATGCATTTAATGCATTGTTCTTTTTTAAAATTATCAATTTGTCCCTTCTAATTTAAATATATATAGTTACAAAGTTTGAAAATTTTTAAAAAGATAAAGAACAATGATAAAAATATAGAATTTATTTGCTTTGACTTTTAAAAGAGGACAATTAATTTGGGACATGTAAAAATAGAAGAATAGACTATTAATATGGAAGGGTGGGAATAACTTATTATTATTATTATTATTTTTGGCCTGGCAAAGAAAAGGGCCATAAGACATCTGCAGACAAGAAAAAAACAATTACAAAAAAAAAAAAAAAAAAAAAAAAAACAAACAGTCACGTAACCAACCAAAATTAACTAACACTTTTTATTACTAAGACTAGAGTCTTCACAATTCAGGAAAAAGTGTTGGGAAGACCATCACCACAAAAGGAAGATTGCACCGCCATATCTAAAAGTCCAAAGTACTAAAAAGCTTGTCCCACCAGAACTAGCACCACTATGCCAATTCAGAAGGCGTATCCACTACTTCAATCCCAAAGAACCACACACGTCATAACTAGTGTGACAAAGGAATGCTGCAACACAGTAGCACACCTCGAAAGTGGATGTGCAGCACCGCCTTAGAAGTTTATTTAAGGAAGTCAATGTAAGGGTAGGTGGGAGTAACTTGTTCACAGGTCTATAATATGTAAAAATTACAATTCACGAGTCAATGGTCAACCTAATGGTCAACCTAATGGATAAAAAAAAGTGCATTTTCCTACATACTAAAAAGAGACGATGATTAAGGAGTCCTTGAGTGTGAATGAGAGTGAAATATACTAGTGGTGAGAGATGATAGGAGAGAGGATGCCTACTTTGTTATATACATATATTGGGGTGTATATATATATATATACACACACACCATAGACTTGTAGATAAAATATTTGATCAGATAGCTTCTGAGGGGGCGCACATGATGCGGACCAGCTTGGCCTGGGATATCGTGCGCTGCTGCAGGTGTTAGTCTTGTATTGTCACATCACTCTCTCTTTTGTGTACTCATTTCAAAGAACTACTAAGTATTTTTGGTTCAGGTTGTGGTTATGTGAGTCTGAGAGAGAGTAGATGAGACTGTGTGTGTGTGTGTGTGTGTGAGAGAGAGAGAGTCGATGAGACTGTGGTTATGTGAGAGAAACAGCAGCATCGATGTAGCTATAAAGAGGTATATTTCCCTTTAAAGCAAAATACGTTTGTTGCATCTCATGACTTTTTGCGGCTCATATTTCCCTTTAAAGCAAAAACAAGCTGTAGCTATATCAGATGTAGCGGAAGAAATGATTTTAAATATTTAACAGTGCCTAGATAGTGTAAGTAGATCAGATGTAGCAGAAGAACTGATCTTTCTCGATCAGATGTAGCACTATTTCTGTGTTCACCATTATGCCTCGTCCCACCTATGTCCCCTTCCCCCCTACTACACACGCGCGCGCACACACACATATATATACTATATATATATATCAACTTTAAATTGAATTCCTAATTCATATTAGTAGGCCTATTTATTATATCTAAAAACCCACCGATTTGGATCAAGATAACATGTCAAATATTTTGCATTGCTTTTGCAGTTGTATACAAAAACTTAAAATTATGACTATATCATTTTTTATAAATTAGATATAAAGAGAAAAAACAATAAAAATCGCCAATGTTATTTTATAAAATAAAGTGAAAAATGAAAAATCAGTACACACTACAGATGCTTAACATGTTATATGACTATATCATTTTTTATTTGTCAAAAACGTCTGTTTTTTTTTTTTTTTTTTTTTTTTTTTATTTTTTTTTTTAACAATTTGTTTGGATTTTTTAATTATTAGTTTCAAAGTAACAATTATAATTTATTTTTTAGAATAATTTGAAATATAAAAGTAATAAATATTAAGAATAGGTTAAACATGGAAATGTAATGGAAAATAACATGAATGCATCCACGGATTCGATCCAATATTTTGGAGGTTACAATTTGTTTGGATTTTTTTTAGAAAGAGAGAGACATAAACCCGTCACAATCTCAAAGTTGTGAGACAAAATTGTAATCTTTTCTATAGAAAAATTAGAATTTTTTCACCTAAATTATTTTAGAAACATAGGAATTTATTTTGGCATTGAAACAAATGTGGTTTACTTATTTATTTTGAAAAGAATGGAAATTCGTCTTTCATTATTTGTATTTGTTTTTTTTTATAGGATGGCACGAGATGATTTGTATCTTGCCAATCCCAAATGATGAGCGCTGAAAAGTGCGTATTTAAACCTCTTAAGCTTAGGTATTCTAGAACCTTTATCTACTTTATTTTACCGTTTTGTATTGATTTAAAGTTATTTCCATTTTCAGGTACTTATTCCCAAAATAAGCTAACTCAGCCAAATAAGAGCATAATTGAAGCAATTCTGGGATGAATCAAAGAAAGGAGCTTAATAGAGCAAAAGGAAGCAAATGGTGGAATTTCAACAACATCGATCGATCTTAAGAAAAGTTCGATCGATCCAACTTTAATAGATCTCAGCACTTCAAGATATATCTGAGCCATGTTTGTCCCTGTTTAAAGATCTCAAAAGTTCAATCAATCCAACTTCCTTCTTCGATCGATCGAACATTCTTGTCCTTATCCAAATGATTGATCTTATCCAGTTGTACCACCCTACCAACCAATTTTGTCATTTTCCCAAAAATATCTTCAAAATATCTCATAGTTGTTTTTATCTAAAAAGGCGCCGCCATTGAGAATCGATCCAACTTTAGTTCGATAGATCTCAGCAATGTTCGATCAATCAAAGTCCAAGGTTTGATCGATCGAACTTTCTCCAGTGCGAAAAAGTTAAATTTCCAGCTCACAAAAAGTTGTCCCTTATCCAATCATTGGAGAATATTTACTATACGACCCCAGCTTATTTTGGGTGTCATTTGACCTACCTATATAAGGATAAGGATTACTTTTAACATAGAGGATCATATTGTATTATCTCATATCATATCATACCTTAGAGAACTCTTAGTGAGGAAGTAAAGAGGAGGAAGAGGCTAGAGACACCATTGGAGGCTCTTCATCAACCAAGGAGCAGATTTCTTCCATGGAGCTTGCCCTTGAGGGTTGGAGGATATCATCCATGAGTGGCTGGATATCCTCTTGGGGCTAGAGTTAGCCCTAAGCATGCTTTCTACTTCTTGATTTATGTATTTTTGTAGGAATTTGCATTGTGATTCATGTCTTGACACTTTTATATATATAGATCTTGTTTATTCAATGATTTATGTGGTTTAAAGCTTCCAATTGATCATTTCATTCTATCCATATGTCTATATATGCTAGAATAAATATTCATGTGTTTGTCTCTATTTCTTGTGTTATTGATGCATGTCTATGTGTGTTGATGCTATAGATTTAGAGATTGTCAAGGCATAGTGCTTAATGTCATGTTCTTGTGGTTTATTTGATGGTTCATACTCATTACTTGATGGATTGTGCCTCTCCCTTAGTTTAATTTCATGTCATTAGCTTAGTTGTAGAGTAGTTATTAAATGGGAGGACAATCCATACTTGTTGTTGATGTTCCATACTTATGAAAAGCAAGTAACATGTATCTCTAACCTTGTGATGTGTTTGGATTGTGAGCTTAAAGAAAGGATTAATGGCTTAATTTGATATGTTGTGATATCCACCATGTTGTTTAGACAATATATGCTTAATTTGTCATCCATGCTTATTGAAGCAACCACACACACACACTATACATTGCAATACATGTTCTTCCCCTCATTAATCATTAATTAAAGGTGTAGAAAAGCTATGCTTAGTGGCGATCTCTAAACCCCAAGATCTCTCTCTCTTTTATTCTCTCTATTGCATTATTACTTACTTTAGTTTAATTTGCATCTAGTTTAAGTCAACCAACCAACCACTATTTTAATAACTCGACCTACTAACCCTAATTTTGACTCCCCAATATAGTACGACAACTCAATCCCTTGGGACGATCCCTTCTCACTCATACTACATAGTATAGGTGTTAAGTGGTTTTTAAATTTAAATTATGGTGCCCACTTGACACTAATTTCCAAACTCTTAAAAATTTTGTGCATTGTTTTGTCCACCACCCGAGAAGACACCATAGTTTTTGGCGCCGTTGCCGGGGATTGATTGATTGGCAACGTCGTATTTGTGGAATTCATTAGGAATTAGTACTCTTTTGATCGTGTCTTTACTTTTTTTTCAATTTTTGTTACTTATTGTGTTTGTTCTTGATTGACAAGGAACATTGAGCTAGGAAGCAAGCAAAGGATATTCCAAGCAAAGGAGCTAACCAAGCAAAGGAAAAATGCTAAAAAGTTAAAAATTGCTAAGCTAAGCTATAAATTTGGAGTTGAAGTGCTAAAGGACCTTTGTGAGCTTTTCTTTACTCAAGCCCTTAGTTAAATCGTCGGCCCGCGTGGAGGCTTGTAATTCAATTCTTAAATAAATCGTGAGCCCGCGTGGAGGCAATTTACTTTTCTTGCATTTTGTTTAAGCATGGAAGTATGAGAACATTGAATGTGGAGAAAGTTTGTTGATTATTGATTTGTTGTGAAGGTGAAGTGTTTGTTGTTATTGCTCGTTGTGTTGCATTGTGCATGCATGGTCGTAGATCATTGAGACCCACTCTTGTCCCTTTAAATTTTCATCTTGAATCCATTGTTCGAAACCTTAGGGGAAGAGGTAGCTCTAGTCAATCCATTTCATCAATGGAAAGACACAATGAAGACCATGTGGAGGACCTTGGTCACATAGACCAACAAGGCATCCTCCACCCCAATGTGCATTACAATAACACGCAAGTTGCATTAGGCATGCCAAGGCCATATGTTCATCCACCACAACAGCAAGGCCAAGTTCCATTGGGAATGCCAAGGGTAATCTATGTTCCACCACCTCCCATCATTCAAGGTAACCTAGGTGCCTATGTTGCACCTCCAATTGCTAATCCTCCTCTTGCTTTAAGAGATCATTATGTGCCTAATGAATATAATGCACCTACATGCATTCAATTGCCGCCATTTAGAGCACATCACTATGAAATTAAGCCACAAACCATTCAAATGCTTCCTAATTATCATGGACTTCAAAGTGAAGAACCTTACAAGCATTTAGATGAGTTTCTTGAAGCATGTTCCACCGTAAAATATGCGGACATGCTGAAAGAGGCCTTCCACCGTAAAATATGCGGACATACCGAAAGAGGTCTTAAGGCTTAAAATTTTTCCATTCACCCTTAAAGATAAGGCAAAATATTGGTTTAACAATCTTAGGCCTTTTTCAATAACTTCTTGGGCGGAAATGCAACAAGAGTTCTTGAAGAAGTACTATCCGGTTTCTAAGACCAATACCATGAGAACCTCAATTTGAGAATTTTCACATGGGGATGGAGAAACATTTCATGAGGCATGGGAACGCTTTAATAAATTGCTTAGGAAGTGTCCACATCATGACATGCCTAAATGGCAATTAGTTCAATATTTCTTTAAGAGTTTATCGGACAATTACAAAGGCATGGTTGATGCTTCCATGGGTGGCTCTTACATTGATAGGCATGAGGATGACGTTTGGCGTCTTTATGAGAGCACGAGTGAATTTTCTTTGCATCATACTTTATCTTCGAAGAATGGTAGAAATTCTAGTGGTAGGAAGAGTGTTGGCTTACATCAAGTCGACCAGTCCAATGAAATTGTCGCCGAAATGAAATCATTATCTCAAAGGTTTGATCAATTTTTGATCAACCAAAACTCGGCGAATCAAGTATCTTCATTCCCTAACCATTCTCATCATGCATCTAATGAGACGTGTATGACTTGTTCAAGTGTTTTACATTCTAGTTTCAATTGTCCCCATGGACATGTGCAAAGTGAGCATCATGAACAAATAAATGCTGTTTTTGCTAATCAAGGGAACAATCCTTATGGAAATCATTACAATCCTAGTTGGAGGAATCACCTGAATTTCTCTTGGAAAAAACAAAGGGAGGGCTCAAACCCTTCCCAAGGCGGTTTTCAAGGAAAATACATTCCACCTCCACTACAAGGCCAAGGTTCCCAAGGTTTTAGATCATTATATTGTAATACCCCTAATTTTAAAAGGGACAGTCCTGGAATTTAATAAATTGTTTAAATAGTATTTTTATTTAATTAATTGTTTAAATTGTATTTTATGTAATCAATTGGTTAACTTGCATTTGTTTATTTCTTTGGTGTGGTTTAATTGTTTTAAATTGTTTTAGGGCATTTAATTATTTATTTGCTTTAATTTAATTATTTTATTTTATTTATCTGAATTTAGCGTTTTATGTTTCTAGTTTAGCCGACACTGTTTTAAACCTAGAATATTCAATGGGCCAAGTTATTTATGGATTAGGGTTAATGTTTAAGTCTATAAATATAATCGCATGTGGGTTTAGGGTTTTAGAAAATTCAATAAAACCTATTTACGTAACAGAGTTCTACAAAGAATAGTGAGATACAGAGAGAGAAAAGAGAGGAGGTTTAGACCAAGGTTGGACCAAGAAGGAGGAAGGAGAGGTGTTTTTGGGGTTGAACCAAGGCATTGGAGGAGCAGACTTGCAGTATAGGACACGAACATAGCTTACAGAGACGGTGAATTAGAATTTCAAATCTGAAATTCAAAGGCAAGTTTTGTTCTTCTCTCTCCCGTTAATTCGTGTTCTATGCATGACTAGTTGGACTCCAGGGATTTAATAAATGCTAAAACGGTTGTAAATAAACATAATAACATGTTTTGTGCATATAGGAATTTATGTTTAATCTCGTGAATTAATTGTTTTGCATGATTTTACTATTCTATTTTTGTTTCCTTCTATGGGTTACGATTAAGCTTTGATGGTTGAGATTAGGGATGCGACTTGATGCCTTGTAACTAATCTGGGACTGAGTTTGAACTCTAGAACAAATTCTTAGAACATGATTTAGTTGCACTAAATTAAACTGAAATAAATTTCTGTTGGAACTTGCTTAAAATTGGACAACAGAGGTTTTGCAATCGTAGCTTTAAAGCTTGTGTTCCATGCATGTTTTAGTTGAATATCAGTGGTTTAATATCTGCCTAGGACTGAGCTTGAAACAAAGTTTTAGAAACACCTCAGAGGCTCTGTAATCACCGGAGCTGGAGAAGATGAAGTTAGAACGGGCAAAAGGCTACTGAAGGGGATTGAGCAGGCTTTAAAAAGCCTTAGAGCCGGCTCAAAGGCAAAGGAGCCGGCTCTATCTTTGTTTGGAGCCGGCTCAATGCTAATGGAGCCGGCTCCAAGTGGAAAATTGAGCAGGCTCAATGTTTAATTTGAGCCTGCTCTCTTTTATTGCGCACATATTTGGTTTTAAGGGGTTGTTTGGCTGTGCAGTGTTTTCTGAAGCCGTTTAAAAGCTACTGTGAGATGTAATTAAATGTTAGGGACTTAAATAAATGTTTAAAACATTTAATACCATAATGGTTTAAGGGTAGGAGCAATGAACAGATCAAATAATGGCTATACGTTGCACTGTTTTTGCTAGGTTTATATAACTGGAACTTGGCAAAGTTTTTATATATAATTCAATTATATATAACCCTATATTGTTACTGTGTTATAAGTATGGTAAATTAATTATATTTATCTATACTTAGTTGGATTTAAATTGACATTTAACTTGTTTAATATGTATCAATTTATTGGCTGTTTTGGAGGATTCAGATGCTATGTCTTATTCTAGCTGTTTAAATGATTGGAGCATGATATTTAGGTTCTGTAATGAATACCTAATATTGATATATGTATGAATTTATACCAATGCATATACTGGAGGATGGTTGTTGATTATATAGTGTTGTTTTAATAACTATGCTATATGGAGAATTTGTATGTACCGGTATGGGACGGTGACATACTAGGTATGGATTAGTCAAACACTAAATCCTACCTAATTTGGATTAAAGTATGGATTAACCCTATGAGTTAAGTCCATCACCTACTTGTGTCATATCAATCAAATAATTGAATGACTTAATATGGTTTCAGGATGGATTTGCTTTACATTTATCAAACCACTTTTCAGATGGTTGATATTTTGTAATAGAAGGACACGGACTTTATATATTTATTATATGTGCCATGGTATGAGCTTGAGTCTCAGGACCATGGTTAGGGTGCGTATATTGCCTAGGATGGATAGTTGGACAGAGGTGTTGTTCCTTGGTAGGTCTAAATACACATGACCACAGTATGTGCGATTTGCATGGTATCTCTATTCAGGCTGAGACAGACCTTTTTGGACTAGTGAGTGTCTTATAGTGTGTACTTATACATATATGGACTACTCTAGATATTGTTGAGTCTTTCTAGTATGTATCTGCGTATCGGATTCCTGTTTGGGTTGTAGTAGATTAGGACTTGCATGTGGGCCTGACCCACCCTTATATTTTTCAGGTACTCGTCAGTTCCAGGGTTAGAGTTTGATCGTGCAGAGCAGATACAGACTTCTATTCTACCGACAACGTAGGACTTCTTTCCAGATATTAAATTTGGATTTTATCTTCAGTTTTCTTCCATGCAGTTTGGGATTTTATTAGGGGTCCACTAGAGATGGATTCCCGAGTTGTTAAACTTATGGAGTTTGGATTGTCAAGGTTTAAATATTTATATTTGAGGATTTATTTTAGTTTCTTTCAGCTTAAATTTTATCTCTTTAATCACTTTTGTATTCTGTGTTCGTTTTAAAATATTAATTGTTTTATATCTCTCGGATTTGGGCCTGGGCCTGATCAACCCGTGTCTCGGATCCGAGGGGTATCACAGTTGGTATCAGAGCACTCCACGTTCAAGTGTCTCTAGGATTCTATCGTATAAGACTTCCGCGTAGCGTTATCTCTTGATTAGAGCTTAAGTTTAGGATTCGTTGTATTCTTTACGGTCCTAGTATATCGTACTGATGTCTGATTTTATGTGTTAACAACATGGTTAATGCAAGAACCAGACGTAACAACCATCGACGAAGGGAGAAGGCACATAGGCAGCAAGATTTCCTACGGCGTCGGCAGATGGAGGAAGAGCAGCAAATGCCTGGGTTTCAGGATGTTGAAGGTCAGTTTCGTAATGAGCAGGAGGAAGTTTAGCAGACTCCGGGTCAGGTCAGAGATCCAGAGATTCCTCCTCACCTCAATGACCTTGTTGCTCGGGCTATAGAGGCTGGGGTAACAGCTGCACTTCGGAATCAACCACCGGTTCAGCAGGCACCTATACCAGCACCGGTTGTTCAGACTAATACTTGGGAGATGGCTAAGAGTTCTTTCACCAAGGGGAGTCCACCTGTGTTCTCAAGCTCCACCGATGCGAAAGCAGCTCACCAGTGGAAACGAGACATTGAGCGTCATCTTCGCTTGGTTCAGTGCACGGAGGTTCAGAAGCAGATGCTTGCTACCTTCAAGCTGGTTGGGGATGCACTACAGTGGTAGGAGTCCGTTACCACTGTAGAGGAGAGGATGACATTGAGTTATGATTAGTTCAGTACTCGCTTTGATGAGAAATATTTTCCCTATGCAGTTAGGGCAGCTATGAAGACTGAGTTTCTAAATTTGCAGCAGGGGAACATGACGGTGGCAGAGTATGAGCAGCAGTTTACACGCTTATCTCTGTTTGCTCTGAAGGAGGTGGATACGGAAGAGAAAAAGCACAATAGTTTTGTGAAGGGACTGATGTGGTCGATTAAGCGAGCTATTATAGGCAGTCCAACGTACACTACCTATGCTCAGGTGGTAGACGCCGCTTTGCAGCAGTATCAGCTGACAGTGGACATCAGACAGGACAAGGGTGAGAAGCGGGGTGATAAAGACTCTGCTAATCGGTCAGTTGAGAAGGGAAATGGAAATGATCATCGACAGAATGACAAGGGCAAGTTCCAGGGACAGCAGCCTTGGAAGAAACACAAGGGTGGTTCAGATGATAACAGGGATGTGTCACCTATTCATGGGCAGCAGAATGGGGGACCACAGACTAGACAAGGTCAGCCACAGGCTAACAGACAGAGGAGGCCATTTGGTACTTTCCAGGGTTGTTGCTACACTTGTGGAGAGTATGGTCATACCTCCAGGCAGTGTCCTAAAGCAGGACAAGGACAGGGGCAGCATGTGCAGCAGGGGCTGAGGGCGTCAGTACCTTTACCCGCTCCACAGGTACCCCGGATTCAGGGACAGACTTATCCGGCTTTATCGGCACCGCTGCAGCCTCAGGGACAGGCACCGTAGCAGTTGCACTATGGCAGGGTGTACAACCCCATGCCACAGGATATGCAGGCACTTCAGGCTATTGAAGGTAAGTTTCCTATTCATGATAACTAGGATGTGTTTTATGGAGTGCCACACACTCGTTATATTTCGGTCTTTATATTTTTTTATCTGGGATGAGGACGAGGGTATTAGTATATCGAAGTTGGGGAATTTGAGTTGCAGCCAGATGCGACTTATTTTGAAGTCACCGAATAGTATTATTAACTGTAGGGATAATTAAATCCTTCGTAATAAGGTTTTTCTTTGATACGTGTTCAGTAAAGTCATTACAATAAGGCTGAGTCCACTGGGGAATAGGAGGTTGGAGTCGCTCGTAGTTTCCTAAATTATGGGAAGAAGGTAAGAGCGAATTCGGAGGACGGAATTCCTTTTGTTAGGGGGGAAGAATGTAATACCCCTAATTTTAAAAGGGACAGTCCTGGAATTTAATAAATTGTTTAAATAGTATTTTTATTTAATTAATTGTTTAAATTGTATTTTATGTAATCAATTGGTTAATTTACATTTGTTTATTTCTTTGGTGTGGTTTAAATTGTTTTAGGGCATTTAATTATTTATTTGCTTTAATTTAATTATTTTATTTTATTTATCTGAATTTAGGGTTTTATGTTTCAAGTTTAGCCGACACTATTTTAAACCTAGAATATTCAATGGGCCAAGTTATTTATGGATTAGGGTTAATGTTTAAGTCTATAAATATAATCGCATGTGGGTTTAGGGTTTTAGAAAATTCAATAAAACCTATTTACGTAACAGAGTTCTACAAAGAATAGTGAGATACAGAGAGAGAAAAGAGAGGAGGTTTAGACCAAGGTTGGACCAAGAAGGAGGAAGGAGAGGTGTTTTTGGGATTGAACCAAGGCATTGGAGGAGCAGACTTGCAGTATAGGACACGAACATAGCTTACAGAGACGGTGAATTAGAATTTCAAATCTGAAATTCAAAGGCAAGTTCTGTTCTTCTCTCTCCCGTTAATTCGTGTTCTGTGCATGACTAGTTGGACTCCAGGGATTTAATAAATGCTAAAACGGTTGTAAATAAACATAATAACATGTTTGTGCGTATAGGAATTTATGTTTAATCTCGTGAATTAATTGTTTTGCATGATCTTACTATTCTGTTTTTGTTTCCTTCTATGGGTTACGATTAAGCTTTGATGGTTGAGATTAGGGATGCGACTTGATGCCTTGCAACTAATCTGGGACTGAGGTTGAACTCTAGAACAAATTCTTAGAACATGATTTAGTTGCACTAAATTAAACTGAAATAAATTTATGTTGGAACTTGCTTAAAATTGGACAACCGAGGTTTTGCAATCGTAGCTTTAAAGCTTGTGTTCCATGCATGTTTTAGTTGAATATCAGTGGTTTAATATGTGCCTAGGACTGAGCTTGAAACAAAGTTTTAGAAACACCTCAGAGGCTCTGTAATCACCAGAGCTGGAGAAGATGAAGCTAGAACGGGCAAAAGGCTACTGAAGGGGATTGAGCAGGCTCAAAAAAGCCTTAGAGCCGGCTCAAAGGCAAAGGAGCCGGCTCTATCTTTGTTTGGAGCTGGCTCAATGCTAATGGAGCCGGCTCCAAGTGGAAAATTGAGCAGGCTCAATGTTTAATTTGAGCCTGCTCTCTTTTATTGCGCACATATTTGGTTTTAAGGGGTTGTTTGGCTGTGCAGTGTTTTCTGAAGCCGTTTAAAAGCTACTGTGAGATGTAATTAAATGTTAGGGACTTAAATAAATGTTTAAAACATTTAATACCATAATGGTTTAAGGGTAGGAGCAATGAACAGATCAAATAATGGCTATACGTTGCACTATTTTTGCTAGGTTTATATAACTGGAACTTGGCAAAGTTTTTATATATAATTCAATTATATATAACCCTATATTGTTACTGTGTTATAAGTATGGTAAATTAATTATATTTATCTATACTTAGTTGGATTTAAATTGACATTTAACTTGTTTAATATGTATCAATTTATTGGCTGTTTTGGAGGATTCAGATGCTATGTCTTATTCTAGCTGTTTAAATGATTGGAGAATGATATTTAGGTTCTGTAGTGAATACCTAATATTGATAAATGTATGAATTTATACCAATGCATATACTGGAGGATGGTTGTTGATTATATAGTGTTGTTTTAATAACTATGCTATATGGAGAATTTGTATGTACCGGTATGGGACGGTGACATACTAGGTATGGATTAGTCAAACACTAAACTCTACCTAATTTGGATTAAGGTATGGATTAACCCTATGAGTTAAGTCCATCACCTACTTGTGTCATATCAATCAAATAATTGAATGACTTAATATGGTTTCAGGATGGATTAGCTTTACATTTATCAAACCACTTTTCAGATGGTTGATATTTTGTAATAGGAGGACACGGACTTTATATATTTATTATATGTGCCATGGTATGAGCTTGAGTCTCAGGACCATGGTTAGGGTACGTATATTGCCTAGAATGGATAGCTGGACAGAGGTGTTGTTCCCTGGTAGGTCTAGATACACATGACCACAGTATGTGCGATTTGCATGGTATCTCTATTCAGGCTGGTACTTATACATATATGGACTACTCTAGATATTGTTAAGTTTTTCTAGTATGTATCTGCGTATCGGATTCCTGTTTGGATTGTAGTAGATCAGGACTTGCATGTGGGCCTGACCAACCCTTATATTTTTCAGGTACTCGTCAGTTCCAGGGTTAGAGTTTGATCGTACAGAGCAGATACAAACTTCTATTCTACCGACAACGTAGGACTTCTTTCCAGATATTAGATTTGGATTTTATCTTCAGTATTCTTCCATGCAGTTTGGGATTTTATTAGGGGTCCACTAGAGATGGATTCCCGAGTTGTTAAACTTATGGAGTTTGGATTGTCAAGGTTTAAATATTTATATTTGAGGATTTATTTTAGTTTCTTTCAGCTTAAATTTTATCTCTTTAATCACTTTTGTATTCTGTGTTTGTTTTAAAATATTAATTGCTTGATATCTCTCGGATTTGGGCCTGGGCCTGATCAACCCGTGTCTCAGATCCGAGGGGTATCACAGTTGGTATCAGAGCACTCCAGGTTCAAGTGTCTCTAGGATTCTATCGTATAAGACTTCCGCGTAGCGTTATCTCTTGATTAGAGCTTAAGTTTAGGATTCGTTGTATTCTTTACGGTCCTAGTATATCGTACTGATGTCTGATTTTATGTGTTAACAGCATGGTTAACGCAAGAACCAGACGTAACAACCATCGACGAAGGGAGAAGGCACGTAGGCAGCAAGATTTCCTACGGCGTCGGCAGATGGAGGAAGAGCAGCAAATGCCTGGGTTTCAGGATGTTGAAGGTCAGTTTCGTAATGAGCAGGAGGAAGTTCAGCAGACTCCGGGTCAGGTCAGAGATCCAGAGATTCCTCCTCACCTCAATGACCTTGTTGCTCGGGCTATAGAGGCTGGGGTAACAACTGCACTTCGGAATCAACCACCGGTTCAGCAGGCACCTATACCAGCACCGGTTGTTCAGACTAATACTTGGGAGACGGCTAAGAGTTCTTTCACCAAGGGGAGTTCACCTGTGTTCTCAGGCTCTACCAATGCGAAAGCAGCTCACCAGTGGAAACGGGACATTGAGCGTCATCTTCACTTGGTTCAGTGCACGGAGGTTCAGAAGCAGATGCTTGCTACCTTCAAGCTGGTTGGGGATGCACTACAGTCGTGGAAGTCCGTTACCACTGTAGAGGAGAGGATGACATTGAGTTATGATCAGTTCAGTACTCACTTTGATGACATTGACAGGGGCAGCATGTGCAGCAGGGGTAGAGGGCGTCAGTACCTTTACCCGCTCCACAGGTACCCCGGATTCAGGAACAGACTTATCCGGCTTTACCGACACCGCCGCAGCCTCAGGGACAGGCACCACAGCAGTTGCACTATGGCAGGGTGTACAACCCCATGCCACAGGATATGCAGGCACTTCAGGCTATTGAAGGTAAGTTTCCTATTCATGATTACTAGGATGTGTTTTGTGGAGTGCCACACACTCGTTATATTTCGGTTTTTATATTTTTTTATCTGGGATGAGGACGAGGGTATTAGTATATCGAAGTTGAGGAATTTGAGTTGCAGCCAGATGCGACTTATTTTGAAGTCACCGAATAGTATTATTAACTGTAGGGATAATTAAATCATTCGTAATAAGGTTTTTCTTTGATGCGTGTTCAGTAAAGTCATTACAATGAGGCTGAGTCCACTAGGGAATAGAAGGTTGGAGTCGCTCGTAGTTTCCTAAATTATGGGAAGAAGGTAAGAGCGAATTCCGAGGATGGAATTCCTTTTGTTAGGGGGGAAGAATGTAATACCCCTAATTTTAAAAGGGACAGTCCTGGAATTTAATAAATTGTTTAAATAGTATTTTTATTTAATTAATTGTTTAAATTGTATTTTATGTAATCAATTGGTTAATTTGCATTTGTTTATTTCTTTGGTGTGGTTTAATTGTTTTAAATTGTTTTAGGGCATTTAATTATTTATTTGCTTTAATTTAATTATTTTATTTTATTTATCTGAATTTAGGGTTTTATGTTTCAAGTTTAGCCGACACTGTTTTAAACCTAGAATATTCAATGGGCCAAGTTATTTATGGATTAGGGTTAATGTTTAAGTCTATAAATATAATCGCATGTGGGTTTAGGGTTTTAGAAAATTCAATAAAATCTATTTACGTAACAGAGTTCTACAAAGAATAGTGAGATACAGAGAGAGAAAAGAGAGGAGGTTTAGACCAAGGTTGGACCAAGAAGAAGGAATGAGAGGTGTTTTTGGGATTGAACCAAGGCATTGGAGGAGCAGACTTGCAGTATAGGACACGAACATAGCTTACAGAAACGGTGAATTAGAATTTCAAATCTGAAATTCAAAGGCAAGTTCTGTTCTTCTCTCTCCCGTTAATTCGTGTTCTGTGCATGACTAGTTGGACTCCAGGGATTTAATAAATGCTAAAACGGTTGTAAATAAACATAATAACATGTTTTGTGCGTATAGGAATTTATGTTTAATCTCGTGAATTAATTGTTTTGCATGATCTTACTATTCTGTTTTTGTTTCCTTCTATGGGTTACGATTAAGCTTTGATGGTTGAGATTAGGGATGCGACTTGATGCCTTGTAACTAATCTGGGACTGAGTTTGAACTCTAGAAAAAATTCTTAGAACATGATTTAGTTGCACTAAATTAAACTGAAATAAATTTATGTTGGAACTTGCTTAAAATTGGACAACAGAGGTTTTGCAATCGTAGCTTTAAAGCTTGTGTTCCATGCATGTTTTAGTTGAATATCAGTGGTTTAATATGTGCCTAGAACTGAGCTTGAAGCAAAGTTTTAGAAACACCTCAGAGGCTCTGTAATCACCGGAGCTGGAGAAGATGAAGCTAGAACGGGCAAAAGGCTACTGAAGGGGATTGAGCAGGCTCTAAAAAGCCTTAGAGCCGGCTCAAAGGCAAAGGAGCCGGCTCTATCTTTGTTTGGAGCCGACTCAATGCTAATGGAGCCGGCTCCAAGTGGAAAATTGAGCAGGCTCAATGTTTAATTTGAGCCTGCTCTCTTTTATTGCGCACATATTTGGTTTTAAGGGGTTGTTTGGCTGTGCAGTGTTTTCTGAAGCCGTTTAAAAGCTACTGTGAGATGTAATTAAATGTTAGGGACTTAAATAAATGTTTAAAACATTTAATACCATAATGGTTTAAGGGTAGGAGCAATGAACAGATCAAATAATGGCTATACATTGCACTGTTTTTGCTAGGTTTATATAACTGGAACTTGGCAAAGTTTTTATATATAATTCAATTATATATAACCCTATATTGTTACTGTGTTATAAGTATGGTAAATTAATTATATTTATCTATACTTAGTTGGATTTAAATTGACATTTAACTTGTTTAATATGTATCAATTTATTGGCTGTTTTGGAGGATTCAGATGCTATGTCTTATTCTAGCTGTTTAAATGATTGGAGCATGATATTTAGGTTCTGTAGTGAGTACCTAATATTGATATATGTATGAATTTATACCAATGCATATACTGGAGGATGGTTGTTGATTATATAGTGTTGTTTTAATAACTATGTTATATGGAGAATTTGTATGTACCGGTATGGGACGGTGACATACTAGGTATGGATTAGTCAAACACTAAATCCTACCTAATTTGGATTAAGGTATGGATTAACCCTATGAGTTAAGTCCATCACCTACTTGTGTCATATCAATCAAATAATTGAATGACTTAATATGGTTTCAGGATGGATTTGCTTTACATTTATCAAACCACTTTTCAGATGGTTGATATTTTGTAATAGGAGGACACGGACTTTATATATTTATTATATGTGCCATGGTATGAGCTTGAGTCTCAGGACCATGGCTAGGGTGCATATATTGCCTAGGATGGATAGCTGGACAGAGGTGTTGTTCCCTGGTAGGTCTAGATACACATGACCACAGTATGTGCGATTTGCATGGTATCTCTATTCAGGCTGAGACAGACCTTTTTGGACTAGTGAGCATCCTATAGTGTGTACTTATACATATATGCACTACTCTAGATATTGTTGAGTCTTTCTAGTATGTATCTACGTATCGGATTCCTGTTTGGATTGTAGTAGATCAGGACTTGCATGTGGGCCTGACCCACCCTTATATTTTTTAGGTACTCGTCAGTTCCAGGGTTAGAGTTTGATCGTGCAGAGCAGATACAGACTTCTATTCTACCGACAACATAGGCCTTCTTTCCAGATATTAGATTTGGATTTTATCTTCAGTTTTCTTCCATACAGTTTGGGATTTTATTAGGGGTCCACTAGAGATCGATTCCCGAGTTGTTAAACTTATGGAGTTTGGATTGTCAAGGTTTAAATATTTATATTTGAGGATTTATTTTAGTTTCTTTCAGCTTAAATTTTATCTCTTTAATCACTTTTGTATTCCGTGTTCGTTTTAAAATATTAATTGTTTGATATCTCTCAGATTTGGGCCTGGGCCTGATCAACCCGTGTCTCGGATCCGAGGGGTATCACACATATCAATCACAAGGAAACCAATTTTCAAATTCTTATTTTCCCAATCAACCATCATATTCCCAAGGAAATGTTAGAAGTCCCGCTTTTGAAGAGAAAGTTTTAACCGGTTTGGGCACTATGGAGGCAAACACATAATTGTTTCATTCTCACTCTCAATCCATTGCTAAGCTAGAAACCCAAGTAGGGCAAATAGCTAGTACTTTAAATGCAAGAGAGAAGGGAAAAATATCTTTGAATGCCCCACAAAAGCAACAATGTGTTGTGGAGATTCATTCCTCATCGGAAGGTCACACAATAGAGCATGTCAATGCGGTGACTACCTTGAGAAGTGGAAAGATTGTGGACAACCAAGTGGGTGTGTCCAATGAAGAGAGTGAACCGGTGCAACCACAAGTTGACACCCGTCCCGTTTCATATCATATTCCTCCTTCATTGTATGTGCATGACCATATAAATGAGAATATGTTGAAAAGTGATTTGAAAAGTGATTTTGAAAAGAAAAATGTTCAAAATGATTTGAAAACTTCTTGTGTTGAAGAGACTTTAAAGAAAAATTTTGAAAAGGTTTTTGAGCCAAAAGCTCCATTTTCGGATGCCTTAAAAGGATCCATTTCAAATGATAAGCAAAAGGCCAAAGTCAATGAAATCATGGACGTGTTTAGGCAAGTGGATGCAATCAAGCAAATTCCGGCTTATACCAATTCTTGAAAGACTTGTGCACCCAAAAGCGGAAGAACAAAAGCCAAGCACTTAGAAAAGTGGTCTTAACCAAGCAAATGAGCTCAATTTTGCAGCATAACACTCTCCCTAAGTTTAAAGACCCCAGTTCACCTACTACTTCATGCATCATTGGTGATCATACCATTAATCGGGCTCTCCTTGACCTAGGAGCTAGTGTTAACCTTCTTCCATACTCGGTATATGTCAAATTAGGCTTAGGAGACTTAAAACCAACGTCGGTAGTTCTACAACTTGCCGATCGATCAATCAAAAAGCCTAGAGGTATCATTGAGGATGTATTGATTAAAATTGATAAATTATTCTTTCCCGTTGATTTCGTTGTCATTGACACGGAACCGGTCCCAAATCCTAAGAGCCAATTCCCGTTATCCTTGGCCGTTCTTTTTGGCAACCGCGAATGCCAACATTAATTGTAGGACGGGGATAATGAAGATCTCTTTTGGCCACATGAAGGTAAAGTTGAATATTTTTAATCCAACCCCCAATTCATTTGACAAGCATGAACAGATTAATATTGTAGATAAATGTCATGACCTTAAAAGTGAAGGAATTGAGCTTTTGTGTGAGACCAAGGTTTCAAAAAGTCCATCTTCAACCTTGAAACAAAAGAAAGTTGTTTCAAAATCCTGTTTTGAAAGGGCGTGGAAGCCCAAATATTGCATTGATCAAGGACCAAAAACATCTTTTGAGCTTAATTCAACAAGTTCCTTAAAGAACCATTTGTTGGGTGGAATTCAAAGCACTTATCACCCCATTGAGGAGGGGATGCACTACAAGATGTTTGATCTGGGATAAAAGAGCCCAACGTCTTGCTAGAGTCTTTAAAGACTAGTAAGACATTTCGTAGGGTGTCAAAACCCTATTCCTCCCTCATTTCTATCTTTAATTTCATTTCTTGCGAAGTCTAGATACTTGTTTTTGGTTCATATGCATTACTAGGAACTGTGATCAGGATTGCATGCACTTTTATGTTGTGATTGAGCATTTTGCATAAGTTCGATCGATCAAACTTTGACCTGCATCCAACACTTAGAAAAAATTTCGACCTGCATCCACCTACATCCATATCACCTCTCTGTCCCATCATTCGAACTTGTTCTCAGATGGATCATTTTTCGATCGATCCAAACTTCAAGTTCGATCGATCTTGAGTTCCCACACTTAAACAAATTTCTGAACCCAAAAACCTGCATATTTTTTCTCTCTGTCAGATCGATCGAACATTTTGTTCAGATAAATCTCTGTTCTTCATCTCACCATCTTTGACTTTGTTTGACTTTTTAATTTTTAAAAAATTCCAAAAATATTTTTATTTCATTTTATTTTATTTTAATTCTTCAAAAATCCAAAAAAAAATTATTTTTAATTTTCAATTTTAATTTTTAATTTCTAATTTCTAATTTCTAATTTTTTAAAAAAAAAAAATTCAATTCGATCGATCTGAGGTCTCAGTTCGATCGATCGAACTGATTTGGGAAAGTTTTTAAAAATGAAACTGAGGGTTTCAAGATCGATTTCAAAGATCGATCCAACCCTCTTCCAAACCCTATCCCTCGTCGCCGCGGCACCCATCTTCCCCATCTCCGGCGAGCTTCACCTCATCCCGAATCACTCCCTCTCCTCTTGGATCTCGGATCTTCATCACTTCTTCACACCTCATCCATTTTCTCTCATTTTTGGTAAGATCCGAATCCCTTTTGTGCTTTCAAGCTTAGATTTGATGTAGTCATGCTTTAAATGTTAGATCCATGCTCTTTTAATGTTGAAAACCTCCATTGATGAAGTTTTGACTCACTTTGTATATATATGTATATATATGTGTATATATATTTTATTAGATTTTGTATTTTCGATTTGATTTTGGGAGTATGGGCTTCGTTAGGTGAATAGGATTATTGATTTGTTATGTTGATGGGCTCACGACCTAGTTCGTGAAGGCCACGTGTCATCCATGTCATAGATCTGTGACTGTCCACGTTCTTCACAGAGTTCGATTGATCGAACATATTTCTCAAATCGATCGAGTGAGATCGATCGAACTTAGTTCCTTAATTTCTCAGATCGATCATGTGAGATCGATCTAACATTTTTTTGTGATCGATCGAACTTCACAGATTTCATATACACATTCCATGCATCTTATCTTGTGTCCATGCTATCTCATTCATGCCCAATGCCTGTGATTTTCCACATTGGATGCATTTTACACTTATACTGCTTAGCATGTTCACATCATATCACTTTTATAGATTCATGTTATTAATTTGTTTTGTTTATCTTACTTGACATACATGATTCTATTTTATGCTTTAAATTCTTTATATCGGCACTGACTTCCTTTGCAAGTTTTCAATTATTTTTCAGGCCATGGCTCGGGTCAAGACCGTAGCTGGCGGACACTATCACCACCGGGGCAGGCACACTTTTGATGACGAGGCTGGTCTATCTCATGTACAGGACCCTATATAGAAGGAGCCAGCTGAGCCCACACTGTCTCCTCATTCTGACAGCAGACTACATTCCGATGATGGCGCATCTCCTTCCTACGGTGATGCTGAGGCTGAGTATATACCATCTCCACCACCACAGCCAGCTCAGCCAGCCCGGGAGTTAGACCAGCCATTACGCAGATACTCACGCCTTCCAGTGGCACATGAGTCAGTCTTTGATACGGATTTCTTTTCCAGATTGGTACTTACCCGATCTGCTTATGATGATATACTCCGGAGGGGCTTTACAGCCATTCTTGCCCCTGTCACATACCCCGTGTAACCGAGGCTAGTACGGCTGTTCTTCCAAAACCTCCGGCCTGCCCCGCATAACACGGCGGAGCTGAGGACCTCTTTTAATGGCCACTTGATTTCTATCACTGTGGACACATTGTCCAGATCATGCCTTTGTCCACATGACTGCCCTCCCGAGCTACAGGAGATATATCCCAGGCTATACAAGCCTTCATATGCAGACATGGCAGTTCTTCTTACAGGTTATTATGCCGATGGCGAGAGCTTCACCACCCGCACCTATTTGCCAGATGACTTGTAGTTCTTTGACTCAGGCTTGTTCCGCAATGTCTTCATGGCCGGCCATAAGATTCAGCGGAGAGGCGACTACTTAATAGCCCTGTACGCTTTCTATACAGGCCATTAGTTATCTATCCCTATGCTCATCTGGAGTGTGATGAGAAAGCTCTACGATGAGCACATCAGCAAGGAGAGGCCCAAAAGAGCTAAGTCTCTCCCATTTGGCCACCTCATCACCTAGATCCTGCTAGACCAGTGCTATCATTTCCATCCTCGGGAACACCCTGAGAGAGGATCCTGTCACTTCCTGAAGAAGGACTGGGATAAGATCTACATTGCTATTATCAAGAGACTACAGGAAGACGCAGCAGAGGCGGCAGAGGAGTTAGAGGCTAAGGAGGCAGCAGCAGCAACAGACCCGACAGTGGACGACATACCAGTCGATCCGGCTGCCGTACATATGGATATTGATTTGGAGCTGCCTGCTAAGGACGCAGAGCAGCACTCTCCAGTTGGGTCACCCATTCACGATGCAGAGCAGGCTCAGGATCATCATTGTTCCAATCCAAGCACACCTGGGGCTCTAGCTCAGACACCCGGCTTTGGAGAGCGACTCCAGACTTTGGAGGATGCTATCGTATCTATCCGCGCTGACACGGTATCTCTCCGAGAGGATGCTATCTCCATCAGAGCTGATATTACTACCCTCCATACGGATGTCATGACCGCATTCTGAGATCTATCCTGAAACATCCGCAGAGCGCGACCTGCCCGTCCTATCTCTTTTTCCTGATTTCTCTATCCCTTTCCTCCTGTTATTTTATATATATCCGTAATACTTGCTACATTTTTGTCACTGTTATACTATTTTTGCAGTCGTGTCTGTCGGCTCTGATACTGGATGTACTACACTTTATTTTTATTTTTATTTATATATGTTTTTTGTATGGATGTCATATTTTCATATTCTTATTGCTATCTGCTTGACTCCATCAGGTACATTCCAGTGACTTCAATGAGAGAGAGTACTGCCCAAAATTTTCAGGACCACCCTTATACCTCTCTCTAATTTTCAGTTGCTATCCCATTTACACTTTCATGTCTACTGTGCACTGTTATTATCCCTTTTGTTATCTAATGAGTTTACCCGAGTGCCAAATTTCAGGACCACAATTAATCCCAAGTTTGGGGGAGCCATGCCACCCACTTTAGATACTTCAGTCCCGGCCATTCTTTGACTTAATTACACCGATATACTCTTTCCTTTTGTTCTCTTTGTACATTGAGGACACTGTGCCATTTAAGTTTGGGGGTAATGATGCTTTGCAGTGTTTGTTTTTAAATTCAAAATTTTGAACATGTCTTGTGTATTTGAGAGATTTTATATGATTGGTCTATATTAGCTATGATTTTGATCTTTTGAGGATTATATTGCTTAGAATTTAAAAATTGCATGACTTGAGAGTTCAATACTCCTTGTATGCCTTGTGGATGCCATTTATGAGTAAATTTTTCAAAAAATTAATATATTGCTTGCATTTGTGGTCCACATCATCCTGATTTTGTGATTGTTTTGAGATTCACTCTAAGATTCTACGCTAGCACAGGCGCACACTAGCCTTCATTTGTGGGGTACATACTTTGTTGATTATTGAATTGGTTATATCCCAATTGAGCTAGTAGTGCATTGAAAACTTTCATTCTTGATAAAGGTAGATAACAACCCCTTTTCACTAAGTAGCCGGGATTCTAGCCTCATCAAGCACTGAACTTCTCGCGCCGAAAGGTGGAGGGCCCAAACTCTAGGTTAATAATTAAACTTGAAAAAAAAAAAAAAAAAAGGAAGAAGTTGCAAAAGCAATAAAAAAGTGAGGACTTCTCCCAAAAGGTGACAAGTGGGAAATAATTAGATGGAGGTTGTCTTGATTTGTAACCTAGTTGATTTGAACTTGTAAGTCCGTAGGGGTGTTTAAACACCTAGTACCCTAAAGCCGTCTGGTTTAGGAGTCATTGACCTAACGCTCGACCTCATGGATCACTAGAAAGCTTAATAAATCAACACATTGCACCATGCTTCCATCTTTGATCCTTAGGATAGTTAAAAAAAAAAAAAAAAATCGAGTGAAAAGAATAAGTGCACCTAGATGAATTAAGCTTTAATAAAAGGTCCACTTTTTGTCTTGATGATCGGTACTAGATTTGTGTGCTAGTTTGAGGGTAAGGATATAATTAATTCTTTAGTTGGCTTAGATAGCAATATATTTGATGCCGGTCCACTCAAAAGGATTCTAGAGTTGTTTTGATTTGCATGATCATTTTCTTGATGTGTGGAGGACCATACTTGCTTGCTTGATGTTGAGATTTTGGGAGATTGCTTAAAAATATTTGAAAAATTGCATACTTGAGGTAGTTTTCTCCCAATGCTTGTTTGCAATATTGGTACCTCTTTTGAAAGAATGAGTTTAATGTTTGTGGGTATCATTCCTGGAAACCCTCACAAGACTTTACTCATCCACTAGGGGTAACCTAGGGGCTTAAAAGGCTTGTTGCATATGCTAAGTGCAATCGTGTTCCCAACGAAAGTGGCGTTATCCATTTATTACTTTCTAGTTCATAGTTGTATAGTTGTTCATTTTATTCCTTTACTTTCTAGTTCATTGCTAGGGACTAGCAATATTTAAGTTTGGGGGTGTGATGAGCACTGAAAAGTGCGTATTTAATCCCCTTAAGCTTAGGTATTCTAGAACCTTTATCTACTTTATTTTACCATTTTGTATTGATTTTGAATTATTTCCATTTTCAGGTACTTATCCCCAAAATAAGATAACTCAGCCAAATAAGAGCATAATTGAAGCAATTCTGGGATGAGTCAAAGAAAGGAGCAAAATAGAGCAAAAGGAAGCAAAGGGTGGAATTTCAGCAACTTCAATCGATCTCAAGAAAAGTTCAATCGATCCAACTTTCATCGATCTCAGCACTTCAAGATAGATCTGAGCCATGTTTGTCCCTGTTCAAAGATCTCAAAAGTTCGATCGATCCAACTTCTTTCTTTGATCGATCGAACATTCTTGTCCTTATCCAAATAATTGAGTGTACCACCCTACCAACCACTTTTGTCCTTTTTCCCAAAAATATCTTCAAAATATCTCAAATTTGTTTTTATCTAAAAAGGCACCGTCATTGAGGATCGATCCAACTTCAGTTCGATAGATCTCATCCATGTTCGATCAATCTAAGTCTAAAGTTCGATCGATCGAACTTCCTCCAGTGCGAAAAGTTAAATTTCCAGCTCACAAAAAGTTGTCCCTTATCCAATCATTGGAGAATATTTGTTGTACGACCCCAGCTCATTTTGGGTGTCATTTGACCTACCTATATAAGGATATGGATTAATTTTAACATAGAGGATCACATTGTATTATCTCATATCATATCATACCTCAGAGAACTCTTATTGAGGAAGCAAAGAAGAGGAGGAGGCTAGAGACACCATTGGAGGCTCTTCATCAACCAAGGAGCAGATTTCTTCCATGGAGCTTGCCCTTGAGGGTTAGAGGATATCATCCATGAGTGGCTAGACATCCTCTTGGGGCTAGAATTAGCCCTAACTATGCTTTCTACTTCTTGATTTATGTATTTTTTAGGGGATTTGTATTATGATTATGTCTTGACACTTTTATATATATAGATCTTATTTATTCAATGATTTATGTGGTTTAATACTTCCAATTGATCATTTCATTCTATCCATATGTCTATGTATGCTAGAATAGAAATTCATGTGTTTGTCTCTATTTCTTGTGTTATCGATGCATGTCCATGTGTGTTGATGCTATAGATCTAGAGATTGTCAAGGCATAGTGCTTAATGTCATGTTCTTGTGGTTTATTTGATGGTTTATACTCATTACTTGATGGATTGTGCCTCTCCCTTAGTTTAATTTCATGTCATTAGTTTAGTTGTAAAGTAGTTGTTAAATGGGAGGACAATCCATGCTTGTTGTTGATATTCCATACTTATGAAAAGCAAGTAACATGTATCTCTAACCTTGTGATGTGTTTGGATTGTGAGCTTAAAGAAAGGATTAATGGCTTAATTTGATATGTTGTGCTATCCACCATGTTGTTTAGACAATATATGCTTAATTTGTCATCCATGCTTATTGAAGCAACCACACACACACACTCTACATTGCAATACATGTTCTTCCCCTCATTAATCATTCATTAAAGGTGTAGAAAAGCTATGCTTAGTGGTGATCTCTAAACTCCAAGATCTCTCTCTCTTTTATTCTCTCTATTGCATTATTGCTTACTTTAGCTTAATTTGCATCTAGTTTAAGTCAACCAACCAACCCCTATTTAGATCACTCGACCTACTAACCCTAATTTTGATTCCCCAACATAATACGACAACTCAATCCCTTGGGATGATCCCTTCTCACTCATACTACATAATATAAGTGTTAAGCGGTTTATAAATTTAAATTATGGTTCCCACTTGACACTAATTTCCAAACTCAAAATATTGTGCATTGTTTTGTGCACCACCCGAAAAGACACCACCAAACTTTTTTGAATTGTTTTTTCTAACCCCTAAGTGTTAATTAATTTATAAATTTTGTCCTTAAATCTATTAAAATTTTAATTGGTCCCCCCTCCTCCCAATATTTTTAACACATAAGTAATAAGGTACTGAGTATGAGTAAGATTATTCTTTGTAACCTAGATCTATTATCTGAGAATTGACTATAGGAGGTTTAGTCATAGTACTTTATGGTCCTATGGTATTCTCCCTAAAATTATGTATATATATTCCGTTTAATATTTTGAATCTAGAGAATGTGTTGGAGGATCGAGAGTAGAACCTATGAATGTATAGCTTCAGAATATTTATTTGATTCTTTGTATGTAGTGGATTGCAGCCTTTTACAGGTTTATTTGTAATTAACTATTATTTGAAATCAACTTTATTCTTTTTGATCTTTTCACATGGGTCAAGCTTTTTCTTGTTTTTTTTCAAGATAGCAGCACCAGAAAATGGTCAGGATTGAATGTAGAGATTGTTTTCTTTCCTTTATATGGGAAAGAAGAAGTGCATTATTTTGAAATTATTACATATAAATAGAGTTAATAATCTATATTTACTATTTAATGTAGTCAAATTTTTAGTTTAAAAAAAATAAAGTTAACCAAAATATTGACGAGGAGAAAAAAAAAAAAGAAATACTGTTCATTTGCATGATATACATTGGATCACAACAAGCATCAACATATATATATATATATATTTGCATGATGTAACACTGAGAACAATTTTTATCGATAAAAACAAAAACTTGAATAACAAAGTACACAAAGAAGATCATATGTGTTGTTTATTCTTTTTTTACATTGCTGCATGTGTTGGCCTAAGGATTTTATCTAAAAGTCAATCTTATATTTTGATGATTACAAACCATTAATGATGTTTAAGTACTAATGTTTTCATTGAGTGATATATAGTTGATCAACATTCAATCCTCAATGATAAGCTAGAAGATCCATTCCAAGCATTCCAAAGCCTTCCAAACATTCAAGCAATGGATTCAAGGAAGCCTCAAAGTTGCAAGAAATCAAAGAAAAACTCGGACTTCAAAGATCACACAAATCATTTCAAAGAAAGAAAGCAAGTCTTCATCAAGCCTAAACGATTATGGTCAAAGAATGAAGAAAATGGGTAGATAGGATGGTGAGTGTTTAGGATTCAATGTCAAAGTATTTGTGAATCCATTTGAAGCTCGTCTCTATAGGACCATGCATATCATACATCATTTATATGCTCCTACATCATTAGCATTAGACTATGAACTTCAATACATATATATTTAACATATGAAATCTTTGCTAAGAATGAGTTAGTTCAAGCTTGCATAAGCTTTGAAAGAACTCACAACTTAAGCTAGAAATGCTAAGACCATGCACATTAA
This sequence comes from Cornus florida, assembly GCF_030987335.1. Classification (NCBI taxonomy): domain Eukaryota; kingdom Viridiplantae; phylum Streptophyta; class Magnoliopsida; order Cornales; family Cornaceae; genus Cornus; species Cornus florida. The sequence goes on along the minus strand of NW_026775577.1, from coordinate 84,377,516 downwards.
TCATAACATTTATTTTGGTCTCTAAAAAGAAAAGGAAAAGGCATTGAATTAATTTTTCATTTTTAAAGCCTTTGTTGCCACAATTTGGTAAATGACTTTAGGACCCAATGCACTTGAAATTTATCATCTTTATATGTCCCTAAACTCTTAGAAACAGGCCTTGAACAAAATTGAATCATTCATCAAAGTCCTAGGTGCTAGAAAGATGGATATCTCAAAAGAAGCAATTTTCAGCCTAGAAAAATTTCAGACCAGCTTGCACTAAAACTGCTATAACTATTTGTGTAGTTGGAATTTTTACACAAGGTTGGTGGCATTGGAAAGCTGACTTCGAGCCCTTTAGTTTAGACTCAAATTTCACCTAAATTGGATTTAAAATGACTGAGATATGAGCTTCACAAAATACCTGATTCTGCTATGCGAAAATTCTGACCAAGTTGCACTTAAACAGCCATAACTTTTTCTATGGTTGGAATTTTTGAGCAAAGCCGGTGGCTTAGATAGTTGACTTCAAAAAAATAAATTTAGACTCAAATTTCACCTCATTTAGAGTTTCATGGACTGAGTTATGTCCATTTGAAGTAATGCACTTTTTTCTATCCAATCCAATTTAGCAGCAGCCTTCATGAAGCAAGAGCAGCCTCTATAAGAAATAGAGCCAGCTCTCTCAAGGCCAATGGAGCAGGCTCAAAGAATAGAGAAGGCTCAATGAAAAACTAGAGAAGGCTCTACAAAATTAGAGAAGGCTTAGGAAAGTAGAAAAGGCTCTACAAAACTAGAGAAGGCTCCATTTTTATTGAGCCGCCTCCATTTTAGAAAAAGAGACTGCTCCACTTTTTTAATGGAGCCGCCTCCATTTGAAATTGAGCCGCCTCCACTTTTGCAAAGAGCCGGCTCCTTTGAGGGTTTTGAATTACAACGGCAATTTTTCTGCATCTAATTCCTCTAACCACTTCTAACAGCTATATTAAGCTACGAATTTCTTTATATATACAGAGGGCTTGTCTGCAAAGAACACATATAATTTTGAGAGACATTATATTACATTGCAAAGAGAGCTTTTGATCTCATCTTCTCTTCATCTCTCTCATTTCACTCTTATTCTATCTTGAGAGATTCCAGTAAAGATTAAAAGGGCTTTTGCTCTTGTTTTAATCTTCATAGAGTTTTTGCTCTATTATACTACTTGAGAGAGCATTCAAGAACATTCATTCAAGTGCATCAAAGAGAGCTTTTGGCTCTACCTTTATACAGAGCTTTTGTTCTAGTTTTACGCACTGATAGAGCCTCTATTCAGACATCAATCTTCATCTCATATACAAGCTTCCATAGCTGAACCAGAGTGAACTTCAGAGAGCATTTAGTGAGCCTTTGCTGAACTTTTGTTCTAGTATTTCATCAGAGCTTTTGTTCTGCATTTTCCTCATCATCTCTCATACATTTCATACTTAGAGTTTGAGCTTCACTTGATTTCATATATACTCTATTGTGAGGTTTGATTTGTATCAGTTCTTGAGAGGATTTCTTGTACTACAAATTCTATCTACAAATCTGCTGTAAGCCTAGGAGGAAGAGTTTCTCTTAGCAAAGAAATTGTAAGGGCTGGTGTGGCTTATGTAAAACTAAGAGAGGTGGTCTCTTAGCAAGGATACTGTAAAGGGTTGGTGTGACCCAAAAGAAAGTCTAGGAGAAGGGTGTTCTCCTGGCAAGAAAGAGAAGCAAGGTCTTGCTTCAATTGAAGGTTTGCTCTCTACCATTAAGAAGAAGCTCTAAGGAATTTGGGAAATCTCAAGAGGGATCTTGAGCCGAGGAGTAGGAGTTTCCAAACCTCGCAAAAATCGCCGTGTTATTGTTTGTAATTTCTTTTTCCTTATCTCTTTTACATTTGTGCTAAATTGATTACTTTCATATCTTGTTTATTGCATAATTGGTTATACTATTTATTAGAAATTGTATTTCTATAATTTGCGAAAATTGGCCATTGACTCTATTCACCCCCCCTCTAGAGTCAATTCTTGGGTAACAATTGGTATCAGAGCCTAAACTCTATTAAAGGACTTAACCGTCTTAGAGTACGATCATGGCCAATAATAGTAGTATCACACACTTAGAAGGTTATCCCATTGATATGCCTCCTTGTTTTGATGGAAATGATTATATTTATTGGAAAATTAGAATGAGGGCCTTCTTAAAAAGTATTGATATTGATTTATAGAAAGTTGTAGAAAATGGTGGTCATATCCCAACCAAAGTTTTTGAAAGAAATAAAATTCCTAAATCGAAAGGGGAATGTGATGAAAATGATCATAGATTAATACAGTGTAATACTTTAGCCATATGCCATCTTTATTGTGCATTAAGCAAAAGTGAGTTTAATAAAATTATCTTTTGTAGAACGGCTAAAGAAATTTGGGACTTGCTTAAATTAACATATGTTGGATCAAGTTATGATAATGATTCAAATATAAATGAACCCTCTAGCATAAATGAGATGCATTTTTGTTTTACTAACATTACTATTCATTTGAATATTATTGGTAGAACTAACTCATCCACCTATAGTGAAGAAAGTGACAAAATGCAAAAGAAGAGTATAGCTCTCTAAGTTTTTAGCAAAGAAGCAAGTAACATCAAAGAGGTGGTCAATCTTTGTCTCATGGCCAATGAAGAGGAGATAAAGTCTAATCATGAATCATTTGATTTAGAAACTTCCTATAATGAATTAGTTGATGAGCATAATGATTTGCATAATGCATTTAAAGAGTTATATGGTGTGCTAGAAACAATGCTTGTGAAATGTGCTTCGTTTAAAAAGGAAAACCATGATCTCTCTCAAAGACATGAAAAAGTTCAAATGGAAAATGACTCTTTGAAAAAGGAAAATCATTATCTTGTACAAGAATTAGAAAAGATTTAAATTAAAAATGAGTCATTGAAAAATGAAATGAAATGTGTAGAGTCGTCATCAATTGATCTTATTTCTGAAAATGAGTCTCTAAAGAAAATCATTCATGATCAAAATGATATTTTAGCAAAGTTTACCAAAAAAAAAAGAGAATTTGAGTACTATACTTGGAAATCAAAGAGATGTCCTTTTTCAAAAATGAGATACAATATAATCCTCACACTAAAGATGTATGCTTGTTAAGAAGAATAAAGCCTTTGTATGATCATTTTGTCAAGAGTGGTACCCAATCCTCTAAATGCAATTATTGTAAAAGATTAGGATATAAGATTCATGATTGTTCATTTAGAAAGAAATTGAGGTCAAAGAAGATTTGGGTTCCAAAAGGAACTTATGTTCCATTGCCTAACTCATATGGACCCAAGAAACTTTGGGTACCAAAAGAAGAATATGCAACCCTTTCTTATAGGGTTACTTGATGGCATCAATCAAAGATTATAAAGGATACATCACTTTGAGAAACATCTTCCAAGCTAATGAAGTTAGTACTATGGATAAATAATTTCGTTCTCATTAATATGCTTTTATATGAAGAATTCAATCATGAAATTCTAAGCATGACGCTCTTGATATGCTACTTGTTCCTAATAGATGTAAAAATGTCTATGTTTTGATATTTTGCATAAAAGTAGTTTGTTTTGGCATATGAGTTATGATCATGCTAACATGAAATGATTCTGTATCTTTCAAATGATCTTTAGATTAACTTGCCCAATCTTTGTGAAAGATTTATTAGAAGATATGCCATCAAATGAAAGCATACATTATCTAATGTAGACCATCAATACTATTTCATGTGAACCTTATCAAATGCATTAAAGTAGCAATGTATAAAAAGTCATCTATATGCTTTTGTGATCTTAAATGTTTTATCTATACTTAATTGTGTCACTTCCATGCATATAGAAAATGAGGGTGTTCAACTTGGGGAACAAATCTCATTGGAAGAGCCATCTCATTAAATTGAAGAATGAGAATGTATATTGCTATCCTAAGGGTTGGAAGTGTGTGGTCTATACAAAGGCTGTTATAGCAAATTGAAAGGGTGAGCCTCAAAGTAAAAAAGAAAACCCTAGAAAAGAAAGCTAAATGAGAGTGTCTCGAAAGGCCATATGAATACATGATTTCCTGAGTTCTTAATCAAGAATGAAAGCTGAATACATTCTCAGAAATCAGTGAGCAAATGTAAAATACATTTAAGTGATGATAGATGCCTAATAAACTGAAAATCTGGTGCAAAAGGTGTCTGGAAGGACTTAAATTTGCTGGAATCACTATCTTAGCTTGAAAAAGGTTTAAACAAGCTCTTATATCATGTTTACATTTGCAGGAGGTGCTCACTTGAATAAAGTTGAGCTGAAGTAAGTTTTTCATATCCTTAACCCTCATTTAAGCTTATTTTTTGGTTCAGCCTCTGATTTATGTAAGGAAGTGTTGATATCTTGCTGTGATTCATCTATCAATCATTCTAGCAAGTGTCTATAGTTGAATAGAGGCTAGTGAAGTTCAGAAGTTACATCAAAACTGACCAACTTAAAGTTTGGCGTAGTAAACCAAAGCTGTTAAGGTTTAAGGCCTGAAAATTTGGGATTCAAACTATGAAAATTGTATACCATGCTTGTCTTGATGTAATTACTGTCTGAGCAAGTGTATTAACATGAAATATGTCTGAGGGCTTCGAATTCAATGCAGTGGTGCAGTGATTTTACAGCTTTGTCCTTGAGTGCAGAGTTTCTACAGAAACTAGTCTATAACTGATTTTGAGGCTGAAATTAAATTGTGAAATGAATTGCTTAACCTCTGACCTTTTGTGAGAAGATGAACCAAGTATGTGAGAGTGTATTTCAGGCCTCAGATCTTATAGAATACCATTTATTCCCTTGATTTAGAGGCATTACAGTGGCTACAAAACTAATTCTGAGCTGAACTGTTTTATTATCGATTATGTGCTGAAGCAAACTGTAGCAGAGCCAGCTCCATTCAGAGTAGAGCCGTTTCATTAAAGAAAAAGAGCCGTCTCTACACAAAGCATAGCCTGCTCCACAAATGGTATCAAACTGCATGCTCTCGGGATCTCAAGATTTTTAAGAAAGAGCCAGCTCCCTTTACGTAAGAGCAAGCTCTACAAAAACAAGAGCCAGCTCCCAACCTTGATACATTTTAGTTGCTCTCGAGATCTCATGCAGGTTTTGGCAAGAGCCGGCTCCATTCACTTAGAGCAGGCTCCAAGGAAAGCTATAAAATCATAGAGCCGGCTCATACACTAAATGATGGTTGTTATATAGGTCTCGGCATTTTCTTTTTCTTTAGGCATTTCAGTTGAAGTCTTCCAGAGACATTAAATTTAAGTGCTCTTTAGTCTTCTCAAACCCATTGGTTTCAAGTTATTAAATTTAAGTGCTCTGTAGGATGTTATATAGAGTCTCGGCATCTCAAGAAGAAAAACAAGAGCAGGCTAAAAAAAATATATATGCTAGAGCCGGCTCTATAAACATGTGAGCCGGCTCCTACATTGATGCCCATCTATATTACTCTCGGCACTTTCACTGTTATACATAAAACTTCACTCCAGAGAGGCATTTTTGACTGGGCAATACTCCATTGTTGATTGGGCATCTTCACAAGTAAGCTCTCTTCATCATAATTCTCTTTAAAGTTCATGTAACTCTTGCCTTTTAAATGATTTTTAGTGATTAATTTCTCACTTATCTCAATCTTTAATCCATCACTACTTGCTTCTAATTTATATATTCAGTCATTTGTTCTTAAAATCTTCACTATTGATCTCATCATTTATTGAATGAGTATATGAATTAAATTGGTATCATGTGGTGATTTGAACACAAATTTTGGGCTTGTTTTGTGAATCTATGCTCTAAATTGTAAGTTTTACTGTGATTCCATTCAAGTTCCATATTAGGTTTCCATTTCAAGGCTGATTTTATCAATTCCACATCCATTGACCTTGTTGCTCAACAATTGTCTTAAGGGGTTTCAAGTATGCATTCTCTTTGCTCTTAAAAACTATGGTTGGATGTGCAAATTAAATTAGTTTTTATTTGCACAAATGCTTGGGATTTTAACTTTTACTTCCATTGAATTTCTATTTTCAGTGTTTCTTGAGCATTCAAAATTTTTATTCTATGGCTTCTTCTTCACATATAAAGAATCCTTCTCATAGCCAAAATAGGAGTACTCAACTTACCCATGATCATAAATCTGGCCCTAGTGATCCCAATCCTCCTCCAGATGGCATCTATGTCAACATTCTTCTTGTGTATTAAAATTTGCTATTTATAAAATGAAATCTTTGTTATTTATATATCTTCATTTGTCCTATATATATATATATTTCATTTTTCTCTATTATTTAATAAAATGGCAAGTAACTGCTTTATCCTCCCACCTTTTTGAGATGACAAAGAGGGAGAAAGATGTGTGATTCATTATGCTTGTTATGCTTGTTATGCTTATGCGTATATTGTTTTTCACTTATTTTAGATGCATATTGAAAGGGGGAGTCTTATACACTTTAATGTCTAAAATATTTGTTGTAAAATCAAGCATGCTATGATATTCAAGATATGCGATGGGGGGAGCATTCTTTCAAATGCAACTCCACTTTGACAATAAACACATCAATGTTTTGTCATCATCAAAAAGGGGGAGATTGTTGGCCTAAGGATTTTATCTAAAGGTCAATCTTATGTTTTGATGATTACAAACCATTAATGATGTTTAAGTATTAATGTTTTCATTGAGTGATATATAGTTGATCAACATTCAATCCTCAATGATGAGCTAGAAGATTCATTCCAAGCTTTCCAAAGCCTTCCAAACATTCAACCAATGGATTCAAGGAAGCCTCAAAGTTGCAAGAAATCAAAGAAAAACTCGGACTTCAAAGATCACACAAATCATTTCAAAGAAAGAAAGCAAGTCTTCATCAAGCCTAAACGACTATGGTCAAAGAATGAAGAAAATGGGTAGATAGGATGGTGAGTGTTTAGGATTCAATGTCAAAGTATTTGTGAATCCATTTGAAGCTCGTCTCTATAGGACCATGCATATCATACATCATTTATATGCTCCTACATCATTAGCATTAGACTATGAACTTCAATACATATATATTTAACATATGAAGTCTTTGCTAAGAATGAGTTAGTTCAAGCTTGCATAAGTTTTGAAAGAACTCACAACTTAAGCTAGAAATGCTAAGACCATGCACATTAATCATAACATTTATTTTGGTCTCTAAAAAGAAAAGGAAAAGGCATTGAATTAATTTTTCATCTTTAAAGCCTTTGTTGCCAAAATTTGGTAAATGACTCTAGGCCACAATGCACTTGAAATTTATCATCTTCATATGTCCCTAGACTATTAGAAATAGGTGCTAGAAAGATGGATATCTCAAAAGAAGCAATTTTCAGCCTAGAAAAATTTCAGACCAGCTTGCACTAAAACTGCTATAACTATTTGTGTAGTTGGAATTTTTACACAAGGCTGGTGGCATTGGAAAGCTGACTTCGAGCCCTTGAGTTTAGACTCAAATTTCACCTAAATTGGATTTAAAATGACTGAGATATGAGCTTCACAAAATACCTGATTCTGCTATGCGAAAATTCTGACCAAGTTGCACTTAAACAGCCATAACTTTTTCTATGGTTGGAATTTTTGAGCAAGGCCGGTGGCTTAGATAGTTGACTTCAAGAAAATAAATTTAGACTCAAATTTCACCTCATTTAGAGTTTCATGGACTGAGTTATGTCCATTTGAAGTCATACACTTTTTTCTATCCAATCCAATTTAGCAGCAGCCTTCATGAAGCAAGAGCAGCCTCTATAAGAAATAGAGCCAGCTCTCTCAAGGCCAATGGAGCAGGCTCAATGAAAAATTAGAGAAGGCTCAAAGAATAGAGAAGGCTCAATGAAAAACTAGAGAAGGCTCTACAAAATTAGAGAAGGCTCAGGAAAGTAGAAAAGGCTCTACAAAACTAGAGAAGGCTCCATTTTTATTGAGGCGCCTCCATTTTAGAAAAAGAGACTGCTCCACTTTTTTAATGGAGCCGCCTCCATTTGAAATTGAGCCGCCTCCACTTTTGCAAAGAGCCGGCTCCTTTGAGGGTTTTGAATTACAACGGCAATTTTTCTGCATCTAATTCCTCTAACCACTTCTAACAGCTATATTAAGCTACGAATTTCTTTATATATACAGAGGGCTTGTCTGCAAAGAACACACACAATTTTGAGAGACATTATATTACATTGCAAAGAGAGCTTTTGATCTCATCTTCTCTTCATCTCTCTCATTTCACTCTTATTCTATCTTGAGAGATTCCAGTAAAGATTAAAAGGGCTTTTGCTCTTGTTTTAATCTTCATAGAGTTTTTGCTCTATTATACTACTTGAGAGAGCATTCAAGAACATTCATTCAAGTGCATCAAAGAGAGCTTTTGGCTCTACCTTTATATAGAGCTTTTGTTCTGGTTTTACTCACTGATAGAGCCTCTGTTCAGACATCAATCTTCATCTCATATACAAGCTTCCATAGCTGAACCAGAGTGAACTTCAGAGAGCATTTAATGAGCCTTTGCTGAACTTTTGTTCTAGTATTTCATCAGAGCTTTTGTTCTGCATTTTCCTCATCATCTCTCATACATTTCATACTTAGAGTTTGAGCTTCACTTGATTTCATATATACTCTATTGTGAGGTTTGATTTGTATCAGTTCTTGAGAGGATTTCTTGTACTACAAATTCTATCTATAAATCTGCGGTAAGCCTAGGAGGAAGAGTTTATCTTAGTAAAGAAATTGTAAGGGCTGGTGTGGCCTATGTAAAACTAAGAGAGGTGGTCTCTTAGCAAGGATACTATAAAGGGTTGGTGTGACCCAAAAGGAAGCCTAGGAGAAGTGTGTTTTCCTAGCAAGAAAGAGAAGCAGGGTCTTGCTTCAATTGAAGGTTTGCTCTCCACCATTAAGAAGAAGCTCTAAGGAATTTGGGAAGTCTCAAGAGGGATCTTGAACCGAGGAGTAGGAGTTTCTGAACCTCGCAAAAATCGCCGTGTTATTGTTTGCAATTTCTTTTTCCTTATCTCTTTTACAGTTGTGCTAAATTGATTACTTTCATATCTTGTTTATTGCATAATTGGTTATACTGTTTATTAGAAATTGTATTTCTATAATTTGCGAAAATTGGCCATTGACTCTATTCACCCCCCCTCTAGAGTCAATTCTTGGGTAACAACATGTTATATAGAGTGTTGAAATAAATGATCTTCTTTGTCACTGAATAAAAGTTAATATCTAAGTCATTGATTATTTTAGGTGATATGGGAATCATAACAGTGACGTCTCTTTTTAGTAATGATTCACGAAATGTTTATAATGTATGACCTATCTTAACTTGTCTTAAATATATATATATATATATGGAGTCATGTATATAACACGAAACATAACGATGATTGAATAACATTTTTTTTTATCCCTTTTCAGAGAAAGTTTCATAGATTGATTTTTTCAGTAAGATTAATTGAATTTCACTATCAAGTATCAACCAATGTGAATGAATTACTAGTCACACATGTTTTGGTTTCATTATATTAGGTTTTCATTAGGATTTCTTAAAGACACGACTTTCAATGATTTTCTTCAACAATAATAAAATTCAATATATATATATATATATATATGAAGATGCAAGAAATTCATTCCCTCTTTCTCTCTCTAGAATTCTTACACTTCAACCAAAAGATCCCCCTCTTTTTTCCATTCCTTCCCTTATTTATAGATATTTACAAGATATTTACAAGATATTTACAAATATTGACGGATTGCTGGATCTGGGCCTGTTCCTCCATAAGTCCTGGTCACCTTTGATGGGCTTATTCGCGTTCGGCCCATATGGCAGTGTCTTTTTATGGGCCGACCCAGCTGTACGGACCGGATGTCGTGCTTGCAAGTCAGATCCGGCCCATGTCGTCCTGGGCCTCCTCAACTGCCCCCATAATTGCCCCTTATTTAATAAGGGGGTAATTATTGATGGCGTCTCATCATGACGTTGACGGCTCGAGAAAACCACGTGGGGGAACGGACGATCAGATCCAGAATCAATGTTCCGGGGCTCGAGGAATTTCTCGCCTTCCCGACGCTTCGGCCCTCGGGCCCCCCTCGCCTTTATAAAGCTCTAGAATACCACTTCACGTCCTTTTACCGTCTCCATCATCAGTCAAATCTTTCTTCTTTCTAGAACAGTGCTAAGCTTTTTCTGGTGAAATCCTTCAAGAGTCATTCTTCCAGCGATCTTGCAGTCCTCTGAGGTTAGTTTTGTTCCTTTTTACTTTCGGCAGGCTTCTATTTACCCCCTTTTAGATCCTTCAAGCACTTCCACCATGGTTGTAGATCTGGATGTTCTTCGTATGAGACTTAGACTTCCTGACAACATCGAAGTTAGGGTTTGCCCTCAGGACGTTAACATTATGACCGGTGCCGGCCTCCTGCCCGGCGAAGTCTTATTCACGAACCTTCAATTGAATGTTGTTAGGTTCCCTCTGCACCCTTTCTTTAGTTATGTCTTCAATAGATTGGGGATATCCCCCCTGCAGGTCAACCCCAACTTCTTTAGAATCATATCCGTTATGCTCCTGTTGATGCGTGACAGAAATCTGGACCTTGACCTCATAGACCTTCTTCTGTGCTATAAGGTCAGTAAGATCCGTACTAACGAACCCTTCTACCACCTCTACCCGTTCGAGAAGATGTCCATATGTACGGACACAATAAAATCTGAAAAGGGTTGGAGGGATAGCATCGTGGGCATTAGTGGGGCTTGGTCTTCGCCGGCCGCAGAGGGTTACCCAATCCCGAGCGCCTTTGGTGTCTGTTCTGTCTCCTCCTATAAGAAATTCAAATCTCATAAACATGATTGCCCCTGCGAAACATGCGTTCCCCGTTTTTGTACTTTCTTATGCCGTTCCTTAGGAATACCTTGTGATGACTTGAGCTACAGTGTTTGCAGGGATAGGAGTAATTACTTGAAGAAATACGTTCTGAAAGATATTCCTTCCTGCTCAGATCTCCTCACTTCAGACAACCTCTTAGCGCTCTCATCACTCGGCTACAACATGAGCAGGCTTCAGATTCCTTCTTTTGGCAGGAAGAAAAATACTCCCCCAGCCACTCCTGCTGCTGGGGCGACCTCCTCTCCAGCATCAGCCTCTTCCTCAGCCACTATCTCTGACACTATCCCGAGCACAGTGGCTATTAACTCTGTTGTCAGCACCCCTGCTGCCAACCAGAGTGCGTCTCCCCAAACTACCACAGCTCCTGCTGCTGCGGGGGGCGTTCGGGACAAAGAACGAGGCAAAAGGCCTCATCCTGACAGTGAAGTCGATCCTGAGGAGGAGCCTCTCATAAGAAGGACCCGGGTCTCCGGGCCGGGTGCTCTCTTGCACCGTGCGATCAGAGCTCCTGCTCCCTCTGGACCTACTGCAGCTGGTGGCTCCGCTTCTGCTTCAGGCCCCCCTTCTATCCCCACCTTACCGCCATGGGCCCCTCGGTACACCCGAACGGATGGGACGTTCGTGAAACCGAACGAGACCATGCTGAAGGATGGCCAGACCGCCATGGCGTACTATAGGAGCATGTGGACTCCGAAAGACCTTAAAGTGGCAAAGGGCCTATCCCAGAAGGATGTGTTCAGTCGCTTTCCCCAATCTGCTATGGAGGTGACTTTTATTTTCCAACTCATGAATTCTCTCATATTATTTGGTCTTGCCTTCGCCCGACCTGACTATTGGCTTAACCGTTCTTAATGTGCACCTATGTAGACATTGTTCGGAATGATGGCTATGCAGAAGCAGGTGGAGATGGGGAACGCCAGGGCTCGTAAGTTTTCTGATAGCCCGGAGGTGGCTAATAAAGAAAACGACCTTCTCGCCATGAAGAATACCGAGGTACTGGCTCGGCTTGAAAAAACTGAACAAGAGAGAGATGTCCTGAAGAAGGAGAATGACTCTCTTCAGGATGAGAAGGATGCCCTCCAGCTTGAAAAGAGCGTCTGGCAGACTGAGCGTGACTCAATCAGAGATGAAAAGGCAGAACTCCAGCGCCTTCTGGCTGATGAACAGTCTGCTCGGATGGCTTTTGAGAAAAGAGCTCTGGACGAGCGTACCGCTCTGATCGATGCGATCAGCAGAGTGAGCGGTGGGATGCTGGCTCTTCATGCTCGGTTCTCAAGGGTCGGTGCTCTTAGATATGCTCAAGGATTCCGGGAAGGTTTCGCCGACCGAGTTCCGGATGAGGGATAGACCAGTTCCACTCCAGATGAGGTCGACAAGGATCTAGGGATCGAACCTCTGGGGGTCTATGTCGACCCAGAACCCACCGAAGCGGAGCGCATATTCGATGAGTGCCAGGACATTGCTTCCTCAAGGATCATCACAGCTCCTCCTACCGCTCTGCCTCTGACCGCTCCTCAATCGTCAACTGTGGTACCTTCCATAGCCACTGCTGACGCTGAGCCCCAGCCGAACGATTCAGTCATTCATCTTGATTCCCCACCTCGTGAAGGTGAGACGGCTGATGGGGCCGAGGAGGCGGGTCGGCACAACCAGGATGCTGTTGGTACTGAGGCGTCTAGCTAGGGCTCCTTTGGACTCTTCCATTCCATATCTTTTTGTAACGATGGACATCTCACTTTTTGTAAACTCAATGCTTAATATCAATGAAATGACAGAACTCTTTTTCCTTTTGTGTTGTGCTCTGTTCGACCTATTTCCAATACATATATATCTTTTCTCTCTTTTCTTTTATATTAGCTTTGCCGTGTGTTTGTTTATGGCAAGTGCCTGGCGCTCGGCTAGAATGCCACTTGCCACTTGGCTTTAAATTTTTAGCAAGTCTCTGGCGTTCGGCTTATGGTGCCAGCTGCCACTTATCTTGCTTAAGTGTCTGGCGCTCGGCTAGAATGCCACTTGCCACTTGGCTTAAAAAATTTTAGCATGTGTCTGGCGTTCGGCTTATGGTGCCAGCTGCCACTTATCTTGCTTAAGTGTCTGGCGCTCGGCTAGAATGCCACTTGCCACTTAGCTTTAAATTTTTAGCAAGTGTCTGGCGTTCGGCTTATAGTGCCAGCTGCCACTTATCTTGCTTAAGTGCCTGGCGCTCGGCTAGAATGCCACTTGCCACTTGGCTTAAAAATTTTTAGCAAGTGTCTGGCGTTCGGCTTATAATGCCAGCTGCCACTTATCTTGCTTAAGTGCCTGGCGCTCGGCTAGAATGCCACTTGCCACTTGGCTTAAAAAATTTTAGCAAGTGTCTGGCGTTCGGCTTATGGTGCCAGCTGCCACTTATCTTGCTTAAGTGCCTAGCGCTCGGCTAGAATGCCACTTGCCACTTGGCTTTAAATTTTTAGCAAGTGTCTGGCGTTCGGCTTATAGTGCCAGCTGCCACTTATCTTGCTTAAGTGCCTGGCACTCGGCTAGAATGCCACTTGCCACTTGGCTTTAAATTTTTAGCAAGTGTCTGGCGTTCGGCTTATAGTGCCAGCTGCCACTTATCTTGCTTAAGTGCCTGGCGCTCGGCTAGAATGCCACTTGCCACTTGGCTTTTCATTTTTTAGTAGGCCGTTGGAAAAGAAAGTTATTTTTTTGTAAATTTCAGTAACTTGCACATTCATACGTATTTGATTGACAACAAACAACATCCAATTAAAGCCGAAACTTAGCTTTTATTGGTAGTACCTCTTCAGAGACGTGGCGTTCTAGGGCTTGCTGACCAACCTTCCCGCCATGGTTTCCAACGTATATGCCCCCTTGCCTATGACTTCTGCAATTCTGTATGGGCCTTCCCAGGGTGGCATCATTTTTTTGACCATCCCCACCTTTCTTTTCAGAACCAGATCGCCAGGGGCAAAATCCCTGTGTTTTACTCTTTTGTTGTGACTATTCGCCAATACTTGCTGATACGATGCTAACCTTATAGCCGCTGTGTCCCTCCTTTCGTCTATCATATCGAGGTTCAATCTTAACATCTTGTCGTTCTGATCTCGACTCCATGCTAAGCTTCTGATAGTGGGGACCAAATGCTCAACCGGTATAACTGCCTCGGTACCATATGCCATTGCAAACGGGCTCTCCCCAGTCGGCCGCCTTGGGGTGGTTCTGTAAGCCCATAGAACGTTCGGGAGTTCATCCAACCACTTCCCTTTATGATCTTCCAGCTTCTTCTTAATGCAGGCGAAAATGGTTCTGTTTGTGATTTCTGCTTGTCCGTTGGCCTGAGGATGACTTACTGCAGCCAACTTCTGGTTGATTCCATACTCCTCCAGCAGCTTTCTTACTTGCCTGCTGTCGAGGTTTGTGCCATTGTCCATGACTATTGATCTGGGAACACCGAAACGGCAGATAATATTGTTCCAAATAAATCGTCTCACATGAGTCTGAGTCACGCTAGGATATGGTTCTGCTTCCACCCATTTAGTGAAGTAATCCGTGGCCAGTAACACATACTTGTTCTGAGCTCTTGCAGTTGGCAGAGGACCGACCACATCCATCCCCCATTGCGCGAAAGGCCATGGCGAGGCCATTACGTGCAATTCCTCAGGTGGTTGGTGGATCAATGGTCCATATCGTTGGCATTTATCGCACCTTCGAGAGAACTCCTCCGCATCTCTTGACATGTTTGGCCAGAAATACCCTTGTGTCATTGCTTTATGCGCTAACGATCGCCCCCCAGAATGATTGCCACACACACCCTCATGAATAGCTCGCAATACCTGCTGCGACTCCGCGGGGGTGACACACTTCAAGTATGGGCCAGAGTAGGACCTTCTGTACAGCTGGTTACGCACGATGGCGTACTTTGCAGCATTCTTTTTGAGTCTCCTAGCTTCATCCCTCTGCATAGGCAAAATGCCATCTCGAATATAGGTAATGATGGGGTCAATCCAACTCGGTTCATACGGTATAACGTTGACTTGCCAAGGGTCAGAGTCCAAGGGTTCTTCGAAAATAGATGGCTGGGTCAGTATTCCTACTGGAATCACCCTCGCCAATGTTTCACCGCAACTCGAAGCACTACATGCTAACCGGTCCGCATCTGCATTCTGTTCCCTCGGCAACTGTATGAATTCAATCTTTGCAAAGTCCTTGGCTTTATGCAGAACGGCAGAACGATATGCCCCCATCGTGTCATCCTTGGTCGCATACTCACCATTTACCTGCCGAACAATCAGCTGCGAGTCACTATACACAGTCAAACTTTTGATCTGTAGCTCTCTGGCCAACTTTAATCCATTTAGCAACGCCTCGTATTCCGCTTCATTATTGGTGGCTCGGAACTCAAGTCTGAGTGCTTGGCTCAAGGAAGTACCCTCTGGGGTTTGCAGTTTGATCCCAATTCCAGCCCCCATCTGGTTAGAGGAGCCATCCACAAAAAGTTTCCAAGAGCCGCATCTAAGGTCTTCTTCCGTATCCTCGGCATCACATTCTAGCAGGAAATCGGCCACCGCTTGCCCTTTAACAGCTGTTCTCGGCTCATACGTTATGTCAAATGAACTCAACTCTATGGCCCACTTTGTCATTCTGCCCGAGAGCTCTGGCTTGTGCATAAGCGTTCTGATTGGAAAAGTTGTTAGAACAGCTATGGGGTGGGATTCGAAATAATGCCTCAACTTTCTTTTTGCATTTACAAGTGCAAGTACCATCCGTTCGGCCTTTGAGTATCTTTTTTCTGCCTCTGTCATTGTTTTGCTTACATAAAATAACGGGTATTGCACCCCTTCCTTGCAACGAATCAGAACGGCACTCGTCGCGACACCAGATACTCCAAGATATAGAAATAACTTTTCTTCCGGATCTGGGGCTGACAAGACTGGTGGATTCTGCATATATTCCTTCAAATGAGTCAATGCTTGTCGTTGCTCATCCCCCCAGACCTGCCTTCCATGGCTCCGAATCGTGTCAAAGAACGGTTTGCAGTGATCTGACAATTTTGAAATAAATCGACTTAATGCAGCTATTCGTCCTGTGAGGGCTTGCACCTCTCTGATCGTCTTTGGCTCGGCATTCTTAATCAAAGCCTCTGCTTGAGCGGGGCTAACTTCGATGCCTCTGCGGTTGACCACGTGTCCCAGAAACTGTCCGGAACTCACACCGAACGAGCACTTGGTTGGATTGAGCCTCATCCCATATCGCTTCAGTACATCAAATACATCTTGCAGATGCTTCAGATGATCATCCTTCTTCCTACTCTTTACCACCATATCATCAATATAGGCTTCCACAATCTTTCCCATTTGATTCTTAAAAATTTTGCTAACAAGTCTTTGATAAGTTGCTCCCGTATTCTTTAGTCCGAAAGGCATAACTTTGTAGCAGTATGTTCCTCGCTCGGTGACAAAAGAAGTTTTTTCTTCATCTGCGGGGTCCATAGGGATCTGATTATAACCTGAATAAGCGTCCAGAAAGGTTAAACGCTCATACCCGGTGGTGGCATCCACCATTTGATCAATCTTAGGCAGCGGGAAGCTGTCCTTCGGACAGGCTTTGTTCAAATTGGTGAAATCAATGCATACTCGCCATTTCCCATTCTTCTTCTGCACGACAACGACGTTGGACAACCAATCAGGGTAGTGCACTTCTCTGATAAATCCCGCATCAAGCAGCCTATCGACTTCTTCCGCTATGATTTGATTACGTTCTGGAGCAAATCTTCGCTGCTTCTGTTTCACTGGTTTGAAATTGGGATTGACATTCAGGGAATGACAGGATACGGAAGGACTAATTCCAGGCATGTCTAGGTGACTCCATGCAAATACGTCGGCATTGTGGGACAAGAAATCCACTAGCTCTTGCTGCTCTTCTCTGGTCAGTCTTATACCTACTCTGGTAGTTCGTTCTGGCCTGGACTGATCGATCTGCACATCCAGAAGGGGCTCCCCGGTCAAGTCGACTGACTCCTCCACCCTGTTCTGCTCGGGCGGAGGTTCCTGTAATTGCTATCTGGGGCTTGCCGAACGGACGGGCGCCTTCCCTTTCCCAGCATGCTTTAGTGTGACGGAATAACACTCTTTGGCTGCGACCTGATCCCCCCGAATGTCTATCACTTTATCTCCATCGGGTCCGAGGCACCTCATGATCTGATGCAGAGTTGAGGGTACACCTTGGACTCTGTGAATCCATCCTCTTCCCATCAGGAGATTATACGAGGGGTGAATTTCTACAACCACAAAAATTTCCATAAGAGCTCGTTCTGCAGCTTGAACTTCCACTTCCACCATCCCGACGGGCTCCACCCTCTTCCCATCGAACCCTAACAAGGGATTTCCAGTGGGCTTGAGCCTTTCTGGTTTAATCTCGAGCCTATCAAATGTGTCCCTCGGCATGACATTCGCACTGCTCCCAGGATCGATCAGAACTCTGCGCACCAAGCAGTCCGCCACTGTTAAACTGACTACCAACGGGTCTTCATGGGGCAGTTGAACACGCTGCAGGTCTGTCCAGTCGAACTTTATCTGCATCGACGGGCTCTGCTGGTGTAGAGTATTCACACTGCTGACCCTTTTCTTCATCTGCGCCTGCCGCAGGCGCGCCCGGAGTAGCTCATCTGACTCTTCACTAGGCTCGGGTCGACCATGGATAGCATTGATTATACGAACTGGTTGTGAATTGTGAGAGCTTTGTTTATGACTCCTTTTTATTTGTTCCACCGGTCGATTCTGCTCTATCGCCGAGCCTTGAACATAACTCGCGAACTCCCCTCTAGCTATCAACATCTCCACCTGCCTCCTCAGGTTCCTGCATTCGTTAGTCTGATGACCGAAATTGGAATGGAAAGCACAATGTTTAGTTTGATCCCTCTGTTCGAGGGGTTGCCTAATTGGCAGTGGTGGATGAAACTTATCTTTGTTCTCCTGATACAGCCTCGCCAGAGTGACCTTCAGCGGAGTAATCAGCTCTTCCTCCCTGGACCTTTTTTCTGCCTTCCAAGAGGTCTGACGTTGCGGCTGAGCCTGCTTCTGCCTGATCTTTGCCTTGGACTTTTCCTCGGTCGACACGAGCGACGCTGTCTGAGCATTAGCTGCCTCCTCTTCTTCTAGGCGCACAAAGCCATCGGCTCTTTCATTGAGTTCATCCATAGTAGTCGGCGTGTTCACTACCAGACTGGTGTGAAACGGAGTTCCACGTGTCATGGCTAACTTGAAGGCTTGAACTGCTGTAGAAGGGTGGCATTCGATCACCATACTCTTAGTGAGATTAAACCTGGTAAGAAAAGCCTGGAGACGTTCATCTTTGTGCTGCCTCATCGTGAATAGGCTCGAGATGTCCTTCGGCGGGCGCTTGTTCCCATAGTACTGGCTTATGAACCGATCGCACAGGTTTCTGAAGCTACCAATGGAGCTCCTAGGCAAGTTTTTGAACCAGCTGAGCGCCGGTCCGGCTAGGCTTGTAGGGAAACATTTGCACATTAAAGAGTCGTTTTCTGTATTCAGGGCCATTTTCAACTGGATATGGTACACATGATCGATCGGATCGGTTGTTCCGTCAAACAGAATAAAGACTGGCATAGCAAACTTCCTTGGATGCGGGGCATTCAAGATCTCGTCGGTGAATGGTGAATCAACCGTCCGAGCTGCGGATCGGAGAGCTTCATTCTCTCTCTGGAGTCCAGCGGTAGCTCTGTGAGTTACGGTTCTGCCCTCCGAACCGCGATGAGTGATAGTAGCCATGGAGGGCCGGTAAGACGGATCGAACGACCGTTCCTCTATGAACTCTCTTTGCCAAGGCGACGCTACTCGACGGCGATCAACCTCTATCACTTCCTCTCGGTCGAACCTTTCCCGATGCGGATCGAAGGTTATGGCTTCATTCCGTCTAATCTGCTCATGTCGCGGATCAACGTGAGTCGATCCTTCGTGATCCTCAACTCGACGAACATTTGGCGGCAAATTGTCCATCATCCTTTCATCACGGTGGTGAGCTGACTGATTGTTCTCGTCCTGTTCGCCTTGACGCGCGATGTTAGATTGAACACCTCCTTCACCGACCGGAAGTGGATGCGAAACCGCAGGTATTTGCCGATGTTGCATTCCAGCTTTCAATTCTGCATTCTCTTTTTTGAGAGCTTCAATCAAGTTCATCAACTCCTCAAGCTTTGTTTGCTGGACAGCCTCCATCGGATTGGAGCTTTCACCTATCATTATTCCTGAACGGAGTAAAGGCATTAATCTCAAGTTCGCGAGTAGATCCGAGCTTCGTGAGTGGGAATTTTTCAGATCTGGTTTCGAATTCTCCGAATTATGCTCACCGTTTACGAGATCTGAATTGTCTGAACTCTAAATCCGTCAGATCCCGCCACAATCGAACAACTCGTTGTTGCGTAGATCTGAAGCCACTTCTGCCAAAGCTTCAAGAATTGTAATTCCTCCAGAGTAGGTCACAATCGCTCAGATCTGGATCCAAATCCCAAAGATCGAGTCTCGATCAACCGAATTGGTCTGAATCCACTCGATATTCCTCATTGATCAACCAAACTTTCATGCGTTTCCCACAGACGGCGCCAATTGAAGATGCAAGAAATTCATTCCCTCTTTCTCTCTCTAGAATTCTTACACTTCAACCAAAAGATCCCCCTCTTCTTTCCATTCCTTCCCTTATTTATAGATATTTACAAGATATTTACAAGATATTTACAAATATTGACGGATTGCTGGATCTGGGCCTGTTCCTCCATAAGTCCTGGTCACCTTTGATGGGCTTATTCGCGTTCGGCCCATATGGCAGTGTCTTTTTATGGGCCGACCCAGCTGTACGGACCGGATGTCGTGCTTGCAAGTCAGATCCGGCCCATGTCATCCTGGGCCTCCTCAATATATATATATATATATAATTCAAAATGAAAAAAGGAGTTGCAGCGTTCCATCTAACTGTAATAAAATATAAAATACAATATAAAATCAAATATTAAAATTAAAGAGAAAAGACTGAAAAGTTGAGAAACTTCTAACCTTTATAATAAAAAGGAAAGCAGTCGTACGTATAACTCTAATGTCTTCCAAAATTTTGACATTTAAAAAATAAATTTTTTTTGAAAAATTTAATGTTTACAAATTTGGAAAAGAAAAACGTAATTTGTATATTTGTAAATAATAATAATAATAATAAATAAATAAATAAATAAATTCGTGAAATCTGCATGACCCACCCAAAATATGGGTTGGGACTGAGCTGAATTGGATCAACCCAACTTACAGTTCTTCGTAAGAAAGAAAAATAAATTGAGTGTAATATAAAATAAATGTGTCTTATATGTGAAATATGAATTGAATATCGATAACCATGTAAGAAAGTTGGGTTGAAAGTAAGTAATATTTGATAACAATGAAAAGACTACAAAAGGCTTGAGTGGCTGCGAGAAGAGATAGGTGAGAGGCTTTATTGTTTCTGTATTATAAAATGGAAGTGTATACTGCAAAATTAAGCTGTAATTAGATCAAATGTAGCAGAAGAAATGATTTTTTATTTTTTTAATATTTAACAGTTGCCTAGATAGTGTAGCTAGATCAGATATAGCATAATTGGGTTTGTTAAATATATATATATATATATATATATATATCAACTTTAAATTGAAATCATATTTTTGTGTTTTGTTTAATTTTGTCCTTACTTGTTGAATTCGGTTTGTCAAAAATCATCGAGCAATGTCAATAAGGAGCTTTCAATTGGATAGTAGAATGTGGACAGAGCTATAAAGTTTGACAATATATGAATCAATAAAAGAGTTAAGTCGTAGAGAAAATAAAAAGTTGGACAAGATATATCAATAAAAATATTAAGTTGTAGACAAAATAAAACATAGTACCCTCGTACCGGCCGGAGCCAGAAATTTAAAATTAGGGATGAAATTGAACTATGTAATAAAAATTTAAAAAAAAAATTATAATCAATTGTAATATATTTTTTAAAAAAAATATTTGTCATAATATATATATCTTAAAAAAATTAAAAAATGAGAAATACAACTTAGACTATATATATATTGATGTTAGAAAGAAAATTATGAAGAAGGAATGTAAAGAAATAAACATTGTTAGAAAATCAATTTTCCTTTATCAATTATCTCAGTTTTTCAATAATATTATTATTGAGTTATAGAGAAAGATATACCTAGATGAAATATTAGAAAAATATAATGAATTTTAACTCAAAATAACAATATTATTATTGAGTTATTAAACAAATAGTTATAAAATTTGTTATTTAGAAATTGATAACTAAAAGTATTAGCATATATGATACTATTATTGTTATTAAGAGTCTTACAATATTTTAATTTATTTTCTTTCCAAATATTCCTAGAACTTGTCAACAAAATTTTTTAAATAATTTTAGATATTTTTCTTGTAAATACCATTTTACAAAAATGTTTGACAAAAAATGCTTCATGCATTTTACCAAACAAACATTAGTTATTTTATTCCTTTTTTTTTTCTCTCTTAAATAAATTTTATAGATATTGGACATTTAAATATAAATAAAATAATAATATGATGTGATAACGCCTATAATAATTATTTATAAAATAAAAAAAAATCGACTATAATAATAATGAGGTTAAATTTTTGTTTTATAATATTTGAGTTTTTAGAAGTAATAGTTAAAAGAGTGCAAGTAGAAAAAAAATTAAACTTCAAGAAGACAAACTAAATTTATTTCCCAACTCTTTATTTTGGATCAATATATGCGTTTTGAAAAAAATTGGTGGCCAGTTGAAATTTTTAATAAATTTAAAAAAAAACAATTTACAAATTAATTAATATTTAGGGACTATTCATAGATTTTTAAAATAAAAAAAATTGTTGTTCAATATATGTGTTAAAAATATTGGGTTGGGGGGAAGCAATTAAAATTTTAGTAGATTTTAAGGGGTTAGAAAAAAAAAATTCAAAAAAGTTTGGGATTGGGAGGATACTAATCATCTCGTGCCATCCTATAAAAAAAAAATAAATAAATAAAAAAATAAAAAAACAAATACAAATAATGAAAGACGAATTTCCATTCTTTTCAAAATAAATAAGTAAACCACCTTTGTTTCAATCCCAAAATAAATTCCTATGTTTCTAAAATGATATGGGTGAAAAAAATCTAATTTTCTAGAAAAGATTACAATTTTGTCTCACAACTTTGAGATTGTGACGGTTTTATGTCTCTCTCTAAAAAAATCCAAACAAATTGTAACCTATAAAATATTAGATGCATTCATGTTATTTTCCATTACATTTCCATGTAAACCTATTC
The DNA here is from genome assembly GCF_030987335.1 of Cornus florida. Taxonomy (NCBI): domain Eukaryota; kingdom Viridiplantae; phylum Streptophyta; class Magnoliopsida; order Cornales; family Cornaceae; genus Cornus; species Cornus florida. The sequence continues at coordinate 84,355,247 of NW_026775577.1, read as the reverse complement.
TTAATATTTATTACTTTTATATTTCAAATTATTCATAAAAATAAAAAAAATAAAAAATAAAAAAAAAAAAAAATTATAATTGTTACTTTTAAACTATTAATTAAAAAATCCAAACAAATTATAACAAAAAAAAAGATGGACATTTTTGACAAATAAAAAATAATATAGTCATTACATATTGAGCATCTGTAGCTTGCATTGATTTTTCATTTTATATTTTATTTTATAAAATAACATTTGTGATTTTTATTATTTTTTCTCTTTTTGCCTTTCTATGCCAATCAAATTTTGAGTTTTTGTATACCACTGTAAAAGCAATGCAAAATATTTGATATGTTCTCTTGATCCAAATGGGTAGAGTCTTAGATATAATAAATAGGACTGCTAAGGGGCTATTTGGCATGTGTTTTGTTTTGTTTTAGGCTTGCTACAGTAACTCCTTTCAAGCCCAAAACATGTTTGGTTGGGCTTGTTGTATTTTAAACAGTAACAAAACAATTTCAAAAATGGGCCCAAAACATGAAACACCATTTTGGTGTTTTTAGTTGTTTTTGTACTGTTTGGGCTACATTATATTGTGGCGGATGAAACAATTTACTCATTTAACTGTAGCGGAGGAAACACATATAAAAGGCAAAATTCGTCATTTTCTAGGGTTTTGGGTGCGGCTTCTATTTGGGCAATTTTGGGCGACTCACAAAATCATCTCAGCATCCCCAATCGCCTCCAACTCTATTCTTCTTCTCAACTCTGAACTTGCCATCTCTATCTCTGCAACTGTAAACTACTGTAGTCCACAAGAATCAGAAGTTCAAAACCCATTTACTTCAATTTATCTATCTGTCTACAAGAATCAAAAGTTCAAACCTTTATCAAAATCCATATCGGCATATCATTTCAGATTGCTCAAAAAATCAAAACCCATATCTTTTAGTTTCCATCGCCCGCTGTTCTAATTCCAGTTCGCCTTTCGCAAACTTCCGCCGCTGCCCGCTGTCTCTCAACTCTCAAAACCCATGTCGGCGTATCATTTAATTTTAGATTGTTTTAATTTTTTTTCTATTTGAAATCAAGGTCTGTAATTCTTGTTTTAATTTTTTTTTTTGACTAAATCAATTAATCTATGGAAATAAATTTTTTTTTGGCTAAATCTGTAACACCCCCACATTTTCCACGCATAAGTTGATCAGGCTTATACACGAAAAACGAGGGATATCAAAAACAATTGGCAATATACAAGCATGGAATACAAAGTGATGGAAATAAAAGAATTTAGATAGGAAAGAAACATTAAATAATACAACATCCATCCATCCTTTATTTAAATACAGTACTCCATTACAACTTGGAAATCCTATATCAAGGATCCCTAAATATAAACCTAAGAGTTCAACGTCAAAAGTAAATAAAAACTGAAACTGAAGTAATACATAAAACTTCTACCCTGAACTGGATCGTAAGAGTAGATGAGTTCGGATGGTGGTCCCTCACTGCTAACCTCAACCTTGGAACGGGTACTGACCGTATCCTGAAATAACAACAATGGTGGGTCAACCCCACGAGCAAGTCCTCTCTACTATGACCCAAATCAGAGAATCAAATAAATTAATCATTTATATCCGGATGAGTACTATATCTGTATACATCCTAAGGGAACCATCCAATGTATAACATGACCTCAACCAGAATAGACGGTGATCACTTAGACTCACACTAGGTGGTTAAGTGTCGCCTTTCCTTACCCGGGAAATCAGCTATTATACATGGTGCATGATACTGACAACACAGACTATAACGAACTACACAGTGATAACACCTCTCAAAGTACTGATGAATATACTGAGCATACAAATTAGGCAACACATGCCAGCAATATTAATAAATATACCGAGTATGTCAATTAGGCAACACATGCCAATAATATTAAACCACATACCCCGACAGCCACACATCTGTCTATCGCAACGAATGCATAAGGTATAAATGAGTCTAAACTTATTAGCCAGCTCACATGGTTCTATATGGCAACTCATCCATATAAATGTGACATAATTAAACAGTCCATTTATTTCCTGAAATGCACACAGCATAATAACCATGATTTGTATATCATTAACAACATAAATAATCCTGCAATGTATAACGGACAATTTATTTGAATTCAAACCATGTAGTCATTTAATTTTAACATTAATGATTTAATACTGTTTAATAAAATAACAACACAATTAATGATTAACAATGTCATTAAATTAACTGCATCCGTTTAATGGTGATCTGTATTGAAAACGATACAATTAATATTTAAAAATATTAATCGGAAATAATAATAACTAACGGTTAATATTTAATGTCCCGTTAAACCCGTAAGTACCAACCATAGGCCCAAAAGTGCAAGTTTAAGGTTCTGGAAATTACAAAACAGGCCCTAGGGGTATTCTGGTAACTTCCAGCAGCTGTAGAGACCCCACACGCGCCCTCACGCGCCTCCCTGAGCCTCCCCAAGCGCAGCCCAACCTTCCCCACTCTCCCACGCGCCTCCACGCGCGCACACGCGCTCCCACGCGCGTCTGGAGCGTTCCACGAGCGCGCACGCGCGCACTAATGGTACCTTGCTGACGCGGCGGCTCCTGATTCGGTGGTTGCATGGACTTGGTGTAGGTGCGCTACACTGGATAATTCTATCTTAGTTCTTCTAATCCAAGGGTCCTGGTTCGCGCGTGCACCATCTTATGGTGTATTGGACTACACCGAATCAATCTGCTGATTAGTTACTCATCTAACGGCCGGATATCCATGCGCACAGTAACTATAATGCGCCGTATCACACCGGATTACTCCGGTCATCTCCCCCACTGCCGGCAACCGGAAAACTCGCCGGAAGGTCGCCGGAAAATGCAGAAAAGCCCCGGAAAATTCCTAAAAATTCTAAAAAAAATCCCAAAGGCCATAATAATTATTTTTAGCTATATTTTGATTACATAGGCCATAAAATAATTGTTGACCACCTTTAATAATTAAAATTCCTTTCTTTAATAAATAAAAAAAAATTAATTTAATAATTTCCTAGCATGATCTCTAAGCTCTATAATTATTTAAATAATCTAAACAATTAATTTATGGATTCAAAGGGGAAAAGTAGATAATAACTTGCCTTATGGATTTAAAATAAATCCGCCGATTGCGCGTAGTCGGGTAAAATCGCCTACACCGGTCCAAGCTTCTTTCTCTCTCTCTTTTCCTTTCACTCCTATAAAATAGCTCTCTGTAATGTTTAAGCTTTCTAACTTAAGTAAGTTGCTTTTAGAGTAAGTTGGCTACTAATATATATATACAAACTTATATAATATATATAATACAAATATCTAATTTATATTAACTTCTCACCCATTTCTCATATCCCTACCTATAACATTTAAGCCAAGCAAGCCAAGTCAAGCAAGATATCCTAAGGTAAATCCTATCCTAAGATTTAATTTTTCATCATTACATTGATTTAATACTAATATTATTATTACTAATATTATTTTTAATAAAACTTTTATTATTATTATTATTATATTATTATTATTATTATTATTATTAAACTAATATAATTATTATTATTGTTATTACAAAATAATACATTATATCATCATAATACTTTATAACACAAATATAATACTTTAATTAACTAATATTGCTTAATTAAACATAATCAACAAATAAAATTAATTATAATAATACATGCACAATTAAATGAATAAATTTACTATTTTAACATACACAATTAATTTACATGCACCATTAAATGAACTTAATATAACAATGTAGCATGCACAATAATAGATAAAAGAATCCACACATAATTGAATTTAAATAAACTAAACTCTTTAATTAATTACGGGGTATTACAAAATCAATTTGAAATCAAGGTCTATAATTCTTGTTTTAATTTTTTTTTTGGCTAAATCAATTTGAAATCAAGGTCTGTCATTCTTGTTTTAATTTGTTTTTTTGGCTAAATCAATTAATCTATGGAAATAAATTTTTTTTAGCTAAATCAATTTAAAATCAAGGTCTGTAATTCTTGTTTTATTTTTTTTTTTTTTTTTGACTAAATCGATTAATCTATTGAAATTTTTTTTTTTGGGGCTAAATCTGTTTTAATTATGATCTTTTTTATATGATTTTTATTTTATTTTATGAATTTTAGTTATAAATATTTGTGAAGATAATGACTGAAACAGATCTCTTGCAAATAACTAGTAAACAGGATAATAAAATGGAAAATAGGTTATTGCAAAAAAAAATTTAGAACTTTTATATGAAAAAATATTGACAATTTTTGAATTATTAAAATGTGCTTTTTAAACATTTTTATAAACAAATTATAAAATTTAATAATATAAATTTATTATTTCATAAAATGTGAAATTGTAATAAGTAGAATGACCAAACATGTTTTGCATATTTTTGTTTTTGACATTTTCATAGCAAAACATAATTTCCAAACGTGTTTCCAAATTTTTTTCAAAACACTCCTACAACAAAAATACTGTTTCTGTTTTAGTCAGAAACAAAACGTCAAAAACAAAGTGCATGCCAAACGGGCCCTAAATATGCATAAGCAATCCTACATAAATATAAATTTTTATTTATATTCATTAAATAATAAAATTATAAAACTTTAATTCATTTATAATTTTTATATTAAAAATTATAATAATTTTTATATCACATATACAACTAAAAAGCCTTCACTCTTAGTTTATGATATAATAAAATATACATATACAAACAATAAATGTTCATGGGTTAATAATTTACTTTTGCTAGTACCACTTACATGTAAAAGTCCAGTACTCAACTAATCCGAAGTCAGGCACTAAGAAATTTTATATTATTTTCAAAATACATTAACAATTATATCAAACAGAAAATAAAACAAACTAATACTAAATTTTTATTTATATTCATTAAATAATAAAATTATAAAACTTTAATTCATTTATAATTTTCATATTAAAAATTATAATAATTTTTATATCACATATACAACTAAAAAGCCTTCACTCTTGGTTTATGATATAATAAAATATACATATACAAACAATAAATGTTCATGGGTTAATAATTTACTTTTGCTAGTACCACTTACATGTAAAAGTCCAGTACTCAACTAATCCGAAGTCAGGCACTAAGAAATTTTATATTATTTTCAAAATACATTAACAATTATATCAAACAGAAAATAAAACAAACTAACACTCAAAGAAAAAAATTTATACTATATTAAATCAATTTACAAAAATAATGTCTTCAAACACCAGGTACACTATTATAATATGATACACTATTATAATATAACAATGAATCCCCAACCATCACATATAACTCAATACATTTCTACTTACACGTCCAAAACCATATGATAATGTAAAATAATTTTCTCTTAATCGTACTGCTAATAATAAAATACAACTTTTAAATTTAAAAATAAAATATACTCAGATATAAAAATCAAATTATATACGGATATTTCTATTACCATTTTCAATTCTTGTAATTATATTATTTTTAAAATTTAGTCTTTTATACTTAATTTTTGCTTCCGCGAGTCCATTAATAACATATGCTCCCACTACCTTAATCGTACAACTTAAAAATAAAATATACCCAGATATAAAAATCAAATTATATACAATATTTCTATTACCATTTTCAATTCTTGTAATTATATTATTTTTAAAATTTAGTCTTTTATACTTGATTCTTGCTTCCGCGAGTCCATCTTTAAAAGTGGGCAAACTCATAGTCACAAGTAAGTAACATATGTTTCCACTCCCACGAGATCCTCCATAAGAAAACCATTAAAAGAGTACAAATCATCCCATTTCAGATACTAAAATCCCAATAAAAATCCAGAAATCAACAAATGAATGAATAGCCCGGAGATGTAGGAAGATAGAAACAATGTAAAAAAATATATATTCACGCAAAAGAAAAAAATCTACACACCATCAATATGCACAAAAGAAAAAATAATCAATATGCACACAAAAAAAAATAAATAAATAAATAAAGAATGCAGAAAGACATTGAAACTGAAACAGTGTAAAAAAATATATATTCAAGAAAAAGAAAGAAATGCATGCACACAAAATAAATAAAATAGAGTAGATAAAACTACAAAAACGAACGGAGTCACCGACAATGTGTGTTTGTGTGTATATGAACACAGAGAAAATACCTAAAATAAAATACAAGTAGAGGTATTTTCAACCATATATAAACTGAACAAACCAAAATATGAGCTAAGACATGATATATGATATAACTGACAAAATTAGATGTATTGATGTTAGCGGCTATTGATCGTGTAATACACTCAATCGTCCTATAGATAGCTGTTCGGATTACTCTATCTCTACTTCAGGTTGACATATCAATAAAAACTTGAATTACAAAGTGTGTGTGTATATATATATATATACACACACACACTCCGTATACAACCCACTTACTGAACAGTCCATTTTTACTTCTTTTTTTTCTAATCTGTTTATGTGATATTGCAGGTGCAAACATAAAATGCATATTGACAAGTAAGAAAATAGTGTTTAATGAAAGAAATTAAATAGTCCCAAATCAAATTGTTTCTGTCACCAACCCACTTCATGTTTAATTGCAAGTTGATAACTACCCAGAGTACAATATTACCATTATCTAACACATTAACAATCAATGCCCATTTAACTGAGAGAGAGATACTTAAATTGTGTGCTTAATAGATACGGATACCCAAAAAAAAAACCAAGAAATTGAATGGAACTCCTACAATAGAATGGTTACACTAAAATTTTAGGTGGTTGTTGACGACTGGGTAGAAGTAGGGTTCGGTAGGCCTCCAATTTTCTGAAGCAATCAATCGAACAAGTTCAAGTTAGATACCAAGAAATGGAAAATCAACCTAAACCAATCTTTGAAGACAAAATCCAAAAAAATAGAAAAAAAAAAAAAAAATCTCACACAAAATAGCGAACAAATCCCAACCGAAAAATGCCTGTAAACACACTACCTAATCCTGAGCTGCTTCTTCAAAATCTCCGGTCAATTGCTTGAGCGTTGTCGGATTTTGTGAAGAGGCTTAATATATAAGGAAATATATATAAGGAAATTTTCTGAAGCGAATGCCCTATAAGGTGTGAGATGAGAGAGAGAAAGAGAGAGAGAGAGACGATGAAGGGTCTTTACTCTTGAGTGAATGAATGAGAGTGAAATATATAGAGGTGTGAGATGATAGGATCGAGGATGTCTACTTTGTTATATACATATATTGGTCTATATATATATATATATACACACACACCGTGGACCATTATACATATATATATCAAAATCTCCTGTCAATTGCTTGAGTGTTGTCGGATTTTGTGAAGAGGCTTAATATATAAGGAAATTTTCTGAAGCAAATGCCCTATAAGGTGTGAGATGAGAGAGAGAGAGACGATGAAGGGTCTTTACTCTTGAGTGAATGAATGGGAGTGAAATATATAGAGGTGTGAGATGATAGGAGCGAGGATGTTTACTTTGTTATATACATATATTGGTATATATATATATACACACACACCATAGACCATTATGCATATATATGCCATTATAAATAAAATTTTGGACAAATTTCAATGACCTCACTCCTAGGTTTGGACTAATTGTAATTAAATCTGAGATTTGTGAGATTTTTATTATTTTGCAATGACCTCCCTTCTTTACAATAAATAATATTTTTTATCAAAATATTTGTTTGAAGTGACTAAAATGCCTATCAATAATGTAAAAAGACGTTATTACCCTTGCAATATAAACAAAAGAAAATAAAAGTTATGTTAAATGAACCAAACTACCCTTAAACCAACTTAGCATGATCTCTCTAGCCCACCTTCACCACTTTCGTATTATCCTTAAACCCATAAACAGATCTATTAAACCTCTCTCTGTCTCTCTCTCACACACACACATACACAGGGGGATGGAAACTGCTCTTGCTCCCAACTCTGAAGATGAAGATGTACTATTCCCGAGAAATAAAGAAAATTTTTGATGGTGGCCCCTTTGACTCTCTCTCCATCTCGCACCGGCTATTTGGTTGTCATAGACAACAATATTCTAGGGTTTCTAGAATATAATTGTCTTCCTTCAATGTAAGATGGGTTGGACCTTGCTTATGCTGGGCTGTGTTGCCCTATGTTTTTGTTCTCTTTTGGGCTTTGGTCTACGTACAGTTTTCTTAGCATCAATATATTACACCTTATCTTCCGAAGAAAAAAATAAAAAATAAATATTACGCGATTCAGCCGCTAAGACCTATACTTATTTTTATAAAATCTGTGCTTTTGATATGCGGTCAATAATGGTATTTTTACCCAAGCCGTGGAGTCCATCTCACTGATTTGGTGTACCTTGTTTATATATATTTATGTATAGAGTTATAATATATTTTTAGTAGTAATAATAAATAAATAAAAGACGTCCCATCAAATATATATATATATATATGTAATCCACACTTACTTGACACGGTCTAAAATTTAACACAAGAACCCTTTGCCCTGTATATAAAATTTGAAATATAATTTTCACGAACACAATTTTCAACATAAATTTAACACAAGAACCCTTTGTCTTTTATATAAAACCTGAAATATAATTTTCACCAATTTTCAACATATATCCACTATAAATATAACTACGATGAATCTCCGAGAGTCTAACAAACTAATGGAGACAGAATTTCAAATTTCTGCAAGTGAATTTGTGTTTTTTAGAAACTTTCAAATTTTTAGCAGCTTTCATGTTTTGATTGGTTTTATTTTATATTTGGTAGTAGCTAACATAAGGTTAGGATTGGGGAGAAAGAAATTCTATATAAAACGTTGTAATTTTTAGGATTCAATTAGTTTTAGTTGAAGAGTTTATTTTTACAGTAAATAAATTTTGTTTTGCAATTCTTTACAATTTTTCCTTTTCTCTTGCAACGTTATTTTTTGTGGCAGACATTATTTATTATTGTTAAGGCACTGTTAACGGCCAAATACACTATTTGTGGCAGACATTTAAAATTTAAAGTAAAAAAAATTAAAAAAATAAAACAAATTTTAAGTTAAAAAAAAAAAAAAAAGGTTTTTTAATTTATTTCTGGTCCAAATATATATATTTGTTTGGACAAACAGTGCCTAAACAATATAATATTTTATTTAATGAATTTGATTTGATTTTTTTTTTATTTTAAATGAGTTCAAAATAACCTATTTTTGGGTTTTTTTTTTTTTTTTAAAAAAAAAAAAAAAAATCATTCTGCCAAAAAGTGCCTTGGCACCGTTCTTGACCGTTTTTTTTTTTTTTTTGAAAAAAAAAACTTCACCAATACGTCGCCCGTTTTGGTCAAGGAAAAAAAAAAAAAAATACCATGATCAGGTTCGAGCTGGCAGTATTCCGTGAGCCAGCTCGCGAATTGCTGTGGGCCCTGTTCAGTTCCGCGAGCTGATGGTGTGACTTTGGGCATTCAAAGCGCCAAAATTGTGCTTTAGCTGGGGGCGGTGCAGATACTCTAAAAACATTCCCCTGACCCTCTGTGCATCACTCACATGCTACTAGGGATGGCAAATTCCCCATCCCTGCCAAGGCCCTGCCCTGCCCCGTTTATAGCAGGGATGGAGATCCTTTTAGCTAAACGGGAATGGGGATGGGGGCAAATTATGAATCTCCGCCAGGGGCGGGAATGGGGTAAACCTGTCCCGATTAAGTGTGAAGTTACTAATATACCCTTACATATAATAATTTATTACTAAATTAGATTTATTATATATATGAAAATAAGAAAAAATGTATTTTTTTTAATAAAAAAAATTATGAGGCTAAGGACGGGGATAAGGGATCAGGGGCAAGGCAGGGGCGGGTATGGCGATGGTGGCGAAATTTCAAGCGAGAATGGGGGCGGGGATGGGGATTGAAAAATTCATGGGGATAGGGGATTAATTTTTTTTCAAAAGTTTCTACCTTTATTTTGATAATTATCTTTTATTTTTATAGTATGTGGTAATGGTAAAATTAAGTATAGAAACTAAAAATAGGGTGAGAGTGGTTTTGTGTTAAAAGGAAAGGTCATAAGTGGGTTTGTAAAATGACCATTAGATTTAATCTAACAGTCTATATAAAAAGTGTGGAATATTTTTCTTACTCCATGAAGAGTAAGAAATCAAGACTATATATATATATATATATAATGAAATAATTGAATAAAAATAAAAGGTAATTTCACTTACAAATTATTATATTAAGAAGTTAAGGAGAATGTGATTTAATTGCCTCCTCAAATTTGCAAATTTGAACAACAACACCTCAACCATGATAAGAGTACCTAGTTGTCATTTAACTTCCAGATTGACCCATTTAAATTATTAAAATACAATATTAATCTTTATAAGTCCTTTTATTTGACCAATGCCATATGCATACAAACAAAGGCGGACCCAAGAATTGTTAATTGGTGGGCCAAACTAGTAATGTAATATTAAAATTTTAAAAAACATAAAATTATTGTAAGAAATTTTTTTGTGCAAGTTTAATGTATACTGTTAAAATGTGTCTATAAATAATATGCAATAAAATTGATCAGAAAAGTTGTCGATTGAATTATTGTTGTTGTCAAGTGTATATATATATATATATATATATATTTCTTTTTAATTCATAACAAATAATATTTATGTATGTGTGTGACTTTATGTGTGCGTAAATATAGTATGTTGTTAAAAGGATTACCATAATAATTAATAATTTTTTTTAACTAAATTTGATCTTTTATAGCATGAGATTTATTGGAATTTGAAGGAGTTAAAAATAATTTCATTATTAAACTATATTTAATATCAGGGAATCATATAGATTTAAAAAAAAAAATTAGAGAGATCAGCTTTAATTTTTATATAGTAAATAACTATTAGTATCTATGATTTAGTACCATAAATAGAGTGTTACAAAAAATTTGAAAGGGCCAACTTTAATTTTTATGTAAAACATTACTATAAATAATTTTAATTTAATATTATAATAAGGCGTTTCAAAAAAATTGTGAGGGCTATGGTTTTTTTTTTTTTTTGTCAAGGGTCATTTTGATCAGATTAAAGTATTTGTAATAAGTTATTATTGTACTTTCATGATTTAAATGGATCAATTCAGAAGTTAAAGAATACTTACGTAATTATCCAATACGTGCCTACGTGTTTTCTTTGCAACCTTCAGTTGGATAAAATCAATGTTTATTTAAAAAAAAAAAAAAAAAAAAAATTTAATATTATCAGATATATCATACAGGCCTAGATTTTTCATAATAATAAAATTAACTTAATTTGTTTTTCTTTTTCCTCACTGCCACGTGCCAAGAAAATAGTTGATGAATGAGTAGAAACCACAAATTGACATGTGACCAATAGGCACTTGTTTCTTGTATATAAAAATTCCTTACAAGCTGATAGTGATAGGTCGCAGTATTATATCTCTTTGGAAATATCTTTTAACAAGAACAAAATCTTCATTAATGGGGCCCAGTAATCACTCGGCACTATGTATTACTACCTGCAGCTATGACAATTGCATTGGGCAGCCCCATTGATGCTTTTAATAAATGAGTCAGTTAATTTGGAGGGAGTGGATGAATCGCAAGCCATTGAGTAAAAAAAAAAAAAAAAGTCGCGACTGTGAGGCATAGTGGGTTAAAAAACTTAATTATAGAAATTATAATTAATGTTTCTTTATTATTTTTTTGTAATTATAAAAGTTTAATTTTAAGATTAAATTATCCTTTTGATTATTATTATTATTTTTTATACTTAATAACCTTCCTTTTTTCTTTTGTTACATATATTTAAATTTTTTATTTATTTTTTACTAAATTTTATGTAATTTAATTGAAATACCAATATGAGATTGAGTTTTAATTACAACAATATTATAAAACTAAAATTTGATTTTTGGTTAATATATGAAATCAGAAAAGTCCCCCATTTCTATTTAGGTTTTGCACTAAACATTCTTTTTTTATTTTTTTGTCAAAAAACTTTTGTCTGAGGGGGTGATTTAACATACGAAAAATTAATTGAGTAAGATCTGAAATAAATATTGATTAAAGTGCCCACTAGGCATATTTGAACATATACTTTGTCTCTGATTTTTTATTTTTTATTAAATCAGCTCAAACATGTAAAACCACACCTCATGATCGAGATCCTCACCCTCGTTTCAAACCTCACGCCCCACTCTCGCTTCAAACCTCACTATGGAGATTAATACTTTCATTCATAGTATACAACTTTATTAGAATGTAAATTTCTTAAAGCTTTATTCAAAGTCCAGATCTATTGAGATTTTTAAAGTGGTGGTAGTCCTGTGGTCCCTGTGGTGATTCAAAGCTTTATTCAAAGTGTTACCTTCTGAAATTAAAGCTTATGTTGCTGAATAAATACAATTCATCTTAAAAGTGTTAGTGATGTGCTGATACATATATACTTGTGATGATGAAATCTCTAGTAGTATTAGGCACTAAACCCGAGAACCCTGATCAAATTATCGTCCCTAAAATAACAGTGTGGGTAGACAATTAAAAGTTTGTAGAACAAACAAATAGAGTAGTGTATAATAAGTATAATCATAAATTCAAGTGAAAGTAATGAAAAGAAGTCGAGTCTTCTTTGCACTTGTAGACTAAATAGCTTCTTTAGACTAAATTTGGGGAGACTAAATAGCTTCTGTTGCACTTGTAGTCTCGAGCCGTGTAAAAAGCATAAACAGATACATTTCAACAGTATTGATGAGTATGTTAGGTAAAGCTTCTTTATAAAAGTAAAAATTAATTTTTTGATTTAGAGACGGGGGTGTAAAAGTAAATTTTTTGATAGGACTAGTGGTCTTGCCCTTGAAATTGTACTATAGTGTTGGACTAACTTCTTAGGTACATAGTTGGAGGGAAGAGATTTTGGACTTTAAAGCAAGATTTGTATTAGTCTTTTAGTCCATCATCAGATAAATTGTAAAGTGGTAAATTCTTTGCAAAATTTTATCACAAAGGTCACTTCATTACGTACCATTAATATTGTTACCATCCTATATTAATGAGCAGAAATATAAAAATTGATAAGAAATACATATATCTTGTGTGTATATATTCAATGCGGGTGTATAAATGTGCATAAAAGACAAAATATGGTTAATATAAAATATATCTTTACGTGGGTACTTAAACAGATATTCTTTTTGTTTCATAATTTTCGAAACTGACATTTACAATGAAACAAAAAGAATATTACTTTGCCCATTTTAAACGTTGCTTTCAAAAAATGTGGCTTCGGCGTAAATCATATTTTCCGAAAGTATGAATTTGGAGCCTTTTTTGTCCTGCGTTGTGTCATTGTGCACCTGTCTATATATGTAGTATGTTCTCTGACGCAATTCAAACTATTGCAGGATCCAATCAAATTGATTGTTTGTATTATGAAGAAGGAATCCAATGTTAAAAGAGCAACCCAGCGCATAACAAATGAATTTGATTAACCTGAAGTGTTTGAGATCCACAAACCCTCATTGCAAAGTTGACGTCATATTGAACGCAAACATGATTGACAACTCACTGCAAAGTTTACGTCACACTGAACGCAAACATAATTGACAACTCACTACAAAGTTGACATCACACTGAACCCAAACGTCGTAAAGAAATTATTTAGTTCAGTTTGTGAACTTGTTTGTGACTAAATTGTTGGAAAACCTTTTTTATTATTAAAATATTAATTTAAAAAATTAAATTTGTAATTTATTTGCCTCTGGATGTTGATGCTTTTAATAAATGAGTCATTTAATTTGGAGGGAGTGGGTGAATCGCAACCCATCGAGGAGAAGGAAAAAAAAAAATTGTTGCAGAAAAGATCAGAAACGACCATTGATGCTGCCATCCCAACAAAGAATAATCTAACACCGACCATTGCTGATTTGGTGGGACCCAATGAAAAGATTATATAGATGGTAGTAGAGCTCAGTAGATTCGATTCCATCACGCAATTGAGTTCGAATTCTACTACCGATAATAATACCATCCAGATATCAGATGATCTTATCCGTCATCAAAATAGTACTATTTGTCTTTAGTTTTTTCTTATATGATGATCTCAGAGACAGAGAGAGTTGCAGGTGTAAGGCGATGGGACGTAACACTTCACCACTTTCGCATTTTTTCATCTTTTTATGTGATTGCGTGTCCTTTTTCTAAGTTTATTATTATTAAATAAATAAATTCAAAATACAATGTCATGTGTTTTTAAGAGAGGGAGACCTAAAGTCAAAAAGTTACAACCCATCATGGGCAGCCGTAGATTGTCCAACATCTAGCTGAGGTGGTAAGGAGCTTCACGGGATACTTACATGATTAATTAGTGTGACAAACATATAAAATATAAATATATATATATAATGTGGAGAGATATGTATTATAGATGAGAGAGAGCTACAAACACACAACTAACACACAACTAGAAGAGACAGTCTATGGTCAAAGAGTCAATACATTGATGGTCATGATTATGCCTGCCTGGTTTTACTCATCTTTCTCCGTTTTCTTTAATTTTGTTCTTACTATATATATATATATATATATATATATCAACTTTAAATTCAAATCCTATTTATGTGTTTTCTTTAATTTTGTCTGTTAAATTGAGTTTGTCAAAAATCATCTAAGAATGTCAATAAAAAACTTTCAATTGGATAATAAAATATAAACTGAACTATAAAATTTTACAAGATGGATCAATAAAAAAAAGTTAGGTTGTAAACAATAGAATAGTAACAAAAGGAAAAGGCTGGTGTCAGTGATTCGTCTCGTCAACATATCAAGTACATTTTCAGATCATACAGTGGATTATAGACACAACTATATTGAAGCGATTACAACTTTGTCACACAACTTTCATTTTAACCAACACACTGAATTTTTTTTTAAAAAAAGAAAGAAAGAAATTCATTTAAATCTAACAATAGAACCCAATAAAAAAAGTTTAGAATGACAGTATAATCTCCCTCTTATAATTAATTTACATTCGAATAAATTATGAAAGATGTTGAATATAAGATTAAATTTTCTCTCTTATTTTCACACCAAATTGAGATTATTAATCGCAGCTTGGGTGACCTACTTCATTGTCTTATTGGTGACCATATTAGTAGCTGGAACCAAATTCTTTCTTTGGCTGAATATGCGTACAACAGTTCTGTAACACAAATCCATAGGACACAGCCCCTTTGAAATTGTGACGGGTTTAATGTCCTCAAAAATCAATTGACTTAATGTCTTTACCTAATAGTGACACGCCGTAGTGTTGAAACTGATACCTTTAATAAGCATATCAGAAATATTCATGCGAAAAACAGATTACAATGAATAATGAAACATACGGAACACAAGTTAATTTGTTGTGGCAATAAGATATGTGCACACATCATCATGATAATTATCCATCTCATGGTTTAAATTTGATCTTGGGGGTGGTTTAGAGCTGCATGTCTTATTAGCCAGATGAATCCAACTGAAGTTGTTGCAAATGAAGTCACCTTGAATTCAATATCCCTACTGTCATTTTTTATATGTGTACTTTATATCCGTTTTAAAAATTTTCATTAAAATAATATTATTGTTAATTTGTTGTCCAACTAATCTTGCGTTATCCACTGTGGCTTCCCCCATCTCAATTACTTCATTCGATTGCCGTTGTGCTCTGGCATTCAAATTCTCAAATAAAATATATGTCTTCATATTGGCTATGTTGTTCTCCGTTTTGTCTGTCAAAAGACACAAGGAAACAATTAAAAGAGTGCAAATCATCCCATTTCATATACTAAACCCCAATAAAAATTCAGAAACATGTAAAGTCTAGGTTCTTTGCAAATCAGCAAATGAATTAATAAATAGAAACAAATTCTGAAATTAGAAAATTGATTATATAAATTGAACAAAAATGCTAAAATTGTTTTGATTTGCATGATATCTTCCTTGATGTGTGGAGTGGAGTACCATATTTGCTTGCTTGTTGAAATTTTAAGAGATTGCTTAGAAATGATTGAAAAATGGCAAGGTAATTTTCTTGCAATGCTTGTTTTAAATGTTAGTACCTCTTAAGTGAGAAAGAGCTTGATGGTTGTGAGTATCATTTCTTGAAACCCTCACGAGACTTTACTCGTCCACTAAAAAGTAAACTTTACTCGTCCACTAAGGATAACCTAAGAATTTAAAAGACTTGTTGTATATGCTAAATGCAGCCACATTCCGTACAAAAGAGCCACTATCTTTTTATTGCTTTCTAATTCATAATTGCATAGATGTTCATTTTTTTTTTGTTTTCTTGCCTACAGAGTTCGTGCCTTCATAGGAGCAAGCGTTCTTCCACTTCATATCTCTAACTCACATCCGACCCTGAAAAAACAGAAAGATAAAGATCTTACAATAGTTCCGAGGGTGATGTTTCGCTATATTCTTCTTCTCTTGCAAAAGGAAATTATGTTAATTGCAAAAGGAAATTACACAAAAAAAGATAAAAGCTCTCACAATACACAAGTATCAACGTATCAATTGCAAAAGGAAATTATGTTCTTAGGTCCCTCGTTTAGAAACTAAAGGAGCATGGGTCATATATTCTGCGGAACCCGTTAGCCAAAAAATTAAAATTCTATAGAAATTCTTCCTTAGTTATACATAATTTAAACCCATTGAATATGCCCAAAAACTCATCCACACCTCTCCTGGAAGAACAACAATCAAGAATACCAATCAAGAATCAAAACTCAACTCAAATAACCTATGCAACAGATTAGGACTTAATCTTTGATACTTAAGGTAAACCAATCAAGAATCAAAACTCATTTTTCTTCAACCAAAGTTCAACTAATTGTTACCACTTTATCATAAATGCCCACCATCATCTTTCATTCAATCTCTCTACCAGTATGAGATGTAATACATACATCCATGTAGGCAAACAAATAAAATTCAATGAACTGTTTTCATGCTTGTTAATTTTCCACAATTCATGACCACAATCACCATCATTTAATCACCCCATCAGTATTACATGTCTTAAACATACATATATAAACAAATGAAACCCCATAGTTTATCCGCCAACCTACATAGTTCAGAACTTCAGGGATATTTCAAATTAAAGGAATAAATGGTTTCACATCCAAAAGCCCATGAAAAAATCTTGTCCTAAACGACCATGTACCAATGTCAAAGACCACAAAACAAAATTTCCAAGCAAATTGATAACAGCAATATGTCAAGTCAATTGTAATATGAAATATTTCCCATGATACTAAGCAGTAGTGAAACAAATAATAATACAGTTATGGTAGTCAAGGTCAGATTATCAAGCCACAACAACAAATCTAAAGTAAATAAAGTAAGAAGTCGCAATCAAAAGATATTCCACAGGCAATATTTCAGAGTAGGATAAGAAAGATAGAACTACAAACTCATGATTACTTGTAAGAGCAAATTGAATAAAAGTAAAACGTTAAGCAGGGATGGAGATGAGGCCTTTAAAACTGTTTTACAGTTACACAATATGATTTTACCAACACCTAAATTCAGAATAGCACACCATAAAAACATCATTTATTATGGGATAGAAACAGTCGGAAGAACCCCAAGTCATAATGTATGACCACATTTGATCTTTCACTCCATCTAAACAACCAAGCTAGATATTATATTTTATGTAACTATAAGAAAAAAGTTAAATTCACCAAACAATAATTAAGCTGTTCCTTCAATTACATCACAAAATATTTTCAAAATATAAAGGACCACAATAGAAAAGAGGGACAAAGAAGGGGGGGAAGAAGAGAGAGATCTAATAAATTTTAGATTTCAAAAAAAAAAAATCTCATTAAAGACTAATTAGGCTAATTAATCAATTTTAATCAAGCATTTTAATAAATATAACACCATGAGCAAAAAAATGGAACATTTATGGGAACTGTACAATTCCAAAGTTCCAACATATTAAGAAAACCAACAATAACCTAAGATCCAGCAAAATTAATCATAGCAATTGCAAACTACTACTATTATTAATAATGATTATTATATTATCAAGTTGTTGTTGCATGACAATGCGCCCTATGCAAGAACCGCAAATTGCTAACCAAATATTTATGATGTCACCTTGGGGTTGGGTATGTAAACTTCTTATTATCATTAAACTCTAATTAGTGTCATATCCCATGATAAACCACATGCGGTTGTTCCTTCCCTATTTCTTTTGCCAACATTCTATCTAAACCTACCTTTTTCTTTTATTACCTTCAACTTGAACTAAATCAAATCTCCCTGCTGGTTCAGTCAATAAATCTTCCCTCAAGTGGAAAACAATCTAACCTTCAATAACAGGGCAACACTGTTTCAGACAATTAATCAATGCTACAGGAGCTCTCCAATTAATCAATCATTAATTCAATATTTTATGTATTGTCAAATGCTTTCACTCCACCTAAAGACGTCCCTTCCTTAATATGCCCAACAAACTCATCCACACCTCCCCTGGGCGAACAACCGAGAAAAATGCATTTCCCCCTCCCCAACCCAACGTGGCTATTGACCAGATTTGTCTATCAACCTGACCAACTTGGGTAACCAATGCATAAGATTAGGATATAATCTTAATACTTCAGGTAAACATATCAAGAATCAAAACCGCATTCTTTGCTCAACCAACAGTTCCGCTGCTTGTTAACTGTCCACCATGATCTTCATTCAATCACACTCTACTGATGTTACACGTATTACGTACATCCATGCAGGCAAGCAAATAAATCTTGTATTTCATTCAATGAAATGTTTTCCGCTTGTCAATTTCCAAAATGCATATCTGCAATCACCATCATTGAATCACCCAATCAGTAATCAGTAATCAGTATTACATGTCTTAAGCATGTATACGTATATACACACACAGGTACGCAAATGAAACCATTTGATCACCCAATCAGAAATCAGTATTACATGCCTTAAGCATGTATACATATATATATATATACACACAGGTAGGCAAATGAAACCTCATAGTTGATCCGCTATCCTACATAGTCAGGGATATTTCAAATTAAAGGAATAAATGGGTCCACATCCAAAAACCCATGAAAAAATCTTGTCCTGAACCACCATGTTACCAATGTCAAAGACAACAAAACAAAATTTCCAGATCAAGCAATTGATAACAGCAATATGTCAAAGCCAATTGTAATATGAAATATTTCCCATGATACTGAGTAAACAGCAGTGAAACAAATACTGCAATTATAGTAGTCAAGATCAGATTATCAAGCCACAACAACAAATCTAAAGTCATTAAAATAAGTCAAACTCATAATTACTTAAAGTTACCAACCAGACTCCTACAAACACAAATGCAACAATTAACCTAGCGTTCCTGTCTCTAGGGATCATCAACCAAAAACCACCATAAATTACCTGATCAGAAATCTAATGCTCTGCTGATTTAAGCGCTGCCAGCGCAAGTTTGGTCTGCTCACGAACCAACTCTACCCTCTTCAAGTTTGGTCTGCTTGTTAGCACTTCATCACATGTCCACCATGATTGCGAGTGGTACATATAAAACTCACAACAAATATATACCCGATGTAGAATTCAGATTAAATTTAATATTCTTATTACCATTTTCAATACATGTAACAACAAATATATAACTCGTATTGAAAATGGTAATAGAAATATTGGATTTAAATCACTCTGTAGCGCTCTAAACTCTGCTTCTGCTGCCAATAGGCCCTGAATGAGATTGCCATTCAATGTTTCAAATGAAATATAAGTTTCAACATTGGAAATGACTTTGATTCTCCATTTTTCCTGTCAAAAGTCACATTAGCAAATCATTAAAAGAGTGCAAATCATCCCATTTCATATACTAAAACCCCAATAAAAATTCAAAAACATGTAAAAAAACTATGTTCTTCGCAAATCAGCAAATGAATTAATTAAAAAAAAAAAAATCTGAAACAGAAAATTGATTATATAAACTAAACAAGCAATATGAACTTCAGATGCAACTATTTCAACCATATATAAACTGAACAAGCAATATGAAAAAAGACATGATAGAACTGAAAAAATTAAGTGTACTGATGTTAGCAGCTATTGATCCTGTAATACACTCAATCTTCCGATAGACAGCTGCTCAGGTTTTGACATGTCAACAAAAGTTGAATTACAAAGTACATATATATATATATATAGTCCGGTTGATTTTGATTTTCGATCATAAAATTAAGTTACTGCATACACCAACCCACTTACTGAGCAGTTTATTTTAACCTTTTTTTTTTTTTTTTTTTGACAAGTGACAGAAAATTGTGTTTAATGAAAGAAATTAAATACTCCTAACTCTAATTGTTTCTGTCACCAACCCACTTCATGTTTGTTTGCAAGTTCATAACTACTCAAATTTTCTGAAGCAACCAATGGAAGAAGTTCCAAGTTAGATACCAAGAAATGGAAAATCGACCTAAACCAATCTTTGAACACAAAATCCAACAAAACAAAAAAAAAAACACACACAACCGAAGAATGCTTGTAAACACACTACCACTAGCATGGACCATTTTAGGGTGGTTTCAGAGGACTTACACAAAATCTAATCCTGAGCTTCTTCTTCAAAATCTCCGGTCAGTATTGTGGGATTTTTGGTTACTGGTGTGGTGAAAAATATTGCCTCGTCGTTTCCCATTTTGCTTGTTCTGGTTCTGAAGGATGCGTTGTATATATAGAGTATGGAGGGGGAGACTGGAGGGAGAGAGGTCGAGAGAGAGTGTGGATTGGAATCCAAAGGGTGCCATCAGGTTGCAATTGATCGTGAATTGTACGATAAAACCATCCAAATCTCTAATGATCCTAGCCGTTCATCAAACTATAAGTACTATTTGCCTTTATTTTTTCTGATGTGACGATATCACAGAATTTATCACTCTTAGTTGGGAAATGTAAGTGGGAGAAATGGGTCCGGTTAGTGCACTTATGGTATAATCACGTTTGGTGATGGCGATGAAAAGCAAGTAATGATAGACCTAACGTGTCACACCCCAAATTTTTAACGCAAAGATTCTTTGTCTTTTATGTAAAATCATGTATAACTTTCATCAATTCTTCACGTGCATTCATTATAGAATATAACTATAATGAATCTGAATCATCTAATTTATTAAACAGAGTGTTTGACAAACATATATCAAATTGATAAAGAGAGATAAAATTTCCTCTAACGTAACAAAATATCTATGACTACTTAATTAACTCGATAAAATTTTATAAAATATTAACTTTATTATAATAATCATAATAAATAAAAACCGAGATAAAATAAATTAATGTGCAACGAGTTAAAATCTGTTCCCGTCATGTGTCTTCATCGCGTTCCTATTCTACGAACACCTGAAATGTAATAATGGGATGAACTCACAAGCTCAGTAAGAAATGCTAAACACAATTATCGTTCAACAAGCTAATATTACCTTATATTCCCATATATATAAGCTACTCAATAAATGTATTAATTAAATATGCATATCCAGTTAATTATGAACTCTACAATAACCATCATTTATTTTTAATAAATTCACATATCTCACATGAGCCCCGAGCTCCCATCCAATAAAGTGGTGTGACTCGTATAGTCTCTGACTACTGAAAACACACGTGTGGCTGGATTGTACGTCTACTCCCCAGATGATCCCTGATCACGTCCGCACAATAAGGGCTCATTAAACCCATGGCCATAATAAAAGGGTAATGCACTCCCAATTAGGCAGGTTCCTGACCATACCTAAAAGTCATCATAGGGTCAGTCCCTGACTACCCGACTAATCCAAACTCATCCATTAATTATTAAATATGGTGAATTATGAAAGACATTATTAATTAATAATTCAAATTAATTACTATAGCACCAAAATACATATTTAATTCAAAAACAGAACTCTAATGACCCAATCACTGAGAGTACAAAAATTCCAGACATAGCCTAATATTAAATATGACTCCCTGCGAAATTCAGAATCTAACTCTTAATATCCTTTTCGTACTCTCTGTTTTAGTGCTGAAAATAATACTTTTTCGGGTTTTAATTTCGTAAAACTATCCAACAGTCATATAACAATCTGTATTTCAGCACAACTAAGTTCAGTGCACTTAAAACTAATATCCTAGAATTCTTTCTCAATTATTGGGATAACAATACTATTTTTTCTAATTTTTTTTAGTTTAAAAATCAATTAAAAAAATAATCATTAAATCAAAAGAATATGATCTTATATTGCACACGGAACCCAATCCGTTTCCAATGTCCGGTATGAAACCCAGGTCATTCACTAAACAAATTATGAACAAAAAAACAATATTAACATGCAATCTAACCCATCATAGATGTGTAGTCAAATCATTTTAAACAAGTAAACATATGTATAACATATGCCATTGTTGTACACATTACCCAACACCTCCACTTGATTAACACGAATCAATGTAACCTCTGAAAAAAATCCATTATGTATATATATCATAACAGATGGATAAGGTTCTTAGAATTAATTTTCGCAAGTTCATATATAAACACACATATATATATGAATCACAACCAATAACAACAATGAATTAGATTAATATTAAATCATATATAATCCAAAGAGTCCTAAATCTAATTATTAATTATATAACCACATACTGAGTCACTTATGTACCTTCATACATTCAACTTAATTACTGCAATACAGTATTGCTAACAAAAAATTCTATAATCATATATATACCATCCTATCAGGAAATAAAATAACTAAAGGAATACATGTTTTAAAATTGATGTTTTCAAACAATACCCATTTGTCAATCTAAGATTATTTATCGTTAAAATGATCTCTAGTAATTCAACAGAGGATGCTAAAATAATATACATAAATTAAGATTCAACATTGACAAATCTAAACTAAATTTATTTTCAATAAATTCATATGATATAAAACCTTAAATAATATGCCTATCAAGTCACAAATATACTATAAGATTACAAAACAAGATTAACTTGTCTGGATATAATTAATTCTTCTTTTCTATGCGAATGCTCGATTATCGTTCCTTCCCTCAGCTACTGCAGAAAGACACGACGTCGGATCACTCTCTCTGGGTCTCCGTCCTATCACGCTAAGAGTTATAGAGATATAGGGAGTCAGGTGAGATAATATAGCGATTTAATTTTTTTTAAAATTTAAATTAGTTAACCAACTCTATCACAATATCCTGTTTAAATTCAAACAGAGATAACAATTAAATTAAATTAAATTAATAAATATATATATATATGATATATATATATTTTTTACACGGGTCTTACATAACACTTCACCATTTTTTTCATCTTTTTAAGTGATTGTGTGCCTTTTCTCTAAGTTGTTTATTATTATTATGGTGTATTATTAAATAAATAAATTTAAAATACAAAGTCTTTTTTTTTTTTTTAGCACAGGGATACCTTAAGTCAAAAAGTTACCAACCCCATCATTAGTTATGGTATATTTACAATGTCCAACAAGATATTAAAATATTAGGAATTGGGTGGTTGAAAGATGGACTTTGTTTGGTGTTTTTTTTTTTAAAACCCCAATTGACGGCTAAATTTATAAAAGTGTCATACATGACATTAGAAGTTCGAGCCTCGATAAAGAGACTAACAAAAGTAAAATCAGAGGTTGAAACCTCAATAAAAATATGTATATATAAAATAAAATAAAAATACAAAATAAGAATATTATATATTTTTCTTCTATTACAAACTACGGGTATTATTATTAGGATAATATTTAAATTTTCATTAGTGAAGATTTACAACATACTCATTATTGATGTGCACTAATAATAAATGGATATATGATATTTAATTACCAAATCAAAAATAGTAGGTATATATATTCATTTATCAAATCCGAGATGGTGATTTAATTACTATTTATGATTTGGTAATTAAAATAGGACGTATTCATTTATTATTGATCCACATTAGCGGTTAGAATGTTGTAAATTTTCACTAGTAAGGACCTAAGTATTATTCTTGTTATTATTAATTTGTGACTATTTGATTTGCATCATAAAATTAAAAAGTAATTTATAACAAATAACTAAAAAGAAAAAAAAAAAAACATTGGATGAAAAAACTTTTGATATTTTTAGCATAAAGAATACATTTAATATATATGCAAATTGAGTCAATTGTGTTGACTTTCTCATAAATGATAAAACGCAAATTTGGTGCACATGTATATACTCCATCTGTCCCAATTTAAATGTCATTTTTGGGAAGTAAGAATTTTTAAGGAACATGTCTTGTCTTCCTGAAATTTTTTATTAAATTATTCTTATATTCAAGTTTGAAATTTTAACAAAAGTGACTAACAAAAGTGAGATTAGAGGTTCAGTCTCAATAAAGAGACTAACAAAAGTGAGATCAGATTATCGAATATCAATAAAGACATGTATTTATAAATATATTAATTTTAAAAACAAACAAAATAAGAAAGTTATATTTTTTTCTTGTGTTACAAACGGATATTGTTATTATTAATTTGTGGCTATTTGATTTGCGTCATAAAATTAAAATGTAATTTATGACACATAACTAGAAGGGAAAAAAACAACATAGGACAAGAAAACTTTTAATATACATGCAAATTGAGTTAATTGTGTTCACTTTCCCATAAATGATAAAACACAAATTTGGTACACATGTATATACTCCTCTGTTTCAATTTAGATGTCACTTTTGGAAAATAGAAAATTTTAAGACATTATCCTTTTCATATTTTGAGACATTATCTTTATTATCTATAAATTATCTATAAATTAAATAATTTTTAAAAACTAACTGATACCTTTTAATTTTATATATACTCGTAGATATTTATACTCCCGCCGTCCCACATTAGAGGTCTATTTTTAGAAATTGAAATTTTTAAGGGGACATGCATTTAATGTATTGTTCTTTTTTAAAATTACCAATTTGTCCCTTCTAATTTAAATATATATAGTTATAAAGTTTGAAATTTTTTAAAAAGATAAAGAACAACGATAAAAATATAGAATTTATTGCTTTGACTTTTCAAAGAGCACAATTAATTTGGGACATGTAAAAATAGAATAATAGACTATTAATATGGAAGGGTGGGAATAACTTTTTTTTTTTTTTTTTGGCCCAGCAAAAAAAAGGACCATAGGACATCTGCAGGCAAGAAAAAACAATTACACACAAAAAAAAAAAAAAAAAAAAAAAAAAAAAAAACATAAACAGTCACGTAACCAACCAAAATTAACTAACACTTTTTATTATTAAGACTAGAGTCTTCACAATTTAGGAAAAAGTGTCGGGAAGACCATCACCACAAAAGGAAGATTGCACCGCCATATCTAAAAGTCTAACGTACTAAAAAGCTTGTCCCACCAGAACTAGCACCACTACGCCAATTCAGAAGGCGTATCCACTACTTTTGTAATGACCCGGTCATTTTTTTTCCTTTCATTTTCTCAGATTTTCACGGATATTTTTTTTCCGTTGATCTTTTTCTTTCTGAGTTCGGTTTCTCGTCACTTAGTGTCATCTTGAGTGCTCGGGGATGGTTTCCGAAACTCTTTTCCATGGATTGACGACTTCCTTTGAGGACTGAGTTATTTTCACATTTTTACTTTTGTGACATTATTCACCTTTCGTCTTTTTCTCGGTTGTCACTTTGTTGGCATAACCTCACTTTTCGTGTTCGGATTTGATTCCAGTTTTGCATGCATCCACGATATTTAAATTCCATGCTATGTGTATTTTCACTTTTGTAAAAAAGTATGCTAAGTGTTTACTTTTCTTGTAAAGGGTATAGGCGCATAACCTTTTTGTAATATTCTAAACTTTTGGAGTTTTTGTGTAATTACTGTAAAGTAATTATTTTTCATCTTAGGGACCATTTTGTAATTTAATTTGGAAGATATTTTCAAAAAGGACCTTTTTGCAATTTTCGAAAAGTGTGACAAGTGTCACACTCTCATTGGTTCACTTGTTGACATTTGTGTGGGAACACTTTGATGCATTGGATGATGACATGTGGAGGGTGAAGATTCACCCACTTGTTGGCCTAGGATTGGTGCACTTGTTGGCTTGGATGATTGACAAGTGTATGTTTGAGATTAAGCCTAGGATGGAGCCTTGGATTTGTGACAAGTGTAGGCACCAAATTTTGTCTTGCAATTATTTTTGGGTCACTTTGGAATTATGTTGTTAAGGAGGGTTTTTGTGCAATTAACCAAGACTTGTGTGTGTTGACCTTGGTGTAAGACCACATAGTGAGTGGAGGATTTCTATTTCCTCCACTCACATTCTTTCACACTTAATTTCTATCTCTTCCCTCTTTTGTAAAGAAAACCCTAGCTTCCATGGATGGAGCTTGAAACCTTTGGCCTTGACCTTGATTTTTGATGGCCTTCCACCCACCTTAGATCACGAAGCTTGGAACACTTTTTGTTCCCCTCATCCTCTTCTACATAACCCTTGAAGAGTTTGCCATTTTATGTTGATTTGCCTTGGATTCTAGAGAGACACTTCTCTAGTGAGGTAGGGGATGTTATAATTTATTTTTCCAAGTTGTTTTTCTTGCTCTTGTATGAAATATAAGTTGTATGCATGACTTTTGTTAATTTGAGAAATTAGAGATTTATCATATCTTGCATATAACTTATTTTAGACTTGGTAAATGGCATGGCAATGAGTTGATATTTGATATATATTAATTTGGAATGATTTAGATGAGTTTTCAAATCTAGAGATTAAAGATCATTTGAACAACTCTTGAAATCTAGAGATTTAATTGATTTAAATTAATTAAATTCTATTTGATGATATCTTGCTCATCTTGCACTTTTGATTTGATATATATAAAGACCATGATATGCTGCTTAACATATATTAATTTGAAATTATTTGGAATAGATTTGAAATCTAGAGACTTTCCATGATTAGGTTGAAAATTTCTTAAAATGTGGCATTTTAATTACCTTGTGAGCATGCTACTAACTTGATGTAGAATTAGTACTTATGGCTCTTTAACATGGTATTTGGACTTAGCATGATATGGAATATCATTGACTTGAATGGCTTGTTTACATATATCTTGTGTAGGTATATAACTTGTTAGAATATTACAATTGTTTACCTTGGAAGCTAGTTACTAAATTGAAGCTTATTTAGTACTTGTGGCTTAGGATGGTAATGTGGCTCAATTGTTGTAAAAATATTCTTGCTTAGTGTATAAATTTCATATTGAGAACATGACTTGTCATATGCTATTTAGACTTGAATTCTAGGATATGAATTGTATGGATTCAACCTTACTTGTATATGGAATGTGGTAACTTGCATTTTATTTTGTATAAGTTTTGAACTTATTGATTTTGGAAAGCTTGTGAGGACATAAATTTTCTGATAGCTAGGGTTTGGCTCTAGTACGGAGACAAGATTCTTCTAAGTCATAAGTGCGCTGACCGGTTTGCCGCACTACCGTCAAGCTTAAGAGTGTGCATTAAGGCGAGAGCCAAGAGTTTTACATTTATAGAAGCCACTACTACCTTTCACTATAAATATAGCTAGGGCGAGTAGGGATCGTCCCAAGGGATTGTGAGGGTCGAACAAGGTTGTGGAATTGCTATTAGGGCGAATAGGTCGAGTGATCAAACAATTGGTTGGTTGGTTGATTAGACTAGAGAGTAACTAAATTAAACTAAGTGATAACAAAGAATGCAATTAAGAGTAAGTAAGAGAGAGAAGAGTTTTGGGGTTTAAAGATCACCATCAAGCAATGCATTTTTATACAATTGACAAGTGACTAATGAGGGTAATATGTGTTGCAATATTGGTGTGTGTGTGTTTTTTGTTGATTCAACAAACAATGATGACTAGTTAAGCATGTATTGTCTAAATATCATGCGAAAGACACAATATATCTAAGTAATGAAGCATATATTGTCTAAACAACATGTGAAAGGCACAATAGATCAAAACAAGTCATTAATCCTTTCATTAAGCTCACAATCCAAATACACACAAGGTTAGAGGCATATGCTACTTGCATTCAAAAGATTGGATCATCAAACAATCAGCATGGATTGTCCTCCCATTTAACACTACACTACAACTACACTACATCTACACTACTAGCATGAAAATAAACTAGGGGAGAGGCACAATCCATCAAGGAATAAGTATGAACCATCAAGAAAATCACAAGAGCATTCCATTAAGCACTACATTTTGACAATCTCTAAATCTATAGCATCAATACATATAGACATGCATCAATAACACAAAATCTAGAGACAAGCACATGAACATCTATTCTAACGTACATAGACATATAGATAAAATGAAATGATCAATTAAAAGCATTTAACCACATAAATTATTGAACAATCAAGATCTATATATATCAAAGTATCAAAACATTAATTACAACACTAATCCCTCAATAATACATAAGATTAAGATATAGAAAGCATGCTTGGGACTAACTCTAGCCCCAAGAGGATGTCTAGCCACTCATGGTGATGTTGCTCCAACCCTCAAGGGCTAACTCCATGGAAGAAATCTGCTCCTTGGATGATGAAGAGTCTCCAATGGTGTCTCTAGCCTCCTCCTCCTCTTCCTCTTTTCTTCTACACTAAGACTTGCCTCCAAGAGAATAAACCCTAGAATTGTCTATGTCTCAAAAAGTGCATCATATTCCTTTTATAGGTAGGTCAAGTGACACACAAAATGAGCTGGGGTAGTGCAAAGAATATTCCCTAATGATTGGATAGAGGATGGATTAAATAAGCTGGCTTTTTAACTTTTTCGCACTGGAGGAAGTTCGATCGACCAAACCTTGGACTTGGATTGATCGAACTGGTTGAGATCCATCGAACTTAGGTTGGATAGATCCAACTGGTTGAGCTTTTTGGGAAAAGACAAATCCGAGATATTTTTGGGAAAATGACAAAAATGGTTAGTGGGTGGTACAGCTGTGGATATGATCAATCATTTGAATAAGGACAAAAGTGTTCGATTGATCGAAGGGTGGTGTTGGATTGATCGAACTTTGGACTTTTTGTTTTTGGGTCAAGGTTTGGATCTATCTTGAAGTATTGAGATCGATCAGTGTTTGATTGATCGAACCTTGAAGTTGGATCGATCGAACTTTGCTGCTTCCCACCTTTGACTTCATTTGCTTCTTTCTTTCTCCACTTTACTCTTTTCTTTGTTTAATCCCATAATTGCTTTAATTAAGCTCTTATTTGGCTGAGTTAGCTTATTTTCAGGATAAGTACCTGAAAATGGAAGTAATACGAAATCAATCTAAAACGGTAAAGTAAGATAGATAAAGGTACTAGAATGCTTAAGCTTAAAGGGTTTAAATACGCACTTTTCAGCACTCATCACACCCCCTAACTTAAGTATTGTTAGTCCCTAGCAATGAACTAGAAAGTAAAGGAATGAAATGAATAACTATATAAGTATGAATCTAAAAAACAATAAATGGATAATGCCACTTTCGTAGAGAACACGATTGCACTTAGCATATGCAACAAGCCTTTTAAACCCCTAGGTTACCCCTAGTGGACGGGTGAAGTATCGTGAGGGTTTTCAGATTGATACCCACAAACATTAAGCTCATTCTTTCAAAAGAGGCACCAATATTACAAACAAGTATTAGGAGAAAACTACCTCAAGTATGCAATTTTTCAAACATTTCTAAGCAATCTCCCAAAATCTCAACATCAAGTAAGTAAGTATGGTCCTCCACACATCAAGAAAATGATCATGCAAATCAAAACAACTCTAGAATCCTTTTTGAGTGGACCGGCATTAAATATGTTGCTATCTTAGCCAACTAAAGAAATGATCACATCCTTACCCTCAAACTAGTACACAAATCTAGTACTGATCATCAAGACAAAAAGTGGACCTTTTATTAAAACTTTATTGTTCTAGGTGCGCTTATTCTTTTTACTCGACTTTTTTTTTTTTAGGATCAAAGATGGAAGTATGGTGCAATGTGTTGATCTATTAAGCTTTCTAGTGATTCATGAGGTCGAGTGTTAGGTCAATGACTCCCAAACCAGACGGCTTTAGGGTATTAGGCATTCAAATACCCCTACGGACTTACAAGCTCAAATCAACTAGGTTACAAATCAAGACAACAACCATCTAATCATTTCCCACTTCTCATCTTTTGGGAGAAGTCCTTACTTTTTTTTTAAAATTTTTTTTTTATTGCTTTTGCAACTTTTTTTTATTTATTTTTAGAATGATTATTAACCTAGAGTTTGGGCCCTCTACCTTTCTGCGCGAGAAATTCAGTGCTTGATGAAACTAGAATACCGGCTACTTAGTGAAAAGGGGTTGTTATCCACCTTTATCAAGAATGAAAACTTTCAATGCACTACTAGCTCAATTGAGATATAACCAATTCAATAATCAACAAAGCATGTACCCTACAAATGAATGCTAGTGTGCGCCTGTGCTAGTGTAGAATTCTAGAATGAATCTCAAAAC
Source organism: Cornus florida (assembly GCF_030987335.1). Lineage (NCBI taxonomy): Eukaryota > Viridiplantae > Streptophyta > Magnoliopsida > Cornales > Cornaceae > Cornus > Cornus florida. The sequence continues at coordinate 84,324,543 of NW_026775577.1, read as the reverse complement.
AATCACAAAATCAAGATGATGTGGACCACAAGTGCAAGCAAAATATCAATCTTTTGAAAAATTTACTCCTAAATGGCATCCCTAAGGCATACAAGGAGTATTGGACTTTCAAGTCAAGCAATTTTTAAATTTTAAGCAATATAGTCCTCAAAAGATCAAAATCATAGCTAGATATGGACCAATCATAGAAATGTCCCTCAATTATACAAGTCATGCTCAAAATCTTGAAATTTAAAGTTAACACTACAAAGCACCATTCCCCCCAAACCTAAATAGCACAATGTCCTCAATGTGCAAGAGAACAAAGGAAAGAGTATACCAGTGCAACTAAGCAAGAATGATCGAAACTGAAGTATCCGAAGTGGGTGGCATGGCCACCCCAAACTTGGGATGAACTGTGGTCCTGAAAATTGGCACTTGGATAAACTCATCAGATAACAAAATGGGATAATTAGTGCACAGTGGACATGCAAGTGTAAATGGGATAATGAAATAAAATAGGGAGAGAGATATAAGGGTGGTCCTGAAAATCGGGAAGTACTCTCTCACTGAAGTCACTGTGATGCACCTGATAGAGTCAAACATACAAATATGAGAATATAATATATGACATCCATAGCAAAAATAGATATATATATAAAACAAATAAAGTGCAGGTGCAACAGAAATATCAAAGCTGATAAACCGGCTGCAAAAATAATAATACTGTACAGTGACAAAAATAAAGTATCAATAGTAGAGAGGGATCATGAGATAGAAGGAACTGGGAACTCAGGAGGATGAGGTAGGACGGGCAGGTCGGGCTCCGCGGATATCTCTGGATAGATCTCGGAACATAGTCGCGACATCCGTGCGGAAGGCAACAAAATCAGCTCTGTGGGCTGTAAGATCAGCTCGTATGGCGACAACAGCATCCTTAAGAGTCTGTAGGCTTACTCCAAAACCGGGGGTCAGATCTGGAGCCTCAGGTATAGATGAATTAGAAGAAAGCTCCTGAGTCTGCTCCTACTCGTGAATGGGCGACCCAGCTAGAGAGTACTGCTCTGTGGCATCTGCAGGGCGCTCTAAGTCAATATCTATATGCTCGGCAGCTGGATCGACTGGTGCGTCATCCGCTGCGGGATCTGGTGCTGCTGCCTCAGCTGCTACCTGAGCTGCTGCCTCAGCCTCCTCCTCAGCCTCTAGCTTCTCTGCAGCCATTACTGCGTAGTCCTGCAGTCTAATAATAATAGCGTTGTAGCTTTTGGTCCAGTCCTTCTTCAGAAAGTGACAGGAACCTCTCTCGGGGTGCTCCCGAGGATGAATAGGGTAGCGCTGGTCGATAAGAATCTGGGTGATAAGGTGGCTGAATGGGAGAGACTTAGCCTGTCCGGGCGTCTCCTTGCTAATATACTCATCATATAGCTTCCTCATCACGCTCTAGATGAACGCGGGAATAGATACGCAGTGGCCCATGTAGAAAGCGTAGAGGGCTGTCAAATAATCTCCCCTCCTCTGAATCTTGTGCCTTGCCATGTAGATGTTCCGGAAGAGCACGGAATCAATAAACCACAGGTCATCTGGAAGGACTGTCCGGGTGGCGAAAGGTCTCACCACCGACATGGTGACCTGTAAGGAATACCGCCATGTCGGCATAAGAAGGCCTGCATAGCCTCGGATATGTCTCCTGAAGTTCTGGAGGACAGCGGTGTGGGCAGTGGCAAGAGCGGGCTAGTGAGTCCACTGTGATAGTGATCTGATGGCAATCTACAAAAGTGACCAGCTCTGCTGTGGTACGCGGGGATGGTCGGAGGTTCTGGTAGAACAACCGTACCAGCTGCGGGTAGACTGGCTCTGTGACTGGGGCAAGAATAACTGCCAGGCCCTTCTGAATGATATCATGGTAAGCTGATCAGGTCAGCACCGATCTAGAGAAAAAGGCCGTGTTGAACACTGACTCATGGTTGACAGCCATATGCGCATATCTAGGTACGGGCCTATCACGCTCTTGAGCTGGCTGGCATGGTGGAGATGGTATGGGTGAATACTCAGCTCCAGCACATGGTGGAGATCGTGATGGTGTAAATGCAGGGGGAGCTACAGAGGTGGATGGAATATGATCAGCCTCTGCCTCAGCCTCGTGAGATGGTGACTGAGGTGGGGTAGCCTGTGCTGGCTCCTGCTGTGCATGAGAGGGCTCTGCTGGCTCCTTTGTCCATGGTCTGATATGGCGCTGAGGCTCGTGTTGCCTGTTGGCAACGGTCTTCCTTTTAACCATGGCCTGCAAAAAGAAAAAGAAAAACTTGCAATGGGAGTTAGTGCCAAAATAAGAAATTTTAAGCACAGTATAGAAACATGCATATCAGATAAGATAGACAAAACATATATGACATGTATCTATGCAAGTGGCAGGATGTGAAGCATGCTAAACAATGTAAGTATGAAATGCATCTAATGTGGAATATCACAGGCATTGGGCATATATGAGATAGCATGAACATAAGATATGAAGAATGAAGTGTGTGCGTGAGATCTGTGAAATTCGATCGATCAGAAAAAGAAGTGAGATCGATCATAAAAGTTGGATCGATTGAAAATAAGTGAGATCGATCTCATAACTTTAATCGATCTGAGACATGAGTTCGATCGATCTCTCAAGATCGATCTGAGATATAAGTTCGATCGATCGAACTGTGCGATGAATATAAACAGTCACAGATCTGTGACTTTGGAAGCACGGGGCCCACACGAACGTGTTCGTGGGCCCATCAACACAACACATCAACAAATATCATCACCCAATCATGGCCCATCCTCCCAAAAATAGATCAAACACATATATATATATATATACGAAGCATATACACATATATATAAACATGTAAACTTAGTGCTTCGAAGCTTCAAAAATGGAGATTCAATCATGTATAAAGCACGAATGTAACATATAAAGCATGTAAGCATCATATATAAGCTTAAATCATAGATGAGATCTCGGATTTTACCTCAAATTGAAGGGAGAGAAGTGGATGCGAAGATTGGATGAGAAATCCGAGATGAGGGAGAGAGTGTAGCTTAGATCTCGCCGGAGATGAGGAAGTTGGAGAGTGGATATGGCGGCGATGAAGGAAACAAGGGTTTGGAGGGTTGGATCGATCAAAATGATCGATCTTGAGACCCTCCAGGTCTATTTTAAAAACATTCCCGACAGAGTTTAATCGATCGAACTTCAACTGAGATCGATCGAACTTTGATGAACTCTCCTCAAAGTATTTTTGGATTTTTGAAATTTTTAAAAAATGCAAAACTAAAATTAAAAATTAGAATTAAAATTAAAAAATTGTAAAATAAAATAAAATAGAATAAAATATTTTTGGATTTTTTTTTTTAAATAAATAAAATAAAACAAAATCTTTTTGTATTTTTGAAATATTTTTGAGAAATAAAATAAAATGAAATAAAATGAAAATAAAATAAAGTAAAATAAAAATGAAAATATTTTTGAATTTTTGAAAATTGAAAAAGTCAAAACAAAGTCAAACAATGAAATGGAGAACTGAGATCGATCGGAACAAGAGTTCGATCGATGAGACAGAAGGCATAAATATGCAGGTTTTTGGCTCAGAAAATTGGCTAAGTGTTGGAACTTTGAGATCGATCGAACTTAGAAGTTAGATCAATCGAAGAACTTCAGATTGATCTTGAGATGTTTCGATCGATGAAACAGAGAGGTGAAATATGCAGGTTGATGCAGGCTCAAAAATTTTCTAAGTGTTGAATCATGAGATTGATCGAACTTTGAAGTTGGATCGATTGAAGGTCTCCTAATCGATCGAAGAATAAGTTCGAACGATGGGACAGAGAGGTGATTTAGATGCAGGTTTCTGCAGGTTGAAAAATTTTCTAAGTGTTGGATGCAGAATGGAGTTCGATAGATCGAACTCAGGTTTAAGATCGATCGAACTATGCAGAATGCTCAATAATGACATGAAAGCTCATGCAATCCTCACCAAAGTTCCTTTCAATGCATATGAGAACCAAAAACAAGTATCTAGACTTCGCAAGAAATGAAATTTAAGATAGAAATGGGGGAGGTATAGGGTTTTGACACCCTACGAATGCTTTTGCTAGTCTTTAACGTCTCTAGCAAGACATTGGGCTCTTTTAGCCCGGATTAAAAATCTTATAATGCATCCCCTCCTTGTTGGGGTGATAAATGCTTTGAACTCCACCCAACAAATGGTTCTTTGAAGAACTTGTTGGATTAAGCTCAAAAGAAACTTTTGATTCCTTGTCTATGCAATCATAACCTTTGGGCTTCCATGCCCTTTCAAAGCAAGAATTTGAAACAACACTTTTAGAATGCAAGATTGAAGATGATCCTTTGGAATTTTTGGTCTTACACAAAAGCTCATTTCCTTGACATTGAAGATCATGACATTTATCTATAACATTAACCTCTCCTTCATATTTGTCAAATGAATTGGGTGTGGGATTAAAGATATTCAACTTCACCTTCATGTGGCCAAATGAGATCTTCATTATCCCCGTCCTACAATTGATGTTGGCATTAGCGGTTGCCAAGAAAGGACGGCCAAGGATAACGGGAATTTGGCTCTTAGGATTAGGGACCGGTTCCATGTCAATGACAACGAAATCAACGGGGAAGAAGAATTTATTAATTTTAATCAAAACATCCTCAATTATACCCTAGGCTTCTTAATGGATCGGTCGGTAAGTTGCAAAACTACCGACGTCGGTTTCAATTCACCTAGGCCCAATTTGACATAAACCGAGTATGAAGGTTAACACTTGCTCCTAAGTCAAGAAGCGCCCGATTAATGATATGATCACCAATAATGCATGATGTAGTGGGTGAACCAGGGTCCTTAAACTTTGGAAGAGTGTTATGTTGCAAAATTGAGCTTACTTGCTCGGTCAAAACCACTTTTCTTGGTGCTTGGCTCTTGTTCTTCTGCTTTTGGGTGCACAAGTCTTTCAAAAATTTGGCATAAGCCAGAATTTGCTTGATTGTATCCAATAGTGGAAGATTAACTTTCACTTGCCTAAACATTTTTATGACTTCATTGGTTTTTGCCTTTTACTTTTCCTTTGAAATGGATCATTTTAAGGCATCCGGAAATGAAACTTTTGGTTCAAATACTTTTTCAGGAATTTTCTTTTGAACTCTTTTCAACACAAGAAGTTTTTAAATCACTTTGTTTCAAATCATTTTTCTGCAAAACTTTTTCAACATCATTTTTCAAAATTTCTTTTCCAAACACATTTTTCAAGACTTTCTCATTCACAAGATCATGTATATACAATGAAGGAGGAATGGGATGTGAAACGGGACGGGTGACAACTTGAGGTTGCACCGATTCACTCTCTTTATTGGACATTTCAACTCGATTGTCCACAATCCTACCACTCCGCAAGGTAGTCACCGCATTAACATGTTCAATGGTGTAGCCTTCCGATGAGGAATGGGTTTCCACAACACATTGTTGCTTAGGTAGGGCATTAATAGGCATCTTTCCCTTTTCTCTTGCATTGAGAGTGCTTGCTATTTGCCCTACTTGGGATCTAGCTTCGCAATAGATTGAGAGTGAGAATGAAGCAATTAAGTGTTAGCCTCTAAAGTGCCCAAAGCATTCAAAACTTTTTCTTCAAAGGGGGGACTTCTAGTATTTCCTTGAGAATAAGATTGGTTGGGAAAATGAGAATTAGCAAATTGATTCCCTTATGATTGATAAGGTCTATAACCTTGGGATCATTGGTTTTGAAGTGGAGGTGGAATGTACTTCCCTTGAAAACCGCCTTGGGAAGGGTTTGAGCCCTTTCCTTGGTTTTTCCAAGAGAAATTCGGATGATTCCTCCAACTTGGATTATTGTGAGTACCATAAGGATTGTTCCCTTGGTTCACAAAAGCTGTATTGACTTGTTCATTAGGTTCATTTTGTACTTGTCCATAAGGACAATGAGAAGTAGAATGAAGAACACTAGAACAAGTCATACATGTTTCATTTGATGCACAATGAGAATGGTTAGGGAAGGAAGATACTTGGTTCGCCGAGTTTTGGTTAATCAAAAATTGATCAAACCTTTGTGATAAAGACTTCATTTCGGCGGCTATTTCATTCGAATGGTCGACTTGATGTAAGCCAACACTCTTCCTACCTTGTGAATTTCTACCATTCTTGGATGATAATGTTCTATGCAAAGAATTTTCACTCATACTCTCATAAAGACGCCACACGTCATCCTTATGCCTATCAATGTATGAGCCACCCATGGAAGCATCAACCATACCCTTATAATTGTCCGATAAGCTCTCAAAGAAATATTAAACTAATTGCCATTTGGGCATGTCATGATGTGGACACTTCCTAAGTAATTCATTGAAGCGTCTCCATGCCTCATGAAACGTTTCTCCATCCCCATGTGAAAATTCTTGAATTGAGGTTCTCATGGTATTGGTCTTTGAAACCGGATAGTACTTCTTCAAGAACTCTTGTTGCATTTCTGCCCAAGAAGTGATTGAAAAAGGCCTAAGATTGTTAAACCAATACTTTGCCTTGTCTTTTGAGGTGAATGGAAAAAGTTTGAGTCTTAAAACTTCTTCCGGCATGTCCGTATATTTTACGATGGAACATACTTCAAGAAACTCATCCAAATGCTTGTAAGGTTCTTCACTTGGAAGTCCATGATAGTTAGGAAGCATTTGAATGGTTTGTGGCTTAATTTCATAATGATGTGCTCTAAATGGAGGCAATTGGATGTATGTAGGTGCATTATACTCATTAGGCACATAATGGTCTCTTAAAACAAGAGGTGGATTAGCTACTTGAGGTGCAACATGAACACCTTGGTTTTGAATTCCTTGATTGATGATGGGAGGTTGTGGTGCATACATTGGCCTTGGCATTCCATATAGAACTTGGCCTTGTTGTTGTGGCGGCTGGTGAATGAATGGCCTAGGCATGCCTAATGGTATTTGTATGTTCTCATTGTGCACATTAGGATGAAGAATACCTTGTTGGTCTATGTGACCAAGGTCCTCAACATGATCATCATTATGGTCATCCATTGATAGATTGGTTCTATTTGAACTTCCTTTTCCCCTAGGATTTCTAATTACGGATTCAAGATGCAAATCAAAAGGGACAAGAGTTGGTCTCAATGAACGACGTCCATGCATGCATAATGCAAAACACAACAAGCACAAAGAATGACAAATACTATGCCTTTACAACAATGTAATTAGATTTTTTCCACAAACACTTAATTCATACTCCCATGCTTTAACAACAATGATGCAAAGAACAAATAAAAATAAGCCTCCACGCGGGCCGACGATTTAACTAAGGGATTGAGTAAAGAAAGTCTCACAAAGGTCCTTTAGCACTTCAACTCCAAATTTAAAGCTTAGTTTAGCAATTTTTTAAAATTTTTGGCTTTTTACTTTCTTTGCTCGCTTGAATGCTCCTTTGCTTGCTTCCTCTACAACAATTCACCTAGTCAAGTAAGAACAACACAATAAGTAACCAAAAAGAAAAATAAAAGTAAAGTAAAGACACGATCAAAAGAGTACTAATCTTAATTGATTCCACAAATCCGACGTTGCGAAATCAAATCAATCAATCCCCGGCAACGGCGCCAAAAATTGATGGACAAAAGCCGCATTATCACCAAGTTTGAGAGTGTGAAATTTAAGGCTAGGGTCAAGAGTTTTACATTTATAGAAGCCACTACTACCTTTCACTATAAATATAGCTAGGGTGAGTAGGGATCGTCCCAAGGGATTGTGAGGGTCGAACAAGGTTGTGGAATTGCTATTAGGGCTAGTAGGTCGAGTGATCAAACAATTGGTTGGTTGGTTGATTAGACTAGAGAGCAACTAAATTAAACTAAGTGATAACAAAGAATGCAATTAAGAGTAAGTAAGAGAGAGAAGAGTCTTGGGGTTTAGAGATCACCACCAAGTAATGCATTTATATACCATTGCCAAGTGACTAATGAGGGTAATGTGTGTTGCAATATTGGTGTGTGTGTGTTTTTGGTTGATTCAACAAGTAAGAATGACTAGTTAAGCATATATTGTCTAAACATCATGTGAAAGGCACAATAGATCAAAACAAGTTATTAATCCTTTCAGTAAGCTTACAATCCAAATACACACAAGGTTAGAGACATATGCTACTTGCATTCAAAAGTTTGGATCATCAAATAACAAGCATGGATTGTCCTCCCATTTAACAGTACACTACAACTACACTACATCTACACTACTAGCATGAAAATAAACTAGGGGAGAGGCACAATCCATCGAGGAATAAGTATGAACCATCAAGAAAATCACAAGAGCATTCCATTAAGCACTATGTTTTGACAATCTCTAAATTTATAGCATCAATACACATAGACATGTATCTATAACACAAAATCTAGAGACAAGCACATGAACATCTATTCTAACATACATAGACATATGGATAGAATGAAATAATCAATTGAAAGCATTTAACCACATAAATCCCTCAATAATACACAAGATTAAGATATAGAAAGCATGCTTGGGGCTAAATCTAGTCCCAAGAGGATGTCTAGCCACTCAAGGTGATGTTGCTCCAACCCTTAAGGGCTAACTCCATGGAAGAAATTTGCTCCTTGGATGATGAAGAGTCTCCAATGGTGTCTCTAGCCGTCTCCTCCTCTTTTCTTCTACACTAAGACTTGCCTCCAAGAGAATAAACCCTTGAATTGTCTATGTCTCAAAAAGTGCATCATATTCCTTTTATAGGTAGGTCAAGTGACACACAAAATGAGCTGGGGTCGTGTAAAGAATATACTTTAATGATTGGATAAATGATGGATTGAATAAGCTGGCTTTTTAACTTTTTTGCACTTGAGGAAGTTCGATCGATCGAACCTTGGACTTAGATTGATCGAACTGGTTGAGATCCATCGAACTTAGGCTGGATCGATCCAATTGGTTGAGCTTTTTGGGAAAAGACAAATCCGAGATATTTTGGAAGATATTTTTGGGAAAATGACAAAAGTGGTTAGTGGGTGGTACAGTTGTGGATAGGATCGATCATTTGAATAAGGACAAAAGTGTTCGATCGATCGAAGGGTGGTGTTGGATCGATCGAACTTTGGACTTTTTGCTTTTGGGTCAAGGTTTGGATATATCTTAAAGTACTGAGATCGATCAGTGTTCAATCGATCGAACCTTGAAGTTGGATCAATCGAACTTTGCTGCTTCCCACTTTTGGCTTCATTTGCTTCTTTCTTTCTCCACTTTTGCTCTTTTCTTTATTTAATCCCAGAATTGCTTCAATTAAGATCTTATTTGGCCGAGTTAGCTTATTTTTGGGATAAGTGCCTAAAAATGGAAATAATACGAAATCAATCTAAAACGGTAAAGTAAGATAGATAAAGGTACTAGAATGCTTAAGCTTAAGAGGTTTAAATATGCACTTTTCAGCGCTCATCATGCGCACTAGGTAGTACCTTGTGGGTCGTAATTACCCGAAAATACTTGCTTGGTCTAGCGACCGCATGTCCTAGTCTTTCTACTATTTGATTTCGTATTTAATTTCAAGTTGTTAATCATGGATTACTTGTAGCTTAAGAATTAATGCTTACTTGGATATTTGAATCCTATTCAGTATACTTGAACTTGTATACTTGCTCCACGAGTTTAAATTGCATTTAGTATACTTGTGCTATGTATACTTGTCATATGTGCAATCCTATTAGCTTAGTATACTTGTGTCAATATACTTGATTTACGAGATTTTCATATAAAATGCATACTTGTGTAAATATGCTTAGATATTGCATGACTTGTCTTAATATGGTTTAGTATACTTGAAAATGTATGCTTGTACGTTGTATAACATGTTTTAATATTTCTTAGTATATTTAAGCATGTATACTTATATGCCGTAGTTTATCTCAATTGCATGAGTAGCTTTGGATGCTCCTTGAGTCTCACCTTGACATAGACGTTAGGTGGTATGACCCTTTTGAACTATATCATGTTAGTCTAAAAATCTGAAAGAAATCGAGTCAATGCATGCTCACTCTCTACGAGTAAACTTGTTTACTCACCCCGAAGTTACTGGGGGGCTGTTTTAGGTACGAAGACTTGGTGCGTGATGTTCATCATTGCTTGGATGATAGTTGACTTGAAAGCTTTAATTTTTGTAAAGGTTGGCATGAAATGCCACTTGTAGCATTAGTTGTTAAAATGTGTATATTTGATTCCATTTATGTAGTGTGTACATAAGTACACTCTTTACAACGTATTTGACATGTATGAGATGAGGCCGGAGGCCAATGACATGTATTTTGTATCCTATGTAATTTATGACTTCATGAAATATTATGAAATTATTGAAAAATGTTAAGTTATTATCTCCCTATGTTTGTATCGGGTGTGGGAATTTCATTTTGATTCTTCTATAGGATCTCATTAGTCTTGTATGAGGTGTGAGTAAGGGCTAAACGGTCATTTGATGTCATTTGTTAATTTTGGATTTCAAAATTTCCATTTCAAGTTCATTTTTGCCTTTTTGGCCGTTGGGGGGTCGAATTTTGACTCGGCCATTTCCGGGAGCCGCGGATCATTCCCGCGCATTCAAAATTACTATTTACGTTTGCGTGCATGATCGTTTTCATGAAAAACCCCTTCGTTTGCGTTTTGAGCCTCCTATGGACTCATTTCACCCATTTGTTGAAAAATCTAACCTTAAGGGCATTTTGGGGATTTTAATTAGGAAATAAATTTCGTTCTTGACTTTGTCACATAGAAAATGTGATTTTAAGGGGAGTTTTTTCTTTTTTTTTTCCGAAAAATGTCATCTTGACCTCATAAACCGCGTTCCAAGTTCAATTTGCTGCTAAAAACACTGTTTCTGCATTTTTGGAGGTTCTAGCCCACGCCACTGCCTCATTTGGCGGGCCCCCGCAGCTTTTGGGTGGGCACCCGTGAGATTCTATCATATTTGGTTGGCCCCCGCAGGTTTTGGGCGGGCGTCCGTGAGTATTGTTCCTGCTCCAGATACCTTTCTTCAACGGGCCATATCTCACTCGTTTTGACTCCGAATTGGTCAGTTCTTAAGTCTAAACTGACCGCGTCGAAATAAGCTTTCCAATGGTACCAATTAGAGCTTAAGATTCCATTTATATCTCAAGTTATTCATGTTTTAGTGAAGTAGTGTTAGGATTTGGTTCGAACCGGGATAGGGTTTCCCTTCCTTCGACTTCAGGACTTGATATCTTTTCTGTCCAGACTCCAAATCAGGTGATTCTTTAGTCTAAATTCATTAATTTTTTGTTATCTTTCTAATGGTATAAATTTTAGTTTCAGATTCTTCTCATAGCTTGAGATATTCTTGTTTTAGTGAGAGGCTGCCAGTTTTAGTTTGAATCGAGATAGGGTTCATTTGGGATTTCACTTCCTTTGGCCTTGGTACTTCATGTGAAGTTACTAAAGGATGTTTTTGGATGTTTTTGATCTCATTTGACTTATTGGAAGTCAAATTCCTTCCTCTTAGGGTAAAATGACCATTTTACCCTTGGTCATTCTTTTGGTAGGGTTTTGATACCCTTGTCTTCGTTTTGCTTCCGCTGAGTCTCAAATTTCCTCGAAGGGCCATTCTTGTGTCCTAGGGATAACGTACATCTCTATAGACTTGTTTTCATTTTGCTTCCGCATTCTGGATCCGCTTAGGGTCATCACAGGACACGTTGGGTTGAAAAATCCAGGGTCGTCACAGGTAGTATCAGAGCTCCTAGGTTTGAATACCTTGGACGATGAGTTTTAGGTGCATATCATGCTTATGTTGCCATGCTCTATGTGCTTATATGCTTCATGATAACATGTTTTGGTTTGATAACATGTTTATGTGCTATATGTGATATGCCGTTGTTTAACATGATTTAATCCTAATGTAAAAAGCATAACGTATGATGTATGCTATATTTGATTAGTATATACATGTTTTATTTGCATATTTGACAGGACTTGGGATTAGTCATGGGATGTTTGAGTCGAGGTTTAGTTGTTTGGTGAGTTGCACTTAGTGCAATTGTTGGTGTATCTAGTTTTGTTTAGGCACTCTTCTTTGAGGTTGTTGGTGATTGTCCACATGGTTTCGTGGTAGTGTAGGTTGTTGTCGAACTAGCATTGGTTTTGTGGTAGGTGGTGAGTCACCTTTTGTTTAGGCTCTCGTGAGGTGAGTCATTTGGCATTGCCATAGTACTGGATTTGTTGGTTTGGGCCATGATGAGGTTATGGACCTCTTAAGATCCTTGGTTGATTGGGATAATTCCTCTGGGATTGTGATTTTTGTGGGCGGGTACGTTTGTGGGCGGGTGCATGGCACTGTTATGCTACCGTACTGGCTAGCTACAAGTGCAGTTCGGATGGAATCAATGTTGGTTTTGTTTTGATAGCCATTGTCCTTTTAATCGATGATGGTGATGATTATTTTGGGGATCAGTCATAGTGATTGATTTGGTTGTTGTTGATATGGTTATAGTTGCCATTTTCTTGGAGTTCTCTTGCGTGATGACACTTTTGGGATCAAGTCGATTGATTGATGCTTTGGGTAGAGAAAGCATTGCACTGTTAGTATTGTTGACCTTAAGGATTTCATCCAAGGACAATCTAGTTGTTTTGATGATAATAAACCATTAATGGTGTTTAAGGACTAATGTTTACATTGAGTGTTATATAAATTATTCACATTCAAAGAATGACCTCAATGAAGCTATAAAGATCATTCCAAGTATTCCATTACTCAAGATCACATCAATGAAAGAAATGGTTACAAAGAAGACTTGAAGTTGCAAGGAACTAAATGTAAAGTCCATCCAAAGATAGCTTGGACTACAACGAGCAAGAAAACAACTCAAAGAAAGGAAGAAGGCGAGTCCACTTGAAAGCCTACACGATCATGGACAAAGCGTGAAGAAAGGGGTAGATATGATGGTGAGTGTTTAGGATTCAATGTCAAAGTATTTATGAATCCATTTGAAACTCATCTCTATAGGACCATACATATCATATCATCATTCGTATGCTCCTTTATTCATTAGCAATTGACTATGCACTTCATTCATATACAATTGACATATGGAGTCTTTGCGAAAGAGTGAGTTAGTTCAAGCTTGCATAAGCTTTGAAAGAACTCATCATTTGTGCTAGAAATGCTAAGACCATGCACATCAATCATAAAAGTCATATTGGTCAATAATTAAGGCATGAAAAACCTTTATTACCATGAGTTGGTAACGGACATTAGGACCCCAGAATGCACGTCGTGAAAAACTGTGTTTTTGGCTAAGTGTGAAAAATAGATTTTTGAAATAATAATTATTTCAAAATAATTTTTCCCGGTAATAACTCTTTATACTTCAACTAGCCTAAGCTGATTTTATCAAAATTTTTGGCCAAGTCTACATTGGTCTACATAAGGATTCATTTTTACCAAAACTGTCGAAAATCCAAATTTGTACTAAAACTGAATTTTTACATTTTGATTTAGTTGGATTTCAATTTTTTAGTATTTTTTATTGAATCCAAATGGGGGGTACTTCCTTATTTACATTGTAAACTTAAATGTTTTCAATGGAAAGACATTTACATTGTAAAGACATTTACTTAAATGTTTTCAATGGAAATAAGCTGTACAGATGTCCTGTACTGAAAGTCCTATGCATAAGCTGTCATCTATCAAAACTGTCAATGCACTAGGTTTTACGTCGATCGGTTCTACCTTCATGTCGACTGGTATATAGGCAGTACTGAAATTTCAGGAACTGGTTTGATGCATACGTCGACCAGTATCTAGGCAGTACTAAAATTTCATGAACATAACATACGTCGACCGGTTTGGAGCATACATCAACCGGTTCATGCAAAGACGTCGACTGGTTTATGCCATACGTCGACCGGTTCCTGTCGAATCTGCAGATTTCAAAATGTAACGGCTCTTTTCTCCTCAACCTTTGTGCATTTAACTCCTAACAGCTATATTGAGCTTGCAAACTCTATAAATAGAGTGGGGAATGTCTGAATAAAAAAGAGACATCATTTGAGAGGCTTCATATTGCATTAAAGAGAGCTTTTGTTCTCAAATCTTCTCTTCATCTCTCTCATTCACTCATATTTAAATCTTGATAGATTTAATTAAGCACTCAAAGGGCTTTTGCTCTTGCTTTAATCTTCATAGAGTTTTTGCTCTATTATACACTTGAGAGATTATAAGAGCTTACATTCTTCACTTATATCATCTCCTCTCATTCATAGAGTTTGACCTTCATTTATATTCATCAACACTCTAGTTGTGAGCTGAAAATTGTACTACTATCTTTGAGAGATCTATTGTACTTCATTGTTCTTGCTGCTATCTATTGTAAGGGTTGGATTGACCCACTGGGTTGGTATGACCCAAAGGAAGACTAAGAGAAGGTTGTTCTCTTAGCAAGGAAAAGAAGCAAAGTCTTGCTTTATGTAAAGGTTTGCTCTCCACCCGTAAGGAGAAGCCATAGTGGATTAGGAAGTATCAAGAGGAGTCTTGAGCCTAGGAGTAGGAGTTTTTGAACCTCGCTAAAATCGCCGAGTCAATATTTGTAATTTCTCTTCCCTTATCTCTCTTATAATTGTGCTATTTAATTGCTTATTTCATATCTTTAGAATTGCACAATTGTGTTAAGTACTTTGCTTGAAATTATTTTTCTATATTGCAAAAGTTATCCATTGTTTGTCATTAACTCTATTCACCCCCCCTCTAGAGTCAATTCTTAGGCAACAAGTGTCACTTGTTGTGTCACCTCTAGATTCGGAGTTGGATTGATAGAGTCTTACCATTGTGGTAAGGGCTCACGTTTGTTTTGAGACAGGTTGTTGTCGCATTGGTTTTTGGAGTCAGTTTATGGATAGGACTGGTCTTTCCTTTTACCTAGACACTCTAAGACACGATGTCTATAGGGTTCATTGTTGTATCATTTTGTCTTCTGTAGTTTCGTTTACTACCATGTTAGTAGTATGATTTATGATGTTGTGATGCATGAGTAGGTGGAAGTATGTCCACATTTGTTTTCTTGTTGTGTGGCATTAGCATGCCTTCTTTATATGCTTAGAGATGCCATGTTGTTACTGCATTTTGTGACATGACTTTTGTGCTTACGTGGAGACGTACTGCATGTACCCTTGATTTTATCTATGTGAGTAGATTTACCTTCTTGGTAGTTGCATTCCTTATCATATGCATGACTTCCATAATTAGTTCCCCCTTTTTGTTTCCTTTTCGTGTTTGTCTTGTTGACATTTGTGGGGGAATAGGGTTTCTCCTCTTCTTCTTGATTCGTATTAGGGACTTCACAAGGAGTGAGTCTCTTCTCTTCGTCGCCTTGTACACGGTTTTGGGGTTGGTTGGTCCGTGAGGATCACCATTGTTGTCTTGAGTCCTTGGTGAGGATTTGGTTGATTTTGGTCGACTTACTTCCATGTAGGGGGTGAAGTCTTTGACCTTGTTGTCTTTCGTTTCAGAGACTGAGTCATGGTGTTGTCCTTCTTAGGACTGGTGGTTCCCTTTCTTTCGTGTCTTCCCTTGGGGAGTTTTGCCTTGGTTGTTGATGGAGTTGTGGTGCTCAGAGTGAGTGGATTGGTGTGAGATCTTTTTTAGGGACTTGTGTCCATATCATTGAGGATTTGTTTAATTCGTGAGGTGAGCTCGATGCTCTTTTGAGAATGTCTTTTGGAGACTTGTTTTAGTTTTAGAGACCTTAATGTGGTTGACCCTTAGGAGGAGTTTTGAAGGATCGATGTTGGATATGGCTTGTTTGTGGAGTCGTCTCATCCTAGTTGTAACTAGGTATAGTTTTGAGGAATCGTAGTT
Organism: Cornus florida; assembly: GCF_030987335.1. Taxonomy (NCBI): domain Eukaryota; kingdom Viridiplantae; phylum Streptophyta; class Magnoliopsida; order Cornales; family Cornaceae; genus Cornus; species Cornus florida. The sequence continues at coordinate 84,308,647 of NW_026775577.1, read as the reverse complement.
CTAGTGGTTGTTTATGGATCGATGAAAAATTGAGGAATTTTGATTTAGCTTGGTGTTGCCAAGCACGATTTCGAGAGATTCATTTTGTGACCTTAGTTGTTAGTATTTTGAGGTGTGTGCCACTTGGTGGACTTGTGTTTCGAGGATTTAGTTATCAATGATAGGGATGTGAATCTGATATTTGATTACGGTGTAGTCTTGTAGTTGATATGTTCGGGGAGATATAAAGGACTTTCGATAAAATGTCTTGTAGTGAGGTTCATTTTGATTTTTGGAAGTTTTGATTCCTTTGTCAGGCTTTGGATTCTTGATTGATATTGTTAGTAGGAGTATTTTGAGATGTTGGAGTTGTTGGTTTTGTTGTATTGAGGTTTAAGGCCTTAAGCGTAGCGATACCTTTGGCTTTGTTGTCAGAGTTTGGGATTGGCCAGGATGGTCCGGCCGGACGTCTTTGGACCATATCTCAACTCTCACAGAATGTCTGGCCTCCATGGTGCTTTAGGTAATGATCATTTTTGATGCTGATGTCATTTGTATCGAGAGATTTCATGGGTAGACTTAGTGGGGGCAGGTTATGAACTAGTGCCTTATACTGTCATGTTTCCGTACAAGTTGTGTGTTGTGGGCGAGTGCTAGTTGCCGTCGATGCTACCTTATTGACGAGTAAGTGTGGGCGGGCACTAAGTACTGTCATTGCTACCACACATTTGAGTACGTCGTGGGCGGGTTCTGGTTGCTATTCGTGCTGCCACGTCGTCTTTGTTCAGTACTTTGATTTGGTTCATGGGGATTTTGGAGTTCTTTTGGTGGTTGTCTTCCGTTCCCTCGTCTGACCTGGGATTCTGTGTGTGAGTTCTGACTTGTTCTGTGGCCACCTGGTCACTTTCCCCTTTTTGAGAGGTTGTCCTGTAGTGAGCACGTGAGTGCGAATGACATTGGTTTGTACTTTGTCTTTCAGTTCTGGGATTGCTTTTGTAGCATGTTGTGTGGGATACTCGGAAATGTACTTTGTAGTTATCCTAATTCTGCCTTTTGTTTTGTTGGAGCTGGATTTCGGGGACGAAATCCCTTTTTAGGTGGGAAGGTTGTAATGACCTGGTCATTTTCTTTCCTTTCCTTTTCTCAGATTTTCACGGATATTTTTTTTTTTCCGTTAATCTTTTCCTTTCTGAGTTTGGTTTCTTGTCACTTAGTGTCATCTTTAGCGCTCGGGGATGGTTTCTGAGACTCTTTTTCGTGGATTGACGACTTCCTTTGAAGGCAGAGTCATTTTCACATTTTCACTTTTGTGACACTATTCACCTTTCGTCTTTTTCTCGGTTGTCACTTTGTTGGCATAACCTCACTTTTCGTGTTCGGATTTGATTCCGGTTTTGCATGCATCCACGATATTTAAATTCCATGCTATGTGTATTTTCACTTTTGTAAAAAAGTATGTTAAGTGTTTACTTTTCTTGTAAAGGGTATAGACGCATAACCTTTTTATAATATTCTAAACTTTTGGGATTTTTGTGTAATTACTGTAAAGTAATTATTTTTCGTCTTAGGGACCATTTTACAATTTAATTTGGAAGATATTTTCAAAAATGACCTTTTTGCAATTTCCGGAAAGTGTGACAAGTGTCACACTCTCATTGGTTCACTTGTTGACATTTGTGTGGGGACACTTTGATGCCTTGAATGATGACATGTGGAGGGTGGAGATTCACCTACTTGTTGGCCTAGGATTGGTGCACTTGTTGGCTTGGATGGTTGACAAGTGTATGTTTGAGATTAAGCCTAGGATGGAGCCTTGGATTTGTGACAAGTGTAGGCACCAAATTTTGTCTTGCAATTATTTTTGGGCCACTTTGGAATTATGTTGTTAAGGAGGGTTTTTGTGTAATTGACCAAGACTTGTGTGTGTTGACCTTGGTGTAAGACCACATAGTGAGTGGAGGATTTCTATTTCCTCTACTTACATTCTTTCACACTTAATTTCTATCTCTTCCTTCTCTTGTAAAGAAAACCCTAGCCTCTATGGATGGAGCTTGAAACCTTTGGCCTTGACCTTGATTTTTGATGGCCTTCCACCCACCTTAAACCATGAAGCTTGGAACACTTTTTGTTCCCCTCATCCTCTTCTACATAACCCTTGAAGGGTTTGCCATTTTGTGTTGATTTGCCTTGAATTCTAGAGAGACACTTCTCTAGTAAGGTAGGGGGTGTTATAATTTATTTTTCCAATTTGTTTTTCTTGCTCTTATATGAAATATAAGTTGTATGCATGACTTTTGTTAATTTGAGAAATTAGAGATTTATCATAGCTTGCATATAACTCATTTTAGACTTGGTAAATGGCATGGCCATGAGTTGATATTTGATATATATTAATTTGGAATGATTTAGATGAGTTTTCAAATCTAGAGATTAAATGGATTTAATTTGATTTAAATTCTAGTAAATTGTGTTTGGCTTGTATTCCATTTTAGATTTGATATATGGTATGACCATGACTTAGTGCTTGATATATATTAATTAAAGATCATTTGAACAACTTTTGAAATCTAGAGATTTAATTGATTTAAATTAATTAAATTCTATTTGATGATATCTTGCTCATTTTGCACTTTTGATTTGATATATGTAAAGACTATGATATGCTACTTAACATATATTAATTTGAGATTATTTGGAATAGATTTGAAATCTAGAGACTTTCCATGATTAGGTTGAAAATCTCTTAAAATGTGGCATTTTAATTACCTTGTGAGCATGCAACTAACTTGATGTAGAATTAGTACTTATGGCTCCTTAACATGGTATTTGGACTTAGCATGATATGGAATATCATTGACTTGAATGGCTTGTTTACATATATCTTGTGTAGGTATATAACTTGTTAGAATATTACAATTGTTTACCTTGGAAACTAGTTACTAAATTGAAGCTTATTTAGTACTTGTGGTTTAAGATGGTAATGTGGCTCAATTGTTATAAAAATATTCTTACTTAGTGTATAAATTGCATATTGAGGACATGACTTGTCATAGGCTACTTAGACTTGAATTTTAGGACATGAATTGTGTGGATTCAACCTTACTTGTGCATGGAATGTGGTAACTTGCATTTTATTTTGTATAAGTTTTGAACTTGTTGATTTTGGAAAGCTTGTGAGAACATAAATTATGTGATGGCTAGGGTTTAACTCTAGTACGGAGACAAGAGTCTTCTAAGTCATAAGTGCGCATTAGGTAGTACCTTGTGGGTTGTAATTACCAGAAAATACTTGCTTGGTTCAGTGACCGCATGTCATAGTCTTTCCACTATTTGATTTCGCATTTAATTTCAAGTTGTTAATCATGGATTACTTGTAACTTGAGAATTAATGTTTACTTGGATATTTGAATCATATTCAGTATACTTGAACTTGTATACTTGCTCCACGAGTTTAAATTGCATTTAGTATACTTGTGCTATGTATACTTGTCATATGTGCAATCCTATTAGCTTAGTATACTTATGTCAATATACTTGATTTACGAGATTTTCATATAAAATGCATACTTGTGTAAATATGCTTAGACATTGCATGACTTGTATTAATATGGTTTAGTATACTTGGAAATGTATGCTTGTACGTTATATAACATGTTTTAACATTGCTTAGTATACTTGAGCATGTATACTTGTATGCCGTAGTTTATCTCAATTGCATGAGTAGCTTTGGATGCTCCCTGAGTCTCACCTTAACATAGACGTTAGATGGCATGACCCTTTTGAACTGTATCATGTTAGTTTAAAAATCTGAGAGAAATCGAGTTGATGCATGCTCACTCTCTACGAGTAAACTTGTTTACTCACTCCGAAGTTACTGGGGGGCTGTTTTAGGTACGAAGACTTGGTGCGTGATATTTATTATTGCTTGGATGATAGTTGACTTGAAGGTTTTAATTTTTGTAAAGGTTGGCTTGAAATGCCACTTGTAGCATCAGTTCTCAAAATGTGTGTATTTGATTCCATTTATGTAGTGTGTACATGAGTACACTCTTTACAACGTATTTGACATGTATGAGATGAGGCTGGAGGCCAATGACATGTATTTTGTATCCTATGTAATTTATGACTTCATGAAATATTATGAAATTATTGAAAAATGTTAAGTTATTGTCTCCCTATGTTTGCATCGGGTGTGGGAATTCCATTTTGATTCTTCCGTAGGATCTCATTAGTCATGTATGAGGTGTGGCCAAGGGCCAAATGGTCATTTGATGTCATTCGTTAATTTTGGATTTCAAAATTTCCATTTTAAGTTCATTTCTGCCTTTTTAGCCGTTGGGGGGTCGGATTTTGACTCGGCCATTTTCGAGAGCCGCGGATTATTCCCTCGCGTTCAAAATTACTATTTACGTTTGTGTGCATGATCGTTTTCATAAAAAACCCCTTTGTTTGCGTTTTCAGCCTCCTATGGACTCACTTCACCCATTTATTGAAAAATCTAACCTTAAGGGCATTTTGGGAATTTTTTTTAGGAAATTTATTCCGTTCTTAACTCTGTCACATAGAAAATGTGATTTAGGGGAAGTTTCTTCTTCATGTTTTTCTAAAAAATGTCATCTTGACCTCGTAAACCGCGCTCTAAGTTCAATTTGTTGTTAAAAACACTGTTTCTGCATTTTTGGAGGTTGGCCCACGCCACTGCCGCATTTGGCGGGCCCCTGCAGTTTTTGGGTGGGCGCCAGCGAGATTCTGCCATATTTGGCAGGCCCCCGCAGCTTTTGGTCGGGCGCCCGCTAGTATTGTTCCTGCTTCAGACACCTTTCTTCAACGGGCCATATGTCACTCGTTTATACTCCGAATTAGTCCGTTCTTAAGTCTAAACTGACCGTGTGGAAATGATTTTTCCAATGGTACCAATTAGAGCTTCAGATTCCATTTGTAGCTCAAGTTATTCATGTTTTAGTGAAGTAGTGTCAGGATTTGGTTCGAACCGGGATAGGGTTTCCCTTCCTTCGACTTCAGGACTTGATATCTTTTTCATCCGGACTCCGAATCAGGTGATTCTTGAGTCTAAATTAATTAATTTTTTGTTGTCTTTCCAATGGTATAAATTTTAGTTTCAGATTCTTTTCATAGATTGAGATATCCTTGTTTTAGTGAGAGAGTGCTAGTTTTGGTTTGAATCGAGATAGGGTTCATTTGGGATTTCACTTCCTTTGGCCTTGGTACTTCATGTGAAGTTATTAAAGGATATTTTTGATTTCATTTGACTTATTGGAAGTCAAATTCCTTCCTCTTATGGTAAAATGACCATTTTACCCTTGGTCATTCTTTTGGTAGGGTTTTGATACCCTTGTCTTCGTTTTGCTTCCGTTGAGTCTCAAATTTCCTCGAAGGGCCGTTCTTGTATCCTAGGGATAATGTACGTCTCTATGGACTTGTTTTCATTTTATTTCCGCATTCTGGATATGCTTGGGATCATCATAAGACACACTGGGTTGAAAAATCTAGGGTCGTCTCAACTTCAATCCCGAAGAACCACACACGTCATAACTAGTGTGACAAAGGAATGCTGCAACACCGTAGTACACCTCAAAAGCGGATGTGCAGCACCGCCTTAGAAGTCTGTTTAAGGAAGTCAATGTAAGGGTAGGTGGGAGTAACTTGTTCACAGGTCTGTAATATGTAAAAATTACAATTCACGAGTCAATGGTCAAGCTAATGGACAAAAAAAGTGCATTTTACTATATACTAAAGAGAGACGATCAGGGAGTCCTTGAGTGTGAATGAGTGAAATATACTAGTGGTGAGAGATGATACGAGCTTTCCTCCTGTTTGAATGATATAGTGTTTGTTTGGAAGAAAAAAGAAAAGAAAAAAAAAAGAGATGGTAGGAGAGAGGATGCCTACTTTGTTATATACATATATTGGTATATATATATATATACACACACATGCCATAGACTTGTAGATAAAAAATTTGATCAGATAGCTTATGAGGGGGCGCACATGATGCGGACCAGCCTGGCCTGGGATATCGTGCGCTGCTGCAGGTGTTAGTCTTGTATTGTCACATCACTCTCTCTTTTGTGTACTCATTTCAAAGAACTACTAAGTATTTTTGGTTCAGGTTATGGTTATTTGAGTCTGAGAGAGAGTAGATGAGACTGTGTGTGTGTGTGAGTGAGAGAGAGAGAGAGAGAGAGAGAGAATCGATGAGACTGTGGTTATGTGAGAGAAACAGCAGCGTCGATGTAGCTATAAAGAGGTGTTGGGATGGAGGGCCCATTTCTCTTCACAATATGTTTATTCCATCTCATGACTTTTTGCGGCTCATATTTCCCTTTAAAGCAAAAACAAGCTATAGCTATATCAGATGTAGCGGAAGAAATGATTTTTAATATTTAACAGTGGCTTAGATAGTTAGATAGTGTAGGTAGATCTGATAGAGCAGAAGAATTGGTCTGATCAAACAATCAATAAATTCATGGTGGCCCTTATTTCTGTGTTCACCATTATGCGTAGTCCCACCTATGTCACCTTTCCCCTACTGCACACGCCCGCGCATATATATATATATCTATATTATATATATCAACTTTCAACTTTAAATTGAATTTCTATTTCTATGTTTTCTTTAATTATGTCAAAACTAGCTGAATTAGATTTGTCAAAAATCATCCATCAATATCAGTAAAAAGAGCTTTCAATTGGATAGTAGAATGTGGACAGTGCTATAAAGTTTGTATCAATAAAAAAAATTGAATTATAGACAAAATCAAACAGACTACCCTCGTACCGGTTCTCACACACACACACACACATTATGAAGAAAGCAACTAACAATACACAATATTAAGTATTATTACTTACAATAAGTAATCACTGATCGATATATTGAAGTAGTCATTTTAACATATTGAATGAGTCAAATTAGTTTTATTTTTAGCATCGCGTTCTTAAAGTGTTTTACTTAATTAATCTCTTATTAAATTCTGCCACGTATCCAGTTTTTGAAATTATACTTCCTTGAATTATGTAAAACTTTTTCCTTGAATAAGGTTTATTTGTTTGTTTGTTTATTTATTTATTTTATTATGGGCAAGAAATTCCCCCCTCCCCCAAAAGCAACTGCAATGGGCAAGAAATTTACACGTACTATTCATATTCCCCCCCTCCCCCCACCCCCTCCCCCCACAAACCAACTGCAAAACCCACCCATTTGGATAGAGAGAACACACCACTTACTTGGTCACCAATTTATTATGTATACATATTTTGTGGTCCTATTTATTATATCTAAAAACCCACCCAAAAACTAAAAATTTATGGCTATATCAATTTTTATAAATTAGACAAAAAGAGAAAAAACAATAAAAATCACAAATGTTATTTTATAAAATAAAATGTAAAATGAAAAATCAGTACACACTACAAATGCTCAATATGTTATGACTATATCATTTTTTATTTGTAAAAAACGTCTGTCTTTTTTTTGTTACAATTTGTTTGGATTTTTTAATTATTAGTTTAAAAGTAACAATAATAATTTATTTTTAAGAATAATTTGAAATATAAAAGTAATAAATATTAAGAATAGGTTAAACATGGAAATGTAATGGAAAATAACATGAATGCATTCATGGATTGGATCCGATATTTTGGAGGTTACAATTTGTTTGGATTTTTTTTTATTTATAGAGAGACATAAACCTGTCACAATCTCAAAGTTGTGAGACAAAATTTGGAAACAACTCTAGTTAAAATAACAACTTCTTGGGACAATTATTCCAAAAAGTAATGTTAAAATATTTTTTAATTATTTATTTTGTTCTTAAACTGAAAAATGTTAGTGTCTTTTAACTGAGATTTATTTATTAATTGAAAATACGGAAGGTGTTTGGCATTAATTAAAAGGTAATTTTTAGAATAACTTTGTCATTATTACATATGTACCTATAAAAGAAGTTAAACTTTCATGAAACAAATGTGTGAAAAGTGAGGTATGTGGAATCGGCTTTTTAGTTATTTAAAATACTGATGAACTTGAGAAGAGTTTTAAGTTATATGATATGTATATGTAATAATTTGAAGGAAAATAATTGCCTGAAAAGTCACGTAAAAAATGTCCTACATGATTATTATATTTCTTGTATTAGAATAACTAAATAAATGTATATAAATATAGGTTTTTTTAGTTATTTTAAAATACTGTTGACTTTTACAAAACTTTTCTCATCATGATATATGTGTATGTATAGAAGAACATAATAATTTACAACGGAACAATTGTTTGAAAAGTTACATGGTTTGTGAAAAGTAACGGTTATTGACTAAATTTATATAATTAATTTAATGTATTTATTGAATTAAATGACTGATAAATGGTATATAAATATTAGAAAACGAATCCACTTTTATTAGTAATATAGATATAGATATATATATAGAAGTCTACTATAGTCTTTTATTTTCATAAAGGTTGTGTGGTCATTTAATTATATTTGGATAGTCACGTGAGAGATAATTGTGTAAAATTTGTCACGTGGTCACTGGATTATGAATTTTGATAGCAAAAGGAGTAATATTATTGTGACCTATGTATAAGTCACACAATTTCTTTTTTAGGAATATGAAAGAGATAAATTAATTAAAAAAGAATCAATCTGTCTCTTACTCTCTCTTGTTAACTCTCAAAGAATTTATATTTCTCTCTCATCTCAAAGAATTTCTCTCTCCTGGAATCATAACAGTGATATCTTATTTATTCTCACTATTTATATGGGAACTTTGATGCAAGGTATACTATGCTACGCTAACAGATTGCCTAATAGCTTCTGTTTTTTTTATTTTTTATTTTTATTTTGTTTCTTTTTTGGTGTTTGAGGAGGCCAGAAGTGATATGGGCCGGATATGACCCGCGAACATGGCATCCGGTCCGAGCAGCTGGGTCCAGCCCATAAAGAAATACTGCCATATGGGCCGAATGCGAATAGCCCATCGAAGATGACCAAAGCCCACAGAGGAACGGGCCCAGATCTAACAACCCATTAATGTTTGTAAATACCTATAAATATGAGAAGTAATGGGGAGAGAGATTCATTCTGTTGAAGTGTAAGAATTCTAGAGAGAGAAAATGGAAATGAATTCCTTGCATCTTCAATTGGCGCCGTCTGTGGGAATCGTTGAAGATTGATTGATCATTGATCAATATCGCGTGGATTCAGACCAATTCGTGAAGACGAAACTCGATCTTTGGGAGTTGGATCCAGATCTGAGAGATTGTGACCTATTCTGGAGGAATTTTGGTTCTGTTGCTTTAACGGAAGTGGCTTCAGATCTACGCAACAACGAGTTGTTCAATTGCGGCCGGATCTGACGGATTTAGAATTCGGAGAATTTAGATCTCGTCAACCGTAAGCATAACTCGGAGAATTCAAGTCCAGATTTGAAAAATTCGCGCTCATGAAGCTCAGATCTACTCAAGAACTTGAGATTAATGCCTTTACTCCGTTCAGGAATAATGATAGGTGAAAGCTCCAATCCGATGGAGGCTGTCCAGCAAACGAAGCTTGAGGAGTTGATGAACTTGATCGAAGCTCTCAAAAGAGAGAATGCAAAATTGAAAGTTGGAATGCAGCATCAGCAAATGCCGGCGGTTCCGCGTCCACTTCCGGCCGGTGAAGGAGGTATTCAATCTAATATCGCACATCAAGGCGAGCAGGACGAGAACAATCAGTCAGCTCTCCACCGTGATGAAAGGAGGATGGACGATTTGCCGCCAAATGTTCGTCGAGTTGAGGATCACGAAGGATCGACTCACGTTGATCCGCGACATAAGCAGATCAAACAGAACGAAGCCATGACCTTCGATCCGCATCAGGAAAGTTTCAACCGAGAGGAAGTGATAGAGGTTGATCGCCGCCGAGTTGTATCGCCTTGGCAAAGAGAGCTCATTGAGGAACGGTCATTCGATCCGTCTTACCGGCCCTCCATGGCTACACTCACTCATCGCGGTTCGGAGAGCAGATCTGTAGCTCATAGAGCTACCGCTGGGCTCTAGAGAGAGAATGAAGTACTCCGATCCGCGGCTCGGACAGTTGATTCACCATTTACTGATGAGATCCTGAATGCTCCGCATCCAAGGAAGTTTGCCATGCCAGTCTTTATTCTGTTTGACGGAACAACCGATCCGATCGATCATGTGTACCATATCCAGTTGAAGATGGCTCTGAATACGGAGAACGACTCTTTAATGTGTAAATGTTTCCCTACAAGTCTAGCCGGACCGGCGCTTAGCTGGTTCAAGAACTTGCCTAGGGGCTCGATTGATAGCTTCCGGAACCTGTGCGATCGGTTAATAAGCCAGTACTACGGGAACAAGCGTCCGCCGAAGGACATCTCGAGCCTATTCACAATGAAACAGCACAAAGATGAACGTCTCCAGGCTTTTCTCACCAGGTTTAACCTCATTAAGAGTATGGTGATTGAATGCCACCCTTCTACAGCGGTTCAAGCCTTCAAGTTGGCCATGACACGTGGCACTCCGTTCCATACCAGTCTGGTAGTGAACACGCCGACGACTATGGATGAACTCAATGAAAGAGCCGATGGCTTTGTGCGCCTGGAAGAAGATGAGGCAGCCAATGCTCGGACAGCGTGGGTCGTGTCGACCGAGGAAAAGTCCAAGGCAAAGATCAGGCAGAAGCAGGCTCAGCCGCAACGTCAGACCTCCTGGAAGGCAGAAAAGAGGTCCAGGGAGGAAGAGCTAATCACTCCGTTGAAGGTCACTCTGGCGAGGCTATATCAGGAGAACAAAGATAAGTTTCATCCACCACTGCCAATTAGGCAACCCTTCGAACAAAGGGATCAGACTAAACATTATGCTTTCCATTCTGATTTCGGTCATCAGACTAATGAATGCAGGAATTTGAGAAGGCAAGTGGAGATGTTGATAGCTAGAGGGGAGTTCGCGAGTTATGTCCAAGGCTCGGCGATAGAGCAGAACCGACCGATGGAGCAAGTAAAAAGAAGTCAGAAGCAAAGCTCCCACAATTCACAGCTAGTTCGTATAATCAATGTTATTCACGGTCGACCTGAGCCTAGCGAAGACTAAGATGAGCTACTTCGAACGCGCCTACGGCAGGCGCAGATGAAGAAAAGGGTCAGCAGTGTGAATACTCTGCACCAACAGATCACATCGATACAGATAAAGTTCGACAGGACAGACCTGCTGCGTGTTCAAATCCCCCATGAAGATCCGTTGGTAGTCAGCTTGACAGTGGCGAACTGCCTGGTGTGTAGAGTTCTGATCGATCCCGGAAGTAGTGCGAATGTCATGCTAAGGGAAACATTTGATCGGCTCGAGATTAAGCCAGAGAGGCTCAAGCCCACTGGAAATCCCCTGTTAGGATTTGATGGTAAGAGGGTGGAGCCCATCGGTATGGTGGAAGTAGAAGTTCAAGCTGCAGAACGAGCTCTTATGGAAACTTTTGTGGTTGTGGAGATTCACCCCTCGTACAATCTCCTGATGGGAAGAGGATGGATTCACATAGAGTCCAAGGTGTGCCCTCAACTCTGCATCAGGTCATGAGGTGCCTCGGACCCGATGGAAATAAGGTGATAGACATTCATGGGGATCAGGTTGCAGCCAAAGAGTGTTATTCCATCACACTAAAATATGCTGGGAAAGGGAAGGCACCAATCCGTTCGGCGAGCCCAAGATAGCAATTACAGGAACCTCCACCCAAGCAGAATAGGGTGGAGGAGCCAGTTGACTTGACCGAAGAGCCCCTTCTGGATGTGCAGATCGATCAGTCCAAGCCAGAGCAAACTACCAGAGTAGGAGTAAAACTAACCAGGGAAGAGCAGCAGGAGCTAATTGACTTCTTGTCTCACAATGCCGATGTATTTGCATAGAGTCACCTAGACATGCCTGGAATTAATCCCTCCGTATCCTGTCATTCCTTGAATGTCAATCCCAATTTCAAACCAGTAAAGCAGAAGCAACGAAGGTTTGCTCCAGAACGTAACCAGATCATAGCCGAGGAGGTTGATAGGCTGCTCGATGCGGGATTCATCAGAGAAGTGCACTATCCTGATTGGTTATCCAACGTCGTTGTCGTGCAGAAGAAGAATGGGAAATGGCGAGTATGCATTGATTTCACCAATTTGAACAAAGCCTATCCGAAGGATAGCTTCCCGCTGCCTAAGATTGATCAAATGGTGGATGCCACCACCGGGTATGAGCGTTTAACCTTTCTGGACGCTTATTCAGGTTATAATCAGATCCCTATGGACCCGGCAGATGAAGAAAAAACTTCTTTTGTTACCGAGCGAGGGACATACTGTTACAAAGTTATGCCTTTCGGACTGAAAAACACGGGAGCAACTTATCAAAGGCTTGTTAGCAAAATTTTCAAGGATCAAATAGGAAAGATTGTGGAAGCCTATATTGATGATATGGTGGTAAAGAGTAGGAAGAAGGATGATCATCTGAAACATCTGCAAGATGTATTTGATGTGCTGAGGCGATATGGGATGGAGCTCAATCCAACCAAGTGCTCGTTCGGTGTGAGTTCCGGTCAATTTTTGGGACACGTGGTCAATCGCAGAGGCATCGAAGCTAGCCCTGCTCAAGCAGAGGCTTTGATTAAGAATGCCGAGCCAAAGATGATCAAAGAAGTGCAAGCCCTCACAGGACGAATAGTTGCATTAAGTCGATTCATTTCTAAATTGTCAGACCGCTGCAAGCCGTTCTTTGACATGATCCGGAGTCATGGAAGACAGGTCTGGGGGGATGAACAATGACAAACATTAACCCATTTGAAGGAATATATGCAGAATCCACCAGTCCTGTCAGCCCCGGATCCAGAAGAGAAATTATATCTATATCTCGGAGTATCTAGTGTTGCGACAAGTGCCGTTTTGATTCGTTGCAAGGAAGGGGTGCAACACCCGGTGTTTTATGTCAGTAAGACAATGACCGAGGCAGAACGAAGGTACTCGAAGGCCGAACGGGTGATACTTTCACTCGTAAACGCAAAAAGAAAGTTGAGGCATTATTTCGAATCCCACCCTATAGCTGTCCTAACAACTTTTCCAATCTGAGTGCTTATGCACAAGCCAGAACTCTCGGGTAGAATGACAAAATGGGCCATAGAGTTAAGCTTATTTGACATAACGTATGAGCCGAGAATGGCTGTCAAAGGACAAGCGGTAGCCGATTTCCTGCTAGAATGTGACTCTGAGGATACGGAAGAAGAACTTAGATGCGGCTCTTAGAAACTTTATGTGAATGGATCCTCTAATCAAATGGGGGCAGGAATTGGGGTTAAACTGCAAACCCCAGAGGGTACTTCTTTGAGTCAAGCACTTAGACTTGAGTTCCGAGCCACCAATAATGAAGCGGAATACGAGGCATTGCTGAATGGGTTAAAGTTGGCCAGAGAGCTACAGGTCAGAAGTTTGACTGTTTATAGTGACTCATAGTTGATTGTTCGGCAGGTAAATGGTGAGTACGCGACCAAGGATGACACGATGGAGGCATATCGTTCTGCCGTTCTGCATAATGCTAAGGGCTTTGCAAAGATTGAATTCATACAGTTACCGAGAGAACATAACGCAGATGTAGATCGGTTAGCATGTAGTGCTTCGAGCTCTGGCGAGACATTGGCGAGGGTGATTCCAATAGGAATACTGACCTAGCCATCTATTTTTGAAGAACCTTTAGACTCTGAACCTTGGCAAGTCAATGTCATACCGTATGAACCGAGTTAGATTGACCCCATCATCACTTATATTCGAGATGGCGTTCTGCCTATGCAAAGGGATGAAGCTAGGAAAATTAAAAAGAATGCTGCAAAGTACGCCATAGTGCATAACCAGTTGTACAGAAGATCTTACTCTGGCCCATACTTGAAGTGTGTCACCCCCACAGAGGCTTGACAGGTGTTGCGAGCTATTCATGAAGGCGTATGTGGAAATCATTCTGGGGGAAGATCGTTAGCGCACAAAGCAATGACACAAGGGTATTTCTGGCTGAACATGTCAAGAGATGCGGAGGAGTTCTCTCGAAGGTGCGATAAATGCCAACGGTATGGACCATTGATTCACCAACCACCTGAGGAATTGCACGTAATGGCCTCACCATGGCCTTTCGCGCAATGGGGGATGGATGTGGTCGGTCCTCTACCAACTGCGAGAGCTCAGAACAAGTATGTGCTACTGGCCACGGATTACTTTACTAAGTGTGTGGAAGCAGAACCATATCCGAGCGTGACTCAGACTCATGTGAGACGATTTATCTGGAGCCATATTATCTGCCGTTTCGGCGTTCCAAGGTCAATAGTCATGGATAATGGCACGAACCTCGACAGCAAGCAAGTAAGAGAGCTGCTGGAGGAGTATGTAATTAATCAAAAGTTGGCTGCAGTAAGTCATCCCTAGGCTAATGGACAAGCAAAAATTACAAACAGAACAATTTTCGCCTGCATTAAGAAGAAGCTGGAGGACCATAAAGGAAAGTGGTTGGATGAACTCCCGAACGTCCTATGGGCTTACAGAACCACCCCAAGGCGGCCGACTGGGGAGAGCCAGTTTGCAATGGCGTATGGTACCGAGGCGGTTATACCGGTTGAGCACTTGGTCCCAACTATCAGAAGCTTAACATGGAGTCAAAGTCAGAACGACAGAATGTCAAGATTGAACCTAGATATGATAGACGAAAAGAGGGACGCTGTAGCAATAAGGCTTGCATCATACCAGCAAATATTGGCGAATAGTTATAACAAAAAAGTGAAACACACAGATTTTGCCCCTGGCGATCTGGTTCTGAAAAGAAAGGTGGGAATAGTCAAAAAAATGATGCCACCCTGGGAAGGCCCATACAGAATTGCAGAAGTCATAGGGAAGGGGGCATATACATTAGAAACCATGGCAGGAAGGTTGGTCAACAAGCCCTGGAATGCTACGTCTCTGAAGAGGTACTATCAATAAAAGCTAAGTTTCAGTTTTATCGGATGTTATTTGTTTTCAATCAAGTACGTATGAACGTGCAAATTCCTGAGATTTATAAAAATAGCTTTCCTTTTCATGGGGTTAAAAAAAAAAAAAAAATGGATGAAAAAATGAAAAAAAAAAAAGCCAAGTGGCAAGTGGCATTCTAGCCGAGCGCCAGACACTTAAGCAAGATAAGTGGCAGCTGGCACAATGAGCCGAACGCCAAACACTTGCTAAAAATAAAAAAGCCAAGTGGCAAATGGCATTCTAGTCGAGTGCCAGGCACTTAAGCAAGACAAGTGGCAGCTGGCACCATGAGCCGAACGCCAAACACTTGCTAAAAATAAAAAAGCCAAGTGGCAAGTGGCATTCTAGCCTAGCGCCAGGCACTTAAGCAAGATAAGTGGCAGCTGGCACAATGAGCCGAACGCAAAACACTTGCTAAAAAGAAAAAAGCCAAGTGGCAAGTGGCATTCTAGCCTAGCGCCAGGCACTTAAGCAAGATAAGTGGCAGCTGGCACAATGAGCCGAACGCCAAACACTTGCTAAAAATAAAAAAGCCAAGTGGCAAGTGGCATTCTAGCCGAGCGCCAGGCACTTAAGTAAGACAAGTGGCAGCTGGCACCATGAGCCGAACGCTAAACACTTGCTAAAAATAAAAAAGCCAAGTGGCAAGTGGCATTCTAGCCGAGCGCTAGGCACTTAAACAAGATAAGTGGCAGCTGGCACCATGAGCCGAACGCCAAACACTTGCTAAAAATAAAAAAGCCAAGTGGCGTGTGGCATTCAGGCCGAGCGCCAGGCACTCACTCACACGGCAAAGTCAATATGAAAAAGTATTGAAAGTGGGTTTGAACAGAGCATAGTACAAAAAGTCTTATCGTCTCATTCATAATAAGCTTCGAGGTTACAAAAAGTGAAGCATTCAAATCACATGACTACAAAAGAGTATGAAATTGAGGGATCTGAAGAGCCCTAGCTAGCTGCCTCAGTACCGTCAGCTTCTTGGTTGTGCTGACTCGCCTCCTCGTTCCCATTAGCCATCTCACCCTCACGAGGTGGGGAATCGAGATGAATAACAGAGTCGTTTTGTTGGGGCCCAACATCAACAGTGACTATGGGAGATACCATAGTTGACGAAGGAAGAGCGATTAGAGGCTGAACGGTAGCTGTAGTGATCCTGAAGGAAGCAATCTCCTGACACTCATCAAATATGTGCTCGGCTGCGGTGGATTCTGGGTCAACATAGACCCCCAGAGGGTCAATCCCTAGATCCTTATCAATTTCATCCGGAGTTGAACTGGTCTGGCCCTCAGCCGGAACTCGGTCGGAAAAACCATCTCGGAATCCCTGAGCATATCTAAGAGCTCCAACTCTTGAAAACTGAGCATGAAGAGCCAACATGCCACCATTCACTCTGCTAATGGTGTCAATCAGAGTGTTGCGCTCGTCCAGAGCTCTTTTCTCAAATGCCATCCGAGCAGACTGCTCGTCAGCCAGAAGGCGTTGGAGCTCTGCCTTTTCATCTCTGACTGAATCGCGCTCAGTTTGCCAAACACTCTTCTCAAGCTGAAGGGCATCTTTTTCATCCTGAAGAGAGTCGGTTTCCTTCTTCAGAGCATCTCTCTCTTTTTCAGCTTTTTCAAGCCGAGCCAATATCTCGGTGTTCTTGTTGGCAAGAATATTGTTTTCCTTATTAGCCACATCTAGGCTATCAGAGAATTTACGGGCCCTGGCGTTCCCCATTTCCACTTGTTTTTGCATACCCATCATACCGAACAAAGTCTGTATAGATATGCATGAATACTGGTTAAACCGATCGCCTGGTCGGACGAAGGCAAGAGCAAATATTATGAGAAGATTCATGAGTTAGAAAATAAAAGTCACCTCCATGGCAGATTGGGGAAAGCGGCTGAACACATCCTTTTGTGACAGACCCTTCGCTGCCTCAAGGTCTTTTGGAGTCCACATGCTCCTATAGTATGCCATGGCGGTCTGGCCATCCTTGATCATGGTCTCGTTCGGCTTCACGAACGTCCCATCCGTTCGGGTGTATCGAGGAGCCCATGGTGGTAAAACAGGAGTAGAAACAGAGGCAGAAGCTGAAGCAGAAGCAGAGGCAGCAGCTGCAACAGGCCCGGAGGGGGCAGGAGCTCTGACTGGGAGATGCAAGAGAGCGCTCGGCCCAGAAACTCGGGTCCTCCTTGTAAGAGATTCTTCCTCGAGGTTGACTCCACCGTCAGGATGAGGTCTTTTGCCTCGCTCTTTGTCCCAAACAACCCCAGCAGCAGCAGGGGTAGTAGTGATCTGTGGAGATGTGCTCGGGTTGGTAGCAGGGGTGCTAACAACAGGATCAATAGCCACCACACTCGGGATAGTGTCAGAGATGGTGGTTGAAGAAGAGGCTGATGCGGGAGAGGAGGTTGCTCCAGCAGCAGTAGTGGCTGGGGGAGGATTTTTCCTCCTACCAAAGGAAGGAATCTGAAGCCTGCTCATTGTATAGCCAAGGGATGAGAGCGCTAGAAGGTTGTCTGAAGTGAGGAGGTCTGAGCAAGAAGGAATATCGTTCGGAACGTATTTCTTCAAGTAATTACTCTTATCCCTGCAAACACTGTAGCTCAAGTCATCACAAGGTATGCCTAAGGAGTGACATAAGAAAGTACAAAAGCGAGGAACACATGTTTCGCAGGGACAATCGTTTTTATGAGATTTGAATTTCTTATATGAGGAGATAGAACAGACGCCAAAGGCGCTCGGGATTGGGTAATCCTTTGCAGCCGGCGAAGACCAGGCCCCACTAACACCCACAATGTTATCCCTCCAACCCTTTTCAGATTTGATTGTATCCGTACATATGAACATCTTGTCGATCGGGTAAAGGTGGTAGAATGGCTCTTCAGTTCGGATCTTACTGACCTTATAGCAAAGAAGAAGATCTATGAGGTCAAGATCCAAACCTCTGTCACGAATCAGTAGTAACATAACGGATATGATTCTAAGGAAATTTGGGTTTACCTGCAGAGGGGATATCCCCAGTCTATTGAAAACATAGTTAAAAAAGGGATGCAGAGGGAACCTAACGACATTTAGTTGAAGGTATATCAGACTTGAATAGCATCAAGATAGCCTAAGGAACTCCAGTATGAAATCGAATTTTGGAAAATGATTGTTTATTATTTAAAATTAGCTGGAGATCAATAGGCCTGACTTGGGTGGTAAGTTTCAAGTTGACATGATTATTGCCTTGTTACCAAACTCGTTCGACTCTGTTAGAGTGAACTAAATAAGGAATCAGTTTTAATTCACACTCGCTGATATTCTTATAGAATTGGTAACAGATGAAGGGATAATCAAGAGTTTGGGCGTTCCTATCAATCTAACCTAGTCTATACCATCTTCTTCTAGGCCCAAGTGGACGGGCAAAGCAAAGAAAAAGGATGATAATAGGACTAGGCTAGCACAAAACATAAGTATCTAAAAGGTTAAAGGGAATAAGGAAGTGTATGTTGAGGGCGAATGAAACTGTTTCTTTTGCCGTTAACTAAAACACTATAGGACGAACTGTCTAAGCAATGACGTGGCATAGGAAAATATATATTTAATCATTGAGCCATGTTATGTGGTTGCATCTATTAATTCCTGATGGATAGATTCTGGAGCCACTAAACATGTTTGCAATTTATCGTAAGGATTTCAGGAATCCAGAAGCCTTGATGATATGGATATATATTTATCTTTTGACCTGATGCCAAGGTTGTAGTTAGGTCAGTGGGAGTATTACATCTGAAATTAGAGAGTATGAGGATATTAGTATTAAAAAACTATCTTTATGCACAGAAGTTAGACGCAATCTAATTTTTGTTTCACTTGTGGTTTATAAAAACTGTGTTGTTATTTTGTAAAACTGGTTTTATAAAATTGAATAGATATGCTATTGCTTCTGGTGCATTGAAAGATGGTTAATATACTATAATCACAAACTCTTAAGATTTGCAGGATGTAAAAACTAATGTTGCATCTTCTAGATTGAATGTTAAGAGAAAAATTGTTATTCCTGACTCATTGTACTTTTAATGTCTATTTTTGGGTTGTTATCAATCAAAATAAGATTCAAAGGTTGGTCAAAGAAGGTTAATTACCTAGTGAGGCAGGGGAGCCTAAACCAAACTTGTGAACCCTGTTTTGAAGGATAGATAACTCTTAGGGCTTAATCAGCCAGATGAAATAGACATAAAGGACAATTGGAGTCGGTACACACTGACACGTGTGGTCTTATGAACATCCAAGCAAGATTACTCACGTTTTGGATAAGTTTATCTGATGCAACACAAGTCTTAAACTCTTGGTATATTCTGAGAAGGTTAAGACTGATGTGGAGCACATATTAGGTAAACTTATCAAGACACTTCGATCTGATCGAGGATATGAGTATTTCTTGGGATAGTGCAAAGACTATATGGTCAATGAGGGTATTATGTACCAGTTTTTCGCAATTGACGCTAAATGCAATTAGGTGTCAAATAGGAATAACAGAATTCCACTTAACATGGTTAGATCTATGATCAGTTATGCCACATTATCTCTTTCATTTAAGAGTTTAGCGTTAATGACATCAATGCGCATTATGAACTGCATTCCATCTTAGTCTGTCTCAAGGATACCGTTGAGCTGTGTTTTTGACTAAATCTTAGTTTGAATCACATGCACGTATGTGGTAGTTTTGCATATGTGCGTTTGATATGGACAAGTAAGTTGGAAGCAGATCATAGGCATGCTAGATTTGAATGCTACTCTTAAGTCACTAAGATGGATTATTTTATGATCTCAAAGATAAAAGTTGATTGTTTACACTCACTGTTTATCTATAGGAGAATCATATTATGAATCACACACCTAGTAACATAATGTTAGAGAATATGGTATGAGTACCAGATGTACCACATGTGAACACACTTATTATAGAGATTGAGAATAATATATGAATTCTCTATTGATGCGTCAGCATCATCTAGTATATAGATTCCTGCATCGGTACATTAATGTAGTGGGAGGATTATCATCCAACCGACAGAATCATGTTTTTAGGTGAGACCATTATGGGCATCCCTGTTAAACATGAGTTGGACCCAGTAAGCTACACGGAAGCGTGAACTGATATGGATACAGATCGTTTTGGCGAGTTACTATGAAATCAGAGTTGGAATCTATGTATTCTAATAAATTATGGGATCTTGTAGAACTTTCTAGTAGGGTGATACCTATGGAAGGCAAGTTAATCTACAAAAAGATACCAGAAGATTTCTTAGTGAATAAATCATGAGTGTACAAGGGAATGTCATTATTTTTCTTAATTCTATATATTGATGACATCCTACTCATTTATAATGACGTGGAAGTTTTGTCATCAATAAAAAGGTAGTTGTTCAATTACTTTTAAATGAAGGATTTTCAAGATGTAAGCTATATTCCTAGCATCAAGCTTTTGTAAGATCAGGTTAAAAGGAAAATAGGCTTATCTTAATAATCCTACATTGATAAAGTTTTGACCAGGTTTGGTATGCATAACTCAAAGAATGAGTTCTTGCTTTATTGATATGGATTGCTCTCTCTAGTAAGTAGTTTTTCAAGACTATCAAAGGAGATTGAACAAATGAGACTGGAACAATATGCTTCGGCATATGAGAGTCTCATATATGCCATGGTCTATACCAAACAGGACATCCGCTACATAGTAGGGATAGTTAGTAAAGATCAGTCCAATACTGGACTTGACAACTAGTCTGTTGTGAAAAATATCATTAAGTACTTAAGGAGAATCAATGATATCATACTCATTTATGGATGTGATGATATGGTCCTAGTCAGGTATGCTAGTTCTGATTTTCAATCAGAAGTAGATACTATGAGGTTCATGACTTAGTGTGTGTTCACTTAATGGAAGGGAAATCAGTTGGTAGATTATTAAGCAGATTTCAACTGCTGACTCAAACCTGCAGGTGGAATATATTGCAGCCTTAAAGGCGGCAAAAGAAGCCTATTGGTTTGATCTCACTGATTTAGAGGTTGTGGAGCATACTAGCCTGCCTATCGAGCTATATTGCGACAATAGTGCAGAAGTAGTCCAAACCAATGACCCAAGGTTCCATAGATGAAGAAAATACACTGATAGAAAGTACATGTTCTACATGATATTGTCCGGCAAGAAAATATACTTATGGCTAAAACATTGCATTGGAACATAACTTTGTTGATCCATTAACAAAGGTGTCGTCGATCAATAGTTTTGATCAACACCTGGATAACATTGGAGTTAGATGCAATTTGAATTGGCTATGAGGAAAATGTACTTGTGGCTAGAACATTGCATTGGAACACAACTTTGTTGATCCATTATCAAAGGTGTTATTGATCAATAATTTTGATCATCATCTGGATAACATTAGAGTTAGGTGCAATTTGAATTGGCTATGAGGGCAAGTGGGAGCTGTTGGGATTTATATGCCCTGGCATAGCAAATTCCTGTTTGGATTAAAGTGACATATGTTCCTGACGTTTATGAAATATTTATATTTTATACAATTGGTGAATTCAATGTATTGTATTTCAATTCATTATAGAATTGATAGTGTCTATTTGATTACAAGAGATATTTATATATATGTTTGTGATGGCAATCAATGCATGATATATAAATAGTAATCATAAATGGTTCATAGTCGGTAATTATGGATGGACTCATAATTAATTAAGATTTGAACTGGATCCGCGTTAGGTTGAGATATATTGCGAGAGCCGTCATATGCAATTGCTCCCTATCACCGTCATGGCATTTGACTTTTAAGTATGAGAAAATTATAGACTCTTTTATTAATTAATAATTACTTTGATTTGTTCGGCGGATTCTTTGGGATCCTTAGACCGACACTTTGGGTAGTTATGTAATTAATAGTTAGAGGGTTATATTTTCAATATTTGCATTATTGTTACTTGTATTTATTTTGTATTGATTATGGTTGATCACAAATTAAATTCGAAGGCCTTCGTGTATTTTTAGATAAAATGATTTATTATATATTTATTTATTTAAATTATTATTTTTGTCAAACAAATATTTTATTGTGATCGAGCCAGAAATAATCAAAGGTACCAAAATAAATATATTAATTAAGTAGTCGGATTGATGGCTTTATTTATCCGATAACTAATTATGCATAGAGGGGTCAAAGTGAAATATTGACTTAGAGGTTATTTATTATTTAATTGGAATTCAATTAATTTCTTTTAGTGAAGTAGAAATTAATTTATGAATTAATTGAATTGGGTCCATGGACCGGGCCAATTATTAATTCATTGTAGCCAATAAAATAATAGGCCCAATGGATTCTCACTCATAACCCAACTTGATATTGGAATCATATTAGATTTGAGGCATGTGAATTAGAAATTGAGAAGGATTAGTTGTTTCCTTTTCTTTACCTTTATGTTGCCTATAAATATACATGGTCTATGTATATTTTAAGTGTGATTTGGAGTAGAAGGAAAAAGGAATATATTTTCTCTCTCTAGAAAATTAGGATTTATGTTCTCATCTAATGGAGGCTCCCACAAGCCTAATTTTCCAAGGTCATTCATGGAGGCATATGAGTGATTCTTAAAAGTAAAATAATTACCAAGAAGATGGAGATCCAAGGAGAATACATCTTGCTAAGGGATCTACAATAAGTGAGAACATTCACTTTAGAAGAGAGATCTAAGGTTTACTCAAACCTTGATGTAAATATTCAATCTTTTAATTGAATGATACATCATGTTTTATTTTTGCATAAAACTTGTCTCTATGTAATGAATCAAGATCTATGAATTTAAATCCCTCAAAAAGTTTTTAAAACTAGCACGTTTTCAACACCTCATTCAACACTTCCCTGAGATCAATAATACCTTACCACCGGACCACAATGAGGACTCCTTTACTTGGATTCCATCACCTTCAGGTGTTTTCTCATTAAGTCACACAATTGAGTGGCTCGGAGCACATAGCCACCCAAAACCTTGGCAACACCTAATTTGGAACAGCCTCTCCATCCCACGATGCAAGTTCACCTTGTGGCTCGCAGTACAGAGAAGGCTCTCCACCCTTGACAGAGCCAACATAAGGCACTTCACTAGCTCCAGATTGTGTCATCTCTGCGGCCTTGTTGACGAAACTCTCGACCACGTGGTCTTCGCCTGTTCTTATACTCGGCTAATTTGGATCGCCCTTCAGAACAAATGCTGATTTCATTTCTCCCATTCTCCCTGAGTGACTTGGTTGATCAAGCGACACTTCATTGGTCAAGTACCAACTTGATAAATTTTGTCAATAAGCTTGTGCTCTCCACTACAATTAACAGAATTCGGCAAGAGCGCAACGATCGGATCTTCAAAAATCAGAGAAACAATCAAGTTACAATTTTCAAGCAGATCACTGATTTGGTATGGCAAAAGCTGCTATCTACATCGGTCAAGGACTCACCGTGTGCTAGAAGGCTAAAGCCTGATTGGAATTTGGCGGCGTTCATCAAACAGCCACCGGAGCCACGTGATCATTCGGTTTAAGGTTTGTGTACCCTCTCTTTTCCACCGGATGTGGATATGCCAAAGACAAGGATAGTTTGTACCCTTCTAGACTAATATTGTCTTTGTTCGCTATACTAGGGTATCGCATTTATAAACCTCCTTTGTAAATATTCTGCTTTTATATAATATCACTCTTACTTTCCATAAATAAAAAAAAATGTAACAATAAAAAAAGTAAAGTTGTAGGCAAAATAAAACAGACAAATCTATAAAGTTTGACAAGATATATCAATAAAAAATTTAAGTTGTAGACAATAAAACAGACTATCCTCGTATCCAGCCGAGCCAGAAATTTAAGATCAAGGACGAATTTGAGCTATATAATAAAAATTAAAAAAAAAATTATAATCAATTATACTATAATTTTTTTAAAAAATATTTGTCATAGTATATATATCTTGAAAAAAAATTAAAAAATGAGAAAAATACAACTTAGACAATATATATATATATATATATATATATACTGATGTTAGAAAGAAAATTATAGAGAAGGAATGTAAAGAAATAAACATTATTAGAAAATCAATTTTTCTTTATCAATTGTTTCAATTTTTCAACAATATTATAATTTAGTTATTGAGAAAGATATACCTAGATGAAAAATATAATGAATTTTAACTCAAAATAACAATATTATTATTGAGTTATTAAACAAATAGTTATAAAATTTATTATTTAGAAAGTGATAACTAAAAGTATTAGCATATATGATATTATTATTGTTATTGAGAGTCTCACGATATTTTAGTTTATTCTCTTTCCAAATATTCGTAGAACTTGCCCATAAAAATTGTTATATAATTTTAATTATTTTTCTTGTAAATTTCATTTTACAGAGTTACAATATTTTTTAGCGGTAATAATAGATAATAAATAAAAGACGTCCCATCAAATATATATATATAATCTATACTTTACTTTTACTTCTACTAAAAACAAAATATGCACAACTTTCTTAG
Organism: Cornus florida; assembly: GCF_030987335.1. Classification (NCBI taxonomy): domain Eukaryota; kingdom Viridiplantae; phylum Streptophyta; class Magnoliopsida; order Cornales; family Cornaceae; genus Cornus; species Cornus florida. The sequence continues at coordinate 84,284,090 of NW_026775577.1, read as the reverse complement.
TTTGTAATTTGTTTTAGAAATTAAAATTGGAATCTGAACCATTGGTATATAAAATCCAACCGGTTCTTTTAAAGTTTAGTAATTCTTTGACTAAAGGAGTACATTGGATCACAACAAGTATCAGCAGGCATATATATTAGTAATAATTATTAGTACGATTTTGATTCCTAACGGTTTGATTTTATAAATTAATGGATCCAAATATTCCGGTGTCGATGTTCGAAAATTCAATCATAAAAGTTTAATTGTTTGCCGTCATGAAACAACATAAATACGGTATATAAATTTAAACCTTAACGGAATTTTCATCTTTCATTTGTATATTAGATTTCCAATTTAATTTAGTAGTTCTTTGTTGCCAAGAAGAAAATGACTCCAGTCTTAAAGGAATTTTCATCTTTTCAATCCTTTGTTTTCTCTTCAATTTTGTAAAGTAAAAAAGAGAACATGAGTTAGAGAGAGAGAATGGAGAAATCAGAGAGGATCGTCAAAACCTCTTCAGCTTCTTTTCATTTTTATTTTATTTATTTATTTTTAATATCTTTAGCGTGTAAAAAAATATTAATAATTTTAATAATTATACATAAAATTCGAATTAGAAGTAGACCAATTTAATCAGATAGAATATCATTACTTAATATATAAAACGTTCCTGATTATTAATTAACCTAATGTGTTTGGACCTATAAATCCTTTCCATACATTATCTTTATTATCTATAAATTAAATAATTTTTAAAAACTAACTGACACCTTTTAATTTTATATTTAAGTCGTAGGTAGATAGCTTGTTCACAGGTCTGTAATATGTAATTATCAATAAAAATTGCATCACAGACAATTCATGAGTCAATGGTCAAGCTGATGGACAAAAAAAGTACATTTACCTATATATATATATATATATATACACCATAGACTTGTAGATAATTTTTATTTTTTTATTTTTTCGGAAGGTTAGAAAGTTGTAGATAAAAAATTTGATCAGATAACTTCTGAGGGGGCACAGATGCTGCGGACCAGCCTGGCTGCGCTGCTGCAGGTGTTAGTCTTGTATTGTCACATCACTCTCTTTTGTGTACTCATTTCAAAGGAAGGACTACTAAGTATTTTTGGTTCAGGTTGTGGTTATGTGAGTCTGAGAGAGAGAGTAGATGAGACTGTATGTGTGTGTGAGAGAGGGTAGAAGAGACTGTGGTTGTGTACTTGTGTGAAAGAAACAGCAGCGTCGATGTAGCTATAAAGAGGTGTAGCTATAAACAGCGGCGTCGATGTAGCCCATTTATCTTCACAAGACGTACACTATGCACATTATTGCATCTCATATTTCCCTTTAAAGCGAAAACAAGCTGTAGCAGAAGAACTGATCCGGTCCAAGTGTCAATAGATTCATGGTGGCCCTATTTCTGTGTTCACCATTATGCCTCGTCCCACCTATGTCACCTTCCCCCTACTTACACACGGCGCGCGCGCACACACACATATCTATAAAGAGGAGTTGGGATGGAGGGCCCTTTTCTCTTCGATCACAATACGTACACTATGCATCTCAGGACTTTTTGGCGGTGCTATTTCCTAAAGCAAAAACAAGCTGCAGCTTGATCAGATGTAGCAGAAAAATTGGTCCGGTCACAGAGTCAAATAGATTGATGGTGGTCCCTATTTCTGTGTTCACGATTATGCCTGCCCACCTAAGTCACCTTCCCCCTACTACACACACACACACATATATATATATCAACTTTAAATTAAATTTTTATTTCTGTATTTTCTTTAATTTTGTTCTTACCTGTTGAATTGGATTTGTTGAAAATTATTTACCAATGCCAATAACGAGTTTTCAATTGGATAGTAAAACGTAGACAGAAATATAAAATTTGATAAGATGTATCAATATAAAAGTTGAGTTGTAAACAAAATAAAACAGGCTACCCTCGTACCGGTTCTCACACGCGCGTTATGAAGAAAGCAACTAGCAATACACAATATTAAGAATTACTACTTACAATAAGTACTCACTGATCAATATGTTGAAGTAGTCATTTTAACATGTTAAATGAGTCGATTTGTTTTCTTTTTAGCATCGCATTCTTAAAGTGTTCTACTTAATTAATCTCTTATTAAATTCTGCCACGTACCTAGTTTTTGAAATTATATTTCCTTGACTTATGTAAAACTTTTTCCTTGAATAAGGTTTATTTGCTTGTTTATATTTAGTAGGCCTATTTATTATATCTAAAAACCCAGCCATTTGGATCAAGAGAACATGTCAAATATTTTTCATTGCTTTTGCAGCTGTATACAGAAACTCAAAATTTGATTGGCATAAAAAGACAAAAAGAGAAAAAACAATAAAAATCACAAATGTTATTTTATAAAATAAAATATAAAATGAAAAATCGGTACAGACTACAAATGCTCAATATGTAATGACTATATCATTTTTTATTTGTCAAAAACGTATGTCTTTTTTATTACAATTTGTTTGGATTTTCTAATTATTAGTTTAAAAGTAACAATTATAGTTTATTTTTAAGAATAATTTGAAATATATAAGTAATAAATATTAAGAATAGGTTAAACATGGAAATGTAATGGAAAATAACATGAATGCGTCCACGGATTCGATCCAATATTTTGGAGGTTACAATTTGTTTGGATATTTTTATTTTTTTTGAGAGAGAGAAAGATATAAACCCGTTACAATCTCAAAACTGTGAGACAAAATTGTAATCTTTTTCATAGAAAAATTAGAATTTTTTCACCTAAATCCTTTTACAAACATAGGAATTTATTTTGGCATTGAAACAAAGGCGGTTTACTTATTTATTTTGAAAACAATGGAAATTCGTCTTTCATGATTTGTATTTGTTTTTATTTTTTTTATTTTTTTATAAGATGGCATGAGATGATTAGTATCTTGCCAATCCCAAACTTTTGAAAATTTTTTTTCTAACCCACTAAATATGAATTAATTTATAAATTTTGTCCCTAAATATATTAAAATTCCCCCCTACCCCTAATATTTTTAACACATAAGTAATATTTGGGTGCCGATGTTTGAAAATTTCCATTTGTCTATTGGTAGAGGGATTACTTAAGGTACTGAATCGGAGCAAGATTATGCTTTGTAACATAGATTTATTATCTCAGAATTGACTATAGACATAACTATAGGAGGTTTATTCATAGGACTTTATGGTCATATGTTAATTTTCCCTAAAATTATGTATCACTTGACCGGTGTATGTCGCACCACCGTCAAGCTTGAGAGTGTGTGGATTTTAAGGCGAGGGCCAAGAGTTTTACATTTATAGAAGCCTCTATTACCTTTAACTATAAATATAGTTAGGGCGAGTAGGGATCGTCCCAAGGGATTATGAGGATCGAACAATGTCGTGGAATCGTTATTAGGGCTAGTAGGTCGAGTGATCAAACAATTGGTTGGTTGGTTGATTAAAGAACAACTAAATTAAACTAAGTGATAACAAAGAATGCAATTATAAGTAAGAGAGAGAGAAATCTTGGGTTTAGAAATTACCACTAAGCAATGCATTTCTATATCATTGACAAGTGATTAATGAGAGCAAATGGTGTGTTGCAATATTGGTTTGTGTGTGTTTGATTGATTCAACAAGTAAGGATGACTAGTTAAGCATGTATTGTCTAAACATCATGTGAAAGGCATAATATATCTAAGCAATGAAGTATATATTGTCTAAACAACATGTGAGAGGTACAATAGATCAAAACAAGTTATTAATCCTTTCATTAAGCTCACAATCCAAATACAACACAAAGAAAGAGACATATGCTTCTTGCATTCGAAAGCTTGGATCATCAAACAACAAGCATAGATTGTCCTCCCATTTAACACTACACTACAACTACACTACATCTACACAACTAGCATGAAAATAAACTAGGGAAGATGCATAATCCATCAAGGAATAAGTATGAACCATCAAGAGAATCACAAGAGCATTCCTTTAAGCACTATGTTTTGACAATCTCCAAATCTATAGTATCAATACACATAGACATGCATCAATAACACAAAATCTAGAGACAAGCACATGAACATCTATTCTAGCATACATAGACATATTGATATAATGAAATGATCAATTGGAAGCATTAAACCACATAAATCATTGAATAAATAAGATCTATATATATCAAAGTGTCAAAACATTAATTACAACACTAATCCCTCAATAATACACAAGATTAAGATATAGAAAGCATGCTTGGGGCTAACTCTAGCCCCAATAGGATGTCTAGCCACTCATGGTGGTGTTGCTCCAACCCTCAAGGGCTAACTCCAATGGTGTCTCTAGCCTCCTCCTCCATGCTTCCTCTCCAAGAGATGATATGAAAATGATATTAGCTACTTTTGTAAAAAACAATCCTTATCCTTATATAGGTAGGTCAAAATGACACCCAAAATGAGCTGGGGTCGTGCACACAATATTCTTTAATGATTTAACTTCCTAGCATACATAGACATGCATCAATAACACAAAATCTAGAGACAAGCACATGAACATCTATTCTAGCATACATAGACATATTGATATAATGAAATGATCAATTGGAAGCATTAAACCACATAAATCATTGAATAAATAAGATCTATATATATCAAAGTGTCAAAACATTAATTACAACACTAATCCCTCAATAATACACAAGATTAAGATATAGAAAGCATGCTTGGGGCTAACTCTAGCCCCAATAGGATGTCTAGCCACTCATGGTGGTGTTGCTCCAACCCTCAAGGGCTAACTCCAATGGTGTCTCTAGCCTCCTCCTCCATGCTTCCTCTCCAAGAGATGATATGAAAATGATATTAGCTTCTTTTGTAAAAAACAATCCTTATCCTTATATAGGTAGGTCAAAATGACACCCAAAATGAGCTGGGGTCGTGCACACAATATTCTTTAATGATTGGATAAATGACAACTTTCAATGAGATGGAAATTTAACTTTTTCGCACTGGAGGAAGTTCGATCGATCGAACCTTGGACTTGGATTGATCGAACTGGCTGAGATCCATCGAACTTAGGCTGGATCGATCCAACTGGTTGAGCTTTTTGGGAAAAGACAAATTCGAGATATTTTGAGAGATATTTTTGGGAAAAGGACAAAAGTGGTTAGTTGGTGGTACAGTTGTGGATAGGATTAATCATTTGAATAAGGACAAAAGTGTTCGATCGATCGAAGGGTGGTGTTGGATCGATCGAACTTTTGGACTTTATACTTTTGGGCCAAGGCTTGGATCTATCTTGAGGTGTTGGATCGATCGAACTTTGTTGCTTGTCACCTTTGGCTTCATTTGCTTCCTTCTTTCTCCACTTTGCTCTTTTCTTTTTTAATCCCAGAATTGCTTCAATTAAGCTCTTATTTGGCTGAGTTAACTTATTTATGGGATAAGTGCCTAAAAATGGAAATAATACGAAATCAATCTAAAACGGTAAAGTAAGATAGATAAAGGTGCTAGAATGCCTAAGTTTAAGGGGTTTAGATACGCACTTTTCAGCACTCATCACACCTCCAAACTTAAATATTGATAGTCCCTAGCAATGAACTAGAAAGTAAAAGAATGAAATGAACAACTATACAACTATGAACTAGAAAACAATAAATGGATAATGTCACTTTCGTAGGGAACACGATTGCACTTAGCATATGTAACAAGCCTTTTAAACCCCTAGGTTACCCCTAGTGAACGAGTGAAGTCTCGTGAGGGTTTCCAGGAATGGTACCCACAAACATTAAGCTCATTCCTTCAAATGAGGTACCAATATTACAAATAAGCGTTGGGAGAAAATTGCCTCAAGTATGCAATTTTTCAAACATTTCTAAGCAATCTCCCAAAATCTCAACATCAAGCAAACAAATATGGTCCTCCACACATTAAGAAAATGATCATGCAAATTAAAACAACTCTAAAATTCTTTTGAGTGGACCAGCATCAAATGTGTTGCTATCTAAGCCAACTAAAGAATTAATCACATCCTTACCCTCAAACTAGCACACAAATCTAGTATCGATCATCAAGACAAAAAGTGGACCTTTTATTAAAGCTTCATTGTTCTAGGTGCACTTATTCTTTTCACTTGAATATATATATATATATATATATATATATATATATATATATATATATATATTAATAGGATCAAAGATGGAAGCATGGTGCAATGTAGTGATCTATTAAGCTTTCTAGCGATTCATGAGGTCGAGTGTTAGGTCAATGACTCCCAAACCAGACGACTTTAGGTTATTAGGCATTCAAATACTCCTACGGACTTACAAGCTCAAATCAACTAGGCTACAAATTAGGATAACCTCTATCTAATCATTTCCCACTTCTCACCTTTTGGGAGAAGTCCTCATTTTTTTTATTACTTCTGCAACTTTTTTTTTTTATTTTTAAATTCAATTATTAACCTAGAGTTTGGGCCCTCCACCTTTCGGCGCTAGAAGTTCAGTGCTTGATGAGGCTAGAATCCTGGCTACTTAGTGAAAAGGGGTTGTTATCCACCTTTATCAAGAATGAAAGCTTTCCGTGCAATACTAGCTCAATTGGGATATAACCAATTCAATAATCAACAAAGCATGTACCCCACAAATGAATGGTAGTGTGCACCTGTGATAGTGTAGAATCCTAGAATGAATCTCAAAGCAATCACAAAATCAAGATGATGATGTGGACCACAAGTGTAAGCAAGATATTAATCATTCAAAAAATTTACTCCTAAATGGTATTCATAAGGCATACAAGGTTTATTAGACTCTCAAGTCAAGCAATTTTTAAATTTTAAGCAATATAGCTTTCAAAAGATCAAAATCATAGTTAGATATAGACCAATTACAGAAATATCCCTCAAATACACAAGTCATGCTCAAAATTTGAATTTAAAACTAACACTACAAAGCACCATTCCCCCCAAACTTAAATGGCACAATGTCCTCAGTGCAAAAGAACAAGGGAAATAGTATACCAGTACAACTAAGCAAGAATGATCGGGGCTGAAGTATCCGAAGTGGGAGGCATGGCCCCTCCAAACTTGGGATGAACTGTGGTCCTGAAAATTGGCACTTGGATAAACTCATCAGATAACAAAATGGGATAATCAGTGCACAGTGGATATACAAGTGTAAATGGGATAAACAAATAATGAAATGAGAGAGGTGTAAGGGTGGTCCTGAAAATTGAGTAGCACTCTCTCATTGAAGTCACTGTGATACACCTGATGGAGTCAAACATACAGATATGAGAATATAATCATATGACATTCACAATAAAAACAGATATATATAAAACAGATAAAGTACAGGTACAACAAAAATATCAAAGCCGACAGATCGGTTGTAAAAATAATAATGTACAGTGACAAAAGTAAAGTATCAATAGGAGAGAGGGATCATGAGATAGAAGGAACTGGGACTTAGGAGGGTGAGGTAAGACGGGCAGGTCGGGCTCCGCGGATATCTCTGGATAGATCTCGGAACATGGTCGCGACATCCGTGCGGAAGGTAGCAAAATCAGCTCTGTGGGCTGTGAGAACAGCTCAGATGGCAACAACAACATCCTCAAGCGTCTGCAGATGTACTCCAAAGCCGAGGGTCAGATCTGGAGCCTCAGGCATAGATAAATCAGAAGAAAGCTCCTGAGTCTGCTATGGGTGACCTGGCTGGAGAGTACTGCTCTGTATCATCTGCAGGGCACTCTAAGTCTATATCTATATGCTTAGCAGCTGGATCGACTGGTGCGTCATCCACTGCGGGATGTGCTGCAGCTGCCTGTGCCTGTGCCTGTGCCTCTGCTTGGGCCTCTGCCTGTGCCTCCTCTAGCTCTAACTCCGCTGCAGCCACTACCGTGTGGTCCTGCAGTCTGGTAATAATGGAGCGGTAACTCTTGTTCCAGTCCTTCTTGAGGAAGTGACAGGAACCTCTCTCGGGATGCTCCCGAGGATGGATGGGGTAGCGTTGATCTATGAGAATCTAGGTGATGAGGTGGCTGAAAGGAAGAGACTTAGCCCGTCTGGGCGTCTCCTTGCTGATGTACTCGTCATATAGTTTCCTCATCACACTCCAGATGAACGCGGGAATAGACACCCAGTGCTTGGTGTAGAAGGAGTAGAGGGTTGTCAGATAATCGCCCCTCCTCTGAATCTTGTGCCCCGCCATGTATATATTCCGATAGAGAACGGAATCGGTGAACCAAAGGTCATCTGGAAGGAATGTCCGGGTGGCGAAGGTCTCACCACCGGTATGGTGACCTGTAAGAAAAATCGCCATATCAGCGTATGAAGGCCTGAAAGGCCTCGGATATGTGTCCTGAAGCTCTGGAGGACATCTGTGTGGACATCGGTAAGAGCGGGCTAAAGAGTCCACTACGATGGTGATCGAATGGCCATCGACAGAAGTGACCAGCTTGGCTGTGGTACGCGGGGATGGTCGGAGGTTCTAGTAGAACAACCGTACCAGCTGCGGGTAGACCAGCTCTGTGATGAGGGCAAGAATAGCGGCTAGGCCCCTCTGAATGATATCATGGTAGGCGGATCGGGTCAGCACCGATCTAGAGAAGAAAGCCGTGTCGAACTCTGACTTATGGTTGATCGTCATATGCGCATATCGAGGCGTGGGCCTATCACGCTCCAGATGAGCTGGCTGAGCAGGCTGAGTTGGTATAGGTGAATGCTCAGCTCCAGTATGTGGTGGAGATGGTGATGGAGTGAATGCAGGATGAGTCGCAGAGGTAGATGGTATATGGTCATCCTCAGCCTCATGAGATGGTGACTGAGGTGGGGTAGCCTGTGCTGGCTCCTCCCGTGTATAAGAGGGCTCTGCTGGCTCCTCTGTCCATGGCCTAATATGTCAGGTGGGCCCGTATTGCCTGTTGGCAACGGTCTTCCTCTTAACCATGGCCTGCAAAAAGAAAAAGAAAAACTTGCAATGGGAGTTAGTACCAGAGTAAGAAATTTTAAGCATGATATAGAAACATGAATGTCAAGTAAAAATAGACAAAACAAATATGACATGAATCTATGCAAATGGCAGGATATGAAATATGCTAAACAATGTAAGTATGAAATGCATCTAATGTGGAATATAATAGGCATTGGGCATATATGAGATAGCATGAACATAAGATATGATGAATGAAGTGTGTGTGTGAGATCTGTGAAGTTCGATCAATCATAATAAGAAGTGAGATCGATCACAAAAGTTGGATTGATTGAAAATAAGTGAGATCGATCTCACAACTTCGATCGATCGGAGACACAAGTTCGATCGATCGAACTGTGCTCTGTGAAAAATGAAAAGTCACAGATATGTGACTGGAAATGCTCGGGGCCCACACGAATGTGTTCGTGGGCCCAATAACACATCAAATCAACAATACCCATCACTAAACGAGGCCCAAACTCCCAATATGAGATCAAAATCCGAAAATATGCAAAATATATACACGAAGCAACACACACATATATATATCGAAATACAGTGCTTGGAAGCTCAACAATGGTGGATTTGATCATGTAATAAGCATGGATTCGACATCTAAAGCATGGATACATGAAATCTAAGCCGAAAATCAATCATGGTGCCTCGGATCTTACCTCAACGAAGGAGAGAAGTGGAAATGATGCGAAGAAGATGAGATTCGAGATGCGACAAAGAGAGAGTGAGTGATTCGGGGTGAGCTTGATGACGCCGGAGGTTCGCCGGAGACGATGATGAAGATGGATGCACAGTGACGCAGAGAGGGGATGCTAGGTATGCAGAGAGGCTAAGATCGATCTTGAGAACCCTCGATTCTATTTTTTAAAACATTCCCGACAGAGTTCGATCGATCGAACTTCAACTGAGATCGATCGAACTTTGATGAACTCTCTTCAAAGTATTTTTGGATTTTTGAAATTTTTGAAAATTGCAAAATTAAAATTAAAAATTGGAATTAAAATTAAAAATTGGAAAATAAAGTAAAATAAAATATTTTTGTTATTTTATTTTATTTTTTATTATTATTTTTAGAATAAATTAAATAAACAATAATGATTAAAAACTAAATAAATTAAAATATTTTTGAATTTTTGAAAACTTTTTGAATTATAACATAAAATGAAAATAAAATAAAATAAAAATGAAAATATTTTTGGATTTTTGAAAATTTGAAAAGTCAAAATAAGGTCAAAATAATGAAATGAAGAACTAAGATCGATTGAAACAAGAGTTCGATCGATCAGACAGAGAGCAAAAGTATGCATGTTTTTGGCTCAGAAAATTGTCTAAGTGTTGGAACTTGAAGATCGGTCGAACTTAGAAGTTGGATCGATCGAAGAACTTTCAGATCGATCTTGGAATGTTTCGATCGATCAGACAGAGAGCAAAAATATACAGGTTTTTGCAGGCTCAAAATTTTTCTAAGTGTTGAATCATGAGATCGATCGAACTTGGAAGTTGGATCGATCGAAGGTCTCCTGATCGATATAAGAGTTAGTTTGAACGATGGGACAGAGAGGTGATTTGGATGCAGGTTTCTGCAGGTCGAAAATTTTTCTAAGTGTTGGATGCAGAATGGAGTTCGATCGATCGAACTCAGGTTTGAGATCGATCGAACTATGCAGAATGCTCAATAATGACATGAAAGCTTATGCAATCCTCACCAAAGTTCCTTTCAATGCATATGAACCAAAAACAAGTATCTAGACTTCGCAAGAAATAAGATGAAAGATAGAAATGGGGGAGGAATAGGGTTTTGACACCCTACGAATGCTTTTGCTAGTTTTTAACGTCTCTAGTAAGACATTGGGCTCTTTTAGCTCAGATCAAAGATCTTATATTGCATCCCCTCCTTGTTGGGGTGATAGATGTTTTGAACTCCACCCAACAAATGGTTCTTTGAAGAACTTGTTGGATTAAGCTCAAAAGAAAAATTTGGTCCCTTGTCTATGCAATTACAACCTTTGGGCTTCCATGCCCTTTCAAAGCAAGAATTTGAAACAAGATTTTGAGAATGCAAGGTTGAAGATGATCCTTTGGAAGTTTTGGTTTTACACAAAAGCTCATTTCCTTGACATTGAAGATCATGACATTTATCTACAACATTAACTTCTCCTTCATATTTGTCAAATGAATTAGGTGTGGGATTAAAGATATTCAACTTCACCTTCATGTGGCCAAATGAGATCTTCATTATCCCCGTCCTACAATTGATGTTGGTATTAGCAGTTACCAAGAAAGGACGGCTAAGGATAACGGGAATTTGGCTCTTAGGATTGAGGACCGGTTCCGTGCGACAACGAAATCAACGGGGAAGAAGAATTTATCAATCTTTATAAAAACATCCTCAATTATACCCCTAGGCTTCTTAATGGATCGGTCGGCAAGTTGCAAAACTACCGACGGCGGTTTCAATTCACCTAGCCCCAATTTGACATAAACTGAGTATGGAAGAAGGTTGACACTTGCTCCTAAGTCAAGAAGAGCCTGATTAATGATATGATCACTAATAATGCATGATGTAGTGGATGAACTGGGGTCCTTAAACTTTGGAAAAGTGTTATGTTGCAAAATTGAGCTTACTTGCTCGGTCAAAACCACTTTTCTCGGTGCTTGGCTCTTGTTCTTCCGCTTTTGGGTGCACAAGTCTTTCAAGAATTTGGCATAAGCCGGAATTTGCTTAATTGCATCCAATAGTGGAAGATTAACTTTCATTTGCCTAAACATTTCCATGATTTCATTAGTTTTTGCCTTTTGCTTATTTTTTGAAATGGAACTTTTGGTTCAAACACTTTTTCAAAATTTTCTTTTGAACTCTCTTCAACACAAGAAGTTTTCAAATCATTTTTCAACATCATTTTTCAAAACTTCTTTTTCAAACACATCTTTCAAAACTTTCTCATTTACAAGGTCATGTATATGCAATGAAGGAGGAATGGGATGTGAAACGGGACGGGTGACAACTTGAGGTTGCACCGGTTCACTCTCTTCATTGGACATTTCAACTCGATTGTCCACAATCCTACCACTCCGCAAGGTAGTCACCGCATTAACATGTTCAATGGTGTGGCTTTTTGATGAGGAATGGGTTTCCACAACACATTGTTGCTTAGGTGGGGCATTAATAAGCATCTTTCCCTTCTCTCTTGTATTGAGAGTGCTTGCTATTTGCCCTACTTGGGTTTCTAGCTTCGCAATAGATTGAGAGTGAGAATGAAGCAATTGAGTGTTAGCCTTTAAAGTGGCCAAAGCATTCAAAACTTTTTCTTCAAAGGCGGGACTTCTAGTATTTCTTTGGGAATAAGATTGGTTGGGAAAATGAGAATTAGCAAATTGATTCCCTTGTGATTGATAAGGTCTATAACCTTGAGGTCCTTGGTTTTGAAGTAGAGGTGGAATGTATTTCCCTTGAAAACCACCTTGGGAAAGGTTTGAGCCCTCTCCTTGGTTTTTCCGAGAGAAATTCAGATGATTCCTCCAACTTGAATTATAGTGAGTGCCGTAAGGATTGTTTCCTTGGTTCACAAAAGTTGCATTGACTTGGTCATTAGGTTCATTTTGCACTTGTCCGTGAGGACAATGAGAAGTAGAATGAAGAACACTAGAACAAGTCATACATGTTTCATTTGATGCACGATGAGAATGGTTAGGGAAGGAAGATTCTTGGTTCGCCGAGTTTTGGTTAATCAGGAATTGATCAAACCTTTGAGATAAAGACTTCATTTCAGCGGCTATTTCATTTGAATGGTCGACTTGATGTAAGTCAACACTCTTCATACCTTGTGAATTTCTACCATTCTTGGATGATAGTGTTCTATGCAAAGAATTTTCACTCATGCTCTCATAAAGACTCCACACGTCATCCTCATGCCTATCAATGTATGAGCCACCCATGGAAGCATCAACCATACCCTTATAGTTGTCCGATAAGCTTTCAAAGAAATATTGAACTAATTGCCATTTGGGCATGTCATGATGTGGACACTTCCTAAGCAATTCATTGAAGCGTTCCCATGCCTCATGAAACGTTTCTCCATCCCCATGTGAAAATTCTCGAATTGAGGTTCTCATGGCATTGGTCTTAGAAACCGGATAGTACTTCTTCAAGAATTCTTGTTGCATTTCTGCCCAAGAAATGATTGAAAAAGGCCTAAGATTGTTAAACCAATACTTGCCTTGTCTTTTAAGGTGAATGGAAAAAGTTTGAGTCTTAAAACCTCTTTCGGCATGTCCGTATATTTCACGGTGGAACATATTTCAAGAAACTCATCCAAATGCTTGTAAGTTTCTTCACTTGAAAGTCTATGATAGTTAGGAAGCATTTGAATGGTTTGTGGCTTAATTTCATAATGATGTGCTCTAAATGGAGGCAATTGGATACATGTAGGTGCATTATACTCATTAGGCACATAATGGTCTCTTAAAGCAAGAGGTGGATTAGCTACTTGAGGTGCAACATGAACATCTTGGTTTTGAATTCCTTGATTGATGATGGGAGGTTGTGGAGCATACATTGGCCTTGGTATTCCATATGGAACTTGGTCTTGTTGTTGTGGTGGTTGGTGAATGAATGGCCTAGGCATGCCTAATGGTACTTGTATGTTCTCATTGTGCACATTGGGATGAAGGATACCTTGTTGGTCTATGTGACCAAGGTCCTCAACATGATCATTATTATGGTCATCCATTGATAGATTGGCTCTATTTGAACTTCTTTTTCCCTTAGGATTTCTAATTATAGATTCAAGATGCAAATCAAGAGGGATAAGAGTTGGTCTCAATGAACGACGTCTATGCATGCATAATGCAAAACGCAAAGAAATACAAAGAATGACTTACACTATGCCTTCACAACAATGCAATTAGATTTCTTCCACAAACACTTAATTCATACTCCTATGCTTTAACAACAATGATGCAAGACAATAAAAAATAAGCCTCCACGCGGGCCGACGATTTAACTAAGGGATTGAGTAAAGAAAGTCTCACAAAGGTCCTTTAGCATTTTAACTCCAAATTAAAGCTTAGCTTAGCAAATTTTTAGAATTTTTAGGTTTTTTACTTTCTTTGCTTGCTTGGATGCTCCTTTGCTTGCTTCCTCTCCAACAATGCACCTAGTTAAGTAAGAACAACATAATAAGTAACCAAAAAGAAAAATAAAAATAAAGTAAAGACATGATCAAAAGAGTACTAATCCTAATCAATTTCACAAATCCGACGTTGCCAAATCTAATCAATCAAATCCCCGGCAATGGCGCCAAAAACTGACCGGTGTATGCTGCACCACCGTCAAGCTTGAGAGTGTGTGGACTTTAAGGCGAGGGCCAAGAGTTTTACATTTATAGAAGCCTCTACTACCTTTCACTATAAATATAGCTACGGCAAATAGGGATCGTCCCAAGGGATTGTGAGGATCGAACAATGTCGTGGAATCGTTATTAGGACTAGTAGGTCGAGTGATCAAACAATTGGTTAGTTGGTTGATTAAAGAACAACTAAATTAAACTAAGTAATAATAAAGAATGCAATTAAGAGTAAGTAAGAGAGAGAGAAATCTTGGGGTTTAGAGATCACCACCAAGCAATGCATTTCTATATCATTGACAAGTGATTAATCAGGGCAAATGGTGTGTTGCAATATTGGTGTGTGTGTGTTTGGTTGATTAAACAAGCAAGGATGACTAGTTAAGCATGTATTGTCTAAACATCATGTGAAAGACACAATATATCTAAGCAATGAAGCATATATTGTCTAAAAAACATGTGGGAGGCACAATAGATCAAAACAAGTCATTAATCCTTTCATTAAGCTCACAATTCAAATACAACACAAGGATAGAGACATATGTTTCTTGCATTCAAAAGCTTGGATCATCAAACAACAAACATAGATTGTCCTCCCATTTAACACTACACTACAACTATACTACATTTACATACTAGCATGAAAATAAACTAGGGGAGAGGCACAATCCATCAAGGAATAGGTATGAACCATCAAGAGAATCACAAGAGCATTCCTTTAAGCACTATGTTTTGACAATCTCCAAATCTATAGCGTCAATACACATAGACATGCACCAATAATACAAAATCTAGAGACAAGCACATGAACATCTATTCTAGCATACATAGACATATGGATATAATGAAATGATCAATTGGAAGCATTAAACCACATAAATCATTGAATAAACAAGATCTATATATATCAAAGTGTCAAAACATTAATTACAACACTAATCCCTCAATAATACACAAGATTAAGATATAGAAAGCATGCTTGAGGCTAACTCTAGCCCCAAGAGGATGTCTAGCCACTCATGGTGATGTTGCTCCAACCCCCAAGGGTTAACTTCATGGTGGAAATCTGATCCCAAAAATTTTAAGTTTGGGAAGGAATTAAACAATGTAATAAAAATTTAATAAATTAATTGTAATATAAATTTTTTAAAATATTTGTTATAGCATATACATATCTTGAGAAAATTAAAAAAATGAGAAAAATAAACTTAGACAATATATATATATGTTAGGAAGAAAATTTTGGAGAAGGAGCCTAAAGAAATAAATATTATTAGAAAATCAATATTCTTTTATCAATTGTTTTAGTTTTTCAACAATATTATTATTGAGTTATTGAGAAAGATATACCTAGATGAAAGAGTAGAAAAATATAATGAATTTTAATTCAAAAAAATAATTTTAAATTTAACAATATTATTATTGAGTTATTTAACAAATAGTTATAAAATTTGTTATTTAAAAAGTGATAACTAAAAGTATTAGCATATATGATATTATTATTGTTATTAAGAGTCTTATAATACTTTAGTTTATTTTCTTTCCAAATATTTCTAGAACTTGCCAATAAAAATTGTTATATAATTTTAGATATTCTCTTTGTAAATACTATTTTACAGAGTTACAATATTTTTTAGCGGTAATAATAAATAAATAAAAGACGTCCCATCAAATATATATATAATCCAAACTTTACTTTTACTTCTACTAAAAAAAATATACTACAGCATTATTTTAAGATATGGTATTAAAGTTGTGTTAGCATTATTTTAAGATATGGTATTAAAATTGTGTTGCACTTTCTTAGTTTGAAACCATTGGGATATAAAATTGAACCGGTTCTTTTTTTGTTTAGCAAAACTTTGACTAAAGCAATACATTGGATTACAACAAGTATCAATAGGCATATATATTAGTAATAATTATTAGTACGATTTTGATTCCTAAGAGTTTGATTTTAGAAACTTAATGGTTCCAAATATTTGGAACCAAAATCGCACGAAGATAGTAATATTTGGGTGTCCATGTTTGAAAATTTCCATTTATCTATTCTTACAGGGATTACTAAGGTACTGAATAGGAACACGATTATGCTTGGTAACTTATATCTATTATCTGAGAATTGACTATAGACACAACTATAGGAGGTTTATTCATAGGACTTTATGGTCCTATGTTATTCTCCTAAAATTATTTATTTATGTTCGGTTTAGTATTTTGAATCTGGAGGGTGTGTAAGGGGATCCAGAGTAGAACCTATGAATGTATGGCTTCAGAATATTTATTTGATTCTTTGTATGTAGTGGATTGCAGCCTTTGTTGGTTTATTTGTAATTAACTATTCTTTAAAATCAACTTTTTCCTTTTTAATCTTTTTCACATGGGTCAAGCTTTTTCTTGTTTTTTTCCAAGATAGCAGCACCAGAAAATCTTTTCACATGGGTCAAGCTTTTTCTTGTTTTTTTTTCAAGATAGCTGCACCAGAAAATGGTCAGGATTCAATGTTGAGATTATTACATATAAATAGTGTTAATGATTTACATTTATTATTTAATTCAGTTAAATTGTAATGGGCCATTTTATCAGATGGTATGATATTGCCCACTTTAGTCATGAGTCTGCACAGTTTTGCTTTTCGATTTTACCCCAAAAGGCCTTGTAGGTGCAAAATTTCTCTCTATTGAAATAAATAAAAAGAAAAATACAACTCACTTAGAACAAGCAAGAATAAAACTCAGAACAAGTATATAATGCTCAATCCTTTTATTAGAGGTCTAAGACTCTATTTATAAGAAATACAGTGGTGGAATTTTGGTAGGATTATAATCCTTTCCTTTTTACAATTCTTTCCATGTAGAGTTTTCCTTATACAGAAGTTGCTCTTTTTTGTGATTCCTTGGCCTAGCAGGATTGGACTTCCCTTAACCAAGATTGGGCTGAATGTGGGCTGACCTAGACGTTTTAGCTAATGGGCTTGGAGTTCACCCTTGGTGTTACAGGCTGTCGACGTTTGGGCTTAGAAGTTGGGCCGGGTGGCCTTGCGATCCATGTGGGAGCCAAGGCCTTGTCTGGGCTTGCTCTGGACTGGTCCGATCCAATTTGGGCTTGGCACCGATTGGGCCCTTGTGGTATCTAGAATAATTTTGTAGTGTGATGACATGGATGATTCTTACTGGAAGGGGGATTTTTTCCCTCCACACTTTGCCACCAATTCTTTTTAATTGGACCACGGCTCCTAATTAAAAGGGAATTGAAGTTACACGGTTGCCAACTCTTCAAAAGATGGTTCGAGGTGTGCCTGTTGCCATTCTGACAAAAGACCTCTTCATAGTTCGTTTCTAACCCTGCGACGTTCACTTTGCTCTTTGCTTCAGCGTGATCTCAAGTTAGTTCCTCACTTATTTGTCTAATTTCTTTCGCATCATGAGCTCCTCATCCGCTCGCGATCGTATAGACCTGGTAGACTCGGATTCGACCCCTTCTTCTTCTCCCAACCTCATTAGGATTCCTCCCCCTAGGGTTTCTGATCTCGTTGAAACCACAAACAATTCAGTTGTTCAGATGGATGTTTCCCCTTCACAAGCTGAAGCATCCACTTCGGGGTCCGATTGTGTGTTTACTAAGGGAGAGAAAGAGTTGATTTTGTCTGTTCAACGCATCAAGTTTTCTATCGAGTCTGTAGTAAAAGATTATCAAATTCCTGATGAAGTCGACATTGTAGTATACCCAGAATGGGCTGATTTTAGTTCCAGTAAAGGCGTAGGAGACAATGAATTACTTCTATCAGTTGGGTATCTCAACGCTCTTCGTTTCCCTCTTCATCCCTTTTATCATCTAGTTTTTAATAAGTTAGGGATTGCCCCTCTTCAAGTGAACCCTAACTTCCTTCGAGTGGTTTCGGCTCTTTTAGTTCGCCGAAGGCTGGAAAGTCTTGACTTGACTCTTGTTGATCTTCTCACTACCTACACCATTGCCAAGCATGGGACTGAGCCTGGCCGTTTTTATCTCACTTCTCCTCTTCAGTAGAGGATATGCACGGACCTTCCTTCCTCCAAGAAGAAGTGGAAGGAGAGGATGATAATCGTGAAGGGAAACTGGTTTGTGGATAAATCAAATTCCCTTCCCATTCCTTGCAAATTCGGGAAGTTAGGTATAGAGTACCTTCCCTCATTTCATGAAAAATGCTCTAGTTGTTTCCTATGTCAAGTTTTATTATTTTGCCATACTTATGAATTTCTTGGTCTTCTTTCAACAACCTTTCCTTCCTCCGTAGCTAAGAAGAGGCTTGCCTTTCTAGAGGCAGCTTCCCCCTGACTGAGGAAGAAAAGTTGAGAGCTGAAGCTCTAAAGAAGAAAGCTGCTGAGGAGCAACCTTTGTTGGTTATTAGATCAACCGAGCACGAACAGGAGGTGGATGAACCTCCTCTCAAAAAGACTAGATCTAATCCCCCCTCCAGTAGCAAGAGCAAGACCATCCCCAAAAGTAAGGGGAAGAAAGCTGGAGAGACTGACTCGAAGGAGGAAGTCCGGGTTTACGTTTAGGCTGAGTCTGGGGAACCCTGGAGACCGGTCTTCTCAAGGGCTGACAAGTCAGTTCTTCATTCTGGGGATTCCATAGTCTCTGATCCTTCTGCTGCTTTGGCAGTTGCTAGAGGGATGTGGCTTCCCAAGGATGTGGAGATCATTAGGAATCTGGGGTTGGACCAGCTGCTACCATCTGCCCCAGTTGATGCTGTGAAGGTTTATTCTTTTTCATCTACTTGTTCAATTCTTTAGATTTCTCTTCACCATAAATCTACTAATATTGTTATTGTTGACCATACAGAGTCTGTACCAGACTATGGCACTATGTGCCACTGCTGAAGCTCAGTCCCTTTCCATTAAGAAATTGGAAAGGGACTTAGGCATTGCTGAGAAGAAGTCTTCACACTAGGCTATGAGTGTGAAGATTATTTCTGATGCGAGGGATGTTTATAAGAATCGCCTGACAGTTTCTGATGCGAGGGATGTTTATAAGAATCGCCTGACAGTTTCTGAGGCGAAGGTGAAGGCTTTGGAGGCTGATGTCCAGCGCTTTGCCATTGGTACTGAAATTACTGCTGGGAGGCAAATGCAAGGACGCTACTCCACCATCGTGTGCTTATCTAGTGCAAAAGCCTTCAGGTTCGGCTTCAGCTAGGGCTCTAGTGACAAATTGAAGGACCCAGAAGCCTTCGATGCTGACATGGAGGTGTCATTTCGTTACGTTGAGGGTCCCAAGGCCCAGGAAGTTGAGGTGCTCTTTGCCGAAATGGTAAATGCTCATCCAGAGGTTCCTCCAACTTCAAGCTTGCCAGCTCCTCCATCTTCTGACTTGCTGACTCCTCTTCCCACCAGTCCAAATGTGGTGGATGCCTTTGACTCTACTCCCTTTGATCCAAAAAGGAAGTAAAGTTGTGTAATTGCTTTTTTTTTTTTCCTTGTTCTGAAAGAACAAATGTAGAAACCATAATTTTTGCAGTGCAATGACTACATTTATCCTGAAGTCTTCTTTATGTTTATGAATGCCTCTGGTTTTTTGTGACGGCCTAAATTTTTCAACCCGGTGCGTCAGTGATGAACCGAAAGTGATCCGATAACGGATCCGAAATGCGAAAGCTAAAGGTAAACCAAGGTCTCTAGAGATAAAAATCACTCCTAAGACATAAATGTGACGCTCTATGTGGTTACGGAACTTAAAGAGGATAAAAACGGAAACAAAGGTCAACACATGAATGAATCTTCACCCACCAAATGTCAAGAAGTCATGGTGCCAAGTCTCTTCACCTAAATGCCAACAAATGGCTCCATGAGAGTGTGACACTTGTCACACTTTTCAAAAATTATAAAATGGTCATTTTTCAAAATATCTTCCAAAATAAATTGCAAAAGGTCCCCAAAATGAAAAATAATTATTTTACATAATTACACTAAAGCCCCAAAAGTTATAAATAATTACACTAAAGTATGCATTTATGCCCTTTAGAAGAAAAGTACTAATCTAGCTTGCTTTTCAAGAAAAGTAAAAAATACCAATGTCATGGAAATCAAATATCATGAATGCATGCAAAATCGGAATCAAATCCAAGCACAACAAGTGAGGTTATGCAAGGAAAAATGAAAAATGACTAAAAGACGAAATAAGGAAAAAACAAAATAGAAAAAAGACGAAAAAAGAAAATCGCCGAAAATGGAAAAGGAGGAAAAAGTCCGAGTCATTACAACCTACCTTCCTTAAAAGGATTTCGTCCCCGAAATCAAGTCGTACCTGAAAGAGAGAATAAATGGGGATACCGAGAGCGAACCTCCTGTTCGAGCTCTCAGGTAGCCTCCTCAACCCCGTGATGTCTCCATAAGACCTTAACCAATGGAATGGTTTTGGTCCGTAAAACCTGCTCCCGTGAATCACGGATCTGGACCGGACCTTCCTCGTAGGTCACGTCCTCATCGACAATAACATTTGTCCACCATAAAACATGCGTTGGATCTGGCTCGTACTTCCTCAACATAGATACATGGAAAACGTCGTGAACCCTATCCAGGTTTGGCGGCAATGCCAAACGATAAGCAACTTCACCGACGCGCTCCAAAATCTGAAATTATCCAATGAACCTAGGAGACAACTTGCCCGTCTGCCGAAATCTCAGAAGTCCCTTCCGCGGAGAAATCTTGAGAAAGACGTGGTCCCCTACCTCAAAAGACAAGGATCTCCTCTTCTTATCAGCATAACTCTTCTGACTGCTCTGAGCTTTAGCTAACTGTTGGTCCTTTATATTGTAGGTCACGGTGACCACAAGCTTAGAGAAGTGTGTGATTTCGGCGAGGGCCAAGTTTTACATTTGTAAAAGCCACTACTACCTTTCACTATAAATATAGCTAGGGCGAGTAGGGATCGTCCCAAGGGATTGGAGTCGAAGTTGATTGTGGAATCGCTATTAGGGTTAGTAGGTCGAGTGATCAAACAATTGATTGGTTGGTTGATTAGATTAGAGAGCAACTAAATTAGACTAAGTAATTGAATGCAATGGAGAGTAAGTAAGCGAGAAAGAAGAGTCTTGGGGTTTAGAGATCACCACCAAGCAATGCATTTCTATATTATTGACAAGTGATTAATGAGGGCAATTAGGGTGTTGCAATATTGGTGTGTGTGTATTTGGTTGATTCAACAAGCAAGGATGACTAATTAAGCATACATTGTCTAACCAACATATGAAAAACACAATATATCTAAGCAATGAAACATATATTGTCTAAATAGCATGTGAAAAGCACAACATATCTAGCAAATCATTGATCCTTTTCATTGAACTCACAACCATGCATAACATAAAATTAGAGACATATGATACTTGCATTCAAAAGTATGGAGCATCAAACAACTAGCATGGATTGTCTTCCCATCTAATATTATACTATCACTAAACTACAATTAAGCCGTTGAAATTAAACTAATTTAGCTAAGAAGGAGACACAATCCATCAAGATATGAGCATGAACCATCTAGAGAATCACAAGAACATTCCTTTAAGCACTATGTTTTGACAACCTCTAAATTTATGGCATCAATACACATAGACATGCATCAATAACACAAAATCTAGAAATAAGCACATGAACATCTATTCTAACATACATAGACATATGGATAGAATAAAATGATCAATTGGAAGCATTAAACCACATAAATCATTGATTAAACAAGATCTATATATATCAAAGTGTCAAAACATTAATTACAACACTAATCCCTTAATAATACACAATATTAAGATATAGAAAGCATGCTTGGGGCTAACTCTAGCCCCAAGAGGATGTCTAGCCACTCATGGTGAGGATGCTCCAACCCTCAAGGGCTAACTCCGTGGTTGAAATCTGCTCCTTGTTGATGAAAAGTCTCCAATGGTGTCTCTAGACTCCTCCTCCTCTAAGCTTCCTCTCCAAGAATGATATGAAAAATATGTTGGCTCCCCTTGAAAAAACAATCCTTATCCTTATATAGGTAGGTCAAAATGACACCCAAAATGAGCTGGGGTCGTGCATACAATATTCCCTAATGATTAGATAAAGGACAACTTTCAATGAGATGGAATTTTAACTTTTTTGTACTGGAGGAAGTGAGATTGATCGAAAGTAAGTGAGATCGATCGAACTTAGGCTGAATCGATCCCACTGGCTGAGCTTTTCGGAAAAAGACAAATCTGATATATTTATGGGAAATATTTATGGGAAAAGGACAAAAGTGGTTAGTGGGTGGTACAGCTATGGATAGGATCAATCATTTGGATAAGGACAAAGGTGTTCGATCGATCGAATAATGATGTTGGATCGATCAAACTTTTGGACTTAAGTGCTTTGGGTCAAGGCTTGGATCTATCTTGAAGTGCTGAGATCGATTAATGTTCGATCGATCGAACCTTGAACTTGGATCGATCGAACTTGCTGCTTTGCTTCATTTTGCTTCTTTCTTTCTCCACTTTGCTCCTTTCTTTGTTTAATCTCAGAATTGCTTCAATTAAGCTCTTATTTGGCTGAGTTAGCTTATTTTCGGGATAAGTGCCTGAAAATGGAAATAATACGAAATCAATCTAAAACGGTAAAGTAAGATAGATAAAGGTACTAGAATGCCTAAGCTTAAGGGGTTTAAATACGCACTTTTCAGTGCTCATCACACCCCCAAACTTATATATTGCTAGTCCCTAGCAATGAACTAGAAAGTAAAGGAATGAAATGAACAACTATACAACTATAAACTAGAAAACAATAATTGGATAATGCCACTTTCGTAGGGAGCACGATTGCATTTAACATATGCAACAAGCCTTTTAAACCCCTAGGTTACCCCTAGTGGACGAGTGAAGTTTCGCGAGAGTTTCCAGAAATGGTACCTACAAACATTAAGCTCATTTTTTCAAAAGAGGTACCAATATTGCAAACAAGTATTGGGAGAAAACTACCTCAAGTATACAATTTTTCAACCCTTTCCAAGCAATCTCTCAAAATCTCAACATCAAGCAAGCAAGTATGGTCCTCCATACAGTAAGAAAATGATCATGTAAATTAAAACAACTCTAGAATCCTTTTGAGTGGACCGGCATCAAATATGTTGCTATCTTAGCCAACTAAAGAATTAATCACATCCTTACCCTCAAACTAGCACACAAATCTAGTACCGATCATCAAGACAAAAAGTGGACCTTTTATTAAAGTTTTTTTGTTCTAGGTGCGCTTATTCTTTTCACTCAAATATTTTTTTTTTTTAGGATCAAATATGGAAGCATGGTGCAATGTAGTGATCTATTAAGCTTTCTAGTGATTCATGAGGTCGAGCGTTAGGTTAATGACTCTCAAACCAGACGGCTTTAGGGCATTAGGCATTCAAATACCCCTACGGACTTACAAGCTCAAATCAACTAAGCTACAAATCAAGACAACCTCCATCTAATCATTTCCCACTTCTTACCATTTGGGATAAATCCTCACTTTTATTGCTTTTGCAATTTTATTTTATTTTATTTATTTATTTATTTTATTATTATTATTTTTTTTGTAAGCATGTTCAATTTATTAACCTAGAGTTTGGGCCCTCCACCTTTCGGCGTTAGAAGTTCAGTGCTTGATGAGGCTAGAATCCCGGCTACTTAGTGAAAAGGGGTTGTTATCCACCTTTATCAAGAATGAAAACTTTCAATGCACTATTAGCTCAATTGGGATATAACCAATTCATTAATCAACAAAGCATGTACCCCACAAATGAATGCTAGTGTGCACCTGTGCTAGTGTAGAATCCTAGAATGAATCTTAAAACAATCACAAAATCAGGATGATGTGGACCACAAGTGCAAGCAAGATATCAATCCTTCGAAAAATTTACTCTTAAATGGCATTCATAAGGTATACAAGGAGTATTGGACTTTCAAATCAAGTAATTTTTAAATTTTAAGCAATATAGTCCTCAAAAGATCAAAATCATAGCTAGGTATGGACCAATCATAGAAATATCCCTCAAATACATGAGTCATGCTAAAAATTTGAAAATTTGAATTTAAAATCATCACTGTAGAGCACCATTCCCCCCAAACTTAAATGGCACAATGTCTTTAATGTGCAAGAAAACAAAGGAAAGAGTATACCAGTGCAACTAAGTAAGAATAATCGGGACTGAAGTGTCCGAAGTGGGTGGCGTTGCCCCCCCAAACTTGGGATGAACTGTGGTCCTGAAAATTGGCACTTGGATAAACGCATCAGATAACAAAATGGGGTAATTAGTGCACAGTGGTCATGCAAGTGTAAATGGGATAAACAGATAACGAAATGAGAGAGGCATAAGGGTGGTCCTGGAAATTGGGTAGCACTCTCTCACTGAAGTCACTATGATGCACTTGATGGAGTTAAAAGGGCAGATGTATCAGTAAAAACATACAACATCCATCATAGATAAAAACAACAATAAAGTGTAATACATCGATTGTCAAAACCGACAGACCCGGCTGCAAAAATAATAGTATCACAAGTGTAGCAAATACAGAACATAGATAGAGAGCATAAAAAGATAAAGAGACTGGAAGTCTCAGGCAGAGGGAGCTCCACGGATCTCCCTGGCTAAGTCATCAATGGTAGTCAAGATCTCCGTATGGAGGCGAGAAATGTCAGCTCGAATGGCAGCCATCACATTCAGACGAAGGGTACTAATGTCAGCTCTGAGAGCAACCAACATATCCTCCAAACTCTGGAGGTGCTCCTCTAAGCGACATATCTGGTCATGAGCCTCAGGTGTGGCTGAAGTGGAAGAATTGTTATTCTTAGTTATGGTCTGCAAAAAGGAAATCGTGTAAAGGGATTAAGTGTTAGAATAAATAATTGAAAGCACAATAGAAACATGTATGTCAAATAAGATAGACAAAATAGAGATGACATAAATCTATGCAAGTGATGGGATGTGAAGCATGCTAAGCGATTTAAGTATGAATTGTTTCCAATGTGGAATATCACAGGCATTGGGCATAGATATGATAGGATGAAGTGAATACCAGATGAATGAAGTGTGTATGTGAAATTCGATCGATCAAAAAAGAAGTGAGATCGATCTCATAGATTCGATCGATCGAAAACACAAGTTCGATCGATCAAACTGTGTTCTGTGAAAAACAAGGAGTCACAGATCTGTGACTGTGGAAGTAAGGGACCCACATGAAAATGTTCTAGGGCCCAGGTACACAACAAACCTGGAATGGTCCACACTCCCAAAAATCAGAAAAACTCATGACAATGGACATGGCATAAAGATGGATATAGACATATGTATACGAAAGACTTAAAGCTTCATCCATGGCCACTAATCTTCATGAAAATTTGAACAAAATAGACACTGAAAGCATATTCTTAACAAAGCAAAGTGTGAAGACAACTCTAGGGTCTTGGATCTTACCTTGAATCGAAGAGAGGAGGGATGGATTGTGAAAGGAGGAAGATCCAAGAAGAGAGAGAATGAAATAGTATCATTAATTTTGTTTAAAGACTATTACTCATTAGTTCGATCGATCGAAAGGTAGTGTTGGATCGATCGAACTTTTTCTCTCTCAAAATAAAGTCAAAATAAAGTCAGAATAATGAAATACAAAATCGAGATCGATCGAAGCAATAATTTAATCGATCATGAAATGAGTTCGAACGATGAGACCGAGAGCTGATTTTGGATGCAGGTGGATGCAGGCTCAAAATTTTTCTAAGAGTTGAGTCCTGAGATCGATCGAACCTGGAAGTTGGATCGATCGAAGATATCTGATCAATTTAAGAATGAGTTCGAACGATGGGACCGAGAGCTGATTTTGGATACAGGTGGATGCAGGTCAAATTTTTTTCTAAGCGTTGAGTGCAATCCACAGTTTGATCGATCGAACTCCTATGTGAGATCGATCGAACTTTGCCAAATGCTCAATTATAACATAAAAGCTTATGCAATCCTCACCAAAGTTCCTTTCAATGCATGTGAACCTAAAACAAGTATCTAGACTCCGCAAGAAACAAAATGAAAGATAGAAATGGGGGAGGAATAGGGTTTTGACACCCTACGAATGCCTTTGCTAGTCTTTAACGTCTTTAGCAAGACGTTGGGCTCTTTTAGCCCGGATCAAAGATCTTGTGATGCATCACCTCCTTGTTAGGGTGATGAGTACTTTGAACTTTTCCCAACAAACGGTTCTTTGAAGAACTCGTTGGATTAAGCTCAAAAGGAGTCTTTGGTTCCTTGTCAATACAATGTTCTATGTGCTCATACACCGGGTCAACTAAATGTGCAGCTTCAAAATGTCTTTGAAAGACTTGACCCTCGATGTAAGGTTTCAACCTCTGCCCATTAACCTTAAAAATGTTTCCCTTTTTCAAATTTTTGATTTCAACCGCCCCATGAGGTGCAGCAGAGATGATTTCATAAGGACCTTCCCATTTAGTTCTCAATTTCCTCGGAAAGAGTTTAAGTCTAGAGTTGAAAAGCCAAGCTTTTTGACCGGGTTCCAAAGTCTTTTTCATAATATGCTTGTCATGAAAGGTTTTGGTTCTCTCTTTATAGAGTTTGGCATTGTCATAGGCATTGTGTCTCAATTCTTCTAACTCATTCAATTGAAGAAGCCTATTCTCTCCAGCTTTATCAAGGTCAAATTGAGTTTTTTAACCGCCCAAAAGGCTTTGTGTTCTAACTCAACCGGGAGATGACAAGGATTTCCATATACAAACCTATAAGGAGACATGCCAATGGGGGTCTTATATGTCGTCTGATAAGCCTACAAAACATCATTTAACTTCATTGACCAATCCTTTCGGGTAGTGTTAACCGTTTTCTCAAGAATATGCTTAATTTCCCGGTTAGACACTTCAACTTGCCCACTTGTTTGAGGATGGTAGGGAGTGGCTACCTTATGAGTGATGGAGTACTTAAGAAATAAGTGCCTTAAGAATTGATTGCAAAAATGTATTCCCCCATCACTTATTATAGCCCTTGGCATACCAAAACGAGCAAAGATATTGGATTTGATGAAATGAATGACCACGGAGTGGTCATTTGTTTTGGTAGCACATGCTTCCACCCATTTGGAAACATAATCAACGGCAAGAAGAATGTATTGAAAACCATAGGACATAGGAAATGAACCCATAAAATCAATGCCCCAAATATCAAAGATCTCAACAATAAGTATATTGGTCAAGGGCATCATATCTCTTATAGACATTGTTCCCATCTTTTGACATCTCTCACATGATTTGCAAAAATTGTAGGCATCTCTATGAATAGTGGGCCAAAAGAGCCCACTTTGAAGAACCTTCAAGGCGGTCTTCTTTGCACTAAAATGCCCACCACATGCGAGAGTGTGACAAAACACTAGGACACTTGGAATCTCACTCTCTGGAATGCATCTTCTCACTATTTGATCCGGACAATATCGGTATAGGACAGGGTCTTCCTAATAGTAATTCCGGATGTTGGCAAAGAAACGATTTTTCTCATTCTTCGACCAAGAAGTTGGTAGCTTGCCCACTACCAAATAATTCACAATGTCGGCAAACCAAGGCATTTTCCCATTAGAAATTTGAAGGAGTTGTTCATCCGGAAATGAGTCACAAATCGGTAGACTAGGGAAAGGCTCTATCAATAACCTAGAAAGATGATCGGCAACCATATTCTCTGTGCCTTTCTTGTCCTTGATTTCAAAGTCAAATTCCTGAAGAAGCAGAATCCATCTAATCAACCTAGGTTTTGTTTCTCTTTTTGTCAAAAGATGCCTCAAAGCAGCATGATCAGAATAAACAACAACTTTTGACCCTAAGAGGTAGGATTGAAATTTATCAAGGGCATATACCATGGCAAGTAACTCTTTCTCGGTAGTGGAGTAATTCAATTGAGCTCCTGAGAAAGTTTTACTTGCATAGTATATAGTACAAGGAAGCTTACCCACTCTTTGTCCCAAAATTGCCCCTATGGCATAATCAGAAGCATCACACATGATTTCAAATGGCAATGACCAATTGGGAGGTTGCATGATAGGAGCAGATGATAATAATTCACGCAATTTATGAAAAGCGTCTAGGCATGCTTGATCAAAGACGAAAGGAGTTTCCTTGGCAAGAGAATTGCACAAGGGTCGAGCAATTTTGCTAAAGTCCTTGATGAAACGGCGATAGAAGCTGGCATGACCTAGAAAGGAGCGAACCTCTCTCACCGTTGAAGGTGGAGGCAATTCAGAAATAAGCTCGACCTTCGCTTTATCTACCTTTATTCCTCTCCTTGAGATAACGTGACCCAAAACAATACCTTCTTGAATCATGAAATGGCTCTTTTCTCAGCTAAGTAGAAGGTTAGTTTCACGACATCTCTTAAGCACTAGATCTAGATTTTTAAGGCATGCATCAAATGAGGACCCAAAAATAGAAAAATCATCCATGAAGACCTCTAGATACTTTTCCACCGTGTCCGAGAAAATTGACATCATACACATTTGGAATGTGGCAGGTGCATTGCACAAACCAAAAGGCATCCGTCTATAAGCAAATGTGCTGAATGGACATGTAAATGTGGTTTTCTCCTGGTCTAATGGGTCAAGGGCTACTTGATTGTACCCCGAATAGCCATCAAGGAAGCAATAATATTGTTGCCCGGCCAATCTTTCTAGAATTTGATCAATGAATGGCAAAGGAAAGTGATCCTTTCTAGTGGCGGCATTCAATTTATGGTAATTAATGCATACACGCCATGAATTGGTGGTACGCTTAGAGATTTCCTCACCCTTTGGATTTTTAACCACCGTAATCCCCGATTCTTTGGGAAATACTTGAGTTGGACTCACCCACTTGCTATCAGAGATTGGATAAATGATTCCGGCATCTAAGAGTTTGACTACTTCCTTCTTGACTACCTCTTTCATGTTTGGATTAAGTCTCCTTTGGGCGTCCGTAAAGGGTTTTGTCTCATCTTCCATAAGTATACGATGCATGCAAATAGAAGGGTCAATTCCCTTAAGATCCGCCACACTCCATCCTATGGCTTCCTTATTTTCTTTAAGCACACTTAAGAATGCCTTTTCTTGATCTTTTTCAAGACTTGAAGAAATGATAACCGGAAGAGTCTCTTTTGGTCCTAAGAATGCATACTTGAGATTAGAAGGTAGAGTTTTAAGCTCAAGAGTTGGTAGAGAGATTAAAGATGAAACCGGTGGAGTGCTAGAGAGTAGGGGAAGGGGTTCTATTGGAGTTCTCCAAGATGGACAATCTAAGCTTGTAACCGATTCCATGAGATTGCTTACTTCATTCATTGATTTTTCATCATCAAATTCACAATTTCCATACATTTCAAGAAGACAAGAAGCAAGAGGGTCATCGGATAAAATAGATGAAAGACTATCCTCAATTGGTTGCTTCATAATCATTATTGGAATTGACTCCGCAACAACCTCATCTAACACATCAACAAGACAACACTCTTCTTCATCTGTGGGATGTCGACTTGCATGGAAAACATTGAGTTTGACCATCATATTGCCAAAAGAAAGATCCATGATCCCAGATCTACAATTAATTGTTGCATTTGCGGTGGCAAGGAATGGTCTTCCCAAGATGATTGGGATGTGAGTGTAAGGATTGGCAACCGGCTCGGTATCAAGAACTACAAAATCAACCGGAAAGTAGATTTTATCCACTTTTACAAGGATGTCGTCTACCATGCCTTTAGGTGTTTTGACGGATCTATCGGCCATTTGAAGTACCACCGAGGTTGGCTTCAAATCATTCAACCCTAATTGGACATATATGGAGTAAGGAATCAAGTTGACACTTGCACCTAAGTCAAGAAGAGCTCTACGATTTTCATGTGTTCCAATTACACAAGAAATAGTCGGAGCACCGGGATCTTTGAACTTAAGTGGAGTGTTTTGTTGAAGAATAGAGCTCACTTGCTCCGTGAGGAACACATTTTTAGGGCTTGGACCCTTGCTCTTCCTCTTTTGTGTGCAATGTTCTTTCAAGAATTTTGCATAAGGTTGGATTTTCTTAATGGCATCCAAAAGAGGAAGATTGATGTTGACTTGCTTAAAAACTTCCATCATGTCATGTGTTTTCCCTTCTTGTCTCCCTAAAGGTGAAGTTTCTTTTAAAGCATAAGGGAATGGAGCTTTTGGCTCACAAGACTTTGTAATTTGAGAGGATGATGGAGAAGACTGAGAATTCCGGTTAGGAACAGTTTCATCCAAGGAAGTAGAGTGAGATTGGGAATTGGATGGGTGACAACTTTAGGTTGCACCGATCCACTATCTTCCTTCGGTAGTTCAACCCTATTATCCACTTGCTTGCCACTTCTCAAAGTGGTGATGGCTTGCGCTTGAGCTTGGGAAGAACACCCCGATGTAGGGTTTGCTTCCACACAAAATTGGGCCTTTGGATTCCTCTCGGGTTGACTAGGTAATTTCCCAACCTCTCTTGCATTCAATGTATTAGCTATGGTCCCGATTTGGGATTCAAGCTTTGAAATTGATTGAGAATGGGAATGCAACAAGTTGGTATTCATTTCTAAGCTATCCAAAGCTACCAAAACCTTATCTTCAAATGTTGAATTGCTAGAGAATGCATGAGGATAATGAGTGTCAACTTGGGAGTCATACATTTGAGGATGTGAAAAGTGGTTCATTCTTTGGTGATGAGAAGAAGAAACAATTCCTTGGGACCCTCCATTCCTCTTATGAGGTGGAATGTATTTGCTTTGAAAATTTTTGATTGGGTAAGGACTGGGACTCTCATTCCACTTTGGAATATATGCACTTGAATAAGGTCGTGCAAATATAGCATTGACTTGTTCAAAATGTTCATTAAACACATGTCCATGGGGATAATTGGAAGTAGTATGTAGAACACTTGAACATGTCATGCAAGGCTCACAAGATTGGGGAAAATTATGAAGAGGGAATGAATTGGTAGCCAGTCTTTGACTTAACAAGAATTGATCAAGTTTTTGAGAAAGGGTTTTAACTTCGGCTACAATTTCCCTTGAACTTTCAATTTGGCAAACTTTTTCACTTTCCTCCTTAGAATGATGATCGAACCGAGAAATGTAATGTTTGTGCAAAGAATTCTCACTCATTTTCTCAAAGAGGTGCCAAATGTCGTCTTCATGTTTCCCAAAATATGAGCCTTCACATGAGGTATCAACAATGTCCTTTTGCATATCGGATAGGCTTTCATAGAAGTATTGGACCACTTGTCATTTTGGAATGCAATGATGTGGACATTTTCTTAGCAAGTCATTCAATCTCCCCTAAGCCTCATGCAACAACTCTCCTTCCCTTTGAGAAAATTCTCTAATTGAAGCACACATCACATTGGTCAAACTTACAGGGTAAATTTTTTTTAAAAACTCATTTTGCATTTGTGCCCAAGATGTGATTGAATTTACCCTTAAAGTATTGAACCAATGCTTTGCTTTGTTTTTAAGTGTGAAAGGGAAGAGGAGTAGTTTAAGAACTTCCTCCGGGACATTCATGTACCTCACGGTGGAACATAGTTCAAGAAATTCATTAAGATGCCTATATGGTTCCTCTTCATCTAAGCTATAAAAGAGTGGACACATTTGAATGGTCTCGGGCTTGATTTCATATTGATTAGCCTCAAAATTAGGCAACACGTTGTAAGTAGGTGTATGGTATGCATGAAGATTATAATGATCACGAAGGACCATTAGAGGAATTGGAGCTTGGACTCCGGGGCCATGTTGATTAAGTGGTGGGTTTTGCATGAAATGTGGGTCTAAGTAGCTACAATTACCCTCTAGATTTTCCATGTGAATGCCTAGCATGAATGGTATGGCGAGGTTTACACAAGACTACAAATGACACACAAATCACCACAAAACAAGCAAGCACCCCCCCTTTACAACAAATCAACCATCAACAAACTTCCTCCGCATACATTGTACCCATACTCCCATGCTTGAACAACATGCAAAGAAAATTAAATTGCCTCCACGCGGGCTCACGATCTATCTAAGAATTTAAAAACTTGCCTCCACGCGGGCCGACGATTTAACTAAGGGATTGAGTAAAGAAAGTCTCACAACGGTCCTTTAGCACTTCAACTCCAAATTTAAAACTTTGCTTGGCAATTTTTAAGTTTTTAGCATTTTTCCTTTCTTTACTTAGCTTCTTTACTTGGATGTTCCTTTGCTTGCCTTCTTGCTCAATGCTCCTTGTCAAATATGAACAAACACAATAAGTAACCAAAAGAAAAATGAAACAAATAAAGACACGATCAAAAGAGTACTAATTCCTAATTGATTCCATAACTACGACGTTGCCTAATCCCCAGCAACGGCGCCAAAAACTTGTTGGTCCTTTATATTGTAGGTCGCGGTGACCACAAGCTTAGAGAAGCGTGCAATTTAGGCGAGGGCCAGGTTTTACATTTGTAAAAGCCACTACTATATTTCACTATAAATATAGCTAGGGCGAGTAGGGATCGTCCCAAGGGATTGGAGTCGGAGTTGATTGTGGAATCGCTATTAGGGTTAGTAGGTCGAGTGATCAAACAATTGATTGGTTGGTTGATTAGATTAGAGAGCAACTAAATTAGACTAAGTAATTGGATGCAATGGAGAGTAAGTAAGAGAGGGAGAAGAGTCTTGGGGTTTAGAGATCACCACCAAGCAATGCATTTCTATATTATTAACAAGTGATTAATGAGGGCAATTAGGGTGTTGCAATATTGTTGTGTGTGTATTTGGTTGATTCAACAAGCAAGGATGACTAATTAAGCATACATTGTCTAACCAACATGTGAAAAGCATAATATATCTAAGCAATGAAGCATATATTGTCTAAATAGCATGTGAAAAGCACAACATATCTAGCAAATCATTGATCTTTTTCATTGAACTCACAACCATGCATAACACAAAATTAAAGACATATACTACTTGCATTCAAAAGTATGGAGCATCAAACAACTAGCATGGATTGTCTTCCCATCTAATATTATACTATCACTAAACTACAATTAAGCCTTGAAATTAAACTAACTTAGCTAAGAAGGAGACACAATCCATCAAGATATGAGCATGAACCATCTAGAGAATGACAAGAACATTCCTTTAAGCACTATGTTTTGACAACCTCTAAATTTATGGCATCAATACAAATAGACATGCATCAACAACACAAAATCTAGAAATAAGCACATGAACATCTATTCTAACATACATAGACATATAGATAGAATGAAATGATCAATTGGAAGCATTAAACCACATAAATCATTGATTAAACAAGATCTATATATATCAAAGTGTCAAGACATTAATTACAACACTAATCCCTCAATAATACACAAGATTAAGATATAGAAAGCATGCTTGGGGCTAACTCTAGCCCTAAGAGGATGTCTAGCCACTCATGGTGAGGATGTTCCAACCCTCAAGGGTTAATTCCATGGTTGAAATCTGCTCCTTGTTGATGAAGAGTCTCCAATGGTGTCTCTAGACTCCTCCTCCTCTAAGCTTCCTCTCCAAGAGATGATATGAAAAATATGTTGGCTCCCCTTGAAAAAGCAATCCTTATCCTTATATAGGTAGGTCAAAATGACTCCCAAAATGAGCTGGGGTCGTGCACACAATATTCCCTAATGATTGGATAAATGACAACTTTCAATGAGATGGAATTTTAACTTTTTCGCACTGGAGGAAGTTCGATCGATCGAAAGTAAGTGAGATCGATCGAACTTAGGCTGGATCGATCCCACTGGCTAAGCTTTTTGGAAAAAGACAAATCCGAGATATTTATGGGAAAATGACAAAAGTGGTTAGTGGGTGGTATAGCTGTGGATAGGATCAATCATTTGGATAAGGACAAAGGTGTTCGATCGATCGAATAATGATGTTGGATCGATTGAACTTTTGGATTTAAGTGCTTTGGGTTAAGGCTTGGATCTATCTTGAAGTGCTGAGATTGATCAATGTTCGATCGATCGAACTTTAAACTTGGATAGATCGAAGTTGCTGCTTTGCTTCATTTTGCTTCTTTCTTTCTTCACTTTGCTCCTTTCTTTGTTTAATCTCATAATTGCTTCAATTAAGCTCTTATTTGGCTGAGTTAGCTTATTTTCGGGATAAGTGCCTGATAATGGAAATAATACGAAATCAATCTAAAACGGTAAAGTAAGATAGATAAAGGTACTAGAATGCCTAAGCTTAAGGGGTTTAAATACGCACTTTTCAGTGCTCATCACCAATTGCTGCCGAATCAACTTAATTTTCTCTGTAGTCTCAAAGACAATATCGGGACCTAAGGCAACTGTATCACCTACCTCGGTCCAATAAATTGGAGATCTGCAAGGCCTGCCATACAACGCCTCAAAAGGTGCCATGCCAATACTGGTCTGGTAACTATTATTGTTGGCAAACTCAACCAAGGGTAAGTAGTCTTACCAACTACCCCCAAAATCCAAAATGCAAGCCTGTAGCATATCTTCCAATATCTGAATGGTACGCTTTGACTGACCATCAGTCTGAAGATGGAAAGCCGTGGTGAAATAAAGCCCAGTGTCAAGAGCCCCCTGAAAACTCTACCAAAAGTGAGATGTGAACCTGGGATCCCTACCCAAAACAATGGATATTAAAACCCCATAAAGCCTGACAATCTGCCCCACATACAGTCTACTAAGTCTCTCTGCGTCATCTGTCACTGCCATAGGGAAAAAGTGAGCCGTCTTAGTCAATCTATCAACAATGACCCAAACGGTGTCATTCCCTGCCTTGGATCTCGGAAGTTCCGTCACGAAATCCATAGTGATGTGCTCCCACTTCCACTCTGCCACTGGTAGTGGTTGCAACAAACCTGCTGGTTTCTGATGCTCTGCTTTCACTTATTGACAACTAAGGCATTTAGTCACGAACTGAGAAACATCCTGTTTCATACCTTTTCACCAAAACTGTCTCCACAAATTGTGATACAGTTTCGTACCACCAGGATGAACTGCGAGTCGAGAATGGTGAAAATCCCGAAGAACAACGTCACGACATGACAAAGGGACAAATATCCTCCCTCTGTACTTGAGACCACTGTCTGAATGCAAGGTCCAACCCTCTACATTCCCGCCACCTGAAATCTATTTGTGGATGGACTTCATCTCCCCATCCTCCTGCTGAGCCTCAATAACTCTGCTAACAAAAGCCGGTTGAGCCACAAGGCTAACCAAAATAGCCGATGAAACATCCTCATACAACTGCAAACCAAGATCTGTAAGCTCTTCTAGCATCTTCCATCTGTGAATGGAAATGGTAGCAAGAGTACCCCGTGACTTCCTACTCAATGCATCGGCCACCACATTGGCTTTCCCAGGATGATACTGCAACACAAAGTCATAGTACTCCATGAACTCAACCCATCTGCGCTGTCTCAAATTCAAATCCTTCTGACAGACTCAATCTTCGACGGATCCACTGCAACACCACCCCCTGACACAACGTGTCCAAGGAACTTCACCTCTAGTAGCCAAAATTCGCATTTCTCGAACTTGGCATACAATTGGTTATCCCTAAGGATCTGTAAAACTGCTCTCAGGTGATACTCATACTCCTCTCTCGAAGCTGAGTACACGAGGATGTCATCAACGAACACCACCAAAAATTTTTCAAGATAGTCACTGAATACACGGTTCATCAAATCCATAAAAGCTGCTGGAGCATTGGTTAAACCAAATAGCATCACCAGAAACTCATAATGGCCATACCATGTACGAAAAGCGGTCTTGGATATATCCTCATCCTTAACCCTCAACTGATAGTAACCTGATCTCAAATCAATCTTCGAAAAGCATGTCGCTCCCTTCAACTGATCAAACAAGTCATCAATCCTAGGCAAAGGATATCTGTTCTTGATTGTAGCTTGATTCAACTTGCGATAATCGATGCAAAGTCTCAAAGACCCATCATTCTTCTTCGTAAAAAGAACTGGTGCTCCCCATGGTGAAGCAGTAGGATGAATAAAGCCCTTACCTTTCAAATCATCCAGCTGACCTTTCAACTCATCAAGCTCTGCTGGTGCCATATGGTACGGTGCCATAGAGATGGGTACCGTGCCGGGAATGACATCAATGGAAAAAACCACTTCCCTTAAATGAGGTAACTCCGTTAGCCCCTCTGGAAAGACATCAACAAAATCCTCAACAACTACCGGAAAAACACGGCCCAAACTGCTATCGTCGTCCACTAGCAAACTAGCCAAGTAGGACCTATGGCGACTCCAGTCACCAATGCTGAAAACCATAGCTGGGTAGGAATCACTCCGATCTCCCACGAAATGGAAACAATCTCCTTTGGGAGTACAAACGGTCACCTTCCCGCGGAAGCAATCGATCGTAGCCCGAAAGAATGATAACTAATCCATCCCAAGAATGACATCAAAACCCGTCATGTCGAGAACAAAAAAATCGAACTCCAAGGTCTGCCCAGATATCTTAATAGCACAACCCCGACAAACACAATTCAAAGACACTGGAACCCCTACTGGTGTGTCAACACGGAGAAAACTGTCCCGAAGTGTGACCTCCAGACCCAATGAATGTGTAAATGATGTAAAAATGAAAGAATGTGATGCACCCGTGTCAACAAGAACCCATGCCCAAGAACTGAAAACTGGAAAGATACCTCGAACTGAAACGGTGCCTGTGGAAGCATCTGCCTGTGGAAGAGCATAAGCTCGTCCCTGAGTCCCTAAGCCCTGCTGTGAACTGCGATGCTAGCCTGACTGATGTATAGAAACAGTAGGTGTAGAACCCCTGGCTGGATAAGTGCCAACCGGCGCCACAGACTGTGGTGCCTGAGGAACTCTGAAACCAAACTGAACCCCTGCAGACTGTGCCGGTACCATCTGTGAATCTGCGCCACTACGTGGCTTATTCAACAATCTTGGACAATCCTTCTTGAAATGACCTGGTTTCTTGCAATAGAAGTAAGTTCCCTGCCCTGTTTTCGTAGAAACTGAACTCTGACTGGCCTGTGGATGAAGCTGTGGGCAGCGAGGCTTAATGTGCCCCGGCTGCTGACGATGGTAACAAACCACTCCCTGAGTTGATCCCGTAGATACAGGAACTGTGGGTGTAGAACGGTTTTGCTGTGATGCCCCCTGTGAGTGAGCATTGTTCCCTGCCCTGGCCTACTCCACTGACTCCTGGAAGATGATGGATTATCTCCACGAGTCTGCTTGTGTGAAACCCTGATCCGTAATTGATCCCGTTCCTCTGCTTCAGCTAGCATAGCCCTCTGGACCACCTCTCTGTAGGTCCTCAAATCAAGAATGGAGACCCGTGGCCTGATGTCAAGATGTAGTCCATCCTGAAACTTCATTGCCCTGGCGTCGTCTATCGCTACCATATCCTCGGCATAACGAGAGAGAGAAGTAAACCGTATCTCATACTCAATGACACTCATAGTGCCCTGATAAAGACCTGCAAACTGTGTCCTCATCTCCTGCCTCATAGCCCTCGGAAAGAAGCGCTCGAAAAACAGATCTCTAAACTCATTCCAAGTCATCAACACAACATTGTGGACATTGGTCATAGACCTCCACCAGATATCTGCATCACCCATAAACAAAGAAGCAGTCAAAGAAATCCTCAACCTGTTCGTGGGTATCGCCATACTGTCTAACTTGCGAACCATAAGGTCCAACCAAGCTTTCGAGACTAGCGGATCTGAACTTCCTGCAAATGGATTAATCTTGACCCTCTGTAGTCGCATGAAGTACTCCAGTGCCTCATTGACTATCGGTGCCGGTGCCGGTGCTGGAATCTATACCCCTGCCACCTGCCTACGTATCAACTCCTGTAGAGATTCAGCGATCCCCTGATTGATTCCTTGAGCCACTCGCTCCTCATAAGTTGGTGCTTGTGGTGGATTAGCATCCACGCCACGAACTGGAATCCTGGGCCTCCTCGGACCCCATGTGAACTCGATGTCAGCCACTTGCTCCTCAGTGCCCTGACGCAAAGACTCTCCACGCATGACAACCATGACGCTAAACGCACGAAAGAAATAAGGTCAACAATAACTCAAGTTATTATGACTAAGTACAATTCACACTATGAATGCACAAGACATGAAGCAAGATGAAATATGCAACATACTGTCACGCTAAAGCAATTAACAAAAGCTTTTAAACAATTAAGCACTTAAGCAGATAAGCATACATGTCAAACAAAGGTGCTCTTAATCACATAGGCATATAAGCATAAAGATATGTCATACTACTAAGCACGTTATCACGAAACATCTAAACATGTTATAAAGTCAAAATATGTTATCAAAAGCATGTGAATGCATCAAAGTACATCAACAAAAGCATGATATACACCCAAAACCCGTCGTCCTAAGGTGTTCAAACCTAGGAGATCTGATACCACTTGTGACGGCCCAAGTTTTTCAACACGGTACGTCAGTGATGAACCGAAAGTGATCCGATAACGGATCCAAAATGCAGAAGCTAAAGGTAAACCAAGGTCTCTAGAGATAGGAGTCACTCCTAAGACATAAATGTGACCCTCCATGAGGGCACGGAACTTAAAGAGGACAAAAACGGAAACAAAGGTCAACACATGGATGAATCTCCACCCACCGAATGTCAAGAAGTCATAGTGCCAAGTCTCTTCACCTAAATGCCAACAAATGGCTCCATGAGAGTGTGACACTTGTCACACTTTCCAAAAATTACAAAATGGTCTTTTTTCAAAATATATTCCAAAATAAATTTCAAAAAGGTTCCCAAAACAAAAAATAATTATTTTACATAATTACACTAAAATCCCAAAAGTTATAAATAATTACACTAAAGTATGCATTCATGCCCTTTACAAGAAAAGTATTAATCTAGCATGCTTTTCAAGAAAAGTAAAAAATACCAATGTCATGGAAATCAAATATCATGAATGCATGCAAAATCAGAATCAAATTCGAGCACAACAAGTGAGGTTATGCAAGGAAAAATGAAAAACGACTAAAAGACGAAATAAGGAAAAAACAAAATAGGAAAAAGACGAAAAAAAAAATCGCCGAAAATGGAAAAGGAGGAAAAAGACCGGGTCATTACATTTTTATACAATTATATTTTAATAATATGCTCCTCGCCTCAGGGAGGAAAGCTTATTGCCTGAGAGCTTTGGATCTTTTGTGGTCCGAAGCAAAAATAGGATAGATGATAAGAAGGGAATCCCTTTGACTGTTTAGTTATTACCTGAGGAAGACTTCTTCATATAACATTCCAATCGTCAAGGGGACCCTTCTTGCCACTGATTTGTAAGAATAGATATATCAATACTTGTTTTCCTTGTATTATTTCGATGTGGGATGAAATTTTTCATGGGTTAGGCATCATTATCCAATTAAGTAAGGATCCTTGGGTGTGTTGCCACAGAGAAATTTTGCACCCGCTTGGTCTTATACCTTGCTGGAGCAACTTCGGACTTAAATCGTTCGAAGTGGCACTTTTTGGCTCAACCTTGAACTTGAATCGTCCGAGGTGATATACTAGTTGGCCAGGAGCCTGAAAAGAGTTGTCCTGTGCTGGATTCCTAACGTCCGAAGCGATAAGCTCCTCGGTCATGAGCTCGGGAGGAGCTGTACTGTACCGGGGTCCCGAGGTCATAGCGTTGTGTTCCTTAGCAATCAACTTGAGAAGAATTATAATGTGTCGGACACTTGGGGTCCGAAGAGTTTTGTTCCTCAGCTACAAGCCAAAGAAGAATTGTGCTAAGATGGACTCTTAGGGTCCGAAATGATGGCTCCTCGGCTGTGAGCTAGAGAGGAACTTTTCTGAGCTGGACTCTTGGGTCGGAAGCGAAGTGTCCTCGACTGTGAGCCGGAGAGGAACTTTTCTGAGCTGAACTCTTGGGGTCCGAAGCGAAGTGTCCTCGGTTGTGAGCCGGAGAGGAACTTTTCTGTGCTGGACTCTTGGGGTCCGAAGCGAAGTGTCCTCGGCTGTGAGCCGGATCTGGGAAAATCATCAAGTATGCCAGGCTTGCCGAAGATTCAAAAATGATATGAGGCCAAGAAAGAGAGTAACTGTGACTGGGAAGTCCCCCATACATTTGTTTTGGAAGGTTTTCCTTCACAGGGACTCTCTTCGTGGCGATCAAACGTAGCTTGCCAACTCTATATTTACTATATACCTTTTGTATTCTTATTCGATGTGGGTCAAAGGATATATGAGTCACAAAACTAGTTTGTTTGGAAAGAACAAAAATTATTGCAAAGAATGCCCGTTGGTACAAGGGCTTTGAGCACAACTTGGGCTAGGCCGTTACTGTTACCAACGGGCCCTCTTTGCAATGCACCCAATACTTTAATATTTCCCTATATAAAGGTAGTATAGAAACAAGTTTTTCCCGATGTGGGACCATAGTAGATAAGGGCTTTTGGCTACATCTACTTATGGTTTGTGTCCCCAAATGAAAAAACTGTAAAACACCTTTGGGCTCATGATTTAGATAGAGCCTAACTGTTCATTTAAAAAAGAACTTGTAATATCAATAATGGGGTACATACTTGTACTTTTGGGTACATACTTGTACTTTCGTGCATTTGTATGAAAAAGAGACTTTTAAGTACCAGTAAAAAACCAAAATTTTTCGTTTCGTTTGCTTTGTGTTTTTGTTTGCATTGTGTTGATGTCCTTCTTTTGTTGTAATATCAACAGTATGGTACAGTAGGGTGTATGGTATATGCTTTTGTTGTTCATGTATTGCATGGATGACCTTCACTTGACTATCTTCAACTTTCCGAGGGTTGACCTCCCGGGGCTTCATGTACTCCTTTGTTGTAAGGTAGTCTGCCAATTCACCTCTCAGTATCATGTTTTCCATTTGCCGCCTAAGGGATCTGCAATCATTAGTCGTATGCCCATAATCTCTGTGGTAAGTG
Source organism: Cornus florida (assembly GCF_030987335.1). Lineage (NCBI taxonomy): Eukaryota > Viridiplantae > Streptophyta > Magnoliopsida > Cornales > Cornaceae > Cornus > Cornus florida. The sequence continues at coordinate 84,242,818 of NW_026775577.1, read as the reverse complement.
CAATGCTTGGTTTTGTCTCTCTGTTCCAATGGTTGCCTTATTGGCTGAGGGGTTGCAAATTTCATTTTATTCTCCTGGAACAACCGAGCTAAGGTTGTGCAAAGAGGCGTAAACTTTTCCTCTATCCTTTGCCTTTTTTCAGGTAATTGAACGGCTAGTGCCGATGCGTGCTGGCTTCTTCGGCTTTTTGAATTTGAAACCCTTTCCTGAGGCTTGTTCTCCACCGTGATAAGGGTGGCATGTTGAGCTCAGTGGGTCACATTCTCCTCAAGCCGGATGTAGATCTGTGCCTTAGCATTGAGAGTTTGCATATCCGAAGGGGAATACTTAACTAAGGAAGTATGGAACTTGGTTTCCTGAATCATTGCAAGGTTGAATGTTTCTGTTGCGGTAGCATGATGGCAATCTGCTATTTCCGAAGCCTCCATATTAAATTTAGACAAGAAGTCTTGTAATGTTTCGCCCTTCTTTTGCCTTATAGTGAAACGGCTAGCAATACTCTTCTTTTACTTTTTATTATAGCAATACTGCGCCAGGAACATAGTGCATAGAGTTTCGTAGTCTGGAATAGATTTGTGTGGCCTATTCCTGAACCACTCCAGCACAGCCCCCGTTAGACTGGTAGGGAAAACTTTGCACATCCATGGGTCATTGTGATCGTCCAGAGCCATCTTTTGTGCGTAGTGATCTAAGTGCCGAGAAGGATCTCCCGTACCATCAAACTGGGTAAGAGTAGGCATAGTGAATTTCTTAGGTCTGTCAATAAGGTACACATCGTCAGTGAATGGAGTTTTCACGAAAGAGTTCTTATGTTCCTTGGCCATCTCTGCAGGCGTTTGAACTCTCAGAAGTCTCTTCTCGTCATATGCCTATTTTGCTCCTGCACCATCTTGAACACCATTAGACCATACCGTGAGTTTACGGCTGGATTCGGCCTGTTCATCTTGCGTGTGACGAGGAAGATTGTCCGAAGCTACTGCCTCGGACCTGGCCCTCTGGTCTTGATGAACTTAGGTAGGTTGAACTTCACTAAGCCGAGCCCCATTGACTTGAAGCTCGTTTTGATTGGAAGGAGGCGCAGCCCTGTCAACTGGTAGTGGCCGAATTTCATTAGGCCGAACCCTATTGACCTGAGGCTCGTTTTGGTTGGGATGAGGCGCAGCCCTGTCTACTAGTGGTGGCTGAGGTGTCAACTGAGCCATAGCCGTTTGAATGGTGTCATTTTGCTGTTGAAGTAATGCAATCTGGGCTACGCTGGCTTCATTCGCCTGACGAAGTGCTTCGAATTGGTGCAAGAACTCTTCTCGCATCTTTTGTATCAACTCCATCTGTTGATCTGTCGTCATTGATTCTCCGTTCGACATTCCAATTCGTGGAAATCAAAATAATTTGAAACAAAAGTGGGAGTATCTTTCTATACATTTCCCACCGACGGCACCAAAGTGTAGGTGCAAAATTTCTCTTTATTGAAATAAATAAAAAGAAAAATACAACTCACTCAGAACAAGCAAGAATAAAACTCAGAACAAGTATATAATGCTCGATCCTTTTATTGGAGGTCTAAGCCTCTATTTGTAAGAAATACAGTGGTGGAATTTTGGTAGGATTCACATGGCTTGTCCTCCAATTCATTCCTTATATGATTTTCTTTACAATTATAATCCTTTCCTTTTTACAATTCTTTCCATGCAAAGTTTTCCTTGTACAGAACTTGCTCTTTTTTATGATTCCTTGGCCTAGCAGTACTGGACTTCCCTTAACCAAGATTGGGCTGAATGTGGGCTGACCCAGATGTTTCAGCTAATGGCTTGGAGTTCACCTTTGGTGTTATGGGCTGTCGACGTCTGGGCTTAGAAGTTGGGCCGGGTGGCTTGGGTCTGCGATCCATGTAGGAGCCAAGGCCTTGTCTGGGCTTGCTCTGGACTGGTCCGATCCAATTTAGGCTTGGCACCGATTGGGCCCTTGTGGTATCTAAAATAATTTTGTAGTGTGATGATGTGGACGATTCTTAGTGGAAGGGGGATTTTTTCCCTCCACAGGCCTCATACCAATTGAAGTGACACACCTACATATAAGCACTTCACCCTTCCTTTAACCAAGTAATGTGGGATTGTGCACTCGTAACCCGCCCAGTGTGGTAGTCTGCCAGTGTCTTGCACCCGCCCACCGCACACCCGCCCACATGATCGCCATAATCACCTCCTTTAGGGCCCAACGTCCTTGTTGGCCACACTTCCGGCTTAGTCAGGCTCTGATACCATTTGTAATGACCCACTCCACCAGATAGTATGATATTGTCCGCTTTAGGGATAAGCCCGCACGGTTTTGCTCTTCAGTTTTACCCCAAAAGGTTTTTTTAATTTATTTTTGGCCTAAATTTTTTTTTTTTTTTTGGACAAACAGTGCCTAAACAATATAATTTTTATTTAATGAATTTTATTTGAATTTTTTTTAAAAAAAAAAATGTGCTCAAAATAACCTATTTTTGGGTTTTTTTTTTTTTTTTTTTTCTAAAAAAAAAAATCATTCTGCCAAACAGGGCCTTGGCACCGTTCTTGACCGTTTTAAAAAAAAAACAAAAAAAGCTTCACAAATAAGCCGCCCGTTTTGGTCAGGGAAAAAAAAAATTACCATGATTAGGTTCGGGCTGGCGATATTCCACGAGCCGGCCCGCGAATTGGTGTGGACCCTGCCCAGTTCCGCGAGCCGATGGTGTGACTTTAAGCCTCTAAATTGTCAAAATTGTGCTTTAGCTTAGGGTGGTGCAGATGCTCTAAGGCCATCTGTACCAACCTCTCCAGATTTTGGCTCTCTAAAAACGCCACATCAGTTTTTCTAAAAACCACGTAAGCAATTCCAAAAGCCTTGTCACCAATTTTCGCTCTCCAGAAATAAGCACTCCATTAGGCTCTCCGAATTTTCGCTCTCCAAAAAAAATAATAATAAAAAATTAAAATTAAATTTTTTATTTTTTTTTTTAACTTTTCCTAAACGGCTATATTCGTAACAGCTATATTTTTCATCTTATATAATGAAACTCATTTGCTCATCTGAAAATCATCACTATATTCATCTCTCTCCATTGTAGCAAAATATCATCATCCATCTTTTTCAATTTTGAAAGTCGAATGGTTTCGTCATCACAAGTTTTTCCTTTGGCGGACTCTAATTCTTCATCTTCCTCATCATCCTCTTCGGAAGATGATCCTTTTGGGGCGTTGATTCAATAGGATCAAGACGAATTTTATGAGATTATGAATTCAGTGAGGCCAGAGATAGTTGAGCAAGTATTTCAAGTCCGTAAAAAGAAGCGGTACATTCATCGTGACCGAGAGGGAAGCCACTATCAGCTAATGAAAGACTACTTCGACGAGAATTGCACATAATCACCGGAATACTTTTACAGGCGATTCAAGATGCGACAAGAACTTTTTCTTCGTATCCTTAATGATGTTAAAGCTTATGATGACTAATTTGTCCAAAAAAAGGATGCGACTGGTCGTCTGGGGTTGTCTTCTATACAGAAGATGATAAATGATGTTCGTATACTTGCATATGGTTGTGCAACCAATCACTATGATGAGTGTATTAAAATCGACGAGAGCACTGCCATTAAATGCTTGAAGGCATTTTGTAATGCTATTGTTGTTGTGTATGCAGAGGAGTATATGCGCCCACCCAACAAAGCCGACATAGCACGGCTGCTTGAAGAAGGGGAGCAGAGAGGATTTTCCGGGTATGCTTGGTTCTATTGACTGTATGAACTGGGAGTGGAAGAATTGCCCAATACAGTGTCACGACACACATAGGGGACGATCTGTTAAGAATACTCTCATATTGGAAGCAGTTGCCTCACAAGATTTGTGGATCTGGCATGCATTCTTTGGAATGCCGGGTTTACACAATGATATAAATGTGTTGGATCATTCTTCGGTATTCAACGATATCGTCAATGGCCAATTACCTCCGGTTAATTATGTGGTGAATGGACATCACTATAGAATGGGGTATTACCTGTCTGATGGTATATATCCTAAGTGGGCAACTTTGATGCACACAATCCCACACCCAACTACTACAAAAGAAAAATTATTTGCTCAGCGACAAGAGGCAGCAAGGAAAGATGTGGAACGGGCTTTTGGGGTATTGCAGATCAAGTGGGTAATAACGCAAGAACCAGTGCGTTACTGGGAGAAAGATGAGTTGCGCCTCATAATGAAAACGTGTATCCTTCATAATATGATCATTGAAGATGCGCGTCACGTAAATGTTGGAAAATGGACTCCACCACCGAAGAATGCAATCCCTATTCCCACTTTAAGTCGATACGTATCGATTTTAGTGGCACACATATCCTCTTGCCAACTTCAGATTCGCAACAGAGAGATAAATACGCGGTTGAGGAATGATTTGATGAAAAATTTGTGAAATCGCTATGCTGATGAAAATGTTTAATTTATGCTGCATTTTGTTTGCTTTTAAGATGTTATGACATTTCGTATCTTAGAATTTTTATTATGTAATGATTTTTTAAGATTAAAAATAATGAATTGGAATAAGAAAATAAGTATTACAAAATCCTATGGGAATAAGTAAATGAATTTGTAATTTTAATTTTTTTTTTTTTACAAAAAATTTTATAAAAAAAAAAACTTTTTTTAAATTTATTTTTGGCCCAAATAAATAAGGATTACAAAATAATGAATTGGAATAAGAAAATAAGGATTACAAAATCTTATGGGAATAAGTAGATGAATTTGTAATTTTAATTATTTTTTTTACAAAAGTTTAAAAAAAAAAATTATATATATATATTTTAAAAAATTATAGCTGTTAAGGCACTATTTGTGTCGGCCAAACAGTGCCTTAACGGCCAAATGCATTGTTTGTGGTACACATTTAAAATTTAAAGCCAAATATATATATATATATATATATATATATATATATATATATTTTAAGAGGAAAAAAAAAGAAAAAAAAAAACTTTTTGAATTTATTTTTGGCCCAAATAATTTTTTTTTTTCAATAAACAGTGCCTAAACAATATATTTTTTATTTAATGAATTTTATTTTAAATTTTTTTTTTCTTTCTAAAAGGAGCTCAAAATAACTTATTTTTAGATGTGGCCACTATTCCAGTAGCCATGGGATAAGACAAAATAAGCAATCCAAAATGGCGTTGTTTTCCAAAAAAAAAAAAAAAAAGAAAAAAATGGGCAGGGATCGCGGGCCGACTCGCTAAATATCGCAAGCTGGCCCTCGAGCAAAAATGGAGCCCACGAAGTTTAGCTAGGGCACTGTGCATCCAAACAGCTCTTGGCTTGCGGAAATTAAGCTTCTACAAGCCCACTCAGATGGCCTAAGCATTCCCTTTCTGACTCTCTCTGCATCACTTATATGCTACCAACCACGTGTAATCACATTAAATTACCTTTTACAATTCTAAGGTTCACCATAAGTTTTGTTTAGTTTCCCAATTTGGGCCTGTTTGGTGTCTGTAGTGTAGTGTAGTGTGGTGTATTGCTCCAGAATGTGAACAGTAAGCCATTTTCAGAACACTTTGCAGAACACTGTGTAAAAAAGGCTGAAATCTTGGAACACCAAATTGGTGTTCTTGTTTGTTCCGACTTCATTCAAGGCCCAACTTTCACTGTAGCAAATGCAACACTTCAAACCACTTGTTCTGACTTGCATACAGTGATTCACATGGACATTTTGTTTGATTCTCATCCTATGGTTTGATACACCACATGCACAAGATTGACAAGATTATTCTTAGTTTATTCTTAATTATTTAGAGATTAATAATATATGTAGAGTGAAAAGCCTTATGTCACGCCCCGCCTATGGAGGTTGTGCCACGCAGGCGACACGCAGACGCTGAGGAGGACGCTGCATGGCAACTGCATGGCAAGTGGAGTTTCTAGAGTCTTCCAGAATAGTCTAGAGTTATGTGGAAGATTCTAGATATGTGTAGAAATGTGTAGAAGTGTGTGGAAGGTTCTAGAGTTCTCCAGAGTTTTGTGGAGTAGTATGGAGAATTCTAGAATGTTGTAGATACTAGTAGATAAGTATGGAAGTGTGAAGAAGGTGGGAGAAGATTCTAGATAATCAATCTCCACCGTTGGTTAGAATGCATCCTAGCCGTCCATTAGGGATGGGGATGCCTATAAATAGAGGTAGGACTTCATTTTGTAGGGAACAAGTCCTAGAGTGAGTCTTGAGAGCCTTGTAGAGAGCTTGAGTGGTAGCCTTGTACAAAGCATTCTTTGAAGTAATAGAAGTGTTCTTTCCTTGCCAACTTAAGTGCCTTAGTGTGTGTGAGTGTGCAAGCCAAGTGAGGAGAGGGCGAGGGCAACTACAACACTAGTAAGCACACGAGGGGAGTGTGTTGGCTAAGGTGTGCACGGGAGTTAGGCTGACCAAGTACTTGCGAGAGTGAAAGCAACGTCTTGGTGCCGCACGGGAGCAGCTAGAGTGGTGTTGAAACTCTAAGCCCGTGACAGTTGGTATCAGAGCAGGTTCGTCAAGGGAGCTTTGTTGGAGTAGACATGGCTAGCGGAGGAGACCACCAAGTCCACATCTTAGAGCAGAGCTTGGAGGAGAAGCTTGCCATACACTTGGTCTACACGGAGACCAAGTTTAATAGGCTCGAGAGAAGGATGGCGGAGCTCTACGAGCTGATTGATGGCATCGCCAACAAGGCGCAAGAGAAAGAAAGGGACTTGCATGATTTGGTAGACGACTTGCGCGTGGAGATTGCCGAGTGCAAGAAGGAGTTCTCCCAGGCGCGCGAGGTCGTGGTGAAGCCAAGGAAGAAGAAGGCGCCGGAGCCCAAGGAGTACGATGGGGCAAGGAATGCGCGCCAGATTGACAACTTCTTTTGGCACATGGAGCGGTACTTCGAGTGCATGGAGATCGAGGATGATGGGGAGAAGGTGCAGACAGGCACTATGTACCTCACAGACACCGCCGCTCTATGGTGGAGGCAGCGCTTCACTGGTAGAGGCGCAAGAGCAGTTGACACATGGGAGGAGTTCAAGAGACAGCTCAAGAGGCAGTTCTACCCTGAGTGCGTTGAGGACCTGGCCATGATCAACCTAAGGCGCCTGAAGCAGAAGGGCAGCATAAGGGAGTATGTGAAGGAGTACTCCAACTTGATGCTGGAGATCCCAGAGATGCCGGAGCGGCAACGTGTGTGCTTGTTCATTGATGGGCTGCAGTCTTGGGTGGCCACGGAGCTAAGGAGGAGGGAGCCTAGAGACTTGGCATCCGCAATGGCTATAGCGGAGCGCCTCGAAGACTTTAGGCGCGATGACAAGAGGGCCACGTCTCCCAGGAGGGACCACGGCAAAGGTGGGGGAGACCGGCGCTTCAAGAAACGGGGCTCGCCCAAGTCTAGTGATGATGAGCACAGCGATGAGGAGAGACGCCCACGTCATGATAAAGGCAAGGACCATGGAGAGAGGTCTAAGGCTAGTGGCAAAGGGGAGCGCCGCGATAAGGGCAAGTGGGAGCCGAAGTGCTACTTGTGCGAAGGGCCGCACATATTGCGACACTGCCCCAACAAGAAGACCATGAGCGCCCTTGTGAAGGATAAGGACAAGGGCAAGGTGGATGATACGGGCAGCGACGAAGACAGGTGCATGGGGGCTATGCAGATGCTGAGTAGCATGGCGCATGACACCAAGAAAAAGGGTAAGGCGAAGAAAGTAGCTGGGGTGCGCTATGTGGATGCGCAGGTTGGTGGCAAAGCCGTGCAAGCGTTGGTAGACACGGGTGCTACACACAACTTCATTACCCCGGAGGAGGCGCAACGACTTGGCTTGGAGATGCGCAAGACGGAGGGCTGGATCAAGGCCGTCAACTCCAAGGAGGCACGCGTGAGTAGAGTGTGCAAGGAGGTGGAGCTATGCATGCAAGGATGGAAGGGCAAGGCTGACTTCCAAGTTGCAGAGATGGACGACCACGACATGGTGCTGGGGCTGGAGTTCATGGACAGGAACAACGCCGCGCCACTACCATGCCTTGGTGCGTTGATGATACTTGGAGGCGAGGAAGGCAAGGCCGCATGTATGGTGCCGCTCGTGGGCAGGAAGGAGAGTCCAGAGGTGGCAGTCAACACGATGGAGCTCGTGAGGACTTCACATCTCCCGAAGGGCGCTCGTACGTTTGGGCCAAGGACATATGCGCAAGTGCTGATGACCTGCGAGAGGCTGGGTCAGCTGAAGAAATCGTGACGAGGGCGTCACGGAAATGGGTGGGGGAGAATGTCACGCCCCGCCTATGGAGGTTGTGCCACGCAGGCGACACGCAGACGCTGAGGAGGACGCTGCATGGCAACTGCATGGCAAGTGGATTTTCTAGAGTCTTCCGGAATAGTCTAGAGTTATGTGGAAGATTCTAGATATGTGTAGAAATGTGTAGAAGTGTGTGGAAGGTTCTAGAGTTCTCCAGAGTTTTGTGGAGTAGTATGGAGAATTCTAGAATGTTGTAGATACTAGTAGATAAGTATGGAAGTGTGAAGAAGGTGGGAGAAGATTCTAGATAATCAATCTCCACCGTTGGTTAGAATGCATCCTAGCCGTCCATTAGGGATGGGGATGCCTATAAATAGAGGTAGGACTTCATTTTGTAGGGAACAAGTCCTAGAGTGAGTCTTGAGAGCCTTGTAGAGAGCTTGAGTGTTAGCCTTGTACAAAGCATTCTTTGAAGTAATAGAAGTGTTCTTTCCTTGCCAACTTAAGTGCCTTAGTGTGTGTGAGTGTGCAAGCCAAGTGAGGAGAGGGCGAGGGCAACTACAACACTAGTAAGCGCACGAGGGGAGTGTGTTGGCTAAGGTGTGCACGGGAGTTAGGCTGACCAAGTACTTGCGAGAGTGAAAGCAACGTCTTGGTGCCGCACGGGAGCAGCTAGAGTGGTGCTGAAACTCTAAGCCCGTGACACTTAGCTGACTTCTTTTCTTGGGAATGATCAATGGGTTTAAAATTTTGTTTTTCTATATATATATATATATATATATATATTAAAATAGCTTTAATCCTCATTTTTTATATTTGTCTATCTGAAATTTAAAAAATAAAAAATAAAATGAAGAAAGAAAAGAACAAAGGAAACAAATTGTGACTTATTATTAGATAATATAATATATGATCAAATTTGTTTTTCTATTTTTAGTAAAAGGGTACTATGAAGAAGCAAATTTTCTATTTACATGTTTTTATTGGTAATTTTTTAATAAAAAAAACCCAACACTCGTACTAACTTCATGCAATGGAATTTATTGGTAATATTTACAGGTTTTTATTGGTAATTTTTTAATAAAGGAAAACTTATAATTTTTTTTGGTAAATTATAGTTTTGGAATTTGTCACTTAAAAAAAAAGATATTTCATAATTTTTTTTTTAGTGATTTTGATTACACTTTAATTCTGCTAAACTTGTTTTGTTCTCATATTTCTTGAAACGAAATACCTTACCAAACATGTTCTACCATATTTTTATTCCACAATTTTTTGAAATAAATTTTCGTTGTCAAACATGTTTTATTCTCATTTCAGAACACCATATTACAAAACACTTGTTCTGTTCTAAGTTAGAGCATTACACTACACTACACAACACTTCCCAAACATGGCCTTAGTGACAAGTTAAAAATAAAATAACTTGTCTCTAATTTTTTATGTTTAAATAAAAATAATAATAATAAATAAAATTAATTTAATTTGTTTTTCTTTTTCCTCACTGCCACGTGCCAAGAAAATATGTATATTACCTGCAGCAATGACAATTGCATTGGGCGGCCCCATACAGCAGACCTCTGGATGTTGATGCTTTTAATAAATGAGTCGGTTAATTTGGAGGGAGCGGATGAATCGCAAGCCATTGAGGAGAAGGAATCAGAAGAAGGAAAATAGAAAATAGAAAATAGAAAATAGAAAATAAAAAATAATCTTGCAGAAAAGATCACGAATGACCATTGATGCTGCCAGTCCAAATAGAGTTACGACAAAATTTTCTCTAGGATATCTATAGTGATATTCCTAATACTTTTTGAGCCAGAAACAAACAAAATAGAAAATAGAAAATAAAAAATAAAAAAAAATCTTGCAGAAAAATCACAAATGACTATTGATGCTGCCGGTCCAAATAGGGTCAATACGATAAAATTTTTTCAAAGATATCTATAGTGATATTCCTAATATTTTTTGGGCCAGTTGTTTCTTTACTAGCAAATTGTTTCTTTACTTTATGAAAAATGATTTATCTATTTCATGATCCCTTCCAAAACTAGTCCAAGCCACATGAAAACTAATTACTTGAAACTTTACAGAGTGGCCCCTCCATGCATGTTCATGATTATGCGCCTGGTCCACTTAGCTTTTTTCTATTTTTGTGTTTTCTTTAATTTTGTTCATACTATATATATATATATATATATATATATATATATCAATTTTAAATTCAAATTTTATTTCTGTGTTTTCTTTAATTTTGTCTGCTGAATTGAGTTTGTCAAAAATCATCTAACAACGTCAGTAAAAAACTTTCAATTGGATAGTAAAATATAAATAGAGCTATAAAATTTGACAAGATGGATCAATAATGAAAAAAAAAAAAAATTTAGGTTGTAAACAATAGAATAGTAACAAATGTAAAAGTCTGGTGTCAGTGATTGGTCTTGTCAACATATCAAGTATATTTTAAGATCATGCAGTGGACTATAGTCTATTGACACAACTATATTGAAGAGATTACAGTTTTGTCACACAACTTTCATTTTAACCAACATACTGAATTTTTTATTTTTTTAAAAAAGGAAAGAAATTCATTTAAATCAAACAATAGAACCCAATAAAAAAAAGTTTGGAATGCAAATATAATCTCCCTTTTAAAATTAATTTACATTCGAACAAATTATGAAAGATGCTGAATATAAAACTAAAATTTTCGTCTTATTTTCACGCCAAATTGAGGTTATTAATCGCAACTTGGGTGACCCGCTTCATTGTCATGTTGGTGACCATATTAGTAGCTGGAACCAGATTCTTTCTGTGACTGAATTTGCGTACAACAATTCTATAACACAGATCTACAGGGCACAGCCCCTTTGAGATTGTGATGGTTTTTATGTCCTTGAAAATCAATTGATTTAGTGTCTTTACCTAACAGTAACACGCCTTAGCGTTGAAACTGATACTTTTAATACGCATATAAGATATATTCATGCGAAAAATAGAATATTGTAAATAATGAAACATACGAAACACAAGTTAATTGTTGCGGCAATAAGATATGTGCACACATCATCATGATAATTATCCATCTCATGGTTTAAATTTAATCTTCTTGGTGGTTTTGAGTTGCATGTCTTATAGGCAGATGAATCCAACTGATGTTGCAAATGGAAGTCACCTTGAATTCAATATCCCTACTATCATTTTTTATATGTGTAATTATTTTCGTTTTTAAATTTTTCATTAAAATATTATTATTGTTAATTTGTTGTCGAACTAATCTTGCGTTATCCCCTGTGGCTTCCCCCATCTCAATTACTTCAATCAATTGCCATTGTGCTCTGGCATTCAAATTCTCAAATAAAAAATATGTCTTGATATCGGCTATATGTGATTCTCCATTTTGTCTGTCAAAAGACACATAAGCAGACCATTAAAAGAGTGCAAATCATCCCATTTCATATACTAAAACCCCAATAAAAATTCAGAAACATGTAAAATCTAGGTTCTTTGCAAATCAGCAAATGAATTAATAAATAGAAAAAAATTCTGAAACACAAAATTGATTATATAAATTGAACAAGAATGTTAGAGTTGTTTTAATTTGCATGATCATCTTACTTGATGTGTGGAGTGGAGTATCATATTTGCTTATTTGTTGTTGAAATTTTAGAAAATTAGTTAGAAATGGTTGAAAAATGGCATACTTGAAGTTTTTTTCTTTCAATACTTGTTTGGAATGTTGGTACCTCTTAAGTGAGAAAGAACTTGATGGTTGTGGGTATTATTTCTGAAAATCCTTACTCGTCCACTAAGGATAACTAAAGGGTTTAAAAGGCTTGTTATATATGCTAAATGCAACCGTGTTCTCTACGAAAATGGCATTATCCTTTTATTGTTTTCTAGTTTATAGTTGTACAGATGTTTATTTTTTTTTGATTTCTCTCCGTAGCTCATGCCTTCATAGGAGTAAAAAATGGATACCAAAAGAAAGTCCTTGGATACCAAATTATATAATAAAACATATGGTTGTTCAACAAATAATAATGATCCATGAATTTAAATCACGTGAACTTAGGGTCAACCCTTCATATGGTTGCTGAGGAGGGTACAGATAAACGAGAAGCTGCTAGGGACAACAATTGCACCAAGCCGCTTATAGTTTGAACTTCTTACATCATTCCATCTTTAATTTTTTTTTTTAGTTAACCTAGAGTGTCTGGGATGGCACGAATTTTTAGGACCCCTCAACAACCCGACCAATCTCCGAGGACCCAGAAGGGCACCTCTCCACACGGATCGGGTAAGTCACTGCAGGACTCGAACCCCAGACTGGACTTACTAAGTTCCAAAGTTCAGCGAGTAAACCGTTAAACCATATTCGAAGTGGATATTCCATATTTATTGGCCAGGCTAAGCATCATCATTTTAATCAACACCAAAAATCAAAATCCAAGCTCCTTCACATTGTGATTTTACCAGCTAAAAAACACTGCCATCTTCAATCCCTCGAATTGCTAAACCAACAGCTTATGCAACCTCACTCATTAAATATTTTATGCATTGCCAAATGCTCTCATATACCTAAACAAATCTTATCTGAGGAAGAAAGGAAAAATATTGTCCTATATTTCGTATATAATGTACATGCGTATACCTCCTTATCAACTTCTTATAAAAATTTCCCCTTTTAACAGCTAGCTGTTCAACTAACACAACAATATAAAAAAACCCTCATCAGTTTTTACAATTAATCTGCTGGACCAAGTGTTCTTCCACTTCAGGGTCTGCCAACAAACTGTCTCATATCCCTAACTCAAATCTGACCTTGAAAAACAAAAAGATAAAAGCTCTTACAATACACTAAGTGTTCTTCCACTTTAGAGTCTCCCAAAAACACTCTTATCTCATATCTATCTCGCATCTGATTGAAAAAATAGAAAGATAAAGATCTTACAATAGTTCTGTGGAGGATGTCAATGTATCAATTGCAAAAGGAAATCTCACATCACTAAGACTGGATTTCATATGTTCTTAGCTCCCTCGTTTAGAAACCAAAAGAGCATGGTTCATATATTCTGCGGAACCCCATTAGCCAAAAAATTAAAATTCTATAGAAATTCTCCATAGTTGTACATAATTTAAACTTAAAACTAATTCTGTAACTAAAGTACATTATTACAATGTTTAACATAATGCCCCCGATTACTCATCCACACCTCTCCTGGAAGAACAATCAAGAATGACGCATTTTCCCCTGCCCCACCCCGGGATGCAACGTGACAATGATTGTGACTAGATTGGTAGATCAACCCGACCAACTCAAATAACATATGCAAAAAATTAGGACTTAATCTTGATACTTAAAGTAAGCCAATCGAGAATCAAAACTGTTGAGTAAGTCTTATTCTATAAATTGAATATAACACCATGAGTAAAAATCATCAATTTCAAGATGGTATCATAGCCATTCTAAACAGTACCTGTGAATCTCTTTGAATCTTTTGAATTTATCTTTGAAATTCATAGACCCATTCCTACACCAGACCTATACACATACTCATACACAGATCCATACCCATATCCATACACACACCCTTACCCGCTAATATTACAAGCCACAGCCCGAATTAGTCGCCAGATCTACAGCCTGCGCCAAATCAGTCAGCACCGAATCAGTCGCCGTCGCCGGATCTGCAGCGCACGCTGGAAGTCCACGCTAGCCATCTCTGTTACCACCGGCACCGAATCAGTCTCCTTCACTGCTCTCACCGCCGATCGGATCATCTAGCTGCCACCGCTGCCGCCAAAGCTGATCTCTGTCATCCGCCGCCGCGAGCTCTCCATCCCCAAGCTCGCCACCGCTGCTATTCCACAACTACCGAGCTCACCACCATCTTCAAATCGAGCAATCCCCATCACGAGCTGACGTTTTTCCCTTCGCGCTGTCCACCGGCCGTGTCCTCATCAAGGCCGAACCAGCCGCTGCGCGCATCGCCAGATCTCTAAGCCGAAGCCGATCTCCGCCGCCATTTACCGAGATCGATTCAGATCACAGTCCCCGCCGGCGATAATCGCCGTCAGAATCTAGATCAAGCCGCTCTATGTGGCGGCTTTCCAAAATCCCAAACCAGGCGCCGATCTGCGGATGACCCGCCACTGCCGCATCACCGCTGGTTCGTCTTCTCCATGGTATAGACCATATATTTGTTCTTTTGACTATCATATATATATATATAATATTATATCCAAACCCTCTGTTTGGTCACAAGTGTAATACTATTCTAGTTCTGGATTAGTTCAAAACTAAACCAGTTTTGTTACCTCATTTGAAAAAATGGTTCTGTGATAAACCGGTTAAAAAAAGATGGAAAATATATTGAATCATCTGGAGCAGACAAATCTACCTACAAATGCGTTCATTGCAACCAGACTGGTCATACCAATAGTCGCTGTTTCAAACTTGTGGAATATCTGAAATGGTGGGGTCATCGCCGTTGGAAGAAGAATTCAACAAAGACCTCCACTGCAGCAGTTGTTAAGATAACATATACTGGTGGTAAGAATTTCAATATTTCTACACATGTTGCTAATAGTGCATGGATAATTGATTTTGGTGCCACAGATCATATGACATTTGATTCTAGACAGGTCTCACCTCTTAATTCATCTTCACACAAATTTGTTTCTACTGCCAATGGGATTTCGACCCCAGTTATTGGGGAAGGATCTTTAACACTTATTAATCATCTGCATTTAGATTTTGTATTAGTTGTTCCTTCTTTAGATTATAATCTTTTGTCAGTTTCCCAAATAACCACATCTTTATCTTGTGTTGTCATTTTTTGGCCAATTTTTGTGTGTTAAGGACATCCAAACAAAGCAGACGATTGGTTGTCGTATTAGGTGAGGGAAACTGTATTACTTAGACTTGATGTCCAAAAGTTTGGACAAGCTACAAGAAGCATTGACAGTGGATGGTTCCGAGGGGGAGCAAAAAAAATCTGAAATCTGGCTGTGGCATCGACGTCTGGGGCATGCTTCCTTTGGTTATTTGAAAAAATTATTTCCTAGTTTGTTTGCAAAATTTGATGTTTTTAGTTTCCGCTGTGATATTTGTGAACTAGCAAAGAGCCACCATGTGTCGTATCCATTATGTTTGCATAAAAGTCTACTTCCTTTTATGATTTTACATTCTAATGTTTGGGGTCCGTCCAAAGTTACTACTTTAGGTGGATTCCATTGGTTTGTTACTTTTATTGATGACTGTAACAAGATGACCTGGTTATGCTCGATGAAGTCTAAAGGTGAAGTGAACTTATTGTTTTAGAAGTTTCATAAAATGGTTGCAGCTCAATACAATGCACATGTTCAAGTTCTCCGTAGTGACAATGGTGGAGAATATTAGAGTTTTGACCTTCAGCAGTATTTAGAAGCACATAAAACTATTCATCAAACCACTTGTTCCAATACACCCAGTAGAACAGAGTTGCAGAGCGAAAAAATCACCACTTGTTGGAGGTTATTCGTGCTTCATTGATAGAAGCGCATATGCCATTATCGTATTGGGGATAAACACTTACCTCTGCAGCATATCGAATCAATAACTTATGATGATCCCTGAGTCTCGCCTTGACATAGACGTTAGGTGGCATGATCCTTTTGAACTGTTTCATGTTAGTCTAAAAAATCTGTAAGAAATCGAATCTATGCATGCTCATTCTCTACGAGTAAACTTGTTTACTCACCCCGAAGTTACTGGGGGATTTGTTCAGGTACGAAGACTTGGTTCGTGATGTTCATCATTGCTTGGATGATTGTAGACTTGAAGGTTTTAATTCTTGTAAAGGTTGGTTTGAAATGCCACTTGTAGTCTTTTAGGTTAAAATGTGTATATTTGATTTCATTTATGTAATGTGTACATAAGTACACTCTATGCAATGTATTTGACTTGTATGTAATAATGCCAAGGGCCAAAGACACTTTATGTGATATGAATGCAAATTTTTAACTTCATTGTTGCTTATGGAAGTTAGGAGATTTCATGCATTGAAGGGTCATATTTTACATGCAATATGCCATGAGGCCGTAGGCTATTGTAGTAGGTCTACTTTATCATATTACATATACTTACATGTTCACTTTGGCACACAATACCCTTCTTGACGAAACAAAAACTTAAGGTTGTATTTTTTTGAGTTTTTACCCTATTCTGTTCCAGGGGCATTTTGGGTATTTTTTAATGTGTTTTTTTTCATTTTTGCCTACATGGTCGGGCTGAAAACTCGATTTCGGAGGGGGTTTTTTCTTTGTGTTTTTCTAAAAAACGTCATCTTGGCCCTCAAAAACCCATTTTTTTCCGAAAAATCCTTGCTGCCAGGTTTTTGCTGAATTATACAAGTGTACTTGGTACTATTCATCAACTTTTTCTTGAAAAGCGTGACGACTAATCCGAAACTTCCGGGGGTCTTGTGGGTGTATTTTAATATTGCATTTTCAATTTAGGCAATTTAAAAACTTCCTGAAGCCCCATTCCATTTCCTTGGGCAGTAGCTAGGACTGATTTTTACCCTCTTGACCTGATTTTCTTGGGAGCATTCTTGGCATTTTACAATGCATTTTTTTTTTTGTTTCCGTTCACTTTTCCGAGTAGAAAACTTGATTTTAGGGGGGGTTTTCTTCTTTGAGTTTTTCCAAAAAAGTCCGTTTCGATACCTGTTTTTACTCTCAGTTGCAGCAGTAGTGAGTCGGCAGCACTGTAGAAGTCGTGACCCTCGTCGGGCCGCCGCGACATTGTTTTTGTTTTTGACCTTTCTCCCACGTCCGGACTCCAAATCGAGTAAACTTTTTTTTGAACTTGACTAATTTTTCATCGTCTATTAAACGGTGTGCTCGGTTATGCCTAGATATTTATAAATAATTACCAGTTTACCATTTTTGCTTTATATGTCCGTTTTTCTTTGTTTTGTCGTTTCTCCTTCGTCCAGACTCCGAATCATGCGATTCTTGAGTCCATCATGATTAGTTTTTCATTGTCTTTCCAACGGTGTGCTCGGTAGCACCTGAATCCATATTTTTGCAAAATGACTATTTTTCCCCTGGGGCTTATTTGTCATATTTTTGATCTTTTGCTTCTGTGTCAGTTCTCTTTGAGTTTCATGACCTCATGGAAGGTCATCAAAGTGTCTTAGAGGCATGTTGTGCCTTGGGAGACTGTTGTTTTAATTTTTGCTTCCGCATCTGGATCCGTTATCGGGTCAATCTTCGGTTCATCACATGACGCACTGGGTTGAAAAACCAGGGCTGTCACAGGTGGTATCAGAGATGTTAGGTTCGAAAACCTTAGGATGATGGGTTTTGGGTGCATATCATGCTTGTGTTGCCATGCTCTATGTTTTTATTTACTTCTTGATAACATGTTGAATGTGATCACATGTTTACGTGCTTATGTGGACGTATGTTTGGAAGTTTATTTTAACTGTCTCAACATGATATATATGGTTGTTGTTTTAGTATATTGTATGTGCTAGTTTGTCTGAGTACATTGTTTATACTTATAGGTCTTAGCATGTTGTACGCGCTTGTCTGCCCTAGCATACTATATATGCTTGTCGGCTTCAGTACATTGTATATGCTTGTCTGCTTTAGCGTATTGATTTACGCTTGTCTGTTTAGCATATTGGTTATGCTTGTCTATTTTAGCGTATTGTATGTGCTTGTTATCCTTAGCATAACTATATGTTGCGTGTATCGACATGCCTTATGTGATCCTTTACTACTTGTGTGGGTTTGTAGTCTATTGCTATGTTACGTGTCAACTACTTACTTTTATGTCTTGGTTAGGCATTGTGGGTTGTTCCAGCTTGGTTGGTTGAGATTGATGCTAGGGCATCATCTCTTGGGGTTTCATGGTGACCTCGATGTGGTGACGTCATTGGTATCGTGTTTCTAGCGTCATGGGACGATAGGTCAGATTGACTCGAGTCCTTCCTTGGGGATTGGGAGTTTTATTTTCGTGAGCCTCAATGGCGAGGTCCTCGCGTTTCTTCTTCTTAAAGTGACGGTTGGAGATTTGATAGGTGCGTTGACCTAGGATTCTTTTTGTCTTGCCTTGGACAGCTCTTACGAGCTAAGGTTGGGGTGTGAGTGGTTTCGTGTAATTAATTACATTTGTGTAATTAATTACTCTCCCTCATCCTTGGAGACTTGGGATTTTATGTTTAGGGTTCCGACAGAATCCTATAGAGTTCTCATCGAACTCATTGGCATCTTGAGTTGAGTTCTCTTGTTGGTGTCTTATAATGGTTAGTATTAGGACTATCAATTACATCGTTGTTTGTTTTGTGTAGCATTAGGATTCCACCTTATGTTTTAGCCAGTCTTGGGAAAGACTTTTAGACTCTTTGTTTTAGGGACCTTAGTGTTCATTCTGGGAGATGATTCCTTTCCTTACGGTGAGAGATCGAACTCATCCGGGTTTTTGAGATTCCTTTTTGTGAGTTTGTCCTTCTGAAAAGCATTTCATCCCTTCTTGCTCTTGATTTTATGGGATTGTTAATTTGCATAGTCATTTTTACATGTTTATATGCCTTATTGTTTTGAGCATGCCTTAGAAACATGTTAGGGGGTGTGACTATTTGGTGGTTATGTGATGATATAGATGATGTGTCTTCTATGTACTATATCTTTTTGTCATGTTGGCGTCATAGGTGATGTGTAGCATGTCTCTGATGCTTGACCCCTATGTGATAGGTAGCATATTTGATTGCCCCTGTACACTATGTGTTTAGTTGTTTGGTGCATAGATTTTCGCTTACGTTTAGTGTACTTGTACCTAGTGTGCTTGCACGTTGTATACTTTATTTCGTTTTAGTTTAGTTTACTTGAGCCTGTATACTTGTCTACCATGGATTTAGTACTTCTTAGTATACTTGTGGATGTATACTTGCACACATATATATATTGCGTTTCTGTTTCAATTTTGCTTAGTATCCTTGTGTATACTTGCATATGTGTATATGTTTTATAACTAATTGCTTTATTAGTTCATTCCTTTTTATCATTTCGTACTATGCTTGGGGTTGTATGACCTTGGTTGTCAGGATTGTGTGTGTGAGCTTGATCCGATGTCTTGATTCCTAGGCGTAGCCTTGTAGTAGGTCAGCTTTAGCATGATGTGGAGGATTTTGGGTGCATTGTCTTGTTGGGAGTCATTGTGACTAAGGCGATGATGATGTTGTTTGATTTATAAAGTCCGATCCATTGGCTTGAAGGCATAGACTTGTCAGGCTTTGGATTCGTGACTGGCGTGGTTGACAACAGTGTTTTGAGACTTGTGGTTGTCAGTTTTTCCAGTATTGAGGTTTTAAGGCCTTAAGTGTAACGGTGCTTATGACATTGCTGTCAAAGTTTTGGATTGGCCAGAATGGTCCGGCCGGACATTTTGGACCATATCGCAACTCTCACAAAATGCCTGGTTTCCGTGGTGCTTTTGGTAATGATCATTTTGACATTGATGTCATTTGTATCGATAGGTTTCACGGGTAAGCTTGTTGGGGGCAGGTGATGAATTAGGGCTTTATACTGTCATGCTACCGTACAGGTTGTGTGTGGGCGAGTGCTAATTGCCGTCAATGCTACCTTGCATTACCTAGCTAGTAATGTGAATGTGGGCAGGCACTTGACACTGTGGATGCTACCACACCTTGGGTTCGTTGTGGGCGGGTTCTAGTCAGTATTCATGCCACCATGTTACTTCTGGTTGTGTTCCTTGTTTTGATGTGTAGTTGCCTTGATCTCCTTGGGGTGGTTGACATTGGGTTAGTATGTCAATTTGTTGGAGAGGTGTCTCACGGTTCGTGGTTTCGTGTCCTTTCGTTGATCTTGAGACCTTTGGAGTTATCCTTGGGTACTTTATGATCTATTCCTTGGTGTAACCTTGTGTACGGTCCTTCTTCGGTTCTTCTGGGAATGTTCCTGATTTCGAGGATGAAATCTCTTTAAGGAGGGTAGGTTGTAATGATCTAGTCATTTCCTTCCTTTTCTTTTTCCTCAGAATTTCACTGATGAATTTTTTTCGTTGAAATTTCTTGTCTAAGTTCAGTTTCTCATCGCTTAGTGTCATCTCGAGTGCTCAGAAATGGTTTCTGAGTCTCTTTCCTTTGGATTGACAACTTCCTTTAAGGACCGAGTACACTATTCACTTTTTGTCTTTTTCCAGTTTGTCACTTTGTTGGCACAACCTCGCTTTTCGTGTTCGGTTTTGCTTCCATTTTTGCATGCATGATATGTGATTTCTTAGAAATGTGTATTTCTATTTTCTTAGAAAAGCATGCTAAGTATCTACTTTTCTTGTAAAGAGTATGGATGCATAACTTTTTTTGTAATCGTCTTAACTTGTCGGGTTTTAGTGTAATTATGTAAAATAATTATTTTTCGTCTTAGGGACCATTTTGTAATTTAATTTGGAAGATATTTTCAAAAAGGACCTTTTTGCAATTTTCGAAAAGTGTGACAAGTGTCACATTCTCATTGGTCCACTTGTTGGCATTTGTGTGGGGACACTTTGATGCCTTGGATGATGACATGTGGAGGGGGGAGATTGAACCACTTGTTGACCTAGGATAGGCGCACTTGTTGGCTTGGATGGTTGACAAGTGTAGGCTTAGGATTAAGCCCACAATGGATGCTTGGATGAGTGACAAGTGTATGCTCCAAATTAAGTCTTGCAATTATTTTAAGGCCACTTTAGGATTAAGGTTTTAAAGAGGGATTTTTGTGTAATTGACCAAGACTTGTGTGTGTTAACCATGGTGTAAGATCACATAGTGAGTGGAGGATTTCTAATTCCTCCACTCACACTTCATCTCATTGTTTCATTTCCTCCCTCACTAAAAACCCTAGCCACCATTAGAAGAGCTTGATGTTTAAGCTTTGACCTTGATTTTTGAGGCCCTTCCACTCACCTTTGGCCATGAAGCTTGGAACACTTTTTGTTTCCCTCATCCTCCTCTACATAACCCTTGAAAGGTTTGCCCTTTTGTGTTGATTTGCCTTGGATTCAAGTGAAACAATCCTCTTGTGAGGTAAGGGGTGTTATAGTTTATTTTCCAAGTCATTTTGATTACTTTTGTAGTGGAATACAAGTGATATGCATGTTTTAATCTATTTAATTGTACCTTGCTTATTTTCCATTTTTGACTTAATATATGGCATGACCATGACTTAGTTCTTATCATATATTTATTTGGAATCAATTGAACAACTTTGAAAAATTAGAGATTTAATTAATTTAAATTAATTAAAATCTACATGATGATGTCTTGCTCATTTTATTCTTTTGATTTGATATATGCAATGAGCATGCTATGTTGTTTAACATATATTAATTTGAGGTTATTTGGGATAAATTTGAAATCTAGAGACTTTCCATAATTAGGTTGAAAATCTCTTAAAATGTAGTATTCTAATTACCTTGTGAGCTTGCTACTAACTTCATGTATAATTAGTACTTGTGGCCTCTTAAAATGGTAATTGGACTTAACATGATATAGAATATCATTGATTTGAAAAACTAAGGTCGTCACAATAAAATTTTAGAAATTTTTATGTTATAAAGCATCTATATTATTGATTACTAATTTGATGAGCATGAATTCCTCTATTTGTACAATATTGAGATGTATGAGACATTCATGCATAGCATTGGGCATGAAAAAGGGGAAAATTATTTTGAAATAAAAAAGGGGAATTCTTGGGGGGTTTCGTGAAAAACCCTAACACTGAAGAGGTACTGAGGGTCCGTGGCGTTAATAAAACTGTGGATTCGAGTGCCACCGAGCATACCACTGCAAAGACAACAAACAATAATCAAGATAGACTCAAGAATTGTATGATTCGGAGTCCGGACAAAGGAGAAACGACATGACGAAGAAAAATGAGCACTTAAGACTAAAAGGGTAAACTGGTAATTATCCAAGAAGAACCGGGTACAACCGAGCACACCGTTGGAAAGACAGCGAAAAATTAGTCAAGTGCAAAAAAAAGTTCATTCGATTTGGAGTCCAGACGAGGGAGAAACGAGTGTTTGAAGTTGTGACGTCGCGGTAGCCCGACGAAGGCTATGGCATGCCCCATGCGCGCCCGGCGCCCCATTCGGCGTCTAATGGCATACACCATGACATTTTAGGAAAGAGAAAAATTCAGCCAGAACTGAGAGCCGAAATGGATTTTTCTGGAAAAACACGAAGAAGAAACCCCCCTTAAAATCGAGTTTTCTACCTGACAACACGGAAAGAAATGAAAAAAACTCACTGTAAAATCTCCAAAATGCCCCTAAATCAGAACTGGACAAGAGGGCAAAAAACTGCTACAGGATCTGAGATTGAAAACGGACTACCAAACGAATTTTTCTGGAAAAAACACAAAGAAGAAACCCTTCCCGAAATCAAATTTTCTACCCAGTCACGTGAGAGAAAAAGAAAAAAACTCGCTGCAAAATGGCCAAAATGCCCTCCCAAGAAATCTGGTTAAGAGAGCTAAAAAACTGCTAAAATGAAAACTGGAAGCTGAAACTTCACGAGGGATTTCCGGTACCAAGACGACATTTTTTGAAAAAACACGAAGAGGAAACCCCCCTAAAATCACATTTTCTATGTGATCGTGTGAAGACCGAAATTTATTTCCCGAAGGAAAACCCCAGAATGCCCTAGAATCAGATTATATAAGAAAACTGAAAAATGATTCCATAGGAAGCTCAAATCACAAAGGAAAGGGTTTTTTCCCGAAAACGATCATGCACGCAGACGTAAATGGTGATTTTGAGCGCGCGGGAATGGTCCGCAGCTCCCGGAAATGGCCGAGTCAAAATCCGACCTCCCAACGGCCAAAAAGGCGAAAATGAACTTGAAATGGAAAATATGGAAACCAAAATTAGGAAATGGTTTCAAATGACAGTTTGGCCCTTGGCCACACATCATACAAGATAAATGAGACGTAGTGGTGGTGCTGGAACACACTTTACACTACCCAATTTGAAAATGAACCCTTAAAGGCTTGGTTTCTACTATTTTAGCCCAAAAATGCAATATGTGAACTAAAATGCAAAAATGAAAACTAAATGGTGTTTGGCCTTTGGCCACACCTCACATATGGCGAATGAATGCTAAAGGATGAATTACATACACAATGCACACACCGGTGCGAAAATGACATATTGAAACCCAAGTTTTCATGTTTTTCTCATTAAAGGCAAAATTCTACATTTTTCAATATACATGGATTACAAATGAAGTTTGGCCCTTGGCCATATATCATATACGTAATACAAGTTTGGAATCAAATATACACATTTGACAAAATGGCTACAAATGGCATTTCAAGTCGACCTTTACAAGAATTGAAATATTTAAGTTTACAAATCATCCAAGCATGATAAGAATCATGAACTAAATCTTCGTACCTGATCAAAACCCCCAGTAACTTCGGGGTGAGTAAACAAGTTTACTCATAGAGAATGAGCATGCATGACTCGATTTCTTTCAGATTTTTAGACTAACATGATACAGTTCAAAAGGATCATGCCACCTAACGTCTATATCAAAATTAAGACCCAGGGAGCATCCTACGCTACCTTAGAGTATAAGCAACAAGAATCATGATACATCTACGTATATGAAACGAATCAAGGTTGGGATAATCCAAGGAATACGAAAAGTTTATAGTTAACATGAATCACATTATCAATGTAATTGAACAAAATAAAAGCATGTTATACAAGGCAACAAAATACAAATCCTTAAAGCCATCGACTTGAAATCTAATGCACAAAAACAACAGAAGTGGGTCATGCCACCTAACGTCTATGTTCCAATTGAATCTATAGGATCATTCCTAAGCTACATTAGAACATCAAAACACAAATCAGAATATCGATGCCATTAACCAACATTGGAACCTCCAATACAATGCATAAAGCATGATTTCTTAAAGTAAACATCTTAAAACTCAAAATGGGAAATCATATAAGGAACAACAAGTTACGATATCATCTAGTTATCAACTTAAAATGAAATGCAAAATTAAACAAAGTGGATACTCGGGCATCACGCCGGATTAAACCGACATGATAGTTACTTTAGGGTTACTAGCCAGTGGGTAACCTCCCTATGTGCGCACTAGACTATAGAGGGACAATCCCCTGCACTAGAACCATGTCCTAGCCGTAGTCAAACAACGATATCCCCAAGTTTCCAAAATCAACAAGTTGTGCAACAACGTATATATCAACATGTATATACAAGATAATCAACTATCTACCATGCACAACCAAATTTGGAAACACATACAATACATACTCTAAATCCATAACTACTATGGCATGACAAATGTCGAATCTTCAGTGTACGATTCGTACACGCTATAACAATATCTTTCAACATTGAAAACATAAGCTCACGAATTTAAATATAACAATAATGTTATCAATTGCTCAAATATAACCAAGTGGATATACAACAACTCCAAGTCCATGATTTAAACATAGAAACAACTTCCAAGACGCAAATAAATTCCATGGAGCAATTAGATAGAATATAATTAAATAAACACAATTAAATTCTCTAGATTCCAAGTCAATTCCAAATAACCTCAAATTAATACATATTAAAAGACATAGCATGGTCATCACCTATATCCATTCTAAAACTCAATTAGGTTGTTAGAACAATAAAGTAGAATTTTAATTAAATCATGCTAATTTAAATCCTAAGGTTCTAAAATAACTTCAAATAGTCCCAAATTAATATATGCTAGTAAACAAGTCATGGTCATTACAAATATCAAGTTAAAAACTTAATTAAGCCAAAGGAACCATTAGATAGATTTTAATTAATCCTTTTAATTAAAATCTCTAGATTTTCAAATTCATCCAAATGTTCTCAAATTAACATATGTTAGGGAATATGCCAAGGCCTATTGTAATATTACATCACAAGTTTATTTCATTCAAGTTATAACCATGTGAATTAAACTTTCATAAAAGAAAAATATTAAATAAAATTTGTAATTCTTATTCAAATGATTCCAATTTAATATATGTTAACAAGTATACCAAGGCCTAAATTACTAGCATGCCACACTTTAATTCCAAGTTGTATATCATCATGAGAATTAAATCTCAAACAAAAAAATTAATTAAATGAAGGATTTCAAAACCTAATCAAATATTCTAGATTAAATATATGTGAAAGTACATGGCATACACATTAAGAATATCAAGTCGGAAATCCAATGGAGTGAATAGTGCACTCGGAATAAATTAATTAATCAAATTAATTAAATATTACTAGATTTCAAAACGTCTCCGATTACTCTCAAATTCACCTATGTTGAAGAGCATGCTAGGGCCTAATATAATATGCTAACACATGTTGATTTCAAGCTAGTTAAGGCCACATGAATTAATCTTTTATTCAAGATAAATATTAAATAAAATCTTCGTTACTTGTCCAAATGATCTAGATTTAATATATGTCAATCAACATATCAAGGGGTAATATTTTATCATGCCACATGTTTAAACCAAGTTATGGACAACAGGGAAAATTAAATCTTATACAAGAAAAATAAATAATAAAATCTCTAGATTTTATATCCAAACATGTAAATAGATTGTATATGCATCACAAGCATGCAATATAACAAGAAAGTAAATTATAACACCCCCTACCTCAATTTGAGATGAAAACCTCAAAGGCACACCGAAACAAAAGTGCTCCGAATCTGATGATACCAAAGGGTTTTGTCGGGGACAACATGATGAACAAGAATCCCAAGGAAGCCCCATGAAAATCACAACTTGAGTTCAAACCCAAACTCAAGAAATGGTCAGAAATGGATTCTAATAAGGGGGAAAGGTGCGCGGCGTCAAGACAAGCACAAAATGCAAATGCACTATGACTTTTTAACAAAGGGAAGGAGGTTTACTTGAGAGAAGAAGGGTGGTAGCCCCCTTGGGCAGCCATGGATGATTCTGGTCGTGCTTGAAGAAAGGAGGAGATAGGTTTTTAATTTTATAACCTCCTATTTATAGAAAATCTCAAAAAATGCCCTGAAAGGGCCCCGCCGGGATCCGGAAAAGTGGAATTTGAGCAAACGCGCTCAAATGGCAAAACT
Organism: Cornus florida; assembly: GCF_030987335.1. Lineage (NCBI taxonomy): Eukaryota > Viridiplantae > Streptophyta > Magnoliopsida > Cornales > Cornaceae > Cornus > Cornus florida. The sequence continues at coordinate 84,216,404 of NW_026775577.1, read as the reverse complement.
CCATGAACGAAAAAGATTCAAAATGAGGAAATATGAACAGCGAAAGAAATGGCATCAAAAACTGAGTCCCGAGTAGAGAGATATGCCCCGAACAAGTTCGGCGGCAACCGGAGCAAGGATTCAGGCTCCAACTCTGAAACTGGAGAAAAACGATCAGAATGGAATTCTAAGAGTACACGACTCAAAAAAATGTGAAAAGGAATCCTGTACGAGGATCCAGGCTCCAGACGAGGTATTTTTGCAATAACTTTCATTAATTGCACAATGACCCCTACAAAAAGGGTTAACTGCGAAACTGCCCCAGAATGAAAATATCTTCCACAAGATATTTTCTTAGATGCCCCTGAAATAAAATAGTTTCAAAAGATATTTATGAAAATACTCCAAGAAAAGAAAATAATTTCATAAAACTATACATCCATACCCCTATGGACACCAGGAGCAACCAGATTACTTTTTTACAAAAGTAAAGATACGTATTTCGAGGAAACCACTGAAGATGAAGACACGTGAAGTCAAAAACCAACTCTGAGCATGAAAAGTGAGGTTGTGCCAAAAACTAACAAACGGGGAAAAGGCAGAATAGGGAAGAAGACGAAATAGAAAAAATGACGAAAAATGAATAGTGTCCGAAAAGTGAAAATGTGGAAATGACTCGGTCCTCAAAGGAAGTTGTCAATCCGCACGAAAGAGTCTCAGAAACCAATTCCAAGCACTCAAGATGACGCTATGTGACAAGAAACAGAACTCAGAAAAGAAAATTAAAAGGAAAAAATTTATCCGTAAAATTTCAGGAAAAAGGAAAGGAAGGAAAATGACCTGGTCATTACAAATCAAAATAACCTCCATCTAATCATTTCCCACTTCTCACCTTTTGGGAGAAGTCCTCACTTTTTTATTTGTTTTTGCAACTTCTTTTATTTTATTTTATTTTATTTTTTTAGTTATTAACCTAGAGTTTGGGCCCTCCACCTTTTGACACGAAAAATTCAGTGCTTGATGAGGCTAGAATTCCGGCTACTTAGTGAAAAGGGTTTGTTATCCACATTTGTCAAGAATGAAAGCTTTCAATGCACTGCTAGCTCAATTGGGATATAACCAAATCAATAGTCAACAAAGCACGTACCCCACAAATGAATGCTAGCGTGCGTCTGTGCTAGTGTAGAATTCTAGAGTTAATCTCAAAACAATCATAAAATCAAGATTATGTGGGCCACAAATGCAAGCAAGATATCAATCTTTCGAAAAATGTACTCATAAATGGCATCCACAAGGCATACAAGGAGTATTGGACTCTAAAGTCAAGCAATTTTTAAATTCTAAGTATCATGATTTTCAAAAGATCAAAATCATAGCTCAAATGGATCCCAAATCTCAATTATGCATTTAAAACTCAACTTTAAGTAGAATGTAATAATGACACCTTACCCCCAAACTTAAACAGTACATTGTCCTCAATATGCAATAAGAACAATGGAAAAGATGGAAAGAGTATATCGTGGTGGCGAAAGCATGAAGCCCGGCAATGATCCAATATGAAAAGGGTCTCCCCCAAACTTGGAATCAACAACCTATTTGAATAACCACACTAGCAAACTCACATCAAATATTAAATGAGATAAGAATAATCAAATCATGCATTCTAAGACAATATAACAAAAGATGAAAGAGAGATATGAGATCAAGCCCTAACTAAAGTATGAAAGTATGCATGGCTACACATAAGGGCATAATGGTGATGAGTTTTTATATTTTTCTTTTTATGAAAATATGTACAATGAAACAAAATGCAAAAAATATGCACAATGATTGCTAAGTTTAACGTCTCTAGTAAGACGGAATTGCACTTTGAAAGATTATTTGTTTATTTATTTTCATTTTTTAGACATAACAAATATATACACAAATAAAAATAAAAAGACAAGTAAATAAAAATGTAAGAAGTAAAAATGCAAGGAAAAAAATAATGTAAAGAAATAATTTTTTTTTTTTTTTTTTTTTCATAAGAGAAAAGTAACTAAATAAAAAAAAATGACAAAAGTAAAAGAAAGTGAAAAATAAAATAAAATAAAAGTAGAAAGAGGAAAAAGTCAAAAAGTCAAAAGGGCAAAGCTGTGATCGATCTTAACTTGGATCGATCATACCACGATCGATCTCTATACTCACACGATGGGACAGAGAGCATGAAATTTGCAGAGCTTCGAAATTTTTTCTAAGTATGGAATCTCGATCGATTATGAGGGCTCCTGGATCGATCGAAGTGACTTGGAACGAGTGAAAAGAAAGTTCGCACGATGGACAGAGACCTGAAATTTGCAGAGAATTGATTGCAGAGCGTTTCGATCGATCCAGGGTCTACTTGTGATCAATCGAACTGGCACCAGATGCCTAATTTTGAGTTGAAAGTGTAGAAAATCCTATGCTAAGCCCCAATGATGGTAACAAGAATGAAGATTGAAAAATGGATAGAAGAATGTGCACAAGAACGAAAAATAAAAAGAAATGAGGGAGGAATAGAGTTTTAAAACTCTACGAATACTTGTGTTTAACGTCTCTAGCAAGACGTTGTGTTAACTCATTAATCAAAAGAATCAAAAATCGGATATGAAACATCCTTATTGATCCTCTTTTCACTTTTCTCATTTGATGCCTCACTTATAACAATATACACATCCTTAAAAAGAATGACTTGAAAAGAAATTATGAGAGACGCAATTTGTTTCCTTTCATCCACGGTCTTGAAAATGAAATCAATAATGGGCGGCCTTGCACTTGGTAAGGCAAAGTATTTTAAGGACTCAATTGGATTAATAGGAATTACACTCTCTTCATCCCCTTTCTCTTCCTCAATGATCACCATTTCCTCACTTTCCAAGTTAGTTAAGGAGTCCATTAGAGAGTTCACTTCATTTTTGGAGCTTTCAAGGTCAAAACCACAATTTTTATACATTTCAAAAAGGAATGTTTCAAGAGGGTCTTTGGAGATAATAGAAGGAAGGTTCTCTTCAACAGGTTCCTCCCCCTCCTCTCCTACCTCTATAGTGGTCAACATCTCCTCACTCTCTAAAGTAGTAATGGTCGGGATAAAATCATAATCAAAACAAGGAAAGTCCTCATTAATCATGTTATGCTCTATTAGATTAGCCATCAACTCATTTGCCACTTCCTCCTCTATACAAGATAGAGTGCTAGTCATTAGTTCACTTGCTACTTCTTCCTCTTCACTCTCATCATGTGATACCCCTCGGATCCGAGACACGGGTTGATCAGGCCTAGGCCCGAACCCGAGGAAAATATCAAACAATTAATATGTAACCGAACACAAAATACAAGATGAAATAAATAATAATAATAATAAGATGAGAGAATACTAATTGAAATCCTCAAAATATAATTATTGAAATCCGATAAATCCAAACTCCAAATTCCATAAGTTACAACTCGGGAATCCATCCAGTGGACCCTTTATTAAAACCAAAAGAAACTAACCATCTGAAATAGAAACTAAAGGTAAATATAGAAAAGATTCCTACGTAGGCGGAGGAATGAATATTTGTATCTGCTCTGCACGTCCAAGTCCTAACCCTGGAACTGACGAACACTTGAAAAAAATAAGAGAGTGGGTCAGGCCCACATGCAAGTCCTATTCTACTACGATTCAAACAGTAATCCAATACGCAGATACATCCTAGGAAGACTCAACAATATCTAGAGTAGTCCATATGTATATATATTGTACACACTATAGGACGCTCGCTAGTCCAGTAGGTCTGTCTCAGCCTGAGTAGAGATACCATGCAAATTGCACATAATGTGGTCATGTGTACCTAGACCTACTAGGGAACAACACCTATGTCCAGTTATCCATCCTAGGCGATATACGCGCCCTAACCATGGTCATGAGATTCAAACTCATACCATGGCCTTGTACTCCTAATATAAAATATCAATCATCTGTATTGTGGTTTGATATATGTATCACCAATCCATTCTGAAACCACCACAGGTCATTCAAGCTTTTTATTGATATAACACAAATATGAGATGAACTTAACTTTTTGGTTACTCCATCATTAAATCCAAATTAGGTAGAACACAGTGTTTGAAACAGTCCATACCCAGTATGCCACCGTCCCATACCGGTGCATACAATCCTCTATCTAACACAGTTAACAAAAATAGCACCATATACATTTATTAACTATACTCCAAAATCAACATACAACCAATCTAATCTGTGTATGATTCAATTATACATTCAATATAAGATATAGAAATCCAATTCCAGTCCTTTGAATTTAGAAAGAAAGACTACGCATATAACTCCTCCAAAACAGTACAGTAACCGATGAAATATATCGTATAATTAAACATCAGTTAATTTCCATTTAAGCATACCTATTTTTTCCAGAACATATAATATATGCTTATACAACAATTGAAACATGAATACAGTTTAGAATTATGCTAGAAACCATAGTGCTTATAGAAACAGTAAGCAATGTCAAGGTATAATTCAACCTCCCACATACAGTGTATTATTGTAGGTTATCCCATGCTTCAATATTAATACTAACATGCTTCCCAATTCCTTTAATATCTCTGGAACAGTTTTATAAACCATCCACAGCCCTTAGAACAACTCAAAAACCCTCCTACAGGCCATCCAGAAGTCAGAAACGTGAAAAATCAAAAAAATAAATAAAAAAGGAGGCGCCTCCACCAAAAGTGGAGCCGCCTCTCCCCTTGGTGGAGCCGGCTCCACCCTTTATTGGAGCTGGCTCTACCCTTGTGGAGCCGGCTCCACCCCCTTGTGGAGCCGCCTCTCCTCCGTTGAGAACCGTATCCCCTATTTGTGCATCTTCTTCGCCTCCGACGAAGTGCAGAAACTCTGTACAGTTTTTATAGCCTATTTAGGAGTTCAATTGCAGTCCTAGAATCCATTAAAATCATGCATTCAATCTGGAATACATAAGGTTAAGCAAAATTAAAACTCACGCAAACAGTTTATTTTTAAACAGAGCAACATCTTACACACAACAGAATTATGCAATGATTTAACAGTCGATTCAACATGCTTCCAAGATTAATATTACTTCAACTTAAATCTGTTTTAGTGCTAAATTAATTCCTGGAGTCCACTAGGCATGCACAGAACATGAATTAAAGGGAAAGAATAAAATAGTGACTTGCCTTTGAGTTTCAGATTTAAAACTCTAAACTGCCGTCTCCTGAATTTTCCGACGGGGTTTCCGACTGTTGTTCCACCTTCATCACTCTAGGTTTAGTCTCAGTTGAAACCCACAACCCTAGCTTCCTTCCTCTCTGTAACTCTCTCAAGTTCTCCTCTCTGCTTCTCCCAAAACCACACTGTTACTCTCTGTATGTTCTTTACGTGTATGGGTTTTATTTTTAAAACCCTAGGTAGAACTCATACATGTATTTATAGGTGTTTGTAATACACAACCCTAATTCTAATTGCAATACAAGAAGGAAACCTACATATACCAAGTCGGCTACCATGAAACCTAAAACCCTAATCCTAACTCCCGCATTTAACTAATTAAATCAATTACAAATAACTCAATTTAAAATAACCATAATTAAATAAAACAAGTATAAAATTAAATACCAAATAAACAAATAACAATTACACATTTAATCAAATATCAATTAAATCAATTTAAAACAAAATAACCCCATTTAATTTAAAACAACTTACCATTAAGCAAAGAATTAAAAATTAAACAAAATACATGCAATTTAAGCAACACAACAAACAAGAAAACAATTAAATCAAAAATAAAATACTAGAAATATCCTTTTAAAATTAGGGGTATTACACATCATCCTCATCTATATAAATTAAAGTTCTTGCCATTTTTTCATTTGCCTCTTCCTCCTCCTTTTGATGAGAAAGAATACTTGCAATTTTTTCAACTTGAGCTTCAAACTTGGCTAAAATTTAAGAATGTGAAAGAATAAGCTGAGTTTGTGAATTAAGCACATCAAGTAGAACTAACATTTTTTCTTGAAACTCGGGTGAATATGGTGATAGAGGTGGTTCTTCATAAAATGGTGGGGGAGGATAATAGTCACAAGGAGTATCATGAAAGTGATTAAGTCCATTGTCAAATGATGATGCTTGAAATGCATAGGACTTAATCTCATAAGGATCAAAATATGGTGGAGGGACATAAGGTGAGGGGAAGTAATTTTCTCCAAAACTTGAATCAAATAATGGCTCCATCCACATTCAAAATCCAAACGGGCCGATGCTTGGACAAAAATTTATGCAATAAAATGAGCCTCAACAAGGGCTATCACAAGCATGCAAAGAAGTGAAACAATTAACCTATAAGATTTTCAAGAAATGCTTACAAAGGTCCTTAAGCAACTTCAAATTCCAATGTTAGGTTTAAGCTCCAATGATTGCTTTAAGATCCAATGTTTACCTTCCTTACAGTCAAGTACCTAATTGAACAAATAATATCAAGACTGAGAAAAAAATATACAATGGAGGAAAAAAAAAAAAAAAAAAATAGAAGCAATGAAGTGAACACTATTGTCTAATCTAATTCCAATAAAACCGTTAATCCCCGGCAACGACGCCAAAATTTGACGATGCCCCTTTCTATGCATTTAGAAAACAAACTTTGTAATACGAGAGGTCGCTTCGCAAGGTCAAAATATAATTGTGGTTTAGGAAGCCTTTAAAAGTCAAATTTACATTTATAAAATCACTACTACAACTAATGAAGTATAGCGAGTAGGGATCGTCTACAGAGATTATACGTGTTGGAATTTAACTTCGACTCTAGCTTATCAAAAGATTGCAAATGAGAGTTAGTTGTTTGATTACACTAAGATGCAATTAATTAAAATGCAAGTAAAGTAAACTAATGAGAGATAGGGATTTAAGAGATATGAAGAGAGGTCTTAGGGTATTGGAATCACCACTAAGCTCATGTGATTAACCACTTGCAATCTAAATGCGGCCACAAACATAAACACAATTTGCATGTAAAAGTGTGAACTATCTAATGTAAGAGTGAATTGTCTACCTAACCAACAAATAAACTAAGTGTAGAACAACTCACCAAGACAAATGTATAATCCATCAATTAGTTAACAAATGGGTCTAATGAGAGCACAAATCAATCTAGAGAATCATGAAATTTGCAATAATAAGTGTAGAGTATCAAACCAAGCATAAATTGCCTACCTACCTACAAACATGAATTAAATTGTAGAACAACCCATAAAGTGTAAGCATAATCCATTAAATTAATTTACAAACCCATTTAATGAAAATCATGCTTAATTAGCCTCACTAAATCCTTAATTAATCACACATAGACATGCAACCAACATAGAGAATCTAGTGTAAAGATCAATTCTCAAATAATCACACATAAGACAATATGTAATTAAAATAGAGAATCACTAGGAAGAATTAAATCAACAATCACAAGGCTAACCACTAATCACAACAATATATATAAATCCCTAAAAATAAAAATACAAGGGTTTAGATTACACAAGACTTAGGGCTCATCCAAGCCCTAAGTGAAGAGCCTAACTAATCATGGAGGAGGTGGATGTGGTCATGAAGCCCTCAAGGGCAAGCTCCAAACATAGCTACATCTTCTTCTTCTTCTTCTTTTTTGAAGCTCAAGAGATAGAGAGTATATGGATCTAGAGTTGTGTTCTTGAGATGTACCTTCACTTCCCTTTTTTCTTTTAACCCTAATCTCTAACTTTCTAGAGAGAGAAAACTAATGAAAATATAGAACTTACAATGTAAAAATATGAATCGCCCTACAAAAATGGTTCAATCCCTTTTATATATAAGGCTTTTAGAGTTCAAAAATGTGAGAACTCGGCCCTAGGATCTCCCCTTTCAAGCACAGCCCAAGTTGGCTCGAAATGAGCTTTAGATCTGGTTTTTTTTTTTTTATTTTTTTTTATTTTTATAATTTTTGTGAACAGTTCGATCGATCCAACCAACAGTGTGATCGTTCAGATGTATGGTGTGATCGTTCAGAGGTATGGTGTTGTAATACCCCTAATTTTAAAAGGATATTCTCGGTATTTTATTAATTATTTAATTGCATTTTTAAATTCATTATTTGATTATTTGGTTATTTGTTTAATTGTTTAATTGTTTATGTGAATTATTTGATTATTTGGTTATTTGATTAATTGTTTAATTGTTTACGTGAATTATTTGTATTTATTTAAATTGTATACTTATGTGGAAATTGAACTAATTGTTTTATGTGTTATGTGTTTAGTTGTAATTAAATATTTAAATTAGATGATTATTTTTATTTTTAAGGAGTTGGGCTTGAATGGTTGTAATGGACCAATGGTTTTGGTTACATGGATTACTTGGATAGAAGGTTAAATGGGTACAGTTAATATTCATGGATGGTTATACATATATATATGGGTATATATGTATATAAGATTAGTTTAATTATTAATTATTATTAATGATTAAATTAGTATCATTATTCATTATATATGTATTATATAGTTTTAGGGTTTTATATATTTTTATGAAATCATGTTGTGGGATAACCGACTTATATACATAAATTTATTTAATATTATATTTTCTTTTCTTTTTCTTTTCTGTCTCCTCATATAATTAGAATTTGGGTTTGTTTTTATAAGCCTATATATATATCATTATATGTCTACCAAGGGTTAAAAATCCTATTCACGTGCACACAGAGGCTGAGTGAGATACAGATAGGTTTGAGAGAAAACTGAGAGAACAAGTTAAGGTTTCGGCCATAGATTAAAGGTCAGACCAAGGAGAAAGGAAGAAGATTGCTTGCGGGTTGAACCAGGAGTAGTAGAGGAGTTGAGAACAGTCAAGGAATTGCCGAAAATCTAGGAAGACGACGTTGAGATTTTAATCCGAAATCTCAAAGGTAAGTTCATATTCTAACTCTTTCCCTTAGACTTGTGTTCTTTACATGCCTAAAAAAATTCCAGGAGTAATTAGACTTTAAATGGTCGTATTATGCATGTTGAATCAGGTTAAAACAATATGTATATTAATGAATTTATAATTGCTTGATCTTAAGTTTTCTTACATGAATACTTGTTTTAATTCGTGTTGTTAACGCATAATGGATTTGGATAATTTTTCTGGAATAATCTGGGACTTAGTTAGGACCGTTAGGGACCTTAACATAGATGAACGGAATCATTGGAAGTCGCCGGAGATGAAGCAGAAGACGCATAGCAGGGGAAGAGCCGGCTCCCTATTGAAGGGAGGCGGCTCCTTTTTGTAAAGAGGCGGCTCCCCCTTGTGGGGAGCCGACTCTACTTAATGGGGAGGCAGCTCCTTTAAGGGGGGGAGCCGGCTCCATGATGGAGGAGGCGGCTCCCTTTGTAGGAGAGGCGGTTCCCCTCCTGTGTGATGATTTTTTGACGTTTTCTGGCCACAGTGCTTGGGTTTTTAGGGTTCCAGATTTATTTGGTAACTTCTATGGGGGATTTGAATAATTTCTAAGAACAAGTTAAAATCCCAGAATGCATAATAAACTCTATAATGCTAGGAATTTGAACAATATGAGGTTTTAAATAAATTTGCATGTTGTTACTGGATATGGATGATTTAAATTGCTTATCGTTACTTCAGCAATTTTCTATTTATGACTATACAGTTTTTAATTATGTATCAGTGGCATAATATGATCATGTTATTTTATATATTTTTATTATGCTTGTTATGGATTAATTGATGTTTAAATTTATTATTTATTTCATCAATTATTGGATTTGTGGATTGTATGCAACGGTATGGGATGACGGCATATTAGGGACGGATTAGTTCAAAACGCTAAGTCCTACCTATTCTGGAATAAGGGAATGGATTAACTATAATGTTAAGTCCTACTTTTAATTTGTGTAAGGTCAATGAATAGTTGAATGACATTACCTTGGTTTTGGATGGATTTATATATATATGATTATGGTACCACGATATGAGCTTGAGTCTCAGGATCGATGGTTAGGGAGCGTATATGCAATGGGATGCATAACTGGCTATGATGGGTAGAGGTGTACCTTGTTAGGTTTAGGTACTCATGCCCACTTCAGGTGCGTTTTGTATGTTGCCTACTAGTCAGGTTGAGACCGCCTTGTAGTCCAATGAGAGTCCCTTAGTGTGTCTATATATATATATATATATATATATATGGACTATATAGTTATTGTTGAGTTGTCCAAGATGTACATGCATATCGGGTCTCTATTTGGATTGTAGTAGAGTAGAACTTGCTCATGGGCCTGACCCACTATTATTTTTCAGGTGTTCGACAGTTCCAGTCTTAGAGATTGTTCGTGCCGAGTAGAGATAATCATTCACTCTTCCGACTACGTAGGACTCTTTTTCGTGTTTTAGTTTTGGATTTTCTTTCAGTTCAGTTAATTATTTCCAGTTAGATATTATTAGGGGTCTACTAGATGGATTCCTGAGTTGTAATAATATTGGAGGTTTTGGAATTTTTGGTTTATTTAATTAATATTTCCAGGATTATTATTTAGATTCTTTTCAGCTTAATTATTTATTTTGTACTCAATGCTTGTTTATATACTTAATTGTTTGGTATCCCTCGGATCTGTGCTCGAACTTGATTACCCGTGACTGTAGAATCGAGGGGAATCACAGGTGTGATGTTCTGAGGTATGGTTCGATCATTTAGAGTTGGTTCGACCGTTCAAAGATATGATCGTTCAGGGTTCGATCGTTCCAACTAGGCAGTTTTCAGCATCAGCCTCCTTTTGCTCCAGCTTCTCACCAAGACTTAGTTTGACTCCAAAAAGGCCTTTATGGACCGAAATTAGCCCGTTTGAACTTTATTGACCTAAAAACAGACAAAAACATAAATTAGTACTAAAACAGGAAAATAAGATAGAATAAGGTCTTAAAACATTCAAGATTAAGGGGTTTAAATGCGGACTTTTCAGCGCTTATCAGTTATGTTTGGTGCTTGTTGTCTGGATCATATCCTTGCATTTGTCAAGGATGTCTTATGTTAGGGGCGCAAGTTGGCAACTCATATAATTCGAAATCGTCCCAATCTCAATCTTTTACAGCTCAACTTGCGTTGTTAGTGGGTGTTAGTTTGCTCAGTGCTCCAGATACCTCTTAAACTTTAGGTTGTTATCATAACTGGTGTCATATCCTAGCTTAGTGATGGTGTAATGACCCAATCTTTTTCCTTCTTTTCCCTTTTTCGGCTATTTTCTTTTTTTTCGTCTTTTTCCCGTTTATCAATTTTTCTCATTTTTTGTGCTCGGATTTGATTCCAGTTTTGCATGCATTCATGATATTTGATTTCCATGACATTTGTATTTTTACTTTTGTAGAAAATACATTATAGTTGCTTTCTTTTTCATAAAGGGCATGAATGCATACTTTCTTGTAATTCTTCTTTATTTTTAGGGATTTTAGTGTAATTACATAAAGTAATTATTTTTCATCTTGGGGACCATTTTGTAATTTATTTTGGAAGATATTTTCAAAAAGGACCTTTTTGCAATTTTTGGAAAATGTGACAAGTGTCAAATTCTCATGGTGCCACTTGTTGGCAATAGGGTGGAGTGACTTGGATGTATTGTCTTTTAACATTTGGAGGGTGGAGATTCACCCACATATTGGCCTAGGATTGGTGTACTTGTTAGCTTAGATGGTTGATAAGTGTAGGCTTAGGATTAAGCCTAGGAAGGAGCCTTGGATTTGTGACAAGTGTAGGCTCCAAAATAAGTCTTGCATTGTGTGTGTGAGAGAGGTAGTGTAAGAACACATAGTGAGTGGAGGATTTCTAGCAATTCCACTCACCATTGCACACTTTATCTTCTTCATTTCACTTGTTCTTCAAAACCCTAGCATAGCCATCATTGGAGAAAAGCTTGGTTAATAGCTTTGACTTCATTTTTGGCCTCCTTCCATTTACCTTAGACTTAAAACCCTGGAACACAAAAGGTTCCCCTCACTCTCCTCTTCAATAACCCTAAACTTGTTTTACATTTTGAGCTTGGTTGCTTGGATTATAGAGATTTAATTCTCTATTGAGGTAGGAGTGGTAGTATGTTTATATTTTAAGTGTTTTATAATCATTTGGGGTTTAATATATATTGTGTACATGCTTTTAGAATTGTAGTATTGCATATTTTAGGAAATCATTGACTTAGGGTTTATTGATTTAAGCATGTATGTTGTGTATATATCTTGTGTAGAATTATTGATATTGTATAGAACTCTTATTGATTTGAATTACTATGCTATTGTGATGATAATTCTACATTCTAGTTGATTACTATTGGTAATTGTAATGATTTTAGAAACTTAATACTATAATGTTGTAATCTAATATATGAAGCTTATTGTTGAGGCATGATTTAAATTGATAAGTTAGTGGTATTATATTGCACATTATATCATGTTAAGAACTTGTCATTTATTATGCCATTCTAAACTTGGAACCCTAAGACATGGTTTGTGTGGTTTCAAAATGCTTGTGCACAGAAGGTGGTATATATGCCTTAATATTGTGTATAAGTTTTGAACTTGATATATTTTGGATTCTTTTGGGACATAGTTACAAGTGACATGGCTAGAATTTGGCTCTAGTGTGGGAGGTATGAGTTCTCCCCAATTGAGATTGTGCACACTAGGGTGGTCTTCCCAACGGGTTAATGCGCGGAATAACCATTGAGGTCTCGACAGAATTTTGAGCTTAGATGTCCAAGGATTCCACTTTTTGATTTCGAGTTCATTTCCAAGTTGACAATTAATGTTATTTGTAACTTTTAAATTTTGTTATACGCGATTTGATGTTGTTAAGTACATCCATTTTGATATTGTGTTGCTAAGAAACATTTAAGTTAGCTTAAGATGATCCCTTAGAACACCTTGAACATAGACGTTAAGTGGAATGCTCCTTTGTATTCGTCTATATTGATCTTGTAATGATATTGAAACTTTAGGGTATACGCATATGGTTCTTCCTATGAGTAACTTGATTACTCACCCTAGTCGTGTGGGTTATTTTACAAGTAAGGAGACTATGTTCTTGGATGCTCATCAACCTTAGGGGCTTATGAGCAATTTGAAGCATTTTTGTATATTGACATGCACTTGTTTAGCATGCCTTTCTTTTGGAAGTTATATTTTGTATACCATGGATGTATGGTATTATATAAGCTAAGATGGCTTCCTTGATGTGTAATGTATACCTAAGAACACTTGAAGATGTCTATTTTGTATGCATAACATGAGGCCAAGTGCCATGTACATTTATATCACATGTATGCTAGTTAAATTCCATAATTGTCTTATGAAATTATGAGAATTCGAGGTTTGATAGGTCGTACTTTGTATATGACATGCTATGTGGCCATAGGCTATTGGAACACGTGTCTTTATTCATTTTACATATGCGTGCATGTTCACTTTGGCACACAACACCATTTTTTATGAAATGAACACTTGGAGTAGCATTCATTTTCACATTTTTGCTAAATCAGACCTCAAGGGCATTTTTGGTATTTCATTTGAAAAATAAATGTTGGTCTTGATATGGTTGACCAGAAAACATAATTTTAAGGGGGGTTACATCACAATTTTTTTTTTTTCCAAAAAAGGCCCAGAAAGTCCTCAAAATCACATTTTAAGTCCCAAAAGCTGCTAAGCTTGTCTGCAAGATAAGCGCTCGTGCATGGGGACGAGCGCTCGTGCATGGGGACGAGCGTTCGCATTTGGGACAGTAGGTTTTTGCCCCTGGGCGTGCGCCATACGAGCGCTCGTAGCTCTTGTACGAGCGCTCGTCTATCCCTTTTTCAACACTGCACCTCCGACTTCAAATTATCATATCTTCCTTATTTTAACTCTGAATTGGTCCGTTCTTGAGTCTAAACTGACCGCATCGAAATAAGCTTTCCAATGGTACTAATTAGAGTTTCAGATTCCATTTTTAGATTAAGATATTCAAATTTTAGTGGAGGGGTGTCAGTTTTTGGCTCGAACTGAGATAGGGTTTTTTCTTCCTTCGACTTCAAGACTTGATATCTTTGCCATCCGGACTCTGAATCAAGTGATTCTTAAGTCCATACTTGTTAGTCTCTCATTGTCTTTCATATGGTATGAACGATGGCATCCATTCCAGTTTGAAATGACCATTTTACCCTTGGTTCATTTCTTATCGGGTTTGACATTCTTGCTTCATTGCTTGGCTCATTTGAGTTCTATGGCTTCATGGGGAGTCATTTTGGTGCCTTAGGGATGACGTACATCTCTAGAGGTCATTTTACACATTTTGCTTCAGCATTTTTGGATCCGTTATCGGGTCACCTTTCGGTCATCATTGACGCACCGGGTTTATAAAACTTGGGTCTTCACAGATGGGTTTATCTGGGGTTATTTGTTTGTTTTATCAGTTTTTGTGGTTATGGTGTTTGCTGTGTAAGTGCCGTTTGGCTAATTTTTTGCCAGGGTATAATAATAATAAATCACTCACAAAAGGCCATCCCTGCACAACAACACAATTTAGGTTTTCATTTATTGTAATGACCCTGTCATTTTTCCCTTTTTTCGGCTATTTTCTTTTTCCGTTTAGTTTTTGTTTATCGTTTCTTTTCCCCGTAACCGTAGGATTTTAGGAAATTGAGTTAGGGTTTTGTACCCGATTTCTTTTCCCGATGTCACATGCATTCTTTTCATTCGATTTTCATGAAATGCGTAGCCTTACTTTTATAGAAAGGCATGTTACTTGTTTACTTTTCCCGTAGGGGTATGGATGCATGGTTTCTTCGGAAACATTTTCATTTCTCGGGGTACTTCGTGTAATTATCTTTTTGGGATATTTTGTTTTAGGGACCTTTTTGTAATTTATTTTGTGAGATATTTTAGGGAGGGACAAAATTGTAATTTTTGGAAAGTGTGACAAGTGTCACACTCTCATTGGTCCACTTGTTGACTTTGTAGTGGTGACACTTGGAAGCCTTGGATGATGACATGTGGAGGGTGAGGATTCACCCATTTGTTGGCCTTTGGTTGGGACACTTGGAGGCATGGGCTGAGGGCAAGTGTAGGGCTTGGATTAGACCTTGTGAAGAGGCCTAAGATGGTGACAAGTGTAGACCTATGATTTTATTTTGTGAGGAGGCTTACCTTGGTGACAAGTGGAGGGTGGAGATGTGTTTGTGTGTGTGTGAGGTAGTGCTAGTGTAGTGAAAGTGTGTGTGTGTGTGCCTTTGGTTTTCCACTAACCCTTCTTTTTCCTCTCCATAGCCACCACCATTAACCTCCACCTTTGACCTTGATTTCCACCACCTTCCCCTCACCATCTCATCTCACCATTGAAGGCTTTTTACTTCCTTGAAGCTTCACCTTGGAGGCCTTGTTCTTAGATTTTTCATTGCACCATCTTTACTTAGATTCTAGAGCTCTTTACTTTAGTTAGGTAGGGGATGTCCTATGTTTATACCCTAAGTGATTTAATGTTTGATTTGGGGTTAATATATATTGTATACATGATTATATCTTATAGCACTTGCTTATATCTTCTAGGACTTGCTTATAAGTTGCTATTGTATATGATGAACCTAGGGTTTCATGATGTTTATAGCTCATATTTATAACCTATTTCATGTGTTGATGTTGTTTCGTGTGAGGTAGTCTAAAAATATAATGATTTTCATGTATAGAGATTACTTGATTCTTGTGATTTCATGTGTAGAGATTACTTGATTTGTGTATAAAGCATGCCTATGAATTGTTGAATATTAAATGCCTTGTTGATATTGAAATGAGAACTTGAAACTTGCTATATAATGAGATGGATGGATTTCATAAGTTAACAAGTTGTAGTAGCTTAATTCATTCACATTATTGGACTTGTATCCTTATAAATTCCATTGTATATGAAGACTCTATATCATTTTAGTATTGTAAACTTGTAGAGATATAGTCCTTGTGTGTGTGAATCATGGTGTGTGTGCCACTATGGCTTTAGGAATATGGTGGTCATCATTATTATGTTCATGGGGTTCATGATGTTGTAAGTTGTGTATGCACGACATACATAACAAGTTTGAAGGATGGACTTCATCTAAGCATTGAAAATAATGGACATCGCGTCTAGTGGGTGGAAGGTCCCATAGAACATTGGCCAATGGGGTGTGGAAGTGCACCACTTTCGTTTTCATATCTGGGATTTGATTCCGGCATTGTTTTTCATTACATTCCGTCATGGAGTTGCATGTGTGAGTTGCATCATAGTGGGGTCTATGTGCAAATTGTTTGGTAGCTCTTGGAGTGATGTATACCTTGTTATCCTACTAGCTTTGTGGTAGTTATTATTGCAAGTATTCCGTTTGGTTTGTTTTCGCTTTCATTTACAAGTTGACATTACTTTTGAAGTTGTAACTTGTTGAGTTCACTTGTTGTGAATGGTGTATATCATGTTTCAATTGTAGCTTTAGGGTGAACTTTAGCTCCTCATTGAACTTAGACATTAGGTGGCATGATCCGTGTGAATCCGGTTTATATTATACTTGCAAATTCGTTAAAACTTTAGGTTATACGCATATGTTTTTCCTACGAGTAATGTAACTCACCCTAGTTGATTGGGTTATTTTTAGGTAAGGAGACTTTCTTTTGAGATGCACAACATCCCTAGTTCGGCTTGAGACTCATTAGATATCTTTTTGTATAATTTTAATGCATGCAAAATGTTTATCATGCTTATTTTGATGTAGATTTGTAACTATGGACCTTTGGAACATGATTTTTTAGTATTTGTCATGTAATGAGGCTGTAAACCATTGCAGTGCATTTCAATATGTATATTATGTTTGCGGGCATGTTCGCAAACTCACATAACTTTAATTTAGGCCTTGGAGCCATCTTTTGGGAATTTATGCATTTTTTAACTAAAATTATGCATTGGAGCATGCTTCACACATTTTTTTTGATTTCTATAATTGTGGATGCTTGTATGAAGTTTTGGAACGTTTTAAATTATCTTTTGGTACACTTGGGAAACATGTAAAGCATTAGGTTTGGATTGAGCCAAGTTTCCACACTCTGAAGCAGCCTATTTTGTTGTTATCTAGTGCATCGGTCGGCTGACAACTTCTATGAGCTGGCTGATAGCCCTTTTTGGCAATTCCAATGAGTTCACAGTTTTCACAGGCTGTTTCAGCAGGTTAAACCTGGGGGTTTGGCTGGCTGAACATTGATTTTTGGCTAGTTGATCCTTGCCGTTGGCCTGCTGATCCTCCCTGAAGCTTAGCTTTTTTTCAGTTTCTTGGATAGATTTGTTGCACTGACTTTGAACAGCCATATCTCCTTCATTTCTAATCCAAATGGGGTCATTCTTAAGCCTATCTTTTAGGATTTTGAGTCAGCTTTCCAATAGTACTAATTCCATTCTCAGATTCAAATTGCAGTGGGAGTTATTTATGTTTTAGTGAG
Organism: Cornus florida; assembly: GCF_030987335.1. Taxonomy (NCBI): domain Eukaryota; kingdom Viridiplantae; phylum Streptophyta; class Magnoliopsida; order Cornales; family Cornaceae; genus Cornus; species Cornus florida. Next base: position 84,198,901 of record NW_026775577.1, on the reverse strand, counting down.
ATAGTATCGGATTTTGCTTAAACTGGGAATGAGCGTTTTGTGAGGTTCCTGACCAAAGCTCTTAGAAATTTTTGGAATGTTGTGAAATGATTTAATTAGGTTGTATATACCTCATTTGACTTGTTCAGAGTCAAAATTCTCTTTTCACTTATGAAATGACCATTTTACCCCTAGGGTTATATTTATTCCGTTTTAAACCCTAGCTTCCGTGTTTGTTCTCTTTTGAGTTCTGTGACTTTGTGGGAAGTCATTTGATGTCTTAGGGGTGATATTTATCTCTAGAGACTTCATTCCTTTATTCACTTTCGCATTTAAGATACGTTATTGGATCAGTTTTGGGTCACTCGTTGACGCATCAGGTTTTGAAAAACTTAGGCCGTCACATTTATAAAAAAACAAGTAAAACTAATCGGCATCAATGGCAGCAATAGCACAAAGGAGAAAATAGGTATTAGAAGAAGAAGGGGAGGATAAGGTGTGGACATGAAAGACTGCATGGTGGTGATGGGTAGCTTAGCTTTGAATGTATTGACCAGAGATTAAGAGAGGTGGAAGATGCTAAGATGAACAGCTAGTTGTGGATGGTGAAGGGTAAGGTTGAGCGGTGGGATATAGGTTATATTGTTAATGGATTTAGAGAGGAGAGATGGTTGTGGGTAGTGGGAGGAGGTGGCAGGAGGAAGCGGCCATGGTGCAGAACGTTTGGTTTCGATTTTTATTATATCCAATTTTAGATTTATTTGGTTTAGCTTATCCCAATTTTATACAAATTGAGGTTTATTTTATTCTTGTCCAAAACAAACATAATTTTACACAAATTGTACAAAAGAGTCATTTTATATGATCTGTATTTATAGTAGTTATTAATTTATTCAACTGAAGTGAGGGTATTATTGTCATTTTATACCACACATTGACCTATTTGCACTAAATTGATAGTATAAGAAGTTTTATACCACACAGGGGTTTTTTTGGCACTTAACCCAATATTCTTAAGAGAAGTGAAAAGTCTTCCGACCTCAATTGCCGACTCCTCCTCCGAATATAACGTGGTTGGGAATGAATCAAAAAGAAAGAAATATTTACGGGAATTTTTTTAAAAATTCCAACGTGATCCAACCACGTTGTATTCGATGAAAGAGTCGACAATTAAGATTGAAAGACCTATTATTTCTCTATTCTTAATGCCGAGAGCTTACTTGCTTGAAGTTGTCACTTGAAAGAAATCAACCACGAGTCTTGTTCGTTAATTACAATCCCAGCCATGGAGACAACCACCATGTGTCAAGGGCCAATCTAAACCTATTGCCTAAACAGGTTTCCTATTACTGACTAGTATCGAGCCTCATGCACCTGATGAGAAAGATGATGAATTTACATGGTGCCAAAGTCCTAGTGTGGTAATCGAGATATATGGGAAAAGATGGTTGAAGCACTTAGACAAGGGTCAATGTTATGTAATGAATTCTTCAAAGCTGATGATAAAATTCTTGTCCTTTTCTTAGTGTTGTTAATTGGATGGGCAATATAACAATTCAGTGTCAACAAACTGGCCTAGAAACCAAGTTGTGTAATCAAGCCAACTCTTTCCACCGCCGGGCAAAGGAGAGAGCGATTAATGGAAATATTCTACTTTACCAAGTCTGTTGGAGTTGTCTCGTGGATCGAAATTTGTTAATAGCTCAAGTTATCAATGGTATCGAATCTTGTTCATGCTCATGTATGATTGTAACAAAAACACAAGGATGAGTTCTTTCCAAGTAGATGGACTGATGTATGACAATTTAATCCTATTTAGTTATTTTTCATTAATTAGGTTGTTTTTTTTTTTTTTTTTTTTTTTTTTATTTTTTATTTTTAGTGAATTCTTAATTTTAAGTAGTTTAATTTTATTTTAGTTTCCTTATAATAAATTTCCTTATATCTTTAGTTTAGTTAAAAATTTGTTTCCTTTTCAGTATTAGGGTTTTTCTTTATTATAAATAAACCTATATTGCAAGAGCAAAAATCAATCAATTTTATCAATTATATTTCAAATTTCTATATGAATTTTAGCCTTGTGGATTTTGCTTCCACTTAATCATGTCAACATACGAAATTCATTTAGAAATTTCGATCGCTTCAATAACCCTTAAACCCTATGTGGAGGGAAAAATCCTTTCGTCAATAGATGCGTGACATGTCAGTGCATAGGATGACCAAGGAGTAAGTTGACTATTCAATCGCCACATGGGTAAAAGCCCAATTTCGGGGCCCAGTGCACCATAGCCACGGTCCGGGCTGGGTAAAAGGACTTGGATGCAGCCGTGACGGCCAACCCAATACGTATGGGCCAGGCCCATCCTCATTGTGTAATCCAATTAGGAAGAGGACTACAAGTAGTGTTCATTGTAATCTTCTTATATTGTCTTCTACCATAAAGAAACAAATACTATATGGTATATTCTTGAGGGACGAAAATGCGAGTCCTTGGTAAATTCTTGTTATAAATAGAGGCGTAGACCTTCCAATAAAGAGAGAAGCAATTCTCCATTCCTCTTGTTCTATTATTCATCTTGTTCTTGAGAGTATTGTAAGGTTCTTTGACATTTACAAGTTGAACGAATTTTTACGCATATACCCTCCAATAGGTTTCACCTGCCCTTCTTAGATTTTCTTGCCCTCTCTTGTAATTTTTATTTTATTTTATTTATGTTAAACACTTATCTTCTATTTAGATAGGTTGAGTGTCCTGCTCCTACTTAATTGCTCTTTTAATTATTTCTTATGACAAGAATGCTCAGCCTACTATTTTGAAGTACAATTGGGCTACATTCTTGATGGTTCTCTTTTAATTACACTAATTTGTTGCAGTAAATATCTAACTTAATGTTTCTGATTGATTATTTATGCACAATATAAGTAAGTAGAGGGTTCTACTTCCTTATTTGTTGCATAAATGACCGATTAAAAGAAGTAGGTCTAAAATGCACTACAACAAATAGGTACAATAATCATTTTCCTTTAATTATTTCTTGTTTACTCTTATGATTTGGTATCTGTCAATTTTATTTCATTACCTTATTGCAGAAGATCTAATTTAGTTGTATGTACTAAAATACCAATAAAATACAATCCAATATAAGGTTTTCTATCTTCATGTTTATGTCTAAAATCTTCTATGTCCATGTCTAATTTAATTTGTGTTGAGAGAGACACTAAAGATATGAAGGGTTTGATGGTGTCCCTTGTATAGTTCAAATCAATAAGTACCCATAACCACCATATACACTCGGAAAACTGCAAATTAAATTGAGTTCACTTTGGTCTCCTTCAAAAAGTATTTCATATCTTTGTTATCCAATTAGGCCATGGGCTTGATAGTCTTTAATTTCAAGTCCCTATTTTCTTTACCACTTGGCTCATGTCAATGCTGCCAGTAACGATACCATAACTAGAATTAGGCAACTCGCTTAGCCTACCATGCTTTGCCTCATAGTAATCCAAGAGCTCAAACCTGCATGGAATTAAACAAAAAGACAATTAATTATTAATAGTATTACAATTAATTAGCTAGCATTGGAAATGCATGTTACACTGTAATAAGTAGAAGATAGAGTTGGAATACATATATTAATGCATTGGAAAATGGCAGTGGTATACCAAATAATTAGCATTGGAAGCAATCAACCACATGGAAACTAGGGAACTTAATTGCGGATATTAATTAACTAACAAAAAATATTAATTATATAATTAAGGACAATGACAAAGTAACCTACCAGTATGCCAAGCACTGAAAGGGTGAATATTTGCCATAAATTTCTTGGATAATAGCTCCAATTGTTTTCTTGTTGCAATTTTTCCTGCCATGGATTTGGACACAATGCCTGATAGTTTCGGAGTCTTTTGGAACTTGTCTATAGTACCCACTGCACATCAGAACATTGGTGCAAGCAAAAGGACCAAACCCTTTCACTTTCATCAAATTTTGCTGCAATTGTAGGTATGGTACAGGTACTGCATTTGTATCATCATGGTTGTCGTAGTCATAGTCGTTGACCAAGTCCTCGGGTTCCTTCAGCTCAAGTTTACCAGACGCAACTCGTTTGGAGAAATTAAGAATGCGAGTTGCTCTATAACCAAGATTGCAACGTTCTTCCAACATCTTCGCATTAAGCTTTGCCAATTCTTGTGGGCTTGGGAAATTTCCTAATAAACCAGCTGCTGCTGCTGCATCTTCATCATCACTTGAATTTTTATAAGTCGCTTGTAATTTTCTCTTTAACCCTTTCCTTCTTCCTATTGAATTTGTAGTTCCTTTCTTTCTTCCTATTAAGACATCATGGCAGATCAGCCCACTGCTTAATTCTAGTTGAAGCTTACAAAGTTCTCGACTCATCTTCAATGTCCTCATCCACCTGATAATTAATATATATATTGCAACATCATCATACATATAAATCAGAAAATTATAAATTATTTATACTTCTCTATGTATTAGTGAACTATTTTTCAAGGCAAAAAAAAAAAAAAGGAAAATAAAAAACAAATTAAATAAAAAAATAGCAAACTCTAATGAAGTACTCCCATTTGCTCTCATGAACCAATATACACAACCAAATTTTCATGCCAATTCTATGGTTTCTATAACAATTTAATCAATGATGTACCACACAAGCAAACGTATATATATATATCATTTAACTGGCATAGAGTATAGCAGAAGTAGACATATATATATATATATATATATATATATATATATGGGTACATGAGTTATATAGGTAGCTTACGTGCAGTTGCAAAGGAGAATTGACTTAATAGCATCTTCAAATAAAGTCGGAGAACGAAAAATTCGTCCAAAACCTCTTTTCTTGGCTTCTGGATGCATACTATGAAATTTCTGCACATCCCTTTCATCTTTGGTAGATATCCTTAGCATGCGTGCCACCTGAATCTGTAAAATAAACAAACAAATAAGTATATATGTACGTGTGAATATATATATATATATACATATATCTATACATGATCGATGAATTTTATTTTAATTAGTAACATAACATATATAAAACCAATTGGTTTTAGTCCAGATTATATGATCTCTTCCTTTGGTTGTGTGAATTATATGTTTATATATATAAACATATATATATATATATATATAGAGAGAGAGAGAGAGAGAGAGAGAGAGAGAGAGATGATATGTGTACAAGAATAGCTTGTTGATCCTGGGAGGAGAGATGATGAACGCCATGGACTCGTACAAGGAGATAGTGATGATGATGATGTGGTTGTTGGATGGAAACAGTGAGAGAAGTGATGGAGTTGGCAAGCCTCAAGGGACGTTCAAGTGTCTTCTTAGATGGAATCCAACGGTTTGGAGCCATCATGAAGAAGCCATGGTTGCACACTGCATTTTCTAGGTTGAAGCTATCCGCACATTCTCCCAGTTCCAATTGCAATTCTACTATTTCCTCATCCACATCCTCATCCTCATCACAACTCCCTTTTAATTCGTCTCTTGATCTTATTTCTTTCATTTTTCCACTTTTCCTCTTTTAATTTCTACTACTACATGACAGCTAGCTAAAGGGAAGTGGCTTAAACCCTATTTATATTACTATTTAGGGTTGGGAAGACTTCATTATAACCCTTATCATTAAATTACCTAAATGCAGGGTGGGACTTGGGCGGGCTGAGCGGGCCAAAGGGTTAGCTCACGCAAAACCTAAGGTTCTAATATCTTAAATCAGGCCAAGCCCAAGCCTAGTGGAACTCATCACAACTTAACTCAGCGCCATACCGTACGGGTTGCACAAGTTTTTCGGGTCATCCCATATTACTAATGAATAAACATTACAGAAACGGAAATTTCAGCAAAACAGAAAAGAAAAGGGAAATGTGAGAATATTAAAAGGGCAGCCACCAAGTAGGGTTTTCTTTGAGACTTTGGTGATTAAAACTTGTGGAATAATAAAAAATTTATTTTAATAGAATTTGGAAAGAATTCAAAATCGACCGATTGCAATTCTACTACTGCACCCTCCTCGTCACAACTTTCTTTTAATTCGTCTCTTGCTCTTCCTTTTTCTTTCATTTTTGTTTTTTCACTTTTTCTCTTTCTGTACCACAGCTAGCTAATGAAAGGGGAGGGGCTTAAACCCCAAAAGGACAGTTAGGGTTAGGAAGACTTCATTAATATAGCCACCATGAAATTAATTAGCTATATAAATTTGCTTCCCAATTATTAAATAAAAATAAAAATTAATTATCGATTTTGTTTTTTTTTTTTGGTTCACTGTCGGTTTGATTAGATGAAAATTAATTAATAGTGAAAAGTAAAATGAATGAGAGGAAAATAAAATTTACAATGGAAGATGAAAGGACCTATTGAGAGAATCAATATATACATCTATCATTTATATATAGCATGCATGCATGCCCATAGGCCAATATGGATGTATGTGGACTAACTCCATCCGAGAATACATAATACTAAAATTGAAATAATAAACTTTGTATTTGTAAATTAAATATTGACCTAAACTAAATATTTAATGTTAATAATAAAAAAGTTTTGATTTATAGTTGGAATGTTGATTTAGTTTTTATTTATTTTTTTATTTTTTATGTACTCATACCCACTTTTGTCGAACCCATGTGGAGGTTGTACATTAGGCTGAAAATCCTTTGATTAAATATTAATTTAGTTACCATGTATATGTTGATTTAGTTACTTAATTAAAGGATTAAGTAAGGTAGGTGATATTGGCAAACTAATTTTCTACATTTGCACTCCTATCAAATTACACTTTTAACTCTAACTTCAAAAGTGAATGATTTTTTTTTTTTTTTTTTTTTTTTTTTTTTTTTTTTTTTTTTTTTGTCAAATTACATAACTACCTTTTCAAATATGGAATAATTTTTTCATCTCCCTATCTCTCTATTCAATTTTTAATGTTTTTGGTCCCATTTGACATGACAAAAAAAAAAAGAAGTTTATCTCTATTAAATAAATTCTCTTTTGATAGAACCTCCCTTCTCAAAAATAATAATAATAATAAATAACAAAGTAATGTTTGTTGAATAAATTATCAACTATGAGAAATTTTCCCACCATTCAAAAGAAGGAAAAATTTATATATAGTGCAATGATATGACAGCACAAATTTTCCTAACATCCACATTTTCAGCCACTTGGCATTTGTCAAGGTAAGGCATAGGCATGAGGGGGCATGTCATGCTTTTGGATCTTTTTCTTACTTACTAAAAATAAGGTGTTTTGCCAAAATGAGGTTATCAACATTTGACAACAATGAGGGTGCTCAGGGGCATTTTCTTAATTTTGGTGAGAATGGAAGTATTAAGGAAAATTATGGATCTTCCCAAAGGCCTTGGAAGACTATTAGTGAAGACGAAACTCAATTTGAATTTTGGGAAATAATTATTTTGCCACTATGACTACTTATACAGAGGTGATGTCTTCGATCTTTTGTTAAAGTAGTGACTTTTAGTTTTGTATATAGAGGTTGGGTATGGAGTTGAAGGTCCTTACCAACACCCATGCCATTCAGCAAGGCTATGATATGCCTTGCATGCAGTACATAGTACTGGGAGCTTGGCTAACATGATTAGGCATGGCTGGAACCACCCCAAGGTGGTGGTACGATGAGGTGGCATTAATTTGGTGGTATGCCAACGAAACCAAGGGTGGGTAGCACGTGAATAAAGTGTGTGCGCACAAACATGTATGCACGTGGGAATTTTGAGCGCAAGCATGTGTGCGCAAAGCCTTGTGCCTGGTGTGGTATTCGTGCACGTATGGGCCCTTGTATGGACTGACTTGGCCTAAGGCAAGTTCTTGCTATGTGGGCATGGCCATGTTGGGTTTTAAAAACCGAATAACAAGTAGAAATCAAAATTGATCATCAATTAAAAGAGAGGTTTTGATCTCATATTTTGAAAGTACAAAGAATTTCTCCCAATTGCAGAGAGAGAAATTTTATACTCCCAATGATTTCTAACCCCTTTTCCCTCTCAATTTTCCTTATTTATAGACGATTACAACCTCCTCTAACCTGGGCCTTGCTTGTTCTCTTTTGCCTGGGCTCAACTTCTCTCATCTTAATACGGGCTTCCAAAATGACTTCATGGATCTGGGCCCATCCAGCGTGGACTTGCTCCATCCTGGCTATCCATACCCGACCGTTCTTAACAATATGGATCATACCAAGCCCGGGTTACTTTGGTGTCCTCATCTGCCCCCAATAATCTCTCCCCTCATTAATGAGGGTGAGATTATTGAAAAGACACAATCTTGGTCTGACGGCTCGGAGTGATGACACGAGGAATCGAACGGCTGGCACAAAAACCCAAACTTCGAGATCTGCAGCGCCACTTTTTGCCGTGACCTTTTGAGTTCCATGTCGTTTTCACTTTTTCTCCTTATAAACCCTGATCTTTCAACTTTTATCTTTCTTTTTCATACCCTCCTTCTACTCTCCGCTGCCTTCCTGCACATTCCAGCGATCCTTCTTCAATTTCTCCTGCGAGTTTTTCCTTTACGATTTTGGCTACTGTGCTGTTGCTGTGTTCATCACAAACTTCCAAGGTCAGTTTTTTTTTTTTTTTTTTTACCTCTCTCTTTGAAAAAGACACCTTTATTGCCTAGGACTCCTCCCCTTCTTTATGGCTCCCCCTAATCTGAACGCCATTCGATCTAAGAATAACATTCCCAATGACGTTTCTCTTAGGGTCTATCCAATAAACTTAGATGGGAGATCTGGTGAGGGTCTCCTTTCTGGGGAAGTTTTATTCTCTGCCGTTCATTTGAACGTCGTTAGGTTCCCCTTACACCCATTCTTTTGTTATGCTTTCAACAAATTGGGGCTCTGCCCTCTACAGGTTAACCCTAACTTCCTTAGGGTAATTTCAGTCTTCCTGCTCTTGAATCGTGACAGGGGTCTCAACCTCGACATCATCGACCTTCTCCTCTACTACCGGATTAATAAAATTACACAAAATGATCTGTACTATCACTTCTTCCCTATTAACAAACGGTCGATCTGCACTGACAAGAACTCATTTGAAAAAGGTTGGAGATAAAACTTGATTGTGGTTAGTGGGAATTGGCGGACTCTGCTCGGCCAATCTTTCTCAATCCCTTTTTCCTTTGGAGCATGCTCTATCTTTGGCTACAAAAAACTGAAAACACATCCTATTGAATGCCATTGTGAAAGCTGCCTTCCCCGTTTTTACACTTTTCTTTGTAGATACCTTCAAATTCCCCATGATGAACTGGTTTATAGCGTCTGCAGGGCTAGGCTAGACATCTTGCAAGAGAGTATGCTGAACAACGTCCCTTCAGCTACTGATTTGCTTACATCTGACAATCTCTCTGACATCTCTCTTTTAGGGTCCACAATGGAGAGCATTCAGATCCCATCTTTTAGTAGGAGGAGGCGTTCTGCTCCCACCCCTTCTAACATTCCTGCTACCACATCATCATTTACACCTACTACCACATAGTCCACCCTTGTTGTCTCTGCCCCATAACAAGTTGTGATTGCTCTAACTATGACTCAAGTCACAAATCGTTCTCTTGTTGAGCCTTCTGAGCTCACTCATGCTGAGAACCCTATTGTGGATCACACTGCTGAAATCCGTCCTGCTGTTCCCATCATTATGCCTTCCAACATCTTGTCTGATACTTCTTTAGAAAGCACTCAAGATGCTGAAAATTCTCAAGACAATGGAGGACCATCTAGTGCTGGTCTGTCAGAAAAAAGTTTGGGAAAAAGGCCAATGCCTAAAGGCGGTCATGACCAGAATGATGTCCCACCAGCCCGGAGGACCAGGATGGCTTCTTTCAGGGTTACTGAACCATTGCCCCCTGCTCGGTTCTTCATTCCAAAAGGCGAATTAGCCAGAACCTCTGGTCCAACTTCATCCGTTCTTCCATGGCGACTGTAATACCCCGTATTTTATTAAAGAGTTTAGTTTATTTAAATTCAATTATGTGTGGATTCCTTTACCTATTATTGTGCATGCTACATTGTTATATTAAGATCATTTAATGGTGCATGTAAATTAATTGTGTATGTTAAAATAGTAAATTTATTCATTTAATTATGCATGTATTATTATTAATAATTTTATTTGTTGGTTATGCTTATATTAATCATTATTAGTTAATTAAAGTATTATATTTGTATTATAAAGTATTATAATGATATAATGTATTCTTATGTAATAATAATAATAATAATAATAGTTTAATAATAATAATAATTATTATAATAATTATAATTGTTTTATTAATAATAATATTAGTAATAATAATATTAGTATTAAATCAATGTAATGATGAAAAATTAAATCTTAGGATAGGATTTACCTTAGGACATCTTGCTTGACTTGGCTTGCTAGCCTTAAAGCCTTATGGTTGGGAATGTGGTTAATTAAATGCAAAAATAGATATTTGTAATATTTATATTATATAATTTGTATATAAATTAGCTAGCCTACCTTAGAAGGAAAGAAAGGGAGTTAGAAACAAATTATAAATTCTAGTGAGCCATTGTAAAAGTGTGGAAAGGAAGAGAGAGAAAGAAAGGAGCTTGGACCGGTGTAGGGAATTTACCCGACTACGCGCAACCGGCGGGATTTATTTTAAATCCAAAAAGGCAAGTTATTATCTACTTTTCCCCTTTGAATCCATAAATTAATTGTTTAGATTATTTAAATAATTATAGAGATTAGAGATCATGCTAGGAAATTATTAAATTAATTTTTTAATTTATTAAAGAAAGGAAATTTTAATTATTAAAGGTGGTCGATAATTATTTTATGGCCTATGTAATCAAAATATAGCTAAAAATAATTATTATGGCCTTTGGGATTTTTTTTAGAATTTTCTAGAATTTTCCGGTAAGTTTCTGCAATTTTCGGCGACCTTCCGGCGAGTTTTCCGGTCGCCGGCAATGGGGGAGATGACCGGAGTGATCCGGTGTGATGCGGCGCACCATAGGAGGGTATGCGCGTGCATCTGGACCATTAAACAGCAGCGATTGATCCGAAGCACCGCGGTCCATGTTACCGCGGTACACCCGGATCTGTGGGCGTTGGATGGAGGGAAGATAGGGTGAGATGATCCGGTGTGACGCGAGTACGGAGTCCGGATGCAGCCAACCAACCAGGAAGTGACACGTCTGCAGGAAGCCATGGTGCGCGCGTGGGAGCGCGTGCGCGGGCGTGGCTGATGCCAGACTCGCGTGGAGGCGCGTGGGAGGTTCTAGACGCGCGTGAAGGCGCGTGTAAGCGCGTGCGCGTGTGAGAAAAGTGGCGGCGCGTGTGGGAGGCTCTGGGAGGCGCGTGAGGGCGCGTGTGGGGTCTCTACAGCTGCTGGAAATTACCAGAATACCCCTAAGGCCTGTTTTGTAAATTCCAGAACCTTAAACTTGGATTTTTAGGTACTGTGTTGGTATTTACGGGTTTAACGGGCCACGAAATTATTATTTTAATACCCGTTACTTATTCTTATGACCGATTAATCTTTTCTAAGCATTTATTGACTCGTTCACAGTACGGATATTAATGTGATTTATTTAAATGACCTTGTTAAATATAAATAGTGTTAATATCTTACTAAATGGTATTAAATTAAATAATGCCATGTTTTAGTCATATAAATTATCCAATATATATTATGGGATATTTATACTGTTAATCATATATCAACCATGATTATTATGCTGTGTGCATTTCAGGAAATAAATGGACTGTTTCAATTATGTCGCATTTATATTATATGGATGTGTTGCCATATAGAACCATGTGAGCTGGCTAATAAGTTTAGACTCATTTATACCTTATGCATTCGTTGCTATAGACAGATGTGTGGCTGTCGGGGTATGTGGTTTAATATTATTGGCATGTGTTGCCTAATTGACATACTCAGTATATTTATTAATATTGTTGGCATGTGTTGCCTAATTGATATGCTCAGTATATTCATCAGTACTTTGAGAGGTGTTATCACTGTGTAGTTCGTTATAGTCTGTGTTGTCAGTACCGTGCACCATGTATAATAGCTGATTTCCCGGGTAGGGAAAGGCGACACTTGACCACCTAGTGTGAGTCTAAGTGATCACCGTCTATTCTGGTTGAGGTCATGTTATACATTGGATAGTTCCCTTAGGATGTATACAGATATAGTACTCATCCGATTCATAATGATTAATTTATTTGATTCTCTGATTTGGGTCATAGTAGAGAGGACTTGCTCGTGGGGTTGACCCACCATTGTTCTTATTTCAGGATACGGTCAGTACCCGTTCCAAGGTTGAGGTTAGCAGTGTGGGACCACCATCCGAACTCATCTACTCTTACGATCCAGTTCAGGGCAGAAGTTTTATGTATTACTTCAGTTTCAGTTTTTATTTACTTTTGACGTTGAACTCTCAGGGTTATATTTAGGGATCCTTGACATAGGATTTCCAAGTTGTAATGAAGTACGGTATTAAATAAAGGATGGATGGATGTTGTATTATTTAGTGTTCATTTCCTGTCTAAATTCTTTTATTATCATCATTTTGTATTCCATGCTTGTATATTGCCAATTGTTTTTGATATCCCTCGTTTTTCGTGTATAAGCCTGATCAACTTATGCGTAAAAAATGTTGGGGGTGTTACAGTTGGTATCAGAGCATTCCAGGTTCGAGTGTCTTAGGGATCTGTGATTACTATACTTCCGCGTTGTGTATTCTGATAATTAGAGCCTAAGTATTAGGGTTCTTTGTATTCTTTTAGTCGGTCCATTATAATGTACTGACGTTAGATTTTTTTTTAATTTAAAAGAAGGATGTCTCGGCGTGGGACAAGGAATGCGAACCAGCATCGCAGTATTTCCCCAACTCAAAATGAGAATCAGGAATTTTCCCCTCAAGTTGCTGATATCATTGCACGAGCAGTAGCAGCAGGAGTAGCATCTGCTCTACAAAACCAGCAACCTCCTCCGATAGTACCTATTCCTGAACCAGTGGCACAGCCAATGTCATGGGACAAAACTCGTCACTCGTTTATCAGGGGGAATCCACCGACATTTGTAGGGTCCACAGATATCCTGTTAGCATATCAGTGGAAACAGGAGAGCGAGCGTCATCTTTGGATGGTAATCTATACCGAGGTGCAGAAATAGATGCTAGCTACGTTTATGCTGATAGGCAATGCATTGCAGTGGTGGGAGTCTATTACTACTGTCAAAGAGAGGACCAGATTGACTTATGCTGAATTTCAGACTCGCTTTGACGACAAGTATTTTCCTATGTCAGTGAGATCAGCGATGAAAACTGAATTTCTGGATCTGCAACAGGAGGATATGACTGTGGCTGAGTATGAACAGAAGTTCATTAATTTGTCATTATTTGCACCAGAGGAGGTCAATACGGAAGAAAAGAAGAGAGACCGCTTTGTGAAAGGGTTGATATGGCCGATTAAAGTGGTGATCATAGGTAGTCCTGCATATACTACTTATATCCAGGTGGTTAATGCTGCCTTACAGCACTGCCAGATGAGGAGTGATTACCGGAAGTCCAAGGGAGATAAGCGGGCTAACCGAGACTACCAGACAGTGGAGAAAGGAAGCAGCAGTGGTACCAAGTCCAATGATCGGGGCAGATTTCAAGGACATCAACCTTGGAAGAAAAACAAAGGAAACCCAGATGTGCAGAGGGATGGAGTCCCTAATCAGGGTAGACAAGGTGGGATACCTCAGACCGGACAGGAACAGTGGTCGGGAAGTCAACAGAGGAGGCAGGCAGGTCCTTTTACGGGACGTTGCTATCACTGTAGAGAAATTGGGCATCCGGCCAAGATGTGTCCCAAAGCTAAGCAGGGACAGTATGGGCAGCTGAGACCTAATCAGCCGTTACCTCTACCGGCCCCACCGATGCCACGTGGGCAAGTTCAGAATTTTCCGGCATTTCCAGCACCACCATTTCCTCCGGGACAACCTCCACAACAGTTGCATTATGGCAGAGTTTATAACTTCATGCCACATAATGCGCAGGCTCCTCAGGCTATTGAGGGTATGTTTTCTATACATGGTAGAACTGTTCGTATACTGTTTGACACTGGTGCATCACATTCTTTTGTGTCTAGATCTTTTGTTATCTTATCTGGTATGACGACTCAGTTATGTGACCAACCTCTTAATATTTATACACCATTGGGAGTTGGCGCAATTTTACGAGAGTGTAGCGGTGATATCCTTATAGATATGGGCTGGCTTCGATTTCTGGCAAATTTGTTAGTGTTAGATATGCATTCGTATGATGTTATACTTGGGATGGACTGGTTATCTTAGTATCATGCTCAGGTTAGCTATTACGAAAAGTCTATTGTATTTTCTATACCAGGACAGGAGATGTATCTTCTTGTTGTACCACAACCTGATAGAGGGCCTAGCACTTATTTATTCGTTCTTGAGGAGGACTCACAGGAAGCGACTGCGGTATCTCGGGACAGTATCCCGGTAGTACAGGAATTCCAGGATGTATTCCAGGAAATTCCAGGCTTGCCACCGAGTCGAGAGATAGACTTCGTTATTGATTTAGCTCCAGGCACTACGCCTATTGCTAAGGCGCCGTACAGAATGGCACCAGTGGAGATGCGAGAGTTGAAAGATCAAATTCAGCAGTTGCTCAGCCAGGGATTTATTCGCAGGAGTACTTCACCATGGGGAGCACCAGTACTGTTTGTAAAGAAGAAGGATGGATCTCTTCGTCTTTGTATTGATTACAGAGAACTAAACAAGGTCACCGTTCGCAACAAGTACCCGTTGCCCAGAATTGATGACCTGTTTGATCAGTTGAAGGGAGCTATTTACTTCTCAAAGATCGATTTGAGGTCTGGTTATCATCAGCTACGAGTCAGAGAACAAGATGTTCCAAAGACAGCATTTCTCACAAGGTACGGATCTTATGAGTTTCGTGTTATGCCCTTCGGTTTAACGAACGCTCCAGCTATCTTTATGGACTTGATGAATAGAGTATTCAGAGAATACTTAGATCAGTTTGTCATTGTTTTCATTGATGATATTCTGGTTTACTCTAAGTCGAAGAAGGACCATGCCAGACATTTACGCACAGTGTTGCAGACACTTCGAGAACATCAGTTGTTCGCGAAGTTTGAGAAGTGTGAATTTTGGCAGAAAGAGGTCAAATTTCTGGGTCATGTAGTGTCAGAAGAAGGGTTAGCAGTAGATCCAGCCAAGGTTGCAGCCGTTATGGAGTGGGGACAGCCTACCTCACCAACAGAGATTCGCAGTTTTCTGGGATTGGCAGGGTATTATCGCAGGTTCATCCAGGGATTTTCCAAAATTGCGGGTCCACTTACTCATCTGACTAAGAAGAATGTACCATTTGTATGGGATGATTCTTGTCAGACTGCTTTTGCTGAATTGAAGAGCAAGTTAACTTCTGCACCTGTCTTAACCACACCTCAGAGTGGAATCGAGTATTTAGTATTTACCGACGCTTCTCTGAAGGATTTGGGTTGTGTGTTGATGCAAGAAGAGCGACCAGTTTCTTATGGGTCTAGGAAGCTTAAGCCACATGAGCTTAATTACCCGACTCACGATCTAGAGCTCGCAGCAGTGGTTTTTGCCTTGCGTATTTGGAGACATTATCTTTTGGGGGAGACTTTTCGATTGTTTAGCGATCATAAAAGTCTACAGTATTTGTTCACACAGAGGGAACTGAATATGAGACAGCGCAGATGGTTGGAGTTCGTGAAAGACTATCATTTCTCTATTCAGTATCATCCAGGGAAAGCGAATGTTGTAGCAGACGCACTCAGCCGCCGACCCTATGTCAGCCTTTCAGCTTTGTTTGCAGCAGAGTGGGATGCTTTGAAGACTGTTGATGAGTTAGCAGACGCTTTTATGGCATGTGTGGTAGTAACTCCTTCTATCATTCATCAGGTCATTCAAGCGCAACTCTCAGATCAACAGTGTATTGATCGGGTTTCGGAGTTAGCCTCCGGAGATGTTCCTTTTTATTCTATAAGGACTGATGGAGGATTGAGGTACAAGGGACGTTTAATTGTGCCTTCAGCTGACAATTTGAGAAATGTTGTGATGAGAGAGACACACACTTCTCAGTTCTCTGTACATCCAGGGGGAGACAAGATGTATCAGGACATGAAACGCCAGTTTTGGTGGGCCGGCATGAAGAGAGACATAGCTATCTTTGTCTTTAAATGTAGCACCTGTCAGATGATTAAGATTGATCATCAGAGACCGCCAGGATTGTTACAGCCACTTCCCATACCAGAGTGGAAATGGGAGAGTATTTCCATGGACTTCATAGAGGGATTACCTACTTCACAACATAATCACAACTCTATTTGGGTCATTGTTGATAGATTGACCAAGTCCGCTCACTTTCTGCCTGTTCGGTCAAACTTTACGTCAGAACAGTATGCTAAGCTGTATATTGCAGAAATAGTGAAACTTCATGGCGTACCATTGTCCATCGTATCAGATAGAGATCCGAAGTTTGTATCAGGATTTTGGAGGAGCTTTCAGCAGGCTTTGGGTACAGAACTTTATCTTAGCACTGCTTACCATCCTCAAACAGATGGACAGACTGAGCGAGTTAATCAGATTTTAGAAGACATGTTGCGGGCATGTGTTCTTGATTTTAAGGGCAATTGGGAGGAATATTTGCCGCTTTCAGAGTTTGCTTATAACAATAGTTATCAGAAAACTATTGGTATGGCACCATTTGAGGCTTTGTACGGTAGACCGTGTAGGTCTGCTGTCTGTTGGCTTGGAGTTGGTGAGAACAGCTTTTTGGGTCCTGAATTTATTAAGGACACGTCAGAAAAGATCGCTATCATTAGGGATCGGATGCGTACAGCTCAAAGCAGACAGAAAAGTTATGCTGACCGTCGAACTCGTGCTTTGGAGTTTAAGGTTGGTGATCAGGTTTTGCTTAAGGTTTCTCCCATGAAGGGAGTAATGCGGTTTGGGTCAAGGGGTAAGTTATCGCCTCGGTTTGTGGGTCCTTTTATGATTACAGATCGGATTGGGGCAGTAGCTTATCGTCTGGCTCTACCAGATAATCTTCATAGGGTACATAATGTTTTTCATGTATCTATGCTGCGAAAATTTCTACGGGAAGAAGATCGATATCAACACATTGATGTGGGTGAAATTGAGTTGCAACCCGATGCAACCTATTTGGAACAACCTTACTGTATTCTCGATCGTAGGAATCAGATACTGCGCACGAAGACTATTCCATTAGTACGTGTACAGTGGAGTCATCATAGTGCTACAGAGTCTACTTGGGAACGGGAAGATATTATCCGTGCCAAGTATCCAGAGCTCTTTAATACAGGTATGTAGTGAATTTCGGGGACGAAATTCCGTTATTAGGGGGGGAGAATGTAATACCCCGTATTTTATTAAAGAGTTTAGTTTATTTAAATTCAATTATGTGTAGATTCCTTTACATATTATTGTGCATACTACATTGTTATATTAAGATCATTTAATGGTGTGTATGTTAAAATAGTAAATTTATTCATTTAATTATGCATGTATTATTATTAATAATTTTATTTGTTGGTTATGCTTATATTAATCATTATTAGTTAATTAAAGTATTATATTTGTGTTATAAAGTATTATAATGATATAATGTATTCTTATGTAATAATAATAATAGTTTAATAATAATAATTATTATTATAATAATTATAATTGTTTTATTAATAATAATATTAGTAATAATAATATTAGTATTAAATCAATGTAATGATGAAAAATTAAATCTTAGGATAGGATTTACCTTAGGACATCTTGCTTGACTTGGCTTGCTAGCCTTAAAGCCTTATGGTTGGGAATGTGGTTAATTAAATGCAAAAATAGATATTTGTAATATTTATATTATATAATTTGTATATAAATTAGCTAGCCTACCTTAGAAGGAAAGAAAGGGAGTTAGAAACAAATTATAAATTCTAGTGAGCCATTGTAAAAGTGTGGAAAGGAAGAGAGAGAAAGAAAGGAGCTTGGACCGGTGTAGGGAATTTACCCGACTACGCGCAACCGGCGGGATTTATTTTAAATCCAAAAAGGCAAGTTATTATCTACTTTTCCCCTTTGAATCCATAAATTAATTGTTTAGATTATTTAAATAATTATAGAGCTTAGAGATCATGCTAGGAAATTATTAAATTAATTTTTTAATTTATTAAAGAAAGGAAATTTTAATTATTAAAGGTGGTCGATAATTATTTTATGGCCTATGTAATCAAAATATAGCTAAAAATAATTATTATGGCCTTTGGGATTTTTTTTAGAATTTTCTAGAATTTTTCGGTAAGTTTCTGCAATTTCCGGCGACCTTCCGGCGAGTTTTCCGGTCGCCGGCAATGGGGGAGATGACCGGAGTGATCCGGTGTGATGCGGCACACCATAGGAGGGTATGCGCGTGCATCTGGACCATTAAACAGCAGCGATTGATCCGAAGCACCGCGGTCCATGTTACCGCGGTACACCCGGATCTGTGGGCGTTGGATGGAGGGAAGATAGGGTGAGATGATCCGATGTGACGCGAGTACGGAGTCCGGATGCAGCCAACCAACCAGGAAGTGACACGTCTGCAGGAAGCCATGGTGCGCGCGTGGGAGCGCGTGCGCGGGCGTGGCTGATGCCAGACTCGCGTGGAGGCGCGTGGGAGGTTCTAGACGCGCGTGAAGGCGCGTGTAAGCGCGTGCGCGTGTGAGAAAAGTGGCGGCGCGTGTGGGAGGCTCTGGGAGGCGCGTGAGGGCGCGTGTGGGGTCTCTACAGCTGCTGGAAATTACCAGAATACCCCTAAGGCCTGTTTTGTAAATTCCAGAACCTTAAACTTGGATTTTTAGGTACTGTGTTGGTATTTACGGGTTTAACGGGCCACGAAATTATTATTTTAATACCCGTTACTTATTCTTATGACCGATTAATCTTTTCTAAGCATTTATTGACTCGTTCACAGTACGGATATTAATGTGATTTATTTAAATGACCTTGTTAAATATAAATAGTGTTAATATCTTACTAAATGGTATTAAATTAAATAATGCCATGTTTTAGTCATATAAATTATCCAATATATATTATGGGATATTTATACTGTTAATCATATATCAACCATGATTATTATGCTGTGTGCATTTCAAGAAATAAATGGACTGTTTCAATTATGTCGCATTTATATTATATGGATGTGTTGCCATATAGAACCATGTGAGCTGGCTAATAAGTTTAGACTCATTTATACCTTATGCATTCGTTGCTATAGACAGATGTGTGGCTGTCGGGGTATGTGGTTTAATATTATTGGCATGTGTTGCCTAATTGACATACTCGGTATATTTATTAATATTGTTGGCATGTGTTGCCTAATTGATATGCTCAGTATATTCATCAGTACTTTGAGAGGTGTTATCACTGTGTAGTTCGTTATAGTCTGTGTTGTCAGTACCGTGCACCATGTATAATAGCTGATTTCCCGGGTAGGGAAAGGCGACACTTGACCACCTAGTGTGAGTCTAAGTGATCACCGTCTATTCTGGTTGAGGTCATGTTATACATTGGATAGTTCCCTTAGGATGTATACAGATATAGTACTCATCCGATTCATAATGATTAATTTATTTGATTCTCTGATTTGGGTCATAGTAGAGAGGACTTGCTCGTGGGGTTGACCCACCATTGTTCTTATTTCAGGATACGGTCAGTACCCGTTCCAAGGTTGAGGTTAGCAGTGTGGGACCACCATCCGAACTCATCTACTCTTACGATCCAGTTCAGGGTAGAAGTTTTATGTATTACTTCAGTTTCAGTTTTTATTTACTTTTGACGTTGAACTCTCAGGGTTATATTTAGGGATCCTTGACATAGGATTTCCAAGTTGTAATGAAGTACGGTATTAAATAAAGGATGGATGGATGTTGTATTATTTAGTGTTCCTTTCCTGTCTAAATTCTTTTATTATCATCATTTTGTATTCCATGCTTGTATATTGCCAATTGTTTTTGATATCCCTCGTTTTTCGTGTATAAGCCTGATCAACTTATGCTTGAAAAATGTTGGGGGTGTTACAGCGACCTTCGCTCAGTCGTAAAGATGGCTTGACCATTGGCCCCATCGACTCTATGTACAAGGACCCCCTCACCTCCTTTGTTTTCTACAAGGGTTTTTGGACCCCCTAAGGACCTTGAGATTCAGAACAAGCTATCTTTTGGGGAGATGTTCCAGCGGTTCCCAGCTGCTGCCATGGAGGTAACTCCTTTTTTTATTGAAATATGTTTCCTTTCTACTATAACTCTTTAGTAGCTAGTCTGACTTGAATTTCCCTTCCTTTACACAGACTCTATTTGGGATGTTAACCTTCCAAAAAACCATTGAGACTTTGAACAAAAAACTTAAATCCCTCTCTGTAGGCCTTAAAAGGTCTGTTGAAGCAGAGAGCCACCTTGAGGTCAAAGTTGCTGAGCTTGAGTCTAACCTAAGTGAGTCAGAGAAGGGGGTTGCTGCCTTAAAGGCAGAGAAGGACGGTCTGGCAAATGAGAGGGATACCCTCAGAGCCGAACGGGATACCCTGAAGGCCGAACGGGATTCTCTTCAGGATGAGGTTGATGTCTTGAAGACTGAGAAGAGCGTTACTCTGACTAAAAGGGACTCACTCAAAGCTGAAAAGGGAGACCTTCAACATTCACTTATTGCTGATCGGTTGTCTCATGCCAACTTTCAAGAGAAGCTCTTAAGCGAACGCTCTTCTTTGCTGAACATGATTGGCAAAGTTGAAGGGGGTATGAAAGTTCTCCTTGCTTGCTTCACCAGAACCAATGCCATCCGGTATGCTGAAGGGTACAGAGATGGTTTTATTAACCGTTCTCCCCCTGAAGGCGAATCAAGCTCTTGTGTTGGTCCAGATGAATTAGATGCTTCTTTAGATATCCATCCCCCAAACAATTACCAAAATCCACCATGCGACCTTGCTGAGAATATCTTCATCAAGTGCAGAGAGGTTGCATCCTCAGGAGTTGTTCCACCCTTCCACCCTTTGAATATTCCTCCCATTTCTACTATCGTGCCCTCTTCCTCAGTTGTTACTGACAGACTCATGCTAGCTGAGGGGGTGATTCACCTTGATTCTCCCCCTAAGGATGATGGGGCAGCTGAGAATGGAGAAGACCTGAATGGTCTAGAGGGTTTACTGTGATACCCCCTAATTTTGGAACACGGATTGATCAAGTCCGCGCACAAAATCAAGGGATATCAAAACAATTTAAGTATTTAACAAGCACAGAATACAAAGATGAATAATAAAGAATAAATAAACCGCTGAAGAAAACTAATAAATAAATATTACTTAATGATTCTCCAACAATTACAATTCGGAAATCCCATAACTCAAGGACCCCTTAAAACATTATCCAATAATCCAATACTATTTAAAAGTACACAAGATGAATAGACGAATGACAGTCTCCCAGCTACGGATCCTCAACCTCGAGACTGGAACCTCTAATAACCTGAAAAATAAATCGTGGGTTAAACCCTACGAGCAAGTTCACTCTACTAGGCCTCTGAAAACCAATAAGCAGATCATCTCTGATCAAAACCAAACCTAATAAAGTTTTAACTTTAATAAAGCACGATATACATGTCTATATATAATTATATATACTATACTAATCACATCCATTAATAGGTTTATTAAATTTCCATACCTATTAAATAATTATTAAAATAATATTCATACCTAGACCAATCTACCATTTCATTTTATAAAAACTCCTTTGACCTTAATCCCATCCTAGTCAGTTGTCTAATCATTTAAACAACAAATTATAATAAAAGAAATACTCTATTTAATCCCAACCCGATAATGATTTTAATTGTTTAAATCACATATCCAAAATCCAAGTTTTGACAAATCATCCACGTCTTCCCCAATATTATTTTATTAATGTAAAATAATACACTAACCAGTAAGTACTAAACTATTCTCATTTAAGAATATCTAACCCTAATCCAATCCATACCTACAACAACCATAGATGATATTTTAATCATCTAACACATAACAACGTAATTATGCTTTGGCAAATCAACCATGCCATTGTAAATATTTTTATTTATATATTGGCAATTCAACCATGCCTCCATAAGTATATTTATTTATACATTGGCAATTCAACCATGCCTCCGTGTATGTATATTTATACATTGGCAATTCAACCATGCCTCCACAGGTATATTTATTCATACATTTAATTAGCAATTCATCCATGCTTTCCATATATGTATTCTATTCATACAAATATTTAGGTAATATATTTAATCATTTGACAATTTATCCATGCCCACACTTTAACCATGAATTAACTTTAAAATTAACAATACGCTAAATCATACATAGCCATCACATGCATATTATACGCATATCATTAATTTAACAACCAACCTATTAAGATATGCCAAATAAGAATGATAATATTAATCATCTTAAATGATTTATATATATATATACCTACACATATGTTATTTAATGTATATATGTGTTTAACACCTTCTTTAATAATCCTTGATTATTTAAAATCAATATACATACATACATACATATATATATATATATATACACACACACACTTCCTTCCATAACAAATTATTAATTTATTATATTTATACAAATTAGTGCAACTAAATATGTCAGAAATAGTTTATTTTAAATACTCCATATTGGTTTAAATAGTTTTCCGACACTTTCTCACTAAAACATAAATATCTCCTAGTAGGATGGGAATCTGGTAATGAAATTGGTACCATTGGAAAGAAGACGAAAAATCCTTGAATTTGAGCTCAAGAATGACCCAATTTCGATTTAAAATGACTAAGTTATGACCGTTTTAATTTCTAGTGTCGAATTAGGCCAACATAGTTTCCCACGCGCGCCCACGTGCTTACTATGCACTTGCACGCGCTGGATTCAAGCCTCCTTGTGTGCTGGTATTGGCTAAGCTCTTTTAGCTACCGTGAGCTCACCACACTGAATCCATCACTTCCTTTATGCCGCATCCAATGGTCATAAATGAGTGCGCAAATGAACACGCTCACACTAGATTATTTTCTATTAACTATAATAGATCTAAGGTCCAGATCAGCGAGTGCACCATCTTCTCATGGTCTGCAATACACCAAATAATCCCATAGTTGACCAGACCACTTCTATGGTCCAGATACACATGCGCACCAAAGTTTTATGCGCCGCGATGCACCATATCAATTCACATAAGTTTAATTAATCAAATGGCCCTAATTGGCGTATACACCCTATTATCCTACACCACGCCGCACTGGATCAATTCTTTATTGTGCCGCCGCTCCACATGCGCCAGTTACCTAGTATATATATATATATATATATATATAATTATTTTCCTAACAAATAATAGGAAAATAAATCCTAATAAATTCCTAAAAATATCAGAAAAATTCCAGAAAATTACAGAACAATTCTAGAAAATAAAGAAACCATAATTAACTCTCTTGGGTCACAAATCCACCTATAGATTGATTTTAAAATATATATAACACCTATATATATCAATTAAAATCCAATAATCTAAAAATCAAATATAATAGTTTATACTTTTTAATTATTCCGATCTAACCATAATTTTTAAACAAATAAATTTAATTAAAGCCTTGATACTCAAGGTGAAATCCTTATGAGTTCTAAGAGGAAAGTTAGAGAAAACTCGCCTGAAGGTTTCGAAACGAAACCGACGCTTTAAGCTTTAATTATCTCTTCCAATTCCGACGTCCTCCTTTTCAGATCCGACCTCCTCCTTGTCAGCCCTTTTTCTTCCTCTCTCTCTGTCTGTTTTATTTTTCTAACGTGTAAAACCTTTAACCCTAAAGCCTTATGTGTATTTTTATACACCTTAAATTCCAAATCCTATTCCAACTAGTATTATGAATTAAAATAATAATCTTTAAATAATTTATATATATAAACATATATATATATAAATATATATTCCTTCCATAATTAACTCATTAGTTAATTAAATCATATATACTTATAAATATCAATAAATATATATCTATATATATATCTTTCCATAACAATTATTAATTAATTATATTTATATATAATTATATATATATATATATATATATAATTGATACAAAAGTGATCATTTAAATAATTAAATAACCACGGACCTTCATTAATTAACCCAATAAGGTTTCATACAAGCCCAAGACCACATCTTTTGGTCCAACTTTCCTTAAGCCCAATCCAATTAATTTAAATAAATAAGATAATTAATTAAATACAGAAATTAAAATAACTAATTACATGAAGCACATAAACAAACAAGAATTTACAACTAAGTCATATAATACCAATAAAATCAACACACCAATAATTCAATCAATAATCAACCACACAAACAATCAATCATCATACATAATCACGAAATATAACTTAATTAAAATAAGATAATTAATCTAGCACTCAATAAAATAAAATAAATCATTGAAAAATAAAATAAAATAATTAATCCTAATTAATAAATCTTTTAAAATTATCGGGGTATTACAGTAATGGTGGGGTGAACGATAAGTCACAGCCTGGAAAAGATCATGACAACTGACATTCTGAAGTTTTTTTTTTTTTAATGTATCTTCATGTATCCTCAGATCCAATCTATGTACCTCAGGATCCTTTTGTAATGAATGACAATGTTTTGTTCAGCATGACTTCCATTCTTCAAGTTTTCAATTTTCAACCTTGTTGTGTATTTTCGTAGTATTTGGTGTTCGGCCTGGTTACCATTTTGGCTTTATTTTATTTTGAGCAAGTGTTTGGCGTTCGGCTTGTAGTGCCAGCTGCCATTTACTTTGCTGAATGCCTGGCGCTCGGCTTGAACGCCACTTGCCACTTGACTTTATTTTATTTTGAGCAAGTGTTTGGTGTTCGGCTCATAGTACCAGCTACCACTAACTTTGCTGAATGCCTGGCGCTCGGCTTGAATGCCACTTGCCACTTGGCTTTATTTTATTTTTAAGCAAGTGTTTGGCGTTCGGCTCATAGTGCTAGCTGCCACTAACTTTGCTGAATGCCTGGCTCTCGGCTTGAACGCCACTTGCCACTTGGCTTTATTTTATTTTTGAGCAAGTGTTTGGCGTTCGGCTCATAGTGCCAGCTGCCACTAACTTTGCTGAATGCCTGGCGCTCGGCTTGAACGCCACTTGCCACTTAGCTTTATTTTATTTTTGAGCAAGTGTTTAGCGTTCGGCTTATCATGCCAGCTACCACTAACTTTACTGAATGCCTGGCGCTCGGCTTGAACGCCACTTGCCACTTGGCTTTATATTATTTTTGAGCAAGTGTCTGGCGTCGGCTTATCGTGCCAGCTGTCACTAACTTTGCTGAATGCTTGGCGCTTGGCTTGAACGCCACTTGCCACTTGGCTTTATTTTATTTTTGAGCAAGTGCTAAGCGTTCGGCTCATAATGCCATCTGCCACTAACTTTGCTGAATGGGAAGGATGCCAATTGATTTTTGAGTAAAGTAAACACTTTGTATAAAACTTGGGAATTTCGTACACTTGCAAGTATGCAGTTTAAAGTGTGCATATTGTTTAAAATAAACTCTACTTCTACTGGTAGTACCTATTTAGGGACGTAGCATTCCATGGCTTATTAACCACCCTTCCTGCCATAGTTTCCAGGACGTATGCCTCTTTCCCTATGACCTCTGCAATTCTATATGGACCTTCCCTGTAATGACCCGGTCATTTCCTTCCTTTTCTTTTTCCTTAGAATTTCGCGGATGAATTTTTTTTCGTTGAAATTTCTTGTCTGAGTTCAGTTTCTCGTCGCTTAGTGTCGTCTAGAGTGCTTAGAAATGACTTCTGAGACTCTTTCGTGTGGATTGACAACTTTGTTTGAGGACTGAGTCATTTTCGCATTTTCACTTTTCGGACACTATTCACTGTTTTGTCCTTTTCCCTGTTTAGTCTTTTCCCTGTTTGTCACTTTGTTGGCAAAACCTCACTTCTTGTGTTCGGAGTTAGTTTTTGACTTCATGTGTCTTCATCTTGAGTGGTTTCCACAAAATACGTATCTTCACTTTTAAAGAAAAGTACTCTAGTTGCTCCTGGTGTCCATAGGGGTATGGATGCATAATTCTTTGGAATTATTTTCTTTTCATGGGGTGTTTTTCATAAATATCTTTTGAAGATTTTTTATTTTAGGGGTATCTAGAAAAATATCTTTTGGAATATATTTTCATTCAGGGGCAGTTTTGCAGTTAACTCCTTTTGTAGGGGCCATTGTACAATTAACGAAAGTTATTGCAAAATATCTCGTCTGGAGCCTGGATCCTCGTACGGGATTCATTTTCACATTTCGTCGAGTCATGTAATCTTAGAATTTTCTCCTGGTCGTTATTTTCCAGTTTCAGGGTTTTTTTACCCCGGTTTGCGCCAAACTTGTTTTGGGCATATCTCTTTGCTCGGGACTCAATTTTCAACGCCGTTTCTTCCGTTGTTCATATTTTCTCATTTTAAATCTTTTTCATTCATAGAGTTTTGCCGTTTGCTCGCGTCTGCTCAAATTTCACTTTTTCGGACCCGGCGGGGCCGTTTGGGGCACTTTTTGAGATTTTCTATAAAAGGGGGATGAGATATTTGATTCTCATCTTCCCCACTCCCTATGCATGACCTGAAGCTTCCATGGCAGCCCAAGGGAGCTTCATTTCTTTGTCAAAATATAGTCTTGCCTTAGTATTTGTTGTTCGTCTTGACGACGCGCATCTTTTGCCCTTATTAGAACCCATTTTTGGCCAAATTTTGAGTTTGATTTTGAGGTCAAGTTGTGATTTTCATGGGGCTTCTTAGGGATTCTTGTCCACGGCATTGTCCCCGACAAAACCTAGGAGTATCGTCAGATTCGGAGCACGTTTCTTTTGGTGGGGATTTGAGTTTTCATCTCAAATTGAGGTAGGGGATGTCTTAGGTTTATATTAATGTTGTATTGAATGTTTTATGAGCATATACAACTTGTTAGCATGCCTTGTTCAAGTTTTAGTGATTTAATCTAATTATTTCTTTGTATAAGATTTAATTCACACGGATGTATGTTGTTTAGAATTAAATTGTGGCATGCTAGTAAATTAAGCCTTTATATGATAGTTAACATATATTAAATTTGGAGCATTTGAATAAGAATTGCAAAACTTATTTAATATTTATCTTTGGTGAAAGATTAATTCACATAGTTGTATCAAGCATGAAATCAACTTATAATGTGATATTAAAGTAGGCCTTGATGAGTTCTTTAACATATATTAAATTGAGGACATTTGGATATGTTTGGAAATCTAGAGAAAAATTAATTAATTAGTTTAATTAATTTTATTTTAAGTGTTGTAGTCACTTAAATTGATTTTGGGTATGAAATATGTAAAGACTACATTATAAGCTTTAACATGTGTTAATTTGAGCCTACTTGGAATTGAATTGAAATCTAGGGACTTTCATGTTAAGGTGATAATTTCATGAAATGTAGTTTAATTAATTACCTTGTGAGCATGCTACTAACTTGTTGTAGAATTAGTACTTGTGGTCTCTAAATATGGTAATTTGACTTAGCATGACATGTGACATCATTGTCTTGAATAGCTTGTTAAATATATCTTGTGTAGGTATATAGCATGTTAGAATATTACAATTGTTTACCTTGAAAGTTTGATACTAAAGTGTGACCTATTTAGTACTTGTGGCTTAGGATGGTAATGTGGCTCAATTGTTGTAAAATATTCTTGCTTTGTGTATCAATTGCATATTGAGGACATAACTTGTCATATGCTATTTAGACTTGAATTCTAGGACATGAGTTGTGTGAATTCAATCTTACTTGTGCATGGAATGTGGTAACTTGTATTTGATTTTGTATAAGTTTTGAACTTATTAATTTTGGAAAGCTTGTGAGGACATACTCTATGTGATGGCTAGGGTTTGGCTCTAGTACGAAGACAAGAGTCTTCTAAGTCATAAGTGTGCACTAGGTAGTACCTTGTGGGTCGTAATTACCCGAAAATACTTGCTTGGTCTAGCGACCACATGTCCTAGTCTTTCCACTATTTGTTTTTGCATTTAATTTCAAGTTGTTAATCATGAATTACTTGTAGCTTGAGAATTGATGCTTGCTTTGGATATTTGAATCCTATTTAGTATACTTGAACTTGTATACTTGCTTCATGAGTTAAACTTCATTTAGTATATTTGTGCTATGTATACTTGTCATATGCAAAATCCTATTAATTTAGTATACTTGTGTTGTGTACTTAGTTTATGAGTTTTTCCATGTTAAATGCATACTTGTGTAGAGATGCTTAGACATTGCATGACTTATCTCAATATAGTTTAGTATACTTGGAAATGTATGCTTGTATGTCGTGTAACATATTTTGACATTGTTTAGTATACTTGAGCATGTATACCTGTATGCCGTTGTTCAATTGAATTGCATGAGTAGCTTAGGATGCTCCCTGAGTCTCATTGTGACATAGACGTTAGGTGGCATGAGCCTCTTTGACATGTTTCACCTTAAGGTGATATAATTGTAAAATACTAGGTCGATGCATGCTCATCTCCTACGAGTAGCTTTATGTTACTCACCCACGTTGTGGGGACATTTTTCAGGTTTGAAGACTTGGTTCGTGGTGGTCATTGCTCTTTGGATGGCTTATAGCTTTTAAGTTTCCATTTCATGCAAGTGTTAGCATGAAATGCCTTTTTTGTAACCTTATGTATCAAGATTTGTATTCTTTGATTCCATATATGTAAAGTGTATCTAAGTACACTCCTTTCAATGTATTTGACATGTATGAGATAAGGCCATGGGCCAATGACATGTAACTTGAATTTTTTACACTTTTGTTTTCAAGGCTTGTTATGAAAATGTTAAAAATGCTAAGTCATTGTTTCATAACTTTTGCATCGGGTGTGGGAGATTCATTCTATTTCTTTCATGGGGTTTCTATGATCATTCTTGAGGTGTGGCCAAGGGCCAAACACCACTTCATTTTAAGTCTCATATTTTAGTTCCATTTTATGAAATTTTAGGTATTTTTGGCCATTGAGAGGTCATATTTTGCATTCAGGATCTTTTGAGGTCGCGGACGCTTGGAACGCATCTTAAATATCATTTTATATTTGCGTGCATGCTCACATTCACAAAACTCTTAAGCTTTGACTTTTGAACTATCTATGGATAAATTATGAGTTTTTATAAAGAAATTCATGCATTAAAGCATGTTTTAAGTTTTCATTTGTTTTAGCATGTTGTGGATGGTCTTTTGGGGCTAAGGAAGGTTTTTGAGCATGCATAGATCATGTGGGATGCTTGCACCACTTTAGAAATTGACCTAGGACCCTTTTACAAGCTTGGTAGCAGCTTTTCGAGTCATTTCGGTCGTCCGAAACTTCATTTCGGTCGACCGATGGCTTTTGGTATTTGAGTGAGCATCAAAAACTCACTTTCTAGTAGCCATTTTTAGCTTTCAGGGTCATTTCGATCGACCGATGGCTCATTTCGGTCGACCGATGGCTCATTTTGGTCTCTTGAACCAACCAAGCCTTAAAAACATGTTTTTAGCTGAAATTTTGTCCATTTCGGTCATCCAATGGGTCATTTCGGTCGACCGAAATAGGTAGATCCCGAGAATAGCTTCAGTCCAGTTTCAGCACTATTCTTCCGACTTCAAATGACCATAACTTCTTCGTTTGAAATCCAAATGGGGTGATTCTTGAGCCTAAATTCATGAATTTTGAGTCAAATTTCCAATGGTACCAATGCCATTCTCAGATTCCAATCATAGTGGGAGTTATTCAAGTTTTAGTGAGAGGGTGTCAGTTTTCACTTCAACCGGGATAGGGCATTTTGAGGGATTTATGTCCAATGTTCTTAAAACCTCTTGGAATGTTGTGAAATGATTAGATTATGTTTTTTTTCACCTTATTTGACTTGTTTAGAGTCAAGTTTCTCCTTTTAATGGTGAGTTGACCATTTAACCCCTTGGTTCACGGTTTTTAGCCGTTTTGACCTTTGTTCCGCTTTCGTCCTCTTTGAGCTTCGTGGCTTCATGGAAGGTCACATTGGTGTCTTAGAAATGGTTTATATCTCTAAAGACTTTGGTTTCATCTTTTGCTTCCGGATTTTGGATCCGTTATCGGGTCAACTCTCGGTTCATCACTGACGCATCGGGTCAACTTTGGTTTCATCTTTTTCTTAATACAGGAAAATATTGTCCTGTTTGTGATTTTGGCTTGACCATTAGCATGGGGATGACTGACTGCTGCTAACTTCTTGTTGATTCCATATTCTTTCAGCAGCTCTTTCACTTGTTTGCTATCGAGGTTGGTCCCATTGTCCATTACGATTAACCTTGGTACGCCAAAACGACAGATAATATTATTCCAAATAAAGCGTCTTACTTGAGTTTGGGTGACACTAGGGTACGACTTTGCTTCTACCCATTTGGTGAAGTAATCAATTGCTAGCAGAATGTACTTGTTCTGTGATCTCGCAGTCAGCAAAGGGCCAACCACATCCATCCCCCACTGCGCGAAAGGCCATGGCGTGGCCATTACGTGCAGGTCTTCAGGTTGTTGGTGTATCAATGGCCCGAACCTCTAGCATTTATCGCATCTTCTAGAGAATTCTTCTGCATCTCGTGCCATATTTGGCCAGAAGTACCCTTGTGTCATTGCTTTGTGTGCCAAAGACCTTCCTCCTGAATGATTTCCGCATACTCCCTCATGAATGGTTCGCATAATCTGTCTAGCCTCTGTTGGGGTAGCACACTTCAAATATGGACCGAGAAGGACCGTCTATACCACTGATTACGCACAATGGCATACTTTGCGGCGTTGGACCTGATTTTTCTTGCCTCGTCCTTCTGCTCGGGTAATACACCATTACGTATGAAAGCTATGATCGGATCAATCCAGCTCGGCTCATATGGTATAACATTAATGTGTTGAGCGCTCAGATCAGGCATCTCGTCAAAAATAGAAGGTTGGACCAGCACGTCAACCAGGATGACCCTAGCCAAAGTTTCTTTAGAACTGGACGCACTACCGGCCAAGCGGTCGGCATCTTCGTTATACTCCATCGGCAATTAGATGAACCTGATCTGATCAAAGCCTTTCGTCTCATGCAGAATCGCAGTTCGGTATGCTTCCATGGTCTTATCCTTGGTCCCATATTCCCCAGTAACTTGCCGAATGATTAGTTGTGAATCACTATAAGTAATTAGATTCTTGATCTTCAGCTCTTTAGCCAACTTCAGCCCAACTATCAACACCTCGTATTCTGCCTCGTTGTTGGTTGCGTTGAACTCAAGTCTTATCGCTTGACTCAGCATGGTGCCTTCTGGTGTTCGCAATTGGATTCCAATCCCTGCCCCTATTTGATTTGAAGAGCCATCCATAAAGAGCTTCCACAAGGAGCAATTATAATCCTCCACCAAGTCTTCAACATCACATTCAAGTAGGAAATCTGCCACCGCTTGACCTTTAATTGCCGTCCTGGGCTCGTACGCAATATCAAATGAACTCAATTCAATGACCCACTTTGTCATTCTTCCTGATAGGTCCAGTTTGTGCAAGATCATTCTTAAAGGGAAAGTTGTTAAGACGACAATTGGATGAGATTCGAAATAATGTCTGAGCTTCCTTTTTGCGTTGACCAACGACAAGATCATCCGTTTGGCCCTTGAGTACCTTCTTTCCGGCTCAGACATTGTTTTGCTGACATAAAACACTGGGAATTGCTTTCCTCTTTGCAATGGATCAGAACGGCACTAGTCGCGATGCTGGATACCCCAAGATACAGAAAGAGCTTCTCATTTAGCTCGGGAGCAGATAGAAACAGAGGGTTGCGCATGTATTCTTTCAGGCTGGTTAGCGCCTGTCATTGTTCATCCCCTCAAGCTTGTCTTCCATGGCCTCGAATTGTATCAAAGAAAGGTTTACAGTGGTCTGAAAGCTTGGAAATGAATCGGCTCAACGCAGCTATTCAACCTGTGAGCGCCTGCACCTCCTTAGATGTCTTTGGTTCTGCATTTCTGATCAGAGCTTCTGCCTACGCTGGGCTGGCCTCAATTCCTCTACGATTGACCACATGTCCCAGAAATTAACTAGAGCTTATGCCAAATGAACATTTGGCCGGATTAAGCTTCATCCCATATTCCCGCAACACATCGAACACATCCTGTAAGTGCGCTAAGTGATCGTTCTTCTTCTTACTCTTGACCACCATATCATCAATATAAACCTCGACAGTTCTTCCCATTTGGCTTTTAAAAATCTTGCTGATCAGC
Source organism: Cornus florida (assembly GCF_030987335.1). Classification (NCBI taxonomy): domain Eukaryota; kingdom Viridiplantae; phylum Streptophyta; class Magnoliopsida; order Cornales; family Cornaceae; genus Cornus; species Cornus florida. The sequence goes on along the minus strand of NW_026775577.1, from coordinate 84,166,454 downwards.
CTCTGATAAGTAGCTCCAGCGTTTTTTAATCCAAACGGCATAACTTTGTAGCAATAAGTCCCTCGTTCAGTAACAAAAGAAGTTTTCTCTTCATCAACTGGGTCCATGGGGATTTGATTGTAGCCGAAATAAGCATCCAGGAAGGTTAATCACTTATATCCTGTGGTAGCATTTACCATTTGATCAATCCTTGGTAATGGGAAACTATCATTTGGGTAAGTTTTGTTCAGATTAGTGAAGTTGATACACACTCTCCATTTCCCATTCTTTTTCTGCACTACAACAACATTGGAGAGCCAGGCCGGGTACTGAACTTCTCTGATGAATCCTGCTTCGAGCAACTGATCAACCTCCTCAACTATAATCTGATTTCGTTCTGGAGCAAATCTTCTCTGCTTCTGCTTCACTGGTTTTGCGTTCGGATCTACATTGAGGGAATGGTAGGATACAGAAGGATTTATCCCTGGCATATCTGAATGGCTCCATGCGAATACATCTGCGTTCCGAGTCAAGAAATCAGTTAACTCTAGTTTTTCCTCTTCAATAAGTTTGGATCCCACCCTTGTTGTTCGGTCCGGCTTCTTATGGTAGATCTTCACTTCATGAAGAGGTTCTGTGGTCAGAACTGGTGCCTCCTCCTCCCCATCTTTGTTGGGAGGAGGTTCCTGTAATTGCAATCTTGGACTGGCAGAACGGATGGGATTTTTCCCTTTTCTAGTAGATTTCAAAGTCACTGAATAACATTCTTTATCTGCGACCTGGTCCCCATGTATGTCAATCACCTTGGTCCCATCTGGACCCAAGCATCGCATCACTTGATGCAAGGTTGATGGGACGCCCTGAACTCTGTGAATCCACCCTCTGCCCATCAAGAGGTTGTAGGATGGATGAATTTCTATGACCAAAAACTCTCAGTCAAAACTCGTTCAGCAGCTTGTACTGTCAATTCCACCATACCAATGGGCTTCACTTGCTTCCCATCAAATCTGAGCAACGGATTTCCTGTGGGTTTAAGTTTTTTGGGTTCGATCTCAAGTCGGTCGAACGTCACCCTGGGCATGACATTCGCACTACTTCCTAAATCAATCAAAACTCTTCGAACCAAATATTCTGCAACCGTCAGACTGATGACTAATGGGTCTTCATGAGGAATCTGAACGCGTAGCAGGTCTGTTTTGTCGAACTTTATCGGTGTGGATGCGTTCTGCTGGTGTAAAGCATGCACACTGCCAATCCTTCTTTTCAACTGGGCCTGGCGTAACCGCGTTCTGAGCAACTCCTCTAACTCCGTCGTTTGTTCAGGTCGGCCACGAATTGAATTTATAATCCGAACAGGCTAAGAGTTGTGTTAGTTCGGCCTCTGATTTCGCTTGATCTATTCAGCCGGTTAATTCTGCTCTTGCGCCGGACCTTGAACATAGCTTGCAAATTCCCCCTTTGCGATCAGCATTTCTACTTGCCTCCTTAGGTTCCTGCATTCATTAGTCTGATGTCCAAAATCACTATGGAAAGCACAATGTTTAGTTTGAACCCTCTGTTCAAGAGGTTGTCTGATTGGTAAAGGAGGGCGAAACTTATCTTTATTTTCTTGGTATAGCCTTACTAAGGCGACTCTGAGTGGAGTTACTGATTCCTCCTCCCTGGGCCTTTTCTCTGCCTTCCATGAGGTATGACATTGTGGCTGAGCTTGTTTTTACCGGATCTTGGCTTTGGACTTCTCTTCCGTTGAAATAATTGACATATTTCTTAAATTAGCTGCCTCTTCCTTCTCAAGACGAACAAAACCATTAGCTCTCTCGTTCAACTCGTCCATGGTCTTCGGCGTATTAACCACCAAGGTGGTGTGGAACGGCGTCCCCCGATTCATTACGAGTTTAAATGCTTGGACTGCTGTGGATGGATGACACTCCATTACCATGCTTTTAACCAGGTTGAACCGGGTGAGAAAAGCTTGGAGCCGTTCATCCTCGTGCTGCCTCATTGTGAAAAGGCTTGATACTCCTTAGCCGGATGTTTATTCCCGTAGTACTGGTTTATGAACTTATCGCACAAGTCCTAGAAACTAGTGATTGAGCCCTGAGCCAGATTCTTGAACTAATTAACGGCTGGTCCAGCCAAGCTCGAAGGGAAGCATTTGCACATTAAAGGATCATTATTAGTATTCAGAGCCATTTTCAACTGAATGTGGTAGATATGATCGACTGGATCGGTTGTTCCATCAAACAGAATGAAAACCGGCATGGAGAACTTCTTCGGATTCGGCGCGTTTAGAATTTCATCAGTGAACGGAGATGCAACCGTCCTTGCTGATGAGCACAATGCTTCATTTTCCCTTAAAAATCGTGACTGAAGCCCCTGATCAGCAGATCTCCTTTTTGAACTATGGTAATCAAATGTTGCCATTGAAGGTCGGTAAGGTGGATCGAACGACCTGTCCTCTGCAAACTCACTTCGCCACGGTGACGCAACCCTATAATCATACGCCGGTGCTTCCTCCCTCATGATCCGTTCGCGATGTGGTTCCAAATGAATAGATCCTTTTCGATCCTCTACTTGACGGACATTCGGAGGCAGATCACCGATTATAACTTCATCACGACGTGGATCAACACGATTAACACCTTCTGGATCACCTTGACGATCAGCTTGGGACGGTAAGACTCCCTCTCCTTCAGGAGGTGGCCTCAGAATTGTAGGAGCCTCACAACGCTCCATTCTAGCTCGTAACTCTGCATTTTCTTTCCTCAAAGCGTCGATCATGTTCATCAGCTCATCGAGCTTCGTCTGCTGGCTGTTCTCCAAAGGATTTGAGTTCGCCTCTCCGATCATCATTCCAGATCGGAGCAAAGTCATCAACTGCAGATTTTTTGACCAGATCAGAGTTCCGCTAACACACATGCACCAGATCTGGACTCACACTTGCTGAATTCTATTCGCTACTGGCTAGATTCAGTAATCTCAATAAATCGCAATTGTGCAGTTCACCAAATCAAGCACAGATCAGATCTGCATGGATCGGACGCCAACTTCTCGAAATCAACCGGAGCCTAGACTCATCAAGACAAATCGTATTGTCACCAATGTTGATTTAGCTTTCAGAGATTAATCGTCTTCCTCGTAGAGTGCTTTGAATTGAATCGATCTAGAACAACATCAATCAATCTTTCCTGTCTTTCCCACTGACGGCGCCAATTGAAAGTACAAAGAATTTCCCCCAATTGCAGAGAGAGAAATTTTACACTCCCAATGATTTCTAACCCCTTTTCCCTCTCAATTTTCCTTATTTATAGACGGTTACAACCTCCTCTAACCTGGGCCTTACTTGTTCTCTTTTGCCTGGGCTCAACTTCTCTCATCTTAATACGGGCTTCCGCAATGACTTCATGGATCTGGGCCTATCCAGCGTGGACTTGCTCTATCCTGACTATCCATACCTAACCCATTCTTAACAATACGGATCATACGAAGCCCGGGTCACTTTGGTGTCCTCATACCTGATTAGAAAATTAAACATGAGATACCTTTGAGAATTCTTTATCGCCCTTTGAGAGATCTGAAAAATAGAGCACTTTACCCCCTTCTGAAAGTTGTCGATACGATAGGACTGAATAAGGGTTTTAAAACCCCTATATATAACAACAACAGGGGGGATGACTTTTCTACAAATAAGTATACCTAAGTCTCCCTTCTTATCATGAAAACTTAGATATCAATGGTTAGAAATAAATCACACCAAATAAATTGGAAAACCACAATCCAACGGTATAAAACTATACTTCCAATCAGACCACCAAATTGGAAAGTACAAACCCAATCCATCAAGTATCAATAATCACGTTGCAATCCTACTTTAGAAAACGTAGTGCATAGGACCATAAAATAATTTTTATTATTTAAATATATATATATAAATTCCAACAATCTCCCACTTGGTCCATGCACTCTAAGTTTTATAAAATAACACTATGGGTTGCAACACACTTTATAAAAGTCGAGTGGCCACTCATTTTTATTTAGAAAACACAATTATCGAAATTGATGGATTGAAACTTTAGAACATTCTCCTTCATAAATTTCCTCAATAATGGATCATGAATGCATAGACAAGTAATATATTAGTCCAAAATAGTTCCATGGTCTCAAAACCAATTCCATCTAGGATTCAAGCAAATATAGTGGTTTTTTACTGTATTTCATGAGATATGCAAACTGCATGTGTTCTAAACGCACACCTCACTATTCGTCCTACTTCATACCATTGCAGTATCTCACCAAACATATTACAGCAAACTACCAACCTTCTATTCAGCGTGAGGGTTTACCGATATGGAGCCAATATCATATCTAACCCAAGCTATCCTCATAGAGCGTTAACACTCCCACAGGCAAACTTTAGTAATTATGTTTGGATTTACCAATGTGGTGCCAATTTCACATTTAGCCCAAATAACTTCATGAGTGAAATACCACTTTCAGGCAACAAGAATAACATGTGCACATATCATATACAACTGTGACGACCCAAGTTTTTTAATCCGGTGCGTCATTGATGAACCGAAAGATGACCCAATAACGGATCCAAAATGCGAAAGCAAAAGACAAACAATGGTATCTAGAGATACAACATGGCTCTAAGACACCATTATAACCCTCAACGAGGTCACGAAACCCAAAGGAATCAAATGCGGAAGCAACGTTTTCAAAAACGAACAAAAATGAACCTAGGGGAAAAATTGTCATTTCCAGCTTAAAAGTGGGTGCCACCGAGCATACCATTGGAAAGAAAATGAAAAATTAATGAATTTAGACTCAAGAATCATTTGATTCAGAGTCCGGATGAAGAAGATATGGCTAACGGAAGAAGGAGGGGCAAAACGGTCAAAAAGGTGACAACCAAGAACATCTAACCAGTTAGGAGACCTTCCTAACCGGTTAGGAGGCCAAAAATCATGACATATACACTGCCCACACTCATCTAACCGGTTACGAAACCCCTCGTAACCGTTTAGATGTGAAGCCGGCAGAATGGGCAGTAAGAAACCCTGGCAACAGGGGTTTTTACGGGAAAAAAATGGAAATTTGAGGGCCTAGATGACATTTTCTGAAAAAACACAAAGAAGAAACCCCCCTCAAAATCGATTTTTCTATGGGAATTGAGAGAAAAATCGAAAAATACGCACTGTGAAATACCTAAAATGCCCTCCCAAGGAAACTGGTCCAGAGGGTCCAAAAAGCTGCTAAATGGAAAAACATAAGCTGAACTTCGGGATCTATTTCCGATGCCAAGACAACATTTTCTGGAAAAACACGAAGAAGAAACCCCCCCTAAAATCACATTTTCTAAGTGACCATGTGAAGAACGGAATTTATTTTTTAAAGAAAATTTTCAAAATACCCTTAGGTCAGAATATGCAACAAAAGTGAAAAATGAGTCCGTAGGAGGCTCATTTCACCAAAGGAGAAGCTTTACCCGAAAACAACCATGTACGCAGATGTAACTTACCTAATAAGATGTGCTACAATGGTCCTTGGCTCAAAAATATGGCCGATACAAAATATGACCCCCCAACGGTTAAAATGCCAAAAATGAAGTTTGGAACGAAAACTTGGAATTTAAAATCATGAGATGGTTTCAAAATGCCATTTGGCCCTTGGCCACACTTCATACATGGTGAATGAATGCTAATGGAAGAATCAAAATGGAATTCCCACACCCAATGCAAACATGGTGAAGCAAAAACTCAATATTTTTCAATAGTTTCATAATATTCCATGAAGTCAAAAATTACATAGGATACAAATTACATGTCATTGGCCTCCGGCCTCATCTCATACATGTCAAATGCATCATAAAGAGTGTACTCATGTACACATTACATATAAGGAATCAAATGTACACATGTTGACATATAAGGCTACAATTGGCATTCCAAGCTAACCTTCACAAAAATGGAAGTCTCCAAGTCCACAAACCATCCAAGCATAATGAAGACCTCAACTTTGATTCTTGTACCTGAAATATGCCCCAATTTCGTAGGGGTGAGTAACATAAAGCTACTCGTAGGAAATGAGCATGCATCGACCTACATTTTACAAGTTTGCATGATTTAATTATTGTGATTCATTCCACCTAACGTCTATGTCAAAGGTGAGACTCAAGGAGTATCCTAGCTACCTAAGATCATTTCTAGCATCACTCACCTCATTCATGCAATTGTAGCAACATAGGGTCATGCTTACACAAAACAACAACATAGGATCATGCTTACACAAAGCAACAACATATAGATTCTCAAGGTTATCAACTTGAAGTCTAAAATGCAACATCAACAAAATATAACAATTTAGCATAATTAGAATATCTAATACCACTCATCAAGACATAGGTTCTCTAGGTTATCAATTAGAAATCTAAAAATGTGAAATCAACTGAATATATCAATTTAGTATGGATGTACTTAACAACATCAAAATCGCCAATAGCCAAAATCACAAGTCAACAAGGTAAACATGATTGTCAACTTGGAATTGAATGCAAAAACAAATAGTGGAAGACTTGGACATTACGTTCGGAATTCTGCTGAGACCTCAATGGTTATTCCGGGCACTAACCCTTAGGGAAGACCACCATAAGTGCGCACTATCTCAATGAATTAGAGGACTCACGTCCCCGTATTAGAGCTAAACCCTAGCCATCTCAACTCAACAATGTTCCAAGATTCCAAAATAAGCCAAATAAGTTCATAACTTATACATATTACTACTACATAGTAACAAGTTAGCAATATAATTCTCAATTGTGTATAATAAGCATTTTATATCCATAATGCTATGAAATCACAAGCCAACAATATATTCATATTAGAAACATACTCTCATGAATATAAATTTAACAACAATGCCCTTCAATGCATATAACACAATCAAGTGAATACTTCACAAGTCTAAATCCATGATCTTAAAATAGAAGCACCTTCTAAAACATGATTAAATCCATGGATAAACAAGATAGAATCTAATTACATCAAAATAATTATACTCTCTAGATTTCAAATCATTTCCAATTGGCCCCAATTTAATATATGCTAATAAACATATCATGGTCATTACATATATTCACATAAAAGCTTAATTAGGCCCATGAAACCACAAAAATAGATTTTAATTAATTCTCTTAATTAAAGTCTCTAGATTTTCAAACTCAACCAAATACTCTCAAATTAAAGTATGTTAACAAACATGCCAAAACTTAATTTAGAAGCATAATACAACTTAATTTCATGCAAGGTACGGCCATGAACTTTAATCTTTCACAAAAGATAAATATTAATTAAAAAGAGCAATTCTTATTTAATTAATCCAAATTTAATATATGTTAACCAACATATTAAAACAAGATTTTCTATCATACCACAATTCAAATTAAAGTTATATATCATCATGAATTTTAAATCTTATACAAAGAATTAAAAATTACTAACTTTCTAAATTTGATACAAGGCACATATATAAGTTGTATAATCATGTTAAACACTTAATACAACACACATAAAAGCCCAAAACATTCCCTACCTCCATTTGAGATGAAATCTCAAATCCCCACCAAAATAAATCGGCTCCGAATCCGACGAAACTCCTAGGTTTTGTCAGGGACAACACCACGAACATGAATCCCAAGGAAGCCCCATCAAAAACACAACTTGATTTCAAATCCGAACTCAAGAAATGGCCAAAACGAGATTCCAATCGTTTGGAATCGAAGGCCTCGCCGAGGGGAACAATAAACACTAAGGCATTAAGGTATTTCATTGAAGGGAAGAAGCTCAAAAGAAGAGAGAGAAGATGGAAGCCATGGCTGCCTTTAGATCCGGCCAAGAGAGAGGAAAGAGAGAGCAAAAATCTGATTTTTCACTTAAAGGCCCCCTATTTATAGAAAAACTCAAAAAGTGTCCCGAACGGGCCCTGCCGGGTCCGAAAAAGTGAAATCTGAGCAGACGCGCTCAAACGGCAAAACTCTGTGAACAAAAAAGATTCCAAATGAGAAAATATGAACAATGGAAGAAACGGTGTCGAAAAGCGAGTCCCGAGCAGAGAGTTATGTCCAAAACAAGTTTGGCGCAAACCGGGGCCAGAAACCCTGAAATTGGAAAATATCGTCCAGGAGGAAATTCTAAGAGTCCACGACTCGACGAAATGTGAAAATGAATCCCATATGAGGATCCAGGCTCAAAACAAGGCATTGAGCAATAACTTTCATTAATTGCACAATGACCCCTCCAAAAAGTGAAAACTGCGAAACTGCCCCAGAATGAAAATATTTTTTTCTTAGATACCCCTAAAATAAAATATCTTCAATAGATATTTATGAAAAACACCCTAAGAAAAGAAAAAGTTACCAAAGAACTTTACATTTATGCCCCTATGGACACCGGGAGCAACCAAAGTACTTTCTCACGAAAGTAAAGATACGTATCTCATAGAAATCATTGGGAATGAAGATACGTGAAGTCAGAAACCAACTTCGAACACAAGAAGTGTGGTTACGCAAACAGAGTGACAAATGAGGAAAAGACAGAATAGGGAAAAAGACAAAAAGTGAATAGTGTCGAAAAACGAAAAAATGTAGGAATGACTCGATCCTCAAAGGAAGTTGTCAATCCACAGAAAAGAGTCTCAGAAATCACTCCAGAGCACTCGAGACGACACTAATCGACAAGAAACCAAACTCAGAAGGGAAAAGACAGCGGAAAAAATTTATCCAAAAAATCTGGGTCATTACAACAACAATGTAATAATAATAATGATGATGCATCATAAATTTATTTTCATGCAAATAACTGTCGCCATAGGTGTAAATAAACTGAAAGAAAAACAACTGCAATATAACATGATGTAATAGAGAAATCAGACATCATAACACAATGACTCTTGAATGCCCATCTGAATCACGTGTTTTTTAAATATTTTTGGCTGAAGACCTTTAGTGAGAGGATCTACAATCATCCTTGCTGTATCTATATGGGGAACCTCAATAATACCTCGTTTAACCTTTTCGCACACGTAAAGGTACTTTACATCTATGTGCATATTACGTTTGGTCAATTTTTCATTTTTCACATATTTTGTGACAGCTTCATTATCACAGAAAATTATCAAAGGCTTGTGTATGGAGTCCACAACCTTTAAATCCACAATAAACTGTTTCAACCACATAGCACGTTTGGTCGCTTCATAACAACTGATCAACTCTTCATACATAGTTGAGTCTGCGATAATAGATTGCTTAAAGCTTTTCCATAATACAGCTCCCTGAGTCAACATAAAAATATATCCAGAAGTGGATTTTCTACTACTCAAACAACCTGCATAGTCCGAATCAGAATAACCAACTATCTCCAAACAATCTGATTTCTTGTGGACCAAGATAAACTCTTTTGTTCTCTGAAGATACCCCAAAACTTTCTTCACCGCCCTCCAATGAGCAATACCCGGATTTTACTAAAATCTTCCAAGCATCCCAACCACATAACTAATATCTGGTCTAATGCATGTCATAGCATACATCAAACTTCTAACTGCAGACGCATATGTGGTGACATCAATTTTACTTCTCTCAATCTCATTCTTAGGACATTGTTCCTCTGAAAAAATATCCCCTTTACAACTGGAACCTCACCAGGCGCACAATTTTCCATCCCAAAAGTTTTTAAAATTTTATTAATATATGCCTTTTGAGATAAACCAAATGTGCTTGTCATGCGATCTCTATGGATCTTAATATCCAGGACAAACTCAGCATTGCCCATATCCTTCATATCAAAATGACTTGATAAAAAATTATTCGTATCATGTATCGTATGAATGTCTTTGCTAGCTAGTAAGATATCATCAACATATAAAACAAGAATAATAAAACGACTCCCACTGACCTTGAGATATATGCATTTGTCTCCAACATTCTCCTTAAACCCATAGCTAGTAATCACTTCTTTAAATTTCAAGTACCATTGTCGTGAAGCTTGTTTGAGCCCATAAATTGATTTCTTTAATTTACACACTTGATGGTCATGTCCCTTAACCACAAAACCTTCAGGTTGAGACATGTATATCTCTTCCTCAAGGTCTCCATTAAGGAATGTTGTTTCCACATCCATCTGATGCAACTCAAGATCATAATGTGCAACAATAGCAAGAATGACTCTCAAAGAATTCTTTGATGAAACTGGAGAGAAAGTCTCAGAGAAATCAACACCTGGCTTCTACTTGAAACCTTTAACCTCCAATCTAGCTTTATATCTATCAACATTTCCAAGTGAATCCCTCTTTCTCTTACACTCCACCGCATTACGATCTGTAGGTAAATCAGCAAGCTCCCACACCCCATTAACATCCATAGAGTGCATTTCATCTTTCATAGCATCTATCCAACTAAAAAATTCATGACTCTCCATGGCTTCATTAAATGAAGTTGGATCTTCATGCTTGTCAATGTCAACCTCACTAACATACACCTCAAAAACATCAGGTATAGCGGATGTTCGAGTTCTGGAAGATCTTTTAAGTTGATCAGGCTCAGAAAGTGGATTAAAAGTTGAAGCAAGAGGCTGCATTTGAGGAATAACTGAAGGGGTGGGACTAGGAGCTCTGAATGGAATCACTGAAGTTGGAACTAAATCTGTAGTAAATGGAATATGCACAGAAGATTGCTCCTCTGTAAAAAAGAAAGTACGATGATCCAAACTCCTATTGGATTCATCATTCTCAATAAATTTTGCATGACTGGTCTCAACAATCTCCATAGGTCTAGAGGGAGAATAAAATCTGTAACCAAATGATCTCTCAGGATACCCAATGAAATGACAAGTAACAGTGCGAGGATCAAGCTTTTTAATATCAGGATTGTCCAACTTTGCCTCTGCAAGACATCCCCGCAATGCAAATGTCGAAGACTAGGTCTACGACCTGTCCAAAGCTTGTAAGGTATTTCAGGAGCTGCTTTATATGGCACCCTATTAAGAATATAAACTGCCGTTTTAAGAGCTTCTCCCCAAAAATTCTTAGGTAGTGAAGAATGGCTCATCATACTACAAACAGCATCTTGATAGGTTCGGTTTCTCCTCTCTGCAACTCCATTTTATTCAGGAGAACCAGGTGTGGTATACTGTGGCACTATACCTTGCTCTTTAAAGTACGTGACGAAAGGACCATGATTCACACCCTCCTGGTCCATTCTCCTATAATACTCACCACCTCGGTCCGATCTTACAATTTTAATCTTTTTGCCTAACTGTTTTTCAACTTCAGTTTAATAGATCTTAAACATGTTAAGTGCATCGGACTTTTGGTGTATTAGGTACAAATAAGCATACCTTGAAAAATCATCAATAAAGGTAATAAAATACCTTTGTCCTCCTCGAGAAGCGGTAGAAAACGGACCACAAATATTTGTGTGAATAAGGTCCAATAGACTAGATGACCGACTAGCCTCAAAGTTGCATTTCTTCTGCATCTTCCCCTTAGCACAGTCAACATATAAATCAAAATCTGAAAATTTAGTGGTCTTATAATCTCATCCTTGACCAAGCGTTCAAGTCTCTTTCGAGAGACATGCCCCAATCTGCTATGCAACAACATAGATGAATCCTCTCTAATAAAAGCACGTTTTGATCCGGAAGGTATCGAATCCACAGAAAAATAAAAAGCAGGTATATGAGAATCATCCAACAATAACTGATATAAACCATCAACTAAACAGCTATATCCAACTATATTATTACCATAATGAATAGTAACTGATCCATCACCAAAAGAAAACCAAAAACCCAAAGCATTAAGTCTTGAAACTGAAAGTAAATTACGCCTAATAATAGGAACATAAAAAACATCCTGAAGCTCTAAGGAAAAACCAGTGTGTAACACTAGCGAAATCGTCCCAACAGCTACAACATGAACCGCATCAGCATTACCCAACACCAATTTCTCCTCAGCCTTAGGTTTTCTCTGGCTTCGAAGTCCCTGTGATGAACAAGAGATATGAATAGATGCACCCATATCAATCCACCATGTATGATTAGGCACATTTACAAAGTTGGATTCAAATATTACCATAGCAACTCCCATACCTGCTTTGTTTTTCTTTAACCAATTTTTGTAGCTGTAGCAGTCTTTCTTTTGATGTTATTTCTTCTTACAGAATCAACATTCATCATTTGCATTTGCATGCTCAATGCCTTTTCCTTTGTTGTCCTGCTTTTCATTTTTCTGAATTGTCTGATTCACTTTCTTGCCGCCTTTCCACTTGAAGTTATTCCTGCTTTTACTGCTTATTGCAAGATGAGCTAACTCAAATTTAGCACCCTTGAGCCGCTCTTCCTCGGTCACACAAAGTGCCAATAGCTGATTAATGTCTCATTTTGTCTCTTGTGAATTATAATTTACCCTGAAAGCATCAAAAGATCTAAGCAGAGAATAGATCACCATGTGGGCCAATAACTCATCATCAAATGTGATTCCCTGCACCCTGAGACCATTAACCAACTTACATATCTTATAGATATGCTCCCTCACTGAACCACTGCCATCATAACTAGTTGACATAAGTTGTGTCAAATAATAATACTGAAGTTGCTTCTTGGTACCCATGAACTACTTCTTAAGTAAATCAAGAAGTGCCTTGGCAGTATTAAATACAGGAATACCACCACGAATAGTCTCACTAATAGAAGCACGGATCAACCTGATGGCCATGGTATTAGCTTTAGTCCATTTAGCATGCAACAACTTTACTGCTTCAGAAGACTTTTCAGTGATTGCAGCGGGTTCCTCCTCATAAAGTACGAACTCATAGTCCAAGAAACCCAACATAATATCAACACTTGTCCTTCAAGTAGTATAGTTCGAACCATTCAATGGTTCAATCCCTGTGAGCTGTCTTTGAATAGCGGAAGCGTCCATAACTATAATACATGTTATATCAAATAACATAAAAATGAACATATAAAATAATATGTTACAGCTTTAGGGATTATTACTTTAATTCATGCTTGGGGTTTTAAGCTGAATTTATCAGGGTGTTTTACTATATGCAAAACCATCCACCCTGCGGGAACATATAAAATGTCATCTAAAAAACACCTTTTGGCAGAATTTTAGATTTTATTTTATCCCAAACTTGCGATCAAATCACACATAGACCTATTTGATTATACTTGAATTGTTGCTAAACACTTCTACTACCTTTTGGCAAGAGCGTTATTTAGTTATAATCCAAGCACTCTCAAATATTCTACTCACTTATCCCACACTAAGAAATTGATCACCTTTTGGCAGAACAAATACCCTCATGTAGGTAAGTGCACTATGAGACCTCAATAAAACCAATGCTTTAAACTTTCAAAAAAATATAACCTCTATGAGCGTGTCACTTTTTAGCAGGCATCATTCACTTTGACTATTAATTTTGAAACGGTCACTTTACCGGTCCTCATAAACCCCAATGAAAGACCTTATCTTTAGAAGTTCCATTTTAATCAGGTTCAAATTTATTTATTTAGTGTGCATAAACTAAACCAAAATATGGAACAAATACCATAAATTAATTATACAGCATTGGATAACACCATTAAAATTATATATATATCCCTCTCTATATATTATACACAGTATAATTTTCACAATCAAATTTATTAATTTTTTTTTTAATTTCTTGTTTAGCGTGCTTACTGATTAAGGAAACAAATTATAAATCACATAACAAATTGATTCTTTAAACTTTAACAAATTAATTCATACTAACATCTCGTTAGGCGTGCATGCAATACTAATTAAAACAAACTGATGAATTGCATAGTTGGGCGCACATGCAATAATCATGTAAAGAAACCAACTGATATACTATATACATATTTATATATACACACACACACATATATAGCAAATTCATTAATTTTGTTTCTCATCTCGTTCGGCGTGTACAACAACACAAAAACTCTTACTGCTGCATTCCAGATTAATATATTACTTAAAACTTATTGATGCTTAAAACAATCAAAAAAGTTCTCTCGTTCAGCGTGCAAGAAATAACAACAGCAATTAATTGATTCGTGTGTACATTCCAGACTAATATATATACATTCCAGACTAATATATTAAAACTTATTGATACTTAAAACAATAAAAAAGTTCTCTCGTTCGGTGTGCAATAAATAACAATAACAATCAATTGATTCGTGTATATAAAACAGTGGATTCGTGTATATATAAATCAGTTGGTTTTAAAACAATAATTATTATAATATAAAATTAATTCATACACGAATATTCGAAAAACAAACACAAAATCCGATCCAAACAGTACAAAACTCATGTACACAGTTTGCGATCAATATAAATTTATTTATTTATCTTGTCTTTAATTTAAAATAATCTATAATGTGAATTTTAATTCAATTCACTAATCTTGATTTCTACAAACCCTAACCTGGCTCTGATACCAATTGTTGGGTTTTAAAAACCGAATAACAAGTAGAAATCAAAATTGATCATCAATTAAAAGAGAGGTTTTGATCTCATACCTGATTAGAAAATTAAACTTGAGATACCTTTGAGAATTCTTTATTGCCCTTTGAGAGATCTGAAAAATAGAGCGATTTACCCTCTTCTAAAAGTTGTCGATACGATAGGACTGAATAAGGGTTTTAAAACCCCTATATATAACAACAACAGGGGGGGACGGCTTCTCTACAAATAAGTATACCTAAGTCTCCCTTCCTATCATGGAAACTTAGATATCAATGGTTAGAAATAAATCACACCAAATAAATTGGAAAACCACAATCCAACGGTATAAAACTATACTCCCAATCAGACCACCAAATTGGAAAGCACAAACCCAATCTATCAAGTATCAATAATCACGTTGCAATCCTACTTTAGAAAACGTAGTGCATAGGACCATAAAATAATTTTTATTATTTAAATATATATATATAAATTCCAACAGGCCAATGTTATGTTCCCATGGGCACATGGTGGGCACTGACGGACCATGGTGTGGGCTTGGCTCAGTGCCATATCTTAGTAGACCAAGGTATGGGGCATGGCTAAGGCTATATTAGGAAAATGGATATTTTTTTCAAAAATAATTGAGGGATTTTAATATTTAGATCTTGATTCATCTCTATAAGCTAATTTAATGCATGGAGAATATGATGTTCATCACATAGAGTTTAGCAAACTTACAAAAAGACTTGAGTAAACCTTAAATCCATCCACAAAAGGATTGTTCTCCCATATGAAGACCATTTTAGCTCCTTGGTGTACCGTAACATTGATGCAAAATTGTCCAAATGAGACACCTACGTCTGGACGTAGAAAGCTACGTCAGGTCGTAGCAACCCATAAATGGCCATTTGGCCTCCTTTTAATTGCCATCCATCCCAAATCATGAATTTGGCCACCTAGGCCATACTAAACCTATCCCAACTCACAACAAACATGATATAACACCCCATAATCATAATCATCAAGATAAGCATTCAAAATAACTAGTTTTCATTCCATTCATCCAAAATGTAGCAACATAGTTCATTATTTGATTAAATGGCCATTACAAAATACTTGAAGTTACACCAAAATGATACACAAGGATCATGGTTATAATCATAAGACCACAAGTTACAAAATTATACATGTTATGGTAAGGCTTTACAAAAATGGGATTTCAATTACAAAAGACATCCAAAAACAGTCCGCTAGTCCCACCTAAGCTTGTGGAGGAACGTCGTTCGCCACTTCTTTCCCGTGACCTAAAAATGGTAATAAAGGGGTAAGCACAACGGCTCAATAGGAGGTGCCTAAAACACACCTCTTAATAACCCCATGAATCTAAACAAAGTATAGAGAACAAGGAACGAGATCATACACGTTTAGGGGAAAATAAATCAACTTCACAAGTCACAAATCCACATTATACAATGCATGCCAATGCGATGCTAATGTCGCTCACTATTTTTCCAAAACCTTTTCCATTCATAACCTTTTACAACCGTTAATGCAACCCGGCCCATGGCAACTCCATCGCACCACGAGAGAAGGATTGGCTAACTATCCCAAACATATGGCAACTCTATAGTGTCATTTAGGGCCTAGGTAACTCAACCACACTAGAGCAGTCTCCCTAGTTCCCTCTAAGTCACATTAACGCCACAGACCCTAGGCAACTTCTAGGCGACAGGGTTTTCGCAAACAATTCATTTCAAACCTTTCCCAAAACAAGTTTCATTTCTTTCTCAAATTCAATTCCAACCTTAACAATATAGAATGCTATGAAAGAATTTACTAAAGACATTTATCATTATTTGAATTGCTAAAATCCAACACTTTAAACACATAAGGCATGAAATAAATTCACTTAAAAATGCTTCTTCACAACACAACAACTAACACATAGTCATACATATCATATACAACATAGAAACCATATTTCAAGGAATTAACACAATTTTAAGCTTGTTTCACATCAATTATAGAGATTTAACTCACAAAGACCAAATAAATGGGCTTTAGAAAACCCTTACCTCACAATTGAGAAAAAGCTAGCCCAAAATTTAAAATTCCCCAAAGTCACCAAATCGAAAATCGACTCCGATCAACTCGAAGCTCTTGTCGTGTTCGTTAACTTTGCCTTCAATGGCAAAGTCCAAATCCTACAAGAAAAAGGTGAAATGGAAGTTTGATGTCTTTGAGATTTAGAGAGAAAAATGAGTTTTAGAGAAAAGAAAGGGGCTCGGCGGTGGAGGAAGAGAATGGCCCAAAAAAAAATCTGAATTTGTGGCTTAAGTAATGCCTTGGACCCCACTTTAACCCTAAAAATCTAACTTGTCTCTTTTTTTACATATATATACTGTAATGACCCGAACCCGACAGTCCGAATCGCTATCCGGGTCCTTACCCAAACCCGAGGTCATTTAAGGGCTTTAAGGTCATGTAATTAACCGAGCTCATTTGTGAGCCAAACCTGTTAAGAAACCTGTCCCAACTCACAGCAAATGCAATACAATATCCCATAATCATAAACGTCAATAGGGTTCATAAGATAACCCATCATCCTCCCATCCAATCCAAGTGTACCAACATTGTCATTACATACATCAATGGCCATTCTCATAATACATTACATCAAAATACTGTCAAGGTTTATAAGCATAATTACAGGCCACAAAATATTTAAAGTTGTACATGCTCTACAAAGGTTATAAAAATGAGACTTAAGTGCAAAAAGGTAACAAGATGATCATCTAAAATCCGTCTAAGCTTGTAGTGGAACATCATCTGCCACTTCCTTTCCAAGACCTTAAAAATATAATAATATAATGGGGTGAGTACAACCGTTCAGTAGAAGATGTCTAAGACACACCTCTTAATGACACCGTAAATCCACATAAAGCATAAAATAAAGATATACAGGATCATACCATTGGGGAAAACATGATAACCACAACAAGGACAACAACAATGCAGGTCATCCAACCATATGAATACAATACATGCCAATGTCGCTCCCCATTTCTGAAATATTTCTGTTTCATCGTTCCAAACCGTTAATGCAACCTGACCCATAACAGCTCTATGGTGCCATGAGAGAAGGATTAGCTAGCTATCCCTGACCACATGGCATCTCCAAGGCGTCATTTCAGGCCTCGGTAGCTCAACCACACTAGGGTCTCTCCCTAATTCCCTCTAAATCACATTAACACCATGGACCACTAGGAAGCTCCTATGTGACGGCCCAAGTTTTTCAACTCGGTGCGTCAGTGATGAACCGAAAGATGACCCGATAACGGATCCGAAATGTGGAAGCAAAAGACAAAACAACGGTCTCTAGAGATACAACATGGCTCTAAGACACCATTATGACCCTGAATGAGGTCACGGAACCCAAAGGAATCAAATGCGGAAACAACATTTTCAAAAACAAACAAGAATGAACCTAGGGGCAAAAACATCATTTCCCGCTTAAAAGTGGGTGCCACTGAGCACACCATTGGAAAGACAATGAAAATTAATGAATTTAGACTCAAGAATCACTTGATTCGGAGTCCGGATGAAGAAGATATGGCTAACGGAAGAAACAGGGGCAAAACGGTCAAAAAGTCAACCCAAGACCATCTAATCGATTAGGAGATCCTTCTAATCGATTAAAAGACCAAAAATCAGTGACCAACTCACTGCCCATGCTCATCTAACCGGTTACGAGATTCACCACCCGTACACTTGACCCGTACACTTGTACTATAACTCAGCAAAAACCTGGCAGCAGGGGTTTTCCGGAAAAATTGGGATTTTGAGGGCCAAGATGATATTTTCTGGAAAAATACAAAGAAGAAATCCCCCTCAAAATTTAGTTTTCTACGTGAATCGCAAGAAAAATTGAAAAATACTCACTGTGAAATGCCCAAAATGCCCTCCCAAGAAATCTGGTCCAAAGGGTCGAAAAAACTGCTAAATGAAAAACAAAAAGCTGAACTTTGCGATCGATTTCCGATACCAAGATGGCATTTTCTGGAAAAACACGAAGAAGAAACCCCCCCCCCCCCCGAAATGACCATGCACGCAAATATAACTTACCTAATAAGATGTGCTACAATGGTCCATGGCTCAAAAATATGGCCGATACAAAATATGACCCCCCAACAGCCAAAATGCCAAAACAAAGTTTAGAACGAAAACTTGGAATTTAAAATCTTGAAATGACTTCAAAATACCGTTTGGCCTTTGTCCATACCTCATACATATTAAATGAATTCTAGATAACGAATTTCATACACAATACACGCTCCGATGCAAAATAGCATACTAAAACGCATGAATTTCATATAATCTCATTAAAGGCAAAAATCAACATCCATGACATAAATGTGATTCTAAAATAAGTTTAGCCCTTGGCCTCATGTCATATATATAAAATAAGAATCAAAAGTGTGCTTAGGTACACATTACAAGTTTAGAATCAAATATACACATTTGACATATAAAGCTACAAAGGCATTTCAAGCCAATCTTCACAAAATGGAAATCTTCAAGTCCACAAGTCATCCAAGCATAATGGGAGTCTCAACTTTAATTCTTATACCTGAAATATGCCCTAGTATCATAGGGGTGAGTAATATAAAGCTACTTGTAGGAAATGAGCATGCATCGACCTACGTTTTATAAGTTTGCATGATTTAATTATTGTGGTTCATTCCACCTAACGTCTATGTCAAAGGTAAGACTCAAGGAGCATCCTAGCTACCTAAGATCATTTCTAGCGTCAATCACCTCATTCATGCAATTTTAACAACATAGAGTCATGCTTACACAAAGCAACAACATGGTAGCATGCTTACACAAAGCAACAACAAATAGATTCTCAAGATTATCAACTTGAAGTCTAAAATGCAACATCAACTAAATATAACAATTTAGCATAATTAGAATATCTAATACCACACATCAAGACATAGATTCTTTAGGTTATCAACTAGAAATCTAAAAGTGTGTAATCAACTAAATATAGCAATTTAGTATGGATGTACTTAACAACATCAAAATTGCCAATAGTCAAAACCACAAGTCAACAAGGTAAACATGATTGTCAACTTAGAATTGAATGCGAAAACAAATAGTGGGAAACTTGGACATCACGTCTCGGATTTCTGCCGAGAATAAAATGGTTGTTCCGAGCACTAACCCGCAGGGAAAACCACCATAAATGCGCACTATCTCAATTGGGGAGAACTCATACCTCCCGCACTAAAGCCGAACTTTAGCCATATCACATGTAACAACAATGTCCCAAGACTCCAAAATAAACCAAATAAGTTCATAACTTATACATAATACTACTACATAGTAACAAGTTAGCAAAATGACTCTCAATTGTTCATAATAAGCATTTCATATCCATAATGCTATGAAATCACAAGCCAACAATATATTCCTATTAGAAACATACTCTCATAAATATAAATTTAACAACAATGCTCTTCAATGCATATAACACAATCAAGTGAATACATCACAAGTCTAAATCCATGCTCTTAAAATAGAAACAACTTCTAAAACATGATTAGATCCATGGATAAACAAGACAGAATTTAATTATATCAAAATAATTAAACTCTCTAGATTTCAAATCATTTCCAAATGGCCTCAATTTAATATATGATAAAAGACATATTATGGTCATTACATATATTCACACAAAAGCTTAATTAGGCCCATGAAACCACAAAATAGATTTTTAATTAATTCTCTTAACTAAAGTCTCTAGATTTCCAAAATCAACCAAATGCTCTCAAATTAAAGTATGTTAACAAACATGCCAAAACTTAATTTAGAAGCATAATACAACTCAATTTCATGCAATGTACGGCCATGAACTTTAATCTTTCACAAAAGATAAATATTAATTAAAAAAAGCAATTCTTATTTAATTAATCCAATTTTAATATATGTTGACTAACCCATTAAAACAAAATTTTCTAACATGCCACAATTCAAATCTAAGTTACACATCATCATGAATTTTAAATCTTATACAAAGAAATAAAAATTACTAACTTTCTAGATTTGATACAAGGCATACATATATGTTATATAATCATGGCAAACATACAATACAACACACAAATAATCCTAAAACATTCCCTACCTCCATTTGAGATGAAATCTCAAATCCCCACCAAAATGGAACGAAATCAAATCCGACGAAACTTTTAGGTTTTGTCAGGGACAATACGGTGATCATAACCCCCAAGAAAGCCCCATCAAAAACACAACTTGAATTCAAACCCGAACTCAAGAAATGACCAAAATGAGATTCCAATCGGTTGGAATCGAAGGCCTCGCCAAGGGGAACAACAAACATAAAGGCATCACCACTTTTTTGTGAGTGGAGGAAGCTCAAAAGAAGAGAAAGAAGATGGCAGCCATAGCTGCCACGAGATCCGGCCAAGAGAGGGGAGAGAGGGAGTGAAATCTGATTTTTCACTTAAAGACCCCCTATTTATATAAAAACTCAAAAAGTGCCCCGAACAGGCCCCGCCGGGTCCGAAAAAGTGAAATTTGAGCAGACGCGCTCAAACGGCAAAACTCCGTGAACGAAAAAGATTCTAAATGAGAAAACATGAACAATAGAAGAAACGGTGTCAAAAACTGAGTCCCAAGCAGAGAGTCCACGACTCGAGGATCCAAGCTCAAAACAAGGCATTGAGCAATAACTTTCATTAATTGCACAATGACCCCTCCAAAAAGTGAAAACTGCGAAACTGCCCTAGAATGAAAATATCTTCCAAAAGATATTTTCTTAGATACCCCTAAAATAAAATATCTTTAAAAGATATTTACGAAAAACACCCCAAGAAAAGGAAATATTTCTAAAGAACTTTACATTCATGCCCCTATGGGCACCGAGAGCAACCAGAGTACTTTCTCACGAAAGTAAAGATACGTATCTCATAGAAATCATTGGGAATGAAGATACGTGAAATCA
Source organism: Cornus florida (assembly GCF_030987335.1). Taxonomy (NCBI): domain Eukaryota; kingdom Viridiplantae; phylum Streptophyta; class Magnoliopsida; order Cornales; family Cornaceae; genus Cornus; species Cornus florida. The sequence goes on along the minus strand of NW_026775577.1, from coordinate 84,144,919 downwards.
GAAACCAACTCCGAACACAAAAAGTGTGGTTACGCAAACAGAGTGACAAACAAGGAAAAGACGAAATAGGGAAAAAGACAAAATAGGGAAAAGACAAAAATTGAATAGTGTCAAAAAATGAAAAATGCGGAATTGACTCTGTCCTCAAAGGAAGTTGTCAATCCACAAAAAAGAGTCTCAGAAATCACTCTAGAGCACTCGAGACGACACTAATTAATAAGAAACCAAACTCAGAAGGGAAAAGACAACGGAAAAAATTTATCCGAAAAATCTAGGTCATTACATCCTAGGTGCCCGAGTTTTCGAAAACCATTTTCAAAACATTTCCCAAAAACAATTTCATTTGTTTTTAAAAAAACATTTCCCTTCCTTTCCCCAATGAAATGCATGAATGCCTCATGCCAAATACAACCATGACAATATACAAATTTTCATCATTTGAAATTAATCACAACAATATAACATGGCTTTATAAAAACTCTAGAAATAATCACAAAATACTTTCATATACAATTCCAATACATGCAACATAGAAAATACACAAAGTCATCATCTAGATATACATCATCACCATTTGGCAATGAACACATAAGCATGCTTCTTCACAAATTTCAAAGAAATACTCACATAACAACACATATAATCCATGAAGCACATCTATCACATTTTATACATTTAACCATAATTGCCAAGAACAAAATATACAAATTGAACATGCTATTAACACAATTCATAGGGGATAATTCACAAAAAAATCAAATAAATGTGCATTAGAACATCCCCTACCTCAATTGGAGAACAAATCAAAGAAAACCCCCAAAACAGCCCCAAATTCAAGTTCACCCAAGTGCTCCAAATGGTGATTTCTTCCTATCAATATAAAGCCCTCAATGCACTCGTCAACTTTGCCTTTTATGGCAAGATCAAAATCTCAATGGTTTGTAGTAGATCTAAGCTTAAAGGTTGAAGAAAAAATAAAAAAGAAAATGGAAATTGGGAGAGAGAGAGAAAGAGAGCTGCATGATTAGAGAGATGAGAATGATGGTCATCTAATGACCTTAATGCCATTTCTAATGGCATAATGTAAGGGTGGGTCCCATTGTCATAATAAAAATCTTACTTTAACATTTAACATATATATACACACACACACACACACACACACACACCGATCATTTTACAACCACAACACAAACATATAACCACATAAATGTACATTAAATAAACATGCATGAAATTTGATGGACCCAAATAAAAATCCCCGTGCTCAACGACTCCGATAGCGGGTCCCACTTAGGACCTACCGGCCTGAAAAATAAAAAAATGCCAAAATTGCAACCAATGCATTTCTGAGAGTCCTGAACTCAAGAAAATGCCCCAACTGACTCCTGCAACTCACCCGACACACCTTATGGTGTCCGACACGTAAAACAAAAAGAAACGAAAATAATCTAGAAAAATTAAAAATTTTCAGAAAATGGAAAAATCTAGATCATTACAATCTACCATCCTTAAAAAGATTTCATCCTCAAAATCTACCCTCTTTAAAAGAAAGAGGACCATAGCCATAGACCTTCCCAAGAAACACCTCATAAGACCACAAGACTATGAGCTCACCAACCTTATTGCCTTTGACACTAGACATCAATAGGCAATCACACACCACTGCCACTAAAACACAATGCTCACCACCTTATGAGGGTACTCATCACTCACAGCATCATAACACAAGACTTGCTGCTATACCCTACACTATACCCGACTTAAAATGGGCATCGGTCTACTTTACATGGCTATGCAAGGCTCCGGAGCCCAAAAGAAAACGGTCACAAGACCCCTGAACATGACAACATCCGATCTCAACTCTTCCTTTAAAAGACACACAAAACCCAAGACAAGGAACCTCGTTCATCTCACAATCAAGCTCAAACTCAAATCTACACATCCCTGTCAAACTAAACACTCGCTGTCTACCGCATAGCTACACCATCGCATAACATGTCATGCTCTATACATTAGAATAAAACAATGCTAAACGAACGGCATACAACATGTAGCACGTAAGCACATAAACTTGTTATCAACCAAAACATGTTATCATAAAACATATAAACATATAGAGCATGGCAACAAAAGCATGATATGCACCCAAAACCCGTCGTCCTAAGGTTTTCGAACCTAGGAGCTTTAATACCACTTGTGATGGCCCAAGTTTTGTAAACCCGGTGCATCAGTGATGACCAAAAGATGACCCGATAATGGATCCGAAATGCGGAAGCGAAAGGTGAAACAACGGTCTCTAGAGATACAATGTGTCTCTAAGACACCAACGTAACCCTCAATGTGGTCACGGAACCCAAAGGAAAAAAATGCAGAAGTATCGTTTCAAAAACGGACAAAAAGAACCTAGGGGCAAAATGGTTATTTTACAAAAAGTGCATTCAAGTGCTATCGAGCACACTGCTAGAAAGACAATGACAAATTAGTCAAGTGCGAAAAAACAAATTTACTCAATTTGGAGTCCGGACGGGGGAGAAAGGTCAAAAACAAAAATAATGTCGTGACAGCCCGACGAGGACAACCCACCACTGCTGCAACTGAGAGTAAAAACGAACATCTAACCGGACTTTTTTTGGAAAAACTCAAAGAAGAAACCCCCCCCCCCCCCCTAAAATCAAGTTTCCTACCCCGATTATGGACGGAAACAAAAAAAAATGCATTGTAAAATGCCCTGAATGCTCCCAAGAAAATCAGGTCAAGAGGAAAAAAACTAATCCGAGCTATTGCCCAAGTTTTAGAAATAGGGCTTCGGAAGGTTTTTAAATTGCCTAAATTGAAAATGCAATCTTCAAATGCACCCACAAGACCTCCGGAAGTTTTGGATCGGTCGTGACGATTTTCAAAAAAAAGTCGATGAATAGTACCAACTACATCTGTACTAAAAATTTGCAAAACCTAGCAGCAAAGATTTTTTGGAAAAATATTGATTTTTGAGGGCCAAGATGATGTTTTCTGGAAAAACACAAAGAAGAAAGCCCCCTCAAAATTGAGTTTTCTATGTGACTTTAGGGGAAAAATAAAAAAAATGCATTGTGAAATACCCGAAATGCCCCTGGAACAGAATAGGGTAAAACTCCCTAAAAATGCTACTTAGAGTTTTTGTTTCATCAAGGAAGGTATTGTTTGCCAAACTGAGCATGCAAGTGTATGTAATATGATAAAATAGATGTGCTACAATGGCCTATGGCCTCATTACAATACATTTACAACATTTGACATGTCAAACCTCCAAGTTAGAAAAATTACATTTCATAGACAAATCATGAACATGCTAACACTTGCATGTGAACAAGAATGCTTCTAAAGAAGCTCAACTCAGCAAATCACCCAAGCAATTGCAATCTCCAATCTTGTATCCTGTACCTGAAATATGCCCCAGTATCGTAGGGGTGAGTAACATAAAGCTACTCATAGGAAATGAGCATGCATCGACCTAAAGTTTTACAAGTTGCATGATTTAATTATTGTGGTTCATTCCACCTAACGTCTATGTCAAGGTAAGACTCAAAGAGCATCCTAGCTACCTAAGATCATTTCTAACATCAATCACCTCATTCATACAATTTTAACAACATAGGGTCATGCTTACACAAAACAACAACATTGGAGCATGCTTACACAAAGCAACAACATAGTGGTTCTCAAGGTTATCAACTTGAAGTCTAAAATGCAACATCAACTAAATATAAAAATTTAGCATAATTAGAATATCTAATACCACACATCAAGACATAGATTCTTTAGGTTATCAACTAGCAATCTAAAAGTGTGAAATCAACTAAATATATCAATTTAGTATGGATGTACTTAACAACATCAAATCGCCAATTACCAAAACTACAAGTCACAATTAAACATTAGTTGTCAACCTGGAATTGAATGCGAAATCAAATAGTGGAAGACTTGGACATCACAACTCGAATTTCCGTCGAGACAAGGCAAATTTGGAGCTACTAACCCCCAGGCAGCCTACCCGACGCACGAACTTTATAGGGCTAATTTAGAGCTACTAACCCCCAGGCAACCTACCCAACGCGAGAACTTTTGACTAAAAGGACTTTTGTCCAAGTTCTAAAGCCAAACCCTAGCCATCACAGCTTAACAATGTCCCAAGCAACTCCAAAATAAATAAGTTAACAACTTATATACATATTAAACAGTACACGAGACGACCTTCATGCACAAGTAGGTTGTAACCACACAACACATGCTCTAAATCCACAACAACTATAGGATGACAATGTCGAATCTTCAGAGCGCGATTCATTACGCGCTATAATAACATCACATGTCGAATCTTCAGTGTGCGATTCGCTACACGCTATAACAATATAATCCAATATTGAAAACATAATTTATAAATCTATTACAAGTCTAAAACCATGCTTCAAACATACTATCAATGCCAATTTCAGGATTTAATCATTAAAGCAATAGAAACGGAATTTAATCAAAAAAAACTAATTAAATTCCCTAGCTTTCAAATCTCAATCAAATGGCCCCTAATCAATGCATATTATACAATATAGCATAGTACATACATACATTCACTAAAATCTCAATTAGGCCAATGGCACAACAAGGTAGAATTTAATTATACCATGATAATTAAACTTCTAAACTTCAAAGCAACTTCAAATGGTCCCAATCTAATATATGCTAGTACACAAGTCCTAGTCATCATGATTATCAAGTAAAAAACTTAATTGGGCCAAGGGAACCATTAAATAGATTTTAATTAATCATTTAATTTAAAATCTCTAGATTTTCATACTTGTCCAAATACTCTCAAATTAAAGTATGTTAACAAACATGCTAAGACTTAATTTAAAAGCATATTACAAGTTCATTTCATGAAAAGTATGGCCATGGGATTTAATCTTTCACCAAAGATAAATATTTAAATAAAAAGTGCAATTCTTATTCAATTAATCCCAATTTAATATATGTTAACAAACATATTAAAACATGATTTTCTAACATGCCACAATTCCATTCTAAGTTATACATATCCTTGTGAATTAAATTTCATACAAAGAAATAATTAATACTAATTTTCTAGAATTGATACATGGCCTGTAATTAAGTTGTATAATCATGCTAAACACTCAATACAACACACACAAAAGCCTAGAACATCCCCTACCTCAATTTGAGATGAAAATCTCAAAAGTCACCAAATGGAAACCGCTCCGAATCCGACGAAACTTCTAGGTTTTGTCGGGGACTACACCGTGCACATAACCCCCAAGGAAGCCCCATCAAAATCACAACTTGACTTCAAACCCAAACTCAAAGAATGGTCAGAAATGGGTTCCAATAAGGGTGAAAGAAGCGCGTAGTCAACACGAACACTAAACGCAAAGGCCCTTCTATGTTCTGACGAAGGAATGAAGCTCAAAAGAGGAGAGATAAGGTGGCAGCCTCCCTTGGGCTTCCATAGAAGCTTCAGGTCGTGCAAGAGAGTGGGGAAGATGAAAAAATAAAATATCTCACCCCCCTTTTATAGAAATCTCAAAAAGTGCCCCGAACGGGCCCCGCCGGCTCTGAAAAAGTGAAATTTGAGCACACGCACTCCAATGACAAAACTCTATGAACCAAAAAGATTCAAAATGAGAAAATATTAATAACGGAAGAAACGGCGTCAAAAATCGAGTCTCGAGCAGAAAGTTATGCCCCAAACAAATTTGGCGCTAACGAGGGCCAAAAACCCTGAAACTGGAAAATAATGACCAGAAGGAATTTCTTTGAGTACACGACTCGACAAAAAGTGAAAATAAATCCCGTACGAGAATCCAGACTCAAAACAAGTCATTTAGCAATAACTTTCATTAATTACAAATGGCCCTTCCAAAAAGTGAAAACTGCACTAATGGCCCAGAATGAAAATATCTTCTAAAAATATTTTCTTAAAAACCCCTGAAATAAAATATCTTCAAAAGATATTTACGAAAAACACCCCAAGAAAAGAAAATAATTTTAAAGAACTTTGCATCCATGCCCCTATGGACACCGGGAGCAACAAGAGTACTTTCTTGCAAAAGTTAAGATACGTATTTCGTGAAAACCACTCAAGATGGAGATACATGAAGTCAAAAACCAACTTCGAACACAAGAAGTGTGGTTATGCCAACAAAGTGTCAAACGGGGAAAAGACAAAATAGGAAAAAGAACGAAAAGTGAATAGTGTCAAAAAACGAAAAATGTGAAAACGACTTGGTCCTCAAAGGAACTTGTCAATCCACATAAAAGAGTCTCGGAAATCACTCCAGAGCACTCGAGACGACACTAAGCGAAGAGGAACTGAACTCAGAAAGGAAAGACAACGGGAAAAAAAATATATCCGTTAAAATTTGGGTCATTACAACCTTCCCACCTTAAAGGAATTTCGTCCCCGAAATCCAGCCCCAACCGAAACAAAAAGGCAAAACCAGGATAACTACGGAGTACATCTCCGAGTATCCCACACAACGCGATACAAAAGCAATCCCAAAGCGGAAAGACAACGCATAAACCAATGTCATTCGTACCCACGTGCTAATGACAGGACAACCTCTCAAAAGGAAAGTGACTAAATGGCCACCCAACAAGTCAGAACTCACACACAGAACCCAAGGTGAGACAAAGGAATGGAAGACAATAACCATAAACATCCCTCTAGATGAACCATCATACCGATCCAACAACGACCACCAAAAGATCTCCAAGATAACCACGTATCATATCAGGGTATCGAACAAGACGATGCAGCAGTACGAATAGCGACCAGAACCCGCCCACGACGTACTCAAATGTGTGGTAGCAATGACAGTGCCCAGTGCCCGCCCACACTTACTCGTCAGTAAGGTAGCATCGACGGCAACTAGTACTCACCCACAATACACAACTTTGTACGATAGCATTGTAGTATAAGGCACTAATTCATAACCTGCCCCCCACTAGGTCTACCCAAGAAACCTCTCAATACAAATGACATCAATGTCAAAAATGATCATTGCCAAAAGCACTACGGAGACCAACATTTTGTGAGAGTTGAGATATGGTCCAAAAAATGTCTGACCAGACCATCATAGCCAATCCCAAAACTCTGACAACAATGCCATAGGTACCGCTATGCTTAAGGCCTTAAATCCTCAATACAACAAAACCAACATCTCCAATGTCTCAAAATACCCCTATTAACAACATTAATCAGGAATCCAAAACCTGACAAGCAAATCAACGCCTACAGAAATCAAAACGAACCTCACAATAAGACATTTCATCAAAAGTCCTTCACATCTCCCTGAAACAGATTAACTACAAGACTATACCGTAATCAAACATCAGATCCACATCCCTATCACGGATAACTAAATCCTCAAAATACAAATCCACCAAGTGGCACAAACATCAAAATGCCAACAACTAAGGTCACAAGATGAATCTCTCAAAACCATGCTTGGCAACACCAAGCTAAATCAAAATTCCTCAATTTCTATCGATCCATAACAACCACTGGAACTATGATTCCTCAAAACCATGCATAGTTATAACTAGAACGAGAAACTCCACAACAAGCCATATCCAACAGCGATCCTCCAAAACTCCTCATAAAAGTTAACCACATCCAGACCTCCAAAACGGAAACAAGTCTCTAAAAGACATTCTCAAAAGAGCATCGAGCTCACCTCACAATCAAACAAATCCTCAATGATATGGACACAAGTCCCCATAAAATGATCTCACACCAATCAACTCACTCCGACCACCACAATTCCGTCAACAACCACAGTAAAAACTCCCCAAGGAAGACACGAAAGAAAGGGAACCACTAGTCCTAAAAAGGACAACACCACAACCCCATCTCTGAAATGAAAGACAACAAGGTCAAAGACTTCACCCCCTACACGGAAGTAAGTCAACCAAAATCCATCAAATCCTCACCAAGGATTCAAAACAACAATGGTGATCCTCACGAACCAACCAACCAAGAACTGTGCACAACGCAACGAAAAGAAGAGACTCGCTCCTTGTAAAGTCCTTAACGCGAACCAAGAAAAGAGAAGAAACCCTATCCTCCTACAAGTGTCGATATGACAAACACAAAAATGGAGCATCCTTCCCACCTTAGGGAAGTGGACAGCTCAAGATGGAACAGATGTGATAACTCCTCTACAAGGAATCTCACTACGAAACTCTTACAAAAACCCACATACACACTACATGCGACTAAGGAGAAACAAAAGGGAACCTAAACTTGAAAGTCATGCATGTGACAAGGAATGCAACTACCAGAAAAAAATCTACTCATATAGATAAAAATCAAAGGTACATGCAACACGTCTCCACGTAAGCACAAAAGCATGTCATTAAAGCGTAATAACAGTATGGCATCTCTGAGTATATAAGGAAGGCATGCTAATGCCACACAACAAGAAGGCAAATGTGGATACACCTCCATCTACTCATGCATTACAACATCATAAATCATACTACTAACATAGTAGTAAATGAAACTGCAAAAGACAAAATGATGCAACAATGAACCCTATGGACATCGTGTCCTAGAGTGTCTAAGCAAAAGGAAGGACCAGTCCTCGCCATAAACTGTCTTCAAAAACCAAAACGACATCAACCTGTCTCAAAACAAATGTGAGCCCTTACCACAATGGTAAGACTCTAACAATCTGACTCCAAATCTAGAGGTGACACTACAAGTGACGCTAACAATGCAATGCTCTCTCTACCTGAAACATCAATCAATCGACTTGACCCCAAAAGCGTCATCACTCAAGGAGACCTCCAAAGAAAATGGCAACTATAGCCAGCCAACAACAACCAAATTAATCACCACGACTGATCCCCAAAACAAAAACCATCATCATCGATCAAAAGGACAACGCCTATCAAAACAAAATTGACACTGATTCCATCCAAACTGCACATGTAGCGTGCCAATACGGTAGCATGACTGTGCCATGCACCCGCCTACAACGTACCCGCCCACGAAAAACGCAAGTTCTAGAGGAATCATCCTGAATAATCAAGGATCCTAAGAGGTCCATAACCTCATAATGGCCCCAAACCAACAAATCCAGCACTATGGTAACGCCAAACAACTCATCTCACAAGAGCCTAAACAAAAGGTGACCATCCACCTACCTTAAAACCAATACTAGGTTGACAACAACTTATACTACCATGAAACTGTGACTACAATCACCATTAACCTCAGCTCGTGCCTCAATGACCAATCCCATGTCATACCAAATATGCAACATAATTATGCATATACAATTCTAATCTAGCATACGTCACATGTCTTGGTCTTTACATTAGAATAAAATAATGCTGAACGAATGGCATACAACATGTAGCACGTAAGCACATAAATATGTTATTAACCAAAACATGTTATCATAAAGCATATAAACACATAGAGCATGGCAACAAAAGCATGATATGCACCCAAAACTCGTCGTTCTAAGGTTTTCGAACCTAGGAGCTCTGATACCACTTGTGACGGCCCAAGTTTTGTAAACCCGGTGCGTCAGTAATGACCAAAAGATGACCCGATAATGGATCCGAAATGCGGAAGCGAAAGGTGAAACAACGGTCTCTAGAGATACAATGCGTCTCTAAGACACCAATGTGACCCTCAATAAGGTCACGAAACCCAAAGGAAACAAATGCAGAAGTGTCGTTTCAAAAACGGAAAAAAAGAACCTAGGGGCAAAATGGTCATTTTACAAAAAGCGGATTCAAGTGCTATCGAGCACACTGCTGGAAAGACAATAACAAATTAGTCAAGTTCAAAAAAAATTTTACTCAATTTGGAGTCCGGACGGGGGAGAAAGGTCAAAAACAAAAATGATGTCCTAGCGGCCCGACGAGGACAACCCACCACTGCTGCAACTGAGAGTAAAAACGGGCATCTAAACGGACTTTTTTGGAAAAACTCAAACAAGAAACCCCCCCTAAAATCAAGTTTCCAAACCCGATCATGGATGAAAACTAAAAAATACATTGTAAAATGCCCAGAATGCCCCCAAGAAAATCAGGTCAAGAGGAAAAAATTTAATCCGAGCTGCTGCCCAAGTTTTGGAAAGAGGGCTTCGGGAGGTTTTTAAATTGCCTAAATTGAAAATGCAATCTTAAAATGCATCCACAAGACCTCCGGAAGTTTCAGATCAGTTGTGACAATTTTCAAAAAAAAGTCGATGAATAGTACCAACTACATTTGTACTAAAAATTTTCAAAACCTGGCAGCAAGGATTTTTTGGAAAAATATTGATTTTTGAGGGCCAAGATGATGTTTTCTGGAAAAACACAAAGAAAAAACCCCCCTCAAAATTGAGTTTTCTATGTGAATCTTGGGGAAAAGTAAAAAAAAAAAAAAAAAATGCATTGTGAAATACCCGAAATGCCCCTAGAACATAATAGGGTAAAACTCCCTAAAAATGCTACTTATAGTTTTTGTTTCATCAAGGAAGGTATTGTTTGCCAAACTGAGCATGCAAGTGTATGTAATATGATAAAATAGATGTGCTACAATGGCCTATGGCCTCATTACAATACATTTACAACATTTGACATGTCAAACCTCCAAGTTAGAAAAATTACATTTCATAGACAAATCATGAACGTGTTAACACTTGCATGTGAACAAGAATGCTTCTAAAGAAGCTCAACTCAGCAAATCACCCAAGCAATTGCAATCTCCAATCTTGTATCCTGTACCTGAAATATGCCCCAGTATCGTAGGGGTGAGTAACATAAAGCTACTCGTAGGACATGAGCTTGCATCGACCTAAAGTTTTACAAGTTGCATGATTTAATTATTGTGGTTCATTCCACCTAACGTCTATGTCAAGGTGAGACTCAGGGAGCATCTTAGCTACCTAAGATCATTTCTAACATCAATTACCTCATTCATACAATTTTAACAACATAGGGTCATGCTTACACAAAGCAACAACATAGGAGCATGCTTACACAAAGCAACAACATAGTGGTTCTCAAGGTTATCAACTTGAAATCTAAAATGCAACATCAACTAAATATAACAATTTAGCATAATTAGAATATCTAATACCACACATCATGACATAGATTCTTTAGGTTATCAACTAGCAATCTAAAAGTGTGAAATTAACTAAATATATCAATTTTGTATGGATGTACTTAACAACATCAAATCGCCAATTACCAAAACCACAAGTCACAATTAAACATTGGTTGTCAACTTGGAATTGAATGCGAAATCAAATAGTGCAAGACTTGGACATCACAGCTCGGATTTCTGCCGAGACAAGGCAAATTTGGAGCTACTAACCCCCAGGCAGCCTACCCAACGCGCGAACTTTATAGGGCTAATTTAGAACTACTAACCCCCAGGCAGCCTACCCAAAGCGCGAATTTTTGACTTAGAGGACTCTTGTCCCCGTAATAGAGCTAAACCCTAGCCATCACAACTTAACATTGTCCCAAGCAACTCCAAAATAAATAAGTTAACAACTTATATACGTATTAAACAGTACACGAAACTACCTTCATGCACAAGTAGGTTGTAACCAAACAACACATGCTCTAAATCCACAACAACTATAGGATGACAATGTTAAATTTTCAGAGCGCGATTCGTTACGCGCTATAATAACATCACATGTCGAATCTTCGTTGTGCGATTCGCTACACGCTATAACAATATAATCCAATATTGAAAACATAATTTATAAATCTATTACAAGTCTAAAATCATGCTTCAAACATACTATCAATGCCAATTTCAGGATTTAATCATTAAAGCAATAGAAATGGAATTTAATCAAATAAACTAATTAAATTCCCTGGCTTTCAAATCTCAATCAAATGGCCCCTAATCAATGCATATTATACAATATAGCATAGTATATACATACATTCACTAAAATCTCAATTAGGCCAATGGCACAACAAGGTAGAATTTAATTATATCATGATAATTAAACTTCTAAATTTCAGAGCAACTTCAAATGGTCCCAATTTAATATATGCTAGTACACAAGTCCTAGTCATCATGATTATCAAGTAAAAAACTTAATTGGGCCAAGGAAACCATTAAATAGATTTTAATTAATCATTTAATTTAAAATCTCTAGATTTTCATACTTGTCCAAATACTCTCAAATTAAAGTATGTTAACAAACATGCTAAGACTTAATTTAAAAGCATACTACAAGTTCATTTCATGAAAAGTATGGCAATGAGATTTAATCTTTCACCAAAGATAAATATTTAAATAAAAAGTGCAATTCTTATTCAATTAATCCCAATTTAATATATGTTAACAAACATATTAAAACATGATTTTTTAGCATGCCACAATTCCATTCTATGTTATACACATCCTTGTGAATTAAATTTCATACAAAGAAATAATTAATACTAATTTTCTATAATTGATACAAGGCCTACAATTAAGTTGTATAATCATGCTAAACACTCAATACAATACACAAAAAAGCCTAGAACATCCCCTACCTCAATTTGAGATGAAAATCTCAAAAGCCACCAAATGGAAACCGCTCCGAATCCGACGAAACTTCTAGGTTTTGTCGGGGACTACACCATACACATAACCCCCAAGGAAGCCCCATCAAAATCACAACTTGACTTCAAACCCAAACTCAAAGAATGGTCATAAATGGGTTCTAATAAGGGTGAAAGAAGCGCGTAGTCAACACGAACACTAAACGCAAAGGCCCTTCTATGTTCTGACGAAGGAATGAAGCTCAAAAGAGGAGAGATAAGGTGGCAGCCTCCCTTGGGCTGCCATAGAAGCTTCAGGTTGTGCAAGAGAGTGGGGAAGATGAAAAAATAAAATATCTCACCCCCTTTTATAGAAATCTCAAAAAGTGCCCCGAACGGGCCCCGCCGGGTCCGAAAAAGTGAAATTTGAGCAGACGCGCTCAAATGATAAAACTCTATGAACAAAAAAGATTCAAAATGAGAAAATATGAACAATGGAAGAAACGGTGTCAAAAACCAAGTCCCGAGCAGAATGTTATACCCCAAACAAGTTTGGCACTAACTGGGGCCAGAAACCCTGAAACTGGAAGACAATGACCAGAAGGAATTTCTAAGAGTACACGACTCGACAAAAAGTGAAAATGAATCATGTACGAGGATTCAGGCTCAAAACAAGGCATTTACTAATAAGTTTCATTAATTGCACAATGGCCCCTCCAAAAAGGGAAAACTGCACTAATGGCCCAGAATAAAAATATCTTCTAAAAATATTTTCTTAAAAACCCCTGAAATAAAATATCTTCAAAAGATTATTACGAAAAACACCCCAGGAAAAGAAAATAATTTCAAAGAACTTTGCATTCGTGCCCCTATAGACACCGGGAACAACCAGAGTACTTTCTTGCAAAAGTAAAAATACGTATTTCGTGGAAACCACTCAAGATGGAGATACATGAAGTCAAAAACCAACTTCAAACACAAGAATTGTGGTTATGCCAACAAAGTATCAAACGGGGAAAAGACAAAATAGAGAAAAGGACGAAATAGGGAAAAGGACGAAAAGTGAATAGTGTCAAAAGATGAAAAATGTGGAAACGACTCGGTCCTCAAAGGAAGTTGTCAATCCACCGAAAAGAGTCTCAGAAATCACTCCAGAGCACTCGAGACGACACTAAGCGAAGAGGAACTGAACTCAAAAAGGAAAAACAACAGAAAAAAAATATCCGGATCATTACAGTCGCACCGACACAACACACCACACTGTGCTCTCACTGTTACTAATAAGTCGAAACAATCATTAACCTTTGACCCGGCATCGTGCTAAAGAGGGATTAATTTAGGAGAAATGGTTTGTCAAGCCATTCTCGTCATTAATCCGGTATCAACACCGACGTCGTTCCCGTCCTCAGTTCCAAACCTCAAGCACAATCTCACACAGTCCACAAAACAACCATGAGATCCACTCACTAATAATCCATCACTCCTCGTAATCATTGACAATTATACAGTCACATACTTGCTTTAAAAATCCGAATCATACCTTAATTATATAACCCATAACAGGCTAAATATAACATGGCACCAAATGTTACAATCATCGACTAGCATAAAAGCCCTCTAATCTCCTCATAACACCCATACCAGGTAAACAACTCCATATCATCATTTGATTCAATTCTTACTTCATCATAACACACAATACAACTATTTCAAGCTTGAAGTCTCAGAACCAAAATAAATCATCCCCATTGTTCCTCAACGGAATCGCACATTCACTTTCTCTAATTACATAGTTCTAAGACGATACTGACATTTATCCTCTAGTTACTGCTCGAATTCAAACGTCTATAAAAACATCAAAGTACATGACTCACATCATTATCTTCAAACTTCCAGTTCACAACACATCCATTAGCCATCACTGCTAGTACCAAACGCTGGACACACGCAATCCCTATTCGAAAACTCGTGCCTCACACACCATTAGTTAAGACCACTCTCAGAACAAACATAACAAAAACCAAAGACTCTACCTCCCTTCATGGGAGTGAGTCGACCCCTTCAACTAAAATTTTACATGTGAACTCTAACATCATAACAACCTACACACGGGTTAGTCCATCCACGGACGCGCACAACTCCTAGATAGAGGACAAAACATACCAAAAATGACGTCCTTGTCAGGACCAGAACAAATGGAAGTGTAATGAACCTTGCACTCACCAAATACTGACAACTCGTACCCGAATGCACCCGACACCCTGTAACACGAAACACACCAATCGTCCAACCGTGGACACCCAATCTATCCTGAAATGAAATAAACTCCTTACACACAAGGAGGAAAATCAACTGGATACCCGTACAAAACTATGAACTCGAATCTAGGAGATCTCGCCACTATTAAACCGTCATACACCATGAACACTGGAACCTTGCATAAGCTACTCCATGATACCCATACTAACTAAAACAAATTAAGTTCATACCACCAATTTATCAAGTACTAGGATACAACTCACAACACGACCACTAGATAAGAACACCAATGCTCACAGCGTACCAACAATAAAAACAATCACAGTCCTTCGGACACCGCATCCCGTTCCATTTAGAACCAGTCACTCCCAAATGACAACCTCTATGCTATACGATGACATTAGATCACCCATTCCATCTCTACCTTTCTAGGCGACACTCCCTTGAACACCGTGCACACAAAACCCGTGACATCGGTCATAGCAACCCACTACTCATAAAAAATAAAAAATAAATAAAAAATAATAAAAAAAAGGTGTCTATCTGGTAACATCGTCCTTACTGGCTCTAAAGACTAAGCCGTCCACAATTGCCTCAACTGGCGCACAATCCCATCACCTACTTGACAACACACAACAAACAACTCATAATCTCTAAACCATCCTCGGATTATACCTTAAACCATTCTGCTCATCAGTACTAAACATCACACCATAACAACTCCACTACCATCATCCTTGAATGACAACTCGAACTCATGTCTCACCGACTCACTAGGCTACTGACAAGCGATCTCCCCTCAAGCAGCCCTAGGATGACACAATCACACCAAGAGAGTATACCCTACTCTCGATACTCTCCACAGCAACCACTACTTACTGCCATAAAAGAACCTCTATATGGTAATGCCACACCGACAAATCTCAAAACAAAAATGAGCACAAAAACCCATAATGCTCAACACCCAACTGTCTCTTCAAAGACATCAATAATACAATCAGTCACTAGCGCTTATCCGGTTACTCAAACCATTCTTCCTAAGGCAATCTACATGCCTAAACAAAAAACTTCACGCCCTAGGCTCAATACCATTACCTCCCCTCTTCACCGTTCCTCAGAACTCCCTTAGCCCCGACAAAAGTCAAATGGGGCTACCAGCTAAACCTACGAGATCACTCTCATCCCATACATTATACTCAATAGGGGATCCTCAAACAAAAAGTACCACCGCCTAATACTCCAAATGCAACTTGAAATATAACTCCAGTCCACAGCTTCCAATTTCCAAAACACAATCCATTTGGTACACAAACCGAACACTTCAATAACCCTATAGTACCTGCCTTACCATGCAATCCTGCACTACACAACTAAAACTGACCACTATACACCGCTTCGAGACTCTCTCGATAATCGTGCCAACCTATGACCCTACTCATCAACCGAGCCATGCACTCAACTCGCCGAAAGTTAATTACCCACAACACACTCCTGTAACTTTTTGAAATGAAAGCCACTTAATGAGCGCTGAAATTGCATATTTAAGCCCCTAAATATGCATATGTTAAGACCTAAAGTGATACTTCTATCCAGTTTTATACTAGTTTATGTTTATTTCATATTTTTAGGTGTTTTTCCAAAGAAATGGTTAAAACTGAGCTTTTATGATGAAAAGACTGACATTGAAGATTACAGAGTCGTTGCCAGTCATTTGAAGAAAATCCAAAGTCAAAATGGTGATTTTGGAGAAGTCTAAGTGTCAGGGCTCGAGCCTATGTTCCTTAAGCTCGAGCTAGAAGTCAAGACAGAGCAAAAAAAACCAACCAAGGCAAAAAGGCTCAAGCCATAACTCAAGGTGATCGAGCCTTTGCTAAGGTGCTCAAACCCAAAGTACGTCAGAATATAAAAAGACACTTTTGGAAGTTCCATGTTGCCAAAGATCGAGCCTAGGCCAAAAGGCTTGAGCCATAACTTCTAGGCTCAAGTCTCTGTTGAAAAGTCAGAATTATAAGATGCGGGATTTGTCTTAATTAAGTCATCTTTCATCCTAGATGGGCCCAGATTACCTCAGAAGACCTAAAAGCCCGTGCAACCCTTATTAGAAGTTAATTCTTCTATAAAAGGAAGCACAAGGCTACAAATCAGAAGTTCCTCTCCTTAATATTATTTTTCTCTTAATTGGTAGCGGCTTTTAGGGTTTCAAAGGTGAAGATCCTAATAGGAGAATTGCAGTCCGTGATGATGAAGACCACAACAACATAGATGATATCTAGCGTCGTCATGGTAGTTAATTCCTTTCTTAGGGCATTGATGTAGCCCAAATTCAAATATTATGGTTTGATCGTTCTTAACTTTGGGGATATATATGTTTATGTATATTGATTGCATACTTATGAGCAATTGATTACGAATCAATTGGCGTTTTAATGAATTAATGATTTTTAAATAATTAATACCTTGTCTTAGATTTAATTATTTTTAAATTGTTCTCAACCCATTCTTATTGGATAGTATTGGTGGATGCCTATCGGACATAAGAATGAAGATTATGCAATGGTGTTTCGACATTTTTTATGAATGAATGTTTTGATAATCTATGCCTAGAGAAGACGAGTTATACTGCAACATTAGTTAGAAGTAGGTAAGTAGATAATTCGTGCCAACCGAAGATAGGTTATAATTAGTTGAAGTTCATGGAACATCTTTCTTTAAAACCTGAATTAAATGAATGTTATTTAGTTTAATTCATCTGATACATGAACTGTGAAACCCCAAGGTTGAATGGTTGACCATAATATGAGATTCGTAGTGAAGTCAATCCCTAAGACTTTCTCTCTCTTAGTCTTATCTTTAATTTAGTTTACTTTTATTTTTATGTTCGTGATAAGCAATCAAACAAATCGATCTTTTTCCTTGAATCAAAATAATATTAATTGAATGCTTAAATAAATTACGACAGTCTTTGTGGTTCGACACCCTTAATATAGCCCTATTCTGCGAAGATTCGTGCTATTGCGAATGGTTATAATTTGTTACACATCAATTTTTAGCGCTGTTGCCGTGGAGACTGTGTAACGGTTTATTGAGTTTACAATTAATTTTATTTTGATTTATAGTCTTCGGACTTTCTGATATCTCACCTTATTTCTTTTTCTTTTCAAGTGCAGGAATCTAGTAGCGAGGACGAAGACGCCTAAGGAATAGAAGCTTCGGTTTCAGGACCTTTTATGAGTTTTTGTTGTTTTTCTTCACTTGAAATTTTTCTTTTTGTTACTACTTGTTACCATTGATCTTAGCCTAAATTATTAGGAGAATTCTCTAAATCAGACATGGCTAATAATGATGGTGATAATACACTGAGAGCACATGTGCCACCTGCACCTGCTCTCACACCACTGAGGGATCATTACATTCTTACTTCATATACATCCCCTTGTTGCTTTCAATTTCCACAATTTGATGCAACCCACTTTGAGATCAAGCCAGCTATGATCCAAATGCTTCTAACTTTTCATGGGTTTGCTACTGAAGATCCCTATAAGCATATAGATGATTTTCTAGAATTGTATTCAACTACGAAGTTGTCCACTCTCTCTGATGATGCTTTTAGGATGAGACTCTTCCAATTTTCTCTCAAGGACAAAGCTAGAACTTGGTTGTACTCCCTACCTCATAACTCTATAAACACATGGGATAAGTTGCAACAAGAGTTCTTAAAAAAATATTACATTGTGGGTAAAACCACACAAATAAGAAGAGAGATCATGGCGTTCTCCCAAATCCTAGGTGAACAACTTCATGATACTTGGGAGAGATACAATGATCTTCTGAGAAAGTGTCCACACCATGATATTGCTAAATTGCATTTTGTGCAAATTTTCTATAATGGATTATCTGATCCACTTAAGAACATGGTAGATGCTTCCAGTAATGGTGTTTTTCTGCATAAAAGCCCAGATGACGCTTAAGAATTGTTTGAGGCCCTAAGTGAATATTCTGTACAACATGTTTCTTCCTCTAGGTCTAGGTCTACCCCTGGTATCCTTCTAGTTAAAAGTTTATATGAAGTAGAAAAATCTAGAGAGCTTGCCACTTAAATGGAAGTGTTGAATCGAAAGTTTAACCAAGTTTTGTCAACTGTCAGTGCTCTTAGTTCTTCTCAGCACTCCTCTTTGCCAAATGTGGTGTGTTCTATCTGCACTAGTCCATCTCATTATGCTACCAGTTGTCCTCTCATGGGTCAATCTTTTGAAAATCCAAAAGTGCAAACCAATGCTGCATTCTCCGGTTCGAGTTACAATCCAAATTATAATACTTATAACCTTGGATGGAGAGATCATTCCAATATATCATGGCAGAATCAAAGCCAAGGAAATATTATTCCCCAATCTCAGGGACAGTACCACAATTGATCTAATCATCTACAAAATAATTCTTTCAATCAATCTTCCATCTACTGTCCTCCTCAATTTAAGAATCAAGCTAATCCAGATCCTCCTCCTCTAGGTACTCGTCTGGATTTGAAGAGAATGTCTTGGCAGCAATTAGCAACTTTGAGTCCACCACTCAATTATTGCATTCCCATTCTCAATCCATAACCAAGCTAGACACTCAATTTAGGCAGACAGAAACTCGAGTTGGGCAAATAGAAGTTCATATAGGGCAAATAGCAACTCAAGTTGGGCAAATAGTTAAAGTGTTAACTCAAAGAGAGGAAGAAAAGTTGCCTAGTCAGCCAATCGCCAACCCAAAAAGGCAAACTTACATGATTGATGAGACTAATCCTTTAAGTACTCATCATGAACAAGTTAATGCCATCACTACTTTGGGGAGTGGAAAGATCATTGATAATCAAGTTGAGGAACAAGAGGTAGAAAAAAAAAAGGTGTAAGATTCCCATCAATCCCATTCTTCCAATTCCACACCCAATAGATGTTCCCTCACATTCTACTCCATCAAGCTTTGAAGGAGTTGAAGGTGAAGTCACTTCTTCATCTGCTCCAAACCTTGAGACAGCTTATGAGCCAAG
Source organism: Cornus florida (assembly GCF_030987335.1). Taxonomy (NCBI): domain Eukaryota; kingdom Viridiplantae; phylum Streptophyta; class Magnoliopsida; order Cornales; family Cornaceae; genus Cornus; species Cornus florida. The sequence goes on along the minus strand of NW_026775577.1, from coordinate 84,125,079 downwards.
AGCGCCTTTTCCTCAACTTCTTATGCAACCTTCCTACTATGGTAAGCAAGGAAAGAAAATTTAAGAAATGATGGAGGTCTTTAAACAAGTTAAAATCAATATTCCTCTCCTTAAAGCCATCAAACAAATCCCAGCTTACTCCAAATTTCTAAAAGACTTGTGCACCCAAAAGAGAAAATCAAAAAGCCAACTCTTTAAGAAAATCTATCTTACCGAGCAAGTTAATGCACTCGTTCAACACAACACTGCTTCTACGTTCAAAGATCCTGGTGCTCCTATCATGTCTTACATCATTGGAAACAATGTAATAGACCGTGCACTTCTTGATCTTAGAGCGAGTGTTAATCTTCTTTCTTACTCGGTGTATGAGCAATTAAGATTAGGAGAGCTCAAACCCACGTTGGTTGTGTTGCAACTTACTGATCAATCTATGAAGCAACAACATGGGATCATTGAAGATGTTCTCATTAAAATGGATAAGTTTTATTTTTTGGTTGACTTTCTTGTCTTGGATACAGAACCTATCTATGATCCCAATCGATGTACTCCCGTGATCCTCGATCATCCATTCTTGGCTACAGTGAATGCCAACATTAACTATAGGAATGGTGTTATAGATATTTCTTTTGGGAATATGAAGCTCAAATTAAATATCTTCAATGCCAATCCATATTCCTCAAAGAAAGATAAGTGCTTCTTTCTTTATGTCATTGATAAAGTTTCAATCACTTAATGTTCAACAAAAGATCCTCCTCCTTTGATTTCGAGTCCTCCTTGTCCTTCTTGTGAGTCTTCTCACAAACTTGAGCCTAAACCACCAGATAACCTTGAGTATTCTTTCTTGGGTTTTGATGGAACCACACTGGTTCCTCCTGTTTCAAAATTCATAATCACCCATAGAACTGGTTTTCAGATGAGGAAGGTAGTTGAGTTGTTGGATACAGGTTAGCGAATGGTGTACAGTCGAGCTAACGACGTTAAACTTAGCATGTTGTCGAGCTATCAACGTTAAACTTAGCACTTGTAGGTTTGTACTTTAGTTCAGTTGTTTTATTTTATTTTCTTTTTCTTCTTTTTTATTTTATTTTCTTTTTGTTTTCTAGGTTTTTCGTTTATTTGTGCATTTTTCTTTTATTTTTAGATTAGGTTTGTTTAGGTTTGTTTTGAAAAATAAAAAATAAAAAATTTGACTTGTGCATAATGATATATATCTGTTTTACTCCATATATGTGATACTTTGATATGTGTTGTGGAGTTTAATTCTTTTGCCAGATACTAAGGACCAAGTTTGGGGGTAATATGCATATTTTGCCCCTCTTAGCTGTAATTGTGTAATCTTTGCTGGTTCTGCGTAGTATGGTAATATCTTTCTAACTCTGTTTTGTTTTAACACATTGAGGACAATGTGCACAATAAGTTTGGGGGTAAGGCAATGTCCTTTGAATTTCTGATGTTAATGTGATATGATATGCACAAGAGGTTGCATTTACTCATATGATTTTGAGTCTGTTGTTGTGTTATGATGTCCATATGTAGCCTGATGTTGGTTAAAGATGGTTTGTATGCTGAATTCATGTTAAATGGGAATTTTTAAAAATTTTTAAAATCAGTTGGTGGCCTGTGGTCCACTTTGTTAGGATAGTTACTGTTTAATGATTTTGATTCCTAAAATACTTCACTTTGAATATGTTCACACTTGCATGCATTCTGTGGAGTATAAACTTGAAGTCTTGTTCTGTTTTGTGTTAAACTGAGATGAGCAGGTGAATTTGAAGATTTTAAGAACCAAGGTATAAAAAAAATTTGTTAGAAAGAAAGAAAAAAATAGTATGTTGCAATGAAGTTGAAAAGAGCTATTTCACCAATGGGAAAGAGACAAATGAAAAAACAAAAAAAACAAAAAAAAAAGGGTCAAGTTTGGGTCTATAGCCTAGATCGTTTGAGTAATTAAGTCCTTAGGGGTGTTTTAACACTTAATGCCCTAAAACCAACTGGTTTGGGAGTCATTGGCTGAAAACTTGTTATATAAGTGATTTAGAGAGCTTAAAAGACCCGAACAATGCACAAAAGTACCCTGTTTGAAAAAAAATGAGTGATTAATGAAAAGAAAACATACATGTGAATACCATGGGGATTGGAATTTGAAAAGTTTACTTGTGAATTGAGGGATAGCATCGAATAGATATAAATATGGATAGTAAGCCACATATTTAAAATTGTAGGTTCACTGTTAAAAAGGATTTTGCGGATTGAGATGGTTGAATAAGTTATTAAATTGAAATGTGGGGACCATGGTTACTATATTGAGATTGGAAGTTTGAAATTTTTCCTATTTAGTATAGTTCCTTATACTTATTGTATTTGACTGAGTGATGCATTGCTGGGACATTATGATATGAAAACAAGTTTAAATAGGCTTATTGTGCAATTAAGGCACTGATTTGAGATGTTTGTGGGTACCATCACTGGAAACCCTCAAGAGACTATAACTCATCCACTAGGGGTAACCTAAGGGTTTAAAGGCTTGTTGCATAAGCTAAATGCAACCGTGATTCCAACAAAAATGGATTTTTTAGTTCTATATTGCTAAGGGACTACCAATATGTAAGTTTGGGGGTGTGATGAGGGCTGAATATTATATATTTGAGCCCCTAAATATGCATATATTAAGACTTAAAGTGATACTTCTATCCATTTTTATACTGATTGATGTTTATTTCATGTTTTTAGTTGTTTTCCTAAAGAAATGGTTAAAACTGAGCTTTTATGATGAAAAGACTAACATTGAAGATTATAGAGTCATTGTCGGTCATTTGAAGCAAGTCCAAAGTCAAAATGGTGATTTTGGAGAAGTCCAAGTGTCAGGGCTCGAGCCTATGTTCCTTAGGCTCGAGCCAGAATTCAAGACAAAGCAAGAATTCCAACCAAGGTAAAAAGGCTCGAGTCATAACTCAAGGTGATCGAGCCTTTGCAAAAGTGCTCGAACCCAACGTATGTCGGAATATGAAAAGACACTTTTGGAAGTTCCATGTTGCCAGAGCTCGAGCCAAAGTCACAAGGTTTGAGCCTTTTCCCAAAAGGCTCAAGCCTAAGCCAAAAGGCTCGAGCCATAACTTCTAGGCTCAAGCCTCTGTAGAAAAGTCAGAATTATCAGATGCGAGATTTGTCTTAATTAAGTTATCTTTCATCCCAGATGGGCCCAGATTACTCCAGAATACCTAAAAGCCCATGCTACCCTTATTAAAAGTTAATTCTTCTTTAAAAGGAAGCATAAGGCTACAAATCAGAAGTTCTTCTTCTTAGTATTATTTTTTTCTCAATTGGTGGAAGCTTTTAGGGTTTCAAAGGTAAAGATCCCAAGAGGAGAATTGCAATCCGTGACGATGAAGACGATAATAATACAGATAATATCTAGTATCGTCATGAGTAGCTAATTCCTTTCTTAAGGCATTGATGTAACCTAAATTTGAGTATTATGGTTTGATTATTTTTAACTTTGGGGATTTATATGTTTATGTATCTTGATTGCATAATTATGAGCAATTAATTACGAATCAATTGGCGTTTTAATGAATTAATGGTTTTTGAATAATCAATTCGCTCTTACCTTCTCCCCATAATTCAGGAAACTGCGAGCGAATGACATCCTCCTGTGTCCAAGTGGACTCAGCCTCATTGTGATGACTCCACTGAACACGAACTAAAGGGATAACCTTATTACAAAGGATCTGATCCCGACGGCCGACAATACGACACGGTGGCTCCAAATAAGTCGCATCCAGCTGCAACTCAATCTCCCTAATATCGATATGCTGATACCGATCCTCATCTCGCAGAAATTTTCGCAACATGGAAACATGGAACACATTGTGAATGCGATCCAAAGTATCCGGAAGTGCTAATCTATAAGTAACAGCTCCAACGCGATCCGTGATTATGAATGGACCGACAAACTGCGGTGACAACTTTCCTTTCTTCCCAAAGCGTATAACACCTTTCATAGGCGACACTTTGAGTAAAACCTGATCTCTAACCCTAAACTCCAAAGCACGAGTATGCTGATCAGCATAACTCTTTTGCCTACTCTGAGCAGTATGCATGCGATCCCGAATAAGAGCAATCTTCTCAGAAGTATCCTTAATAAACTCAGGACCCAATAATTTGCTCTCTCCAACCTCCAGCCAACAAACAGACGATCGACACGATCGAACGTATAATGCCTCAAATGGTGCCATACCAATAGTCTTCTGGAAACTATTGTTGTAAGCAAACTCCACAAGTGGCAAATAATCCTCCCAGTAGCCCTTGAAATCAAGAACACACGACCGAAACATATCTTCTATAATTTGATTCACCCTCTCAGTCTGTCCATCAATCTGAGGATGATAAGCAGTGCTAAGATGCAACTCTGTACCCAAAACCTGCTAAAAGCTCTTCTAAAATCTAGACATAAAGTTCGAATCCCGGTTCGATATAATAGACAATGGAATACCATGTAGCTTAACAATCTCTGAAATGTAAAGCCTCGCCAGCTGCTCCTAAGTGAAGTCAGTGCGAATAGGTAGGAAATAAGCTAATTTGGTCAACCTATCCACGATGACCCAAATGGAATTGTGACCCTTGAAAGAAGTGGGCAATCCCTCCTATAAGTCCATAGAAATGCTCTCCCATTTCCACTCCAGTGTCGGTAGGGGTTGTAGAGCTCCTGGCGGCCTCTGATGATCAATCTTAACCATCTGACAAGTACTACACTGAGAAACAAACAAAGCAATGTCCCTCTTCATACCTGCCCACCAAAACTGCCGCTTTATATCCTGACACATCTTGTCTCCGCCTGGATGAACCGAAAACTCAGAATGATGAGTCTCCATCATCACGTCCTTCCTCAAATCATCAGCAGAAAGTACCACTAAGTGTCCCTTGTACCTCAAGCCTCCGTTAGTCCCAACATGGTAAAATGGAACCTCCCCAGAAGCTATCTCTGTAACTTTGTCGATACACTGCTAATCGGTGAGTTTTGTTTACAAAACCTTACGAATGATGGAAGGTGTAACCACCATGCAAGCCATAAAAATGTCCAACAACTCATCTACATTCTTCAAAGCATTCCACTCAGTGGTGAATAAGGCAGAAAGACTACCAACAGGTCGGCGACTGAGTGCATCTGCCACCACATTCGCTTTCCCTGGATGATACTGTATAGAAAAGTGATAATCCTTTACAAACTCTAACCATCTGCGCTGTCTCATATTCAACTCCCGCTGAGTGAATAAATACTGCAGACTCTTGTGATCACTGAATAATCTAAAGGACTCACCCAACAGATAATGCCTCCATATGCGCAAGGCAAAGACCACAGCTGCCAATTCCAAATCATGTGTCGGATAATTAAGCTCATAAGGCTTAAGCTTCTGAGATCCATGTGAAATCTATCGCTCCTCCTGCATCAAAACACATCCAAGACCCTGCAAAGAAGCATCTATATAGACTAGATACTCAATCCCGCTCTATGGAGTAGCCAGAACTGGTGCAGAAGTCAACTTAGTCTTTAGCTCATCAAAAGCTCGCTGACAGTGTTTATCCCACACGAACTGTACACCCTTTTTAGTTAGGTGCGTGAGTGGTCCAGCTATCTTAGAGAACCCCTGGATGAACCTTCGATAATATCCCGCCAAACCGAGCAAACTCCGAATCTCGGTAGGTGAAGTAGGTTGTCCCCACTCAACCACAGCTGAAACCTTGGCTGGATCCACTGCTATCCCCCTTTCAGACACCATGTGACCCAGAAACTTCACTTCCCATTGCCAAAATTCACACTTCTCGAACTTGGTAAATAACTGGTGTTCATGAAGCGTCTATAATACTATGCGAAGATGTCTAGCATGATCATGCTCTGACCTAGAATAGATCAAGATATCATCAATGAACACAATGACAAACTGATCCAAATAAGCCCGGAAGACTATGTTCATTAAGTCCATGAACACTGCTGGTGCGTTAGTTGTCCCCAACCGCATAACACGAAACTCATAAGAACCATATCTTGTGAGAAACGTTGTCTTAGGAATATCCTGCTCCCTAACCCTCAGTTAATGATACCCAGAACGCAGATCAATCTTGGAGAAATATGTGGCACCCTTTAACTGATCAAACAAATCATCAATCCTAGGTAGCGGATACTTGTTACGAATAGTAACCTTGTTCAACTCCCTGTAATCAATACACAGGCGAAACGAACCATCCTTCTTCTTCACAAACAGAACCGGTGCTCCCCAGGGTGATGTACTCCTATGAATGAAACCTTGGCTGAGTAATTGCTGAATCTGATCCCTCAACTCTCTCATCTCTACTGGTAATTGCTGAATCTGATCCCTCAGCTATCTCATCTCTACTAGTGCCATCCTATACGGTGCCTTAACAATAGGCATAGTTCCTGGAGCTAAGTCAATCACAAAGTCGATCTCATGACTAGGTGGCAACCCTGGAATCTCCTAAAATATATCCGGAAAGTCCTGTACAATCGATATACGATCCAATGATACAGTAACCTCCTCCTCTGTTTCCTCCTCCACATGGAAGAAATACGTGCTACAGCCCCCATTAGAACGTGGCATAGCTACAACATACATATCCTAACCAGGTATAGTGAATACAATAGACCTATCAAAGTAATTAACTTGGGCATGGTAGTGAGATAACCAATCCATCCCAAGTATCACATCATAAGTGTGTATGTCCAGGACCGATAGATTGGTTAGAAATCTGAGTCTACCAATATCTAGTGTCACAGGCCCATCACTCTCATGTAAAATGGCAGTATCGCCCAACGATGTAGAAATACCCTGTGGTCTAGTGCATACCCTCGTCCTCATCCCAGATAAAGCAACAAAAGTCCTAGCTACAAATGAGTGTGTAGCACCCGTACCAAATAAAACACGTCCATGCAAACCATGAATAGGAACCTTACCCTCAATAGCCTGAGGTGCCTGAACATCCTGTGGCATGGGGTTGTACACCCTACCATAGTGCAACTGTTGTTGTGCCTGTCCTTGAGTCTGCAACGGTGCCGGTAAAGCCAGATGTGTCTGTCCCTGAATCCGTGGAACCTGTGGAGCTGGTAAAGGCACCGGCGCCCTCTGTCCCAGCTGCATATGTTGTCCCTGTCCCTGTCCTGCTTTAGGACACTGCCTTGGTTAGCCTGTGGCTGACCCTATCCTGTCTGTGGTCCCCCATTCTGCTGCCTCTGAATAGGTGCCCCATTCCTGTGAGCATCTGAACCACCCTTATACTTCTTCCAAGGCTGTTGTCCCTAGAACTTTCCCTTGTCATTCTGTCGGTGACCATTGTCGTTACCCTTTTCAGCTGACTGATTAGCAGAGTCTTTATCACCCCGCTTCTTACCACGAGCCTGTCTAAAGTCCACGGTCAACTGATACTGCTGTAGAGCGGCGTCTACCACCTGAGCTATGTAGTATAAGCTGGACTACCTGTAATAGCTCGCTTGATAGATCACATCAATCACTTAACAAAATTATTGCGCTTCTTCTCCTCTGTATTCACCTCCTCCGGTGCAAAAAGAGACAAGCGCTTGAACTGCTGCTCATACTCTGCCACTGTCATGTTCCCTTGCTGCAAATTTAAAAACTCAGTCTTTATGGCTGCCCTGACTCATAAGAGAAGTACTTCTCATCAAAGCATGCACTGAACTAATCATAGGTCAATGACATCCTCTCCTCTGCGCTGGTAACTGACTCCCACCACTGTAGTGCATCTCCAACTAGCTTGAAGGTAGCAAGCATCTGCTTCTAAACCTCCGTACACTGAACCAAATAAAAATGATGCTCAATGTCATGTTTCCACTGATGAGCTGCTCTCGCATCGGTGGAGCCTGAAAACACAAGTGGACTCCCCTTTGTGAAAGAGCTCCTAGCCTTTTCCCAAGAGTCCGTCTGAACCACTGGTGCTGGTACAGGTGCCTGCTGAACCGGTGGTTGATTCTGAAGTGCAGCTGTTACCCCAGCTTCTATAGCCCGAGCAACAAGGTCATTGAGGTGAGGAGGAATCTCTGGATCTCTGACCTGGTCCTGAGTCTGTTGAACATTCTCCTGTTCCTCCTAAAACTGACCCATGTCATCCTAAAACCCAAGCATTTGCTACTCTTCCTCCCTCTGCTAACGCCGTAGGAGATATTGTTGCCTACGTGCTGCTCTCCTTTCCTTTCGAGTTACTTGTATGTTCTGTCCTCTTCTAGAGTTATCCATCTATTAACACAGAAAGACAGACATCAGTACCATTTACTAGGACCGTATAGAATACAACGAATCCTAAACTTAAGCTCTATTCAAGAGATAACGCTATGCGGAAGTCTTAATATGAAACACCCTAGAGACACTTGAACTTGGAGTGGTCTGATTCCAACTGTGATACCCCTCGGATCTGAGACACGGGTTGATCAGACCCAGGCCCAAACCTGAGGGAAATATCAAACAATTAATATTTTAAAACGAACACGGAATACAAAGTGATTAAAAGAAATAATATAATGAGCTGAAAGAAATCTAAAATATAAATTTTTTTAGAAAATAAATTCTTAAAATCCCAATTAATAAAGATTTAATAATCCATCTCCAAAACCTCCAATGGTACAGCTCAGGAATCCATCCAGTGGACCCCTAATAAATAAAAATAAATCGAAACAAATCTAGAAAGAATCCATAATTAAATTATGGAGAGAGATCTTACGTCGTCGGAAGAATGAGTGACCATCTCTGCTCAGCACGAACAAACTCAAGACTGGAACTGACGTACACCTAAAAAATAGAAGTGGGTCAGGCTCACGAACAAGTTCTATCCTACTACAATCTAAGCAGAGACTCGATACGCATGTACATACTAAATAGTTCAACAATAACTAATAATCCGTACATAAATATATCCACACTACTGGACTCTCGCTAGACTATGAAGAGGGTCTCAACCTGAATAGAAGGTATCACGCAAAGCGCACCTGAGTGGACATGAGTACCTAAGCCTAAACAGGGTATACCTCAACCCTCACAGCCAGCTATGCATCCTATTGCATATATGCACTGTCGACGCTGAGACTCAAGCTCACATCGCGGTATCATAAACATATATCTAAACTCCATTCCTAACCATCCATAAGAAATCCAGTAAGTCGTCCGGCGTATTCAACCGCACCGACTCATATATATAAGGAGGATTTTATTTAACAACCCGTACCCTTATTCCAAAATAGGTTGGACTTAGCAAATTGAGCTAATCCAAACCCAGTATGACATCGTCCCATACTGGTGCATACAATCCCATCCATCCAACAGTTGATAAAGCATTACCAGTACGAATATCAATATCAACAATTCCATACTAAGCATATTAGAGTATATTAACAAACATGTTTAAATAAAACCAATAGTTGATAAAGCATTGACAATATAAATATCAATATCAATAATTCCATACTAAGCATATTAGAGTATATTAACAAAAATGCTTAAATAAAACCACTATACAAAAGCCATTACTTGAAATCACATCACAGAAGCCAATGCTAGATCACACAGGACTGTATCTGTAAATATAAATCTATTCCCAATATTCATAATTAACAGAGCCTAAATAAATATTAGGTTACTTAATTCCTTAACCTGTATAATAAATTTAGGCAATTTATCATACCTTTAATCTCCTGTCCAACAAATTGATGCATTAAATTTTACAATTTGACCATCAATTAATCTTTAGCAAATTATAGATTTCTAGCATGTATTTCCATTCCATGAATACGTAATTAGCAGTGGACAAGCTCTCATAGAAATTTCTAATATAATTAAGAAATATAAATGTCCGAATACAAACAGGTCTGCAAAGCACATAAGAAATCTATACAGTTTTAACGATTAAAACTCGAGGTTTAAATCTGTATTATTCTATCCCTTGAGACTTTAATCCTACTCTGGACAACCTCTAAAACCTCCACTACAGTATTTCTTCTCCTTAGAAAATTTAGAAATTCAATAACCAAAAAGCTTCCTCACTGAAAACTGAAGAACACGTTATCAGAACAAGAAAAACTGAAAGAAGAATAATGGAGCAGGCTCCAAAAAAACTTGGAGCCGCCTCCAAGTGCCTTGGAGCCACCTCCAAAGGCCTTGGAGCCACCTCCAATCCAAAAGGAGCCGGCTCTCTCCCTTCTCTTCTCCGTGTTTTATTTTTCCGACGTCGTTTTCACCTCCTGTACTTCTCTGCCAAGGTTCCTAGAAACTATAACTAAATCCCAGTAGCTTCCCACCCTTATTTAAGTCATTATTACAATTACTAACAAGGATTTAAATAGAAAACAATGCAGGAAAGTTTCAAGTTTAAACAGTTTATCAAGTATAAAAATTACGACTTAAACTTAATCATGGAAACAGATAACATATATTTATTTTTTAAAACATGTTATAAATAAACCTGGAACTAATCGAGTATGCAAATAACATGAAGCCGAAGGGATTGAGTTAAGACAGAACTTGCCTTTGAGACTTTTGTTCAAAATCTCTACGTCGTCTTCTAAGGTCTCCTGCGATTCCTACTGAAATCCCTCCTCTGTTCTTTCCCTACTTCCACAGACGTGAATAGGTTTTATTTTCTTTTTATTTGAAACCCTAAACAGACATATCCTACATATTTATAGAGTTATACCAAACCCTAAATTAATTCAAGCCCCAAACTGAATCCTACTCGGCCCATAAAAACTTAATTAAAACCTACGTCATCTACAACCATGATTTCTTAAAGAACCCTAATCTAAATCATTAAATGAAAACAAATAAGTAAACTAAAATAGTGATGCAAAGACATAAAAATTAGGTCATATAAACAACTTACCAATTTAAAATTAAGTCAAATAACTCAACTAATTCACATAAGTCAAATAATTCAAAAAATTCAAGTAATTCAAGTATTTCAAGTAATTCAAATAAACAATTAAATAATTAAAAATTCAATAAGTAATTCAAATAATTCAAATAAACAATTAAATAATTAAAAATTCAATTAAAATAATAAATTAAATACCAAGACTATCCTTTTGAAATTAGGGGTATTACAAATATTCCATTAAAATTAATCAAAACCGTCATACATTAAAAATGTGGCCTTAAGGCCTTACATGGGTCTTGAAATCATAATGAGACCACTAAATACAAAAGAATGTTCTCAAGACCATTTCCAACCATGTGGTTGATACAAATTGTACTCTAATAATATTTACAATAAAAAGGGTTAATATGCACTACGAACCCAAAAGCGTCCAAGTCAGTCAACTTTACTAAGCTGGTGGTGTACTGTCATTTGCCACTTCTTTACCGTGTCCTGAAAAATGTTATTAATAAATGGGTGAGTATAAAGCTCAGTAAAAAGTGCCTAAGACACACCTCTTGTGACCCCGTGAATCCACGTGTAGAATAGAAAACAAGTGAACGGGGTCATACAACTCCAGGGATGTAAACTATAACCACCACATTCATTATAAACACCATTGTCATCCAAGTCACAATTACACCATGTATGCCAATGAAGTGCAACGCCATGCTCATGTCACTTCCCATTTCCAAACAAAATCATTCCATCGCATCAAATCATTAATGCAACCCGACCCGTAGCACCTCTATGGCGTCACGAGGAGAGGGTTCAGTTTTCACAGCGCTTTTCATAACATCTTTAACACCACGGACCACTAGACACCTCCTAGGCATCCGGGTTTTTGCAATACTTTTCAAAATAATTTCCCAAAGAAAACAAGTTCCCATTTTTACTCTTCAAAACATTTTCCCCTTTTCTTTCTCAATGGAATGCATGAATGTATCATGCCTAACACAATCAAGCCAATGCATATAATTTCCATCCTTTACAAATCAATAACTCCATACAACAAGCCTTGGGGAAATCTCAAAAAAATAAATAACATGCTTCCATATCACAACATCTAGCATTTTCCATACCATAGGTAAATAATATCATCAATTAGGCATGCTCTTCTATATAGTTTTAATTAACACATAATCACATGATTTACAAAATTTTTATAGCATAGTTCACACTTTCAAGTCATGAATTTTAGTAACAAAGGTACAAAGAGCACAATTAATCATCAATTAAATATGGTTTATCATCATATATACCAAACAACACATAGTCACAACTTTGGTGCAACATATACATAATATAGCATGAAATTTCTACAAGATTAACCATGTTAACCACAAATTAAGGAAATGAATTCACAAAAGCTCAAGAAAATGTGAATTAGAAAACCCCTACCTCAATCTAAGCCAAAAGCCCCAATTTGTGCCCTAGATCCCAAATCTCCTAGAGTGCACCAAATAAGAAATTGCTCCAATCAATTCGTAGATCTCGTCGTGAGCTTCAGTTTGCTGCAAATGGCACTGAAAAATACCATATATTGAGAGAGAGATCAAGAATTGAAATTTGGAACCAAAAAAAAAAAAAAAAATCAAGAACAAGAAGAGGAGGAAGAGAGATGCAGGAGAAGAGAGCAAATGAGAGACTAAAAAGTGGTCTCTAACCCCTTTAAGGGGGGTAGTGGGTCCCACTTCATTTTTCTTTTCATTTTTTCTTTTCTTTTGTTTTCAATTTATACCACATACACACATAAATACACATCTAATTCACAATTACTTAAAACACATTAAATAAATAAATATGATGCAAATGAATCCAACTAAAACCCCCGTACTCGACGATTCCGGTAGCGGATCCCACACGGGACCGTCCAGCCAGAAAAACTAAAAATGCCAGAATGACCACCCTTACATTTCAAAGAGCCATGAACTCAATGAAATGCCCCAACCAACTTTTGGACACAACCGGTACACTCTACAGTCTCCGGCACGCAAAACAATGAATGACGAAAATACCCTCAGAAAAAATCAGAAAATTCCAAAAAATGAAAAATGGTGAAAATTGGAATCACTACAATCTACCCTCCTTAAATAAATTTCATCCTCAAAATCTACCCTCCTTAAAAGAAGGAGGGCCACAGCCACACACTTTCCGAGAACACCTCTCAAAACCCCAAGACTAAGAACTCAACAACCATATTGCCTTTGACACCGGTGCCAACAAGCAATCACACTCTGCTGCCAGAAAACCCAATGATCACCACCCTATGAGGGTACTCATCACTCACAACATCATACACAAAACTCGCTGAATTCTACACTCGACTGAAAACCAACACTGGTCCCCGCTACACTACTACACAAGGCTTGAGAGAAGAATGGTCACAAAACCCCTGAACATGACAACATCCTATCTTAACCCATCCCTTTAAAGGACACACAAGTCCCAGACAAAGAGCCCTATCCAACACACAATCAGACTCAAACTCAGATCAGCACCTCTCAATCAAACCAACACTTGCCATCCAACATATGGCTATACCACTACATAATCATACAATGACCACCAACCACACCAACCGGCAATTATTATACTGATCAACCTCAAGAAAACTAAATAACGAATCTCCCAACAACTATACAATCATGAGTCACTAAACCAATAAAGCGTACTATCCTGTGCCCAGGACTCAAATCCTCAAAACAAGATCTTTAATAATCAAGCGGATTGGACACTTGGTCCCACCTAACACACCTCGTCACCCGAGACAACTTCCTGAATCCACACCATCACACTAACACAACACCCAATACCATACTCTCACTATTTATGACAACTCAAAACAATCATGGACCTTTGACCTAACATCGTGCTAAAGAAGGATTGATTCAGGAGAAATGGTTGGCCAGGCCATTCCCATCCTCAATCCAACCTTGACAGAGACATCATTCCTGTCCTTAGGTCCAAACCTCAAACACAATTGCACACAGTCCACAAAACAACCATGAGATCCTCTCACCATCCATCCATCGCTATACGTAACCACAACGACTATACAATCACATACCAGCACTAAGAATCTCAATCATTCCTCAATTACACAACCCATAACAAACTAAGAGTAATACGACACTAAGTACAATAATCATCGACTAGCTCATAAGATCTCTGATCTTTTCATAACACCATACCATGTAAACAACTCCCTAAAATCACTCGATTCAATTCTTACCTCGTTAAAACAAACAGTACGACCATCTCATGCATAAAACCTCAAAACTAAAGTCAATCATCCCATTATTTTCCAATGGAGTCCCACATTCAATTCCTTTAATCACGTAATTCTAAGGCAACATTGACATTTGTCCTCAAAGCGTTGCTCAAATTAGACATCTACAAAACACCCCGAGTACATAACCCACATCAGATCACCTAATCATCTTCAAACTGACGTTCACGACACATTTCCTAGCCATCACCGCTAGTACTAAATACCAAAAACATACCATCCCTAATCGGCAACTCGTGCCTCACACCCCACCTGTCAAGAACACTCTCAAAATAAGCACCACAAAACCAAAGATTCCACCTCCCTCTGTGGGAGTAAGTCGACCGATTCAACCAATCCTTTACCGGTGAACACTAACAGTGTCACAAACCACACACAGGTCTGTCCACCCAAAGAAGTGTACAACTCCTAAACAGAGGACAAGACTCATAACAAACAACGTCCTTGCCAGGACTAGAACAAATAGAAATGAGAACTAACCCCGCGCTCACCAGAGACTAACAACTCGCACCTGAATGCACCTGATACCTTGTTGCACTCTGCTCACCAATCGTTCAACCATTGACACCCAATCTCACCTGAGATGAACTAACTCATCACACACAAGGTGAAAAACCAACTAGGTACACGTAAGGGACTACGATCTCGATTCCAGGTGACCTCGCCACAAACGGACCGTCACACTCTATCAACATAGAAGCTTCACATACAATACACCACGATACCCCTGCTAACCAAAACCAATCAGGCAGGAGCACCGACGCTCACAACATACCATCACTAGAAACAATCACAGCTCTTTAAACACCGCATCCCGTCCTACCTAGAATCAGTCACTCCCAACCGACAACCTCTAAGCCATAAAATAACACTCTACCACCAATTCAATCTCTTCCTCTCCAGACGACACTACCTTGATCCTTGTGCACACAAGACCCATAGCCTCAGCCACAACAACCCACTAACTCGTAAAAAAAAAAAGGTGCCTAACTGGTTACATTGTCCTCACTGACTCTAATGACTAAACCGTCCACAATCCCCTCAATTAGCGCACAATCCCATCACCTATCTAACAACTCACAACGAACAACTCGTAGACTGTAATCTACCCTTGGATCACACCTTAAACCATTTCGCTCATCAGTACTAAACACCACACCATAACACCATAACATCTCTACTGCCACTCATTCCAACAACAGTTCAAACCTATAATCCCACCAGACCATTAACTACCAAGGAATTCTTCCTTACACATCCTTAAGATAATACCACTATAACAAAAGAATCAGCATTACTTTCGATACTCCCCATAATGACTACTATTTACCACTAGAAAAGAACCTCCATATGGCAATGCTATGTCGACAAATCCTCAAAACAAAATAGGCTCAAAACCCAGAATTTTCAATACCTAATTGTCTCCTTAAAATCATCAACGATACAATTAATCACCAACGCTTATCCAGCCACTTGAATCACTATTCCTAAGGCAATCTACATGCTTAAACAATGGAACTTCACGTACTAGGTTCAACATCATTACTTCTCATCATTCCCATTACTCATAACACCCTTGGCCCCGATAAAAATCAAATGGGGTAATCAACTAAGCCTACGGAATCACCCTCATCCCAAAACATTCTTATCATTAGTCTACCTTTTTGGATCTTCAAACAATAACCACTACCTCCTCATACTCCAGAAGTAACATAAAATTCAACTCCAATCCACAGCTTTCAAATCCTAGAACTCAATCTGTTTGATAACACAGTACCTACCATCAATCACTTCATTTGCAAACAACCAAACACCTCAATGACCTCATACAACCTGCTCTATCGTGCAACCCTGCACTACACAGCTAAAACTAACCACTATACACCACCTCAAGGCTCTCTCGACAACCGATATAACCTACAACCCTACTCATCCACCGAGCTATGAAATCAACTCACCAAGAGTTAATTACCCACGACACACTCTTGCAGTTTCCCGGAATGGGAATCACCTCTCAACGGACTATAATCAACACACCTCCCTAGACCGTACCAAAACACCCGCAATACAAATCTACACCCCATAGACCACACTCGTGACTCAAACAACCTCTGTTACACCTACCATGACTAGTTTGAAAAGAACCTCCGCACCAAACCGTGACCCATTTCACAAACACTAACCCCCCTGAGGTCATACCCTTCTCCCACAAAACTCCTACTTACACACCTGACCCTTACGGTCACAAAAACCCATTCGCCGATACATGAAACTCGCACCCAACAAGGGCATCATGCCATGAAATACAAACCTATTCTGACGCCGGGCTCTAAGCACCGCACAAATGCAACAAAAAAATCAAAATGACTGCACACCAAATAACTCAATCCACGAGCTAAAAGACCAAATCATTCGTTCGATAAGAACTGCCACCCATCAATTCTGGATCAACCGAGATCCTCGTCTACTCAGGCCAAAACTTACACAAACATACCATGCTCAACCGCATATACACACAAGAATATAGGTATATACACAAGACATATATATATACATACAATAACCGAAGCATAACCCTTGACACGACCGTGTCCTATCACAAAAGTTTAAACAATAAGTCCATTAAATTATTATATGAAATTAAACAACCCTTCCATCCTTATCATCATTTCATATACTACACACTTGCACAATCCGTGCTCATGACTTGCCATCTTATCACGTATAACATGCTTTCAAATCCATTCCCAATTCATCTTCATAGTTGGATCATATAACTACTTCACATGCATGGCCATGTAACACAAATTTTAACATTTAAGCACATAAGCACTTAGCAAATAGGCATGCCTTCAAATTTGTAAACACGTAAACAAATAACAAGTAAACATGTTTTTCAAAACATTAAACACTTTAACAATCAATACTTCCAACCCAACTCAAGTCCCACTTAGGTCAACCCAACCCGTCGTCCTTAGGTTTTTGAACCTAAAGCTCTGATACCATTTTGTAATGACCCAAACCGGGGTCCGGATCGCTAACCAGGTCCTTAAAAAAACCTGAGGACACACCAGAGGTAAAATGGTCATTTTACATTATGGGAGGGTAATCCATCCTTAAACTAGTCAAATGAGGTCTAAAAAAACAAATCTAGTCATTCTATGATGCTCGATGAGGTTCCACAGTCACCGGATATGATTTCCCAAAGTACCCCTTCCCGGTTTAAAGGGAATCCTGATACTATCCCACTAAAATGACCATAAATCTTTACATGAATGGAATTTGAGGATGAGGTTGGTCTCATTGGAAATCTAACTTAAAATCCTTAAAAATGGGCTCAAGAATGACCCTATTTGTGTTCCGAACAAAGAAGTTATAACCATCCGAAGTCGAATGTTCCAAGCTGTCAAACTGTTAAGGCACTATGGCTCACTGGAGGACTTGAACCGGTTTAAGATGGGCAGAATGCTCATTCTTGAACCTAAGACCCCCCTTGAACCAGTTTAATGGTGCTGAACCGGTTCAAGATGTCCAGAACCTCAAATTCACCCCCTGAAGCCTAAAATTGAAGTCTTTTACTCCTTGGCACCACTTTGGTCCTTTGGTAACCTTACACAAGCCCAAAACTATCCCAAATCTTCTATATAATGATGAAACTAACATAATTAAGTAGTAATGAAATTAAATGAGGCCATACATGGGTCTAATATACCATTAAAATTAATCAAAACCGTCATACATTAAAAATGTGGCCTTAAGGCCTTACGTGGGTCTTGAAATCATAATGAGACCACTAAATACAAAAGAATGTTCTCAAGACCATTTCCAACCATGTGGTTGATACAAATTGTCCTCTAATAATATTTACAATAAAAAGGGTTAATATGCACTTTGAACCCAAAGGCGTCCAAGTCAGTCAACTTTACTAGGCTGGTAGTGTACTGTCATTCACCACTTCTTTACCGTGTCTTGAAAAATGTTATTAATAAATGGGTAAGTATAAAGCTCAGTAGAAGGTGCCTAAGACACACCTTTTGTGACCCCGTGAATCCACGTATAGAATAGAAAACAAGTGAACGGGTTCATACAACTCCAAGGATGTAAACCATAACCACCACATTCATTATAAACACCATTGTCATCCAAGTCACAATTACACCATGTATGTCAATGAAGCACAATGCCATGCTCATGTCACTCCCCATTTCCAAACAAAACCATTTCATCGCATCAAATCATTAATGCAACCCGACCCATATCACCTCTATGGCGTCACGAGGAGAGGGTTGGTTTGCAATCCCTGACCACATGGCACCTCCATGGCGTCATATGGCATAGGTAGCTCAACCTCCCTCTAAGTTACATTAATACCACGGACCACTAGGCGCCTCCTAGGCGTCCGGTTTTCACAGCACTTTTCAAAACATCTTTAACACCACGGACCACTAGGCACCTCCTAGGCGTCCGGGTTTTCGCAACACTTTTCAAAATAATTTCCCAAAGAAAACAAGTTCCCATTTTTACTCTTCAAAACATTTTCCTCTTTTCTTTCCCAATGGAATACATGAATGCATCATGCCTAACACAATCATGCCAATGTATATAATTTTCATCCAATACAAATCAACAACTCCATACAACAAGCCTTGGGGAAATCTCAAAAAAATAAATAACATGCTTTCATATCACAACATCTAGCATTTTCCACACCATAGGTAAATAATATCATCAATTAGGTATGCTCTTCCATATAATTTTAACTAACACATAATCACATGATTTACAAAATTTCCATAGCATAGTTCACACTTTCAAGTTGTGATACCCCCTAACTTCGGAACACGGGTCGATCAGGTCCGCGCACAAAATCAGGAATATTAGTCAATCAATAATAAACAAGCACAGAATACAAGGGGAATAAATAAATAAATAAATCAGAATTTACAACATATTCATATATCTATATATATACATATATATGCACTACTTTATCCCTATTATAAATCATTCTTGGCACAAATATAATTAAACCCATCTAATATAAATTCTCTAAAGTCATTCTACAAATGGATCAAACCCGGAATCAAAGAGGATGAGTAGAACGAAGACTTGCCTTTATGAATTTCGAATTAAAACCCCTTTTCTTCTCCGATTTCTCCTTGACGCCGGCAGCTTTTGGGTCGCCATCGTTACTCCGAATAATGCCCACAGCAGTCCCTTGCCTACGCCTCTCTCTTTCTTCTTCTCTGTTTTTTTTTTTTTTTTTTTTCTTTCCTCTCTTCCTCTTTCTCGTCGCCGCTCTGTGTTCTTATTATTTTTTTTTTCTTCCCAGTTTCCCTAGAATCTCTAACAAACTGTGCACTTAAAACCACTTTATATGTATACCCGTAAATATATATCCCTATATATATATAAACTTTATAACTTTAATAAATTTTTTATATATATAAACATATTTATTTTATACTAAACATACGTATATATTTATATAATACAAATGGTATCAAAGCCTGACCCAGCTGGAAGTGTGTCGACAAGGACGTCGAGCCTCCAAGGAGGGTGGATTGTGATGACCCTGTGTACGGGTGTGCCGTGGGCGGGTGCGAGAGACACTGTCAGGCTACCACACTAGCGAGCTACGAATGCACAAGTCTCACATCGCCTGGGTAGAGGAAAGGTGAAGTGCTTATATGTAAATGTGTCATCTCTAATTGGTATGAGGCCTTTTGGGGTGAAGCCCAAGAGCAAAATCATGCGGGTTCAGGCCCAAAGCGGACAATATCATACCATGTGGTGGAGTGGGTCGTTACAAATGGTATCAGAGCCTGACCCAGCCGGAAGTGTGCTGACGAGGACGTCGGGCCTCTAAGGGCGGTGGATTGTGATGACCCTATGGGCGGGTGTGCCGTGAGCGGGTGCGAGAGACATTGACAGGCTACCACACTGGCGAGCTACGGGTGCACAAGTCTCACATCGCCTAGGAGAGGGAAAGGTGAAGTCCTTATATGTAAGTGTGTCATCTCTAATTGGTATGAGGCCTTTTGGGGTGAAGCCCAAGAGTAAGACCGTGCGGGCTCAGGCCCAAAGCGGGCAATATTATACCATGTGGTGGAGTGGGTCGTTACAAATGGTATCAAAGCCTGACCCAACCGGAAGTATGCCGACGGGGACGTCGGGCCTCCAAGGGGGTGGATTGTGATGACCCTGTATGCGGGTGTGCAGTGGGCGGGTGCGAGAGACACTATCAGGCTACCACACTGGCGAGCCACGGGTGCACAAGTCCCACATCGCCTGGGTAGAGGAAAGGTGAAGTGCTTATATATAAGTGTGTCATTTCCAATTGATATGAGGCCTTTTGGAGTAAAACTCAAGAGCAAAACCGTGCGGGCTCAAGCCCAAAGCGGACAATATCATACCATGTGGTGGAGTGGGTCGTTACACAAGTCATGAATTTTAGTAACAAATGTACAAGGAGCACAATTAATCATCAATTAAACATGGTTCATCATCATATATATCAAACAACACATAATCACAACTTTGGTACAACATATACATAATATAGCATGAAATTTTTACAAGATAACCATGCTAACCACAAATTAAGGTAATTAATTCACAAAAGCTCAAGAAAATGTGAATTAGAAAACCCCTACCTCAATCTAAGCCAAAAGCCCCAATTTGTGCCCTAGATCCCAAATCTCCTAGAGTGCACCAAACAAGAAATTACTCTGATCAATTCGTAGATCTCGTCGTGAGCTTCAGTTTGCCGCAAACGGCACTCAAAAAAACCAAATATTGAGAGAGAGATCAAGAATTGAAATTTGGAACCAAAAAAAAAAGAAAAAAAAATCAAGAACAAGAAGAGGAGGAAGAGAGATGCGAGAGAAGAGAGCAAATGAGAGACCAAAAAGTGGTCTCTAACCCCTTTAAGGAGGGTGGTGGGTCCCACTTCATTTTTCTTTTCATTTTTCCTTTTCTTTTGTTTTCAATTTATACCACATACACACATAAATACACATCTAATTCACAATTACTTAAAACACATTGAATAAAATAAATATAATGCAAATGGATCCAACTAAAGCCCTCGTACTCGACAATTCCGGTAGCGGGTCCCACATGGGACCGTCCGATCCGAAAAACTGAAAATGCCAGAATGACCACCCTTACATTTCAAAGAGCCCTGAACTCAGTGAAACGTCCCAACCAACTCTCATACACAACCGGCACACTCCACGGTGTCCAGCACGCAAAACGAGGAATGACGAAAATACCCTCAAAAAAATTCCAAAAAATGAAAATTGGTGAAAATTGGAATCACTACATATACTCAATATAATTTAGTAATATATCATAATATATGAAGGTATTTTAGTACATGTACACCCTAAATGGGGTGGGGCGGGGCCCGTCTTAGTCTCCGTCCCCATCCCCGCCCCCGCCGGGTTATCAAAAATTACCCCCATCCCCATCCCCGTTTGCATAAAAGGGTCAAATGGGGGCAGGGCGGGGATGGAGAATTTGCCATCCCTACTAAAACCCCTCTCTCTCTTCGTCTTCTCTCTCCATATGGACCCATCAGCAGATCCACCGGCGACCACCGAACCAGCAGCTCACACAGCTCATGCCACTAACCCTACTCCCAGCTATGGCCCTAATCACAACCACAGTCACCCACCATATGTTGAGGTACATCTTACACAAAAATTACAATACCCCCTTGTATTTCTCTATATTTATATATTATAGAAGAATCTGGGTTTGGCAGGATAAAAAAATAAAATTCGATGGTGTTAGGGATTCTGAAAAAGAAAGTAGACGAAGTTAAGTTTTTATTAGCTGACGTGGAAAGTTAGCAAAATGTCATGTTTTTATTGGATGGGGATAGCAAGTAGCAAGTGAGCATGCAAAATTTTCTCCCCAAATAGATACAACCCGATACATTACAAGTCATAAAAAAATGCCACAATAGGAACACGAATACACACACAAGTAA
This sequence comes from Cornus florida, assembly GCF_030987335.1. NCBI lineage: Eukaryota > Viridiplantae > Streptophyta > Magnoliopsida > Cornales > Cornaceae > Cornus > Cornus florida. The sequence goes on along the minus strand of NW_026775577.1, from coordinate 84,102,862 downwards.
GCAGCTAATTATTTAATTTAAATCTCAAATCAAATACTACCTCTGTCATAGAAAGGATGTCCTGTTTGGGAAACCGTGGTATGAGTCAGGGTTCCCCAAACAGGACATCTTTTTTGGAACAAAACGAGTATTTACTATCCCATTTATTTAATTCTTAAGATCACAATGTATTGTAAGCGGGAGATATGAAGTAGCTTTTAAAATGCCACTCACAGCTTGTTGAGTCCAAAAGCAATTGTTTTCCAGTGTTTGGGTGTTCAGAAATGAAGTGCTTCGAGCTATTGGAAGAGCATTAGGATGAAGCTTCCTGTGAACAGCTTTGGCACCAAGAGTTTCTTGAGAAACTCGGGAAGCCATTCTATCCCATAATTTTTAATAATTTTGGATGACTTGGTTGTTGATTTGTTGAAGACAGATGGAAAAGATAAAAGCTAACAGGGAAGATGGAATGTTATATTAATTCTCACAATTATTGGTTAGATAAAGCAAAATAATAAAATAACAATAAAAATTAAGAGTTTTAATAGTAGGTAAATTGAAAAGTCGTCTAAGAGTCTAGCGACCCCGGACTCATTAAATTGGAGAACACTCCACTGAGAACAATATACAGACGTACAAATATGTATATTTGTTTCTATCTTCAAGTCTATAATTCAATTTTTTATTCGTCCTTGGTGTTTGTTCCGTCTTTTTCTCAGATAGCGAGTATATATACACCTAATAGGTGTGTTTGTATATATTATAGGGTAAAATACAAGAAACCCCCTGGACTATTGGGGTTTTGCAACTAACCCCCTGGACTAGAAAAAAAAACCCTGAACTTTCATTTTGTTGCATATTACCCCATCAGGTCACCGGAAAAGATAAAGGACATTTTTGCCCTTACAATGAAAAGGCACCGTTTGAAGCATTGTTAGTATTAACTTGCTTATGTGGCAACAAAAATCTCAATTGCCAATGGGAGATCGACAGCACATCGAAGAGATAAATGTTCTCTCTTTTACTCCATCACAGAATCCGGCTAATGGGCCACCACTGCAACCTTGTTCATTTCCGGTGAACTTTGGGTTCTCCTTGCATGGGCTCACCGTGCTAATCTCGAGTCACCTGCAAGGCTAGCTGCACAATCTAGGATCCTATTAGAGAAGGTCCAGTACCTTTAGATCAGCGAGTGCCTTTAGAGAAGATCCCTCTTCCGACCCCAAGTCTCACATCCACGCGTCTACAACCAGCATTTCTGGATATAAAAAAAAGCAGATTGCTTTCTAGTTGGGAAGTATTTTTCCTTTCCTTGTATATTACTTACTACAATATATATAATTTTATTTTCAGTTTTTCTTCGCAAGGCATCCATCCTGTTGATTTCAGAATCCCGTAACAAAAAAAAAAAAAAAAGTTAAAAGTCCTGTAGCACAACGTATTGCAACCCAATCACAGAACCCACAACCGAAGGCAACGCCGAGTTCATCATCATCGCCGAATTCACCGCCAGCCTTTCCCCGCCGGATCCATCACAGCCGTTGTTCTCTGCTGCTGTTCCATCCCACCAAGCACCGCCACAAGCCACTGCCGTTCCATCCCGCCAAGCCGCGCCGCAAGCTCACAGCTCATCTTAGATTGGTGGGTGCTTCACTTGAACAGTGCTTTAATTAACAAAGATTCCAATTTCGATAAGAAGCTTTTGACTATCACCGACCAAACCGGCAAGGCAGACAAGGTTTCAGAGACCATTACCGGTGAGCTTCAGTTCCGCGGCGGCTTCCCCCTCCAGAAATTGACCCACCGCTCCTTCCCGGAATCGGACCCAGCACTGGTCCGGCCTCCGTTCCTCTCTTCTTAAGGACGATGGCTTTGCCCAAATCAGCCGCCGTCCTTGGAGATCTATCCCCTCCTCCGACCTCAACCCTCGTCGCCGCACCACCACTAGACGAAATCACGAGGTTAAAGCCATGTTTGGCTTTGTTGACTGGGATGGGATATTGGAGTCAAACTGTTGGAAATTAAAGGCACTCTTGTCTTTTCATGCTTCTAAGGGCAGTATGGTATTTTTAAAAAAATCAACCAAATTTAACGGCCAATTCTCACCGGACCTTGGCCGGATGGGGTGATCTGCAACTTTTTTGTATAGTTCAGGGAGTTTTCTGCAATTTTGGTAGTTCAAGGGGTTAGTTGTAGATTTTCTCAAAGTTTAGGGGGGGTTTTTTGCACTTTATCCTATATTATATAATTGACTTGATGAGTCACGTGGATTATATATATATATTCCACGAAAAATGGGCTAAGACACGATAAAAGATGTGCTTTTCCTTTGGATAATACATTATTTAGAACTCTTTCTTTATTAAAATTTTCCACTATATATGCTCTTAATATAATATTATATCTGAGATCTTTCATATATTATGTGTTCTATTTCTTATATACTGCCTTTTATAATTAAAAATATGCATTAATGCATGCTTCTGCAAGGCTTGCAGCGCAACTCAAAGAATGTAAAATTATTTTAGGTTAATTTTTTTTTTCGTATTTTTTACTTTTGTTAGTGTACTGTAGTAAAGTAAAAGCACAAAACATATTTGATAATATTTGTTATCATTTGAATAGTATCGAATCACATTCAAAATTGCGACCAAAACCGGAAGCATCAAAATGATATTTTTGTTTGCTTCCGTATTGTAGCAAAAATTGTTCAAAAAAAATGAAAATCTTTATAAAATAACATTTTTAACTAGCCATTCAAATTTTCAAATTTTCAATACTTTTTACCAAACATGCTTTCATGGTTTTGCTTCAAAAATCTTTTAACAAATTTACATTACCAAACAAGTTTCGAAATAGTGTTGAACACACTTTAAAGCAAAAACATTATTTCTGTTTCGGGTCAAAGAAAAAACATAACGTAAATGTGGTTACCAAACAAGAAATTATTCAAAATTGTTTAACTATGCTTTCACATTTATCTCAAGGAAATTGTTTATTATTGTCACTTAAATAAGAAATTAGTTTTGTTGTATCAGTTTATATATGACATGTTGTCGTCATTTAATTCTATTTATGCTCCTGCTTTTAAGGAGTAAAAGAAGATATGTAAAAGTTAATGTCTTTTGCCACAAAAAAATATTTCATTCAAGTAAAAGTTATGTCTTTGGCCACAGGAAAATATTTCCATTCCAGTGGAAAGTGCGGGCGTGGTAGGATTCATGGAGAATTAAATGGAAATGGAATAGTACCAAACTATATTCTAAATTTAACCATAAGATGTTTGAAGTTCAAGTGATTATGCAGAGTTTGGAATGACCACTTTCACAAGTTTCTTTTTTGCCTATGTGAAAAAGAATTTCGAAGAGATTAAATAGAATTGCTTGTGAAAGTACTGCTAGAAGAATGAAATTAATTGAATTGAAAAGCCTAAAATTCATTAAACTAGGAATTAAAGTACTACTGCTGAAAATTAAAGGAAGAAATATATGTGCAGAAAAGTAAATATTACACTAAGAAAACATAAATTACATTAATTAAAATGACGAACAAATGAAAATATGGAATTTTTTTTTTTAAGTCGATACTCACATACACTTGTTTCTTTTCTTTTTTGAAACTTGAACTTCTGACCGAAAATATGAATTGTTTGATTCTTGTGGAGATGTCTTTCATTCTGTCCACGTCTTTTATTTGTATCCAGTGGCCAAAAGCAATTACTCCTTCCAACTGCCATATACTTTCCATTTCCAAATAACCGCCATTACTCCTTCCAACTGCCATATACTTTCCAATTCCAAATAACCACCCACTTATATGTCTGCCATGTGCCCCATTCAATGATCACTTTCCAATTGCAGGCAATTGTCTACTTACCTGCCCGTCAAGTGTTTCATTCAGTAGTTACTTTCTAAATGCAAGTAATAGTGTACTAATCTACCTGCCAGATGTCACAACTGCAGAAAATAACATATTTATATACAATTAATCAAATATGAGAGAATGTAAATGAAATTAATTCAAAAATAAATACAGGTACAATATTATAATCCATATTCAAGTTTCATAATTTTAAGTGATTACATAGCTAAAAAGTTGTTCTCAACATTCAACGCAATTATCTAAAGGATGTCCAAATGACACGCACCCAGCACCCTTAAAAGCTCTTCTAAAATATAATCGGCAAACGCTAGCTCATAAGTCAAATGGAAGTAATATCTTCTACTACTACTGCGTAAAAGCAAAAGAAAAAATTATGCCAAAAGTGCCCTCATTGTCAAATTTATATCAATTATTCAATTAAACCTGAAAAAAAATATGTTTTAAATCAGTAGGGGAAACAGTGTTTCTAATTTACAGAATCTGTTGTTAGGCCTATCCTTGGTCACTCGTACATTATTTACCAATACAGAATTTGCTAAAGATATTACTCAACACTTCTTCAGAGATGTCTTCTCCACTTATCTGCCCAAGGGCCAACGCAGCTTCCCTTAAATCAATTGTCCAAAAGTCAAGCGGCATTTGCTCCTCTATCGACAACTTCAACCTTGCAAAAGCTTCCTTGGCCCGAACAAGTTGCTCACATTGTCTCTGATAATTCATTAGTAAATCATCAATAAATCAATCAGTATCAGCCACAAATTACGCCTTGAATCAAAAGGAATAAGCATCAAACATTATAGAATGAAAAAACAAGACATAATGGTTATAAAGATGCTCGCATAGTGAAAGACTGTGTATCAGCAATGGAACGTGATTTCTTAGGAATAAGATATCTGGTTTTGGCGTACAATTGCAAAAGAACATTTTACATTTCAATGCCTCTTTAGCCCATCAATCTAGAATGTTTTCTTAAAATTTCCTCGTAGATTAAATACCATTGACTTTGATGGGTTAAATTAATCAATTTAAGATCAAAAAATTAGATTTCAAAAATGGTCCACAAAAGTAAGCAATTCTAATTAAAATCTAACACCTACAAACAATGAACCTCAATAATACCAACAAACAAATCATAAGATTTGTTACAACACATAATCTTAAATTTTGAAAAAAAAAAAAATGAATCAAGCGGAGAAGAACGTTCAATGACAAAAACATATTGAAAGAAATTTGTCATCGTGGGAAATGAAGTAAATTTGAACATTAATGCTCCGTTTGTTTGAGCGTAAAATATTTTCCGTGTTTTTTGGTGTTTCGTTGTAGTAAAATATTTGAGAAGAAAAAAAAATAGTAAAACCTAACAAAAATAACTTATTCATCAATTTTCCACAGAATATTTTACACGCCCCACCCGATGGACTCCACCTCAACCTCGACTTAGACCTTTGCCAAACATCAAAAAATAAAAATAAAAGAAAATATTTTACATGAAAAAATACTACGTCGAAACAAACGGAGCCTAAAAGGGAGGTGGGGGAATGAAGTTCCAATGAAAAGAACATATTACAGACTTCCCATTAAACTTCAGATAAAAAATAAAAACTTACGCATGTAAAGTAGAGTGGCCTCAATGTACCTGGACATAACTCTTATGCGCGGGTAGATTGAGTTCAGAGAGCTCAATGGAGCAGTTGGTTTTATCAATGCACCAGTAAATTGAATTAAAACATCAAGCGCAATTCCTATTCAACTTGGATTTATAATTCAATTTAAACGCTTAGGCGTAGTTTTTTATGCAAGAATGGAATCACATTCCAACCATTCCTATATTTGGTATGAAATTTAAAGTGGGAATGACCATTCCCTTGAAAATTTATTCAAAGGAATCAGTAACCATTCCACCTCTAAACCTATGGGACGGTCATTCCATTCCAAAGTCTTAACTTTTAAAAAAATTCAATTCTTTTAAGAAACATCACGTTCTAAGTCCAAAAACCACAGCAGCCGCCGCCGCTGCCTTCCACTACCGCCACTGCACCGCCACAGCCTTCCACCAATCCACCGCCGCCATTGCCTTCCACCGCCACCACTTAGAATGGTGATTATCGTTCCTACATCATTTCATATTAGCAACCAAACAATAAAATGAGAATGACCATTCCATTCCTTTCTCATTCCCATTCCCATTCCCACTCCCATTCCATTTCATTCTTGTGTGCCAAACTAGGTATTACTAAATCACATGATCTGAGGCCTCAGACACAGAGAGAAAGAAATACAGTTCAAAAAGGAGATTATAATCGCGAAACCCTAGTCTTTCACAAAATGCTTGAGGCTTTCTCCATTCACCCAATCAGAATTTTACTTCGATGACTAAATATTGTGTTTGTGATTGGATTGGGGGCCAAGGCGCTTCATTGATTCAAAGTTTCAACCAATTTTCAATCAAACAAATTATTGCTTTTTGAGATCGAGAACAACTGAGAACAAAATCATTTAGAATAAGGTGGATCATTTTGGGTAAAACAATTATGTTGACAATCAGCGGCTCGAATTGCAAAGATAATGGGGGTGAGTTGAAGTCTGCATGTATTAAATTACTCCCCTCCGTCCCATATTAGTTGTCTTTTTTGGTATAATAATTTTTTAAGGGGACATAAAATTAATGAATTGACCCCTTTTAAAATTACCAAGTCGTCCTTTTAAGTGTAAATATGTATTTACGAAGTTGGGATATTTTTGCAAACTTAAAGGATAATTATGGAAAAACGATATTTTTGCTTTGACTTGTCAAATACGATAACTAATTTGGGGCATCCTAGAAAGGAAATAAGGACTACTAATACGGGACAGAGGGAGTGGCAAATAAAAGCAAATAGACCTAGTCACCTTCTCTAGGTCTATAGGATTGTGTAACTCAATGCAAACATGTTCGTTGGTGCAACTCTCAAATAATACATTATATTTAACCCCTCATATTAACCAGGATAGTACAAAAATGGTCTTATAATTTGTCCATATCTCATATGACCGTATCACAAACTTCCTTCCACCTTGAATTCAAACACTCAATTAACAATAGTACCACATCCAAAACTAACCTCAAATAAAAACATCCTGACAAAGAAATAACCAACCAGTCCATTGCAATACAGAGATAAAAGAAATACTCCGCTACTGTCATGTTGGCTCAACAAGTATCATTTGTTCTAGTAATAACAAGAAGTCAGTAAGAACAACAAAATCAACAAAGGAAAGTGAAAAATTGAAACGATAAGGATTATGCAGTTTAAAGTAGTATATTGAACAAGGAAGAGCATATCATTAAGAACTACAATCTCTTTGAACATTGAAGAAAGAGGTTACACTCCATGATGGAGAAAGACTTATGATTTCATGGATGAGCCGCACTTCCCCCTCTACTTTTAGGAGAAGGGGCAAAGATAGATGAAATTAGGGATTTCATGTAATTAGATTTGATTATTATTTGTTTTTGTTATTTATGGTAATGTTTGGATTTGAGGTTATTTTTAGTATTTTCATATTTTAGGTTTCATTATGGTTTGCTTAACATTGTGTCTATAAAGGCTCAATATGTAATTGTTAGCAGATATGAAAGCCACGATTTATGGAATGACTTACCATATTACAAGAGATTTGATAGCCACGAATCATGGCATAGAATATTCCATAGAATATGTTGTGATTTGATTTTGATTTGATTTAATTTCCTTTCTTGTAATATGACTTTTTATCTATAAATACTAGAGTTGTGAATGAGTGATGTATCTCATTCAAGCCTTTACACAATTCTCTCATTTTTCTTCTTTTTTTATTTCTTCTGTAATCAAACATTTTCAGCTTGGATTATTGAATAATATAGTGAGTCTGAGAACTCTACGTTGTCTCCTTCTCCCTTGTTGTTCTTGTTGCTTTCAATCCCTCAGTCTCTCTAGCCTTTCTATTTCACTCTGTTTATCTCATCTTCTCATTCTCATCTCCTTTCTTTCTGATTCTAAATCGAAGTTACGAAAAACCTGCCAATTCTGGTTCTAAATCAAAGTTACGACAAGCCTACCTATCCTGCATCACTCCACCATTAAAAAATTATTTTTAGATAGTAATAAACACCTTGAGAGAGAGTAAGAGAGAAAATGGCAAAAATTTGAAAATTTTCAAGGAAACAACAATTGAGCACCTCGCTGTCGAATTTTTTAAGCAGAGTAGAGCCTTCAGAAATTGAAATCTATCTGTGAGTGGGGGTAAGGATGAATGACAATATGAATCAGGAATTAGATTTTAAGGTTTCTGTATTAGATATGTGATGCAGCGCAAATGGAATAGGACTTTCTTCAAACAGTTGAAGATCCTAAGAAGACTAGATTGAAATTGCATTAATAGGGGCAGCATTGTTTATGAGTTTTAAGTTATTTAGTTAAGTCGTAAATTTGTTTTAATTTCATGTCAATGTTTGTCAGCTTTAGTTGGATATTTTTGTCATTTTGCTTCTATTTAATGAGTCATGTGCCTATTAAGTGAGTCGTGTAACCATTTAAGGGCTGTTTTGTCAATTTTAGCATCTTTTATTCTGCTGGACAGAATAGTAGCCGTTGGATTATGTTTATATGAAGGGTTAGAATTAAATCTTTGATAGGGTTGTTCCAAGTTGTATTCAGCAGTGTTTGACGATTTATCAATATGTTCAGCCTGCTTCAGCAGCTTTTACCTCTCCCTTTCTTTGGGATTGCGTTGTAGGTATTTAAGCTATTTTTTTTTTAGCTTGAACTAGCTCGCTGTTTTCCCTTCTTACTGATTTTATTTTTCTTTCATAAGCTGATTGCATTAATATGGCTGCTTGCACAGTATGTCAATAATGCATAATGCGCAATAATTTAGCATGTAAGAATCTACTGCAAAAGATCATTAATAGATCTAAAAAGTTGATCTAATGTCATTAAAAGATGACATTCCTAAACAAAGTATAATTTCAGTATGGTGCTAAATGTATCTGTTTGGTTGCAGTATTTCAGCCTGATTGCAAACCTCACATCAAATTGAGATGAAATATCTGAAACTCAAGAACAACCAGAATTTCCTATGTCTGGGAAACACATGTAGAGAAGGCAAGTAGGGATCCTTCAGACAATTTGCATACAAGGAGACCTGGAAATGAACAATTTCAAAAAAGACAATCTTGGATAACCAAGGATAATGTGTACAAGAGTCGGATGAAAAAAAAAAAAACAAGCAAACAAACAAACAAACAAAGAACTGAGGGTAAGTGCTTTTTAAACAGCAAAATTGCTGGCTAGGGTATACCCAGGAGGAGATGCTTTCACAAACATGCATAATCCATGAGCCTATTCTGAAACTCATCAACTCAATATTGGACTAACACCAAATAAACTAGTAAAGACAGTTGAAATGTCAAATACTTGAAAAGGGCAATAATATATTAAAAAACAATGCTAAATTCACAATAATATGTTGCTAACCTGATTCACAGCCCATTTGCGTCCTACCACAGGAATTCTGTGAAGACCCACAATCTCTAATATTGCCACCTCCAAATCAGGTATCCCTTGACCAGTTACAGCACAAGTAAAAATGAGCTTATTGAAGGAGTTGCCATGGCTATTGACCCATTCAGGGAGTGCAGATGGAGCACAATCTATTTTGTTAATTACGAGGACCATTGGAGAAGAAGAGCAAACTGCACTCTGTATTTTCAACAATAAATCAATTAAATTTGTAAACACCTACTGCAACTTCATCAAGAAACAAATTAATATTGTGAACTCCCGTGGAAACTTCATTTCAGAAGATAATGCAACTAAAAAAAATAGCAACATCATTATTATTTAGTCTGAACAAATCAAGAAATGGCACGAGAACAGCAAATGAGGGAGTTCCACAAAATTTAGGCAAAAGAACATGACAAGGAAAAGAATGAATGTGTAGACTCCACTACTCCAGTTCTTAAAGTTTTGGGGCCCTCAGAAATGGATTTTGTGCAGATGTGGTACTCTAGCTGCTGTTTCATGCATGTGCAGAAAGAGTCAAAAATAGGATCTCAGAAGATACCAGTCAAAGAGAACCTAATCAACCATTTTTTTTGGGCGCCTGAAACAACAGAATTAGAAGGCTTTCAGGTTTCTTGCATTCTTAAAAACAAGAAGACTGCTGTCTCCCCTCCTAACTTCTGCAAACTCCTCTGATTGATACTCTTGAACTAAATGAAGATTCTCTTAAGAACCATAGTCACTGAGGCTCCACAAGAATGTTGAGATCACAACAGCACATGATCTACTACCTCCGGACTTGGAGAAGCTAACTGAGCATGAGAGAGAGAGAGAAGGGGGGGGGGGGGGGGGGATGGAATCTATATAAATACACACACGCTGCACTTTTTGACCTGAGGAAAGCCTGAGGTTTGAATGTGCACAAACATTAACTAAAGATGCTCTCATTATATAATCAAGTGCACAAGCTAGATTACAAATGGAGGCAGCTCAATGAGACGAGGATCATCTGCTAGCCAAGAGAGTCTCTTTCACATTGGAAGGTTTTCTTTACTTTCTCTCTTTCCAGGTAGCCAAGGAAATGGAGATGCTGACATCAGGGTTTTAAATATCATTCACTGCATAGGGAGAGCGGTGGAGTCGAGGTTCATTAGATGCTTGAGAGTGGGTAGGGATCAGTTTTGTCTATTAGAGATTTCTCATCTACTGTTCACAGATGACACCATAGTGTTTTGTGATGCTGATGAGTCTCAACTGAGATTTCTGAGAAGCGGTGTTGGTTTGCCTTTAGGCAGTCTCTGGGCTGAAAGTTAACATGGGATGTGGTGTTAGGTCGTTTTCACTTTCAAATTTGGGACTGCCTTTAGGGTTGCCTTCAAGGAGGGTCCCGGTTTGAGATCCAGTTTGTGGAGAGGTTTGAGAGGAGGCTTGCAGTGTGGAAGAAGCAATTCCTATCAAAGGGAGGGTGCTAACATTAAATGAAGAGTACTTGTCGACTTTGCCCACTTATATCCTGTCCCTCTTCCAGATTCCTTCGTCGGTGGTGAAGAGACTTGACACCGCCTACAGAACTTTCTGTGGGTGGTTTGGGAGAGGAATTCAAGTATCATCTAGTGAATTGGGAGCAAGTGTGCAGGCTGATTCAGATGGGGAGTCTGGGGATTAGGAGGTTGGACCCTTTCAATAAGATTCTGTTGGGTAAGCGGTTATGGAAATTTGGTATGTAGAGGCACAGATTATGGAGGGAGGTTATCGGCTTGAAGTTTAGGGAGGAACAAGAAAGATGGTGTTCTTTGGAGGTGACGATTCCTGCAAGGGTGGGTGGATGGAAATTCATCCGGAAGTGGTGGGATGAATTTATAAAACACATTCAGTTCAGGGTGCATAGTGGCTGGGATATATGTTTTGGGCAGGATCATTCGTGCAGTGATCAGTCTTTAGCGTGTGTATATCTGAGGCTCTTTCAGATTGTAGTGGACAGGCAAGTATTGGTCGTTGATTGTTATCGACTTGATAGCGGACGGACGACTTCGCATGTACTGTTTCAGAGGCACCTACAAGATTCAGAGATGGCGGATATTGCTTAACTCCTGGTGTTGCTGTACCGCCAGAAGTTATGTGGAGTGGAGTCAGATGAGTGGTTCTAGGTGGCCTCTCCTCAGAGGAGATTAGAGGTGCGCTCCTTTTTATAGGAGATTGTTGACGGTTCAAGGGTCTTCGTTCCCACAGAAGGCAATTTGGTGCACTGAGGCTTCATTAAGGTGGCCTTCTTTGCGTGGACGGCAGGTCTGGGCCAAATACTGATGATCAACAATCCAAGGAGACAAAATATTGTCAACTAGTGCTACATGTGCAAGAGGGATGAGTGGTCTGTAAACCATCTTCTTTTCCACCATCAATGACTCAAGATATTTCGGCTATGATGTTTGTTTTGGGGTTTCATCTTATCATGCCACTTACCAGGATGAGCTTGCTCGACGCATGGAGAGGTTATTAGTGAGGGCTCAAGCCCAAGAGTCTCATTCCCTCACCGGGGGGGAATTGATATCGTCTCTTGCAGTCGTTATGTGTGGGGTTAGCTCATTCCCTGGGGTTAGGTCCATCCCTGTTTCCCATTTCGGTTTTCCTTTGGTTACCGTCGAGGAGGGTGGGGGGCTGGGATCATGTGGTTGAGCGGTTTGAAATGAGGCTTGCCGGTTCGAAGAAGCAGATCTTTCGAAGAAGGTTACCATGATGAAGAGCACTTTGTCGAGACTTCCTCTCTCTCTATCAAATTCCTTCCTCGGTGGCTAGAAGAGGTTGATGCCTTTTAATAGGGCCCTCCTAGGTAAGTGGTTGTGGAGATTCGGTGTTGAGCGCCAGAGGCTGTGGAGGAGGGTTATCTCGTGTCGTTATGGGGAGGAGAGAGGTGGTTGGTGTTCTCTTGCAGTTAGATCCCCAAGAGGAGTTGGTGTTTGGAAATTCATCCGGAAGGGTTGGAATAAATTTTCTAAACATATAAGACTCAAAGTTCGGGATGGTAGGGGCGTTTGGTTTTGGGAGGATTTATGGTGCGGTGATCGCCCATTTGCTTGTTCCTTTCCTTTGTCTCTTTAGGATTGTCGTCAATACGCATGCCTCGGTTGCCGTTGCCGACTGTTATCGGCTTGATAGCGGGCGGATAACTTGGGATGTGTGTTTCTTGAGAAATTTTCAGGACTAGGAATTGGATACCGTCTTTAGCTTTTTGGAGCTTTTGTATCGATAGGAGGTTGATGGTGGACGTCTGGATTCTCTTGTTTGGGTGCCTTCTTCTCAGGGAAGATTTAATATGCACTCTTTGTTTAGATGCCTCTCGGACCTCTCCTGCCTGTATTTTCGTGGAAGGCGGTGTGGTTTTCCAAGGCTCCGCTCAAGGTGGCCTTCTTTGCTTGGACAACAATTTGGGGCAAGATTTTGACGTTTTATAACCTGAGAAGGAGAAGACATGTTACCATTGCATGTGCAAGTGTGATTGAGAGTCTGATGATCTTTTGCAATGTCTCGTGGCTCATGCTTGTTGGGCCTTCTCCTTGGTTTATTCGGAGTTCAGTGGGTTATGCCTCAGTCTTCAAGAGGCTTGATGGATTCTTGGACAGAGTGCTATGTGGGATCCCACATCCGTGATTTTTGGAGAGTGGCACCTTTATGCGTTTGGTGGTGCTTATGGAAGGAGCGAAATAGAAGACCCTTTGATGAAGAGGAGGAGTCTTCTATTAGGTCTTTAAAATTTCTTACTATTAGCTCACTTTTTTGGTGGGTTATGGGGAGAAACTATAAATCCATAAAGAATATAGTTAATTTTTGGATTCCTTGGGGCCTTCGGGTCCTTTTTTGGCTACGGCGTTTGTATAGTTTTTGGGATGTGTTTCTCTTTTTGAACACTTTCTAATATATATTTACTTGTCAAAATAAATTATAATAATTCATGTGGCCGACCCAATTCATAAGGGATTAAGGAAATAATGATGATGATGCACGGATAAGGATACAGACACGATACGACACGAATATGCCAACACGTCAAATTAATAAAAAGTAGGACACGAAGACAGCACGAACACGGCTAATATAAATATTGCTTAAAGATATAAAAATTGAATAGAAAAATTAAACATGAAGAACACAAGGATAGACACAAGCCCAAAGGGCTACATAACCTTTATTATATTCTCTCTTTATTTTTTGTATACATGATCACCTCTATTTGTAAGTGTGAGAATAAAGACATGATAAATATGATATAGGAAACATTCCTAAAATCACTCCCATGATTGATTCATATCAATATGTCAAAGTAGTGATTTAAGAGTTTTAATCATTCCTATAATAATATTCTCCAACCCTTGTATACATGATCACCTCTATTTGTAAGTGTGAGAATAAAGACATGATAAATATGATACAGGAAACATTCCTAAAATCACTCCTATGATTGATTCATATCAATATGTCAAAGTAGTGATTTAAGAGTTTTAATCATTCCTATAATAATATTCTCCAAACCCTCCCCCCCCAAAAAATCTTCCTTCTCTTCCAATTGGTCCACGCATATTTTAACTCAAGTGTCTAACTTGAAACTGATTACGAAGTTGTCGAAAGTCCGAGACAAGTAGATCCAAGACGAATCGATCCGAAGATCCGAGCCGAGTTAATCCGAAGATCCGAGACGAGTTGATCCTGAGATGCGAGACGAGTAATCCTGAGATGCGAGACGAGTTGATCCGAAGATCCAAGACGATTTGAACCGAAGGTCCAATGCATTTTATAAGCTTATTGCTAAAGTTATCGCCTTGAAATTGAGGGAGGTTCTGGACAGTGTCATCTCAGAGTCTCAAAATGCATTTGTTGAGGGAAGACAGATTCTGGATTCCGTTCTAGTTGCCAGTGAATATGTGGATTTTAGGTTGAGGAGCGGTGGTCTAGGTTTTCATGGCTCCAGTTTCCCATGGAAGACGGTTTGGTGTTTGAAGGCTCCTCTCAGGGTGGCATTTTTTTTTGGACTGCAGTTTTGGGTAAGATTATGACTCTGGACGATTTGAGAAAGAAAAGACATATCATAATTAACTGGTGTTGTTTGTGTAAGAATGATGGAGAGTCTTTGGGTCACCTTCTCCTGTATTGTCCTATGGCTTATGATTGATGAAGTCTTATTTTTGGTCTTTTTGGCATCCATTGGGTTATGCCTCGGTCTTCAAGGGATTTGAGTGACATTTGGAGGGGCCAAAGGGTGGAGGCCCATGCTCGTGTCTGTTGGAGAGTGACCCCCCTTTGTGTTTAGTGGAGCATCTGGAAGAGCGAAACAAAAGATCTTTTGATGGGGAGGAGACCCCATTAAGGCACTGAAATTTGCTATTATTAGTTCTCTTTTTAGTTGAGTGATGGGGAGAAATTGTATATCTTTAGATGAGATTGTGGACTTTTTGGGTTCTTTGGGTCCATAGGGCTTTTGGTTTGGTTTCTTGTATATCTCTTGGGATGCGTTCCCCTTTTGAACGCTTTCTAACACATTTTATTTATAAAAAAAAAAAATTATATTCTCTCTTGATTTTTTGTATACACAATCACCTCTATTTATAAGTGAAAGAATAAAGACGTGATAAATATGATATAGAAAACATTCCTAAAATCACTCCCATGATTGATTCATATCAATATGTCAAAGGAGTGATTTAAGAGTTTTAATCATTCCTATAATAATATTCTCCAACAAATATAAATTTTCATTTATATATATATATTGAATGAGACAATCACGGGACTTTAATTAATTTATAAATTCTACACAGAAGTTACATAAGTTAGAAGATGACGTTATTAAAATATAAAGAAGAATATGTTATACTCCCTCCATCCCAAAATAAGTGTCCTTTCCATATTTAGTTGTCCCAAAATAAGTCCCAATTCAAAAGTCAATCAACTATATTTTACAACATTCCCAATTTAATCTTTTTGTATTGAACTTATAAAAACAATTAAATGTAAAACATCACATTACTCCAGACCGACTATGGGTAAATGTGGTAATTCATTCACCACCAATACAATAAAAAATAAAAGGCCACGTCTTAAAAAGTTAGGTTCCCAAAAAGGGATGGAGGGAGTATTTTGTATGAAATTACTATTATATCTTGTCATTATAGTTATGTTTTTGTTCCTTAGATGTTGAACACTTTGACAGATGTTTATAATGTTGTCTCCGACACTGTCGTGTGTTGGTTTTATATATATATGACATATACATGTGTTGGTCAAGTGTCCGGAATGTATCAACCAAGTGTCCAAAATAATAAAATTTATTTTAAATAATGGACAAGGCCATAAAGTGGCGCTCACGTGTCTAGGTATATGGATATAGATATATGGATATAGATAATGTTTACACTGATAAAGTAAACCTAAAATTATATAGGTATATGGATATAGATAATGTTTACACTGATAAAGTAAACCTAAAATTATAGTGAATAATGAACAAATTGATATAAACCAAAATATGCTAATATTGCATTTCGAGTTGCACTTCAATATTCTAGATCTAAGTAAAATGATATAAGAAATATAATAAAGCTTTTGAAGGACAACAAAGTTGAAGGGATAAAAGAAAGAAAACGAAGTGATTTGAAGATATGAACCAAAGCCAACCAACTAGTAATAGTTCCCAAATTATCTAATTTTCAAATTCAATAAAAAGTGAGCCAAAAGAGATGGGTCGGCTTGTAAGACCTTACTGGATTGAATCCTTTCAAGAATTTTGGTGTCCTCCAATGTCCAGCCATCAAGAGCACTTACTGTCAGAATAATGACATCAGCACCTCTAGCAACTGCTTCAGATCTCTCCACGCCTATGAAGAAAATAGTCACACGATATTAAAGACAAGTTTGGGATATCAAAATTAATTCCATTTCGACTGATCTCATAGTCAAAATTGAAAAGAAGCATAGGACGAGGTAAAAAATAAATAAAAAATTCGACAAATAGGTTACAAGCGTACAGATATAACACAATCAGGTATGAGTTGCAACCACTACATAATCGTGCTCAGAAACCTACCACAGCGATATATCAAACAAATACCTATTCAAAAATGTCAGCTAATCTGGGTAGAGAATAAATCACATATATACCTACATATCTTCTTGGAAACATTTACCTCTTATTTAGAAAGGAATCTTAAATAAAATAAATATCTCACAATAGCCCATGAAATCTCCCTAGCTTGAGTATTGTCTTTTGTGATCTATTCAATCCAGTGTTATTAACTAAAATTCTGATAAAATAAATTTAGAACCTCATAGTTAAATATAGTTCAGAAGACAGCAACTAGACATATAGATTTTCTGGAACGGGTCAAACCCTCTCTCACTCCCCCCCACCCTGACCCTCAATAGTTATTAACTAAAATTCTGATAAAATATACTTAAACCTCATAGTTAAATATAGTTAAGAATATATCAAGTACACATATAGATTTTCTGGAACAGGTCAAATCTCCCCCCCTCCCCCCCCAAGTTACAGAATAAAAATCCACTTTATGCACACACAAAAAAGGCGGTGCACGCACAATCCATGTAAAACCAAGGTACACCAAAGCCATACAAGTGTCAATAAAGGAAATAACAAATAGCTCAAAACTTTAGGGTGTTTTTGGTTGTCCAATGGAAATTATATTTAATACTGAGACATGGTTGTTATCACCAATAAAAGATTCAAACTAGATCATTTAGTAAAATCCTTGATTGCACCTATACAATAATGTGCCAGGAATAGATCAAAACATATTAAAATTAGAATTAACACTTTTCATATTGAATATAAGCACGAGAAAAACTAAATCAGTTTTCATGGGAAGCCTACATGTGCATGCTACAAAATATGATACTGAAGATGAAATATTACATTTCTTAAAGTACAGGCACATATGAAACCATAATACAAGGCCAACTTGATTGCATAAATGCTATTTATAAGTAACAACTCAAAATATAAATTTTAAACACAACTAAGCAAAGAGAATAATCCTACCAATCTTCTCCACAATGTCATTAGTTTCTCTGATACCTGCCGTATCAAGAAGGGTGACAGGTATACCATGAACTGTAATACTGGCTTCTAAAACATCCCGCGTGGTTCCAGCAATATCAGTAACTATTGCTCTCTCACTCTGCAAGCTAGAAGGTAAGTAAGACTCTGAATAAGATGTAACACTAAATTCATTTAACATAAGCACCAAAAGAACAGATTAAGTCTGCGTATTCTGCCAAACAGGTTAACCCGAACACGACCTGTTTAATAATCGTGTCAAACACCATCGACACGAACTTAGCCCTTTTATTAAACGGGTTACACGGGTATCCTGTTTAATTTGAATGGGTCATGTAACAACGTTTATTAATTAATACAATGAAAAATTGAGATAATAGAAAACAAAATTAATAAAAATGAGAACATTTTGGATAATACAATTATAAAATTTATAAAAAAAAAATGCTATATACAATATTCATAATGAATTTATATTGAAATAATAAAAATGTCCATAGTAATTGGGTTAAAAAGGGTTACGAGTTAATTGGGTTGACCAAACATAATTATGACACGGTTAATTAAACGGGTCTAATGAACATGACATGATTAATTAAACGAGTTGACATGATTATGACACAAACATGATTAAAGTCACCTCAGACCTGCTAACTTCGTGTCGAGTTAGGTCTTGTTGGCGGGTTGTGTCGAATTTTGACACCCCTAGATTAAGAGCTACAGTTACATTAATAAGTATGAGAACATCTAGGCCAAACCTTCTACATCCCAAGGCAATATTCAAGTTTAAAATACTAAAAAAATGGTAACTCTAAATCCAATGAAATAAAAATATTAACTTACGCTGCAGATCCTAATTACTACCATAGCATAATCATAAGCAAGACTTTGCAATATCTAAGGTTTTTCCACTAAATCTCATGAGAAAGTATGAGATCCACTCAAATGCATTTCAAAGATAGGATCTCCTTGACAGAGGTCAGTGGCAGCAGCCTTTAAAAGTGTATAAAAGGCATGGGAAGTAGGATTAATTTTGGTGGGCATTACTTTTTATTTTCAATTTTGTTGGGCATTATGATGCAGTTAAGCTGATTTTTTTATTTTTTTTATTAATGTTATTAACTCATTAGTTGACAATTGGAAGCGTTATGAGTCTCATTGATTACCACATTATGAGGTAAGTCCAAAAGTCATGAGTTACACTCCATCTATGCCTAAGAGGCATGAGCAGAATCCTACAAAGGGATAGGATGTAAACTTGGCTGATCAGTGAATGAATGAATAATAACATGTCTTTTGAGATTTCCTTGTAAGTGATTCATGAATTAAGGAGGTGTGAGCAATGTTATTAAAGGCCAAAGGTGCACCAAGGTGCTAGAGGTCCTATGGAGCCTAGGCGCGAGGCGCACAGCGAGCCGCGCGCCTAAGTGAAGTGAGGCACACAATTGAAAATTTAAACTACCATAATAACATTCATATCTCATAAGTCATATCAATATTCTAAAAATTAACATCAAATATAAAAAAGTAAATCCATCAACTATACAAGCATCCAACAATCATAAAACAGAGCACAATTTTGTTTTCTTAAAAGGCAAAGCAAAATGTGTTTTTTTGAATGGCAAAACAAAGCACAAAAAGAAATAAATAAGTTAACAAAAAAATAATAATAATTGTTAACAAGAAAAAAAAATTAAAAAAATAAAAAAAAAAAGAAAAGAAAAAACAGAGCCAAATAAAAAAGAAGACACGGAGAGAAGAGAACTAGACGAAGAGAGAGATGTAAACAAAGATAATAAGAGAGGGGAGATCTAGAGGAGAAGAGAGAGAGAGAGAGAGAGAAAAAAAAACTGACGTGGCTTTCATCGTTCATCTCTGCAACTAGGGCTTCGTCTTCGTCTCACAATCTCATTCTATCGCTGTTCGGTAAATACTTTGACTCTTGAGTTTTCTTTTTTGTTTATTCTTTTATACAAAAGTTCCTTCTATCATATGCTTGGGCTTTCTTTTTTGTTTATTAAGTTGCCAAAAGTACCCTTTTTGGCTTAAGAAATAGAACAATCGTATTTTTTTAAACAAATATCAGTGAGGCGCGCAACAGGACGAGGCGCTACCGAGGTGCGCGCCTAGTAAACATCAGTAAGCCTGGGATGACAACAAGCGCTAAACCTAAGCCTCGAGCCTAGGGAGCGCCTTTAACAACACTGGGTGTGAGGCTTTCTTACATGTGATGCTTAGGCTTATTGGTGTGATTCCACTAAGCTATTGTTATTTTCAAATCCTTTCTCTCTACCAACACATCTTAAAGCGCAGCCCTGTTTATCTGAAAAATAAACTCTCTATTTATTTCAACTATTCGAGGTAGCTCGTGTCCTACATCACTCCTAGTTGGAGGACTTGTATGGATTTGTATTGCACTACATAATTTCATCTCTCTCATAACATATAAGGTATACAGAATGAAATTATTTATTGAAAAAGTTCAAATACCATCACATTAGCCACAATTAGTATAGAGGTTTGGTAGGCAGAAAGCATTGTATATGTTTTTTTAAGAAGATTAGTCTTGAGATTATAGGAAGAATTCCTTACTATTAAGGTGCATCTTGCCTGTAACTAGAGGATAG
Organism: Cornus florida; assembly: GCF_030987335.1. Lineage (NCBI taxonomy): Eukaryota > Viridiplantae > Streptophyta > Magnoliopsida > Cornales > Cornaceae > Cornus > Cornus florida. Next base: position 84,082,790 of record NW_026775577.1, on the reverse strand, counting down.
ATTCTCAATTCTAGAGAAAACAAGGTTTGGAACCGAACATCTAATCTTTATAGAGAGGGGATTAAATCTCTTCTTTCCTACTCCATTTAGCACTTACCAAGTTCATTCTATTTCTTCAATGACCAAAAAAAAGGTTGCTTTAATTGCCACAGGGCGAATAGTATTAATTTCTCTCTTCCCTCCACTGACACCTCAAATTGGATTAGTTTAAAGAACAGCCCACCAACTTGAGCTCACAACTACGTACACAGCAATATCATATAACAATTAAATTGAAAAAACAACTTGTTGCAACAACATACTTTGCTCCATGCATTAAGGAGGCTTGACTTCCCAACATTTGGCCGACCAAGAATTGCTATCTGCAATATTTCCAATAAAAAATTAAAAAAATATCTAAATTTGCATATACAAGGGTAAGAAAATGGTGATGAATGTTTTTCTTCACAAGTTACCAAAAGCACAAAAAAATTATCGATTAAGTTTTTTATTTCATTTTAATTTAGGGGATTGGTGCAGATGGAATTTGAACATGCAAAACTATATCAAGCACACCATCCAAAAAAAAAAAACTGTTTTTTTTCCTCCAGAATATTGAAGCTTAAGAACAACTAAGCAGAACTTTGAGCAAGTAATATGTAAAGCCCGATTTACAAACATATGAACCCCGAAGAGGGATGACTACTGTGATGGTAAAAGAAAAATCAAGAGAGGATCCAAAAGCAATGTCTGCAAGGCCATGCAGTAAATCAGTTTCTTCACACCTTGTGTACCTAAGTAATAATCTCTTATCCTTACAAGGAAGCACAGGTCTGAAATTTCTGTTTGACATAATACCTGTAATCCAGACTGTAGAAATTTGTCATAATTGGCAGTTTCCAATGCATCCTTTACATCTCGTGACATGGAATGTATTTTTTCCATAAACAGGTTCAAGTCTAAAGGTGGCATCTCATCATCAAAATCTAATCGAGCTTCAATCTCAGTAAGCAACTCAATGCACTGTATTCTTAGTGATCTCACCAAAGAAGAGAAACCACCCTGTCAAAAGAAATATTGTATTCCGGGCTGTTTATCAATTCTTCAACTGAAGTTTACCTAATTAATATAACAGCAGATGCCATGTCCACGGCTAGTCAAAGTGGCATACTAACTACGGGAAGAAATAACCAATATATGATTCCTGAAAATATGACATGCCTGAAGTCCAGCCAGTGCAGCATCTGCAGAAGCCACGGACTTAGCTGAAATAAGTTTTCCCACATTTTCAGCTTGGGAGAGGTCTAAACGACCATTTAGAAATGCGCGGAGGGTGAACTCGCCTGATAAAAGATGAAAAGAATTTAATACAACACGTGCATAATGATATAAGATAAAAACATATAGGATCAACACGTAGTTCTCTCTCTGCTCTGTGCATATGTGCCTCTGTTAGAGTGTGTGTGCATATTTGTGTATAATTAGAGTGTGTGTGTGAGGACTGGTCACCTGCTCACTGGTGTGGAAAGAAGTTATCCACGAATTAAATCCTCACAGTTGAAAAAGAAACATAAATTGCCTTTTTAACTATCCAATGAGATCTGACGGTTAATACTTGAGTCGTGCATACATTCTCCTTCACACCAGGAAGAAACTGAACGTTTGCATATATATGTATATATATCTGTGTATGTATGCATGCCAAAGTTAAGATCCACAGCACTTAACAAAACACAAAGAGGGCTTGAAGCTTGACCAACTCACTGAAACCGACCATTCAATCGGTAGCTACAGCTTGACTGGACCGTAATCCAAATGGACCAATCAGAAACTCTGAAGTTCCCACTATGTGGGCATTGCTATTCCCAAACATCATTTTCATGTATCATCATTTGATATAGGTTCCCATGGTTTAAAACATGCAAACTTAAATAAATAAATAAAAATGAACATCAATCTTAATTCGAACTTCAGTAGTTTCATAACTCTATCCAAATTTTAAAATTTGTTGCCGCAGTGGTAAGGTTGCTCCACTGTGACGTGGAAGTCACAGGTTCGAAACCGAAAACAGACTCTTCATGCGGAGGTAAAGTTGCGTACATCTAACCCTCCTAAACCCCATAATGGCAGGAGCCTTGTGCATTGGGCTATCCCTTCCATTGCAGATTCTCTATGTAAATATTAAATAGTCTTTATATGTTGCCAGTCGTCTTCGTTCTGTTGCCAACTCATTGTGGATGCCATAAGTTGAGAAAGAATCCAAAAATTTATGCAAAACTTGACAAGTATGGATCCAAAAAATGATGCAGAATTCGACAAATATGAATTTGACTAGACTAATTACACTTCTCTGCTAACCATAGAGTAAAAGTTGTTTAACATGTTCTTAAGTGTAATTGTCTCTTCTTCTCCTGGTTAGAATGTAGGTGCCACATTGGGCTACACAATATGAGAAGCATTCCCCCATTATACACAACCAATAAATCCCATCTCTGATACAACCACCAAGTGACTTTTCTAGGAGGCTCGCTGGAACCTTCGATATCAATACAACTACCTGACTAATTCTTTTTTTATTATATAACACATTGCCTGTGTTAGGTGCGGGTGTGAATCTAACTGTTGGGCTTGTCAAATCACTAAACAATAACACAGACACTGCCGAATACTCTCATATTATTCAAATACTTTTAATTCATTTCTAGAGAAAAGTAATTTCTGATGTTTCAAAGTGTCTGATATAGGCATTTCACATTTTAATTCAATTTTTTTTTATAAGTAAAAAATATATTAGAAAAGCGATCAAAAGGGGAACGCGTCCCTAATACACAAAAACGAAAGACCTACGGACCAACAAAGTCCAAAAGATCAAATAAATCATCAATCGAGGAGCAAGCGCTGCCTCTTACATAACAGAAAAGAGAACGAAGAATATGAGATTTTAGACTTGCTAAAGACGATTCCTTTCCTTCAAAATTTCTGTTATTTCTCTCTCCAAATACACCACCAAACACAGTGTGGGACGATCCTCCAAAAATCACAAGCATGACCAATAACAGGGCATCTTCTCCAAGCATTAATTAATTGAATAAAATGCTTAGGCATTACCCGCTGAACGCCAAAAATACTGAATATGAGATTCCAACAATCAGACGCAACAGAACAAATGAACAATGCATAAGAATATGGTCCACGGACTCACCATCTGTTTTACAAAGACAACACTAGTTAACAATGGTATTACCTCTCTTGCGCAGATTATCCAATGTTAGAATTTTTCCCCAAGTAGCAGTCCAAACAAAAAAGGCGACAGAGGAGCTTTAGAGTGCCAAATACACTTCCATGGGAAATTTTGTCCAATAAAATTAGACAAACACAAGAACATGGATCTTACTCCATATCTACCATGAATAGAGGGGGTCCACAAAATGTCATCACAACCTCTGCCAACATCCTTCTGTCTATACAACAGATCCAAAAAAACGCAAACATCTGCTATCTCCCAATCTTAAAAAGAACGCCTAAAACGCACATCCCACGTAACCCCACTGCTATCAAGATAATAATAGTCAACTACGTAAGCATGCTTATTCTCGGCAATGCTGAAGAGACGAGGAAAGGAAAGAGACAACAATTGATCACCACACCATAAGTCTTCCTAAAATCTAACATTCATACCATTACGAACCTTGAAACGAATATGGGTGGAAAACACATCCCAACCTTTCCGAATAAATTTCTAAATGCCAACGCCTCCGGTAACAGAAACGGGATGAGAGGAACAACCTCCACTCTCCTCCTCGAAACAACACGAGATAACTCTTCTCCACTGTCGATGACGCTCTTTACCGAACCTCCATAACCACTTCCCCAATAAGGCTCTCTTAAAAGGGACCAGCTTCCGAATGCCTAATCCACCAAACTTCAAAGGTTTGCAAACTTGCTCCCAATTGACAAGATGATACTTGAACTCCTCTCCTCTTCCACCCCAAAGAAAGTGTCTCTGAATTTTTTCGATCCATTCAGCAACAGAGCACGGGATTTGAAATAAAGATAAGAAAAATGTGGGAAGGGACGAGAGGGTGCTCTTAATAAAAGTGACCTTCCCCCCTTTCTAAAGATAACAAAATTGAATTTTCTGATATGTTTTTTAGATGCAATTCCAACCAAATGAGTAAGGCACATATTTCAGACCCATGTCCAAGTATTGTGACTCTAAAACCAAAACTTCACCTACTTTGGAATAAACCATGTAACATAGATAATTACATCTGAAATTTACAGAAGTAACACAACCCTTGTACATCTCAAAACTACTTGTACCAATAAAAGATAAAAGTAATAAGCTGACCCGGTTCTGCAAGGCTCGCCCCAGCTTCTAGACAAGCTCTCAACACACGATGCAAACAAACCTCACTCCCATGACACTGAAGCTCAACCACATCTTCTCGAGTGTAAGATCTTGGAGCTAACATGGGTACAGCCAACACCTAGGAAAAGAAGAACATCACAGTCACCTGATTAACACGTATGCTCCCCCACCAATGATAAAACAGTATCGCACAATAAAGACTGCATTTTGAGCTCAAATGAACAGTTGTCAAGGAGTCCCACCTCTTGGGACCAACCCAAACAATGGGAACTTTAATTCATAACTTCAAAATTACAATAAATAAATAATAATAAAATAACTATGAATGTATACTTGGAACAAGATTCAATGTAGAACAGGATACTGGAATACATTATACATCTGATAAACATCCAAAAGTTTAGGCACTTCAAATTTCAGAAGACACAGATACTCGCATTACTACATCCAATATAAATGAATAAATTATTCAATAAAATTGAAAAGAAAAAAAAAAAAAAATCCTCCATTAGCAAAGGTTGTAACCTAGTGTTACTTCCTAAATTTTATTTTTATTTTTATTCCATCAGTGTTCGAGTATCCATATGAGAAAAATGGGTGCCTAAGTTTCAAATATGGAAACAAAAAAATACTAATTCTTTTTGCTGCTAAGAAATGAGACTCATCAGATTATTAATCCACAAGTAAACATAAAGAATCATCAAATAAATAAATAAATAAAAAGGAAAACAAGTACCTCGTCAACAACGTTCCCATTGGGGTCCAAAACGACGCCGTACTCGACGACGTGACTGGTGGGTCTCCAAGGAGAGTAGACGTTCTTCCTCCTCTTTTTGGCGGCCGGACGAAAGACGCGTGCAGCAATAGCCACCGCTGATGGTCCTGATAATCTCACGATCCCAACTGGACCTCCCAAGGAAGTGACAATGGCTGCGATTGTGCTCGAACACGCAACCTGATCGGAGTAGTTGTTGGCTTGAGCAAAGCATTCGCCTTTCTCAACAACCAGTGTTTTCTCTGCAGAATTAATTGAAATCAAAAGGTATTAGATACAACAAACCAATATATAGAGAGAGAGAGAGAGTGTGTGTATGTTTGTGGAGTAACCTTGGGAAGCGACATGGGTTTTTAGGGTTTTGGATGTTGGAGTGGGTTTAGGGGAGGAAGATAAGAGAGAGAGTGTGTGTGATGTAGGGATAGAGAATTGGGGAAGTAAAGAGGAGGAGAGAGTGTGTGCTATGGCTGGTGTTGTTCTGTAAGCACAGTGGTACAAATGTCTGATGAGAGAGCGAAACGCTGGTACGAGAGACATAATACTAATATTTTCAAAGATGCGCCAAGTTGGGGAAAGTGTCTGGAACGGAGGGAGAGTACTAAAAGAAGAAATGCCTCAATGCGGAGCCTAAGTTGTTTTTTTTAAAATAAAAAATAATAATAATAATAATAAAAAAAAAATAAGTGGGTATTTACAATTTTACTGGAAAACAAGAAGCAGCAACTAAATAGGAAAAGACTAGAAACTATTGGTAAATTATTTTTGTTAAGTTTTAACATTTTTTTCTTTATAAATATTTTATGATAACTAAATACTAAAAACTAAAATATCATCTCAAGAAATAGAACTTTAGTATTTTCATACATATGTAATACGTGAATAAATAAAAAAATCTCGATCCATGATAACAAACTTCATAAAGTTCAAATCAAAAGCCGAAATTGGAATGAACAACGTATGAAGCTACAACTTCAAACAATAAGACTCTCCGTTAACCTTTTGCACATATAAAACTTGTGATGACCATGATCCCGTCATCTTTCTTTTTTCAATATTTTTATTTATTTTTATTTTTATTATTATTTATTTATTTTTATTTTATTATTTATTTTTATTTCGTTTCTTGTTACCTTAGAGTTTTGGAGGACCCAAGGTAGGGTTTGGTGTTCGGAATTGCTTTCCGACACTTCATGCATTTAATTTAGTTTGTTTTATTGTTAATGTATAATTTAATTGGGTAGCAATGCATGCTTATTATATTATGCTTTCGTCGGGGTATATGTATTTTATTTCTTCGGGGACATTTTCATTTTTAGGGTTCTTTGTGCGATTATCTTTTGGAAATATTTTTGTTTTGGGACCTTGGTGCAAATATTTTTGGGAGATATTTAGTAGAGAGACTTTTATGCAAATTGGAGAAGTTGTACAAATGTCATCTTTTGATTGGACCATGTGTTAGTTTTTAAGTGGGACGTGGAGGAGTGTGATGAGGACAAATGGAGGGCTAGGATTGTTATGCTTGTGTGAGAGGTAGTGCAAGACATGTTAAAGTGATATAGATCACCTTAGCTTTAGACATTTTTTCTACACTTCATCTTCTTCCTCTCATTTTCTCGTCAAACTCCATTAATACCAAACCTTAGAGCTTAGTTCTACCTACCTTCCTTTCACCTTTTGGCTTTACCATAGAAGGATAAAAGTTTCCTTGCACCTTGGACTACAAAATCCTTCCTTTGGATTTTATCTTTACTCACTTTTCCTTTGGATTCTAGAAAGGCTTTCTCTAGTGAGGTAGGGGGTGTAGTATGATTGTAATCTTTGAGTTTTCCTTGTATTTTGGAGTTTACCATATGTTATATGCATGTTGTGTGAGTTGTAGTAGGATGCATAAGATTTATCTTACTTGATTTAGGATTTTATGTTATTCCAAAGCATGTATAATTATTGTCTTGTAAGCTTATTATTAAATTGGTAGAAGGTTATATTATTACTAATTTCCTTTAAATATAATTGTTATACTCCTATATTTGTAATACCCCTAATTTAACAAGGATAATTCTGAAATTTATTTAATTATTTAAATTGTGTTTTATGTGTTTAGTTGTGAATTTGTTGGTTTCATTGTTTCATTGGATTTAATTAATTATTTGAATTTTGTGACTTGTTTAAGTGTTGTAAATTATTTATTCTATTTAATTCTTTAATTGTTTATTTATTGGGTTTTAATTATTTGATGAAATTGTTTTCTTTAAATAGAATTAATTGTTAAATGATTTAATTAAGTAAATGAGTTTTTACGTTAGTAGGATTAATTAGGGTTTTGTTTTAGCGTCATTGTTGTAGTCGACGTAGTATAAGATTGTTATATTGTCGGTTGTATAATTCTCTTTCAATTAGAATTAGGGTTTAGGTTTTTACTTAAGCCTATAAATATAGTATTAAACGACTACTTAGGGTTTAGAGATCAAAAACCCTAGTCACAACATAAAGAAAATAGAGAGAAGTTTAGAGGAGTCTGGGAGAAATTTGGGAAGCAACAAAGGGAAGAAACAGAGAGTTGGCCGGAGTTTGTTGAACGACGTCGGTGTAAGGCAAGTTTTATACTAGCTCTATCTCTTTGGACTGTGTTCTTTGCATCTCTAACACAATCTCAGGATGGGTAAAAACTAAATTAAACTGCTTGGTTGCATGGAATTTGTTCAAAATAGGTTGTGTTTCCGATTAAGTATTTTGCATATTTTATTCTGTTTTGTGTAACTCTTGTTCCAATTGAATTCAATTAATGAATGATGAATTTAAATTACTCTGGAATACCCTAGACTTAGTTTTAAATCAACAAGAAACTTGGGTTGGAGGAACAAAGTTGCCGGAGTTAGAGAAGAAGTTGAACATCATGTTTTCTTTTAGGTGCATGTTAATCGTTTTTAAAATATTTTGTTTAATTCTTGTTCCCACTGAATGTGATTATTAATCAAGGAAGTTAATTAACTTTTGAACACCCAAGGACTTAATTTTAATCAGCAAGAAATTTGGTTTGGAGGATCAACACAGCCGGACACCGCCGGAATTGGAAAAACGACGCACAGGGGAAGGAGCCTGCTCTATTTCAAGTAAAGCAGGCTCAATTAAAAGATGGAGTAGGCTCTACTTTGTAGTAGAGCTGGCTCTACTTGGTGATGGAGGCGGCTCCACTTTGGGTGGAGCCGGCTCGTTCTAGGGTTTTCATTTTTTTTGGTTTTCTACGAGACTGCTAGCTACTGTGCTTGGATTAATGGGTTTCCAGGGGCAACTGAGAGTTTAATTAGAGGTTCTCAGTGATATTTAAATTCCTACTAAAACTTCAGAAGGCATGAAAGTACATATTTTACCATAGAAGGTTAGTAGAAGGGACATTATGAAACTTTTAAGAAAGTTTACATGGTTGCTTTGTGCAGATGATTCAAGTTGTTTAATTTTAATTTAGCAATTGAATTAGGAGTTTGATATGTAAATCATATAACAGGGGTATGGAATTAAGCCTATTAACTAATATAAATTCAGTTAATACTTAATAAGAACTAGTTGATGGTTACCAAAAAAATTGGTTATGTCAACTTGTGGGATGTTGTGGACTAATTACAAGTAAGCATGTAGATACTGTTAACGTTATTATTATGCTTATTGTGAGTTACATGATGGTTATATTTATTCTCTGCATTTAAAATTTGTTAGAGAATCAGGTACTGGATGAACAAGCATGCTAGTTAAACATTCTTGTTATGCTTATGATTGGATATGTTGATACTGATATGTTATGCTGTTATATATATATTATCAATTCTGGATGGATGTTTTGTATGCATCGGTATGGGACGGTGACATATTAGGGGGATTAGCTTAAAAATGCTAAGTCCTACCTACTCTGGATTAAGGGATGGATTAACTACAAAAGTTAAGTCCTACCTGTATTTTGTGTCAGATCACTAAATAGTTGAGTGACACTTTTAGTTTGGAATGGATTTTAAATATATTTTTATGGTGCCACGATATGAGCCTGAGTCTCAGAGTCTTTGGCTAGGGAGCATATATGCATTGGGATGCATAACTGGCTATGATGGTTGGGTGTGTACCCTGCTAGACTAGGTAGTCATGCCCACCTCAGGTGCGTTTTGCATGGTGCCTACTAGTCAGGCTGAGACAGGCTTGTAGTCCAGTGAGAGTCCTGTAGTGTGATTATATATATGTGTATTTACGGACTATTTAGTTATTGTTAGATTGGTTAGGATGTACATGCGTATCGGGTCTCTGCTTGGGTAGTAGTAGTATAAAACTTGCTAGTGGGCCTGACCCACTTATTATTTTTCAGGTATTGGATGGTTGAGGTCTTAGAGCTTGTTCGAGCTGAGCAGAGACGATCTTTCATTCTACCGACGATGTAGGACTTCTTTCCTGATATTCGATTTGGGCTTTTATCTTCAGTTATTTATTTTCGCTCGGTTTGGATTTTTATTAGGGGTCCACTGGAGATGGATTCCCGAGTTGTAAACTTATGAAGTTTGGATTGTCAGGGTTTAAATATTTATATTTGAGGATTTTTAATTTAGTATTCCTTCAGCTTATTATTATTTCTTAAATTCATTTTGTATTCTGTGTTCGATTAAATATTAATTGTTTGATATCCTTCGGATCTGTGCTCGGACTTGATCACCCGTGGCTCTAGAATCGAGGGGTATCACAATATTCCTCTTGCTATTATAAATTACTAAAGGCTTGCATAGTACTTGTATGATTGTGTAGTTAAGTATTTAAGACTTGAAGTGCTAGCGTGATTTAATCTTTTATGTTGATATCCCAATGTTAGCATATAGGTTTATAGATGACTTGTTTGATATCATGTCATACTAGTTTTGAAGACTTAGGACATGGAGTGTTTGATGTTCACAACTTATGTGTGCATGGAAGGTAAAACTTGTGCATTATATACATATAATTATATTGTAGAAATGTTTTTGATTTTAGGAAACACTTGGGACATTGTTACATTGATAGCTAGAATTTGGCTCTAGTGAGTGATGTATTAGATCTCTCCAATTATAGTGGCCATTTGGGTAGTTCCCGGCGGGTTAATATCTCGGAAGAGCTAATTTTGTCTTGGTTGTAATACATAACCGGATTTGATGTCCAATATATTCCTATTATGTGATTTCATAATTTATTTTCAAGTTGACAATCTTATGCAATTGTAACTTATGGTTTTGTTATTGGGTATTTTAATCTTGTTGAAACACATTTTGAATGTGGATATTGTTTAACATGTTTCAATGATAGTTCTAGGATGATCCCTTAGATTTACCTTTGAACTAGACATTAGGAGGTAAGTTCCACATGCTATGATCTATGTTTTACTTGCAAGGTCATTGAAACCCTAGGTTATCTTCATAATGCATTTTTCTACTGAGTAATTCAAACTACTCACACCCATTGATTATATATTTTTCAGGTAAATATGTACTCTTTATGTATGGTCACTTTCCTTAGCTTTTTTTATAGATGTGGTGTTATGGACATCTTTGTTTTGTATACATGCAAAGTGTTTAACATGTCTTTTGTGTACTTTTGTAACCATGGATGTATGATGTATACTTTGAATCAATATATGTAATGAGGCCTTAGAGCCACTTGTTTATTTCATTCTCATATGTATGTATTCACGCACTTCTACACCTTTAAAATTCATGTTAGACCATTTCATGTTGGGGGTTTGAGGTATATGCATGAACTAATGCATTTTTTGGTTTTCTGCAGAATGTCTGCAGGTTTTCAAGCCATTTCGGTAGACCGGTATCTTTTCTAGCTAATTACAGAGTTTGGGCAATATTAATTTTACTATTGGGACCATATTCGGTCAACCGGTAGTCAGAGTCTCATTTCTGTCGATCGGTACAGGTCTTCGGTCGACCGGTTTGTCTACAGGTTGGCCAGCCTTGTTTGGTCACTTGCCTTTACATGTTAAGATCCTTTTATCACTTTAATTTTATGTTTTTGACCTAGTATGAGTTGTTTATTGACATGTATGAGCTATTTTGGACCTTATACTTATTCCTTGAGTGTGATTGGTGCCTGAAGGTACCACTTGACCTTTTTGACCTTAGCTTCCGCATTTAGGATCCGTTATCGGGTCGGGTTCCACATCACTTCAGTTGATGCACTGGATTCCATGAATTTGGGGCGTCACAGCTTGGTTTCAGAGCGTCCGGGTTTGAATACCTTAGGATAACGGGTTTTGAGTTTATTTTATGCTTATTATTGACATGCTCTAACGTGCTCGCATGTTTACGTGTTTATGTGATTAAGTGTTTGGAAGCATTACTTATTTGCCTTGGCATGACTTGTACATTCGTTTACATTATCATGCCTTATGTTTCATACCTTCATTGAGTGAGTTGCATGTGGTCTTATGTGCATAGGATGATTAGTGACTTCCGTTTGTGCTAATCTATTCCCTTAGTGCTCATAGCGTCATAGTTACGACACGAGGAGAATCGTTATGTCTCGTTGACGATGAGCAGGTGGAGGACAAGGAGCTCATCAGGGACATTCCCAGGAGAGCTAGGGCTAGTGCTCAGGGTATGGATGCTAATCCACCGTGGGCACATGTTGATGAAGAGCAGATTACACAGGGAGTAACTCAGGAGATTACATCTCTTCAGGAGTTGATTCGCAGAGAGGTTGCGGGGGTACGGATTCCAACACCAGCATCTGTAATAGTCAATGAGGCATCAGAGAACTTCATGAGGCTGCAGAGGGTGAAGATAGACCAGGGAGTTCGGATCCATTGGTTTCGGAGGCTTGGCTTGACCTTATGGTCAGTAAGCTAGATAGCATAGCAGTGCCTATGGACAAGTTGAGGATCTCGTTGACCTCTTCTATATTCATAGGCGATACCGAGATTTGGTAAAAGTTTATCACAAATATGCATGATCCAGGGATGATGTCATGGGCTGAATTCAGAGGATTCTTCTTTGACCGTTTATTTCTAAGGCCTATGAGGCAAGAGATAAGGATTCAATTTACCGCTCTCTATTAGGGCACATGAGTATCATTGACTACGAGACTCGGTTTACTTCTCTTTCTCGTTACATCGAGGACATGGTGATGACAGATGAGACTAGGGCTATAAAGTTTCTTACATCTTAATATCAAGCTACGGGTTTCACTTCTGGACTTGAGGACTTAGAGAGAGGTTGTTTAGCGAGCTATGCTAGTGGAGGCAGAGGATCAGGGGTTCGAGGAGACCATTTCCAGGTAATGCTTCTTCTTCTGGGGTCAAACGAAGAGGGCTAGAGTCGGGGATGGTGCTCACTCATAGGGGCCACCACAGCAGACTCGTTCTGTACCTACGGTTCCCTTATCTTTGGGATCTGCCTGAGGAGTGGTTTGTCACCATTACTAGCAGCCAGGGCATATCAAGCCTTGTTGCCCACAGCTTCAGCCTCAGGCCAGTCAGCCTTTAGTTTTCACGAGGGGAAGATAGGGAGTTTGCTATTACTGCAAGCAGCCAGGCCACATCAAGAAAGAGTGCCCAAAGTTGCAGGGTGGTACATGTAATGGCACAGGTTCTTAGGCAGTGCAGACATAGTCCACAGTGGTACAGTCGGGGTTCAGAGTTCCTCAGGCATAGCAACCAGTTACTTCAATTGGGACGTACCGAGCCAGAGGCTCTACACTTAGCACTTCTACTCACCAGTCAATCCATCAGGGCAGTGGACAGCAGAGTTCAGGGGCTTAAGGTAGAGTCTATACTCTTCCACAGGCGGATGCTTCCGCGGGGATTTCTGCTGTTTGAGGTATCTTTCATGTGTTCAGTTCTTGGGCTAGAGTTTTGATTGACACATGTGCATCTCATTCTTTTATTTCATCGTCATTTACACATTCATTAGGCTTAGAAGTCACCTTTCGGGACAGTTTCCTTTGTGTCGACATGCCAGTTGGAGGTCTAGTTTCTTTGGATAGGGTTTGTCGGGGTTGTGCTATTGAGATAGCTGGGTAGACGTTGAAGTTTGATTTCATCCTTCTATGACAGGTTTTAACTGTTGGGATTTATATGCCCTGGTATAGCAAATTCCTGTTTGGATTAAAGTGACATATGTTCCTGACGTTTATGAAATATTTATGTTTTATACAATTGGTGAATTCAATGTATTATATTTCGATTCATTATAGAATTGATAGTGTCCATTTGATTACAAGAGATATTTATATATATGTTTGTGATGACAATCAATGCATGATATATAAATAGTAATCATAAATGGTTCATAGTCGGTAATTATGGATGGACTCATAATTAATTAAGATTTGAACTGGATCCGCGTTAGATTGAGATATATTGCGAGAGTCGTCGTATGCAATTGCTTCCTATCACCGTCATGGCATTTGACTCTTAAGTATGAGAAAATTATAGACTCTTTTATTAATTAATAATTACTTTGATTTGTTCGGCGGATTCTTCGGGATCCTTAGATCGACACTTTGGGTAGTTATGTAATTAATAGTTAGAGGGTTATATTTTTAATATTTGCATCATTGCTACTTGTATTTATTTTGTATTGATTATGGTTGATCACAAAGTAAATTCGAAGGCCTTCGTGTATTTTTAGACAAAATAATTTATTATATATTTATTTATTTAAATTATTATTTTTGTCAAACAAATGTTTTATTGTGATCGAGCCAGAAATAATCAAAGGTACCAAAATAGATATATTAATTAAGTAGTCGGATTGATGGCTTTATTTATCCGATAACTAATTATGCATAGAGGGGTCAAAGTGCAATATTGACTTAGAGGTTATTTATTATTTAATTGGAGTTCAATTAATTTCTTTTAGTGGAGTAGAAATTAATTTATGAATTAATTGAATTGGGCCATGGACCGGGCCAATTATTAATTCATTGTAGCCAATAAAATAATAGGCCCAATGGATTCTCACTCATAGCCCAACTTGATATTGGAATCATATTAGATTTGAGACATATGAATTAGAGATGGAGAAGGATTTGTTGTTTCCTTTTCTTTATTTTTATGTTGCCTATAAATATACATGATCTATGTATATTTTAGGGGTGATTTTTTTTTTTTGAAGAAGGAAAAAGGAATTTATTTTCTCTCTCTAGAAAATTAGGGTTTATGTTCTCATCTAATGGAGGCTCCCACAAGCCTAGTTTTCCGAGGTAATTCATGGAGGCTTATGAGTGATTCCTAAAGGCAAAATAATTACCAAGAAGATGGAGATCCAAGGAGAAGGCATCTTGCTAAGGGATCTACAATAAGTGAGAACATTCACTTTAGAGGAAAGTTTTAAAGGTTTACTCAGACCTTTGATGTAAGTATTCAATCCATTAATTGAATGATACATCATATTTTTATTTTTGCATAAAACTTGTCTCTATGTGATGAATCAAGATCTATGAATCAAAATCCCTCGAAAAGTTTTTAAAACTTGCACGTTTCCCAACAGTGGTATCAGAGCATGGTTTGATTCATTACTAGAGATCATATTTTTATCAAAATTCATCATCCATGGATCCAATTTTGATATGCATATATATTTATTTATTGATGTATGTTGATGTATGATTTAATATGTTGATATATATTGATACATGATGATGTATGAATAACTGTAAATGAATGATGATGTATGGTTGGGCCATAGATGAAGTTTATAGGTTAAATTAATGTAATTTTATTTTTGGATGAATGTAAGTAAGGCTTTGATTTAGCTGTTTGAAAGTTCAATGATGTAATTTATTTTTCCTATTGTATTTCAAGTTGTAAATATTTTTAAAGCCATGTAATATTCATCAAAGGATGCTATGAAGCTTCAAGAAGGTCCAAAAGAGTTAAATTATGCTTCAGTAATTTTCTGAAATTTTTTCGAATTTTTTGGAATTTTTCTGGAATTTTTTTGAGGCTTAATTTAATTTTCTGGGAATTTTTCTGATTTTTTTGGAATTTTTCGGCGTTTTTCCGGTGGCCGGAGCATCGCCGGCGGCGAGAAGAGGCGTCGAAGGAGGCTGGAATCAGATATGGTGCATAGAGGGTGAGCCTGGCGCGTGAGGAACACGCGCCAGGAGGTGACATATGCTGGCGCGTGCATTGCACGCGCCAGCCAAGGTTGTATGACCTCCACGCGCGTGCAGGCGCGTGGAGGCGGGTCCCACGCGCCCCAGGCGCGTGCCACGTGTCTTGACCTGGCAGCTCCCCTAGGCGCGTGGGAGCGCGTGTGGGGTCCTTCGGGCTTGTTCCAGGCACCGTTATGCTTCTTCAAGCGCGTTCTTGTCTCCTACGGGTGTTTGCAAGTGGATGGAGGACCCTCGGGCAATACTTAGAGCAATTAAATGTTAAAAGCTAATTCCATTGGCCATTTTATTTGCTTTATCTGTCATTTATTTATTTATGCGATGTATGAAATGCATGGAATATATAATTGTTAATTAATTATTATTCATGCATTGGATCCATGATATTTATTTAAATGGCTTGATTTATATTAACTAAGTTATGAAAATTAATTGGATCTGATTACTAATTAATTTGAGGGCACTTATTGGGAAACGCAAAATTATTTTTTGTAAATTATTTTTAAAGTGTGCTTCAAATTAAATATTAGTGAATCGTTTAAAGTCCAAATATTTTCTAAATTTAATTGGATTAAAATCAAGACGTTTTGCATGCATTATATCATGTAGATGAATAAAATGAAAACCCTAATTATGGATGATTAAAAATTGAGTGGGAGCGGGGATTTTTATACATTGCCCCATGGCCTTCGTTATTAACACCATTGTAATTAGGTCTTCAAAAATAAGCCCCACGCATGATTTGAAAAATCTTAATATTACAAGAATGGTTATTTCATAAAAATAATAATATTAAATGCTCATTGTAATTAGATCTTTAAAAATAAGGCCCTACGCATGATTTAAAGAGTCTAGATTATAATGACAAGATATTTAATATTTTATTTTTCATTAGAGTATTAATAACGTTATACACTCAATCTAAAATCAATAGTGTTAGCTCCCCAACGGAGTGGTCTATACTAGGTAATTTTAGAAAGGCTAAACATAATCGGAAATCATTTCATATAGATAGACAAGGCAATGTCTTAAGAGATATGGAAATGATGGGATTTGCCTGCCAATAGTAATAATGAACTTCGCCAACCGAATAAATTATTGGCGTATTGGTTATTCGATTTTTCATGTAGTGGTTAAGGGACCCACATATTAGTATTTTAATGGAAGTGCTCGCCTAATAGCAAATGAATCTCAATAATAGTAATAATGAACTCCTCCAACAGGATAAGTTATTGACATATTGATTGGTTGATTTATTATGCTACAGAGTTGAGGGACCCGCATTAATTAAAAGGGATTGTTCACCAATAATGATAATGATCTCTTGTTCGATTGAGATTTATTGTATTATGTGGTTAATAAGCTCATTTTAATTTTAAATATGCATGACAGTATTAATAATTCACCTTGCATATTGTATGAATGCATTTATATTCAGATTAATTATGTCTAATCCAGTTTATCTGCTTGCTTACATATTCAATGTAACTGGATCTCATTAATATTGACTGAGAAAGGAACTTAGATATTTTATTCACAATGTAAGGGTACAAATGTATTTACTACTTCTAAACCTAATCATTTTACTTTAAGATACCCAAGAGAACATTAATGCTTTGAATAAGTGAAATAAGACAAATGAGATGACTTGGTGCAATATTCTAGAGTTTACCTCGAATACGCTCCAAAGCTAACATTTACATTATTTTATTTTCTTCAAGCATCATGTTAAAATTTAATAAGATGTTTTGGTGAGATTAGATAGAGAGTATGTCAAAGTACTATATCAGACTTGAATATCATCAAGATAGCCTAAGGAACTCCAGTATGAAATCGAATTTTGGAAAATGATTGTTTATTATTTAAAAATTAGCTGGAGATAAGGCTGACTTAGGTGGTAAGTTTCAAGTTGACATGATTATTGCCTTGTTACCAAACTCGTTCGACTCTGTTAGAGTGAACTAAATAAGGAATCAGTTTGAGTTCACAGTCGTTGATATTCTTATAGAATTGGTAACAGATGAAGGGATAATCAAGAGTATGGGCGTTCCTATCAATCTAACCTAGTCTATACCATCTTCTTCTAGGCCCAAGTGGACGGGCAAAGCAAAGAAGAATGATGATAATAGGACTAGGCTAGCACAAAACATAGGTATCCAAAAGGTTAAAGGGAATAAGGCAGTGTATGTTGAGGGCGAAGAAAACTGTTTCTTTTGTCGCTAACTAAAACACTAAAGGACGAACTGTTTAAGCAATGACGTGGCATAGGAAAATATATATTTAATCATTGAGCCATGTTATGTGGTTGTGTCTATTAATTCCTGATGGATAGATTCTGGAGCCACTAAACATGTTTGCAATTTATTGTAAGGATTTCAGGAATCCAGAAGCCTTGATGATATGGATATATATTTATCTTTTGACCTGATGCCAAGGTTGTAGTTAAGTCAGTGGGAGTATTACATCTGAAATTAGAGAGTATGAGGATATTAGTATTAGAGAACTATCTTTATGCACAGAAGTGAAACACAATCTCATTCTTATTTCACTTTTGGTTTTTAAAAACTGTGTTGCTATTTTGTAAAACTAGTTTTATAAAATTGAATAGATATGCGATTGCTTCTGGTGCATTGAAAGATGGTTAATATACTATAATCACAAACTCTTAAGATTTGCAGGATGTAGAAACTAATGTTGCATCTTCTAGATTGAATGTTAAGAGAAAAATTATTATTCCTGACTCATTGTATTTTTAGCGTCTATTTTTGGGTTGTAATCAGTCAAAATGAGATTCAAAGATTGGTCAAAGAAGGTTAATTATCTAGTAAGGCAAGGGAGCCTAAACCAAACTTGTGAACCCTGTTTTGAAGGATAGATAACTCTTAGGGCTTAATTAGCTAGATGAAATAGACATAAAGGACAATTGGAGTCGGTACACACTGACACGTGTGGTCTTATGAACATCCAAGCAAGATTACTCACGTTTTGGATAAGTTTATCTGATGCAACACAAGTCTTAAACTCTTGGTATATTCTGAGAAGGTTAAGACTGATGTGGAGCACAGATTAGGTAAACTTATCAAGACACTTCGATCTGATCGAGGATATGAGTATTTCTTGGGCTAGTGCAAAGACTATATGGTTAATGAGGGTGTTGTGTACCAGTTTTCCGCAATTGACGCTAAATGCATTTAGGTGTCAAAAAGGAATAACAGAATTCCACTTAACATGGTTAGATCTATGATCAGTTATGCCACATTATCTCTTTCATTTAAGAGTTTAGCGTTAATGACATCGATGCGCATTATGAACTGCATTCCATCTTAGTCTGTCTCAAGGATACCGTTGAGCTGTGTTTTTTACTAAATATTAGTTTGAATCATATGCACATATGGGGTAGTCTTGCACATGTGCGCTTGATATGGACAAGTAAGTTGGAAGCAGATCATAGGCATGCTAGATTTGATAGCTACTCTAAATGTCACTAGGATGGATTATTTTATGATCTCAAAGATAAAAGTTGATTGTTTTCACTCACTGTTTATCTATAGGAGAATCATATTATGAATCACATACCTAGTAGCATAATGTTAGAGAATTTGGTATGAGTACCAGATGTATCACATGTGAACACACTTATTATAGAGATTGAGAATAATATATGAATTCCCTATTGATGCGTTCGCATCATCTATTACACAGATTCTTGCATCGGTACATTGATGTAGTGGGAGGATTATCATCCAATTCGACAGAATCATGTTTTTAGGTGAGACCATTATGGACATCCCTGTTAAACATGAGTTGGACCCAGTAAGCTACACGGAAGCGTGAACCGATGTGGATACAGATCGTTTTGGTGAGTTATTATGAAATCAGAGTTGGAATCTATGTATTCTAATAAATTCTGGGATCTTGTAGAACTTTCTAGTAGGGTGATTCCTATGGAAGGCAAGTTAATCTACAAAAAGATACCAGAAGATTTCTTAGTGAATAAATCATGAGTGTACAAGGGAATGTCATTATTTTTCTAATTCTATATATATTGATGACATCCTACTCATTTAGAATGATGTGGAAGTTTTGTCATCAATAAAGAGGTAGTTGTTCAATTATTTTTAAATGAAGAATTTTCAGGATGTAAGCTAGATTCCTAGGATCAAGCTTTTGCAAGATCAGGTTAAAAGGAAAATAGGCTTATCTTAATAATCCTATATTGATAAAGTTTTGACCAGGTTTGGTATGCATAACTCAAAGAATGAGTTCTTGCTTTATTGATATGGATGGCTCTCTCTAGTAAGTAGTTTTTCAAGACTATCAAAGGAGATTGAGCAAATGAGACTGGAACAATATGTTTCGGCATATGAGAGTCTCATATATGCCATGGTCTATACCAAACAGGACATCCGCTACATAGTAGGGATAGTCAGTAGAGATCAGTCCAATACTGGACTTGATAACTGGTCTGCTGTGAAAAATATCATTAAGTACCTAAGGAGAACCAGTGATATCATACTCATTTATGGATGTGATGATATGGTCCTAGTCAGGTATGCTAATTCTGATTTTAAATCAGAAGTAGATATTATGAGATTCATAACTTAGTGTATGTTCACTTAATGAAAGGGAAATCAGTTGGTAGATTGTTAAGCAGATTTCAACTGCTGACTCAAACCTGCAGGTGGAATATATTGCAGCCTTAAAGGCGGCAAAGGAAGCCTATTGGTTTGATCTCACTGATTTAGAGGTTGTGGAGCATGCTAGCCTACCTATCGAGCTATATTGCGACAATAGTGTAGAAGTAGTCCAAACCAATGACCCAAGGTTTTATAGAGGAACAAGATACACTAAGAGGAAGTATCATGTTCAACATGATATTGTCCGGCAAGAAAATGTACTTGTAGCTAGAACATTGCATTGGAACACAACTTTGTTGATCCATTATCAAAGGTGTCATTGATCAATAATTTTGATCATCATCCGGATAATATTGGAGTTAGGTGCAATTTGAATTAGCTATGAGGGCAAGTGTGAGCTGTTGGGATTTATATGCCCTGGCATAGCAAATTCCTGTTTGGATTAAAGTGACATATGTTCCTGACGTTTATGAAATATTTATGTTTTATACAATTGGTGAATTCAATGTATTATATTTCGATTCATTGTAGAATTGATAGTGTCCATTTGATTACAAGAGATATTTATATATATGTTTGTGATGGCAATCAATGCATGATATATAAATAGTAATCATAAATGGTTCATAGTCGGTAATTATGGATGGACTCATAATTAATTAAGATTTGAACTGGATCCGCGTTAGATTGAGATATATTGCGAGAGTCGTCGTATGCAATTGCTCCCTATCACCGTCATGGCATTTGACTCTTAAGTATGAGAAAATTATAGACTCTTTTATTAATTAATAATTACTTTGATTTGTTCGGCGGATTCTTCGGGATCCTTAGATCGACACTTTGGGTAGTTATGTAATTAATAGTTAGAGGGTTATATTTTCAATATTTGCATCATTGCTACTTGTATTTATTTTGTATTGATTATGGTTGATCACAAAGTAAATTCGAAGGCCTTCGTGTATTTTTAGACAAAATGATTTATTATATATTTATTTATTTAAATTATTATTTTTGTCAAACAAATGTTTTATTGTGATCGAGCCAGAAATAATCAAAGGTACCAAAATAGATATATTAATTAAGTAGTCGGATTGATGGCTTTATTTATCCGATAACTAATTATGCATAGAGGGGTCAAAGTGCAATATTGACTTAGAGGTTATTTATTATTTAATTGGAGTTCAATTAATTTCTTTTAGTGGAGTAGAAAATAATTTATGAATTAATTGAATTGGGCCATGGACCGGGCCAATTATTAATTCATTATAGCCAATAAAATAATAGGCCCAATGGATTCTCACTCATAGCCCAACTTGATATTGGAATCATATTAGATTTGAGACATATGAATTAGAGATGGAGAAGGATTTGTTGTTTCCTTTTCTTTATTTTTATGTTACCTATAAATATACATGGTCTATGTATATTTTAGGGGTGATTTTTTTTTTTTTGAAGAAGGAAAAAGGAATTTATTTTCTCTCTCTAGAAAATTAGGGTTTATGTTCTCATCTAATGGAGGCTCCCACAAGCCTAGTTTTCCAAGGTAATTCATGGAGGCTTATGAGTGATTCCTAAAGGCAAAATAATTACCAAGAAGATGGAGATCCAAGGAGAAGGCATCTTGCTAAGGGATCTACAATAAGTGAGAACATTCACTTTAGAGGAAAGTTTTAAAGGTTTACTCAGACCTTTGATGTAAGTATTCAATCCATTAATTGAATGATACATCATATTTTTATTTTTGCTTAAAACTTATCTCTATGTGATGAATCAAGATCTATGAATCAAAATCCCTCGAAAAGTTTTTAAAACTTGCACGTTTCCCAACATTAACGTCATTCTCGGGATGGACTGGTTGTCTTTCTTTCAGGTTAGGATCGACTGCTTTTGAGGGAGAGTGTCTATTTGCACTCCCAAATGAGATTGTTTTCATTTTGTGGGAGACCGGAGTGATTCCCACCCTAAGATTGTTTACAGCATCGGTGAATGGAGTTGCCACAGGTCTTACTTGGCTAGTTTGCTAGTCGAGGAAGACAGGAGTTTGGGTTATATTCTTCCGGCAATTGTTAAGGAGTTTCTTAATGTCTTTCCAGAGGAGTTTACAGAGTTACCCCCTATACGGGAAGTGGTGTTTGCCAATGATTCATATAAAGGGTATGGTCTGTATGGAAGACAGATGACAAAAACTATAAAAGCAGAAAATGGTCATAGATAGAAAAATTTGTGAAACAAGAGTTACGTGAGGTGCGGAAACAGTTGTTGATTGTGATTAACTCCTTTAATGACCTAGATCTGATTATTAGGTCAACTTGCTCAAGTTATGATTGATAAAATTATATGACAAAATTAAACATCTATAATCACACATATATGAAAAGTAAAGCAAGTTGGAGTTAGAGAGATTGCACTAGGATTTTAGCAAGGAAATCATAGTTGATAAAATACGTCAACTGTTATGGGAAAAACCTCGTGGACTGTTTAGTCCAAAGTAAATCGATCCACTATGTTTGAAACAAGGTAGACCGAACTTTGACTCTGCCTCACACCCTATCGTTCTATACCACACCAACTGCTGACGATCCTCTGGCTTTGTAACTCCTTGTCCAATAACAACTTGACCTCAAGCTTACACTTGATATTTGTAAAAGAGTAACAGGTAGATCAGACAATACTCCTCGAATGCTCCAACCCTTTCAAAGTGTGACTGCATTTACTTCTGTTCTTCAAGATCTGAACACGATTATAGAATAATTAAATCCTGCTGATCATTCGGAATATCTGAATCTTCAATACAACTCCAATTTTGATGAGATAGAGAACACTACAACTAAATCACTCGTGAATATATATGTGTGCTCTCAAAAATAAATTCAGAATAATCAGATTTGATTTTCTGAATTTTTCTCTCTCTGAAGGCTTTCTTAAAATATAGAATTGATTTTCCCTAAAGTCATGAATAAACCAATGTATATGACATAGTTTATATAGAGTTTTGAAAGTCCTAATCCCTCAGAAAATATGATAAATTTCATGTATAGAACTTGGAAGGAAGCTGGGATAAAAAAGGAAACATCAGAAGATGGAAACTTGGAAACCTGATGCATCTAGGACTTCTTGAACAGGTTCAGCCATCTTGAATTGGTTCAAGATGGCCAGTAAGGAATCAGACGAATTCTTGAACCGGTTCAGCCCTCTTGAACCGGTTCAAGATGTCCAGTCTTGAAACTTTGGCTGTTCTGTTGATGTTGAACCTGTTCGATTATTCTTGAACCAGTTCAAGATGGACAGAATGTAAAATCTTCTTCTAAAATATCCAAAACCCTTCATAAATGTTCTCGATCACTACCTCTCAAAATTTCTTATAACATTGTTCTCATCATCTCGGAGTGTAGTATATCATAAACACTTGAACTTCTTCAAATCCGCATCCGATCTTCAATCTTTGAATTGTTGAACCGAAAAATTACAACTCGATCAGACTTGTTTTGACATCGAAATTAGCCAATTACAAAATATATATCTCACAATCTCCCCCTCTAGCAATTTCGTGACAAAACCCTAAAACAATTCAGCAATTTACCCAAGCAGGAAAGTAAATTACATAAAAAGTTAAAGGAAATAAAACGCGAAAATTTTCTGGAACCTTATGAAGCTTCAACACATGTAGCAACCTGTAATCTGCACAGTAGCTCAAACACAACTACCTGTAAAGTTTAATCAAGAAAATAAACACAAGCATAAAATCACAAAGTTAATAATGCCTGAATGTCAATGCAAGTTAAATGTGCAATGATCAATGGTTCCCCCCTCAATGCAAAAAATTATCCCCCTTATTGCACAAGTATCTTTCCTTAATGTACAAGTATCTCAACTATCTCCCCCTTTTTGTCACAAATTAACAAGGGCCGTAAGGAAGAAAAATCCTAGGAGTAGGAAACGACCAACCATATAAATCTTGTAAATTGAAACGAATGAGATTATAGACTCCACAAGATTATATATAACAACAAAAATAACCAAGATCAATTCTTTTAAGTTCTACAAACTTAGTAAGTGTAGTAAAATCACCACCAAGTTCCAAAAACATATGATCTGTTAATTGTTCAGATTTCAGATAATAAATCAATGATATCACATCTCCATAGAAATCAAAAAATCAACATGTGCAAAAGATATATTTTTTTATCTCTCTTTGTGCTCCATTTTTCTTTTTGCACATTGGCGACTTTCACACTTATGGGCAGCCAGCTCTTTCCCTTATTCCCATTTGTTTCGAGTCAAGGTAGCTTTCAGATAAATCCTAAAGGTAGCCTTTTCCATCTCACCTTTTTCTAAACAACAAATATTTTTCTTTCTTTTTCAAAAACTTTTTCTTTCCAAGTTGTTTTTCAATTTTCTTTTCTTTTCACTCTTTTGGTATAAAACACATAAACCAAGTTTAAATTCCAAGATAATGATCAATCATATCAACATTAGCTTTGACCAAAATAATGACATCTAACACAAGTAAATGTACTATCAATGATTCATTTACTATATGAAATAAGTAAGCAAAACCAATTTCATCAATTCATAGCCATTGTATGCTTTCCACAGATAATCTATGTGTCATTAAACTCCTTGTGTTCAACATATTCAATCAATATGGTTTGCTTAACTTCCTAAAAACATAATCTAGACTCTCAAGATATGCATGATGATCCTTTATAGACTATGTCTTTGTAATGCATCTAATCAAGACAACAGACACCAATAGATTTCCTAAAATGAGAAAACTTAGGAGCATCTAATGGTTTAGTGAGAATATCAGCCAAATTCTGATTAGTATGCACTTTTTCCAAAGACACGGCATTTTGTTCAACAAGTTCCCTAAAAAAGTGATGTCGAATGTCAATGTTTAGTCCTAGAATGCAAAACTGGATTCTTTGAAATATTAATTGTATTAGTATTATCACAAAAGATAGAAATAGTACATTGATCAACTCCATAATCCAGGAGTATCTGTTTCATCCAAAGCAATTGTGTGCAACAAATTCCAGCAGCAATGTATTCAGCCTTACAAGATGATAAAGATATGCAATTTTGCTTGTTGATGTACCATGAAACAAGATTAGTACTAACATAGAGATAACCACCTGAAGTACTCTTTCTATCATCCTTGTTTCCAGCCTAATCAGCATTAGTATAGCCTGCAATCTCAGAGTTAGACTCAGAAGAATAACGCAATCCATAATTCAATGTACTATTGACATAACGAATAATGCGCTTGACTGCAAGAATTTGTTGTTCTCTAGGATCAGCTTGATACCTAGCACAAACACCTACACTAAATGAAATATCTGGCCTAGTTGCTGCCAAATACAACAAGCTACCAATCATACTCCTATATAAGAAATGATCAACCTTGTTAGGATTAGAGTCTCAATCTAATTTGGATGAAGTACTCATAGGAGGTTGAATATGCTTTGAATCTTTCATACCAAACTTCTTAACTAGCTCCTTTGCATACTTTGATTGAGATATAAAAATCCCATCATCAAGTTGTTTCACTTGGAGACGTAGAAAGAAAGTCAGTTCACCAACCATGCTCATTTCAAAAGTTTTACTCATAACTTTAGAAAAAGTATGAACAAGGTTATCACATATAGCACCAAAAATAATATCATCCACATATATTTGAGCAATAAGAAAATCTTTTCCTTTTATGAAAATAAACAATGTTTTATATGCCCCTCCTCTTCTGAAGCCCTTGTGCAATAGATAAGTAGTTAACTTCTCATACCATGCTCTAGGTGCTTGCTTTAAACCACAAAGAGTCTTTTTAAGATGAAAAACAAAATCAGGATAATGTGGATCAATAAAACCTTTTGGTTGTGCTACATAAACTTTTTCATACAAAATACCATTTAGAAAAGCACTTTTAACATCCATTTGAAACAATTTGAATTTAAAGTGACATGCAAAAACAAAAAGAAATCGAATAGACTCAAGTCTAGTAACAGGTGCAAAAGTCTCATCAAAATCAATTCCTTCAACTTGAGTGTATCCTTGTGCAACTAATCTAGCTTTATTTCTCATCACAAGACCATGTTCATCAAGTTTATTTTTAAAGATCCATTTGGTCCCTATGATATTAACATCACTAGGTCGAGACACTAGTTCCCAAACATCGTTCTTCACAAATTGAAGCAATTCTTCTTGCATAGCCATAAGCCAATCAGAACTTTGAAGAGCTTCATCAACATTCTTAGGTTCAAACTGAGCAATGTGACATGAGTGAACAATATCATCTACAATGCATGAGTGTCCTACATCATCACGGACTGTACTCCTAGTACCATGCTTATCCCATGGACCTATCACATTGTCAATTGAGTGACTCAATCTAACTCTAGAACTGTTAGATGTGGGAATATCTAGAGATGGTGCAGGAATTCCTATAGGTTCATCAGTGTTGACCTCTAATTCCTCATCCTCATCTTTTTCAACTTCTTCACCTTCTCCACCTAAAACCTCAACTCTTCTTCTTCTTGAATTGTAGGTTCTTTCCTTTCTCCTACAATTTCAAAATTAGTTTCTTCTTCATCAAGTTAAAAAGAGGTTATTTTAGATTTTGTATCATCAAAAACCATATTTATAGACTCTATGACCACTTTGGTTCTAAGATTAAAAACCCTATAAACCCGACTAGTTTGTGAATAACCCAAAAACACACCTTCATCACTTTTAGCGTCAAATTTTCCTAAGTGTTCCTTATCTCTAAAGATATAACATTTACTTCCAAAGACTCTAAAGTATTTAACAGTGGGTTTTCTATCATACCACAATTCATATGAAGTCTTGTTAGTTCCAGGCTTAAGATAAACTTTATTTAGGATATGACAAGCAGTACGTACTGATTTAGCCCAAAAGTGACTAGCAATCTTATTCTCTTGAAGCATAGTACGAGCCACACCTGCAATTGTCCTATTTTTCCTTTCCCCTACACCATTCTGTTGTGGTATTTTAGGTGCTGAAAATTCATACTTAATGCCATTCTTATCACAATATTCAATAAATTCCTTAGGTTTGAATTTACCTTCATTATCGCTCCTAATTCGATATCCCTTCTCATTTTGAATAAGTTGGCAAAGAGACCTGAAATTCACAAAAGTATCAGATTTTTCTCTCAAATATGCAACAAAAGTAAATCTAGAAAAATCATTAACCATAACAAGCAAATATCTTTTTCCTCCAATGCTATCAGGTGTTATGCGACCCATCAAATCCATATGAATCAATTCTAAAGGTCGAGTAGTGACTTTATGAATAAGTCTCTTATGTGACAATCTAGTTTGTTTTCCTAACTAGCATGGACCACATATTTTATTCTTAGGCATCTTCAATTTAGGCAAATCTCGAACAAGATCATTGTTAAACAAATTCACTAAATCAATATAATTCACATGTCCAAGTCTTTTATGCCATAATATAGCCTCATCAGTAACTGCAGAAAACACATCAGTGAAGGATTCGAAAACACAACATAGCAATTATCAGAAGTTCTAGTTCCTTTCAAGATGTATTCACCTTTTTCATTAGTTACAAAACATCCTTGTTGAGTAAAATTGACTTGAAACTCTTCATCACAGATTTGACTAATACTCAACAGATTAGTAGCTAAACCTTTAACATATAAAACATTTTTTAACTCCCCAATTCCTGGAAATTTGATCTTACTTTTGCCATTTACAGTAGAAGTTTTATCATCACCAAAAGTAATACTACCAACTGAGCATTCCTTAAAAGTGGTAAACAATGTTCTATCCCCTGTCATATGCCTAGAACAACCACTATTAAAATACCAACCATATGGACCAAGTGCTCTAAGTGCAGTGTGCATGGCCAGACACTTAAAATTTTCATTCTTTACCCAAATAATTTTAGATTCATTTTGCAATGATTTCCCTATTATTCTAGGTAAAGTGTCACAAGGCTCAATAGTCCTAATCCTCTTCTTCCTCAAATTTGAACTATCTAGATTTTTCAAATTCTTTCTTAGTTCAATTTTTCTTTTCTGTCACTTATACTTAATATGCCCTTTTTCACCACAAAAATGACATGTTGAAATAAATTTAGGAGAATTAGAAATAACACAAGGTTTGGTTTCAACTTCCACAAAAACATCCTTCGATTTTTGAAAATACAAATCCTTTGAAGTTGATGCCAAATCTTTGTTACTCATAACATTCCCAACCACTCCTTTCAACTTATTAATTTTGCAAGTGTCAATATCAATTTTTTGAAAAGACTGTTTTGATTTAACAAATTCACTACTCAAATTATCAATTTTAAGTTCCAGTGATTTATTAAACAAATTTACCTTATTAAGCTCCTTTTGCAGAAAATCAATTTTATGAAGAAAATTCAAATTCTTATGGCCAAGTTCTTCCAAATTTTTATTAGAGACAGAAACTTCTAACTTATAAATATCTCTATCAAGTTCCGCAAGATTCAATTCCTCTAACAAAATTTCAAAATCCTTTTAAAACTTGAATCACTCAATTTGCATGCTTGTGACAAAATAAAAAATAGGAGTTAAAGGCAACACATCAACAGATGAATTTTCAGACATAATACAAAAATCAACAAATAATCAACAACTATGATCTACTCTGTATATCGAGTATCTCGCTCTGATACCAAATTGTGAAACAAGAGTTACGCGGGGTGCGGAAACAGTTGTTGATTGTGATTAACTCCTTCAATGACCTAGATCTAATTATTAGGTCAACTTGCTCAAGTTATGATTGATAAAATTATATGACCAATTTAAACATTCACAATTACAAATATATGAAAAGTAAAACAAGTTAGAGTTAGAGAGATTGCACTAGGATTTTAGTGAGGAAACCCTAGTTGATAAAATATGTCAACTGTTATGGGAAAAACCTCATGGACTGTTTAGTTTAAAGTAAACCGATCCACTCTGTTTGAAACAAAGTATACCGAATTTTGGCTCTGACTCACACCCTATCGTTCTACACCACACCAATCGTTGACGATCCTCTGGCTTTGCGACTCCCTGTCCAACAGCAACTTGACCTCAGGCTTACACTTGATATTTGTAAAAGAGTAATAGGTAGATCAGACAACACTCCTCGAATGCTCCAACCCTTTCAAAGTGTGACAGCGTTTACTTCTGTTCTTCAAGATCTGAACACGATTGTAGAAGAATTAAATCCTGCTGATCATCCAGAATATCTGAATCTTCAATATAGCTACAATTCCGATGAGATAGAGAACACTACAACTAAATTACTCATGAATATATATGTGTGCTCTCAAAAATAAATTCAGAATAATCAGATTTGATTTTATAATTTTTTTTTCTCTCTAAAGGCTTTCTCAAAATATAGAATTAATTTTTCTTAAAGTCATGAATAAACCAATGTATATGACATGGTTTATATAGAGTTTTGAAAGTCCTAATCCCTCAGAAAATATGATAAATTTCGTGCATAGAACTTGGAAGGAAGTTGGGATCAAAAAAGAAACATCAGAAGATGGAAACTTGGAAACCTGATGCATCCAAGACTTCTTGAACCGGTTCAAGATAGCCAGTAAGGAATCCCACGAATTCTTGAACCGGTTCAAGATGGTCAGTCTTGAAACTTTGGCTGTTTTGCTGATGTTGAACCTGTTCGATTATTCTTGAACCAGTTCAAGATGAACAAAATGTAAAATCTTCTTCTAAAACATCCAAAACCCTTCCTAAATGTTCTCGATCACTACATCTCAAAACTTCTTATAGCATTATTCTCATCATCTCGGAGTGTAGTATATCATGAACACTTGAACTTCTTCAAATCTGCATCCGATCTTCAATCTTCGAATTGTTGAACCGAAAAATTACAACTCGATTGGACTTGTTTTGACATCGAAATTAGCCAATTACAAAATATATATCTCACAAAATTAAGTATGAAAAGATCTGGCAAAAATTTTAGAGAGAAAATAGAGAGAGAAATATGTAAATTGTTAGAGAGAGAGAAAAAGTGAAGAAAATGTCGGATAGAGAGAGTTGAGACGTAGAGAGAGAAAGTGAAGCTATGTAATGAAGATAAGATTGAATATTGAGGGTAAATTTGTCTTTTAATTAGTTAAACAATTACTTTCCTAGGAATATACTTACGTAAATGACATGGCAAAGACAAGTCACGTTTCGGGACTTATTCGGTTACTCTATCATTATTCTATATATATTTATATATTTTGAAAAATGAAAGATGATGATGATTGTGGTGGTCGGCGGTGGTTATGGTTGTTCATAAAGGGGATAAGGAAAGGCCAAAAAAAAAAAAAAAATCCTCTGTGCGGCGGCGGCAGCGTTTGTTCATTGAGAGAGATGAGAGAAAGGAAGAAAAAAGGAAAGGAAAAAAAAAGAGTTTGGATGGTGTTGGGTTATGAACGGTTGGAGCGGCGGCGATATAGAGAGAGAAAGGGGGGAAGGGTAAGTTGTGGTTAGTGGTGGTGGTGATTGTTTAAGAATGGTTTGGAAGGCAATTTTCATAATGTGGAGGGGTAATTTAGACTCAAATGTACAGCGTTTGTCTAATACAAAATTATTATTATAAAGTTAACATATTTGTAATATATTTCTTTAAAAGTGACACTTTTTTTCCATTTTTTTGAGACATAGTTGTATCCAACATAAATTGTTGGATCCAAGGACAAAATAATTATTTAAGTAATATAAGTATTTTAGCAAATATTTTGTCAAATTGATAGAAAAATTGTTTTGCCAAATAGATAAAATTCTTTTTCTTCTCTTCCCTCCTCTTCTCTTCATAGGCATTAGCAGACCCAGACCAAAACCAAGATCATGTTGTTATCCGTACTTCAGTGATGCTCATGACACAAGGTCTGAGAATAAACGGGGCCCACTGCTCTGTAGAAGCTTGCATTGTCCGAATGGGCCTAAAGCTCTTCAAGGCACTGTCAATTTATGGAGAAGAAAATGACACGTGACTTGGAAGTTTGAAAAGAAACAATTGTTCAGATAGAGAACTAGGTGACCAAAGTTGTCGTCCAAACAAGTTATAGAGCCCTATCACTTTAATTTGTGGCTAACAAATGTAGAGTTCGGATAGGGCTTTTATGGTTGGTTCTGCTGCCATATTTGTCATACCCAACAATTTCTTAGTAATAATAATAATAATAATAATATAAAATAGTATTTACTTCATCATATACTGAGAAAGTAAGGAATGGCATGCACCAATTTGGGTCACAAAGGCTCGGTAAAATATGCCATTAAAGTCAGTATAAACAGCTCCCTAGCTTTAAATTATAAGGATAGAGTCAGCAATTGTGACATGAGATTTTGGGAAATTTTTATTTATAATTGGATGTAAATATTAAAGTTATGCACTTTTCAAAAATTTAAATCAAATGTTTTAAGTTCAAACTTCATCGTTATTCAAATTAAAAATTAAAAACCACACTTTGTTTTACAATCACGACGAAAATCAAAGAGTTTCCCACATATAAAAAGTAAACCTAAATTACAGGTTATCAAGCCCCCCAATTCTTTACACCTCTCATTCTTTCTTTCGATTTTGACTTTTAATTTTTTTTTGTCCCAAGTTACAAATTCTAAAACCCTTAATTATTTGGTTACAACTGAGACACACTGAAGAGTCGGGTGACCTAAAAGGCAAAACTAAAGTATGATGTCAACAAAATAAATAAATAAATAAATAAATATATTATACATTCGACCACAACTTCATATTGAAGATGATTGTATGCACGTTAAATGTACCCCAATCAGGTGTAAGTGTACATATACGTAAGGTTATAGAGAATCAGTTGATTTAGTTTGTTTTTTTTTTTTTTTTTCTGTCTGGGAACTATTGATGATAATAGTGGTTGGTGACTCTGAATTGGAATGGGATAACGAAAAAGATCAACCTTGCTCACCACAAAACCAGAAATATTAATATATATATATATATATATATATATATATATATATATATATTAACCACCGAAAACTCATCCAACATCACCCCAGTGAAGAACAGAGCAGAAGGAGGAGGCAGTCAGGGAGAGAAAGGGGGGAAATGGCAATGACAATGGCACTTCGAAGACTTTCCTCATCGGTTGAGAAACCAATTCAACGCATCTTCAGTGGTGGCTCCATCTATTACATGGTTTGTCTTTGTAATCTCCAAATGAAAATTTTGTATTTTCATGAATTTAATGACTCTCTGCTTCTAATGTAGACCTCTCTACCCAATGAAGCTGTTTACGAGAAGGAGAAACCTGGTGTCACTGTAAGTCTCTTTATATTTCTTCACATCTTCTTTTTCCTGTAGTATTTCTGTGTGTATATAAACGTACGTATGTGTGTGTGTTTTTGTGCTTGTGTCAAATCTTACATAGAACCATATAAATTAATGCAGTGGCCAAAGCAGTTAAATGCTCCCCTAGAGGTGGTTGATCCAGAAATTGCTAACATTATTGAGCTTGAAAAAGCAAGACAATGGAAGGTAACTCTCTCTCTCTCTCTCTCTCTCTCTCATACATAGATATACATAAACACATACTCCCTCATCACAGACTTGCACTTACGTTTGGTTGCTGGGAAAGTTGAGTAAGAAAAATGGGATATCAAATTTTGGATTATATTGTTAATCTTTCAAGAAATGAATTGTTTCGCTTTAATTACTCGAAATGGTTATTATATTTTAAGTTTGGGAGGAGATAATTCATCAGGTGACAAAATAAACAAATTTACGAGGAAACAGCCTCGTGCATAGGTAAAACTAAGTACATCTGGCTAGACGCTGCAACGGGGAGTCTCGTGATTCTACATCTTTCGTTTTCCTGCATTTGTGGAGTCTTCAAATTGAGTTGTGGAATTTGATCTCTTACTGAATGGATGGATACCGTTTTTTTGTGAAGGGACTTGAACTGATACCTTCAGAGAATTTCACGTCGGTCTCTGTCATGCAAGCAGTTGGATCTGTAATGACGAACAAGTATAGCGAAGGATATCCGGGTGCTAGATACTATGGAGGAAATGAGTATGTGGATTACTCCATTTATTTCATCTTTTCTCCTAAATTTTCTCCACATATGTGAAATTTTTTTTATCATCTGCAAATGTCAGCTAGCATGAGTCTACACACAAACTTAAATTGTGAACATCCTGGTTTATTATGATTATGAAACAATGATAATTTTTGTATTTCAGGTACATTGACATGGCAGAATCCTTATGCCAAAAGCGTGCTTTGGAAGCATTTCGGTTGGATCCTGCAAAATGGGGAGGTAATTACTGGTTACATAATAAAACGTGTGGGCAAGAAAGCATTAACAGACATCATTGGATATATATATATTATTAAAAGATTTGAGTGATTTTTATTTCTTTGGGATTTTTCTAACACCTATTTTATATATATATATATATATATATATATATATATATATATTTATAGACTAGAAGGAAAAAAGAAACCATTAATTTTGACATCCAAAGAGGGACTTGTTCATCTTAGAAGTATATATTCTTAGCAAAGGAAATTTTAATAAGCACTTGAGGAGAGTTGCAAAAGTAGAATGGTTACCTGCCCCCAACACCAGAGAGGGACAGACACCGCGCATTTCTGAAACCTCCATTTCTTTGTATGACAGATGATGTGGTAGCTAGCTTCTTAAAATGTCTAATCGCGTTTTATGATGCAGTGAATGTGCAGTCTTTGTCCGGTTCCCCAGCTAATTTTCAAGTATACACTGCATTACTGAAACCTCATGAAAGAATCATGGCACTTGATCTTCCTCATGGTGGGCATCTTTCACATGGCTATCAGGTGCTTACAACTTGCAATTTGTTTTTCCACTTAAATAACTAATTGTCCCGGCCTGCTTCCATCTACATTATGAACAGCCTATATGTATGTTATGACATATGTGTAACGGAGGGTTTTGCCTTACAAGGTTGTAGTAGGAATTGTTAGTGCAATTCAGACTTAATATTTCCTATGATTCTCATTCACATTCCCAGGCTCAAAAAAGGCGCGTCTTGTATTTTCTAATCTTTTATTCGTATCATTTTTTTTTACTTAATGACTACTAAATTAACAAGTTCTATAGCATTAAATCGTATTGTTTAACCTTGTGAAATATTTGACAAAATTCATAAATTTATTGTTCACTACTAACATTAACTGCAATTATTGCTGGATTATGAATATATATAATAATATATTGTTAAATATGCATTATTATATACATGCGCCTTATTTCGATCAGGCTTGCGCCTTGTACTGTGCCTTGCGCTTAGGCTCCAGAAAGCCTTTGGCGCCTTAGTGCGCCTTGAGCCTTTAACAACTATGGGTACCATCTAGAAGATTAATAGCTTTGTCGAACTGCAATCATTTGAAAAGAAGATATATATGATTATGTTAGTTACACATAAGAGTTTCTTATATATGATTATGTTACTTTCACATAAGAGTTTGTTATATATGATTATGTTCTACTCGGTTTTTCTCTCTTCTATTGTACAGACTGACACAAAGAAGATATCTGCAGTTTCAATATTTTTTGAGACAATGCCATATAGATTGGATGAAAGCACTGGCTATATTGACTACGACCAGGTAACTTTCTACTTTTCTAGATATATGCTGCATTGTTTTGTTGTATTGTAATAATTAATAACAGAGGGAGATCAACTGAATATATTCTACGAGGGGAAGTCGTCAAAATAAATTTTGGCGCCCATTATAGTTTTGTTTAAGCTTGTGTATATGTATGTATTATATAACTGT
The DNA here is from genome assembly GCF_030987335.1 of Cornus florida. Classification (NCBI taxonomy): domain Eukaryota; kingdom Viridiplantae; phylum Streptophyta; class Magnoliopsida; order Cornales; family Cornaceae; genus Cornus; species Cornus florida. The sequence goes on along the minus strand of NW_026775577.1, from coordinate 84,048,077 downwards.
ATTTGTTAGAACAATACTTTTGTGATGTAAAAGTTATTGAATGGCAGTTGGAGAAAAGTGCCACACTCTTCAGGCCAAAACTGATAGTTGCTGGAGCTAGTGCTTATGCACGTCTCTATGATTATGCGCGTATTCGCAAGGTAATTACTCCATATTATATGTCTGCTGCACTTAGCTTGATTTGAAATGTGAAGTTGGAAAACTTCAAGCTTAGATTTTCCATGTTTTTTTACAGGTATGTGACAAGCAGAAAGCTATTTTGCTGGCAGATATGGCACACATCAGTGGTTTGGTTGCGGCTGGTGTCATCCCGTCACCATTTGACTATGCTGATGTTGTCACCACCACCACCCACAAATCGCTTCGTGGTCCACGAGGTGCCATGATTTTCTTCAGGAAGGGAGTGAAAGAGATCAACAAACAAGGGAAAGAGGTAAGTTGTGTGAAGAAAATATATCCATTTTTTTAAAATTTTATAGTGACTGAGATCATGGTTGGTCTTCCTGAAGGTGTTGTATGACTATGAAGATAAAATCAATCAAGCTGTCTTTCCTGGACTTCAAGGTGGCCCACACAATCACACAATTACCGGCTTAGCAGTTGCATTGAAACAGGTTGGTCATCGACAAAAACATCGTCAAATCTCATCTATCATTTGTGAATCATATGATGATTAATCCTATAGTTGGAAGGTAGTGCAGGATAATGATATAAGCAATTACAAATGTATTAATGTGCAGGCTGTGACTCCAGAGTACAAAGCTTATCAAGAACAAGTTCTGAGTAATTGTTCAAAGTTTGCACAGGTACGACTCAATAATTTATTTCTTCCTCACTCACCAGAATACAAATTCTGAGTCTTATGGACTCTAATTTTGCAGACTTTAGTTGCACACGGCTATGACCTTGTTTCTGGTGGAACCGAGAACCACTTAGTTTTGGTGAATTTGAAAAATAAGGTAAAAAGAAGATTCAATCCCTGATTTATTAAGATACTAGTGTAAAGTGCATAAGAATTAAGAGACGGGATTTTTACTCCACAGGGTATTGATGGTTCAAGAGTTGAAAAGGTGTTGGAATCTGTTCACATTGCAGCCAACAAAAACACTGTTCCAGGAGATGTTTCTGCCATGGTTCCTGGTGGAATCAGGATGGGTATAGGCCCTCCTCCTCTTCCTTGATCCGATCCGATTTCACTTCTGGAATTCATAATTTTAACTCTCACACACTCCTCCCTGATTCAGGAACCCCTGCTCTCACCTCAAGGGGATTTGTTGAAGAGGATTTTGTCAAAGTCGCTGATTTCTTTGACGCTGCTGTGAAGTTGGCTCTCAAGATCAAGACTGAAGCCACAGGTTAGTTTGGACTCTTTTTGCAGCATGTTTATGTGTTTTTTACTCTTACTATCCCCTAGTGCTACAATGTCCTAACTTGGGGAGCCTTGTGTGCCAGGGACAAAGTTGAAAGACTTTGTGGCGGCAATGCAGTCCAGCGCTCCCATCCAATCTGAGATTGCGAAGCTACGTCATGAGGTTGAAGACTATGCAAAACAATTCCCAACAATTGGATTTCAAAAAGAAACCATGAAATACAAAAACTGAGGGACGAATTCTACCATGCCAGGTATATTTAGCACGCGTTGGTTAACTGCATCCGTCATTTCCTCTACTTGCAGTAGGTGTAAAGCCATACACAGTTTGAGCTGATTGTTTGTTGGTGTGGTACAGGCACCATAACCCCAAAAGAGATGGTTTCCACTAGACGAAGATGGTTGTGAAGGATGATGAAAGCTATATATATATATATATATATATATATATATATATGTTAAGAATGTAAATTTACAACTTTATAGCTATAAAATCTAGCAGAATCCTGTTTTCGATCTTCATAGAAATGCCTATCTATCTATATTAACTCAGGCTCTGCAAACCAAAATAATTAACTTGCCTTCATTTCTCATAAGTGCCTCTTCATTCATCTACTGTAATTGTTGATGTGAATGTGATGCAGGTTTGGGGAACTCTTTAAGTTTTAGTTAATTGAAATAGGCACTTCATATTTCTTGTTTAAGTGGTAGTCTATGTTTGAGAGCATGGAATTATGGATTTGAAACCTCTAAATGTTCATCAAAATTTTCAATACCTTCATCCTATATGAATGAGGTTTGGCATGAGATTTATTTTTTATTTTTTTGGGGTTCGTCAATCACGAGTCATTTCTCTTTTAACTTTCTAAAATTATTTTTAATAACTTCTATCACATATTATTTTTGGTCGATTTGGTTGTGTCTTACCTTTTGTTCAATCTAATTTCTCTCTCAATTCTCACTTTCCATGTCAATCTAATCTAATTTCATTATAAAGTTTATATTTTAGGTTTTTGATATTTTTATTTTTTGTCATCTATAACATCACTAGTTTACTTACCAATAAAATAAAACACATTAGTCTCTCCATTTTACTTGGTTTAGTAAATTAGTGAAGTAGAATTGAAATTTAAAAAATAGAAAAATTCAAAAGAAAATGAAAAAATAAACATATTTTCCAACAACTGGTCATTTATACATTCATTTTAAAACATGGTTAGCATCCTCATAAGTCATTATAATTCTCATAAAATCAGTATTCAAAACTGCATTCAAAATCAACTAACATGCTGGAAACAGTCCACCTTTTATACCATGATTTTTAGGGTCAAAATGGATCCAATTCATGTGAACTCATCATCCAATTAGGTTCACCTAAAATTCCCCTCTTGCCCACCAAGCAGATTTCACATAAGTTGATTTCAAACTCAAGCTTTGTCAAGGCTACCAAGAATCAAGCTTTCCCTTATTATCCAAACCCTAGCTACATTTTCAGTTTGATAATATCACAACTGTCCTTGAATCAATGTTAGTCGTGGCCATTGGGTTTTCTGATACCTGTGCTAGTACACGGAGATATTTTTTGGAAACGAAATATGTTCAGGCTGCAGCTGCTGCATTGGTCATAATACATACAAATGTTGATACAAATACGAATCCAAAGAAAGTGAATGCTCTGAATTCATCAACACACACTACCGAAGAAAATGGTGACAAAAGTGAATGAGAAGCTAATACATTTCTAATACAACTCCTGGATTGCCACTAACATTCACAACAAAGATGTACAAAACGGTATTAACAACTTTTACAACAACTACATTCCGAAAGTTGGTGCATAGATCATGTAACCAACTACTTCTCTATAGGATCACCCACCCCTCCATTCCTCTTCCAAACCAGAATGAATAGAATATTGAAAATGAATTTTCTAATATGAGGGCACTAACACTAAACCTATGTACATTTGGCGGGAAATCTACTAACGTAGACAGAAGAAAGAATACAAAAGCTGAAGAAGCCTATACAAAATTAGAGGGGTGAGAATTAATGCTAGGGGAATCAAAAGAAATCGATCCTGAAGGGAGCACTTGGGACTTATTTTGGACAGTTAAAGGCTATGCTGCTGAGCAAACACGGTTAAAGCTTAGAATGCTCTAACCTTGACCCACCATGATGCATCATTGTTCCCGTGCAAGAGTCTTCGCAGCCACTCATTCCAATATGATGACTCTCATGCGGATGTTGGCTCATGAGCATTCCATGCATCCTGTATTGAAGATTAGCAGGAAAGAATTAGAAATTTTTTTTAATTACAAGCTTATAGGAATTTGGTTTAGTGGGGGCACATTAGACATGATAAATTTATTATTATCATCATCATCATCATCAACTAACGTTGCAACAAGACAAGAAGCCGAAACGTAGAAGTGCAGTAACGGTGCATTAATCAAAATTCATATAGTTTGTAATAATTCAAAAAATATTGCTGTAAAAAAATTTAGAAATATACACTACAGACATTAAGGACCCTTTAGGCAACATTATAATTGGATTTTTTTTTTTTTGTTCTTTCCGATTTGGGCCTTTTTTTTTTTTTTAAGACATGTGCATTATTGAGCAAAGCGTTACAACATGTATTTTCATGATTTGTTTATCTTTTTCACCAATTTTCTAACAAAAATAGAAAACGATTGCCAAAACAAACCCCAAGTGTATAACATTTCAGTTATAATTTTCAAGAATAAGAAAATAAAAGAGAAAAAGAAGGTTGGACATATGTCATACATGAATGCAAGATGATGAAAAATTCAAGAAGAAAAAAGAAAAACAAAGAAAAAGAAAATAACGAGTACAAAGGAAAAGAAAGAAAAAATTAGAGGAATTTTTTTTAAAAGGAAAATTTTAGGGGGGGCGGGCGGCATTTGTAAAATTTTATAAATTATATCACTGTATGTAAATAATTTAGTGGGGCCAGCATGGGCCCAGGGGAGTTTGTGCCTCCCCTGGGCCCATGCTGGCTCCACCCTTGGTTAGACATGAGTCCTCATTTACACAAACATGTTAACAGAATAAGAAAGTACACAAATTACATACCTTCTGATGCTGGCCAAAGTCAGCACTGTAGGATGAAGTTGATATGCAGCCCTCAGTAAATGAAGAAGACTGTGTTCTTAACTGTGGACATGACTTGCGCAAAAAGTGACGATGTATATCAGGACTTTCAGACCATGGGCTTGGCCTGTCACCAACCCAATGCTCGGTACTGAGCTTGAATAATAATGCTGATGGGGAGTGATCATGAGACATCAAGTAGAACGAACTGTGGTGCTCCTCCCTGGAAAATGTATGACCTAAGTTCCAATGTCCTTCTGAAAATGATCTGGTACCAAGGTCTTGGTTTTGTTGGATTATGCAAGATGATCTAGCATAGGACTGACCATTGCTAGGGCTACAGAATAAGGGAGTACATTTACTGTGTTCCAGATTTGGTAACTGCCTCCTGTATGACGCTTCCAGTTGAGGTGTCATCACCCAGTCTTCTACCGCAATTCCTTGCTGAGAAGCAAATTCCATTATCCTTTTCTTGTCAACTCCTAACTCCATCAGCAAATTCCAGAGCTTTTTCTGTGCTTCACGTTGGTTATGAATTATTTGATCTCTCATTGCCATTTCTAACTGAAGCTCAGCATTAGCCATTCCCTACATTTATTTGACAACTGTTAAGAGTCTGATAGCAAAGAACATACAGAACAACACCCACCCACCCCCCCCCCCCCCCCCCCCCCCCCCCCCCGGCGGCCCCGCGGGGATGTCTCCCTCTCAAAATATATATATATATAAATATAATACCTGGAAAATATATATATATTTAAATATAGCTCTCCAAAGTCTTTGATCTACAGTTATTTTTCTCTTCCCATTGGTGGACAATGACGTGGTAGGTTGCCAGAATAAATGTACTATTATGATGTGAGACATGGTTGTGTCAGAAAAAGAGAACAAACATTAATTTGCAGCCAAAAAGAGCAAAAAAATAAAATAAAATACTACACCTCTTTGGTAAGTTGAGGTGACAAATGCAAACTTAGTATTTTTTTGAATCAGTAAAGGAGATCATTTCCCCTGTTTTAGTTAATAAAAGAAACTTCATTTCAACCCCTTTACTAGTTACCATCCAGTTTCAAAGACCAATTCCATTTATACACCCACGTTCATGGTCTTTGCTGTATAGAAGGCAGATTAGTATCTATTTACCAGAAGCCTGTATTGACTGAGAATGCGCAAGTAGGTTTTGTTGCCGTTGTTACTAATGGCTTCCTCAATCATATTTTGCAGTTGACAACGGTGCTTCTCATTTGCTTCAATGTCCTACAAAAAATAGAATTTGCACCACTGTTAAGAGCAAAATGAAAATCAGAAACTTTATGAGCCTCAGAAAGAGCAGGAGCATAACCTTTCGGTACTGCACACCAGCCTCATCATTGTCACGAATGTTATCAAGAATCACTTGCCGCCTCGCTCTTAAAGCCTGTACAGCTGCCCCATCTTTCTCAATAGCCTGTTATAGAGAGAAAAATGGTACTATGTCATTTGAATGATTTAGGCATAAATCAATTTCTAATATTGAAACCAGTTTCTAAGATATTAAAAAAGTGATTGTATCTACAGGGTGGGGGCAAAGGATGAAAGAGAAATGATGAAAGCCTTCGCTTTTGTTAGAATTTCTAACAGTATTTGAAGTAAATGCCAGAATAGTTCACAATAAAAAGGTGCAGCCATGTCCAGTACTCCTATATCTTAAAAGGAGGTCCCTTAGCAGGATTCCAACATTATAAGAGACATATACGCTTGAAAATTCCAAAACTAAGCCTTCAGAATTTAAAGATATACACTACCAATTTCAGAAAATTTCAAACCCAAGGATAAAATAGGAAACTTAAATTTTCTATATAAGACTAATTCAAAAAGGACTTTTCAAAAAGGGAAGAGGGATAGCTTTATTTCCTCCCTAACAACTCTTGGATGGAGAGAGTAACTATAGAAATTTTGAAAACAGTAATCCTGTTAATGAAATTTTGGAACATCTAAATCCAAAAGAAATCTCAGAGTTTTGGCACTGTGAAGAAAATTAGCAAAAAATCTAACAATTACCTAACAGCAGAGCCTAGATACATTAAATAGATTTTTGAGCGAGAATGAAGTTGATGTTATGGTACATTAATTCTGATACAGTGTCTATACTTGATTCAAGATAGATAATGAACAAGGATCCTTCAGCTTTAATTATTTATCGGATGCTGAGGAATCAATCGGTTTTATGTTGGCTCAAGATAATGAAAAAGGATCCTTCAGCTTTTAATTGTTGGGTATGCTTACTACATCCATGTAACATCAAATCAACATGGAAACTCCTGGAAAGATATGGACAATAGAGGTTGTCGTGAATATAGGCTGTTTACAGCCTGTGATTAATTAGGAAAGTTGACTATTCTGCTACATGTAATCTGCTAGCTTGATTATAGGAATATTCTGATGCATGTAATCTGCTAGCTTGATTATAGGACTATTCTGATGCATAAAATCTGCTAGCTTGATTATAGGATTTTGATTAGCTTAATTTCTGGTAATTGGCTAAATTAATGTACTGATTGTATGTCTTGGGTTCCTATATAAACCCACATGTACTCACATCTAAGAGATATACAAGAATTCTTCTCTTCTATTTTCTTGCTCTTATTTACAACATGGTATCAGAGCAAAAATGCTCCTGAGACCCAACTCCCGTCTTCCTCTTCTTCACCCATTCTCCACCATTTCTCTCTATTGTTCTCACATCAAACGTCTGGTGCCTTATAAGAATTCTAGTTTGTTATTTTTTAACATTTTTTATTTTACTGCCAGAGTTCTATTTAGTTTTACGGTTTCTTATGTAAACAGTTTAATATCTATGTAAATAGGTTACAGCTTCATCGACTCTATGGCATAGCATAGCCTTGCTTGGAAAGAATCCTCTTGCTGATCTCCTTGCTTGGATCCTATTCTTACTCGGATCTCTTCTCGTTCTTGCTTCGTCTCCATGGGTGACAAAACAGATGTTAAAGATACTCTATTCTTTGGTTCCATGACCAATATCAAACTCAAGGGTCCCAATTACCTTCAATGGGCCCGAGTTGTACAAGTTGCTTTGAAAGCTCGAGGGAAGTTCTCTTAAGTCAACCAAACCGACTAATGCCAAATTGGTTGATGCTTGGGAAAAAGAAGATCGCTTGAGGGAAGTTCTCTTTAGACGAATAATTGGTTATGGAATAGTATGGAGCCCGAGGTCTTCAACAATGTCTCTTTTCTTGAAACCTCTAAAGAGATTTGGGATGCCCTGAAGGAGATGTATTCGTCTAAGCAAAACATCTCTCGGGTTCATCAGCTTTATGAGGATCTTTTTTCCACTATATAAGGAGATCATTCTATTGAAGATTACTACTCCACCTTGAAAGGTATATGGGAGGAATTGAACGTGTATCAGCCATTGACTACTGATATGGAGACTCAAAAACGATACAAGGAAGAATTTCGCATGGCAAAATTTCTTTCTGGACTTCAACCCGAATTTGCTCCTATTAGTTCTCAGATTCTCGCTGGAACACTTTTGCCATCTTCTAGTGAGGCCTATAATCGTGTTTGGCGGGCCAACCTATCTGCTCCAGAGAAAGCCGATCGCTCTGCCCTTGTAGCTCCCACTGGGCGCTCTGATAATTCCCATAATGGTCGTGGGGGACATGTTTCAAAAGGTCAAAATTTTCAAGGTGGTTGAAGTGGCCTCAAGAAATGTACTTATTGTAATCGCATCAAACATACCGTTGACAAATGTTGGAAACTCCATGGCAAGCCTACATGGGCTAATCATGCTACTATTGAGGGGGAGATCTCCACTCCTGTTGATGAAGAGACTATAGCTCTTTCCAAAGCAGAGTGTGACTCACTGATGGTGCGCACTCATGTTTCATCTACCTCAACCGCCACCTTGGGTGCTTCAGGTAACACTTGCCTCCATTCCTCATCCAATTAGCCATGGATTATTGATTCTGGAGCCTCTGATCATATGACTAGTAATCCCTCTGTTCTTTCTAATCTTTCAAGTACTCCCTCTCCTTCCTTTGTTACAATTGCTAATGGTTCTAAATCTCCAGTTCAAAGTTTGGCACAGTTACTACCTCTCATCAAACTTTCTCTTCTGTTTTATACCTACCTCAATTTCCTTTTAATTTATTATTTGTTAATAGAATTACTTCTGTTTTAAATTGTTCCGTTACCTTTTATCCTTCTCATTGTGTTTTTCAGGATCTAAAGACGAAGAGGACAACTGGTGGGGGTTATGAAAAGGATGGTCTCTACTACTTCCAACCCTCTCCCATACCAACTTCCTCTGCCTTTCATACCACGACCTCTCCATATCAGTGGCACTGTAGGCTTGGACATCCATCAACTGCCAATCTTCGTCTTTTAGTCCCTTCTTTACCTTCGTTTTCTACTTTTAATTATGAAACGTGTGAGCTCAGTAAACATCATCGAGCCACTTTTAAATGTCGACATGATGGTCCTTGTTTACATCCTTTTGAGTTGGTTCACTCCGATGTTTGGGGTCCAGCTAGAACAACTGATTTGTCTGGTGCACGTTATTTCATTTCTTTTATTGATGATCATTCCTGTTTGACTTGGTTATATGTTCTGAAAGATCTCTCTCAAGTGTTTGATGCATTTAAATCGTTTTATGCTAAAATCACTAATCAATTTAATGCCAAGTTACACATTCTTCGTACTGATAATGCTCGAGTATAAAGTTCATAGCTTTCAGCACTTCTTTGAGTCGAGGGGTATCACTCATCAAACCTCATGTGTTGATACACCTCAACAAAATGGAGTCGTTGAACGAAAGAATGGTCCAATCCTTGTTGTTGCCCGTGCACTCATGCTTCAAATGAATGTGCCTAAACACTTCTTGTGCAAGTTTACGGTGTGATGAGAGAGAGAGAACAGATGGAGGCGCAATAATACTTCTTCTCATTATCATTAACCCTAAACATAAAAGGGTTTATGTATAAAGACAAGAAAGGCGAATTTGCATAATGGCCACAAACTCTATATACAATTACAATCTGACCCCAACATAAATATATATATATATATATATATATATATATATATATATATAAATGTTCCAACACTCCCTTTCAAGCTGGAGAATATATATCATATAATCCCAGCTTGGAACAAATTGCCTTTAACCGATTATGACCAAGAGCCTTAGTAAACATATCAGCTAATTGATCTTCAGACTTCACAAATGGAGTAAAAATATTCCCACTCAATATTTTCTCTCGAGTGAGGTGACAGTCAACTTCAATATGCTTGGTTTTTTCATGAAATACTGGATTGGATGCAATGTAGACAGTTGCTTGGTTATTACAGAACAATAGAATAAGAGTCTTGACTATTAACCCAAGTTCCTCAAGAAAATGTTGTATCCACATTAACTCACTAGAGGTATGGGCCATCGCCCTGTACTCTGCTTCAGCGCTAGACTGTGCTACCACTGTTTGCTTTTTACTTTTCCATGTAACAAGATTTCCACCAACAAATGTGCAGTAGCCTGTAGTAGATCTCCTATCTGAGGGAGAACCAGCCCAGTCAGCATCTGTGAAACCTTCCACCCTAAGATGTCCATTTGGTTTATATAGCAACCCAAAACCTGGAGCTTGCATGACGTATTGGATAATCCAAAGAACTGCATACAAATGTGGCATCCTAGGAGATCCCATGAACTGACTTACGACACTAACTGCATATGAGATATCCGGTCGAGTGATAGTGAGATAAATTAATTTCCCAACAAGATGTCGATATATGCCAGGATCATCAAATAAATCACCCTCATCTGACAAGAGTTTTGTATTTGGATCCATAGGAGCATCAACCGAACGACCACCCAACATACATGTTTCTTCTAATAAATCCAATACATATTTTCTTTGAGATAAACTTATACCTTTCTTGGATCTAGCAACTTCAATACCCAAGAAATATCTGAGTTGACCCAAGTTTTTAGTGTGGAACCGATTTTGTAGAAACAACTTCAATTTAGAAATACCTTCAGAATCATCACCTGTGATCACAATATCATCTACATATACCACAAGGAAAATGAAACCAACTAACACTGAATGGTCTGTCTGACATCTGTGAAGACCAAATGCTAATACTGCATCAGAGAACTTTCTAAACCAATCCCTTGGAGATTGTTTCAATCCATACAGGACCTTCCTAAGGCGACAAACGGTATGACGATACTCCCCCTGAGCAACAAACCCAGGTGGTTGTTCCATATAAACTTCTTCAACTAAGTCGCCATGTAAGAAGGCATTTTTCACATCTAATTGAAACAACGGCCAGTTACGATTGGCAGCAATGGAAATAGGGACCCGTATAGAAGAAATTTTTGCAACAGGGGAAAAAGTCTCATCATAATCAACACCATAAGTCTAGGTGTACCCCTTTGCGACAAGACAAGCCTTCAAACACTCAATAGACCCATTATGAAGGTATTTGACAGTGTAGACCCACTTATAACCAACCGGTTTAGAACCAGGAGGTAAGGGAACAAGATCCCATGTCCCATTATGGTGAAGAGCATCCATTTCATCAACCATTTTGCGCCAATCGGAATTAGAAAGGGCATCCTGCAAAGTCTTGGGAATAACAGTAGCAGATAATGTGGATAAAAAACAGGATAAAGAGGGTGAAACATGATTATATGAGACAAAATTAGAAATAGGATGTGCAGTAACACAAGAACGAATACCTTTACGCAGGGCAATAGGAAGATCATCAGCAGGAGGAGGAACCTCAATAGAAGTAGACAATTGGGGCAGGGTTGCCTGTGATCGTTGACTATACACTTGTAGTGGTTGTGGTGTGACAGACTCTAATGAAGTAGACACAACAGGTAACGAAAGCAACAAATCAGTATTTAAAGATGAACCACAGGCAGAGAAATAAGGAGTGTCCTCAAAAAAGGTAACATCCATACACACAAAAGCACGACGAGTGTTAGGATCCCAACATTTATAACCTTTTTGAGTTCAAGAGTACCCAATAAAGACACACTTAATGGCACGAGGAGACAATTTATCAGTGCCAGGATGTAATATGTGAGCAAAGCACACACACCCAAAAACACGAGGAGTAAATGCAAATAACGGTCGAGTAGGAAAAACAAAAGAATAAGGGCATTTCCAGTTAAGAACAGAAGATGGAATACGTTTAATTAAATAACAAGCAGTTAAAACAACATCGCCCCAAAATGGCTTTGGAAGATGCATATGGATCATTAAAGTCCGAGCTATTTCAATAAAATGCCTATTTTTCCATTCTGCTACGCCATTTTGTTGAGGAGTATAAGAACAAGAAGTTTGGTGCAAAATACCACGAGAGTCACAAAATGTAGAAATAGCACCTTTGACATATTCCATAGCATTATCAGATTGTAAAATTTTTATAACATAGCTAAACTAGACTTCAATTTCTTTAAGAAATAATTGAAATATGGAAAAAAGTTCAGACCGGTCTTTCATTAAAAACAGCCAAGTCATCCTTGAATAGTCATCAACAAAGGTAACAAAATATGAGAAACCTGAATTACTGACATGACGCACAGGACCCCAAATGTCAGTATGTACCAATTCAAATAAAAAAAACCGACGATTATCAATACGAAGAGGAAAAGACACTCTATGGTGCTTACCAAATTGACACGACTCACAGTCTAAAGAAGACATTGACCCAAGAGAAGGAATGGCAGACTTCAAGTACCTTAAGGATGGATGACCCAGCCGATAATGCCACTGTTGGGCATTGGCAGAGACCCGTGAATGGAGAGCAGTACCACTAGTAGGTGACTCACAATCCAAGTAATATATACCATTTTTCGCAAGGCCACCACCAATTGTCAACTTCGTTTTGAGATCCTGAAAGACATAAAATGAGGGATAAAAGGTTACAGAACAGTTGAGTGCCTGAGTGAGCTTGCTCACTGATAATAAATTGAAAGGAAACTCAAGAACCAATTGCACAGAAGATAACAAAATGGAAGAAGTGAGGTGAATGGTACCTTGTCCAGTAATGGGACGAGTCCTACCATCAGTAAGAGTAAACTTGTGACAATCAAAAAAACGAACTGAAGCTAAAAATAAAAAATAAAAACTAGCTGACCTGCGAAGAAACAGAGAAAAAAAACGGAGTTGAAACAGGTCTACTGGATCCAGAAATGGGTCGGCAAAACCGGGTTGAACCAGAACCGGATCTCTACAAACTTGGTTTTAGTAAATGAAGGTTGGGATAACTTCACGCTTGTAGCCAAACACCACACTTCTTCACAATCAGTGTCAGCGAGAACCAGAATCTACTGCCGACAATAAGCAAACAAGGATCCGAGGTCCAGAATGGAGAATCGAGACCTCCACAAGGTGAAGCCCCAACCACAAATCCATTAATAGCCAAGGGACGACGGTGAAGCCGCTGCAACTCTCTCAGCTATAGCAAAGAACCACACTCAGTTTCAAACGAAGCCACCGACCACAAAATTAGTTACAATGGCGACTACACATGGCAACCACCGGCGTCAGCAAACGGAGAGATCTTCGGTGGGCTACACAGCATAGTCGATCTCTGTAAACTTCGGATTTGCACACTGCAAACTCCTCGCCGACAGTCCTGAAATGGTCGTCGATGAAGAGACAAAAAAAAAAAAAAAACCGTCCAAGAATGGCCGGATCGACGACGCACGGCAATCTCTTCACGAGCTAAATACACACCCTAGCACCACGGTAGCAACGTCAATGGCCGGATCGATGCTCTGATACCATGTGCAAGTTTACTGTGTGATGAGAGAGAGAGAATAGATGCAGGCGCAATAATACTTCTTCTCATTATCATTAACCATAAACATAAAAGGGTTTATTTGCATAATGGCCACAAACTCTATATACAATTACAATCTGACCCCACCATAAATATATATATATATATATATATAAATGTTCCAACAGTTCTCACAGCAATATACCTTTTAAATAGAATGCCATCTCGGGTTCTTAAAGGGAAATCACCTTTTAAAATGTTCTTCCCTGATAAAGATCCTTTTTGTCTCCCTCCAAGGGTATTTGGATGTATTTGCTTTGTCCATAATTTAAATCCTAAACATGATAAACTTGACCGTCGTGCACACAAATGTATATTCCTTGGTTATCCTTGTACTCAAAAAAGGTACCGATGCTATAGTCCTACATTAAGAAAACATTTTGTTTGTGCTGATATGACTTTCTTTGAAAATGTTCCCTATTACTCTACGGAGGGTTGTCCACTACGAGAGCCTCTACTCCAAGAGTCTATTCGGCTCCTACCTATTCTTTCCGTCCCTTCATATCCTAATAGGCTCGTCCCTTCCTATCCTAAGGTCTATGTTCGTAAACGTCCGCGGTCTTCTCATTGCCCATCTGAACCAATTACAGCACCAGGAGCACCATCCTCAAATCCTCCATTGCTATCCTCAACGCCTGCGGATCCTACTCCTCCATTTAGTCCCGACATTCCCATTGTCAGTCGTAAAGGTAAAAGGTCTTGTACTAAGCACTCTATCTCTAATTTTTGTATCTTATGATCATTTATCTCCTTCATTTAAGGCTTTCACAATATCCTTATCTTCTGTCTCTATTCCTAAGACATGTAAGAAGGCCCTTTCTCATCCTGGTTGGCGAAAAGCAATGGAGGATGAAATGCATGCTTTGCACTTGAATAATACTTGGACGCTTGTTCCTAAGCCTGCAGGTGCACACATTGTTGGTTGCCAATCGATTTTCACAGTGAAGCAAAATCTAGATGGTACTGTCGACAGGTTAAAGGCTCGTCTTATTGCTAAGGGCTTTACTTAAACCTATGGTCTTGATTACACTGAAACTTTTCTCCTCTGGCCAAGCTAAATTCAGTTCGTATTATTATCTCCCTTGCTGCAAATCTTGATTGGCCCCTTCATCAACTAATGTTAAGAATGCCTTCTTGCATGGAGATTTGAGTGAGACGGTGTACATGGCTCAACCACCTTGGGTTTGAGTCCAAGGGGGAGTGTGTTTGTCATCTCCAGAAATCTATTTATGGGACTCAAACAGTCTCCTCGAGCATGGTTTGACAAATTCAGCAAAGTTGTGGTTACTTATGGAATGCTTAGAAGTCAGGTTGATCACTCGGTGATCTTAAAGAAGACAAAGCATGGTATTGTGATATTGGTCGTCTACGTGGATGACATTGTGATTACTGGAAGTGATAGTAAGGGCATTCAAACTTTGATTGGTCATCTTGGTTCAAACTTTCTTACTAAAGATTTGGGCAAGCTTCATTATTTTCTTGGTATTGTGGTTGCGAGATCAAAGAAATCCATTTATTTGTCTCAACGAAAATATGTTCTTGATATTTTGAGAGATATAGGTCATCTTGGAGCTAAATCTGTTGCTACACCTATGGAGGCTAATCAGAAATTGATGTTTGATGTTGGTGACTTAGTTGATGATCCTGAGATGTACAGAAGACTAGTAGGTAAGCTGATTTACCTATCACTCGACCAATTATTTCACATGCTGTCAGTGTGGTAAGTCAATTCATGACCAACCCACGGGTCCCTCACATGAATGCAGTTGTACACATTCTAAAGTACCTCAAAGGTGTTCTAGGTCGTGGTCTTCTTTACCAATCTTCAGGACATCTTCGCATTGAAGGGTATACTGATGCAGACTGGGCAGGTTCTCCCTCAGATAGAAGATCAACTACGGGTTATTGTACTTTTATTGGGGGTAATCTTGTGACTTGGAGAAGTAAGAAGCAATCAATTGTTGCTCGATCAAGTGCTGAGGCTGAATACCATGCAATGGCTCACACAACTTGTGAGCTAACTTGGTTGAAAAGCCTTCTACAAGAGTTCGGAATCTCAGTGCAAGATCCAACTCCTCTCTACTGTGATAAGCAGGCCCCCATTCCTATTGCTAGCAATCCAGTTTTTTCATGAACGGACAAAACACATTGAAGTGGGTTGTCATTTCATTCGTTTTAAGGTGGCTTCAAATGAGATTGTGACTCCTTTTGTGCCCTCTTGCAATCAGCTAGCTGAAATCTTCACTAAAGCTCTTCCAAAGAATGCATTCAACTCTATTTGCAGCAAGCTGGGAGTTGTTGATATCTACTCTCCAGCTTGAGGGGGAGTGTCGTGAATATAGGCTGTTTACAGCCTGTAAAAATTAGGAAAGTTGACTATTCTGCTACATGTAATCTGCTAGCTTGATTATAGGAATATTCTGATGCATGTAATCTGCTAGCTTGATTATAGGAATATTCTGATCCATAAAATCTGCTAGCTTGATTATAGGATTTTGATTAGCTTAATTTCTGGTAATTGGTTAAATTAATGTACTGATTGTATGTCTTGGGTTCCTGTATAAACCCACATTTACTCACATCTAAGAGATATACAAGAATTCTTCTCTTCTATTTTCTTGCTCTTATTTACAACAGAGGTAAAGGGCAAGATGTAAATAACAGCAACATACAATGCACAAAAAACAGCAATATATAACTATTAGGTTTGATGGTAAAGTTGGCACCATCTTACCTGTTGTTTTGCAATAGCATCATCAAGTTGTTGGAGTTCAGTGCGATTACGAGTGTTAGTTTCCTCAAGCTCAAATAAAGCCTTCTGTAAGTTTATCCGTTCCTGAACATTTTCACTGGTTTCTTGGCTCAATACATTCAAACCAGATAGTTCATTATCCACTGCATTTTCAGCAGGCTTGGCACTTAATTGTGATTCCTTTTCAGCTAATTCTTTTTTCAACTGGAAAACCTCTACCTGTGTAAACATATAATTTTATAAGGTCCTACACACAAAGGATAACTACCAGAAATAACACATGATAATCTATTAAACCGCTTACCTGAAGACTGTCAATCATACGTTGGTAGTCGGATACATGGATATCGATTGTGCCAATATTTTTCTGTCAAGGTATAAAAAAATTCTCAACATAAATGTCCGACAATCAATGATCAAGGCAAACAATGATAGAATTGGAGCGTCCAAGCTACCTATCACCTACAAAGTTACAATCATATAGAAGTGTAGCAATGCCATATACACATATATTGGCTGAACAGCAGAGATAAATAATTTCAACAGAAAAATCCAATTATAATTTTGTACCAACCAGACATGCACCAGATAAAACTACCTTCATCTGAAATTTTACGTTTCTCTAAGAAGAATCCTAATTCAGCTACATAAAGTCATTAACCTATACTGCACCAATACATGCACAATTTTAGAGTAGTAAATTCAATTTCATATCTTTGATATATATCATAAACAAAGATACATTCATATATATGTGTGTGTATATTATTTTCACCTGGATGTGTGTCTTGATTTCCTTTGCACGGTCAGCATATTTCAAGGTATTAACAGTGTGGTGATACTGATTATCCGCAGGTGATATTGTAGCAATCATAACTGTTTGAGAATTACCACTCAGACCATCTTTAAGAATTCGTGTCAATTTGCTGCAAAAATCTTGATATTAGTCACATTATCGAGGAGGGACCCTTGCTACATTATTACCATTCAGATACCTATTGCGGTAAGGGACATAAGCTAGACCCTTCTTCTGCTGTTTTCCCAGAGCATTTATGCAGTTTGCCAATGCAAGAAGTGAACGATTAATATTGGCACCATCTCTTAGCTTTTGGCCTCCACTATTTGTTTCAGAAGCTCGTTCACTGCACCATAACTTGTTTAAGATAACGATTCTGTATCTTTTACCTACAGAAAGATTTGACTCTAAAGTGACAAGAAGTACTATTTAGGAATGCCCTACCTGCCAGCAAGATCTACAAGTGCAAGTTTTCCTTTGGTAATTTGATTCCGGTATTTACTTCTCTGTTTTCTTGTCACAGTGATCTCCAAAACCGCATGAGAACTGTTCACAAGAAACTAAAACTGAATCAGATTGGACAGAAAGGTCTCCTTGTGCATAAAAATGGATGCTGGAGCGTGAGACAACTCTCTCCATAGAACTCGGCAAAATAATCCAATCACTTCCGAAGAAGCAGTGCCCCCGCCGCCCCAACGCCCCCCCCCCCCCCCCCCCCCCCCCCCAAAGGGAGTTGTAGAGACCTGGTCTGGCCAACCATTTACCATGTTGATGATGATGAAATTGTGTCTCAAATTCCTATTCTAATTAGGTTTCTATTTTCGAGTTGTATTCTGTAAGGAAATTTCTTGTTAAGCAAGTAATCCTCGTCCAACAAGGAATTGGATTTGGAACTCTATAAATAGATACCTAAGTTTTGGGTTGAGACTCGTGAGATTGAGAGATATGTAGTCTCATGAGGGAGTTGATGGGTAGAGGTAGTATGTGGGTTGGTAGAGTAGGAAAAATACCAGTGGCATTGGTAATGAGGAGATAGGCTCGTGGAGTGGTATATGGTAAAAAGACATGCACATGGTGTTGGTACTCTATTATTGTAATATCTCTACAAATCATCGTGGAATCTCTTCTCAACCATGGACGTAGCCCTGAGTTTGGGTGAACCATGTATATGTTGTGTTTGTGTGTGATTGTTTTGCTGGCTTTCCTTGGATCTTGTATCGTGCGCTTCCATTGCCCCCAACAAATTTATATAATGAAATGAGAAAAAATCAATGCCCAAAACAAATGAGAAAAGTTTTAAAATTTTGAACATCCAAGCATGATGCATCTTCATACAACACATTTGGCAGGTTGTCATCCTCTTTGTGAACTTGTATGGATATGAAGGGCAATGAACCGGGAGGATAAACAGGCAGTTAGGGAAATAAGAAGTTGAATTGTTAGCAGAACTGTAAAAGTAGTAGCCTATTAGACCTCAATTTAAGATAGTGCTTGGATTAAAATTCATAACATTTGCTAGAGAGTTGAAGAGACACTACTCTGTTAGAAGTACTGGAAATAATCAATTGTTACTCACCGTGAGGATGTTTCATTAACTTCTGTGCTTTCTGTTTTTCGTCTGCTGTTCCCCAAATTTAAAAGTTCAAGAATCTTATCAGCTGAGCGAACCTGTATACCAGTATAAAAGTAGTCAGGAATTCACAAGTTTCACAATCATAACCTAAAATTGACAATTCCAAAACTAGAATGGACATCAACAAATAAAAGAAGAAGAGAGAAACTATCTTTGAAACAAACAACAACAGTACGCCAAAGAAAGTATCATAATTCTCAAACGAGTCATGGCAGTCAAACCACGTGCAGTTTCCAAGTGAAGTATGTGGTACAATTGAAGATAAAAAATGAGAACCAGCAATTTGAGTTGGAACACGCTACTTGCTAGTTGAGAAGCTGGTTTGGCAATTTGCAATTATTAGAATGTCCCCTTATACAATAGGGCCAGAATGCATGTGAATTGTCTAAGATAATTCATCAAAACTAAAACCACCCAAAGTATGGGGAATGTAAGAACAACAAATGGAAATGATACAGTCCATTTTGGTTTCTGCAGTATTTGAAGACCAAAACACATTTTCTATGGCGAAGATGTTAAGAAAATGGAGCCCATGCCTTAATACACGAATGGGCCCCCCTTCTTCCCCGCCCAGGAAAAAGAAAAAAATATGTATGCGCAAGACTGAGAGAAACTTTGTCATATCCTTATAAGCCTTTAATAAGAAGAGTAAATACAAACAAATAATTTAAATCATTGCTGCCAAAGAGAACAAAATGGACTCAATTAAATGTTATATAACAGGAATTGATCTTTGAATGTCCATGAGTCATTCAAAAGCCCCATAATTTAATATATAAAATATATATCATAAAAATCTCCTTTTTTTGTCTTTTCTTTTTTCAAAAAAGAAAAAAAGAAAAAGTAAAAGGAAAGGTGGCTACTTCTTTTTAGCTTGTGCTAGTTGCATATTAATTTGTAAAAATAACTAAAAGATGATTTCTAGTTACCTAAATAAGGTCAGAACCACTAATACTTTACTACTCTTAGTCATAATATCTGTTATCTTTAGAGAGAGGTACTTTGAGATGTACATTTATACTTAGCAACTGCTATATGTGAATTGAATTGGTGTGGTTGCTTGAGAAATTAATGTGTCAATAAGATTCGGCTAAAAACTGATGTGCGTGCCTGGTATACAAAAACTTGCGCAACTCGAATGCAAAAATCTATCAAATCGATATGTTTTTTCTTTCAGTCTCTTCATACACATACCCCAACTCATGGGACTTTAGAATGTTAGTGCACATAAACTCACCCAAACAATGTGAAGGGATAAAATCAAGATGAACTTTGTGAAAAGGTTAACAAGTCATAGATAATACATCCAGACTTCCATAGAGATTTTGAATGCTTGCACATTTCATGTCATGCAACTCTTGCATAATTATATGAAACACAGTGGCTCCAACTGATATTGGGAAGAGGATGAACCTTAATGCATTTAAGCCCAGCAACAATTATTCCTTTCTCTGGATCCTCTCTAAGGTCCAAATGACCAGACGATTTTTCAAGCAAATCATAAATAACCTGCAATTATACAAGAATCAAATATTAACTTTTTCCAAAGAACACAAACACTCAAAATTACTGAAAGACAAACTTTATAATCAATATTAACCACCTACTTCATTGTAGACTTCAAGGTACGAACAAGTAACTTCAAACTCATTAGAGCATTTGTCCTTTTTGATAAGATCAAAAATCATATGCAAGCTGAGAACCATAAGTCCAGGATCATCTTTAGTCCCAACCATTGTATATGTTTTACCACTGCAAATGTAGAATATGAATCAGATTCTACTGAAGCAAAGCTCAACAAAAGGGAAGTGAAAATCACACAAAGGACTATATTGTCAGCAAACAACATGCACCATGGAATATTCTCTTGGATATCATTCACTATTTCATCTAGAACTACTGGAAGAAATATGGACTTAAAACTGAGCATTGGTGTAATCCTACTTGATAGAAAAATCACTAGTCACTCTGCCTGAATTAGATTTAAAAGTTTTATAGGGACTTGCTTTCTTTGTAGAGCCCACTAAATTTCGTCCCTTGGTACTCTATCATATGCCTTCTCTAAGGCTATGAAAACCATATGTAGATCCTTTTGTTTACTTCTACATTAATCTTTTTACTGGAGTTTTAATGGAGGAATCAGTCAGTAATTGATAATGTTTCCTATTATTGAAGATTTGGTGTTACTAGAGGAATTAGTGGAGAAAAATCATCCTTGTTTCCTATTTTATAATTCTTTCCATTCTTATAATTTCTTCTCCAATATAAAGGAGCCTCCACCATTGTATTGTGCATGAATTGAGAGAGTATTATAAAAGTGATGTAGCCTTTTGGGCTCTTTGTGCCGTGGATGTAGGCCTCATAGTGGATTTACTGGCATAAATCCAAACTGATTACCTATTTTTCTTTATCTTTGTTCGATTATCCTTTCCCATGATTTCAGTGTATGACTCACTAATTTAATACCTCTATAATTTTCACAATTTTGTATATCTACCTTTTATGTTTATAAATCGGTAGTATGGTACTCCACTTCCACTCATTTGGCATTTTTTCTTCCAATAGAAATTTGTTAAATAACTACTCAAATTCCTATACTTCCTATAATTCTCCATACCTAGTTGTCCCGTCTCTTTGCTCTATTGTTACCATTTCTAAAGTGCTTCCCTACTTCTTTAGTAGCACTTTTGTTTGTCATTCCTTTGTAAAGTTCGTTACTCATAAGTTCTTCTCTAGTGTATTCTTCATTCAGTAGTTTTTAAAAGTTCTCCATCTCTCTAATATGTCAATATCTTTAACTAGTATTGTTTGATCGATATCCTTAATACACCTAACTTGATCTATATGTCTAGTTAACCTTTCTCTTTTTTTGCTAACTAGTAAATAGACTTTTCACCGTCATTTACTCCAAAATTTTCATATAGCTTGTTTAATGCATTTTGTTTAACTTTAGTTATCATCTTTTTAGCATCGCTTTTTAGTTTTTTGTATTTCTCTACATCATCTTGTTTTCTTTTAACTTTTTCCATTCTTTAAAACTCGTTCTTTTATTTGTTATAGTTTGTTGTATTATGTTCCAAGTTTATTTGATCAAATTATTCCAATGTTCAAAATTCCTACTAAAATTAAATTACTAAAAGCTAATTCAAAGAAGAGAACTAAAATATATTTTACTATTGGTTTGAGATTTAATGAATCTAACTACATTTAAAGAAGAAATACAAGAGATATATGTAAAGGTTTGAACAAGAATAATCACTCATTCATAGCTCTGATATTTATACACTAAAAGAGCACATGTTAATATTACAAGAATGGAAACCAAATAGAATCCCTGCAGATAGAGAAGGGTCCGAATAGTTGTATCAAGGTGAGGGGTGCGAGGAGAGTGCATGAATTAACTCAGACACTCATGGCATAAGCAATGTCAGGTTGAGTCATGGATATATAAATGAGCTTCCCAACAGTCGCTAGTACTGACCAACATCCGACAATAACCCCCCCCCTCCTCCATCAACCAACTGATTATTCTGCTCAAATATAGCATCAACTGGACGAGCACCAAGCTGACTAGAAACAGAAAGCAAGTGAAGAACATACTTGTGCCAAGAGGTGAAAATGACAGCCTTGGAGCGATCCACTTCAATGCCCAAGAAATACCGTGGGGGACCAAAATCCTCAATCTCAAGCCGGCGACCAAGATGGCTCCTAACCTCAACAATGGTAAGAACAATATCATTCACATACACAATGAGAGCAATTGTCTTACCGCCTGAATGGTATAAGAACAATTTATGATCAACTGCACTCTAATAGAAACAAAATTGGAGCATTTGGCACTTAAACCAAGCATAAGGGGACTGCTTGAGGCCATACAGGGAGCAATGAAGATGACAAACCACTAGGAATGAGTAAGAGAGCAAAAGCCTGAAGGGGAACAATATACACTTTCTCATGCAAGTCACCATTGAGAAAGGCATCCTTGACATCTAACAAAATACAGGCCAAGAACAAATCATAGCAATGAAAAATAATACGTGCATGGTGTTCATCTTGGCAACAAAGGCAAAAGTCTGCTGACAATCTATGCCATTGGTTTAAGCATAACCCTTGGAAACCAATCGGGCCTTATAGTGAGCAATTGGCCTGTCTGTATTATGCTTAACTGCAAGCCCACAACCTTTCGTCCAACAGGAAGCTAAACCATGTCCTAAGTGTGACTTTTCTTAAAGTGCCGATAGGAGGGTCAGAGAGCACAATCATGAACATAATTTAAAATAGGGTAAGTACAAGAACGTTTACCCTTCTGAAGAGCAATATCGTTATCAGCCTTGCCTTAATCCCATATGAATTGGGTTGACCACTAGTCTTCCTCATTTGAATGGCACACCACTAGTTCTCTGATGTGTATGGCCAAACCATCTATGTCCACTCTCTCGAATTTTCTCACCAATGGATGCTACACCTATCTCTTCTAGTCACTCCCCACTCATCCATCTTTAACATTCTCATTTCCACTACATGAAGGCATTGTTCCTTGTTTCATTTTTGGGCCCAACACTTTGCTCCATACAACATAGTTGGTCTAATGATGCTCCTATAGAATTTTCCTTTCAGCCTATGTGTTAATTCTTTTATCACATAAAATCCCACTAGCTTGCCTCCATTTTGTCTGATCCATTCCAATTCTACTAGTTACATCACTATCCATCTCTCTATCCATTTGTATAATCAATCTTAGATACCGAAAGTGGTTGTTTTGAGTAATCGTTTGGTTTTGAATTGCTATTATTAAATTGATAATATCTGAATCTTTACTAAATTTGTACTCTATATTCTCAATAAGTGGAATAAGAGCTTGAGTAGGCAGAGCTGGTGACATGGCGGTCAATCATGGGAGTAGAAGCTTGAACCTGTTGTCTGTGACTGAGACCGGTGAAAAAGGAACAATTCCCTTGTTGGAGGGGTATCACGAGGAGGAATAATAGAAGAGGAAACAGGAAAAAGTAGAGGAGTTGAAGATGGATGGAGGTGATCATCAATAGTGTTCAACGGGAGCCACTCACTTTGAGAACCAAATGAACCACTATAGTATGGTGTATGCTCAAAGAAACAGACATCCATGGATATAATCTGCCAACAACTGAGAGGATGGTAACACCTATTACCTTTCTGAGATTGAGAATAACCCCAAAACACACACTTCAATGCCTTGGGTCAAGCTTAATTTGTACGAGTTTGCCCTAACTGCTGAACAAAGCGCACACACACCCCCAAAGACCCTCAAGGGAATTAACAAAAAAAAAAGAAAGAAGAGAGATTGATTAGGATATAAGATTGAGGGGCTGCAAAGTTAAGAACCCTAGAAGGGTCCTATTAAAGACGTATAGTTGTAAGTACAGTATCTCCCCAAAACAACTGGAAAACATTCATGCCAATACGCTAAGTCAGGGATGTGGCGATTCTTCCTCTCAGAATGACCATTCTATTAACGGGTTTAAACCTATGCTACATAGACTTTTCAAAAGTAGTGATGTACCCATGTTGGACACATATTGCTCGGACATGGGTATGGGACATGTGTCCGACACTTTTGGTTGGACATGTATTTAAAAACATATCCAATCATTCAATTTTGTTATATTATTACTTTAAAATGAGTTAAGTGCCTATATTGAACACTATGTTATATAAAAACATTACTTTACTCTAGAAAATAAAATAAAATAATTAAATAAAATGAATATGTTAGCATATATGATAACCACGATTTATGGAATGACTTACCATATTAGCAGAGATTTGATTTTGCTATGTCATATGTTGTGATTTGATTTTGCTATGTCATATGTTGTGATTTGATTTAGTTTCCTTTCTTGTAATATGAAAATGTGCTCTTTATATCTATAAATACTAGAGCCATGAATGAGTGATTTATCTCATTCAAGCCTTTACATATTATTAAATCTCATTCAAGCCTTTACACAATTCTCTCATTTTTCTTCTTTTTATATTTCTATTTGGTATCAGAGCCAGGATGGTCCGACTGAAATGAGGGCATTGCAAATTTAGCACCACCCATTCGGGAATGGTCTAAGGTGACTGTTAGCATTTATGATACCACGATTTATGGTATAACTTACCATAATAGCCGAGATATGATAGGCCCAAATCATGGGACGTGATTTACCATATTATCTGTGAGATATGATAGCCACTAATCATGTATTTGACTTTATTTACGTATATGTCTAGGCATAGAATATGCAATGATTTGATTTTGTTTCCTTTCTTGTAATACGAGCATGTGCTCATTTTATCTATAAATACTAGAGCTGTGAATGGGAAATTCATCTCATTCAAACCTTTACGCAATTCTCTCTTTTCTCTTCTTTTTATATTTCTACTTGGTATCAGAGCCAACACCTTTCCATACCTTTCAGCAGCCTTGCTACTTGTGCGACAGCTACCTTAGGCTGTTTGTGACATCGTGTGACGTTGCCTACACATGTTTTTCTGTGCTGCTGTTTTGTGATCGAAAATAGGTATTTTTAAGTTTTACAATTTCTTTTTCACTCTTCTAGGGTTGGGTAAATTGGGATAGTTGGTTTCCAACACCTAGAAGGGCTTGGGTAAAAAAAATTAGTTTACAAAGAGGTTCCGAATATTAAGAAGGAGGCTGTCTGGCTATATGTAAGCGGGCAGCGCTCCTTAAAAAAGGAATGTATTTGGATTTTTTGGGAATGGTCTGAGGAGACATTGTTTATGGTCTGAGGAGACCCTTTGATTTATTAACAGAATTTGTGGTGTTTTTGGAGTTCTTTTTATTGTCGTGTGACAGATTATGGCAGATTCAGGGTCCTCGACTGTTAATTCTCTTGGCTCATGTTCTGTGGGTGGTAGTGCCATTTTTCCCACCAACTCATCAGAAAATCCAGGACTTCAAATCACCACAGTGAAGTTGGATGGTTCCAACTATTTGATTTGGGCACAGTCTGCCAAGATGTTCATTGGTGGCAAAGGCAAGATTGGCTATATTACTGGTTCTGAGAAAGAGCCAGCTGAGTTAGAGAAGGCATATCCATAGTGGTTTGTAGATAACGCTATGGTTATGTCTTGGCTAGTCAATTTGATGCAACTAAACATAGCTGTTGGCTATATGTTTGTGAAGACTGCTAAGCAGATTTGGGATTCAATTCAACGCACTTATTCTCAGAGGCAGAATAATGCACGAATTTTCCAGCTGGGGCGAGATATCACCAGGATTTCTCAGGGTGACTTGACAGTTTCAGGTTACATCGCCAAGCTTCGTGCTATGGAGATGTCATATTATGATTCCTTCCACTCTTGGAAGGATCTAGATGATGCAGTTTTATATGCAGGAATTGTGGAGAAGAATCGAGTGTTTCAGTTTCTTGCCGGGTTGAATGACGAGTTTGAGTATGCTCGTGTTCATTTATTGGGCTTATCTTCATTCCTTACTCTTGATGATGCATATTCCTATGTGTTGTCAGATGAGAGCCGCCAGACTTGTCCATTAGGTGTTGCTTCTGTTGATCGTTCTGCTATGGCAGTTTGGATTCCCAACCTTTCAGGAACTTCACCATCCCAATCAGTTCAGAGCACTACCACCGGTCCTCCTCTGCGACGACAACGTGGACGGTGTGACCATTGCGGAAAAATTGGTCACATCAAATCTCGTTGTTATGCTCTACATGGACGTCCACCGCAACAGAAACAACAGCCTCGATCCTCTGCACATTCTGTTACACAACCAGTCTCATTGTCAACTCCTGACAACCCTGCCTCTACATCTTCTGCCACAGTTACCTTAACTCAAGCTGATTTGGACAAGTTCAAGCAATTCTTCAACCAAATGGAGGCATCATCTCAGCCAACCTCCACTTATGCCCACTCAGGTACTATTGCGTCTGCACATAGCGTATCTACATCTTCAACACCATGGATCATTGATTCTAGTGCTTCAGGCAATATGACTGGTATGTCCTCACTCTTCCAATCTTATAGTATCTGCTCTGGCCAACGCAAGGTCCGCCTTGAGGATGGCTCTCCATCTTCCATTGCTGGGAAGGGTCACATATCAGTTACTCCTTTATTAAATAAAGTTAAATACATGATTAGTGGCTATCATATCTCACAGATAATATGGTAAATCACATCCTATGATTTGGGCCTATCATATTCTGGCTATTATGGTAAGTCATACCATAAATCGTGGTATCATAAATGCTAACACTCCCCCTCAAGTTGGTGCGTGGATATTTGAAACGCCCAACTTGGACAATGCATTCTCAAACACAATCTTGCTGACGCCCTTTGTAAGAATGTCTGCAAGCTGCTGAGAGCTTGTGACAAATGGAGTGTAAATTTGACCAGAGATGATCTTCTCTCGAATGAAGTGCCGGTCCACCTCTATATACTTAGTCCTGTCATGCTGAACAGGATTTGTTGCTATGCTAATGGCAGACTTGTTGTCGCAGTAGAGTGAGAATGGAAGCGACACTGGAAGGCACAAGTCTGTCAGCAAGGTTTTCAGCCAAAGCAACTCACCTACCCCAAGAGCCATAGCCCTATACTCTGCCTCTGCACTAGATCGAGAGACAATATCCTGCTTCTTACTGCGCCAAGTAACCAAGTTACCACCAATAGTGGTACAATAACCTGAAGTAGACCTCCTATCTGAAATTGATCCTGCATAATCAGCATCTGTCCAAACCTCAACACGTAAGTGACCATGATTAGCAAACAAAATACCACGGCCTAGACACCCTTTTAAGTAGCGAAGAATTCGAGTAGCTGCATCAAGGTGTGGGGCACGAGGAGAGTACATGAATTGACTCACGACACTCACGGCATAAGCAATGTCAGGTCAAGTCATGGATAAATAGATGAGCTTCCCCACAAGTCGTTGATACTGACCAATATCTGACAACAACTCCCCCTCAGAATCAGCCAATCGATGATTCTGCTCAATCGGAGTATCAGCAGGACGACCGCCAAGCTGACCAGAAGCAGAAAGCAAGTCAAGAACATACTTGCGTTGAGAGATGAAAATGCCAGTCTTGGAGCGAGCCACCTCAATGCCCAAGAAGTATCGTAGGGGACCAAGATCCTTAATCTCAAACTGACGGCCAAGATAGCTCTTAACCTCATTAATTCCGGTAGTATCATCGCCGGTAAGAATAATATCATCGACATACACAATGAGAGCAACTGTCTTACCGCCTGAATGACGTAAAAACAAGGTATGATCAGCTGCACTTTGATGGAAACCAAACTTGAGCATAGCAGTGCCAAAGCGATCAGACCAAGCTCGAGGAGACTGCTTGAGGCCATATAGAGAACGACGAAGACGACATACCATATTAGAATGAGTAGGAGAACGAAAGCCCAGAGGAGGAACCATGTACACCTCCTCTTGCAAATCACCATTAAGAAAGGCATTCTTGACATCTAACTGAAATAGAGGCCAAGATCGAATTGCAGCAACGGAAAATAATACACGGATGGTATTCATCTTGGCAACAGGGGCAAAAGTCTCTTGATAATCTATGCCATAAGTCTGAGCATAACCCTTGGCAACCAATCGGGCCTTGTAACGAGCAACTGACCCATCTAGATTATGCTTAACTGTAAACACCCAACGACAACCCACAGCCTTTCGTCCAATAGGAAGCAGAACCATGTCTCAAGTCTGATTTTTCTCAAGTGCTTGTAGTTCTTCTGTCATAGCATCACGCCATTGAGGTTGTGCTAGCACATCTGCAACACTAGAAGGAACAGGAACCGAGGCAACATAAACAAGAAAACTCCGATAGGAGGGTGAGAGAGCATAATCAAAAACAAAATTAGAAATAGGGTAAGTACAAGAACGTTTATCCTTTCGAAGAGCAATGTGGCGATCATCAAGCAAAACAATAGCTTGAGAAGGCGAAGCTGGTGCCGAAGGAACAGGGCAGTCGATCGTGGGAGTAGAAGCTTGTACCTGTTGTCTCCGATTATAAACCTGTAAAAAAGGAACAATTCCCCCTGCTGGAGGGGTATCACGAGGAGGAATTATAGAAGAAGAAACAGGTAATGGTAAAGGAGTTGAAGACAGAAGAAGGTGATCATCCATTATATTCAATGGGAACCATTCACCTCTGAGAACCAACTGAACCACTATAGTATGGTGTATGCTCAAAGAAAGAAACATCCATGGATATGAACCGCCGACGACTGGGAGGATGGTAACACCTATAACCTTTTTGAGAGTGAGAATAGCCCAAAAACACACACTTCAAAGCCTTGGGGTCAAGCTTTGTACGAGTTTGCCCCAACTGCTAAACAAAGCACACACACTCGAAGACTCGTGGAGGAATCAAAAATAGAGATGAATTGGGATGTAAGATTGAGAGTGGGGCTGTAAAGTTAAGAATCCTAGAAGGAGTCCTATTAATGATGTAAACAGCGGTAAGAACTGCATCTCCCCAAAATGACTGGGGAACATTCATGCCAATGCAGATTGCTCTGGCTAAGTCAAGGATATGGCGATTCTTTCTCTCAGAACGACCATTCTGTTGAGGAGTTTTAACATTAGCCAGCTAATGCGCAATCCCAAATTCTGTACATAACCGTTGTACCTCCCCATAAGTGTACTCTGTACCCCGGTCAGATCGGAATTTTTTAATGGTACAACCAAATTGAGTCTGAACCATTGTCATAAAATTTTTAAAAATGGTGTATACCTCATTTTTGGTTTTCATAAGACAAACCCAAGTAACACGACTATGATCATCAATGAACAACACAAAATATCGAAATCCAAGACTAGAAGTAACTGGGCAAGGACCCCACATATCTGAATGAACAAGATCAAAATGTGTTAAAGCAGATTTATTACTACTAGCAGGATAATTGGAACGAACATGTTTAGCCATATGACATGTTTCACAGGATAAATCTGACACTGCCACGTTACAAAATAAGGAAGGAAATAAATGTTTCAAATAACCAAATATAGAATATGTAATGATTTGATTCTGTTTCCTTTCTTGTAATATGAGCATGTGCTTATTTTATTTATAAATACTAGAGCTGTGAATAGGTAATTCATCTCATTCAAGCCTTTACGCAATTCTCTCTTTTCTCTTCTTTTTACATTTCTACTGTGACATCACCCATCCAGGAGGTATCAGGTAGGCAAGGTGGTCCGACCTCAACGAGGGCGTTGCGAGTTTGGCACCACTTATTAAAAAATGGTCTGAGGATACACAATTGTTTCTTTTTATGGTTTGAGGAGATATTGTTGATTCTTTCATCCACATTGTTTAAACATATGTATGAAGGGGAATGGTATGAGGAGACATTGTTGATTCTTCCATCTACATGTTTTAAACATGTGTATGAAGGGAAATGGTCTGAGGAGACATTGTTGGTTGTCTATGATCTGAGGAGACATTGTTGGTTGTTTATGGTCTGAGGAGAAATTGTTAATTGTATTTTTTTTTTTTTTTTGATAAGTGAGACATTGTTAATTGGTTATCGTCTGAGGAGACATTGTTAATTGTTTATTGTCCGAGGAGACATTTTTTATTTCTTGATCGACACTTCATCTAAGAGAAAATCAACGCTAGTCAGATTTGCACTCCATTTGTCGTAAGCTCTCAGTAGCTTGTAGACATTCTTACAAAGGGCGTCAGCAAGATTGTGTTTGAGAATGCATTGTCTAAGTTGGGCGTTTCAGATATCTACGCACCAACTTGAGGGGGAGTGTTAACATATATGATAGCCACGATTTATAGAATGACTTACCATATTAGCAGAGATTTGATTATGATTTGATTTAGATTTGATTTAGTTTCCTTTCTTGTAATATAAGAATGTGCTCTTTATATCTATAAATACTAGAGCCGTGAATGAGTGATTTATCTCATTCAAGCTTTTACATATTATTATATCTCATTCAAGCCTTTACACAATTCTCTCATTTTTCTTCTTTTTATATTTCTACTAAATATTTAGCTGGAGTCCTTCTATTTGGAGATTTAATACATCTGATGCATAGATATATACCTGTACCGGACACACGTACCCAAGTCCATGTAACAAAGGTTTGAACATTAGAAATCTGATGCTCAATCCCGAATTCCGTACATAATCAATGTACCTCCCTATAAGTGTACTCCGTACCATGACCAGATATGAGTTTTTTAATGGTACGACTATACTGAGTTTGAACCGTTGTCACAATTTTTTTAAAAACAGTGTACACCTCATTTTTGGTCTTCATAAGATACATCCATGTAACACAGCTATAATCATTAATAAACAACACAAAAAAATTGAAATACAAAACTAGAACTAACTAGGGAAAGCCCCAGACATTTGACTGAACAAGATCAAAAAATGTTAAAGCATTTTTATTACTACTAGTAGGATAATTAGAATGGACATATTTAGCAAGGTGACATGTCTCGTAGGATAAATTTGAGACTATCATATTACTAAACAATGAAGGAAACAAATGTTTTAAATAACCAAAAGAAATATGTCTTAAACGCAAGTGCTTACGCAAAAGTTAGGCTTTATTTGATGAAACACTAGAAGAGGAAACTAAATGTGCTTGAGGTGACAAAGGAGAATCCAATAGGTATAAGCCATCCACTTCACGCTCACTGCCAATCGTTCGCTTCGATACCAAATCCTAAAAAACACAATGAGATGGAAAGAATGTTACACTGCAATTCAATTATTTAGTAACGCTACTAACATAATTAATATTAGTAGTAAGTTATGGAACATGAAGTGTTTCAGACAAAGTTAAAGGAGTAACCGATATTTGATCATTCCTAGTAATGGAAGACGGAGAGCCATCCGTAAGGCATACCTTGCGATGGCCAGAGCAGGTACTGTAAGAGTGGGAGAAGGAGGACATACCAGTCATATTGTCTGAAGCACGAGAACCAATGATCCATGGTGTCGAAGATATAAATATGCTATGTGCAGATGTAATAGTAACTGAATGGGCATAAGTGGAGGTTGGCTCGGATGATGCCTCCATTTGACTGAAGAATTGTTAAACCTATCCAAATCAACCCAAGTCAAGGTAACTGTATCAAAGGATGAAAAAGCAAAGTTGTCCAAAATCACTTTTTCTTTATCTCGTCGCCTCGTCTCTGCTTTTTGGGGTTTTTAGTCCTAGGGCTACTTCGTTCCGTAATGGTCGTTTTCTTTATCGATATCGAGTTCGGCTATGCCACTGTGTAACAGAATGTGCAGAGGATTGAGGGTGGTGTAGTTTTTGCTATAGTGGGCATCCATGTAGTGAGTGCATAACAACGAGATTTTATTTGACCAAGTTTCCCGCAATGGTTACACCGCCCACATTATCTTGGTGCTAGAACTCTGAACTGACTAGGATGGTGCAATTCCTAAAGGGTTAGGAATGCAAACTGCCATAGCTAAGTGGTTAGCATAAGCAACACCTAATGGATCTCATTTGATAAAATATAGTAGTATATGTCCTCCATATTAGGGAATGAAGACAAGCCCAACAAATGAATAGGAGCATACTCAAACTCATCATTCAGCCCAGCAAAAACTAAAACACCCGATTCTTCTCCACAATCCCCACATATAAATCTGCATTCTCTGTATCCTTTCAAAAGTGGAAGGAATTATAATTTGGCACTCTAAAATAGCATAAAGCCTGGCGATGTAACCAAAAATGTAAGTCATCCTAAGTAATGCTAATGATATCTTGCCCCAACTGAAAAATCCTTGCATTATTCAGCCTCTGAGAATAAGTGCGCTTACAGAATCCCAAATTTACTTAGCGGTCTTCATGGATATATACCTAACGGCTATGTTTGGCTGCTTTGAATTGACTAGCTAAGACATAACCATGGCATTAGCTACTGTGGACATATCTTATCAGAACCATTGTGGACATATCTTATCTAACTCGGCTGGCTCTTTGTCAGAACCAGTAATATAGCCAATCTTACCTTTGTCAGCAACAAAATTCCCGACAGACTATGCCTAAATCAAATAGTTGGAACCATCTAACTTCACTGTGGTGGTCTAAAATCTTGGATTTTTGATGAGTTGGTGGGAAAAATGATACCACCCACAAAACTCGAAGCCATGAAGAGTCAACAGTCAAGGACCTAAAACTGCCATACTATTTCATACGATAATAAACAACTCCAAGAGCACCATAAACCCTGTCAACTAATCAAAGTGTCTCCTCAAACCATAAAAAATCAACAATGTCTCCTCAGATCATTCTCAAAAATTCCAAATACAGACTTCCTGTAGGAGTGTTACCCACATAAATACAGCCGAACGACCTCCTTCTCAATATCCAGAACCTCTTTGTAGACTTACAATAATTTACCCAAGCCCTTCTACGTGTTGGAGACCAACTATATCAACTTGCCAACTTACCAACCCTAGAAGAGTAAAATAAAAAATAAAAAATTGTAAGACTTGAAAATACTTGCTTTCGATCACAAAACAGCGGCTCACAAAATTGTGTGCAGGCAACGTCGTGGGGTGTCGCAAATAGCCTAAGGTGGCTGTCGCACAAGCCGCAAAGCTGCTGGAGGTTATGACAAGGTGTTGGCTCTGATACCAAGAATAAATACAAGATTGAAGAAGAACAAGAGAAATATGTAAAGGCTTGAACGAGAATAATCACTCATTCACAACTCCGTATTTATGTACTAAAAGAGCACATTGCAATATTATAAGAAAGGAAACCAAATAAAATCGCTGCAGATGCTATGCCTAAATATATGTATAAATAAAGTTCAATTTGATGATTTTAGGCTATCATATCTCGGCTAAAATTTACCATGTTAACATAACTACTGCACACACAAAGTTTCCAAAGGAGGAAACAAATAATTCATATACCGAAATGTTACTTAACAGGAGCGAGTTAAGCAACCACTTGAATGCAAATGGTTGTAGAAAGCGAAACAATACTGTAATAGGAAAAAAGGAAACTATATATAAACAATTATAAACAGGAAAAAGGATGCCAAAAAAATAGTGGTAACATAGTTTACCATTACAACTGTATTCAATTTGATTACATAAAGGGTCATTAAGGGGTAAGCTATAGGTTTTGCATGCACACTAGCACTCGACTGAATTATGAGTGAAAGGTAGTCCTCTACAACAAGGAATAGAAAGCATCGATAAGAATGATTAAGACGATTAGGAACAACTAGCACCACTTGATTAGGGCCCATAACCCTTCCTTCACTTACTAAGAACAGGGATTGCCCGGCATGGCATTCCAACAAATAGTAAAAACAGATCCAAGTGCTAACAGCATATTTTTCAAGTACCTTCCAGTTGAGCCATATGCAAATACAGTTGCATTGAGACCTTGAGCAACACCAGCAATTATTGAAGATACACTTCTCTCGTAAACATCCTGGATGAATGCAGCGTCATCAGACTTCTTAATCACAATAAAAGAACAACCTTAGAATAGCATGTGTTTTTTTTTTTTTTTAATTTGACGCAGCTGCAAGTAAGTGAAGTAATTGGCATGGTTTATAACAATATTGACATCAACAACCAACATAAATGTCTTCACATATTCAATTCTATAACATAATAGCTCAAAGTTGCAGTATTAGTACAGGTCATTATCTAAAGTAACAAAGATAACTGAACTAGAGGATCTTATCATCAGAAAAATGAATAGCGCGCCCCACTGTTCTTCAAATGATACTTTGGACTAGTGACTTTGCATCTATTTGTGTTCTTATACAGCATCACAAGTCACAACAGGGTGCTAAAACTGATTGAGTTGTCAATCAGGATTTAGCTCCTTTCATCTTTGGACAGATTCAATTCGTCCTTTTACATAGAAAAATATTTTTCATCTACATGTCTTCTCTATAGAACTCTAATTAGGTGACAAAATCAGACGTGTTTGTCTTTTGTCCCCATATTCATTAGTGTCCAAGAACAGAGTGAGATATCCAACATCAGGATATGGATTAAAGGCT
Organism: Cornus florida; assembly: GCF_030987335.1. NCBI lineage: Eukaryota > Viridiplantae > Streptophyta > Magnoliopsida > Cornales > Cornaceae > Cornus > Cornus florida. The sequence continues at coordinate 84,013,520 of NW_026775577.1, read as the reverse complement.
TACTGAAATTCTTTAACCAATAATCTGGATGAAAATTTCCAAAAATCTATATCTACACAATTATCTAACTTACCAGAAAATATATTTATATGGTTGGAATAGGCGATAAACCTTTTTGTAGTAATTGCATTTGTGCATGTCTTCCTATGTTCTCTCTTTTCTTTTTTGACAATTAAGTAGCACTAATAGATGCAGAAGCAGAATTGGGAATAACAAGAGGACAAACTTCAAGAAAGAGAAAGATAGAGACCACATACCAAATTAGTAAAATCAGGACCAAATGCATAATCAAAGGAATATCTTCGTTCTTTTGTTCGATTTTGTATGCGATCAAGGTAGTCCTTTGACAGGTCAGGATCCAAAACAATAACCTCCTACAAATAACATTTACATACACTAGATAAATTTTCTTCTCTCAATTGATAAATAGGTAAATTCATAGAATTAAAAAAAAAAAAAAATTATAAACAAAAATGTTGGAGATTGAATAGGTGAAAAATGAACACCTTGTCATTGTTTACTCGAACTATGTCGCGACCACGTTCACTTTCTGTTAATGGCCTACATTTTACAGCAACCTACAGCCAAAAGATCAGAAGATGACAATAAACAAAGAAACTGAACAAAAACAAAGAAATTTTCTTAAGAAATGGAAAAGGACTAACGGTGAGGGTTGTGGCTTTCTTGATCACCGGAGCTGTAATGCTAGGCATGTTTGATTCAACATTCGCTTCCAAGAAATCAGCTCATTGCTCACTATCAACAAAATTTAACTCCAAATTCCAATCTGAAGCTAGTTCGAATTGCTTTTCATCAGCCTAAGAACAACCTCAATACAGGATGCTTCAAACCCTAACACATTGTGAGTGAACACTCGTACAGAAGTTCTCAAATTCAGCTTCTGATCCACAAACAAACAACTGATCAAAAGAATTTACAGATGAAGCACAGACCTAAAATCCAAAGCAACAGAAAATACATTCCACATCAAAATCATCCAGCAAAGCATCTACTCCAATGCAGCATTGCCCAGCCCTAAAATTCCTCAACCGAAGGAATGAATTTGGGAAGAGAGAAATGTCGAATGTGAAATGTGTGTCAGTGTGTGTGAGAGAGAATCAAAATTCAAAAATCTGAAAAAATGCGTGTGACAGAAAAATGAGAAGTGGAAAATTGTGTGTATATATTTAATATATATATATTGACGCGGTTTGGTGTAATGTAATACTCTATAAAATCGAATGCCAAGGACGACCGTGTTGAAGGTTGGAACTTGGAAGATCAGTGTCGGGAGGTGATCTGAACCGTTGGAAAAAGAGTATATTTGGATTTTTCTGTGTAGGCTTTTTGATTTGATTTGTGTTAAAAGAGATGACAGACGAGATGACCTGTATGACAAAGACACATACGTGACGTACATAAATGGAGAGGGAAAGGGTGGTCCATACAACCATTATTGTAGTTTATTTTAAAAAATATACTAAAATATATTAATTAAATTTTATATAAAATATATAGTCCCGTTGGGTAACAAATAGTGATTCCTACTTCCAATTTTACCGAAAGCAAAATCATAATTTTGATTTCTTAAGCCTGAAATAGAAAGTATAAGGTAAATTCACATGTTTTTAATATTTTGAAAGCAAAATAATAGAAAGCAAGTTCAATAATTATGATTTTGTTTTTAATTTTTTTAATCCATAGTATGTATATATATAATATATAATTATGATTTTGATTATGTCTCTAATTTTATTGGACAATAAATGACCCTCAATTTTAGTCTTTAACGATTGAGATGTTCGTCGGTTTATATCTCTAATTTTATTGGACAATAAATGACCCTCAAAAGTTCAAAGATGCCAACTCCACCACCTTCCCTCAACCCATCAACTCTCCTCCACCCACCTAGATTTATCCCCTCCACCTCTTCTCCACTAAATCGACATACCAAGAAAACACAATTATCTAATTCCCCTAATAAACCACCTTCCTATCCTTCCTCCAAACCTCTACTCAAAACAGTGTACACTGCCACTCCCTTCAAATCACCCATCACCCCTAGGACAAAACAATTTACCATACATGACTCACTAGATTATCAACCAGACTGCCTTCAGTCACTTCTTCCACTATGGACAAGTCAAGAAAGTGCTTCAAAATGACAAAGTTCTTAACCCAACCAACAAAGTAATCTCAGATGTCTCTTACTTACCTGGCGGGGTGGAGGCTACTATTATATATGGATGCATCCAAGGCTGACTTTATTGTGGAAGTTGCAAGACTGAAGAGGCAACTGCACGTTATGGAGGAGGAGATGACCAACCTTAGAAACTCAAATGTTGCCCCTTGCAGATGCCAAGGGAGTGACGTCACCGCTCCCATTGCTGGTTCCTTGCTCATGTGTGTTGTTCAAAATGGTGTAAGTGTACTATATACTATAGTATTACTATTTAAATATTATGTAAAAATATAATATATATATATAATTATTATTGGTTTATAATAATAATTATAATAATAATTTTCTAATAAAATATAGTTATATATATATAATAAAATAAAAACTATATAAAAGAACCTGTTAATTGGTCGAGTCTAGAATTGGACTCTATCTCATTAAGACAGATTCGCCCCGTTATGGTGCTGACGGACTCAGTGGCGTCTATCTCCCAGGATAATATGGCTTTTCTTTCTTCGATAGCAGCACTGCAAACTGGAGAAATAGGTGAACCGGCTCAGTGTAGAATTCTCTCTCTAAACCAGACTCTAACTCACACCCTAATACTATGTTTATGCAAAGAAATGAGAAGAAGGAAGAGAGGAAAAATTCAGAAGTAGAAGATATTTTGAATTTTGGTGTGATTTGCAAATGACCCTAAGGGGGGTATTTATAAGCAGCCTGGTGCCTTTTCGGGTGGCCTAAACCATCACCTGCACTGGATGTGGTGATGGTTCAGTTCAAATAGAAGCACTAGTTTGGACTAGGTGCAACCCATTCAATGCACTGGTTCGGACTAGTCACACTCATTCAAATAAGCCCAACCCAAAAATTAATTAAGTCCAAACATAGGCCCAATTCAAAATTCCGTTTAATAAAAAGAATAACCGGACTCTACAATTAAGCCCAAGCCTGGACCGAACTAGGTCTGGTCGGGCAGGGCGCGTGTGTGGTAAATGGTTTGGACCCAAGCCTGCCTAGGTCCTCCCCCTCTTAAAAACTTGGGTGCCCTTGGGCCTAAACCTAAATCCCAAACTTGGCTTATTTAAACTTCAATTGGTTTCACTTTATTTTCAATGTGGGACAACCACTTCCCACATTATGCATACCCAATTAAGTTTACCAAACATCTTACTTTGGGACTAATTTCTCATTCACCCGGAAATAGATTTGAGAAAGTAAATATACCACGATTATCTCCTTACGAAGATGAATGCATTCATCTATAGATCCGTAAAAAATTCTTAGCGGGGCCTACTCAAAATTTCGCCCAAAGTTTCTGTTTTGTATACTTTGTTTCCAAAAATCCCCCACATGAATGGAAATTGGCGTCAATTACAAATGATGAAAATGCAGACACTAGAGAGAGTACTACTGGAAAGTTACTGCATCATAATAGGTAGCTTTTGGCCTTGAACCTTACCTAGTTTTTTACTATCGGATTTATTGGCTAACCAGTGAATATGATGTCTTGAACTGTTCAACTATTGATGTAAATCAAGACAATAACAAATACAAAGTTCATTCCTGCACTAAGTCGATTCTTACGGTTATATTCATATGGCTATGAACAACTCCTGGTATTTCATGAGTGCTTCAGAAAACTTAGCCTTCGAAATTCTCATAGAAGCGGCCCCACTTCACACTCATATAGGTGACCTCTTATTATGAGTATCCTACCAGACCCTACTTGAATTTTTTAAGATATAAGAGTCATTAAAAACATAGCTTATCCTAATCCTTGCTGTAGGTAGCGCTGTTGTAACGACCCACTCCACCACATGGTATGATATTGTCCGCTTTGGACCCGTGCACGCACGGTTTTTGCTCTTAGGTTTTACTCCAAAAGGCCTCATACCAATTGGAGTGATACACCTACATATAAGCACTTCACTTTTCCCTTCCCAGGCGATGTGGGATTGTACACCCATAACTCGCCAGTGTGGTAGCCTATCAGTGTCTCGCACTCGCCCACGGCACACCCACCCACAAGGTCATTACAATCCACCCCCTTGGAAGCCCGATGTCCCCATCAGCACACTTTAGGCTGGGTCAGGCTCTGATACCATTTGTAACGACCCACTCCACCACATGGTATGATATTGTCCACTTTGGACCCGAGCCCGCACAATTTTTGTTCTTGAATTTTACTCCAAAAGGCTTCATACTAATTGAAGTGACACACCTACATATAAACACTTCACATTTCCCTTCCCAGGCGATGTGAGATTGTGCACCCGTAACTCACTAGTGTGATAGCTTGCTAATGTCTCGTCCACAGCACACTCACCCACAGGGTCATCACAACTGTCTCATCATAGAAATGAGTAGAAGATTAAATCATCCCAGTGCTTCTGGTGATCTATTCAGAATTTTTGTTGTCCCTTTGAACCTAAATCTTGGGATCTCCAGTTAACTAGGTTGGGTTTCCATTAAGATGACTTGTTAGCTTTCGGCTTTAACCCAATTCCCCTCGATGAACTATACACTTGCTCTATTATCAAACATTTTGTAAACGGATCTGCTAAATTGTCTTTAGACTTGATATAATCTATTAAGATTATCCCACTTGAGAGCAATTGTCTAATGGTAATATGTCTTCGATGTATATATCGAGAATTACCATTATACATATTACTTTATGCCATTCCAATTGTTGATTGACTATCACAATGTATACATATAGTGGGCACAGGTTTAGGCCAATTTGGAATATCTTCTAAGAAATTACAAAGCCACTCAGCTTATTTACCAGCTTTATCCAAAGCAATAAATTCAGCTTCCATAGTGGATCTGGCAATACAAGTTTGTTTTGAAGATTTCCAAGATATGACACATCTTCCAATAGTAAAGACATAGCCACTTGTGGATTTAGAATCCTTTATATCTGATATCCAATTAGCATCGTTGTATCCTTCAAGTACCGCTGGATATCTTGAATAATGCAATCCATAACTCATGGTATATCTCAAGTACCTCAAAACCCTATTTATCGCAGTCCAATGGTTCTTTTCTGGATTGCTAGTATATCTACTCAATTTATTAACTGAGTATGCTATGCCTGGTCGTGTACAATTCATTAAATACATTAAGCTTTTTATAATGCGAGAATACTCAAGTTGTGATATGCTAGGACCAGTATTTTTCTATAAATGAAGATTTACATCAACAAGAGTCTCTACATGATTACTATCTTCTTTATTAGGGATGGCAACGGGGCGGGTTTGGAGCGGGTTTCCCTAAATCCCGCCCCGCCCCTTTTAATTTTTGTCAAGTCCATGCCCGCCCCGAGACCCGCGACGGGTTGGATTTTAATATCCAGCCCCGCTCTGTTGGGAAATACTATGCCCCCCGTGCTCGTCTCGCTAACAAATTTTTTTCTCCCACTTTTTGGAACTTAAGCTCCTGCTATTTAAATGTGGAAAGCCTGGAAATGACACAACATAAATGAAATTATGTATCCAAACAAAAATAAAAAAATAACATGCACATAACATTATCCAGAGAACATAATAAATAAAAATAAAAGTTTAATATAACCAAATCACAAGAAGTTCTAAGTTTCAACTTCCACCATAACCAAAACAAAAGCAAATTTAATACCAAGTTTACATCCCAAATTAGAATTATAAGAGATGGGTAACTAGGTAAGCCACTAAAATAAGTTATTAATATTATATATATATATATATATATATATATATATATATTAAATATAGTTATATGCTTAGCGGGACGAGGCGGGGCCCCTAGGATACGTATACTGAACCCTTACCCGCCCCGTGACCCACGATGGGTACAAAATTTATATCCATGCCCGCCTCAATGGTATAAAAAGTGTTTCCATACCTGTTATTAACGGGGCGGTAAAAATTGACATCCCTATTCTTTATTAATTTTTTTTAGTATTTTCTCAATGTAATGAGATTGAGATAATACTAGACCATCTGATGTTCTAGAAATCTTGATTCCTAGTATGACATCAGATATGCCTAAATCTTTCATATCGAAATTTTTGGTCAACATATTTTTAGTAGTTTTGATTATATTATCATTACTACCCATTATTAGCATATCATCCACATATAGGCATACAATGTGAGATATAAATTTGTAATTGGCAATATTCGATGTTAAAACAAGTCTCAGTAGAGTTGTAATTTCAAGTTACCATATCAAGATCGACATCAACTGCAGAATTAGAAGGTTGATCAGAAGAAGATACTGAGATCATCGAAAAAGGAAATAACAACTTTTAGGAAGTCGTTTCCCACTTATGACATAATACCTACAAGGTATATATTCTAAGTTACCAAAAACAGAATTTTCAAGTTCTATTTGGATTCTGTCAATTGGGAATTGGTACCACCTTTGGGAATTGGTTTAAGAAGCTGTCCTTCGAAGAATTCTATTCTATCCAATGGGAATCGGTTCCACATCTGGCTACCGGTACCACTGTTCATATAGTTTAAGGTAACTTTATCCTGATTAGTTTTAAACTACCTAGTTGGTTTAGAATGTTAATTACCAAAAGTCCTATACACGAAATTTCCTTTATTTTCTGAAGGATTAGGTCTTTAAAAATTCTATATAAACCCTGATACACATCTAGGTTTATTATAGATTTTGCAATATTAATTCATATTTCATAAAAGCCTTAGGAAGATTATTTTTGTAGAAAATCCAAGAGATTTCTGTGTCAGTCTTTCTAGAACATACACATAAACACAAGAGTGAGTTTAGAGTGTTGTTCAAATCCTAATTATGATCAAAGTTTTACATCTACAACTATCAAAGAAAAACAGATATACTTCTACATCGAATTCAGATATTGAAGAACAGAAATAAAAGCGATCACACTTTGAAGTGGTCAAAGCATTCGAGGAGTGTTGTTTGATCTACCTGCTACCCTTCTACAAAGATTAAGCATAAGCCCGATGTCAAGTTGCTATTGGACGGGATGTCGCAAAGCCAAAGGTATTTGGTAGAACGATAGGGTGTGAGCTAGAGTCAAAGTTCAGTGTACTTTGTTTCATACATAGTGGATCGGTTTAATTTATACTGCACAGTCCACGAGGTTTTTTTCGCGCAAACAGTTAACGTATTTTATCAACTGGGGTTTCCTCGCTAAAAATCCTAGTGTCATGTAATACCCCTAGTTTTAAAAGGGATATAATTGGAATTTTATTATTTATTTTGTTGTTTTCGTTATTTATTTTATTATTTTTAGGTGCTTACGTGGCTATATGTTTAGATGGTTTCCTGTTTTATGTGTAATTGAATTACGTGTCGTCTGAATTGATTTGTATTTAATGATCTGAATTATTGAATTATTTGTGTTATTTGAATTTTTTGAATTAATTGCTTTACTATCGTGTAACTGTTTAATTATAGGTTTTTTTAATTGTTCTGTTATAACTGTAAAATTATTTAGGGTTTAGGTTTCACGTTGTAGTCGACTTGTAGTTGGATTTAGAATTAGGTTTTGGTTTTAATTGAAGCCTATAATTACTATATGATATGTCGACTTAGGGTTTTAGAATACAGAACATCTATTCCTGTAGTGAAAAAGAAAATAGAGAGTTACAGAGAAAAATACAGAGAGAGATAAAGGGAGGAAGTCTAGGGTTTTGCCTTAGGCTAGGGTTGAACCAAGGAGGAGGAGGAGGAGCAGCAGGGGTTGGCTCATGGGTAAAAACCAAGAGCAGCAGAGGAGGTTTAACAGCAACAAAGGTCGCCAGAAAACCTAGGAAGAAGGCGGTTAAAGGTTTCAAACTGAAACCTTAAGAGGCAAGTTCTTTTCTTTCTCTCTCCCGTTGGCCTGTGTTCTGTGCATCCTTAGCTAGTCTCTAGGGTTTTAAGTGATCATTAATTAAATTTTACATGCTTGTTATATGCTAAGTCAATTATTTGTATGCGTTGAATTACACTATTACAGTTCTTGCATCTCTGGTTTTCAGTTTGGTTTAAAAGCATGTTAAATCGGTAACGGTTTTAATCACTGTAATTGATTCGAAGTGTTGTGAAAAAGTCATGGGGATGATATTGGGTATAAATAGGACTCTTAGGTTCAGTATTAAAGATGAACAGAAGTTTGGGAATGGCCGGAGATGAAGCTGATAGGCGAACGGAGCAAAACTGGACAGAGGAGGCTCTCAGAGAGGGAGAGCCGGCTCTGGGAAGCCAAGAGCAAGCTCCCACTCCTCAAGAGCAGGCTCTATGCTTCTAAGAGCAGGCTCCATGGTGCAAAGAGCCTGCTCTGTGGTTTTGGGAGTAGGCTCTCTTGGTTAGGCTGTGTTTGGGTACGTTTGGACACTGTTTGGGCACTGTTTAGGATTCTAAATGGTTTCAGGGACTGGAATGAGAATTCTGAAAGTAATTTCAATGGATTTTAATCCCTCTAATTATATAATTTGATTCATAAGGCAAATGGAATAAACAGTGTAAAAATAAGCAACTTTGTACGCTGCTACAGGATAGGAATGACTAAATTGCTAAATCTTGTTTTAAAAATTTAACAGATTGTAGCATGGACTCTAAACATGATATTATGCTATATTAGAGCCACATTAAATAAATTAATGTCTTTGTGCTCATGGATTTAACCGTAGGAAAGTATACAACGGTGCAGACTGTTAACGGATGGAAGGAGTTTAATTGCCTAATTTAATTTTAGCAATTTAACGGAATCTATATTTGATTATAAATCTTACTTTGGTTGCATGCTAGGGTCATTTATTTATCAAGTTTGATCTGTGTATACCTTGGATGTTAATGGTTGAAATACTAAGTTCTTTTCTGCAATACATGGATTTAAGTTTGGATTTTAATTGTTGTGATATTAAGCACTACTCTGCAATTATTGGGATTATAGTTTGGACTTAAATTGCTGAACTAATACTTAGGTTCTGTCAATCTTATGGATGTTGGCCTGGAGTTAATTGAAGAATTAATTATATATTTTCTGTCAATTACCTGAATGGATGCTGGATTTTAAATTGGCGAGCAATTAAACTTGGTCTCATTAATTATATGGTTACTATTATGGATATTTAGTTGATGGACTGTTTCAAATCTGTATTTATCAACTAAATGGATTATGTGGACTTTACTTGATGTACTGCTTAAAATGTTGCATCATTTACGGATCATTTGCATGGTATGCACCGGTATGGGACGGTGGCATATGGAGGGACAAATTAGATGAAAACACTAATTCTTACCTATTCATACATATGGAATGGATTAACTAAAACAGTTAAATCCTACATGGTTTCATGTCCTGTCAACTAAAACAGTTGAACGACATATTGGATGGTTGTTTATATTTCTGTGGTAGGAAGGATAGGGATTTAATTAAAACATTTAAATCCTAATTATATGTCGTGTCTAGACGACGAACAGTTGACCGACACAACATTGTATTTGGATGGAAATTATATATATAATTATGGTATCGCAATCTGAGCTTGAGTCTCACAGTCGACAGTTAGGGAGCATATATGCAGTAGGATGCGTAGCTGGTTATGTTGGTAGAGGTATACCCTGTTAGGCTTAGGTAGTTATGCCCACTCAAGTGCGTTTTGCATGTTGCATTCTATTCAGGTTGAGACCCTCATCATAGTCCAGTGAGAGTCCTGTAATGTGTGTATATATATATATATATCTATTTACGGACTATATAGATATGGTTGAGACATCTAGGATATATCTGTGTATCGGGTCTCTGTTTGGATTGTAGTTAGGATAGAACTTGTTTGTGGGCTTGACCCACTATTATTTTCAGGTAATGGATGGTTCCAGGTCTTAGAGTGTGTTCGTGCTGAGCAGAGACAGCTACTTATTCTTCCGACGACATAGGAGGTTTTTTCATGGCTTAACATTGGATTTCTTTTCGGTTGTTGGTTTTCCAGGGTTGGTTTTATTAGGGGTCCACCAGATGGATTCCTGAGTTGTATTAGAAATGGAGAAGTTGGATGTATCAAAACAATTTCTTATTTATAAAATTTTATTATGAGGTTCCAGTTTTTTTGGATTATCGTTTTAGTTTCTTTTCAGCAGTTTTATTTATTCCTATTTATCTTAATTATATTCTGTATTCATTTATTGCTAATTGGTTTGATATCCTTGGGTAATCGGGCGTGGGCTTGGCCAACCCGCATCCGGAAATCCGGGGGTATCACATGTCATCTCTAACTCTTTACTTTGTTTTATTTTATCTTGCATGAGATTAATTTATTAATTGCTAAAATAAGTAAAGTTGGAAAGACACAGATCTGTTTTAAAAAATACAAAACTTTCTAAATATTCCGCTGCTTACGACTCACAAATTTGTATCAGAGCCAATCTCTACACATTGAGTTGATCCTGATGGAAAGTTTTGATTGATTTCAAAAATTTGTTTTCATCATGTCTTATGCGTTGAAAGAAGGTGGTTCTAATTAACGTGATCCTTTAATTAAAAGAAATAATTATAATTTTTGGAAATCAAAGATGAGAGCTTATTTGCAAAATTCAAGAGGTAAAACTTGGCCTATTTTTGAATCTGGCTATACACCACCTACAGAAGATAAAACTGTGGATGGTAAAGAAGTCAAAGTTTTAAAAAATGCTTTTGCTTTTATTGCTGTTGAAACTGAGCGTAATGATGCTAATGGAAAAGCTTTATATGCAATAATTAATTCTGTTGTTCCATCTGAATATGTTAGAATTTCTGGTCATAAAACTGATAAAGACGCTTGGGATATTTTGCAGGTTACTCGTGAAGGGACTTCAAAAGTGAAGTTATCAAAAATTCAAATGCTTTCTCATAACTTTGGGAACATCGTGATGAAAGAAGATGAATCCTTTTCTGATTTTTATTCTAGTCTCTTGAAATAATTTCTGAACTACGTCACTTAGGCAAAAGAGTTAGTGATAAGAAAATCTGTGAAAAAATCTTAAGGTCTTTACCTAAAAGATTTTAAATAAGGGTAGAAACTATCACTGAACATTGGGATTCGTCTGTCTCTAAAGTTGATGAAGTTTTTGGTTCATTGAAAAATTATGATATGCAAAATTTTGATTTAAATCAGAAGGAGAAGAATCTTGCTTTAAAATCAACACAGGTTGAGAATTTTATTGATGACAACTCTGATGATGATTTTGCTTTTCTCTCAAGACAATTCAATCAGATATTGAAAAGACAACAGAGGAGAAGGAATGACAACATGGCCAATCCTCAAAATTTTGACAAGTCGTCAAAATTTAGATTTAATGAAAAGAAAGTAGAAGAATAAAAATAAATTGAATTCACTTACTGGAATTGTGGTGGCAAAGGTCACGCATCCAATGTTTGTCCTAGTCCTAGGAAAGATCAAAAGGATAGGAACAAAGGAAAACAATGAAAGTTTCTAATTCTGAAAATTCTGCTTCTAGTGATAATGATTCTCCTCATCATGATTACAATGATTTATCTTATGTCGCTTTTCTTGAAAAAGGTCCTCATATTGTTACTTTATCTGACTTTGATATTTTAGATAATGAAGACAATGAAGTTCAGAATGAGTAGGTGTAAGAGGATGAAAAGAATGACGAAAGATTAAAGAAGATGGTCGGAGAAACCATTGAAGTCAAACAGGTTATCAATAAGTTGGCAAAAGAGCTTATCCAAGCAAAGGGGAAAATGAAGATCTAAGAAAACAGATTGATGAAGGAAAAAGAAAAGCTTTTGAAAGCAATTCTATCATCACTGAGCTTGACAAAAAGATCATCATTATTGAAGACAAGGTAAAAAGTGTAAACTCCTGGAAAGAATATTATGTGTTGAAAATTGAATGTCTTGAAAGTGAATTGAAATCTACACAAGATAATCTGAAAGTGTTTACAATGGGTTAAGACTGTTTGAATGAATTGAACAACATGGCAAAAGATGTGAATGATAAAACTGGGTTAGGAGTTGATAAAGGCTCATCTAATAGTCAAACATTTGTTACTAGACCTACTAATTATCATATGCCTGATCAATGTTTACCTAATGCATCGCATTCTGATATATCTTATGTGCCTAAACTATTGCATTGCACTTTTTGTGGTAAGAATGGACATAAATATCATTCATGTTTTCACAAGAAAAAGAAAGATTTTTCTAAAATTCATTCTTATAAGGTTCATGACAAGAAAAATGTGCATTCTAAGATGAAAAAGAATTTTGTGACACCTAAGCATTCTAAAGCTGAAAATTTGCCTAAGAAAGAGGTAAAATATGAAAGAGAATTTCAGGAAGTGAGAGTGAAAACTATGTGGATCAGAAAGAAATCTGATTAATTATGTGCCTGTTGAGTCCGTGGAACTAGTTTCCAAAAGGACTTTACCTTCAACTAAGTCCTAAGATAATCAGTGATCGTGGTTTGTACTTCAATGAGAAATTGTTGCCATTGGATCACTTGTTAGGGTTTGGTTAGGGTATTGAGTTTTGATCACAGTCTTCATGATATATGTGTGAAAATCCTTTCAGAATAAATTTATAATCTATCTTTGAATGCAAATTGATACATGATTAATTTGATAAAAATAGATTCTTGACTTGTAATCTACACAATGAAAGATGATTTGCATTAATTAGGAAATTTTTAGATTTGAATCTCTTAAGTTCATAGTCTTTTGTGCACTAGTCCATCTCTGAAAAATTTGATTGAAAATCTTTGAATTGTTGATAAGGGTATATTGATTACAAAAGCTATAAAGGTTATTGTTGAAAAAAAAATAAGAACTTAAAAAAAGAGAATTGAAAATATTCAACATAAAAAGAAAATGCTACCTATTGAGATGTGATCGAAAGCTCCCATTAGACTTTGAAGAGGAGCTAATTGAGTAAAAAGAAAGGTGGAGACAAGTTGAACTGGGGAATTGCTGTCTGCTTTTTAGAGTGAAAGCCACCTTACTTAGAAAAATTGCTCAAAAACAATTTTATCTTGATGTTTTTTGATTAATATGGTTTGGACAATGATTTGTTGAAAATTGATTGAAAATTAATGAGATTGGATTTCACACACACACTTGAACTTGCTAGATTAATTTCTAAATGTTTCTATAAGATTTGCAAGTCAAATTTTGTGTTGTGATTATTTTCTGAGAGTTGAAATTAATTGAATATTTCGTGGAGTCAAAATTTTTGCGTTCATAGATATCTCTGAAATATTTTGGAAATTTAGATCATGTGTGGACTTGAAATTTTGTTGATTGATTCTCAATGATTTGTTCTTGCTTTTGTTTTAAAATAAAAATTTTTTTTTGAAAAACCCTGGAAGAATTCAAAAAGATTTTTGATTTTAGTTTGTAGATTTTCTTTGTTTTTGGCATTGATCATTGAGTGTGGAAAAAAAAAAAAAAAATTTGCAAAAAAAAAAAGAGTTTTTTGAAAAAATTTAGGTTTGGAATGCATTCTGCCCAATTCCTACTGGTTCAAGACCTACCTATCGGTTCAAAAATGCCAATTGAACAAGCCAAACCATTCTGGCAGTTGGCTACCAGTACCAACATTTGGGTACTGGTTCGAAAGTCTTCACTGTTTTACGAAGACAACACTACCTTGTGGGAACCAGTTCCCACTTTGGCTACCGGTTCCTGGCAGCTAGATGTGGGATTTAAGAAATCCATGTTGCATTTTGTTTGGCATTGATACACATCCATTGTATTTCTATATTGTCTTTCTTTATATTGCTCACATATATTCACCTCCCATATACATCTTGAAGTGCATTATTCTTATAATATTGTTGCATACATTCAATTATACATTGTGATCATTGTATTAATATCAAGTATTGAAGATTGGAGCTTGGGATTTGAAGAGATATTGTGGAGTTTGGGTTTAAAAAATTCTTAGAGGATTTGGTTAAGAGTTTTTTTTCTAGATCTTTGGGATTGAGCTTGAAGACTTGAGTATTGACTGTTGTGGCCTTATAGACTTGTTGTGGTGTTGATATTTGGGGGGTTTTTGAAGTTTGAAACAAGGTCTTTCAAGAACAAGTTGAATAGTGCACTCCAAGTGTTTGTGAAAATTACCAAGAGAGTTTTGAAGCTTCAAACCAAAATCTTTTGAACATCAAATGGCTCCAAGACTATCCAAAGAGGCCAAAGGCAAAGGAATTACGGCTCTAAGACCTCCCAAGAGAGCAAAAACTGCAATTAGTATCCGGGAACCACAAGAGGGTTCAAATGCTCCAAGGTACCGACTTCTCCTATGCATTCTAGTTCACCTACTACTGAGGTACCAACTGGGTATCTATCAGTTTCTGCCATTGGCAAGGTCGAGTTTGCAGGGGAACATTTCTACAACGACCATGCTTGGAAGGTGTACACAAAATTGTACAAGGGCAGTCCGATAAAGTCAGAAAAGAATGTCAATTTGAAAAAGCTAAGAGACAGTCCGGGTAAGAAGCTCATTGAGTTCATTGAGAAGAACAACTGGCTTTTCTTCACTAGGATGGAGCGTACCTATAGTCCAGATATGGTACATTACTTATACTCTAATATTCGAAAAGTCTATGATAGTGGATATTTTGAGGTTTCTCTGTTTGGTAATGACTATGCTGTCAGTGAAGATGTCATTCGGGATGTTTTAGGCGTTCCAAAGAGAGTGAGCTACAGGAAGTATTATCTTCCACTTGAAAACTCTGGGCTTAAATGGGAAAATATTTGTAATACTCTGTGTTTTAAACTCACCAAGATATCCCGATATCATTCCTTTTTGCTATCTCACAGATGAGGCGGCATTCCTAAATTTGTTTGCTATGGCCAACCTTAGTTACTTCGGGAAGAAGGATATCGTATCTTTAGATCGTGCAGAGGTATTATTCTTACTTGTTATAGGAGCACATATTTATCTTGTAGCGTCCATTTTTGGGTTAATGGTTGCACACTACAAGAATAATACGAGTAGGAAATCATCTCCATTTCCTATGATTATCATGGTTTATATCGAAAGTTTGAGGTTATGCTTCCACACTGAGCTCATCATATTGAGATTATGTCTAAGTTAGATCTTCGGGCTTTGAATAAGTCTAAATCTGCTAGGACTAATGATAGGAAAGCTAATAGGGGTTCAGCTGCTAATTCTTCTCAGCTTCTAAAGATCTCTCAAATTTTTTCATCTAAACGGAACTTCACCACAGATGACGCTAATCTGCTCTACTCACTGTTTCTTCAGAATTAGAAGGCCTTGCTTGATGTTATTTCTGATTTACAGGCTGAGGTCAGATTTCTTAGAGAACAAAGGACTGGTAGTACTTCAGAGGATGTTTACAGACCAGCACCTCCAAAGCCATCATTAGATGTTGAGGTTGAGACAGATGCTGATGGTGAGGATGATGAGGATGGTAGTGGTAATGGTAGTGATGATAGTGATGATGAGGATATACCGACTACTGATGTTCCTTTTGAGTGTGATGATGCTTGATTATCTGTTTATATCATACATGCATCGTACTTTTGTTCAGTTTTTACTTGTCATAACTTGTTATTTTTGGATAATATCTTTTGCTTAATGACATGTAATAAACTGTTGCCTGTTTCTCTTCTAGTTATTTTTCTACTCTGGTAACCTTTTAATTGCTTTGTTAAGTTATTCCAAAAAGGGGGAAAACAATGGTTCATTAAGGGGAAGAAAATACTAAAAAATTGGATAATTTATTCAGAGGGAGTTTTTAACTTGTTTTATTAAACTTTCACTGGTAGTTTTGCTAGATCCATGTGTAGGAAATTAGGTAAAATTTTGTCCAAGAAAAGAAGAGAATAGAGAAGAAAAATTCTGTGTTTCCTTGAACAAAATTGTAATTTCTTTTCTGCTTGGGTAGATTACAAAATTATTTTTAAGGTTTTGTCATGAAATTGCCAAAGGGGGAGATTGTGAGTTATAAATTTGTAATTGGCAATATTCGATGTCAAAACAAGTCCTAGTTGAGTTGTAATTTCAAGTTACCATATCAAGATCGACGTCAACTGCAGAATTAGAAGGTTGATCAGAAGAAGATACTGAGATCATCGAAAAAGGAAATAACAACTTAGAATGAGTGTTGTTCAAATCTTGATCATGATTAAAATCTTAAATCTACAACGATCAGAGAAAAATAGATATACTTCTACATCGAATTCAGATATTGAAGAACAGAAGTAAAAGCGATCACACTTTGAAAGGGTCAAAGCATTCGAAGAGTGTTGTTTAATCTACCTGCTACCCTTTTACAATGATCAAGCATAAGCCTGAGGTTAAGTTGCTATTGGACGGGACATCACAAAGCTAGAGGATTGTCAACTATTAGTATTTGGTAGAATGATAGGGTGTGAGCCAGAGTCAAAGTTCACTGTACTTTATTTTATACATAGTGGATCGGTTTATTTTGAATTGCACAGTCCACGAGGTTTTTCCCGCGCAAACAGTTGACGTATTTTATCAACTGGGTTTCCTCGCTAAAAATCCTGGTGTCATCTCTAACTCTTTACTTTTTTATTTTACTTGCATGAGATTAATTTATTAATTGCTAAAATAAGTAAAGTTGGAAAGACACAGATTTGTTTCTAAAAATACAAAACTTTCTAAATAGTCCACTGTGTACGACTCACATACAATGACATATCCATTTTCAGTGTTTTTCACATAAACACATTTATCACACTCATTAATTTTAAAACCATTTGTGCTTATTTTAATCCATATAAGGATTTTACAAGCTTGCACACCTTATTTTCTTTCCGTAGAACTATAAAACCATCAAGTTGTTCCATATAAATTTCCTCCTCTAATTCACCATTCAAGAACACAGTCTTAACATCCATTTGATGTATTCCTAAATTTTGTAACACTGCAATAGCAAGTAACAATCTAATGGATGTTTTTTCTTGTTACTGGTGAATATGTAGCAAAATAATCTAAGCCTTCCTTTTGCATGTATCCCTTAGCAACAAGCCTGGCTTTATATTTATCAATTGAACCATCAGGCTTCATCTTACTCTTGAAAATCCACTTATACCCTAAAGGTTTAGTACCACGAGGAAGATCCACCAGCTCCCACGTATGATTTTGCATGATGGATTCAATTTTCATTATTAATGGTTTCTTTCCATAAAGGAGCTTCAGGCGAAAACATAGCTTCCTTATAGCTTTGTGGCTCATTCTCCAATATATATGTTACAAAATCAGGACCAAACTACTTAGACGTTCTTGCTTTCTTACTACATCTAAGTTCATCCTTATTTTTATCGTATATAGACTTTTGTTCTGTATCCTCTTTTATATTGCTATTAGCAATATCGTGATTTTTTTTAAGAAGATTTTTATCTTGTACATCTTTATAAGGAAATATATCCTCAAAAAAATAAGCATTCTTAGACTCAATAATAGTATTGACATGAATGTCAGGAATGTCTGATTTATGCACAAGGAAATGATATACACTATTATTTTGTGCATACCCTATGAAAATACCATCAAAGATTTTAGGTCCTCTCTTAACTTTCTTAGGAGTAGGAACCACAACTTTAGCTAGACACCCCCACACTTTTAAGAATTTATAGGAAAGTTTTTGACCTTTCCATAATTCATAAGGTGTCACATTTGTTTTCTTTTGAGGTATTTTATTGAGAACATAATTTGCAGGAAGAAAAGCTTCCCCCCACAAATTCTGGGTAAAACCAGAACTTATCAACATAGCATTCATCATTTCTTTTAAGGTACGGTTGTTGCGTTCAATAAAATCATTCTGTTGAGGTGAATAAGGAGCAGTAGTTTGGTAAATAATACCATGTTGTGAACAAATGTCAGCGAATGGTGCTTCATATTCACCACCTCTATCACTTCTTAATACCTTTATCTTTTTGCCAAGTTGATTCTCAACTTTATTCTTGTAATGTTTAAACATTTCTAAGGCTTCATCTTTGCTTCTTAGCAAGTATACATAACATTATCTTGTGCAATCATCAATAAAAGTAATAAAATACTTTTTTCCACCTCTGGTTGGCATAGATTTAAACTCATAGATATCACTATGAATTAATGCTAGAGGTTCAGTACTTCTCTATATGGAGTGAAATGAGGTTCTAGTTAATTTTGCTTCTACACATGTTTGACACTTTTGATTTAAATCAATATTAACTTTAGGTATAGAATACTATTAAAGATGAGAGTAGTGTCATTGGCAAGAAGATGAATGCTTCATCAAACCTTTTGAGATGAATGCTATTAAAGATGAGATGTTGAAAGCTGTGTGTGGACTATATATATATATATATATATTTTCCTGAATGGTGTGTTTTTTATTTATATATAAAAAAAGAAGTACAATTACAAAAAGGAAAGGAACTCTCCAGCAGAAAGAAAAATAAATGGACTAAGTCCATTTACATAGCACAACAAAGAACACCTAAACAGACTAAACAGCCCATTATGAAGACCTTGAAACAGACCAAATGCTGCACTTGAAAAATACATAAAAACTTATGCCATGACCTTCCATTATAGCTGAACTCAAACCAGATATGTAGCCAAGCTTCTATCAGTAACAAATCCACCGGTAAAGCTTCATTACACCACATAAAAAAGAGCTAGAAAATTAGCAAGACCAATAAAGAAGAAGTTGTGTATGAACTATATTATTTGTTGATGCATGAATACTAAGAATTGTAAAATGTTTTGAGATGTCATTGTTGTACATACTTGTTGTAGTCTTCATGATAAAATCCTCCCCAATGTCATATGTTCTAACTTAAAGAATGAGCTTTTTGGTTAATATTTGTGGGTAGCATTTCTGGTAAACCCTCACGAGACTTCACTTGTCCTCTAGGGATGCCTAGGGGTTAAAAAGGCTTATTGCATATGCTAAATGCAATCGTCACTCCCACGAAAGAGGGGATAGCTTATTTCTATTTTTGCTAAGGGACTAGCAAAATGTAAGTTTGGGAGTGTGATAAACGCTGAATATTGCATATTTAAGCGTCCTTAATTGCATGTTTTAATCTATTTAGCATGTTAATAAAGTATATTTTACAGGCTTTATTGCATTTTGTCTATTTTCAAGGCTTTTCTCTAAATGGAATAAAAATAGGCTTTTACGGGGTTTGAATGAACAAGGTTTACGGTGAGCTATGGAAAGCAGCAAAGTGGTCCTAAGTCTTTGAGCAAGCTCAGCCTGAGAAAAGAAGTCGACCTAAAAAGCTAGCAAGAAAGATGAAGTGCATCATTGGAAGAACAAGGCTGGGACGCAGCCACCAAGACCATTCTTGGCCTCCGGACGCCATGTGTAATCGTAACCTAGAAATTACAAAGTTAAAAGAAATTGAATTCCAGTAGCCAAGCAAAATTATGTCTATATGCCCAGCTCTGCATCCGGATGCCATAACCTGCACCATGAGCACCTCAGTGCACACAGGGCATGCAAGCTTGACAACCTGCGTCCGGATACCCATCCTGGCGTCTGGACGCCAACCTGCGAATTAATGTGGGATTTTGAATTTTCAAATATTTTTTTCTCTTCTCGAACTTCAATGCACGAGTTTTTTTTTTTTGGGGGGGGGGGGGGTTTGACTGATTCTCGCAAAGGGGGATGTATACATATGGCTATATTGTTTTCTTGATCATTATTGGATATAAGATTCAAATTTTGTATAATTTTAGAGAGAGAAAGTTTGGGACAGCTTGGGTTCTTGAGTGTTCTTGAGAGGGGCTACTATTGAGTTGAAGATGGCGACTTCCTCTTCAACCCTTGGAGTTTCTACCACCACCATGATGAGCTAAATCCCCTCCTAGAGGATTGAGGTAGCTTGACCAAATAAATCATGTAGTTCTTGTATTTTAATTTGGGGAAATTGCATTGTATGTAATGGATTTCATGAATAAGATGAAGGTTTATATTGAAATTGGTGTTTTTATATTAAATTGATGTATGATCCATACTGAATTCACATATATGAGTATGTTTTATACGCAATTCTTGTCTTAGAACAATGTTTACATACTTGTACTCTTGATATCCTTATAATGACAATGAGGATTGATTTTATGAAATGGCTTTATAGGCATGTTATGTAGGATTTTAGATAAATTATGCCAAAGGAAGATGGACTATGCTACACCCTTAGACTAATGTAGTTGGGTAGATGGTCCATGGCAACTGAAGATAGTTTATGTTAGATGATTGACTTTTATCTGCTAAACTTACAAATTTAGGACCTTGATAGGCCATGCCTAGGGAAGATGGCTCATACCACACCCTAGTTTAGGTGGATGAGCCATGCCAACCATAGATGGGTTATGCTTAGTCTTGATTTGTATGATTTTCTGGGTAGTTGTTGTGTGCTTCTACACATTATTGTTGCATATAATTGTTTTACCCATGTTAAGTACATTGTAGCATGTTTATGAGGTCTCAGTCAACTCGATTCCCTAGCCTCCTCTATTTGTTAAATTCAATATTTAAATTCACTTTAATTCTGTTTTAATTCATTATATGCTTAGTGACATTTTACAAACTTGAAATTAATCTTTGAAATTTGATTGCCATAAGCTTTTGTGGATCGATACCCTTGCTTAGCCATTTTCTACATGAACTTGTGCTAGTGTTAGTGGTTCATAATTGACACGCATCAATTTTTGGTGTCGTTGCCGTGGATTGCAATCGGCTTTGTAATAAAAAAATTTAAAGATTAAATTCAGTTTGGTTGTAATTATTTTTTTTTATTTTTTTATTTTTTTATATATGTATATATTTTTTTATTTTGAATTTGTTTGCCAAGTGTTTAAGTGCAGATTAAAAGCAAAGGGGCTACTTTGAGTTGTTGAACAAGTGCTGAAAAATCCTAAAAATTCTGAAAATTCGAAGAATTTTTAGCCCTTTGTAAGTGTTTCAAGTTGATTTTTGTTGCAGTTGAAAATTTGGTTGTATTTGCTTTATATAGATGTATGCTAGTTGATGTTGGGTCATAAGTCTTTGACATTACCAACCATTGAAGAACAAGTTGACATAGCTTCAGTAGAAAGAACTCTTAGACAACCAAGAAGAAACCTTAGGGATCTTTAAAATTTAAGAGAACTAGAAACTGAAGTTAACAACATGGCTGAAAATCTTGAAAATGTTAGAATTGAAGAACCTAGAGTCGAAAATGCTGAAATTGCTAATGAAAATGTAGCACCCATGACTCTTAGGGACCATTTCATCTTATCAACATATACATCTCCATTATGCATCGTCATGCCCAATATCGATGCCCACCATTATGAAATCAAATCCAGTACAATCCAAATGCTTCCATCTTATCATGGGTTTGATAATGAGGACCCTTATAAACATCTTGATCAGTTCCTGGAAATCTACTCCACCATCAGGATGGGGAACTTCCCTCAACAAGCACTCTATATGGGTCTCTTTCCATTATCCCTAAAAGATAGAACAAAATATTGTTTAAATTTTCTTGTTGCAAATTCCATCATTACATGGGCCCAATTACAATAAGAATTTCTGAAAAAAATACTATCCTGTGGGGAAAACCAATCAAATGCGTCATTCTAGTCTTAGCTTCTCTCAAATAGATGGGGAATAATTCCCTGAGACATGGGAAAGATTCCAAGATCTTCTTAGGGAGTGTCCGCACCACCAAATTCCAAAATGGCAATTGGTGCAAGCCTTCTATGATGGTTTAACCGAACCACATAGACAACTCATTGATTCTTCTTGTAGGGGCATGTTCATGTCCAAAAATGCAAATGAAGCTTGGACCTTGTTTGAGAATATGAGCAATAATTATATTTAACATAATTCTCGTAGGACTCCTACTTCTAGTGTTGGGAAACCCTCAAATCCGTGCCAACCACAGACACTAAGGGAAGAATCATCTCAAGTGGATGTTATAGCCCACAAAGTTTTTAAGCTAGTGGTACCACATCTCTCATCTTCTCAAAATTCTCCATCAAGTGCTATGTGTGCATCTTACAAAAGCACTTTTCATCTTAAAGAAGATTGCCCCAAACATGAGCAATTTTCTGGAGGTACGCAAGGGCAGGCTGCCATGTTCTCCTGTCTTGGACATAATTTGTATTCAATACATATAATCCGGGACGGAGAGATCGCCCGAATTTTTCATGGAGGCAACCAGCCCCACAAAATTCAGCATTCCAAGGTTATGGGCAACAAAATCAATCAAATTCTCAACCCATGAATCGGCCATTCCAAGCTTCTACAAGCTATCATCCTCCTCCCTATAATGCAAGCTCTTCAAATCAAATTTTTTATCCTCTTCACCCATCCCAATTGGATGAGTTATTAAACAGCAACAAGCAAATCATGGTTGCCCTTAATGGCATGCAATCAATGGTGCAATTGTTAAACACTCATTCCCAATCAATAGCCAAAATTGAAACCCAACTGGGATAATTGGCTGCTTCTGTGAATCAGCTTCGTAAAAAGGACACGGGCAAACTTTCAACTCAAACTATGGTAAACCCGAAAAGGCAATTTGTGATTAATGAACTCCCTCCTCCGAGTGGACCACATCATGAGCAAGTCCATGTAATCACCACACTTCGAAGTGAAAGAGTTGTTGATAACAAGGTTGGGGGAGAGGCTGAAATTCTTGCTCCCAAGGATTTAAGTCCTCCACCCAACAATCTGAAAATTTGTCTAGAAATTCCAAATCCACCAATTCCAAGTGTTTCCTCAACGCTTCAAAGAGTCCACACACTTTGGCCCGTTTACTAATGCTTTTACTTTCTTATTTTTACTTTCTCCAAAAGTAAAACCATACTTTTCATTCCTTGAGTCGAAATAGAAAGTAACATGATGTTTAATAAGAAGATTTTATTTTTAATATTTTAAAGCAAAAAACAAAAGTAAGTTTAATAATTTTGATTTTAATTTTGTTTTCCCTACTATCTTTCTCTCTCTATTTTTTTATTTTAATTTTTATCTGGGTTTGATTATGATGAGTGCAGATTTTAGCATAATGATAAATCAGAACATTAGAAAAATTGGTGTGAACCAACTAATTGGCAGATTCATTACTCTAGTTGATTCCTCTGCATCTATTGTGCCTCTTTTGTTTACAATCAAAGACACAATGGTTTCAAACCCTGCAACTCTTTCCCGTAAAGCTCTACCCTTGTTCAGGGTTTTGGGATTCTCTCGCACACCCTTTTCACATTTTGCTAACCAGACCAAAATCCTAACAAATCCACTTCAGATAAGTGGTTTTAGGAGTTCTTCAACCAATTAAGACTAAATCCAAGGAAATATGTGAACAAAGGGAAGATAAAAAGAAATTGCTACTGGAGAGGAAAAACAAACAAAAGGAAAAAAGAAAGGCCGCCTTAGCTTCTCAGATTGGCGCTTGCTCTTGTCCTGATTCAAGTTGTTTTTAGCTTTTTTTTCTTTGATTACCTATTCTTCTTGGGTTGTGACAAGTGGTTGAACAACAGTGAGCTTTATGAATTCGTCGGGAAAACACAGCTTATCGCCGATGATGGAGAGTCGACTTCGTCTTCTCCGATTCGCCTTTATGTGACTGGTTCAAGTTGATTTGGGAATATTATTGATGGGTATGAGAGAGGAGAGAGATGGTTGTGGCAGTGGCTATGGTGGGGAGGAGGTGGGTGGAGGCGATGGTGGTGGTGGTGGCCATGGTGGGAGGAGGCAGCTTGGAGTGATCGATGATACTAATTTTTTTTTAAAATAATGCTATAGTAGAGAAAGTACTTCTTGTAAACAGTGTAGAAAGTAGAGAAAGTAACAAATCCCCACTTTCCTTTTCCTTCATTAAATCTTAAAGTATTTTCTAAAAGGTGAAAAGTAAAATTATATTAGTAAACATAATTTTGACTTTTACTTCACAATTTTAGGAATTGACAGTAAAAATGTAATGACCCGGTCATTTTCCTTCCTTTCCTTTTTCTGAGATTTTCACGGATATTTTTTTTCCATTGATTTTTTCCTTTCTGAGTTCAGTTTCTCGTCACTTAATGTCGTCTCGGGTGCTTTGGAATGATATACGAAATTCTTTTCTTTGGATTGACAACCTCCTTTGAAGACCGCATCATTTCCACATTTTTATTTTTTTGACACTTCACTTTTCGTCCTTTCCCCTATTTTGTCTTTTCCCCGTTTGTTACTTTGTTGGCATAACCTCACTTTTTGTGTTCGGAGTTGGTTTTTGACTTTACATATCTTCATTCTAAGTGATTTCCACGAAATACATATCTTTGCTTTTGGAGTAAAGTACTCTGGTTGCTCCCGGTGTCCATAGGGGCATGGATGCATAGTTTTATAGAATCTTTTTCTTTTCTTGGGGTGTTTTTCATAAATATCTTTTGAAGATATTTTATTTTAGGGGTTTTTAAGAAAATATTTTTGGAAGATATTTTCATTCTGGGCCATTAGTGCTGTTTTCACTTTTTGGAGGGGTCATTGTGCAATTAAGGAAAGTTATTGAAAAAATGCCTCGTTTTGAGCTTGGATCTTTATACGGGATTCATTTTCACTTTTCGTCGAGTCGTGTACTCTTAGAATTGCCTTCTGCTCGTTTTCCCCTAGTTGTAGGGTTTTTGGCTCCGGTTGCCGTCGAATTTGTTCGGGGCATATCTCTCTGCTCGGGACTCGATTTTTTATGCCATTTCTTTTGTTATTTATCTTTTCTCATTTTAGTTATTTTTCATTCACAGAGTTTTGCCATTTGAGGGCGTCTGCGAGAATTCCACTTTTTCGGACCCGACGAGGCCCTTTCGGGGCACTTTTAGGGTTTTACTATAAATAGAATGCCTTAAAATGAAAAATCACTTTTTCACCTTCTTCCTCCTTTTTGTTGGCCAGATTCCATGGTAGCCAAGCGGCTGCCACATTCTCTTTCTTCTTTTGAGCTTCCTCCCCTTGTTAAAAAGTTGAAGTGGCTTTGTGTTTAATGCTTCTCTTGACGACGCGCATCTTTCCCCCTTATTAGAATCCATTTTTGGCCATTTTTTTTGTTCGATTTTGAGGTCAAGTTAGGATTTTGGTATGTCCTCTTTGGAGTTTATCGTTCACCGTGTTGTCCCCGACAAAACTCTGAAGTTTCGTCGGATTCGAAGCGGTTTTATTTTAGTGGCTTTTGAGATTTTCATCTCAAATTGAGGTAGGGGGTGTTATAGGTTATTATTTTTGTTGTCTTGTATGCTATTGATGCTTATACAATTTGTATGCATGCTTTTGTTCAAAATCTAGAATTTAATTTAATTATTTTCTATGCTTAAGATTTGATTCTCATGATTATATTTAACTTAGAATTAAATTGTGGCATGCTAGTAAATTAGGCTTTGGTATGTTTGTTAACATATATTAAATTGGGATTATTTGAATAAAGACTGCATCTTTTATTTAATAATTTTCTTTTGTGAAAGTTTAATTATTATGGTTGTACCTTGCATGGAATTAACTTATGATAGGCTATTAAATTAAGTCTTGGCATGCTCTTTAACATACTTTAATTTTGCAACGTTTGGATGAGTATGAAAATCTAGAGATTTTAATTAAAAGAATTAATTAAAATCGATTTAAGGGTTCCATTGGCTTAATTGAGTTTTAAACTTGATATTTTAAATGACTAGGACTTGTTTACTAGCATATATATTAATTTGGGACCATTTGAAGTTGCTTAAGAAGTTAAAGATTTAATTATCATGATTTTATTAAATTCTACTTTATTGTTCCATTGACTTAATTAACATTTTGATTTGATGTATGTAATGACCATGCAATGTTGTTTAACATGTGTTAATTAGGGGTCATTTGATTGAGATTTGAAACTTAAATAAATTAATTAGTTTATTTAATTAATTTTTGTTTCTATAGCGTTAATGATTTAATTATGTGTTTGACATTGGTTATATGTTTAAATCATGATTTTGGACTTGTATTAGATTCATGAGTTTATGTTTTCAATGTTGAAATATATTGTTATAGCGTGTAATGAATCGCACACTGAAGATTCGACATTTGTCATGCCATAGTAGTTGTGGACTTAGTTCATGTATTGTATGTGTTTCCAAATTTGGTTGTGCTTGGTAGATAGTTGATTATCTTGTAAATTCCTATTGATATATACGTTGTTGCACAACTTGTTGATTTTGAAAACTTGGGGATGACGTTGTTTGATTGCGGCTAAGACATGGTTCTAGTACGGGGGATTGTCCCTCTACAGTCTACTGCGCACATAGGGAGGTTACCCATGGGCTAGTAACCCTAAAGTAACTATGGCGTCGGTCTGATCTGGCGTGATGTCCAAGTATCCATCTCGTTTGATTTCACTTTTTATTTTAAGTTGATAACTAGATGATATCGTAAATTGTTGTTCCTTAATTGATTTCCCATTTTGAGTTTCAAGATGTTAACTTTGAGAAATCATGCTTTATACGTTGTATTGGAAGTTCCAATGTTGGTTAAATTGTGTCGATATTGTGATTTGTGTTTTGATATTCAAATGTAGCTTAGGAACTATCATATAGATTCATTTAGAACATAGACGTTAGGTGGCATGATCCACTTTAGTTATTTTCGTGTTTTAGATTTCAAGTTGAGGACTTTAAGAATCTATATCTTGTTGCTTTGTATAATATGCTTCCATGTTGTTAAATTGCATGAATGATTTGATTTATGTTAGAAATGATCTAAGGTAGCTTAGGATGCTCCCTGAGTCTCATCTTGACATAGATGTTAGGTGGCATGAGCCCCTTTGACTTGTTTCACCTTAAGGTGATAATTTTGTAAAATGTTAGGTCAATGCATGCTCATTTCCTACGAGTAGCTTTATGTTACTCACCTCGAAGTTACTGGGGATTTGTTTCAGGTATGAAGACTTGGTTCGTGATGCTCAACATACTTTGGATGACTTGTAGCTTTGAAGTTTCTATTTCATGTAAATGTTAGCATGAAATGTCATTTTGTAGCCTTATATGTCTAAACTTGCATCTTTGATTCCATATATATAATGTGTACATAAGTACACCTTTTACGATGTATTTGACTTGTGTGAGATGAGGCCGAAGGCCAATTTATATTGCATCTTATGTAATTCTTGATTTCATGAAATGTTATGAAAATATTGAAAAATGACAAGTCATTGCTTCACCATGTTTGCATCGGGTGTGGAAATTCCATTTTTATTCTTTCATAGGATCTCATTAATCATGTTTGAAGTGTGGCCAAGGGTCAAACGGTAATTTGAAATCATTTGTTAAATTTGGTTTTCAAATTTTCCATTTCTTGTTCATTTTTATCATTTTTGGCCGTCGGAGGGTCGGATTTTGAGTCGGGGCTTCTCGGGAGCTGCGGACCATTCCGGCGCGCTTAGAATCATTTATTACACTTGCGTGCACATTCGTTTCAACCTAGAAATGCATTTAGGGTCAAATGCATACTTAGTGCAAAGTTACATTTTTTGAGTTTTTAAGCCCTTACTGATCTAGGGGCATTTTAGCCTTTTCACAGTGTGATTTCTCCTATATAGCCGAGTAGAAAATTTGATTTCAGGAGGGGTTTCTTCTTCGTGTTTTTCTAGAAAAATTCGTTTGATAGCCCGTTTTTGATCTCAAATGTGGACAGTCATTGTAGCATCTTTTTGGGCCCTCTTAACCTCTTCTGATCTAGGGGCATTTCGGGCATTTCACATTATGATTTTTTGTTTTCTTTCATTTAGCCAGGTAGAAAACTCAATTTCGGGAGGGGTTTCTTCTTCGTGTTTTTCCATAAAAATTCGTTTGATAGCCCGTTTCTGCTCTTAGATGTGGACAGTTACTGTAGCAATTCTTTTTGGCCCTCTTGACCTCTTCTGGTCTAGGGACATTTTAGGTATTTCACAGTGAGTTTTTTTTCATTTTCTTCCCCACAGTCGGGTAGAAAACTCGATTTTAGAGGGAGTTTCTTCTTTGTATTTTTTCTAGAAAAAGTCGTTTCGGACCTCGTTTCGGCTCTCAGTTCTGGCTGAGCCTTTTTTTTTTTTTTTTTTTTTTTTTTTTCTTCCCTTAACATGTCAAGATGCTCGTGGGGATGCTCATGGGGTGCTCGTCTCGACGTCGTGACGTCGATTCTTGTTTTCACTCGTTCTCCTTCGTCCAGACTCCAAATCGAGTGAATTTTTTTTTGAACTTGACTAATTTTTTGCAGTCTTTCGAACGGTGTGCTCAGTTGCACCCGGATCTTCCTAAAAAATTACCAATTTACCCTTTTAGCCTTAAGTTCTCGTTTTTCTTCGTCATGCCGTTTCTCCTTCGCCCGAACTCCGAATCATGTGATTCTTGAGTCCATCTTGATTAGTTTTTTGTTGTCTTTCCAGTGGTGTGCTACGTGGCACCCGAATTCATATTTTTAGAAAATTACCATTTTGCCCCTAGGGGCTTATTTGTCATATTTTCGATCTTTTGCTTCTGCATCAGTTCTCATTGAGTTCCACGACCTCATGGAAGGTCACTTTGACTTCTTAGAGTCTTGTTTTCTGTTTTTGCTTCCGCATTCGGATTCGTTATCGGGCCAATCTTTGGTTCATCATAGGATGCACTGGCTTAAAAAACCAAGGTCGTCACAAAAAATCAGAAAGTAAAAGCGTTAGAAAACAGCCATTTGGGAAAAGGGCGACAAGAGTCCAAATGAAAAAGAAGGTGATAACCTAGATTCCCCTGGCGGGTCCGGCAATAACTTTTTCTCTATATGATGAGTAGAAGGTAGAAAACGAATTTAACAACCCTCGTGTACTTCCTCTAGGGAACTTAGATCCATGCGTACTTCATGAAGTCATAAGTTTAAGTCTTTTGTTATGTTTTATTTGCTTCCGTGTTGTGATGTGTATTTTGCAAGCCTTTTGTAGTTCCTATAAGGAACTTACTTTTATGCATATTGTATGAAATATGTATTTTATGTATTACGTTATGTTTTTGCTGAGTTGTGGTATCTGGTCTTCCTTTAATGTTTAAATATGTAAAACAAATATTTTATAATAATAATTTTCACTATATGTCAACTGTTACATGCATATACGATCACAAACTTATTTTAACTTGATTTAGTGTACATCATACTGATTTAGTAACTAACATCACAAATATATTTCATGTAGTGTAGGAACACATTTGTAACATAACATATATATTATATTTTTACAATATTATTTATTTCAATAAAGAAAATGATTTATAGTATTATTTTATATATATATATATAAATAATATTATATATAAATAATATTATAAATTATTCTTAAATATTTAAATATGATATAAACAAATGTTTTATAATAATAATTTTCATTATATGTCAGCTGTTACATGCATTAACCATAACAAACTTATTTTAACATGATTTGGCGTACATTATACTATTTTAATAACTAACATCACAAATATATTTCTTATAGTGTAGGATCACATTTATAATATAACATTTATATTTGATTTTTACACTATTATTGTAACGACCCAAGCCCAGGGTCCAAAACAATAACTGGATTACGGGGGCAACTTGGTCATTTCACAAGTGAGGAGAGAAATATGACTCAAACATGATCAAATGAATCCATTTCAACCATTTCTTAACATCCCATGAGGTTCTAAGGACTTTGGTTGTGGTTTCCCACAAATACCCCATACAAGGTTTAGGTGTTTTCCCAACACTGTCCTACTAAAATATAAATATCTCTCAGTACAAGTGGAATATAAAAATGGCATTGGTACCATTAGAAAGCTGACTCAATATACTTGAAATTGGACTCAAGAATCCCCATTTGGATTTGAAATGAGGGAGATATGGCCATTCAAAGTTCGGGCTAAGGAAAGGTTCAAAGCAGCAAGGGAGCTGGCTCTCATTCTGATGGAGCCGCTTCTTTTTTTGCTAAGAGAGCCGGCTTTAATTCTAATGGAGCCGGCTCTATGAGGAGAATTTTCAGCAATAGCATACTGGATAAAAAAGAGCCAGCTTGAAAATGCTCACTTCTAATGCATTTCAAAACTAAAATTTCCATCCTCTCAACCCAACATACATAAATAGTAAAAATAAATAATTTAACAAGCTAATTCAAGGAATTCTACAATATGGCGACATAAAGAAACTTTGATTCATCATACATTCATCATACACGTCTGATTACAATGTTCATAAACAAAATGACTTTAAATTACATTGTTGAAAAGCTATAAACCCAAAAGAAGATAGAAATCCTAATGAGACCCCTAAAGATGGTACCGAGGTCTCAAAACTATTTCTACCCGTTGAATAGATACACGATGCCATTTAATACAATTTACAACAAAAGGGTAATATACACATCACAAATAAAAGAAGTCCAAATCTCTTTCAACCCGACGAGGCTTGTGGTGGATTGTCGTCCGCCACTTCTTTTCCGTGTCCTGAAAAATATTAATAATAAAAGGGTGAGCACAATGACTCAGTAGGAGGTGCCTAAGACACACCTCTTATAACCTCGTGAATCCAAATAATGAATAAGAATAAGGGAAAGCAGGATCATGCCATACCGGGAAAAATACAACATAATTTCAAGGTCATAAATAAATAATGTTGTGCCATGGAATGCAATGCCATGCTATGTCGCTCCCTATTTAAAAATCCCTTCCATTCATCACTTTTCAAACCATTAACATAACTTGTCCCATGGTAACTCCATGGTGGCACGAGAGAAGGATTGACTGTTGTCCCTGACCCATGGTAACCCTGTGGCTTCATTTGGGGCCCAGATAACTCAACCACGCTAGGGCGATCGTCCTAATTCCTTCTAGGTCACATTAACGCGAAGGATACCCTAGGCAACTCCTAGGCGTTTGGGTTTTCGCAAACCCTTTATCAAAACTTTTCCCCAAAAACCCCTTTTCTTTCCATTTCAAATCAATTTTTTCGTTTTTTTGCCCAATGTTATGCATGAATGTATCATGCTTCCCAAATGATATGTCAAAAAAGAATTTTATACA
The DNA here is from genome assembly GCF_030987335.1 of Cornus florida. Lineage (NCBI taxonomy): Eukaryota > Viridiplantae > Streptophyta > Magnoliopsida > Cornales > Cornaceae > Cornus > Cornus florida. The sequence goes on along the minus strand of NW_026775577.1, from coordinate 83,982,342 downwards.
ATACAAGTAGACATCCACCATACACAAGACTTAGAGGAAATTTCAAAAGAAAAGTAATCCATATGTTTCATATTATAAAAAACCTAGCAAATTAAACTCAATTGGTATAGAAATTTACTACTTAAGCATGCTTTCTCATACAACATCAATTAACACACAAAATCATATACTTCATATGCACAATTAAGTCATTCTAAAGTAAAATCAACACAATTTAGCATGTTAGGCAACAAATAACAAAAAATTAACTCACAAAGGTACAAGAATGTATGGATTAGAGACCCCTACCTCAAATGAGAGAAAACCCCCAATTTTATACCCTAATTTTGAAAACTCAAGGTTGGCCAAAATGGTGCTTGGCTCCTATCAACGCGTAGATCACAACAAGCTCTCCAATTTGCCTCAAACGGTACCAACAAATTCCCACAAATGAGGGAGAAATTAAGGCTTGAAATTTGATGAAGAAAGAAAAGGAAAAAGAGAAGAAAAGAGAGGGAGAGAGAGCCTTACGTGGAGAGAGAAAAAGTGAGGCCAAATATGGCCTCTTGGCCACTAAATAATGAAGTGGTGGGTCCCACCACTTAAAAAAAATCTTTTTAACTTAATTTTTTTCCACCACATGGTCATATATATATGTTCTAATATAATACAGCCACACAATAAGATTATGCACAAAAAATTGTACATGGTATGCAATGAACCTGAAATAAAATTCCTGCATATAACCATTCCAGTATTAGGTCCCACCCGGGATCGTCCAACCCGAAAAACAGAAAAATGTCTAAATGACAACCCTTGCATTTTTAAGAGTCCTAAACTCAAAAAAATGCCCCAACTAACTCTCAGATACACCAGGCATGATGAGTGCTCAAATGTGACGCATTTTAGCACCTAAGTTAGGATATTTTAGTCCATTCATCTATCTTACTTTCATGTTTTAGTACTTATTTGTGTTTTTGCCTATTTCAAGTCAATAAGGTTCAAACAAGCTTAGAAGAGCCATTTAGCTCATATTTTGAGTTAAGGAGCAAATCTAGAAAGAAGTCAGAAAATTGCACTAGTGAAGCTTCGATCGATCGAAGGATTTTCCCGATCGATCGAAGAAGGTTACAATCGATCGAAATCAAGGCGGTGCCATATAATGACCCGATTATTTTTCCTTCCTTTCTTTTTTCCTTAAATTTTACGAATAAATTTTTTGCGTTGTTTTTTCTTTTCTGTGTTTGGTTTCTCATCACTTTGTGTCATTTTGGGTGCTCGGGAATGGTTTCCGAGACTTTTTCCTTTGGATTGACAACTTCCTTGTGAGGACCGAGTCATTTCCTCATTTTCATTTTTCGGCACTATTCACTTTTCGTCTTGTTCCCGTTTATCACTTTGTTAACACAACCTCACTTTTCATGTTCGGATTTGATTTCAGTTTTGCATGCATCCACAATATTTAAATTCCATGCTATGTCTATTTTTACTTTTGTAGAAAAGCATGCTAGTAGTGTACTTTCTTTCTTCCTTAGGGGTGTGGATGCACACTTCTTTGGAATTTTTCTTTCTTTTGGGGTTACTTGTGTAATTACTATAAGTAATTATTTTTCGTCTTAGGGACCATTTTACAATTGGATTTGGAAGATATTTTCAAAAAGGATCTTTTTGCAATTTTTGGAAAGTGTGACAAGTGTCACATTCTCATTGGTCCACTTGTTGACATTTGTGTGGAGACACTTTGATACCTTGGATGATGACATGTGGAGGGTGGAGATTCAACCACTTGTTAACCTATTATAGGTGCACTTGTTGGCTTGGATTGTTGACAAGTGTATTAAGCCTACAATGCATGCTTGGATGTATGCTCCAAATTAAGTCTTGCAATTATTTTTGGGCTACTTTGGGATTATGTTGTTAAAGAAGGGTTTTTGTGTAATTGACCATAGATGTGTGTGTTGACCATGGTGTAGGATCACATAGTGAGTGGAGGATTTCTATTTCTTCCACTTACACTTTTTCACATTTTGTCATTATCTTCCTCACCACAAACCCTAGACACCATTAGAGAAGCTTGATGCTTAGGCATTGACTTTGATTTTTGAGGCCTTTCCATTCACCTTAGACTATAAAGCTTGGAATACTTTTTGTTCTCCTCATCCTCATCTACCTAACCCTTGAAAGGTTTGCCATTTTGTGTTAATTTGCCTTGGATTCTAGAGTAACTCTTCTCTGGTGAGGTAGAGGGTGTTATAGTTTATTATCTAAGGGTTTTTACTTGATTTTGTAATGAAATATAAGTTGTATGCATGTCTTATGTTAATTTGAGAAATTAATGATTAATTGTAATTTGCATATAACTCATTTTAGACTTGATATATGGCATGGCCATGATTTGATCTTTGTTGTATATTAATTTGGGATGATTTAAATGACTATTCAAATCTAGAGATTTAATGAATTTAATTTGATTTAAATTCTACTTAATTGTACCTTGCTTGTATTCCATTTTAGACTTGATATATGGCATGGCCATAACTTAACCCTTGATATATATTAAATTGGGATCATTTGAATAACTTTTGAAAATTAGAGATTTATTAATTTAAATTAATTAAACTCTTCATGATGATGTCTTGCTCATTTTACTCTTTTGATTTGATATATGTAAATGAGCATGCTATGTTATTTAACATATATTAATTTGAGGTTATTTGAAATCTAGAGAATTAAAATTTTTTTTTTGTTTAATTAAATTCTATCTAATGGCTCCATGGATCTAATTGTGTTTTAGAAGTTGTTTTCTTTATGGAATATATTGTTGCCTTGTTTAATGAGTTGCACACCTTGTATTTGACATCTTTCATGCCATAGTAGTTGTGGACTTAGAGAATGTATTGTGTGTGTTTCCAAATTTGGTTGTGCGTGGTAGATAGTTGATTATCTTGTATATACATATTGATATATACGTTGTTGTACAACTTGTTGATTTTGGAAACTTGGGGATGTCGTTGTTTGGCTACGGCTAGGACATGGTTCTAGTACGTGGGCTAGTAACCCTAAAGTAATTATGGTGTCGGTCTGATCCGGCGTGATGTCCAAGTATCCATCTTGTTTGATTTCGCATTTCATTTCAAGTTGATAACTGGATGATGTTGTAACTTGTTGTTCCTTATTTGATTTTCCATTCTAAGTTTCAAGATGTTAACTTGAGAATTTGTGCTTGATGAGTTGTATTGGAAGTTCCAATGTTGGTTAAATTGCATCGATATGGTGATTTGTGTTTTAAATGTTCAAATGTAGCTTGGGGATGATCCTATAGGTTCATTTGGAACATAGACGTTAGGTGGTATGACCCACTTTAGTTGTTTTCGTATTTTAGATTTCAAGTTGATGGATTTGAGAATCTATGTCGTGTTGCTTGTATAACATGATTCTATGTTGTTTGAATTGTATGAATGATGTGATTTATGCTAAAAATGAGCTATGGTAGCTTAAGATGATCCCTGAGTCTCACTTTGACGTAGACGTTAGGTGGCATGAGCCCTCTTGAATTGTCTCACCTTAAGGTGATAATATTGTAACATGTTAGGTCTATGCATGCTCATCTTCTACGAGTAGCTTTATGTTACTCACCCCAAAGTTACCAGGGCATTGTTCAGGTGCGAAGACTTGGTTCGTGATGCTCATCATTCCTTGGATGACTTGTAGCTTTGAAGTTTCCATCTCATGCAAATGTTAGCATGAAACGCCTTTTTGTAGCTTTCTATGTCAAACTTGTATATTTTATTCCATATATGTAATGCGTACATAAGTACACCTTTTGTATTGTATTTGACATGTATGAGATGAGGCCGGAGGCCAATGACATGTATTTTGTATCCAATATAAATTTTGACTTCATGAAATATTATGAAAATATTGAAAAATGTTAAGTTATTGTTTCACCATGGTTGCATCGGGTGTGGGAATTCCATTTTTATTCTTTCATAGGATCTCATTAACCATGTATGAACTGTGGCCAAGGTCCAAACGGTAATTTGAAACCATTTCACAATTTTAAGTTTCAAAATTTCCATTTCAAGTTCATTTTCGCGTGGGGTCGGATTTTGAATCGGCCATTTTCGGGAGCTGCGGACCATTCCTGCACGCTCAAAATCACTATTTACATTTGTGTGCATGATCATTTTTATGAAAAACTCCTTTATTGGTGAAATGAGCCTCCTACGGACTCATTTCACACTTTTTTTTGAAAAATCTTGTTTAAGGGCATTTTGGGGTTTTCCTTTGGGAAATAAATTCCAGTCTTAACTTTGTCACATAGAAAATGTGGTTTTAGGGGGATTTTATTCACAACATTTTTCCAAAAAATGTCATCTTTTTCAAACTCCTTTTTACTGCTTTTTCGACTGTTTCTGCTGTTAGGGTTCAATTCTGTGTGAGTTGAACCGATTCGGAGTGGCTGAACCGGTTCAAGATGTGATTTTGGTCCAGCATGGACAATCTATCCATGTTGAACCGATTTAAGAGGGGCTGAACCAGTTCAAGTCTTCCAAAACCTATTTGCAGGTTCAGCTTTGGCCTTCGAACTTTGAACTGTTGCAACTTCTTCGTTTCAACTTTGAATTGGTCTGTTCTTGAGTCTAAATTAACCGCGTCAAAGTAAGATTGCTAATGGTATAAATTTCAATTTCAGATTCTTCTCCTAGCTTGAGATATCCTTGTTTTAGTGAGAAGGTGTCAGATTTGGTTCGAACCGGGATAGGGCTCATTTGTGATTTCTCTTCCTTTGGCTTTGGGACTTCATGTAAAGTTACCAAAGGATGTTTTTGGATGTTTTTGATCTTATTTGACTTGTTGAAAGTCAAATTCCTTCCTCTTAGGGTAAAATGACCATTTTACCCCTTAGTCCTTCTTTTATAGGGTTTTGACACCTTTGTCTTTGTTTTGCTTACGTTGAGCCTCAAAACTCCTCGAAAGGCCATTCTTGTTTCATAGGGATAACGTACATCTCTATGGACTTGTTTTCATTTTACTTCCGCATTTTGGATCCACTTCGGGTCATCACAGGACACACTGTGTTGAAAAATCCAGGGTCGTTACATGCCAACTTAGCAATCCAGATAAGGCCAAGAAGATATTTTCATGACACGTCATCTTTGATTGATCAAAGCAAGTGTTCGATTAATCGAAGTCTACTTTGATCGATTAAAGGGACTACTGGCAGTGTGCTGTCTAATTCCTACTCTACCAACTTTGGGAGCTGCGAATTTTCACCAATCAAATGCAGTATTTCTAACTTGTTGCATACTCAAAGAGACTTATGTATAGATTAATTAAACCAATTTTGTAAATAAGAGTTCCTTTAGTTGATATTTTACCAATTATAGAAATAGTTTCTCTCTCTAGAACTAGGGTTTTGTGAAGAAAGCAAGGAGGAAGAAGATGATGCCAACCTTAATGCTAACCCTTGAGGGTTCCATGGCCACTACAATGAGTGGCTAAATCCCTTTCTTGGGGCTAGAGATAGCCCCTAGGCTTGCTTCCTAAACCTAGCTTTTTTGTATATTTTTGGGGATTTTAGTTGTAATTTATGTTTTGACCATGAATTAATATAGATCTTGTGATTTTTACATGATTTGTATGGATTAATGCTTTCAATTGATTATTTAATTCTATCCATATGTCTATGTATGCTAGAATGAATGTTCATGTATTTTTCTCTAGATTTAATGAAATTGATGCATGTCTATGTGTGTTGATGTTATAAATTTAGTGATGGTCAAGGTATAGTGCTTAATTGATTACTCTTGTGGTTTATTTGATGGTTCATAGTTTATTTTTTGATGGATTGTGCCACCTCCTTAGTTTAATTAGCTTAATTTTTATGTCCTTAGCTTAGTTGTAGTGTAATAGTTTTAATTCCTAGATAGGTGGACAATTCATTCTTGTTGTTTGATGTTCCATACTTATAAGTTCAAAAAGTACATTTCTTTAGATTTTTGTGTGTGCACTAATTGTGGTTTAATTGAATGGTTAATAGTCTCATTTGATAGGTTATGCTACTCACTAGATTAACTAGATAATATATGCTTAGTTACCATTCATGCTTAGTTTTCAATTGGTGACACACACACACACATTTTACAACATGAATTTCCCCATTAATTTATAATTGCTAGTGTTTAGTGAAGTGAAGCTTAGTGGTGAACTCTAAGCCCTAAGACCTTTATCTCATATTATTTTCTCTAATTTCTAGATTGTCACTCAATTGAGTTGTTTTAATTAAACTATTAGTTTAATTAATCAAATCAAACCTTATTTGATCATTCGACCTACTAATCTAACATTGATTCCAAAATACCCTACCTTTCCCTTGGGACGATCCCAACATACTCTTGCTACGTTAGTAGTTAGTAGCAGTAGTGGCATTTTACAAATTTGAACTTAGCCACATTTCATCACACCTTGTGCTTTGGTTGTCGACGACGCACACCAAGTTTTGGCGCCGTTGCCGGGGATTGGCAATGCCGTTTTAGGATTAATTAGGAATTAGTACTCCTTTGATCTTTCTTTTTATTTTATTTTATTTTATTTTCTTTACTTATTGTGTTTGTTCTTGATTAGCTAGGTACTTGGAGCCAAGGAAAGTGAAGCAAAGGAATTCTAAAGCAAAGAAGCAAGCTAAGTTACGCAAAACATTAAAAGCTAAAAAAAAAAATAAATAAATTAAAAAAAATTGCAAAGCAAAGCAATGCAAAAGTTAAAAATAATTTGAAGTTGCTTAAGAACCCTTTGTGAGCTATTTTAGCTCTCTTGCTAAGTTAAATTGTCGGCCCGCGTGGAAGCATTTTATTTCTATGGTTTATCGTCAGCCCACGCGGAGGCTTTTTATTTCTTGCATTTGTTGAAAGCATGGGTGTGATACCCCCGGATTTACAAATGCGGGTTGGCCAGGCCCACACCCGAATACCCAGGGATATCAAAAACAAATCGGTAATAAACGAACACAAAGTACAAAAGAATAAATAGAAATAAATAATTTGCTGAAAGAAAACTAAAATAACAATCCAATAACTCCTCAGAATAAATTCTTATTAATAATAAAAATATTCTGATACTATTAATCCTCTATTAATACAACTCGGGAATCCATACCGTGTGGACTCCTAGAAAAAATCCAAAATAGAACAAGTGACAGCAATAACTGTTTACATCAGAAAACTAAAACGTAAAAGAAACTCCTTTGTAGACTCCGGAAGAGTGAAGTAGACTGATCCCTGCTCAGCACGACTAACCTCTACTCCTGACGAACACCTGAAAAATAATGGTGGGTCAGGCCCACAAACAAGTTATATTCTATTACAGTCTAAATAGAGATTCGATAGACGTATACATCCTAATCAATCCAACAATAACTAGTAGTCCGTATATATATACACACACTAAAAGAACCTCACTAGACTATAGGGTTGTCTCAACCTGAATAGTAGGCAGCATGCAAAACGCACATATATTAGGCCTGAGTACCTAGACCTACCAGGGTACACAACTACACTATATCTAGCTACACATCCCTGGCGATATACGCGCCCTAACCACTGATCCTGAGACTCAAGCTCATATCATGGCACCATACTTATATATATAAAATCTAGTAACTATCCTATCCAGTATAAATTAATCCTCCATAAGTCATTCAACTTGTTCAACTGACCTGACTTAAATATAAGTAGGACTTAACATTTGAGTTAATCCATTCCCTTATATAAAATAGGTAGGACTTAACTGATAAGTTAATCCAACCCTAAAATGCCACCGTCTCATACCGGTGCATTAAACCACACAATCCAACAATTGATGTAACAATTAAGGAAATACATCAAACATTCCAGAAATAACTATGATAATATGATATTAAATTATCACATAATAGGAATGACTTATTATTTATTTAAGCTTCCTATATCATATGTCCTACACAAACTGAATCTTATACATGATGATATTTTATTATACCATTAAATAAGCGTTCTCTATATCCAATTCATTCTACACATTTAATCTCAATTACTAAAACATTTTAAAAGATTAAATCCATTCGTTTGTTTAAAACATTCAAATAGCAAGCATCATTATGATTGAGTTTATTTAAATTTATTTAAACCCAAACCTAGTCCCTATTTAATGTTCAGGAATCCTAGGCATGTTTCTACGTTCCATCATTCCACAAATATGAAAAATACATAATTTAAACATGTAAAAATTCACACTAGAAATCAAATCAAAATCATGCATTTATCAATTCATAACACAAGAACAGATATGAACCAATTTCAAAAAACCTATGTTCTAATTCAATTAAACATGCATAATTATTTAATTTTATGTGTTTAATAAATCTTGAAATTTCCTAGGCATGTAGAGAAACACGAATCAAAGGGAAAGAGATAGAAGAAGAACTTGCCATAAACTTTCGGATCGAAAGTTAAACTTCTTCTTCCTTGATCTTCTCTCTACAGGGTTTTTCTCTTCCTTCCTTCCTTAATTTTTCTCATTCCCCCTCTAACTCTCTCTCTCTAGAATATATCACGTGAATATTTCTAACCCCCTTTTACAACCTATAGCTATATATTTATAGGCTAAATAAACTAACCCTAACCCTTTTCCCAATCCAAGTCAACTTAAAAAATAAAAATTAAAATATTAAAAAGATAAGTAAAATATGTTACGTATATAATTTATGTATATCTTTATTAAATAAATAAATTATACCCATCCCATTATTTATTAATGGATTATCCAATAATACCTAAGTTACCATAATATTATAAAATAACTTAAAACATAAAACGTATCAAATCTATATATTTTTATTATTTAAATATAAAACATATACATCAGATTAAATATTACTATCCAAGTTACCATAAAAGTAATTAATAAATTACCCATTATTTATTAATAGATTATCCAATAATAATTAAGTTACCATAATATTATAAAGTAACTTAAAACATAACACGTATAAAATCTATGTATATTTTTATTATTTAAATATAAAACATATACATCAAATTAAATATTAGTAACGAAGTTACCATAAAAGTAATTAATAAATTACTTTCCTTTTTATATATGTATATAATATATATATGTGTATATATATATATATACACACAACTATCCATAGGTAATAATTCATACCCATCCAACCTCCCATCCAAGTTGTCTATGTGACCCAATTGGTTGGCCCATTACTACTAACCATAACCATAAAAGAAAAATAAAATAAAATAATAAAATAAAAGAAAATATTTAATTTACAATTAATCAAAACACCATTTAAGCACATAATCTAATTAAACAATTAACAAATAGACAATTACAAATAACACATATACACATAATCAAATACTCAAGTAACACTTAATTCAATTAAACCCATAAGCAATTAGTCAAATAATCAATTAAATAATTAAAAATACAATTAAAACAAATTAATAAATACAGAGACTATCCTTTTAAAATTAAGGGTATTACATTCTTCCCCCCTAACAAAAGGAATTTCGTTCTCGGAATTCGCCCTTACTTTCTTCCAGTATACTTGGAAACTGTGAGCGAAAAACATCCTCCTATTAAAGCAACCTTACTATGAGGGCTCCACTTAACTCCAATATACCAAGTGGTATATAGGGTTCCTATATTGTAAGAAACATAATAATCATACAATGCATAGGTTGTATCAAACAACAACATAATCCTCCCATTTCGACAAGCGAATGATCTACATACCTCCAAGTGCCATAGGATATATGCCTCAAACATATCCTTTATGGTCTAATTTAATCTCTCAATTAATTCCTCTGTCTATAGATATAAAGTAGAGCTGCTGCTCTAAAATCTTCATAAAGCTCATTCAAAATAGCACTTTGCATTTACTAATATGGACATCCATATGCTATAACACCATTATCACTGAACTATAGAGCTACTATGAAGTTCTAAAATAAACATCACTCAAATTTATGTCCTCAAACAATCTTTCTTAATCTACCACTCGGATTCCATATGGAAAATTGAAATTCCAAATCAATGTCAATCTTTCCCACCGACCGTCACTCCTGTTTAGTTCAACTTCCATATTTGTTATAGGAAGTGGGTAAAGATTCCTATGATATCTGATGATCAACTTTTCACCTTTGTAGCAGGTTTTACACTTAGGACAATTATATTCACGTCCCTTTCCGTACCTGTTCACCAAAACCGACATTTGATGTCGTGATGCACCTTCTAACCGTCTGGGTGTACCAAGAAAAATTATAAATTTCCATCTCAGTCGCCCGACCATCATATCACTATTTACAGAAACTACTAACTCCTCCTCCAGTAACTTAAACTCCATCTGAGTAAGGTAACACCTTCTCTAGGGTCAGCTTCGATATTCAAAATTGACCTCCTGAACTATCTTGGTAATAATAAGTGTTATTATTACACCTGTTATACATTTAACTGATAACTCATCAACGAACCGAAAGATTTAAATATCATATCGGTTGTTGAGAGCATCCACTTCCATCTTCACTTCTAATAGACGAAACTTGATGATTCACACTTTGCATCTATCTAAGCCATCTCGTGATTCTTTCTATTCGTATGAACTGATATTTTACCAGCTCGATCAAAATAGACAAAATGAAACTAATTTAATTTTATCAGCCAACCAATATCCCATCCAGAATCCAGACCCGTGTGTAAAATCAGAAATCCCTCAACTAAATCCATAAAATGCTCTCTCATTTCTACTTCAGTATAGGAAATGGCCGCAAGGATCTGGTGATCTCTGAGGGTCCATCTCTACAATCTAATAAATATTAGACTTTGAGATAAAATCACTATGTCCCTCCTCTTGTCTGTCCTCCAACCATCTGCTTCATACCGTGAAGCATCATGTCTCCACCTGGATAAAATAGAGAACGAAGAGTTGTGAATCTCAATCCCTCCATCCAATTTGTCTGTAGAAAGTACCGTTAGTCCGGTACCACCAGCCTTCATCTGTATCCACTGGTTAAATTGGAGCATCTTCAAAAGCGAACTCTGTAACCGAATCCATGCATCATTGATCTGTGATAGACCTACCAATAACAAAAGTCAACCGGTAATTATATTCATCAAAAGTCAACTATCCTATTAACTCTACAAAAGTCAACACATTACGACCTTTCTAGACATACCATGCACCTCTTCTTTATATAGGTGGTTGGTCTCACCATCTCATCTTTGACACACCCTGCTTCTTTAAGACAAGTTAGTGTCAATCCTTCATCTTTATTTAACTTCAAAAGAATATGAAATATCTCTATCCTCCAAATAAGTCATCAATTTCCTAGCAACAGCTAATTGTTGCAAATTGTGACCTCAAAATTTTTTCCATATTATTTATGCAAGTGAATAAGACTTAGTTTCCTCCTCTATATGCAATACCGGCAACTCCTCCTAATGACACGCCCTCACGAATAAAATTCTTGATTAAGAATAGACTAATGAATATTTATTCGGTCTACTATCCACAATCGGTGTCATTCTAATAAGTACCTAAACCAGTATTAAATCCTCCTTCCGACTTGGTAACAACTTCTGGAATTTTCCAAGAAGATGTTCAGCAAATCCGGCACCTCAAATAAATTATCGTGGCGTTACAGTGATCTTTATTTACCACCATCTCGCGCATCCCAAAATATTAACAACCACCATTATCATGGCGTTGTAATATGACACGAATCCATACCTAGAGTAAAGTAAATCAAACTAATCATACTAGATTATTTGACTCACAGTGATGGTTTTACTATCCCATCCCAAACAATATACTAGAATGACACATGTTCAGGTCTAATAAATTGGCTAGAATTATGTGTATCTACCATATCCTACGACCGCATGCTCACAAATCTAGCGTAAATAGCGCTATTACTCTATATTAAAAACAATAGTTGGCTGATCACATACTTGTGTCCCCAACTAAACCACATACCATTAACCGGAATAATCAACGAAAATAAAACACGTATGACAAACACACTAACACAAAATATACTCCTACTTAGGACATCGTTCTTTCTAGAAAACAAAGTCTCCATTGAAATTAACCTTACCAGATTGTTTCACAATTTTCTTTTATAGTTTCGTAAGTAATCATCTAACCTCGAAACATATCCTTTAAACATAGCTTAAAAGCAACATATGTTTGCCTAAGCAAATACTAAGGGCTTAACCCTCATCTTCCTTATACGCGGAATGTAAACTATCTAACTTGGCTTTATAAAGCGAATTAGAACGTCACAACATAATACCAATACCTTCCTGAATGTGATACAAAATCCTACGTTTCGTTTTGATAAGAACTCCATCAAATCCCCAATCTTCTGAAGAGTACTTCTTATATATCTCTTTTAGAGATGATAAGACAGTTTAATTATATGTAGATTGATCAATACCAATTCTACAAATAACATTCGTTGTACAACAAGCAAATAAGATCACCCTTGTGCGATCATCCATCTTCCAGATGTAGTACCCTCTCTCTTGGATACGCTGAAATCTCCTCCATTAGGATCCTCTTTGGACTCCTAATCCCTACTTGTCCCCTTTTTGAGATCAACTGAAGTCGTGTTGGCCCCGATATGCGGTGACCTATCATGCACGTCTAAATCCTTCCTTGGCTTATACTTTAAAGTAGCTCCAAACGAACCTAAACCTTCGATCCCTAATTCTGCCTTCGGGCAATGAAATCAATAACATACTCCTTTACTCCTTTGGGTCTTTATCACTGTCGCCTTGGACCCCATCATTTTCCTAGTGCCAACCATTATGTAACTATCGAATATAATTGACATCAGCTCCTCCTAACGAACCGTAAATAAAGTACAATGAATCCTAATACAGGCTCTAAGTTTTAAGAGACGCAACGTGGAAGTCACATAACGGAAGACACTCCTAAGGACACTTAAACCTGGAGTGCTCTGATACCAACTATGATACCCCTGGATTTATGAATTTGGGTTGGCCAGGCCCACGCCAGAATACCCAGGGATATCAAAAATAAATCGGTAATAATTGAACACAGAGTATAAAAGAATAAATAGAAATAAATAATTTGCTGAAAGAAAACTAAAATAACAATCCAATAACTCCTCAGAATAAATTCTTATTAATAATAAAAATATTCTGATACAATTAATCCTCCATTAATATAACTCAGGAATCCATACTGTGTGGACCCCTAGAAAAAAAATCCAAAATAAAACAAGTGACAGCAATAACTGTCTACATCAAAAAACTGAAACGTAAAAGAAACTCCTATGTAGACTCCGGAAGAGTGAAGTAGACTGATCCCTGCTCAGCACGACTAACCTCTACTCTTGACGAACACCTGAAAAATAATGGTGGGTCAGGCCCACAAACAAGTTCTATTCTACTACAGTCCAAACAGAGATTCGATAGACGTATACATCCTAATCAATCCAACAATAACTAGTAGTCCGTATATATATATATATATATATATATATATATACACACACACACACACTAAAGGAACCTCACTAGACTATAGGGTTATCTCAACCTGAATAGTAGGAAATATACAAAACGCACATGTAGTGGGCATGAGTATCTAGACCTACCAGGGTACACAACTACACTATATCTAGCTACACATCCCAGGCGATATACGCGCCCTAACTACTGATCCTGAGACTCAAGCTCGTATCATGACACCATACATATATATATAAAATCTAGTAACCATCCTATCTAGTATAAATTAATCCTCCATAAGTCATTCAACTTGTTCAGCTTACCTGACTTAAATATAAGTAGGATTTAATATTTTAGTTAATTCATTCCCTTATATAAAAAATTAATCCTCCATAAGTCATTCATCTTGTTCAGCTGACCTGACCTGACTTGAATATAAGTAGGACTTAACATTTGAGTTAATTCATTCCCTTATATAAAATTCGTAGGACTTAATTGATAAGTTAATCCATCCCTAGAATGCCACCGTCCCATATCGGTGCATTAAACCACACAATCCAATAATTGATGTAACAATTAAGGAAATACATCAAACATTCCAGAAATAACTATGATAACATGATATCAAGTTATCACATAATAGGAATGTCTTATTATTTATTTAAGCTTTCTATATCATATGTCCTACACAAACTAAATCTTATACATGATGATATTTTATTATACCGTTAAATAAGCATTCTCCATATCCAATTCATCCTACACATTTAATCTCAATTACTAAAACATTTTAAAAGATTAAATTCATTCGTTTGTTTAAAACATTCAAATAGCAAGCATCATTATGATTGAGTCTATTTAAATTTATTTAAACCCAAACATAGTCCCTATTTAATGTTTAGGAATCCTAAGCATGTTTCTACGTTCCATCATTCCACAGATATGAAAAATACATAATTTAAATATGTAAAAATTCACACCAGAAATCAAATCAAAATTATGTATTTATCAATTCATAATACAAGAACAGATATGAATCAATTTCATAAAACCTATGTTCTAATTCAATTAAACATGCATAATTATTTAATTTTATGTGTTTAATAAATCCTGAAATTTCCTAGGCATGGACAGAAACACGAATCAAAGGGAAAGAGATAGAAGAAGAACTTGCCTTAAACTTTCGGATCGAAAGTTAAACTTCTTCTTCTTTGATCTTCTCTCTACAGGGTTTTTCTCCTCCTTCCTTCCTTAATTTTCCTCATTCCCTCTTTAACTCTCTCTCTCTCTCTGAACTATATCACGTGAATATTTCTAATCCCCTTTTACAACCTATAGCTATATATTTATAGGCTAAATAAACCAACCCTAACCCTTTTCCCAATCCAAGTCAACTTAAAAAATAAAAATTAAAATATTAAAAAGATAAGTAAAATATGTTACGTATATAATTTATGTATATCTTTATTAAATAAATAAATTATACCCATCCCATTATTTATTAATGGATTATCCAATAATACCTAAGTTACCATAATATTATAAAGTAACTTAAAACATAAAACGTATCAAATCTATGTATATTTTTATTATTTAAATATAAAACATATACATCAGATTAAATATTACTACCCAAGTTACCATAAAAGTAATTAATAAATTACCCATTATTTATTAATAGATTATCCAATAATAATTAAGTTACCATAATATTATAAAGTAACTTAAAACATAACACGTATAAAATCTATGTATATTTTTATTATTTAAATATAAAACATATACATCAGATTAAATATTAGTAACGAAGTTACCATAAAAGTAATTAATAAATTACTTTCCCTTTTATATATGTGTATAATATATATATGTGTATATATATATATATATACACACAACTATCCATAGGTAATAATCCATACCATCCAACCTCCCATCCAAGTAGTCCATGAGACCTAATTGGTTGGCCCATTACTACTAACCATAACCATAAAAGAAAAATAAAAGAAAATAATAAAATAAAAGAAAATATTTAATTTACAATTAATCAAAACACCATTTAAGCACATAATCTAATTAAACAATTAACACATAGACAAATACAAATAACACATAGACACATAATCAAATACTCAAGTAACACTTAAATTCAATTAAACACATAAGCAATTAGTCAAATAATCAATTAAATAATTTAAAATATAATTAAAACAAATCAATAAATACCGAGGCTATCCTTTTAAAATTAGGGGTATTACAATGGGAGTATGGGATCAATGTATGTGGAGGCTTGTTGTTAATTGACTTGTTGCAGAGGAGAAGTGTTTGCTACTTGCTATTTGTTGAGTTGTTACTTGTTTTGTTTTTATTGTGCATGCATGGTCGTAGGTCTTTGAATCCTACTCTTGTCCCATTGAAATTTAATCTTGAATCAATTATTCGTAATACAAGGGAAAGGGGTAATTCAAGTGACTCTATTTCATCAATGGAGGAACATAATGAGGACCACATTGAAGAACTTGGTAACATAAATTAATAAGACATTCTTCACCCTAATATGAATCAACATGATAATATGCAAGCACCATTAGGCATACCTAGACATTTTGTTCCACAACCACAAGGCCAAGTTCCAATTGGAATGCCAAGGCCATTCTTTATGCCACCACCACCTCCTGATGTTCAAGCAAATCATGGGGCTTATGTAGAGCCACCGATTGTGAACCCTGATTAGCACCTAAGCTAGGAAATTTTAGTCCATTCATCTATCTTACATTCATTTCTTAGTTGTGTTTTTGCCTATTTCAGGTCAATAAAGTTCAAACAGGCTAATAAGAGCCATTTAGCCCAATTTTGGAGCTAAGGAGCAAAATTGGAAAGAAGTCAAGAAAATGTACCAGAGGAACTTCGATCAATCGAAGGGAGTCCTGATCGATCGAAGTCGGCTACAATCGATTGAAATGAGGTGGTGCCAGCTCAGCAAAGTGGATAAGGCCCAGAAGATATTTTTGATGCCATGTCAGCTTCGATCGATTGAAGCTAAGTGTTTAATCGATTAAAGATCTTCAATCGATCGAGAATACTGCTGGCATTGTGCTGTCTAATTCCCGAGCGCACCGAACTCTACCTAACTTGTGCAGTTGCTAATTTCTTCCAATCATAGGCTATATTTCTGAGTTGGTGCCTACTAAAAGAGGCTTGTAAGGAATTAATTGAACATTATCTTGTATCATTGATAGAGGATATAATTTTTTACAAAATATAGATATAGTTTTCTCTCCAGAACTAGGGTTTTGGGAAGAAAAGTAAGGATGAAGATGATGATGCCAACCTCTAAGCTAGCCCTTGAGGGTTCCATGACCACTATAATGAGTGCCTAAGTCCTTCATTTGGGGCTAGAGATAGCCCCTAAGTTTGTTTCCTAGACCTAGTCTTTTGTATATTTTTGAGAATTTTAGTTGTAATAAATGTTTTGACCATGAATAAATATAGATCTCATGATTTTGGCTTGATTTGCAGGAATTAATGCTTTCAGTTGATCATTTAGTTCTATCCATATGTCTATGTATGCTATAACGAATGTTCATGTGTTTTTCTCTAAATTTAATGAAATTGATGCATGTCTATGTATATTGATGGTGTTAATCTAGTGATAGTCAAGGCATGGTGCTTAATTGACTACTCTTGTGGTTTATTTGATGGTTCATACTTATTTCTTAATGGACTGTGCCACATCCTTAGTATAATTAGCTTAATTTTCATGTCACTAGCCTAGTTGTAGTGTAATTGCTTTAATTTCTTAGATAGGTGGACAATCCATTCTTGTTATTTGATATTCCATACTTATGAGTGCAAATAGTACATTTCTCTGGACTTTCGTGTGTGCACTAATTGTGTTTTAGTTAAATGGTTTTTGGTTTCATTTAATGGGTTATGCTATTCACTAGATTGACTAGACAATCTATACTTATTTGCCATCCATACTTGGTTTTAAATTAGTGACACACACACATATTTTACAACTTAAATTTCTCCATTAGTTTACAATTGCTAGTGTTTGGTGAAGTAAAGCTTAGTGGTGAATTCTAAGCCCCAAGACCTTTCTCTCATATATATATTTCCCTTAATTTCTAGATTATTATTTACTTGCATTGTTTTAATTGAACCAATAGCTTAAATGGTTGACAAGTGTGGGCTTAAGATTAAGCCTAGGAAGGAGCCATTGATTTGTGACAAGTGTAGGCTTACCATTTAGTTTTACATTGTGTGTGTGTGAGAGGTAGTGTAAGAACACATAGTGAGTGGATGATTTCTAGACCTTCCACTCACCATTTTACACTTTACCCTTTTCATTTCATTTGTTCTTCATAACCCTAAACCTAGCCACCATTAGAGGAAAGCTTGGTTAATAGCTTATTCCTTCATTTTGGCCTCCTTCCACCCACCTTAGACCAAAAACCTTGGGAGACAAAAGTTTCCTCTTGCTCTCCTCTTCAAAACCCTTGCATTGTTTTCCATTTTTAAGCTTGGTTGCTTGGATTATAGAGATTCAATTCTCTATTGAGATAGGGTTGGTAGTATGTTTATATTTTAAGTGTTTCAAAATCCTTAAAGGTTTAATATATAATGGGTACATGCTTTTAATATGATAGTCTTGCATATTATAGGAAATCCTTATGATTGACTTAGGGTTTATTGATTTTAAGCATGTATATTGTGTATGTATTTTGTGTAGGATTATTAATATTGTATAGAACTCTTAGTGATTTAAATTACTATACTATTGTGATGATAATTCTACATTCTCGTTGATTACTATTGGTAATTGTAATGATTTTAGAAGCTTGATACTATAATGTTGTAATCTAGTATATGAAGCTTATTGTTGAGACATGATTTAAATTGATAAGTTAGTGGTATTATATTACACATTATATCATGTTAAGAACTTGTCTTTATTATGCCATTCTAGACTTGGAACCCTAAGACATGGTTTGTGTGGTTTCAAAATACTTGTGCATGGAAGGTGGTATATATGCCTTAATATTTATGTATGAGTTTTGAACTTGATATATTTTAGATTCTCTTGGGACATTGTTACAAGTGACATGGCTAGAGTTTGGCTCTAGTACGGGAGGTATGAGTTCTCCCTAATTGAGATAGTGAGCACTAGGGTGGTCTTCCCAGCGGGTTAATGTCCAGAGTAACCGTTTTGATTTTGGTTTAGTCCGAGACGTGACGTCCAAGTCTTTCACTAATTGATTTTGCATTCAATTCCAAGTTGACAATCAATGTTTAATTGCAACTTGTAATTTTTGTTATTGGCGAATTGATATTGTTAAGTACATTGATGTTGATATGTGTTGTTAAAGAATCATTTAAGTTAGTTTAAGATGATCCCTTAGAACACCTTGAACATAGACGTTAAGTGGAATGATCCCTTGTATTCGTCTATATTGATCTTGCAATGATATTGAAACTTTAGAGTATACGCATATGTTTCTTCCTACGACTAACATTTTTGTATATTGACATGCAAGTGTTTAACATGCCTTACTTTTGATGCCATATTTTGTATACCATGGGTGTATGGTATTTTAGAAGCTAATGTAACTTCCTTGATGTGTAATGATACTTAAGTATTCATTTTTGACATTATAAGCATGTTTACTTTAGCACTTATGTTCATTTGGTACCAACTTTTACTACAAAAATGTATTTAAACCAACTTTGGAGGTTTGACATATGAAATTCTTGTAATGGACATATATAAGGCTATAAGTTGTTGTAATACATTCATTTATTCATTTTAAGGTTGTTGACATGCTCACATACTCAAATCTCATTGAAAATCAGTTTCAAACTTGCATTTTTGAACCAATTCATGAGGGGATTTGAAGCATGGGTTAAACCTTAACACATTTGGCATATAGCAGGTCTTACAATAGCTTTTTGAGGTGTTTCGGTCGTCCAAAACTCCATTTCGGTCGATCGTTGGCTTTTGAAAAATTCTTTGTACAGTAAATCACTCATTCCAGTAAGCTTTTGCACTGTTTAGGGTCATTTCCAAAAAAACATGTTTTCAGCAAATTTATGTCCAATTCGGTCGTCCAAAACTCTATTTCAGTCGACCAAAATAGCTTGCATTTGCACAGCCTCTCTGCTATGTTTCAGCACTGAAGGGTCATAATTTCTTTGTTTCTAATCCAAATGGGGTGATTCTTGAGCCTAAACTCAAGGATTTTGAGTCCGCTTTCCAATGGTACCAATGCCATTCTCAGATTCCAACCATAGTGGGAGTTATTCATATTTTAGTAAGGTAGAGTCAGTTTTTGCTTAAACCGGGAAAGGGCATTTTTGTGGGATTCTTGGCCAATATTCTTGGAACCTCTTGGAATGTTGTAAAATGATTAGATTAAGTTGTATTTACCTTGTTTGCTTGTTTAGAGTCAATTTTATCCTTTAAATTGTGAATTGATCATTTTGCCCTTAATTAACGGATTTAGCCCGCTTTAACTCTAGTTTCCTCTTTCGCTTACTTTAAGTTCCGTGACATTATGAAATGTCACATTGGTGCCTTAGAGATGATTTATATCTCAAAGGACTATGATTTTATCTTTTGCTTCCGCATTTCGGATCCGATATCGGGTTAACTTTCGGGTCATCACTGACGCACCGGGTTGAAAAACTTGGGCCGTCACAGGTGGTTCTTATCTTGATAAGCATAAAGACGATGCGTGGCGTTTATATATGAACATGAGTGAAAACTCAATGCATCGATCTTTGTCATCTAAAAATGGTAGAAATATAGCTGGAAGGAAGAATGTAAGCTTATATCAAATTAATAATTCTAATGCTATAGTTGCTGAAGTGAAGTCTTTATCTCAAATGTTTGATCAATTTTGAATCAACCAAAATTTGGCTCATCAAGTGTCTTCCTCCCCTAATTATAATCATCATTATTCCAATGAGTCATGCATGACTTGTTCTTGTGTTTTGCATTCTACTTCCAATTGTCCTCATGGACATGTGCAAAGTGAACACCTTAAATAAATAAATGTCGCTTTAGTTGACCAAGGAATAATCCCTATGGCACTCATTATAATTCCTGGTGGAGGAACTATCCAAATTTCTCTTGGAAAAGCCAAGGGGAAGGCTCAAACCCTCCCCAAAGTGGTTTCCAAAGCAAGTATGTTCTGCCCCCTATGCAAGGCCAAGGTTCCCAAGGTTATCATTCATCTTACCAAGCACCGCATGGAAACCAATTTTCAAACTCTCATTTTCCAAACCAATCATCATATTCTCAAAGTAATTCAAGAAGTCCGACATTTAAAAAGAAAGTTTTATCCGCTTTGGGTACTTTGGAGGCAAATACTCAATTGCTTCATTTTCATTCCTAATCGATTGCAAAGCTAGAAACCCAAGTCGGGCAATTAGCTAGCACGTTGAATGCAAGAGAGAAAGGGAAAATGCCTTTGAACCCCTCACCAAAGCAACAATTTGTTGTGGAAACCAATTCCTTTTCAGAAGGTCATACACTTGAACATGTGAATGCAGTAACTACTTTGAGAAGTGGAAAAGTTATTGACAACCAAGTAGGTGTTTCCAATGAAGAAAGTGAACTGATGCAACCTAAAGTTGACACCCGTCCCGTCTCACATCCCATTCCTCCTTCATTGATTGTGAAAGATTCCATTGTTGAAAATGTTTCAAAGAATGATTTTGAAAAAGCTTTTAAGCCTAAGGCTCCATTTTCGGATGCTTTAAAAGCATCCACCTCTCTTGAAAAGCAACAAAGCAAGGCTAATGAAATCATTGATGTGTTTAGGCAAGTAAAAATCAATCTTTCTCTCTTGGATGCAATTCGACAAATTTCGGCTTATGCTAAATTTTTGAAAGATCTTTGCACCCTTAAGAAGAAAAACAAAAGCCAAACACAAAGAAAAGTTTTTTTAACTGAACAAGTAAGCTCTATCTTGCAACACAACACCTTTCATAATCTAAAAAACCCGGTTCACCGACTACTTCATGCACTATTGGTGATCATGTTATCAATCGGGTTCTTCTTGATTTAGGAGCGAGTGTGAATCTTCTTCCTTATTCGGTTTATGTTCAATTGGGCTTAGGTGATTTGAAACCGACGTCGGTAATTTTGTAACTAGCCAACCGATTAATTAAGAAGCCCCGGGGTATCATTGAAGATGTTTTGATTAAAATTGACAAGTTCTTCTTCTTGGTTGATTTCGTTATCATTGACATGGAGCCGGTCCCAAATCCTAAGAGCCAAATTCCCATTGTCCTTGGTCATCCCTTCTTGGCTACCAGTAATGCCAACATCAATTGTAGGACGGGGACAATGAAGATTTCATTTAGTCACATGAAAGTGAAGTTGAACATTTTTAATCCAACGCCCAACTCTATGGACAAACATGAAGACATATGTGTTGTTGAAAAATGTTTTGCAAATGAATTTGACAAAAATGAGTATTTGCTTGGTGTTGAAACATCAAATGGTTTGTCTTCCAAAAATATTTCAAAAGAAATTGTTTTTAAATCTAGTGTTGACTGGGTATAGAAGCCCAAAAGTTTTGTTGATCAAGAGCCATTGAAATCATTTGAATCAAATCCAACAATTTCCTTAGGGAATAGTTTGTTGGGTGGGGTTCGAAGTTCTATTCACCCCGCCGAGGAGGGGAAGTCTACCAAGATCTTTGATCCAGGCTAAAAGAGCCCAACGTCTTGCTAGAGACGTTAAAGACTAGTGCTTCGTAGGGTTTGTAAACCCTATTTCTCCTTCATTTCTTGTTTTGATTTTTCTGTGTCGTCTAGATAGGAGTTGAATTGAAAAATCCAGTTTCCGGGCAGTTTCTTGCATTTTCTGCACTTCCAGTGAAGTTTTGATCGATCGAAGCCCAATTCGATTGATCGAAATTTCACTTCGATCGACCGAACCTGTAAATTTATGGCTTTTCATCTCCCATTTCAATCAATCAAAGCTCATCTCAATCGATCAAAATCCATCTCGATCAATCGAAGTAAGTGTTTAATCGATTGAAAACCCTTCGATCGATCGAAATTGTGTCTTTTGAATTTCTGAAAAATGCTTTGGCCGTTGGCCTTCTACCTTAAACCCTAATATATATATATATATATATATATATATATATATATATATATATTTTTTTTCTCTCTCTACCTCTCTCTCATCTCTCTCTTCATCTTTTCTCTCTTTCCCGGCGAAACCCTCACTCTTTCTCCCCAATTTCTCTAAGCTGAATCCCCCTCTCAGTCTCAATCTCAATCTCCCTCCCTCATATTTCCCACTCCAGCGAGACCATTGATAAGCGCTAAAAAGTGCACATTTAAACCCCTTAATTTTGAATGTTCTAGGACCTTATTCTATTTTATTTTTCCGTTTTAGTCTAATTTCATGTTATTTCCCTTTTCAGGCAGGTATCTCCAAAATAAGTTCATTCAGCTGAATTAGAGCATTTAAAGAAGCAATCTTGAGTCTAGTGGAAGAAAGGAGAAAAGTGGTGGAAAATTCTTCTACGATCGATCAAACCAAGTTATGATCGATCACATTGTGATCGTTCCAACCCTGCCATGATGGATCGAGCCTTTGTCCTTATCCTCAGGAAAATTTCCTATTCGATCGATCCAACCTTCTATTATATCGATCGAACCTTTGATCTTATCCTCACCAACCACTTTTGTCCTTTTCCCAAAAATATTTCAGCCTTGTCCTTATCCAAAAGAGTGTGCCGCCATACTTTGATCGATCAGAGCAACCATATGATCGATCGAACTGCCTCAAATTACGTACAAAACAGATTTCAAGCTGAATTAAAGGTGTGCTCGTGGTGCAATCATTTGGAGGTCCTAGTGTACGAGGTCTGACCATTGGGTGTGACATTTGAGCTACCTATATAAAGAATTTGGCTATTTTTAGCAAGGAGTTGGTTAGTTAAAGAGAGAATTGGCTAAAGATTAGAGAAAGAAACGTATATTTTAGGAAAGTTCTTTCACTCATCTAGGGTTTCTACCAAGAACATCAAGGGAGGAGGATGAATTCTACCATAAAGAGAGCCCTTGAGGGTTGAATGACAACATCAATGAGTGGATAAACTACTCTCTTGGGGCTAGAGATAGCCTTAAGCATGCCTCCTAGACCTTGATGTGTTGTAATTAGTGGGATTTGTGTTGTAATTCTTGTTTTGACTTCTTATTTATATAAATCTTGTTTCTACATGATTTATGTAGTTTTATACTTCTAATTGATCTTTACTTCTATTCATATGTCTATGTATGTTAGAATGAATGGTCATGTGCTTACTTTTAGATTTTGTGACGTTGATGCATGTCTATGTGTGTTAATATTATGAATCTAGTGATGGTCAAGGCATGGTGCTTAATGGATTACTCTTGTGATTTATTTGATGGTTCATACTTATTTCTTGATGGATTGTACCACCTTTTTAGTTTAATTTTCATGTCATTAGCATAGTTGTAGTGTAATTGATTTAGTTTCCTAGATAAGTGGACAATCCATTCTTGTTGTTTGATGATTCATGCTTATGAGTACAAGTAGTATATTTCTCTAATTTCTTGAGTATGCATTAATTGTGGGCTTATGGAAAGATTAATGGCTTAATTTGATATGTTGTGCTATTCATTAGATTGAATAGACAATGTATGCTTACTTGGCCATCCAAGTTTGATGTTTCAATTAATGGCACACACTCCTTTTGCAACATATAATCCCCCTAATTTATAAAATGTTGAATATCAAGGAAGGCAATGCTTAGTGGTGAACTCTATGTCCCAAGAATGCTCTCTTATTCTCTACTCCTCATTTGTTTTAGTTGTTTTACATTGCATTGCTTTAGCTTAAATTGTAGTATAATTCGACCAATAAACCCCTGTTTTGATCATTCAACCTACTAATCCAACACTGATTCCGAAGTACCTTCCTTTCCCTTGGGACGATCCCTACTCACTTTTGCTACGTTAGTAGTTAGTAATGGTAGTGGCATTTTACAAATTTAGACTTGGCCACATTTTATCACACACCTTGCAACTCGGTGCTTGACACACACAAGAGGACATACCAACCATCCAAGACACCGTCCCTTCTCCTCTCCCGCCGGCGAGCCAAACCCACATCCTGCCATCCTCTATTTTTACCAGTAAAAAGTTTTGGCCAAAAGGGTCTAAACCTATCATCCATTGGCTCTACTTCTCTCGGATTCCCTCATATCCATCATCTCTGGCTGATTTAGGCCAAGGAGAAGCCAATCCAAGCTCTGGCGAGTCTTTAAAATTTCTGGCGAAGCTTCGGCGAGCTTTTGGTTATTTCTTCTGGCCACGATGAGGCCGAAAATCCTGCATTTCGCTTCAAATTCTTCGTTTCACACTTCTCTTATCTCTTTTGGATTGGGTAAGTTCAATTTCATTTATTTATTTATTTTATTTTACTTTTTTTGTTGTTTTTATTTTATTTCATTTTTATTCATTTGTATATATGTTTATGAATATTAAATATATATAAAAAAAAATTTGGAAAACAAATAAAAATTGAAAAAATCAATCAAAATATAATTAAAAAAATGAATAAACAAATTTGTTTTTTAAAAAATTAAACAATGAAAAAAACTTGTTTAAAAAAAAATATTGGAACAATTACCTTTGAATTGTGACTATTACACTTTGGTTAAACGGTGATGGGAAAATTTGAAAAATGGAGTTTGGAGTAGCAGAACGGGAATTCATTGAATTGTGGATTGATGTTGTAGGCGGTGTCCCTTCTTGCATTGTTGAATGAATTTGATTTGAATTCCATATGCTTCTTCAACTGTTGATTGAATGTTGAAATGCATATTTGTTTTGTGTTGGAAAATTTTGGGAATGTCCATTTTTAAGGGGAACCCATGCTGGATTTTAAAAAAATTAAATTTGAACCTTGATTTTACATTCCAAAAGCTTGAAGTGGATTTTGACAAAGAGTTTTTGACGTTAAGTTTGGATTTGAATTGAAAAGAAAGAAAATCTTCAAGTTCTTGAAAATGGTTTTGAAAATCCAATTTGAAATGGAATGTGAAATTTCCTTGAACTTGTGGGTTTTTTTTTTTTTTTTTTTTTCACAAATTTTGAACTTGTTATGGCATTGCAAATTTGAAGTATTGTGAGCATAATCCCAACTAGTTTCATTTGATTGTCTTGAGTATGAAATCCATGGATGTCTTGATCTTGAGTTGTCTTAATTGCACGCAAGCATGACTTGACTTGAATCTTGTGCTGTTGAACTTAAAAATGCAAAGTCTTGTCTTAAATGCATAAATGTGTTTCAAATGGAACTCTTTGAAAAGTTTTGATTTCCAAATTGACTTTAGCTCATGATTCAAGTGCATTGTTTTGGTAAAATGAACGTTGAATGTTTAAAATGCTTTGTGATCACACTTGTTGGGTTCAAATAATTAAAAAGGAAATTTTTTAACATTGTTTTGAAATGAGAAGTCGAGTTGCTTACTTCCTTCTTTTGTTGTTAATTCAATGCATGAATCTTGTTATAAGGCTTTTATACAATACATTTGAATGTTTTGACTCCAAAGTTTTCAAAAAATTTAATTTTGCCCCAAAAGTGTCGAGTAATTCAAAATTCAACCAAAATGCCCTTATTTGAGTTGAAACTTGTTCCATTTGATTCCTTTCCATCCAATTGCATTTGCTAAGTGCTTTTGAACTTGTTTGTGATACAATTCTTGATTCTTACCATGCTAGGGCACAAGTTTGATGTCTTCTGACCTTCCTTATCATGATTTTGATCTTCTATTACAAAATGAGATGAATTGCCATTCCAATTCAAAATTTTGAAGTCAAATGGTTCCATTGTTGCTCATTAACCTTGAAACTTGTCAAATGTGTTCATATTTGAATAATTGTGTGCACTTTGAAATAATTGCAACTTGTTGCTTGTATATACACCATTTTGCACACACTTATATCACATAGATAGTTTTTGAAGTTTTTGTGCATATTTCGAACATATCTTCTTGGAGTTGATCTTTGACTAAGTTTGGGGGTAGGAAATGGATGTTTGAAATTTGAAATGCATGATTAGGATGTGATTTCTGTTCTTAGGCTTTAGTATCACTTTTTGAGCTTAAATTGAATTTTGAAATGCAATTTGACATAAGTCCGAGGATATGTTTACTTTGTCTTTAAAATTATTTGTTTAAATACCATTTGCTAGATATCATACACTTGTGATCCATTCTTAATAGCCAAGTAAGGGCTTATGACCGAAGTTCTTTCCGGTCCTAATTTTGATTCCGCAATGGTAAGTTTATTGTATTTTTAGTTTTCGACCATTCTTTGCTTCATTTAAGCTTTAAAAGCACAAGACATAAACGATCATTTTTCTGCTTATCTATTGCTTAGAGGGGGTCACAAGCCATGAGTGATCATAGGATGTTGATTTTGTTGTAATGGAGTACAGGATATTTCTTTGTCTAGAGTTTTGTTGATATATGTGTATCATTCAGATATATGCTATCTAGTTGCATACCATGTCCAGGATTCATTCTTGAACTTATCTATCATAACATGCCTTGGATTGAAGTGTTTTGCAACCGTGCATTCCACTTATTCTTTATTACATGATATGCATACTTCTTGAGTCTTACGTTGACATTTGCAATGATTATATGCTCCATGTCATCTTGCTTGCCCCATTTGATCTTAACTACTGAACTTGTAGACATTCTTGCTTAGGAATTGATACGATGTCATCCTAGGGTCTACTTGTCATTACAGAAGCTACTTGAGTTTTAGGTTTGTGAATGCACGTTGCATCATTTATGCACATCACAACCTACGCTTACCCTGTTGATCATATTTCTACTCAAAATGTTCCAAATGTGACTTTTCTGCCCTTTTATGCCATCATTACATTGTTTTGTATTTTTGAGGTTGCTTATTGTGCTTTAATCTATTCTATCTAGCTAAGGCATGTTGAATGATAATTGTGAAGTTTTCCTAATCATTTCTTGCATAAGCATGATCCAATTTGTCAATTCTCTGTTTCAGGTATGCTTTGTATTTTCTTATCAGTTGCTTACATTATTCTCTACCTGTGCACTGATTTATTCTTGTTTTACAACTGTTGCGCAAACAAAAGACTCTTGTTAGAAAGCAAGTACACAGAGCTCCATAGTTTCCTCCACCTCCAATGGCAGAGTTTTCTTCATCTTCCTCTTCTACTGCTACAGCATTTACAGCAATCCATTCAGAGCCATCTTCTATAGAGGCCCAGCATCCTATTATCCTAGAAGTACCTTCTATCTCTTACTATCATCGAAAGCTGGAGCCCGAGTACAGATTCGATCACAGTTTATTTTCTCGGTCGGAGCAAACCAAGTGGTCCTATGATGAGCTTGTTCGTAAGGGCATTGATGCTATCATGACACCGGCAGACACTGTAGTCTATCCTAGGGTGGTTGCATTGTTTTACCAGCACCTCCGGTTGGATGAGGATGATAGACTCTTATTGCATACGACTATAGATGGCCAAGAGATCGAAATTTCTCTCCCGGCCATAACTACTACTTGCCGATGCCCTCATTTATCTCCATTGATTGCTGATTCTTAGGATCCATTGTATCCTAGTGCTTCACCTTATCCCTCTGAGCTGACCATGGTAGCGACTCTATCTCCACATGCTACCTATGAGGGCAACACATTTGCAGACCAAGTTGACATTGATCCCCGGTATTGGTTTATTGATTCTGTGCTGCACCTCAATGCCTTCCCATCAGGCCATGGTACACAGTGGAGAGAGTGGATCTTTCAGGCTCTATACTGTTTGAGCTAGGGCTATTGAATTTCTGTTCCTACATTCATCTGGGAGCTCATTCATAAGTTCTGGAAGAACCTGATTTATACACATAATTCTAGAGCTGCGACTTGGCCTTTACCTTATAGCCATCTGATTACTCAGCTACTACTTGACCAGGGTTATTAGTTTGACCTAGATAAGATCCTAGAGGAGGATGCATAGAGAGCTACGAGAGCCTATGACCAGGCTAAGTGGACAAAGACATATAATTCTTGCCTCAAGAACAGAAAGAACAGGGATCTGAAAAGAAAGCACGAGCAGGAGAGAGTAGTAGAGGATGCAGCCATAGAGGACACAACCGATAGATCACTTCCCAGACAAAGGTGTCACATTACTACTTTAGCTTCTACCTCACAGCTAGATGTACCTATTGACTCTCAGCAGGCTGACCCCTCTTATGTCCCTCCCACAGAGCTTATAACACAGACCGACACTCGATCTTGACATTCTAGTACTGATTCTAGTTACAGATCTGAGGTCACTCAGCTGCACACAGACTTCATTTCCTTCAGAGCTGATATGACCGGGCGACACGAGGGTATCACGAGGCAATATGATTATCTGGTGCGGAGACATGACGACTTGGTGGGGAGGCACGATGATTTAGTCAGGCGAGCTGATGACTTGAGGACAGACATTGGCAAGGTGAGGCGAGACCTTGGAACATTACGGACCGACCTTACGACATCCCTTACTTGACACAGCCGAGAGATATTTGACATGCTGCAGCATATTGCTGATATAATGACTCTAGGACCTACTCCCTGTTCTGATACACTGCTATTACTGAGATATTTTTGCACTATCTTGATATTTGCACTGGTTTTGGATACATTGGATATTATTTTGCACTACACTTGTTATATATTGATTTTTGGATATATGGTTTTGGACTTATTTGATATATATGGATTTTTGGGATTTGGTTTTTAATATCGGTTTTAGATATTCTGAGCTTTATATTGCTATATGTCATGATCTTTACCCAGTTCTCAGTTTCACCTCTCATTTATATCATTGATGCATATACTTTGATAGTTGCTAGTGTGACCATTTTCAGACAGGTTTTTCGGAATCTAAGTTTGGGGGTGCGCCTTCTACAGTTAAGCTTTCGTTGCCGGGTCCCATTTGCTACACCCATTTGGTATACTCTTTCCATTATCTGTTACTTCTTTGTACATTGAGGACAATACACATATTAAGTTTGGGGGTGCACCTTCTACAGCTAAGCTTTCGTTGCCGGGTCCCATTTGCTACACCCATTTAGCATACTCTTTCCATTATCTGTTACTTCTTTGCACATTGAGGACAATGCATATATTAAGTTTGGGGGTGTGTTAACATATTTTACATGTCGCACTTAGTTTCTATGCATGTGGTATGCTTTGAGATTCTTGAGCTATGATTTTGATCTTTTGAGGACCATGATACGTAGAATTTAAAAATTGCTTGACTTGAGAGTCCAATACTCCTTATATGCTTTGTGGATGCCATTTAGGAGTAAATTTTTTGAAAGATTGATATCTTGCTTGCATTTGTGGTCCACGTCATCCTGATTTTGTGATTGTTTTAAGATTCACTCTAGGATTCTACACTAGCACAAGTGCACACTAGCATTCATTTGTGGGGTACATGTTTTGTTGATTATTGATTTGGTTATATCCCAATTGAGCTAGTAGTGCATTGAAAGCTTTCATTCTTGACAAAGGTAGATAACAAACCCTTTTCACTAATTAGCCAGGATTCTAGCCTCATCAAGCACTGAATTTCTCGCGCCGAAAGGTGGAGGGCCCAAACTCTAGGTTAAAAAAAAAAAAAAAAAAAGAAAAAGAAAAAGAAAAAGTGAGGACTTCTTCCAAAAGTTGAGAAGTGGGAAATGATTAGATGGAGGTTGTTTTGATTTGTAGCCTAGTTGATTTGAGCTTGTAAGTCCTTGGAGGTGTCTCAACACCTAGTGCCCTAAAGCTGTCCGGTTTGGGAGTCATTGACCCAACGCTCGACCTCATGAATCGTTAGAAAGCTTAATAAATCAACACATTGCACCATGCTTCCATCTTTGATCCTCTAGGTTAAAAAAAAAAAAAAAAAATCGAGTGAAAAGAATAAGTGCACCTAGTTGAATAAAGGTTTAATAAAAGGTCCATTTTTTGTCTTGATGATCAGTATTAGATTTGTGTGCTAGTTTGAGGCCAGATGTGATCATTTCTTTAGTTGGCTTAGATAGCAACATACTTGATGCCGGTTCACTTAAAAAGGATTTTAGAGTTGTTTTGATTTACATAATCATTGTCTTGATGTGTGGAGGATCATATTTACTTGCATGGTGTTGAAATTTTGGGAGATTGCATGGAAATGGTTGAAAAATTGCATACTTGAGGTATTTTTCTCCCAATGCTTGTTTTGTATGTTGGTGCTTCTTAAATGAGAAAGAGCTCAATGTTTACGGGTATCATTTCTGGAAACCCTCACGAGACTTTACTCGTCCACTAGGGTAACCTAAGGGTTTAAAAGGCTTGTTGCATATGCTAAATGCAATCATGCTCCCTACGAAAGTGGCGCTATCATTTCATTGCTTTCTAGTTCATAATTACTTAGTTGTTTAGTTCTTTTTTCTCCTTGTAGTTCATTGCTAGGGACTAGCATTATCTAAGTTTGGGGGTGTGATAAGTAATCAAATGTGACACATTTTAGCACTTAAGCTAGGGTTCTTTAGCCCATTCATCTATCTTACTTTCATGTTTTAGTACTTATTTGTGCTTTTGCCTACTTCAGGTCAATAAGGTTCAAACAGGCTTGGAAGAGCCATTTAGCTCATATTTTGAGTTAAGGAGCAAATCTGGAAAGAAGTCAGAAAATTGCACGAGTGAAGCTTTGATCGATCGAAGGGTTTTCCCGATCGATCAAAGAATGTTACAATCGATCGAAATCAAGGCAATGCCAGGTCAACAATCCAGATAAGGCCAAGAAGATATTTTCATCACACGTCATCTTCGATCAATCGAAGTCTACTTCGATCGATCGAAGTGACTGCTGGCAGTGTGCTGTCTAATTCCCGAGTGTGCCCGGACTTTACCAACTTTGGGAGCTGCGAATTTTCATCAATCAAATGCAGTATTTCTGACTTGTTGCCTACTCAAAGAGGCTTGTGTATAGATTAATTAAGCCAATTTTGTAAAGAAGAGTTCCTCTAGTTGATATTTTACCAACTATAGAAATAGTTTCTCTCTTTAGAACTAGGTTTTGTGAAGAAAACAAGGAGGAAGAAGATGATGTCAACCTTGAAGCTAACCTTTGAGGGTTCTATGGCCACTACAATGAGTGGCTAAATCCTTTTCTTAAGGTTAGAGATGGCCCCTAGGCTTGCTTCCTAAACCTAGCCTTTTGTATATTTTTAGGGATTTTAGTTGTAATTGATGTTTTGACCATGAATTAATATAGATCTTGTGATTTTTACATGATTTGTATGGATTAATGTTTTTAATTGATCATTTAATTCTATCCATATGTCTATGTATGCTAGAATGAATGTTTATGTGTTTTTCTCTAGATTTAATGAAATTGATGCATGTCTATGTGTGTTGATGTTATAAATTTAGTGATGGTCAAGGCATGGTGCTTAATTGATTACTCTTGTGGTTTATTTAATGGTTCATACTTATTTCTTGATGGATTGTTTCACCTCCTTAGTTTCATTAGTTTAATTTTTATGTCATTAGCTTAGTTGTAGTGTAATAGCTTTAATTCCTAGATAGGTGAACAATCCATTCTTGTTGTTTGATGTTCCATACTTATAAGTTCAAGAAGTACATTTCTCTAGATTTTTGTGTGTGCACTAATTATGGTTTAATTGAATGGTTAATGGTCTCATTTGATAGGTTAATCTATACTTATTTTCCATCCATGCTTAGTTTTCAATTGGTGACACACACACATATTTTACAACATGAATTTTTCCATTATTTTACAATTGCTAGTGTTTGGTGAAGTGAAGTGAAGTGAAACTTAGTGGTGAACTCTAGACCCCAAGACCTTTCTCTCATATTACTTTATCTAATTTATAGATTGTCACTCAATTGCATTGTTTTAATTGAACCATTACTTTAATTAATCAAATCAAACCCTATTTGATCATTCGATCTATTAATCCAACATTGATTCCAAAATACCCTGTCTTTCCCTTCGGACGATCCCTACTCACTCTTGTTACGTTAGTAGTTAGTAGTGGTAGTGGCATTTTACAAATTTGAAATTGGCCACATTTCATCACACCTTGTACTTTAGTTATTGACGACGCACACCACGGCACACCCCACAGTGTCTGGTACGTAAAACGAGAAAAAACAAAAATGCCCTTGCGAAAATAAAAAATTCCAAGAAATGGAAAATGGAAAAAACAGAAACATTACAATCTCCCCAACTTAAAAGGATTTCGGCCTCAAGCCATACCTGGGGGAGAAAATAACTTTGGATACTTGGAGCGAACCTTCTGTTCAAGCTCCCAAGTAGCCTCCTCAACTCCGTGGTGCCTCCAAACACTTTTTGTTGTGTGTCAAGTATCTAGACTGGTCCTTCCTCGTAGGAAACATCCTCATCAATGTCCACATCAACCCAACTCAAAATGTGAGACAGATCCGGTTCATACTTCCATAGCATCGACACATGGAAAACATTGTGGACTCTGTCCATTTGTGGTGGCAATGCAAGTCTATAGGCAACCTCTCCTACGTGGTCCAAGATCTCAAAAGGTCCAATGAATTGTGGCGACAACTTACCACTCTTCCCGAACCTCAACAACCGTTTCCGTAGAGAAACCCGAAGAAAAACGTGGTCTCCCACCTCAAAGGATAGCGATCGTCTCCATTTATCCGCATAGCTCTTCTGTCAGCTCTGAGCTACGAGCAACCTCTGCTGATCAACTTAATCTTCTTAGTGGTCTCGAGTACAATGTCGGGTCCTAAGGCGGCTGTCTCGCCTACCTCAGTCTAACAGACTGGAGACCTACAAGGTCTACTATACAACGTCTCAAATGGAGCCATCTGAATACTCGCCTGATAACTGTTGTTATAGGAAAACTCAATAAGTGGAAGGTAGTCCTCCCAACTACTTCCCAAATCAAGAACACATGCTCGAAGCATATCCTCCAAAATCTAGATGGTACGCTCCGACTGGCCATCCGTTTGTGGATGAAATGCCGTACTAAAGTGTAACGATGAACCAAACGCTGCTTGAAGTCCTCCCCAAAACTTCGAAGTGAACTTGGCATCCCTATTTGACACAATAGACACTGGAACTCCATGCAACTTCACAATCTCTTTCACATATAGAACACCAAGTGTCTTTGCGTCATCTGTTGCCTTAATGGGCAAAAAGTGAGCCATCTTGGTTAATCTATCAATGATGACCCATACGGCTTCATTTCCCTTCCGTGACCTTGGAAGACCTATCACAAAATCTATAGAAATCTACTCCCATTTCTACTACGCTACAGGTAATAGTTGCAACAAACCAGTGGGTCTCTGATGCTCGACCTTCACCTGTTGACAGGTAAGGCATCTAGCCACACACTATGCAAAATCCTTCTTCGTTCCATTCCACCAATACTGATATCTCAAATTGTGATACATTTTGGTACCACCTGGATGAATTGCAAAGCGAGAAGTGTGAAACTCCAGTAAAACGTCCTCACGACAAATTGTGGGAACAACCAACAAACCCTTAAACCATAGACCTCCATCTACATGAAAGGTCCAATCCTTCGCTGTCTCACCACTGGAGATCAATGTGTGAATGGCACCCAAATCTGGATCCTATCTCTGTGACTCAATCACTCGTCCGACAAGAGTAGGCTGAGCCACAAGGCTAAACAAGAATGCCGACTCACTGCAAACATCATCGTCAAAGCAACACAATCCCATTTCTGCTAAGTCCTCAAGCATCTTCCATTTCCAAATGGCTAAACTGGCCAAAGTCACTCGAGATTTTTGACTTAAGGCATCAGCTACAACATTCGCCTTGCCCGGATGATACTGCAAGTTAAGGTTATAATCATCTAAAAACTCAACCCATCCCCTCTGTCTATTGTTCAAGTCCTTTTGGGAGAAAAGGTACTTAAGACTCTTGTGATCCAAGAATACCTTGAATCTCTCACCATACAAAATAGTGTC
The DNA here is from genome assembly GCF_030987335.1 of Cornus florida. Taxonomy (NCBI): domain Eukaryota; kingdom Viridiplantae; phylum Streptophyta; class Magnoliopsida; order Cornales; family Cornaceae; genus Cornus; species Cornus florida. The sequence goes on along the minus strand of NW_026775577.1, from coordinate 83,947,764 downwards.
TCCAACACTTCAAGGCAAATACAACTGCCGCTAACTCAAATCATGAGTAGAATAGTTACGCTCATGAGTCTTCAACTGTCGAGACCTATAAGCCACTACTCTACCATCCTGCATTAGCACACAACCCAGACCATCACATGGAGCATCACAATAAATCACATAACCTAAGCCACGCTCGAGTATCACCAACACTGGAGCCATAGTTAACCTTATCTTCAACTCCTAAAAGGATGACTCACAGGCTTCATTCCATGTAAACTTTACCCCCTTTCAGGTTAATCTGGTTATAGGTGCTGCCAAATGGGAAAAATCCTTCACAAATCTCCGATAGTACCCCGCTAGGCCAAGAAAACTCTGGATCTCAAAAACATTCTTGGGATGCTCCCAATTTAAAACTGCTTCTATCTTCGATGGATCCACTAACACTCCACTTTCCGAGACAACATGCCCTAAAAACTTCACCTCTTGTAGTCAAAATTCACACTTCTCATATTTGGCATATAAATGGTATTCCTACAAAATCTACAACACTATACTTAGATGGATCTCGTGCTCCTCTTGAGATCGTGAATACACAAGTATGTCATCCACGAAAACTACCACAAACTAGTCCAGATAATCATGGAAGACACGGTTCATTAGGTCCATGAATGCCGCTGGCGCATTAGTCAAACCAAAGAGCATAACAAGGAACTCATAGTGTCCATACCGTGTACGAAATGCTGTCTTTGGGATATCCTCATCCCTAACCCGCAATTGATAGTAGCCTGACCTCAAGTCAATCTTCAAAAAATAACTGGCTCCCTTCAACTGATCAAACAAATCATCTATCCTTGGTAAAGGATACTTGTTCTTGATGTTGGTATGATTCAACTTCCTGTAATCAATGCACAACCTCAAAGAACCATCTTTCTTCTTAACAAACAAGACTGAGTCTCCCCACGATGATACACTCGGTCGAATGAAACCTTTCATCCTCAAATCATTAAGCTACTTTTTTAATTCTTCTAACTCAATCGGTGCCATATGATACGTTGCCATAGAAATTGGCACGGTATCGGGCATCAAATCAATAGTAAACTCCACCTCTCGATGTGGAGGCAACTCTGTCAAGTCTTCTGGGAAAACATCCAAGAAGTCACGAACAACTGCCAGATAAACCTCTTCCACAACATTATCTTTTTCGGCTAAAAGGCTATCCAAGAAGTAATCACCATGACCTCGTCTACGAATTCTATAAAATGATGAAGTATGGGAATCACTCCGATCTCCCACGAAAAAGAAACAATCTCCCTCGGGATTACAACTATGACTCTTCCTCTGAAACAATCGATCGTAGCACGAAATAAAGCTAACCAATCCATCCCGAGAATGACATCAAAGCTAGTTATCTCAAGGAGGATAAGGTCAAACACAAAAGTTCGTCCAGCTATCACGATAGAACAATCCCTCATAACTCTACTCAATGACACTGAAACTCCAACTGGCGTATCAACACATAATGCCCGATCCATAAAACTGACCTCTAACCCCAATGTAAGTACAAATGATGATGATATGAACGAATAAATTGCAGCAAAGTCAAACAGAACATGGGCCAAAGAACAAAACACTGGAAATATACCTCAGAGAACTGATGGACCAGAAGACGTGTCGACCTGGACAACTGCAAAGACACTTCCTTGTGGTGCATGTGCTTGAGAACTACCAACTTAAACACCTGATTGTTGCACTGACATAGCAAGAGTATCTTTCCTAGCTGGTCATGAACCCTGAGAAGACATGGCAGGCTGTGGTGGTGGTGGTGGTCTGAAGCCTGACTGAGTTGTAGCCGACTGTGATGGCCTCTGCTGTGACCTTCTGCCACTACCGTTGTCTGTTCCTCGATTCGAATAATCCTGAATCATATAGCCTTACCGGCCACACCCAAAACAAGTTCTCGATGCTGCAGAAATTGTAGACAAGTTCATAGGACATTTGGACTTATAATGTCCAGGCTGCTAGCACTGAAAACAAACGACCCCTCTTATCTGACCCAGCTGGTATAAGAGTAGTTGGAGCGGATCGTGCAGACTGCTGCCCCTAAAACTGAAATGAACCACCCCTGTGCTTCTTCCCTGGTTGTCCCTGTTATAATATATTAGAATATATTATTACTATATTGTATAATATATTCTAACCTTATATAGGATTACCATAAATAGGTTTACCTTGTATAGGATTACCATATATATAGTTACCATATACATATATGGTTTACTTGTTCATCACACATAATCCCTCCTATATAAACCCCTCTTGTATACATCAATACAATATACAGAGTTCTCAATTTTATATTTAACATGGTATAATACAATATAGTAATAATGTATTCTAATATATTCTAACAGTCCCTCTGATGACGACTCTGCATTCCTCTTTTGCTTCCACTGTTCCCTTCCTGCATTTCTGTCCTTTGCTTCCGCCTTTAGCATTAATGCTTTTTCCACTGCCTCCGCATAAACTTTGAAATGCTGTGCCGTTATTAATGGCCTCATTTGGTAATGAAGACCAGAGACAAACTTCCGAGTCTTGTCAGCCTTATTTCTCACTGACTCAGGAGCAAAGCGAGAAAGAGAGGTGAACTTGTTCCCATACTCCGTCATTAACATATTGCCCTGTATGAGATCATCAAACTGCTTCCTTAACTCCCACCTCTTGGTAATCCGAAAATACTTTTCATAGAACAGCTCCTTTAACATATCGCAACTCATGTCTTCTACCTTGTGCTGGTTAGTAACTGACTTCCACCAAAGCTTGGTGTCCTTAGAAAATCTATAAGTGGCCAAAGTGATTCTTAACTGGTCATCTGACACATTCATAGAAGTCAAGTGGCTTTCCACTTGGTCAAAATAATCATCCGTTATCGTTAGATATGCACCGCCCTCAAACATTACTGGCATTAGCTTCACAAATCCTGAAATCAACTTGAGAAGTTTTTGCGCTTCCGTCTCCTCTGTCTGAACTACCGGTTGTGGTACTGACTGCGGAAGAGAAGTAATCGTAGCCCTTAAAGCATTCTGCAACAAACGATTCAGTGCCAGTTCGGCCGAACCTTCACCCACTTCAATGGGCGTCTCAACATCGTCCCTTCTAATGGAGACACCTCTCGGGGGAATCAAGTCCCTAAGAAGTGTATCCTCTTCAACTGGCTCCGTGGGATTGGAGCTAGAGCTTTCACTAACATCACCCCTTGTCGGCCTAGAGCCAACTCCCCTTGGTTCCCTTCGCGGTGGCATCGTGCTATAAAACGAGAAAACGGTTCAACAAAAATGACACTAAAGTCCCACCGAGAATGACTCAACACAAAATGATACCATACTAACACTTAACATGCAAGGCTATGCAATAAACACATTAGCATAAACATAAACACATAAGCACGTAAGTAAGTAAATAGTTAAACATAATTTTTCAAATAACAAAATACTTTAGCAAATAGCCACAAAGATATACAAATAACTTCCCACACAACCATATACAGGCCTCTACCCATTGTTCTAAGGGTTTTCGAACCATTGCTCTGATACCAAAATTGTAATGACCCAAGCCCAGGGTCCGAAATAATAACTAGATCATGGGGACAACTTGGTCATTTCACAAGTGATGAGAGAAATATGACTCAAACATGGTCAAATGAATCCATTTTAACCATTTCTTAATATCCTATGAGGTTCTAAAGACTTTGGTTGTGGTTTCCCACAAATACTCCATACAAGGTTTAGGTGTTTTCCCGACACTGTCCTACTAAAATATGAATATCTCCCAGTACAAGTGGAATCTAAAAATGGCATTGGTACCATTAGAAAGTTGACTCAAAATACTTGAAATTGGACTTAAGAATGACCCCATTTGGATTTGAAACGAGGGAGATATGGCCATTCAAAGTTCGGGCTAAGGAAAAGTTCAAAGCAGCAAAAGAGCCAGCTCTCATTTTGATGGAGCAGCCTCTTTTTTTGCTGAGAGAGCCGGCTCTATGTAGAGAATTTTCAGAAATAGCATACTGGACAAAAAAAAAAAAAAAAGCCGGCTCTCAATGAGGGAAAGCCGACTCCCAACCTGGGAGGTTTGAAAATGCTCACTTCTAATGCATCTCAAAACTAAAATTTCCTTCCTCTCAAACCAACATACATAAATGGTAAAAATAAATAATTTGACAAGCTAATTCAAGGAATTCTACTACATGGCGACGTAAAGAAACTTTGATTCATCATACAGTCATCATACATGTCCGATTACAATGTTCATAAACAAAATGACTTTAACTTACATTGTTGAAAAGTTATAAACCCAAAAAAAGATAGAAATCCTAATGAGACCCTAAAAGATGGTGCCGAGGTCTCAAAACCATTTCTATCGGTTGAATAGATACACGATGCCACTTAATACAATTTACAACAAAAAGGGTAATATACACATCAAACACAAAAGAAGTCTACAACTCTTTCAACCCGACTAGGCTTGTGGTTGATTGTCGTCTGCCATTGTTTTTCCGTGTCCTAAAAAATATTAATAATAAAGGGGTGAGCACAATGGCTCAGTAGGAAGTGCCTAAGACATACCTCTTATGACCCCGTGAATCCAAACAATGAATAGGAATAAGGAAAAGCGGGATCATGCCATACCAGGAAAAATACAACACAATTTCAAGGTCATAAATAAACAATGTCGTGCCATGGAATGCAATGCCATGCTATGTCGCTCCCCATTTAAAAATCCCTTCCATTCATCACTTTTCAAACCGTTAACATAACCGATCCCATGGCAACTCTATGGCGGTACGAGAGAAGGATTGGCTACTATCCCTAACCCATGGTAACCCTGTGGCGTCATTTGGGGGCCAGATAACTCAACCACGCTAGGGCAATCTCCCTAGTTCCCTCTAGGTCACATTAACGCCACGGACCCTAGGCAACTTCTAGGCGTCCGAGTTTTCGCAAACTCTTTATCAAAACTTTTCCCCAAAAATCCTTTTTCTTTCCATTTTAAACCAATTTTCCCATTTCTTTGCCCAATGTCATGCATGAATGTATCATGCTTCCCAAATGATATGTTAAGAGAAAATTTTGTACAATACAAGTTAACATCCACCATACACAAGACTTAGAGGAAATTTCAAAAGAAAAGTTATCCACATGCTTCATATTGTAAAACCTAGCAAATTAAACACAATAGGTATAGAAATTTACTACTTAAGCATGCTTTCTCATACAACATCAATTAACACACATAATTATATACTTCATATGCATAATTAAGTTATTCTAAAGTAAAATCAACACAATTTAGCATGTTAGGCAACAAATAACAAGAAATTAACTCACAGAGGTACAAAAATGTATGGATTAGAGACACCAACCTCAAATAAGAGAAAACCCCCAATTTTGTGCCCTAATTTCAAAAATTCAATGTTGGCCAAAATGGTGCTTGGTTCCTATCAACGCGTAAATCACAACAGGCTTTCTGATTTGCCTCAAACGGCATCAACAAATTCCCACAAATGAGGGAGAAATTAAGGCTTGAAATTTGATGAAGAAATAAAAGGCAAAAAAAAAAAAAAAAAAAAAAGAGAGAGAGAGAGAGAGCCTTATGGGGAGAGAGAAAAGGTGAGACCAAATATGGCCTCTTGGCCACTAAACAATGAAGTGGTGGGCCCACCATTTAAAAAAAATCTTTTTAACTTAATTTTTTTCCACCACAAGGTCATATATATATACTCTAATATAATATAACCACACAATAAGATTATGCACAAATAATTATGTATGGTATGCAATGAACCCGAAATAAAATCCCCGTATATAACCATTCCGGTAGCAGGTCCCACCCGGGATCGTCCGATCCGAAAAACAGAAAAATGCCTAAATGGTAACCCTTGCATTTTTAAGAATCCTAAGCTCAAATAAATGCCCTAACTAACTCTCGGACACACCTGGCACACCCCACGGTGTCCGGTACGCAAAACGAGAAAAGAAGAAAATCCCTTGCAAAAAAGAAAATTCCAAGAAATGAAAAATGGCGAAAAACAGAAACATTACAATTATTTATTTCAATAAAGAAAATGATTTATAAAATTATTCATTACAAAGTTGGGATTATGAAATATAGTAATATGATGACATATATATTATATGTATTACATAGAATTATGCGAAACATGTATAAAGTTTTCCCACTATATATTCATATTTAAAATAGAACCACTGAAAGAAATAAATATATTAATAATATTTTTTTTTTCAGCTTTCAAATTGTTGACCATTAAAATAGAACCGTTAACTTGGTGAAGGGAGCTGCTAAAACACTTAGACACACGCGCGCGCGCACACACACACACACATACAAACACATACAGAATCACACTTATTTACCATCTCATTCCTTAATTTGTTTCATTTCATCATCTCTATTATTTATGTTGTGTACTATCCTTCTGACACAGGTCTTCAATGGTTGAATTTAGCAACAATCGAGTACGTCGTAGAGGTGACATGACACACCAAAAATGTTTATGGGGAGAATTGAGTCTCTTGCATGTTTCAAAGGCCAAAGAAAATCCTGGGAGGCGATTCTTCAATTGTGCGGAAAGACGTTGTTCTTTTTTTGTGTGGGTGAATTCACCATCCCCTGTTGAAAACTCAGTTGGTCGTGCAACTACTACTGCTCCAGATGTTGATTTTGTTAATCTATATTTGTCAATTGCAAAAGATTTCTTTCTCTTATTTGTTGCAGGAATGGTCGCCTTTGGATTGACGGTAATTTTACTTCTCCTGACCTTGCTGCGTAAATGAAATCTTATTTGGGAAAACTACTTTTGTACTGGGGTGATATGTTATGCAATTGTTCTTAATGAACATATAATTATATTATCGGATAATATTTTGCATTATATAAATTAAAAAGCTTGTAGTACGGGCACATTTTGGAAGAATGACTAATTATCACAATAATTATGACTAATCTTGCAGTGCCATGAAAGTGCCATCAATGGTAACATATTAACACAAATTGGTTTTTTGTTTTATATTCATGGAATAGATGCCAGCAGGTATAAATCTGTTCGTCTTTTATTCCTATGATTATCATTCAGTTGCAGTAGTAGCTCAGAACGCATTCACATTCGTGTCTTCCTGAAAGATTATGAATATTTTACCAATAAATATAAGTATAAATAAAATTACTTTAAGTATATTGTACCAATAAGTTATGAACAAATTTACTTACATGTTCAAATTCACGGGAAAAATATTCCCCATTCCATATCTCTATAAACCTCATCACATAAACTCCATATGATGAGTTTAAATGAAAATATAAACACAAGTCAAAGAGATTAACTGGATTACCACATATCAGTATTATAGTTGGGTTAGGACTAACCGCCAAGACTGTATAACCTCCGTTTTAGATGAAAGACACATTTAATTATACATACATATGAGTTTGACGGGGTATTGTAGTTGGTATGTTCAAACGATATTTTTTCAAATCTTCATTCAACACAATCCCAGTAAACTCTTTCTATTGTTCAAAGTAAGTTTTTTTAAATATAATGCCAGTAAAAAATCATTATATTAACTGAAATTCAATATACGTACTAACAAATTAACATATAGAATACATTTATTGGGGCCTTTGAACAAATGTAATCCACCGTTTGCTGGGGATGGTTTACCACAAACAAAAACCAATGACCATCTATGCATGAAAGGAAAAATAACTGCACCAAGGTCACTATAAAGTTAATGCTACAAAAACTAAGGTTTAAAAAATTATATCCAATAAATAACATACATATTAACCATCTGCGCTACGTTGACATCTTGTAGAAAACTCATCTCAGAATCCTTCTAGCATTTTTTTTTTTCCTAAATTCCTTCTGGTATTTTTCCCACACTTGTTGTAGGACAGGCCAGCTTCGCCCTTTAGTCTTTAAATTGTTTACTTTGAAATCAAGAATGAACTATACCGCTTTACTGCTAAAGTAGTACTTCTCCCCATCACATCCTTCCTCATTGTTTAGTATATTCCCAAAGAAATTAATCACCTTTAAATAAATACAATTTATTTACATGCATTCAATTTTATACCATTAACAACCATAATTATGTAAGAATAATGTACGAAATTAATTCAACTAACATCATCGGACAACCAGTTTTCATGGAATACAATTTGAATCTGATGTCGACTTATCGTAAGATCATACATGGAAATAATTATTTCACTGAGACAATTAATGACAAGGCGTATAAATTAAGTATTATACTCATAAATTACATCCAAACACATGCATTAATTATTTAAAGGAAACAATATGTAATTCAGAAGATGATCAATGCATTAGAAAACTTACGAATTATCTCCGTCAACCCACACATCTCAACAGCATGTTCTGCTCCTTGGTAAGACGAACCATTTCTTTGTATTTCTTTACAAAGGGAGAGTAAGCATATCGGCAACACATTATTTTCCTCTTCCCCCTTCCAACCTTTACAACTCCTTGAACCTCTACATTTTTTGTTAAGTCAATATGCTCCAGATTTAACTGCGCGTCTCGATAAGTGGCAACAACAGTAGCATTCAACTCATTATTTTCCTCCGCATTTAGCAATATACTATAAGTTGGACTAAAACAACTCTCATTTTTCTCACCCTGCTCTTGCTCATTATTAGACTATTCCTCACTTCTTCCATCACTTTCTTCATCCACATGTTTTTCATGTTCGTAATTGTCAAGTTCACTTTCCTCCTCAGTTGTTTCATCGCCATCAGCGGAATCTCCATCCTCGCATGTTTCATCGCCATCAGCGGAGTCTTCATTCTCGCATGTTTCATCGCCATCAACAAAATCTCCATCCTCGCCTATTTCATCTCCATCAGCGGAGTCTCCATCCTCGCATGTTTCATTGCCATCAGCAAAGTCTCCATCAACTAAATCATCATCGCTTACAAAATCAGCTTGCTCCACACCTGGTTTCTCAACACACTCACTATGGTCATACTTAGCATCTGTATCACTTGGTTGCCCACCCAACCGATCTTTCTTGTTTTTGTTGTCCCTTGAGAGTCTTGTTTTTTTTTTTTTTTTTTTTTGGTATATCCCGCTTCTTGAAAGTAGACAACATATTTGATAGACTCTTTTTTGATTTTATTATATTTAATTTAGCTAATTCTATATCAATTCGGACTTTCCTTATGCAATCCTGCGTAAAATAAGAAAAATTAATTCAAATAACTTTTCAAAACATATCCTATACATAGAGAAAATGCATTTTACAACACAATTACCTCCACATCTGAGTCAGAAAAATGATAATCATCAAATTCTATGTTTAAAGAACGACCTAAACCATCTTCGGCTGGCACATCATTACCACTACTGCTACGTGTCTTCGGCTTCAGAGGGATCAATTATTTTCATTCCATATTTAAATAACATTAGTCTATCATCAAATTATAATATATATGTATATATATAACTATTTTCAACAATACAAAATACTATTAATAAATACACCTGTCCATACATAACAAAAACAATTACCTGTCTGTGTCTAAAACCTCCATTACATATCTCCCATCTGATGCGTGATCGTACAACCTCTAATGTCCATGAACCAATGCTTTTCATATCTCCCTCGGGATAAGCTCGGTATTGCGTATCACAACGCATCAAATAAAGCAGCTGACTTCAAATAGCAATAATTAAATTAAATATTACTTCTGTTAAATAATATTAATATGTAATTCACACATTTTAAAGGGAAATCTATAAAAATAAAAACCAAGGATACCTGCAAAAAAATTGTACAACCACCGTATGACTTTTTCAGCTAGTTTCAGGATTCTCACCAAACTATCACGGACACATCTGCACCAGTTGTAACTACTAATTGCATTCACATCATCCACAGTTTTCAACAAGTCCCGGTGACAATTATTTTAACCGGTGGGACTTAGTACAGTATAACAAGCTAAGAGGACAAACGCTCGCTTGAATTCATCAACTTCATTTAGCTTTAACACCTGCTCTAACAAAACATCTTGGTGCATTCCTCCAACTGTTGTAACCAGCTTCATCTATCCACTCAGCATAAAAAAAAGTAATTATTTGTGGGCACTTTTGGAACACCAAATGGTATGCCAAAAATGAAGTGGATATCAGTTAAATGCATGGGTATATAGCTTATGTCCTCAACTTTTATACAACATTTTTCAGAGTCAAATTTTTTTATTAAATACATACATAAGTTCTTAGGACAAATAAGAACATTTAAGGTTCAACAATTTTCCAAACTCAAGCTCCTTAGTAGCTTTTATCTTTTCCTCGTCAAGCTATGACATTACTTCAAGGAACTTGGAAAGAGAGCATCTGTGCTAGGCACCTTTGCTTGGATTTATCTTTTCCTTTTTTTTCTTCTTCAAAGGCATATGATTATAACACATCATGCATACATTATGGGTTAGATCATCAAATAAAATATTTACATTAAAATTTAATTACTCTTTTTTTTTGGAGCCTTTCTTTCTTTAGGAAGGTTGTCGTACTATTCCTTTAGTCTTGTTCGCTCCCTAATCCATGGCTCCTTCTCAGCAACAGACATTGCATTTCATGTCAGTCTAGCATTTTTGTGCACTAAATGCATTACTGGCTTTGGTAACCTGCCAGGTTTTTTGTGCTCTTTTCGGTAGTTTCTTATAAAGTCACACCTTCATTTCATAACAAATAAATACCTTTTTAATGATTCAATAACTATCTAATGCATATTGCATCAACATATTTTTCTAACAATAAATAAGAATGACAATAAATTAATAAGAACAAATAATATATTATTATCACAACTTATTTAAACAACTATCATGTATGAGTTGTATATTGCATCAACATATTTTCTTAACACGTTAAAAAAATTATCTTCCGTAACTTTATTTCTCAATTTCTAAATTAATAATAAGAACCACAAATACTTTGAACATATATGTAGGAAGATTTGCATATTCCATCACCTACTTTTTCTAACAACATACAATACAAAAGTTGGACAGATCAAATTATTATTATTATTACAACTTATTTAAATATGTATCATGTATGAATTGCATATTGCATCAACATTTTTTCCTAACACATTAAAAAAATTAACTTCCATAACTCAATTTCACAATTCCAAACCCTAAAATCTATATAATTAGTTAATTCTTTCAAAACCCTAAAATCTCAAATAAATTTATATTTGGATATTGAACTATACCGAAATAAATTAATTTATAAACCATAATCAATGTTTACCTATACATAAAGAACACTGTGGGAGGTGGGTTCACCAAATTCTGCTCACCACCTGAAACACCAACACTAATATGTTCTTCCTCGTTATCGATTTCTATTCTTGCATCATTGCAAGATATTGGCTTCTTAGGTACCGAATGTTTTTTCATTTTCTTCTTCACTATAGATTTTATCCTAGTCATCAAATTTTGAAATTTCCCAAATTTGAAATTTCGTAAATGTATAAAACCCTTCTAAAACCAGAGCAAGAGACGAGATACTAGTTTCAAGAACCAAAGCAAACAACTTTCACCTTTTGAAAATAACCATATACTAGATTGGAAGGAGGAAGAATGGTCGACGAAGTCGAGGAGACAAAGACGAAGAGGAGAGGAGAGGAGAAAGATTTCTAATTTTACTAAAAAGGTAAAGGCATAAAATAATTTTGTATATAATATAATGGAATAAAATAATTTTGTATATAATATATTGTTATATATATAATGTATAAATGTATTTTGTATGGGGTATTAGCTAAGTCACATAATGCGGGAGCGGGAGAGAGAGCGAGAGTGCAAAATCGGCAAAGTCTAAAATTAGTTGAGAGGGGGAGCGTCTTGAGACCACCTGTATATAATAAATTTTATGTTATATATATATATATATATAGAATTTATTTTAAATCCAAGTGATGTTAGAACTTATAAAATGCCCACGTAAAAGGCTTAGACCCACCCATCTATCCATGTTAGAACTTATAAATGGCCCAGACCCACCCATCTATCCCAGCCCAACATCTTAACAGTTTCATTCGTTTGAAAGAAAAATAAAACTCAGCCCATTACCATTTTAAAAGACCCAAGCCCATATTTTGTTAAGTATAACCCTACTTTTTTTGCATTTGCATTAGGGGTGCAACTTGGGTTGGGTAACCCGAACCTAATCCAAGCCCAACTCGATTTTTCACGGGTTTGGACAATCATTTTTATAATTAGGGTTGGGCTTAAGTTGAAAATTTTCAACCCGAATTTAATTAAGGTTGAGCTTAGGTTAATGTGCTAGCAACCCGAGCCAACCCGAACCCGAACCCGAATTCTAATGTAATTTTCATATATATTTTTACTTTTAAATATATTATATATAATATTTAAACTATAATTAATTTATCTTTTTTCAACTTCTTTTGTTAAATCTTAACTTATTGTATATTAACATTTAAGGGAATTAATTTTAAAAAAATTTGTTTGTAATTTATTAAAAATCTACAAAAAGTCTCTAAACTTTTTCTTGTTTAAGAGTAATTTAATTTAAAACTAAATCAAAATCATATTAAATTTTCGATGTAAAGATTAGCCATATGAGTAACCCAAAATTTTTACTCGGAATCTATGCCTGAGTTGCAAGCCCGAATTTAAAAGTAGAAGGATGGATTGGACTTGGGTTGAGTAGTTAAGGTTGAGGATATAGTTAGGGTTGGGCTTGGGTTTAGCATTTCATATGGTGGGTTGGACTCAAGTTATACCTCAAACCCGCCCAACCCGCCCGAGTTGCAGCCCTAATTTGCATCATCAAGATCAGCAACCAAGTTACCAGCAGCAGAGCTCTTTATGCCTAGAAGTTATCTCGATGTGCAAAATCACAACCTACAGCAACATCTTAAAAGATTCATTGTCCATTGAAGGAGATCTCGTCGAAAGATTAGGCTTCATCTTTGGAGATAGAAGTGATTATAGCTAGTGCTTTTTTATTTCATCTTCAAATCTGCGAACACACATATAGATGCATATATCTCTTTAGTCTTCATCTTTTTTCTTCTTCTTTACAAAAAAATAAAAGACAAAGTGTATTCCACCTGAGTTATAGCCCTAATGTGCCATGTCTTCCGGTGAGTCAAAATGTATTCAGGCAAAAGACCGAATTCACCAATGGTCAGTGGCCTAGCGGCATCAGGCCCCTATTTCCTAAAAGGAGTTCAGGGGTTCAAGTCTTAATAAAGACATATGTGTGTGAGTACTAACTTAAAAAAAAAAAAAAAAAAAAAAAAAAAAAAAAAAAAAAAAAAAAAAAAAAAAAGACCGAATTCTAAAAGTGAGTTCGCGAATTTGAAAATCAAGTTCGCAAACTTAAAAAACTGAGTTCGCGAATTTGGGGCGAATCTGCTCCCAAAACGTCGATCCGCGTGCAGAGCTCTGGAGCAGCAGTCCTCCACGCAAATTATGTGACTTACAGTATAAGTAGATGTTGTAAAAGAAAGAGTACATAAGTAACTTTGTTGACTAAGTTGCTGACTGGACGCTGAGTCGAAACTGATTAAGCGCTAACGTGGCAAATGGGCTGAGGTGGATTCATCTTAGCCGTTAGATCCTTACTGGACGAAGTCTAGGGAGAGGCGCACTGGAGCGGATTACGGACCCTCTTTTATTTCTCCTCCATTTCTCTCTCCTGCTCAAAACTCCTTTTTTTTTTTTTTTTAAATATATGTAATCAATATTGTTGAGTAAGTTATATAGTGACTTTTCCCAAAATAAATAAAAAATAAAAAATTGTAACTCCTGAAATCAAAAAATTAATTAATATTGTTGATTAAGTTATATAGTGATTTTTCCCAAATAATAATAATAATAATAATAATAATAAAAATTGTAATGCTTGAAATAAAAAATTTAATACTAGAACAAATTATTATTATTATTATTATTGCCATGGATGGCAGGAAAGTAAAAATTTTGCAAAAAGTGAAAAAAAATAAAAAAAGGAAAAGAAATGAAAAAGAAAAAGAAGAGAGCTTGGAATGTGTTAGCCCGTTTTAACCAGTCCATTTGAACCCTTACCCATTTATGACCCACAGGTTGAGAATGGATTACTGACTCATTGACACCCAACCCATTCCAAATCCTTTCTAACCCATTTTCTCCTTTGGGTAAACAATTTTTTTACCCATGAGCCAAACTAAAGCAAAACTAGATTCCTGGAAGGGTGTATAGCAATTTTCACTATATCTTGAGAAGTTTATGAAAGTAACATTGAATTTTGATACAATTTTAAAAATCACACGTTCAAAGCAGATATCTAGCCATGGATGCACTACACTATCATACAATACAACATTGATTGATACAGTTTAAAAAGCAACAAAGGTTATCTTCTTTGAGCTGCTACTTCACATATTTCAGTTGACTTCTGCTCCTGCAAAAAATGTCGTCTTCAGTCTTCACATAAATTGGTGCACAAACAACTGCACTAACAAAAGAATATTATATATGGTATGTATTTACAAAAGGTTTGGATATATTTTACGTTATGATGCTATACAGTGACGTTAATGTTTTCAACGATGATTTTAACCAAAGTCAAAAGGACTACCAATAAAGGCATTTATAAAAAATAACCAATAATATCCAGAACATTAAATAGATGAATGGTATTTCATCATCAAAGGCTGCATCCACAGTCCCCTCTCTCTCGCGTTTTGATGCAGCCCTATGGACTGTGGAATTAGCAACTTCAAAAATAGATGCATATAGCTTTGTATTGGATGAATATAGGATAGAAGATCCAAAATAATATCAGTCCGATGAATAAAGGATAGAAGATCCAAAATAATATCAGTCCACCTCTTCTTTTTTTCCTTTTTTCTTTTTTTTTTTTTTTCAATTTTTTTTCCTTTTTTTCCCAGAACTGTTTCGACTGGAAAGCTGAGCTTATCAATCCCCACACGGGACAAAGTATACACAGAGTAATACATATCTTTGTTTTTGTTTTACTACACGCAAAACTATATTGCATTTCAGAGAATTCGGTTAACTACAAGGTCTTCTAAACAAATTGCAGTTCACAACTAGAAATGTCCAGAGTCGTAATATTGATAGTAATAATAACAACAGAAGAAGCCACAACAATAATAATAATGTCTAGCTCACACTAAATGATCAGCAATAATACGAGAAACAACCTTGGGTTGAGCAGAATTCCCAGTTGTTATCAGTTCAAATGAGGGGCACGGAAAGAAGAGTCACCTAATTCCACTGCATAACCACCGGTTTTCATTTACAAACTTACAGTACTTTTCTTCCCCATAAAGGTGCCTGAAAGATAAAATAGAAAACATTTTCCAGATAAACTGGGAGAGAGAGAGATAACAACCATGAAATATGATGTTACAAAATGAGGAACGACATAATAAATTAAGCGATTCTAACTAGATCCAGCGGACAAGTGTCGGTGCAACTACAGACAGTTAAATGCTTACATTTCCATTATACATACAATCATGCATCATGCGACTCACAAGCTGACTTTGAAAATCCAAACCACAAAAATTAGAAGAAATGTACACTCCATGTGATTGCCATGACATGATAGAGAAGTGTTGAGACACAATATCATCCAACAGGTTAGGGTTGGCCTGTGGCATGGTTCCAAATATTCTAAATTACAACTAGATCCTGCATGCAAAAGGGTTGGTGAAATTACAGAGAGCAAAACACATTTTCAATATAGCAAGCCTATAATGAGGTCAACCTCACAGTTCTTGTTATGAGCTCTCCTTTGAATTATCACATTTTGAGCATATTATGGTTGAACATATACTGGCCTAATGCCTTCATTAGAATGAGGACGCATGGAGGTCGACCTCCATTTGATTTTCAAGACAGTATAGAAAAGAAATGAAACATAATATCTTATAATATATTAGGGGAAAGCGGAACTCCAATACATGAGTCTATCAAAATGAGCAAGTACTACAATGAGGACACATTTATATGCTCATAGCTACTCAATTATATCCTTCCATGACAATTACCAATTTGAACAGAAGTTCTTTTTTATTCCAACTAAATTCCTTCCTCTCTTTTTTCGTCATTAATTGGTGAGTGCATACAAGAGAGAGAGAGAGATTTGTACAATCAAGGCCTAGACCAAGCAAGCACCAGAAAGTGGAATTCCAATACACAAGTCTTTTAAAATGCATTAGTATTACCATGAAGAACTAAGATGCTTGTGAGATGTTATAGATTTCAGTGATCCAAATAAACAATCTAAGGAAGAAAAGAAGTAAAGAACTTGGAAATTAAGCTATTTTATAAAGATGAAAACAACAGCAGCTACTAAAACTAGGTGACTAACCTAAAACTTACATATGTAAGATGTTCTAAGCCACAAGAAGAGGACCAATAAAAAATTAAAACTTACGCTAGATCAGCCAAGGTTTCTGATTTAATCACAGCTTTTCCCTCCGGGAGTTCAAGGCAAGAATAGTGCATTATCATTTCCTTCAAGGTGTGTTTTGTACTTTTAACATCATTGTCCCATAAGATGCTCTGGAATCAGAAGCGCAAAATCTGGTTAGCCCTATAACTCCCATTTAAGAAATTAAAGCAAACTTGATATTTAACGAATTACAAATAATAAAAATCAGGGTGACATTTTTCTTTTATTGAGAAACGGAATGAGAAATTTCCAATCCCATAAAAGTTCTAGACATGAAGGACATACAGAAGAGGTATCTAGTCAGCACAGACCAAATACCTTCCTGACATACTCTCTTTTCACATCTTCCCAGGGCACTTTGCCATGGGGAGAGAAAACTGAAACATTCCAAAGAGCTCCTCGCGCAGCCATAACCGATGAGGCACCTGTAAGAGAAAATAGTTTTACCCAAAATAAAAAATAGACACACAGAATTACTAGGGATGAATGTATTGGCCGCTGAACATCATCCATGAGCTTAAGAAATATATCGGACATAATGAGGGAGAGAGTGAGAGACAGAAATGATAACAAGCATGCTGCATCATTTTGCAAACGCCCAAATGGAAACCACAGGAAAAATAACAACAACAATAATAATAATAATCCATATTAATTCTCTGAAGGAGAGAGAATTTTTTAGATCACTCCTTCAACACCATGTTAATATCCACAAAGTTCACTACAATCAAGCCTTAAATTATCAAAGGAATTCAACCTCATTTAAATAAAAACAAAAAACAAAAAGCCTTGAATTAAAAACCCACCCTCCAACACCATTTTAGACGAGAGAACCACAAAAGCTAATATATTTTATAAACAATTGGAAGTTACACTGTCAGGAAAGTGGTGGCGGCAAAAAACTCCACATTATATTATCAAATTTAAGTAAGCATTATATTTCCCCATTAAATATGACAGGCTGCAGAGCAGAGGCACTGCACTGGTATGTTCTTATTAACTTGCAGTCTTAACAAAGACGTGTTGAAGGATTTAAATATTACACCCTCTCTAACAGCTTAAGATTTTAGAGTAGATGGTAGTTAACATGGTATCAGAGCAGGTAAGGTCTTGTGTTAAAACCTCGTCGTCACCCTGATAATTAAAATTGAAACACGTGTTTGGACCAAAAGAAGGCCACACGTGAGGGGGCGTGTTAAAGAATTTAAATATTTTAATTTTACACCGTCTCTAACAGCTTAAGCTTTTTAGAGTAGATGGTAGTTAACAAGACATTGGCAATCTATCAAAGCTAAAAGTTTCCCTTAACAAATTGTTTGACTTCCTTTGAAGAAAGATGTCTGCCTAAGAAATAGTAGTTCTATAGACTGGAAAGAATGAAAGAGGACCTTGCTTTAATGTACTAGTAGGATGACATTGTCGTACAAAGTACATGCTCTTGACAAGAAAATGTGTCTTATTTGTAAAATAAAAAACAAACAACTTACCAATTGCAGCTTTTACAAGTTATATGAAAATCATCTAAAGTACCACAAACCCAAGAAACATCATTTATAATATTGATAAGAGATTTATCACCTACCTGTAGCAACTTTAATGCGTTGAAAATCTTCATACTCAAAGACATCACCATTTGCAATTACGGGAATAGAGAGTGCTGCTACAACATCAGCAATCTCACTCCACTTAGCAGGATCCCTCGGCCTATCAGCAACTCTTCTGCAATTTACTCAACAAAAAAGGGGCAACATTTCCTAAGATAAAAGACTTGAAAACATTCCAAACTCCAGGACCCTCAAAACTGAAAGAACATGACGGCATAAAAAATGATCACATAGAAGAAAATTTTCAAAACCAACCCCATAAATGTGATATAAAATCCCGAAAGGCATCCGTTTCACCAGGGGCATCCATCATAAGAAACCCAAGTGATTTTTGTGCACACTTGGCCACTCAACTTTCCACTGCAATTTTTGAACTTCCATCTGTTGGTCCCATCTTTGAATTAGGGTTTTCCCTTTGTAAATGTCAAAAAGCTGTCACAGGTCCATTTCAGTGTGCTTCAAGTGTTTCTGGAGTGCTTAGTGCATTACAGGGTTATACAGCGGTAGTATGGTCATTGTACATTCCTGAGATAACATTTCATATAGCTTAAGGAGGGTATATTGTGTTGACAATTCAGTTTACAGGCCTTTAGGGATACAGTCTCAGGTTCAACATGTGTTATTTGGCTACAGAGTCAAATAGGGCATTTGAGTCTTTTCACACATGTATTATATCATTTTACACTTGTCTCGGATACTGCATTGTATTGAATTGCACAAAATCTCAATTTGATTAAGTATACACAGCTGCAACAATAGTTTTCTGAATATAGTGACAAGTGTCCATTCCAGGGGTATTTTGGTCAATGCAAATACTGAGCATTTGTGAGACACATGTCCTATGGTCCTAGTATGAGAAAATGAGGATTGTTATGCATTAAATAGTGGTTAAGCTTGATATATATTGCTGGTGTATACATATATACAAGCTGTCAAATAGCATGCTCACTAGTGGACAAAATTGTGAGCTGTACCAAGGGCATTGTGGTCCTTTCACTGAGGGAATGTCAGAATATTCTCTGGTCAATGATTGGTAAGTGATGCCATGTGGATTTCCTTTTTAGGGTAGGACTACATTCCAATTGTCACCTATATATATGTTGTTATATCAATGAGCCTCCTAAGCCTCTTGAGCACCCTTGTGAGCATCCTTAGAGCTGCAATGTGACGTACGCTCGAGACCAAGAATAATGAGCATAATTTGAGTTTTAAGAACAATTTGTGAGCTAATTCATCTCAAAGATTATATGGTGTGTGTATAAATTTCAAAGAAGATGGTCACTGTGGATTTGCTGGTTTGCTGCTGCTGAGAGTTGGTTCAGAGGTTCAATCCAGGCTTGAGTCCACTTCAGAGGTTTCCAAAGGTTGAGGCAAGTTTGTTTTACCATGTCACAGGGGTCAATTTTTCGCAGCAAAATCCTCACCCTATGATGGCACTAAGCCAGAAATAAAACACCTTCGAATTCTGACTTAGTCAACCACTCAACACATGCACAACATATAAATATAAGGCACAAGGGACAGCATTTACAGAGGCTAAAGCCTCCAACCTTCACTATTATTCATGAAATAGTACAAGGATCCTCAATTTCTGACACAAGCTCACAAAGTGCATCACTCAATGCCTGTGACAGACCCCTTCATTACAATATATAAAGAAACCTCTACAAAACTGCCTACAACTGCAACAAAGGTAGTGGAGACACCCCCCTCCGCTATAGAATATAGCTGACACACTCCAGCCCTGCCACATTGCAAGGAAGTTACATAGCACACCAAAATCTTCAACACCTATCCATTGTCTTCAGAAATGGGAGGAACTGCTCTAAAATTCTGTGTGCTGGCAAGCCCAGACTGTGCCATGTTGCAACCCACTTCTCCCACTAAATCATGTATGCACAAGTGGTGGGAAGTGGCAAGCAACTTATATGAACCATCTAGCCCAACTGGTGAACCAAGCCACGCTCACAAGTCTGATGACCCCTTGCTTGCAATGTTAGCCATGACCAAGCCTAGCCTACGCCTTGGTCTGTTGGGGCATAGCGCTGAGCCATTCCCACACCTTGAGTCCGTCTAAGCCATAACCTTGCCCATAGGCAAGTTAGCACAATCCAAGGACCCATATGTGATGGTCTGCTGAACCATGCACAGAGCTTGCTGATGCAAGCACGTGCGCGCACGTGGGCATGGCGCACACCTTTTGGGTACACCCACATCATGCCCACTAACATGCGCGCCATGCCTACGCTGCCCGTTCCTGGCGTCTCTGGCGCACTACCGGATGTCCTCTTTGTGCCACCACCTTGAGGTGGTGCATGCCATGCCTAAGCACGTTGGCTAAGCACCCAACACTTGCTCCATGCACAGCAAGCCATTGTCATGCTGAATGGTAAGAATGCTGGGGAGGGGCTTCAACTCCATAGCCCTCACTTGTTATGTAAAAGGGCAAATCAGAACTCTGCCAGGAGTAGACATACCTTATATCCGAGGAGGCATAATAGGCAAATAAAATTCTCTGGACCTCCAAATTGAAATCCGTCTTCACCAGTAGACTTCTAAGACTTCAAGGAAGCTCTCATAATTTTCCCATTACCAAACTCCAAACTTCATTTTTCGACATATTTACAAAAATGCCACTGCCGCATGCAGTGTGCGCCTGACAGCCATTTGTACCCCGCTGTCAAAGGCCTTGTGAGGACACCTCCTGACTTAGGCCCTATGTGGGGCGAAGTCTCAACCCTGTTACAAACCTCCCCCACTGGAGGAGCCTGATGCCCTCGTCGGCTATTAATCCAAATACTCCTTAACCTGTTTTTCAAATTGCCACAATGTAACATCACGTTCCCAGCTAGCATTTGCTTTGTTGCACCCCTTCCACTGTACCAAAAAGTCAGTTCTTTTTACTCTGCCCTTGAGTTATGTGATAAAGGATCTTTTCAACCTCTTTATCGAACTGTTTCTGATAACCAAGGGAGCTCACTTAGTCTGTTGTCTACTTTCATCAGCAGAATCCTTATGAAATGGATTGAGGAACACATGAAACGTAGGGTGGATCTTGAGGCGATCAGGGAGCCTCAAACGATAAGCAACATTGCCTACCCGTTTCACCACTTCGAAGGGACCATCATACCTTGGAATCACCACTTAGTCTGTTTTGCTACTAATCTTCTTCCATTTCTGGAGCGTAAGCTTCAACAAAACTTTGTCACCAGCACCAAATTCTAAAGGCCTTCGATGCTAGTCTACATACTTCTTCATGTGCCAGCCAGCCTTGGCTAAGCTGTCCTGCACCTCATCAAACATCTCTATTCTGGACCTTGCAAACCTATAAGGGACACTTACCGCCTATCTGCTGCACAACCACAAGAGGTGGTATCCTTGGTTTTTTCCCAGTAGCTAACTCAAAACGGCGTATACCTGTTGCTGATTAACGATGCGGGTTGTAGCAAAATTGAGCCGTGTCAAGCAACTCAACCTAGTTATTTTGAGAAGCAGTCACATAATGCCTTAGGTACTCCTCCATCGACTGATTCATATTAGTTTGTGGATGTTTAGCTGTGGAGAACTTCAACTCAGATCCTATGAAGTTGAAGTGTGTCGTCCAAAACCGGCCTATGAACCGTGCATCACGATCACTGATTATGTCCTCAAGTAAGCCAAAATGTTTCATCACATGTTTAAAGAACTCTGCTGCAGCGCTAGCGGAGCAAGCATGTGGTGCTGCAATAAACACTAAATATTTCGAAAATCTATCAACTATAACAAAAATGAAACGCATTCCATCTACCTTTGGGAGACCAGAAGCAAAGATCACGGAAACTGAGTGTCATGGTCCGTTTAGAATGGGTAGGGGTTGCAACAATCATGCCTCTCTCTTCCTTTCCACCTTGTCAAGTTGGTATACCAGGCAAGTCTTGACATATGCCTCAATGTCATCTTCCATCTTTGGCTAGTAGTAACTCCGTGAAATTAGAGCATGCATCCTTTCTATACCTAGATGTCCTGCCTAACGAGTGTCATACATCTCCCTCATCAATTCTTTTCGAAGTCCCCCACCGCTAGGGTCATAGACTCTACCGCCTCTAGCATAGATTAAGTTAACTTCTATCCAATATCTGCATACTAAGCCATCCCTAATCTGCTGCTGGAGCTTGAATGCTTGATATAGGCAGCATCTCCTGTAATTTCCTACTTAATCCATGAAAGGAAGTCTGTGTGCACAGTGGTGAGTGCAGCCACATACTCTTGCACCTTTTTCCTGCTTAGGGCATCTGCAACCTGGTTCTGCTTTCTTGGTCTATACACCCAAACAAATTCAAACTCTGCTAGGAACTCTTGCCATCGTGCTTGCTTTGGGGACAACTTCTTCTGTGTTTTGAAGTAAGTATTAGCAACGTTGTCTATCACCACAACAAATTTCATACCCAACAGACAATGCCTCCGGGCATCAAGACAATGAATCACCACTGTCATTTCTTTCTCATGAGTAGAGTATCCCTGCTCTACATCTTTAAGCTTCCGGATTTCAAATGCACAAGGGTTTCCCTCCTGGACCAGCACCCCACAAATGGACCTGTTAGAAGCATCTGTGTGAACTTCAAAGGGAAAGCTGAAGTCTGGGAGCCTTAGCACAGGCTCAGATGCAATGGCTTGCTTCACCTTCTCAAAGGCTTTCTCACAATCCTTTGTCCAACACCACTTCTGGTCCTTCTTCAGCAAGTCAGTTAAGGGGTTCACCTTCTTGGAGTAGCCCTTAATGAACCTATGATAATAGTTAGCAACGCCAAGAAATGAATGCAGCTCTGTCACTTTGGTTGAAATTGTCCAGTCTAAAATGGCTTTAACCTTCCGTTCATCCATCCGAATGGTGCCCTTGCTAACCCAATAGCCAAAAAACATGATATCATTGCGACAAAACTCACATTTCTCCTTCTTTACATAGAGTTGTCGCTCTCTGCGCAGTGAGAACACCCACCTTAGATGCTTCAAGTGGACCTCCAAACTATCACTGTAAACCACAATATCATCTAGGTACACCACAATAAACTGATTAATAAACTCATAGAATACATCATTCATCAAATTGCAGAAAGTAGCCGGGGCGTTTGTAAGCCCAAATGGCATGACCAGAAATTCATATGAGCCATATCTAGTAACACATGCAATTTTAGATTCATCTCCATCTGTAATTCTAAATTGCCAATAACCAGAACGCAAGTCTAACTTTGTAAAATAAGATGCTCTTAACAGACGATCAAACAAATCAATAGCATTAGGAATCGGATATTTGTTCTTTACCGTCACCTTGTTAAGAGCACGATAGTCGACACACATCCGTAAGGACCCATCTTGCTTCCTCTGAAATAAGACTGGAGCACCATATGGAGCCATAAAAGGCTGGATCAAACCTGCATCCAGCAAATCATCCAACTGCTTTCTTAATTCTGCAAGTTCTTAGGCGCCATTCTGTATGGTGCTTGGGTTGGGACCTTGAACCGGACTCCAGCTCTATCTGCACGTCTAGGGGGCAACTTCTTGGGCAGTTCTAGAGGCATCATGTCACTGACTGCAACAACATCTGGTACTTCTGCCACAACATCTGGCTCGATCTCGATCATTGCCGCCAGATAGGTGCAATGCCCCTTTCTTAGACCATCTTTCACCTGCAAGGCAGAAAGAATACATTTCTGTTTGTTGTCCATACTCTACACGCCTCATCTGAGATGAACAAACCGTCCAAGTGTGGCATCAACGCCACTTTTGCTTTCAAGAAAAAAATCAATGCCTAGGATAACATCAAAATCATCCAAAGGAACAGCCATCATATTGCACTTACCTTCCCACTCACCTACCTTAAGGGAGACGGTAGCCAACCCCTGAATGGGTTTGGTTTCCATAATATCCCAATCCTAATGCTGCTGATTTGTTTGATCGTCTGTCAAGAGCATCTTATTTTACAAAGTTAGACTTGCGTTCTGGTTATTGGCAAGTCAGAATTGCAAATGGAAATAAGTCTAAAACTGTATGTGTTACTAGATATGGGTTATATGAATTTCTGGTCATGCCATTTGGGCTTACAAATGCCCCCAGCTACTTTCTGCAATTTGATGAATGATGTATTTTATGAGTTTATTGATCAGTTTATTGTGGTGTACCTAAATGATTTGTGGTTTACAGTGATAGTTTGGAGGACCACTTGAAGCATGTAAGGTGGATGTTCTCACGGCTTAGAGACCACCAGCTCTATGAAAAGAAGGAGAAATGTGAGTTTTGCTGCAATGAGATCATGTTTTTAGGCCATTGGGTTAACAACGGCACCATTCGGATGGATGAACGGAAAGTTAAAGCCATTGTAGACTGGATAGCTCCAACCAAAGTGACAGAGCTGCGTTCATTTTTTGGCCTTGCTAACCATTATCGCAAGCTCATTAAGGGTTACTCCAAGAAGGTGAATCCCTTAACTGACTTGCTGAAGAAGGATCAGAAGTGATGCTGGACAGATGATTGTGAGAAAGCCTTTGAGAAGGTGTAGCAAGCCATTGCGTTTGAGCTTGTCCTAAGGCTCCCAGACATTAGCTTGCCCTTTGAAGTTCACACACAGGTCCATTGGTGGGGTGCTAGTCCAGGAGGGACACCCTTGTGCATTTGAAAGCCGAAAGCTTAAAGATACAGAGCAAAGATACTCTACTCATGAGAAAGAAATGACAGCGGTGGTTCATTGTCTTGATGCTTGAAGGCATTATCTATTGGGTACGAAATTTGCTGCAGTGACAGACAACGTTGCTAATACTTACTTTAAAACATAGAAAAAGATATCCCCAAAGCAAGCACCATGGCAAGAGTTCCTAGCAGAGTTTGAATTTGTTCGGGTGCACAGACCAGGAAAGCAAAACTAGGCTATAGATGCCTTAAGCAGGAAAGAGGTGCAGGAGTATGTGGTTACACTCACCACTGTGCACACAGAGTTCCTTGCACGGATTAAGCAAGAAATTACAAGAGATGCTGCCTATATTAAGCTCCAGTAGCAGATAAAGGATCACTTGGTACGCAAATACTGGATAGAAGACAACTTAATCTATGCCAAAGGCAGCAGACTCTGTCCCTGGCGGTGGGGAACTTTGAAAAGAATTGATGACGAAGATGCATGACACTCGTTGGCCAGACATCCAGGTATGGAAAGGATGCATGCTTTTATTTCACGGAGTTACTACTGGCCAAAGATGAAAGATGACATCGAGGCATATGTCAAAACTTGCCTGGTATGCCAACTTAACAAGCTGGAAAGGAAGAGAGAGGTTTACAGCCCCTACCCATTCCAGACGGACCGTGGCAGAGACTTTGTTTCTGGTCTCCCAAAGCCAGATGGAATGCGTTCCATTTTTGTAATAGTTGATAGATTTTCAAAATATGCAATGTTCATTGCAGCACCACATGCCTGCACCGCTAACAGCTTGCCTAAGGACATAATCAGTGATCGTGATGCACGGTTCACAGGCCGGTTTTGGACGGCACTCTTCAACTTCATGGGATCTGAGTTGAAGTTCTCCACAGCCAATCTTCCACAAACTGATGGTCAAACTGAAAGAATGAATCAGTAGATGGAGGAGTACTTAAGGCATTATGTGACTGCATCTCAAAAGAATTGTGTTAAGTTGCTTGACACGGCTCAGTTTTGCTACAACCTGCACCATTCATCAGCAACAGGTATGAGCCCTTTTGAGTTAGCTACAGGGCAGCAACCAAGGACACCACAGGAGGTGGCTGTGCAGCGGAAAGGCGGTAAGTGCCCTGCAGCTTACAGGTTTGCAAGGTCCAGACAAAACATAGATGTTTGATGAGGCGCAAAACGGCTTAGCTAAGGTTGGCCGGAGCACCAGCATTGGAGGCCTTTAGAATTTGTTGTTGGTTGTTGGTGACAAAGTTTTGTTGAAGCTTACGCCCCAGATATGGAAGAAGATTAACAGCAAAATAGGGCATAGAAGGCTAATTCCAAGGTATGACGGTCCCTTCGAAGTAGTGAAACGGGTAAGCAATGTTGCTTATCGTTTGAGGCTCCCTGATCGCCTCAAGATCCACTAACGTTCCCTGTGAGCTTCCTCAAGCCATTTCATGAGGATTCTGCTGATGAAAGTAGACAGCAGACTAAGCGAGCTTCCCCGGTAATCAGAAAGCAATTCGATAAAGAGGTTGAAAAGATCCTCGATCACATAACTCAAGGGTAGAGTAAGAAGAACATAAGGACTGAGTCAGGAGGCGTCCTCACAAGGCCCTTGACAGCCTGCATGAGGCACAAATGGCTGTCAGGCTCACACTGCATGTGGCAGTGGCATTTTCATAAATATAACGAAAAATGAAGTTTGGAGTTTGGTTATGTGAAAATTATGGGAGCTTCCTTGAAGTCTACTGGAGAAGATGAATTTCAATTTGGAGGTCCAGAGAATTTAATTTCCCCATTATGCCTCATCGGATATAGGGTATGTTTACTCCTAACAGAGTTCTGATTTGACCTTTTACATAACAAAGGAGGGCTATGGAGTTGAAGCCCCTCCCCAGCATTCTCACCATTCAGCGTGGCGATGGCTTGCCATGCGTGGAGCAAGTGTTGGGTGCTTAGTCAACGTGCTTAGGCATGGCAGGCACCACCTCAAGGTGGCAGCACGAGGAGGACATCCGATAGCGCGCCAGAGACGCCAGGAATGGATAGCGTGTGCATGGCGCGTACGCGCTTATGGGCATGCTGTAGGCGCACCCAAAAGGTGTGCGCTATGCCTACGTGCGCACGTGCATCTAAATATTCTTGTTGTAGTTTATTTTGATATCTCAAACCTCCATGTATGCTTGTTTTTACAGGTTTAGCTATCTGATATGAGCCTATATACTTGATATCTTGCTGTGTGTTGAACTCTTATTATCTAAGCAAGTTTCTATAATTGAATCAAGACTATACAAGTTCATATTTGCACAGGAATATGGTCATTTGTGGTTTTGACCTTTGAAACCCTAATTTTAGGGGTTTTCAGATTCATAAGGCCCGTTTGAGAGTTGTGATTATCAAACCATGCTTGTATCATTGTGATTATCAATTGAGAATGTATGTATTGAAGATATAAGGTTGTGAGAACCATTTGCAAGTTTGTGTTGATACGAATTTCCAAAAATAGCCCTTAGTACACAATTTCAATAGAATGAAGTTTTAGAGCTGTTGTTTGATACTTTGAATTGCACAACCACTCTTATCTTTTGTAATAGCTTTAGTATTGTAGTTATACATTCAATTCAATGTATTTGGTGAGCTATGAGAGCTTGCAGGTTCCAAGCAGGGTTGCTTAGGACAGGGGGAGTGTTGTATGCACATTGTTGTGAGCTAGGGTGTGTGCAGAGTGAGAGACAGTTGTGTGTGTATCTATTTGCATTACAACTAGTGGAGCTTACACTGGCTGAGGCCAGGAACCAAGGTTTTTGATCTCTAGCTGAGAGAGATTTTCCTTGTAAAATCACCATGTACTTGTGGATAATTGTGTGAGCCTAAAACAGCATTGTAATTTGGTTAAGTGTTAAAGAAGTTTTTGTTGAAGAACCACTCTACTCAATTCATCTCATATTCACATCCAATTAGGTTGAATTTTTAACTAATAATTTAAATCCCATAATTTTCAAGTCCAATCCATAAATTTTTATTTAAATTCTTTTCAAAACCCTGCCTGCATAATCTGTTTTCATTCACACATGTCAAGTCCCATCATTCCCATTTCCCACTGCATTTTCCCAAATTCAGATTTTTCCGAAAAAAATCCTCTACACAATCAACAAGTGCACTCCAAGACTAAAAGGTCATTAACTAGTATAATCCCGTTAATCGAGGGTTCTAGGATGAGTACACTGGATATAAAATTAACCTTTTGGCATTCTCTGGACTTATTAAATTTATATATAATTTAGTCTGAATCTAAATTACATCTTTCACTTCCATACATTAATATATATATTCATTCATTTCATCTCTTCATTCACATAATTCTTTTACATTTTAGCTTTATCCTTAGTGTAAAGTTCCATCTATGATGCAATCCACGAGGGACCAGAGAACAGACAAATTTAGTGAAAAGAGAAACCTCAGACATTGGCTAAGACTCAATCAGGGTTTCACGTGCAATTGCTTTGTCAATTAGTTTTTTTTTTTTTTTTTCCTTTACATTATTATTATTTTTTTTTCATAATTGGTGTTTGTATGAATAAAAGATAAAATATTTACAGGCGCACAGAGGGCATTCCCTCATAACAATACTGGAAATGTAACAAACAATAAAATAAAAGGGCCATTTCCAATACTGAAGAAAACACAAAAATCCAATCTAAACAATATTTTGAATAGAGACATGATAAATATCTAGGACTTCAAACAAAATGTGTCGAGCCACCTCTGCAGAAGTGCTAGATGTAGAACCATGCAATCGTCTATTTCTTTCTTGCCAAATAGCCCATAAGCCCGCGATAAAAAGAGTGTGCATCAGTTTACTTGACTGATGTAGAAACCAGTGCAATAAACTATCCACTGTGGTAATGCTTGGAAAAACCATTCTCCATCCTAGAGAATCATCCAACCACATCCAGAAATTCCTTGAAAAGATGCAATCCACAAATACATGATCTCTAGTATCTATAGCTTGAAAACTGAGTGAACACCTTGAAGCCAAACTCACATTTCTCTTCTGTAAATTATGCATAGATGGCAACCTGTCTTGAAATAAAAATACTCCATGGACAGACCAGCGAGGTCTCGCTTTTCCCCAACAAACTTTATACCAATCAACCTCTGGACATACTTCTCTACAGCTCTGCCAAGCAATCTTAAAGCTAAAATTGCCTCCATCCCAAGTTAATCTGTCTGGCCTATCAGATATAGGCTGTGATTGTAAAAAATCACATATAGGTTTAAAAATGTCATCTTGCAGCAAATCAAAATTCCAATGTCCATTAACTATAAGACAATCCACTGGAGAATCCAAGGAAAACCCCAGCCTGCAAACCATTCTATGACCAAATTTTTGCAACATTGATTCACCCTCACATCAAGGATCAGTCAATATTTTGACAAGATGACCAGTGCCAACTGAAAATTTGACCTTATTCTTCATTAAATCTCTAACACTAAGCAAGTTCTTCCACAAAATTGAATGAGTAATCTTAGGAACTGCATTCCAGAAGGTGGAACGTAAAGTATACCTGGAGTGAAACCATGATATACCCAAAGCCTGTCCTTGCTTAACAAGAAGTCCCAAGCCAAAACACATTGAGATGTAACCTGCAAATCCTTCAATTTTCGAATTCCCAAACCTCCTTCAGCTTTTGGTCTACACATTGAATCCCAGCTCATGAGATGCATCTTCTTTAAATTATCCCTACTGCCCCAGATAAAGTCTCTACACAGCTTTTGAATTTGATTAATGACAACAATTGGTAATTGAAAAACACTGCTCCAATACAAGCAAATAGGAGTTAAAACAGTCTTGACCAATTCAACTTTACCTGCTACTGATAACAGACGAGTACTCCAATCATTGAGTTTTCTGGAAATTTTATCCAGAAGAACATTACAGTGGGATCTCGTAAGCCCAGAGAAACATAAAGGAATTCCCAGGTATTTTAGAGGAAGCATTTCTTCTTTACATTGAAGTAAATCCAAGACAGCTCTTTTCTTTCTAACAGATTTGGAGAAGATGACACTACTCTTACCATAATTGATTTGAAGTCCGGAGGCAGCTCCAAAAATCTGAAATATCTCTTGAATAGATCTTGCATTTGAAATTGAGGCTTTGCAAGTAATCAACAGATCGTCTGCAAAAAAGGTGTGACAGATTGTAGAACGAGCCTTAAGAGCAGTATAAGATAGCTTAATTTTCCCATTGCACACCGCTGTGTTGGGTAGTTGAGAAAATTGATCAGCTACCAAAGTAAAAAGAAGGGGAGAGAGAGGACAACCCTGTCTCAATCCTTTAGAAGGCTGTATGAAACCTGAAGGAGAACCATTCAGCAAAATTGAGTACCTCGTGGAATGTAACAAAGCTGAAATCCAAGATAACCAATTTGAACTGAAACCAGTAGCAGCCAAAATTTTCAGAAGGAAACTCCAGGAAACAGAATCAAAAGCTTTTGATATGTCCGCCTTCAAAGCCATAATGGGATGTTTAAATCGAAAATCACTCACCATCTCATGACCCATAATTATAGCATCCTGGATTTTTCTGCCTTTTATAAAAGCACTTTGCTCCATGCTAACCAGCTTAGGTAGAACCAAAGATAATCGAGCAGCAAGAATTTTAGAAATTATTTTGTAAATCAAATTGCATAAAGCAATTGGTCTAAACTCTTTAGGTTTGACCGCATTACCTGTTTTAGGAACCAATGTGATAAAAGAACTATTCACCCCTATAGGTAAACAGCCTGAATAGAAAAAATGATGAACTGCAGCACAGACTTCAGGTTGAACAAGTGCCCAAAAAGTTTGATAGAACCTAGCTAGAAAACCATCAGGTCCAGGGGCCTTATCTGGTTTAAAACCCATCACCACTGCTCTGATTTCTTCATTAGTTATAGGAGAGTCCAATACCAACTTATCATCTGAGGTGAGGGTGTGTCGAGGCATAACTTCAAGGTTATTCTCTCCTGCATTCTCTTTGTAAAGATCTTGATAATAATTCACAAAAATCCTTTTGACATCTTCAACGTCAGTAGTAACCTGCCCAGCCTCATTTTCAACAGAAGTGATAGCATTAAACTGGCGGTGCTGCTTCATTTTATGGTAAAAATAGGCTGAACACCTATCATTATCTTGTAACCATTGAATTCTAAATTTCTGGGCATAAAGAATTTCTTGGGAAGACATAGCATCTTCATAATCATCCTCAGCTTGTTTCTCTAAATCAAACTTTTCAGATGTAGGGTTAACCAAAAGATTTAATTGAACCTCCTCCAATGCTTTTTTAGAGAAGATAACTTTCTCTTCAACATCTCCAAAAGAGAGTTTATTCCAAGCCCTCACCGCAGACTTCACATTTCGAAGCTTCTTTAGCAGAATATGAATTGGAGATCCATTTGTAGATACATCCCAAGCTTCTTTGATCACCTCAACAATACCCTCTTGAAGACACC
The DNA here is from genome assembly GCF_030987335.1 of Cornus florida. NCBI lineage: Eukaryota > Viridiplantae > Streptophyta > Magnoliopsida > Cornales > Cornaceae > Cornus > Cornus florida. The sequence continues at coordinate 83,916,483 of NW_026775577.1, read as the reverse complement.
AAACTTTTAACATCTTAAATGGCTTAGGACCACTAGCAAATTGTCTAAATATATTTATAATCACTCCATAATGATCAGAAGAAGTTGAAGCAGAATAAGTTATTTTTGTACCTGTAAACATCTGCAGCCAAGAGTCATTAATGAATACCCTATCAAGTTTGGCTAAAATTCTTCTATCTTTCCCTTGCTTGTTACACCATGTCCAATCCCCATTAGAAGCAAATAGCTCAACCAAACCAGCTTTTTGAAGACAGCAATTGAATTCATCTAGAAGTCTTTGAGGAACCCTACGGCCCCCTTTCTTATCTGAATGAAACCTTGTAGCATTCCAATCCCCTAACACCAACCAAGGACCAATGATAAAATCAGCCTGCCTAGCCAATTGATTCCATAATCTTCTTCTCCCGTCAAAATTATTAGCAGCATACACTGGAGTACAGTAGACCACCTCTCCAGTTTGGATTATAAGAACTTTAAGAAGTAGACATTGATCCATTTCAGCAAGTACCGTGACTGAAAACAACAAAGGATCCCATCCAATCCATAGCCAACCCAAATCATGGGAATTATAATTGTGAACCCAACTCCAACTTCTGTTAATCCTTTTAACAATAATATCAAACTTAGATATTCTAACCCTAGTTTCTTGCAAAAAGACAAAATGAGAATCTATGGATTTAATCCATTGTCTTAGCTCCTTTTGTCTACAGGGCTTATTCAAGCCCCTCACATTTGAGGAAGAAATCTTTGAGATAATGGAGGATGGGAACCCCCTTGATTCCTAGTCACTCTGTCAGTGGACAATATATTCTTATTCCTCTTCTTGACAGTGATCTTATTGCTTTCTTCTATCTGTGCAGAAATTGAGTCATCAAATTTCTTGTTTGCTGGACTAGACTCCCGTATAGCTGCCCTTCCCTGTGCAGAAGTCTTAGAAATTTGATTTTCATTAACTTGATTTATATTAAATGGACTTTCTCCCGTAGAACAACTCTTCCGTCTTCACTACTGTCAGAATCAATAACTTCCAAAGTCTGTAGTTGCATAGGAATAATATTTGTTTGTTGCTGAGCCTCTTCTTGAGATTGTACCTGTTCAATCTGTTCCTCCACTCCTTCTTTCTCTATCTGAATATCCAAGTTTTCTAACTGGAGGACCTCATTCTCTTTTACCTCTTCGTTTTGCAGAACTTGAAAGGCATTTGAGGTAGGAAGTGATACGGTAGATTCTTTTACAGAATCTTTGTGAGTAATTTTGTCAAGCACAACATCTTCATTCTGAGGCACCAATTTCCCCTTCTGTTCCACCACCCACTTATCAACCGATTTCTTAGGTTTGGCCTGCAGGACTTTTTGTGGACATTTTCCTGAAACATGATCCACCTTTTGACATAGAGAACATATCTGTGGCTTCCATTCATATTCAAACTCAAGCGCACAATCCACCCCATGAATGTCTACCACCATTGAATCAGGCAATTCTTCCTTCACATCCACTTCCACCATTACACGTAGATATCTTCCTTTATCTCTATTAGCTTCCGTATCATCCATATAGATAGGCTTAGCAAAGGAGGAACAGATCATCGACACAACTTGTGGCTTTCTACAATGGACCGGAAGATCATAAATCCTCAACCAAATTGGGACAGATTCCAAAACTTCTTTTACCAAATTAACTTTCTTGCTCCAACATTTAAGAATAATGGGCCTTCCCTCGAAAGTGTGAATACGAGACAGTACCCGCATCACATCTGTGTCATCATGAAATCGAACCAAGAAGAAGCCGTCTTTTAGATAAATCAGCGTAAAATTCTTAGACCATCTCTTCTCCACATAAGACTTAAAATTATGGTAATAGGGCTTCTTCCCCATCACGTATCCTACAACTGAAGATGACCAGTATTTGATTTCATCTGCAACATCATCTTCCTTGATGGAAACCTTCTTCCCACGTATATTACTATGATACTTCAGATTTTGAAAATCAGATGCCGTTTCTGAGAAAAAAACGACACCAAGAGGTGTTAGGGACAGTATTCCGGCATGGAGAACCCACCGGCAGGATTGGGGAGGAGGATTGACCCTCCTCCATCACCAAAAGCTTCTCCCCAACGACCCAAACCACATGTAAACCCTAACAGCTAAATCGCCTGTGCGTACTTTCCTTTACATTATGATTCCTTTAGGTTGATATGCTGCTCGCTTCTTTTTATTGAATTATGTCGACTTTCACTGTCAAGGGAGTACTGGAAACTTTAATTTTGCTTAGTACCATGGCTCCTCCTAAGCAAAGGAGGCTACTTGTCAACTTGTTAACTACTATCAACTTGTTAACTACTTGTCACCTACTAGTTTAATTCACCTTTAAGTACCTAGCTATGAACTATCCTCCTTGGTTAATGGTTACCTTATTTTCAGTAATTACTCTTTTGAAAGCAATGAATGAACATGTAGAAGAATATTTTTACAGCCTCGCGTTTGTGTTGAGATGCCATGCACCTTGTGAAGAAATTTTGCAAGACCTTAGAATCAAGAGGAGTAATGTGGCGACCTTGTGGGCGGGTGCAAGGCATTAGCAGGTTACGGGTGCACAATCCCACATCGCCTAGGTAAGGCGAAAGTGAAGTGCTTATATGTGCTAGTGCTTTCTCCAAATGGTATGAGGCCTTTTGAGGTAAAACCCAAAAACAAAACCGTGCAGGCTCAAGCTCAAAACAGACAATATCATACCATGTGGTGGAGTGGGCTGTTACAAGTAATTGTTGCTCTAGTGAGATCTGAAACCTCCATCCTTCTTTCTCTCTCTTGGTTTCAATTTCAGCAAAACCATATTCCTATTTGTTCTCCCATCTCTATATTTCGTTCCAAACACAGCCCTTATGTTCTTTTTTATTTTTTATTCATTATACGAATAGGTTTTTCCAGACCCTAGATCAAGATGAGTAATTTATCATGCTCTAATGAGGTGTGTCACCTCCATAATTATGTTACATTTCTCCTGCATTTTGTTTCAACACATTGATATTCCTATTCATCTCTCTCTTCATTTAGTTTAACACATCCATATTCCTATTCATTCCTGTTTCTATATTTTTTTTTCCAAACTCAAACTCTTATATTAACCACTGTTACTTGTGGGGTGGGGGACCTTAGAATCAAGAGGAGTAATGTGGAGACCTTGTGGGCGGGTGGTGCATGGGCAGGTTACGGGTGCACAATCCCACATCGCCTAGGTAAGGCGAAGGTGAAGCGCTTATATGTGCTAGTGCTTTCCCTAAATGGCATGAGGCCTTTTGGGGTAAAACCCAAGAACAAAACTGTGCAGGCTCAAGCTCAAAGCGGACAATATCATACCATGTGGTGGAGTGGGCTGTTATAAGTAATTTTTGCTCTAGTGAGATGCGAAACCTCCATCCTTCTTTCTCTCTCTTAGTTTCAATTTCAGCAAAACCATATTCCTATTTGTTCTCCCATCTCTATATTTCATTCCAAACACAGCCCTTATGTTATTTTTTATTTTTTATTCGTAAATCTTAGAGGTGGTCCTACGAATAGGTTTTTCCAGACCCTAGATCAAGATGAGTGATTCTTCATGCTCTAATGAGGTGTGTCACCTCCATACTTATGTTACTTTTCTCCTGCATTTTGTTTCAACACATTGATATTCCTATTCATATCTCTCTTCCTTTAGTTTAACACATCCATATTCCTATTCATTCCTATTTCTATATTTTTTTACCTAACTCAAACTCTTATGTTAACCAGTGCTATTAATTCTGGGGTGGGGGGTGCGGGACCTTAGAATCAAGAGGAGTAATGTGGCGACCTTGTGGGCGGGTGTGCATGGGTGGGTGCAAAGCATTGGCAGGTTACGGATGAACGATCCCACATCACCTAGGTAAGGTAAATGTGAAGTGCTTATATGTGCTAGTGCTTTCTCCAAATGGTATGAAGCATTTTGGGGTAAAACCCAAGAACAAAACCATGCGGGCTCAAACTCAAAGCGGACAATATCATACCATGTGGTGGAGTGGACTGTTACAAGTAATTCTTACTCTAGTGAGATGTGAAACCTCCATCCTTCTTTCCCTCTTGGTTTCAATTTTAGCAAAACCATAGTACTATTTATTCTCCCATCTCTATATTTCGTTCCAAACACAGTCCTTATGTTATTTTTTATTTTTTATTTGTTAATCTTAGAGGTGGTCCTACGAATAGGTTTTTCCAAACCCTAGATCAAGATGAGTGAATCTTCATGTGTCACCTCCATACTTATGTTACTTTTCTCCTGCATTTTGTTTCAACACATTGATATTCCTATTCATATCTCTCTTCCTTTAATTAACACATCCGTATTCCTATTCATTCTTGTTTGTATATTTTTTTCCCTAATTCAAACTCTTATGCTGCGTTTGGTGTGCAGGAATGGAATGGAATGCAAGTGGGAATGGAATGACCATTCTCATTCTATTGTTTGGTTGTATATATGAAATGTGTAGGAATGGAATGATAATAATCATTCTAGTGTTTGGTTGGACCAATTTAAAATTTAGAATGGAATGAATTTCAAATTGATTTCTCCAAAATATCTTCTTAGTGACAAATTATTATTATTATTATTTTTTTGATAAAATACTAACATCATTCCCATGGAAGACGGTGTGGAGGTCTAAGGCGCCTCTTAGGGTGGCCTTTTTTGTGTGGACTGCAACTTGGAGTAAGATTTTGACTTTGGACAATTTGAGGAAGCGAAGGCATATCATTGTTAATAGGTGTTGTCTTTGCAAGATTAATGGGGAGTCGGTGGATCATCTTTTGTTGCACTATCCTGTGGCTCATGATTGTTGGAGTTTGATGTTTGGCCTGTTTGGTATTCATTGGGTCATGCCTCGGTCATCTCGGGAGTTGTTAGATATGTGGAGGGGCCAATGGGTGGGGGCTCAGGCCAGAGTTTTTTGAAGGGTGACCCCTTTTTGTATTTGGTGGAGCCTTTGGAGAGAGCGTAATGGAAGATCTTTTGAGGGAAAGGAATCCTCCATTGGTGTTAAAATTTTCTATCATTTGTAATTTGTTTTGTTGGGGTCAGGGGAGAGACTACTCCTCTCTTGAGGATATTGTTGATTTTATGAGCTCTTTGAGTTCATAGACTCCGTTTTGTCTTTGTATAGTTTAGGACGCGTTCCCCTTTTGAACGCTTTTAATACAATTTACTTATCAAAAAATAAATAAATAAATGGTGGCAGTAGCGGTGGTGGAGGTGGAAAGCGGTAGTAGTGTAAGTGGTGGTGTTGGAAGGCGGCGGCAGCAATAGTGTTGGTGACAGTAGTGTGGTGGTGGTGGTGGTGGTGGAAGGAGATAGTAGTGTAGGTGGCGCTGGTGTGAAAACCAATGGAGGTGCCTGTGGTGGCGGTGGAAGGCAGTGGAGGCGGTGGTGGTGGTGGTGATGGAAGGGCGACGGTGGCGGAAGGTGGAGGAAGGCGATGGCGATGGCGATGGCGATGGCGATGGCGGCGGCAGCGGCGACGGTGGGGGAAGGTGGTGGAAGGCGGTGGCGGTGGCGGTGGCTGTGGTGGTGGCGGTGGCGGTGGCGGCGGTGGTGGTGGAGGACGATGGCGGTGGTGGTGGCGACGGTAGGTGGTGGTGGTGGTGGAAGGCGATGGCAGCAGTGAAAGGCGGTGGTGGTGGTGGTTGTGGTGGAAGGCCATAGCGGTTGCGGCAGTGAAAGGCAGTAGCAGTGGTAGTGGAAGGTGGTGACGGTGGCGATGGTGAAAGGCGATGACGGTAGTGGAAGGCAGTGGTGGTGGCGGTGGGCAATGGCGGTGACGGTGGCCAAGGGCGGCGGTGGCAGTGGTGGTGGTGAAAGGTGGTGGTAGTGCCAGTGGTGGTGGTGGTGGAAGGCGGTGGCGGTGGTAGTAGCGGTGGTGGCGGAAGGCAGTGGCAATGGTGAAAGAAGGTGATGGTATAAGGCAGTAGTGGTGGTGATGGAAGGTGGTGGCGGTGGTGAAAGGCAATAGCAATGGTGGCGGTAGAGGTGGTGGTTGCAGCAATGGAAGGCGGGGGCGGTGGTTGCGGCAATGGAAGGCGGTAGCGGTGGCGGTGAAAGGCAAAGGCGATGGCGGTGGTGGTGGTGGAAGGTGGTGGAGGTGGAGGTGGTGGTTGTGGCAATGGAATGCGGTAGCGGTGGCGGTGGTTGCGGCAAAGGAAGGCAGTGGCGGTGGTGAAAGTCGGTGGTAGTGGTGGTGAAAGGTGGAGGTGGTTGTGTTGGAAGGTAGTGGTGGTTTTTGGACTTAGAACATGAGGGTTTTTTGGGAAGATTTTTTTAAAAAAAATTACTTGGGAATGGAATGGCCATTCTATAGGTTTAGTTGTGGAATGGATTTCCATTCCTAAGAATGGATTTTTATTCCAATGGAATGGCCATTCCCACTTTAAATTGCATACCAAACAAAAGAATAGTTGGAATGGGCATTCCATTCCTGCACACCAAATGCAACATTATGTTAACCACTGTTACTTGTGGGGTGGGGGTGGGGGGAACAAAATGATGCATGTCGGACCTCATTTTCATTACAAGTAGTCATGATCATGTAATCTAGTATGCTTTAATTGCATTCCTATTGTACTGGGGAATACAAACTTTTGAATCACTCAGGAGGGTACTAATTTAGAAACTACTGCATAGAAAGGATGACAATTTTTTAACTTCTGTTTACTTAACATTTCAAAACAACTTCCAGTCCAAAGCAAGTAAATTTTATGATCTGACTTACACAACTGATGGAAAGTGGAGCAATCAAACTTCCATCTATATGCTATAAAGATTCTGAAAAGTTGAATTAGAAATTACCTTCCATGGACAGCTAGAGCAGAAACACCAGTTTTCTCAATTCGTCGTGCCAATTCTACTGTATCCTGGGATGATTTTAGCAGCCGAATTTTACATGTTACTGGTGTGTCCAAATTCCTTTTTAATGTTGTCAAGATCTGGATTTATAAGGAAACTCTGTGAAGGATCAAATGGACTGCTACCCAGGAAAAAAAAAAAAAAAAATCAAACGCACTGCTAACATTCAAGAGGGAAGAACTTCACAGCTGACATGCATTGCTTACATCGTGAACAAGCTCCGGTTTAGCCAACAGTGCAGCGCCCATTCCTCCACTAATAGAGAACGACTTGGGGCAACCCATATTAATATCTACTGCTGCAACATCTTTACACCTGAAAGAGGAAATACCATGTTAAAGGCAGCAAAACTGGTTTCAGGCCAGAGAAGAAGGGAGTAAGTTATTCGTCGCATCCAGAGTCCCAAACCAACATTTTATAGAAAGGTGAGTTAGTTAGGTCCTGATCCTACAAAATTGGTGGTTGTGCCATAATTTAGGCTTCCCTCACCCAAACCTGGAACTCAAAAGAAAAATATGCTGTCTGAACACAATTGTGATTAATGAAAAAAAAAAAAAAAAAAATTATACATGCAGAGCGATCCAAAAATCCCATGATTTTAATTTTCTGCAGATCTAGATATTCGTAGAGAACTCCTAGACATCCAAAGTACCCAGTATAGACCAAATATACCCAACAACAACTATAAAATAATCCTTTTCTGCTATAACATGGCACCTTTAGATAAAATTGACCCTATGTTGCTAAAACATGATGCACTAAACAGTAGTAGTTCACCCTCTAAACAACTACACTTGCAGAAATTTCTTGTGTTTTGGTCAGAAGAAGACAGACTTGGTGGTTGACAAACATCGTATGGCGGCCGACTGTTATCAAATTGATAGTGCTGCGGTGACATGGGATGTCCAATTTGCTAGATCAGTTCAGGACTGGGAGTTGGAAGAGGTTATAGCCTTCTTTGGGTTGATTTACCAGCACATTGTCGATGTGGAGGATGATGATGGGTGGGGTTGCATGGGTTCTGGACATGGAGGGTTTGCAGTTAAACTATTTTACCAGGGCTTTCTAAGAGATTCTGAGTTGCTTTTCCAGGAAAGCAATGTGGAGGGTGGACTGTGGCTTTGAGAGGATCCTGACCATGGATAATCTGAAGAAGAGCGTCAAATTGTGGTCAATTGGTCTTGCATGTGCAAGAGGGATAAAGCGAGTCAATCATCTGTTATTGCATTGCCCGATAGAGAAAGCTATGTGGTTCTGGGCTATCTTTCTTTGGTGTGATTTGAGTGGTTATGGCTAGTGCATCAGAAGCTCTAGAGTCTTGGAGGGGCAGTTCATTCAAGCTTGCTGTGCTTGGAGGGATTGTCCGTTTTGCATTTGGTGGGGTTTGTGGAGGGAGAGAAGTAGGAGATTCTCTAAGGGTATGGAGGCTCCAATTTGGGTGTTGATGATGGGATTCAATCGAGACAGTACAGTAGCAACTGATTACCGAGGGATAATCTTGTAAAACTAATTTACCAATTTGAAATTCAGTACGGCAAGAGGATAGAATTAGAAAAGAACACAATCATGATATGGTTTAAGTAGCACTAATTGGGAAGAGAGAGAGAGAATTGATTAAGACGGTTTGGAATGTGTAAAGAACACCATTAAGTGCGCTGGATAAGAGGACTGACATGGTCCACATATTTTTTTTTTTGATAAGTAATAATTGAATAAAAAGGCGTTCAAAAGGACATGGTCCACATTGACAAGTAATGTTAAGACAACGAAGAGACCCAAGTTAATGTGGGTAGAGTTAGTAAGGAAGAATATAATAATAACATGTGGTTTGACTCGAGCTATAGTCTTAAGTAAAGCGGAATGAAAAATAAGGATTCATGTTGTCATCCCCAAGTAGTTGAAAAAAAGGCTTTGTTTGTTGTTGTACTATTATCAAGTTCTCAATCATGGTCACATCTAGAATTAAAATTTGACAATTTACTAGATTATGAACTAATAGACCTATTGTCAAATTCAACAGAAAGAGGTGACACTTCTGGTTTAGAACATATAGGTTCATCGATACAAGCAGCGTGGTTAAAAAAGTCTAAATTATATATATTTTTCATGAATCAAAATTATGTATTATTAAATCAAACTCATTCAGGGAAAAAAATTATGGATTTAAAAAAAAAAATATATATATATATATATATATATATATATATATATATATATATTTTTTTTTTTAAATCCATAATTTTTTTCCCTGAATGAGTTTGATTTAATAATACATAATTTTGATTCATGAAAAATATAAGGATCTACCAATTGTAATGTTTTAGGCACCCACTCTAATACCAACTGAAAGTTCGTGCGTCCATTGACCAATGCTCTCATGTGAGAGTTACCAAGGTCAAAACAATTTTAGATTGATAAATAGGTTAACAATAACTAATTCTTAAATTATAATAATTATACTTGAAATGCAGCAATATGAATCTATTAAATATAAAGACCAAAAACAAATAAATTGTGCAACCACACAAGAACACATCATTACATGGAAAACCCCAATGGGGGAAAAACAACGTGACATAGTTCAGGCAAACTTAATCCTCTATGAGAAAGAAGATTACAACTTGGTTACAATTTCCCAAACCTAAGAACCCTTAGTCTCCTTGACACTATTGGGATGTGTCTCAAATTCCTGAATGATATTGTTCATTAAGTCCAACCGGTCGCACTTAAGTCTGACCGGTCAAACTTGTTTCTGCCGTAGCACTTCGCTGAGTCAGATCGATCGCATTTGAGTCAGACGAATCACAGTTGTTATATGTACGGGATTTGTTTCTTTATTTGAGAAATTGCTTTCCTAAAGGCTGCAGACTTGTAGGGCAAGCTGTTTCTTTGTAATTAAGTAAGTTGTATCTCTATGGATTTTATTTTAAAGTTGAAGATTGATATGGTAACTTCCTGTCAGACATGGTATGGGAATCCTTGTTCAAAAAGGAATGTATTGAAGACTATAAATAGATGTGGAGTTGGATGAAGAAGGCAGAGAAGAAACAAGGGTTTAATGAGTGTTGTGAGGAGAGGAGAGAGTGTATGTAATTCGAAGAGATGTAGCCCCAAAAGATGATGAGTGAGAGAGTGGAGGAAATTGTTGAAAATATAATCAAAAGTAAAAAATAATATTACAGACTCTGGCTTTTATACCCTTACAACGGAGGAAATTGTTGCAACTTGCAACAGCTATAAATTATAAAACAATCAATTTACATCTCTTAATCAGCAGAATGACATGATAAAGGACCAGACCATGGCAAACTCAAGGCACTAAGATAGAGGATCCAACATAACAGAGAGATCAATCAACAAATATTGACATGAACACAAAATTGAACCAACAGTATAAAAACATTAGTAATTATCCTCCCTGAAACATCTTATCATCTTTATAAAGTAGTTCAAATGTGAAAAAGAAACTTACACGATCTGAGCAGCAGTCAGGGCCCTCACAGCGTCAGAAGTGCCCATTTGAAATATTACCCGACTTCTTTCTTCATGGCAGGTTCTGAAAACAATATTCCCGGTTCCCTTCTCCACAATATCAGTAGACCCAATGACCTCTGGGAAAGAAGTGACAAAATATGTTTCCAAATTTAAAAATAAAAATAAAAAAAAAAGGCATATGACCATAAATATTTTTTTCCCAAATTATGACCATAAATTTTATTCTTTAAAAAAAAAACATATTACCATAAATATTTTTTTCCCTAGATTATGACCATAAATTTTATCCCTACTAATTCCATCAGCTTGTATTTTGTTAAAATTAACTTATGAAAGAGTACTCTCAAAATGATATAACCAATTAATAATAATGCAACAACTAGAGAATACAAAATTTAACCTGATTTAGGCTTGCGAAGAAACCCAGTATGATCAGAACCATAAGAACCCCAATATATTCTTTTCTATTGGTTTTAGCATATAGCTGGCTGGATATTTCTCTCCATTGCAAAACTATCGACTTAGACAATGTTTCATCTAATAAGTATAAATATAAGTTATATGTCACAAAATCTAACGCACCTTCTGAACCTATATGTTGTTGAAAGAGATAAAAATTGAAGAGATAAATTAAACATGAAGAACACAAGGATAGACACACAAAGCCCAAAGGGCTACATAACCTTTTATTATTTTCTCTCTTGATTTGTATACATGATCACCTCTATTTATAGGTGAAAGAATATAGACATGTGATAAATATGATATAGGAAACATTCCTAAAATCACTCCCATGATTGATTCATATCAATATGTCAAAGGAGTGATTTAAGGGCTTTAATCATTCCTATATCAATGTTCTCCAACACACTACCCCCCCCCCCCCCCCCCCCTCTCTCTCTCTCTCTCTCTCTCTCTCTCTCTCTCAAAGCTGGTAGGAGATTTTAACTCAAGTGTCCAACTTGAAACTAAATTCAAAGTTCTTGAAGTCCGAGATCCGAGACGAGTATAGAGTAGGGTAGGATAAACCTACTCTGATACCATGTTAACTACCATCTAATCTAAAAGCTTAAGTTGTTGGAGAGGGTGTAACTTTACTATATAAATCCTTCAACACGCCCCCTCACGTGAGGCTTTCTTTTGATCCAACACGTCTTTTTCAATTTTTAATTAGGGTGACAAATATCCGAGACGATTTGATCTAAAGATCCAAGACGAGTATAGATATGAGTATACTATGTTGAAAGATATAAAAATTGAAGAGAGAAATTAAATATGAAGAGCACAACGACAGACACACAAAGCCCAAAGGGCTACATAACCTTTATTATATTCTCTCATATTTTTTGTATACATGATCACCTCTATTTTTTTTTGATAAGTAATAATAACATAAAAAGGCGTTCAAAAGGGGAATGCGTCCCTTATACAGAAGTGGAACCGGGCTAAGGCCCCAAAGAATCCAAAAAAATAATTAAATTATTAGAGGAGCTCTTCACGTAATTGAAGAGAGAATGAAGAATGTGAAGTTTCAATATTGCCCTAGACGACTCTTTCCCTTCGAACATTCTACTATTTCTCTCCATCCAAATGCACCACCATACACAATGTGGGACAATTCTCCAAAAATCGCATACATCCCTTCGCACATGACATCCTCTCTAAGCATGAATCAATTCATTAGTAGATCGTGGCATTACCCAACGCATGCCGAACAGCCCAAGAATAAGATTCCAACAATCGTTCGCCACTGGGCAATGCATAAGGAGGTGATCAACAGACTCCCCATCTTTCTTGCATAGACAACACCAATTAACAATACAATTAAGTTATCAATTGTCAGAATCTTTCCCCAAACAGCGGTCCAAACAAAGAAAGCCACCCTAGTTGGAGCCATGGATCGCCAAATAGTCTTCCACAGGAAGTCACGATTATCAAAATTAGACAGACACAAGAACAATGATCTTACTTCGAAACGACCGTGGGAAGAGGGAACCCATATCGAATCATCATTACCTCTGCCAACTCCCTCCTGGCGATACAATAAATCCAGAAAAGCACATACCTCGTCCAACTCCCAATCTTGGAATAAACGCCGAAAATGCACGTCTCACGTAATCCCACTACTATCAAGCCGATAACAGTCAGCTACGTAGGCGTGTTTATCAACTACAATACTGAATAATCTAAGAAATGTACGAGATAATGGCTGATCACCACACCAAAGATCTTCCCAAAAACGAACTCGATGTCCATCACGGACATTGAATCTGATATGAGTAGAAAAGCCATCCCATCCCTTCCGAATGGACTTCCACATCCCTACTCCTCCCATAAGAGAACCCGGACATGTAGACCACCCGCCAACCTCTTCCCCAAACCGGCAAGAGACTAACCTACGCCAAGGATGTTTTCTTTCCCTCCCATATCTCCATAACCATTTACCCAGGAGAGCTTGATTGAAAGGAACGAATCGTCTTATACCAAGACCACCTAATTTCAGACGCTTGCAAACTTGCTCCCACCTGACATGGTGATACTTGAACTCATCATCCCTTCCTCCCCATAGGAAGTCCCTTTGAATTTTTTAAATCCTATCCACAACGGAGCAAGGAATTTGGAACATAGAAAGAAAATAAGTGGGAAGGCTCGATAATGTACTCTTAATAAGAGTAACTTTACCCCCCTTGGACAGGTATTGCTTCTTCCATCTTGCCAATCTCTTCGTATACCTGTCAATCACTGAATCCCAACTCCCCACTATCCTTGAAGAGACCTCTAAGGGCAAACCCAAGTAATGAATAGGAAAAGAGCTCACCCTGCATCCAAGAACTGCAGCTAAAGAGGAAATATCCTGAACATTCCCTACCGGGACAAGCACACTCTTAGCCACATTAACCTTTAGCCCGAAAACCGCCTAAAAACAAGCCAGGGTGCACCTCAAATATCGGAATTAAGACACATCAGCATCACAGAAAACCAGGGTATCATCTACAAAAAGTAAATGAGAGATCTCCATCTGATGGACTGAATCTCTACCCACCCTGAAGCCCTTAATAAAACCAACGTCCTCTGCCCTGCACATGAGTCTGCTTAAGCCCTCCATAACAAGAAGAAAAAGGAAAGATGACAAAGGATGACCTTGCCTTATACCCCAAGTGCCCAAAGAAACTAGCGGGAGAACCATTCACAAGAATTGAAAACTTGACAGACGAAAGACAAGTCTCAATCCACTTCCTCCATTTACTTCCAAACCCCATTCGTTGTAACAAATAGAGTAGGAAATTCCAGTTCACATGATCGTATGCTTTCTCAATATCAAGTTTGCATAATACTCCAGGAACACCACTACGCAATCTGGAGTCCACACATTCGCCTACAATAAGAACTGAATCAAGAATTTGCCGTCCTCCAACAAAAGCTTTCTGTGAGTTCGAGATAATCCCAACCATTACATCCCTCATCCTTAAAGCAAGCACCTTAGCAATAAGTTTGTAAATACAGCCCACCAAACTAATTGGACGGAAATCCTTTATGTCAGAAGCGCCTCCCTTCTAAGGGATAAGGGCAATAAATGAAGCATTAAGTGACTTCTCAAATACGCCAGTAGAATGAAACTCCTTAAAAGTACCCATCACCTCATTTCTTACTACCACCCAACTTTCCATCAGAAAACGCATAGTAAAACCGTCAGGCCCCGGAGCTTTGTCCCCATTACAACTTGATAAAGCCTTAAAAACTTCTTCTTCAGTAAAAGGATTCTCAATCCTATCTCTATCCAGCTCAGAAATAGCCTCAAAATGGAAACCATCAAGTTTGGGCCTCCAAACTAATGGTTCGGTATAAAACTTCTGATAAAAGAAGCAATCTCGTTATGCACCTCTTCCTCCCTCCACAACTCTACATCTTCCACCTTAATTCTTCCTATATGATTACTCCTTCTATGAGCATTAGCTAATCTGTGGAAGAATTTGTGTTACGATCACCTTCTTTTAGCTAGAGAGCTTGGGATTTTTGTCGCCACGAAATCTCCTCCATGCTAGCAATCTCAGCAAGAACAGCCTGACGGGAAGCTCTCCTAAAACGTAAAGACTCCACATCCCCTTCCGCCTCCTCCAGACGATCAATCTCGGAAAAATCAGCAAGCACTCTGTTCTTCCTCCATTCCAGATTTCCAAAAACATCCTTATTCCACTGCTTAAGAGCAAATTTAAGAGCTTTTAACTTTTTTGTTATCGTGAAACTGGGCGAACCTGAAACAATAACTCCCTCCCACCAAGATCTGACTTTCCCTTGGAAATCCTCCGCTCGCAGCCACATATTCTCAAATCTAAACGGGGATCTTCGAGAACACAAACCCCCACAATCCAAGACCAAAGGAACATGATCAGAAGTGACCCTTGCTAACACCGCCTGAACAACATCCGGGAATTTCTCTTCCCACTCCCCAAAAATTAAAAATCTGTCCAATCTTAAAAGAGTGACTGGATCCCTACCATTTGACCAAGTATAGGTTGCACCTTCCATTGGTAAGTCAACAAGAAAATGCTCATCAATAAAATCAAAAAATTGATCCATATCCAAGGACCTTCTTCCCCCTGTAGACCTCTCTGACGGGGACCTGGCAAAATTGAAATCCACTCCCAAGCACCAAGGGAGAGACCACAATCCTTGGGCATGGCTAAGCTCCTCCCAGAAAATAGGTCACTCATCATCAACAACCGGTCCATAGACGCCAGTAAAGACCTATTTGAAATTGTCCTCTTCCATCTTAAACACACAAGACACAAAAAATCTCCCCAACCACACGTCCATTCTAGATAACTATCTGCAGTCCCACATGACTAAGATCCCACCCAAAGTACCTATAGCATTCAAAGCCTCCCATTCCACAAACCTTCCTCCCCACAAACTCTTAACGATCCCGTCAGAATGGATGCCAGCTTGGTTTCTTGTAAACAAACAATCTGGGCACCCCACTTCCTTAAAGCTACCTTCACCACCCTCCTCTTGTTCGGATCATTGAGATCAGGAACATTCCATGTAATAATTCGTAACTTCATTAAAAACTAGATAAAATTATCTCCCCTCCTCCCTTCCTAATACTCCTATTCCTAGTCCTTCCCCTTTCCTTCGCCACTCCTCTCTTCCCTTCGTAGTTGACTTCAGAGATGAGATTCTTGATCTCCTGTGCCCCTTTCCAGGATGATAAGGGCCTCATATTTATAACTTCATTGGTCGCTGCAACCTCCCTCCCTTCCACAATTGCTTGAAGGATAGATAGTGTCTAATCGTCATTACCTTCTAAAGAGACTCCCAACAGCTCACTAGTGACTCCGATATTGTCAGCTACCCAATCTTTCCCCATATCAGCAACCTCTTCATCAGGTCGCATTATAGCCAATGGTTCCTCCACTAAAATTTCAGAATCATTCTCCAGCCAAGGTGCAAGCTCATTAGAGCAAACCTGTTGGATAGATCCCAGAGCATCAACCATCTCCTCTTCAGACACTGTCATTCTCATAAAAAGAATCTGATTCTGTAGCAAAATCTCCTAACCCAACGAATCCAGACTCTTTCTCCTCAGCCCCGGTAAAAGGCAAGCAGTTAAGGCCTTTCAATTATACACTTAATCGAAGCTCTTTGAACAGAGCTACAGCGTTATCATTGGACAACTGAAAATGCAAGTCTCTCCCCACACAGACCGTAACCCCTTCAGACAATTCCTTGACTGCACAGCCAGCAAGATCCATCTGCCTAGAAACAACAGACTCGCTAACTTCCTTTCCTTCCGTATTCAACCCATGCATAAAATCAATTCCAGGTACCGTAACAGACAGCCCACACCTCTTCTCTGATTCCGTCACAACTACGTCACTCCTCAACACCTCACAAGAAGGGGTAGAAAAAGAGGATGGAACATTAAAGGGACTCTAAGGATGTGAAACTGAGGGCATGCCTGGAACGTAAGTAGAAGTCCATTTTTGCTTCTCTTTTCTAGACCATCTAACTCCATGCCGATTTCTGTAATAATCCTGAGACGAAGATCTAAAGATTGGTCCCTTCGGCTGTGAAGTATCAGAGAAGGATGAAGTTAAGATACCTGCGCAACACTGAAAGTGACGAGAGCCTTTCTCGACAGGTCCTACACTAGCCGTGACAGCAGAGATGTTCATCCATCTTTCTTCTCCGGTGAGTTCCAGAAAGTAGCAGAGGTGTCATTAATACGAAAGCTCTACGTATTGCTATCTTCTGTATAAGTAAGTGGGCAGGCCTGGGATTAATAAAGAAAACTGAAATCATACTATTGGGCCCCCGCATAACCTTTCTCTTCAGATTGCTCACTTATGGCCCATTTCGTAACTTGGCAACTTCATGGTTGGGCTTGGGCAAAGAATGTGGGATGGGCTCGTTCTGGAAAGAAACTGTCAATTTTTTGCTAGGCCCCCATTGAACAGCCCTCTTCATCTCATGTGGGCCGTAATGAACAAGCAGCCCGTTCGTCTTATTAGGCCCATTGCCCGCTTCAGATCCACGCTTTGGCCCAACAGAAGCTACTGCATAAAAATCTTCTTTAATGGCACGATCTTGGCTACGTGGTTGGTATCCGTTAGCGCGGACATTACGAGAGGACGGTATACGTTGATTAAGGGCGTGATTGACACGACTCTTTGATCAGCCTCCTCTACGCACTTCTAGCGCATGGGAAGCCAATCGCCTCTTTCCTTTGAAGCCTTGATGGGTCTGTGCATTCCGGCGACTTCCTTCAGTAATCGTTACATCAGCCGTGATGTGTGGACTCTCCCCAACGCCATAGTAGGACTTCAAAAGGATGCGAGGTGTGATTTCCTCTATCAAATTGACCCTAAAAGCCACTTGTTGGTCCTCAACATAAACATACTCTGGCATCACTTTTCCGGCGGAGAAGATGAGGATTCTCTGCCCACTCGCTGAAACATCCGCCTCGACATCTCAAAATCCACCACATAAATTCCCAATTGCTTCAAATAACTTGTTGTGCCATAGATGGAGGGGCAAACCAAACAATATCACCCTTCGTATTACTCGATCTTTCACTGCAGAACATCCAACCGCGAAGTACCAAATGTCGATGGATAATAAGGCGTCGCCCCATCTTTTCCTCCCTTCATTCAACACCCTTAAGGCCTCAATCTCCGATGGAAACCTGAACAAGAGTAAGTCGTCGGGTAAAGGAGAAACTTTCACCCCACTTGAAACCTTCCAAGTTTCCGTCGCCCACACCTCAATCCCTTCAACACACCCCACATCTCTGTCAAAGCGGCCTACCAGACATGATCGCAAGGCAAATTCTCATTCCTTGATACTTTGATGATCAACCTTAAAAACCAAATCATTGCCTATAGATCAATTTTTGAATTCTCCGTAGAGGTTGAGGCGTGGTAAAGTCGCGACAATGAGATAGGATCGATGCATATCACAATTTCCTGCCGGCAAGCCGAAGAACCAACAGCAAAAAACTCGAACATAAACGGCAAACGCCAGAGTGAAAGACTCCGACGTCAAAAAAAGAAGAAAGAGAAGAGAGAAAAGTCAAACATAGTCGAATTTTACAAATTCACCTTTCAAAAATAAAAAATAAAAAATAAAAAAAATGAACACCTCTACTTATAGGTGAAAGAATAGAGATATGTGATAAATATGATATAGGAAACATTCCTAAAATCACTCCCATGGTTGATTCATATCAATATGTCAAAGTAGTGATTTAGGGGTTTTAATCATTCCCGTAATAATATTCTCCAACACTATCCAACCCAGTGAGTACTCAAATCTCAACCGGTCAGCCAAGCCCACTTTGCAACTGGGTTTAATTTTGACTGAACATCTACAGTTATGAATTTATGACTGTAGCCTTTTATTATAGCTAAATATTTTTAGCTATTTTTTTTTTAATCATTCAATGCTACCAATATATTTTGGTTTGAATGACTTCACTGAGTAAGTCATTCACTCAAGCCCTTATCATTTATTTATTGATTTGTGTTGTACAGGTAAAAAAGAAAACATTTTAACTACTAAGTTATAGAAGGAATACAAGATAAAAAAGACGAGAAATATGTAAAGACTTGAATGTGAATGTAAGAAAGAGTTATTTTCTGACATCTTAGTCAGAAATATAATTTACAATAATTAGGTGGTCAAATCCCACTAATTAATCCCTCAAATCCCATGATTCTAGACTAACATATATCGGCTAACACTCTCCCTCAAGTTAGTGCGTGGATATCTAAGATGTCCAATTTGGGCTGCAAGCCACTATGTGCAAATTTGTCCAAAGATGATTTTCTCTTAGAATGAAGTTTCGATCAACTAATCAAAGTATCTCCTCAGATCATAAACAATCAACAATGTCTCCCCATACCATAAATATATAATCATGTCTCTTCACACCATAAACAACCATCAATGTCTCCTCAGACTATTTCCCTTCATACATATGTTTAAAATATGTAGATGGAAAAATCAACAATGTCTCCTCACACCATTTCCCTTCATACACATGTTTAAAATATGTAGATGAAAGAATCAATAATGTCTCAGGCCATAAACCATCAACAATGTCTCCTCAGACCATTTTCCTTCACACACATAGGGTTTCCTCTAAAAGGGTGGGGACGTGGGATCCTGTGATTGCTAGGTTTGAGAAGAGATTGGTGGGGTGGAAAAAGCAATATTTGTCGAAGGGGGGGAAGGTCACTCTTATTAAGAGCACTCTCTCAAACCTTCCCACTTATTTCCTATCTATATTCCAGATTCCGTGTTCTGTTGCTGAAAGAATCGAGAAAATTCAAAGGGATTTCTTGTGGGGTGGAAGGGGAGAAGAGTTCAAGTACCATCTTGTCAAGTGGGAGCATATTTGCAAGCCAATCAAGTTGGGTGGTCTGGGCATTAGGAGGCTGATTTCCTTTAATAGAGCCCTCCTAGGCAAGTGGTTGTGGAGATTTGGAAGAGAAAGATACTGGCCATGGAGGAGGATTGTTTCATGTAGGTATGGAGAAGAGAGAGGTGGGTGGTCTTCATGCCCAGTCCCTAACGCTGGAGGAGTTAGCGTGTGGAAATTTATTCGGAAAGGATGGGATGTTTTTTCCTCTCATATCAGATTCAAAGTTCAGGATGGTAGACGTGTTCGGTTTTGGGAGGACTTATGGTGCAGAGACCAGCCGTTGTCTTGCTCTTTTCTAGGGCTTTTTAGAATCGCTACTGATAGACATGCCTTTGTAGTTGATTGCTATCGGCTCGATGGCAGTGGGATGTGCGTTTTAGGCGTTCTTTTTAGGACTGGGAGATGGATGAGGCTTGTGCTTTTCTAGATATGTTGTATCAACAGGAGGTTGGTGGCATAGGTGATGATGTTCTTCTGTGGGTTCCCTCTTCCCATGGAGGTTTCGAGGTTCGTTTTATGTTTTTGTGTCTATCCAACTTCACTGGTGTCGTTTTCCCTTGGAATACTATTTGGTGTTCTAAGGCTCCACTTAAGGTGGCATTCTTTGTGTGGACTACTATGTGGGGTAAGATTTTTTCATTGGATAACCTGAGGAAGCGAGGCGTTATTATTGTCAATCGGTGTTGTCTATGCAAAAACGATGGTGAGTCTACGGATCACCTGCTCTTACACTTCCCTGTGGTACATGATTGCTGGAATCTTATTTTCGGATTGTTCGGTATTTCTTGGGTGATGCCTAGGTCCAAAAGGGGCATGATTGAAGTGTGGAGGGGATGTCATGTGGGGGGTCATGCTCGTGAGTGTTGGCGGACCATTCCACATTATGTTTGGTGGTGCATATGGAAAGAGAGGAACAACAGATGCTTTGAAGGAATTGTGGTGTCTACAGCAACTTTAAAACTTCATATTATTCGATCCATTTGTAGTTAGGCGAAGGGGAGACATTATTCTTCTGATGATAATGTTGTTGATTTCTTGGATTCATTGGGTTTTTGTTTTGTTCTTGTAAATGGGACGCATTCCCCTTTTGAACGCTTTCTATTGATTCTTTACTTATCAAAAATATATATATATGTAGATGGAAAAATCAACAATGTCTCGTCAGATCATAAACCATCAACAATGTCTTGCAGTCGGAGCACCCTGTCTCTAATTCCCAAATAAAAGAGAAATATGTAAAGGCTTGAATGAGAACGTAAGAAATGGTTATTTTCTCTACACCCATGTATTTAAATTAGTAAAAAATATAATTTACAATAATTACATGGTCAAATCCCACTAATTACGTCAACTAATTAAAACAATAATTACGTGGTCAAATCCCACTAATTATGACAATAATTATGGGATCAAATCCTACTAATTACGCCCTCAAATCCCACTATTCTAAGTTAACATATCTCGGCTAACAGTAATACTAAATAACCAGTTATTTTCCTATAATTCATATTCTCTACCAACGTTAAAAGGCATTGAACGGTCAATCAGCTAAAGTAGTTAAATCGAGATACTTTTCTGAAGTTGTATGAATTGATATTCTATCTTTTAGAGCTACGTGGTGAAACCTAAAAAGGGAGTGGTGAATTTTGACAAGGGAGTAAGAAAAAGAATTTTAAGAATAATATGTCGAAGAAAACAATGAAATTAGAATATAAAACTAATATAATGTGTATAAGATGGTTAGCAATATTAAAGTAATAGTAAAAGATATTTTTGAGGATTCTAGAGGAAGAGGTCCATTATCAAAGGAAACATTGGGTAGAATGAGAATATCCAAACCATCGTCAAAATGAGAAGCTTGTATTATAAAATTTGGTAAAAAAAAAAAATTAAAATGAAGAATGTTTGAGAAATAATATCATAGAAAGAAGTTTAAAAACTAGCGTACATAGTACGTGCAAATATTTATTCTAAATTAGGTACGCTATGCCCACAATATATCGAGGGGTGAATAGATCTTGTTCAAATTTTAAGATTTAAAAATATATTTAAACGCATCAATATGAATCATTTAAGTATAGAGAGCAAAACTACAACATCAACACACCAGATTTACGTGGGTAACCCCAACAGCAAAAAAATATGGGACTTAATCCTTGCAGATCAAATCCACTATCAAAAGAAAGGCATACAACACTAGGTTACCATACTCTAAACCAATAATCCCCAAGTAAAGTTTAAGAATACTTTTGTTTTGAAAAATTCTCAATTGTTTCAAAGTGTAGGGCTTTAGGAAATTTCATTTTTTTTTGATAAGTAGGAAATTTCATATTCAAAGCTAAAAACTTTTGAGACAAATTAATCATACTAGCATGCTTAAAAAGGTATTTTTCCAATCTTCTTACCAAGTTCGTTATTTTGTGTTAAAACATCTCTTCGTTGTTACAAAGAGAAAAAAAGATAAAAACAAATATAAATAAAATAAAAATAAATAGTGGAACCCTTACAATATGGTAATGAGAAACTTAAGAATCTCAGAAGAATAAAAAAAATTATGGATTTCTTTCACTTTTTCTCTTTTAGTGTCTAAAGTAGGAGGGTGTATTTATGAACAAATTGTAAACCATCTTAGCTCCTATATATTATTCATCCCTAACAACTTATCTAATTTTTCAGTTTCACCGGTAAAGTTGTGCATAATCTCCTTAAATTTTTCTAGCTCAACTGTAACTACACCTACAATGTGGTGCAAAAGTTTGGCCTCAACTGTATACCTCTCAAATTGAGGTTTGCAGAGAACCCAAACGAAAGATAAAACTACAGCAACTCACCAAGAATCTAAAGGTGGGATCCAGCTCAAAAATTACGAAAGAATATAAAAAAAAATAAAAAAATAAAAATTCTTCAAGGGGAAGTTTACCTTATTAAAAGAAGACAGAAGAATGACTCTATTGGGAGTATATAAAATGTATATACATATATATTTGTGAAGTTACTATTTTATAAAGGAGTGTGTAAAATATACAGAAATAAAACACCTCAAAGGAAGAATCCTATAAGGACTCTTAAAAAGTTCTTATTAGAAAAAAAATAATAATAATTTGGTTTGCCAATTCACATAACTACCTCGGGAAATGGGTCCCCAACAAAACAAAAACAAAAACAAAAACAAAAAAGAGGAAAAGAAAAATGGAATTAGTTAAGAATTACTTTATATTTCCTGTGTCTAGAACTCGGAAATAGGCATTACCACTATGATGAAAAAATAATCCAACATTGACTAGCTGCATTGACCAACCAAGATAACCATGGAATACGTTTCAAATCCTAGCTTCCAGGAGATGAAGATGACAACGACTCTACCATTAGTTAGTGAGTGAAGAAGATGATGCATTTGGAGATTTGTTAGAATACATAAACCCAAATCTTCTCAATTGACATTTGCGCAATCAATTGAGATCCTGAGAACAATAATAAATAGGGGGTCGGCCAATAAATGAGGTACGTGAAAAGCTTTATTGACAATAAATGCATCACTCTTGAATTTGGATTCACTTAGCAATTCATGTCAAAGAGGAGTGAAATCATGTAAAATTATAAAATTAGAATCGCAAATCATAAAGGTGTAACAACTATGTTTCTGGATCAATTTTTACTAGTTCGGCTGCCACAACCTATTTGAAAATTTGACCCTATCTTGCTTATTTTAGGTCTTGAAAAACATATAATTTTCTATTAGTGCCGCGGTCATATTCACTCAAACAATCCACTCATGCAAACTCCTATGATTGTTTGTTTCCTTACCAGTAAAGAGGTTGGTTGGATATTTATCCCAATTACACAGCCAAAATTGGCTAATATGGCTATCCTTCATGCATACAGTTCCCAAACGTGGAAAGGGTCCTCTTTTAAAAAGAGATTATGAGTCCCTGTTTCTTCACTGCATAGCCTAATTCAAATACTGTTGGAACCAGAACCTATCCTACAAATATTCAATGAACCCTACATACCCATCCGTTACCCAAAAACAAGCCCGGTGAAATTTGGGATAGCTTGTAGATTATTACATGAACATAAACATGATATTGTAGATTTAGCACTTTATAAAGACAAGCATCAGAACTTTTTTATTTTTGGGGGGGTTAGTCAACTCTCAGACCTTCATTAACAATCATTCCAATAAAATGTAAGTTTTAAGAGTATGTATGCCTTTCAGTTTTTTTGGTGTGGCTATACACTGAATGTATCAAGCGCTCTATATATCAACCATGCGAGTAAATATCTATAAATAAATTGTAAACATTACAGCAAAGAGATATTTTAGACTCTTTCTTGCATATCAATACTCTGTTGCTTTATCTAGTTTCAAAATTATAATATATGCAGTAATTACACTATACAGTAGTATTAATTGTGAAACATTGCAAATAACAAATTTTAAGGATATGAATACTTTGCATTTTGCAATAAACTTCAGTTATATATATGCAATCATGCATTGCATAGATATAGAAATTCTGACAATCCCATAAGATAGCCACTAAAAATTAATATATCTATTAACACCAAATTCAAAGCCAAAAAAAGTTAAAAATCAATTCCAATTAAGCTTAAGATCAGAATTTTAATCACGCAAACTTATCATCCATTGATCAAAACAAGTGATTGTATAAATACCATTAATTCGCCTCTCGCATTTGATGATTTTATGATCAATTATCTCCTCTCCGTAGGTTATATCTGCACCGTATTCAGCAGCTAGTAACCTAAGCGGCAGTGTACCCTGAAATATTCAATCAACGATGAACATAAACTTCGAAAAATACAAATCAATAATTTCAAGATTCTGTATATATATATATATATATATATATATATATATATATATACCGGGGGAAAATATCTCTATTAAGAAGCTTGAAAACTAAAAGCTAAGAATTGAATACTAAAAGCTAAGAAGATGAATACTTAGCTAAAGAATTTCGTATCGACAGAGTCCAAATAACTAATAATTAGACGGAGCACAAAATTAAAGAATAACAGAACTTTTTTTTTTTTGTTATATATTGAGAGAGAGAGAGAGAGAGAGAGAGAGTTTTGTCACTTTTTATTGTTATGTATAGAGAGAGAGATCAACTCACAACTCGAACCATTGGAGCGAGAACGAGCTTGTTCTTGTACTCCATATTGTACGGGCAATCGCACAGCTGAGATGCAACAAGTGGCTTTGAGAAGTTTTAGAAGAGCGCTTGGCAGCTACATTGATCTCTACAGTTCTCTACTTAAGATATTGGGAAAATGCTTTGACATTTTTATTGCCCTCGAATTAAATTTGATGAAAAATTACATTCCTACCCCTTAGGGTTTGCTTAGCTAATGTTTTTACTTGGTATATGTTTTTGTTTTTGCTAATATACTTTAACCAAACCAAAAAAACCAAGCATGATTCCAAGAATCAAAAAAATATTTTTGTTTGCCAAATCACTTTAAAAAATTAATTTTTTTTTTTTTAAATAACATTTATAACTAGTCATTCAAATTTTTAAAATTGTACATTTTTTACCAAATATGCTTTTATATTTTTGCTTCTAAAAACTTGTAACAAATGTACGTTACCAAAGAAGTTTTAAAATAGTATTGAACATATTTTAAAACAGAAACATTACTTCTACTTCAGATCAAAGTAAAAGCACAAAACAATTGTAGTTGTCAAACGGTCCCTGTTTAATAAGACAACAAAAAAAAAAAAAAAAAATGTAGTGTTACCATTATACCCATTCACAGCCTTTAACAAAGTTAACAACAATAGTTTTGGAAAAAGGGTTTCTTTGTTGTTGCTGTAAATTTGGGGTTAATATTTCACATCTGGCCTAACTTGCTTCCGGTTCCAGCTTTTGCGACCAATTCATAAACCTCAACTCTGTTTTTTCTAAATCAAATCATAAACCTCAACTCTGGTTTTCTAACACATCTAAGCCTCAATGTACATCTAAACCACATACTCAAATTAGACATCTAAAAGTTCTTTAAATTTGATTGCAAATTTGCTACTTCTCAGATTAATGTGTGAATTAAATTAACGTTTCTTTTAAAATATTGTAACCAATTTGGGCATCCGATAATACAATTTATCATGAACATCATTTGGTTTTGTAAATTCTTATATAATTTATTTGTGTTTTTACAATTTATTATAGTTTTCTCACGAGTGTTTTCACAATTTTATATCGATTGATTTGAATAAGATAGGGAGGGTGGGCGATCGGAGCTCTCTAGTCCAAGGGGGAAGAGTTGAATGAAGATAAGGAGACCTGAATGTAACCGGTAAAGAGAAATGGTGGAGAAAGAAAGACAGGATATATAGGACGTGTGTGTATATATAGGACAAAGGGAGAAAAATATTTCTCATGTTTACTCTTCGGATAAATAACACCCTTACTCTTTATTTTGAATATATGAGTCATTTAAGTTTGAAAAAATGTAACAAAAAATGACTTGAAGTCATTAAAATTTTAGTAATGTGCATTTTTAAGATATAAAATTTCAAAAATGCTATTGTCTTCTTTCGATAATACCCTATATATATGTGTGCGTGCGCAAGCGAGAAAACAAAAAGTATCTTATGATGTGGATATAGAGTATATAACAACCCCTTGTACATTGTAGAAAGTCCCCAACATAAAATCTAGATGCAAACAAGGACTTAATGCTGAAAAGATTAAAGTCTCTTTATAACTGAATAAAAAATAGGTAAAAAAAAGAAAATTAATTAAATGTGAAATGACTAAAATGAACTTCACCGGAACTAGATGAGGTTCACCGGAAGAAGGGCTTGAGCACTGATTGTAATATCCAAAATGGAGCCCAATTGTAATACCCAAAATAGTGACCGACAGAAGAAGGGCTTGACCACCAACTGTAATACCCAAAATGGAGTCCGATTGTAATACCCAAAATAACTCTCAATGGAGTAAATGGGTCGGTTAAAGACCAGCAAGTACATCCATTGCCAAGGGTGTGTGTGTATACCCAGGGCAAAGTGAGAAACACACTCGTAATATTTACATTTTAGGCCAATAATACCCCATCCTTCATTTTAGTCCTTTTATATTTAATTAGTTCTTTAACTATTTTTTATTAAGTTATAAGAAGGACACTTGGTCATTTCAATGTTCAAGTCCTTATTTGCGCCCAAAGGGACTTTTAGATGAGAGTCTATTTTTTTTTATTTATTTTTTTTTTTTTCCAGCGACCCTAAATTCGTTTTAAATTGCATGTGTTCCAAATATAAAAAAATATAATTTCAAAATTCAAATCCCACAATGTCACCCCTGTGGTTTTTGCTCCAGTCATGTATCTTCTTAATGCCATTCGCAGAGGTAAGACTAAATGGTCATCCAAATGAGCAAAAAGATGGGATTGAGCAAGAAACTTCATTTAAGCAGATGATTGTTCTGCCTGCAAACAAGTGCGCAGTACCATGTTTACAACAAATCCAAAGAAATTTATTCAAATATACATCTAAAATTATTCAAACAGAAAGGAAAGCAAAACCAGAGTCACACATTATGCATATGTGCACACTTTTGTAACAAGATGTTTACGGCTTTGCTGTGAAACTGTAGGAGGCATAAGAAAGAGTATGAAGGCTCCAGCTATGGTGGATAAGCTCTGCCTTTGCATTCTCACCTGCAGCACCCATGGCGACATGCAGTGGATAGAAGTGATCAGGCCATGGGTGTGCAATCTTTGCATGTGGTGCTTTCTCTTCATAGTGATTTACATCTTCGTACCTGCGTCAAGTAATAACAAACAATTATGTCCAGAACAATTGAGACAATCATTATTCTTTGATTTATTTATTAACTTATTTATTTCATTTTTTGGTTAGGTAACAAGGGACTACATTCCTGAAGTTACAAGGCGGTCACAAATTGCTTTAGTAAAGAAAAGATCAGCAACCACCATTTTCAACTTGGATAAGGAATCTATAATCCACGAGTTATTTAAAAATGACCAAAATCTTGAGATATTCTTCTAACAATCCCAAGTCAAAGAACAGTTGCTCGCATACCGAATTTAAATTATAAAAAGTAAAATTAACGTAAAACCATTAAACAAAATGTTACAAAGATAATCTAAAACTAGGAAAATATTATTTGAATCAAGAAGTCTAGTTTGTACCACTTTTACACTCCAAAAATGCTTTCATTACGTAGCAATTACCTTCCATCAAGGAGGGCCTGTTTGAGCCAGGTATCAAACTCCAATGCCCAAGAAGCAACGGAACCATCATCATCAGTTCGGCGGAGTGATCTCAAGTTGTGAGTGGTAGATCCAGAACCAACAATGAGGACACCTTCCTCCTTGAGAGGGGCCAATGCCCTTCCCAAGTTGTAATGATAAGTTGCGTCCTGGTCTAGCTGAATGGAGAGCTGGCACACTGGGATATCAGCTTCTGGATACATGAGCATGAGTGGAACCCATGCACCATGGTCTAGCCCGCGCGATTTATCCTCGTTCACCTTTTTGAAACCAGATGCCATGAGCACTTCCTTCACCCTCTTTGCCAATTCTGGAGCTCCAGGTGCCGGATACTTGAGCTAGTAAACGAAATTAAACAATTAAAGTTGAGGAGAAGTTTAGATAGGATATAAACTGGAAAAATACTAATATCACACCACCACCCTTGTAAATTTCTGGTATATTTACTATGCTCTATTATGGACAGAGGCGGACCATACAAGGGACCAAGGGGGCCATGGCCCCCCCAATTCTTTTAAAACTTCACTAAGTGGCCCCTCATTAAGCATCAAGTTCTTGACTTTATAAACACTTGAATTGTACACACTGATCAATAATATCACCTCTTTACTTAGTCATTTTACACACTGATCAATGCCAAAATGGTTATTCTAAGTATCACTTTACTCACCAAACAAGTTAAACTAACTTGCTCAAGGTAACCAAACCCTTAGAGCCAATGCAACACTCAGGCCTGACAATTCCTACAAATACCTATTTAATTGAAACATCAACTATTAGGAAAGCTGGAAAAATATAGGAAAAACTATGGAAGCAAACACTTGTCACAAATTTTTAAAGAACACATCCATCTCCATCATTAGTAACAAGACGGGTAGAACAGAGGTAACATTTTTTCTTGTTTTCTTCAGCTAGCCATAGGTTGTCAATGTGATTTTGCTCTATATTTATGGTTTTGATTTTTTTTTTTTCCTTTTTTGACAATACATATTACATATATATATATATATATATATATATGCATATATTGACAATGTGATTTTTCTTCTACTTTTGAGCTCTTTCACCTTTTACTAAACTGCGAAATATTTATTTTCAGTTACTTCATTACAAAAGTATAATGAACTATGAAAACAAAACCACCATATAGTAAATAACCATATAAGTGCAAGCTCAACAAGCTGCATTGACTATGTAATTGTGTAACCCCAAATTTTAGCTAAACCCTCATTATATTAATTTTTTTAAAAATTTTATATTTATACAATTAGTTTTGGCTCCCCTCCAAATCAAATGGTCAGGGTCCACCCCTGATTATGGATGATTAGGGAATACTCCCTCGAGGTCATTTTCAACTCATAGATTGGTGATGCACTGACACCTTATAGAAATTGATGCATTAAGGATAGGTATAGTTTTATCACTATATGATATTCTTAGAAATAAAAATAAAATCCAGAATCTGTAATTGTTTTATATATATGTCACATTTCCAGCAAAACCAATTGTCACACAGCAATTATCTTGTAATGGAGATGATGAAAAAAAATATCAGGAGAGAGGCAAACAAAATGTCAAAGTTTTAAAGTACATGTTATTGTCAAACTAGGATTAGTAGATTGCTTGGAACGTAGCTGTTTCATAAAACTTGAAAGACCGTCAGACACATGTAACAGTGAAGGAAATGCATTGAGAAGAAGCAAGGAGGTTAATTTTGAGAAGAAATAGCAAATTGGTATCCTATTTTTTTTTTTTATAAGTAAAATTGTATAAAAGCACTAAAAAGGTAGCGCAGTTCAAGAGAACTACACAATTCGTATCCTAATTTTCTCCAGAAGCCACTCTTTGATCCCTGTGTTAGCATGAAAAACAACAAATGAAGGCCAAATTTTACAATTTTGGTAGTGAGCTCGTGGCAGTACAATTTTAATAACAGTTTAATCATAGGTTTTAAACTGATATCAATCATTATACAATGATTGACAACAAATTGGAATAAGTTTATTATTTTTATTTTTATTTTTATTTTTTTAATTATTATTTTTTATGATTAGTCCGACTGTAAAACGTCTCTCCCCTCTTTAGGTAAGGGAGACACCTCTTTAGAGGGTAGGTAAGGGATTTGAGTGCTGTAGTGGACAAAAATGTCTGCGTGAGCACTTTACCTAACCTAAAAACAATACTCCTTTTAATGAGGTAAATCAAAACATATAAAAAGATAAAAATAATAAAATTAGCTGCGAAAAAGCAAGAAAGCAAAAGAAAATGAAGAGGACAGGTGAAGGTTGACCAAACCAAACAAAACAGCTGATCATTTCATGGATAGGTTTTGATTGAATTGAAGACCTAACATATACAGTAATAATAATAATATCACAAAAAAAAAAAAAAAAAATGGAAATGGAAGTTGTAGAGAAAAATAAATAAATAAATAAAATAGGGCAAGTACCTGATACATTTGTTTAGGGAAGTTATAGAAATCGTAGATGGTGTCGTTGAGGCCAGAGACGGCGTTAACGGTGGGGTGGGAGGTTTCCCAGTGGCCCGAAATGACGAGAATAGAAGATGGCTTCCGAGAGAAGGTGTTTTCTTTGAAACTTCTCAAGAAATGCCAAGCCGACAATGAATCGTCGATTGACAGCGTCGGCGAACCATGCGATATGTAAAAAGTCTCCTTCAACGCCATCAATCGATAGATCCCACTACCTCCTTTTTTTTTCTCCCTCTCGTCTTTCTCTCCCTCTCCTCCTTATTTAAAATCAATTGCAAAGAGAGACAGAAAACGCTATTATGGTTCCCTTCTAAATACTAGGACTTTTACAGGCCCATACAGACGATCAAACGGAGCTTCGCTTATTTTCTACGATTTTTTTTATAAAAATAAAAAGAATAATTTACAGTTTGCTCTAATTACAAGGACCATTTACTGTTTCGAAACTTACGCGAATCTCTTATAAAAATGAAAATAATCTATACAGACCTCCTTTTGTTAGAATTAAAGACAAAAAATGATGACAGCAACTATTATTTTTACTAAAATGTCAAAAATACCCTTACTTATATTATTTTATATTATATTTAAAATTATGAATATATATATGTATATATATATAAATTTATATATGTATGATATAATACACATATATAACCCTTGTGAGACAGAACGGTTCATTAGGGCTGAAAAGAAGAAGAAGACGAAGCTACTGCCGTTATGAGAAGTTGATCCATATTGGTTGTGTTGTGTAAATCAAGTGTTGGGAGCTCTAGAGAGGAAGAAGAAGAATAAGATTGTTCTGTAATTTGAAGAAAAACGATGAAGAAGAAGGTTGTTCTTCTGTTTGCAACTTAGGGCTCCATTTAGGTAAGTTTTCTTCATCTACAAATTAAAGGCTGAATTATGAGTTACGATTTGTTCATCTTCAAAACAAATATCTGGATTTTCAATCTGTTCTTCAAAAATCTGAAATTTTCATTTTTGTTGGTTACGATTTGTTCTTCAAATGTTTGGAGAATAGCGAAGGTCTTGTGGGTTACAATTTCTTCTTCAAATATCTGGATTTTCGTTTTTGAAAACATGTCTACAAGTTCAAATGGAAAATGTAATACCCCTAATTTTACAAAGGATAGTCCTGTAATTTCATTAATTATTTAATTGTAATTTTTAATGGTTAATTGTCTAATCGCTTAATTTGCTTGAATTATTTGATTTAATTGTGATTATTTGATTTATTTGAATTCCTTATTATTATTTGAATGATGTGTCAATTTACTTGATTATTTGTTTAATTGATTTTAATTGCACTCATTGTTTAAGTTAATTAGTTAATTGTTTTATTTGACTTTATTTAATTAAATTTCATTATTATTTTGCCTTAACGTGTCTGTTTATTGTTGTATATATATAGCTACATTAGGTTTAAACGTTATAGGGGTAACAGACGTTGTTTATATCACAGGATGGTTTATGGGCCAAGTTGGGTTTTGTCTCTAATCTTATAAGGATTAGGATTTCAGGGATTAAAGCTTATAAATACATCATAATAATATAGGTCTAGGGTTACGATCAAAGCACTTAGTTCACAGATGTAACCTAAGTTCTGTAAACACATAAACAGAGGGTTGAGAGCAAAGTATTGAAAGGTCTGCCAAGGGGACAAGTTAGAAGGGCAACGGGGAAAGGCTAAAGGCAAGTTCTAACCTGATCTCTTTTCCTTTTACTCATGTTCTTTGCATGCCAAAGTAGTTCTAGGAAATCATTAAACGGAATTAATTGACTATGCATGTTTAGAACTCATTACATCAGTATGTGTTGAAACTTGTTGTAAACTGTTTGTTTTGTGTCCAACTGTGTAATTGTTCTTTTAAATTACTGTTAATCAATGCATGAAGGAGGTAGATGGGTTTTCTCTGGGTAGGTCTGAACACAAATAAAAGTGTTAGAAGTTGTAACAGAGAGGGACGGATGTAGTGCAGTCAAACGGAGACGAAACAAACAGACAGAGGAGAAGAGGAAAAGGAGACGGCTCCATGGGACCATGGAGCCGGCTCTACATGGTTAGGAGCCGGCTCTTCCATGGTTGGAGCTGGCTCTAGCATGGGTGGAAACGGCTCCACCTTGTGGGAGCCTGCTCTCCTTGTGTGTTATTCCAGTTTTGAGTTTTTTTGCGAGTTCTGGACTGAGTTTTGACATGGCAGAGGTGTTTAGGAGCTGTGAATGGGAATTGTGGTTGATGAGTGAGATTAATTTAGGTCTTCAGAGGGCTTGTTAATGCATAATCAACCAATCAATACTGTTGTTTGGAACAGTATAAAAATTCTAAGCACACTATTAAACTGTTTTGGAGACTTAGGATCTAAACTACACAACTTTAGGTGTAACAGTTTATTTGGGAATGGAGTTAGGTTCTGTTCATGTTTCTGTGATAGACTATAAGCATGTAGGACTATAGAGTGAATTACATGCCTATAATGGATGAAAGGTGTACACTTACATTAACTATGTTATTCACTCCTGAACAACTGTGGAGTAGTATAGGATAAGTATGTAGGTTTGTAAAACAAATTTGTCACGCTTACTTGGATTTTATTTAAAGGTTATATATATATGATTTGTATTAACAATCATGGAACTGGGTGGAGTAGTGATAAATAAACTTGTTAAATAACAAAGTTTTAACATGTTTAATGTGAAGCAGTTGATGTTTACAATTGAGTGATTTACTGACGATTGTTGGATATTCTGTACAGTTGATAATTACTTTTGTTACTCGCATTGTCAACTGTGGACGTTGGATTATTGTTGGATATACTATATAGTTGATAATTACATTTATTACCTGTGTTGTCAACTGTGGATGTTGGATTACATGCACCGGTATGGGACGGTGGCATTCCTAGGTTTGGATTAGTTTCAAAATACTAAATCCTACCTACATAGAATAAGGGAATGGATATTAAAATAAATCCTACTTATAATTGAGTCAAAGAAGCTGCATAAGCGGAATGACTACTCGGATTACTCGTGAGGTATGTTAAGTCAAAGAAGCTGCACAAGCTGAATGACTAACTAGACTTTTTATGGTTAGGACGGACTTTAAATATATATTATGGTACTGCGATCTGAGCTTGAGTCTCAGAGTCGTCGGTTAGGGAGCGTATATGCAATATGATACGTAGCTGGATATGAGAGGTTGAGGTATACCCTGTTAGGTCTAGGTACTCATGCCCACCTTTGGGTGCGTTTTCACATGTTGCCTTTTATTCAGGTTAAGACCCCTTCCGTAGTCCAGTGAGAGTCCTGTAGTATGGATATAATTATGTATCGGACTATTAGCTATTGTTGAGTTGTTTATGGTGTATATGCGTATCGAGTTTCTGCTTGGATTGTAGTATGTTAGAACTTGTTCATGGGCCTGACCCACTTCTATTTTTCAGGTACTCGTCAGTTCTATACTTAGACTTGATCGTGTTAAGCAGAGACTACTACTCACTCTTTTGACGACGTAGGACTCTCTCCGTAGTTTTGTTTTGGATGTTTCATTCAGTTATCGTTATTTCAGTTTGGATTATTATTAGGGGTCCACTAGAGATGGATTCCCGAGTTGTTTAATCTATTGGAGGTTTTTGGATTATTGGGATTTAGGTATTTATTTTAAAGAATTTTATTTTAGTTTCTTCCAGCTTGTAATATTTATTCTTATTTTATTTTGTCATCTGTGTTCGTTTTTAAAATATTAATTATTTGATATTCCCTCGGGTTTGGGCATAGGCCTGATCAACCCGTGTCTCGGATCCGAGGGGTATCACAGAAAAGCTTTAAGCTTGGGTGATTTAAGGTACAGGGATCTGTATTGCAAATGTAAATAAAAACAAAACGTGTAATTAACGTCACAGGTTCTAATGATTATAATAATAAGGGGAAGTTGTATTATGTTTGTCCAATTAGAAGTTGTGGTGTTTGGGAATAGTGCAATCCAATAAGTTGCTTTACAGACGATGTGGTGGACTCTGCTACAACATGTAACCAAGAAGATGTATTTGCTGAGATTATGATACATGTTGCTGAGATAAGTTCTGAGATTGGTAAGCTAAGGTCTGAAATTTGTGAGATAAGGTCTAAAATTGGTGTATTAAGGTCTGAGATTGGTGAGACAATGTGTGAAATTAGTGATGTGACGGCCCAAGTTTTGCAACCCGGTGCGTTGGTGATGACCCGAAAGTTGACCCGGTAATGGATCCAAAATGTGGAAGCAAAAGATAAACTAAGGTCTCTAGAGATATAAATCATTCCTAAGACACCAATGTGACCTTCCATGAAGTCACGGAACTTAAAGAGAACGAAAAAGAAAATAAGGGTCCAAATGGGTAAAACTCGTTTATCAAAGGTAAAATGGTCAATTTACACGTAAAACGAGAAATTTGACTCTAAGCAAGTTAAATGATGTCCATACAACCTAATCTAATTATTTCACAACATTCCAAGAGGTTATAAGAACTTTAGCCAAGAATCCCACAAAACGCTCATTCCCGGTTTAAGCAAAAACTGACATTATCTCACTAAAACATGAATAACTCTCACCGTGATTTGAATTTGAGAATGACATTAGTACCATTGGAAAGCTGACTCAAAATTCTTAAGTTTAGGCTCAAGAATCACCCCATTTGGATTAGAAATGAAGGAGATATGACCATTTGAAGTCTAAATAACAAAGCTGATACAAAATCTGAAGGGCAGGAGTGTTTGAGTCATTTAGGTCGGCCGAAACGACATTTCGGTCAACTGAAATAAACCCTAAATCACCAAAAAGCTAATTTTTGAGGAAAAGTCACTTCGGTCGGCCGAAATGAAGCATCGGTCGACCGGTTGTGACCTAAACAGTGATTTTAGCTACTGGAAAGTGAGTTTTATTGTGCAATTTATTCCCAAAAGCTATCGGTCGACCGAAATGACATTTTGGTCGGCCGAAATGACTCGAGAAGGTGCTGTAGGACCTGTTATACACCAAAAACATTGAGGTTTAACCTAAACCTCAAATCCCATCATGAATTGGTTTAAAAACAAAGGTTAAAAGCTGAATTTCAAAGAGATATGAGCTTATAAACATGTCAACAAACGTAATATGAATATTTGAATGTAATATAACGACTCATGGCCTCATACATGTCAATTACAAGAATTTCATATGTCAAACCTCCAAAGTTGGTTAAAATACATTTTTAAAGCAAAACATGGTACCGAATGAGTACAAGTGATAAAGTAAACATGTTTGGCCCTTGGCCTCATTACATACATAATAATAGTGTTAAAAGTAAGTACTTAAGTACCATTACACATCAAGGAAGCCACATTAGCTTCTAAAATACCATATACCTATGGTATACAAAATATATCATAAAAAATAAAGCATGCTAAACATTTGCATGTCAAAAATGCTTCAAATTGCTCATAAGCCCCTAAGGATGATGAGCATCCAAGAACATAGTCTCCTTACCTGTAAAACAACCCAAACCACTAGGGTGAGTAATCAAGTTGCTCATAGGAAGAAGCATATGCGTATACCCTAAAGTTTCAATATCATTACAAGATTAACGTCTATATTCAAGGTGTTCTAAAGGATCATCTTATGCTAACTTAAATAATTCTACCACATCATATTATCTATATCAATGTACTTAACAACATCAAATTGCCAATAACTAAAATTACAAGTCACAGTTATGTGACGAGCCAAGTTTTATAGACCCGGTGCGTCAATGATGAACAATAAATGACCTAACAACGGATCCGAAATGCGGAAGCTAGAACATAAACAAGGTCTTTAGAGATGTACATCATCATTAAGACACAAGAGTGACCATTTTACCCTAAGTGGAGTGAATTTAACTTACAACAAGTCAAATGAGACCAAAACTACCCTAAAACATCCTTTGGTAACTTCACATGAAGTCCCAAGGCCAAAAAGAGAGAAAACCCAAAAGAACCCTATCCCGGTTCGGACTAAATCTGACACCCTCTCACTAAAATAAGGATATCTTAAGCTGGGAGAAAAATATAAAACTAAAATTTAAACCATTGTAAAGCTTACTTCGACGCGGTCCGTTTAGACTCAAGAACGGACTAATTCAGAGTTAAAATGAAGAATATAGAACTGTTTGAAGTTGGAAGATCAAAGTTGGATTTCACAGAAAAGTTCTGGGGCACTTGAACCGGTTCAACACCCCTTAACTAGTTCAACTTGGGCAGAGTGCCCACGTTGAACCCAAAAATGGCCCTTGAACCGGTTCAGCCCCTCTGAACCGGTTCAACCTGAACAGAAACAATAAAAATTGTAGAAAACCAGAAAAATGAGCTTTTCATGGAATTTCCGGGACCAAGATGAGATTTTTTGGAAAAACACGAAGAAGAAACCCCCCTTAAAATTGTGTTTTCCATCTGACCATGTCAAAAGAAGTTTTATTTTTCAAAGGGAAATCCCTAAAATTCCCTTATAACAGATTTATATAAAAAGTGAAAATAAGTGCCCTTCCATGTGCTCGTTTTGCAAAATATGACTCTAAACTTGAAAGCAAACATGCACACAAACGTAATATGGATAAATACACGTGTTCAAATAGCCCATGCCCACATAGCATTTCATATACAAAATACGACCTATCAAACCTCGAATTCTCATAATTTCATAAAACAAACTATGGAATTAAACTAGCATACATGTGATATAAATGTATATGGCACTTCATGTTATACATACAAAATAGGCATCGTCAAGTGTTCTTAGATATATATTACACATCAAGGAAGCCATCTTAGCTTCTAAAATACCATACATCCATGGTATACAAAATATAACATCCAAAAGGAAGGCATGCTAAACATGTGCATGTCAATATACAAAAATGCTTCAAGGTACTCATGAGCCCCTAAGAATGATGAGCATCAATAACATAGTCTCCTTACCTGTAAAACAACCCAAACCACTAGGGTGAGTAATCAAGTTACTCGTAGGAAGAAACATATGCGTATACCCTAAAATTTCAATATCATTGCAAGATCAATATAGACGAATACAAGGGATCATTCCAATTAACATCTATGTTCAAGGTGTCCTAAGGGATCATCTTAAGCTAACTTAATGATTCTTTAACAACACATATCAACATCAATGTACTTAACAACATCAATTTGCCAATAACAAAAATTACAAGTTACAATTAAGCATTGGTTGTCAACTTGGAATTGAATGCGAAATCAATTAGTGAAAGACTTGGACATCACATCTCGGAATGAACCAAGATTAAAACGGTTATTCCGGGCATTAACCCACTGGGAAAACCACCCTAGTGCGCACTATCTCAATTAGGGAAAACTCATACCACCCGCACTAGAGCCAAACTCTAGCCATATCACTTGTAACAATGTCGCAAGAGAATCCAAAATCATAATCAAGTTCAAAACTCATACACTATAATTAAGGCATATAAACCACCTTCCATGCACAAGTATTTTGAAACCACACAAACCATGTCTTAGGGTTCCAAGTCTAAAATGTCATACCAAATGACAAGTATTTAACATGATATAATGTGCAATATAATTTCACCAACTTATCAATTTAAATCATGCCTCAACAATAAACTTTATTTACTAGATTACAACATTACAGTATTAAGCATCTAAAATAATTACAATTACCAATAGTAATCAACTAGAATGTAGAATTATCATCACAATAGTATAGTAACACAAGTCAACAAGAGTTCTATACAACATTAATAATGCTACATAAGATACATACACAACATACATGCTTAAATCAATAAACCCTAAGTCAATCATAAGGATTTCCTATAATATGCAATACTACAATTCTAAAAGTATGTACACAATATATATTAAATCCCAATGGATTATAAAACACTTAAAATATAAACATACTACCACCCCTACCTCAATAGAGAATTGAATCTCTATAATTCCAAGCAACCAAGCTCAAAAATGGAAAATAAAGCAAGGGTTTTGAAGAGGAGAGTGAGAGGAAACTTTTGTCTCCCAAGGTTAATGGTCTAAGGTGAGTGGAAGGAGGCTAAAATGAAGAAATAAGTTATTAACTAAGCTTTTCTCCAATGGTGGCTAGGTTAGGGTTTTGAAGAACAAGGAAATGAAAAAGATGAAAGCGAAAAATGGTGAGTAGAGGATCTAGTAATCCTCCACTCACCATGTGCTCTTACATTACCTCTCTCACACACACAATGCAAGGCCAATTTGTGAGCCTACACTTGTCACAAATCAATGGCTTCCTCCTAGGCTTAATCTTAAGCCTACACTTATCAACCATCCAAGCCAACAAATGCACCAATCCTAGGCCAACAAGTGGGTGAATCTCCACCTTCCAAATGTCATAAGATGATGCATCCAAGTCTCTCCACCCCAATGTCAACAAGTGGCTCTATGAGAGTGTGACACTTGTTATACTTTTAAAAAATTGCAAAAAGGTCATTTTCCAAAATATCTTCCAAATTAAATTGCAAAATGATCCTCAAGACGAAAAATAATTATCTTACATAATTACACTAAAACCTAAAAAATTAAGAATATTTCCAAGAAAGTATGTATCCATGCCCTTTACGAAAAAGTAAGCAACGAGAATGTATTTTATAAAAAATTAAAAATACAATTATCATAGAATTCAAATATCATGGATGTATGCAAAGGTAGAATCAAATCCGAGCACAAAAAGTGAGGTTATGCAAAGAAAGATGATAAACGGGAAAAAGACAGAATAGGGAAAAGACGAAAAAAGAAAATTACCGAAAAAAGAAAGGAAGAAAAATGACCGGGTCATTACAACTTTCCCTCCTTTAAAAGATTTCGTCCCTAAAATCAACCCGAATCTGAAAGAGAGAACATATTGGGATACTGAGAACGAACCTCCTGTTCGAGCTCCCAGGTAGCCTCCTCAACGCCGTGATGTCTCCACAAGACCTTAACCAATAGAATGATCTTGGTCCGCAAGACCTACTCCTATGAATCAAGAATCTGGACTGGACCTTTCTCGTAGGTCACGTCCTCATTAACAACAACATTTGTCCACCTTAAAACATGCGATGGATCCAGCTTATACTTTCTTAGCATAGAGACATGAAAGACGTCGTGAACCCTATCCAGGTCTGGCGGCAACGCCAAATGATAAGCAACTTCACCGATGCACTCCAAAATCTGAAATGGTCCAATAAACCTAGGAGACAACTTGCCCGTCTGCCGAAATCTCAGAAGTCCCTTCCGTGGAGAAATCTTGAGAAAGACGTGGTCCCCTACCTTGAAAGACAAGGATCTTCTCCTCCTGTAAGCATAACTCTTCTGTTTGCTCTGAGCCTTAGCCAACCGCTGCCGAATCAACTTAATCTTCTCTGTAGTCTCAAAGACAATATCGGGACCCAAGGCGACTGTATCACCTACCTCGGTCCAACAAACTAGAGATCTGCAAGGTCTGCCGTACAAC
Source organism: Cornus florida (assembly GCF_030987335.1). Classification (NCBI taxonomy): domain Eukaryota; kingdom Viridiplantae; phylum Streptophyta; class Magnoliopsida; order Cornales; family Cornaceae; genus Cornus; species Cornus florida. The sequence goes on along the minus strand of NW_026775577.1, from coordinate 83,876,892 downwards.
GCCTCAAAAGGTGCCACACTAACACTGGTCTGGTAACTGTTGTTGTAAGTAAACTCAACCAAGGGTAAGTAGTCTTCCTAACTACCCCCAAAATCCAAAATACAAGCCTGTATCATATCCCCCAATATCTAAATGGTACACTCCGACTGACCATCAGTCTGAGGATAGAATGCCGTGCTGAAATAAAGTCCCGTATCTAGAGCCTCCTGAAAACTCTGCCAAAAGTGAGACGTGAATCTAGGATCTCTATCCAAAACAATGGATACTGGAACCTCGTAAAGCCTAACAATCTGCCTCACATACAACCCACTAAGTCTCTCTGCGTCATCTGTCATAGCCATAGGCAAAAAGTGAGCCGTTTTAGTTAATCTGTAAGCAATGACCCAAACGGCATCATTCCCTGCCTTGGATCTCAGAAGTCCCGTCAAAATCCATAGTGATGTGTTCCCACTTCCACTATGCTACTGGTAGTGGTTGCAATAACCCTGCCGGTCTCTGATGCTCTGCCTTCACTTGTCGACAAGTAAGGCATTTAGCCACGAATTGAGAAACATCTCGTTTCATGCCTTTCCACCAAAACTGTCTCCGCAAATTGTAATACATCTTCATACCACCAGGATGAACTACGAGTCGAGAATGGTGAAAATTCCGAAGAACAACGTCACAACAAGACAAAGGAACAAACATCTTCCCTCTGTACCTGAGACCACTGTCTGAATGTAAGGTCCAACCCTCTACATTCTCGCCGCCTGAAATTCAAACGTGGATGGACTTCATCTCCCCATCCTCTTGCTGTGCCTCAATAACTCTGCTAATAAGAGCTGGTTGAGCCACAATGCTAAACAAGATAGCCAGTGAAACATCCTCATACGACTGTTAACCAAAATCTGCAAGCCCTTCTAGCATCTTCCATTTACGAATGGAAATGCTAGCAATAGTACTCCGTGACTTCCTACTCAATGCATCAGCCATCACATTGACCTTTCCTAGATGATACTGCAACTTAAAGTCATAGTCCTCCATGAATTCGACCCATCTGCGCTGTCTCAATTTCAAATCCTTCTGAGAGAAGAGATATTTGAGACTCTTATGATCGGAGAAAACTTCGAACTTCTCCCTGTACAAATAATGTCTCCACCCCTTCAGGGCAAAGATAACCACTGCCAACACCAAATCATGTGTCAGATAGTTCAACTCGTGAGTCTTTAACTGTCGAAACCCATAAGCTACCACCTGTTCAGTCTGCATTAGAACACACCCTAGGCCTTCTCGCGAAGCATCACAATAGACCACGTAACCCAAATCACGTTCAGGTATGATCAAAACTGGAGCTGATGTTAACCTGATCTTCAACTCCTAAAAAGCAAAATTACAAGCCTCATTCCATATGAACTTAACTCCCTTGCGAGTAAGTCGAGTCATAGGTTCCGCTAAACGAGAGAAATCCTGAACAAATCTCCTGTAATAGCTGGCCAGGCCAAGAAAGCTCCGAACCTCAAACACTGTCTTCGGACGCTCCCAATCCATCATAGACTCAATCTTCGATGGATCCACTATAACACTACCCCCTGACACTACATATCCAAGGAACTTCACCTCCGGTAGCCAAAATTCGCATTTCTCGAACTTGGCACACAATCGGTTATCGCTAAGGATCTGCAAAATTGCTCTCAAGTAATACTCATGCTTTTCCCTCGAAGCTGAGTACATGAGAATGTCGTCAATGAACACCACCACAAATCTGTCAAGATAGTCACTGAACACACGGTTCATCAAATCCATGAAGGCTGCTAGAGCATTGGTCAAACCAAATGGCATCACTAGAAACTCATAATAGCCATACTGTGTGCGAAAAACGGTCTTGGATATATCCTCATCCTTAACCCTCAACTAATAGTAACCCTATCTCAAATCGATCTTTGAAAAGCATGCCGCTCCCTTCAATTGATCAAACAAGTCATCAATCCTAGGCAAAGGATACCTGTTCTTTATCGTAGCGTGATTCAACTTGCGATAATCAATGCAAAGTCTCAAAGACCCATCATTCTTCTTTGCAAAAAGAACCGGTGCTCCCCATGGTGAAGTACTAGGACAAATGAAGCCCTTAGCTTTCAAATTATCCAACTGACCGTTCAGCTCATCAAGCTCTGCCGGTGCCATATGGTATGGTGCTATAGAGATGGGTGTTGTACCGGGAATGACATTAATGGCAAAAATAACTTCTCTTAAAGGAGGTAACTTTGTCAGTTCCTCTGGAAAGACATCAACAAAATCCTCAACAACTTCCGAAAGAACACGGTCTAAACCGCTATCCTCGTCAACTAGCAAACTAGCCAAGTAGGATCTGTGGTGACTCCAGTCACTGATACTGAAAACCATCGCTAGGTGGGAATCGCTACGATCTCCCACAAAATGGAAACAATCTCCCTTGGGAGTGCAAACGTACACCCTCTCATGGAAGTAATCGATCGTAGCCCGAAAGAAAGACAACCAATCTATCCCGAGAATAAAGTCAAAGCTTGTTATGTCAAGAATGACGAAATCGAACTTTAAGGTCCGCCCAGCTATCTCAATAGCACAACCCCGATAAACATGATCCAAAGACACTGGACCCCCAACTGGCATGTCAACGTAGAGAAGACTATCCCGAAGTATGAACTCCAGACTTAATAAATGTGCAAATGATGCAAAAATGTAATGAAAGAACGAAATGCACGCGCAAAATGAAAAACTCAAACAAAAGATTGAATAGAGGAAAGGTACCTCGATCAGTTGAAATTCTTACAGAAGCATCCGCCTGTGGGAGAGAAACAACCATTACGTGCCTTGGCTTGCAGCAACGGACACCCCCTCTTGAAGTGGCCCTGCTGCTTACAGTAGTTGCAAGCTTCGTGAACCTCATTGATAGCAACAGCTGCATGCCGAATGATCTGAGCTTGAAGCCGTAGGTAATGAGGCCTGATATACCCTGGCTGATAACAATGGTGACACACTATCTCACGAGTGGACCCCACAGTCAAAGGAACTGTGGTCGTAGGACGAATCTGCTGTGATGGTCCCCATGAGCAAGAGACGTCCCCAACTTTAGCCATCTTTGCTTGCACCTCTAAAGATGAAGCTTCATCCTCATATTGCTTCCCAGACTCCTTAACCCGTACTGCATCTAAAGCCTCTACCCCGACGAGTATAGCCCGCTGAATCACGTCCTCATAAGTCCTTAGGTTTGGGAGTAGAAACTGTGGCCTGATCTCAAGCTGCAAGCCATCTCGAAGTCCCCTAAGATACTCCGAAGCCTCAAAGGCTACTGGTGTCGGTGCCGGGGTCAGAATCTGCATCCCCGCCACCTGTCGGCAAATCAACTCCTGAATGGATTCAGCAATCCCAAGTGCCACTCTCTGTGCACGAACTCTCAACTTCCTAAGAAAGTTCCTGACAAGCTCGGTGTCCTCCACCTACTCATCCCCTCTATTTTGACGTGAAGACTCCTCTCATGTCCTAACCATGATGCTAGACGTACGAAAGGAAAGAGGTCAATAATAACATAAGTTATTATGACCGAATGCAACTTACACTATGAATCCATAAAACACGAAGTAATATAAGGTATGTGACACATGGTCATGGTAAAGCAATCAAAGAAAGCTGTTTAAACAGTTAAGCACTTAAACAAATAAGCATACATGTCAAACAAAGATACTTCTAAACACATAAGCGTATAAGCAAAGAGACATGTCATAATACCAAATGTGTTATCAAGAAACACATAAACATGTTATAATGCCAAAACATGTTATCAAAGGCATGTGAAAATATCAAAGTAGATCAACAAAAGTATGATATGCACCCAAAACTCGTCGTCCTAAGGTATTCAAACCTAGGAGCTCTGATACCACTTGTGACGGCCCAAGTTTTATAAACCCGGTGCGTCAGTGATGAACAAAAGATGACCTAACAACGGATCCGAAATGCGGAAGCTAGAACATAAACAAGGTATTTAGAGATATACATCTTCCTTAAGACACAAGAGTGACCTTTTGAAACGACTCAAGTTTTATTCAACCCGGTGTGTCAATGGTAACCCGAAAGTTGACCCGGCAACGGATCCCGATGCGGAAGCAAGAAACAAGAAAATGGTCTCCCAAGGCACAAACACACCTTTAAGACCCTAAGATGACCTTCCATGAGGTCACGGAACTTAAAGAAAACTGACGCAGAAGTAAAAGATCGAAAATATGACAAATAAGCCCCCAGGGGCAAAATAGTCATTTAAAAAAATTGTGGATTCAAGTGCCACCGAGCACACCGCTGGAAAGAAAATAAAAAAATAATCAAGATGGACTCAAGAATAGCATGATTCGGAGTCCGGACAAAGGAGAAACGACATGACAAAGAAAAACGAGCACTTAAAGCTAAAAGGGTAAAATGGTAATTATTCAGGAAGAACCGGGTGCAACCGAGCACACCGTTGGAAAGACAGCGAAAAATTAGTCAAGTACAAAAAAAAGTTCACTCGATTTGGAGTCCGGACGAGGGAGAAACGAGTGTTTGAAGTTGTGACGTCGCGGCGGCCCGATGAAGGCCACGGCATACCCCATACGCACTCGGCGTCCCATTCGGCGTCCAATGGCATGCACCATGACATGCTAGGAAAGAGAAAAATTCAGCCAGAACTGAGAGCCGAAATGAGGTCCGTAACGGATTTTTCTGGAAAAACACGAAGAAGAAACCCCCCTTAAAATCGAGTTTTCTACCCGACCACGAGGAAGGAAACTAAAAAAAACTCACTATAAAATCCCCAAAATGCCCCTAGATCAGAACTGGACAAGAGGGCAAAAAACTGCTACAGGATCTGAGATTGAAAACGGGCTACCAAACGAATTTTTCTGAAAAAACACAGAGAAGAAACCCCTCCCAAAATTAGATTTTCTACCCAGCCACGTGAGAGAAAATGAAAAAAAAAACTAGCTACTAAATGGCCAAAATGTCCTCCCAAGAAATCTGGTCAAGAGAGCTAAAAAGCTGCTAAAATGAAAACTGGAAGCTGAAACTTCACGAGGGATTTCCGGTACCAAGACAACATTTTCTGGAAAAACACGAAGAAGAAACCCCCCCTAAAATCACGTTTTTTAAGTGACCATATGAAGACCGGAATTTATTTCCCGAAAGAAAACCCCAGAATGCCCTAAAATCAAATTATGCAAGAAAATTGAAAAATGATTCCATAGGAGGCTCAAATCACAAAAGAAATGGTTTTTCCCGGAAACGATCATGCACGCAGACGTAAATGGTGATTTTGAGCGCGTGGGAATGGTCCGTTGCTCCCGAAAATGGCCGAGTCAAAATCCGACCCCCCAACGGCCAAAAAGGCGAAAATGAACTTGAAATGAAAAATATGGAAACCAAAATTAGGAAATGGTTTCAAATAACCGTTTGGCCCTTGGTCACACTTCATACAAGATAAATGAGACCTAGTGGAGGTGTCGGAACACACTTTACACCACCCAATTTGAAAATGAACCCTTAAAAGCTCGGTTTCTACTATTTTAGCCCAAAAATGCAATATGTGAACTAAAATGCAAAAATGAAAACTAAATGGTGTTTGACCTTTGGCCACACCTCACATATGGCAAATGAATGCTAAAAGATGAATTACATACACAATGCACACACCGGTGCGAAAATGACATATTAAAACCCAAGTTTTCATGCTTTTCTCATTAAAGGCAAAATTCTGCATTTTTCAATATACATGGATTACAAATGAAGTTTGGCCCTTGGCCACATATCACATACATAGAATGAATATCAGAAAGTGTGCTTAAGCACATAATACAAGTTTGGAATCAAATATACACATTTGACAAAATGGCTATAAATGGCATTTCAAGTCGACCTTTACAAGAATGGAAATCTTCAAGTCCACAAATCATCCAAGCATAATGAGAATCTCAACATTGATTCCTGTACCTGAAAAATATCCCCACTACATGGGTGAGTAATATAAAACTACTCGTAGGAGATGAGCATGCATCGACCTAGCATTTTACAATTTTATCACCTTATGGTGAAACATGTTAAAAGGGTTCATGCCACTTAACGTCTATATCAAAATGAGACTCATGAAGCATCCTAAGCTACTTTAGAGTGTTTCTAGCATAAATCACATCATTCGTGCATTTCAACAAGATAGAAACATGTTATACAAAGCAACAAGATATAGATTCTCAAAGTCATCAACTTGAAACCTAAAATACGAAAACAACAAGAGTGGGTCATGCCACCTAACGTCTATGTTCAAAATGAATCTATAGGATCATTCCTAAATTACATTTGAACATCAAAACACAAATCATGATATCGATACAATTTAACCAACATTGGAACTTCCAATACAACGCATAAAGCATGATTTCTCAAAGTTAACATCTTACAACTTAAAATGGTAAATCAAACAAAGAACAACAAGTTACAATATCATCTAGTTATCAACTTGAAAAGAAATGCGAAATCAACCAAAGTGGATACTTGGACGTCACGCCGGATCAGACCGACACCATAGTTACTTTAGGGTTACTAGCTCATGGGTAACCTCCCTATGTGCGCACTAGACTATATAGAGGGACAATCCCCCGTATGAGAACCAAGTCCTAGCCGTAACCAAACAACGACATCCCCAAGTTTCCAAAATTAACGAGTTGTACAACAACGTATATATCAACATGTATATACAAGATATCAACTATTTACCAAGTACAACCAAATTTGGAAACACATACAATACATGTACCAAGTCCACAACTACTATGGCACGACAAATGTCGAATCTTCAATGTGCAATTCGTTACACGCTATAACAATATCTTTTAACATTGAAAACATAAGCTCATGAATTTAAATATAACAACAATGTTATCAAATGCTCAAATGTAACCAAGTGAATACACAACAAGTCCAAGTGCATGATTTAAACATAGAAACAACTTCCAAGACGCAATTAAATTCATGGAGCAATTAGATAGAATTTAATTAAATAAACACAATTAAATTCTCTAGATCCCAATTCAATTCCAAATAAACTCAAATTAATACATATTAAAGGACATATCATGGTCATCACCTATATCCATTCTAAAACTCAATTAGGTTGTTGGAGCAATAAAGTAGAATTTTAATTAAATCATGTTAATTTAAATCCCAAGGTTCTAAAGCAACTTCAAATGGTCCCAAATTACTATATGCTAGTAAACAAGTCATGGTCATTACAAATATCAAGTTAAAACTTAATTAAGCCAAGGGAACCATTAAATAGATTTTAATTAATCCTTTTAATTAATATCTCTAGATTTTCAAACTCATCTAAATGTTCTCAAATTAACATATGTTAGGGAACATGCCAAGGCCTATTGTAATATCACATTACAAGATTATTTCATGCAAGTTACATCTATGTAAATTTAACTTTCACCAAAGATAAATATTAAATAAAAGTTACAATTTTCATTCAAATGATTCTAATTTAATATATGTTAATAAGTATACCAAGGCCTAAATTACTAGCATGCCACACTTTAATTCCAAGTTGTATATCATTATGAAGATTAAATCTCAAACAAAGAAATTAATTAAATGAAAGGTTTCAAAACCTAATCAAATATTCTAGATTTAATATGTGAAAGTATATGGTATGCACATCAAGAATATCAAGTCAGAATTTCAAAAAAATGAATAGTGCACTTGGAGCAAATTAATTAATAATTTCTAGATTTCAAAACATCTCCGATTACTTTCAATTTCACATATGTTGAAGAGTGTATTAAAGCCTAATATAATATGCTAACACATATTGATTTCAAGCTAGATAAGCCCACATGAATTAAATATTTATTCAAGAAAAATATTAAATAAAATCTTCATTACTTGTCCAAAAATTCTCAATTTAATATATGTCAATGACCATATCAAGGGGTAATATAATTCCATGCCACATGTTTAAACAAGCTATAATCAACCGGAAAAATCAAATCCTTCACAAGAAAAATAAATAATAAAATCTCTAAATTTGTTACCAAAGTATGTAAATAAGTTGCATAAACATCACTAGCATGCAATATAACAAGAATAATAACCTATAACACCCCTACATCAATTTGAGATGAAAATCTCAAATCTCCACCGAAACGAAACGGCTCCAAATCCGACAATACTTTGGGGTTTTGTCGGGGACAACACGGTGAACAAGAATCCCAAGGAAGCCCCATGAAAATCATAACTTGACTTCAAACCCGAACTCAAGAAATGGTCAGAAATGGATTCTAATAAGGGGGAAAGGTAGAGCACGTCAAGGCGAACAATAAATGTTAAGGCCGAAGATTTTCTACCAAGGAAATCAAGTGGAGGAGAAGAAAGAGTGAAGGCAGCCCCTTAGGCTCCCATGGCTGCCGGCCAATAGGAGGAAGAAGGTCTGAAAATCTAATTTCAAAAATTAGGGCAACCTATTTATAGAAATCTCAAAAAGTGCCCCGAAAGGGCCCCGCCGGGTCCAGAAAAGTGGAATTTAAGCAGACGGGCTCAAACGGCAAAACTCTGTGAAAAAAAAGATTTAAAATGAGAAAATATGAATAACGGAAGAAACGAAGTCAAAAACTGAATCCCGAACAGAGAGATATGCCCCGAACAAGTTCGGCGGCTACCGGGGTCAGAAACTCCGAAACTGGAGAAAAACGACTAGAAGAAAATTCTAAGAGTACACGACTCGACAAAATGTGAAAATAAACCCGTACGAGGATCCAGGCTCCAGACGAGGTATTTTGCAATAACTTTCATTAATTCCACAATGGCCCCTACAAAAAGGGTTAACTGCGAAAGTGCCCTAGAATGAAAATATCATATATTTATAAAAAACACCCTAAGAAAAGAAAAAGATTCTGAAGAATTGTGCATCCATTCCCCTATGGACACCGGGAGCAACCATAGTACTTTTTTACAAAAGTAAAAATACGTATTTCGAGAAAACCACTCAAGATGAAGGCACGTGAAGTCAAAAACTAACTCCGAGCATGAAAAGTGAGGTTGTGTCAAAAACTAACAAACAGAGATAAGACAGAATAGGGAAAAGGACGAAATAGGGAAAAAAGACAAAAAGTGAATAGTATCCGAAAAGTGAAAATGTGGAAATGACTCGATCCTCAAAGGAAGTTGTCAATTTATACAAAAGAGTCTCGGAAACCAATTTCAAGCACTCGAGATGACACTAAGCGACGAGAAACGGAACTCAGAAAGGAAAATTAAACGGAAAAAAAATTATCCGTAAAATTTCAGAAAAAGGGAAAGGGAGGAAATAACCGGGTCATTACACCTTTCGAGGAGTTTTGAGACTCAACGAAAGTAAAACGGAGCCAAGGGTATCAACAACTCTACAAGAGAAGAACCAAGAGTAAAATGGTCATTTTACCCTAAGTGGAGTGAATTTAACTTACAATAAATAAAATGAGATCAAAAATACCTAAAACATACTTTGGTAACTTCACATGAAGTCTCAAGGCTAAAAAGAGAGGAAACCCAAAAGAACCCTATCCCGTTTTCGGACTAAATCTGACACCCGCTCACTAAAACAAGGATATCTTATGCTAGGAGAAAAATCTGAAACTGAAATTTATACCATTGGAAAGCTTATTTCGACACAGTCCGTTTAGACTCAAGAACGGACTAATTCGGAGTTAAAATGAAGAAGATAGAATTGTTTGAAGTTAGAAGATCAAAGATGGATTTCACAGAAAAGTTCTGGGGCACTTGAATCGGTTCAGCACCCTTGAACCAGTTCAACTTGGGCAGAGTGCCCACGTTGAACCCAAAAATTAGGGGTGACAATTCGTGTTCGCAGGTCGTAATCGTGTCTTGTCAACTTAAGGGTATTATACTAAACAGCTCAACCCGAACACGACCCGTTTAATAATCGTGTCAGGAACTCTCAACACTAACACGACCTGTTTATTAAACGGGTTACACGTGTAACCCGTTTAATGACCTATTTACAAATATATATATATATATATATATATATATATATATATTATTTAAATTATTAATAATACTCAATAAAATAATAAATATTAAAAATATATATAAGTTTTAATCAATCAAATTACTAAATAGTTTATAGTTTACAAAAGATTAAATTATAAGACACAAGTTTATATAGTAATTTTAAAACTTAAATAGAAATTTATTTATGACATATACAGTTAAACGTGTATAAACGGGTTACACGGGTTGAACCCCTCAACCCAAACACGACACAATTAATTAAACGGGTTAATCGTGTCAACCTGTTTATGACCCGAACCCGTTTAAGGTCAACCCAAATCCATTTAACTCGTGTCGCTTTCGAGTCGTGTTGGCAGGTCGTGTCAACTTTTGCCACCCCTACCAAAAATGGCCCTTGAACCAGTTCAGCCCCTCTGAACCGGTTAACCTGAACAGAAACAGTAAAAATTACAGAAAACCAGAAAAAATGAACTTTTCGTGGAATTTCCGGGACCAATATGACATTTTCTGGAAAAATATGAAGAAGAAACCCCCCTTAAAATTGTGTTTTCCATTTGACCATGTACAAAGAAGTTTTATTTTTCAAAAGAAAATTCCCAAAATGTCCTTATAATAGTTTTTTTATAAAAAGTGAAAATAAGTGCCCTTCCATGTGCTCGTTTTGCAAAATATGACTTTAAACTAGAAAGCGATCATGTGCGCAAATGTAATATGGATCAATACACATGTTCTAATAGCCCATGGCCACATAGCATGTCATCTACAAAATACGACCTATCAAACCTCGAATTCTCATAATTTCATAAAACAAACTATGGAATTAAACTAGCATACATCTGACATAAATGTATATGGCACTTGGCCTCATGTTATACATACAAAATAGGCATCTTCAAGTGTTCTTAGATATATATTACATATCAAGGAAGCCATCTTAGTTTCTAAAATACCATACATCCATGGTATACAAAATATAACATCCAAAAGGAAGGCATGCTAAACATGTGTATGTCAATTTTAAAAAATGTTTCAAGGTACTCATGAGCCCCTAAGGATGATGAGCATCAAAGAATATAGTCTTCTTACCTGTAAAACAACCCAAACCACTAAGGTGAGTAATCAAGTTACTTGTAGGAAGAAGGATATGCGTATACCCTAAAGTTTCAATATCATTGCAAGATCATTTCACTTAACGTCTATATTCAAGGTGTTCTAAGGGATAATCTTAAGCTAACTTAATGATTCTTTAACAACACATATCAACATAAATGTACTTAACAACATCAATTCGCCAATAGCAAAAATTACAAGTTACAATTAAGCATTGGTTGTCAACTTGGAATTGAATGTGAAATCAATTAGTGGAAGACTTGGACATCACGTCTCGGAATGAACCAAGATCAAAACGGTTATTCCGGGCATTAACCCGCTGGGAAGACCACCCTAGTGCACATTATCTCAATTGGGGAGAACTCATACCTTCCGCAATAGAGCCAAACTCTAGCCATATCACTTGTAACAATGTCCCAAGAGAATCCAAAATTATAATCAAGTTCAAAACTCATATACTATAATTAAGGCATATAAACCACCTTCCATGCACAAGTGTTTTAAAACCACACAAACCATGTCTTAGGGTTTCAAGTCTAAAATGGCATACCAAATGACAAGTCTTTAACATGATATAATGTGCAATACAATACCACCAACTTATCAATTTAAATCATGCCTCAACAATAAGCTTTATATACTAGATTACAACATTATAGTATTAAGATTCTAAAAAAAAATACAATTATTAGTAGTAATCAACTAGAACGTAGAATTATCATCACAATAGTATAGTAACACAAGTTAATAAGAGTTCTATACAACATTAATAATCTTATACAAGATACATACACAACATACATACTTAAATCAATAAACCCTAAGTCAATCATAAGGATTTCCTATAATATGCAATACTACAATTCTAAAAGCATGTACACAATATATATTAAACTCCAAAGGATTATAACACTTAAAATATAAACATACTACCACCCCTACCTCAATAGAGAATTGAATCTCTATAATCCCAAGCAACCAAGCTCAAAAATGAAAAACAAAACAAGGGTTTTGAAGAGGAGAGTGAGAGGAAACTTTTGTCTCCCAAGGTTAATGGTCTAAGGTGAGTGGAAGGAGGCCAAAATGAAGAAATAAGCTATTAACCAAGTTTTCTCCAATGGTGGCTAGGTTAGGGTTTTGAAGAACAAAGAAATGAAAAAGATGAAAGTGAAAAATGGTGAGTGGAGGATCTAGTAATCCTCCACTCACTATGTGCTCTTGCACTACCTTTCTCTCACACACACAATGCGAGACCAATTTGTGAGCCTACACTTGTCACAAATCAATGGCTTCCTCCTAGGCTTAATCTTAAGCCTACACTTGTTAACTATCCAAGCCAACAAGTGCACCAATCATAGGCCAACAAGTGGGTGAATCTCCACCCTCCAAATTTCACAAGATGATGCATCCAAGTCCCTCCACCCCAATGCCAACAAGTGGTTCCATGAGAGTGTGACACTTGTCACACTTTCCAAAAATTGCAAAAAGGTCATTTTCCAAAATATCTTCCAAATTAAATTACAATATGGTCCTCAAGACGAAAAATAATTATCTTACATAATTACACTAAAACCCCAAAAAATAAGAATATTTCCAAGAAAGTATGTATCCATGCCCTTTACGAAAAAGTAAGCATCTAGAATGTATTTTCTACAAAGGTAAAAATACAATTATCATGGAATTCAAATATCATGGATGCATGCAAAGCCGAAATCAAATTCGAGCATAAAAAGTGAGGTTATACAAAGAAAGATTGTAACGACCCGGCCATTTGCCTTCCTTTTCTTTTTCCTGAAATTTTACGAATGGAATTTTTTCATTTAATTTTCTTTTCTGAGCTTTGCTTTGTGTCGCTTAGTGTCATCTCGAGTGCTCGGAATTGGTTCCTGAGGCTCTTTTCCGTGGATTGACAACTTCCTTTGAGGACCGAGTCATTTTCACATTTTTCGTTTTTCGACACTATACGCGATTTCATCCTTTTCCCTATTTTGTCTTATCTCCGTTTGTCAGTTTTTGGTACAACCTCACTTCTCATGCTCGGAGTTGGTTTTTGACTTCACGTGCCTTCATCTTGAGTGGTTTTCTCGAAATACGTATCTTTACTTTTGCAAGAAAGTACTCTGGTTACTCCCGATGCCCACAGGGGCATGGATGCACAATTCTTCAGAATCTTTTTCATTTCTTGGGGTGTTTTTCATAAATATCTTTTGAAGATATTTTATTTCAGGGGCATTTAAGAAAGTTCTTTTGGAAGATATTTTCATTCTGGGGCAATTTCGCAGTTAACCCTTTTTATGGGAGCCATTGTGCAATTAACGAAAGTTTTTGCAAAATATCTCATCTGGAGCCTGGATCCTTGTACGGGATTCATTTTCACATTTTTTCGAGTCATGGACTCTTAGAATGCCGTTCTGGTCGTTTTTCTCCAGTTTCAGTATTTTTGGACCCGGTTGCCGCCGAACTTGTTTGGGGCATAACTTTCTGCTCGGGACTCAGTTTTTGATGTTGTTTCTTCCGTTGTTCATATTTTCTCATTTTGGATCTTTTTTATTCATGGGGTTTTGCCGTTTGAGCGTGTCTGCTCAAAATCCACTTTTCCAGACTCGGCGGGGCCCTTTCGGGGCACTTTTTGAGAATTTCTATAAATAGGCGACTTAAAGAGAAAAATCAAAATTTTCTTCTCTCTCTCCTCTCTCTTGGCCGGTAGCCATGGCTGCCAAGGGGCTGCCATGCTTCTTCTTCATTTTTCGGCCACTTCCCTTGAGTGAAAACTCTTCGGCCTTAACATTTAATGTTTGTCTTGACGCCGCGCATCTTATGCCCTTATTAGAATCCATTTCCGACGATTTTTTGAGTTCGGGTTTGGAGTCAGGTTGAGATTTTCATGGGGCTTCTTGCGGATTCTTGTTCATGGTGTTGTCCTCGACAAAACCTCTCGGTATCGTCGAATTCGGAGCACTTTTTATTTTGGTGGGCCTTTGAGATTTCATCTCAAATTGAGGTAGGGGATGTTCTAGGTTTAAATTCTTGTTATATAGCATGCTTGTGATGCTTATACTACTTGTTTGCATGATTAAATATAAAATCTAGAGATTTTATTATTTATTTTTCTTGTACGGGATCTAATTTACCCGGTTGCTCGTGACTTGGTTTAAACATATAGCATGATATTATATTGCCCCATGATATGCTCATTGTCGTGTATTAAAATTAGAGCATTTAAATAAGTACTAAAGCTTTTATTTAATATTTATCTTAGGTGAAAGATTAATTCACATGGCCTTAACTAGCTTGAAATTAATATGTGTTAGTATATTATATTAGGCCTTAGCATGCTCTCCAACATAGTTGAATTTGTAAGTAATTGGAGATGTTTTGAAAATTAGTAATTATTAATTAATTTAATTAATTAATTTGCCCCGAGTGCACTATTCACTCTATTTGCATTCCGACTTGATATTCTTGATTTACATATCATATAGCTTCACATATATTTGATTTAGAATATTCCGTTAGGTTTTGAAACCTTTTATTTAATTAAATTCCTTGTTTAAGATTTAATCCTCATGGTGATATACAACTTGGAATTGTATTGTGGTATGCTAGAAAATTAAGCTTAGGTATAGTTGTTCACATATATTAAATTGGGATTAATTACATGAGAATTGCAACTTTTAATTTATATTTAACTTTAGTGAAAGTTTATTTCACATGGTCTTAAATTGAATGAAATAAACTTGTAATGTGATATTACATTAGTCCTTGGCATATTCTCTAAGATATGTTAAATTGAGAGCATTTGATTAAGTTTGAAAATCTAGAGATTTTAATTAAAAGAATTAATTAAAATCTATTTGGTGGTCCCATTAGCTTAATTAAGGTTTTAACTTGATATTTGTATTGATCATGACTTGTTTACTAGCATATATTAATTTAAGACTATTAGAAGTTGTTTTAGAAGCTTGTGATTTAAATTAGCATGATTTAATTAAAGTTCTACTTTGTTGTTCTAACAACCTAATTGAGTTTTAGAATGGATATAGGTGATAACCTTGCCATGTCCTTTAACGTGTATTAAATTGAGGTTAATTGGAATTGAATCGGAATTTAGAGAATTTAATTGTGTTTATCTATTTAAATTCTATCAATTTGTTCCATGATCTAGTTGTGTTTTAGAAGTGGTTTCTATATTCAATTCATGGACTTAGACTTGTTGTATATTCATTTGGTTATGTTCTGAACATTGGATAACATAGTTGCTATGTTTGTACTTATGAGACTATGTTTTCCTTATTGAATATATTGTTGCCTTGTGTAATGATTTGCTCACTTCGTATTTAATATCTTTCATGCATAGCGTATAACGAATCACACACTGAAGATTCGACATTCATCATATCATATTAGTTGTGGATTTAGAGCATGTATTGTATAGGTTTCCAAATTTGGTTGTGCTTGGTAGATAGTTGATTATCTTGCATAGTCCTATTGATATATGCGTTGTTGCACAACTTGTTGATTTTGGAAACTTGGGGATGTCGTTGTTTGACTATGGCTAGGATGTGGTTCTAGTACGGGGGATAGTCCCTCTATGTAGTCTAGTGCGCACATAGGGAGATTACCCATGGGCTAGTAACCTTAAAGTAACTATGTTGTCGGTCTGATCCGGCGTGACGTCCGAGTATCCACTTTGTTTGATTTCGCATTTCATTTTTAAATTGATAACTAGATGATGTTGTAACTTGTTGTTCCTTATTTGTCGTTCCATTTTTTACATGATGTTAACTTTGCGAAATTGTGCTTTATGCGTTGTATTAGAAGTTCCAATGTTGGTTAAATTGCATCGATATTGAAAATTGTGTTTTGACATTCTAACAAAGCTTAGGATTGATCTTATTGATTCATTTAGAACTTAGACGTTAGGTGGCATGAACCACCACTGTAATTTTATGCTTTAGATTCTAAGTTGATGGCTTTGAGAATTTATACCTTGTTGCATTGTATAACATGCTCTTTTGTTGTTGAATTGCATGGATAATGTGATTCTTGTTAACTTGTATTCAAATATGCTTTTGTCATGTTATATGGATTACTCTAGACCTAGTTCAATTGTATTGAAAATACAATTCATGTTAATCTATGCTCAAGTATTCTTCTTGTCGTGTTCTTTAGATTATCCCAACCATGATTCGTTTCATACACGTATGTATACATGATTCTTGTTGCTTAGACTCTAAGGTAGCTTAGGATGCTCCCCGAGTCTCACTTGGACATAGACGTTAGGTGGCATGAACCCCTTTAACATGCTTCACCTTAAGGTGATAAAGTTGTAAAATGCTAGGTCGATGTATGCTCATCTCCTACGTGTAGCTTTATGTTACTAACCCCTACGATACTGGGGCATATTTTAGGTACGAAGACTTGGTTCATGATGCTTAGCATTCCTTGGATGTCGTGTAGCTTTCAAGCTTCCATTTCATGCAAATGTTAGCATGAAATGTCATTTTGTAGACTTATATGTCAAAATATGTATATTTGATTCAATGTATGTAATGTGTACTTAAGTACACTCCTTTCAATGTAATTGATATGTATGAGATGCGGCCGGAGGCCAATGACTATTATATTATATTTTATGTACTTTTTAACTTCATGAAATATTATGAAAATCCTGAAAAATCGCAAATCAATGCTTCACCATGGTTGCATCGGGTGTGGGAATTCTATTCTCATTCTTTCATAGGGTCTTATTAATCTTGTATGAAGTGTGGCCAAGTGCCAAACGGTCATTTGATCCCGTTTTGTATTTTTGGATTCCATGTTTTCCATTCTACGTCCATTTTTGCCCTTTTGCCCGTTAGGGGTTCGAATTTTGCATCGGCTATATTTTTAAGCCATGGACCATTGTAGCGCGTCTAAATAGGTAAGTTACGTTTGCGTGCATGGTTGTTTTCGGGCAAAACCTCATCGTTTGTGTTTCGAGCCTCTTAGGAATTCATTCCACCTATTTGTTGAAAATTCTAGCTTAAGGGTTTTTTAGGTATTTTCTTTGGGAAATAAATTCCGTTCTTGACTCCGTCACATAGAAAATGTGATTTTACGGGGAGCCTTCGTGTTTTTTCGAAAAATGTCATCTTGGCCTCGAAAACCGCGTCGCAAACTCAAATTTCTGCTAAACACTGTTCCTGCTGTCTTGGTTTGCTTCTACCTATTTGGGCGATCACCCGCGGGTCTTGGGCGGGCCCCTGCCAAGTTTCAGGGCTGTCCTGCACCTCTTCCCTTGGTTCTGCCAATTTGGGCAGGTGCCCACGGGTTTTGGGTGGGCGCCCGCGGTTACTGTTCCTGATCCAAACACCTTTCTTCAACAGGCCATATCTCACTTGTTTTTACTTCGAATTGGTCCGTTCTTGAGTCTAAACTAACCGCGTCGAAATGAGATTTCCAATGGTACCAATTAAAGATTCAGATTCCATTTTTAGCTTAAGTTATTCAAGTTTTAGTGAAGTAGTGTCAGTATTTGGTTCGAACCCGGATAGGGTTTCCCTTCCTTCGACTTCGGGACTTGATATCTTTACCATCCGGACTCTGAATTATGCGATTCTTGAGTCCATATTTGTTAATTTTTCATTTTCTATCCAATGGTGTGCATGGGGGTATTCAATTCAGTTTGGAATTACCATTTTACCCTTTTAGCCACAGGTGTTCGTTCTTCTTCATCTTGTCGTTTCTCATTCGTCCGGACTCCGAATCATGTGATTCTTGAGTCCATCTTAATTGTTTTTCATTATTTCTCCAGCGGTGTTCTCGGTGGCACCCGAATCTATATTCTCAAAAATGACTATTTTGCCCCTGGGGGCTTAATTGTTATCTTTTCGATTTCTTGCTTCCGCACTTATCCCTTTGGGTTCCGCGACCTCATGGAAGGTCATTTTATGGTCTTAAAGGTGTGTTGTGCCTTGAGAGACCGTTGTCTTGTCTTTTGCTTCCGCATCTTGGATCCAGTTTGGGTCATCACAGGACACACTGGGTTGAAAAATCCAGGGTCGTTACAAAGATGATAAACGGGAAAAAGACAAAATTGAGAAAAGATGAAAAAGAAAATTACCAAAAAAATAAAGGAAGGAAAATGACTGGGTCATTACAAATTAAGCATGGGTTGTTAACTTGGAATTGAATGCGAAATCAAATAGTGGAAAGCTTGGACATCAAATCCAGGAGTAAACCAAAACCTAAACGGTTATTCTGGGCACTAACCCGTTAGAAATACCACCGTAGTGCGCACTATAAAATGGGAAAAACTCGTACCTCCCACACTAGAGCCAAACTCTAGCCATGTCTTTGTAACAATGTCCCAAGAGAATCCAAAATCATAATGAAGTTCAAAACTTATATAAAATAATTAAGGCATGTAAACCACCTTCCATGCACAAGTAATTTGAAACCACACAAACCATATCTTAAGGTTCCAAGTTTAAAATAGCATTTCAAATGACAAGTCTTTATCATGATATAATATACAATATAATACCATTAACTTATCTATTTAAATCATGCCTCAACAATAAGCTTTATATATTAGATTACAACATTGTAGTAATAGGCTTCTAAAATAATTAACAATAGTAATCAACAAGAATATAGAATTATCACTATAATAAATATAGCAATTCAAGTTAATAAGAATTGTAAATAACATTAATAATTCTACACAAGATAAATACATATCATATATGCTTAAATCAACAAATCCTAAGTCAAATGTGAGGATTTCCTATAATATACAAAACTACTATACTAAAAGCATGTACACAATATATATTAAACTCCAAAAGGACATAAAATACTTAAAGTATAAACATACCACCACCCCTACCTTAATAGAGAATTGAATCTCTATAATCCAAAGCAACCAAGCTTAAAATGAAAAACTAAACTAGTGTTTTGTAGAAGAGAGTGAGAGGAAATTTTTACTTTCCAAGGTTAAAGGTCTAAGGTGAGTGGAAGGAGGCCAAAATGAAGTAATAAGCTCTAAGCCAAACTTTTCTTCAATAGTGGCTATGTTAGGTTTTGAGAGTAATGAGAGTGAGGAAGATGAAATGAAATGAGGTGAGTGGAGGATTTAGTATTCCTTCACTCACTATGTGTTCCTACACCATGGTCTTCACACACACTAAGTGTAAGACTTAATTTGGAACCTACACTTGTCACTAATCCATGGCTCCTTCCTAGGTTTAATCCTAAGCCTACACTTGTCAATCATCCAAGCTAATAAGTGCACCAATCCTAGGCCAACAAGTGGCTGAATCTCCGTCCTCCACATGTCATAAGATTAGGCTTCCAAGTCACTCCACCCCAATGCCAATAAGTGGCTCCATGAGAGTGTGACATATGTCACACTTTTCAAAAATTGCAAAAAGGTCCTTTTTGAAAATATCTTTCAAATTAAATTACAAAATGGTCCCTAAGAAGAAAAATAATTACTTTACATAATTACACTAAAATCACAAAAATCAAGAATGTTTTCAAGAAACTATACATCCATGCCCTTTATGAAAAAAAGTAAGTAACTAGCATGTTTTCTTATGAAAGTAAAAATACAATTATCTTGGAAATAAAATATTATGGATGCATGCAAAGCTGGAATCAAATCCGAGCACAAAAAGTGAGGTTGTGTAAGGAAAAATGATAAATGGGAAAAATACGAAATAGGAAAAAGATGAAAAAAAAGAGAAATTATCGAAAAAAAAAAGAAAGGAAGGAAAATGACCGGGTCATTACAGGTGAGATAAGGCCTCAATTTGCAATGTTTGAAAAACCCCTTGGATTCATGAAGCTGCTTATCAATGCAAGTTTATTTCTTGCATTTTTCTCAGTTGTGATTACATTAATATGTTGAAGTTATATTATTTTTCTCAGTTGTACATTGAATGTGGTATACCTTCAGTAATTATCTTTTGTAATGAATGATCTTCAGTTCTTAATGGAGTTCTTAATGAATGATGGTAATAGCATGGCCTTCACTACTATATAACTTGTATTGACAAACTGCATTGACAAACTCTGCATTGACAAACTGCATTGACAAATAATTCAGACCTATATGACAAACAACCCATAAATATGAACCTATACAAACAATCAATTGTCCACAAAATATATCATACAAACAAAGTTAGCCAAAAAAATACCATATCATTTAGCAATAAAATTCAGAGTATTACATTGAGTTGTCCAAAAGCTATACCAAAAGTCAGTTGTCCAAAAGCTATACCAAAAATTAATTGTCCAAAAGCTATACCAAAAATCAATTGTCCAAAAGCTATACCAAAAATCAATTGTCCAAAAGTTATACCAAGTGCTATACCAAAAGTTAATCCCAACTCCATATGGTCCACCATATACCTGTCTATTCTTTTTGGACAAATGAGTTACCCACAAAGTACTAAACAACAAAAGTTTCATAAATTGTCCACAAAAATATATTTATATAAACTATATTATGACTGCATCTTCAACTGCATTCTTCTCTATCTTCAAGTGTCCCTTTCAGATTGGCTGCTTCTTCCAATTCCTCTTCGAACTTGAAATCTGACTGCATTAGGTCTTCTTGGTTGATTTAATGTTGCAGAGCCTTGTCTAGCTTGGTTGGTGCTTGCAATGTCTTTTCTTGCTTGATTTAAGCTTGAGCTTGCATACCTTCTTCCAACTTGGTTGGTGCTTCTGCTTGAGTTGAGGTTGCACACCTTCTTCCAGCTTGGTTGGTGCTTCTTGCTTGATTTGAGGTTGCACACCCTCTTCCAACTTGGTTGGTGCTTGCAGTGGCTTTTCTACCTGCATTCCTCATTGTCTGTGATTAAAAGGAAACCAATGTTAGTTTGTTAGTTAAGAAAGACATTAGGTATACATGTTAAGTTATAATTGTTGTGAAGAAGTTGTTAAGTTATACTTGTTGTGGAAAAGTTGAGCTTTGACACCCAAATTGAGTAGCTGATATAGGCCTTATCATCTGTGATTACAATTAAAATAAACTTAGTCTATTTAAGAAAAATAGAAATAAAGTTAATCCTCTTCTTTAAAAATAAAAATAAAGTTATACCTCTTCCGTTAAACTGGTAAAACTTGAGGTTCCACTTCCAACTTGACTAGTTGTTGTTGTAGTTGTATGTCCCTACAGGTTCTTGTATAGTGTCAAATAATGTCACAAGTTAAAGGGCATTAACTCATGACTTAATATTAAAAAATTTAAAAGTGATTTACCTGGTTGGGTTAACCTACTTTGCATGTTCTCATATTGTGCCCAAATTCTTCACACTGTGAGCATTGTAGGGATTTGCTTTTTCTAGCATCACTAGTTGCAGCTCAGGCTCATCTACATCTCTTGTCTTGGCTTTTTTTGGTCTGTCAGGCTTTTTCCTTGGAACTAGAGGTTCCACAGGGTTATAATGCACAAGAGTCCACATTCTTTGATTATGTATTGGGTGAATCATACTAGAATGAGTTCTTATGTATGTTTCATTATAGAAATATGGATCACAGAACTGTTCAATATCTGTTCTTTTGTGTGTTATGGCTGTAGTTACATGTTTGCATGGGAGGCTAGAAATCTGCCATCCTTTACAATCACATGACCTTAATCAAAGCTTCACTATATGCTTTCCTTCCTCATTTATGACTTCATACTCATCTTGCCCTGCTGGGGTAACATTACATAATCTAGACTCATCAATCAACTTATTCAATTTTTTCCTAATGTTTGGGGTCACCAATCCTACCCAAGCACTGCCCCTTTGAGCCTTCATTTGGAGTCTGCTCATCAATTTGCTCTTAATACCATCAAGTAGCCCTAAAATATGTTTAGACCTAAGCTTTCCAACCTAATTGTTGAATGACTCACAAAAATTATTAGTGATATGGTCACTCTTCACCTGCTCAGAGAATGCATGCCTTGACCACTTGCATGCATCTATTCTTAAGACCCAATTATAAGCCTCTTTTGACACCTGCCTCATATGCCTCATTGCCTCATTAAATGTGTAATCACTATAGGCTCTAGCTGCCTTCCAGAAAAAAGACTGTAAAAGTAATCCTGGATACTTCTTTTTGAAGTTGTTATATAAATGTCTGTAACATAACCTATGGGTTGCATGTGGGAAACCAATCCTCATTGCTTGTTCAAGACCCTAAGCACAAGTAAAAAGCAAAAATTAGATATAGAAATTTCATGTAATTTATTAGTTATAGAAATTACATGTAATAAATTAAGTTTTTACCTTTTGCTAATTTGATATGAAGCATAGATGTCTATTATGACCAAGTTCAACAAAACTTTGCAACTCTTGAAGGAAGAATTTCCACCTTTTTTTCCCTTTATTCTCCACCACAGCCACAGCTAGTGGAAAAAGCCCATTATTCCCATCAAGGGCTATAGCAGACAAGAGCACACCACCATAAAGGGTCTTTAGGTGACAACCATCCAATCCAATGAACCCCCTGCAACCATTCTTGAATCCAGATTGCATAGCTTCTAAAGACATAAAAATTCTTTTAAATGTCATAGTAAGCAAGTCCCTCTCAAGCTTCATGATACTACCAAGATTAGATTTGAAAATTTTATTAGCATACTTAGGAAGCAAAGTGTATGCTTCCCCATGGTTTCCCTCTAACTCATACATAACTTTCCTTTTATCTATGTATAGTTGCATGGGTTTTGCATCAACATTGAATTGGCTCATCACTATTGCATGCAATGCATCAAGTAGAACACCTGGATTGTCTTTTATACTCAGCCCAAGCTTTTTAGCAATCCATGTGGATGTTTCATCCCTCACAGTGCCACTCCTTACACAATTGTGTGGACCTCTAATTGTCTTGAGTTGATAAGTTACTTTATCTACCAAACGGGAAGCATGTACCCTCCATGGACACCCCTGAACTGCACATCTTACAGTCACTCTTTGCTTCTCATTTTTAACTCTTTTTATATTACATCCCTCTTGGACACAAAAATAAACCAAAATATCCCTAAAATGGTTCACACTGAGAAATAGATGACCTTCTTGTAACTTCATCTTTCCATCCAAACCTCTCACAAATGGAATTCCCTTTAAATAGTTTGCATAGGACCCAGCCCTTGCTGTTTCAGTTTTCTATTGTTCAACATTTATTTCACACTCTTTTTCCTCCACATCATCTTAGTCCACACACATGTCATTATCAAATTCAGTACCAGGTTCATCTCCTGATTCATAGTCTAATATACCATCTTCACTGTGGTTCTTTTCTTCCTCCACATTCCTATTCACATCATCATTGTGAACTGGATTCTTACCCTTCCCATTATTTTTCCATTCCTCATCTTCAGAACTAAACCCAAATACATCATTATCATCTTCCAAATCATACTCATCCTCAGGCTGTCCTCTATCGTTCTCATTTACATTGGTCTCATTGTCTCTAACATTACTGTCATCATTGTCATTAACATTACATTCATCATTGTCATTGACATTAATATCATCAAATGTCCTATCATCAAACTCCCTATAATCAAACTCCATGGTCTCAATTGAGGCAAATTCAGGACTTACATCAGTCACAACCTTGTCAATATACAAATCTATCAATCTCTTACTAGCATTTACTTTAAACATCTCTAACACATCTTTATCACTATCCATAGGCATCCTAGCAGAAGACCCAGGAACAACATAAGAAAAAAACAGTGACAAAGGGACAGTAGGTGGAATATGAGATAAAGTTACTACTGTTACACCTTTAACAAGATCAATGATGCTATAAAAATCCAGATCCACACCAGTTATAAAAGTTAGGTTCCACTTGTAGTGACCAACAATATCATGAATTGATTCCATCGCTGTAACAATTAAAATTATAACAAAAATATAAATTATAAACACAAATTAACTAAATTTACCACAAACAATACGATGGAACAACTACTCCTAAATTACACATAATTTCAATTATAAAAGCCCTATTTGCCTAAATAGAGTAAACAATAAACAAAAAACAAAACTCTAAACAACTATATATAGAGTAATAAAAAACATAAACCCTAAAATAAATATAGAATTAATCAAAAAAACATCCACCCTAAAAATAGAGTATAAATTTTCACATAACCTAAACTAAATACAGAGTAATAAAAAAGAGAAACCCTAAATACCGACCAGACCACTTCAGTTTCACATATGCGCAAACCCTAACTCATTCTTTGCAAATACGAACTTGGATTTGTTATCGAATATGGGAAGCGAACTCCTCTATTAATGCAATCTTTGGTTAATCCTTTATATGCGCAAACCCTAACCTAACGTTCGTCCTCTCTCTCTCAAAGTGTTCACAATACACGGTCTCAGTTTGGTAAGGCAGATGAAAAGACACTACTTTGGGAAACAGACTCAATTAATGGCAGTTTTCCCTCCAAATGAATGTATAGTTGTATAACTGAGAAGCTAATGTCATGGAGAGGGTAGTTTCGTAATTTCAGATGCCAAGGAGAAGGTATTTCAGTAATTTTGACAACTCCGTTGGTATATTTAACGATTCGTCACAAATAAGGGAGGTTCGTGTAGATCATTTTCCTTTTTAGGGGGGTTCACATAATTTTTGAAACAGTAAGGGTGGTCCCTATAATTAGGGCGAACCATAGGGGATGTCTGTGTAAATTACCCAAATAAAAATAAAAAGTCTTTGCCCTATTTTAATATTGCCCGTGTATTTTAATATACTTCCTCCGTCCTAAAATAAGTGTCATGCTTTCCTTTTTTGTTTGTCTCAAAATAAATGTCCACTTTCCTTTTTCAAACAATATATTTCACATCATCCCAAAAATGTCCTTTGAGTTTAAATTTCAAACTTGAATATTCAAAACTTAAAAGGGCAAGTTAGTATTTTTTCAGACAAACAATACATGTCCCACATGCCCCCTTAAAAATTACTACTCCCCATAAGTGACACTTATATTGGTTTGTTTTTTCAATGTCAAGAATATATGATGTAACATCTGTTGTGGTCAAAAATACCATTCACCTTCAACATCAAGACCAAGAGATGAAATGTAGAGGAAAGTTGTCATTTATCCTTTTATGGTGGAGCTGTTTTGGCAGATGATAAGTTTTTTGGGTTTCTAAGCAACAGTTCCTCTGACTTCCCACTTTCCGTGTCAAATGTGATCCCTACGAATTGAAATTGATTCAAGAAACTTCGGTGAAGGACCTTCCACCCCCGGCCGGTAACATCAGTCATGCGTACATAGGTATGTGGCCTACTTGGGTAACCACAATGGCATAGCCACGTAGGGACAAGTGAGGTAGGTATGTCGCCTACTTGGGTAACCACAGTGGTGCAGCAAGATAAGAAAATTTTATATTTGCATAAACAAAATAATTTATCACTTTCCTATAAAATATGATATTTTTTTCTTTTTCAAAATATTATATTCTTTCCCACTTTTCAAAAACAAAAAAGCATAACATCAATATATTTTATCACATTTTTGACTTTACCACAAATAAATGGATTGTTTCTATCATATCTTTAGTCTTCAACATTTTCCACAATCCAAAAGCAAACAAATAATTTGAATTTTTTTTTATCATCTAAATTTACAATTATTATTTGATATTACAATTTGAATTAGAAAAATTATTAGTTATTACTATCAAAATTATTGTAGGGCTTGTTGTTCTTTCAAAATTTAGTTTGTGTAATTGTGTTACTAATTATTATTATTATTATTATCTAAATAAGACTTAGATTTTTTTTTATTTTTTAATTTTTTTATTTGCAATCCCAATCAAAGAAATCACGGATTCACTTACTCTATCAAATTTTCTGACTGATTGGATTATCTGGTTATAATATATATATATATATATATATATATATATATATATATTATTTACATATGTGATATATTATAACAGTTAGGTAACTGTGTTATTTTCTTTTTCATATCTTATTCTTAATTTATTGAATATGATTTTTTCTAGTATATTTAATTGAATGAACTCAATTTTAAAACAGTAATGAATAATCTAAAAAATCGTTGGGAATGTACTGAATTGAAATATTATGAATCAATGTTTTAATTTTTACATATATTGTTTTGGTTCAAATTATATATATACATACATACATATATATATATATATATGTATGTATATATTCTTTTTTCTTTTTTCTTTTTAGTTATACTCAAACACACATGCCTCCACCGAGGTTTGAACCCCTTACCTCCCTTTGGAAAGTAGGAGTCTGGTATCGCTAGGCCACTGGCCCATTGATTATATATATATTTTATTGCTATTAAAGATTGCCCCCACAGAAGAAAATTCCTGGCTACGCCACAAGGTAACCAACACTTTTGTGTTGCTCGTTCTGGTTTTGTCGGGTCTCCCTATTCCTATCATTATGATCCCTCTACACATTACGTTACGATTGTCCTCTTCTAGATCGAGTTGAAGTCGCGGTGCAGCTGGCATGACGGCCGGGTTAAATCTCGCTGCTTATTTGCTGTTGATCATCGATCATTTTCATGCATTTTGGATGACAACCGCCCCAAAGATGTTGTTGATCCCTATTGAAGTTTGGTTTGCACTTTCAATGTCAAGTATATTGTATTATCAATAATTTATAAGGTACATTGTGCTGCCAATGTCTATCACAAGCTAATGAAGATTTGTTGCAGCTTTGTTTGTTGGTTCATCACTCATGGTTTAGTTTCCTTCACTCTCAGGGGCAGTTTCAATAAACACCCTTGCATTTTTTAATTTGTGCAAATAAGGACTTTTGAGCAAATTCAACTATGAATGGACTAATTTAGCCTTACAATAAAATAAAATAAAATAATATTAAAAAAAATAGATAAAGTATATAACATATAACTGCATACAATGTATATATTAAATACTAGGACTTTTACGGGCCATACAGACAATCAAACGAACCTTCGCTTATTTTCTACAATTTCTCTTATAAAAATAAAAATAAAGAGTCTTTGCCCTATTTTTATATTGCCCATGTATTTTAATATATTACTAAATAATAAAAATTTCTTGCAAAAGTTTGGTTTGCTTTTTCAATGTTAAGAACATGATGTAATTACATCTGTTGTTGTCAAAATTACCATTCTTCTGACCACATTCGGCAGTCACTCATTCACCTTCAATATCAATACCAAGAGATGGAATGTAGAGGAAAGTTGTCATTTACCCTTTTATGGTGGAGCTGTTTTGGCATATGATAAGTTTTATGGGTTTCAAGAACAACGGTTCCTCTAACTTCCCACTTTCCGCTTTCCGTGTCAAATGTGATCCATACGAATTGAAATTGGATAAAGAAGTTTCGGCGAAGGACCTTCCACCCCCGGCTGGTAACATCAGTCATGCATACATAGGTATGTGGCCTACTTGGGTAACCACAGTGGCATAGCCACATAGGGACAAGTGAGGTAGGTATGTGGCGTACTTAGGTAACCACAATGGCGTAACCACAGAGGGATAAGTTTTTTAAAATTTTATATAGAAATATTTTTATATTTGTATAACTGATCGGTTGGTCAATTAACATCAACCTTCGCAATAGCACGAATCATTGTAAAATAGGGCTATTGGTCGGGTAAGTCGAACCACAGGGACTGCGCTAGTCTAATACAACCTAAATGTCTAGAATCATTCTTAGAATGATGAAGGGTGTATAGAGGTTTTGTTGGATGTCACTTAAGCTAGGAAATTAAAAGTGCATAAAACAATAAATTGCAAGAATTCAAGGGAGTGAAGTACAAGTAAAGAAGGCTAGGGAAATGAATCCACCTCCATCCCTATACACATGCTAGGTTAAGATTAATTTAAGGGGAAAACAATATATATGATAGTCATGATACATAACAATACTAGGTTGCTATAATATCCTTAAGAAGTTCATTTAAATAGAAAGGCAAGAATAAACCATCAAAGGTTCACATGATCAACTACCTAAACTAAAATGTAGCTTAGAACATGCTTACTAAGCCAAGGATTATCAAGCCCTAATTTAAATGGTGAATGCACATAAAGCTAAGAATCAAGTATAGCCCATCAAAGGGAAACCCTAAGCCATGAACTATCTAGGTTCTCCCACTCCATGCCATTAAAACCATTCCATGATCTAACTTCCATTGTCACCATGGAAGTGCAAGCAATATGATTAAGAAAAGCAACCATCCAAGACAAGATGAATAACTCACAATAATCATTTAAAACATTCAACATTCATTACAACAAAAATGAGGCTCTTGATCATGGAAAGACTATCAAAAATACATTGTAATCCCCAAAAATAAACTATACTATCACATGCTTACAAGGGAGGGGTTTCATCACCTCCCTAGATGAGGTTTAGTTGCCCATTGGTGAGCTAGAAGAAGGAAGAAGCATCATCCTCATCTCCATTTTCGAGCTCCTACTGTAGCACTCAAGAACACCCTTCTCCTTGCTCTCTTCTCTCTCCTCTATCTTGCTAAAGATGAAGCTTAATGATATATGTGGCCTTTGGGTAGCCTTTTATGCTCCAACAATACCCTCTCTCCTCCAAGGAACACCTCCAACCACTTCATAAAGAAGGAAGATGGCATTGAGGAAACCAATGTGCAAGTGGGCTGAAATGAGCCATTTTCGAAGGGCATTCTGCCTGATTTTCGAGCACACGCTTGGTGATCTCGAGCACTCTAACTTAGTGCAATGTGCAACATGCTCCTCTTGCTCAGCACTGACCTATTTTGGGAAAACTGCTATAACTTTGTACCCCGAACTCCGAATGACGATCTGTTTGAAGATTTGGAGAGCTGATTCAGTGCTTTAAAAACTTCATGTTTTGATGAAGACCCAATTCTCAAGTCTGGTTGGTCGAAAATGGGGAGAAAGGCAGTACATCAGTGCTGCTAGGCAGTTCTGCGCACCTCTGTTGTGAAGATCATAACTCTCTTCTCCGAACTCCGAATGATGAACCAATTGAAGATTTGGAAAGCTGATTCAGAGATCTAAATCTTTCATGTTATGATGAAAGTCTAGTTCTTGAGTTTGCTAGGTCGAAACATGGCAACAAAAGTCAGGATCACCGCTGCCAGAAAATCAGAAATGGCATCCTTTTTGTTCAAAATTCCACAAGGCCTCATTTTTTTGCTTCCTTTTTGCACTTCAACCTGAAAATGCATAAAAACATGCAAATGGAGTTAATCTACATAAAATAATTAATAACTGGACTTTGTTAATGTAATTTAGGGCGCTTGAATATACAATATTCGGCGCTTATCACACCCCCAAACTTACATTTTGCTAGTCCCTTAGCAAAACTACAATGAAAAACATAAAGAAAAGACAACCATGGGCATGCTACTACAAAAATATCATCCATGGTAAAATGAGATAGAAACATAGCTCAAATACAACTTGAAACAGACAAAAACTGGAGATGGGGTCATTGGGAAAACTACCTTGCATATATGAAGCATTGATACAAAAAATGGGAAAAACCATTTCAACATGCATGCATCAACATCATAGTCCATATAAATAATTCAATTGTCATCTCTTAAATGGAAATAACTCAAACTCCAGTGAAAGTGAATTGGATTCTCACATGCGGCTTTTACTTTCTTGTCCAATTCCAAGGCACAAGTTTTCAAATCAATGAATTCCCTTTTATATGAAGTCCCTAAGGCATGATTTTATTTTCAAGACAACTTTTGTTGCTTGTTAACACTTTATTTCAACACATAAGCGAAACATAGAATGGTTGTGCAATGCTGAAGTCCATTAAGCTTTCTAACCAACTTATGTAGCAAGCGTTAGGCCAACAACTCCCAAACCAGATGGCTTTAGGGTGCTAAGTGTAGAGACACTCCATAGGGCTTAATAGCTCAAGTTGGAAAGGCTACGAACTCCAACGAACCATGTTTATTACTAGTTTATTTTTTTGAATGACCGTGCAATGTTTAAGTCCCTTAAGCTTTCTAACCAACCCTTGTAGCAAGCGTTAGGCCAACAACTCCCAAACCAGATGGCTTTAGGGTGCTAAGTGTAGAGACACTCCTAGGGCTTAATAGCTCGAGTTGGAAAGGCTACGAACGTCAACTGGTCATTTTTTTTTTTTCTTTCTCAATTTTTTTTTTTTTTTTTTTTTTTTTTTTTTTTTTTTTTTTTTTTTTTTTTTTGAATAGATACATGCCAAAGGTATCCATCTATCAGATTCATCAAATCAGATTAACTAGGCCAAGGTCAAGGTCAATCAAGTTGCATGCCTCACAGTTAAGTTTCCAATGTGCATCTGTGCATTGTGAAGCTTATAAGAGTGTAAATCCAGCAAGAATCTAATTGAGGCATTTATACAGACTACATTGTATTTACATGATCATTTCAACTCAAATTTTTCTTTATTTTCAAAAATTTCAATTGCTTCTATACACAAGGTATTAAACATATGTTTCATCTCCGACAAGTGTCAAGTTATACTATCATTGCTTAGCAAAAATTATGGAACCAAAAATATGCCAAGAATGCTTTGATGCACCCCCAAACTTAAACGACACAGTGTCCTCAATGTGGGACATGGATGCAAGTTAGAGACAAAAATGACAAAGAGTATAAAAGGAACAACAATACCCAGGGGGAGGGAACGGCATGTTGAGACAAAAACCCCCAAACTTGAACTGGACTGCGCAACCTGGAAAGCAACATGAAGAACCAAAAGAAACAACCACAAACAGCATTTACAGCACAAGCATAAAGACAGAAAACGAATGTATCGAAAGTTAACAGAACATAAAGAATTTGCATTGCAAAAAGAGTTTACATGATGACAAAAAGAGCTGTACAGGGATCATGTCGACCAGAGCAACCTACACATAGCAAATTCTTACAGTTTAAAAGGAAAACAAAATATACAAGAGAAATAGTTACAGATGAAACAAAAGAGAAGGTCCACACTCGCAACAAGCTACTGGCCAGAAGGTAAACAGACGAGGATGGAATGGAGGAGAGATTGAGTCTTACGCCGTTCAGCGGAAGCCAAACGACGGTCCTCAGCAGCGACACGGCGGTCTTCAGCAGCAAGACGACGATCTTCGTCAGCACGTGAAGAAGACTCACACAGAGCCTGAGTGCACGCGGACAAAGAATGCTCAAAACGATCTAGTCGCTCATGAATACCGGCAATGGAAGCCCGGATGAAAGCCTGGTCCTGGTGAGAGTCGACCGAAGGCTCTACCCTCGCAGTGGCTGCGGCGGTGGAAACTGCCTCAGAAGGAGGAGGAGGTGGAGCGTGGATGAACAGGGGGGCAGGAGGCGGAGGGGTACTAGAATGGCTCAGAACATTGATCCACCGGCGCTGGGTAAAAATTTTAATTTTGTCGCCTTTTGGTTCGTGAGGAGGAACTACGAAACCCTTGTGCTGAAGGAGTCGAGTGATGAAAAACGGCAAAGGCAATTTCCGATTTTCAACTCGCGGAGCCCGTGTATTATGAGCATCATGCCAAAACTTCATAAATGTGGACCAAATGAGCTCTGGGATGGAGAACCATTGGCCTTGGTCCATGGCATATAGGGCTTGCAGAAGGAGGCCCCGACGCTCGGTGCTATGCACCAAAGGGCAGACATTGTGCTTGAAGACAGTGTCTATGAACCATAGGCGTTCCGGAAGATTGGTTTTGCGGATAAAAGACCGGGGCCGAGTAGGATCGTCAATAGTGCAAATGGCAGCGGCAATCTGCGCCACAGTTAATGTATCCGGCTCCTCATATAAAGGGAGATTCTCACGATTGACAATGTCATCGGGGCACTCAATGGGGCAACCAGAAACCTGAATGATGTCGGTCATAGTGAAAGCATAGGCGGTGCCATCAATGGATGTAGTGAGAGAAATGGGTGGCTCTTCAGGGCATTGGAGATTCTGGTAGAAGAGGCACACTACACGGGGGTAGGCAACCCTGGCAAGGGGTGCGCAAATGTGTTGCAGACGCCGGTTAGTCAAGTCGGCTACAGCCCACGAAGTTGTGGGTAGAATGTCAAAGGCATCCGTGAGCGGAAATGAGAGTTCGTAGTTGAGTTGTTTGTGATCCCAAGGATCACGTGGTCGCTCACGAGTGACAGCACGGGCACCTGAAGAGGGTCGAGGAGGGCGAGAAGGACCGGCACGAGACATTGAGAGAGGTGGACTTGGTTGAGGAATTTCAGCGAACACCTGGGGTGCACCACAAAAAGGAGAAGATGAAAGTGAGTGGGATGGAGGAGCAAACCCAAAAAATTTGGCAAGAAAACAAGCTCTAGCATAGAGCAACATCAACAACAAGCAACACAAGCATCAACAAAATCACCGACATGCAATCCCATCCTCCTTATGATGAAATAAAGACAAGGAAAGGAGAATAATAGGAAGCTCACATACCTTGGGACAGAATATGAAATGGGAACTGCAGATATGTAGGGGTGGTGGCAATGTGGGTGGGCTGGTGGTGGAGGAGAGATGGATTGGGTGTTTTGGGTAGAGAGAGGAAGTGGTTGCATGCATTTGGTGCATGGATGGGTTGGTTGGTGGGGTGCCGAGAGAAAGGTGGTGTGATGGGGTGAGGGTGTGGTAGTTTTGTGGGTTGAGAGGGAGATGGAGTGGGGAGGTTGGTGGTTGGTTTGGGGAAGGTGAGGAGCCGAGAGAGAGGGAGGTGGTTGTGAGGTGGAAGAGGGGTTGGTGGTGTAAAAGAAAGAGAGGGAGGGAGCTTCGAGGGAGAGAAGGGGTTTTAAAAGAGAGAGAGTGAGAGCTTGGTTCGAGCACTCGAAGTCCCACTTCGAGTGCTCGAAATTGTGGCAGAGAGTTGGGTGATGGGCTAGGGTGTGGGCATGAGGAGTTCGAGCACTCGAAGCTTGGTCTTCGAGTGCTCGAAAGGTGAGCAGTGGGTTGCAGGGAAGGGTGAGGGTTGATGGAGGTGGAGGGGTGGTGAGCTTGGGTGTGGGATGGTGTGGGAGATGGGTTTGGCATGCATGCATGGGCGTGCATGCATGCAGGCAGGAGGGTTGATGGTGTTGCATGGAAGTGGATTATGGGTTGTGTATGGAAGAGAGAGAAACCGAGAGTTGGGGTTGGTTAGTTGGTGGGTGATGGCCGAGAGTTGGGAAGGGTGGATTGAGAGGGTTGGTAGGAGGGTGGTGAGCTGGGTGGTGAGGGTGTGAGGTTTGGCATGCATGCATGGGCGTGCATGCATGCATGCCGGGTGGTGAGCTGGGTGGTGAGCTGGGTGGTGAGGGTGTGAGGCCGAGAGGGTGGATGGTGTTAGAGAGGGTTGGTGCATGGAGTGGTTTGGCATGCATGCATGGGCGTGCATGCATGCATGCAGGAAGGTTGATGGTGTTGCATGTGGATGCCCATGCATGCATGCAGGGTGGTGATGGTGTTGCATGTGGATGGGGAGTTGGCTGCGAGAATGGGAGTTGGAGCACTCGAAATGGCCTTTTCGAGTGCTCGACATTGTGGCAGAGAGTGAGGGTTGGATGGTGCATGGAATTCGAGCACTCATTCTTAGAATTGAGAGTGCTCGAAATGAGAGCAGTAGGGTCGGCAGTATGGGTTGAAGAATTTGGAGCACTCAAATTGGAAGCTAGAGTGCTCTAAATGAAGGCAGTAGGCTCATGGAAGCTTGGTTAAAGCCTTGGAGCACTCGGCAGTGAGCATTGAGGTGGAGAGATGAATTGTGGCATGCATTGTAACATTATGTGCTTCATTCTTATGCATTGTGAATGTGAATATGATCAACTGAGAGCTGAAGAATTGATACAACCTTGAAATATGCTTCCAAATCAATGCATGGATAGAATAGTTGCACCTTGCATGCATGGATAGAAAGTGAAACTTGGCATGGAAAATTATGAAACTTGGCACACTATTCTAATGCAATGCAGGGATGGAAAAATTGCCAAGCTCAAAACTTCAATACAATGCATGGAAATTTAGAAAAAATTTCAAATTGTGGAAATTTTTTTTTTTTTTTTTTTTTTTGTAAGGCACGAGCAATTTCAAAGAGAAGGAAGCTTGGAACATCGAAAGAATTTATTCCCTTGCTTTGCTAAATTTAATGTCGATAGCTAGACCAAGCTAGAGCAGGCA
The DNA here is from genome assembly GCF_030987335.1 of Cornus florida. Classification (NCBI taxonomy): domain Eukaryota; kingdom Viridiplantae; phylum Streptophyta; class Magnoliopsida; order Cornales; family Cornaceae; genus Cornus; species Cornus florida. The sequence continues at coordinate 83,842,590 of NW_026775577.1, read as the reverse complement.
CTAATCCTCATAAATGGGATCCGTCAAGGGGACTTCCTCAACTTTTCGGGTTAGAATTATGCTGTCAATGCAAGGCTTAAGCCTTTGGCCATTTACCTTGAAGAGTGATCCACTTGCAGGATCATGAAGTTCGATTGCTCCATGAGGAAAGACGGTAGTGACAATGTATGGACCATCCCATCTTGACCGGAGTTTACCGGGAAAGAGCTTCAAGCGGGAATTGAAAAGCCAGACCTTTTGTCCCGGGGCAAAAGACTTTTTGACGATGTGTTTGTCGTGAAAAGCTTTAGTCTTTGCCTTGTAAATTTTTGCACGCAATTCCTCAAGTTCATTTAATTGCAACGCACGATTAGAGCCGGCTTGTTTGAGATCAAAATTGAGCCTTTTTACGGCCCAATAAGCACGGTGCTCTAATTCTACCGGGAGATGACATGCTTTGCCAAAGACAAGTCGATATGGTGACATGCCAATGGGTGTCTTATAAGCTGTCCGGTAAGCCCAAAGTGCATCGTTTAGCCGTAATGACCAATCTTTGCGGTCCGGTCTAACCGTTTTTTCTAAAATGTGCTTAATCTCCCGGTTAGAAATCTCTACTTGACCACTCGTTTGAGGGTGGTAAGGTGTAGCAACCTTATGAATGACTGAATACTTAGCAAGGACGGATTTGAGATAACGATTTCGGAAATGAGATCCGCCATCACTAATGATTGCTCGGGGTGTACCAAAACGACTAAAGATGTGAGATTGAATGAAATGGATCACGACTTTATGATCATCGGTTTTGGTAGCCGCGGCTTCAACCCATTTAGACACATAATCTACCGCTACAAGGATGTACTCATAGCCATAAGAAGATGGAAATGGTCCCATGAAGTCAATCCCCCACACATCAAAAATTTCAACAATTAAAATGTTGGTGAGGGGCATCATGTCTCTTCGGGACATGGATCCAAGTTTTTGACATCGTTCACACGATTTGCAAAAATTGTATGCATCCCGGAACAAGGTAGGCCAAAAGAATCCGCTTTGAAGGATTTTGTTAGCGGTCTTTTTGGCACTGAAATGGCCTCCACAAGCAAGAGTATGGCAAAAATTTAAAATGCTTGTGGCCTCGGTTTCAGGAATACATCGCCGGATGATTTGGTCCGGGCAATACTTGAATAATTCCGGATCTTCCCAAAAGAAATGCTTGACTTGGGAGAAAAACCGGTCCCTCTCTTGTTTGGACCAATGAGCTGGAATTTTGCCAACCGTAAGATAATTGACAATATCCGCAAACCACGGAAGAGTAGAATGTGAAACTTGAAGAAATTGCTCATCCGGAAAGGAATCGCGGATGGCTGCAAATTCTGAAGATTTCTCAATAAGCAAGCGAGAGAGATGATCGGCGACAACATTGTCGGTCCCTTTTTTGTCCCGGATGTCAATGTCAAACTCTTGAAGTAAGAGGATCCATCGAATTAAGCGGGGTTTTGTCTCTTTTTTCGCTAACAAATGCCTAAGAGCGGCATGATCTGAAAAGACGATGACCTTGGAGCCAAGAAGATAGGAGCGAAATTTATCCAAGGCGTACACCACAGCTAGCAATTCTTTTTCAGTGGTGGTGTAGTTCAATTGGGCATCGCAGAGAGTTTTGCTAGCATAATAAATGACATGCGGAAGTTTATCCACACGTTGGCCCAAAACCGCCCCTAATGCATAGTCGGATGCATCACACATGATCTCAAAGGGAAGAGACCAATTAGGGGGTTTCATGATAGGGGCAGAGGAGAGGAGAATGCGAAGTTTGATGAAAGCTTCCATGCAAGCGTCATCAAAATTGAACGGAACATCCTTGGCTAAGAGATTACACAAGGGCCGTGAGATTTTGCTAAAATCTTTGATGAAGCGACGATAGAATCCGGCATGGCCAAGAAAAGAACGGATTTAACGGACGGAATTCGGAGGAGGAAGATTAGAGATTAACTCAACTTTTGCCTTGTCTACCTCGATTCCCCGCTTAGAAATGACATGTCCTAAAACAATGCCTTCTTGGACCATAAAGTGGCTTTTCTCCCAACTTAGAATGAGATTCGTCTCTTTGCATCTTTGGAGCACAAGAGATAAATTTTTGAGACACGAGTCAAAGGAGGAGCCAAATACGGAAAAGTCATCCATGAAAACTTCCAAGAACCTTTCAACCATATCGGAGAATATGGACATCATGCACCTTTGGAACGTTGCCGGTGCATTGCATAGACCAAAAGGCATGCGTCGATAGGCAAAAGTACCAAACGGACATGTGAATGTTGTTTTCTCTTGATCTTGGGGGGCGATGGCCACTTGGTTATAGCCGGAATAACCATCAAGAAAACAATAGAAGCTTTGGCCGGCTAACCTTTCTAGGATTTGATCAATAAATGGGAGTGGGAAATGATCCTTCCTAGTTGATGAGTTGAGTTTACGATAGTCAATGCACACACGCCACCCGGTGGTGGTTCGTTGTGGCACGAGCTCGCCCGCTGAATTTTCAACAACGGTGAGCCCGGATTTCTTGGGGACAACTTGTGTGGGGCTCACCCACTTGCTATCAGAGATAGGATAGATGATTCCCGCATCTAGCAATTTGATCACCTCTTTCATGACCACTTCCTTCATGTTTGGATTTAACCGGCGCTGGACCTCTCTAGTAGGCTTTGCGTCATCCTCCATATGAATGCGGTGCATACAAATGGAGGGGTCAATTCCTTTCAAATCTGCCACTGTCCAACCAATAGCTTCTTTATGCTCTTGGAGCACCGCTATAAGGTTGGTCTCTTGGTCTTTTTGAAGGTCCGAGGCAATAATGACCGGAAGGGTTTGCTTTGGACCAAGGAACACATACTTGAGATGGAGATAACAATGATGGGACCGGAGGAGTGGTGGAAAGTTGGGGAAGTGGTTCTTTTGGAATTTTCCAAGGAGGTACATCCATGATAGCATTAATATCAAGCAAGGAATTGACTTCTTGAATGGCTTGATCAACATCAAAGTTTGAGAAGTCAAAATGAGACATGCAAGTTTCAAGGGGATCTTTGCTTAGGATGAAGGGGAGAGATTCTTCGACCACTTCATCAATGACATCCACAAGAAAACAATCATCCTCATTGGAGGGATGTTGAGTTGCATGAAAGATGTGGAGTTTGACTTGCATGTTTCCAAAAGCAATGTCCATCACCCCGGTTCGGCAATTAATTGATGCATTAGCCGTAGCTAAAAATGGCCTACCAAGGATCACGGGAATGTGCTTTTTTGGATCATGGACTGGTTCCGTATCAAGAACCACAAAATCTACCGGGAAGTAGAATTTGTCCACTTTGATGATGACGTCCTCAAGAATACCTCGTGGATGCTTGACCGATCTATCGGCAAGTTGCAAAACCACGGAAGTCGGCTTAAGATCGCCCAAACCAAGTTGTAGGTAAACCGAGTATGGAATTAAATTCAAACTAGCTCCTAAGTCAAGGAGGGCCCTCTCGATTTTGCTGTCACCAATGACGCACGAGATTGTGGGGGCACCCGGATCCTTATACTTCGGGGGAGTGCTGTGCTGAATAATAGCACTAACATTTTCAGTCAACCTCACTTTTTTTGGCAAATGATTTTTAGAAGTGCGCTTTTGAGTGCATAAATCTTTGAGAAATTTTGCATAGGGAGGGATTTGTTTGATAGCATCCAACAGGGGCAAGTAAATCTTCACTTGCTTGAAAACTTCCCACATGTCTTGAATTTTACAATTCTTGTTCCCAAAATGTGTCGACTCTTGAAGACGTTGAGGAAACGGAGCTTTTGGCTCATAAGTAGTTTCCACATTTGGGGAGACATGTGTGGGATATCCGTGAATGGTATTGGGACAAGAATTTGGATTAGAAGAGCTTGAATTTGGATTTTTCAACGGCGAAACTTCCTCACTTTTGTCTCCATCGACCTTGTTGTCCACCACTCTACCACTCCGAAGGTTGGTGATAGCTTGAACTTGTTCATGAGTCGGCCCACTCGGAGGAGGGGTTTCGTCAATCACATGCATTCCTCTAGGATTTTCAAAAGGTTGAGAGGGAAGCTTGCCCTTGTCCTTTTGAAGCAATTGATTCACCGAGTTAGCTATTTGGCCCACTTGATTTTCGAGATTAGCTATGGATTGAGTATGAGAGTGAACCATTTGGAGAGTAGGCTGCAAGGATGTCAAGAGTTGCTTGTTGGCATCCATTATTTGCTTATTTAATGATTCCATCATTTGCTTGTTTGCAGCTACTATCTCGTCAGTTGGACACACAGGAGGTTGATTGGAGACATTTGGATTGTAAGGAGGACGGTAGCTTAAAGAGGCTTGGAAAGGTCTACCTTGATATTGAGAAGAGGGCTGATTTTGCCGCCCTTGGTTTTGGAATTGGGAATTCTGTGGGGCTTGTTGCCGCCACGAGAAATTCGGATGATCTCGCCAACCCGGATTGTAGGTGTTGGAATATGGATTGTTCCCGGGCCGCGAGAACATGGCATTAGCTTGCTCTTGGTTGGGACTAGGAAATTGCTCCGGTGTGGGGCAATCTTCCGAGAGATGGAATGGACTAGTACATGAAGCACAAACTGAACTTGCCGAATTTTGAGACAATGAAGGAGGAAGATGTGGTGCCATCAATTGATAGAATTTATGAGCGATGGCATCCACTTGAGATGATTCCTCCCTTATTGACTTTGGTTGACAAGGGTTGGTGTTGTTTGGAGTGGTTGCGGTCGGAGCCCTACGAGAATTGTGTTGAAGTGAATTTTCACTCAAATTCTCAAGTAAGGTCCAAGCCTCATCCGCATTCTTGGACATGAACATCCCACCACAAGAAGAATCAACCATGAATCTATGGGTTTCGGTCAAGCCAGCATAGAAAGCTTGCACTAATTGCCATTTTGGGATCAAATGATGAGGACACTTCCGAAGAAGATCTTGTAACCTTTCCCAAGTCTCATGGAGTTGTTCTCCATCAACTTGAGAAAAGCTTAGAATGGAACGCCTCATTTGGTTGGTTTTACTCACCGGATAATACTTCTTAAGAAATTCTTGTTGCAATTGAGCCCAAGAAGTAATAGAGTTGGGAGCGAGGGAGTTCAACCAATATTTTGCCCTATCCTTTAGGGAGAATGGGAAAAGATGGAGATGAAGTGCATTGTCCGGAAAACCTCTCAACCGGATGGTCGAACAGATTTCAAGGAACTCATCAAGATGCTTATATGGATCTTCATTATCAAAGCCATGAAATGATGGAAGCATTTGAATGGTACTAGACTTGATCTCATATTGAGCTGCATCGATGTTTGGCATCACTATGCAAGATGGAGAAGCATAGGTGGTAGGGATGAAATGATCTCTAAGAGTCATTGGCTCGATATTAGGAATTTCAGCCCTTTCATTCCCCGGATGTTCTACGTTATCCCCCATTATATTGAATTCAGTTCCAAGGTCCCTTATAAGAGTGGGTTCCCTAAGGTTCCGTCTAAGAGTTCTTTCAAGAGAGTTAATATCAACGGGAGAATCGATAGTGGGTAAGGAAAGTGACCTACGACCGAACATCAACAACAAAGCATATACTCAACAAAGCAATTCATCAACCACAACTCCACATACGATGTTCCCTTTCTCCTCAATTATCAAGACAGAAAATAAATGGCCACGACATGGACCGATGCTTATACACAGAATTAAAACAATAATATAGCCTCAACAAGGGCTTACAAATAAATTAACTACTTCTAAACTTAACACATGCACAATATCTTACAATTCGAAAATAGAAGCCACGAGACTTACCTGGGGTCCTCTAGACTTACAATTTGCTAGCAATCCCACGGCGAGCTCCGAGTCCCTAAAATCTTACAACACAAAGATGATCAAAACACACAAGGAATATTCACAAGACACAATATTCACAATCAAACTAGAATTAACCCTAAACTTTGGTTGCTAAACCGTTTGCAGTCCCCGGCAACGGCGCCAAAAATTGGCCGGTTGGTCAATTAACATCAACCTTCGCAATAGCACGAATCATTGTAAAATAGGGCTATTGGTCGGGTAAGTCGAACCACAGAGATTGCGCTAGTCTAATACAACCTAAATGTCTAGAATCATTCTTAGAATGATGAAGGGTGTATAGAGGTTTTGTTGGATGTCACTTAAGCTAGGAAATTAAAAGTGCATAAAACAATAAATTGCAAGAATTCAAGGGAGTGAAGTACAAGTAAAGAAGGCTAGGGAAATGAATCCACCTCCATCCCTATACACATGCTAGGTTAAGATTAATTTAAGGGGAAAACAACATATATGATAGTCATGATACATAACAATACTAGGTTGCTATAATATCCTTAAGAAGTTCATTTAAATAGAAAGGCAAGAATAAACCATCAAAGGTTCACATGATCAACTACCTAAACTAAAATGTAGCTTAGAACATGCTTACTAAGCCAAGGATTATCAAGCCCTAATTTAAATGGTGAATGCACATAAAGCTAAGAATCAAGTATAGCCCATCAAAGGGAAACCCTAAGCCATGAACTATCTAGGTTCTCCCACTCCATGCCATTAAAACCATTCCATGATCTAACTTCCATTGTCACCATGGAAGTGCAAGCAATATGATTAAGAAAAGCAACCATCCAAGACAAGATGAATAACTCACAATAATCATTTAAAACATTCAACATTCATTACAACAAAAATGAGGCTCTTGATCATGGAAAGACTATCAAAAATACATAATAATCCCCAAAAATAAACTATACTATCACATGCTTACAAGGGAGGGGTTTCATCACCTCCCTAGATGAGGTTTAGTTGCCCATTGGTGAGCTAGAAGAAGGAAGAAGCATCATCCTCATCTCCATTTTCGAGCTCCTACTGTAGCACTCAAGAACACCCTTCTCCTTGCTCTCTTCTCTCTCCTCTATCTTGCTAAAGATGAAGCTTAATGATATATGTGGCCTTTGGGTAGCCTTTTATGCTCCAACAATACCCTCTCTCCTCCAAGGAACACCTCCAACCACTTCATAAAGAAGGAAGATGGCATTGAGGAAACCAATGTGCAAGTGGGCTGAAATGAGCCATTTCCGAAGGGCATTCTGCCTGATTTTCGAGCACACGCTTGGTGATCTCGAGCACTCTAACTTAGTGCAATGTGCAACATGCTCCTCTTGCTCAGCACTGACCTATTTTGGGAAAACTGCTATAACTTTGTGCCCCGAACTCCAAATGACGATCTGTTTGAAGATTTAGAGAGCTGATTCAGTGCTTTAAAAACTTCATGTTTTGATGAAGACCCAATTCTCAAGTTTGGTTGGTCGAAAATGGGGAGAAAGGCAGTACATCAGTGCTGCTAGGCAGTTCTGCGCACCTCTGTTGTGAAGATCATAACTCTCTGCTCTGAACTCCGAATGATGAACCAATTGAAGATTTGGAAAGCTGATTCAGAGATCTAAATCTTTCATGTTATGATGGAAGTCTAGTTCTTGAGTTTGCTAGGTCGAAACATGGCGACAAAAGTCAGGATCACCGCTGCTAGAAAATCAGAAATGGCATCCTTTTTGTTCAAAATTCCACAAGGCCTCATTTTTTTGCTTCCTTTTTGCACTTCAACCTGAAAATGCATAAAAACATGCAAATGGAGTTAATCTACATAAAATAATTAATAACTGGACTTTGTTAATGTAATTTAGGGCGCTTGAATATACAATATTCGGCGCTTATCAATAACTAAAACAATTTATCACGTTTTCATAAAATATGATATTTTTTATCACTTTCTCAAAGTATTATATTTTTTTTCCACTTTTCAAAATATAAAAATAAAAAAAGCATTTCATCAAGATATTCTATCACATTTTTGACATTGCCACAAACAAATGAATTGTTTCTATCATATCTTTAGTCTTCAACATTTTCCACAATCCAAAAGTAGACAGGTCATCTGATATATATATTTTTTAATCATCTAAATTTACAATTATTATTTGATATTATAATTTTAATTAGAAAAATTATTAGTTATTACAATCAAAATTATTTTAGGGCTTGTTGTTCTTTCAAAATTTAGTTTGTGTAATTGTGTTACTAATTATTATTCTTTAAATAAGACTTAGAATTTTTTTTTATTTACAACCCAAGTCAATGAAATCACAGATTCACTTACTCTATCAAATTTTATGACTGATTGGATTATCTAGTTATAACTTATAAGGTTAGATTTGGTTATCATGGATTTTTTATTTTTTTATTTTTATTTTTTTGCATATGTGATATATTATAACAGTTAGGTAACTGTGTTCTTTTCTTTTTCATATCTTATTCTTGATTTATTAAATATGATTTTTTTTTTAATATATTTAATTGAACGAGCTTAATTTTAAAACAGTAATGAAAAATCTAAAAAATCGTTGTGAATGTACTGAATAGAAATATTATGAATCAATGTTTTAATTTTTACATATACTGTTTTGGTTCAAATTATATATATATATATATATATATATATATATTATTGCTATTAAAGATTGCCCCCACAGAAAGAAATTCCTGGCTACGCCACTGGGTAACCAGCATTTTTGTGCTGTTCGTTCTGCTTTTGACGGGTCTCCCTATTCCTATCATTATGATCCCCCTACACATTACATTACGATTATCTTCTTCTAGATTGAATCGGAGTCGCGATGTAGCCGGCATGACGGCCGGGTTAAATCTCACTGGTTATTTGTTGTTGATCATCGATCATTTTCATGCATCATGGATGACAACCGCCCGGGAGATGTTGTTGATCCCTATTGAAGTTTGGTTTGCACTTTCAATGTCAAGTTTATTGCATTATCAATAATTTATAAGATATATTGTGCTGCCAATATCTGTCACAAGCTAATGAAGATTTGTTGAAGCTTTATTTGTTAGTTCATCACTCCATCACTCATGGTTTAGTTTCATTCACTCTAAGGGGTAGTTTCACGTGTGAACTTATTGTAAATGCTTAGGATACTACATTGTTCTAAAAAGTCAAATTCAGTTCAATTTGTATATTTACATGCTGCTGAAAATAGGTTTTTGGTTTAAATAACATGTGGACTCTTAAAAGGTGTGTTAGTAATTTTGTCTGCATTCTCGTGGCTATCTTGGTTGATGAGCACTGAAAGGTGCGTATTTAAACCCCTTAAGCTTAGGCATTCTAGTACCTTTATCTATCTTACCTTACCGTCTTAGATTGATTTCGTATTATTTCCATTTTCAAGCACTTATCCCGAAAATAAGCTAACTCAGCCAAATAAGAGCAGAAATGAAGCAATTCTGGGATGAATCAAAGAAAGGAGCCAAGTGGAAGCAAAAGGAAGAAAAAGGTGAAAATTAACATCTTCGATCGATCTCAGATCAAGTTCGATCGATCCAACTTGATCGATCTCAGCACTTCAAGATGGATCAGAGCCATGATGACATTTTCAGAGATCTCAAAATTTCGATCGATCCAACATCATTCTTCGATCGATCGAACTACCTTATCCTTATCCAAATGATTGATCATATCTAGTTGTACCACCCTACCAACCATTTTTGTCATTTTCCCAAAAATATCTTCAAAATATCTCAGATTTGTTTTTATCCAAAAAGTGCCACCATTGAGGATCGATCCAACTTCAGTTCGATAGATCTCAGCTATGTTCGATCGATCCAAGTCCAAGGTTCGATCGATCGAACTTCCTTTAGTGCGAAAAAGTTAAATTTCCAGCTCACAAAAAGTTATCCTTTATCCAATCATTGGGGAATATTTGTTGTACGACCCCAGCTTATTTTGGGTGTCATTTGACCTACCTATATAAGGATAAGGATTACTTTTTACATCATATCACATCATATCATATCATACCTTGTAGAACTCTTGGAGAGAAAGCTTAGTGGAGGAGGAGGCTAGAGACACCATTGGAGACTCTTCATCAACCAAGGAGCAAATCTCTACCATGGAGTTAGCCCTTGAGGGTTGGAGAAGCACTACCATGAGTGGCTAAACATCCTCTTGGGGCTAGAGTTAGCCCCAAGCATACTTTCTACATCTTGGTTTTGTGTATTATTGAGGGATTAGTGTTGTAATACATGTTTTGGCACTTTTATATATATATATAGATCTTGTTTATTTAATGATTTATGTGGTTTAATACTTCCAATTGATCATTTCATTCTATCCATATGTCTATGTATGCTAGAATAGATGTTCATGTATTTGTCACTATTTCTTATGTTATTGATGCATGTCTATGTGTATTAATGCCATAGATCTAGAAATTGTCAAAACATTGTGCTTAAAGGTATGCTCTTGTAATTTTCTAGATGGTTCATGCTCATTTCTTGATGGATTGTGCCTCTCCCTTAGCTTAATTAGTTTAATTTCATGTCATTAGCTTAATTGTAATGTAATGGTAGCATAGTTGTTAGATGGGAGGATAATCCATGCTTGTTGTTTGATGTTCCATATTTTTGAATGCAAGCAGATATGTCTCTAACCTTATGGTGTATTTGGCTTGTGTGCTTAATGAAAGGATTAATGACTTGCTAGATATATTATGCTTTTCACATGCTATTTAGACAATATATACTTAATTGTTAGATATATTGTACTTTTCACATGTTGCTTAGACAATATATACTTAATTGGTCACCCTTGCTAATTGAATCAACCAAACACACACACACATCAATATTGCAACACACATTTCCCTCATTAGTCACTTGTTAAGGGTGTAGAAGAGTATTGTTTGGTGGTGACCTCTAAACCCCAAGATCTCTCTCTTACTTACTCTTTATTGCATTCAATTATTTAGTTTAATTTGCTCTCTAATTTAATCAACCAACCAACTATTTGTTTGATCACTCGACCTACTAACCCTAATAGTGATTCCACAACCAAATTCGACTCCAATGCCTTGGGATGATCCCTACTCACCCCAACTATATTTTTAGTGAAGGTAGTAGTGGCTTTTATAAATGTAAAACTTGGCCCTCGCCTTAATGCACACTCTAAGCTTGTGGTGCGGCGACACACCATCAGTTTTTGGCACCGTTGTCGGGATTAGGCAACGTCGTATTTGTGGAATCAATTAGGAATTAGTACTCTTTTGATCGTGTCTTTACTTTGTTTTTATTTTTCTTTTTGTTACTTATTGTGTTTGTTCATCTTTGACGAGGAGTATTGAGCTAGGAGGCAAGCAAATGAGCATTCAAGCAAAGAAGCTAAGCAAGTAAGGAAAAATGCTAAAAAAAATTTAAAAAAATTGATAAGCTAAGCTAAATTTGGAGTTGAAGTGCTAAAGGACCTTTGTGAGACTTTCTTTACTCAATCCCTTAGTTAAATCGTCGGCCCGCGTGGAGGCTTGTTTTTAATTTCTTAGATAAATCATGAGCCCGCGTGGAGGCATTCTTAATTGTTCTTTGCATCATTGTTGTTAAAGCATAGGAGTATGGGTTAAGTGTTTGTGGAGGAAGATTCATTGAATTGTTGTGAAGTCGAAGTGTTTGTTCATTCATTGTGTTTGTGTGTTTTTACATTGTGCATGCATGGTCGTAGATCACTAAGACCAACTCTTGTCCCTCTTGATTTGCATCTTGAATCCGTAGTTAGAAATCCTAGGGGAAGAGGAAGTTCTAGTTCTACCCAATCCATTACATCAATGGAAGGCCATAATGAAGAGCATATAGAGGACCTTGATCACATAGACCAACAAGGTATCCTTCATCCAAATGTGCATCATGAGAACATTCAAGCACCATTAGACATGCCTAGGCCATTCATTCACCAACCACAACAACAACAAGGCCAAGTTCCATTTGGAATGCCAAGGCCAATGTATGCTCCACAACCTCCCATCATTCAAGGAAATCAAAATCAAGGTGCCCATGTTGCACCTCAAATTGATAATCCTCCACTTGCTTTAAGAGATCACTATGTGCCTAATGAATAGAATGCACCCACATGCATTCAATTGCCACCATTTAGAGCACATCACTATGAAATTAAGCCACAAACCATTCAAATGCTTCCTAATTATCATGGACTTCCAAGTGAAGAACCTTACAAGCATTTGGATGAGTTTCTAGAAGTATGTTCCACCGTAAAATATACGAACATGCCAGAAGAGGTCTTAAGACTCAAACTTTTTCCATTCACCTTAAAAGATAAGGCAAAGTATTGGTTTAACAATCTTAGGCCTTTTTCAATCACTTATTGGGCAGAAATGCAACAAGACTTCTTGAAGAAGTACTATCCGGTTTCTAAGACCAATGCCATGAGAACCTCAATTCGAGAATTTTCACATTCACATGGGGATGGAGAAACGTTTCATGAGGCATGTGAATGCTTTAATGAATTACTTAGGAAGTGTCCACATCATGACATGCCCAAATGGCAATTAGTTCAATATTTCTTTAAGAGCTTATCGAACAATTACAAAGGCATGGTTGATGCTTTCATGGGTGGCTCATACATTGATAGGCATGAGGATGACGTGTGGCGTCTTTATGAGAGCATAAGTGAAAATTCGTTGCATAGAACATTATCATCCAAGAATGGTAGAAATTCACCAGGTAGGACGAGTATTAGCTTACATCAAGTCGACCATTCAAATGAAATAGCCGCCGAAATGAAGTCTTTATCTCAAAGGTTTGATCAATTTTTGATTAACCAAAACTCGGCAAACCACTTATCTTCTTCCCTAACCATTCTCATCGTGCATCAAATGAAACATGTATGACTTGTTCTAGTGTTCTTCATTCTACTTCTCATTATCCTCACAGACAAGTGCAAAATGAACCTAATAAACAAGTCAATGCAGCTTTTGGGAACCAAGGGAACAATCCTTATGGTACTCATTATAATCCAAGTTGGAGAAATCATCCGAATTTCTCTTGGAAAAACCAAGGAGAGGGCTCAAACCCTTCCCAAGGCGGTTTTCAAGGGAAGTACATTCCACCTCCACTTCAAAACCAAGGATCCCAAGGTTATAGACCTTATCAATCACAAGGGAATCAATTTTCTAATTCTCATTTTCCTAACCAATCTTATTCCCAAGGAAATGCTAGAAGTCCCGCCTTTGAAGAAAAAGTTTTGAATGCTTTGGGCACTTTAGAGGCTAACACTCAATTGCTTCATTCTCACTCTCAATCCATTGCACAGCTAGAAACCCAAGTAGGGCAAATAACAAGCACTCTTAATGCAAGAGAGAAGGGAAAGATGCCTATGAATGCCCCACCTAAGCAACATTGTGTTGTGGAAACCCATTCCTCATTAGAAGGCCACACCATTAAGCATGTTAATGCGGTGACTACCTTGCGGAATGGTAGGATTGTGGACAATCAAGTCGAAAAGTTCAATGACGAGAGTGAACTGGTGCAACCTTAAGTTATCACCCGTCCCATTTCACATCACATTCCTCCTTCATTGCATATACATGATCTTGTGAATGAGAAAGCTTCAAAATGTGATTTGAAGAATGATTTTGAAAATGATTTAAAGAAAGATTTGCCAAAAAATGAATTTGAAAAGGTTTTGTTGAAAAATGATTTGAAACAAAGTGATTTAAAAACTTCTTGTGTTGAAGAGACTTCAAAGAAAAATTTTGAAAAGAGTTTTGAACCAAAAGCCCCATTTCCGGATGCCTTAAAAGGATCCATTTCAAAAGACAAGCAAAAGGCAAAAACCAATGAAATCATGGAAATGTTTAGGCAAGTGAAAGTCAATCTTCCACTTTTGGATGCAATCAAGCAAATTCCAGTTTATGCCAAATTCTTGAAAGACTTGTGCACCCAAAAGCGGAAGAACAAGAGCCAAGCACCAAGAAAAGTGGTTTTAACTGAGTAAGTAAGCTCAATTTTGCAACATAACACTTTACCAAAGTTTAAGGACCCCGGTTCACCTACTACTTCATGTATTATTGGTGATCATATCATTAATCGGGCGCTTCTTGACTTAGGAGCAAGTGTTAACCTTTCGGTTTATGTCAAATTGGGCCAAGGTGAATTGAAACCGACGTCGGTAGTTTTACAACTTGCCGACCGATCCATTAAGAAGCCTAGGGGTATAATTGAAGATGTTTTGATTAAGATTGACAAATTCTTCTTCCCCGTTGATTTCATTGTCATTGACACGGAACCGATCCCCAATCCTAAAAGCCAAATTCCCGTTATCCTTGGCCGTCCTTTTTTGGCAACCGCTAATGCCAACATCAATTGTAGGATGGGGATAATGAAGATCTCATTTGGCCACATGAAGGTGAAGTTGAATATCTTCAATCCTACACCCAACTCATTTGACAAATATGAAGGAGAAGTTAATGTTGTAGATAAATGCTATGATCTTCAATGTCAAGGAAGTGAGCTTTTGTCTAAGACCAAACTTTAAAAAAATCATCTTCAACCTTGCATTCTCAAAGTCTTGTTTCAAATTCTTGCCTTGAAAGGGCATGGGAGCCCAAAGATTGTGATTGCATTGACAAGGGATCAAAAGTTTCTTTTGAGCTTAATCCAACAAGTTCTTCAAAGAACTATTTGTTGGGTGGAGTTCAAAGCATCTATCACCCCAACAAGGAGGGGATGCATTACAAGATCTTTGATCCGGGCTAAAAGAGCCCAATGTCTTACTAGAGACGTTAAAGACTAGCAAAACATTTCGTAGGGTGTCAAAACCCTATTCTTCCCTCATTTCTATCTTAAATTTCATTTCTTGCGAAGTTTAGATACTTATTTTTGGTTCATATGCATTGCTAGGAACTGTGATTAGGATTGTATGCACTTTTATATTGTGATTGAGCATTTTGCATAAGTTCGATCGATCTCAAATGAGAGTTCAATCGATCGAACTTCCATCTGCATCCAACACTTAGAAAAAATTTCGGCCTGCATCCACCTGCATCCAAATCACCTCTCTGTCCCATCGTTCGAACTTATTCTCAGATCGATCAGAAGACCTTAGATCGATCCAACTTCAAAGTTCGATCGATCTTGAGATCCAACACTTAGAAAAATTTTGAGCCTGCATCAACCTGCATATTTCAGCTCTCTGTCTCATCGATCGAAAACATTTCAAGATCAATCTGAAGTTCTTCGATCGATCCAACTTCATCATTGGATCGATCTGCAAGTTCCACCACTTAACCAGATTTTTGAACCAAAAACTTGCATATTTTTGCTCTCTGTCTGATCGATCGAACATTTTGTTCAGATCAATCTCAGTTCTTCAATTCTCTATTTTGACTTTTGTTTGACTTCATTTGACTTTTTAATTTAAAAAGAAAAAAAATTCTAAAAATATTTTTATTTTATTTTATTTCTACTCTTATTTTTCAAAAATCCAAAAATATTTTTATTTTATTTTATTTCTACTCTTATTTTTCAAAAATTCAAAAATATTTTCTAATTTTCTATTTTAATTTTTAATTTTTAATTTTAGTTTTTAATTTTTCAAAAATTCCAAAAACACTTTGAAGAGAGATCATCACAGTTCGATCGATCTAAAATCTCAGTTCGATCGATCGAACTAATCGGGAAAAGTTTTTAAAAATAGACCTTGAGGGTCTCAAGATCGATTCATTAGAACGATCCAACCCTCCAAACCCTTGTCCCTCATTCCAGTCACCACTGTGCACCCATCTTCATCATCTTCTCCAGTGAATCTCCGGTGAGATCCAAACGTTGATTCTCTCTCTCCTCTCGGATTTTCATCTCCATCTTCCTCTCATCTTCTCTCGCGACTTGAGGTAAGATCCGAGCCACACCTTGTGATTTCAAGCTTCAACTTGTTTAATACATGTTGCCTACATGCTAGATCTAGGATGTATTGTTGATGATTTCCTCCATTGATGAAACTTAAAGCATGTTGTGTATATATGTATATAGATTTGTACATATGTTTATATTTTTGAGTTTTGAGTTGTTTGTGGGAGTATGGGCTTTGTAAAGTGGCTAAGATTGAGGAATTATTGTGTTGATGGGCCACGACACTGTTCGTGTGGCCCCCGTGCTTCCAAAGTCACAGATTTATGACTTTTTAGTTTTCATCTTCGTACAGTTCGATCGATCGAACTTCTATCTCAGATCAACCTTGAGAGATCGATCAAACTCATCTTTTTCAGTTTCTCAGATCGATCGAAGTTTTGAGATCGATCTCACATTTTTTTGCGATCGATCGAACTTCACAGATCTCATACACACACTTCATTCATCATGTATTGTGTCCATGCTATCTCATATATGCCCAATGCCTGTGATATTCCATATTGGATGCATTTCATACTTACATTGTTTAGCATGCTTCATATCCTGTCACTTGCATAGATTCATGTCATTTATATGTTTTGTCTATCTTATTTGACATGCATGTTTCTATTTTGTGCTTTCAATTCTTTATTCTGGCACTAACTCCCCTTGCAAGTTTTTAAATTATTTTTCAAGCCATGACTAAGCACAAAACTGTAGCCAAGAGGCAACACGGGCCTCAGAGACATATCAGACCTAGGATAGAGGAGCCAGCAGAGCCCTCTCATATACAGGAAGAGCCATTACAGCCTACTCTACCTCAGTCACCTGCTCAGGAGGCTGAGGATAATCATATTCCATCTACTTCTGAGGCTCAACCTGCGTTTACACCATCACCATCTCCATCACATGCTGAGATTGTGCATTCATCATTACCATCTCCACCACACCAGCCAGCTCGAGAGCGTGATAGGCCCGCTCCTAGATATGCGCATATGACAGTGGACCATAAGTCAGTGTTCGACACAAATTTCTTCTCCAGATCAGTGCTAACCCGATTAGCTTATCATTATATTATCTAGAGGGGCCTTGCAGCTATTCTTGCCCCAGTTACTGAGCCAGTTTACCCGCGGCTAGTACGGATGTTCTTCCAGAACCTCCGACCGTCCCCGCGTACCACAGCAGAGCTGGTCACTACTATAGATGGCCATCAGATTACTATTACTATCGACGTGCTAGCCAAATCATGCCATTATCCACACCGATGCCCTTTGGAGCTACAGGAGCTATATCCGAGGCTATACAGGCCTTCTTATGCCGACATGGCAGTTTTCTTGACAGGTCACCGTGCCGATGGCGAGACTTTCGCCACCTGCACTTTTCTTTCAGATGACCTATGGTTCTTTGATTCCGTTCTCTTTCGGAACATATATATGGCCGGGCATAAGATTCAACGGCGATAAGACTATCTGACAACCCTCTACGCATTTTATACAGGTCACTGGGTTCTATCCCCGCGCTCATTTGGAGCTTGATGAGGAAGCTCTTCAATGAGTATATCAGCAAAGAGAAGCCCGGAAGGGCTAAGTCTATCCCATTTGGCCACCTCATTACCCAAATACTGATTGATCAGCGCTATCCTTTTCATCCTCAGGAGCACCCTGAGAGAGGTTCCTGTCATTTCTTGAAGAAGGACTGGAACAAGAGCTACAATGCTATTATCACCAGACTGCATGACCACGCAGTAGTGGCTGCTGCAGAGGAGCTCGAGGCTGAAGAGGCAGAGGCAGCAGCTGAGGCAGCAGCAGCAGACCCCGCAGCGGACGATATACCAGTAGGTCAAGCTGCCGAGCATATAGACATCGATTTAGAGCAACCTGCAGATGACGCAGAGCAACACTCTCCAGTTGGGTCGCCAGTACACGAGGAGGAGCAGACTCAGGATCTTTCTTCTGATTCATCCGTACCTAAGGCTCCTGGTCAGACCCCCGGCTTTGGAGAACGTCTTCAGGCTCTTGAGGATGTAGTGGTTGCTATTAGAGCTGATACTGCTGCCATTCGAGCCGATGCTGTAGCCCACTGAGTTGATTTTGCTACATTCCGCACGGATGTCATGACTGCACTCTGAGACTTATCTAAGGATATCCGCGGAGCTCACCCTACCTGTCCTGCCTCATCCACCTGAGATTTCCAATTTCTTCTATCTTTTTATACTACACCTCTGTGCTCTATACTTTATTTTTGTCACTGTATATTATTTGCCGCCGGATATGTCGGCTTTGCTCTTTTGATGTACTCTATACTTTATTTTCTTTATATATGTTTTTGCTATGAATGTCATCTATTATATTCTTATCTCTGTATATTTGACTCTATCAGGTACATCACAGTGACTTTAGTGAGAGAGTACTACCCGATTTTTAGGACCACCCTTATACCTCTTTCACTGTTTTATTTCATTTACACTCGCATGTCCACTGTGCACTGATTATCCCTTTTTGTTATCTGATGAGTTTATCTGAGTGCCAAATTTCAGGACCACAGTTAATCCTAAGTTTGGGGGGGCCATGCCACCCACTTTGGATACTTTAGTCCCAGCCATTCTTTACCTTAATTGCACCAGTATATTCTTTCATTTTGTTCTCTTTACACATTGAGGACATTGAACCGTTTAAGTTTGGGGGTAATGGTGCACTTTACAGTGTTAGCTTTAAACTTCAAAATTTTGAGCATGACTTGTGTATTTGAGAGATTCTCTACGATTGGTCCATATCTAGCTATGATTTTGATCTTTTGAGGACTATATTGCTTAAAATTTAAAAATTACTTGACTTGAGAATCCAATACTCCTTGTATGCCTTGTGGATGCCATTTAGGAGTAAATTTTTCGAAAGATTGATATCTTGCTTACACTTGTGGTCCATATCATCTTGATTTTGTGATTGTTTTAAGATTCACTTTAGAATTCTACACTAGCACCGGTGCACACTAGCATTCATTTGTAGGGTACATGATTTGTTGATTATTGAATTGGTTATATCCCAATTGGGCTAGTAGTGCATTGAAAGCTTTCATTCTTCATAAAGGTGGATAACAACCCATTTTCACTAAGTAGCCGGGATTCTAGCCTCATCAAGCACTGAACTTCTCGCGCCGAAAGATGGAGGGCCCAAACTCTAAGTTAATAACTGAATTAAAAATAAAAAAAAAAGTTACAAAAGCAATAAAAAAAGTAAGGACTTCTCCCAAAAGGTGAGAAGTGTGAAATGATTAGATGGTTGTTGTCTTGATTTGTAGCTTAGTCGATTTGAGCTTGTAAGTACGTAGGGGTGTTTGAACGCCTAATGCCCTAAAGCCGTCTGGTTTGGGAGTCATTGACCTAACGCTCGACCTCATGAATCGCTAGAAAGCTTAATAAATTAACACATTACACCATGCTTCCATCTTTGATCCTAAAAAAAATAAAAAATAAGCGCACCTAGAACAATAAAGCTTTAATAAAAGGTCTACTTTTTGTCTTGATGATCGGTACTAGATTTGCGTGCTAGTTTGAGGGTAATGATGTGATTAATTCTTTAGTTGGTTAAAATAGCAACACATTTGATGCCGGTCCACTCAAAAAGGATTCTAGAATTGTTTTGATTTGCATGATCATTTTCTTGATGTGTGGAGGACCATATTTGCTTGCTTGATGTTGGGATTTTGGGAGATTGCTTAGAAATGTTTGAAACATTGCATACTTGAGGTAGTTTTCTCCCAATACTTATTAACAATATTGGTGCCTCTTTTGTGAGAATGAGTTTAATGTTTGTGGGTATCATTTCTAAAAACCTTCACGAGACTTCACTTGTCCACTAGGGGTAACCTTGGGGTTTAAAAGGCTTGTTGCATATGCTAAGTGCAATCGTGTTCCCTACGAAAATGGCGTTATCCATTTATTATTTTCTAGTTCATAGTTGTTTAGTTATTCATTTCATTCCTTTACTTTCTAGTTCATTGCTAGGGACTAGCAATATTTAAGTTTGGGGGTGTGATAAGCGCTGAAAAGTGCGTATTTAAACCCCTTAAGCTTAGGCATTCTAGTACCTTTATCTATCTTACTTTACCGTCTTAGATTGATTTCGTATTATTTCCATTTTCAGGCACTTATCCCGAAAATAAGCTAACTCAGCCAAATAAGAGCAGAAATAAAGCAATTCTGGGATGAATCAAAGAAAGGAGTCAAGTGGAAGCAAAAGGAAGAAAAAGGTGAAAATTAACATCTTCGATCGATCTCAGATCAAAGTTCGATCGATCCAACTTGATCGATCTCAGCACTTTAAGATGGATCAGAGCCATGATAACATTTTCAGAGATCTTAAAAGTTCAATCGATCCAAGATCATTCTTCGATCGATCGAACTACCTTGTCCTTATCCAAATGATTGATCATATCTAGTTGTACCACCCTACCAACCACTTTTATCCTTTTCCCAAAAATATCTTCAAAATATCTCAGATTTGTTTTTTTCCAAAAAGTGCCGCCATTGAGGATCGATCCAACTTCAGTTCGATAGATCTCAGCCATGTTCGATCGATCCAAGTCCAAGGTTCGATCGATCGAACTTCCTCCAATGCGAAAAAGTTAAATTTCCAGCTCACAAAAAGTTGTCCTTTATCCAATCATTGGGGAATATTTGTTGTACGACCCCAGCTTATTTTGGGTGTCATTTGACCTACCTATATAAGGATAAGGATTACTTTTTACATCATATCACATCATATCATATCATACCTTGTAGAACTCTTGGAGAGAAAGCTTAGAGGAGGAGGAGGCTAGAGACATCATTGGAGACTCTTCATCAACCAAGGAACAAATCTCTACCATGGAGTTAGCCCTTGAGGGTTGGAGAAGCACTACCATGAGTGGCTAGACATCCTCTTGGGGCTAGAGTTAGCCCCAAGCATGCTTTCTACATCTTGATTTTGTGTATTATTGAGGGATTAGTGTTGTAATACATGTTTTGGCACTTTTATATATATATAGATCTTGTTTATTTAATGATTTATGTGGTTTAATACTTCCAATTGATCATTTCATTCTATCCATATGTCTATGTATGCTAGAATAGATGTTCATGTGTTTGTCTCTATTTCTTGTGTTATTGATGCATGTCTATGTGTATTAATGTCATAGATCTAGAAATTGTCAAAACATTGTGCTTAAAGGTATGCTCTTGTAATTTTCTAGATGGTTCATGCTCATTTCTTGATGGATTGTGCCTCTCCCTTAGCTTAATTAGTTTAATTTCATGTCATTAGCTTAATTGTAGTGTAGTGGTAGCATAGTTGTTAGATGGGAGGACAATTCATGTTTATTGTTTGATGTTCCATACTTTTGAATGCAAGTAGCATATGTTTCTAACCTTGTAGTGTATTTGGCTTGTGAGCTTAATGAAAAGATTAATGACTTGCTAGATATATTGTACTTTTCACATGCTATTTAGACAATATATACTAAATTGTTAAATATATTGTGCTTTTCACATGTTGCTTAGACAATATATACTTAATTGGTCACCCTTGCTAATTGAATCAACCAAACACACACACATCAATATTGCAACACATATTTCCCTCATTAGTCACTTGTTAAGGGTATAGAAGTATATTGTTTGGTGGTGACCTCTAAACCCCAAGATCTGTCTCTTACTTACTCTTTATTGCATTCAATTATTTAGTTTAATTTGCTCTTTAGTTTAATCAACCAACCAACTATTTGTTTGATCACTCGACCTACTAACCCTAATAGTGATTCCACAACCAAATTCGACTCCAATCCCTTGGGACGATCCCTACTCACCCTAACTATATTTTTAGTGAAGGTAGTAGTGGCTTTTATAAATGTAAAATTTGGCCCTCGCCTTAATGCACACTCTAAGCTTGTGGTACGGCGACACACCATCATTGGTCAATCAAAATTACTGAGATAATTTGGAACCCTTTGTTGAAGGTACATTGTAACAATGGTCCTTATCTTCATGCTGAAAGTTGCTAATTTTCTAGTGTGCAACATGTGTTAGCCAAAGGGGCATTTTTGGAAGTTTGAATACAAATTTTATTGCTGTGAATATACCACTGTCACGTTTACTGTGGTACTTTAGATAGAATGTTATACACAATTCAGTGGCTAATGGTGACAAAGCCTTATCCACACTAGGGTTACAATGAGGAGTATAAAATGAGTGTTATAGCAAGCTGCTATGTGTGCCTTTTTGTGAATTAAGCCTAAAGCTGTAAAGGGCAATAATGAAATAAACTCTCAAGAGACCAAAAAAGTAGAGTCATTTTTGAGAGCTAAATCATTCAAGAAAGTAAAGATTCACCTCAGGAATTAGCCAAAAAGTAGTAATACATGATGAACATCCTTGAAGATTATTTGAGCTGATTTCCTGACAGAAAAGTGAAGAAGAGGATGTCCAAACTTGCTGTGATTGATTCTAGAGCTAGAGGAATGTTTGAGCAAATGTATTTAGCTATTTCACAACTGTTGTGAGTGTCTTCAAGCATACATTATTGCTACAATAAGTTTTTGTAACTCAAACCTGCTATGCTTCACTTTCTGGTGCAAAATAACTTATAATATGAACTGCAAAATGTTAATATCTTTTTGGGAAATGATTATACAACATCTGAGCATGATTAATATGAGAAATTAAAGCTATTCAAATTAAGATTTGGAAAAAGAAGCTACCACTACAGTTTTTGTTCTTCTACACAATATAAGCAAGGGTTTCAATTTGTTGAATTGGTTTAATCACTGAAATTGATATACCATGTTGTTTCTACTAAGATTATGAATTGAGCATTTGTATTTTGTTGAAACCAAGCACCTGAGTGTTGAGTTGTTGTAAACTGAAATTCCAGTATTACCCTTCAGACCAGAGCTATTTATGTTTCTGTATAAAATAGCCTGCTGTGTGTAATGATTTTGCTAAGACTTGTTGTAGTAATTGAATTCATCATCTAAGCATGTTTGTCTTGATGAAATAAAGTTGTTAAAACCATGGTTAAGTGACTATTGAAGCTGGGAATGGCCTTGTCCTTTTGTATCCTCATATCAGTAGAGTTTGTTAAGGGTATTTCACTCAAATGTTCTCAGCACTGCAGTGTGTTATTAAACTGAGTTATAATTGCAACATCTTGCTTTATACCACATGAGCAAGTGTATTTAGCTATATTGAAGCTGTGTACACTGACAACACAGTTGTGAGAACATTTTGCTTAATTGAACAGCGATTATAACTAACTTTCATATTGAGATCAAGGTAGTGGTATTTGCTGAAATCTAGCTTCCTTGAGTACCTAATTGTTGATATCTTGATATACACTAGAAGTCCATCATTAAAGCAAGTATAATATGGTATTTGAAGGTTGTGGAGATCAAGATTGAGCCTGCTTTGATGTTGTAGTAAAGATTGATATCTTTAACCTTAATAATTAAGGTATGTGACAGCTGCATTACATAGTGACACATTAATCCTTGAAAACTAGGGTTTGTAGACTTTGAGCCTATTAGTGTGGTGAAATTATTGTACCTTGCTTAAGTAAGATGTATTTGGTGGGTTGACACCTTTATTTTTATGTTCAGTGAGATGTGAGAGCTCATTGGGTCCAAGCAAGGTACTGTGGACAAGGAGAGTGTTTTGTGCACTTAGTGGGGCTAGGGTGTACGTAGAGGTTACATAGGTGAGTGAAGAGTGTAAGACAACTGAGTATATAACTATTTGCATACAACTAGTGGAGGCATTTATTGGCTAAGGCCAAGAACCAAAGTTTTTCCCTATTGAGAGGGGTTTCCTTGTAAACCTTGTCTAACTATGGTTTGGCTATTCTTATGTTCTTAAGTGTGCTTTGAATTAAAAAGAGGAATCCTAAAGTGGATTAAAATTGACTTAGACCAATTCACCCCCTCCCTCTCTTGATCTAACAACATCTATTTAATCAAGTCAATGTTTAGAGGATAGTTTAGGAAAGTTATAAAAAAATAAAATACCCTGTAATGACCCGATCATTTCCTTCCTTTCCTTTTTTTCTCAGAATTTCACGGATAGAATTTTTTTCGTTGAAATTTCTTTTCTTAGTTCAGTTTCTCGTCATTTAGTGTCATCTTAAGTGCTCGAAAATGGTTTCTGAAACTTTTTCCTTTGAATTGACAACTTCCTTTAAGGACCGAGTCATTTCCACATTTTTCGTTTTTTGATACTATTCATTTTTCGTCATTTTTCCTATTTTGTCTTTTCCCCGTTTGTCATTTTGTTGGCATAACATCACTTTTTGTGTTCAAAGTTGGTTTTTGACTTCATGTATCTTCATTTTAAGTGGTTTTCACGAAGTACGTATCTTCACTTTTGTAGGAAAGTACTCTGGTTGCTCCTGGTGTCCATAGGGGCATGAATGCAAAGTTCTTCAGAAACGTTTTTGTTTCTTGGGGTGTTTTTCATAAATATCTTTTGGAGATATTTTATTTCTTTTAAGAAAATATTTTTGGAAGATATTTTCATTCTGGGACATTAGTGCAGTTTTCACTTTTTGGAAGGACTATTGTGCAATTAATGAAAGTTATTGCAAAAATGCCTCGTTTTGAGCCTGGATCCTCATATGGGATTTATTTTCACTTTCGTCAAGTCATGTACTCTTAGAATTGTCTTCTGGTCGTTTTCCCCCAGTTTCAAGGTTTCTGGCCCTTGTTGCCGCCGAACTTGTTCGGGGCATATCTCTTTACTCGGGACTCAGTTTTTGACGTCATTTCTCCTGTTGTTCATATTTTCTCATTTTAGTTCTTTTTGTTCACGGTGTTTTGTCATTTGAGTGCGCCTGCTCAAATTCCACTTTTCTGGACCCGGCGGGGCCCTTCCGGGGCACTTTTAGGGTTTTCCATAAAAGGGGGATGAGACATTTCATTTTTGACCTTCTCCTCTCTTCATGCAAGACCAACAGCTGCCATAGCAGCCCAAGGGGGGCTGCCACCCTTCTTCTCTCAATTAAATCTCATTCCCTTTGTTAAAAAGTCGTAGTGCCTTTGCGTTTTATGTTTGTCGTGACTACGCGCATCTTTCCCCCTTATTAGAACCCGTTTTTGGCCAGTTTTTGAGTTCAGGTTTGAGGTCAAGTTAGGATTTTGGTAGGCCCTCTTTGGAGTTTACTGTTCACAACATTGTCCCTGACAAAACCTCGAAGTATTGTCGGATTCGGAGCCGTTTTATTTTGGTGGCTTTTGAGATTTTCATCTCAAATTGAGGTAGGGGGTGTCTTAAGTTTATATCAATGTTGTATTGATTGTTTTATAAGCATATACAACTTGTGAGCATGCCTTTGTTCAAGATCTAGAATTTAATTAAATTATTTTCTATGTTTAAGATTTAATTCTCATGATGGTAGGCACCTTGGAATTAAATTGAGGCATGCTAGTAAATTAGGCCATAGTATGTTTATCAACATATATTAAATTGGGAGCATTTGAATAAGAATTGCAAATTTTATTTAATATTTATCTTTTATGAAAGTTTAACTCACATAATTGTATCAAGCATTAAATCAACTTGCAATGTGATATTAAAGTAGGCATTGGTGAGTTCTTTAACATATATTAATTTGAGGATATTTGGAGTTGTTTAAAAATTTAGAGAAAATTAATTAATTAGCTTAATTAATTATATTTTAAGTGTTATATTCACTTAAATTGATTTTGGGTAGAATATATGTGAAGACCAAGTTATGTCCTTTTACATATATTAATTTGAGCCTAATTAGAATTTATTTGAAATCTAGAGACTTTTCATGTTAGGGTGATAATCTCATGAAATGTAGTGCAATAAATTACCTTGTGAGCATATTACTAATTAGATGTAGAATTAGTACTTGGGGTATCTTAAAATGGTAATTGGACTTAGCATGATATGTGATATCATTGTCTTGAATAGCTTGTTGAAATATATCTTGTGTAGGTATATAGCTTGTTAGAATATGACAATTGTTTACCTTGAAAGCTTATTGCTAAATTAAAGCTTATTTAGTTCTTGTGGCTTAGGAGGGTAATGTGGTTCACTTGTTGTAAAATATTCTTACTTTGTGTATAAATTGCATATTGAGGACATGACATGTCGTATGCTATTTAGACTTAAATTCTAGGACATGGTTTGTGTGGATTCAACCTTACTTGTGCATAGAATATGGTAACTTGCATTTTGATTTTGTATAAGTTTTGAACTTATTGATTTTGGAAAGCTTGTGAGGACATAAATTAAGTGATGGCTAGGGTTTAGCTCTAGTATAGAGACAAGAGTCTTTTAAGTCGTAAGTGCACACTAGGTGGTACCTTGTGGGTCGTAATTACCCGAAAATACTTGCTTGGTCTAGCGACTGCATGTCCTAGTTTTTCCACTATTTGATTTCGCATTTAATTTCAAGTTGTTAATCATAGATTACTTATAGCTTGAGAATTAATGCTTACTTTGGGTATTTGAATCCTATTTAGTATATTTGAACTTGTATATTTGCTCCGTGAGTTTAAATTTCATTTAGTATACTTGTGCCGTGTATACTTGTCTTATGTGTATTTTGTTTAGCTTAGTATACTTGTGTTTGTATACCTGATTTATGAGTACTCTATATATATCGAATACTTGTGTAGGTATGTTAGATAGTGCCTATCTTGTTTAACTTGATTTAAGGTACTTGAACATGTATGCTTGTATGTCATGTATTATGTTTTAATACGGTTTGGTGTACTTGAGCATGTATACTTGTATGCCATTGTTCATTTCAATTGCGTCAGTAGCTTAGGATGCTCCCCAAGTCTCATCTTGACATAGACATTAGGTGGCATGAGCCCCTTTGACTTGTTTCACCTTAAGGTGATAATTTTGTAAAATGCTATGTCGATGCATGCTTATTTCCTATGAGTAGCTTTATGTTACTCACCCCGAAGTTACTGGGGATTTGTTTCAGGTACAGATACCTTGGTTCGAGGTGCACATCATTCCTTCGATGACTTGTTGCTTTTAAGTTTACATTTCATGCAAATGTTAGCATGAAATGTCATTTTGTAGTTTTATATATCAAAACTTGTATCCTTGATTCCAAATACGTAATGTGTACCTAAGTACACTTTTTGGATGCTTATTTTGTATGTATGACATGAGGCCATGGGCCATTAATTCTAAAGTTTACAAATATGTTTTTAAAACTTGAGATTTTAGTACTTGGTACTATTCATCGATTTTTTTTTTGAAAAATGTGTCAATCGATCTGAAACTTCTGGGGGTTTTGTAGGTGTATTTTAAGATTGCATTTTTAATTTAGGCAATTTAAAAACCTCCTGAAGCCCCATTTCCTTTCCTTTGGAAGCAGCTCGGGAGGATTTTAAACTTCTTGACTTGATTTTCTTAGGGGTATTCTAAGCATTTTACATTGTATTTTATTTGTTTCCGTCCGCGTTGTCGGGTAGAAAACTTGATTTGGGGGGGGGGGGGGGGTTTCTTCTTCATGTTTTTCCAGAAAAATTTGTTTGATGGCCTGTTTTTGCTCTCAGTTGCGGACAGATCCTGTAGCAGCTTTTGGTCCTCTTGACCTCTTCTGATCTAGGGGCATTTTGGGTGTTTCACAGTGAGTTTTTTTTCATTTCCTTCCATGCAGTCGGGTAGAAAACT
The DNA here is from genome assembly GCF_030987335.1 of Cornus florida. Classification (NCBI taxonomy): domain Eukaryota; kingdom Viridiplantae; phylum Streptophyta; class Magnoliopsida; order Cornales; family Cornaceae; genus Cornus; species Cornus florida. Next base: position 83,815,126 of record NW_026775577.1, on the reverse strand, counting down.
CGATTTCAGGGGAGGTTTCTTCTTTGTGTTTTTCCAGAAAAAGTCGTTTTGGACCTCGTTTCGGCTCTCAGTTCTGGCAGGAACTTTTCTTCCCCTAGCATGTCATGGTGCTTGTTGGGGTGCTCGTCTCGACGTCGTGACGTCGACTTTTGTTTTCGCTCATTCTCCTTCGTCCGGACTCCTAATCGAGTGAACTTTTTTTTGAACTAGACTAATTTTTCTCTATCTTTCTGATCGATTGGTCAATTAAACATCAACCTTCGCAATAGCACGAATCATTGTAAAATAGGGCTATTGGTCGGGTAAGTCGAACCACTGGGACTGCGCTAGTCTATGGCAACCTAAGGGTCTAGAATTGTTCTTAGAATGATAAGGGGTTTATAGAGGTTTTGTTGGATGTCACTTAAGCTAGGAAATTAGGAGTGCATAAAACAATAAATTGCAAGGAAATTAAAGGAGTGAGATACAAGTAGAAAAGACTAGGGAGATGAATCCACACTACACCCTAAGTACATGCTAGATTAGGTCTAAATTTGGGGATAAATAGCATATATGCAATGGTCAAGAAATATGAAGCAACTCCGTTGCTTAATAATCATCAAGAAGTTCACTTAATCAAAACAAGAATGATCCATCAAAAGCTACCATAGTTGAACTACTTAAACTAAGGTGTAGAATCAAATACACTATCTCAAGCAAAAGACCATCAAGCTTTCAATCAAATGGTGAAGCACATGAAGGTAGGAATCAAGTATAAACCATCAAAGGAGGTACCTAAGCAATGGAATATCAAGTTTCAAAATCAACATGCCTTGAAAAACATTCATAGTCTATATTTTCATTGTCACTATGAAAATAAAAGCAATAAGATTGATCCAAGAATCATCAAAGATATGACAATGAACTTACATAAACCATTTACACATTAAAATTCATTACAAGAAGGAATATACTCTTAGACTATGAAACTACCATACATTATATATTATAGTCCCCAAAAGTATAGCCTAATCTAGAACATGATCAAAAGAGGAGGCTTCATCACCTCCCTAGAGAAGATTTAGTTACCCATAGGAGCAATGGAAGAAGGAAGAAGCTTGAAGACCTCCTCCATTTTCGTGCTCCCTTCTTCAAACTTGAAGAACTCTATCTCTTTGCTCTCTTCTCTCTCCTCTAATCTTGTAGAAAATGAAGCTTATGAAATGTGTGGCTCTTATCCCTCTTATCTACCACCAAACTAGGCTCTCTCTCTCCTCCAAAAACATCCCCAACCACCTCATAAAAGAGGGCCATCCAAAATTGGAAATTTCAGAGCACAAGTGGGCTGTCTCGTGGAGCAAACTGCCCAAATTTCGAGTGCTCGAAATAGGGCCTCGAGCACTCGAATTTAGTGTAAAAAGCTCCATGCTTCACTTGCTCCGCCCAGACCTACTTTGATGAAATGGCCATAACTTTACGCTCCGAACTCCGAATGACGAACCGTTTAAAGATTTAGAGAGCTGATTCAGAGCTTTAAAAACTTCATGTTTTGATGAAGACCCAAATCTCAAGTCTGGTTGGTCAAAAATGGGGAGAAAGGCAGTACTTCAGTGCTGCCAGGCAGTTCTGCGCACCTCTGGTAACAAGGCCATAACTCTCTGCTCCAAGCTCCGAATGATGAACCGTTTGAAGATTTAGAAAGCTAATTCAGAGTTCTAAATCTTTCATGTTATGATGGAAGTCCAGTTCTCGAGATTTCTGGATCAAAATGGCGAGCAAAGTCCTGACTCCACTGCTGATCTCGTGGAGCAATCTACCCTAATTTCGAGCACTCGAAATAAGGCCTCGAGCACTCGAAAATTGGCCAGAATGCCCTATGTTTGGTTTGCTCCGCCCGGACCTACTTTGGTAAAATGGCCATAACTTTGCGCTCTGAACTCCAAATGATGAACCGTTTGAAGATTTGGAAAGCTAATTTAGAGCTCTAAAAACTTCATGTTTTGATAGAGATCCAATTCTCAAGGATGATTGGTCGAAAATGAAGATCAAGGAAGAATTTCATTGCTGCTAGGCAGTTCTGCGCACCTCTGGTAACAAGGCCATAACTCTCTGCTCCAAGCTCCGAATGATGAACCACTTGAAGATTTGGAAAGCTGATTCAGAGCTCTAAATATGCCATTTTATAATGGAAGTCCAGTTCTCGAGGTTGCAAGGTCAAAATGGCAAGCAAAGTCCTGACTCCACTGCTGCCAGAAATTCATAATTGTGCCTTTTGATGGCCAAAACTCCACAAAGCCTTGATTTTGCTCCTTTTTTGGCAAATGGACCTGAAAATATATACATACACACAAATGAAGATAATCTACTTAAATAATCAAACGATGGACTTAACTAATGCAATTTAGGGCGCTTGAATATACAATATTCGGCGCTTATCACACCCCCAAACTTACATTTTGCTAGTCCCTTAGCAAAACTACAATGAAAAACTTAATGAAAAGACAACCATGGGCATGCTACTACAAAAATATCATCCATGGTAAAATGAGATAGATACATAGCTCAAATACAACTTGAAACAGACAAAAACTGGAGATGGAATCATTGGGAAAACTACCTTGCATATATGAAGCATTGATACAAAAATTGGCTAAATACATTTCCACATACATGCATCAACATCATCATCCATATAAATAACTCAATTGTCATCTCTTAAATGGAAATCAACTCTACTTCAGTGAAAGTGAATTGGATTCTCAACATGCGGCTTTTACTTTCTTTTCCAATTCCAAGGCACAAGTTTTCAAATCATTGAATTCCCCTTTAAATGAGGTCCCTAAGGCATGATTTTATTTACAAGACAACTTTTGTTGCTTGTTGACAATTTATTGCAACTCATAAGCGAAACATAGAATGGTTGTGCAATGCTAAAGTCCCTTAAGCTTTCTAACCAACCTATGTAGCAAGCGTTAGGCCAACAGCTCCCAAACCAGATGGCTTTAGGTTGTTAAGTGTAGAGACACTCCAAAGGGCTTAATAGCTCAAGTTGGAAAGGCTACGAACTCCAGCAAACCATGCTTATTACAAGTTTTTTTTTTTGAATGACCGTGCAATGTTTAATTCCTTTAAGCTTTCTAGCCAACCTTTGTAGCAAGCGTTAGGCCAACAACTCCCAAACCAGACGGCTTTAGGGTGCTAAGTGTAGAGACACTCCTAGGGCTTAATAGCTCGAGTTGGAAAGGCTACGAACGTCAACTGGTCATTTTTTTCTTTCTTTCTCATTTTTTTTTTTTTTTTTTTTTTAGACAACTTAAATCATGCCAAAGATATTCATCTATTAGGTTCATCAAATCAGATTAACTAGGCCAAGGTCAAGGTCGATCAAGTTGCATGCCTCACAGTTAAGTTTCCAATGTGCATCTGTGCATTGTGAAGCTTAAAAGAGTGTCAAATCCAGTGAGAATCTAATTGAGACATTTATACAGACTAATTTGAATCCACATGATCATTTCAACTCAAATTTTTCTTTATTTTCAAAAATGTCAATTGCTTCTATACACAAGGTATTAAACATATGCTTCGTCTCTGAGAAGTGTCAAGTTATACTATCATTGCTTAGCAAAAATACAAAACCAAAAATGTCCTAATGCACCCCCAAACTTGAATGTCACATTGTCCTCAATGTGTGAAGACAAGTGAAACAAAATAAGAGCAAATAAGGTAAAAGAACAATAATACCAAGTGGAGTGACGAAGACAAAAGATATCCATCGATGTGAATGCGCAGAAGCGTCCCCCAAACTTGGACATGAAGACCTATCCAAACAAACTAATGTACACAGGCAAAAGCACAGGTCTTTTAAGAAAAACCAAAACATAAATAAAAACATTAAGATGAATGTTATGGCAAGGTAAAAGTCCAAACAAAACACAAAGGCACACAGTAGCCACAAGTTAAAAATGGAAAACAAAATAATGCCAACAAATTTATTTATTTATTTATTATTATTATTATTATTATTATTATTATTATTATTTTGTTTTTTGTTTTTTGTTTTTTTTTTATTTTTTTTTTTTGGTGAGGCTGCTGGGATTGCATGGTGGCTGAGATAGAGAGATTGGTGATTGGGTTTGTTGAATGTATGCTTGGGTTGAGAGAGAGAGAGGAAGGAAGGTTGGTGCATGCATGCATGCATGGATGTGTATGCATGGTTGGTGGTTTGGTTTGTAGATGAGTTGGCCGAGAGGAAGAGAAGGCGATGAGGGTGAGGCAACGAGTGCTCGGGGCGTTGGCATGAGGTGTTCGAGCACTCGCTAGGGGGAGCTCGAGTGCTCGAAATGGAGCCAGTAGGTTCGGAATGTTGGGGTTGGCTATGGAGAGAGAAAGAAGGTGGAGTTCGAGCATTCCAAATAGGATCGGCGAGTGCTCGAACTGAGAGCAGTGAGTTGGGTGGGTTGGTGCATGAAATTCGAGCACTCAAACTAGAATTTAGAATGCTCGAAAATGGCTCAGTAGGCTAGAGGGTGAGCTCGGCTGTGAGGACTGAAATTTGGAGCAATCCAAATGGAATTTAGAGCGCTCTAAAATTGGGCAGTGGTGCATGCAAGATTGGTTCACAATTGGAGCACTCTAAAATGGAGCTAGATTGCTTAAAATGAAGGCAGTGACTTCGGCAAGTTGGTGTGGTAATTTGGAGCAATCCAAATAGAAGCTAGAGTGCTCCAAAAATGGGCAGTGAGCTTGGGATTGATGGTGAAGACATTTGGAGCAATCCAAATGGAATTTAGAGTGCTCCAAAATGGGTAGTAGCTCATAGAATTTTGGTTAGATCATTCGAGCACTTGAATCTTGGCCCAGTGAGCATTTTGAGTGGATGCAATTACTGAAACAAATGTGTCAAACTTTGCAACATCTTGCTAATGCATGAATATAATTGGAAATTTTTTCAAAATGTAACACATTTCCAATGTATGGATGAATTTTGAACTTTGCAAATTCATTCCATTCCAATGCATGGATGGAAAATTTTTAAACTTGGCATGCCATTCCCATGCATCGAAAGATTTTTAAAGCTTTGCATGGCAGTTGGAAAAATATTTGAAAACTTTGCATGCCATTCCATGCATCAAAAATTTTTCATGTCATTCCCATCCATTGAAAAATCATTGCAAGCAGCAGCTTCAATTCAAGCCATGCATGGAAAATTTTAAAACTTTGCACATTATTCCAATCTAATGCATGGATGGATTTTTGAAGCTTTGCATGCATGGAAAGAAATTGAAATTTTGCATGGGACAATGCATGGGGAATTTTGAAAAATTTTCAAACATTGCAAATGCATGGAAAAATTTTAAACAGTGCAAGAATTTCAATGCATGGATGATTTTGCAAAAATTTTCAAGAATGTATTACAAATGAGACATTATGCACATGAGTAGCATTCCCAAGATCCGATGAAATTGTTAGGAAGCGATGGAAATTTCCGGGAATGAAAATTAGAGTTGAGAAGGTCTAAGAAAAATCAAATTTTTGGCTTTTCTAAACCGTTTCCCAGAAAATTTTGCAAGGCACGAGCAATTTCAAAGAGAAGGAAGCTTGGAAATTGAAAGAATTGTTTCCCTTGCTTTGCTAAATTTAATGTCGATAGCTAGACGAAGTTAGAGCAGGCACTAATCCTCAAAAATCTCGATAGCTAGACACACCGAGATCAGGTTAGTCCTCCTTACCCTATACCATGTCTCTCTAGAGATTCAAGCTTCCCTAAGTAAGAAAGTTCGTTTGGAAGCGGAAGAAAAAGAGCTTGAAGACAAAAGTTGGAAAGAGGTAATGGAAAGACCTCAATCCACTCTTCATCCTCAATGAAGAACTTTGGACTATGGGGCTGATTTGGATTATAGGAAGATGGAGTAGGTGAGAGTGCACCTAGCAAAGGCTTTTGAAGGGTCATATTGAGCACGGGAATGCTCAACAACTTATCCTTCAAAATTTCAACATCCTCCTCACACTTATCCGGCGGTTCGGGCTCAACAACTTGAGACAACTCAAGTGAGGGAATGGGATGAAATGCAAGCTCCCAAGAAAGAGATACATTTGATGTTGACCAAGGAAGAGAATGAATAGGTGGATGAATATTAAGCAAAGAATTCACCTCCGAAATGGAATTGTCAACATTAAAATCCTCACAATTGAAATGAGCCAAACAAGCTTTTAGAGGATCCTCCATTGAAGGAGGTGCATCAAGCAAAGAATTATTTAGGGGTTGTTCTGGAGTTTTAAAGGATGCAATCTCATCATCTTTTTCCTCATTTTTAACCACAAATTCTTCCATTTTATGAGTGGCAACAATTTGATCTTCAACCACTATTTCATCATTTTCATATGTGATGACCACTTGATCATTCTCATGATGAAAGTTACTAGGAGTAATCTCATCATTCATAGAATTTTTTTTTGGATTGGCCATAAATTCAAATGAAAATGTTTCCTCCTCTTCATGATTTTTAGCATTAATCCTTTGTTGAATTTGAGATATTTGGTCATCTATCATTGCACTAGCTTGGGACTGGTGATATGGTACCACTTGATTGATAGACTCTACTGTGGATTGCATGCTAGCAAGGGAAGCCAATAGTTGATTGTTGGAGTCCATCATTTGCGTGTGCATAGACTCCATCATTTGTTTGTTAGCAACAATTAGCTCATCCAATGGAAACGGTGAACAAGGAGAAGAGGGCGGGAAATAATGATCATTGGGTTGAAAAGGTTGCATATGAGAGTGTGGGGTTGAATTTCCTATGTCATGCCACAAGAAGTTTTGTTGGCCTCCCCAACTCGAGTTATAACCATTGAAGTATGGATCACTACCCGGTTCAGAGAAATTTGCATTTGGTTGCTCTAGATAAAAATCCGAGAATTGTCTCGTTGGAAGACAATCTCTTGTATGATGTGTATTACTAGAGCAAAAAGCACAAAACGCATGTGGTGTGTAGAATTGAGTTGGGAGATAATTATTCTCCATCTAGGAGTTAAACATCAACAACACACAACATAATCAACACAACAATTCTTTATCATCAACTCCACATACAACGATATTCCCTTTCTCCTCAATTATCAAGACAAAAATTAAAATGGCCACGACAAGGACCGATGCTTGGAATTGAAAATACACAATTGAAATAGCCTCGACAAGGGCTTGCAATTTATCTACTTCTAAGCTTAACACATGCACGATATTCACAATTCGAAACTAGAAGGTCAAGAGACTTACCCGGGGTCCTCTAGACTTACAATTTGCTAGCATTCCCCACGGCGAGCTTCGAGTTCCTAGAATCTCACTTACAACACAAAAATGGTTAAACCACACAAGAAAGATTCACAAAACACGATATTCACAATCAAACTAAAATTAACCCTAGAACTTTGGTCGCTAAACCATTTGCAGTCCCCGGCAACGGCGCCAAAAATTGATCGGTTGGTCAATTAAACATCAACCTTCGCAATAGCACGAATCATTGTAAAATAGGGCTATTGGTCGGGTAAGTCGAACCACTGGGACTGCGCTAGTCTATGGCAACCTAAGTGTCTAGAATTGTTCTTAGAATGATAAGGGGTTTATAGAGGTTTTGTTGGATGTCACTTAAGCTAGGAAATTAGGAGTGCATAAAACAATAAATTGCAAGGAAATTAAAGGAGTGAGATACAAGTAGAAAAGACTAGGGAGACGAATCCACACTACACCCTAAGTACATGCTAGATTAGGTCTAAATTTGGGGATAAATAGCATATATGCAATGGTCAAGAAATATGAAGCAACTCCATTGCTTAATAATCATCAAGAAGTTCACTTAATCAAAACAAGAATGATCCATCAAAAGCTACCATAGTTGAACTACTTAAACTAAGGTGTAGAATCAAATACACTATCTCAAGCAAAAGACCATCAAGCTTTCAATCAAATGGTGAAGCACATGAAGGTAGGAATCAAGTATAAACCATCAAAGGAGGTACCTAAGCAATGGAATATCAAGTTTCAAAATCAACATGCCTTCAAAAACATTCATAGTCTATATTTTCATTGTCACTATGAAAATAAAAGCAATAAGATTGATCCAAGAATCATCAAAGATATGGCAATGAACTTACATCAACCATTTACACATTAAAATTCATTACAAGAAGGAATATGCGCTTAGACTATGAAACTACCATACATTATACATTATAGTCCCCAAAAGTATAGCCTAATCTAGAACATGATCAAAAGAGGAGGCTTCATCACCTCCCTAGAGAAGATTTAGTTACCCATAGGAGTAATGGAAGAAGGAAGAAGCTTGAAGACCTCCTCCATTTTCGTGCTCCCTTCTTCAAGCTTGAAGAACTCTATCTCCTTGCTCTCTTCTCTCTCCTCTAATCTTGTAGAAAATGAAGCTTATGAAATGTGTGGCTCTTATCCCTCTTATCTACCACCAAACTAGGCTCTCTCTCTCCTCCAAAAACATCCCCAACCACCTCATAAAAGAGGGCCATCCAAAATTGGAAATTTCAAAGCACAAGTGGGCTGTCTCTTGGAGCAAACTGCCCAAATTTCGAGTGCTCGAAATAGGGCCTCGAGCACTCGAATTTAGTGTAAAAAGCTCCATGCTTCACTTGCTCCGCCCAGACCTACTTTGATGAAATGGCCATAACTTTACGCTCCAAACTCCGAATGATGAACCGTTTAAAGATTTAGAGAGCTGATTCAGAGCTTTAAAAACTTTATGTTTTGATGAAGACCCAAATCTCAAGTCTGGTTGGTCGAAAATGGGAAGAAAGGCAGTACTTCAGTGCTGCCAGGCAGTTCTGCGCACCTCTGGTAACAAGGCCATAACTCTCTGCTCCGAGCTCCGAATGATGAACCGTTTGAAGATTTAGAAAGCTAATTCAGAGCTCTAAATCTTTCATGTTATGATGGAAGTCCAGTTCTCGAGCTTTCTGGGTCAAAATGGCAAGCAAAGTCCTGACTCCACTGCTGATCTCGTGAAGCAATCTGCCCTAATTTCGAGCACTCGAAATAAGGCCTCGAGCACTCGAAAATTGGCCAGAATGCCCTATGCTTGGTTTGCTCCGCCCGGACCTACTTTGGTAAAATGGCCATAACTTTGCGTTCTGAACTCCAAATGATGAACCGTTTAAAGATTTGGAAAGCTAATTCAGAGCTCTAAAAACTTCATGTTTTGGCGGAGATCCAATTCTCAAGGATGATTGGTCGAAAATGAAGATCAAGGAAGAATTTCATTGCTGCCAGGCAGTTCTGCGCACCTCTGGTAACAAGGCCATAACTCTCTGCTCCAAGCTCCGAATGATGAACCACTTGAAGATTTGGAAAGCTGATTCAGAGTTCTAAATATGCCATTTTATAATGGAAGTCCAGTTCTTGAGTTTGCAAGGTCAAAATGGCAAGCAAAGTCCTGACTCCACTGCTGCCAGAAATTCATAATTGTGCCTTTTGATGGCCAAAACTCCACAAAGCCTTGATTTTGCTCTTTTTTTGGCAAATGGACCTGAAAATATATACATACACACAAATGAAGATAATCTACTTAAATAATCAAACGATGGACTTAACTAATGCAATTTAGGGCGCTTGAATATACAATATTCGGCGCTTATCACTTTCCTACGGTGTTCTTGGTTGCACCTTGATCTTCCTGGATAATTACCAGTTTACCAAATAGCCTTAAGTGCTCGTTTTTCTTCGTCATGCCGTTTCTCCTTCGTCTGGACTCCGAATCATGCTATTCTTGAGTCCATCTTGATTAGTTTTTTATTGTCTTTCCAGCGGTGTGCTCGATGGCACCCGAATCCATAGTTTTAGAAATGACTATTTTGCCATTGGGGCTATTTTTGCTCAGTTTTTCTTGCTTTCTGCTTCCGCTACTTTTTTTAAGTTCCGTGACTTCATGGGAAGTCATGGATGTGTTTCGGGAATGATATAAATTCTAGGGATGTCATTTCCATGTAAAATGACTATTTTACCCCTGGGGGCTTAATTGTTATTTTTCCAATCTTTTGCTTTCACGTCAGTTCTCATTGAGTTCCACGACCTCATAGAAGGTTATCAAAGTGTCTTAGAGGTGCGTTGTGCCCTGGGAGACCTTTGTCTTATTTCTTGCTTTCGCATTCTAGATTCATTATCGGATCTACGTTCGGTTCATCACAGGACGCGCTGACCTAAAAACTAGGGCCGTCACATACCCACTTTTGGAATGAGACATGTATTTTGAGACATTCCAAAATAGAAAGATGGATAAGAATTTTGAGACCGAATGAGTAACAATTTTGTCCTATTTGTATGAAAAGATAATATTAACCTTCAATGTTGTATTAAAATAACAAAAATGGCTACCAATAAATGGACTAAAACACCCTTATAAAGGTAATAAAATTACAAAATACTCATTCTCTATATATATATATATATTTTTCCTATAGTTGAAACCCACTTCTTGCCATGCCAAACCTCTGCTACCTCCAACCCTCACAACAAACGGAACAACCTCCACTAGACCACTGCTACCTCCTCACAAGTGACACCACAACCACCATCGCCCACCTTTTTTTTTTCAGTTGGTGAAACCTACTTGCTTTGCCATGGCGAATCTCCACCACACCATAACCCTTATCGCCCACCTCCACAACAAACAGAACAACCTCCACCACAGCTACCACCACACCAAAATTACCATCAATTGATGATGAAATTCACTCAAATTTAACATTTTCCCCATTAAACAATTTCGAGTCGGATTTAACACCTTCTTTCTATAACCCTCAACGATGGTAATTTGCTGCTCTTTATCGTTATTTCAACACCCAAATTAAGGTTTTCAGATGTTTCAATTTGTGTGAAGGTCTCAAGTTAAGGATGATAATGATATATACTACTAATTTTCTGGTGATTATGTGTGTGTTTGAGTTTGCGCGCGTGTGTGTGTGTGTGAAGAAAATGTGATCTCTATGGTTTTGGATCCAATTCAGAGCTCGATAATTTAAGTAGCTCTAGAATCCTAGATATGTTTGTACTGTGGTAATTCAAATTTAGAGATAGAGTCTAAGATGAAATTATGGTTGAAATATGTGAAAGACAATTGTAATGGATTGGGTAATGCTCTCTATTATGTGTGTATATATATATATATAAAGAGAAGGAAATTATGACAGCCCTGGTTTTTAAAGCCAGTGCATCCTGTGATGACCCGAAGATTGACCTGATAACGGATCCCGAATGCGGAAGTGAAAGACAAAACCTAGGTCTTTAGAATTATAACACGTCTTTAAGACGCCAAAGTGACCTTCCACGAGGTCACGGAACTTAACAAGTATAAAAACAAAAGCTAGGGTTGAAAATAGACTAAGTATGGCCCCAAGGGCAAAATGGTCTTTTCACACATAAACCAAGTCTCAAGAGATGTATGTCATCCCTACGACACAAGCATGACTTCCCATGAAGCCACGAAACCCAAAAGAAAACAAATCGGAAGCGACGTTTTAAAAACAGATAAGTTTAGCCCTAGGGGCAAATTGGTAATTTTTAGAAAGATATGGGTACTACTGAGCACACCGTTAGATAGACAACGAAAAATTAATAATGTTGAATTAAAAAATCACTTGATTTGGAGTCCGAACGAAGAAAAAAGGCCAAAACAAAAATTGGAGTCGACGTGGCCAAGGAAGGGACACCAAGGGCACCCAATGCGCGCGCGCTGTGCCCGCGGCATAGCTACATGCTAACAGCAACTAATTATTGCTGATACCCAGAACAGTGAGCAATTTCGGACCCTTTAATGACTTTTTTTGGAAAAACTCAAAGAAAGAACCCCCATTAAAATCAAGTTTTCTAGCTGATCATGTCAAAAGAAAATTAAATTTTGATGTGAAATTCCTAAAATGCCCTTATGCTCAGTTTTGACAAAAAAAAACCTAAAAATGAACTTTGCTTCAAGTGTTCATTTGGTTGAATATGAAGTTGTGTACTAAAAAGATTGTGCACGCAAACGTAACAAGTGTTTTAAAGTGTGCGGGAATGATCCGTGACCCCCAAATATGCTCGATACTAAATTCGACCTATCAAACCTCAAATTGCCTAAAATGACATTTAAAGGTAAAACTTGAAACCAACATGCATAGATGAAAACAAAAAGGCGTTTAGCCCTAGGCCACACCTCAAATATAATAAAAAGGTCCTAATGAGTGTGCTCGTGCACACTTTGCACCATCCGAATTGAAAATAACAACTTAAAACTTCAAATTTCTTCATTTTTCAATAATTATTGCCTTTAAACGAAATTTACAAAATTAAAGTGTCAAGACGTAAACGAAATGGTGTTTGGTCATTGGCCACACCTCATACATATAAAATGAACCTCAAAAGATTTACATACATACACATTACATATATCAAGGCAGAAATGACATATTAAACCTAACTATGTATTACAACTATATAAGTAAAACTTAAACATGCTAACACTTGCATGTGAGCAAAAATACATTAAAAGTACTTCAAATCAACAAGACAACCTAAGGATGTTGTGCATCCTGAAATCACGTCTTCTTGTCTGAAACAAATTGCATTCAGTGGGGTGAGTAACTTACATTACTCGTAGGGAATGAACATGCATAGACCTGAAGTTTTATGAGTTTATCAAGTTAATATAATTTAATCCATGTGGTTCATGCTACCTAACATCTATGTTCAAAGTGAGACTAAGGGAGCATCCTAAACTAACTTAAAGCATTTCTAGCATAAACCACAATATTTACGCAATTAAACGAAGTAGGAGCATACGACACAACATAACAAGATATAGATTCTCAAAGTTATAAACTTGAAGTTTAAAATGCGAAAACAACTAAATGGTACAGTTTAACACAATTGGAACATCTAATACAACGTGGCAAGGTATAGACTATCAAAGTTATCAACTTGAAATCTAAAATGCGAAAACAACTAAATGATACAACTTAGCATAGTTGGAACCTCTAATACAACACAACAAGATATAGATTATCAAAGTTATCAACTTGAAATCTAAAATGCGAAAACAACTAAATGATACAACTTAGTATAATTAGAACCTCCAATACAACGCAACAAAATATAGATTATCAAAGTTATCAACTTGAAATCTAAAGTACGAGAAACAACTAATGATACAACTTAGCATAATTGGAACTTCCAATATAACGCAACAAGATATAAATTCACAAAGTTGTCAACTTGAAATTTCAAATGCGAAAACAACTAAATGATACAGTTTAACATAACTGGAACTTCCAATACAACGCAACAAGATATAAATTCACAAAGTTATCAATTTGGAATTTAAAATGCGAAATCAAATCAGGTGGATACTCGGACATCACGTTGGATCAGACCGACAACGTGGTTACTTTAGGGTTACTAGCCCACGGGTAACCTCCCTAAGTGCGCACTAGATTGTAGGGGGACTATCCCCCCTACTAGAACCATGCCCTAGCCGTAGTCTTACAACAACGTCCCAAGTTTTCAAAATCAACAAGTCGTGCAACAACTATATATGAATATGTGTATATAAGGTAATAGGCTATCTTCCATGTACAATTCAATTTTGGAAATACACAATACATGCTTTAAGTTCATAACTACAATGACATGTAAAATGTCGAATCTTCAGTGTGCGATTCGTTACATGAACAAGACATATAAATGTCGAATCTTCAATATGCGATTTGTTACACGCAATAATAAAATTATTCAATATTGAAAACATAATCTCATGAATATAATACAAGCCCGAATTTATAATTTAAACATGCAAACAACTTCAAATACATGGTTAAATCATTAATACAATAAAATGAAAATTAATTAAATAAAATAATTAATTTATCTAGATTTCAAATCTCATCAAAATAATCCTTAATTAATACATGTTAAAGATCCTAGCATGATCATTACATATATCAAGTCAAATATTTATTTAAATGAATAGAACACTTAAATAAAAATTAATTAAACTAATTAATTAATTTCTCTAGATTTCAAATCAACTTCAAATGACTTCAAATAATTATATATCCAAGATTATATCATGGTCAATGCATATATCAACTCAAAAACTTAATTATATTATTGGAACAATTAAACGAAATTTAATTAAGATAAAAAAAATTAAATCTCTAGGTTTTAAAACAACTCAAAATGATTCCAAATTAATATATGTTAAAGAATAAGTCAAGGTCATTACATATATCAAGTTAGAAACTTAATTAAATCAATAAAACCATTAAATAGATTTTAATTAATTCATTTAATTAAAATTTGTAGATTTCAAAATTCATTCAAATATTCTCAAATTAATATATGTTAAAGAACATGTCAATGCCTAATTTAATATTATGTCACAAGTTAATTCTACACTAGATACAACTATGTGAATTAAATTTTATACATAGAAAATAACAAAATAAAGATTTCAAAACTTATCCAAATATTCTCAATTTAATATATGTCAAACAACATGTCAATGCCTAATTTAATCTCATTTTACAAGTTAATTCTACACTAGATACAACGATGTGAATTAAATTTTATATAAAGAAAATAATTAAATAAAGATTCCAAAACTCATCCAAATATTCTCAATTTAATATATATCAAAGAACATGTCAAGGCCTAATTTAATCTCATGTCACAAGTTAATTCCACACTAGATAGAACTATGTGAATTAAATTTCATACAAAGAAAATAATTAAATAAAGATTTCAAAATTCATCCAAATATTCTCAATTTAATATATGTCAAAGAACATGTCAAGGCCTAATTTAATTTCATGTCACAAGTTAATTCCACACTAGATACAACTATATGAATTAAATTTCATACAAAAAAAATAATTAAATAAAATTATAGATTATATACCAAGACATGCATACAAGTTATATAAATCTTAAAAACAATCAAAACACTAAGATTGAAATCCTACAACATCCCCTACCTGAGATAAAAATCTCAAATGACACCAAAGTGGAACCTCTCCGAATCTGACGATACTTCGGGGTTACGACGGGGACAACAAAGGGAACAATTATCTCTCTTGCGGTAACACCAAAATCCAAACCCGAACTAAAAAATGGTCGAAATTGGATTCTAAAAGAAGGGAAATGAAGGCCTCGTCAAGGCCGACGATAAAGCCTTCATCGTCACGGGAAGAATCAAGGTGGAAGGAGGCTTAAAGGAGAAAAGAGGGTGGCAGCCCAAGGGGAGAGAGATGGCCGGCCATGGGAGAGAGAGAAGAAATCTGACTTTTTCTCTCTCCTATCCCCTATTTATAGAAAACCCTAAAAGTGCCCCGAACGAGTCTCGCCCAGTCCCGAAAAGTGAAATCTATGCAGACGCGCTCAAACGGTAAAACACTGTGAACGAAAAAGAACCAAAATGAGAAAAAAAAAAAAAAAAAAAAAAAAAAAAAAAAAAAAACGGCGTCGAAAATCGAGTCCCGAGCAGAAAGAATGCCCTGAACAAGTTCGGCAGCAATCGGGGTCAAAAACCTTAAAACTGGGGAAAATGACTAGGAGACAATTCTAAAGAGTACGCGACTCGACGAAAAGTGAAAATGAATCCCGTACGAGAATCCAGGCCCAAAATGAGCCATTTTGCATTTACTTTCGTTAATTACACAACGGTCCCTTCACAAAAGGATAACTGCACGAATGACCTAGAATGAAAATATCTTCCAAAAATATTTTTTTTAAAACCCCCGAATATTTATGAAAACCGCTGTTTCCGAAAAAAGTTTGCATCCATGCCTATACAGACACAGTGAACAACCAGCGTACTTTTCTACAAAAGTAAAGATACATATTTCATGGAAACCAAATGGAATGAAGGTACGTAAAGTCAGAAATCAAATCCGAGCATAAAAAGTGAGATTACGCGAAAGAAGTAACAAACGGGAAAAAGACGAAAAAGGAAAATGTCCGAAAAAGAAAAGAGGAGACGGCACGGTCTTCATGTAATACCCCTAATTTTAAAAGAATAGTATTGATATTTATTTAATTGATATAATTATTTTTTTTATTAAATTATATGATTATTTGGCTATTTGTTTATATGTTTATTTGAATTACTTATTTAATTTGAACTGTGTGATTTATGTGGCTTAATTGTGAATTGGTTTGTTATTATGTGTAGTGAAATGTTTTAATTGTGCATTTTGTTTTATTTTATTTTATTTAAATAGTAATGGACCAAATAATTGGGTCACATGGACTACTTGGATAGGAGGTTAATAGGTACGAGTATTTACCCATTGATATATGTACATAAATATATGGGTATATATGTATATAGGGATTTTATATTTATTATTACTAAAAATAATATTAATATAACTAGGGTTAGATATATATATTTTTGTATATATAGTTATAATGTAATTTGTTATATATATATATATATATATATAACAAATTACATTATAACTATATATACACTTACGTTAGTTGGCAGACTTATATATATGTATTATTATTTTATTTTTCCTTATTTCTTTTCATTTCCATCAAGTTAGCAAAGTTGGATTAGAAGAAGAATTAGGGTTGGATTTATTTAGCCTATATATATGTAAGTATAAGCCAGTAGATGAGGCTAGGGTTTATATTACATGAGACTATAGAGAAAGAACAGAGAGTTACAGAGAGTTTTAGAGAGAAACCAAGGAGAGAAAGAGAGGCTCAGCCAAGGATTAGGGCTGGACCAAGGAGAGAAGATTGAGGACTGTTCGTGGGTAAACCAAGAGCAGCAAAGAGGACTATGACGGCAGCCAAGAGTTGCTGGAAAAATTAGGAAGTATGAGACTAAGGTTTCAATCCGAAGCCTAAGGCAAGTTTTACTTCTATTTCCTTCCCTTTGGTCTGTGTTCTGTACATGTTTAGGACAATTACAGGACTTTTAAATTATTAAAAATCAACCATGTATGCATGCTAATAGATGAATTACAGTAGATTATGTGTATGTGTATATGTTTGATTAACCTTGAATTTCTTGCATGATTCTTGATTATAATTTGTTTAAATTATGCATAAGAGGTTCAAATAATGTTTAGGGTTGTTCTGGACTTAAAACTGTAGCCTTAGGACCCTTAACGGAGGAGAACGGAGTTACCGGAGCCGGAGAAAATGAACAACCCAGTTTCACGTCGACCGGTTCAAGGCACATGTCGACCAGTTTGCATGAATCGGTTGACATCTGTAATACCCCTAATTTTAAAAAGGATATTCCTGGTATTTAATGGCATTTAATTTATTATTTAAGTGCATTTTATTTGATTATGTGTCATTATTTTTTTTATTAGGTGCTTAATTATTTTCTTTTGTGGTGATTTAATTTATTTAAATGATATTTATTTTTAGTTATTTGATTGGAATTACTTGTTAGTGTTTTAATTATTTAATTGGCGTTAGTGTTTTAATTATTTAATTGGCGTTAATGGTTTAAGTGTAATTGGTTTAATTATTCTATGTGTGTCTTATTTTATATGTGTCTTATTTGGTTTAATTGGGTTTACTAATTATTATTTTGTTCAATTAGATTATTTGTTAAGTATTTAATGGTGAATAGGGTAATTAGGTAAATATATCTAACTTGGGTTTTAATTACAGTATAAATTAGGATTTTATATTATAGCCGTCGTAGGTTTCTACGTTAATTGGATGGGCCGGTTAGGATTGTGAGTTAGACTTAAATGAACCTAGGGTTTAGGAAAACTCTATAAGTATAAGGTAGACGTCTGTGTAGGGTTTTTTTTAAACAAAGCACACGTTTTGTGGAAGTGGAGAAGGAAAAACGCAGTTTTTCACATTCTGCCAAGGTTTTATCAAAGCTCCGATCCTGCTTCATCCGTGGTCCGATTGAGCTGAATTTTGGAGGAGAGGTTCACAACTCAGTGACGCACAATCTGAACGGTAGAGATCAGAGTTTGACCTCGGGAACAGTGATTCGTACTCGTAAACAATAACTGGGTCGCACAGGTTTTTTCCATTCTGCCCAGATTTCATCAAACATCCGATTCTGCTTCGTCCATGGTCCGATCGAGCTGAATTTTGGAGGACAGGTTCACGACTCAGTGACGCACAATCTGAACGGTGAAGATCAGAGTTTGACCTCGGGAACAGTGATTCGTACTCGTGAACAGTAACTAGGTCGCACAGCTTTTTTCCATTCTGCCCAGATTTCATCCAACCATCCGATCCCGCTTCGTCCGTGGTCCGATCGAGCTAAAATTTGGAGGATAGGTTCATGACTCAGTGTCGCACAATCTGAACGGTGAAGATTAGATTTTGAGTTCGGTAATAGTGTTTCGTACCCGTGAACAGTAACCGGGTTTTGGAACTCGCCGGGATTTTTTAAGAAGACGACGTTGAAACTTTGAACAAAAGTTTCTGAGGCAAGATTCTATGCTTACTCTTTCCCTTAGGCTTCATACTCTTTGCACTCTTAAATGATTCCAGGATTATTGAAGATTAAACCAAACTAAAATGATATCTGTTTTGCTATGAAACTGGTAGTTACAGTAGTGTTATATGCTTGTTCAACCTAGACTAAGCATGTTTGTGGATGCATTGTGGTTCTGTGGTTCACGTTTTTCCTTACCACTGCTAGTATAAATTATTGGAAGGATGGGTCTAGATGATAGCTATCTTAACTTCTGTAATAGCAATTGTTGGAACTTAAATACTAGGAGGATTTGAGTTTAACACTAGATCGGTTTTATGGAACACTATAATTTGAGCATGTCTACATACATACTGTGAATATTGTTTTGATGCTTACATTATCACAGTTAGTATCAACTGTGGAGGTTAGGATTTTGTGATACATACCCTACATATCTGTATGTCATTTGTAAGGTGTTAAATGGAAGTTTTAATTAATTCTGTCTTTATATCAGACTAAAGGGAACAACTTAAATTGGGCATGTATATGTTGTTGTTGTGACCCTGTTTATCAATACTTATTTTATCATTGCTAACATTGAATGTTGGATGTTGGAATTTAGTTGATATATACTTGATTTATTGGTATTATTAACTACTGGAGGATTGGAAAGTAGGCACCGGTATGGGACGGTGGCATACTAAGGATGGGTTTGGTTTTTAAAACAATACCATTACCCACCTACTTGGAATAAAGATGGGATTAACTAAAAGTTAAGTCCCGTGGATTTGTATTGTCATGGCAACTGCTTGTTGAGCGGCAATACCAGGGATTTTCGATGGATTTTATATATGTACTGTTATGGTGCCTCGGTATGAGCTTGAGCCTCAGGACCGATGGCTAGGGAGCGTATATGCATCGGGATGTGTAGCTGGCTACGATGGTTGGAGGTGTACCCTGTTTAGGTATAGGTACATATGCCCACTTCGTGTGCGTTTTAGCATGTTACCTCTATTCAGGTTGAGACCGGCCTATAGTCCAGTGAGAGTCCTTTAGTGTGACTATATATATATATTTACGGACTATTAGCTATTGTTGAATTGTTTAGGATGTACATGCGTATCGGGCCTCTGTTTGGATTGTAGTAGTATAGAACTTGCGCGTGGGCCTGACACCACTTCTATTTTTCAGGTACACGACAGTTCTAGGCTTAGACGTGTTCGTGCTGAGCAGAGGTCTCTATTCACTCTTCCGACGATGTAGGGCTCTCTCTATAGTTTTATTTCTGGACGTTTATTACAGTTGTTCTATCTTCCGTTTGGATGTTTAATAGGGGTCCACTAGAGATGGATTCCCAAGTTGTAAACTGATGGAGTTTTGGAGTTTGGGTTTGATGGATTTTAATAATTATAATATTTTGCGGATTCTATTTTTAGTTCCTCCCAGCTTTAATTTCATTTCTTAATTTATTTTGTATTCCGTGTTCATTATAAAATATTAATTGTTTGATATTCCCTCGGGTTTGGGCCTGGGCCTGATCAACCCGTGTCTCGGATTCGAGGGGTATCACAACATCTGCACACTTTATGTCGACCGGTTTACATGAACCAGTCGACATCTATGAGAACCAGTCGACATCTATGAGAAGCTGTTGACATCTGTGATTTTATGTTGACATCTACGATTTTATGTTGACATCTATGATTTTACGTTGACATCAACGATTTCCCGTCGACGCCTGGGGAAAAACTGTCGACTGGTTTGGGCCTCAGAGCAGGTTTAAGGATTGTTTGATTAGGGAGCGTTTGGGGTTATTTTAGAAACTACGGTGTGTTTAAATTGCCCAATAAATTACTGGAATGTATAGTATTTAATAATATGCTAAGTATTGAATTTAATTAACTTAAAGTTAATTTATGGATGAGTATTTGTATTAAACTGATTTACTCAATTAATTGGATTTAAATAGTTAAATCATGTTATGGAGGTTTAGACAATCTATTTGAGATGCATGTTAATTTTCTGGTAATGAAAATTAAATGTATGCTACTTAGGATAGTTATTGTTGCTTAATTTTATACAAGGATTATATATATGATTTTTATCATGTCTTACCTCTGGATTTATTTGATGCGTTACTTTACCTGTTGCATCATTTATGGATTTTATGCATTATATGCACCAGTATGGGATGGTGGCATATTAGGGACGGATTAATTAAAAACGTTAAGTCCTACCTATTCATGTATAACGGAATGGATTAACTAAAATGTTAAATCGTACATATTTTCATGTCAGGTCAACCGAATTAGTTGGATGACATACCGGATATTTTATTTTATATTTTAGGATGGATTATATATATATAGATATATATATAGTTTTGAGCCATGATATGAGCTTGAGTCTCATGATCTATTGTTAAGGTGCGTATATTGACAGGGATATGTAGTTAGATATAGTGTAGTTGTGTGCCCTGGTAGGTTTAGGTACTCATGCCCACTTTATGTGCGTTTTGCATGTTACCTAGGTTGAAGCAACCCTATAGTCTAGTGAGGTTCCTTTAGTGTGTGTGTGTATATATATATATATATATATATACGGACTACTACTTATTGTTGAGCTAATTAGGATGTATATGTGTGTCGGATCTCTGCTTGGATTGTAGTAGAGCAGAACTTGTTTGTGGGCCTAACCCACCATTATTTTTCAAGTGTTTTTCAAGTGTAGAAGATTATTCGTGCTGAGCAGGGATCGTTCTAGTTCACTATTCTGATTTTACTTAGGATATTCGTTTATGTTTCATCTATTAGATGTAGACAATCATTATTGTTACTTATTTAGTTTTGGTTTTTCTAGGGATCCACACAGTATCGATTCCTGAGTTATATTAATAGAGGATTAATTGTATCAGAATGATTTTATTATTAATGAAAATTTATTCTGAGGTTTAATTATTGGATTATTATTTAAGTTTTCTTTCAGCAAATTATTATTCCTATTTATTCTTTTGTATTTTGTGTTCGTTTATTGCCGATTTTTTTTTGATATCCTTGGGTATTCAGAGGTGGGCCTGGCCAACCTACATTCGGAAATCTGGGGGTATCATAGTTAGTATCAGAGCACTCCAGGTTCAAGTGTCCTTAGGAGTGTCTTTCATTATATGACTTCCGCGTTGCTTCTCTTAAAACTTAGAGCCTATATTAGGATTCATTGTACTCCATTTACAGTTCGGTAAGATGAGTTGATGTCAATTATATTTAGTAGTTGCAGAATGGTTGGCACTAGGAGGAGGATTGGGTTCAAGGTGAAATCAATAGAGACCCGAAGAAGTAAAAGGATATGTTATCCCTAATTTTGTCATAAGGGATCGAAGGTTTAGTTCCGGTTGGCTTTACTTTAAAGTATAAGTCAAGGAAGGATTTAAGTGGATGTGATATGTCATCGCATCTTGGGGCCTACATGACCTCAATTATTCTCAAAAAGGAGAAGCAAGGAGGAGGAGCCCGGAAAGGATCCTAATGGAGGAGATTTCAGGGTATCCAAGAAAGAGGGCGAATAATACTAGTAGAATTGATGTTGATCAATCTACATATAGTTAAACTTTCTTACCATCTCCAAAAGAAATATATAGGAAGTATTCTTCAGGAGTTTGGGGATCTGATGGAGTTCTTATCAGAACAAAATGCATGATTTTATATCACATTCAGGAGAGCATTGAAATTATGCTGTGACGTTCTATTTACCTTATAAAGCCACGATAGACAGTTTACATTCCGCATATAAGGAGGCTGAGGGTTGAGCCCTTGGCATTTGCTTAGGCAAACATATGTTGCTTTTAAGTTATGTTTTAAAGGTTATGTTTAGAGCATTGGATGAGCACCTACAAAACTATAAAAGGAAATTATGTGAAACAATTTTGTAAGTTTGTTTTCAGAGGAGATTTTTCCCTAGAAAGAACGAGGTCTTAAGTAGGAGTATATTTTGTGGTATTGTTTTTGTCTTACGTGTTTTATTTTTGTTAACTATTCAGGATTTTTGGTATGTGGTTTAGTTGGGGACACATGTATATGATCAGCCAACTACTGTTTCTACACCTTGGGGTAATAACGCTATTTTTACGCTAAGATATGAGCATGTGGTCCTAGGATTTGGTAGATATAAATAATTCTAGCCAATCTATTAGACCTGGACATGCGTCAATATGGTATGTTGTTTGGGATCGGCTAGTTAAACCATCCCTACGAGTCAAATAATCTAGTACGATTAGTTTTTTATACTTTACGCTAGGTATGGATTCGTATCATATTACAATGCCATGATAATAGTAATTGTTAATATTTCGGTATTCGTGAGGTTGTGGTAAATAAAAACCACTACAACACCATGATGGTTTATCAGAGGTGTCAGAATTTGCTGAACATGTATTTTGAAAAATTCTAGAAGTTGTTACCAAGTCGGAAGGAAGATTTAGTACTAGTTTAAGTACTTAATAGAATAACGCTGAGTAAGGACAATAGACTGAATAAATCATCATCAGTCTATTCTTAATCAAGAATCTACTCACAAGGGTGTGCCATTAGGATGAGTTGCCGGTGTTGAACATGAAAAAGGAAACTAATTCTTATTTACTTGCATAAATAATATGAAATTTTTTTCTTTTTTTAAGGGTCACAATTCGCAACAAATAGTTGTTGCTAGGAAATTGATGACTTATTTGGAGGATGGAGAGGGTACATATTCTTGTGGAAAGTTAGACAAGAAGTCTGATTGATATTTACTTTCGTTAAAGAAGTAGGGTGTGTTAAAGACATAAAAGTGAGACCGAACACCTATATAAAGAAGAGGCACACGGTGTGTATGGAAAAGTTGTAGCTAGTTAACTTATGATGAATAGAATTACCGGTTAACTTTCATTATTGGTAAGTTTATCATGGATCAGTGTGCAAAGATTCAGTTACAGAGTTAGTTTTTGAAGATGCTCCAGTTTAATTAATGAGTGCAAGCTGGTGGTACCAGACTAATGGTACTTTCTGTAGATAAATTGGAGGGTGAATGCAAGGACTGAGATTCATAACTCTTCGTTCTCTATACATCTAGGTGGAAATACAATGCATCACGCTGTAAAGTAGATGTTTAGAGGACAAGTAGAAAAAGGGACATAGATATTTTGTCTCCAAGTCTAATACTTATTAAATAGTTGAGAATGACCATCAGAGATCACTAGATCCTTTGCAGCCACTTCCTATACCGAATGTGATGGCCTTGGTTTTTCAAGCCAGTGTGTCCTGTGATGAACTGAAGATTGACCCAATAATGGATCTAGATGCGAAAACAAGAAATAAGACAACGGTCTCCAAAGGCACAACACACCTCTAAGACCCTAAGATGACCTTCCATGAGGTCACAGAACCCAAAGGAATAAAGTACGGAAGCAAAGATCAAAAAAATAACAAATAAGCCCCCGGGGGCAAAATTGTCATTTTTAAAAATATGGATTTCGAAGCCATTGAGCACACCGCTAGAAATACAACGAAAAACTAATCAAGATGGACTAAAGAATCGCATAATTCGGAGTCCGGATAAAAGAGAAACGACAAAACAAGGAAAAAGAGCAAATATGGCAAAATGGTAAATTGGTAATTATCTAGAAAGATATTGGTACAACTGAGCACACTGTTGGATAGACGACGAAAAAATAATTGAGTTTTAAAAAAATTCATCCAAATCGAAATCCGAACGAGGGAGAAACGAGCGAATGAAGTTCGGTCGATGAAGCGGCAATGGGCCAAGGCAGCCCTACAAGCACGCACGCGTACACAAGGCTGCTGGGGGCAGCTGTGCAAAATGAGGCCTGAAACAAATTTTTTGGAAAACCACAAAGAATAAACCCCCCCTAAAATTGAGTTTTCTGCCCGACACGCTAAAGAAAACTAAAAAAATACACTGTGAATCCCCAAAATACCCCTAGATCAGAATATGTCAAGAGGGTCAAAAAGCTGCTACATGGATTTTTCTGAAATATGCCAAAACAGAGAGCAAAAACGGGGCCCTTAATGACATTTTCTTGAAAAACATGAAGAAGAAACCCCTCCAAAATTGAGTTTTCTACCCGGCTACGTGGAAGATAATGGAAAAAACATACTGTGAAATCCCAAAACACCCCTAGATTAGAAAAGGCAAAAACTCAGAAAATGCAACTTTGCACCAAGTATGCAGTTGACCCTAAATGCATTTCTAGGTTGAAACGAATGTGCACGCAAGCGTAATAAATGATTTCAAGCGCGCGGGAATGGTCCGTGGCTCCCAAGAAAACCCAATTCAAAATTGACCCCCTCGACGGCCAAAAATGGCTAAAATGAACTTGGAATCAAAAATTTGAAATCCAAAAATATGAAATGGTTTCAAATTACCATTTGGCCCTTGGCCACACCTTAAGCATGATTAATGAGACCCTATGGAAGAAAAAAAATTAAAATTCCTACACCCGATGCAAACATGGTGAAGCAATGACTTGTCATTTTTCAATATTTCCATAATATAACTTGAAGTTAAAAATTACATAAGATGCAAAATAATTGTCATTGGCCTCCGGTCTCATCTCATACATATATTGATCAAGGTTTACAACATTTGACAAAATAAACCAAAATAAGTCATGATATGTTAACATGTGCATATTCTGGCATAACAAAAAAAATACTCCAAGAAGGCAAGCAAGCCTAGGAATGTTGAGTATCCCAAATTAACGTTTCCTTACCTGAAAAATAGCCCCAAACCACAAGGTGAGTAATCATGATTACTCGTAGGAAATGAATGTGCGTATGATCTAAAGGTTTAAAGATTTTGCATGTTGATATAAATCATCATATGTGGACCATGCCACCTAGAATTTAAGTCAAGTTGCTTGTGTAGGATCATTCCTAAGTCATGATAGCATAAAGAAACACGAAACAAGATATCCAAGAAAATTAACAAGATTGAACAATTCAATTAACATGAAAGATTTAGACCTTCAAGGAATACCAATTGAAGTCTAAATGATGAAATCAACCAATGTGGATACTCGGATATCGCCCGGATTAAAACCGTACTCTCGGGATCACTTTAGGACTGTTAACCCACGGGTACCTTCCCCTAGTACGCACTATAGTGTAGGGAGCTCTTTATCTCCCATACTAGAACCAAGTCCTAGCCAAGTTAAGTTCTTAATGATATCCCAAGTCTCCAAAATCAACAAGTTATGTAACCAAGAGTGTATCAAGATACAAGTAATGTATTAAACCACATTTCATGAACAACCAAGATTTTGGAACACACAAGTCATGCCCTAAGTCATCAACTATAATGGCATGTGAAATGTCAAGAAATCATAGTATGCATCTACATGGACTATAAACTAGTATTTATAGTACAAGGAATCCATTGATGTAAATATACCACTAGTATAAGATTAATGATTTAATTATTTTGTTTAACAACACTTGACCAATTAAATCATTGCAATGTAAGGGTGCAAGTTCATTAACTACATTAATGAAGTTAAGTTGCAACAAGTCATGATACATGATAAAAAGGCAAAAGCCTCATGAAATAGATATCCAAATCATTAGAACAATAAGTAGAAATTAATTAACCTAATTAATTAATTTCTCTAAAAATCAAAGTTGTCCAAAAATTCTTAAAATAATATATGTGAATGTCCATTCCATGGTGATTGTAAATATCACATCAATTTCACAAAATGAACAAGATATAATCATGTGGAATTTAATAAATATAAAGTAATTAAATTACTAATTTTCAATAGTTGCTCAAAAATTCCCAAAATAATGTATAACAAGGATTATGCCAAGATCACCACATATATCACGCCAAAATTAAGTTACATGTAAGCTAGAATATATTATTAATTTCTCAAATTAATAAAATAACGTGCATATAACTTATACTTCACTACAGAAGTGATTAAACCACTTAGATAATAAACATAAGGTATCCCCTACCTCACTAGAGAAAAGTATCTCTAGAATCCAAGACAAGCAAGCTCCAAATGATCTACCCTTCAAGGGTTATGTAGAGGAGCATGAGGGGATTCAAAAGTGTTCCCCAAGGTAAGGCTAGATGTGAGTGGAAGGTCCTCAAAAATCAAAGTCAAGGCCTAAGCATCAAGCTTCTCTAATGGTGGCTAGGGTTTGTGGTGAGGAAGATAATGATATAATGTGATTAAGTG
Source organism: Cornus florida (assembly GCF_030987335.1). Classification (NCBI taxonomy): domain Eukaryota; kingdom Viridiplantae; phylum Streptophyta; class Magnoliopsida; order Cornales; family Cornaceae; genus Cornus; species Cornus florida. The sequence continues at coordinate 83,788,450 of NW_026775577.1, read as the reverse complement.
TGAGTGGAGAAAATAGAAATATTCCACTCACTATGTGATCCTACACTATGGTCAACACACACATCTATGATCAATTACATCCCCCTATTTAATGCCAAAATCCCAAAGTGGCCCAAAAATATTTGCATAAAGGTCCCTCCTCTAAATATCTTGCAAACTTAATTGCAAAATGGTCCTCAAGACAAAAATAATTACTTTAAATAATTATACAAAAACCCCAAAAGTAAGAAAGTTTCCAACGAAGTTTGCATCCACACCCCTAAGGATGAAAGTGTACTAATAGCATGCATTTCCAAGAAAGTAAAAATACACGTGTTAATGAAATCATGTTCCATGGATGCATGCAAAAGTGGAAACAAAACCGAACATGAAAAGTGAGTCTATGCAAGGAAAAACAAAATCGGGAAAAAGACAAAAATAAAATAAAATTAAAAAAAAAATGTGCCGAAAAAAGAAAGGAAGGAAATTACCGGGTCATTACACCGAAGTGGAAATGAGAAAGCACTTTCCTCGGATTTTGTTGAGGGATTGTTGATTTTACACAAGGGTTAGGATTCTGGTTGGAATACTGGTTGACTGATACATTAGGTCAGCTTAATTCTTGTTTACTTTGAACTGGTATGACATCAGTTCATATGAATGGAATGGAACACGAGACGACTTAGATGGACAGAAGTGGTGATTCACACTTTGCATCAAGTTTCATCTGGTGGAAGCGAATATGGAAGTGGATGCTCTCAATAACCGATAGGATATTTAAATCTTTCTGTTAGTTGTTGAGTTATCAGTTGAATTTTTATAGCATGTGTAATAATGACACTTACTATTACCAAGGTAATTAAGGAGGTCGACTTAGAATATCAGACCTGACCCTGGACGAGGTGTTACCTTACTCAGATAAAGCTTAAGGTGCTGGAGGAGGATTAGTAGGTTCTGTAAATGATGTCGGAGTGATTGAGATGTAAAATTCGTAAATTTTTCTCGGTGCACTTAAACGGTTATAAGGTACATGAAGACATTAAATGTAATACCCCTAATTTTAAAAGGATAGTCTCGGCATTTATTTATTTGTTTTACTTGCATTTTAAAATTATTTAATTGATTAATTGGCTATTTGTTTATTTGTTTATTTTAATTAAGTGTTTAAATGTAAATTGTGTCCTTATTTGATTAATTTGAATTTGAAATGATTTAACAAATTTTGTTTGCTTATATGATGATGTGTATTTTGTGTAATTAGTTGTTAGATTAAAATGTTTTATTTTATTAATAGATATAGCTAGTAGTAATGGACCAACTAATTAGGTCCCATGGACTACTTGGATAGGAGGATAAATGGGTACGGATATTACCCATGGATTGTTGTGTGTGTGTGTGTGTATATATATATATATATATATATATATATATATATAATTATTAATGTTATGTGTATATATATATATCTATATAGTTTTGCAGACTTAGTATATATTTATATATTTAATTGTTTTTTTCTTCCTTTTTTCTTTTCTTAATCCTTAAGTAAATTAAAGTTAAAATGGGATGAGGATTTGTGTAGGGTTTATTTTGTATATGCCTATATATATATACAATTATAAGTCTGCCAATGGTTAAAACCCTATTCACGTAATAGAGAGAATAAAGAGTTTAGAGAGAGAAATTAGAGAGAGGAAGAAAGAGGAAAACGAAGAAGGAGGCTTGGGTTTCAATCTGTAAATCCCTAAGGTAAGTTCTAATTCTGTCTCTTCTCCTTTGACTTATGTTCTATACATGCTTTAGTTAAATTTTGAGATTTTTTAATTGAATTTAATAAACTGGTTTGCATGCTAAAAATCTGAATTCACAGTATGTTTATATCTGTAATGGGTTTGTATAGTTTTTACATGATTTAATTATATGATGCATGACCTGTGATCTAATTTAATGTAAAGATGTTTATATGCTCTAAAATCCGATTTGGCACTGGGATTTGTTTTCTGGATTTTTGTATACTATATGTGTTTGTATGTGTTAGATTTGTTTTAAATATTCTAAATTTGTTTAAGATAAATTCAAATCTATTAAGATAGATTCATGGAGGAATGGGAAAGCATGACTAAATATTAATATACTAATGATAGGAGCAACATGGACTTTAATTTGATATATATGTTGTTGATGGAGGATATAATTGCTTAACTTTAATCTAGCAAGGTTTTGTGATATATGCGTATATGATTTTACTCATATATTATTAGTATAATATGATCATATATATGTTTGATTTTTATTATGCTCATCTCTGGATTTAATTAATGTAGTATTATATTTATTTCATTAATTGTGGATTGTATGATGTAATGCACCAGTATGGGATGGTGGCTTTCTAGGGACGGATTAACCTATCAGTTAAGTCCTACCTATTTTGTATAAGGGAATGGATTAACTAAATGTTAAGTCTTACTTATATTCTTGTCAAGTCAACTGAACAAGTTGAATGACCTATCATGGTTTACTTTATATTGGATAGGATGGTTGTTATATTTATATATATTTAGTTATGAGCCATGATATGAGCTTGAGTCTTAGGATCTATGGTTAGGGCGCGTATATTACCAAGGATGTGTAGCTAGATATAGTGTAGTTGTGTACTCTGGTAGGACTAGGTACTCATGCCCACTATAAGTGTGTTTTTGCATGTTGCCTACTATTCAGGTTGAGACAACCATATAGTCTAGTGAGGTTCCTTTAGTGTGTGCATATATATATATATATATATATATATATATATATATATATGGATTATATAGTTAATTAACTAAGATGTATACGTGTATCGGGTCTCTGTTTGAAATGTAGTAGATTAGAACTTGTTCATAGGCCTAACCCACTATTATTTTTTAGGTGTTCGTCAGATCCAGCCATAGAGGTAGTTCGTGTCGAGCAGAGACTATCCATTCACTCTTCCGATTCGACATAGGAGTCTTCCTTATTTGGATTCAGTTTTATTTCATTTATTTATTTAGTTTCAATTGGATTATGGATAGGGATCCACATGATAGATTCCCAAGTTGTAATAAATGTCGGAGGTTTTGGATATTTTTTTTATTGGAGGATTATTTAATTTGTAATTTAAGGATTTATTATTTAATTTTCTTTCCGCTTATTTATTTATTCTTATTTCTTTTTGTACTCAATGCTTGTTTAAATATTAATTGTTTGATATCTTTCGGTTCTGTGCTCGGACTTAATCACCCATGGCTCTAGAATCGAGGGGTATCACAGTTGGTATCAGAGCACTCTAGGTTCAAGTGTCTCTAGGTTTCTTTCGTATAAGACTTCCGCGTAGTGTATTCTTTTATTTAGAGCCTAAGTTTAGAATTCATTGTATTCCTTAATGGTCCGCTTAAATCGTATCGATGGCTATCTGTCTTGTTAACAGAATGGTTAACGCTAGAAGAAGATAGGACATACAGAGAAACAGGCAGCATAGGGAAGCAGCACGTTGGCAGCAAGATTTCCTACGCCGTCAACAACTTGAGGAATAGCAACAACTGCCTAGGTTTCAAAAGGAGGAGCAGGAGGAAAATGGTCAGTTGCACATCGAGTAGGAGGAAGTACAACAGACGCAGGAGTCTCAGGATCGGGGCTATAATTAGGGCAGAGATCTAGAGTATCCTCCTCATATAGATGACCTCATTGCTCAGACTATAGAAGCAGGTGTAACAGCTGCACTTCGGAATCAACCACAGGTTCAGCAGGCACCTATACCAGCACGAGGGGTTCAGACTGATCCTTGGGAGAAGGCTAGGAGTTCTTTCACAAAAGGGAGTTCACCTGAATTCTCAGGCTCCACCGATGTGAAAGTAACTCACCAATGGAAGAAGGACATCGAGCAACATCTTCGTATAGTTAAGTGCACAGAGGTTCAGAAGCAGATGCTTGCTAACTTCAAGCTTGCTGGAGATGCACTCCAATGGTAGGAGTCAGTTACTTCCGCAGAGGAGAGGACTTCATTGGCTTATGATCAGATCAGTGCTCGCTTCGATGAGAAATACTTTCCATATGCAGTTAGGACAGCTATGAAAAAAAGAGTTCCTTAATTTAGAGTAGGGGAACATGACAGTGGCAAAGTATAAGCAACAATTCACGCGCTTATTTCTTTTTACTCCATAGAAGGTGGATACCGAGGAGAAGAAACGTGCTAGCTTCGTTAAAGGGCTTATGTGGTCTATTAAACAATCTCTGAAAGGTAGTTTAGCCTACACTACTTATGCTCAGGTGGTAGACGCCGCTCTACAGCAGTATCAGTTGATTGTGGACTTCAGACAGGCTAGGGATGAGAAGTGGGGTGATAGAGACTTTCTTAATCAGCCAGCTGAGAAAGGGAATGGCAATGGACACCGACACAATGACAAAGGAAGATTTCAGGGACAATAGTCTTGGAAGAAGCACAAAGGTGGTTCAAATGTTCACAGAGATGGGGCACCTATTCAGAAGCAGCAGAAAGGGGGACCGCATATAGGACAGGGTCAGCCACAGATTAACCAATAGAGGAAGAAATTCGGCACCTTTCAGGGTAGTTTCTATACTTGTGGAGAACCTGGTCACACTTCCAGGCAGTTTCCTAAAGTATGACAGGGTCAGCATGTGCAGCAGGGGCATAGGGCACCATTACCTTTACCCGTTCCACAGATTCCACGGGTTCAAGGACAGACCTTTCCGGCTTTACCAACACCACCACAGCCTCAGGGACAAGCACCGCAGCAGTTGCATTATGGCAAGGTGTATAACCCCATGCCACAGGATGTTTAGGCGCCTCAGGCTATTAAGGGTATGATTCATATTCATGGTACACATGGTCGTGTTTTATTTGATACGGGTGCTACACATTCGTTCATGTCTAAATCATTCGCAGAGCTGCGATAAACCTCATGGTATTTCTACACCTTTAGGCGATATTGCCATTTTACATGAGAGTGATGGGCCTGTGACACTATATATTGGTAGACTTAGATTTCTAGCCAATTTATTAGTCTAGGACATGCATTCTTTTTTTCTCTTTTTTTTTCCCTAAATGAAGGATTTTTATAAATATAAACAATATAGTACATGAGAACAAAGTAAGGGCATACCTTTACTAACAAAACAAGGCCTTACCAAACAGGCCAAACAAACGCAAAGCTAAGAAGAAAAAAAAAAAAAATTACAGGACATCTTAAAGTGTCACCCCCAAAACATCAAGAACTTCCCAAATCACAGTCTTAGCAAGTTCCAAAGAAACTATACATGTATCATTGTGCACTCTCTCATTTCTTTCTCTCCAAATGAAATATAACCCTACAGTGAATAGCATCCTCCCAAGTTTATTCTTCTTCCCTTGGAATCTTTATATAAAGACCATAGCCAATTCCTGAACTTCATAAACTTTCTGTAAATTCCAACCAAAAATTTCTGACACAGTGGACCACACAGTCTAAGTATAAGGACAACAACAAACAAGTGATCCAATGTTTCTGTATTATTGAAGTATAGACAACATCTTGGTACAACAGAAAAGCCTTTGTTTTGCAAATAAGAGTGAGTACTGACAGCCTTTTGCAGCACCAAAATTGAAAAAACCGACCATCTAGGTCTACCTCCATTCCAACACAATTATGCCCAGTAAACAGGTTGATTTAGACTTCTACAAGCCTCCCAAGTAGCCTTAAAACTGAAGTTAGAAACCCAGTTGAGTTGATCTTCTCCCCCAACAACTCTATAAGTATGAAAAACCTGTATCAAGTCTTGGGTTGTATTCATCAGCAACTCATCATCCCATTGACCCTCAATAATGAAATCACTCAATGTACACTGCTTATTTCTACTAAAAGAACTCAGCACTCTATGATTAGACAGCTCACATAAACACTTACCTTCACACCAAGGATCTAAAAACAATTTAATATTCTACCCATTACCAATTTTATATCTGCAATTCACTTTGATCACATCTCTAATGGCAACAATGTTTTTCCAAATAGGTGAATCAACATCCCTCTGAATAATATTCCAAAAGGAGGATTTTCTGAGATATTTTTTCGTAAACCAGGCACCCAAATTCTATCTTTTGATTACAAGAAGTCCCAAGTAAGACAACACTTAGAAGCCATATCAATATCCACCAATCTTCTCAGCCCTAAACCTCCTTCTTCCTTAGGAGCAGTAAGCTTATTCCATCTCAGACCATGCAATTTCTTTCTATCTTCTACATGCCCCCAAATATAATTCCTTATTCTTCTTTCAATCAAGTTAATAACCACAGCAGGTAGAGAATACACGGAAGTCCAATACAGGACCAAACGAAGAATACAAGCTCTAATTAACTCCACTCTACCAGCCATAGAAACATATAAGCCATTCCATGTAGTTGTGAGGGAAATAACTTTCTCAACCAACTTAGTACAGTCCTTACTTAGTAGCATTTTATCAAAAATTGGTAGACCAAGGTAAGTGAAAGAGAGCTTCCCACTCTTGTAACCAAGAGCTCTCAATATAGTAGATCTTCTTCTAACATAATCGGTAAGAAAAACTTCTATTTTCTCTTTACTCACTGCCAAACCAGAGCTATATTCAAACTGCAATAAGGTTCTTTTCCAAGTAAAAACAGTTTCCATATTAGCTCTTACCACAATAAGCAAATCGTCAACAAAAAACTGGTGAGTAATAGGAATGCCAGCTTGAACTGCAACCTCGGTAGGTATAATCTTACCACATAGAACCTCAACTTGCATCATCCCTGAGAAATACTCTATAACTAGAGTAAAAAACAAAGGAGATAAAGGACAACCTTGCCTTAGACCTCTCTCAGGTTGAAAATAACCATACGGAGAGCCATTGACAATAACAGAAAACCAAACTAAAGATAAACACTTATGAATCCAACTGATCCATTTCTTACCAAAACCAAACAGTTGCGTCAGTTTTAACAGAAAGGACCATTGCACAATATCATAGGCCTTTCTTAGATCAATCTTCCAAGCTAACCTAGGCTTTGCCTTTTTATCACCAAAGCCTCTCATCAATTCATGAGCCATTATAATATTGTCCTGTATCCTTTTATTTTGTATAAAGGCTGTCTGTTCTTTGCCTACAATTCTCCCCAAAACACTTACAAGTCTATTAGACAAAATTTTTACAATGACCTTATAAATTGTATTGCACAAAGAAATTGGTCTAAAATCACTAACTTTTAAAGCCTCGGTTTTTTTCTGAATCAAAGTTATAAATGTGCTGTTAATACCTCTCCCCATATCAATATGATTAAAGAAATGGATGATAGCATCTGAGAATTGACCACCCACAATGCTCCAAAATTGTTGAAAGAATCTTGCACTGAAACCATCAAGACCAGGAGCACGATCAGGACCCATAGAGAAAATAGTGTTTTTTACTTCCTCCTTGGAAATAATATCTTCTAATCTATTCACTTCCTCAGCAACTAAATAATTTCTGATGCATTTAGCTTCAGGCTCACAAGAAACAGGTTGAGTATTAGCATAAGCAGACTTATAATACACAACAAACTTGTCCTTAATCCTAGTTGTATCAGTAATCACCTCACCCTCATGTAAAACTGTGACATTATTAGTATTTCTATGTTGCTTGATTTTCTAAAAAAAAATACTTAGAGCACCTGTCTTGATCCTTCAGCCATCTAATTCTAGATTTTTGAGCAAACACCATAGTTTTATTAGAAATAGCAGCCTCCAACTTATACATTCCTTCCTCTTCTTGCTTAATAAAAACTTCATTTAATGGATCAGTGTATAACAATTTCTGTGTATCTGCTAGATTATTCTTGCATTCAATAACCTGTTCGAAAACAGAACCAAATTTATCTTTATTCCACTTCTTCACTGCCTGCTTCACCAGCTTTAACTTAAAAATAATCTTCTTAATTGGATCCCCAGAAGTCTTGATTTTCCACACGTCAGCAATTAAATCCTTGACAGCAGGTTGTTGATTCCACACTGATAGAAATCTAAATGGTTTTGGACCATCAGCAATCTTCAAAGGAAAATTCAAACACAATTCCCATTGGTCAGAAGTCAAGGGAGGAGTTAAAACAATTTGAGAGTTTGGAAATGCCTGCTCCCAGTCCTCATTCATCAATCCTCTGTCCAATCTAGCATAGATTCTTCTATTGCTAAATCTTTTATTACACCATGTATATACCCCATTTGTCACTGGGATATCAGCTAAACACAAAGAATCAATAGTATTATTGAACTTAGAAAAAACTCTAGGAGAGTGCTATTTACCTCCTAATTTTCATAATTAAAACGTACAATATTCCAATCCCCAAACATCCATGGACCAGTTATATGTTGATTACTCTCCACAATATCCTTCCACAATACCAATCTTTCAGATGCTGTATTCTTTGCATGCACAAAAGTAACAAAGAATCTGCAATTGGACCCTCTAATATCCACCTGCAACAATATCATCTTTGCCTTGACCTCAATAGCTGTAATAATAAGCTTCGTTGGATCCCACCCACACCAGATACGACCTCCTGAATCAGCTGTATAATTACTCACCCAATTCCAATTTCTCCTTAACTTATCTGATAACCTTTGGAATTTAACACTCTGAACTTTAGTTTCTACTAAACCACACAAAGATAAAGAGGAATTACTCAACCAGACTTTCACTTCTTTCTGCATCACCTTCCTATTAAATCCTCTAACATTCCATAAACCAATCATTAAACAAATGATGTTGGGATGGATTGGTTATCTCACTACCATGCCCAAGTAAATTGTTATGATAGGTTTATCGTATTTACTATACCTGGTCAGGATATGTATGTAGTTGTTATGCCATGTTCTAATGGGGTTTCTAACATCTATTTATTCTATGTGGAGGAAGAGATCGAGGAGGAGATTACTGTGTCACTGGATAACATACCAGTTGTACAGGAATTTCCAGATGTTTTTCAAGAGATTCCAGGGTTGCCACCTAGTCAAGGGATAGACTTTGTTATTTATTTAGCTCCAGGCACTACGCCTATTGCTAGGGCACCATACAGGATGGCACCAGTGGAAATGCGAGAGCTGAGGATCAGATTCAACAATTACTTAGTCAGAGTTTTATTTATAGGAGTACTTCACCCTGGGGAGCACCAGTTTTGTTTATAAAAAAAAAAGAAAAGAAAAAAGGATGGTTCACTTCGTCTATGTATAAATTACAAGGAGTTGAACAAGGTTACTATTTGTAATAAGTATCATTTACCTAGGATTGATGATCTTTTCGAGCAATTGAAGAGAGCTACTTATTTCTCTAAGATTGATTTACATTCTAGGTATCATCAACTTTGGGTTTGGGAGCAAGATGTTCCTAGGATAGCGTTTCTCACTAGATATGGTTCTTATAAGTTATACGTCATGCCTTTCAGATTGACTAACACACCAGCAGTCTTCATTGATTTAATAAATAAAGTTTTCAGGGCTTATTTAGATCAGTTTGTCATTATCTTCAATGATATTTTGATCTATTCTAAGATAGAGGACGATCATGCTAGACATCTTTGTACAGTGTTACAGATGCTTTGTGAACACCAGTTATATACCAAATTTGAGAAGTGTGAATTTTGGCAGCGGGAAGTGAAGTTTCTGGGTTATGTAGTGTCAGAGAATGGGATAATGGTAGATCTAGCCAAGGTTTCTGCAGTGGTAGAGTGGGGACAACCTACTTCACCTATTGAGATTCGGAGTTTTCTCGAATTGGCAGGATATTATGGTAGGTTCATTCAGGGGTTCTCGAAGATAGCGGGACCACTCACTCATTTGACTAAGAAGGGTGTAAGTTTCGTATGGGATAAGCACTATCAGGAAGCTTTTGAGGAGCTAAAGAATAAGTTGACTTCTACACCGGTTTTGTCTACTCCACAGAGCGGAATAGAATATCTGGTTTACACAGATGCTTCTTTGCAAGGTCTTGGGGGTGTTTTGATGCAAGTGGAACAACCAATTTCGTATGGATCTTGTAAGCTTAAGCCTCATGAGCTTAATTATCCAGCACACGATTTAGAGTTGGCAGCTGTGGTCTTTGCCTTACGCATTTGGAGGCATTATCTATTGGGAGAGTCCTTCAGACTATTTAGTGATCACAAAAGTTTGAAGTATATGTTCACTCAATGGGAGCTAAATATGAGATAATGCAGATGGTTAGAGTTTGTGAAAGACTATCATTTCTCTATACAGTACCATCCAAGAAAAGTGAATGTGGTGGCAGATGCACTCAGTCGCTGACTCTATGCGAGTCTTTCTGCTTTATTCACCACTGAGTGGAATGCTTTGAAGACCGTTAATGAGTTGTCTGATGCTTTTATGGCTTGCATGGTAGTTACACCTTCTGTAATGACCCGAGTTTTTATTCAACCCGGTGCGTCAGTGATGACCCAAAAGTTGACCCGATAACGGACCCAAAATGTGAAAGTAAAAGATAAAACAATGGTCCTATGAGATACAACACGTCTCTAAGACACCAATGTGACCCTCAATGAGGTCATGGAACTCAAAGAAAATAAATACAGAAGCGATGTTTCAAAAATGGAAAAAAATGAACCTAGGGGCAAAATGGTCATTTTTAACATGAAAGTGGGTGCTACTGAGCACACCATTGGAAAGATAATGAAAAATTAGTCAAGACGGACTCAAGAATCGCATGATTCGGAGTCCGAACGAAGGAGAAACGACAAGACGAAGAAACACAAGCACTTGAGGCTAAAAGGGTAAGCTGATAATTATCTAGGAATATCTAGGTGCAACTGAGCACACCATTGGATAGACGACGAAAAATTAGTCAAGTTCAAAAAAAAGTTCACTCAATTTGGAGTCTGGACGAAGGAGATATGACTAACGGAAGAAAAAGGGGCAAAAAGGTCAAAAAGAGCCATAACCACAACATTGCCCCAAGTCATCTAACCGCTTACGAGAAATCTACTGTTCACACACTTGTACTAAAAGTCAGCAAAAAGCTAACAGCAGGGGGTTTTCGGGAAAAAATAGGTTTTTTGAGGGCCAATATGACATTTTCTGGAAAAATACAAAGAAGAAACCCCTCTCAAAATTGAGTTTTCTACTCGACAACATTGGAGAAAATGAAAAAAAAAAAAAAAAAAAAAAACTCACTGTGAAATGCCTAAAATGCCCCTCCATAAAATTAGGTCATGAGGGTCAAAAAGCTACTAAATTGAAAAACAGAAAGTTAAACTTTGCAAGGGATTTCTGGTACCAATGTGACATTTTCTAGAAAAACACGAAGAAGAAACCCCCCTAAAATCATGTTTTCTAAGTGACCATATCAAGACCAGGATTTATTTCCCGAAGGAAAACTCCAAAATGCCCTAAGATCAGATTATGCAATAAAAATGCAAAATGAGTCCACAGGAGGCTCAAATCACCAAGGATGAGATTTTCTTGAAAACGATCATGCACGCAAACGTAACTTACCTATTAGGATGTGCTACAATGGTCCATGGCTTAAAAATACCTCCGATGCAAAATTCGACCCCCCAACGGCCAAAAAGGCGAAAATGAACTTGAAATGGAAAATATGAAATCCAAAAATATAAAATGGAGTCAAATGACCGTTTGGCCCTTGGCCACTCTTCATACATGATTAATGAGACCCTATGAAAGAATAAAAATGGAATTCCCACCCCCGATGCAACCGTGGTGAGACAATGACTTGGCATTTTTCAATAATTTCACAATATTCTATGAAGTCAAAAATTACATAGGATGCAAAATACATGTCATTGGCCTTCAGCATCATCTCATACAAGTTAAATACATTGCATAGAGTGTACTTATGTACACATTACATAAATGGAATCAAATATACACATTTTGATAAATAAGGCTACAAGTGGCATTTCAAGCCAACCTTTACAAGAATTAAAACCTTCAAGTCTACAATCATCCAAGCAATGATGAACATCACGAACCAAGTCTTCATACCTGAACAAAACCCCCAGTAACTTTGGGGTGAGTATACAAGTTTACTCGTAGGGGATGAGCATGCATAGACTCGATTTCTTCACAGATTTTTACATTAACTTGAAATAATTCGAAAGGATCATGCCACCTAACGTCTATGTCAAAGTGAGACTCAGGGATCATCCTAAGCTACTCATGTAATTGAAATGAACTACGTCATACAAGTATACATGCTCCAGTATACAAAACAATGTCAAAACATGTTATACGACATTTAAGCATACATTTTCAAGTATACTAAACCATATTAAAACAAGTTATGCAACGTCCAAGCATGTCTACTCAAGTATACATTTAATATGGAAAACTAGTAAATCAAATACACAAACATAAGTATACTAAACTAAAAGGATTGCGCATGTGACAAGTATACCTAGCACAAGTATACTAAATGAAATTTAAACTCATAGAACAAGTATACAAGTTCAAGTATACTAAATAGGATTCAAATATCCGAGTAAGCATTAATTCTCAATCTACAAGTAATCTATGATTAACAACTTGATTAAATGCGAAAACAAATAGTGGAAAGACTAGGACATTCGGTCACTAGACCAAGCAAGTATTTTCGGGTAATTACGACCCACAAGGTACCACCTAGTGCGCACTTATGACTTAGAAGACTCTTGTCTCCGTACTAGAGCCAAACAGTAGCCATCAAATAAATTATATCCTCACAAGCTTTCCAAAGTCAATAAGTTCAAAACTTATACAAACTCAAATGCAAGTTACCACATTTCATGCACAAGTAAGGTTAAATCCACACAATTCATGTCCTAGAATTCAAGTCTAAATAGCATATGACAAGTCATGTCCTCAATATGCAATTTATACACAAAGCAATAATATTTTACAACAATTAAGCCACATTACCATCCTAAGCCACAAGTACTAAATAAGCTACAATTTAGTAACTAGCTTTCAAGGTAAGCAATTGTAATATTTTAACAAGCTATATACCTACACAAGATATATATTTAAACAAGCTTTGCAAGTCAATGATATTCTATATCATGCTAAGTCCAATTACCATTTTAAGGAGCACAAGTACTGTGACAACCCAAGTTTTTCAACCCGGTGCGTCAGTGATGAACCGAAAGTTGATCCGATAACGAATCCGAAATGCGGAAGCAAAAAATAAAACCAAAGTCTATAGAGATATAAATCATCCCCAAGACACCAATGTGACCTTTCATGAAGTCATGGAACTCAAAGGAAATGAAAGCGAAAACAAAGGTCAAAACGGGCAAAATCCATTAACCAAGGGGCAAAGGGTCAATTCACAAATAAAAAGAGAAAATTGACTCTAAATAAGTCAAACAAGGTGAATACAACCTAACGTAGTCATTTTACAACATTCCAAGAGGTTCCAAGAACTTTAGTCAAGAATCCCACAAAATGCCCATTCCCGGTTTAAGCGAAAACTGACACTGTCTCACTAAAACTTGAATACTTCCCACTTTGATCTGAATCTGAGAATTAAATTGGTATCATTGGAAAGTTGACTCAAAATCCATGAATTTAGGCTCAAGAATCACCCCATTTGGATTAGAAATGAAGAAGATATGACCGTTTGAAGTCGGAACAACAGTGCTGAAACCAAACTGAAGAAGCAACTGAATGAGGGCTATTTCGGTTGACCGAACTGGAGTTTCGGACAAACGAACTGGGCAAAAACCAGCCTAAAAACATATTGTTGTAGGGAGGTTGTTTCGGTGGACCAAAATAAACCATCGGTCGACCGAACTGGGCATAAACGGTGAAAATGGCTACTAGAATGAGTGTTTTACTGTTCATTGAAGTTTCCTAAAGCCATCTGTCGACCGAACTAGCATTTCGGACGACCGAAATGACTTGAAAAGCTGCTAAAAGACCTGTTATGCATAAGAAACGTTGAGGCTTCACCCAAGCCTCAAACCCCAACATGAAATTGGTCCAAAAACATTATTTTAAGCCATGTAAGCATGCCAACAAGTATACTTTACATATTGAAATGTATTACGATGGCCCATGGCCTCATTACATAACATTTACTCCAAATCATATGTTAAACCTGAAATTTAGAAAGAAATGCATTTCAAAGACAAAACTTGAAATTTAAATACATACACTTGAACTTTAAAGTTTGTGGCCTTCGGCCTCAAATCATACACATCAAATAGGTTCCAAATAGTGTATCCAAGTACACTTTACATATCATAAGACAAAAAATGACATAATTGAACCTAACTAAGTATTTCAACATCAATGTAAAACTTAAACATGCTAACACTTGCATGTGAACAATAACACTTTAAAAGAAACTTCGAATCTCCAAACCACCAAAAGCAAGTGCAAATCTCCGAATCTTGAATCCTGTACCTGAACAATACCCCCAGTAACTTTGGGGTGAGTAAACAAGTTTACTCGTAGGGAATGAGCATGCATCGACTCGATTTCTTACAGATTTTTACATTAACTTAAAACAATTCAAAAGGGCCATGCCACCTAACGTCTATGTCAAATGTGAGACTCAGGGAGCATCCTAAGCTATCTTAGAGCATTTCTAGCATGATTCACATCATTGATGCAATTTACACAACATATAACATGCTATACAAACCAACAAGGTATAGATTCTCAAAGTTATCTACTTGGAATCTAAAATGCAAAAAAAACAATTAAAGTGGGTCACGCCACTTAACTTCTATGTTCCAAATGAATCTATAGGATCATTCCTAAGTTACATTTTAACAATATAGCATAGATGTACTTAACAACATCAAAATTTACAATGATTCATTAAAATCACAAAACATAGAGGTACTTAACAACATCAAAGTAAAACATGCGATGATTCCTTAAAACTCATAATGCAACAATGTACTTAACAACATTAATTTGCCAATAACCAAAACCACAAGTCACAATTAAACATTGGTTGTCAACTTAGAATTGAATGCGAAATCAAATAGAGGGAGACTTGGACATCACGTCTTGGACTAAACCAAGATCAAAATGGTTATTCCGGGCATTAACCCGTTGGGAAGACCACCCTAGTGCGAACTATCTCAAATGGAGAGAACTCATACATCCCGTACTAGAGCCAAACTCTAGCCATATCACAGTAACAATGTCCCAAGTGACTCCAAAATCAACAAATAAGTTCAAAACTTATACGTACTTAATTAATGCACGAAACCACCTTCCATGCACAAGTAAGTTGAAGCCACACAATCCATGCCTTAGAGTTCTAATTCTAAAATGGCATATATAATGTCAAGTCTTTACTATGAACAATGTACAAAACAATATCATCTACTTAACAACTTAAATCATGCTTCCATGGTCAACTTTCACATTAATTCTACGACATTGTAGCAAGAAGTTTACAAAGTTAATATTACCAATAATTCACAAGAATCTCATATTACTACTATATAGTAACAAGTTGGCAATTTAACTTCCTATAGTGCACAATAAGCATTCTATATTCATAATGCTATGAAATCACAAGTTAACAATATATTCATATTAGAAACATATTCTCATGAATACAAATTTAACAATAATGTTCTTCAATGCTTAAAACATAATCAAGTGAATACGCAATAAGTCCAAATCCATGATCTTAACATAGAAATAACTTTTAAATCATAATTAAATTCATGGGACAATTAGATAGAATTTAATTAAATAAAAATAATTAAATTTTCTAGATTTTAAATAAATTCCAAATAGCCCCAATTTAATATATGTTGAGAGACATAGCATGGTTATCAACAATATCAAGTTAAATATCCAATTAGTGACTACAACACTTAAAATGAAATTAATTAAACTAATTAATTAATTTCCTCTAGATTTTAAATCAATTCCAAATATTCCCAAATTTACATATGTTAAAGAACATACTAAAGCCTAATTTAATATCACATTACAAGTCAATTTCATATTAGTTACGACCATGTGAATTAAACTTTCACCAAAGAAATATTAAATAAAAGTCTCAATACTTATTCAAATGTCCTCAATTTAATATATGATAATAAACATATCATGGCCTAATTTAATAGCATGCCACAATTTGATTCCAAGCTATAGACAATCATATAAATTAAATCTTATACAAAGAAATAATTAAATTAAATTTCTAGATTAAGAACAAATGAATGCATACAAGTTGTATAAGTATCAATAGCATGCAAGACAACAAGAAATTAAAACTATAACACCCCCTACCTCCATTTGAGATGAAATCTCAAATCCCACCAAAATGAAACCGCTCTAAATCTGACGAAACTTCTAGGTTTTGACGGGGACAACACGGTGAACAAGAATCCCAAGGAAGCCCCATCAAAAACACAACTTTACCTCAAACCCGAACTCAAAAAATGTCCAAAAATAGATCCTAATAAGGGGGAAAGATGCGCGTAGTCAAGACAAACATAAAACATGAAGGCACTACGACTTTTTACTAAAAGGAAGTGGCCGAAAAAGAAGAGAGAAGGGTGGCATCCCCTTGGCTGTCATGGCTGCCAACCAAGAGAGGGGAAAGAGATAAAGAAAATCTGATTTTTCTTATTTCACCCCCTATTTATAGAAAAACCCTAAAAGTGTCACGAAAGGGTCCCGCCGGGTCCGGAAAAGTAGAATTTGAGCAGATGCGCTCAAACGGAAAAATACCGTGAACAAAAAAGAACCAAAATGAGAAAATATGAACAACAGAAGAAACGGCGTTAAAAACTGAGTCCCAAACAGAGAGATATGCCCCGAACAAGTTCGGCAGCAATCGGGGTCAGAAACCCTGAAACTAGAGAAAAACAATCAGAAGAAAATCCTATGAGTACACAACTAGATGAAAAGTTAAAATGAATCCCGTACGAGGATCCAGACTTAAAATAAGGCATTTAGCAATAACTTTCATTAATTGCACAATGGCCCCTTCAAAAAGTGAAAACTGCACAACTGGCCAGAATGAAAATATCTTCCAAAAATATTTTCTTAAAAACCCCTAAAATAAAATATCTTCAAAAGATATTTACGAAAAACACCCCAAGAAAAGGAAATGTTTCTGAAGAACTGTGCATCCATGCCCCTATGGACACCGGGAGCAACCAGAGTACTTTACTGCAAATGTAAAGATACATATTTCATGGAAACCACTTAAAATGAAGATACGTGAAGTCAAAAACCAACTCCGAACACAAGAAGTGTGGTTATGCCAACAAAGTGATAAATGGGGAAAAGACAAGATAGGGAAGAGGACGAAAAGTGAATAGTGTCCAAAAAATTAAAATGTGGAAATGACACGGTCCTCAAAGGAATTCGTCAATCCAAGGAATAAAGTTTCGGAAATCATTCCATAGCACTCGATACGACACTAAGTGACGAGAAACTGAACTTAGAAAGGAAAAGAACAACGGAAAAAAATATATATATATCCGTGAAAATTTGAGAAAAGGGAAAGGAAGGAAAATGACCGGGTCATTACAAGTACTAATTCTACATCAAGTTAGTAGCATGCTCACAAGGTAATTAAACATACTACATTTTAAGAGATTTTCAACCTAATCATGGAAAGTCTCTAGATTTCAAATCAATTCCAAATAACCTCAAATTAATATATGTTAAACAACATAGGATGTTCATTACATATATCAAATCAAAAGAGCAAAATGAGCAAGACTCCATTTCTAATTTTTCAAAAGTTATTGAAATGATCCCAAATAAATATATAACAAGGACTAAGTCATGACCATATCATATATCAAGTCAAAAATGGAATACAAGTAAGGTACAATTTAGTAGAATTTAAATCAATTTAAATTCATTAAATCTCTAGATTTAAAAACTCATTTAAATCACCCCAAATTAATATACAACAAATATCAAGTCATGGCCATACCATATATCAAGTGTAAAGTGAGTTATAAGCAAGTTACAATAAATCATTTATTTCTCAAATCGATATAAAACATGCATACAACTTGTATTTCACTACAAAAGCAATTAAAATCATTTAGGAAATAAACTATAACTCCCCCTTCCTCACAAGAGAATTGTTCCTCTTGAATTCAAGGCAAATCAACACAAAATGGAAACCCTTCAAGGGTTATGTAGAGGAGGATGAGGGGAACAAAAAGTATTCCCAAGGTTAAGCTTAGAAATCAATGGAAGGTTCTCAAACATCAAAGTCAAGGCCTAAGCATCAAGCTTCTCTAATAGTGGCTAGGGTTTGTGGTGAGGAAGATAATGACATAATGTGAAGAAGTGTGAGTAGAGGAAATAGAAATCATCCACTCACTATGTGATCCTATACCATAGTCAACACACATATCTATGGTCAATTGCACAAAAACCCTTCTTTAAAACCATAATCCCAAAGTGGCCCAAAAATAATTGCAAGACTTAATTTGGAGCATATACTTGTCACTGAGCTGGCACCACCTTCACTTCGATCGATCGAAGACTATCCACTGCAGTTTTCCTGACTTTTTCTGAATTTTCTTCTTGACTCCAAAAAGGAGCTAATATGCTCTTTTTAACTTGTTTGAACCTTATTAACCTGAAATAGATAAAAACACAAAGTAGAACTAAAACAGGAAAGTAAGATAGAAGAATAGACTAAAATACCCTAACTTATGTGCTTAAATATTCAACATTTGAGCACTTATCAATTATTATTATTGGATACTCTTGTGAATTAATTTAATGGACTGTGCTCATGCTTAATGGATTATTCTACAACCTTAGTTAATTAGTTTAATTTCCTTGTCTTAGTGTACTTGTAGTGTAATTACATTTCAATTCTTAGATTAGATAGACAATCCATGCTTATGTTTGATAATCCATGCTTTTGGTTGTAAGATGTATATTTCTCTAGATTAAAGTGTGCTACAATTATGGGTTTATTGAATGGTTTATACCTTAACTTGATGACTTATAGTACATTTCAGCTTAAGTAAACAATTCATGCTTGTTTTTGTCACCCATGCTCATTGTTTCAATTGATAAAACATGCACACATTGGTTATAACATTAAATTTTCCCAAATTGTTAAAGGTTAGATGTTTAGAGGAAGACCTTAGTGATGATTCCTATGCCCTAAGACCTCTCTCCTATTTTCTACACCCTACTCTATTTAGATTATTTTCTATTGCATTGTTTAATTTAGTTAATCATAGTTTAAGTAAACCAAACCAAACCATTCCTTTGATCATTCGACCTACTAATCCAACTTTTATTCTAAATACCCGTACAATCTCTTGGGACAATCCATACTACATAGTATAAGTGTTTAGTAGTTTTATAAATTTCTAAATGTGGTGGCCACTTGACGCACTTCTAAATTGACACATTTTTGTGCACCTGATCAAGATAACACCACCAAACATGCTATAAGGTCCCATAAACACCAATAAATCACTCAAAGTAGTTCGTATTCATCCCATCCATTCAAAATATAGCAACATAGTTCTTACATATTTCAATGGCCAATACAAAATAATCTAAGTTACTTCAAAATACAACAAATGGCTCAGAGTTATAAATTATAATGCCACAAGCTTCAAGATTATACACATCATGATATGCTTTACAAAAAATGGAATTCTAATTACAAGGACAACAAAAAATAGTCCTCTAATCCACCTAAGCTTGCGGAGGAGTGTCGCCCGCCACTTCCTTCCCATGACCTAAAAATGGTAATATAATGGGGTGACCACAACGGCTCAGTAGGAGTCACCTAAGGTGTCAACTTTGGACTCACTTGAGCCACGAAACATATAATAGGGATGGAGAGTAAATCGAGATCATACATGGGGGATCCATATCGCATTTATAACATAAAATAGTACTCCCATCAACCACGAGATACAATTCAACAAAATTATGCATAGTATGAAATGCAATGCACCATGTCCCTGTACTTGGCCTCTACCAACCTCAAACCCACATTTTTGAAAACCGCTAACCAACTTTACCGAGGTGAGATTGATAGTTATCCCTGGTTCTAGCATCAACTTTTTCACGCCCTACACCAGGCCGTGCTCCCTCTAGGTAAAGTTAGCACCGGACTCGCGAAATCCGATTCAATTTCATTAAAAAAAAAAAAAAAAAAAAATCATTTCAAAACCCCTTTTTCTCATTCACTTTTTCCGCCATGCAATACAAATGCACCTCCTCAAATCAATATAACCTCAATTCCATTTATATAACAATGGCAACATTACCATGGCATTCAAAATGTAAAAGCTATAAACATTGCATCTTTTCAACAATCAATCACAAGCATGCTCTTTATATAACTCAATACAACTTAATCATGCTAGCATTTAACTTTAACATAGAATGACACATTTATTCATATAAGCATGCTTTTAGGCACTTAAACACATCATTAACAATCACATAACAATAATTTCATCTTATAGTTTTTAAGTCTCACATTTAAGGAAGAAAAGGTATATTTGCTCAATAAAAGGAAAAGTTTGAAGCATCAGGAAAACCCCTACCTCAATAGAAGAGCAAACCAAGAAAACCCCCAAATTCAGCCCAAGATTCAAAATTCCAAAATGCTTTAAATGCAAATCTGCTCTGATCAATGCAAAGCTCTTGTCGAGTTCGTCAACTTTGCCTTCTATTGAAAAGTCAAAATCTAAATGGAAGAGGAGAGATCTAAAGTTTAAATATACAATTTTAGAGAGAGAAAGTTTGTTTTGTAGAGAGAGAAGGAAAAGTTGTGAGAGAGAAGAAGAAGATTCTAGCCAAAATATGATAAGTGTGGTGATATATAATCACCTTTGCTCCAAGCGGGTCCCACGTAATCAAAATATCTTCCTTTGTCATTTATATAAACATATATACCTACACATATGCCACGACACTTAAATAACCACATAGCCACATAAAAATGCATCAATTAATAATGTATGAAATGCAATGGTACCGAAAAATAATCCCTATGCACGACAAAATCGGTTGCGAGTCCTGCCTGGGACCTCCTGGCTCAAAAAACTAAAAAATGCTAAAATGGCCAACGATGCATTTCTAAGAGTCCCGAACTCGAAGAAATGCCCTACCTAACCCTCTGAACTCACTTGGCACACCCTATGGTGTCCGGTACGTAAAAGGAGGTGAAAAAGAAATAATCCCGAAAAATCAAAAAATCCCCGAAAAATGGAAAATAGGAAAAATCAGGAACATTACAATCTACCCTCCTTAAAGAGATTTCATACTCGAAATCTACCCTCCTCAAGAAGGAAGCCCACAATCACACACCTTTTCGAGAAACATCTCATAAAACCGAAAGACTATGAGCTCACAAACCTTATTGCCTTTGACACCGGATGTCAATAGGCAATTACACACCACTGCCACTAACTACACAATGTAGATCACCCTATGTGGGTACTCATCATATAACGTTCTACCACGTTAACAATCGGATCTTATACCCGACTCAAAGCCGACACCGGTCACTTTCTACTCCTCCATACAGAGCTCCGAAGCTCACACGAAAGATAGTCCCTAGACCGCCAAACACGATGAAATCCCACCTTAATTTATCCCTTAGAAGATACATAAAACCCAAGATCAAGAATCCCAACCATCTCATATTCAAGCTCAAACCCAAATCTACACTTCCCTAATAAACAACACATTCGTTACCTAACACATAGCTACTCTATCACATATCTGCACCAGTGACTACCAACTGCACTATTCGGCAATCATCATACTTAACAACTTCAAGATGACTGAACAATAAATCTCCAAACGACTACATAAACATAAGAAATCAGTAAAGCGTATTATCATATACCCATGACACAAATCCTCAAAACGAGACCTTCAAGTATCAATGGTTATGCCACAAACCTTTATCAGATACTTGGTCCTACATAACACACCTCATCACTCGAGACAAACTACTTGTATCCACATTGACACAACGTACAACACCATACTCTCACCGTAGCTAACAAGTCGAAACAATCATTGACCTTTGACCTGACATCGTATTAGAGAAGAACTGATTTAGGAGAAATGGTTAGCTAGGCCATTCTCGTCATCAATCCGATCTCAACACTAATGTCGTTCTCATCCTCAAGTCCAAACCTCACTCACAGTCCCAAGCCACCATAAGACAACCATGAGATCTACTCACTATCCATTCATTACTCTACGTAACCTCAACAACAATACTGTCACATACTTGCTCTAAATATCCCAAGCATGCCTTAATCTTAACAAGTTAAAAGCAATACTGCACTAAATACCACAATAATCGACCAACATAAAAGCTCTCCGGTCTTCTCATAACACCAATACCAGGTAGATAACTCCATAACATAATTCGATTCAATTCTTACCTCGTCAAAACACACAATACGACTATCTCATGCCTGAAATCTCAAAACCAAAATCAATCATTCCCATTATTCCTCAACAGAATCCCACATTCATTTTCTTTAATCACGTAATTCTAAGATGATACCGACACTTATCCTCAAGACACTACTCGAATCAAACGCCTATAAAAACATCCGAGTACATGACTCACATCATATTACCTAATCATCCTCGAACTTACAATTCATGACACATCCCCTAGCCATCACCGCTAGTACCAGACACCAGAAACATACAATCCCTATTCGGCAACTCGTGCCTCACATACCACCGGTCATGACCACTCTCTAAACAAGCATTACTAAAACCAAAGACTACACTTCCCTCTGTAGGAATGAGTCGACCAATTTAACCAAACCTTCGTCGGTGAATCCTAACAGCATAACGAACCACACACAGGTCTGCCACACAATTCCTAAATGAAGAACAAGACTCACGACAAATGACGTCCTTGTCAGGGCCAGAACAAATAGAAGGGTAACGAACCCCACACTCATAAGAGACTAACAATCTGAATCCAAGCGTACCTAATGCCCCGTTACACACCACTCGCCAAACGCCCAATCGTGGATACTCAATCTCACCTGAGATGAACTGAACTTCTTACGAATAAGGAAAAGAACCAATTGGATACCTGTACGGAACTACGAACTCAAATCTAGGCGATCTCGCCATTAACGAACCATCATACACTATCAACACCGAAACCTCGCATGCGCTACACCGTGATACCCATGCTAGCCAAAACAAATCAGATATGTACCACACATTCGTCGAGTACTAGGGTACATCCTATAACACGACCATCAGGTAAGAGCATCAATGCTCATAACATACTATCACTAGGAAATATCATAGCCTGTTGGATACTGCGTCCTGTCCTATCTGGAACCAGAAATTCCCAATCGATAACCTCTATGCTATACAACGACATTTGATTACCCATTCCATCTCTACCTTTCTAGGCGATACTGTCTCGAACACCATGCACACAAGACTCCTGACCTCAGTTATAGCAACCCACTGACTTGTCAAAAGAAAAAAAGTGCCTATATAGCAACATTGCCCTCACTGGCTCTAAAGACTAAACCGTCCACAATCGCCTCGACCGACGCACAACCTTATCACCTACCTGATAACATACGATAAACAACTTATACTCTCTAATCAACCCTCGGATCATACCTTAAACCGTTCCGTTCATCAGCACTAAACATTACGCTAAAACTCATATATCACCATTCCTCCCGAGTGACAACTTGAACTCTCATTCCATTGAAACAACAGTCTTCTACTAGTCAACTTTCCCCTTTAGCATCCTTAAGATGATACAAACATAGTGCAAGAGTATACTTCACTCTCAACACCCTCTATGCGGCAACACCATGCCAACAAATCCCAAAAAAAAAAATGAGCACTAAAACCAGAGTGTTCAACGTCCCACTGTCTCCTTAAAACAAACTACAGTAGCAATCAGCCATTAACACTCAACTGGTTACTTGAACCATTCATTACAAGGCAACCTACGTACCTAGTCAGAAAAACCTCATGCCCTAGCGCCAACATCATTACCTCTTTTCTTTCACCGTTCCTCAGAACACCTTTGGTCCCAACAAAAGTTAAATGGGGCTACCAGCTAAACCTATAGAATCACCCTCGTCCCAATCATTCTAATCAACCGTCTATCTCTTCGGATCCTCAAACAACAAGTACTGCCTCCTGATACTCCAAACGCAACTTGAAATATAACCCCAGTCCACAGCTTTCAATTTCCAAAACACAATCCATTTGGTACACAGTACCTACCATCTAACACTTCATCCACAAATGACTAAGCACTTCAATGACCACATATATACTACTTGCCTTGTTATGCAATCCTACACTACACCATCAAAACTGACCACTACACACCACTTTGAGACCCTCTCGACAACCGTGCCAACTTATGGCCCCGCTCATCAACCGGGCCACGTAATCAACTCACTGAGAGTCAATTACCCGCAACAAACTCCCATAGCTTCCCAAAATGGCAATCACCCTCGACTAGTCAGTCTCTAAAACATACTCTTACAAGATCATAAAATAAACCACATCTAACAGTTGGTCACCCGACACTAGCATGACTCCAGTCAATGCCTACGCTATCCTAGACTTACAAAGTCCAACAAGTCCCCTTAACAACTATAACCAACACGCTTTCTTAGACCGTACTAGAATACCTGAAATATATATCTACAACTAATAGACTACACTTGTAACTCTAGCAACCTCTATCATGCCTACCACAAACTAGTTCAAAGAAAACCGTCATACCCAATCGTGACCTAAATCACAAGCACCAAATCCTTAAATATGTCTATCCTTTACGAAATTCCCACATCACAAACCTGACCTCTGCAGTCAAAAGACCCCATACACCGATACAGGAAACTCACACACACCATGGACACCGTGCCATGAAACATGAACCCATTCTAAATTTGTGCCCTAAGAAACGCACTAAAATGCAGCAAGATGATTGGAATGACCGCACGTCGAATAGCTCAATCCACGAGCTAGAAATCCACACCCTTCATTTGATAAGAACCGGCACCCAACAACCCTAGAGCAACCGAGCTCCTTGTCTATTCAGGTCAAAACCCACACAACCATCTATGTCGCAACAAGTACTCTACCGTACTAGCAACCATCCCATACTCGACCACATATACGCACATGAGTGTATATATATATATATATATATATATATATATATATATATATATATACAAAATGACTGTAACCCACACTTCAATGCAATTCTATCCCTTCATTTAAAATCTTCACATTTTCCTTCTTTCTAACCATCATCCTTTCATTTATTATAACATACTTGTATTGTAATGACCCAGTCATTTTACTTCCTTTCTTTTTTTGGTAATTTTCTTCTTTCGTCTTTTTCCTATTTCGTTTTTTAGTCGTTTTTCATTTTTCTTTGCATAACCTCACTTTTTGCACTCGGATTTGATTCTAGCTTTGCATACATCCATGATATTTCATTTCCATGATATCTACATTTTCACTTTTGTAGAAAAGCATGTTAAATGTTTACTTTTCTTGTAAAGGGTATAAATGAATCACTTTTGGTAATTACTCTAAACTTGAGGGGTTTTGCGTAATTAAATAAAGTAATTATTTTTCGTCTTAGGGACCATTTTGTAATTTATTTTAGAAGATATTTTCAAAAAGGACCTTGTTGCAATTATTGGAAAATTTGACAAGTGTCACATTCTCATGGAGCTACTTGTTGGCATTGTGGTGGAATCACTTGGGGACTTAGTTTGATGACACATGGAGGGTGGAGATTCACCCATTTGTTGGCTTAGGAGTGGAACACAGGTCGGCTTAGATTCATGACAAGTGTAGGCTAGGGATTTAGTGTAGGAAGGAGCCTTAAATTCATGCCAAGTGTAAGCACAAGATTAAGTCTTACAAGTGTGTGTGTGTGAGGTAGTACAAGAGGACCTAGTGAGTGGAGAATCCCACCACCTTTAACTTAGGGTTTGATTTCATTTTATTCATTTTTCATCTTTTCCTCTTAAACCCTAACTTGACCACCATTGGAGCAAAGCTTGATTCAAGGTTTAAAGCTTCATTTTGGTGCCCTTCCACTTGCCTTAGATCCTTGAGCTTGGAATACAAAAGTCTTGCCTCATCCTTCTCTCCATAACCCAAAAGGAAAACTTGAAATTTCTTTGCTTTCATTGGATTCAAGAGGGACAATCCTCTTGTGAGGTAGGGGTGGTTGTATGTTATCCTCTTTGGGTTTTATATATATTGGAGCTTGATATATATTGATTACATGCCTTTTAAATTCTTGTACTAGCATATAAATAGAGATTTTATATGCTTGACTTAGGATTTGTGGATTAAAGTATGTATATGATCATTAAATTGTATAGGTAGGTTATTGTCTAGTAATTTACCTAATACTTGTGATTTCATTGAGGATTTATTATGGATATCTTGAGATTACACTTCTGATGTTAAGTAATGTAGATGTTATTGAAAACTTAGTATGAAAATCTTGTGTGTGGCACTTATAATTACTTGTAGGTAGATTACTATATTGCATGATTTGCAATTATGGCCTACATTGATAGTAAGTTGATACAACATGATGTGTAGTATCATTAACTTGCCACTTTAGATATGTAACCTTAAGACATGGGTTGTGTGGTTTTACCCTACTTGTGCTTGGTAGGTAGTTTCATGCATTGAGATGGTATAATTGTCATGAACTTGTTGATCTTTGGAAGCTTATAAGGATATGAAATGCTTGATGGCTAGGGCTTGGCTTTAGTACGGAGAATAGGAATTCTCCTAAGTCATAGTGCGCACTAGGTAGTACCTTGTGGGTCGTAATTATCCAAAATAACTTGTATGGTCTTGTGGCCACATATCCTAGTCTTTCCATTATTTGATTTCGCATTACTTTCCAAGTTGTGGATCATGGATATCTTGTAGCTTGTGATTTGGAAAATCTTGGTTTAAATGCATTAGTGTACTTGTTTATGTATACTTGGATGCCATGTGTTTATCATTTCAAACACTAGTATAGCTTGAGATGATCCCTTAGAGTGCCTTGAAAACATAGATGTTAGGTGGAATGCACCCTTGTGATGGTCTATGTTTGGTTCACATTACACTTGAAACTATAGGGTATGCGCATGCACCACATCCTACGAGTAACTTGATTACTCACCCTAGTTGTTTGGGTTATTTTTCAGGTAAAGAAGCATTGTTGTGGGATGCACAACACTCTTAGGATTGCTAGTCTACTTGGAGCATTTTTGTTATGTTGGGATATGCACTTGTTAGCATATCATGCTCTATTTTTGTTTATTTTGACAAAACATGTATCTAATGTTCAAACTCTGTAGTCTGCACTTAAGTGCACTTTTTGACTCTCTTTAGATATGTATGTAATGAGGCCAACGGCCAAGGATACATATATGCCATGTATGCTACTTTATCTTTATAGTTTGTATGTGGAACTTAAGGGATTTCATCCATTGAAGGGTCATATTTTGTATATGACGTCCCATGAGGCCGTAGGCCATTGTAGCGCGTCTACTTCACCATTTTACGTATGCGTGCATGTTTAAATTTCACAAAACTCTTAAACTCCAACTTTTGAACTATTTATGGATGAATTATGCAAATTTAAGCAAAAATGCATGCATTGAGGTAGCATTCAAAGATTCGTTTTGATTTAGCATGTTTTAGATGCTTGCATGAGACTAGGAAGTGTTTTGAGACTTATTTGGATCATTTAGGAAGCATGTTTAGCCTTAGAACCAAGCCAAGCATCTTTCCCATGGATCACAGCAAGTTACAGCAGCTTTTTCTGCTACTGTTAAGCCCATCAGTCGGCTGATGATTGTCTCGCACCATTCCAGTAGCCTTTTTAGTGAAAATTAGAGTTTCAGCAGGCTGATGATTGGGTTCAGCCAGCTAATCATTGAGTTTCAATTGGCTGATGATGGGGATTCAGCCAGCTAATCATTGAGTTTCAATTGGCTGATGATGGGGGTTCAGCCGGCTGATCCTCCCTGAAGCATAGTTTCCTTTCGGCATCTCGGATAGATTTCTTGGGTCAACTTCAGAGGGCCATAACTCTTTCATTTCTAATCCAAATCAAGTCATTCTTAAGCGTAAACTCAAGAGCTTGAAGTCAGATTTCCAATGATACTAATTACACTCAGAAAATCTAACTGTAGTGAGAGTTATACCAGTTTTAGTAAGATAGGGTCGTGTTGTCTCCTAAATGGAGGATGCCACTTCATTCTAAATTCATATATTTTCCATCCGGACTCCGAATCAGGTGATTCTTGAGTCTAAATTCATTAATTTTTCATTATCTTTCTAATGGTATGCTTGGTAGCATCCATTTCTCTATGAAATGACCCTTTTGCCCCTAAGTTCATTCTTATTTATTTTTGAGACATTGTTTCCGCATTTGTTTTCTTTGGGTTTCGTGACTTCTTTAAGGGTCACATTAGTGTTCTATGGATGTGTAATATCTCTTAAAACCATTACCATACCTTTTGCTTCCGCATTTGGGATTCATCATTGGATTTACGTTCCGTTCATCTTAGGACGCACTGGCCTAAAAATCAGGGCTGTCACATGTATAAACCATGCCCGACTACCATCACAATACCATACGAAACATGCTTACATATACCATGCTCACTACTTGCCACATTATCATTTAAATTATAATTACACAAACTGTGCCTACCACTTGCCACTACCATACACCTCATACTTGTCATCTTATCAAAATCAACATGCTTTCAATCACTTCCACATTTCATTTACATGGTTAGATCATATAATTATTCCCCATACATGGTCATGTAACATAAATTTTAGAATCTAAACACGTAAGCATGTGAACACTTAGCAAACAAGCATGTCTTTCAAAACCGTAAACATATAAGCAAGTAACAAGTAAGCATGCTTCTTAAAAGAAGGAAACACGTAAACACAAAGCATGCAATCAATGCAAGTCAACCTTCTACCCCATCTAGGTAAGCTATTACTTGTCGTCCGAAAGGTATTCGAACATTCGCTCCGATACCAAATTTGTAACGACTCGAACCCGAGGGTCCGAATCGCAATCCGGGTCCTTACCCGAACCCGAGGTTGTCTAAGGCATTAAAGACCGATCTAATGTCAATGCATAATATATACGTCATTCCAAGGTTAATAGTACACCACATCCCTAACATCACAAAATGGGTCATAATTGCTGATGGCAAAACAGCGTCGGCCAGCTGACAGACTTTATGTTGGACGGCTGAAACGGCAGGGTCAGTCGACTAACTGAGTTAGTTAGCCAGCCGAAAAAACGATTTCAGAAACTCAACTCTCTGCCTGGCCTCAAAATACACTGTCAGTCGGCTGGCAAGCCTTACCAGCCGGCTAACAAGCCCTGAAAGATGAAAAATCTACAGATCACAGTCCTAAGGATCCTATACCCAACCAGGCTCATACATGAGTCAAAATGAACTGTCAAACTTGTGCCAGCTCACGCAAATATGCTATAAGGTCCTATAATCATAAACCCCAAAAAATTATTCAAAGAAGCTCACATTCATCCCATCCATTCAAAATATAGCAACATAGTTTTTACATGTTTCAATGGCTAATACAAAATAATCTAAGCTACTTCAAAATACAACAAATGGCTCAGAGTTATAAATTATAATGCCACAAGCTTCAAGATTATACACATCATGCTTTGCTTTACAAAAAATGGAATTCTAATTATAAGGACAACAAAAAGCAGTCCTCTAATCCACCTAAGCTTGTGGAGGAGCATCGTCCACCACTTCCTTCCCGTGGCTTGAAAATGGTAATATAATGGGGTGAGCACAACGGCTCAGTAGGAGTTGCCTAAGGCATCGACTTTGGACTCCCTTAAGCCACGAAACATATAATGGGGATGGAGAGTAAATCGAGATCATACGTGGGGGATCCATATAGCAATTATAACATAAAATTGTACTTCCATCAACCACGTGATACAGTTCAACAATATTATGCATAGTATGAAATGCAATGCACCATGTCCCCATGCTTGGTCTCTACCGACCTCAAACCCACATTTTTTAAAACCACTAACCGACTTTACCGATGCGAGATTGATAGTTATTCCTAATTCCAAATCCGACAACCATTTCGGGTCTAGTATCAACTTTTTCACGCCCTAACCGGGTTGCGCTCCCTTTAAGTCAAGTTAGCACCGGACTTGCGAAATCCGGTTCAATTTCATATAAAAAAATCATTTCAAAACCCCTTTTTATCATTCCCTTTTTTCGCCATGCAATACAAATGCACCTCCTCGTATCAATATTGTGACGACCTTAGATTTTACAAACCCAATGTGTCCTGTGATGCCCGAAACAGATCTAAAATGCCGAAGCAAAACATAAATAAGTCAATAGAGATGTACTTCATCCCTAAGACATGAGAGTGGTCTTCCGAGGAGTCCCGTGACTCAACGGAAGCGAGACTGAGGTTAGGGTTTCAAAACCCTCCAAGGAATGGACCAAGGGCAAAATGGTCATTCTAAACTGAAGTGGGTGCCACTGTACACACCATTAGAAAGACAAAAAAAAAAAATGAAGTTAGACTCAAGAATCACTTGATTCAGAGTCCGGACGAAGAAGATGTGAAGATAGAACGAAACGACGTCCTCCGATTAAGAGATACCATAACCCTACAAAGAGGATCAAATGCGCAAGTCAATGAGGAAGGGTCAGTCTGCTGATAGCCCTCGGTCGGTCGTTCTGACCTACAAGGTCGGTCGTTCTGACCTACGTGGTCAGTCGTTCTGACCTACATGGTCAGTCGTTCTGACTTACAAGGTCGGTCGGTCGGTCGGTCGTTCTGACCTACAAAGTCGGTCGTTCTGACTTACATGGTCAATTATTCTGACTTACAAGGCCGGTCGTTCTGACCTACATGGTCGGTCGTTCTGACTTACAAAGTTAGTCGTTCTAACCTACAAGGTCGGTCATTCTAACTTACAAGGTCAGTCGTTCTGACCTACAAGGTCGGTCGTTCTAAAGGAAGGGTTATGGCCTAAACTAAACCTTAGCTACTGGAATTGATCTCGAGCATGTGTTAGCCGGCTGATGGCTCTTATCAACCGAACGACGTAACAGACAGCAGCAAAAACTGCTGCTGCAATGCACAGGGAAGATGCTCAGTCCAACCTTAAAGCTATACATGCATTCCAAATGATCCAAAACAAGTTTTAAACATTCTCTAAGTCACAATTAAGCATATATAGATATTAATGGGTTTCAAATAAAGTTTGGCCATTGGCCACATATCTTATATATGAAATAAGAGTCAAATGTGTGCTTAGGCACACCTTACAAGTCCAAGGCAAAAATGACATTTTGGCCTAACTATACAATACAACTTTAAAAGTAAAAATCAAACATGTTAACACTTGCATGTGAACAAGAATACATTTAAAGAACTTTATTTCACCGAAACAACCTAGGGATGTTGAGCATCCCAAACCAAGGCATCCGTACCTGAAAATAACCCGATAACTTTAGGGTGATTAAACAAGTTACTCATAGGGAATGAGCATCCATCGACCTAACTTTTTACAAGGTTATTACGTTTACATGAAGCAATTCAAAAGGGTCATACGACCTAACGTCTATGTCATGAGTGAGACTCAGGGATCATCCTAAGCTACTCGTGCAATTGAAATGAACTACGGCATACCAGTATACATGTTTAAGTACACTGAACTGTATTAAAACAAAATACACAACATACAAACATACATGTTCAAGTACCTTAAATCATGTTAAACAAGATAAGCAATATCTAACATGCCGACACAAGTATTCGATATATGTAGAGTACTCATAAATCAAGTATACAAGCACAAGTATACTAAGCTAAACAAAATACACATAAGACAAGTATACACGGCACAAGCATACTAAATGAAATTTAAACTCATGGAGCAAGTATACAAGTTCAAGTATACTAAATAGGATTCAAATACCCAAAGTAAGCATCAATTCTCAAGCTACAAGTAATACATGATTAACAACTTGAAATTAAATGTGAAATCAAATAGTGGAAAGAATAGGACCCATGGTCTCTAACCAAGCAAGTTATTCTAGGTAATTACAACCCACAAGGTACTACCTAGTGCGCACTTACGACTTAGAAGACTCTTGTCTCCGTACTAGAGCCAAACCTTAGCCATCACCTGTATTTTGTCCTTACAAGCCCTCCAAAATCAACAAGTTCAAAACTTATACAAAATCAAATGCAAGTTACCACATTCCATGCACAAGTAAGGTTGAATCCATACAAACCATATCCTAGAATTCAAGTCTAAATAGTATATGACATGTCATGTCCTCAATATCCAATTTATATATAAAACAAGAATATCTTTTAACAATTAAATCAAGTTACCCAATATAAGCTACAAGCACTAAATATACCATAATTTAGTAGCTAGCTCCCATGGTAAACATTAGTAATATTCTAAACAAGTTATATACCTACACAAGATATATTTAAACAAGCTATTCAATACAATGATATCACATATCATGCTAAGTCCAATTACTATTTTAAGATGCCACAAGTACTAATTCTACATCTAATTAGTAATATGCTCACAAGGTAATTAAACATACTAAGTTTCAAGAGGTTATCAACCTAACATGAAAATCTCTAGATCTCAAATCAATTCCAAATAACCTCAATTTAATATATGTTAATAAACATACCAAGACCTAATTTACTAGCATGCTATAACTTAATTCAAAGCTATACACAACCATATGAATTAAATTTTAAACATAGAAATAATTAAATTAAATTCTAAAACTTGAACAAAGGCATGCTCACAAGTTATATATGCTTATAAAACAATCAATACAACTCAAATATAAAGCTATGACATCCCCTACCTCATTTCGTGATGAAATCACAAATCCCCACCGAAATGAAACCGCTCTAAATCCGACGAAACTTCGGGATTTTGTTGGGGACAACAAGATGATCATTAAACCCCAAGGAGGTCACACCAAAATCCAAACTTGGCTTCAAACCTGAACTCAAAAAATGGCCAAAACAGGATTCCAATCGGTTGGAATCGAAGGCCTTGTCAGGGCGAACAATAAACACTAAGGCATCACCACTTTTTAATAAAGGGAAGAAGTCCAAAAGAGGAGAGAGAAGATGGCAGCCCCTTGGGCTTCCATGGCTACCGGCCAAGAGAGGAGAAAAAGATGAAAATATCTGACTTTTCATTTTAGAGACACCTATTTATAGAAAAAAACCTAAAAGTGCCCCGAACGGATCCCACCGGGTCCGAAAAAGTGAAATTTGAGCAGACGCACTCAAACGGCAAAACTTTGTGAACAAAAAAGAACCAAAATGAGAAAAAATGAACAACGAAAGAAATGTCATCGAAAACCGAGTCTCGAGTAGAAAGATATGCCCCAAACAAGTTTGGCACTAACTGGGGTCGAAAACCCGAAAACTGTAGGGTTCGACCGCAAGACAATTCTAAGAGTATACGACTTGACAAAATGTGAAAATGAATCACGTACGATGATTCAAGCCCCAATGAGACACTTTTCAATTAACTTTCATTAATTGTACAAAGGCCCCTACACAAAAGGATAACTACGCAAGTGACCCAGAATGAAAATATCTTCTAATATTTACGAAAAACACCCCAAGAAAAAATGTTTCTGAAGAATCTATTCATCTACGCCCCTGCGGAAAAAAGAAATAACCGGCGAGCTTTTCTGCAAAAGTAAAGCTACACCTTTCAAGGAAACTAATAAGAATGGAAGTACGTGAAGTCAAAAACAAACTCTAAGCACGAAGAGTGAGGTTACACGAAGGGAAATTTCAACGAAAAAAATAAACCCGCAAAAATGGAGAAAAAGGAAAGAAAGAAAAATGACCGGTTCATTACAAATATAACCTCAATTCCATTTATATAACAATGACAACATTAGCATGTCATTCAAAATGTAAAAGCTATAAATATGGCATCTTTTCAACATTCAATCACAAGCATGCTCTTTATATAACTCAATACAACATAATCATGCTAGCATTTCACTTTAACATAAAATGACACATTTATTCATATAAGCATGTTTTTAGGCACTTAAACACATCATTAACAATCACATAACAACAATTTCATCTTATAGTTTTTAAACCTCAAAATTTATGGAAGAAAAGGTAGAATTGCTCAATAAAAGGTAAAGTTTGACGCATTAGGAAAACCCCTACCTCAATAGATGAGCAAACCAAGAAAACCCCCAAATTCAGCCCCAGATTCAAAAATCCAAAATGCTCCAAATGCAAATCTACTCCAATCAACGCGAAGCTCTCGTCGAGCTTGTCAACTTTGCCTACTATAGCAAAGTCGAAATCTAAGTGGAAGAGAAGAGATCTAAAGCTTAAATATACAATTTTAGAAAGAGAAAGTTTGTTTTGTAGAGACAGAAAGAAAAGTTGCAAGAGAGAAGAAGAAGATTTTGGCCAAAATATGATCAGTGTGGTGATATATAATCACCTTTGGTCCAAGCTGTTCCCACGTAATCAAAATATCTTCCTTTATCATTTATATAAACATATATACATACACATACGCCACAATACTTAAATAACCACATAGTCATATAAAAATGCATCAATTAATAATGTATGAAATGTAATGGTCCCGAA
Source organism: Cornus florida (assembly GCF_030987335.1). Lineage (NCBI taxonomy): Eukaryota > Viridiplantae > Streptophyta > Magnoliopsida > Cornales > Cornaceae > Cornus > Cornus florida. The sequence goes on along the minus strand of NW_026775577.1, from coordinate 83,753,723 downwards.
AAATAATCCCCGTGTACGACAAAACCGGTAATGGATCCCGCCTAGGACCTCCCGGCTCGAAAAACTGAAAAATACCGAAATGGTCAACGATGCATTTCTAAAAGTCTCGAACTCAAAAAAATGCCCTACCAACCATCTGAACTCACCCGGCACACCCCACGGTGTCTGGTACGCAAAACGAGGTGAAAAATAAATAATCCCAAAAAATCAAAAAATTCCCGAAAATAAGAAAAATCAGGAACATTAAATTCACACTAGCACTTAGATCCAACAGGGCCTGGTCAGGAAAATTTTCTCTAATCCTACAGGTGATAGTCGGACTACCAGGGTCTTTATCTTTAACCACAGTTGGGTTTTGTAGGAAAGAGGAACAATGTTGGGCTATTAAGGCTTCTTTGGGGATATTAGTTTTTCCTCTTTACTAAGTCTTTGATGAACTTTGCATAAGAAGAAATTTGCTTAATGGCTGTAAGACATTGGAATATTAATCTGAAGATTTTGAAAAATTTCTGATATCTCACTATATTGAGACTCCTTTTTATTATTGACTATTTGAGAAGGGAAAGGTGCTGGTGGAACATAGGGACGGAAAGTAGGATTTTCAATTTGAGAATCTTGGTCCTTTTTTACTTTTGGAGAGTTTAATAAACGAGATTTTGATGGTTCAATCTCATCTTAGGTGGGTAGCTCAACCTTATTATCATTTGTTTTCCTGATCTAAATGTTATGATGGAATTTACATAATAATTTAATTGGTTAATGGTAGATGAAGTTTCTATGTAATTAACCAATTGGCCTTTAGGGTTTATTTTAAGTTGTCTAGGCAAAGTACCCTTTTGTCGTTTAGACAAAATAGAAGTGAGATGACTCAATTGATTTTGCATTGACTGTTGGAATTGTAATTGGTGTTGAGTCAATAGGTCAAAGTGATTTTCTAGCTTTTGAATTCTCTCATTGGATTGCTTATTTGATTGGTCCAGATTAAGGGCAAACATCTTCAGAGTGTCCTCATAGTTGGAAACATGTTGGTTCTATGGGACAGGATGAACATAATTGCTCATGGGATCAAATGTTAGATCACAATTGTTACTCAACTGGTTGTTCGCTGGGAACTAACCTTGAGGAACGAGAAAATCTTGAGATTAAGGTTACCTATTGGAATTACCATGGAAACCGGGTTGACCGCCTAAGTTTTGTGGAGGCAGACGGCATGAAAAGTTATGGTGATTTCTAGTATCAAGATGGTAAGTTTGGCTAAAGGTATTAGTTGTCGGTCTCTTATAGGTATTAAAGGCACACATTTGAGCACCTGAAAGTTCAGAGGTACAATAAACAGGACATGTTTCAGTAGGATAAGATGAACTAGAATACACATTGCATTACGCATTTGTAGACGTGAGTGGAAAAATATCGAATTTTTTGGTTAAGTTTTTTATTCCTTCAGCTAAAATGTGCATCACATAATTTAATTCATTTTCAGGTTTTATCTTATACCAAGAAGATGTTTTATTGGTTTGGTCATTCCTATAAAATTCATCATTATAAGTGTTCCAATTCCAATTTTGGGCATTCTCAGCTAGTTCCTCTAAAAATATGTAGGCTTGGTCAGGGGTTTGGGCCTTGAATTTACCTTGGTGCATAGACTCGATCATGGTTCGGTTCATAGGTGAAAGACCCTTATAAAAGAATTGGACTAGCTAGGCTTTATCAAAGCCATGGTATGGGCATTTGAGCAGCAAATCATGAAAATGCTCCCAAGTTTGATGAAATTGTTCCTCGTTTTTTCCTCTTAAATTGCTTATAGAATCTCTAATTAACTCAATTTTTTGCATGAGGTAAAATTTGTTTATGAATTTCTTTGCAAGTTTATCCCATGATCGAATAGAATTTGGAGGAATGGAGTTTAACCATGAGGTAGCCTTATCTTCTAAGGAGAGAGGAAAAAGACGCAATTTGACACCCTCTTCATTCAAATTATGGTTTTTAAAAGTATATCAAATAGTTAAGAACTTTCCTAAAAGGATATAGGGTTTCGCACTTTCAAATCTATGAAATTTGGATAAAAGGTTGATCATAGCAGGCCTAATCTCAAACTGGGGTGCATTAGTTGGAGGGAGAACTATGCAATTGGGTGGATTGGCTGTAGGGCTACAAATGAGCCGAGCCGAGCCGAGCCGAGCTTTGGTCTGCTCAGGCTCGACTCGTTTGTTTATGGGGTCTGCTCGGACTCGGGCTCGGCTCGTGACGAGCTCAAAAAATTGAGCTTGGACTCGGGCTCATCTTAATTTTAAAAGCTCAGGCTCAACTCGTTTAACAAAAATAAATAAAAATCAAACTCAAAATTAATTATAATCCACATGCAACAACAAACTGTATGCACTATCATAGAAAAATGGCTCGACTTCCAGCCAATTATCAAATCAAAGTTACTTGTTTTTATAAGAGAAGTCTGAACGTACAATACTTATAATACAATTTCACAATTTCAGAATTAAAAGTACGATATGTAATACCTAAACATGAAAACACCAAAAACAAAATAGGGTTTCTTACTGAAGGCAAAGATCAAGCCTCAATTTTTGGTGATGCCTTGAGACACCAAGAGAGAGCCCTACAGAAAGAATTAATGATGTTTTACCTTCCACTGGACTTTGATCTTCAATGGACTCTTAGAAAGAAAGGAAGAATGCACAGATACTCTTATGTTTGCCCTCTGGTTTTTCGTTGGTCTCTGCCTCTCTTGGTCTTCACTTGCTCTTCACAATTTCATCTAATTGGTATAAATAATAAAGTGACTGACTACCTAGAGAATGCAAAAAGAAATGAAAAGAATACAAAAAAAAAAGGTAAAAAATGATGGAAATTGCAACTTACATGAGATGACGTGTAAGTGTCAACACTTTAGAGAATGAAGGAGATTGTGAAGAGATAATGTTTACATTATTTTATTTATTTTAATACTTAAGTTATAATAAAATTAAATATCTGAGTGTGTGTGTGTGTGTGTGTACATACATACATATATATATATATGTATGTATACATATATATATAACGAGTCGAGCCGAGCTTTGTTCAAGAACATTAACGAGCCTAAACAAGCTCGTGTTCACGAGCCTATACGAGCCTAGCCCAACGTTGCTCAAGCTCAGCTTGTTTACTAAACGAGCCTATAAATTGAGCTCGAGCTCGGCTCGTTTACTTAACGAACGAGCCCGAGCCGAGCTTTTAATCAGCCGAGCTCGAGCTGTTCATAAAGAACTCTGTTCATTTGCAGCTCTAGTTGGCTGTAATGGGTGCAAAGTAATCATTCAAAGTATTCGATTCAGCCATTGGATATTGATAGGTGGTTGAAGAGAGTAAGAGGGTCTTCTCTAATTCAAAGAGTGAAGGATCACTAGAGCACTGAATTAAGCGTTTGTTAACCCGCAACCACTTGGGCATAAAAAAGTAAACTTTTTTTCTTTTTTTTTTTTTTTATTTTTCTTTTTTTAAAAGAATGACTCAAACAAGTTAAATTCTAAAAGAGGGCTAGACATTGGATAATACACAAACCACAGAAAATTTTTGGCTTTTTATCTTGAGCTTAAATTCAAGGGTGATGAATTTTTAAATCTAATCTTGCAGAGAATTAATAGGATGGTCTCCAAATTAATTCTCCCCCAATTAGACATCTCCTACTCCTTTCCAGATTTAAGTTGAGAGAGTTCCCAGGAAAGAGTGGAGAGGCACTTGGCCTGCATAATGACGGTTCGTCCGCACTCCTAGTTAGAACTGGCTTACCATTTATCAATTTAATAATTGCTCACTGGAATTACTAATAACCGCGTCCTTCCCAGATGGCCTATAAGCTCGTAACCCTAAAAAGGTCGGTGTCTAAATAAATTTTAATTAAATTCGGCTCAGGGTTTGACAAATGCTCGAATTTTGTGATTTGTGGGTCACAGAAACGGATGATGAAATCAGACCGTATCCTGTTATGATTCTACCCTAAGTACCTTACGCAAATGCTTATTAAAATATACACAATCAAAACAAATAATAAAAATAAAAAAGGGAGTGAGTGTGTAAACTTTCTTCTTTTTCTTCTTCTTTTTAATTAATAAAATAAAAAATATAGTAATAAAAGAATAAAATAAAAATGAAATAGAAGAAAGTGTGAACATACAGTTATTTCTACATTATTCTATCCTAGAGTTTACATACAAAACTTATTAAACTTAAAATAAAAAGAAATTTTAAAAAAATAATAATAATAACTATGTTTTCATAATCTAAAACGGAAAAAGAAATGAAAGCAGGAGTACAGGAATTTTTTTTTTTTTCTTTATTATTATTAATTTTCTTTTTTTTTGAGCTTTACTGAAGGAAATAGTTTCAGCAGAACTGGTTCAGTTCAGTTCTGATTCATGAACGAGGAGAGTGCAAAAGCTGTAGCCAAACAGAGAGATTATGATTCTCTTTTATATGTGCTGCACCCCAAACGAAAAGCTCTGTAACACACGACCAGAGAAAATTCAACGCCGGCGACCAGAGAGAGCTTCACAACGTCGACCAGAGAATGAAAATTACGACAACGATGCAACAAGAGGCAGCAACGATGACCATCTATTAGTGGCGTGACTGAATCGGCGAGCAAAGAGGACTGAACCAGCAACTACTCCGGCGAAAAGATGATGACGATGACTGTAAGGATGTCACGAATCCGGCGAAGGTACGGTGGTGGTGACGTTGATGATGGCCAGAGAGGATTTCGGCAAAGGCAGTGACAGAATATTCCTAGGACAACACAGCAGGAGGCAGCAGTGATGAGGGTAGCGAACGACAAATACTCCGGCAGAACTGGTCGGCAAGAAAGGATCTGCAATTCCGGCTAAGGTGAAGGCACAGTGGCGGCGAACAGTGGGTCTGGGGTTTGAATTGACGCCCCGATCAGTTTGTTGCAGAGGGTGATTGTGGTTGCACTCGGCGGTGATGGGTGGTGGTAATGAAGGCTTTGGTACTGCCTTTTTTTCTTCTTTTTTCAATTAGGGTTTGGCTTTGTGATGGGAGGTGATGATGGAGGTTTTGGGTGGGATCGGTGGTTGAGAGTGGTAATGGAGGATTTGGTGAGGAAGAGGATGTATGGAATGGTGACGATGGAGGACAACAATCTGTGTGCCTTCTGCGATACACGCAATACCTGGACACAGGAAGAAAAATCAAAAATAAATTTTTTATTTTATTATTTTTTTTCTCCAATAAATTTTTTATTTCAAAACCTTATCAAAATAAAACAAATAACAAACAAAACAATAAAAATAAATAAAGATGACAGGGAGGGGATGAAATTTGGTTGGCTCCAAAAAAATTTCAGTTCGAGTTCTCAAACTTGATGCGGCAACGGGTCATTTGACGAGTGTAAATTTATGAAATTCGGCGCTCTTTTAAATCTCGTACAAAAATAATAAAATTCGTTGCTCTTTTAAATCTCGTACAAAAATAATAAAACTTGTAAAAACTAAACTAAAAATTGTATAAAATGAACAGGATCGTACCACATATTCAATATTAGAACTCTGAACTTAATTTCAAAACTAAAAATTTAAGGGAAGGAAAAAGAATTTTTTATTTTGAATAATGAAACTTAAATTAGAATTGAAACGTTTTAACCAAATAATGGAAAAAATCTCAAGTGAAATAATCCACCACCTTGGATGAATATAAATAAACTGTTATTGTTCTCATGTAATTTTTCCTCCTATAAGCAATTCACTCTACCAGTCCGATTACAACTTGAAATGATGGAGGAAAATTACAGCGTTAAAGAACATTTGCTTATATATGATAGAATAATTATTTTATTAAAGGGTTAATTACAACAACACTTTTTGAGGTTTACTGTATTGACAGACATATATAAATTAGCCCTTTTTTGGACAATGAGACCCCTCAGGTTTGCAAACTTGAATAATGACACCCCTTTTTAAAAAATGAAGCCAAACACAGCCTTAAGTGACATGAAATGTCTGATATACCCTAAGATATATTTTAATCCTTAGCTAAAATGACCAAACTACCCTTTCATCTCATCTTTATCTTTCATCTCTCTTTCAAAGACAAACATAGCTTTACTCTTATCTGATCTCTATGCGCCGACAATCAAAACCCCAATTCTGAAATATGGGGCTTTTGTAATGCAAGACCAAACCGAACTGTACTGTAATACTTCAGTTTTTCACCATTTTTCATTTTATGGAATTTTCTAAATTTTTTAGGGTAGTTTCGTCTTTTCTCGTTTTGCGTGCCAGACATCGTGGGGTGTGCCGGGTGTGTCCGAGGGTTGAGTGGGACATTTCTTTGAGTCCAGGACTCTTGGAAATGCAAGGGTTATCATTTCGGCATTTTTTCATTTTTCGAACCGGATGATCCCGGGTGGGATCCGCTATCAGAATTGTTATGCACTGGGGTTGCGTCTCGGGTCCATTGCATACCATGTATAATTATTTGTGCATATTTATATGGTTGCATGTTATTTTGTGTGGTTGGATTTTAATTAGTTAATGTGTGTGTGTGTGTGTGTGTGTGTGTGTGTGTGTGTGTGTGTGTAAAGAAAAATGTGGGATTTTAAATTTTAGTGGTGGGACCCACTTTTCACTTAATCATTTTGTGACCAAGAGACCATTGTGGCCTCATTCTCTCTCTCAACCCGGCACTCTCTTTTCTTTTTCTTTTCTCAACAAACTTCAAGCATTGATTTCTCCCTCATTTGTGGGAATTTGTTGGTGCAATTTGAGGTAAAACGGAGAGGTCGTCGAGATCTTCACTTTGATAGAAGCAATTCCTTATTTGGCCTTCGAATTTTTGGGCTCATTTTGGAGGTTTTTGCTTTCTTGGAGGTAGGGGTTTTAATTCACAATTTCTTGTACTTTTGTGAATTATTCTGCATTAATTGTCGTCAAGCATGCTTAATTTGTGTTGGTTACCTTTAAAATGATTTAATTGTTGTGTATGAAGTCTATGACTATGTGTATTAGTTGATTTCTATGAAAAGCATGCCTAAGTATTAATTTTTTATGCCTATCATGTTTATTAACTTGCTAGTATCTGTTATATGGAAGCATGTTGATTTGTGAATTATAAAATTTCTTATTATCATAGTATTGGAAAGCATGAGACATCTATGCATGTCATTGGGCAGGAAAAGGGAAAATTGTTTTGAAATGGAAAGAAAGGGGTTTTTAAAACAAAAAGTTTTGATAAAGGGTTTTGTGAAAACCAGGTCGCCAAGGGGTTACCTAAGGTTCGTGGCGTTAATGTAACCTAGAGGGAACTAAGGAGATCGCCCTAGCATGATTGAGTTATCTAGGCCCCAAATGACGCCACGAGGTTACCATAGGTCAGGGACAGTAGCCAATCCTTCTCTTGTGTCGCTATGGGTCACCGTGGGACGGGTTGTGTTAACGGTTTGAAAAGTGATGAATGAAATGGATTTTAAAAGTGGGGAGCGACATAGCATGGCATTGCATTCCATAGCATCACATTATTTATTTTTTGGCCTTGAAATTGTTATATTTTTTCCTGGCATAGTATAATCCCGTTCTCCCTATTTCTATTCATTGTTTGGATTTACGAAGTCACTAGAGGTGTGTTTTAGGCACCACCTATTGAGCAATTTTGCTCACCCCTTTACATTAATATTTTCAGGTCATGGAAAGGGGGTGGTGGATGACAATCCACCACAAGCTTGAATGGGGATAGAAGTCCATTTGTTATCTTTTGTGTTTTTGAGCCCCTCTCTTTTGTAAAGTATCATGTTGAAATGTATTAAGTTGTAAAGCATAGCCTTGTAATTTAACTTTGAACTTTTGATAGTATTTTGCTGTAAACTAGATTAAATGTAAAGACTATACATTATTTCTTATTTGAATGGGAATATTGATGTTGTATTGTATCAAAATGTTGATGTTTATGGCCATGGCATGTAGTTTCATCATTTGCAGTGTCTTATAGCAGGTTTAGATTAGTTTTCAAGACTTCCACCCAAGCCATTGCACATTTCCTCATTTTCAACATTTCCAGTAGTTGAACCATAGCTCGTAGAGCCATTTCGGTCAACCAAAATGGGCACTTCGGTCGACCAATTCTTTCAGTAGCCTCGGCCACTGTCTGGGTCATAACCAGTCGACCGAAATGGTTACTTCAGTCGACCGGTACAAGGGGGTTATTTCGGCCGACCAAAGCCCTACTTCGGTTGACCAAAATGCTACTACCTTGTTTCACTTTGTTCCTTCTTCGAGTATGATTCATCTTAAGTCTTGAGAAGTTGCATAAAGCCTTTGTGAAGCACAATTATGACTTAAGAATGGTGTTTTGACACTAGGCATGATGGGAATGACTTAGGTAATCTCGGGTTCGGGTAAGGACCCGATTAACGGTTCGACCCATGGGTTCGGGTCGTTACATCTACACATCGTTCTTCGCTAGTAATCGGTGAAATGAAAGGTAGTTGAACGTCGCAGGAGACGAAGGGTTGTAAATTTACAAATTATATATATATATATATATATACACACACACACAAGCACAACACCACCACCAACACCAGCTTGGCACAGGAGACGACGGCGCATCAGGCAAAGGAAACGACGGCGGGGCAAGCGAGCCATCGTAGTGACAAGCTCTCGGGTAGCGATGGTGATGATGTCAGTGCAAGAGACGATAGTAGGCCAAGCGAGATCGAAGGCAGTCTTGGCGCGGACGAAGACATCGAAGGCGTAGCCGAGGAGGGAGAGGTTGATGTCGGGCAGGCGAGGCACCAAAGCTTTATGAAATTGGTGGTATGTCGGTGAGGTTTTTTAAAGAGAGAAAGTGAAAATTCTGAAATTCGTCGTCGCCCATCACCGTCGGGATATCAGATTACAACCTCAACGAGCATCGCATCACCTGCTTTGCGTAGCCCATCATCTGAAATTCGTCGTTGCCCATCATCGTCCGACTTGGACTCGGTGATGGCAGAGGTCCGAGTTGCCACCTCCACTGGCGGCACACCATCATAGCCACCATCACCATACCACCACCTCCACCAACACCTCTCTCTAATCTTCACAGCCCCGCCAGACCCACATCCACCACCACCACTTTACAACCTCGCCACCACTATATCACAGCGCTGGTGAACAGTAAGCTTTCCAAACTAAAAATCAATCTTTGGTGGCAAGCTCACTCTGGTAGTATTAAAGGAAATCCAGGAGATCAATGGGTTTCTCATGAAGGTGAGAGGGTAGAGATAGAGAGCAAAATTTTTTGGGTTTTTTCGGAGCAGAGGGTAGAGAGAGAAACCTATGATTTAAAAAGGGCAATTCTGTCATATATATATATATATATATATATATATATATATTGACATTCTAGATTAATAATTGATATTTTATTAAATAGTAATCTCGTTTTTTCACAACTTTTGAGGGCTTCTTTGGATTAAATTTCTGACAGGGGGTGTGAGTGTTAAAAAAATGGCTAACTTATAGATGCCTATCGATACCCCAAACCTCAGGGGGTGTCGTTGTAATTAACCCTTTATTTAATATGATAAATCTTTACTAAATCAAAGTAGGCATTCTCCGAATTACTATTATTTGGCAAACACGAAGAATCCTTCATTTATTTTTTTTCAATCTAAGAACACAGAATAACGAACATTCATAAGAGGAACACTTACACAAGAAATAAAAATATATCTACTTAAATTTCAGCCATGGTGGCTTCATCACTCCCTTGAGAGGGAGTGTTTAAGCTAGCATATTAAAAAAAACACAAAACACAAATAAAAATGTTTTTCATAAAAAAAATTACAAGAATGAAATTCAAGACAAAAAATCTCAAACTTTTTATTATTTTCTCTCACTAACTCTGTACATTTCACCTCCTCTACATATGTTCCTATTTATAGAGTTTAGAATGGAACGATTTGGAGGAAAAAAAATTATAGTTACAGGAGTGAAAATAAAATAAAATAAAATATAAAATCTTTTTTAAATCTTGCTGCTTTCCAATTTGACTTGAAATGATGATTTGATGCAAAAATCCAAATTTGAATTTGAATTTGACTTTGACTGACTGTGTAATCATATTTTTTCTATTTTTGCCTATTTTCTTCTCATTTCGAAATCAGCCCTTGTAAAACATGAAAAGCAGGGATAAGAACATTTATTTAATAAAAAAATATTAATTAATCATTTATTAGTGAGTATAAAATAACAAGTTTTGTATCACATGTAATCCCTTAGCAGCCAATTGTTCCACCTCATCATTGTTTATCGGTAGCTCAACATTACCATTTGCCACCTCAGTAGCCTATTCTAGGATTTCATCTTTCCAGTCTTCATTGTTTGCTTCCTCCTCCACATACTCAACATCATCAACCATTGAAGTATTAGGTGAAATAATAAATATTTTAATTAAACCAAACCTCGGATGATAATTAATGCAGTACAATACATCTCCATCTTTTTATATTTGTTTAATCCCTTTTATCACTGGCCACCATTGGATTCCTATAATATAATTCACTCCTTTCATCATACCCAAGATTCTTTTCTTCACCACACGATTGAGATCAAATGCATTTAAGAAATCAAGATTTACATTATGAATCAAAGTCACAGTGCTATCTGTAGAACTCTTAAGGGATGTGCACTGAAAAGATCATTTAGAGTGAATTTCTAGATTAACAAACTTGTGCATTATCTGTCAAATTTTTTTTTAACCATAACAATTCAAATTAATGGCAACTAATAATTGAAAGAGATCATGGTGGGGTCAACAAAAAACACAAGACAACGACCTAATAATAGTCTAGGCAGTCCTTATGTCTATACCACAGGACAGTGACAACAACTATAATACATTAACCAAAAGCAAGAAACAAACCCCAAAAGCACACCACAACAATAGATAGTGGGGTCTAACACAGTGTAATGGACATACATGCAGTGTTTATGTCTATACCAAACCATTGAAGGCTAAAAGAATTCATATAAAATTACCCATGTATATTATATACACAAAAAATTGCACATGCATGCCGGTATTTGAAATATTATGCTCACAGAGTTTTAAAAAGTAAAAAAAACTACTCAGAATAGATTGAAATGAAGATGACGTTACTATTTAAAAACCATACCAACAATCAAAAGATAAAAATTGCACATTCATGCCAAAATCTCAGTGCTCACATAGTACAAAAATATTTATACACAAAAGTAAAAAAATCCTAGAAATTGATTCGAACATACTATTTAATAACCCTACCAAACAAAAACATCAAAATAATACATAAAGTGACGATTTTTTAAAGTAAAATCAAGTTTTGGTATAGTAAGCACACTTATGATTCTTTATAGTAGGTTGTATTAGCAATGTCCTCCTTCTTTATAATAGGTTGTACTAGCAATGTCCTTCTTCCACGATTAATTGCCAAAGACCCAAATTTTTAATATTCAACACTGTCAAAAAATTCCCTCACGACCTTGCCTCTTCTGCTCTCTAAGCATCAAATGCCTCTCAACTAAAACACTTAGACATTTTAATAACATAAGAGGTATATAGCATGAGGGGAATTAAGGGTATTTTACAAATTTAGTTTTATTTGTCTTTTTAAAATGTTAATTGTTGATGCCAAAAATCTACACGTTCCGGAGTCGGTGGCGATTCCTGCAAAACAAGAGAAGTGATGACCGGCGTGGTGCCGGCCGGGTGCACTCCGACGGTCAAGTTAGTACTTGACGATCTAATATCCGATAAGGATTACATATAAAATTTATTGCGTACCTTTTTAGGTTGACTGATCATTTCTTTTATAGAAGCATTGATGGTAGTAGTTGTTGAAGCGAGATTCTTCCTAATCCAAGATGATATCGTTTCCTTCTTACAGGAATGGTAATTGTCGTTACACATGGTAACCAAAGAGATTTTATAATTCCATAGAGATTTTGGGGAGGATAAATCCCTTACCCTTATCTTATTTTGACTTTGAGTTACCTATTATTTTTATCCTCATTAGTTGCCCCCCATTCTCGTGCTTGCTTGTCAAGCATCAAGAATGTGAAAGTGTTTTTTGACCGACATCTCTTTAGCAGAAATCATTCTCTTTTTAGGTTAACCCTTGTTGGGCGACCTCTTTTTGGTTGACCTTTCTTACTCCTTTAATAAGAAAACAGATTTGCCCGAACTTCATGAACTGAGGGAGTAGGCTTTCTTAAGCTGAATGAGCTTACCTTTTAAAAAGGGAAGTATATTTACGAGGTTTACTCAGCTCGTCCCTTAAAAGGAAAATATATTTTACGAGCTTCACTCAGCTTGCCCTTTAAAAAGGGAAGTATGTTTTACAAGTTGATTTCGACCCTTTTTAATATGGAGAACAACAATTACGAGTTTCATTCAGCTCGGACCCTTATAATACGGGGCACTTTTATATCAATCCCTTATAATACGGGGAATGGCAATTACGAGTTTTATTCAACTCGCCCTTTAGAAAGGAAAATATATTTTACGAGCTTCACTCAGCTCGCCCTTAAAAAAGGGAAGTATATTTTACAAGTTAACTCAGCTCGGGCCCTTATAGTACGGGGCACTTTTATATCAATCCCTTCTAATACGGGGAATGACAATTACGAGTTTCATTCAACTTGCCCTTTAAAAAGGAAAATATATTTTACGAGTTTCACTCAGTTCGCCCTTTAAAAAGGGAAGTATATTTTACAAGTTGATTTCGACCCCTTTTAATACGGAGGACAACAATTACGAGCTTCATTCAGCTTGGGCCCTTACAGTAAAGGCACTTTTATATCAATCCCTTATAATACGGGGAATGGCAATTACGAGTTTCATGAACTTATCCTTTTAATACGGGAGGTTCATCCTCGTGAGTTTCGTCACCTCATCTTTTTAATAAGAGAGACTAATTTTCTATAGTTGCATGAGCTTATCTATTTGATACTTCGTGAGCTTGTATCTTTAATAAGAGAGGTTAATTTTTTGCCTCCATTCCTAAGATTGCCTCTCACGCGCAAAGAACACTAATGTTCTCTTTCTATTTGCAAGGTTAGCAAAGTAAAAATAAAGGAACAGATGTACAGTTTGAACGGATAATATATATATATATATATATATATATATATATATATATATATATATATATATATCAGAATTGGTACAATTAAGGCAAAAACTTATCATTGAGCATCGTAGGACCAAAATCATCCATGAAGCTAGCAATTGTTCTCTAAAATAAGAAAGTGTAATCCTGCTTCTTCTTTTTTTTTTTTTTTTTTTTTTAATTTTATGACTACTCATACAAACAAAGTATGAGTTTAGAGAATTTAAAATAAAGTTGCAATAACATAGCAAAGGTTAAACAGTGAGGCAATTGTAGCTTTTGCTAAGGCCCTTTGCAAAGTTTCTATGTCAGAATTGCAGTCACTTTTTTTTTTTTTTTTTTTGCCCCTGGCACTATTCCCGAGGGAACAGTACCACTGGTTACTGTTCATTGAACAGTAATTATTTTTTTTTTTTACCCTGTGAACAGTACCCGCGGGGGTACTATTCTCGCGGGTACTATTCATGTGAACAGTACTCAAAATAATAATTTTTTTAACCTGTGAATAGTCCTCCCCGGGCGAGTACTATTCTTGTGAACAGTATTCACAATTTTTTTCCACCTTGTGAACAGTACCCCCGCGGGTACTATTCATGTGAACAGTACTCGCAATTTAATTAATTAATTAATTAATTTATTTATTTTTTTAGGAACTTTAAAAAATATGCAACTCATTAATTGACAAAATTTCCAGCACTTTAATTATAATTGTTGGAATTTATTGGTGAATGAAATATTATAATTATTTATTTGATATGATTAATATTACTCATAGCATATAGTTGTTGTAGGGATCCTAATTACAATGGATCCACAAAGTGTAGTATTCTAGCAAAGGTCCCTAGGTGAACTACATCATTATGTAGGTGAACAATATTTTGCAGACAATTGGAAATACGTAAAAAAATTGTTTCTCTTTAAATCGAGTGAGGAAGTGTAGACATATATTTCGATATACACGTAATGCATAAAACTTACCCGGTTAAAAGCGATGATGAAACAACTGCCAGCGGTCGGGTTGGGCTTTCCAACAATTTTACCGGATTGAGCAATTGTACCCTTACTTTTGGCCATGCAATCCATGAACTGTTCTCTTTCTTTTAGAGACGGCCAGATTGTAAAGGGATTGAATTGCTTTTAAGCATTGTCGTAGATTTCCCTTGTACGAACCATGATTTGTTGGGACTAATACACGTTCCCACAGATGGCGCCAACTGTTGATGCCAAAAATCTACACGTTCCGGAGTCGGTGGCGATTCCTGCAAAACAAGAGAAGTGATAACCGGCGTGGTGCCGGCTGGGTGCACTCAGACGGTCAAGTTAGTACTTGACGATCTAATATCCGATAAGAATTACATATAAAATTTATGGCGTACCTTTTTAGGTTGACTGATCATTTCTTTTATAGAAGCATTGATGGTAGTAGTTGTTGAAGCGAGATTCTCCCGGATTCAAGATGATATCGTTTCCTTTTTACAGGAATGGTAACTGTCGTTGCACATAGTAACCAAAGAGATTTTATAATTCCATAGAGATTTTGGGGAGGATAAATCTCTTACCCTTATCTTATTTTGACTTTGAGTTACCTATTATTTTTATCCTCATCATTAATTATAATGGACATTTTTGTAAATGTAGACGTTGTCCGAAAATGTGCTGGAAGTGACTCGCAGGGGACAAATTGCATGTTTATGATAATTTTGGTACTGGCTTGCTCGATTTTGTAATACAAAAGAGTAAAATGTTAATTTTTTTTTTTTTTTTTTTATTTATTGTTGAAGGGGTTTTATACTTTTTTTGCCTTAATAATTTTTTAGACGGCAATACAAGACAGAACTAAGAAGGATAAAAAAAACAAAAAAAAACAAAAAACAAAGACACGCGGGTTTAGATCGCACGTGTTTGCTTGATTATCTGGGAGCGTGGAATTTCATGACCGGTTGAGTCACCCAATAATCAATCTTCTTCAATCTCATATTGATTGTACACAGCTTGTAATGCTTCTTCATTAGCTTTGAATTCCTGCAACGATCATCCAACAGTGTCCCGAACAAAAGGCATCTGTGAAATACTACCTGCATGGCTCTCAATTAGAATAAAATTACACACGCATATGTATACACACAGTAAACCCTAGAGAGAGAGAGAACCCTAGAGATGGATCCAGAGCAGACGTTCATCCGAGTACAAGAACGGTTCTCGCAGATGCTGACGCCGAGAATAAGGGCTTCTCTGGAGTATTTGTTTCTCTTTGTAGCAATCACTTTGTTCTGTATTCTGGTCGTCATGCACGCCAATTACGTTCAACAGGTATCTCTACACCTCTTTTCTTTTGGATTAAAATCTTCTTCCGTTAGTTCCCTTTCATATATATATATATATATATATATATATATGAATCTTTTAGTAACATTTCACTCATTGGTTAAGGGCAGCAATTGCACACGACATACTCAGAAAAGGAATTTATCTGCAGCTTGACATGTTATGTGTGAATAAATTATAATCACAAATTGGGGTTGAAGGGGTTTATTTATTTATTTTGGTAATTACAAAATTTGGCTAAATCATTATGTAGTTAATGTGATCATGTCAAGACTCTGAAGAGTCAAGAGTTAACAGTCAGGAATACTAGACAGAATGGGTAATGAGCAGATGTGCTTGATAAATACTCTTACACAAGTTTTTGAGGCATGGGCTTGTGGAGGAAAGGAAAAATCTCGACTCCACTGTCATGTGATTCTTTTGCTCTCATAGATGCTTCTCAGAGGAGATCCTTGGAACCAGTGTGGTACTGGCCAAGTGAACACTGATGCTTCAGTTGGCATGAGAGAAGATGGAGAGCAAACAAGTAATGGATTATTAGGTGGTGATGGCTTACCTTGGCCCGTCATAGCACTCGTTATCGGTATTTATAAGTGACTTGCCTATATGAGAGCTGAGGACCAAGTGGCGCTACTATAGTAAAGATGCACTCGGTATAAGCGACTTGTCTATATGAGAGCTGAGGACCGAGTGTCACTACCATAGTAAAGATTCAACATAGTGCGTTTATCCTGCCATGATCGGACAATCCTCATATAGTTGTGTAACTTATGTTTAAGAATTCGTTTATTGCGTCGTGGATTGTGATCCACTGATCCTATGATGGCGTGTCTTAGCACCCAAAAAAAATAGAGAATTTAAGATGGAGTGTTTTAGCACTGAAGATGCAAGAAATTCCTCTCTCTATTTTGACAGAGTAACTATGCACTTCAAAGAGTTTTCGATCCCCCTTTCCCTCTATTTTCTACCTATTTATAAACTGTTACATACCTTCTAGAAGCTTCCCACCTAACTCCCGGTGTTGGGCCTCCTCTTGGGCTTCTCGAGCTACGGGCCTCATTACGTTTAGTGGATCCTCAGCTGCTTCTTTAGTTTCGGGCCTGTCTTGTTGAGAGCCTGGTTCAGATCTAGGCCAATTATCGGGCCTATTGCTCATCATGTGGGCTGTACCCGACCCGAGCCGTTTTTGGTATCCTCAAGCACCCATAGGAGTCTCCTCCCCATCAAAGGACTCCTATTCCTCTCTCGCCATGAACTCCACCACAAACAAAGGGGGTTTCACTCTAAGCATCTCGGGCTTGTCCACCCACTGTACAATCTCTCCAAGCTTTAATCATACCCAGTTTGGAACCCGTAAAACCAATGAACATGAAAATATAGCAAAAAAATAACCCAAACATCCTTCGCCATCGAACAATGAAAGAAGATACTTATAAAAAAAAAAAAAAAAAAAAAATGAAAGAAGATGATTCCCCTAATCCTCGTCCATTTTGCGCGCATAACATCAGTTAAATATAATATGCCAGGTGGGTAGCAATGTGGTTTCTTAGCTGGAGATCTCTCATGTTTGCTTATGACACCTTGGTTTTCTGCAATGCGGAAATGTCTCAGGTCAGATATTTGAGGTGCATTTTGATTACTCTCTGGCTTGAAGGTGAACATGGGAAAGAGGGTTATGGTTCCAGTTAGGGAGGTTCCAGAAATTTCCAATTTATTCTTGGGTACGGTATTGGCTCTTTTCCCATTTCCTATTTGGGGTTACCTCTTGGTGCACTATTAAGGAGGTTGGCTGGTTGGAAAAAGTAGTATCTTTGGAAAGGTGGGAGGGTTCATTGTTGAAGAGTACTTTATCGAGCCTTCCTACTTATTTCCTCTTTCTCTCTTAGATTCCTCTTCCGGGGCCGAGAGGATTGAGAGGCTTCAATAGAACTTCCTTTGGGGTGGAATAAAGGAGGAGTTCAAGTTTCATCTGGTTCGCTGGGGGCAGGTTTGCAATCCGACTCGACTAGGAGGTTTGGGGTGATTTTCAATAAGGCCCTTTTAGGGAAATGTTTATGGAGATTTAATGTATGAGGTGCGTTTGATTTTGTTTCAAGTCATCTCTGGCTTAAAGGTGAACGTGGGAAAGAGTGTTATGGTTCCGGTTGGGGAGATTTTGAAAATTTCCACTTTAGTTAACATTCTTGGGTGCAATATTGGCTCTTTTCCCATTTTTTATTTGGGATTGCTCATGGGATGCCGTCAAGGAGAGTGGGAAGTTGGGATCCAATGGTGGAGAGGTTTGAGAAGAGGTTGGCTGGATGGAAGAAGCAGTATCTTTCGAAAGGTGGGAGGGTCACTTTGATGAAGAGCACTTGTTGAGCCTTCCTACTTATTTCCTTTCTCTTTTCTAGATTCCATCTTTTGTGGCTGAGAGGATTGAGAGGCTACAACGGAACTCTTGGGGGAGGAGTTCAAGGATCATCTAGTTCATTGGGAGCATGTTTGTAATCCGATCCAGAAGGGTGGTTTGGGTATTAGAAAACTTGTGCCTTTCAATAAGACCGTTTTGGGTAAATGGTTATGAAGATTTGGGGTGGAGAGGCACAAACTATGGAGGAGGGTGATTGCGAGCAGATTTGGGGAGGCGAGAGGAGGATGGTGCTCTTTTGAGGTGAGACTCCCAATTGGGGTTTGGAAATTCATTCTGAAGGAGTGAGATGAAATATCTAAACACATTAGATTTCGAGTTAGGAATGGTAGGGGAATCCATTTTTGGGAGGACATTTGGTATGGCGATCGTTCTCTCTCTCTCACTTTTCCCAGACTCTTTGGGATTGCTACGGATAGACATGCCTTGGTGGTTGAGTGCTATCGGCTGATAGCAGGAGAACGTCCTGGGATGTGCGTTTATCGAGGCTTTTTCAGGATTGGGAGATCGAGGATACCATTGCTTTTTTGGAGTTGCTGTATTGGCAGGAGATTGGGGGAGGAAGTTTGGACTCTTGGGTGTGGGACTGTGGGTTCCCTTTTCCCAGGGTCATTTCGAGGTTCGGTCTCTCTTTAGGTGTCTTATGGATGCCCCTAGGGGATCCTTTCCCGTGGAAACCCCCACCCCCCTAAGGTTGCTTTCTTTGCATGGATAACCAAGAGTAGGGGACATGTTGTGGTCAACTGTTGTTGCATGTGCAAGAGAGATGAAGAAACGGTCGATCACCTTCTTTTGCACTGCCCAGTGCCTCAGGACTGTTGGGTTTTGTTTGGGGTTTAGTGGGTTATGCCCAGGTCCTCCAGAGGCTTGGAGAGGATGTATAGTGGGGGCCAAGTTCTTGAATTCTAGAGGGTCACACCTTTGTGTGTTTGGTGGTGTTTATGGCTTGAAAGAAATAGGGGATCCTTTGAAGGAAAGGAGATTCCTATTGGTACACTAAATTCCTCCATTGTCATACTCTTTTTTGTTGGGTTCTGGAGAGAAACGGGAAATCCGTGGAGGAGATTGTTGATGTTTTGGACTCTTTGAGAGTTTAGAGGCCCTTTTTGGCATTGTGTAGCTTTTGAGGGATGCATTCTCCTTTTGAATGCCTCTTTAATACAGTCTTACTTATCAAAAAAATAATCTGCCGCCTCTTTCAATAGTCACGATCCTCCCTAATGCTATCATCCAAGATGTAAAAGCCATCTTTGTGCTCTGTTTGGTTGGAGGGATGGGAAAATGGATGGAAGTGAGAAAGGGAGGGATAGATGAGGCATCCCTAGGAAAGAGGAGGTTTCTCCCTCACTTTTTATTTGGTTGAATAGTGGGGATAGTAGAAAGAATGGATGGGGTGACAACATTTTTTTTGTTTGGTTGGAAGGAAGCGAAGAAGAGGCTTTATATTTTTATGTAAGTATATCCTTATTATTTTAACTTATAAAAAGTAAATATTCATTCCATATTTATAAATAATTGAAGGCTAAATTTCATATTACATATTTATAGGGTAATTTTTCTTTATTTCCTTCCTCTCTTCTGTCCAATTTTGGACGGATAAAAAAAATGGGTTAGGAGGGGTGCTTCATCCCTCTCTTCCCTTCCTTACAACCAAATGAGGGGAGCTTCTTCTATCTATCCTCTCTTCCACCCTTGCTCAATCCTTCCTTTCAACCAAACATAGCATTAAGGGGCTTTGGATTATAATGGTCGTAGTGTAGGAAAGTAAATTTTCAGTGCCAAATTCCTAAACAAAATTTGGTTGTAGTTGAATAAAATTGTCATGTGTGAAGATTGAAGACAGTGCTATACGGAAGATTGACACGAGGTATTCATCAAACTCTATCACATGTTAGGAAAAGGTAAAAAAGACCTTAGTGGACATAGAAATTAAGGTTGGTTAATTTATTAGATAGATAGATAGATAGATTACCCAGCCATGACAAAGGTACTTTGAATATTAAAAGTGGTTACTTATCAAAAAAAAATATATATTAAAAGTGGTTAAAATATATTTTTGGGAAGAAAAAATTGAAAATTACGGAAGCAAGGAACTTCGATGGGATTGATTTTTGTTATGGATTGATTGACATTGGAACAAAAATATGCAAGGGAGGAAAAAAATGAAAGAAAAGAAAACAAGTTTGAGCTTGACTGAATGATGCCAGGCTGAGCTCTTGCTTTGCTAGGTAAAGATCATCCGAAAATGAGTGGAGCCTAACACCTCTCAGACCTTGGTTAGCCAAAATCCTAACATGGCTCGACTCAATTCATATGCAGCCCTAAAATCCATTAGGACCTACATCTTATTAACTCGATACAGTACCCGCTCCTTATTGATGGAAATTATATAATATATATGTATATATAGTATGCATATATAACACAAGGATACCATGGAAATACGCAAAATATTTTTTTGGTAAGTAAGCAGATGTATAGAACAATAAACAAATGAACAGGTTGTGAGCGGGGCATACCAATCAAAATAGCAAAAGGAAGGGGGGTGAGCAAAAAGCACAGCCCGAATATTGAAAACAACATACTTCAAGAAAAGGAACAACACCAAAAGCCAATCACACCTCCAAAACTGCAGCAACCTCGTATCTGGGAACAAATGAAGGGAGCATCCAAAGTCTTTTTATCCATTTGTTGGATCAAGAGTGTTTGAGATTGTGAATCTCAATCTGAACAGTAACAGTATTTCTGATCTCATTCGGATGAAAGATTCTATTCTTTCTATTGAGATGCGGTAAGCAGTAGCATGTAGTGTGAGTTTGTTGGATAGTGTAGAGAATCTGCTTGGGAAGAACAAAAATGGAAGACACGTGGATCTATATGGATGATAGAACAAAATTAATCATCTGAAGCCTCCTAGCATAAGAAAGAGAGTTAGTAATCCATTTTTGAACTGTCTGTCAGCTTCTTTGTACGTCTTTGGAATCTGTAATTTTCAACCCGGTATAAATAAGAGGAACTGCCAGCTTTGTCACTGGGAGGGAGCCTTTTTTAAATATAATCTAGTCAATAATGTTTCTTTTATCAGTATCTTCCACCCCATATAAATAGACGATGCTTCCATCTTTGTTTGGATGGACCCGAGACATAACATAACAGCTGTTCAGAGCTTTGTTGATGGCTGCCTTGGCCTGAACAGAAGCAGAAGAGAAGTTGATCAAATTTTCTGCAAAGCTGAGTGAGTGGTACCTAATTCTGAAAATCTCCAATGGAAGAGAGGAGCCTCTAAGAGGAGATGATTCAAGAGACCAGTGAGAAAATCCATACCCAAGACACAGATGAGGAGAAAGTGGGTCTCCCGCCTTTGTCCCCTAGAGCTCTTGAATGGCACAAACGGAAAAAGAGAGAGGAGATCCACATTTTGACCTGGATAAGAGAAGGAGGGGACTTCATTGCTGAGGGAGTTGACATAATGAAGCCCCACCTCACAGTATCAAATGCTTTCTTGATGTCCACTTTAATTGCACAACTTTGGGGTTTCTTAGGATTATGATAATTTCTCATCAATTCTTAGGTGAGAAGTTATATTCTCAGAAATTATCTTCCCAGGAAAGGAGGCATTTTGGTTAGAGAAACACATGAACCAATGACAGCTTTGATTCTATTAGTTAGAATTGTAGCCATACATTTATATAAGGTGTTTCAGCAACTAATAGTTCTATAGTCAGCTATATAGTTTGGGAGCTTATTGGTGAGAGTAATGGTGGTAGAGTGGACTTCCCTTAGCAGGCATCTGGCAGGAAAGCTAGTTTTAGTTGCTTCGACGAAATCAGCACCAATGATGTCCCAAATTTTTGGAGGCGGCAGTGAAACCATCTGGGCCTTGTGCCTGGGGCTTTGTTTTCCTTGAGAGAGAACATGCAGTCTTTACTTTGAGCAGGTTATATCACCCCATCTAACCAGTTAGCTTGATGATTGGATAGCACCTTAGAGACATGGTTCTGCAACAAATACTGATCAATGGGATGCTGATATGAATGGGTCAGCAAATTCTGAAAGTATAGGACCACTTCATCTTGATATCCTTAATGTTCTCATGACAGAACCATCTTCTTTGTTGAGGCTCAAGCAGCTCAAGATTCTATTATAAGCTCTCCGATAATTATGAGTTTTAAACATTAAAAGAAAAAGAAAAAGAAAAAGGATCTGTTTGGCCACCCAAACTCTAACCACTGAACTCTAGAATTTTGATGCAAAAAGAAATCTTCAGTTGCAGCCGCAGAATTGAGCTTGTTGAACATAACCTTTGCTTTGCTTCTGAGATTCAAAGACATAGGATCAGCATCCAGTTACGTACCACATTCACGAGGCATTTAGTTACTAGTGTTATTGTAACTGCTATTTCTATAATCACTTACCACATATTGTTATTAATGAAACGTGATGAAAGGTCGTGGCATAGTTATGTCTTTGCCATTTCCTTTACGTACTTGTGTCGACATGACACGGCATGGGTATGAGTACAGGATATGTATCTGACACAGGAACCCAAATTGGACATGTCGGTCCTTCACATGGCATGATTGAAGACGGAAAAAAACTCAAATTTAATACCAGAGACAACTTTCTCATCTATGTGATAGATGGAAACCCTGTTCCTTTACCACATCCCATTTAATTAGAGTAATAATTATGAAACAATATTAAACATTCCACTTTGATAAAATAAATAATGTATTTAAATGCGTAGTACGTGTCTACGTACCTGCATTCAACCTTTGGACACATTTCCCTGTATCTTAAGATTCGAGGAGCTCTTACATTAAGACACAGACAAGCACCCAATACACTTACCATCAAAATATGGTATATATTTTAACATCTTGCTCATGGATTGCTAATTCTTGTAAATTTCCAACGAAAATGCATTTTAAAGCTGATTATATTTATGTGAAGCCTGGCTGTTCAAGTGAGCTTTCTGGAATTGAGACAACAGAAGCGCAACTTATTCAGATCAAGGTATGTGATTTTTTTCTTTCTTTCTTTTTTATAGTTAATTTAGCCTCAGTTCTTTTTTCTTACAATTTTCTCGTTGCTTTCTATATAATAAGTTGTATTACTTTGTGCTATCAATCATTGGATGCAAGTTTAAAGTAACGTTTTAACACCACTATCTTTTTGCAGGTGATTTCATGTATTTATAGCGAAGTGTTAAAATTGGGTTCTTATATAATATTTTGATTGCGCTCTGTGACAATTTTCTGATGGTATTCATTAGTAAGTGACCCAAGCTTAGTTTACATTATTATGATATGAAATTGGGTTCCATAACTTGGTTGTTTTACTTGTCATGGGTTTCTTTGATGAACTGCCCTATTAAGTTATTGAATGTTATTCATAAACATAGTAACACCATAAAAGGAATGCAAAAGGGAAAAAGATCCAGGGGTTACTCATGGTTTTTTGGGCCATTGTGTATTGTTTCTTGGGTGCAATCCCCTCTTGAGGGCCTTCTATAAAATTTTACTTATCAACAACCAAAAAAAAGGGAAAAAATAAAAGAAAGAAAAAAATTGAATTAGATACTCAAGGATGAAATTGGCAGACTGGGTAATCGTTAATTTCTGTCTAGAATTTCTCATACAATAATAGTTAAGGAATTTAATAATCGTGCTTTAGACTGGGTAAATTCCTAAGTTTAGGACCCAACTAGTGCACAAGTTGTAGGTCTGATGGGGAAACAAAGTAGGAAATCTAGTTCCCTTTATTCTTTCATTATTGATGGACTTCTATAGTTTATTGCTTGAATATCTTTTCTTAAAAATGTTGCTTCAAGGTATTTGTGTGTGTTTTATGGAAGCATGAGTACTTTTCCTTTACAAGTTGAAAAATCCTATTGCTTGCATTATTTGCTTGATCAAACCTATTTATGTTTTCAAATAAGTAAATTTCTGAAAATTTACATAATTTGCTGTGATAATGATGCATGGGTTTATGATTATTACTCTTTGAAGATTGAAATATTGCATTAGAACATATGAGTGATACAAGAATTGTATGTTGTGGTTTGTGCAAGAATGGTTTATTCTGTTGTGTGCTTGTAGCCTTGTACTATTGTACATGTAAAACCCATAGAAAATGAGTTGGGTGTGTGCCCCTCGTTTGAAAGTCTAAGAAGTTGCGAAGCGTAGTTAGGGATAACGGATTGCCATGAGAATGACCGATAATCCGTTGGTGTATGTTGCATACTTTTCTGAGTCAAAATGGTTAAACTGGTTAAATTAATTTTGTTATGTAGTTTGAATATGACTACTTGTTTATGAGAAAGTCACATTTATTAATTGCATTATTTTAAAACACGTTATTCATTATTCTCAAACCCATTGTGAACTGATCTGGGAATTTCATTTTTGCACTGAGCCATCGAGATTACTCCTATATACAATACCTAGCAATGAAGAGCATCATACTAGCGAGAATATAGTTTGCCATGAAGATAATAAATTTCTATTTGCGTAGAATGTTTATTGGAGGATTTTATTTGAGTTATTTGTAAGTTAAATTTTTGTAATTTTATTTAGGAATTTATTGTTAAGGGGCCATTACATTGCCCACTCGTAAAATGCTCTGGCTGTTGAGCATAATTATGTGGGTTTGAATACCTTCAGCAGACACTTCAAGCTGGGCTCTTCCCGGTTCGCTTGCCGTTACTAGCATAATTATGTTTGGTTTGAATACCTTCACCAGGCCCATTGGTTAAGGACTGGGTAATTACCTTTTTATTTAGGAATTTGTTGTTGGAAATTTTGAATTATCAGATTTATTTATTTAAATTTTTATTTTTTTTGTAATGGTGGATTATTAATCAGGGAGGGCTGTTACCACTTGCCATGGCCACTATTGCTTCTTCAAAGCCATGGTGGCTGGCTGTGGTCGAAGCAGTTATGGCTGTGACAATATCAATATCCATCAATTATAATAATTACTTGGGAATATGACTAACATACATCTCATCCCCTCTTCTCTATTGAGAGTCCGGTATTTTTATTTTTCTATTGAGGCCTATTATGTACTTTTTTGGTGAACCTTTTTCTTGTTGTAGATTACCAGTGCTGGCTTGTGGTCACAAAACGATTCTGAATATACTGTGATAGATGCTCCTGAGAAAGAAACCGAAATTGAAACTGAAAATCTGAAAATGGAAAATGTGGATGAAGATGGATCGACATTTTTGGCTGCTAAGTATTGGTTGAACTGGATTGGTTCCGGTGCTAGGAGGGGCAAAGTGGCACCAAAAATCTGGAAGACTGATAATGAACTACTTGAAACTCAGGCAGAAATTTCTACCAGCAGTGAAATCTCTAAGTCAACAGTTGATGATGCTGTCCTTAAAATCAATAAAGAGGAGTCAAGTAGCAGGTTCCCTATATCTGCTAAGGAATCTTTTAAAGCAGCAATAATTCACATATGCAGAAAGTGGTATGGACGTTTATCTTTTCTTTGGAGACATGCAAAGCGAATCCTTGGAAGTTTATGGGTGAGACAATGTCTATTGTTTTCAATCACCGAAGTCACTCAATTCGCTATTGGGACATTTTTTAAATTGCGCTTGTATAACTATATTTTCCTCGATCCATCTTTTATGGAGCTTAGGTTCCTTCGTGTTACAAATTACATTTTTCATTCTTGGATTCCGGGGTTCTTTCTTTAATAGCCTTTTTCCCTCCTGTAGAAACACAATTACTGTCACAAATATCTCATCTGGATACTTTCAACATATTGCGACTTCAGACCATAAAAATTGCCGAGCCATCTATTATCCATTATATTTGCATAAATGATCTTCAGATCCTCATTTTGATTTTGTGGTTATACTGTTCTTCTTGATTTTATATTTTCTAGGGCTTATTCTGAGAATCAATTTGCCTCCAAAGGAACCTACAGATGCATATAATGGACCTTGCACTCACTCTATTTTTTCTATTTACACAACATTTGAGAGTCTTTTGGCAGATAAAAATTGATAAATATACTAGAATTACTCATGATTATATAACTTCACAGAGACATGTGACTTTAATTGCATATTCTTCTTCTTCTTATCCCAAAATAGATTAGGGAAACAAGCTTGAATTGATGGCTTGTTTTTGCTGATTTTGATCTTTTAAATGCAGGATATTGCAGGTATACACTTGAATCTTGACATTCCCAAGTGGCTATGCATACTTCACTTGGACAGGCTTAACTCATTTGCAGGTAAAAGACTATTCTTTCATTTCCTGTTGGCTTAACATATAGTTCCAGTTATAAGTTTTTATGGTGTTAAATGAAATGTGAATTTCTTAGTTTCTTCAATGTAGAATATTGGACCTTCCTAGAGGTAAAAGTTTTTCAATCTTCATGAAGCATCAAAGTGTCAGGATTGGAGGATTTTTAAAATAAAATAAATATCCTCTCTTCTAGATATATTTTCATACACACTTCTTGTTGGCACAAATTTTCTTTTTTCTTTTTTTATTTTCTATAATTCTTTATTTATTTACTTCACACATGCTAACACTGTAATTTTAGGGAAAATTGCTTATTTATAATTGCTCTTTTACACTGTAATTTTTGGGAAAATTGCTTGTTTATAATTGCTCTTTTGTCCATATACTAATGTAATGGAGTTTGTTATCCAGCCAACATGACATGAATAAGGAAGATGACCTCCAGCAAGATTTTACTATTTAAATTGTTTGTTTTGCCAGACTCTTATTTATTAATCCCCGAAATCTTCTTGTCTTGAGTTCTTGATGTTTCTGTATTATATTTTTGATTAAAGTCTATTTCTTAATCAAGTATAACAGCTGATAACAATTAAATAACTTCCCGAAGAAATTAATTAGCTTAGATTTTGAAACATGGTTACTCGGAAAGGCTATTACCTCGGCCAATTATGCGTTGAAATGCCTGTCATGGAACTCCTATCTTTTGTTGATTGAGCCGCTCTCCCTCATTCCACTTATCCATCCATCTTCACGAACTTGTAAAATCGATGCCACAGAAATACCCAACTGTATTATCAAAGAAATTGAACTCTTTTGTTTAGGAACATTTACTGTTCCAAAAGTTTTCACCTTTTGTTTTTGTTTTCATTTTGATAGAAAAACTGGAAGAAATGGCCATAATAACACATCTTGAGCTAGATGCATATAGGAATTTCTGAATTCAATGATTTGACGTGCAATATTACAGTACAATAAATTTACAAGTAAATGAACAAATTTTATTCTTTAATGATATTGAATTTCAATTTTTAGCTCCTGATTCAAAGAATACCACTACCAGTAAGTACATAACACATTCCTGTGCCGTATGTTATTTCCACAATTTAGACTATTAGTAAGTGAAATAGTCTCTTTCCATTTGTTGTATCACAATAATTCATGTTTCGAATAACACTGGAGTTGAATATAGTTTGTAAAAGAATTGCAGTTGAAATCCCACCATACGTTTGCATCAAGTTTGTGCAAACAGCCAAAGTTTGTCGTGACAAAAACCAAATTGGACACTCTTGACTTCATCAAGTATTTAACTGAATATGATCTTAAATGGGACTATAATTGAACTTATAAATAACCTTTTTCATATTGAAAATCTGATCTGCAGTAAGATAATGGGGTTGTGAAGTAATATACCCTATGTTTTGTTCGATACATTTATACTTCCCTAAGTATTTTGTTATTTTGGTTAGGTGAACATTATTTTAAGCATTTTCTAGGAAATATGTTAAATGCATCTAAGTAGAAATGAATATTTTTGGAATGTTGTTATAGATTCATTTCCTTTGTTTATTAATTTTCATTGCCACTAGATTGAAGGTAGTGCCCTTGTTACATCAACCTCAGCTTCTGGTCCTTGGAAGCTCTTCCATTCCTCTCCTACAGTACTAATGACAGCACTGCAAGTAAAAGATATCTTTTACTATGTAAGTCCCTTCACAATCTATGAACCACAAATTCCAACCTCCATTGAGTCTTGTCTTGTTGAAGGTATCACCCAAGTAATATCGAGCTCCTAAAAGCAATGTCCAACTTTCCAAATTAGGATAGTGGTGAAGAATGATTAGTCAATTTGACAGTTGTTTACGAAGGATACACCGTTTGAATTGTCCGAAATCTTTCAAAAGTCAGTTTTTTAAGAAGTTGTTTTGTTTCTGAACCTTGGGAGCCATTTAAATATTTGTTGCTTACCTTGATTAGCAGGGAGAGCTTCTATTTTGAATTGGATGCAAGTCCATAGTTAGCCATATGCTTTTCTTCTTGTTGTCAACTTGTGGTTGGCTAAAAGAAGAGGCCAATGTTGGATACTGTTATGTTTTATGTTTCTTATTTATATGCTGAAGTTTATATAAGTAATTTATGTACTCAAGATATAAATAATGTTTGATGAGACAGAATTAACATCCCACTTTTTTCTTGTCATCACAATCTCTTCGTTTCTTTTATTGGTGGTGTTGATGCAAGATTTCATGGCAACCCGGAACAATGTCGAATCTGAAAGGAAAAAAAAAAGAGAGAGAGAGAAAGGTGATCGGGAGGGCACCGGTGTGGTACCGGCCTAAGAGCCTCTGACGATCGAGTCAGTGCTAGATCGGAAGGAAGGAAGGAAGGGGAAAGGACTTTTTTAGGGATTTGTGTCATCCTCCTTTAGTTGACCCAAACCCCCTCTTTATAGAGGTACCTAGTTGCATTCAAGTAGGAGAGTTATTGCTTTTTACTTCTCCAACACGGATGGGGAAGCCACTCTTTATCCTTATCCTTCAGTTATTGGAACCCGTCCAACTTCATGACTTTAGTGGGACGGTCAAACTTCCTGCTCGGTGAAGACTCCGTATCAGTTACCCCCTATTCTTGTGTTTGCATGTCAAACTTAGAGAATGTAGGTGTTACGCGTCTCGCAGTTTTCTATATTCCGAGTCAGCGAATAATATAAAGAAATAACACAATTGTTGCTATATCACAACAATAATACATCTTGTTAGCGATCTTACAAGTGATACAAGCATAAAAGCAATTCATTAATAAGCAAGTGTATATATACACGTGTTAGTTAATGGATGACAATTTAATTCAAATAATAGAGCAAGAGCTTAATTATATACAATATTTGCTGAATATAAACACAGGAGCTCATGTAGTTCATCTGGTTGGAGAACCTTACTAGTATGTTGGGGGTCCTGGGTTCAAAACCCCCTTGTGCCTTATCAAAGAAGAAAGAAGGGATCAACAAGTAGTAGAACGCTGCCACATGGTAGCGAGGCAAGGCTGGCAGGCAGTGCGTTAAGGCTTGGCAGAATGCTTCCTCACGATTAAACAATATCTGGGTTGTTGTTCAGATTCCCAACGTACATGTGATATAATTAATACAAATAAAAAGTAAGCTGTAGAAGAGACAAAACAAGAGATATTGCTGATATTGTGTATTTCTAAGATAGTGCTCTGCTTGAGATACAGGCAGAGGAAGTACTCAGCTTTACGCTGCACATGCATCTTCATAAATTTCAAAGATATGTGCAGAGGAACTTCTGCATTTTCAGCTTTATGCAGCACTATATATGCATCACCACAAATTTCAAATTGTTGTTGCCCTTGCCATGCCTTTTTAAGGGCTAGCTGAAGGAAAGAAGCTGCATCCCTTCTTGTTTTTTCTCAAGCTTTGGAGGTAACTTTTTCTCTCGACTTCTTGTCTTCTTTCATTATTTCTCGTACTCTACTTCTTACTTCCTCCGTCATGGATAATATAAACACGGAACTGGAAGACACGAAAAATCTTACGATACTCTTATTCTTCTCACAAGGAGGTATATATACTATACACATATTATACATATAAGGTAAGTATTAAGTTTACAAAGTCAGCTCTAATAAACTACGCTAATTATGCTAAGGCTTTGTTTGGTTAGGTGGAATCAACTAGAGAAGAAAGGAAAGAGAAAAATTTTAAACTTTTTTGGAGTTTGGATAGAAGGAAAAAGAAAAGAAAGGGAAAATTTGGTTTCCCTTTTATTTGACTTTCCTATTTTATCCAACTAACTTGTTTGTATTTGTTTTTGGGTAACTCTCTCTTTTGTGACTTTGTAAGTTGTCAACGAGTATTTTTATGAAACAAGTTGTTGTTTTTTTTTATTTTTATTTTTTTCTCAATAAAATAGGATAGGTTTATCTTTTTTAATATAATCCACCAACTCCTAACCCTG
The DNA here is from genome assembly GCF_030987335.1 of Cornus florida. Classification (NCBI taxonomy): domain Eukaryota; kingdom Viridiplantae; phylum Streptophyta; class Magnoliopsida; order Cornales; family Cornaceae; genus Cornus; species Cornus florida. The sequence goes on along the minus strand of NW_026775577.1, from coordinate 83,723,612 downwards.
GATAGACGTAAATAGTGATTAATAACGAAAAAATAAAATATCTAATGTGGAGGTTTAAAATAAAAGAAAAAATATTAATATTTAGTTTAGCCTCTGCTCTCTAATTATGTCTAATCCAACTTCTAATTGCCTTATTTTATTATAAATATATATATATATATATATTTTTTAATCATCAATTGCACAATTAAATTTTAACAGATATAAGGGTAGTTTTGGTAAGTAGAATCACTTTCTTTTCACTTTCATCCTACCCAAATTAACAAAATCATATTTTCTCATAATTTTCTTGAAAAACTTTCATGCTAACCAAATGCATGGTAGAAACTTAATTTTCTTCACTTTCACTTCACTTTCTTTCACTTTCACTTTCTATCATAAATTTCTATCTAACCAAACGGCCCTAATAGATCAACTATGCTAATAGATGAAAGGTAAACCCTAATCAATCTCGTTAACATTTACATTATCCATGTCGAAGGAAGTAAGAAGTAAAGTACGGGAACTAATGAAAGAACACAAGAAGTAGAGAGAAGAAGTTTACCTCCAAAGTTTAAGAGAAACCAAGAAGGGATGCAACTTCTTTCCATCAGCTGGCCTTTAAAAAGGCATGGCATGGGTGGCAACAATTTGAAATTATTCAAGAAAAAAAAAAAAAAAAAAACAATTTGAAATTTGTGAAGATGCATGTGCTGCGTAGAACTGAGTACTTCCTTTGCCAATATATCAGGCAGAGCACTATCTTTACAGATATGTCAACAGTATCTCTTGTTTTGTCTCTTCTATAGCTTATTTATATTACTTAATATCACATGTGCCTTGGGAATCTGAACAACCACGACCCGTTTCTTGCTCATGGGTCGTGGACCTTAATTAGTCTCTTGTAGCCCAATATATAAGGGCACTTAGGGTTTGGAGTGGTGTAAGAGAGAGAGACTGAAATTCGTACAGAAACAGGGCGAGGGGCTAAAAACTTGTAATCTCCGATTTGACACATAGTGAAAACTTTCGCCGGATCCCAACCGTGGACGTAGGCTGTTGCCGAACCACGTATAAATCTTTGTTTTCTTTGTGTGGCGTGTTTACTTTTTTTTGGTGATTCTTGATTCAACTTGGGTTCATTGCGTTTGTCATAACAGTTATGAAGTTGGACAGGTTCCAATAACTGAAGGATGAGGATAAAGAGTGGCTTCCCCATCCGTGTTGGAGAAGTAAAAGCAATAACACTCCTAGTTGAATGCAACTAGGTACCTCTATAAAGAGGGGGTTCGGGTCAACTAAAGGAGGATGACACAAATCCCTAAGAAAGTCCTTTCACCTTCTTTCCATCCTTCTGATTTAGCACTAACTTGATTGTCGGAGTCTCTTAGGCCGGCACCACACCGGTGCCCTCCCAATCACCTTTCTTTTTCAGGTTCAACGTTGTTCTGGGTCGCTGTGAAATCTTGCATCAACAATTGGTTTACTGTTCAAACACATAAATCAACTTGGTGTCAGAGTCAGATCTAAGAGGATTGTCTGGAAGAGACGATTGACAAAAGTCAATGCTGACATCAGCATATAGACATTTGTATGGATGCTGATGTCAGTTGTATGAATACGATTGACAAAAGTCAATGCTGACATCAGCATATAGACATTTGTATGGATGCTGATGTCAGTTGTATGAATGCAGATGTCAGCACAGCAAACTTGATAAGTTCATCTTCCCTAGGATCTTTATTCGTGAGATTTCAGCCCAATCCGACTTTTTTAGTTTGTGTTTCTTTTGTTTTTTATTTGTCCATAAAATTAAGTGATTCGGAAAAAATCCAGATGTAAGTTATTCTGAAGCGATTTCTTTTTCTCTGATTATAAGAGTGCTTTGATTTGAAGGTTTTTTTTTCTATTTTTCAGTTCGAATGTGTATATTTGCAAGAATAAAAGTCTGGAATTTTATGTTCTATCAAGTGATAGATACTCCTAGATCAGCTATATTTGCATTTTTATGTTTTTGATTTTTATCTTCTTATATGTTATAACAGCATGCTTTTTCTTTTTCTTTGTTCGCTGTAACAGCACGCTTCACTGTGTTCTAGTCATATTTTCCCTTTCTAGTAGTTGTTTTGTTTTCATCTCTTATTTTGTGTTATTGGAGGTGCTTGGGTTGTGTTTGAGGCTAATCACATGATCTGAGAAGATGATGTCTCCCAAATCAAAAACAAGGTGTCCGCCTCGGTCACAATCAGTGTTGTCTATTAGAAGTAAAGGAAAAATTGATTATTTGACTGGTAAGCTAAAAAATTAGAGATTGATGATCCCTCTTGTATTAAAAATTTGAGGCTGGAAGTTCAACAGTCATGTCATGGTTTCCACACTCGGTGAAATCAGATTTAGTAAATTGCATTTGTTCTTACGACCTGCTAAGGGGATTTGGGATAATCTTGTAAATTTTTTGGATTACACTAGCTCCAATGTCGAATGCTCTCTTTCCCAATTTTGCATCTGTACTAGCCTTTACCATTGATGTGTATCATTTTGGTTTCTGCTGATAAGCTGTTGTTTGCTTAAATTTGATTGTTTTAATGTTCGTTTGAAAATTTCTCGTGATATTTTCTTATATCAAGTTGTGCTTGATATTTCAGTGCAGTGGCTTGAAAAGAGAAGCAAAGCTTTTGAACCAACTTATTTATACACTATGGAAAAGGTAAGCTTCACCTTGTATGTTCATCCCTTACTCCTTTCAATTCATGAGATTGTATACTTTAGCAATACTTAACATTGGTTGCATTAACTTTTGCAAAGTTTCCCACATGGTTGTCAAGCTAGTTTTCATTCATTTATTTTTAATATTTTATTTCATTTCTTGTGTAGGGTTATTTCTTGCTGCCTGATGGAGCCAAGTCTCAGCATAACATACGTACTGCTAACATTAGCATATCAGCTCGGCATTCATGCTTTGGGAACAGGTCATATTCATATATTTCTTCTGAAGATAATCACAAAGAATGGTCAATCACAGTAGCTTTTTTAAAATAAAATAAAAAAAAGTTAAAGCAATTACGGACACACCCTACCTCCACCGACGTTCGAACCCCCGGCCTCCCCTTTGGGGAGGAAGGGATGATACAGCTGGGCCAATTGGTCCTTTGGTCACAGTAGCTTGTTTAGTTGTTGTGTAAGATGCATTTCTTCTATGTCTAGAACATGCATTCTTGTTTTAGTTTTGGTACTCTCTTATAATTGACCACGTTCGTATGGGCCATAAAACCAATGGCTGGTTTTTTTAATGTTGAAATTGCATAACAGTGTCCTCGTGTGGAGAAATTTGTAAGCATGAGACAGTCAAATGGTCTGATAGATATCATTCAAGTAAATTTATCCAAAATTTTATCAAACCAGTAATTTATTAAAGAGAAGGTTGATATTTGTTGAAATTTTTTATGGTGCATTTGGTTCCAGGATTTTGGGTGCATGAAGGGCAGAATTGAATTTGACCACTTACAATCTAATCTGGTGTTTGGAGTGCAATTCCCCAATTGGACTGGGAATCTATACGAAATTCAGGACCTAAATTTCAGTTATAAAAGAACTTATGGAAATTTTAATGGATGAGGTGTCATTTGCAAAATACCTCCGACTAGGATCGATAAAAAAGGAAGACTTAATAAAATCAATTTCACTACAGCAGCACAAACACTTTAATAGTCTCTCTTTTATGGAGCTGGGGATTGATCTTCTATCCTTGTGTCAATTCTAATTTTTCATGTTTTAAAGTAATTTTCAAGCTTTATAAAACAATTTTCAACGTCCAAATAGCCAAAACAATCCATTTTAAGCTAAAAGAACTTCAATTAAGTGTCTGTGGTTATCTAAGTTCAAGGTAGGTTTATCTAGCCATTTATGTAACCTAGATCCTATTTCTGTTTAGTATCACTTACCATTCCTAATGTGACTGAATTGGATGGAGAATTAATGCTGAAGTTCTCTTCGCATCCATCTTTAATATTCACTTTGGAATGTAACTTCCTTGATAACATGATTTTGACTGAATACAATAGTGACATTTTGTTCGACACTTTAGATAACTTATGTTATGGAATTTGCACAATGACACGTTAACCTTACAATCTCCCTCTAGCGATTCTGTGACGCAATTGAAGTACATATAAGAATGACTTGACTCTGAACAGTGAACCCAGTACATTCGTCAAGTTCGGGGAGAGAGAGAGATATGGCTGCGCTAAAATTGAGTCTAGGGTTCTCTCAATTGTTAATTATTTTTATTACTAACTAATGCAAACATAGATGAATAACCCTAATTGTATAAAAGAGCTAACAACATTAAAAAAAAAAAACTGTCTTCCAACAACCATCATCACTGCCAATACTGCTGCCACAACTTAATACTTCCGTTTATGCCCCAATCCTGCTACCGCTATCATTGCCACCGACACCCATTGCCATTACCACCACTATATGGTAATTGTCAATACTCTGTTGTCACCACTGCTGTGGGGTGGCACAACCATGACATCCATCACCTGTGTCTTTACCTCCATCCATCACTGCTGCTGGTCCAGCGCCACCATCATGCAACTGTTATCGTCATCATCATCACCACCTCAACCTCCATCATATAGTCGTTATCGAAGGCCTTTCCTCCACTGCCACCATGGTTGCCATTATTACTGTTGCATCATCGTTGTCTAGAATCCTTCAGTCACCACCATCATCTCCACCACCAGGACCCTAAATTGTTTATACATGCACAATGTTTGTCCAGACCCAACTTTTTGACAAATAGAATCTTAATTTACCTATTCAAACAATGGATTTTTGCCGATTCCATATATTTGCAGCTGGAAAGATTTAGAAATCCTGTTCCCTGAACCAAGTACGCCTATTAGATCAAAGTTGATTTTAAACTGCAAGATGTAGGAGCTTTGCTGTAATGTTAAAAAAAAAGTGGTATGCATATAAATGAAAATGATAAATACTAACATATTTTAAATAAATATCTTCTTTTGTCCAGATGGCAGCAACTGCTGATAAACAGACTTGTGGGATATGATACTATTTTGATGAATAGTTTGTTGAATTCTCCTGGTCAAGGTATTGAGTAGTTGTTTTAACTAGTGCATACCTGTTTATGACTGTTAAGAACTTATTTGTGGGTTGTGCATGACGTATATATCACATAAACATAAACATAATATATTACCATGCTTTTGTGTTTTGCTATTCTTAATGGGAATTCTTATCCTTTTATATTGGTTGATAGTCTTCTCATTTTGTTCATTTATGAACTGACATAATAAGTTGTCAATATGTTGCCACCTTGCTGATAAAGATCGGTGCAACGCATTCTTTTGTTCTACCTGTAGATTTAATAGAAGGGAACACTTTTCAGATACAGTTAGTTTCAGATAATTCTACACCAACTCAGTTAACTTCTGTTGGTTCCCTGTTTCTTTCAGTAGCCCCCTTGTACAGTGGCTGATCGTACTAGTGCTGATATGATTATATTCATTTATGAATTTATCTGATGCGTGTTTTAGTGCAAAGGCATTCTCTTGTTCCACCTGATGCTTTAATGAATGAGCACATTTTTCAGATACAGTTTGTCTCAGATAATTTTGCACTAACTCAGTTAACTTATTTTTTGTTTCTTCGTGATCTCTTTAAATAGCCTCATTGTACAGATGAACAAACAATTGTAGTTGTTTTCAAACTTATTTGATGTCTTTTTGGTCTTTAATTGCAAACGGCATTCTTTTTTTCCATCTATTGATTTAATGGAATGGCACATTTTCCAGTTAGAGTTTCAGATGAGTCCACAACAAATCAATTAAAGTTCCATCTGATTATTATGTGATGAGTTTGTGTTAGTTCTCAAATTTTGTTTATTTAAATATTTGTTGCAATGTGCAGGGTATCTTTATAATTACCAAACAAAGGAGTTCTATAATCTCACTTATGCACACGAGCAACCCGAAGGTTCTGCAAGATTTGGAGGTATGTTTGAAGTATGTCAATTATTTAAACGCTTGCCATGCTTTTCATACAATCCTGCTGGATATCCTCTGAGCAATGCCAATTATACAATTTGCTGAAATTGGTCATGTTAGTGACTAGAGGAATGTTTCATATAAGGAGTGAATTGGTTTAAGTGAAGCTGGAGCAGTAGGTTGATGGCATAATTTCCATACAAATATTGGCAAACTTACATTTACCCTGCTATTCACTATGTGACCTTTGATCAGCAACTATAGATTGATTGAAATTGATTCATTTGGGTTGAAATCCATTTTGCTGATAGCTGAAGCAGTGTCAAGATACTGTGGCACTGCAAAGTGCAAACTAAGCAGCTGTGAGCATTTGTTAGAGGGAGATGTTTAAAGTAGCAAATTTCAAGTTATCAATTATGTTTATGCTTATTTTGTTATTTGGATCTATTTTAATGCTGGACAGGTAATATCGGGTCATTGTAACACCCTTTTAGTTTAGAACCAAATAGAAGTTCCTTGTTGAAGTTAGTGAATGAACTTGCCATCTAGAGTTGAATAGGTTTAGTGGTAGGTTAATTGAGTTTCATGGTTGATTCTCGCATTCAATAGAACCTAAATTATAAAGATTTATAATGCTTAAACATATAGGAAATTTTGGTGCATAAAAATACTTTTAAATGCATTTGTAGTATCGAGAGGTATTATAGTTGGATATTTTGGTTGATTTATTCAGTCCGACTTTACTATGTCAACTCTATTATATGCTATTTAAATACTGGGAAGATTAATATTTTTTTCTGCAAGGCTGAGAAGGTTAATGTTATGTACAGAGTAAGTAAAAAATCTTCATATGGTATTTTATGATTTTGGAGTAACATATGGTAGGGTCCCTAGAGATAGTATTGTTGGCAAGGTTTTTTACTTTTACCCAAAAGAGCTTGTGCTCGAGTTATTTTTTATTGCTTCAACTTTCATTTGATCTTTTGCATTAATTTATTAATCATTCTTGTTTAAATCTCGTCTTTTATGAATCTCTGTTGTGTGGTTCCCCCTAACAGGATAACAAGGATCTGTCCAGGGGATCCTGTCACCGATGCATACACGTGGTTTGAGTCCCACATTGAGTGTGTATTGAGAGGACGTAGGTTTCTTAAGTGGGTGTAGGCTAAGAAGCCCAGACACTTCTATGAGGTCTCATGTCCGTGTCCAACACTGTAACACTCCATGGACACTCCTAGACATGTCCGTGTTTATTATTTAAAAACAAAATTTATTATTTAGGACACTTGGCCGACAAATCTCGGACATTTGGTCAACACATTTTCGACATTTGGTCAGCACATTCGAGACACTCGACCAACACATCCTACACTCTTCGTCTTGTACACTCTTTGTGTGTGGTGGTGTCTTTGGAAGGAGCGGAATAGAAAATACATTGATGGGGAGGAATCTTTGCTTGGGGCTATTAAATTTCTTATTGTTAGCTCTCTTTTTAGTTGGGTTATGGGGACAAATTGTAAATCTATAGAGGAGATAGTTGATTTTTTGGGTTCTTTGGGTCCTTAGGGTCCCTCTTGGCTTTGGCCTTTGTGTAGCTTTGGGATGCATCCCCCTTTTCATTGCTTTCTAATACTTATTTACTTATTAAAAAAAAAAAATGTAACTTTATTATGGAATTTATAAATTAAGTAAAGTTCCATGTTTGTCTCATTCATTACATATATAAAAATGAAAATTTATGTTTATATTAGCCGTGCCCACGCCATATCCGTATTCTACTTTTTTAGAATTTGACGTGTCGGCGTATCCTTGTCATATCGTGTCCGTGTCCCATGCCCGTATCCGTGCTTCTTCGGGTGGGAATCCCACAAGAGATTAATCCTTTTTTTTTTGTGTGGAACGAGCCTGCCATGACAGAGCTCTAATCAGTCCTACCAACGTACTCATTTATTACATTTGTAAACAAAATGGCATCACATAAGTGAAAGACAAAAGGAAAGATACAAAATGCAAGTATTTTTAAATATCTTGTGAGTCAAGTTAATGGAAGAGGTACTAACTACTCTTGGATTTGAATTATTCTTTTTCTAAACCATAAATAGATTGGGAAGCACCACCAATCTATGTTGGTTTAGGAAAAATATACGTTTAATTGTTAGCAATAGTGAATATCAAGCATTTACTCATTTTTATGACTAGAAAATGGATAGGGAATATCAAGCACCACACATTTTCTTACCCTGAACTAGCTTACCCTGACCTAATTGAAATCTCTAGTCATTTATTTTTTGAAATTTTATTTTCTTGTAATCAAGATTGAGTTTCAGAACAGAAGTCACTTCTTGAGCTATCAAGCTGCGAACTAGAACTTAAATCTTTGGTTACTTGGAGCTGAGATCTATGTTGAATTAACTACTGTCATGCTCCTCTTACCAAAACAACTACTATAATGCTTCTATCCATTGAAGCTGCAAAAACCTGACTTGAGAAACTTCATCTCAAATTAAGGTTACCTAATTCATACTAAACCTATTATTATTATTATGCCTTTCCTTCATTGAAGCTGTTTAGAAAATAGCCCATTGATTTATTTGCAAGGATATATGATTGTGATACGACAAACACAGCGAACCAAGAACAAATTAGGAATCACGACAAAAAAGTAAACACGCCACACACAAAGAACACAAATTTACGTGGTTTGGCACAATTTGTGCCTACGTCCATGGTGAAGATCCGGTTAAAGATTTCACTATGCGAAAATTAGGAGATTACAAGTTTCAGACCCAAAACCTAGCTCTCGCTCTCACTCTCTCTCTCTTTCCTGCGATTTCAGCGTCTCACTCTATCCCACTCCAAACCCTAAACACCCTTATATATTGGGCTACAAAAGAGTACTAAGCAGGGTGTACGACCCGCAATTGGAAAATAGGTCAATTTTTTTTACTTTTCTGGTCAACCAGGTCACAACGTGATCCGAGCCGAAACAAAATTCGGGCCACAACATCATAGCTTGTAACTTTTGGCAACCATAACAAAGTGGATCCATCGTGCATGTATTTCCAAAGAGTAGTGTATAAATATAATAAATACTTACAATATTGAAGATGTATGAGAGGCACTTTCTTAGTGTATTGCTTTTTGTATGCTGGAATTTGGCTATGTTCATGGTCATACTGTAACTTCTTTTTGGCTAAGTTTATGCATGTTTAGCAAGGTATCTTCTGCACAAAAAAAATGTTATGGGTATTAAATGTCATTATTACACATTGCTTCTGATTTCTTACAGATTACCTCGTGACCAAGTGTGGAGTACTTATGATGTCACTATTTGTTTTCTTCACAACTACAATGTCAGTTTCATTTACATTGAGAGAGACACAAACTCGAATGCTGAAGTTCACAGGTTTGTTTTGTTTCATTTTTTGTTTGGCCTGACCCAAGAAAAATTATCTTCTATCTGACAGTTCTGGCATGATAAGGCACACCCCACACAGTATTTGCATTTGTCTAATAGTGTTGTTGTATTCATGACCTGGTTAAATGACCCATGCCAATGGTTAATGTTTTGATATAGTAATTAAATGATATGTAAGCTCACATGTTATAGGAAGTATTGATTAGATAAATTTGACAACGGTCTCCAAAATGTGTCTTGTGTGCTTATTGTTCATCTAAATTTTCCTCCATCATTGGTTGGTCCTGATTGATCATTGATCCTTGGGGGGTACCGATGCGTCATGCTTCCTCCTTCCTCTTCTCTCATATATAATGGTTTCTTACTTATCAAAAAAAATATATAATGGTTTCCCTCTTTTTCTCAAATGCAGTGCAACTTCAACACCATGCTCGTCATCGGCTTCCAACATTCCAGTTGATTTTTGTGCATGTAATTGAATCCCTCGTCTTTGTACCGGTAAACCTTATGTCTTATCTCGATTAATGTATATGTGATCCACAATAATATCTAGAAATCATAGAATGATAGAAATTATATGTAGTTCATGTTGTTTTCTTTCATATATTTTTTTTTTTTCTCTTTTTTCAATTATAAATTTTTTATTGCTCTTGGTGTTTTATCTTGGCTGACATGATTGTGCTTTTGGGTCTGCAGATTATGATTGGAATCCTATTTTTTCTGTTTGAGTTTTATGATGATCAGCTGTTGGCTTTCATGGTCTTAATTCTTGTCTGGTTGTGTGAACTATTTACGCTGATCAGGTCCTTCTCTCTCTCTCTCTCTATATATATATATATATATTTATGGACATGAAGACACAAGGACTGGTAGATGGTTGACCCAAAGGAGAAGCTGTCTTTAAATGACATTTGGTTTCTAATTATGACCATCTTCTAGAACAAGGTTGCCAACCCCTTGGCTATTTGCACATCACGCACTGAGCATCATTGGCATTGATTTGGGTATATTTGTCACAGAATCAATGTACCAGTTGGGTAGCAGAGTGCCTAAGGTTTCAACTCTGGTCAGTTTTCCCAGATTGGATCCTCAATATCTGCACAATTATGCCACTATGTTTTTATCCACCAAATTTCGAGTGGATAGTAGCAGTGTTTTTATGCCAGCATGTTTTTGTCCACTGAATTTCGAGTCGATAGTAGCAGTGTTACTGAACCAATGCCTTGATCCAGTCACAAAGATGGTTGGATTGATGGGTGTGATGTTTGGATTGGTATGGTTTTTAGGCTTCAGTAATGACCAAAGTAAGGACTACCCTATTTTAGTAGATTGATCCTTGATATACACCATGTATTGTTCAACGATATCACTCATAGGAAAAGATCCATTTCGTCAAGATTCTGCAATCCTGTGTTTACATATTTACATATCTTTCTTATATAATTGTGTTTGTTACTGGCCTGCAGTGTCCGCACACCAATATCGATGAAGTTCTTTCCTCGCTTCTTTTTACTCTATTTTCTGGTGTTCCATATCTATTTCTTTTCATATACTTATGGTATGGACCTATTACCTATTTTTCTTGATTTTGAATTGGGTGCATTTATCATCATCTTAAATTGGGCTTCAATAATTTTCCTAGGTTTTTCGTATCTGGCTCTCTCTACTACTGCAGCATTTATGCAGCACCTCATCCTTTATTTCTGGAACCGTTTTGAGGTAACCTCTTTTTGAGTAAGCTTTCTGGCAGTAATTGTAGGCATTACTATATGTCTCTTGTTTGACACTATTTTCTAGTATATGCATTCAATTTTTCTGGAATCGTTTTGAGGCAACTGTTTTGAGTAAGCTTTATGGCAATAATTGTAGAGCGCCACTGTATGTCCCTAGTTCGCATAATTTTCTAGTATATGTATTGGATTACCAATTGTAAACGTACTTTTACAGCAGAAAAGGAAGTTATATTGACTTGCTGCAGGAGAACGGATATAATATATCTCAAATTTTTGCATACCTGCTGTAGATGAAGTGAGACCAGATGTTTAAGGGTCTTAGGATTTGGTTGCTTACTTATGTCTAGGTAACCTGTTACATGGAGTCGTCTAATGCATGAAAAATACCCATGTTGGACATACAACATGTAGGTATGCACCTAATAAGCTATTTGATGATTCATGTACCTTCATATTTTCCTTTTTCCATTTGTACTTCAAAATGAAGGAAGTGCCCATGTTGGACACTGTCACCTAAAAATAAAATTTTATAAATTTTAATAAATATGAATATTTAGCTGCAAATTCGTGTCCTTGGCTTTCAACCCAACACGAATACTCGAGTCCGTGTAAAATAGTACTAGGCTACCACTGCTTTGATGACCACTAGTGTGAGGTGTGGCTTCTGGTGTAGTTTGGATGGTGTTGGATGGTACTATGTTAGTAGTGACCATAACATGCTTCGCGTTACTTAGACATGAACCATACTTCATGTTGATTGGCAATATGTTTTTATTGGTATTATTTTTTTTGTCTAAACTCCACTTACTTTTATCTTGTTAATTAGAAAGAGAACGAGTCCGCTGGCTTCAGAAAAATGGGACATCTGATTACCCATTGCAATCTGTGTTTCACAGAAAAAATTCATTTTAATGACCACTAGTGTAGAATATTTAGATGGTGTTGGATGGTACTATGTTAGTAGTGGCCATAACATGCTTCGCGTTACTTAGACATGAACCATACTTCATGTTGATTGGCAATATGTTTTTATTGGTATTATTTTTTTTGTCTAAACTCCACTTACTTTTATCTTGTTAATTAGAAAGAGAACGAGTCCGCTGGCTTCAGAAAAATGGGACATCTGATTACCCATTGCAATCTATGTTTCACAGAAAAAATTCATTTTAATGTTCTCTGGGAAGAAAGTCCTCAAGGCTCTAATTTCTTGATGGATATTCATTCTCGTCTCTAGTGACTTCAGGAAAATCTTAAATTTTAGCGTAATTTGTCAACGTGAAGATTCACCCCTAGAGAGGATTTTTTGTGCATACAATTTCTCTTGATACGGGGGATCCATGTGGATATTTTACTATTCATTTATGGTGGTTAGGTCTATTCTGAAAAGGTACATGGCTGCAGCAAAACCAGAATATTTCTGATGCAGCTGGTCTTTTTCTGTGAGTGGACGTCTCCATTTTTCTGATAACTGACTGACTTCACCAATTTCTGTGCTAATATCGTATCAGGTTCCAGCTCTACTAAGGTTTATGCAAAATCGGCGGTTGCAGTTTCAGCAACACCCAGACTTCCACATTACCTCCTCTACAATACTTGCCTCAACGTTGCATATCACCAGATTAAACACAAGGAACCCAGGTCCAGTTAATGCAGACCCGACATCTGAAAGTGGGGTGAGAGCCGGACCTAATCTGGCAATGCCACCAACTGGTGATGAAGCACAATTTTCTGGAATACTTGAACCATCAGAGAATAACAACTCAGATAGAGTAGACAACCCTCTCCAGATTACGGGGCAAGCAGACCTCCACCAAGCAGAAGCTGCTACCAATCCTGGGACTATGAATTCATTTAGTTCCTTGTTATTGTGGATATTAGGGGGGGCTTCTTCCGAAAGCCTTAACTCATTTCTTTCTATATTTAGAGATGTGAGGGACCGAGGTCAAGTTTACGCAGACTCCCCTCGGCAGGAAAACCGTGCAACACAGACTACTCGATAGGAGGAAGAAGTGTATTTGAAAGGGATTCGTAAGAGGGTTGGTAAGCCTGTTTAATTATGTATGTAATCTCGATTATCATAGCACGTGTTTACTAGAAATAGTAATGTGTATAGAAATGGTGCAGGATTCATATGAGGGGAAAAAAGGGGAAAATATAAATAACGAAAACCTACTGATCTGTTAACCATCATATTTTAATAGAGGACCACACTTTTCATAGAGCAACATGGTTCAGGAGTTAAGATTCCTTTCAGTGTGGGTGGTAGATTTTTCGCATTGTGTGTATGTCCTGATCTTCAATATTTAAAAAATAAAAAAATAACTAGTTCCTTGAGGTATCATAGATCTGCAGTATCTTATTTATTATTATTATTTTAAATTTTTTTCTTGAAATGCATGTGTAAACTTTACAAGAAGAAATTTATAGTGTACATTGTTTGTTACTGTATTGATTTTAAGGCTAAGGACGCTTTGAAAATTTTAATTTCAGATACTCTGTCCCAAGTGGAAGTACTTTTAACCTTTTTTATTTTTATTTATTTTTCTACTTTTTGGGAAATTAAACATGGTGTTGAAAGTAAAAAATTATGGAGAATCACATTGTGTGGCATTCTTTAGGTGCATTGAATGGGATGGAAGGAGAAAATTAGATATTTTGTTTACTACTGGAATCAAAGTTGAAAGGAATGGAGTTTTAAAACATTAAAGTTTAACTTATAGATGGGGGATGAGCAAGCCTGCATGTGTAATGGGCCAATGGCTTTTGATATATATAATTATATATATATATATAGAATTAAAGTTTAATTGAATTGAATCAATCTAATGATTTCTCCCATTTGATTAAAGTGTGAACATGGGTGGGCTATATAACCTGAATACACAAGGTGAAATATGGCATGACGCAGACACGAATACGTTGACACGTTAAACTTTTAAAAAGGTAGAACACGATATTTAGAGTTGTTTTGAAATTATTTAAAAAATAAAATTATGTCATTATTGTAATGACTTCGTCGCAATAGTGTTTTTATTTTAAATTAATAAATATCATTTTATGCTTTATTTGTGATCTTATGTATAATGACAATTATTCTTAAATAGAAAAATTGAACACTTTAGAATGTGTTTATATTATTTTCAAGATTACCGCGTAAACTTATATTAGAAATGTTATAATGTGTTGGCTTAAGCGTCTGTGAAGTGTCGGCTAAGGGTCCAAGATAATAAAAAATTTAATTGTTATTTAAGGACACGAATGTGAAGTGTCAGACATGTGCTGGAAGAGTGTCAGTGTCTTACATAGACACGAAATACAACTCTTTTGTAAAAGTATCTGTGTTTTATAGGTAATATATGAGTTGATGGATTACCCTTAGATGTGAGTGAGTGTGAGAAAGTGTATATGAGTGTGAATGTGTTAATATATTTTCTTGCCTTTTATTTTAATTTCTTTTCTCTTATCTTATTTGTTTCTTTTTTCTACCTTTTTTTTTTTTATAAAATAAATTATAAAAGTGCTGCAAAATAAGGTGTCTACCGGGTTGTTTGGCCAAAGAAATTTAAAGGGAAGTTATTGCAAAATACTACAAGTAAATATAGTTTATCCTTTATCTATTTTTTTCTTTTTCTTTTTTTCTATTTGATAATTTACACTTCTTCCAAGGAATTTTTTGCGTTAGAAATTTAGAATGGTAATGGTCAAGAGAGAAGCATATCAACCTTCTTCTGTTTAATCTTCTTTTACTTTTAAAATTGTTGTTACATTTTCAAAATAAAAATATTACGTCCTCAAAAATAATGGGTGTCGCATTTTTAAAGTAGTGGTGTTGAACTTCAAAAATGACATAATTTGATGCATGACAAAAATATAATAACATGTCTCCTCTTTTTCCAAAGCCAAAGGTAATGGATTCAAGTTTCCTCTAGAGGATTGTTGAAGTTATTAGGAGAAATAAAATATAAATAAATAAAATAAAATTATAACTGTTGATGCAAAAATCTACTCAGGCCGGCCAGAGTCGAAGATGTTTCCCAAAAAATAAGATAGAAGTGACGACCGGCGTTGTGACGGTCAAGTTAGTACTTGACAATAAATAGGGAGAATAAAAGACTTTGTATTTAATTTATGACGTACCTTTTGATTTGTCCGACTTTTCATTTATAGAAGAATTAATGAGAGTCGTGTTCACAAAGAAAATTAGTTCAGTTTACTCTTCCACCAAGAACTAGGAGAGTTATTTCATATAGTAGTAATTGTTGTCCCATCTATGTGTATTCTATCCAAACTTCTCGGGCTTTTGTGGTCTACAGTCTACTTAGACTTCTGCTTAGGCTAATATTCCCTATCACTAACCATATTCCGGTATAAATTTATATTAGTAAGGAATTGTGTGTTAGATAATATTGACTTTGTACGTACATTCATTTGTGTATGCGAGAACCTAATAGTACCTTAGTTTTAGTTCTAAAAAAACAAATGAAATTATCTTGTCATTAGCGGGTGAAGAATGCCAAGGAAAAATGAAACCGTCAAACAAGAGCCTCCTCCTCCACAATAGATGTGTGTTCTCATACAAAGAATGTGTGTTCTCATACAAAGAAAGAGATAGATTTGAGGTTAAAGTGATCACATTCTAAAGTGTTTAATTATTTTTTATTAAAAAAAATAGCAATATAACAAGTCAAACATAAAATAATACTTGTTTATTTAAAACAAAAACATTTTAATAACAAAGCTGTAGAATAATTAGTATATAATATAAAAAATATTACAATAATGGTAAAACTTTAATTTTCAAATCATGTCTCAGTATAAAAGTCAGAATCCTATTTTAGTAAAATTCAATGCATCCATATTGTATTACTCCTTCCGTCTAATAAAAAGTATCACTTTTAAAAAACCGTGACTTTCACAAATTGAACTGTCTGAGTTTCCGAACATGATACTATTTTTAAGACGATACTATTTTTAAGACGGAGGTAGTATATCCATGTTTATGCTTAACTAATTGAGTTGGCTTTCTTTGGTAAAGCCGCAAACGCCTAAAGACAAGATACAACTGTTGCAAAGAATCATTATGGATAGAATCCGGAAGGAACACTTTCTTCCATATATTTACAAATTGCACAAAAAAACTGTTGCAAAAAAGGATGAGAGTCACCCTTTTCAAAAAGGACATTTAAAATGCGACGGAAGAGTATCATGCATACCAGAAGTAAGAATATTTTTTGTTTTTATTTTTTTGACAAACCGAGTGAAACGAGGTCGTCTCTAAGTAAAAGTGCCCTTTAACCAGCCACAATTGAGAGACACGACGTGACTAAAAGGTAAGATTCTCGTATGGATTTTTAAAAAATGATACCCATCAATCACATCCATCAAGAGTTTGAAATGATAAAATATTTCAAATAAATAAAGCGCTAAAGTTGCAATCACATGCATTTATCAGACTACTACAACAGAGGCATCAATCAAAAATAGCTCACCCAGCCAGCTAGTTACCATTATTTTGCACAAACTGAATATTTTCAAACATAAAAGACATGAAAAACACAATAGCCCCAATCTGTCTGGCTACCAAGCCAAATGCTTGACCTCATATCCAATCTCACTAAACCGCCTACAAAAGGGATAGATATTCGGTGTGCCTAGCACACCGTTGCACCGATAACATGCACAACGCAAGTTCACAACACATATGGCTCGGATGATCACCAGGCGCATCCAATACCTTCTCCTAGATAAGGGCATTGATTCACCAATTTCTTTTCACCCTCCTTTTTAGGTTTAGATCCACAGTAAGTATTTTAATTATTAATTTCACCAGACACAGAAGTAAGCACTTACATATAGAAATATAGATAAACCAACATATATTATTATATACACAATATGTTAAGTTAATCTTTGGTAGACAACACTAATAAGGAACACTATTACTGGTACAATAGTAAAATGCAAATGCAACTGGAATAAACATTTTTGTAGGGTGGACTTGGGATCCCACAACACTAAGAATTGTTTACCACCACCACATTTAGGAAACTATATTAGTAGTAATTATTACTTGCTAAAACAGAAAAAGAGGACCATTTAGAGTGGCATACGGTGGTCCAGGTCCCAATTATCTATCCGTGCAAAATACGAGTTCTAGTAATCTAGTTTATACGAGCAGCAAGCAGCCTGTCAATACCAGTACCATTCATTGAATGGGTCTAGTAGCAGGCTACGGAAACCAGATTGGCACCATAACATCCGTAAGTCAGATATCATTGTTCATCTTACTCCAATCCTCCAAATAGGAGTGTACCTGTACCTGTGCCTGCCCAACCCCAACCGAGGAGAGGACTGACTAGATAGATATACAACAGATAAACATTGGTAAAAACCAACCAACCACCCACATTTAACCTAAAAAGCAAGGCACCATTCCGTTACATACAAGTAACAAACCCATCACAATCTCTGAAATGACTGTGTCTCATCATCTGTTGTTTTCTATCTTACTAACTTCTTTAGAATGCCATTGTTAAGGGAATGATAAAAACCGTTCAAAATATCTCAAGTTTCTCGCTGTGTTTCTCTTGTTTATAGTACTAGACTACTAGTACTAGCTCTATCTCTCAGATCTTACTTACCATCATCAGTAGCCGCCACTGCCACTGTTTTTGCCTCCATGTGCTTTGGGCTGTACTTCTCCATCAGCCGGTTAAGTTCAGCATCAAACTCCCTTTCCAGTCCAAGCTCTTCCTCCCCATGCTTTTTCTTCATTGAAATCTTCTTTAGCTCATGATCTTTTAGCAGTTTCTCTCTCTCTGCAACAAATTCATCCATCTCCTTGTCCTGAAATTCTATGAATTTTGCAATTTCCTCCACCCTATATCCAAACATCACAACTTCATATTAAATTGTAGACCAAAAAAGACCACCAATAAATTTTTTTCAGCTCTATATCCAAGGATTGGAAAAGAAGATACAAAAAATATATATATAACAGAGAACGTAGAAGATACAAGGATTGGAAAAGAAGATACAAGGATTGGAAAAGAAGATACAAAAAATATATATATAACAGAGAACGTAGAAAAAGGGCATATTACCTCTGCCTGTGATCAGATGTATTAGAGGTGTTTGTCTGTTTCACTTTCTCCCGCTCCTGTTGTTGCATCCTCTCAAAACTGTCCTCCTTTGCAACCCGAGCGTCCTGAATGACTCTAAGTTGTTCCTTAAAGAACTGCTCCAGATAGTCCATCTATGAAGAATAGAGTGCAGGACCCAAGAGAGAGGGGGAAAAGAGAAAAGAAGAGATAATTAGAATAGTCAAGCGGGGGAAGAAAAGAAGATAAGAAAAGAAAATAACTCCAACTACTAAAACAGATGAAAGAAATAATGAACGGCACAAAATATTCACCTGTTGCAAGAAAAAGAAATAAATAAATGAGCATGTTTCAAACACTGACCTGTGGAAATAAACCTAAAGCGAGAACTCTCTCAAAGCCGAACAGAAATGCAATTTGTTAACATGAACTACTTCAATTCTTGAACAACTCAATTTATTTTTCATTTGTTTTGAGCAAATTGTTCAAGTAGATGGATATATATATCACAGGCCAACCACATTACAGATTTAACAAATCTGATATTTAGCCCTACCCAATCAACATATTAAGGATCCATCATTATCTATTAAACAGAAATCGTATTATCTTAACACAATAAAGGATATCAACATTTATATTAAACTGAGTGTTAGTAAATTATATAAGTGTTTGTAATGGGCTCTTCATAGAACAGTGCCAATGTAAAATCACAAATTAGCAACAAATTGAGGATTGTCATGTATTAGTGATTTAAGTGTATCAAGAACTGAACGTTTGACATTGTTTGATTCACAATCAGCAGTAAAAATAAAGAGTCATATAAATAGCACACCCTGCACGACCCCTAACCAAGGATGGCAAGGTTCTTATACGGGATGAGGCCTATCCTCCCTGCCCTCACACCGTCTAATGAAGCATTCCCCAAACCCCAAATTCCCTATCCTGCCTAGCATGAAAACCCTAATCTTTAAAATAAATTGTGCAAGGGGGTGAATGTAATATATTAGAACACCGAAGGTATTTATGCGATTTAATTGTATAACCACAGCAGGGCAGGATGGGAACCTGTAGAATCAAGCAATCTGCAATCCTTGATACTCCCAAAAAAAAAAAAAAAGGAAAATATAATGTAACATTAGAAACAAAACTTCAGCAATAAATTGAAAATATATATATACCCTTCAAAATCAACAGCCATTTCCTCCCTCATCAGGTGCAAATTCACAAGACTGTTGCAGTAAACTACAATCTTCAAAAAGGGAGATAAACATGTCCTATATTATACAAACAAGTAGTTGAAGGGTGCCTACGCATTTCATGGAATGTATGAAGAACAAACTTGCAGGAGTCAGTTTAAATCTCTATTAACTAAAAGCTCCAAAACATGGAACAAGGGAGAATGATTCGATTCAAATCCTATGTTCTCATTAGATACACCCTGTGATAACTTCATCAAACTGGTCGTTCCTTTTCAAGAGATACGAAGAATAGGCAGAATTTGACAAAGACCTGAGCAGTTCTTTATATAGAGTATGATGAAGGTAAGAATTTTAACAAAAAAACAAAATTATATATACAATAGGTGTCAGAACGAAATTGTGCTTATGTTAGTGGGAGAAGGGAAAGGAAACAGAAACAGAAACAAAAATAAACTTATAACTTTATCTGGAACTAATTATGCATATTCGCAACATATTCTACTCGACTTGAGATATAGTCTACAAGGCATTCCAGAAATCTAACAGTGGTTACTTGATGAATGACTTACAAAGAAATTTGATAAATTAAACAATTTGGGTGGGGGGAAAATACTTAAAGTAGCTAACCAGCAATAGCATATGCCCTATGGTTATATTAAAGCGCACACACCCACATAAAGCCCAAGGCAGTGGTGCAAGCGCAACCAACACCTGGGGCTGGGGAACAATCAAACTCAACATCATTGGACACAAAATTTATTGCAGTTAACCTAAGAAGCACGGACACGGATACGGGACACGGATACGACACGACACAGACACGGCGACACGACAAATTCAAAAAAATTAGGACACGGACACGGCGAATAGTGTATATATATATATATATATATATATATATATATATATATATCAGCATTAATAATTTTAAAAAAAAAACACTGATATGTTTAGGTTGGAATATATATATATATCACTGATATGTTAGTATATATATATATCAGCATCTTTAGGACACGGACACGGCGAATTGTGGCATCTTTAGGTTAGTATATATATATATATCAACATCTTTAGGGTAGTACAAAACAAAAAATAGAACATATCAGCATTAAAAATAAAAAAAAAAAATAAAAATTAACATATCAGAATTAAAAATTTAAAAAAAAAAAAAAAAATTCCAGAAAAGTGTGTCCGAGCCGTGTCTGAGCCGTGTCCGAGCCGTGTCCGAGCCGTGTCTGAGCTGTCTGAGCCGTGTCCGTGGCGTGTCCGAGCCGTGTCCCAACCGTGTCCAAAAATAAATAAAAAATAAAAAAATTCCAGACACGTTTTTTGGCGTGTCCGACACGTGTCGGGGCGTGTCCGTGTCCGACACGTGTCGGACACGGATTCTTCGCCCATTTTGGAGTGTCCGTGCTTCCTAGCAGTTAACCATTACCTCTTCCTTGTTTTCTTCGTGATGTTTTTTTGTTCTTTGCCTCACAATGCGGTTTTCCTCCGAGGTTTTCCGCAGCTTCTCAGATAATATACCAAAAGACTCCTCGAGGGCTTTTGAGTGCCTCTGTTCCTTGGCAACTTTGTTCTTGAACCAGACAAGCTGCTGGTTGTCTTCACTCATTTGCTTCATCTGGCTCACGACCATCTCCTGGTATGATCTCATCTCAAATTTGAGTTTGGATTTGCCTAATCAATCACACAGCATGCAAAACATAATTGTATAAGAACTTGGTAGAAGTACTCTTGTATCTCCAAAACCAGAAAAAAACTATGCATTTAATTATCAACTGTGGGTGTAGAGGCCAAGAGAGTGAGGACCTGGAGAATGCTGGTTGAAGACATCCATGTCTGCTTTCTCTGCCATGTAGCCATATAATTGGCGCTGCCCCCCAGGATAGAAAGGAACACGATGACGATCCCAAGCCTCCCGATCTGTCCCTTGATCCTTGAAATGCTTATCCAGACGCTCAGCCTCTAAATAACCCATTGCTGAGCTCTCAAAAATCAAGACACTCATCCCGCGGTGCCCCTGTGGACCATAGGAGTGCCTAGCCTTCACTGCGTGATATGAGCTAAAGTAATCAAGAAGCTCTTGATTTCCCATGCCAAGCCACTGGAAGCACAATGCAACATATTGAGTAATCAATTGAAATCAAGCAAACAAATTTTTTTTTTTCATAAAAACCAAAAATAATGAGTCTTTTATGACAGTTCCATTGATTAAAATTATGCAGATATCATCCCTATAAATAAACAAGAAAAAATTTACTATACCTTTTCATTATCATCCTTCTCAAGCCTAGTATTCATAATGACAACAATGGGAGGCCAAACTATCTCATGATCCTTGACAGTTACATCCAGCCCTTTCCACTTCCCAAAGGCTTCACCAGCTGGTATGGCTGATGTTCCCCTCCTGTGCAGCTCTTCATCTAAAAGTTCTGCAAGTTCTCGGTGGAGCTTCACCCTGCTTGATCCTTTTGTCTTGGCATGTGTAATAAGGGGCTGCAGGCCTCGATACCAATCAATGGAACCAGGCCCATTTTGACAAGCTGGACAGTGCCACTGTCTTGCCGGTTCATTGATCTGCTCAACAGTCAATTTATCCAAGATATCAAAAAAAGCATTGAACCACTTGTTTTTCTTACGTGTATCATGGCTTTTTTGGCTCTCATCTGAATCCCAATCATCACTTAGGAGTTCATCATCCGAATCATCAACAGCATCTGAATCATCACCATCATCATCATCCACAATCCCCTTGACCTTGTTCTCGTTAACATCAAAAGGGAAGGCATCCGGAATGATCTCATTTTTTCCCAGGTCACGTTCTGAAGGCAGAGTAGAAGCAGCTCCAGCAGACTTCCAATTCCAACCATGCTGCAATGCAGGAGAAATTACAGGTACTGGATTAGCGTAGTTGCTCTCAATACCTCGGTTAGATGATTGGGGTCTTGAACTTCCTCTTCCAGGCAGTCTTTTGGAATCAGCATTCACTATTGGCAAGCTACTGCCAGAACCCCTTCCTGATCCACTAGTACTCCTCATACCCAGCTTCTGAACTCCGTCTGCATTTCCCCATGCTTTAGGATTAGAGGTCTGAGAACCCCATGATTTGGAAGCCCCACTGCTTCCTGCTCTACCTTTGTTCTTCTTGGTATAAACCTCCCATTCACCATCTTGTGCAGAATCCACGCTGATGTCTGCCATACCTTGGCTCAACTGATCAGCAGATGAGTCAGCACCAGCAACAAATGGCTTCACACCCCCTTTTCTCGAATTCATTGTAGAATCTGCCATATGGTCATTGTTTTAAATGAAAATTCAGTTGGCAACTGAAATGAAAATTAGACTTGATGTTCAAAGAAACAAAACCGGAATTCTGCCGTCATTAGCTTATCAGTGAGACTATCCAAGTAAGAATTCAAACAGCATGTCAATAAATAGACATAAAATATCTGGTAAATTTAAATATAAGATATTCAGAACAAGGAGTTCTATGGTCTTGTGAACCAAAAGGAGCAGTTACATACAAAATGACATTAAATTTGTTTAATAAAGCAAACTGCATATAGAACTTGAAAATTGCAACTTAAAAAAAAAAAACAAAAAAAAAAAAAAAAACGAAAAAGAAAAGAAAAAAAAAAAATAAAGTAAAAAAGAAAAAATAAAAAGACATCAATATATATGTGAGCAATTCAAGAAACATCTGCTGTATTTGACATGTAACATATCCGGAAATCTAAAGAATTTACCATAAGAAATTCAAAACTGCAATTTCCACAATTTGTAAGTTATACCCCCTTTAAATTGCAGTTAGCATAACTCATGCTCCCTCCCAAATCCTCTTTCTCCAGAGGAAACAAAAAATTAAGTAAATGCATAAAAAGGATAACAACAACAGCAATAAAAAGAAGGCCAAGAAGAAGAAATGGCATATGTGGTTGGCTAGAACTCCCAAAATCAACTCAAAAGCCTTTTTCCCAACAAAAAAAAATATATATGTATGTGTGTGTGGATTTATTAATATAAAAATGATAACAAAAACAACAGCAATAAAAAGAAGAAGAAATGGCATGTGGTCACCAGCTAGGGGTTGAGTTGCATATTGGTTTTACAGCTATTCACATCACCCGCTAGGGCAGGTTGCAGTCTGCACATCCATGGAGGAGGTGAAGCATACTCCAAACCGCCGGAGAAGCACAAAATATAGTGATTATAAATTCATGATTGTAAATGGAATTTCTCAAACAACTTACTGAATCAAATAGGCAGTGAAGTTAAGTCTAAATCTCCATATATATTACTAAATAAAAACAAATAAAACTCCACTAGATGAATCGATGTCTCCATTCTAAACTGATTATTAGTTGCCTGATGCAAAAGACATTGATAAATTTCAGGCTTAAAATAGAATAACAGATGGAATACAAAATGAAGGTCTATTAATACTTTAATAAATTCATTTTCACTTCACACAGGGATGAAATGGTATTTCACCCATAAAAAGAAAATCAGAGAAACCACTTAATAGAATGCACAACACACAGATATTTATACACTCTACATAATGGTGTATAGCAATTATCAATCATCTACAAAATCTATATATATATAATAATAATAATAATAATAATAATAATAATAATAAGGCAATACAAGCAATCAAACAAACAGACTTTTCACTCCGCCTAGAAAACGTGATCCGCATCAGAAATGATACGAGATATTACCTGCAAATCCCTGTAAAAGAAAAACAAACAAACAAAAAATCAGACAAACACAAAATCAGGAAAATAGGCAGAGAGATTGAGGATGAGTATATATGAGCGTATACACATTGTATATATACATAGAGAGAGAAAGAAAAATTAGGGAAACGTCATCGGATGAGCATAATACAAGTAGGGATATAGAAAAACATAGAAACAATGTACAGAAATAGATATTCACAGAGAAAAAATCCACACACACAATCAATATGCACAAAAAAAAAAAAATGGAATAGATAAAACTACAAAAATGAACGGATAATGTATGTGTGTGTGTGAACAGAGAAATTACCTATGAGCAACATGTATATATAGAGAGAAAATTAGGGAAACCACATCAGAGGAGTATAATACAAGTAGGGATGTAGCAAGACATTGAAACAATGTAATGAAATAGACATTCAGAGAGGAGAAATCCACACACAGTGTCGATATGCACAAAAAGACAGATAAAATGGAGTAGATAAAAACAACAAAATCGATCCGAGTGCCCGACTGTGTGTTTGTGTGTGTGAAAATACCTAATACAAGGAGAGGTGTGGTAGGAAGACATAGAAAAAATGTAAAGAGATGTACATTTACAGAGAAGAAATCTACACACAGAGACAGTCAATATACATTTACCGAAGAATATAAATAGCACAAACAAGAGAAAATGGAGACGAAGAAGCACAGAAACGAACCGATTATGTATGTATACATATGTATATATGTTTGGAGAGAGAGAGAGAGAGAGAAACTAGGTAAATCAAACACACAATAGTTGATCTCTGGAGGCAAAATGGAAACAAGGAAAAAGTAGTAACACCTGATGATGATTCAAGCCAGTAATAGCCGGAGAAGGTAGAGTTTCAGGCGAGCTCTCCGTCGATGTAGAGAGAGGAGAAGAGAGAGACTATACTTAGTCAGGAAGCAAAAAGCACGCTCCTGCCGTTTTATACAGACACTGCAGTGTAGTCTGGTCTAAGGAGGTCCGGACTCCAAATGTTTATCCAATTTGATTGAATAAATAGAGGGAGAGAGAGTTTATTGGTAGTGGCAGTAGTAACTGTACGGAGAAAATTTTGTTGTTGGCCTCCAGCTTCCGCCTCGCTGTCGCTCTCTGTGTTTATTTATTTATTTTTTATTTTTGCATATAAATTTATTTATTATAAAAATAAAATCTTTTTATGATTTTTTAGATAAAATATACTATTGGTTAGTGAATACCACTTTCTTTGTTTTTCAACATAAATTTATAATATATATTTTTTTGTTTTCACATTGAGTCAATTTAAAATTACTATATTACCCTACTTTAGCATTTTTTTTGGATAAATAGCAAAACAAATCCTCCTAAACTATGTTCAAATTCGTAAATAACCTCCTGAGCTATATTCAAATTTACAAATAACCCTCTTCAAGTATACTTTGTGTATAATACTCCAGGAACTATCACATTTTCTTACAAAATGTCCTAATGCCTAAATTATATTTCATTAAATAATTATAATGTCATTTCTTATTGAAATACAGTTAATCTATTTTTCTTATTAAAATAAATTATGAAAAGAAATTCATAGTAATTTGTTGAAATATTTTTCATTAAATTTGCATAAATTTACCTTTAATTTTTAAAATTAATTGTCCAAATAAAAATCTTAAGCATAAAATTTTATAACAATATAATTAATTTCTTAATTTTTCAAGAATATTTGCATGAAAAATAAGGTATTTTTATTTAAGTAATTTATTAATTTTTTATTAGTATATTGTATGAAAAATAAGGTATTTTTTATGATAAAAAATTTTAAACGGTGTATAATGAGTTTTATTAAAAATAATAAAATTTTAATATTAAGTTAATCTTTTTAAAAAATGGTAATTACAAATCTTTGTTTTTTTCATTTTTATGATAAATTGATACTAATAATAAAATTTAGGTAAATAGTATAATTAATATTTAGATAAGAGAGAAGATAATAAAAATAATTTAATAAGAAATGACAAATTTAAAGAGAGAGGGTAAAAAAGTCTTTTATAATAAATGAGTCCTTAATTGTAACAAATCACTAGCTCAGGAGAATAATTTGTTGTTCAGGGGTTATTTGCAAAAGGACAATAGTTCAAGAGATTTTTTTTGTACTTTACCTTTTTATATTAAGAGAAAAGTACAATGACACCCTCTGAAATTTAACATAAAGACAACCATATATAAGTTAGCAAATTTTTGAATAATGACATTCCCTTGTTAGATTTGAAATGCATACAAAGCCTAAAAATATGTGAAAAATCTACTTTACACTTCGTTATTTAATTAATTTTAATTCTAATATATCAAAAAAAATTAAATAATTGAATTACCCTTCTTCTCCCCCTATATATATATATATATATATATATATATATATATACACATATGTATATGTATATATATATAAACCTATTTATGCATATAGGGTTGTGATACATAGGCAAGAAATGAGGACGAAACTCAAGTAAATCGGCGAGAAGTGGGTTTGTTTGGCAGTGAGAGGACAGTGCACTGGCAAGGAAGAATGGTGGTGAAGAACGACGAGCTTAGAATGATGTGAATGGATTCTGGTGGCGGTGAGTCTTGGGATATGTCGGTTATCAAAAAAAATTAAATGACTGACATATAGGGTTGTGATACACAGGCAAGAAGTGAGGACGCAACTCGAGTAAATCGGCGATAAGTGGGTTTGTTCGGCGGTGAGAAGACGGTGCGCTGGCAAGGAAAAATGGTGGTGAAGAACGGCGAGCTTAGAACGATGTGAATGGATTCTGGTGGCGGTGAGTCTTGGGATATGTCGGTTATAAATAAAAAAAATTAAATGACTGACATATAGGGTTGTGATACACAGGCAAGAAGTGAGGACGCAACTTGAGTAAATCGGCGAGAAGTGGGTTTGTTCGGCGGTGAGAGGACGGTGCGCTGGCAAGGAAAAATGGTGGTGAAGAATGGCGAGCTTAGAATGATGTGAATGGATTCTAGTGGCGGTGAGTCTTGGGATATATCAGTTGCACAACGAGGTGGACAGTGTTTTAACGAGCAGTGGTTTTGTTGAGTGGCGGTGCGTGAAAGTGCATTAGGCAGAGTTGGTGTGATATCCCTAAATTTCCATGTGTATGTTGGCCAAGCCCACACCCGAAAACTCGGGGATATAAAAAATAATTAATAATAAACAAATACAGAATACAATGAGAAATAATAAAACAAATAAAACACTAGGGAAACTAAAATAATAAATAAATCTTAAATCCTTTGAAATCAATAATCTCCAAAGTATAACTCGTGAATCCGAACATCATGGCTTCTCTTCTTCTCCGGCAACGACGACGCCAGAATCAACAAGCAGTTGATGTGGTTGAAAAAAGAGAAGTAGATGAGTTTGATAGATGAAATCGTTAGTCCAAATCCTACATCAATCCAGCAATCCAATGAAATTAAGGCATAGTTGTCTAAAATTGGAAAAAATCGGGGTGATGAGATGATGGGTCAACAGTAAAGGACGAAGAGGTTTTAGTCTTCAATAGATGATCGGCGGCATTTGGTAGCAGTTTGTGGTGGTAGAGAGAAAAAGAGAGAGGAGCTGGTGTCCCTTCTGTCACCGATCACTGATCGCCCGATTCCAAACTTGTAGTGGTTGTGGCATGGGTCTTGGTGATAGGAGAGGATGATGGGTTAGAGGAAGAAAGAAGGGGGAGTACAGTAATTTTGGTGGGATAAGTAGAACTACAGTGGAGAAAGTAATTTCTGTCTATAGTGGAGAAAATAAAGAAAGTATCAAATTGTCACTTTCTCTTTTCTTTATTAAAAGAGAAAGTACTCTCTTGGAGTTGAAAAGTAAAATTACTTTTATCAAACAATGATTTTTACTTTTGATTCTCAATTTTAAAAATTGACAGTCGAAATTAGGAATCATTCCTGTTAGTGAATAGGACCTTAATGAACGTGCTAAACATATTGAGATTGATTGTCATTTTGTTTGTCAAAGATCGATTGTCATTTTGTTCGTCAACATATTCTTTGTGGTACTGTTCAATTTCTCTCAGTCATCTCATCTGATTAGGCTGCAGACATTTTCACCAATTTACTTTACTCGAGCTTTAGTTTCCTAACTCAAGTTCGTATCTACTTAACCTGAGTTTGAGAGGGGGTGTTAATTTATATTGTAAATAAATATTTTCATATTATATACATGTTATATTTATACACACTACAGGACTAGATACATTTCTTGTATTGTACCCACCTATCACCTTCCTTATATTGCATCCACCTACCACTTTTTTTGTTGTATTACTTTTCTTAACTTATAAAAAAGTTCTTTGTACAAATTCTTGTGACATACTCTAATATTAATAATTCTCAATATAAATAATTCTCTTATTCTTTCACGTCTTATTTCTAATAATTATATATATATATATGGTGACTAAGGCAGCATATGAGATGTGTGTATATCTATGAAGCACGGACACGGGTATGATACGACACGGATACGGCGATATGATAAATTTTAGAAAAACAGAACACGAAAACGGCAATAAAATAATAATATATTTTGAGGCCCATTATTCTATTGAAAAATATAGGCCCAAATACCCTAAAAGATAAGATCGCAATCTTATCACAATCTTATCACTTATCTTTTTATTACCTTTTTTTTACGCAGTAATCTTTAGGGAAGCAAAGGAAAAGCGCTACAGAAGTCCTCTCACTCGTAAGAATACATGATGGTGTGACGTTTCCGATTTTCACCATTTTTATTTTTTCTTTTTTTTCTGGAATTTTGTCGCCCCAAGGGCATTCTCCACTTTTCACGTTATGTGTACGGAATTGTGGTTGGGTTCGTTTGCATTGTGTACATTTTAAATTATGTGAATTAAGTAGTATTTGCATGCGGTGCACTTATGTGTGTATGTAGTGTAAAAATTAAAGCAAAAAGAAAATGAGATAGTGGCGGGACCCACCGCTAACCTATTCCTTGTCTTGAGACCACATTTTTGGTCTCTCAACTCTCATTCTCCCGTAGCTCTCTTCCTCCCTTCCATTTCCATTTCATTTTCCTTTTGTTTTGGCTCCAATCTTTGAGGCTTGATAACTTCTTCAACACTTGGTATGTTGGAGTGCCGTTTGCGGCAAAACGGAGAGTACGGCGAGCTCTACGCATGGGTACCAACAATTTCAGTCTTTGTGTAGCCTAAGGAGTCCGAAAATCATGACCCATTTTAAGGATTTTCGCATTTTAAGAGGTAGGGGCTTCCTAATTCACATTATTCATGCACCTTTGTGAGTTAATCTACATGAATTGTGTTATAGCATGCTTATTTGTGTTAATTGTAGCCTAAATTGTCTTGGTTGTATATATGTGAATATGTGAAGACATGTCTTGATTGTGCTATATGAGAAGTATGCTTATATAATGAGTTTTATGTCTATTGTATTGTTCACATGCTGTAAATAGTGTATGAATGCATGCCCTATTGTATTTTGTGATAATTCATTATTGTTTAAATATTAAAAGTATGTTTAAATATTAAAAGTATGAGAACATGCTTACTTGTGTGGTGTCAAATTCCTCATTTTCATAGTATTGAGATCATGAAACATGCATATACACCATTGGGTTGCATGAAGGGAAGAAACTGTTCTTGAAATGAAAATAGGGAGTTTTGGGAAAGAATGTATTGATGAAAGTGTTTAAATAAAACCCGGTCGCTGCGGAGTCACCAACGGGCCTGTAGCTTAATGTAACCTAGAGAGAACTAGGGAGATTGTCCTAGCGTGGTTGAGCTATCTGGGCCCTATAATGACGCTGCGGAGTCACCAAAGGTCGGGGACAGTAGCCAATCCTTCTCTCGGCGCTGCGGAGTCTCCAAAGGGGGTTACATTAACAGTTTGAAAGCGATGATTCTGATTGTGAAAAGGGGGAGCAACATCGGCATACATTGCATCTCCATTGCATCTTATTATTTGTGTTGAGAATGATAACCATGTTGTATTCTCACCTATGTTGTATGACCCCAATTCCTATTGGCCTATTCTTTGTTTTGGATTCACGGGGTCTCATGAGGTGCATCTTAGGCGCCATCTACTGAGCAATTCACTCACCCCACTATATATATTATATTTTTCAGGTCATGGCAAGGAATTGACGGATGATAATCCACCACAGAGCTAAGGGAACTTAAAGGCATTTTTGAATGTATTTTGTGGGACTTGAACTATTCTTATAGAGTGCATGACACAAAATGTATTATTTTGCAATATGTGAATTATTTGGATTTATCAGGTATATGGCCATTTGGGTAATGTAATTAAATTCGTATCATGTTAATACCCGTATATCATATAACGTGTTGCAAATTACGTTATCAAGTGGTGGTTATTATGTACGTGAGTGCAGTGGGACAGATGTTTGGACAGTGGGTGAGGATAACCCAAACCAGTCGACGTAGAACCCCCTACGTCGACCGAGTTGCATGAACCAGTCGACGTGTAATACGTCGATCGGTATCCTGACAGTGGGCTTTTAAACGTGAATGACCCAAACCAATCAACGTAAAAATCCTATACGTCGACCGAATTACGTGAACCAGTCGACGTGTGGCTCCCCATACGTCCCCATACGTCGACCGGTATCTTTACAGTGTGGTAATGTTGTACACGTTCCAAACTAGTCGACGTGTAGCTTCCCACACGTCGACCAGTATCTCTGCAGTGGGTATCACCACTGTTCATAACCCAAACCAGTCGACGTATGATGCATATACGTTGACCGGTTTACGTCACATATGTAATTACTATTTAAGTTCTTAAATTACACTTTGGCACCAAGTGAAATTACACGTAATTATTTTCTTTGACCCACTAAAATGCCACAATTATATTTTAACCCCCGAAAGGACTATATTGCCCTGAACCTTATTTTATTTACTATGTGATACAAGTTAATGACCGTTATACCCTTGAGTCTCAATTTATTGAATTATAACATATTACCATTTTGCCCTTTTGGACCTTGTTATTTAAATTTAATGTGAAAAGACCGTTTTACCCTCGGATGATTTTGGGTCGGGTAAGGACCCGTTTAATGATCCGGATCCATGAGGATTTGGGTTGTTACAGATGGAGTGCAAAAGGATAGTTGATTCAAGGAATTTTCCTTGTCTTGTCTGGCTTCGCTTGGATCATATCATCCTATGAACTAGCCCTGCCTTACTTGCTTGATCTGAAGCTTGAAGCAGATCCACAAAATCTGTAATCTCCAGTCAATATTTCGCAACAGACTTTCTCATATTATCCATCTCTCTCCCTCAATCTATCTTTCTATAAATACACACAACCATATACATGTATATATATATCTCTTTATCTTCTTTTTTTTTTTTTTTGACAAAAAATCTGAACTCATGTCCTATGCGTGTTGCCGGCGTGTCTTTCACCTTGTCCGGCATGAAAAAAATGATAAAAAAATAGGACACCTCTATTGAGATTTTATCTCTTATAGTACAGCTGTAGGATTGAATTATTTACTCCCTGATTTAGGGCTAATTGGTAGGTAATTAGTTATCTATTTTAGCTAGGTCCTATTCTATAAATTGGATGTAACACCTTCAATGAAAATATCAAATATAGTTTTAATTCTCATATTCTTTCTCTGAATTTCAAGTTGGTATCAGTGTCTACCGAAAAAAAGGCTTTGAAACTCTTTGAACCGTACCTCTGAAATTAAGTCAGACCTAAACTCTCAAATTTTTTATTTTATTTTATTATTATTATTTTTTTTTCAATTTTTTTTCTTCCACTTTATTCCTTCGCAAATTGCACTAGCACAGCAGAGCTGCCAGCTTTGCCGCAGCATAAGAATCCTCACCGACGATTTCTTTGCAACCAGCCACCAATCCTCATGCTGCTGCTCTCTGCCGTTGCTACTGTCGCGGCCATTGGCGAATCTGCCCCTTCTTAGGCCGAAAAGCTGCTCCCTGCCGTCGCCGGATCTGCCATTGTACCTGCTGTCGCTGATCTCTGCCGTCCAAACAATCAGGAATCGGACAAATTGGATTCGAGCGGTATTAGTTTTGATCAAAGTGGTGATAAACGCCCAGAAATGGAAAATATGGCGCCAACCCCATCGTCGTTCGAGTTCGAGTCCCTCGCAATTGATATATCAAACCAATCGTCTGTTGAGGATGTTCCTGATTTAGTGTCTGAGCCACTCAGAAAACAATTACCACCGCGTTACACTAGAGGTATTCCTAAACCCACATATGAACCCGAACTTTCTAGTAAAGTTAAGTATCCTATGAGCAATTATGTGTCGAACCATCGTTTGTCAGAATAAAATTTGTCATTTGTAAATCAATTATCTACTATATCTATTCCTAACAGTGTGTAGGAAGCCTTAGCTGACCCTAGGTGGAAAACATTTATGAACGAGGAGATGAAATCCTTGGGAACTCATTGATCCTCCATTAGGAAAGAAAGCAGTTGGATGTCGATGGATTTACACTATAAAGTATAAAGTCGATGGCACAGTTGAATACTTTAAAGCAAGATTAGTGGCAAAAGGTTACCCCCAAACCTATGGAATCGATTACACAGAGACATTTGCACCTATAGCCAAAATCAACACAGTTCGAGTCTTGTTGTCTTTAGTTGCGAACTTGGATTGGCCATTGCAACAATTCGATGTGAAGAATGCCTTTCTGCATGGTGAATTATCTGAAGAAGTCTACATGGATCTCGCACCAAGATGCATGATACCCGAAAAGTATAGTTGGAAGGTCTGCAGGTTAAAGAAATCATTATATGGGTTGAAACAATCTCTAAGAGGATGGTTTGGAAAATTCACAAAGTCAATGATAGCCTTTAGCTACCGTGAGAGTCATTGTATATGTAGATGACATGGTGGTTACAGGGAATGATCCTAAAGAAATAAAGGCTCTCAAGAAGTACTTGTTCAGAGAATTCAAAATGAAAGATCTAGGTCCTTTGAGATATTTTCTTGGGATCAAAGTATCTCGATCTAATAAAGAAATCTTTTTATCTCAAAGAAAATATGCCTTAGATCTATTACACGAGACTGGCATGACAGCATGTCAACCAGCTGAGACACCAGTGGAAGAAAGACTGCAGTTATGTGTTCAGTCCAACCAAGTACCTGCTAATAAAGGAAGATACCAAAGACTTGTAGGGAGATTGATGTACTTAGCACACACTAGACCAGATCTGGCTTATGCATTGAGCATTGTTAACCACTTTATGCATGACCCTGGAAAGCAACATATGAATGCAGTTATGCGCATTTTGAGGTACTTGAAATCTGCTCTTGGAAAAGGAATTTTGTTCACTAAAAATGTTGGTTATCAAAACATAGATGCATATACTGATGCTAATTGGGTTGGAGCTATAGATGATAGGCGATCTACTTCTGTTTACTTTACTTTTATAGGAGGTAATCTTGTTACATGGAGAAGCAAAAAACAAAATGTTGTTGTTCGCTCGAGTGTGGAAGCTAAATTCAGAGATATGGCACTTGCACTTTGTGAAACATTGTGGTTAAGACTTCTCTTGTGGGATTTGGGTTATCTACCTGGGCAACCTATTCGACTATTTTGTGACAATAAAGCAACATGTGATATTGTCCATAATTCAATTTAACATGGTCATACGGAGTATGTCGAAATAGACAGATTCTTTATTAAGGAGAAGTTGGATGGGAAAATAGTAGAGTTGCATAAGATTCGATCTGAGAATCAACTAGCCGACATTCTCACCAAAGTAGTCTCAAATTAAGTGTTTTCAAAATTTTTAGACAAGTTAGGCATGTGTGACATCTATGCACCAACTTGAGGGGGAGTGTTGAGATTTTATCTCTTATAGTACAACTGTCGGATTGAATTATTTACTCCCTGATTTAGGCCTAATTGGTAGGTAATTAATTACCTATTTTAGCTAGGTCCTATTCTATAAATTGGATGTAACACCATCATTGAAAATATCGAATATATTTTTAATTCTCATAATCTTTCTCTGAATTTCAAGAACCTCTACAGAGGTGTCAGAGCCTCGGACACGTGTTCGATACCGGTACGACAGCCCATTCCCACATGTCGGTGCTTCATTGGTGTATATATATATATATATCTAAATGATGTTTTGTGTGCATCTATTGTATCCCAATTACAGAAAATGAATAACAGTTTATTCTCTCCCTTAAATATTTTTCCTAATTTATTTATTTATTTTTTCAATCATATTACAATGTTTATATATAGAGAGAGAGTTTAGGTTGCATTTTGTTGCCACTTATCCTTGGTTTGGTCAGTTTATTTATTTATTTATTTATTTTTATCGATAAGGGCAGAGCAGTGTATGCCATACATATTTATACAAATTTATATATAATGTCTTCCTAAAATTATTTTAATTTTAAAATTATCTCTTAATTTTTTATTTATTTTTGCTCTCTTTCTCTCTCTCTCTCTCTCTCTAAATTCTTTGAAAAAGTAAAATTTCTTTGCTTCAATGCTTCAATGCTTTAATTTTTTTTTTTCTTTTAAAGTGATGCTATTCTTGTTTTCTTTTTCCCTTTTTTCTTCTCTTATTTTTTTCCTTTTTCTTCTACATCTTCTATTTTCTTCTAAATCTAATTGCTTTCACCATCTCAACTCCATAGGTACATTTAGTTCAAATAACATTAATAAACTCCTAACACCAATTAAAGAAATTACTAAAATTTCAGGATATGAGACATACGCTCTAATCTTACATACTCTCTGTCTCTCAAGACTCGCACAAGTCTTATTCTAGGAATCTCATATCATTCATAAATATTTACTCCCTTAAGGTATTTGTTTCTCAACCAAGGGCTCTATGGTCCAATAGTTTTTCATCTAATTTTTAAAGTTGATGATGAGAGTTCGAATTTTCAAAAAAAAAAAGTGAGTGTGTGGGTGAGAAGTGCGTGTGCTTTTTGCCAATAACAAAATAAATAAATAAATAAATGGTATTAGTGTCTCTACAATGTTGTGTATGTTTTTGGCTATAAAATTTTGCAGCGTGCCAGAGTCTATTAACTCAATTAGAGAATAGCCAAACCTATCCGTAATTATAAGCGAACTTAAAATTAGTCTTTAAAGAAATTCAGGTGACTATTTTAGAAAATAAAGATTACGGCTTTCCGTTTTGGATTCTTCAATGCCTCAATGAAGAGGACTTTTAAAACATAGGATAAAATTGATGAACGTTCATCAACTTGAAAAGATAAACTCAAGAAATAAAAAAAGGAGGAAACTAAGTTAAGCGTCCTAATTTTATTTAATAAGCAGAATTCCATTACAAGAATTACAAGTAAGGAATTTAACGCAAACTAGAAAACTACTCCTAAAGCAAATATTAGGAAAGGAAAATAAGAAAAAAAAGGAAATACTGAGCAATAAAACAAACAACCAAACAAAACAACCCTACACACAAAACAACCGAACAAAACAACCCTACACACAAAAGCATAAGATAGACAACAAACAGTGCCACCATAAGATATGGTCACAAAGATTCTACGACCACACAAGCATTTTACAGCCCAACCCATAGTCATCTGGTAATGCTTAAATGCAAGCTACAAAGATGGGCTTAAAACTGCACCGAATTGAACATCGGTTCTATCAAACATACCCACCAGTGATTGGGCTAAGCAACAACCAAAAAGGCCCGTATGGTTATGCACATTCCAACATCCATGAGTATCTTCTCCTAAGCCTATTCAAACCATGTAAAATGATAATACATGCACTAACAGATTTATACTTGGTAGTTACACTATTTATGAAATTTATTTTTATAGTTAAATAGGAAGAATTTAAGAGTAATAAATCTCAACGTATCATGTAGCACATAGCTGAAAAGAAAAAAAATTAAATTTAAGGGTGCAAACCGTGTATATCTCATATTATTGATACATTTTAAAAGTATCATTTAGTCTAAGTGTGAAATGAGTTAGTTTCAAAAGGTCCAACTCAAATTTAGAAAAAAACAAAGAGAAGGAGAAGAAAAAAAAAAAAAAAAAAAAATTGAAGAAAAGAAAGAGAAGGAAATGAAAAACAATAAGATCGTTAATGTCCGTAAATATGTGGAAACTACAAAGCATTGACTTGATAGTTTAATTTTTCTAAAATTAAACAAAATAAGGGTAATTGGGATGAGTTGGGCAATTTAATTGGTATAGGCATTTTTATTTATTCGGTAAAAAAATAATAATAAAAAATAAAATAAGATTATATTGAACAGAAAATTGGAGTTTTAAAACTAAAATAGAAGAAATTAGAGAAAAATAATTAAAAAAATTGAATAAAAATTTTCTCTCATTCTAATTCTAGGATTCCAATTCTATACCCTGAATAATTGAAAATGAAAAATAATTTTAAAGCTGAGAAAATAGGGTGAATAATATAACCATGTAAGGCGACCACCCACACTTGATTCTTCATATATAGACGTCTTGGTACAACTGCTCGATCATCATCATCATCCACTATGTCCAATAATCTTGGTCCCTAACTCCAACAATGTCTCGAATCATCAATTGCTCAAAGGGTGTAAACTCGGCACTATTAGGCTTCTTCTTAACCATTACATACTCTAATCAGCAGATACCCAACACCTGCTCGAGCTCAAAAAATGCCGCTGGTCTGTGTGCCCACTATCTGCTCGATTAAATGCCTCAATCAGACTCCCTTTAGCAGCCATTCCTATGATGGCATGGCGCCAATTATGAAATTGTAGTGACACCTTCTAAAGAAGAGTCCACTACATTAATGAACAGGATGGCTATCTTTTAAATCTTAGTTCTTGGATGAATTATTTATTTATTTTTTATGATCTTCTACATGCCATGTTTAATTATTTAAGGATTCGTTTCGACATGAATGCTAATTCTTCTTATTTTAGTTTAAGCTCTCGTTCTAGTTTAATTTGAGGATTTCTTTGTGATGGATCATCTTCTATTCTTTGTTATCTACATGATCATGTGATACCAAGGGTCTCGAGCAGCTTATTTATAAATACACACACACACACATATACTCCTCATGCAGCTCATGCTTTCCTGCTTTCAACTTCCTTCTATATTGTTTAATTCCCCAAATTCAATATTTTTAAAAGGGTGTTGCCCCTTGCTATATTTGCTCAATCATGCGTAAATGCATGCGTTAATGAAACTTGGAGTACTAGCACATGCAGAGTTCAACTTGAACATTAGTTAACATTTGAAAAAAAACACAAAAACTTGAACAGAATTTGAAAACATTGCATTGCCCTGCAACAGGAATATACATACATACATATATATATATAGTTTCCTAATGGATCTTCATGTTTTGACATATCTACTCAATCTAATTTTCTATCAGGTTTACCACTCTTTAGGTGTGTCTCTACAAATAGTCCACAATCTCTATAACTGTTTCTCATGTAATTTTGGTACCTTCAGACTTCTGATAAACGTACTCTTCTTGCCACAGAGGAGGCCTTTGTGGAATCCCTTTAAAAGGTTATGGGAGCTGCTGTCAATCTGGTGGAGTAAGGTTTTTTCACTCTCTTATATAAAATTATTAAATTCTGCAGTTCTGAGTATATTAATTATTTTCTCTCAGTATTGAATTGATGAGAAGAACTCCATTTCAAAAGTAGCAAATGAGATTAGGTTACAGCTTTAGCATACATTTAGTAAGTTTCTAATCTACAAGACAGGCTCTAACAAACTTGAAAATTTAAAGAGTTGTCACATAGATAGATTGATTTATCTTGTTATGGTGTTAAATAGCTGTACAAAAAGTTCAATTTATTTGCAATCTCTATAACTGTTTCTCATGTAATTTATAGACGACTCCCTCTCTCTTCATGCCATAATGACACTCTATTCACACCATAAACGACACTCCTAGACCACAGCCTCTATTTCGTAGCAAACAAGTGTGAACTATATATCTTCATATATATATATATATATATAAAACAAATTGCACTAAACCCCCCGGACTATAATCCTACACTAGCTAGAAGGCACAAAAGTAAGAAAAAAAGGAAAAAGAAATGGAGAGAGTAGGAAAAACTGACAAAGAAGTGTAACTGAAACAATAGCTCCATATATAAGGTGGAAAAGACTTGGAAGGAAAAAAAGAAAAGAAAAAGAAAAAGCAAGAATTCATGGACTGTTGCTTGCAAGCTTTCAGAACAGTTTTCAACTTTTTCACAAAAGGGCATCATATATGTTACTCATGTATGCATAGAGTTGTATATTATTGAAGCCTTGTGCACATTAACTAATTTGTATACACACAGAGACCACACACAAAGGGTAAAGATCGATGGATGATCCGTCCTTGAGACCAAATGTTGCGTCAATTATTATATACGCGGGTGTTGTTTTGATGATCAATAATTTATCCTTGATTAATGTTAATAATGGCGTTACAGCTGATGATCAATATTATTCGCCACAATTTACAGCTATATTTGCTTTTGGAGATTCGTTGACAGACAATGGAAACAACAACCACCTAAATTCTTTAGCTAAAGCAAACTACGTGCCTTATGGTGTTGATTTCTATGAAGGACCTTCCGGGAGATTCTGTAATGGAAGAACCATCATAGATTATCTAGGTAAGTACCTAATTACTCTGCTTTCAGTTTTTGCATATCTTATAATTTTATTTAGTTTTTTTCAATCATGTAATTATTATATACCCACTTGATCTATGACACTCAAATACGTACAAATACCTGAATTTGATTGATATTTGTGATTTGCTGGTGATTGCCTATATATATATATATATTCATGAAATTTCACAATTATTTCCTTATAGTTAGCTTAAATATAGCGGCGTTCATTTTGAAATGGAACTACCTACCTGTATGCAATATTTGCTCCTCATCTTCTTCTTCTTCTTTGTTGTTAAGAAAAGTAGATTTGGTTGATTTACCTTTTCTTGTCATCTTTCAAATTTTTCAACAAATGGGTCCTACCATGTTTACGAAAATACACTTGGCTGAGTTGATGGTAACTCAATACTACTCCTATTTTTTATTTTTATGTTTCTAATCAGACAAACTTTACATGATCGGTTCAAGACCTTTTTAAATCCATATTTAATCCATTTTTTCCCCTAGATCCTCAAATACTTGTGTGATATTATTATTTATTTCATAACATTGAAATGTTGGGGCTAAATTGAATCTGAATCATTTCTTTTACATTATTATTGTGATTTACTTTAATTTTAAATATATCAAATTTCAATTTTTATCGGAGATTGTTTTTTACTATTGCTCTGTCGAAATTACTTTTGTATAGGGAATTCAACTAAAATGTATTATGTTAATGATATTTTAGTTGAAGATTTTGAAATTATTTGATATATACAATAGCGTGTAAGTATGTAAATGTACTTGTTTTATTTTATATGTAAATGTACTTGTTTTATTTTAGAAGAAAATATTGTTATATTAAGTTAACATAGGTGTTTTCTAGCATATAAGACAATGGCTATTGAGAATTAATCCAAAGATGGTTGAATGAGAATGCGGCACGTATACTCTTGCAAAGGTTTTCTTTTGTAACTCTCATGAGAATTAAGATATCAATGCATGATCATTAAAAGTGCTACAACACGAAAGCAAGTCTAACGATAATTATATGTGTGTCTAGTGACGGACCCAGGAATTTTTTTGGGGGGCATCGTCGAAGAATAAAAAAAATTGTTGACAAATTTGAAAAAAAAAATTTGTGAAGTGGGCCATTTTAAAAATTGAATGGGGGCATTTTTGAAATTTTAACTAAAATTTTAGGTAATAATATAAATTAGAAAAAATTCAGTGGAGAAATCAGTGAGGTAAAAATGTGAAGGGGGCATTTAAAAAAATTTAGGGAGGGCATTTTTGAAATTTTAATTAAAACTATAAGTAATAATGCAAATTAAAAAAAATCCAGTGGTCCTGAACTAGGTCTGTGCCTGTGTGTGTTGTGTTGAAATTTGATTAAGGGATGGAGTTCAAGTATTAGTCTCTTAAGACCCTTAAATGGAGATTGCAACACTACATCCGAAGTCTAGTTTGGAAGAGTCTTTCAACTATTTCATTAGTGTTAGTTGCTTTCTTTATTTTGTTTATTAATAGAATTTTTTAATTTGATATTTAATTTGAAGGTTTATAAACCAATATTTAAATATTTAATAAGCTATTACCCTTATATAGGCAAGATAGCCAATAGACAATTTTGGTTACAACACTTTTTCAGTAGCATATAAATACCATGTTATTTCAATAGACGGAAAATATAATCAAATAATCTTCTTCCTAGTAACAATTAAGTCACCTTGTTTCATTCCCATTTCTTCCCTCCAGCCCAAAATATTATCTTCTATGGTTTTTATTGCACATTTGAGCTTTTGGCAACATGACATCCAAACTTTGTGATTGTCCTCTTTAAATGTGCTCATGGATGACTTTGGAGTTTTATTTTCGGAACTTTGATGATCTGTCATTACCTATTTAAATGAAGACTAAAAAGATTTTAGAACAGTGTGACATCACGTGCCTCTCTGAGGCCAGAAGTTTATTTGTTCTCTTTTAGTTTTTGATATGTTTATTTTGCACATTGTTTATATATTGGTCTATTTTTCTTTATATTATTTTTTATACAGAGTTATTTAAAATTGAGTTCTTAAATAAATAAAATGGTTTTGGAAAAGTAAAAAATTGTTTATAGATACTTGAGTAGAAAAAAATGAGCAATAGATTTTATTAATTGAATTTACCCCACCAAAAAAAAAAAAAAAAATATATATATATTTTATTAATTCAATACTTAGAGTAGAAGTTTCAATTACGATATTATATGTCTGAAATATTGCATTGTTTGGCAATGCTTTAGCTTAACGTTGTGCTTCTGCTTAGCCCAAGCTCCATCTTTGTGAGAATTTTGCAGGAGATTTGTTGGAACTTTCTTATGTTCCAGCCTTTGCAAACCCTTCCGCTACAGGAAGAAACATTCTCAGGGGAGTAAATTATGCTTCAGCTGCGGCAGGAATACTTGATGAGACAGGACAACATTTAGTAAAGTCCATTTTCAGTTTTTTTTTTTTGTATGTGTATAATAATGTATATATATATATGCGTGTGTGTGTTTTTATATACATGGTATATGTGTGAATATATTACAAGTTAATGGATCCTCTCCAATAACATTTATCTTCAAACATCTCCAAGACTACAACGAAAGATTATGAAAGTGCCCTATTTATTTATGATTTCATGCACAACTTGGTGACCATTGGATGTTAGTTTGGAGAAGATATCTGAAGAGAGAAGTTATTGGAGAGGATCTAGGTGTGTCGCCGATCTTAAAGTCATCAAAATGATCTACTAACATGACGACGCAGGGTGAACGGTTCAGCTTAAGGCAACAAGTTCAAAATTTTGAAAGCAGCTTGAGTGAATTGAGGAACCAAATGAGGGAGGAGAAAGAATTGAGCCAATATTTGGCCAAGTCCTTAGTTGTAATGATTCTTGGTGGCAACGACTACCTCAATAACTATCTTCTTCCTTCTTTATATCCCACTAGTTATGTTTACAATCCTAAAGACTATGCCAATCTTCTCATAGACCACTACACAAGACAAATCATAGTGAGATTCAGACAATTATATATGT
This sequence comes from Cornus florida, assembly GCF_030987335.1. Classification (NCBI taxonomy): domain Eukaryota; kingdom Viridiplantae; phylum Streptophyta; class Magnoliopsida; order Cornales; family Cornaceae; genus Cornus; species Cornus florida. The sequence goes on along the minus strand of NW_026775577.1, from coordinate 83,681,678 downwards.
TCTTCATTTCATTTGATAGATAGCTTAAATTATCGAGTTCTAAAGTTTCGAAAATTTATGTATTGCAGTATCTGTATAATTTAGGACTGAAAAAGTTCTTTTTGGGAGGAGTTGGACCACTTGGTTGCATTCCAAACCAGCTAGCAACTGGTCTTGCTTCACCGGGGAAGTGTGTATCATTTGTGAATGATATGGTTGGAATGTTTAACATGCGGCTAAAATCTGTTGTTGATCAGCTCAATACAAAGTACCCAGACGGAATCTTTATTTATGGCAACACTTTCGGAGCATTCAGTGACATACTTGACAACGCTACTGCTTACGGTAAGAACATAATTTATATATATTTTTTCTTACTCTTACCGATTATGAGTATTTGAACCATCCACCTTCTACGACGTACTTTTGATATTGTAGGATTTAATGAGAGTGAAAGAGGGTGTTGCGGTATTGGAAGAAATAAAGGACAGATAACTTGCCTTCCATTTTCAGTTCCATGCTTGAATAGGAAGCAGTACGTGTTCTGGGACGCCTTCCATCCAACGCAAGCTGTTAATCAAATTCTTGCTCAAAGAGCTTACACCGGTCCACCTTCTGATTCTTACCCAATCAATGTAAAACAAATGGCACACATATAACTCTTTACATGCATTATTGAAAATTATGTACCAATATGCCTTATGTGATGATGATCTTTCATGATTTATCTGGAATCACAAAAATGGACAATACTTGTGCAAAGTACATTAAACATATATTATCTTACATGTCTAATGTGTGTCATATAAGTTCGTGGAAAATTATGAGATTTTATTGTTATTACTGCCTTTCAAAAAAACAGGCTACCTTTGTATGAGATAAATGGCCTGTTTGGCTGGGCTTTCTGTAGGCTCAGAACGGGTTTGTAAGTCCAGAAAATCCTTTGCCAATAATAAAGAGCGTTTAGTAAAATTTTTGAAAACGAACTTTCAAAAAATAGGCTACCTTTGTATGAGATAAAGTCTCGTGCCTAATAGTTCCTTATTTGCTATGTGGGAGTAAAAGGCCCCGAAAAAACCATAAAAATAATAGTAATAATAATTAGATAAATCATTAAAAATTTATAAAGAACTCTTCCCTTAGAGAAATACACTCAAGATAATACTCAATGGCCTAAATGGTTAATGAACTTGGGATTAAAATTCATATATGATAAAACAACCAAAAGATGGATTACTTTGAAATTCATATACAGACTCGAGCACACTTAACTTTGAGCACTACTATTATGTACTTAGACTTGATGACTCTATTTCTCTCGACTATAGAAAAAAACAACATTTACTCATACTCTCAAGCTTTTTTTTTTTATACTCAGTACAATGTCCAAAAATCCTTTATAGGCCCGACCCCTCTGGTTGGTCCTTGGCAAAACTCAACCGTCAGATCAAAAATATGATCCCGCCATTGTTCTTAGGGTGCCCAAAAAACCTAGGAATGCACCTACGTTTCAACTCAATCAGAGGTTTGTACCACCCGATTGCCCTAATTGAAGAAAATGGTGAAATAGTAACTTCACATTGGAGCACTGATTAAAGTGTCAAAACAGGAAACAAACGTCGCTAATGTGTCCGGAACGTCCACAAACCCCCAAATATATCCTAAAATTGCACTTTTCAGTGCCTCGTAAGGGCAAAACAGTCAAAATTACCTTAGGGGTGTTTTAGAAGTCATCTGATGATGTCATGTAGTGTCTCACATTTTTTGGCATTTTTTTTTGTTTTTATATTTATTATTTTTCAGCATCAATTTGCATGCTAGGTTGATTCCGATGGTTATTTAAGGCATTTATTTGAATTTAAAATTTTTAGAAATGCATTTTAGTTCATTTTGTCATTTTTGAGTTTTCAAACCCAAAAGGTCCCATGTGGGCCCAAAGTAGAATTTTTGGGTTCGGGAATTTTCTCGACGTCATTGGATTTCATCATTTATCTTATTTGGTGTATTTATATATAAGTACATGTGGCTATTGTAGGCATAATTGTAGGTGTTTATTGCTATGAGGGTCATTTTTGTAACTTTCTTAAAAGAGGTGGGGACCACCAATTAAGCATGTGACTAAAGAGGGGTCTAGAATATGATAATCGCCTAACAAACATGATCATCTCACTCTCTCTCATCGGGCTCTCTCATTCTCTCTCTATATCTATCAGTTTCTCTTTCTATAAACCAAACCCACTACATATAATCCAAGATGTGATCTACTTGGATGGTGTGTTATGTTTCTCAATTTTTTTTATTTTATTTTCGGGCATTTTTTAAATTTTTGAATTTTTTTATTTTTGTGTCTCGTTTTACGTGTCACACATCGATTAGTGTTTCACGAAGGTTTTCAATGAGGTTTGGGGTATTTATTTGAGTTTATAACTCTTAGAAATGCATTTTAAGCCATTTAGGAATTTTTCAGATTTTCGGGTCAAAAGGTCTCAAGTGAGTTCCGCACCCGGATTTTTCGCAGTCAGAATTATTTTTCGGGATTGTTGCATTTCATATATTATTATTTGGTGTATATCTATGTGGTTATGTGTTGAAATTAAATTAATGTGGCATGTTTAGGGTTATATTGTATGTAAGGGGCAAATAGACTTTTGATTGGTCAAGGTGGGGACCACAGCTTTTTATTAAGGCTTATAAACACACAATATCATATTTTATACCAATTCTCCTCCTCCTCCTCCTCCAAACCGTGACACACACACTCTCTCTCTCAAATATATTTTTCTCTCTAAATCCAAGTTTCAAGCATATATTTCATCCATTTCCTCCATGATTTGAACTTTGCTATTTAAATGCAAAGTTAACGAGCTCAACGAGGGCTATGATTTGATTGGGGCTAATTTTCATTTGGACTACATTGGTGATTTCGAATTTGGGGAAAAAATTAGGAATTTTGCTTGATTTTGAGGTAGAGGTCTCTAAACCTCACACCCTTTGATATTTGTGAGTTAATTCATTTAAATTGTATTATGGCATGTATAATTTGTGAAATTGATGCATGACCATTAGGGATTATTATTGAAGAGCATGATATTTATGCCTTATTCGGTATGTGTGTTAAATTGCATGCTTATATGAATTAATGTGAGATTATTTGATAAATTGTTACTATTAGATGTGTTATATATCTAAAATGCCTTAATTCTAAGATTGATAGCATGAGAATTGTTGTATTGGTTATTTCCAAAGCATGCAAGAATGATGGTAGCTAATGTATGAATTTTAATATTGGTATGATGTTGAAGTTCATAATTCATTCATGCATTGGCATTGGGTGAGAAAAATGAAATTGATTTTGAAATGAAAAAAAAATAATGATTTTGGAAACTGCTCTATGCGTGGTTGAGCTACCTAGGCCCCAAATGACACTAAAGAGTTACCTTATGTGAGGACCTGTCCCTTTTTCATTTTTCGGTATTTTCTTCTTCCGTTTATTTTTTTTCCAAGTTCAGGTTTTGTTGGACCGGGTTGAGTCAAGTGCTCAGGAATAGTTCCCGACATTTCCTGTATTTGAGATTTGTATTTTACTTACTTTTATTCCGTCTTTTATTATTTGGGGTTACTTGTGCGATTTCTTTTGGTTGACATTTTCATTTTTGGGGGCCTTTGTGCTAATATTTTTTGAAGATATTTTCATTTGGGGCAAAAGTGCGATTATCTTTGAGTTATTTTAGTGAGGGGACCTTTGTACAATTAACAAAAGTTAAGGCAAAATGTCTCATTTTTGGTTGGGATTCTTGTACTGGATTCCTTTTAGTATTATGTCAAGCCATGGACTCTTAGAAATGCATTTTAGACTTTTTCTCCCGTTTTAGGGTTTTTGACCTGGGAGTCACCGTGTGGGTTTGGGACTTATTTTTCTACTCGGGACTTATTTTTCAACGCTGTTTTTTTTGTTGTTCATTGTTTTTTATATTGGTGCTTTTACGTTTACGATTTTATTTCACTTGAGCGCGTTTCGACGACTTTCATTTTTCGGGGTCACGTGGGGCCGTTTAGGTGATATTTTTGGAAAGTATAAAAGAGAGTGGAGAGAGAGAGAGAAATCAGATTTCTCCCCCTCTTTGCTGTTTTTTTCTTTCTTTTTAGATGTTGTCATTCTCTCTTCCATTTGATTTTCTTCCACTTTGATTTGGCCTTTGCCGTATGAGGGTTTTCTAAAGGTCTTAGTGTGGCCTTGCTTTTCATCCGATTGTGCGGCCTTGCTTTTCATCCAATTAGATTTTCATTTTGCCCATTTTTGAGTTTTGGATTTGAGCTCGGGTTTGAATTTTGGTGTTGCCAGAAGAGGATCAGTCCCCGACATAACCCCGAAGTTTCTTCGCATTCGGAACTGTTCCGTTTTGGTGTCATTTGAGATTTTCATCTCAAATTGAGGCAGGGGTGGCTTATGTTTGTAACTTGTATTTTCTTTGGGTCTTTTGAGATGTTGGGAATTGTAAAGCACGTATACTTGTTATATGGAAATGTGAGCCTAATTGTTTACTTAGTGTATGTTGATGTTTATAATATTTAAGGCATATAATTGTTATTATTTTGTTTTGGGCTTACATTGAGTTTTGGAAATGTCAAGCATGATAGGAAGGGGTAAATTTTGGCATTTGGTTAATATATATTTGCCTATTCATGTTTTGTGTATGTATAGATGATATCATTGTGGATATTTGTGTGCATATGTGTTTATATGATTTTAGAGGATTTGGTTAAATGCCTACTTATGTAGTTTAGATATCCTTGTTGCATTGAGATTATCTTCAATCATCATGTGTGAGTCATGGTGTGTGTGCCACTTTGGCCATGAGTTCATTGTGGTGTAGCACGACATTCATGATATATATATACATTTGATCGATGGATAGATGCTATCCATAGCTAGGGTGCGGAAGGGCACTCAATTGTTTCTAGGTGCGGAATTTGAATCTGGTACAACATCATTTTGATCATGGAGTTACTTGTATGAGTTGCATCATAGTGAGGTTCATGTGTTGTGTTGAGTTAATAATTCATAGGATCATGTGGATTTCGTTATGGTTATAGTTTCGTGGTAGCCATTATGTGATAATGTGCCTAGCTTATTTGGTTCATAGTTCTTTGTGGTTATTATTTGACAACTTGGTATTTTAATGCATGGTTTGATTATGTGACTACTTGAGTTGAGTGACTATCATGCTACAGAAATTAGAGTTAGGGTGTATGATTCCTTTTTTATTTCACGAAACTTAGGCTTTAGGTTGTATGACTCTTCATCCTTGGGATGCCAAGCATTTCTTGTATGTCATTGGAATTTCGAAGAACGCATTTACTTGTATAATCCATACCTTACTGAGTGGCTGTCCTCACCTTCTATTATACAAACATTTTTCAGGAAAGGAGTCGCTTGGGACGACAATTGGAGTTGATGACATGTTTTGATTCATTTGCCATTTAAAGGGCAAATCTTAATTTAAAGGTGGAACCAACATGAGTCTTGGTAGAGTAAAGGGTGTGAGCCTGAGTTAAAGTTCGATATATTTTGCTTCATATATGGTGGATCATTTACGCTTGGGACAACGCAAAAATCTTTGAGATTTTCCAATTGGTTTTCTTGCTAAAATTCTAATGTCATCTCTCAAACTTTGCTATACTTTTCAGTATTTAGTTTTGTGGTTGTGGATGTTTAATTGATCATATTTGTGGTTAATTAATCAATTACAAAAATTAGGCAAATTGATCTAATCACTTCATCTAGGTCATTTAGAGAGTGAATCACAATTAATCAACTAATAGCTTCCCACGTAACTCACCATTTTTTTTTTATCTAATCTTTCCCTCCTAGCATTGTTCTTGAGTTGACTTTAGAAAGCCAATTTGGAAGCTTTCTCTATACGTTTTCATACTCATCATGGACTCATGGAAACTAGAAAATACGAAGGGAAAAAAAAATTCCACCTGGCATTTTAAAGCATGCAAGAATCTATTCAAAACTAAAACATCCTTAATTTTTAAGCTTCACGTATATATAAGAGCTACATAAATCCCACACAAATACATACAACATGAGATGGATGATAGATAGTGAAATTTACATAACCAACCCATATACATTGCAAGAACTCGATGAGTGCAGCACAACATGCAATATATGTTTAAATCATCAACTCAGGATGAATGAATCAGTTGATTTGGCGGCAATTTTGTCGCACTTCTCCTTTGGATCCTTCTTTGACATCCATCAAACCCATTTTGACCATGGCCTGCTGGAAATCAAAGAAGAACATGGCTTGGTTCATTGCATAACCATTGACAATGGCTCTGGTTTTGGGACTGGCGTACAAGGTCTGGTCTGAAGTAAGCACGCCGGCTTTCCTTTGCAAGGCATTGTAATAAGCATTGTCGAAAGTGTTTCTTGTGTCGTCGAATGGTTGCTCCGCGTTGTCCCCTGCGCTGCATGTCTTGGCCAGTGTCTTGGCGAAGTCAGAGTCGATGGCTGGATCCACATCATGAGTGGAGTCGAATTTACTCAATCGGTTTTTGAATGATGAGCACCTTGCCACTCCTAGTGTATGTGCCCCTAACAACATCACCACCATCATATATGCATGTATTAGTCCTATGCTGCAGTGGTGTTGTAATTTATAAAATTAATTAATTAATTCCGTCTTTCAATACAATAAATCGGATTGAAATAAATAGATTGTTGGTACATTGTTCTTTGTTTCTCTTCTATCTTTATATTATTCTTGAAATTTAATATATTAAAAATATATTTAAATGTATTCAAAAACCCTACAACAAAAAATTATATACAACTGTGAAATATATATTTTGTAATTGGCTAATTTTGGTGTCAAAAAAAGTCCGATCGAGTTGTATTTTTTAGTTTACAATTCAAGATGAAAATCGGTTGCGGAATTGATGAGATGTTCATGTTTGATAAATTGAGGTCTACAATGACCAACACTTTAAAATGTTGAATTCAAATGTTATGACACATATGTACATAATATGTTTTTTCAAAACTTAAACCCTCAATGATTTATTCCGCTGCACAACTCACAACAATTAAAAAAAACAACAAAGCTTTACATGTCATGCTATACAAGGGCTAGACCGGGTGTTGTGTTATTAGAGATTCTGAAGTCGAAACGTTACCTAACACACCACTTACTCACTAGAGTGGCAATTTTTTTTTTTTTCTTTCTTTCTTTCTTGTTTTCCGTCTCACATCTCACGACAACTAAAGTGGAAATATGGAATCAGAATCCAATATATGAATTTAGTTGTTTAATAATTTTCAATGAACTTTTATTGTTGTTCATGTGACTGTATGCCTTTCACTATTTTATGAGCACCATTTAGGGTACAAATGAAATTGGATACCTATCCTTGCCATCAGGTTAAACAATAATTAATTATTAAAAATTTAACCTAAAAAATATTCTGAAAATATATATAATTAAGGATCCAGACACTCTAAATTATGTGAAGAATATGACAAGAACATATATGTAAAATTGATATATATATATATATATATATATATATATATATAAATTACCCGATAAAGCTACCATTTCTTGAACAGTAAAACCTCGTTGAGAAAACATGGTGATAAGGTCAGAGCTATTGAAGAAGGGTGGAGGCAGGTTTCTCGTGTCTTCTATTTTAGATCTTCTTCCATCCTTCCTTCCTTTTGGTATCTCATATACTGGACCCCCAGCCTGATCCATAACAATATATATAATTAAAATTCCATTAATTATAAGTTAATTATTCATGTATGTATAAATATATGGATCATTAATCTAGCTAGCTTCTTTGTAAATTCAATTATATATATATATAGATTCTTACAAAGAAAACAGCATCCCTGGCAGCCATAGCAACAATGTCAGCACATGAAACGACGCCGGGGCATACATTTTCGAGCTGTTCTTTTGCATTGTCGATTATTTCATATCCCTGCAAACTCAAATTTGCTGGGGAGTCCTTTTCTGCTGTGTTATCTTTCGTTGAATCAATCAGAATTGAACCGTCACATCCCTGTATACACACATATATATACACATATATATATATTTTCATCACACAAGATGAATTTTAAAATATAAATAAATGCCAGAGAGAGAGAGAGAGAGAGAGAGAGAGAGAGAGAGAGAGAGAGAAATTAAGAACCTCAATGAAGCAGTCATGGAAATGCATTCTGACAAGGCCTGCCGCAAGAGTTGGATTAGACTGCAAAGCTGTGTTGACTGTATTCTTGACAATCATATCCGCAAATGGGCAATTCATCATCATATAGTAATTCATACTCAGACCATCTGCTCCAATTCTCATTCCACTCACTATTATTTCCACCACCATCATCATACTCGTCAATTTAGCAGCTGTAACCATGTTTGCTCTTTTTGGAGGACTAGTACTTGTTACCAACATGAAGCAAAAGATATCTATGCAAGAAAGAAAATACTTATATATAGATCATATATATGTTTGTGATGTGTATGTGTGTGTGTGTGTTTGTGTATATATATATATATATATATATATATATATATATCGAAGTGGAGATCAAGAATGAACAATTAGTGGTGGATTGCATGAATTGACAGGCTGATGTAAGCATTACTCAAAGGGAGAATAATGCTACCTTGATGTCCATCTCATCATAGTTGCCACGTTCTCTAGTCATCATGTTTCAAAATCGATTCTTATTAGTTGCAATTAATTCTTTAAAAGCTATGTTCGTTGACGTAATCAAGCTTTACTCGATCGGTGGAGACGCCCTGCTCGGGATAAAATTTCGAACACCTCATTTATAAAAATGCTGAAATATATGCATATTTATACCTTCCGGAAAAAAAAAAAAAAAAATGCATATTTATTCGTTTGAATAAGAATTAAAATTCATTTACAGTAACATACACAAATTAATCATCTTTTAGTTTCTATAAGTTCTTTTAACTTCATTTGTCCAAATTAAACCACCATCTCCTATAATTTTATTTTATGGTATTGTAATTTTAGTTATACCATGATGTAACTTTTAAATTAGTTTTTTTTAAGTTCAAAATGCTAATTTAAAAGAAAACTCATGACAATTATTATAAGATTGATCTCAGGATAAAATTATTCAGAGATATATATATATATATATATATATATATATATATATGAATGAATGAGAGAGAGTGATTTGTAAAGGTCATCAAATAATTGAATGGAGAATGAAAAAGGTAAAGATGGTGCGGTCTATAATTTTCTCCACCTAATCAGGTGGTTTATATGATAATCATAGTTTAATGCATGATCTGACACGCAACATATTAATTCGTACGTGTTAGCAAAATAATTGTTCATGCAAACTTTTGATCTCGTCGTTTATTGAACACAAAAAAACAAACAACTTTTACATGAATTAAAAAAAACAAACAACTTTTACATGAATAATATTGAGATTTGACAAATTTTGATTCATTGGTTGATTATTCAACACATTTTCATGGTATGCATGTACTGTAGTATTACTTACATCACCCTCTGACAAACAGGTATAGGAAGTGTTTTTTTTTTTTTTTTTGGCGGCAGGTGAACAATTATATAGAAGGGAAAAACAATAAATGATTATTATTGTTTTTGGTATAAACAAGTTGGGTTTTATGATAAAATAAATAAATAAATAATAGTATTGAGAATTTTATGATTTAAGCCCATATATATATATTAACTAAGTATAGAGACGAATCCATATCCGAAGTAAACACAAGGAATTACGATCCTTCTGTGCTAAAAGACTTTTAATCGAGGGTTTATTGTTTCTTTGATCTCATTGTTATTGTTGATAATTCGAGGGTTATCACTTCGAATGGCCAGATTAGAATTGATAAATTCACTTCGAATTGCCGAAGGGGTTATCACGAATTTCAGGGATCCATCAATGGCTTTACTGGCGGCGAGTGGCGGCGAAACTGAAACTCTTCAACGTCTGCATTTGTGCAACATTGGGTTTGGATTTGTAGGCTTATTTTGCCAATTTTATCTGAACTGGGGTTTGAAGATGGTGGGTACTAGTGGTTCATGATGGTTATGGTGATGGTGGTTTTCGCGGGTGGGTATTGGGTGGTGGTGATGGTCGGAGGGTAGGCATTGACCACACCTTCTCACCGGCGAGCATGGAGTCTGGCACTGAACTGGGTGTAAACGGACTGAACGAAACGGTGGCAGTACCGACTATATATAGAGTCCTGCAATAGAGAGAAAAATAAAATAAAATTCTTTGCTTACAGGGTATTTTGGAATTTTTTTTATAAAAAAATTAGTCAAAATTAATAATTAGGGGGTAATTTGCTCAAAAGATAAATAATACCGTAAGTTATATGCTTTTTTTTTTTTTAAATAGGGAGTTTTTATTTTTTGGATTAATTGCAAAAAAATTCCTCACTATATACAAGATGTACAAAAAAATTTATTTTATATATATTAAAGATCAACATAGAGAGGAAATGTTGTTTTTCCAATAATGGAGAGAGATAAAGCAGGGAGGACACCGGGAGCATGTGCCCTACTGAAAGTAGAGATGGTAAAAGTTTGGGTCCTCAAAAAGATAAAATGTCTTTAAAGGAATAAAATGGGTGTGAGAGTGGTGTATGTTTCTTGCCAATTAATAAAAAAAAAAAAAAAAAAAACTTCAAAACCGAGGGACTTTGAATTGGTGGAAAATGTGGGTCGAAAATGGACTTGTGATTTGAAATAAAAAAAATTGAGATGGCATTCAATGACAAATATAATTCTAAACTTTTCATTCAAAACATAAATTCAATGGTTTTGAATAATTAAAAGAGTTTTATGGATAGTAAACTATGATATATATATATCGGCACGGACCCAACATAGGAGCCCCTATTAGATTTTTTATATTTTCATTTATACCTTAAATATTTTAGAATTTACGAAGATGTCCGGCTAAAATTACAATTTACCCCAATGGATCCTTTCTTTTCTTTTTTTATTTTATTTTTTTTTATACTTCAAAGTTTTGAGAATTTATGAAGATGCCCCACTAAAATTACAATTCGCCCCTACTGAATTTATTTATTTTTTGCATTTTATACTTTAAATTTTTTAAAATTTATGAATAAACCTTATTGAAATTACAAAAATGGATCCACTATATAAGTTTTCCCCCCACAAATTAAAAGACTACCCCCCTTATAAAATTTTCTGAGTCCTGTAATATATATATATATATATATATATATATATATATATTGTATATCTAATTGATATGATAGTGATATTTTTTGGTTTTGATGTTGAGCTGATTGCTGAAATCTTTATGGTCCATTTGGACGACCAGGGGGCTAAACGGGCATGCTGATGGAGTTTTTATTTTTTATTTTCTGTACTCATATTTTATGTTTAGTAACTTTATTTTATTAGGTATCTTTCTCTATTTTTTGAAATTTTTTAGAGAAACTTTATTTTAAAGCTATTTTTGGAGTATTAGTATTCGGGATTTGATTTTTTTTTTTTATGTTATAAGGATTCGTGTTGCACTTAGTTTCCTTGTGGATTAGGGATTCGTGTTGCACTTAGTTTCCTTGTAGATTAGGGCTTTCTTTCATTATAAATGTGTAATGTAGCGATCAGAATCATTCATTCAATTATCAATACAAATGTTATATTTCTTTGAATTTATCATTCGTTTTGTAGACTCAAAACACCCTATTTTACGGATTTAAAATAAAGAGGTCATTGTAAACAAATTTATCATTCCGTGCATGTCAAGTTTAATTCAATGTCAATTGTTTAGAGATATAAAAGTGATCAAAACGAAGATAGAGAGAACAAGAAAGCAGGTTGGAGAGAAAAAGGAATAGAAGAGATGAGTAGAAGAGCGGGATAAAAGGTGTAATTGAAGATTATTTTTGTCATTTTATTTATCGGTCATACCATATTTTATGTAGCGCAAATATAACCTCTCATTCTATATTGTATTTTATTGATTGATTATTTATTTACTTAAGAGCCAAAATAAATATATAAAAATGTTGTGTTTGTTGGTTAATTTTAAGATAGATTAACATTTATTTTATTTTATTTTTTGAATTCTTTGTTAGAATTATAAATTAGTTTTGTATTTAATTTCTGATAGAAGTTTTGCTACTATATGAATAGCACTTTTCTCAAAATTCTTTTACTTAAAAAATAGGGACATATCCAAAAAAGTACGTGAGGGGCAACTCTTGGCAACAAGTCTGTGCCTGCTTAAAATAATAATAATAATAATAATAATAATAATAATAATAATAATAATGATGATGTGGAAGTTGCTATCCAAGAAATGCTGATTCACTGGTAAAACCTGGATTAGTTGCTGTACAATGATTTGGAGCATTGGAATAGCAAAGTCAACAATGCAATAGAGAGTGGGGGTATGATTTACTAAAGGGGCATGCAATGCAGCTGGTTTCCATAATGAAATTAGTAAGTGGCTAAGTGCAAAGTGGGATGTGCGTGTCATTATGTGTGCATGTGTGTGTGTGTGTGGGGAAAGAGCACGTTCATTTTTTCTTTTTTTGAAAGGTGAAGAGCGCAGCACGTTCATTGTTTTAGGACAAGTTACTTATGCGCGTGAAATTTTTGCACACTTGCAGGTGTGCTATGAACGCGTTTTAGCGTATGTGGTAGTGGGAACGTACCGGCCCATATATGTTTGTCAGTGGAGTGGAGATAGAGAGAGAAATAGATTAAATTTGATCATTATCTCATTTGTTAGGTCAATGGAGTGGACCATTAAATGAAGCTTCTTAGACCCGCTGAATGAGTTTCAACTCCTTTGTCTGCTGTCCATCTCACATCAATTTTTGAGAGAGAGAACCGCATTCTTGAAGTAATTGGAAACTTTATAAAAAATAAAAAACAAAAAACAAAAAATAAAATAAGAAGGTTTTTTAGACCCACGATTTTTTTTTTTTTTTTCAAATATTAAAAAAACATGCAATTAGGTATAAATTATTTACTATATATTTGAAATTTTTTTGACAAAGTTTAATATTAATTGCCACATTCACCACATTTACTGTCAAAAGAAAAAAATTAGCAAAGTTAATATTAATTGCTACACTCACTATCTTCACCTTCAAAAAAAGGTATTCACGTAGTGCTGAAAAACTAATAGTCACACATAAATTTAACTCAATTCAACATATTATTTTTATATATTTTTAGTTAAATTTTATCATAAAAAATAGAACATCCAAAAAAATAGTCACATGTTAATTTAAAGAGGATTTTGAAGAGGATTACGAGGTATTTGACTGTCTACAACCTTTACTTTTTAAGTGGTGATGTTACTCTCTTACAAATGGCGATATTACGTTTTTAGACTCCTATGATGTTACGTTTTAGACTCCTGTAATGTTATTTATAAATGGTGGTGAAATGTTACTTATAAATGGTAGTGTAATTGCCAAACACAGTCATAGTGTATATTAATTGAAGTAAAACGTAGCCAAACCAAGACTACTTAACATTTACTGCAACAGACAACATGGAAATCGTACAACTAGGGATTTGCACCCTCTTTGTATGAGAAGATGTTTCATTTCTGTTAGTCCGATAAAAACATAAGTGACTATTACAACACTTTCAAAGGATTATGTTTATCCTATTATTTTTGGTCCAATAGAAAAGCGATATGTGGCGAGTTTCAATGAACTTGCCATATTGGATTAATGCTTTAAGTGTCCAAAAGAGGAAGATACAATATGGAATTATTGAAAATAGATTGGATATGATCCACCAATAAAGAAGGGGTGTGTGGCGAGCAGATCGCAACCCTGATAGAATTTCCTTCAAAAAAATTAAAGCTACGTGATTTCATATGGAAACAAAGAATGATCGTTTGAGTTAAATTCCACGTGGAATTATTGATTAAAAGGAAATTGGTGAGTCCTATTAGGACTTACCAACTTTAAATAAATATATACAGTGTCCTAAAAGGATAGAAAGGTGGTATGAAATCACTACCATGAATGCAACCTCGTACAATTATCCAAGTTAAGGGATATCCAACCAATTGTTTCTCAACACATGGTGAGTTATACTGAACTTACCACGGTATTAACCACGGTAAATCAATTCTTTTAAGGAGTTGGTATTCTGGGGGTTTTGGGTTTCTAAATGAAAGCCCAAGTAAATGAAGACTTACCAAAGGTGGCAAGATTAGAGTTGACTAAACCAAACGTGAGGCTGAATTCTTTCCTTCTTTTTAGGAGATTTCGGCGATTGTCTAAACTAAGTCAAAGATCATTGCTAAAATTTAGCAAGACGTGAAGGTTTAACCTGTTTTATGAAATATTTATAAACATATATATATTGTGTGTCAGATTAAACCCATGATAAAGAAAACGCTGAAATAGAGGAGTTCATGGCGCCATGGATTCTAAATCCAGATGAGGAAGGTTTGAAGGGAAGTTGCTAACGGCCCACGATGGAAGGAGGTTACTAAAATCAAGGGGATGTGCCACAAATACAACCCACGATGTAAAGTCGATGAACCAAGGAAAGGGACCACGACACCATGAAGCCAGAATAAAAATCTAGATAAGGAAGACTACTAGAGATCGTGGGACACTTGATCAGTTGAAAGTGGTGGTATTTCATGCAACTAATACCATTAACTGAAATAGTTGTCGAAGATTACGGATGACAAAGCTAATTAAATCATATCTGAAAGAGGAAGAAATTCACGGCAGAAGAAGAAGAACAAGAAATCGTGGGACAAATGTCGACTTATAGAAAGAACAAGTGGAAAGTTAACTTTGGAAGTATCCTTAAACATTGAAATCATGGAGAACGTGTATGAAATTATGCTCAGAACAGATGCAGAGGAAGAATAAAATGGAAGAAGGTGGTTACAACCGTCAATGGATCATGGGACACTTGGCAGTTTGAAGCCAAGTCAGGTGGAAGATACATAAGCTGCCACACCAAATTGCTGCATGCATGGAAGTGCTCTATAAATAGAGCACTTAAGGCTAGTTTGCAGACCCTGACTGCTCAACGCTGCTCAACACACACAACACATTAATACAACATCTTTGCTACTTCATGTATCTCTTATTTCAACAATGAAGTTACATTATGTTTAAACCTAGCACTTTGCTAGTTCATGTATTTTCCATTCCAGCAATGAATTTACATTCTTTTAAGTTGAGTCCAGTACTTTGCTATTCCATATAGCATTCATTTCAGGAATGAATTCTCATAATGCTTGGGTTAAGTCCAGCATTCATTTTGTTATTTCCAGCTGAACACTGCATTTCTATATCTCTAAATTTCCAGTCTTACACTTTAATTACTTTAATTTCCATCCTTGAATCTTCAATACAGTCTTCATTTCCATTAGCCATAGAATAGTCCCGAAGTCTTTTTTCAAAGGCAAAAAAGACCCTTCAAAAGTGGTCATTCCAGACCTTCGTATAATCGCCTGATCCCTACAAATCTCAAACTGGATTACTGTTTGGATATCTATTTTGGAACGACAGCAGTTCCTGGCACGCCTGCACAACCCACTATTCCACCCCATTCCAGAAAGCGGAACCATCATTTTTTTGCGAGCCGAACATATTGACAGGCTCGACGGGACATCTAGATAGATAGTTCAATGGCCGGTGGAAGAAAGCAAGACAAATTTGTCCAAGACCCTGCCGAAATGGAAGAGATGCAAGCTGGTGAATTTCCAGTCGAAAGTTCACGAGCTACACTCAAAGAAAAAGATCTAGTGGAAAAGTTTGCTCAAACAATGGCAAACGGACCCATCATGGATAATATCCGCATGATGGCTATGCAACAAGATATGCATGCTCAAGACCTAATAAAGGTTGTTCAAGACCAAGCAAAAGCCGTTCTTTCTCAAGAGCGAAATCTTGCAGAAATGGTGGACCAAATCTCTCGTAGGTTTGAGTCCATATTGGAACAGTCTCTCGGTGGCTTGACTCAAGGTATGGCCCCTCGGCCAAACAATTCTGAAAGGACTCAACAGTCGTCTTATCAAGTCAACAGGCCGACCACATTTGTTGAAGGCAGTTCTTCTCAACAACATGCATGTTTATTCTTTCCAACTCAGCAACATATGCAATCTGTTCTAGTGGCACAGACTTATATTCCAGCGGCAACCTTGACCGCTTTGGTGGGGCAGATGGCCATTCCACAATCAGTGCCCATGCCAGTCACTCAGCAAGTCCAGAACCCTCCACCTGTGGCGTTCTAGTAGCAGACTTGGCATGATCAGTCTGGCCAACCATGGCCATACCACATTCCTCAAGGACAGCAGAATGTTCCACCTATAAACATTCAGCCAGTAGGTACTACACCTCCAAGGCCACATATGGCCATTCCTATGGTGGTTGGGGGGCAACCTTTTCTAAGGGAGCCACTTCCGGACTAAGGAGGAAGAAACTATTGGAGGAACAACCTTTTTGATGCCAACCCACTGCCTATGGGAGGTGGGGGGCATCAAGGGGTCAACTAACCTTAAGGGAGGTTAGATAACAACCCTCCACGGCCCATGACGCTTAATAGAGGCCAATTTGCAGAATTCTTCTAATAGGAATTTGGCTCAACTCGAAGAAGTAGGAAACCATCTTACAGGAAGCCCTATCCGGAGTTTATTGACGAAGTTGAGTATCCAAGGAATTTCAGAATTCCAGAATTCACAACATTCAATGGAGAGGGCGAATAGTCCACACTGGAACATATCAGCTGTTTCACTATCCAATACGGAGAAGCAGCAGCCAATCCATAGCTAAAGATACATTTGTTTCCAAATACATTAACTGGCTATGCTTTTAGGTGGTATTCAAACTTTCCAGCCAACTCCATCCAAAGTTGGTTGCAATTTGAGGATTTATTCCATACTCACTTTTATAGTACCGAGCTAGAAGTGTCCATGGCAGACCTTTCCAGACTTCATTAGTTATCTGAAGAGTCGGTGGTTAGCTTCCTTTCTAGATTCAGAAGGGCCAAATACAAGTGCAATTTGTCTTTGTCACCAGAAGAGTATGTGAAAATGGCTGTTAACGGTTTGGAATTTGAATTTCATAAGAAGTTTGAAAGAGTGCAATTCCATGACCTATTCAATTTTTCCAGCAGAGTGGCTAAGTATGAAGAGCTCTTTCACGAAGAGTAAGATAGTAAGTTTTCTTCCAAAGGCACTTATTATCGTGATCCTAACTACGAGGTGTTTGCCACCGAGACAGAAGGAGATTTGGAGGTTAATATAGCTGAGCTCAACATAAAGAAGGCTTATACTTGTGATGCCTTGGCAAAACCGAAATCGGCTATAGCCAACTTACAGGCTACTTCTAGTTCCAAGTGGAAAGGGATAAATTCCTTTGACATTTCCAAAGTCGAGTAAAAATTTTAATTTGCTCGTGGCTGACAAATAATTAATCTTCACAACAGGCCATAAACTACCAATAACCTCTGAAATAGCCGAGAAAAATCACAATTCGTGGAGCCATTCTACTAACAATTGTGTAGTTTTTCGTAATATTGTGTAGAAAGCAATTGAATATGGCAGGATGTAGTTTCTCGAAAAGTCAGAAGTGATGGGTGTTGATGGAAATCCTTTTCCCAAAGTCATTGCAATAAATGTCGCTTTTCTGGCCCCGGAACACCCTAGAAAGAAGGTAGACTTAGCAAATCCAGTGGCCATTGGAAAACTGGAAATTCTAGAGGCAACAAGGTTGTCTTAATCCAGTGGCTGAATTGGAAAGGTAACTCCAAGAGGCTTAGATTGCCTTAATCTAGCAAGGTTATTGCCCTAAATGTAAAGTTTAGAGTGAAGGATGCCATAGAGACTTTCCAAAAGAGAAGCAGAAAGAGGGGCTTTCCAACAGCGACTGAGGTCAGAAACGGAAGGTCCATGACCGGCTAACTTCCAAAAGGTAGAAAATACAGTTACTATGACCATTCTAGAGAAGGAAAGCCGAATCTATACAGAAAGAAGGTCAGCAACAAGGAAATCAGAATTCCTTCCGAGGAGCATAGAAAGGAGTATTGTTCCTTATGAAACAAGGTCTCGTCCTAGCAGAAAGTATGAAAGTAGCAGTCGGTATGGCAGAAGCTCTAAAGATGATAGGCATTTCAGGCCAGAATTAGCCTCAGAAGTATGGGTCAGAAAGGGCAATGAGCATCTGTAACGACCCGCTCCACCACATGGTATGATATTGTCCGCTTTAGGCCTGAGCCCGCACGGTTTTGCTCTTGGGCTTCACCCCAAAAGGCCTCATACCAATTGGAGGTGACACACTTACATATAAGCACTTCACCTTTCCTCTACCCAGGCGATGTGGGACTGTGCACCGCACCCGTAGCTCGCCAGTGTGGTAGCCTGACAATGTCTCTCGCACCCGCCCACGGCACACCCGCCCACAGGGTCATCACAATCCACCCCCCTTGGAGGCCCGACGTCCCCGTCGACACACTTCCGGCTGGGTTAGGCTCTGATACCATTTGTAACGACCCGCTCCACCACATGGTATGATATTGTCCGCTTTGGGCCTGAGCCCGCACGGTTTTGCTCTTGGGCTTCACCCCAAAAGGCCTCATACCAATTGGAGGTGACACACTTACATATAAGCACTTCACCTTTCCTTTACCCAGGCGATGTGGGACTGTGCACCGCACCCGTAGCTCGCCAGTGTGGTAGCCTGACAATGTCTCTTGCACCCGCCCACGGCACACCCGCCCACAGGGTCATCCATTCCAAGAGCCGGCTCCAATTTGTTTTACGTCCAGAAAGTGTTTTCTACGGCTCTGTTTGGTGTTTGAGCACTGTTTGAGCTTCTGAGTGATTCTAATGAACTGTAGGGACTTAACAGAGGATCTAAGTAGTTAATTCTAAGTGTTATTAAACTTATTGTTGTATGGTTTAAGTCTCTAAGACAAAGGATGAAGCAGTGTAAAAATATACAACGGTGTATGCTACTAACAGATAAAGGAACTAAATGGCTTGATTAAATTTTAGAAATTTAATGAGACTTCACGGGGGGATTAAATAGTTAATTTTTGGGTGTTATTAAGACCCTAAATTAATTTAAGGTTAATTCTAAATTAACGGATCAAACTGTATAACACTTATGTACATTGTATACGGTTAGTGGATAGAAGAAGTTTTAAATACTTAAGCTTATTTTTAGGCATTCCAGTGGGATTTAATATATTTATAAAATGGTTTTAAATATATTATAGGGTCATTGATGTGTTAGATGTGATCTATGCAGGCTCTGGATGTTAGTTGTTGATTTATTAAATCATCTCCTGCAATTATATGGTTAATTGTTTGGATTTAAATTGCTGAAACACTTAAAAATCTTCTATAATTATTTGGATATTGGTTTTGGATTT
Source organism: Cornus florida (assembly GCF_030987335.1). Taxonomy (NCBI): domain Eukaryota; kingdom Viridiplantae; phylum Streptophyta; class Magnoliopsida; order Cornales; family Cornaceae; genus Cornus; species Cornus florida. The sequence goes on along the minus strand of NW_026775577.1, from coordinate 83,662,247 downwards.
TAAATTATTATACTATTATTTATAGCCTGTAATTTACACGGTTTTGGATTTAAGTTATTGGAATACTAAATACTATTCTGCAATGATATGGATGGTTGGTTTTGGACTATAAGTTACGTGCTTATTATTTATGCCTTGTAATTTACCTAGAATTATGTATTGGAACATAATTGCTGAATTCTTATACTTAATTCGGTCAATTATTTGGAATCATATATTGGATTATAATTGCTGAATTCTTATATTAAATTTGACCAATTATTTGGAATTATGTATTGGATTTTAATTGATGAATTCTCACATTAAAAATTTTGTCAATTATCTGGGTTTGGTTTTGCATTGTAAATTACTTGCTTATCATTTGAATGTTGTAATTTACATGGATATGGAGGATGGTATGCACCGGTATGGGACGGTGGCATACTAGGTATGGTTTAGCTTAAAATGCTAATTCCTACCTTATGGATTTTAAATTGGTGAATAGTTTTACATATTCTATCAGTTATATGGATTTTGTGGATTGTATGCACCGGTATGGGACGGTGGCATACTGGGGACAGACTGATTCAGAATACTCAGTCCTACCTATTTTGGGAAGAAGGGTACGAATTATAAAAACATAATTCTCCTTATATTTAAGTCTGTGCAGTTGAATAAACTGAACGACTTACTAGATCTCTTATATAAGTCTGTGCAGCTGAATGAGCTGAACGATTTATTGGAGTTTCTATGGATGGATTTGAATAGACTTTAAATATATGGTTATGGTACCACGAGATGAGCTTGAGTCTCAGACTCGTTGGTTAGGACGCGTATATGCAGTGGATGCGTAGCTAGCTATAGTAGGTTGAGGTGTACCCTGTTAGGTCTAGGTACTCATGCCCACCTTTGGGTGCGTTTTCGCATGTTACCTTCTATTCAGGTTGAGACCCCTATTGTAGTTCAGTGAATGTCCCATAGTGTGGATATATATATGTATGGACTAGATAGATATTGTGAGGTATTTAGGTGTATCTGCGTATCGGGTCACTGTATGGATTGCAGTTAGATTAGAACTTGCTCGTGGGCCTGACCCACCCTTCTATTATTTTTTTTTACAGGTGTTCGTTAGCTCCAGTCATAGAGCTGGATCGTGCTGAGCAGATACAGTCATTCACTCCACCGTTGGCATAGGATTGTATTTCATGTGGTAGAATTGAGTTTTATTTCCAGTTCTTTTGAATACAATTAGGATTTGAATAGGGGTCCACTAGATGGATTCCCGAGTTGTATATGGAGGATCAGTTGTATCATAAAGGTTGTTTATTAATGAAATTTTATTTCGGGATTTCATTCAATGGATTATCATTTTAGTTTTCTATTCAGCAAATTTTATTTATTCTTATTTACTTTAAAATTGTACTCTGTGTTCGTTAATTGCTAATTTGTTTGATATCCTCGAGTAATCGGGCGTGGGCCTGGCCAACCCGTATCCAGAAATCCGGGGGTATTACAGCATCTCCATCCAAGAATGGTTAAACCTCCCACCTCGCAGCTTGAAAGGTGGAAGAGGGTTAATCATCCCAAGTTTCCTGTTTGCAATGATTCTTCCTTAACCCGTACACAAAATCGGAGGTAGCAAAGGAAGAGGGCTGATAGAAAGAGGTTGTGGGAAAAAGACTATGGTCGGTCCAAATGGCTAAAAAAGATAACAAAGCCATCAGACTTATCAGAATGTCCAGCTAAAAGAGAAGTCAGAGATCCTAATGATTTGCTAGACCTTATTTCAGAGGTTAGAAACTCCTTGATATCGTATGACCCTCTTATAAAAGATGGAATAGATATGGAAATCTCCAATAGTTCTAGCAGCAACAAGAAGATTTGTTTTGGTATCCTTCCAAGTGAATTTACTTACAATATGGTAGTGGCCGGTACTCCTTTTATTTTTTGAGCCACAGCCAAATCAGCCAACTTCAATGGAAGGAGATATCGTAGATATAAGTCTTCTTATAGAAAACCCTGGACAGTCTAGTTCTGGGCCATTTATAATGGAACCGGATAATGTTATCCAAGTAGAAGAGATCTTTGAGGATGAAGTTGAGCATCTTCAGAAATTAAAAGGAGTTGTGATTGAAGAAAATAGCTCCACGGCGCTAAAAAAGATTGTTTTGGAAAATCCGCCGTATGGCATGACCCAGCAGCTTAAATCTCTATACATCAAAGTGCTGGTGGAAGGCAGACCCTTGGCAAGAGTTTTGGTGGATAATGGTTCAGTATTGAAGTTGTTCTAATTAATGTCATGCGCATGCTTGGAAAGTCACTTGAAGACGTCATTCCAAATGATGTATCCATCAACGAATTCACGGGAGAAACAATGAAAAAGCAAGGCATTCTACCGTTGGAACTAACGGTGGGAGATAGAACTTCAATCACATCCTTCGTCGTCATTGAGTCCACGACGGCCTATAACTTACATTTAGGTCGCGAATGGATTCATCCAAACTTTTGCATCCCATCTTCACTTCATTAAATGCTTATATTTTGGGACAGAGATGAAGTAAAAGTTATGGAGGCTAATAACCGGCCATTTATGGCAAGGGTCTACCATGCAGATACCGAGCTATACAGTGAAGAATTCGTTCTAATCAGATTTATTAGAAGGGATAGCAAGGGCCGACCAAGAAAAGCCACAATGAGGCAAACTCTCACAGAAGAGGACGTTAAAGAGGTCTTCCATGGAACACCAAGGCCAACAATTCTACCCAAGGCAGGTGTTCAATGCTGCATTTCAAACAAAAAGTTTTTATGGAAGAGAAACCTAAGGAAGATAGAATACTTGGCCAGGCGGTTGATGGCTGCCTTGCCAGGTTGAAAGTTTACCTAGCCGAATTATGGCTGGAAAGAACTGAGGCTGCCAGTACCTTACTTTCAACTAATATTTTGGAGATTAAGGAAGAGATTGAAGATAAGTTGGATGCTATCTAGTTAATAGACTTGAAGACAGCCCCAATGAAGTTGGATGATCTCAAAGCCAAAGTATAAGATCCACTTTTGGAGGTTAATCTTGGAACTGAGTAAGACCCACGCCCCATCTACATCAGCAAGCTTTTGGAACCTACCTTTGGAAAAGAGTTGATTTCTTTACTTCAAGAATACAAAGATTGCTTTGCATGGACATATGAGGAAATGCCAGGACTTTTCAGAGAGTTGGTAGAGCATAAGCTACCAATTAAGGAAGGTTTCAAGCAGCTTCCAAGAAGGATGTCTCAAGAATTTGTTCTAAAGGTCAAAGAAGAGATCGAAAGGCTACACAAGGCTGGTTTCATAAGAACCGCCAGGTATGTTGACTGGATTTCCAATATAGTTCCTGTTATTAAGAAGAATTGTAAACTAAGGGTATGTGTAGATTTTTGAAATATAAACCTCGCAACTCTAAAAGATGAGTACCCTATGCCTGTTGCTGACCAATTGGTAGATTCTGCTACTAAGAATGAGATTATTTCATTCATGGATGGACATTTCGAGTACAACCAAATTTATATGCAGAGGAAGATATTGTTTAGATGGATTTTAGATGTCCAGGATCCATTGAAATCTTTGAATGGGTTGTCATGCTATTTGGGTTGAAGAACGCCGGGGTAACATATTAAAGGGCCATGAATGACATTTTTTATGATATGATCGGCCATTTCATGGAAGTATACATCGATGATGTAGTCATCAATTCTTCAACCAAAGTTCAATATCTCCATAATCGGAAGTTGGCTTTTGAAAGAATAAGGCATCATAAGTTGAAGATGGATCCCTTGAAGTGCGCCTTTAGAGTTTCAGCTAGAAACTGGTCCACCAAAGAGGTATTGAGATAGACCAAAATAAAGCAAAGGCCATCATTGAAGCAAAGCCACCAACCACTAAGAAAGAACTACAATGATTTCTTGGCCAGGTGGGATATTTGAGGTGATTTATTTCAAACCATGCTGGAAAAACTCATGATTTCTCCCCATTGTTGAAATTAAAAGGAGTTGAAGAATTCAAGTGGACGGAACAACACCAGCAAGCATTTGAAGGGTTGAAAAGCTACCTCGCTAACCCTCTAGTGATGGTTCCTCCAATCAAGAAGCGGCCTTTAAGATTATACTTATTAGCTACCGATGAATCAATTGGAACTCTTCTAGCCCAGAACAATAAATAGGGGGAAGAGCAAGCTATTTATTATCTAAGTAGGGTGCTCACTCTAGTGGAATGTAGGTACACTTCTATAGAAAATTGTGTCTTTCTTTGTATTATACAGCTATAAAGTTGAGAACCTACATGTTGCCGGTGGCTGTATATATCATTTCTCAAATAGATTTGATTAAGTAAATGCTCTTGAGGCCTTTGATCACTTGGACATATTGGAAAGAGGTCATTGGCCCTAATGGAATTTTCTTTCAAGTATATTCCACAGAAGGCAGTCAAAGGAAGGGTGTGACGACCCTGGATTTTTCAACCCAGTGTGCCCTGTGATGACCCAAAACGGATCCAAAATGTGGAAGCAAAAGATAGAACAATGGTCTCTAGAGATACAACATTCCTCTAAGACACCAATGTGACCCTCAACGAGGTCATGAAACCCAAAGGAATAAAATGCGGAAGCAACGTTTCAAAAACGGAAAAGAATAAACCTAGGGGAAAAATGGTCATTCCACCCTGAAATGGGTGCCACTGTGCACACCATTGGAAAGACAACAAAAAATTAATAAGGATAGACTCAAGAATCGCTTGATTCGGAGTCCGGACGGCAAAGATATCAAGTTCTGAAGTCGAAGGAAGGGAAACCCTATCCCGGTTCGAACCAAAAACAGACACTACCTTACTAAAACTTGAATAACTTGAGCCACAAGATGAATCTGAAGCTCTAATTAGTACCATTGGAAAGCTTATTTCGACGTGATCAATTTAGACTCAAGAACGGACCAATTCGGAGTTAAAGCAAAGAAGTTATGATGATTTGAAGTCGGAGGTGCAGTGCTGAACCAAGACACACACACCCGTGAACAGTACTTCGAGCGCTCGAATAAGGACTTCAAGCGCTCGAAATTTGCCCTAAGAAATCTGCCCAAAGTTCGAGCGCTCGAACTCCTGTATTTAGAGCGCTCGAACTCCTGTAGGCTGCGCCTGAAATGCTGACTTGAAATACAATTTTGAGGACTTTCTGGGCTTTTTTGAGAAAAAAACAAAGAATAAACTACCCTCAAAATCATGTTTCCTAGCCAACCATTCCAAAAGAAAACTTTATTTTTCAAGTAAAAACCCCAAAATGCCCTTATGCTCAGTTTAGGCTCAAAACGGCAAAAAATGTAAGTTTGCACCAAACATACTTTTGACTCCAAATATACTTCTAGGCTGAAACGAATATGCACGCAAACGTAATAAGTGATTTTGAGCGCGCGAGAATGGTCCGTGGCTCCTAAAAACGACCGATACAAACCTAGTGAGACAACAACTTGACATTTTTCAATATTTTCATAATATACCATAAAGTCAAAACTACATAGAATACAAATACATGTCATTGGTCTCCGGTCTCATCTTATACATGTCAAATACATTGTAAGGAGTGCACTGATGTACACATTACATGTTTAAATTCAATTATACATTTTTGACATATAAGGCTACAAATGGCTTTTCAAGCCAACCTTTACAAGAAATGGAAATCTTCAAGTCCACCAATCATCCAAGCATGACGAGAATCGCAACCTTGATTCTTGTACCTGAAATATGCCCCAGTATCGTAGGGGTGAGTAACATAAAGCTACTTGTAGGAAATGAGCATGCATCGACCTACGTTTTACAAGTTTGCATGATTTAATTATTGTGGTTCATTCCACCTAACGTCTATGTCAAATATGAGACTCAAGGAGCATCCTAGCTACCTAGGATCATTTCTAGCATCAATCACCTCATTCATGCAATGTTAGCAGCATAGGGTCATGCTTACACAAAGCAACTATATAGGAGCATGCTTACATAAAGCAACAACATATAGATTCTCAAGGTAATCAACTTGAAGTCTAAAATGCAACATCAACTAAATATAACAATTTAACATAATTAGTATATCTAATACCACACATCAAGACATAGGTTCTCTACGTTATCAACTAGAAATCTAAGAGTGTGAAATCAACTAAATATATCAATTTAGTATGGATGTACTTAACAACATCAAAATGATTCATTAAAATCATAAACATAGATGAACTTAACAACATCAAAATCGCCAATAACCAAAACCACAAGTTACAATATAAACATGATTGTTAACTTGGAATTGAATGCGAAAACAAATAGTGGAAGACTTGGACATCTAAGCTCGGAATTCTGCCGAGACCTCAATGGTTATTCTGGGCACTAACCCGCAGGGAAAACCACCCTAAGTGCGCACTATCTCAGACTTAGAGGACTCACGTCCCCGTACTAGAGCCAAACCCTAGCCATCTCAAATCAACAATGTTCCAAGATTCCAAAATTAAACCAAATAAGTTCACAACTTATACGTAACTTATATAATGCATGAAAGCACCTTCCACGCACAAGTAGGTTGAAACCACACAATCCATGCCTTAGAGTTTCAATTCTAAAATGACATACATAATGTCAATTACAAAGTGTGCAATTCACTACACATGGCATCAATATATTCTATAAAGAAAACATGTTCTCATGAATATAAATATAACAACAAAGTTGTCCAATGCTCAAAACACAATCAAGTGAATACATAACAAGTTCAAGTCCATGATTTGAATATAAAAACAACTTCTAAAATACCAATAGATCCATGGAGCCATTAGATAGAATTTAATTAAACAAGGTGATTAAATTCTCTAGATTTCAAATAACCTCAAATTAATATATATTAAGCAACATATCATGGTCTTTACATATATCAAATCAAAAGTGCAAGATAAGAAAGATATCATCTAATAGAATTTAATTAATTTAAATCAATTAAATCTCTAGATTTCAAAAGTTGTCCAAATGATCTCAAATTAATTTATATCAAGCACTAAGTCATGGTCATACCATATATCAAGTCTAAGATAGATTACAAGCAAAATTCAATTTACTAGAATTTAAACCAAATTAAATCCATTAAATCTCTAGATTTGAAAACTCATCTAAATCAACCCAAATTAATATATATCAAAGATTAACTCATGGCCATGCCATTTACCAAGTCTAAAATGAGTTATAAGCAAACTACCATTAATCATAATTTCTCAAATTAATACACCACATGCATACAAGTTGTATAAGCATCAAAAACATGCAAGACAACAAACATATAACCCTATAACATTCCCTACCTCACTAGAGAAGTGTCTCTCTAGAATCCAAGGCAAAATCAACACAAAATGGCAAACCCTTCTAGGGTTATGAAGAGGAAGATGAGGGGAACAAAATGTATTCCCAAGTTCAAGCTTGGAAATCAATGGAAGGTTCTCAAAAATCAAGGTCAAAGCTTAAGGCTTTAGGCTCCATCCATGGAGGCTAGGGTTTTCTTTACAAAAGAGGGAGGAAATGAAAAAATGATGAAGATGAAATGTGAGTGGAGGGGATAGAGATCCTCCACTCACTATGTGCTCTTACACTACCTCTCACACACACACTAATGCAAGATCAAATTGTGAGCCTACACTTGTCACAAATCCAAGGCTCCATCCTAGGTTAAATCTCAAGCCTACACTTGTCAACCATCCAAGCCAACAAGTGCACCAATCCTAGGCCAACAAGTGGTTAAATCTCCACCCTCCACATGTCCTCATCCAAGGCCTCAAAGTGTTTCCACACACATGTCAACAAGTGGACCAATGAGAGTGTGACACTTGTCACACTCTCTAAAAATTGCAAAAAAATTCTTTTTGAAAATATCTTCCAAATTAAATTGCAAAATGGTCCCTAAGACGAAAAATAATTACTTTACAGTAATTACACAAAACCCCTAAAGTTTAGAAAATTACAAAATGGTCATGCATCTATACCTTTTACAAGAAAAGTAAGCACTTAGCATTTTTTTCTACAAAAGTGAAAATACACATAGTATGGAATTTAAATATCGTAGATGCATGCAAAACCGGAATCAAATCCGAACACGAAAAGTGAGGTTATGCTAACAAAGTGACAACCAAGAAAAGGACGAAAGTGAATAGTGTCACAAAAGTGAAAATATGAAAATGACTCGGTCCTCAAAGGAAGTCGTCAATCCACCGAAAAGAGTCTCAGAAACCATTCCCGAGTACTCAAGATGACACTAAGTGACGAGAAACTGAACTCATAAAGGAAAAGATCAACGGAAAAAAAATATCCGTGAAAATCCGAGAAAAGGAAAGGAATGAAAATGACCGGGTCATTACAAAGGGTGGTGGCATAATTTTTAGTAGACCATCCTTTAACCAAGATTGATTCGGAAGTATGTGACGAGGTGGATAATCTCTACTTTGACTATACACATTAGACTCTCATGTTTGATGGATCAAGTAATCATGGTGGAGGAGAAGGTGGATTAGTCATCATTTCACCAAAATGAAGGAAAACCACATTTTCTTTCTTCTTGGACTTTAAGTGTACAAATAACCAAGCTGAGTTAGAGGCATTAATTATTGGGTTGGAAATCCTGCTAGAACTAAAAGTGGATAAGGTCTAGATCATTGGAGATTCCTACTTGATATTTAGCTAACATTCTGAAGAATATAGATGTTTTGACTGGCATATGAGGCTTTTCCACTCATTGGCCTTGGAATTACTATACCAGTTTGATGATTTCTAACTCAAATTAATAGTGGCCAAGACACTTGAACACGGAGGCTGATGATCTAGCCCAATTAGCCTCTCGAGTAAAAGTCTCAATGGGTGTAGAAGAGACATTGATCACAATCAAAAGAAGGAACCTTCCTTCTGTAGATTCATGGCATGAGATGGCAGGTCATTTCCAGGCTGATGAGCCAGAAAGGATCAAACCTGCTAAAAAGACATGGGAGATTTTCAATGTTGATATAGATAATTTAGATTTGGATGACTGGAGAATACCAATCATTATTTTCTTGGAGGATCTTAGTGCCAACATCGACAAGAGAGTGCAACTTATGGCACCTCATTATATTCTGATTGATGGAGATCTCTACAAAAAGAACAAAGAAAATGGACTTTTGCAAAGGTGTCTTGGCCAGAACGAGTCCATGAGAGTGATGGCGAAATCACACCTTGGAATATGTGGAGCTCATCAAGCTGGAATCAAAATGAGATGGCTTCTTAGAAGGTACGGTTATTATTGGAAAGGCATATTGAAGGATCGCATAGAGTTTGCAAAAACTTGCATTGCATGTCAAGAGCATCGCCCGGTCCAAAGAGTTCAAACTATAAACATGCAGCAGATAGTGAAAATCTGGCAATTCAGAGGGTGGGCTTTGGACTTTATTGGAAAGTTAAGGTCACCATCTGCAGATGGTCATACTCACATTGTGGTGGCGACAGATTACTTTACAAAGTGGGTGGAGGCTCTTCCGCTAAAGACTTGTGAGCAGTCAACAGTGATTGATTTTATAAAAAAACACATTATACACAGGTTTGGAATTCCAGAGACTCTTACCACTGACATAGGCCTTTTGTTTGTTGGAAACAAGGTTATTGATTACTGTACTGAATGTGGTGTCCAAGTGATCAGTTCTACTCCATATTTTTCCTAGGCAAATGGACAAGTCGAAGCTTCTAACAAAGTGATTCTCAACATTCTTGAGAAGATGATTGAGAATCATCCAAAGAAGTGGCATCACCTACTTTCTGAGGCCCTTTGAGCTTACAGGAATTCAAAAAGATTAAGTACGGGCGTCACACCATATATGTTTATATATGGACATGATGCCGTTCTTCTAATGGAGATGGCAGTTAGGTCTGCAAGGGTGGCGTTCCAAAATAAGCTAACCTTGGCAGATTACAATCATGCCATGTTGGTAGAATTGGAAAACCTTGATGAGGTCTGTCTCAATGCCGTAGACCATGTTATAGCTCAAAAGAAAAAAGTCAAGCGGGCATATAATAAAAAGGATAAAGCAAAATCATTTGTTGAGGGAGACCTGGTATGGCAAGTCAAATTTCCACCTAGATTTAAGGACAAGGAATATGGAAAGTGGACACCTAATTGGGATGGTCCTTACTTGGTGGAACAAGTCATTAGAAAAGGGCCTTAAGATTGATGGACATAGATAGGGGATCCCATAAGCATCTTGTGAATGGTGTATACTTGAAAGAGTATCACCCTTTTATTTATGAAGTTTGAAAAGCCACAGTCTTTCAACCAGCCACATAAGATGACTGATATCTTCCTTTCTAAGTAAACCAGAAAGTTAGAAAGGAAACATAATGGCCATACTTTGGCCATTCTAATAGCTAAGTCTAAATGTATGAAGGATTTATTTCAAGGAGGAAAGGCTAAGCACTTGAAATGGTACATTGGCTAGAGCCATGAAGTAGACTTAACTATATTTTTAAGATCGGCTAATTTCCTAAGTATGGAACATTTCATTGAGAAAATGCTACATTACATGGTCTAGGTTCTACTTATATTAGAAATTACTCATCTGTTTTGTATATACATGCATTTCCATGTTAACACATCCACTTCTTCTTCTTCAATTTCTTCTTCTTCTTCTTCATGACTATTTAATTAAAAATCCCATGCCTTGTCATCAAATTGTTCCACAAGGCATGGAATTTGGGGGCATATGTTTATCCCATTATTTTTGGCCCAATGGAAAAGCGACATGTGACGAGTTTCAATGAACTTGCCACATTGGATTAATGTTTTAAGTGTCCAAAAGAGGAAGATACGATATAGAATTATTAAAAATAGATTGGATATGATCATGGTTGTCAAAAGCGCGCCTGGACGAGCAAGACGCCTAGAGGCCCAACAATTGCGCCTCACAATAGCCCAGGCACAGTGACCTCCACTAGGCGCGCGCCTGGGCTATGCCTTGAAGCTTGTATGAGGCGCGCCTCATGTATTCTACGGCAAACCACCCAATATATTTTATATATTTTATGTGTTTGACTGTTTGCTAACTTTCCTTTTATAGTTTATATTATTATATGTTAGTAATTTAGTATATACATACAGCTTTGGAAACTAAAAAAGTTTTGGAAACTTAAAAGCAAAAAATGGTAATTTTGTCATCTTGTGAGGCAACCCATTAAATCAATAAAAATCAATTAAGCAAAAGCTGCTACAGAAGAAACGTGAGGGAGTGGAAGTCAAAAGTGGGAAAGAGAAGAGAGAGAAAGAAAGAAAAAAAGAAAAGAGAAAGAAAGAAAGAGAAGAATCTGTTGCCTCCTTCTGACGAAGCCACTACCAGGTCAGTAATTTCATTTCAGTTTTTTTTTTCTCCTCCTCTTCTTTCCCTCATCTGATATTTTTTTTTTTCTGGGTCTCTGTTTTTCTTCTTTCTTTTTCTTTGTGTAGGTGCTCTGTTTAGGGGCTCAATCCCCCCCCTCCCCCAATCTACTAAGAGTCTCAGACTATTCCTTTCCCTGTCTTCTCTCAGGCCAAACAGACCTTCAAATTTTTTTTCCCTTTCATCTACTCCAGTACTCCTCTGTTTTTTTTTTTTTTTTCCTCTTCCTCCTTCTCTTTTCTTTTCTTCTCTTCTCCTTTCCTCTTCTTTCTCTCATCTGGTTTATTTTATTTTATTTTTAATTTTTTTCTGGGTCTGTTTTTCTTCGTGTAGGGGCTCTGTAATTTTTTTTCCCTCCTTTCTGAGTTTTCTCTCTGGCCTTCAGGCTTCATTTACTCCTTTGCTTTTTCTTTCTTTCTTTATTTTCTTCATCGACTTTATCTCTTTATTATTATTATTTTTTCAATCTCTGTCTCTCATTTTTTTTTTTTTTTTTCTAATCTCTATCTCTTATTTTTTTCTCCCTTCTTGGCTTTTTCTTTTGAATGCAATTTGCTAAAATTTGCTGCATGCTGTTTGCTATAATTTGCAAGATTATTTAAATTTTGAATGTTTGTTTCTGAATGCTGTTTGCTGAATTGCCTGAATGCTTGTTTGCTGAATGCCTGTTTGCTGAATTTAACTTGGTCCATTGACTCCATTCTATTTCTTATTGTAAATAGAGAGGAAAAAATGTCAAAGGATCAAGGTTGGAATTGTTGTCGCCTGCAAAACCCACAAGATAGGAATGCAACAACGTGTAATTTTTGTGAAAAAGTTATGAAATAAGGCATTTATAGGGCTAAGCAACACATTGTAGGGGGGTATATGTAATACCCCTAGTTTAAAAAAGATAAAATTAGGATTTAAATTTCATTCTATGTGCATTTTTGTCTGTTGATTTTTGTGGCTATGTGCTTATGTGTCAAATTGGCTATTTAATTAATTGTTTGCATGTTTAATTTATTTTATTTATTTATTTGAATTAATTGTTTATGTAATTGGATTAATTTTGTATTTGCTTTAATTGGGTTAATTTAGTTTTATTATTATTTTTTTTTAGTATTGTTTCTCTGTGGGTTTTATTATTGGTAAAGTGGAATTAGGGTTTAGTCTCTAATCATTCATGGGCTAGGGTTATTATTATACTCCTATATATATCAGTAACTGAGGTTTAGGGTTTTGGGAAAAATAGACGTGAATCCTGTAAAATAGGACCGTGAAATATAGAGTGAAAACAGAGAGGGGTTGTAAGGACAGAGCATGGTAAGGTCTGTAAAGGGAAGAATAGGGAGGATCAAGGAGGTATGGTGGTGGACTAACTAGAATCAGAAGAGGCTTGACAGTGGGTTATATTGCCGGAACAAGTAAAGTCTGTACAGGCAAGTTCTTCTCTTCCTCCTTCCCTTTGGTTCGTGTTCTGTGCACCTAGATATTCTCTAGGGTTTAATCAACCAGTAACTGGGATTTATATGTTTAATATATATTATATAAATGATATGTTTGCATTGAAATCAAAAATTGTTACAATTTCTGCATGGCACGTTTCAGTTTTATTTCTGTAAGTGTGTTAACTCTATTGTAATTTTAAGCTTGTTAATTGATTTCAACCACTGCAAATGGATCCTTGGGATGTTACTGGGTGTTACTGGGGTGATATAAGATCCTTAGGTTCAGTGGTAAAGAGGAACAGAGGGAATGAAATAGAACTGGCGTTGTAAATCAGTTCAGTGTTGTGTTCTAACCTGCAAGTTCTATGGCTTTGTTTAAAGCTCTGTAATTGTTCCAAATTGTGTTATCAAACCATTAGCATGCTTCTTAGTATTAATAAGACCCTTAGGACCAGGTTTAGGAATCAACTGAAGGGTAGAAACATACCGGAAAAGAAGCAGAAGGTCGGAATGGAGCAAAACGGGGACAGACGGCTCTCAAGGAGGTGAGAGCCGGCTCCACAGAAGTGGGAGCCGGCTCCCACACATGTAGATCCGGCTCCTAGGTTATTGGAGCCGGCTCTAGGCTGATTGGAGCCGGCTCCCAAAGTTCTGGAGCCAGCTCCACCCCAAAAAAGTGCTTCCTGGATTTATTTTTGACGCAGTTTTGAAGCTGTGAGTGTCTGAACTGTTTTGGAAAAATTCTGGAACACTGCAGAGTGTTTAAGAAGTTAGCTTTGGATGTTAATAAGACTTTTAAATTGATTAAAGTTTAAAACAAAATTCATGAAGCAATCTGTTTAAAGCTTGGGCGCATTGGGTACGGTTAAGAGAGGGATGGAGATTATACGCTTAGGTTTTTCCCTGGGTGTTCCAGTGGGTTCTAATATATTTATAACATTGTTCCAAATATATTTTAAGGCCATTGATGTATTAGCTTGGAGGTATACATGCTTTGGAGGTTAGTTGCTCAAGTTGATAAATCGTTCCCTGCAACTATTTGGTTTACTGTTTGGATTTAAATTGCTGGAACTTTATATATTTTGCTGCAATTGTTTGGATATTGGTTTGGACTGTAAATTGCTAAACTTTAATTTAGGTGTTGTAATTTACATGGTTTGGATGTCAATTATGAAATCTTATATATTATTTTGCAATCAACTGGATTAGGGTTTTGAACTGAAATTGCTATAATATTGTATAAATGATGCTGCAATTACTTGGCTTTGGTTTTGGATTCAAATTACTTGCTTATTATATATATGTGGTAATTTACATGGATATGGAGGATTGTATGTACCGGTATGGGACGGTGACATACTAGGTAAGGATTAGTTAAAACACTAATCCTACCTAATTTGGAAGGAGTTGGATTAACCATACAAAGGTTAATTCCTACTTAAATGGATGTATATGAACCAGTATGGGACGGTGTCATATTAGGGATGGCTTAGTTCAAAACACTAAGACCTACCTACATTGGGAATGGATTAGCTCAAAACACTAAGTCCTACCCAAATTGGATTAAGGTATGGATTAATCATAAAGGTTAAGTCCATCACCTATTTATGTCATGTCAATCAAATAAATTGAATGACCTATCATGGTTTCAGGATGGATTTGTTATACATATATCAGACCACTATACAGATGAATGATATTTTGTTTTAGGAGTACGGACATTATATATTTATTATATGGGCCATGGTATGAGCTTGAGTCTCAGGACCATGGTTAGGGCGCGTATATCGCCTAGGATGGATAACTGGACATAGGTGTTGTTCCTTGGTAGGTCTAGGTACTCATGCCCACCTTAGAGTGCGTATTTGCATGATGCCTTCTATTCAGGCTGAGATAGACCTACTGGACTAGCGAGCGTCCTATAGTGTGTACTATATACATATTTGGACTACTCTAGCTATTGTGAGGTATCTATGGTGTATCTGCGTATCGGGTCACTGTATAGATTGTAGTTAAATTAGAACTTGCTCGTGGGCCTGACCCACCCTTCTATTATTTTTTTCAGGTGTTCGTTAACTCCAGTCATAGAGCTGGATTGTGCTGAGCAGATACAGTCATTCACTCCACCGTTGGCATAGGATTGTATTTCATGTGGTAGAATTGAGTTTTATTTCCAGTTCTTTTGAATACAGTTGGGATTTAAATAGGGGTCCACTATATGGATTCCCGAGTTGTATATGGAGGATCAGTTGTATCATAAAGGTTGTTTACTAATGAAATTTTATTTCGGGATTTCATTCAATGGATTATCATTTTAGTTTTCTATTCAGAAAATTTTATTTATTCTTATTTACTTTAAAATTGTACTCTGTGTTCGTTAGTTGCTAATTTGTTTGATATCCTCGGGTAATCGGGCGTGGGCCTGGCCAACCCGCATCTGGAAATTTGGGGGTATCACAATATAGAAATATACAAGCATGTCAAAAGTGCCCTGAACATGTGAAAGAAGAGATTAGAGAATATATGAGCAAGAAGAAAGAAGAAAAGGAACACACAAATTTGTTACCTGATTTTGATGACATGGATGATTAAGATGAGGATGATGTAACAATTATTGATGTTAAGGGTAAAAGAGTGACAAGTGGAACTGGAAGCAATAATATTCAATCAAAAAAGCAAAAGCAGAAATGTCCTATTGATTTATACTTCACCCCTCTTCCGGAAGTAGTTGTGCAAAATAGGAAAAACGACAAGGGTAAGTAAACAACAATTGATAATGCTTGCAAGAAAGAACTTAGAAACCGAGTATGTCAACAGTTTGCAAGATGGATGTATGATGTTGGGATATCATTCAATGCCCTTAATTATGATAGTTTTGCACCAGTTGTTGAAGCTATTGGCCAACATGGTCTAGGAATGAAACCTCCTTCTTATCATGAGGTGAGAGTTCCCCTACTCAAGAAAGAACTGGAGCATACAGACAATTTAATGTGGGATTATAGAGAGGAATGGGAAAAATACGGATGTATAATTATGGCAGATGGATGGGAGAATAAAAGACACAAGTGTTTGATTAATTTTATGGTGAATTATCCTAAAGGGACAATGTTTATTCAATCTGTTGGTGCTTCCTCTTATTCAAAGACCGGTGAAAAAATGTTTGACTTGCTTAACAAGTTCGTGCAGCAAATTGGAGCATCAAATGTGATTCAAGTAGTCACTGAAAGAGCCTCTTCTTGTTGTGGCAGGTTTAAATTTCGATATGTAGTTGATGTGGAAATTTTAGGTTTATTGTTTCTAGCCTTCTATTAATCCATATTTTCTTTCTTTACAATAGGGAGAATGTTGGAAGGAAGACATCGACATTTGTATTGGTCACCTTGTGCTGCACATTGTGTGGACCTGATGTTGGAGGACATTGCTAAGATCCCAAATATAATGAGGACCATAAAGAGAGCTATAATGTTAAATGGTTATATTTATAACCGTTAGGGTTTGTTGAACATGATGAGGCGTTATACTGGACATAAAGAGTTGCTTAGACCTGCAATGACTCAATTTTCCACTTCTTTTATCACGTTATCAATCATCCATCATCAAAAGGATTGCTTGAGGAAGATGTTCATTTCACAAGAATGGACCTCCAATAAATGGGCGAAAGAGATACAAGGGAAAAATGTAGACAGATTGTGTTGATGCCTACATTTTGGACAAGCATTGTGTACTCTAACAAATTAGCAAGCCCTCTTGTTCGTGTACTTAAGTTGGTTGATGGTGAGACAAGGCCTCCAATGGGATATATTTATAAGGCTATGGAAAGGGCTAAAGAAGCGATAGCTAAAGCTTTTGGTGGGAATGAGGAGAAGTATAAGGACACCATTAAGATCATTAATATTGGGTGGAATATCCAACTCCATCGCCTTTTGCATGCAGCTGGGCATTTTTTGAATCCAGAATATTTTTATAGCAATCCAAATATTGAGCAAGATGAAGAGGTGATGGGTGGTTTATATCAATAAATAGAAAGATTGGTTCCAACCACTGAAGTGCAAGATAAAATTTCTTTGGAGTTGAGTAGATATATGAAAGCTGATGGTCTATTTGGCTCATCAACTGCTGTTAGACAAAGAAAGTCAAGGGCACCAGGTAAATAACTCAATTAATCATTTTTTTAAGTGTATTTGAATATTACTTTTTTTTAATTTTTTACTAATAATATGTAAATAACAGCCGATTGGTGGTCCGCATATGCTTCTACAACTCCTAATTTACAAAAGTTTGCTATTAAAATGCTTAGCCTCATGATGTGGTCGTGTCGCACTACCACCAAGCTTAAAGATTGTGCATTAAGGCGAGGGCCAAGTTTTACATTTATAAAAGCCACTACTACCTTATTTTACTAAAAATATAGTTAGGGTGAGTAGGGATCGTCCCAAGGGATTGGAGTCATACTTGGTTGTGGAATCGCAATTAGGGTTAGTAGGTCGAGTGATCAAACAAATGGTTGGTTGATTAATTAAACTAGAGAGCAAATTAAACTAAATAATTGAATGCAATAAAGAGTGAGTAAGAGAGAGAGAGATCTTGGGGTTTAGAGGTCACTACCAAGCAATGCTTTTCTACACCTCTAACTAGTGATTAATGAGGGTAATGTGTGTTGCAATATTGGGGTGTGTGTGTGTTTGGTTGATTCAATTAGCAAGGGTGACCAATTAAGCATACATTGTCTAATCAACATGTGAAAAGCACAATATATCTAGCAATTAAGTATATATTGTCTAAATAGCATGTGAAAAGCACAACATATCTAACAAGTCATTAATCCTTTGATTAAGCTCACAAGCCAAATACACCACAAGGTTAGAGACATATGCTACTTGCATTCAAAAGTATGGAACATCAAATAACTAGCATGGATTGTCCTCTCATCTAACAACTATGCTACCACTACACTACAATTAAGCTAATGACATGAAATTAAACTAATTAAACTAAGGGAGAGGCATAATCCATCAAGAAATGAGCATGGACCATCTAGAGAATCACAAAAGCATTCTTTTAAGCACAATATTTTGACAATCTCTAAATCTATAGCATTAATACACATAGACATGCATCAATAATACAAGAAATAGAGGCAAACACATGAACATCTATTCTAGCATACATAGACATATGGATAGAATGAAATGATCAATGGGAAGCATTAAACCACATAAATCATTGAATAAACAAGATCTATATATATCAAAGTGTCAAAACATTAATTACAACACTAATCCCCCAATAATACATAAGATTAAGATATAGAAAGCATGCTTGGGGCTAACTCTAGCCCCAAGAGGATGTCTAGCCACTCATGGTGATGTTGCTCCAACCCTCAAGAGCTAACTCCATGGAAGAGATTTGCTCCTTGGTTAATGAAGAGTCTCCAATGGTGTCTCTAGCCTCCTCCTCCTCTAAGCTTGCTCTCCAAGAGAATAATCCCTCCAATTGTCTCTCTCTCAAAAAGTGCATTATATTCCTTTTATAGGTAAGTCAAGTGACACACAAAATGAGCTGGGGTCGTGTAAAGAATATTCTCTAATGATTGGATAGAGGACGGATTGTACAAGCTGAAAATTTAACTTTTTCACACTAGAGGAAGTTCGATCGATCGAACCTTGGACTTGGATCGATCGAACTTGCTGAGATCCATCGAACTGAGGCTGGATCGATCAAACTAGTTTAGCTTTTTGGGAAAAGACAAATTCGAGATATTTTGGGAGATATTTTTGGGAAAAGGACAAAAGTGGTTAGTGGGTGGTACAACTGTGGATAAGATCAATCATTTGAATAAGGACAAAAGTGTTCGATTGATCGAAGGGTGGTGTTGGATCGATCGAACTTTGGAATTTCTACTTTGGGTCAAGGCTTGGATCTATCTTGAAGTACTGAGATCGATCAGTGTTCGATTGATCGAACCTTGAAGTTGGATCGATCGAACTTTGCTGCTTCCCACCTTTGGCTTCATTTGCTTCCTTCTTTCTCCACTTTGCTACTTTCTTTGTTTAATCCCAGAATTGCTTCAATTAAGCTCTTATTTGGCTGAGTTAGCTTATTTTCGGGATAAGTGCCTGAAAATGAAAATAATTCGAAATCAATCTAAAACGGCAGAGTAAGATAGATAAAGGTACTAGAATGCCTAAACTTAAGGGGTTTAAATACGCATTTTTCAGCGCTCATCACCTCACACGTAGTGTATCTGGGTGTGAACAAAATTGGAGTGTATTTGAACATGTAAGTTTGTAGTATTAGTAATTCAATGACAAAAATTAGATTATAAATAGTTATACACTTATACTTATTAATTATTTGAATTAATGCAGCTTCATAGCAAGAAGAGGAACCGGCTAACTCAATGTCGATTGAATGATTTGGTTTTCATTAAGTATCATATAACACTAAAATAACGATATGACATGCGTGATAGGATCGATCCCATCCTTTTAAATGATATAGATGATAGCAATGAGTGGTTAGTTGGAATAATGGATGAAGATGTAGATGCTGAAGATAAGTTGGTGTTTGAAGACGACTCTTTGACATGGGGTGCAGTTGCTAGAGCTACCGGGGCTGGAGAGTCCAACCATAATTTAATATCAAGATCAGCTCCAAGGGCAACAAAGTGGATAACACTTTCATGATCGTCTTCACTACGAATCATAAATAATGACGAGGCCAACTCTGAGGAGATAGGAGAGGAAGAAGATGCTGAGGGTTACAAATCTTTTGATGGGGACGATGCTGAGACTATGTTGTTTGGTGAAGAGGATGATATTTAGGTCCCTTAAGATTGTTTGGTAACTTTGGTTTTAGGAGTCCTTGTCAAAACTCAAAACCGAAACTAATATTTTGTTGCTTGGTTTATAGATTTGGTAGGCTACTAAGTATTGACTATGATACTTTATAGATTTGGTAGGCTACTAAGTATCTTTCGATGGATCTGTTTTGGAGTCAAATGATAGCTTTTGCTTAAGACATTAAGTGTAAATTTATAATATATAGTCAATTGGTTGATGTTTTGCTTTTTTTGAATATTTCTTATGAATAAATAGCTTTATTAGTTTAATTGTTCTATTTTACTAGTTGCTTTATTGGTTTAATTGTGATATATTTAGAAAAATTTAGTGTTTTTATTATTGGATGTTTATTGTTTAATTGTGTTATTTTTGCTAAGAATTATTGTTTTAAAATTTTACTTGTGTGCCTCACATCACTCAGGCTCGCGCCTAGGCTCCAAGGGACCTCTAGCGCCTCGGTGCGCCTTGGGCTTTTAATAACTATGGATATGATCCACCAATAAAGAAGGGGTATGTGACGAGTTCCAATGGAACTGGCCACACCGGATTACAACCCTGATAGAATTTCCTTCAGAAAATTAAAGCTACGTGATTTCATATGGAAACAAAGAATGATTGGTTAAGTTAAATTCCACCACGTGGAATTATTGATTAAAAGGAAAGTGGAAAGTCCTGTTAGGACTTACCAACTTTAAATAAATATATATATAGTGTCATAAAATGATAGAAATATGGTATGGAATCACTACCATGTGTAATGACCCGGATTTTTCGGATAAATTTTTTTCCGTTGTCTTTTCCCTTCTGAGTTTGGTTTCTTGTCGATTAGTGTCGTTTCGAGTGCTCTGGAGTGATTTCTGAGACTCTTTTCTGTGGATTGACAACTTCCTTTAAGGACTGAGTCAGTTCCGCACTTTTCGTTTTTCGACACTATTCACTTTTTGTCTTTTCCCTATTCTGTCTTTTTCCCTATTTCGTCTTTTCCTCGTTTGACACTTTGTTTGCATAACCACACTCCTTGTGTTCGGAGTTGGTTTCTGACTTTGCGTATCTTCATTTCCAATGATTTCTATGAGATACGTATCTTTACTTTCGTGAGAAAGTACTCTGGTTGCTCCCGGTGTCCATAGGGGTATAAATGCAAAGTTCTTTGGAAACTTTTTCTTTTCTTAGGGTGTTTTTCATAAATATCTTTTGAAGATATTTTATTTCAGGGGTATCTAAAAAAATATCTTTTGGAAGATATTTTCATTCTGGGGCAGTTTTGTAGTTTTCACTTTTTGGAGGGGTCATTGTGTAATTAATGAAAGTTATTGCTCAATGCCTTGTTTTGAGCCTGGATCCTCGTACAGGACTCATTTTCACATTTCGTTGAGTCGTGGACTCTTAAAATTTCCTCCTGGACGTTGTTTTCCAGTTTCAGGGTTTCTGGCCCCGGTTTGCACCAAACTTGTTTTGGGCATAACTCTCTGCTCGGGACTCAGTTTTTAACGCCATTTCTTCCGTTGTTCATATTTTCTCATTTGGAATCTTTTTCATTCACGGAGTTTTGCCATTTGAGTGCGTCTGCGCGATTTCCACTTTTCCGGACCCGGCGGGGCCCGTTCGGGGCACTTTTTGAGTTTTTCTATAAATAGGAGGTCTTAGAAAGAAAAATCAGATTTTTCACTCTCTCTCCTCTCTCATGGCCGGTCCAAGCTCCATCCATGGCTGCCATCTTCTCTCTCCTCTTTTGGATTTCTTCCCTTCATTAAAAAGTGGTGATGCCTTTGTGTTTATTGTTCCCCTCGGCGAGGCCTTCGATTCCAACCGATTGGAATCTCGTTTTGGCCATTTCTTGAGTTCGGGTTTGAAGTCAAGTTGTGTTTTTGATGGGGCTTCCTTGGGATTCAAGTTCGTGGTGTTGTCCCCGACAAAACTTAGGATTTTCGTAGGATTCGGAGTTGATTTATTTTGGTGGGAATTTGAGATTTCATCTCAAATGGAGGTAGGGAATGATTTAGGATTTATATGTGTTGTATTGTGTGTTTTCCATGTTTATACAACCTATATGCATGCCTTGTATCAAATCTAGGAAATTTGAAACATTTAATTCTTTGTATAAGAATTAATTTTCATGTTGATGAGAAACTTGGTTTTGAATTGTGGCATGGTAGAAACTCTTGTTTTAATCTGTTGGTTAACATATATTAATTTGGAATTAATTAAATAAGAATTACACTTTTTAATTAATATTTATCTTTTGTAAAAGATTTAAGTTCATGGCCATACCTTGCATGGAATTCAGTTGTGTTATGCTTCTAAATTAAGTTTTGGCATATTTGTTAATATATTTTAATTTGAGAGCATTTGGTTGAGTTTGGAAATCTAGAGACTTTAATTAAGGGTATTAATTAAAATCTATTTTGGTGGTTTCATGGGCCTAATTAAGCTTGTGTGTGAACATATGTAATGACCATGATATGTCTATTAACATATATTAAATTGGGGCCAATTGGAAATGATTTGAAATCTAGAGAGTTTAATTATTTTGATGTAATTAAATTCTATCTTGTGTATCCATGGATCTAATCATGTTTTAGAAGTTGTTTCTATTTTAAGAGCATGGATTTAGACTTGTGATGTATTCACTAGATTGTGTTATATGCATTGAAGAGTATTGTTGTTAAGTTTATATTCATGAGAGTATGTTTCTAATATGAATATATTATTGGCTTGTGATTTCGTAACATTATGGATATGAAATGCTTATTATGCACAATTGAGAGTTATATTGCTAACTTGTTACTGTGTAGTAGTAATATATATAAGTTATGAACTAATTTGGCTTATTTTGGAATCTTGGAACATTGTTGAGTTGAGATGGCTAGGGTTTGGCTCTAGTACGGGGACGTGAGTCTTCTAAGTCATTGAGATAGTGCGCGCTTAGGTTGGTCTTCCCTGCGGGTTAGTGCCCGGAATAACCATTGAGGTCTCGGCAGAATTTCGAGCGTGATGTCCAAGTATTCCGCTATTTGTTTTCACATTCAATTCCAAGTTGACAATCATGTTTACCTTGTTAACTTGTGGTTTTGGCTATTGGCGATTTTGATGTTGTTAAGTACATCCATACTAAATTGATATATTTAATTGATTTCACACTTTTAGATTTCTAGTTGATAACCTAGAGAATCTATGTCTTGAAGTGTGGTATTAGATATTCTAATTATGCTAAATTGTTATATTTAGTTGATGTTGCATTTTAGACTTCAAGTTGATAACCTTGAGAATCTATATGTTGTTACTTTGTGTAAGCATGCTCCTATGTTGTTGCTTTGTGTAAGCATGAACCTATGTTGCTAAAATTGTATGAATGAGGTGATTGATGCTAGAAATGATCTTAGGTAGCTAGGATGGTCCTTGAGTCTCACCTTTGACATAGACGTTAGGTGGAATGAACCACAATGATTAAATCATGCAAACTTGTAAAATATAGGTCGATGCATGCTTATTTCCTACGAGTAGCTTTATGTTTCTCACCCCTACGATACTGGGGCATATTTCTGGTGCAAGAATCAAAGTTGAGGTCTTCATTATACTTGGATGACTTGTGGACTTGAAGACTTCCATTTTTGTGAAGGTTGGCTCGGAATGCCAATTGTAGTCTTGATTGTCAAATGTGTATATTTGATTCGAAACTTGTAATGTGTGCCTAAGCACACATTTGATTCTCATTTTATGTATATAACATGAGGCCAAGGGTCAAACTCCTTTTAGAATCACATTTATGTCATGGATGTCGATTTTTGCCCTTAATGAGATTATATGAAATTCATGCGTTTTGGTACGCTATTTTGCACTGGAGCTTGTATTGTGTGTGAAATTCGTTATCTAGAATTCATTTAACATGTATGAGGTGTGGCCAAGGGCCAAATGGTATTTTGAAACCATTTCATAGTTTTGAATTCCAAGTTTTCGTTCTAAACTTCATTTTTGGCATTTTGGCCGTTGGGGGGGGTCATATTTTGCATCGGCCATATTTTTTGGCCATAGACCATTGTAGCACATCTTACTAAGTAAGTTACGTTTGCGTACATGGTTGTTTCCGGGCAAAACTTCTTCTTTGGTGAAATGAGCCTCCTATGGACTCATTTTACACTTTTGTTGCATTTTCTGACCTAAGGGTATTTTGGGAATTTTCTTTTGGAAATAAATTCCGTTCTTCTATGGTTGATTAGAAAATATGATTTTGGGGGTGGGGGGGGGGGGGGGGTTTCTTTTTCGTATTTTTCCAGAAATGCCATCTTGGCATCGGAAATCGCATCCAAAGTTCAGCTCTCAGTTTTTAAATTTAGCAGCTTTTTGGACCCTCTGGACCAGTTTTCTTGGGAGGGCATTTTAGGCATTTTAGAGTGCGTATTTTTTGATTTTTCTCGAGGGTCACGTAGAAAACTCGATTTTGAGGGGGGTTTCTTCTTTGAGTTTTTCCAGAAAATATCATCTTGGCCCTCAAATTTCTATTTTTCCCGAAAAAACCCTTGCTGCCAGGTTTTTGGGCTGCCCATTCTGCCTCCTTCACATGTAAACGGTTACGAGGGGCTTCGTAACCGGTTACATGTGCATGGGCAATGTTTTTGGCGAGATTTTTGGCTTCCTAACCGGTTAGGAAGGTCTCCTAACCGGTTAGATGTTCTTGGTTGCCATTTTTTGACCGTTTTGCCCCTTCTTCTTCCGTTAGCCATATCTTCTTCATCCGGACTCCGAATCAAGCGATTTTTGAGTCTAAGTTCATTGATTTTTCGTTGTATTTCCAATGGTGTGCTTGGTGGTACCCACTTTTGGGCTGGAAATGATGATTTTGCCCCTAGGTGCATTCTTGTCCGTTTGTGAAATGTTATTTCCGCATTTGATTCCTTTGGGTTCCGTGACCTCGTTGAGGGTCATAATGGTGTCTTAGAGCCATGTTGTATCTCTAAAGATCATTGTTTTGTCTTTTGCTTCCGTATTTTGGATCCTTTATCGGGTCATCTTTCGGTTCATCACTGACGCACCGGGTTGAAAAACCTTGGGCCGTCGCAAGTGGTATCAGAGCTCCTTGGTTTGGCAACCTTAGGACGGCGGGTTTTGGGTGCATATCATGCTTTTGTTGCGATGCTCTATCTGTTTATATGCTTTATGATACCATATTTTGGTTGATAACATGTTTATGTGCTTACGTGCTACATGTTGTATGCCATTTGTTTAGCATTGTTTTATTATAATGTAAAGAGCATGATATGTGATGTATGCTAGATTAGAATTGTATATGCATAATTGTGTTGCATACTTGGCATGACACGGGTTTGGTCATTGAGGCACGAGTTGAGGTTGATGGTGATTGTAGTCACAGTCTCGTGGTGATGTAGGTTGTTGTCGACCTAGCATTGGTTTTGAGGTAGGTGGATGGGCACCTTTTGTTTAGGCTCTTGTGAGATGAGTCATTTGGCGTTACCATAGTGGTGGATTTGTTGATTTTGAGCCATGATGAGGTTATGGACCTCTTAGGATCCTTGGTTGATCAGGATGATTCCTCTGGGATTGCAATTTTCGTGGGCGGGTACGTTTGTGGGCGGGTGCATGGCACTGTCATGCTACAGTAGTGGCTAGCTACAAGCGCAGTTCGGGTGGAATCAATGTTGGTTTAGTTTTGATAGGCGTTGTCCTTTGATCAGTGATGATGATGGTTGTTTTGGCGATCAGTCGTGGTGATTGATTTAGTTGTTATTGGTATGGCTGTAGTTACCATTTTCTTTAAGGAGTTCTTGCGTGATGACGCTTTTGGGATCAAGTCGATTGATTGATGTTACGGGTAGTGAGAGCACTGCACTGTTAGTGTCACTTGTAGTGTCACCTCTAGATTCTCAGATGGATTGTTAGAGTCTTACCGTTGTGGTAAGGGCTCACGTTTTCTTTGAGACAGGTTGTTGTCGCATTGGTTTTAGAGACAGTTTATGACTAGGAATTGTCCTTTCCTTTCTTAGGCACTCTAGGACACGATGTCCATAGGGTTCATTGTTGCATCATGTTGTCTTATGCAGTTTCGTTTACTACGATGTTAGTAGTATGATTTATGATATTGTGATGCATGAGTAGGTGGAGGTGTATCCACATTTGCCTTCTTGTTGTGTGGCATTAGCATGCCTTCTTTATATGCTTAGAGATGCCATGTTGTTATTGCGCTTTAGTAACATGCTTTTGTGCTTACGTGGACACGTGTTGCATGTACCTTTGATTTTTATCTATGTGAGTAGATTTTCTTTCTGGTAGTTGCCTTCCTTGTCATATGCATGACTTCCAGGTTTGGTTTTCCCATTCATTTCCCTCGGTCTCATGTAGTGTGTGCGGGTTTCCACAAGGGTTTTGTGTTGGTTCGTGTAAGGGACTTCACAAGGAGTGAGTCTCTTTTTTCCGTTGTGTTGTGCATTGTTTTAGGGTTGGTTGGTCCATGAGAATCATTGTTGTTGTCTTGAGTCCTTGGTGAGGATTTGTTGGATTTTGGTTGGCTTACTTCCATGTAGGGGGTGAAGTCTTTGACCTTGTTGTCTTTCGTTTTAGAGACAGAGTTGAGGTGTTGTCCTTTTTAGGACTGGTAGCTCTCTTTCTTTTGTGTCTTTCCTTGGGGAGTTTTTGCCGTGGTTGTTGACGGAGTTGTAGTGCTCAGAGTGAGTTAATTGGTGTGAGATCATTTTGTGGGGACTTGTGTCCATACCATTGAGGATTCATTTGATTTGAGAGGTGAGCTCAATGCTCTTTTGAGAACGTCTTTTGGAGACTTGTTTCAGTTTTGGAAATCTTGATGTTGTTGACTCTTAGGAGGGGTTTTGAAGGATCGGTGTACGATATGACTGTTTGTGGAGTTTTCTCGTCTTAGTTATGGCTAGGCGTAGTTTTGAGGAATCATAGTTCCAGTGGTTGTTTATGGATCGATAAAAATTGAAGAATTTTGATTTAGCTTGGTGTTGCCAAGCAGGGTTTTGAGAGATTCATCTTGTGACCTTGGTTGTTGGCATTTTGATATATGTGCCACTTGGTGGATTTGTATTTTGAGGATTTAGTTATCCATGATAGGGATGAGGATCTGATGTTTGATTATGGTGTAGTCTTGTAGTTGATCTGTTTCAGGGAGATATGAAGGACTTTCGATGAAATGTCTTATTGTGAGGTTCGTTTTGATTTCTGTAGGCGTTGATTTGCTTGTCAGGTTTTGAATTCCTGATTAATGTTGTTAATAGGGGTATTTTGAGACATTGGAGATGTTGGTTTTGCTGTATTGAGGATTTGGGGCCTTAAGCACAGTGGTACCTATAGCATTGTTGTCAGAGTTTTGGGATTGGCCAGGATGGTCTGGCCAGACATCTTTGGACCATATCTCAACTCTCGCAAAATGTTGGTCTCCGTAGTGCTTTTGGCAATGATAATTTTTTTTACATTGATGTCATTTGTATCGAGAGGTTTCTTGGGTAGACCTAGTGGGGGGCAGGTTATGAATTAGTGCCTTATACTGTCATGCTACCGTACAAGTTGTGTGTTGTAGGCGAGTACTAGTTGCCATCAATGCTACCTTACTGACAAGTAAGTGTGGGCGGGCACTAGATACTGTCATTGCTACCACACATTCGAGTACGTCGTGGGCGAGTTCTGGTCGCTATTCGTATTGCCACGTTGTGTTTATTCTGTATCCTGATTTGATATGTGGTTATCTTGGAGTTCTTTTGGTGGTTGTTTTTGGTTCCTTATGATGGTTTGTCAGGAGGAACGCTTACGGTTGTTGTTTTCCGTTCTTTTGTCTGACATTAGGTTCTCTGTGTGAGTTTAGACTTGTCGTGTGGCCATGTGGTCACTTTTCCCTTGAGGGGTTGTCTTGTCATGAGAACGCGGGTGCAATTGACAGTAGTTTGTGTGTTCCTTTCAGCTTCGAGGTCGCTGGTGTAGCGCGTTGTGAGGGATACTCGGAGATGTACTCTGTAGTTATCCTGGTTTCGCTTTCTGTTTCATTGGGCTGGATTTCGGGGACGAAATCCCTTTAAGGTGGGAAGGTTGTAATGACCTGGATTTTTCGGATAAATTTTTTTCCATTGTCTTTTCCCTTCTGAGTTTGGTTTCTTGTCGATTAGTGTCGTCTCGAGTGCTCTCGAGTGATTTCCGAGACTCTTTTCTGTGGATTAACAACTTCCTTTGAGGACCGAGTCAGTTCCGCACTTTTAGTTTTTCGATACTATTCACTTTTTGTCTTTTTCCTATTCTGTCTTTTTCCCTATTTCGACTTTTCCTCGTTTGGCACTTTGTTTGTGTAACCACACTTCTTGTGTTCGGAGTTGGTTTCTGACTTCGCGTATCTTCATTCCCAATAATTTCTATGAGATACGTATTTTTACTTTCGTGAGAAAGTACTCTGGTTGCTCCCGGTGTCCATAGGGGCATAAATGCAAAGTTCTTTGAAAACTTTTTCTTTTCTTGGGGTGTTTTTCATAAATATCTTTTGAAGATATTTCATTTCAGGGGTATCTAAGAAAATATCTTTTGGAAGATATTTTCATTCTGGGGCAGTTTCGTAGTTTTCACTTTTTGGAGGGGTCATTGTGTAATTAATGAAAGTTATTGCTCAATGCCTTGTTTTGAGCCTGGATCCTCGTACGGGACTCATTTTCACATTTCGTCGAGTCATGGACTCTTAGAATTTCCTCCTGGACGATGTTTTCCAGTTTCAGGGTTTTTGGCCCCGGTTTGCGCCAAACTTGTTTTAGGCATAACTCTCTGCTCGGGACTCAGTTTTTGACGCCGTTTCTTCCTTTATTCATATTTTCTCATTTGAAATCTTTTTTGTTCACAGAGTTTTTCCATTTGAGTGCGTCTGCGCGATTTCCACTTTTTCGGACCCGGCGGGGCCTGTTCGGGGCACTTTTTGAGTTTTTCTATAAATAGGAGGTCTTAGAAAGAAAAATCAGATTTTTCTCTCTCTCTCCTCTTTCATGTCCGGTCCAAGCTCCATCCATGGCTGCCATCTTCTCTCTCCTCTTTTGGACTTCTTTCCTTCATTAAAAAGTGGTGATGCCTTTGTGTTTATTGTTCCCCTCGGCGAGGCCTTCGATTCCAACCGATTGGAATCTCGTTTTGGCCATTTCTTGAGTTTGGGTTTGAAGTCAAGTTGTGTTTTTGATGGGGCTTCCTTGGGATTCATGTTCGTGGTGTTGTCCCCGATGAAACTTAGGACTTTCGTTGGATTCAGAGCTGATTTATTTTGGTGGGGATTTGAGATTTCATCTCAAATGGAGGTAGGGAATGATTTAGGATTTTATATGTGTTGTATTGTGTGTTTTCCATGTTTATACAACCTATATGCATGCCTTGTATCAAATCTAGGAAATTTGAAACATTTAATTCTTTTTATAAGATTTAATTTTCTTGATGATGAGAAACTTGGTTTTGAATTGTGGTATGGTAGAAACTCTTGTTTTAATCTGTTGGTTAACATATATTAATTTGGGATTAATTAAATAAGAATTGCGCTTTTTAATTAATATTTATCTTTTGTAAAAGATTTAAGTTTATGGCCATACCTTGCATGGAATTGAGTTGTGTTATGCTTCTAAATTAAGTTTTGGCATGTTTGTTAACATATTTTAATTTGAGAGCATTTGGTTGAGTTTGGAAATCTAGAGACTTTAATTAAGGATATTAATTAAAATCTATTTTGGTGGTTTCATGGGCCTAATTAAGCTTGTGTGTGAACATATATAATGACTATGATATGTCTATTAACATATATTAAATTGGGGCCAATTGGAAATGATTTGAAATCTAGAGAGTTTAATTATTTTGATGTAATTAAATTCTATCTTGTGTATCCATGGATCTAATCATATTTTAGAAGTTGTTTCTATTTTAAGAGCATGGATTTAGACTTGTGATGTATTCACTAGATTGTGTCATATGCATTGAAGAGTATTGTTGTTAAGTTTATATTCATGAGAGTATGTTTCTAATATGAATATACTATTGGCTTGTGATTTCGTAGCATTATGGATATGAAATACTTATTATGCACAATTGAGAGTTATATTGCTAACTTGTTACTATGTTGTAGTAATATATATAAGTTATGAACTTATTTGGCTTATTTTGGAATCTTGGAACATTATTGAATTGAGATGGCTAGGGTTTGGCTCTAGTAGGAGGACGTGAGTCCTCTAAGTCATTGAGATAGTGCGCACTTAGGGTGGTCTTCCTTGCGGGTTAGTGCCCGGAATAACCATTGAGGTCTCCGCAGAATTTCGAGCGTGATGTCCAAGTATTCCGCTGTTTGTTTCGTATTCAATTCCAAGTTGACAATCATGTTTACCTTGTTAACTTGTGGTTTTGGCTATTGGCGATTTTGATGTTGTTAAGTACATCCATACTAAATTGATATATTTAGTTGATTTCACACTTTTAGATTTCTAGTTGATAACCTAGAGAATCTATGTCTTGATGTGTGGTATTAGATATTCTAATTATGCTAAATTGTTATATTTAGTTGATGTTGCATTTTAGACTTCAAGTTGATAACCTTGAGAATCTATATGTTGTTGCTTTATGTAAGCATGCTCCTATATTGTTGCTTTGTGTAAGCATGAACCTATATTCTTGATGCTAGAAATGATCTTAGGTAGCTAGGATGCTCCTTGAGTCTCACCTTTGGCATAGACGTTAGGTGGAATGAACCACAATGATTAAATCATGCAAACTTGTAAAACGTAGGTCGATGCATGCTCATTTCCTACGAGTAGCTTTATGTTACTCACCCCTACGATACTGGGGCATATTTCTGGTGCAAGAATCAAAGTTGAGGTCTTCATTATGCTTGGATGACTTGTGGACTTGAAGATTTCCATTTTTGTGAAGGTTGGCTCGGAATGCCAATTGTAGTCTTGATTGTCAAATGTGTATATTTGATTCGAAACATGTAATGTGTGCCTAAGCACACATTTGATTCTCATTTTATGTATATGACATGAGGCCAAGGGCCAAACTCCTTTTAGAATCACATTTATGTCATGGATGTCGATTTTTGCCCTTAATGAGATTATATGAAATTCATGCGTTTTGGTACGCTATTTTGCACTGGAGCATTTGTTGTGTGTAAAATTCGTTATCTAGAATTCATTTAACATGTATGAGGTGTGGCCAAGGGGCCAAATGGTATTTTGAATTCCAAGTTTTTGTTCTAAACTTCATTTTTGGCATTTTGGCCGTTGGGGGGTCATATTTTGCATCGGCCATATTTTTGGGCCATGGATCATTGTAGCACATCTTACTAAGTAAGTTACGTTTGCGTGCATGGTCGTTTCCGGGCAAAACTTCTTCTTTGGTGAAATGAGCCTCCTATGGACTCATTTTACACTTTTGTTGCATTTTCTGACCTAAGGGTATTTTGGGAATTTTCTTTTGGAAATAAATTCCGTTCTTCTATGGTTGATTAGAAAATATGATTTTGGGGGTGGGGGGGGGGGGGGGGGGCTTCTTATTCGTATTTTTCCAGAAAATGCCATCTTTGCATTGGAAATCGCATCCGTAGTTCAGCTCTTAGTTTTTAAATTTAGCAGCTTTTTGGACCCTC
The DNA here is from genome assembly GCF_030987335.1 of Cornus florida. NCBI lineage: Eukaryota > Viridiplantae > Streptophyta > Magnoliopsida > Cornales > Cornaceae > Cornus > Cornus florida. The sequence goes on along the minus strand of NW_026775577.1, from coordinate 83,630,947 downwards.
TGGACCAGTTTTCTTGGGAGGGCATTTTGGGCATTTTAAAGTGTGTATTTTTTGATTTTCCTTATGCTTCATGTAGAAAACTCGATTTTGAGGGTGGTTTATTCTTTGAATTTTTTCAGAAAATGTCATCTTGGCCCTCAAATTTCCATTTTTCCCGGAAAAACCCCTGCTGCCAAGTTTTTGGGCTTCCCATTCTGCCTCCTTCACATGTAAACGGTTACGAGGGGTTTTGTAACCAGTTACATGTGCGTGGGTAGTGTTTTTGGTGAGATTTTTGGCTTCTTAACCGGTTAGGAAGGTCTCCTAACCGGTTAGATGTTGTTGGTTGCCATTTTTTTGACCGTTTTGCCCCTTCTTCTTCCGTTAACCATATCTTCTTCATCCAGACTCCGAATCAAGCGATTTTTGAGTCTAAGTTCATTGATTTTTCGTTGTCTTGCCAATGGTGTGCTTGGTGGCACCCACTTTTAGGCTGGAAATGACAATTTTTCCCCTAGGTGCATTCTTGTCCGTTTGTGAAATATTGTTTCCGCATTTGATTCCTTTGGGTTCCGTGACCTCGTTGAGGGTCATAATGGTGTCTTAAAGCCATGTTGTTTCTCTTGAGACCGTTGTTTTGTCTTTTGCTTCCGCATTTCGGATGCTTTATCGGGTCATCTTTCGGTTCATCACTGACGCACCGGGTTGAAAAACCTTGGGCCGTCACGCCATGAATGCAACCTCTTACAATTATCCAAGTCAAGGGACATCCAACCAATTGTTTCTCAACATATAGTGAGTTATACTGAGGTTACCACGGTACTAACCGTGGAAAATCAATTCTTTTAAGGAGTTAGTATTCTGGGGGTTTTGTGTTTCCAAATGAAAGCCCAAGTAATAGAAGACTTACCAAAGGTGGCAAGATTAAAGTTGACCAAACCAAACGTGAGGCTGAATTCTCTCATTCTTTTTAGGAGACTTCGGCGATTGTCTAAATCGAGTCAAAGATAGTTGCTAAAATTTAACAAGACGTGGAGGTTTAACCTGTTTTATAAAATATATATAAACATATATGTATGGTGTGTCAGATTAAACCCATGATGAAGAAATCGCTGAAATGGAGGAGTTCATGGCGCCATGGATTCTAAATCTAGATGAGGAAGGTTTGTAGGGAAGTTGCTAAAATTAAGGAAAATGTGGAGGTTGATTTATACTTGTGAATATATATATTTATGCATGTGTAAATATATATATATTTGTGTTAGAAGTGGCCCACGATGGAAGATGGTTACTAAAATCAAGGGGGTGTCCCACAAATACAACCCACGATGTAGACTTGGTGAACCAAGGAAAAGGACCACGACGCCATGAAGCCAGAATGAAAAATCCAGATAAGGAAGACAGACTACTAGAGATCGTGGGACACTTTATTAGTTGAAAGTGGTGGTACTTTATGTTAGTTATATATTTTGGGAAGATTGTAAAAAATATATGCTCTGTAATTGGCAACTTTCGGTGTCAAAACTAGTCCAAGTCGAGTTGTAAATTAAAGTTACTATACCGGGATTGACAACAACTAAGGAATTGGAAAGTTGTTCAAAGTTACCTTAAATGAAGATTATTTGAAGAAAAAGGTAAGAACAACACATTAGGAAGGAATCTAAAAAGGTTAGGACACATTCTACACTTGGTTATTTTTCAAACTTACCATATACAGTGTTTCAGGCTTAAAAGAACAAAAATTGAAGTTCTAGCCAACTTAAACTAGTTTAGCCCCTCTAAACTGGTTCAAGCCTTCCAGATTGGATTTGAAAATCAATCTGCCAAACTTGAACCGGTTCGGCCCCTCAGAGGGGCTGAACCGGTTCAAGGTGTCCTGACAGCATTCTACTTTTAGTTTCCTTTTCCAAAATTCTTTCCTACTTGTTCTAGAATTGTACCAAGTCCTATGCATGATTTTTTTTTCTTCATATTTTCAGAGGGACTAGGACATTCTGAACTCTATATAAACCTTGTCATACACATAGGTTTATTCACGACTTTTGCATACAAAATTCAGGCCGAACCGGTTCAAGGTGTCCTGACAGCATTCTACATTTAGTTTCCTTTTCCAAAATTCTTTCCTACTTGTTCTAGAATTGTACCAAGTCCTATGCATGATTTTTTTTTCTTTATATTTTCAGAGGGACTAGGATATTCGAAGCTCTATATAAACCTTATCATACACATAGGTTTATTCACGGCTTTTGCATACAAAATTCATATCTTATTGAAAGCCATTTTTTAGAGATATTTTTATTCAGAAAATCAATCTGATTTTTTTGATTTTATTTTTGAGAGCACATACATAAATACAAGAGTGATTTAGTAGTGTCATTCTCTATCTCATCGAAATTGGAGCATAATTGAAGATTTAGAAATTTCGGAAAAGCAAAATTCATTCGTTCTTCGTCAAATTCAGATCTAGAAGAAAAGGGGTGAAGCGATTACACTTTGAAGGGATCAGAGCATTCGTGAAGTGTTGTCTGATCTACCTGCAGTTCTTTTACAGAGATCAACAGTAAGCTTGAGGTCGAGAACTATTGGACAAGGGAGTCATAAAGTCAGGGATCGTCAGCAATTGGTTTTTGGTAGAACGATAGAGTGTGAGACTGAGTCAAAGTTTGGTATATTTTGCTTCAAACATAGTGGATTGTTTATCTCAGGACTGTACAAGTCCAATGAGGTTTTTCCTGTTACAATTTTTCTATTCTACCAATTCGGTTTTCCTTGATAAAATCTTGGTGCCATCTCTCAAACTCTATTTACTTTACTTGCACTTTATTTTTGCTTTGTGGTTTGATTTTAGTTTTATTTCAGTAAAATTAAAATAAGTAAAAATTTGATAAAAGAGCAAGTTAAATATATTTACCATCCTCTAGGTTATCTATCCACATTATATTTCATAACCATTCCGCTGCGCATAAACTCTCAACAAGTGGTATTAGAGCCAACCTCTACACATTGAGTTAATCCTTGTGGAACTTTTTTTTTTGAAAAATAAAATTATTTTTGTTTTCAAAAATTCAAGATGGAAAATCCTATGAATAAGTGTGAATTGGATATTCTTTTTGATGGTTTAAGTTCCGATCTTGTTTTTTAATAGTTTAAGTTCTAATGAGGAACTTTCTCGTTTATCTAAAAGATATGGAAGAATCCTTAAAAATAGAAAGAATAAAAGTTGTGTTAAAAGAGATCCTTCTAAATTGAAAGATAAAAAAAAGAAGAAGGATGCTTCTAGTGCTTTTCTTGCTCATGTTGATAATGATACTGCTAATAATTCTTTCTTTTGTTTAGGGGATTCTACCAAATTTGAGACATTAAGAAAGGTTGGTTTTTATGATTCGAATGATTAGAAAATTGATGGAGAACCAAGTGAAAGCAATACATTGAAAATATTTGAGGCAATGTTAAAGGCTAGTCAGAAGCAGTTTAAGGAACTAGAGTGGATGAAAAAGGAGAATGATACCCTGAAGAAAGAGAATAAGCAAAAACAGAAATTTCTTAAGGAGAACAAAGCTGAAATTCAAAATCTTCAAGGAAAGGTTAAAATTCTCGAGGGCGAGGTAAGTCAAGATAATTCTGTTAGAGAATCTCTTGTTGCTAAAATTAATTTTCTTGAACCTGAATTGAAAAAATCTCAAGAGAAATTAATTGCTTTTACTTCTAGACAGATTTAACTTGATGAGATGATTAGTGTTGGTAAGCACGTAAGTGATAAAACTGGTTTATGTTTTAATGAGGTTTCATTTAGTAAAGAGGGTCAAACTATTTTTGTTAAACTCATGAACTTGAATGTGCCTATTGTTAAGCCTAAATTTTTTGTTGATTTTATGCATGCTAAGAATGTGTGCAAGGTGCTTTATTATTCTTATTGTGGTTGAACTGAACATAGTCAACACTATTGTTATAAAAAGAAAATGGATAATTCTTGTTCTGATTTTCATGGTTATAAATCCTTTGCAAAAAATAGGTTTCATGCTGAAAAGCAAAGTAATTGGAATAAACCTAGAAATTTTCATGCTAGAACGAATTCGCATAAGAAAAAGAATGTTTTTGATGTTTCTAAAAAATCTTTTCAAAAGTTGAAAGTGAAATCTGTTTGGATAAAAAAGGAAGACTTGGTTAATTGTGTGCCTGTTGATACTATGGGACTTGTTCCTATTAGCTCTATTGGTGTAAACCCCCCCAATTAATTCCTAAAGAAGTTTTATGGTCATGGACTATGCTTTGATGAATATCTTGTCTCTGTTAGACCATATCTTGTAGTTTATGATTTAGGTTGTTTTTCTTTCATGAGAAAGTGATGATCATGTTTTTTTTTTTGTCAATGCATGAGTGATAATTATTTCTCTTGAATTAATTATTTTTGAATGCAAATTGGGGACAAATGATTATTTGATGAAAAGATTCTTGATGTGTAATTTATATGTTGAAAAACAATTTTCTCTGTTTATTTCTTTTTAGAGATGAGTTTTTTGGGTTTATAATTTTCATGTGCACTAGTCCAACTCTGAGAAATTTAATTGGAAATCATTGTGAAGTTGACTAGGTCGTATTGCTCATAAAAGTTATAAAGGTTATTGTTTTAAAAAAATAAAAAAGAGCATGTGTTTAAAAAAAAAAAAAATTATGAAATTTTAGCATGAAAAGAAAAGAAAAATCAAAAGAATGCTGAAAATCTTTACTAAGGAAAAGGCTACCTATTGAGACTAGTTCGAAAGCTCCTACTAGACATTGAAGATGAGCTATTTGAGTAAAAAGAAAGGAGGAGACAAGTTGAAATAAGGAATCGCTGTCTACTCTTTAGAGTGAAAGTCGCCTTGCTTAGTAAAATTAACTCAAAACAATCTTATCTTGATGATTTTCGATCTATATGATTTAGACAGTTGATCAATGTGATTTGATTGAAATTTGATGAGATTGGATTGCACACACACACAAGTGAACCTGCTAGGCAAAGTTCTAAATTTTTATAACAATTGCAAGTTGAATTTTATGTTGTGATTGCATGCTTGAGAATTGATATGATTGAATAATTTGTGGTGTCTAAAAATTTTGTATTTTCAAATTCTCTTAAATTCTTTAGAAATTTTTGGATCTCATGTGTACTTGAAATTCATGGAAATTGCTATCTCTTATATTTTTATTCAAATATCAAAAAAATAAAAAAAATAAAAAAAAAATTGAAAAATGAAAAAAAAAATCCAAAAAGATTTTCTTTTAGTTTTCGTTAGGAATTTTTGCTTTTGATTGGATAGCGATATATGTGTGTGATTTTGAACTGATTAGTGTTATTTATCTTATGGATGGAACATGTGTTATCTTGGATACTTGTCTTTGATTCCATTGTTACTATATATCATCATGTTTTTGTACTTATTGCAATATCTTATGCATGGATGATAGTTTTGATCTCTTTTCTTGTTAATTCTCCCACGTTATTTCTTTTCATTCTTTGATTAAGCTTTACTTGTCAATTTGTAACAAAAAGGGGGAGAAATGTGCATATTTGAAGATGAGAGTTTCTAGAATTGAGGGGGAGATATATATAAATGTATATATTGATATTTACATATTGATATATGTTTATTGTTTATCTTTCTTGATTAAGCTTCATGGGTAGTTTTGTTGAGCTTATGTGCAGATTACAGGTTGCTACATGTGTTAAAACTTTTTGATGTTCAAGAAGAGTTCCGTTATATTTCTTTAACAATTCGTTGTAATTTGTTTTTTCCACTTGGCTAGATTACATGTTGTTTTTAGGGTTTTGTCACAAAATTGCCAAAGGGGGAGATTTTACGATATATATTTTTGGGAAGATTGTAAAAAATACATGTTCTGTAATTGGCTACTTTTGGTCTCAAAACAAGTCCAAGTCGAGTTGTAAATTCAAGTTACTATATCGGGATCGACAACGACTACGATATTGGAAAGTTGTTTAAAGTTACCTTAAATGAAGATCATTTAAAGAAAAAGGTAAGAACAACACATTAGGAAGGAATCTAAAAAGGTTAGGACACATTCTACACATGGTTATTTTTCAAACTTACCATATACAGTGTTTCAGGCTTAAAAGAACCAAAATTCAAGTTCTGGCCAACTTGAACCAGTTCAGCCATTCTGAACTGGTTTAAGGCTTCAAGATTGGATTCGAAAACCAATTTGCCAAACTTGAACCGGTTTACCCCCTCTGAGCCGGTTCAAGGTGTCCTGACAGCATTCTACTTTCAGTTTCCTTTTCCAGAATTCTTTTATACTTGTTCTAGAATTGTACCAAGTCTTATGCACGAATTTTTCCATATTTTCAAAGGGACTAGGACATTTTAAAATCTATATAAACCTTGTCATACACATAGGTTTATTCACGTCTTTTGCATACAAAATTCAGATCTTATTGAAAGCCATTTTTTAGAGATATTTTTATTCAGAAAATCAATCTGATTTTTTTTTGATTTTATTTTTGAGAGCACACACATAAACACAAGAGTGATTTTGTAGTGTCGTTCTTTATCTCACCGGAATTGGAGCATAATTGAAGATTCAGAAATTTTAAGAAAATATAATTCATTCGTTCTTCGTCAAATTCAAATATAGAAGAAAAGGGGTGAAACGATCACACTTTGAAGGGGTCAGAGCATCTTTGAGTGTTATCTGATCTACCTGTAACTCTTCTACAGAGATCAAGAGTAAGCCTGAGGTCAAGAACTGTTGGACGGGGGAGTCACAAAGTCAGGGATCGTCAGTAATTGGTTTTTGGTAGAATGATAGAGTGTGAGACTGAGTTAAAGTTCGGTATACTTTACTTCAAACATAGTGGATCGTTTATCTCAGGACTGCACAAGTCCAACAAGGTTTTTTCTGTTACAATTGGTCTAATATACCAATTGGGGTTTCCTTGATAAAATCCTGGTGTCATATCTCAAACTCTATTTACTTTACTTGCACTTTATTTTTGCTTTGTGGTTTTATCTTAGTTTTATTTCGTTAAAATTAAAATAAGTAAAAATTGGATAAAAGAGCAAGTTAAATATATTTACCATCCCCTAGGTTATCTATCCATATTATATTCCACAACCATTCCGCTGTGCATAAACTCTCAACACTTCATGCAACCACTACCACTAACTGAAATAGTTGTCGAAGATTATGGATGCCAAAGCTAATTAAATCGTGTCTGAAAGAGGAAGAAATTCATGGCAGAAGAAGAAGAACAAGAAATCATGGGACAAATGTCGACTTATAGAAAGAACAAGTGAAAAGTTAACTTTGGAATTATACTCAAACATTGAAATCATAGAGAAAGTGTATGAAATTATGCTCAGAAGAGATACAGAGGAAGAATAAAATGGAAGAAGGTGGTTACAACCGTCAATGGATCATGAGACACTTAGCAGTTTGTAACCAAGTCGGGTGGAAGATACGGAAGCTGCCATACCAAATTGCTCTATGCATGGAAGTGTTCTATAAATAGAGCACTTGAGGCTAGTTTACAGACCCTTCCTGCTCAATGTTGCTCAACACACACAACACATCAATACAACATCTTTGCTATTTCATGTATCTCTCATTTCAACAATGAAGTTACATTATGTCTAAACCTAGCACTTTGCTAGTTCATGTATTTTCCATTCCAGTAATGAATTTACATTCTTTTAAGTTGAGTCTAGTACTTTACTATTCCATATAGCATTCATTTCAACAATGAATTCTCATAACGCTTGAGTTAAGTCCATCACTCCTTTTGTTACTTCCGGCCGAATACTACATTTCGTTATCTCTAAATTTGCAGTCTGCACTTCAATTACTTTAATTTCCAGCCTTGCACCTTCAATATAGTCTTCATCTCCATTAGCTATAGAATAGACCTGAAGTCCTTTTTTAAAGGCAAAAAAGGCCCTTTCGAAGGTGGTCATTCCAGACCTTCGTACAATCGCCTGATCCCTAAAAATCTCCTACTGGATTACTGTTTGAATATCTACTTTGGAACGACAGCAGTTCCTGGCACGCTCGCACAACCCACTATTCTATCCATCCACTATTCCACCCCATTTCGGAAAGCGGAACCAGCACTTTTTCGCGAGTCGAACAGATTGTATAATGAATTAAATCAATCTACTGGTCTTAAGATTTTAAAATGGCAACCTGCTGAAGAATTTTTATGTGTCCATTTTTCTTGCTAGCTTAGACACCTAAGAAACATGTACACCAGACACAAGTACACAACAATACAATAAATTTTTAAAAAATAGGATATAGACACGGATATGGTAATAAAACAATAATATATATTTTTATTATAATTATAATTTTTTAATTTTTACTTGATTTCTAAACCATATTCATAAATAAACCCATTTACATCAGGTCGTCTGAATAGCCCATAAAATCATAGGCTCAAATTTCATTGGTGTACAAACAAAAATTATAGTATATATTTGTATCCAATGGTAAGATTATTATCTTCGTAACTAAACACCTCCAAAATGAATATAAGATGGAAATCTTATTTTTTGTTTCGTCGCCAGCCCAAACAATGCGCGATGGTGCCCTTTTCGTTGCTGAATCACAAAAACTGCTGAAACCTTCCAAGGCAACTTCCAAATGTTGGGAAACGTGCAAGTTTTAAAAACTTTTCGAGGGATTTTAATTCATAGATCTTGATTCATCACATAGAGACAAGTTTTATGTAAAAATAAAACATGATGTATCATTCAATTAAAAGATTGAATACTTACATCAAGGTTTGAGTAAACCTTAGATCTCTCCTCTAAAGTGAATGTTCTCACTTATTGTAGATCCATTTTGCTAGACACTTTTTCCATGGATCTCCATCTTCTTGGTAATGTTATTGCCTTTAGGAATTACTCATAAGCCTCCATGAATGACCTTGGAAAACTAGGCTTGTGGGAGTCTCCATTAGATGAGAACACTAATCCTAATTTTCTAGAGAGAGAAAATTTATTCCTTTTTTTCTTCTTTCCAAAAATCACCCCTTAAAATATACATAGACCATGTATATTTATAGGCAATATAAAAATAAAGGAAAGGAAACAACAAATCCTTCTCAATCTCTAATTCATATGTCTCAAATCTAATATGATTCCAATATCAAGTTGGGCTATGAGTGAGAATCCATTGGGCCTATTATTTTATTGGTTACAATGAATTAATAATTGGCCCGGTCCATGGACCCAATTCAATTAATTCATAAATTAATTTCTACTCCACTAAAAGAAATTAATTGAACTCCAATTAAATAATAAATAACCTCTAAGTCAATATTGCATTTTGACCCCTCTATGCATAATTTGTTATCGGATAAATAAAGCCATCAATCCAACTACTTAATTAATATATTTATTTTGGTACCATTGATTATTTCTGGCTCGATCACAATAAAACATTTGTTTGACAAAAAATAATAATTTAAATAAATAAATATATAATAAATCATTTTGTCTAAAAATATACGAAGGCCTTCGAATTTACTTTGTGATCAACCATAATCAATACAAAATAAATACAAGTAACAATGATGCAAATATTGAAAATATAACCCTCTAACTATTAATTACATAACTACCCAAAGTGTCGGTCTAAGGATCCCGAAGAATCCGCCGAACAAATCAAAGTAATTATTAATTAATAAAAGAGTCTATAATTTTCTCATGCTTAAGAGTCAAATGCCATGACGGTGATAGGGAGCAATTGCATACGACGGCTCTTGCAATATATCTCAACCTAACGCGGCTCCAGTTCAAATCTTAATTAATTATGAGTCCATCCATAATTACCGACTATGAACCATTTATGATTACTATTTATAAATCATGCATTGATTGCCATCACATACATATATATAAATATCTCTTGTAATCAAATGGACACTATCAATTCTATAATGAATCGAAATATAATACATTGAATTCACCAATTGTATAAAACATAAATATTTCAGAAGCGTCAGGAACATATGTCACTTTAATCCAAACAGGAATTTGCTATGCCAGGGCATATAAATCCCAACACCAAAATGTCCTATAATTTGAAGTGGTCCTCCCCTGACGTTGCCTTGAAGGAGCAAACCATTGACCCACTCCTGTGGTGAACATATCAAATTGCCCTCCCAAGAAGCGTTTAAAGCTTTTGTGATAGACCCCGGCCTCTCGAACTATAACCTGACGATGCGAGACTCCCTGATCATAGCCAAACTATCGAGGCACTCCTCTCGGGTTGTACACCTTGACTGAGTTCGAGTTCTCTAACAAAGCCAGCAGTGGACCTAGCGTCACAAAGGCCAAGAATATCAACTGATTATCGGTTATTGCCTCTCAACCACCTTCTATCAAACCATCTTCATCAAAATAGGCAAGCAAATGCTCCACTCCAAGAATGTCTTCTGTAAAGGGGCACCACACAAACTCATGGCTCAAGTCTATAACATTGGTAAGGCCAATGCGAGGCACCCCACCTCATCACCTAAATGCTCGCATTCCATTATTAGTAGGCACCTCTCGTGGATGCGACATATAATGAGGAAACATCTCGTACAAAAACAATTGTAGAAACGTACTCGAGGCATACAAGTGTATTACATAGCGCCCTATAGAGTGAATTGAGTCTGCCGCAATCACGTCTAACTGGTGGTATGTGTTGGGAAACGTGCAAGTTTTAAAAACTTTTCGAGGGATTTTGATTCATAGATCTTGATTCATCACATAGAGACAAGTTTTATGGAAAAATAAAAATATGATGTATCATTCAATTAATGAATTGAATACTTACATCAAAAGTCTGAGTAAACCTTTAAAACTTTCCTCTAAAGTGAATGTTCTCACTTATTGTAGATCCCTTAGCAAGATGCCTTCTCCTTGGATCTCCATCTTCTTGGTAATTATTTTGCCTTTAGGAATCACTCATAAGCCTCCATGAATTACCTTGGAAAACTATGCTTGTGGGAGCCTCTATTAGATGAGACCATAAACCCTAATTTTCTAGAGAGAGAAAATTTATTCATTTTTCCTTCTCATAAAAATCAACCCCATAAAATATACATAGACCATGTATATTTATAGGCAACATAAAAATAAAGAAAAGGAAACAACAAATCCTTCTCCATCTCTAATTCATATGTCTCAAATCTAATATGATTCCAATATCAAGTTGGGCTATGAGTGAGAATCCATTGGGCTTATTATTTTATTGGCTACAATGAATTAATAATTGGCCCGGTCCATGGACCCAATTCAATTAATTCATAAATTAATTTCTACTCCACTAAAAGAAATTAATTGAACTCCAATTAAATAATAAATAACCTCTAAGTCAATATTGCACTTTGACCCCTCTATGCATAATTAGTTATCGGATAAATATAGCCATCAATCCGACTACTTAATTAATATATTTATTTTGGTACCTTTGATTATTTCTGGCTCGATCACAATAAAACATTTGTTTGACAAAAATAATAATTTAAATAAATAAATATATAATAAATCATTTTGTCTAAAAACACACGAAGGCCTTCGAATTTACTTTGTGATCAACCATAATCAATACAAAATAAATACAAGTAGTAATGATGCAAATATTGAAAATATAACCCTCTAACTATTAATTACATAACTACCCAAAGTGTCGGTCTAAGGATCCCGAAGAATCCGCCGAACAAATCAAAGTAATTATTAATTAATAAAAGAGTCTATACTTTTCTCATGCTTAAGAGTCAAATGCCATGACGGTGATAGGGAGTAATTGCATACGACAGCTCTCGCAATATATCTCAACCTAACGCGGATCCAGTTCAAGTCTTAATTAATTATGAGTCCATCCATAATTACCGACTATGAACTATTTATAATTACTATTTATATATCATGCATTGATTGTCATCACATACATATATATAAATATTTCTTGTAATTAAATGGACACTATCAATTTCATAGTGAATCGAAACATAATACATTGAATTCACCAATTATATAAATCATAAATATTTCAGATATGTCAGGAACATATGTCACTACAATCCAGATAGGAATTTGCTATGTGATAAGCGCCGAATATTGTATATTCAAGCGCCCTAAATTGCATTAGTTAAGTCCATCGTTTGATTATTTAAGTAGATTATCTTCATTTGTGTGTATGTATATATTTTCAGGTCCATTTGCCAAAAAAGGAGCAAAATCAAGGCTTTGTGGAGTTTTGGCCATCAAAAGGCACAATTCTGAATTTCTGGCAGCAGTGGAGTCAGGACTTTGCTCACCAATTTGACCTTGCAAACTTGAGAACTGGACTTCCATTATAAAATGGCATATTTAGAGCTCTGAATCAGCTTTCCAAATCTTCAAGCAGTTCGTCATTCGGAGCTCGGACCAGAGAGTTATGGCCTTGTTACCAGAGGTGCGCAGAACTGCCTGGCAGCAATGAAATTCTGCCTTGATCTTCATTTTCGACCAATTATCCTTGAGAATTGGATCTCCACCAAAACATGAAGTTTTTAGAACTCTGAATTAGCTTTCTAAATCTTCAAACGGTTCATCATTTGGAGTTTAGAACACAAAGTTATGGCCGTTTTACCAAAGTAGGTCCGGGATGAGCAAACCAAGCATAGGGCATTCTGGCCAATTTTCGAGTGCTCGAGGCCTAATTTCGAGTGCTCGAAATTAGGGCAGATTGCTTCACGAGATCAGCAGTGGAGTTAGGACTTTGCTCGCTATTTTGACCCAGAAAGCTCGAGAACTGGACTTCCATCATAACATGAAAGATTTAGAGCTCTGAATTAGCTTTCTAAATCTTCAAACGGTTCATCATTCGGAGCTCGGAGCAGAGAGTTATGGCCTTGTTACCAGAGGTGCGCAGAACTGCCTGGCAGCACTGAAGTACTGCCTTTCTCCCCATTTTCGACCAACCAGACTTGAGATTTGGGTCTTCATCAAAACATGAAGTTTTTAAAGCTCTGAATCGGCTCTCCAAATCTTTAAACGGTTCGTCATTCGGAGTTCGGAGTGTAAAGTTATGGCTGTTTAACCAAAGTAGGTCTGGGCGGAGCAAGTGAAGCATGGGCATTTTTACACTAAATTCGAGCGCTCGAGGCCTTGCTTAGAGTGCTCGAATTTGGGGCAGAATTGCCTTCGGGAATTCTCATTTTGGCAGCCACTTGTGCATTGGTTTCCTCATTTTCTACTTACTTCTTTATGAGGTGGTTGGGGATGTTTTTTGGAGGAGAGAGAGAGCTTTGTTGAAGGAGATAAGGCAAGGAAGGCCACACATATCATTATCCCATATTTTTACAAGATTAGAGGAGAGAGAAGAGAGCAAGAAAGGTGTGTTCTTGGAGCTAGAAGAGGGGAGCTCGAAAATGGAGGTCAAGGCTTTGATTCCTCCTTCCTCTAGTGCATCAATGGGTAACTAAACCTCCATCTAGGGAGGTGATAGAAGCTCTACCTTGTAAGCATGTCTAGTTTTTGATTTATTTTGGGGAATGAAATGTATATTTGGCTAGTTCCATGGTCTAGAGCATGTTACAAATTGTAATGAAGATTTTGAATGTTTGAATGACTATGTTGATTTACATACTCTTGTCTTAGATTATTTAATCTCATAGTTGTATGGCTTATAGTTTCATAGTGACAATGGAACTAAGATTATGGAACGGTTTTAATGGCATGGTTTTGAGTAGCTTGTTAATCCATAGCTTAAGAATTTCTTTTGATGAGTTAATCTTGTGACTTGATACCATGTGCTTCCACCAATTGATTAATTGTTTGACAATCTCTAACTTAGTGAGCATGTCTAGGGTTGCATCTTAGTTTAGGTAACTCAACCATGTGAAGCTTTGATAGGTTGTTCTTACTCTTTAATTAATTGAATTTCTTGAAGATATTATAGTAGTCATGTATTATTATATATCAAGGTCATTTCTACATTAATTCCCCAAATTAATCATATAATTAGCTTGTGTAGAGGTTTGGAGTGGACTCACTTCCCTAGACTTCCTTCTCTAAATCTTCTCTTTTAATCCCCTTCAATTTATTATTTTATGCACTTCAATTACTAGCTTAGTGACAAACCAATCAAACAAACCCTTATTACCCCTTATCATTCTAAGAACAATTCTAGACTCTTAGGTTGCCATAGACTAGCGCAGTCCCAGTGGTTCAACTTACCCGACCAATAGCCCTATTTTACAATGATTCGTGCTATTGCGAAGGTTGATGTATAGTTGATCAACCGATCAATTTTTGGCGCCGTTGCCGGGGACTGCAAACGGTTTAGCGACCAAAGTTCTAGGGTTAATTTTAGTTTGATTGTGAATATTGTGTCTTGTGAATACTCCTTGTGTATTTTTGATCATCTTCGTGTTTGTGAGATTCTAGGGACTCGAAACTCGCCGTGGGAACGCTAGCAAATTGTAAGTCTAGAGGCCCCCAGGTAAGTCTCGTGACTTCTAGTTTCGCATTGTGAATATTGTGTATGTGTTTAATTTAGTTGTGAAGCCCTTGTCGAGGCTCTTAACTTGTTTATATTTTGTGTTCAAGCATCGGTCCTTGTCGTGGCCATTTACATTTTCTGTCTTGATAATTGAGGAGAAAGGGAACATCGTATGTGGAGTTGTGGTTGATGAATTGCTTTGTTGAGTATATGCTTTGTTGTTGATGTTCGGTCGTAGGTCACTTTCCTTACCCACAATCGATTCTCCCATTGATATTAACTCTCTTGAAAGAACTCTTAGACGGAACCTTAGGGAACCCACTCTTACAAGGGACCTTGAAACTGAATTCAATATAATGGGGGATAACATAGGAAATCCGGGGAATGAAAGGGCTGAAATTCCTAATGTAGAACCAATGACTCTTAGAGATCATTTCATTCCTACCACCTATGCTTCTCCTTCTTGTATAGTGATGCCAAACATCGATGCAGCTCAATATGAGATCAAGTCTAGTACCATTCAAATGCTTCCATCATTTCATGGCTTTGATAATGAAGATCCATATAAGCACCTTGATGAGTTCCTTGAAATCTGTTCGACCATCCGGTTGAGAGGTTTTCCGGACAATGCACTTCATCTCCATCTTTTCCCATTCTCCCTAAAGGATAGGGCAAAATATTGGTTGAACTCCCTCGCTCCCAACTCTATTACTTCTTGGGCTCAATTGCAACAAGAATTTCTTAAGAAGTACTATCCGGTGAGTAAAACCAACCAAATGAGGCGTTCCATTCTAAGCTTTTCTCAAGTTGATGGAGAACAACTCCACGAGACTTGGGAAAGGCTACAAGATCTTCTTCATAAATGTCCTCATCATTTGATCCCAAAATGGCAATTAGTGCAAGCTTTCTATGCCGGTTTGACCGACACCCATAGATTTATGGTTGACTCTTCTTGTGGTGGGATGTTCATGTCCAAGAATGCGGATGAGGCTTGGACCTTACTTGAGAATTTGAGTGAAAATTCACTTCAACACAATTCTCGTAGGGCTCCGACCTCAACCACTCCAAAGAACACCAATCCTTGTCAACAAAAATCAATAAGGGAGGAATCATCTCAAGTGGATGCCATAGCTCATAAATTCTACCAATTGATGGCACCACATCTTCCTCCTTCATTGTCTCAAAATTCGGCAAGTTCGGTTTGTGCCTCATGTAATAGTCCATTTCATCTCTCAGAAGATTGCCCCACACCGGAGCAATTTCCCAATCCCAACCAAGAGCAAGCTAATGCCATGTTCTCACGGCCCGGGAACAATCCATATTCCAACACCTACAATCCGGGTTGGCGAGACCATCCGAATTTTTCGTGGAGGCAACAAGCCCCACAAAATTCCCAACTTCAAAATCAAGGGCCTCAAAATCAGCCCTCTTCTCAATATCAAGGTAGGCCTTTCCAAGCCTCTTCAAGCTACCAACCTCCATACAATCCAAATGTCTCCACTCAACCTCCTGTGAATCCAATTGATGAGATAGTGGCTGCAAACAAGCAAATGATGGAATCATTAAATGTGCAAATGATGGAATCATTAAACAAGCAAATCATAGATTCCAACAAGCATCTCTTGACATCCTTGCAACCTACTCTCCAAATGGTTCACTCCCATACTCAATCCATAGCTAGGCTCGAAAATCAAATGGGACAAATAGCTAACCAAGTGAACCAACTTCTTCAAAAAGACAAGGGTAAGCTTCCCGCTCAACCATTTGAAAATCCTAGAGGAATGCATGTGATTGATGAAACCCCTCCTCCGAGTGGGCCGACTCATGAACAAGTTCAAGCTATCACCACCCTTCGGAGTGGTAGAGTGGTTGACAACAAGGTTGATGGAGACGCAAGTGAGAAAAACCCTCCGTTGAAAAATCCAAATTCAAGCTCTTCAAGTCCAAATCCAAGTTCTTCTTGTCCAAATACCATTCACGGAAGTCCCACGCATGTCACCCCAAATGTGGAAACTACTTATGAGCCAAAAGCTCCGTTCCCTCAACGTCTTCAAGAGTCGACACATTTTGGGAATAAGAATTGCAAAATTCAAGACATGTGGGAGGTCTTTAGGCAAGTAAAGATCAATCTTCCTCTCTTGGATGCTATCAAGCAAATTCCTCCCTATGCAAAATTCCTTAAGGATTTGTGCACTCAAAAGCGCACTCAGAAGTCATTTACCAAAGAAAGTGAGGTTAACCGAAAATGTTAGTGCGATCATTCAGCACAGCACTCCTCCGAAGTATAAGGATCCGGGTGCCCCCACAATCTCTTGTGTCATTGGTGACAACAAAATCGAGAGGGCCCTCCTTGACTTAGGAGCTAGTGTGAATTTGATTCCATATTCGGTTTACCTACAACTTGGTTTGGGAGATCTAAAGCCAACTCCGATAGTGTTGCAATTTGCTGATCGATCTATTAAGCAACCACGGGGAATTATTGAAGATGTGATCATAAAAGTGGACAAATTTTACTTCCCGGTAGACTTCGTGGTTCTTGATACGGAACCAGTCCATGATCCAAGAAAACACATTCCCATAATTCTCGGACGTCCTTTTCTAGCTACAGCTAATGCTTCCATTAACTGTAGATCCGGATTGATGGATATCTCTTTTGGGAATATGAATGTTAAGCTCAATATCTTCAATGCTGTGCAACTTCCTTCAGATGACAATGAGTGTTTTGAAATCACTATTGCTGATGAACACATTCAAAATCCAATCCCACCTCCTTCAACGGAGGATCCCCTACATGCTTGCTTGGTCCCTTTTGATTTTGAGGATTTTGGTGTGGACAAATCCATTCGGGAAGTCAACTCCTTGCTTGATATTCCATCACCATTTTCCTCTCCTTTATGGGAAGCACCAAATCCATCTCTATCGTGGGATTGTCCATCTCCTTCCATTTCTTCACCGGAGTTACCTCAACATTTTGAGGGTGAACCACTGGACAAAGGTAAGGAGAATGTTGACAAGTTGCTGAAAATTCTTCCAATCATTCCAGCCCAATCTAGAATCATTGTCCATGATACTCAACCTGTGAACAAACCATTTGAGTACAATGAGGTATATGACTTGGAGATTGCAAATATGGAAGGTCATGATCCTACCATTGTTAGTCAAAACAATGACATTCAACGAGCCTCCATAATCTCGAACAAGCAACACCTTTGCTTAAATCTGAAAATAAAAGAAGTGAGATTAAAAGCGATGCTCAAATCCTCTAAGGCCAAACTTGTTTCTCTTCGGAAGGATCAATATCCCTCACCATTCATTGATCTAAGTTTGAGACCATATGAAGGAGGCAAGTTGCATACGGAGCGTTAAGGATCCATCTCTCCAATGGATCCTGATCCTGGTTCGTCTAGCTATCGACATTAAATTTAGCAAAGCAAGGGAAGAAATTCTTTCGATGTTCCAAGCTTCCCTACCTTCTCAAATTGCTCGTGCCTTGAAATTTTCTGGGAAATGGTTTAGAAAAGCCAAAAATTTGATTTTTCTGAAATGATCTTCAGTTGCGTTCCGCAATTTTAGACTGGCCTCTTAGACCTTCTCAGCTCTAATTTTCATTCCCGGAAATTTCCATCGCTTTCGAGCAAGTTCATAGGATCTTTGGCATGCAACTCATGTGCACAACCTCTCATTTTCAACGCATTGTTGGATCATGGTTCCCCAAAATTTTCCATGCATTGGAGATGAAATGCAAAGTTTGAAAATTTTTCATCTAGGCATTAGAAATGTTGAGCAATTCGACAATTTTTCCAAAAATTTTCCATCCATGCAGTGGAATGGACTGAATTTGCAAATTTTAAAATTTTTTCCATGCTTTAGAGATAAAGTGCTAAGTTTTAAAAATTTTCCATGAATTGTGTGATGTTACATTGAAGAGATATTCAAAAATTCCAAAATTTTCAAATTCATTCAAAGTCTGGAAATTTTCCAAAGATGATGCAATTTGAAAATTTTCTTCAGTTCATTCAAGCATTATGAGACAATTTGAAAATTTTCAGAAATTCTTCCATTCCATGGGAATGACATGCAAAATTTTTTTGTTTCCAAGTCGCCAACTTGCAAAATTCCTGGAATGATGTTGCAAATGCATCAAAATGCATGAAAGTGCATGCAATAGTGCTCACTATCTCCCATGGAATGAGATTGCAAATGCAAATGCATGGAATTTCCATGCATGGACTCCATTTTGAACAGCTTCCATTTCCATGTTGCTCACTTTCCATATTCCATTGCAACAAATTCAACTTCCATGGTGCTCACTGTCTTGCATGTTTTCCCTTTCACTCCTTGTTTCAGTCCTCACAGCCGAGCTCACCCCCTAGCCTACTGAGCCAATTTCGTGCCCTCCAAATCCCATTCAGATTGCTCCAAATTACCACTCCAATTTTGCATGCTTACTGCCCAAGTTTGGAGCGCTCTAGCTTCCATTTGGATTGCTCCAAACTTCTCCACCATCATTCCGAGGCTGCTGCTTGTATTTAGAGCACTCTAATTCCATTTTAGAGTGCTCTAAATGTGAACCAATCTCATCCCAAGCTACTGCCTTCATTTAGAGCACTCTAGCTCCTATTTGGAGCACTCTAAATGTGAACCATCAATCCCACGCTCACTGCCTTCATTTAGAGCACTCTAGCTTCCATTTAGAGTGCTCTAAATTTTCAGCCCAACATCCCGCAACCACTGTCTCCAATTCGAGCACTCGAAGGCCAAGCTTCGAGTGCTCGCAGCTGCTATCCCACTGTAACCCAACATACCGAACTCTCTGTCTTCAAATCGAGCACTCGAAATCCCATTTGGAGTGCTCGAAATCTCTTTCTCACCCAAGGCATCCAACTATGAAACCAACCACCATCGGCACCATCCAAACATGCATGCCAACCTTCCTAAACCACCTCACACAACACCAACCCCTCATCATCCTCAACCATGCATGCCTTCCACGGCCACCCTCCCAACACAATCCCAACCATTCACATCAACACCATGCACACACCAACCAAACCGACCACCACCCCAAACTTCACCCCTCTCTCATTCACCAACCAACCCTCACACAAGCCTTCTTTCTCTCGGCATCTACACACACCAACACCATGCAACCCCCATGCATGCCCCTCTCGGCATCCTTTTTTTTCCCAACCATCCAACCAACCTCACCAAACTTCCTCACCTCACCCCACCATACATGCCACCATCTCTCTATCGGCACCTTCACTCCCTAACCACCCACCACCCTTCGCACTCAATCAACCCCATCCTCAATTCCTCCACAACACCCTCATGCATGCCATTCAAAAAAAAAATGGCACACTTTTGGCATTCTTTTGCTATCCATTTTACACTTGTGGCTAATGTCTGCAATTGTGTTTTGTTTGGATTTTTATCTTGCACTACAATTCAGGTTAGTGTTTTTAATTCTGTTTTGATTTTCCTTAAGAGCCTATGCTTTTACATTTGTATATTAGTTGTGTTTTGCTAGGTCTTCATGTCCAAGTTTGGGGGAAGCACTTGCACATTCACATAGATGGAAACCTTTGCCTTCCTCACTCCGCTTGGTATTATTGTTCTTTAACCCTCTCTGTTCTTATTTTCATTTACTTGTCTTCTCACATTGAGGACAATGTGACATTCAAGTTTGGGGGTGCATTTATGCATTTTTGGTTTTGCATTTTTGCTAAGCAATGATATTGTAATTTGAAACCTGTTGGAGATGAAGCATATGTTTAATACCTTGTGTATAGAAGCAATTGTGACATTTTTGAAAATAAAGAAAAATTTGAGTTGAAATGATCATGTAGATTCAAATTAGTCTGTATAAATGTCTCAATTAGATTCTCGCTGGATTTGACACTCTTTTAAGCTTCACAATGCACAGATGCACATTGGAAACTTAACTGTGAGGCATGCAACTTGATTGACCTTGATCTTGGCCTAGTTAATCTGATTTGATGAACCTAATGGATGAATACTTTTGGCATGAATCTAACAAAAAAAAAAAAAAAAAAAAAAAAAAAAAAAAAAAACTGAGAAGGAAAGAAAATAATGACTAGTTGACGTTCGTAGCCTTTCCAACTCGAGCTATTAAGCCCTAGGAGTGTCTCTACACTTAGCACCCTAAAGCCGTCTGGTTTGGGAGTTGTTGGCCTAACGCTTGCTACAAGGGTTGGTTAGAAAGCTTAAGGGACTTAAACATTGCACGGTCATTCAAAAAATAAACTGGTAATAAACATGGTTTGCTAGAGTTCGTAGCCTTTCCAACTTGAGCTATTAAGCCCTTTGGAGTGTCTCTACACTTAACACCCTAAAGCCATCTGGTTTGGGAGTTGTTGGCCTAACGCTTGCTACATAAGTTGGTTAGAAAGCTTAAGGGACTTCAGCATTGCACAACCATTCTATGTTTCGCTTATGAGTTACAATAAATTGTCAACAAGCAATAAAAGTTGTCTTGTAAATAAAATCATGCCTTAGGAACCTCATTTAAAGGGGAATTCAATGATTTGAAAACTTGTGCTTTGGAATTGGAAAAGAAAGTAAAAGCTGCATGTTGAGAATCCAATTCACTTTCACTGAAGCTAGAGTTGATTTCCATTCAAGAGATGATAATTGAGTTATTTATATAGACTTTGATGTTGATGCATGTATATGGAAATGTATTTAGCCAATTTTTGTATCAATGCTTCATATATGCAAGGTAGTTTTCCCAATGACCCAATCTCTAGTTTTTGTCTGTTTCAAGTTGTATTTGAGCTATGTATCTATCTCATTTTACCATGGATGATATTTGTGTAGTAGCATGCCCATGGTTGTCTTTTCATTAAGTTTTTCATTGTAGTTTTGCTAAGGGACTAGCAAAATGTAAGTTTGGGGGTGTGATAAGCGCCGAATATTGTATATTCAAGCGCCCTAAATTGCATTAGTTAAGTCCATCGTTTGATTATTTAAGTAGATTATCTTTATTTGTGTGTATGTATATATTTTTAGGTCCATTTGCCAAAAAAGGAGCAAAATCAAGGCTTTGTGGAGTTTTGGCCATCAAAAGGCACAATTCTGAATTTCTGGCAGCAGTGGAGTCAGGACTTTGCTCACCAATTTGACCTTGCAAACTCGAGAACTGGACTTCTATTATAAAATGGCATATTTAGAGCTCTGAATCATCTTTCCAAATCTTCCAGCAGTTCATCATTCGGAGCTCGGACCAGAGAGTTATGGCCTTGTTACCAGAGGTGCGCAGAACTGCCTGGCAGCAATGAAATTCTGCCTTGATCTTCATTTTCGACCAATCATCCTTGAGAATTGGATCTCCACCAAAACATGAAGTTTTTAGAGCTCTGAATTAGCTTTCCAAATCTTCAAACGGTTCATCATTTGGAGTTTAGAGTACAAAGTTATGGCCGTTTTACCAAAGTAGGTCCGGGATGAGCAAACCAAGCATAGGGCATTCTGGCCAATTTTCGAGTGCTCGAGGCCTAATTTCGAGTGCTCGAAATTAGGGCAGATTGCTTCACGAGATCAGCAGTGGAGTTAGGACTTTGCTCGCCATTTTGACCCAGAAAGCTCGAGAACTGGACTTCCATCATAACATGAAAGATTTAGAGCTCTGAATTAGCTTTCTAAATCTTCAAACGGTTCATCATTCAGAGCTCGGAGCAGAGAGTTATGGCCTTGTTACCAGAGGTGCGCAGAACTGCCTGGCAGCACTGAAGTACTGCCTTTCTCCCCATTTTCGACCAACCAGACTTGAGATTTGGGTCTTCATCAAAACATGAAGTTTTTAAAGATCTGAATCGGCTCTCCAAATCTTTAAACGGTTCGTCATTCGGAGTTCGGAGCGTAAAGTTATGGCTGTTTAACCAAAGTAGGTCTGGGCGGAGCAAGTGAAGCATGGGCATTTTTACACTAAATTCGAGCGCTCGAGGCCTTGCTTAGAGTGCTCGAATTTGGGGCAGAATTGCCTTCGGGAATTCTCATTTTGGCAGCCACTTGTGCATTGGTTTCCTCATTTTCTACTTACTTCTTTATGAGGTGGTTGGGGATGTTTTTTGGAGGAGAGAGAGAGCTTTGTTGAAGGAGATAAGGCAAGGAAGGCCACACATATCATTATCCCATATTTTTACAAGATTAGAGGAGAGAGAAGAGAGCAAGAAAGGTGTGTTCTTAGAGCTAGAAGAGGGGAGCTCGAAAATGGAGGTCAAGGCTTTGATTCCTCCTTCCTCTAGTGCATCAATGGGTAACTAAACCTCCATCTAGGGAGGTGATGAAGCTCTACCTTGTAAATATGTCTAGTTTTTGATTTATTTTGGGGAATGAAATGTATATTTGGCTAGTTCCATGGTCTAGAGCATGTTACAAATTGTAATGAAGATTTTGAATGTTTGAATGACTATGTTGATTTACATACTCTTGTCTTAGATTATTTAATCTCATAGTTGTATGGCTTATAGTTTCATAGTGACAATGGAACTAAGATTATGGAACGGTTTTAATGGCATGGTTTTGAGTAGCTTGTTAATCCATAGCTTAAGAATTTCTTTTGATGAGTTAATCTTGTGACTTGATACCATGTGCTTCCACCAATTGATTAATTGTTTGACAATCTCTAACTTAGTGAGCATGTCTAGGGTTGCATCTTAGTTTAGGTAACTCAACCATGTGAAGCTTTGATAGGTTGTTCTTACTCTTTAATTAATTGAATTTCTTGAAGATATTATAGTAGTCATGTATTATTATATATCAAGGTCATTTCTACATTAATTCCCCAAATTAATCATATAATTAGCTTGTGTAGAGGTTTGGAGTGGACTCACTTCCCTAGACTTCCTTCTCTAAATCTTCTCTTTTAATCCCCTTCAATTTATTGTTTTATGCACTTCAATTACTAGCTTAGTGACAAACCAATCAAACAAACCCTTATTACCCCTTATCATTCTAAGAACAATTCTAGACTCTTAGGTTGCCATAGACTAGCGCAGTCCCAGTGGTTCGACTTACCCGACCAATAGCCCTATTTTACAATGATTCGTGCTATTGCGAAGGTTGATATATAGTTGATCAACCGATCACTATGCCAGGGCATATAAATCCCAACAGTATGGACCCCAAGAACAATGGGGCTAAAGGCAAGGACACACCACGAGATAGGTTCATTGTTATTTCAATTAGTCGGTTATGCACCGTATCTTTTAGCGTGCCTTTGAGAACCAACCTCGCTAGCCAGCACAACAGATATGCTGCCAGCCTGACATCACGGTCTAACCACTTGTCCGCCAGCCTTCGCCGTTGATCATCCGGTAGCCCCCTCTTTACTGCTTGCACATCTTTGAAGTGCAATTGAGCCGTTACCCTAAAGGTATATTTCTTTCCCCATTTCCCTCTCTATGGCAGCTCGACACCGCCTTTGCCAAATTTCTAGCCATAAGTCTTAACCTCATCAATCGCTAAAATCAATTCAGTATCCATCCTTAACTCCTCGTCGTCGGGAGCAAGCACAGTAGGATTTTCAAGGCCCTCAAAACTTAGCCCATACAACGGGCACACGTCTTTAAGGGTTGGAGTTATCTCACCCCAGAACTCTGAGAGTTAGAGAGCTTCCACAGGCTTATTGGGAAGAGGAAAAAACATGTTAAATTATTCATTATTGAGTAGAAAATAGTTTGACAATTTGATCTTTGCACCACTAAAAATTTGACTTAAAACCTCCTTTAATTATCCAATTGTTGCAGAAAATTGGCCAGTTATATTTAATAAAATTATTAAATATATATGATGAAACGAATAAACCTAGGTGACCAAATATAAATTAATCAGTTAATGGTAATGTTTATCCAAATAACTACTTATTGTGAGGGGTCGATTTATGGTACTAAGTAATAGTTGAGACTAATTTATAATTAACATTAATTATTCGTATCCTTAAGTGCAATTATTTTTATTTAGTGCAATTAAAAATAATTAGATAAAAAAAATTCTAATAGGCTAAGGAGTTAGCAGGCTATTAGAATTCTATTAAAGTCTTGGGTAAAGATAAGCCCATCAGATACCACTTCTAGTCTAATTAACATAGAATGCAAGTAGTAAATCTAAAGGTGAATTTGTGTGGGAAAAATGAGATGTAATTATTTGGTACTCTACCTTTATATAGAGGGAGGTGGTGTTATAGTTCCATATGCTCTAATAGACTCGGGAACTCATAATTATATCATAAAGAGAGAATTACATTGTATCCTTAATTCAATTGAAAGGATTAATCAATTCAAAGAGATATATAATGAATATATCATATTCTCTACATGCAATTCAAAAGAAGATCTAAAGCCCACTATTCTAACTGCTTGAGGAATTTCAAAGCGAAAATAGGAGTGAAGATCTGAAAGGTACCATGGTCCATTGGAGATCAAGGTTTGTGGATTTCACGTCTAGCAATCAACTCATTATCGGTAGTAGGCAATTATTCAATTGTCTTAAAGGTTTGTTGATCTAACCTTCTTTGGTAATTAAAGATTATTGTGATTTGTTAAAGTTGATTCAAACGATCATAAAATTACTTTTATTAATTGAAAATTTGCTTCCATTATATTATTTTTAAGAAAATTTTCGTTATATTATTTTTTTTTAAAATGATATAATTGACGACTACAAAACCCCGAAAAAAACCGGCTCACATAAAAATCTGATGTGGTTATCCTAAAATTTCAACTCAAACATAATTCTTTTCATAATGTGACCTTAAAATCTTTCCAACTCAAGCATATAAAAATTTGATATGGCTATCCTAAAATTTCAACTCAAACACAATTATTTTTATATTGTGACCATCTTAAAATCTTTCCAACTTAAGCACGATTCTTTCCATAACCTGGTTATCTTAACATTTCATCTCATACATAATTTTTTTCATCTCTTTTTCTTTTTTCTTTTTAGAAAAACAAACTCTTTCCAAATGTATATATATATATACATACATTTTCAAAAAATCGGTTTTCATATCTCTAGAATGTATTGGAAAGCTTCCATAAGAATTCTATAAAAAATTAATTTCTACAAAATCTAAAACGTAAGTTTCATTTGAAGTTTTGAATATCAACAAAAATCGATGATTGAAGAACCTAAATTCTTATTGTTTGTGCTTTATTTCATAGTTATTGTTTTGTTAAATTTTAAATTGTTACTTTCTTTTAGAGTTATTTTTATTTTTTGTTTTCAGTAAGTAAAGAGAATTATTTTTGTTAATTAATTTTTGAAGAGTTTTTGTTTTGGAATACATCTTATATTTTGGTTTTAAATGACCTATTTTTACTCTACCACGTGGAGTCGGTGAAGTATCGATTTTGTATTTATCGGGCCAAATAGCACAACTCTTATTTTTATTACTACACAGGTTGCGTTACCAATAGGGTGGGCTGCATACCCGCATCGTCCCAAGCCGCGCGCATGGCTTGGCATGTCATGCATGTATGGGCCCATGAGTGTGCTAACTTGCCTACAGGTTAAGCACTGAAGGGTTTATTAATGTATAATTTGTCCAAACCTAAAGGAGGTAGGAGTAATACTGTAATTTACCCAATTATTGTAATCCAGTGATTTACTGAAGCTGCCTAAATTAAATCTGGCCGGCCGTGACAAACAATATAGGCGAATCAGTATTTGTTTTCTAATTTTAAATAGTTAACACTTGATTTGTATTCTTACAATAATACTATACTCTTTTAAATCATCTTATTTAACCATAAATTTATATATTTTAAGAAGAGAATCAATTTTCTTTGTGCTAATTAAAAAGTCCCAAACAATTTCAATACAAATCCGAAAGAGACACTGGCATAGCAAAGTGATAGAGAAAGAAGTGAACCATAATTCATAGGCTTAAGGCTTATATATATATATATATATATATATTTGGATGTATAAATTAAATACTTGTGGATAAGGGAAGGTTGTTAAATTAACGCGCTATCTCATAAGATTGAGATAGGCTCTACAGATTACGATAAGGATTAAACCTACAGATTACGATAAGAATTAAACCTACAGATTATGATAAGGATGAAGACAACGGTAACTCTACGTGACATCCTGACCTAAGCCTTATAAATAAAGGCGGCTAATCGACATTTGGAAGTACGCAATAAATCCTAACTCAATTTCTTGATTTCTCCAGAGAGATTGCTTCACACAATGACTTGTTCGTCGGAGCCTAGGGGTGTTCAAAAAATCAGGTATACCGAAAAACTGGACCGGACCGGACCGTACTGAATTGGGCGGTTTGGGCTAGTTGTATAGCGGTTTGGTTCGGTCATAGGCCCAAAATTATGAAACCATAATTTTTCGGCCAGTCCTGGTTTAGGGTCGTCCTGGATCAGACCGGACCAGTCCGGACCAAACCGTTACTATGTTATGTAATATATATATATATCATATCTTAAATCTAAATCAAGTAGAGTTCTCATGTGCCCTCTTTCTTTCTTTTGTTTTTTAAATTCCTGAAATTTCTTTTAAAAACAGTCAAATTTCCCTTTTCAAATATATCTCAATTTTCTTTCCTTTCAAATATATCTTAATTTTTTTTAATTTATTTTTTTTAATTTTTTATTTATTTATATTTTTTTTTGCGTGTTATATCAATGTTAGTTGTTTTTTTTTTAAAAAAACTTTGTTCCCTCTAAATTAAAATAAAATAAAAAGGAAATCAACTGAAACAGACAAACCGAATCGGACCAAACCGGTTTTTTGCTGTTTGGTTTGGTTTGGTTCCATGGACATTATGGTTCGGTCTGGTTTCAAAAATAGTGAAACCGTTATAAATGATTTGGTCCCAAAATACTCCCAATCCGGTCCAAACCGGACCGTGTGTACCCCTATCGGAGCCTACACCATCGGTAACACACCGGTATTTGTAGGATCACCTTTTCTTCTCTTTGTTCAGGAAGTCAGATCAACTCCGGGTTGCGCAGAATCCATTATCAACAGTTAGCGCCGTCTGTGGGAATATATTTTTGTTCTCTAAACAAAGCATGGTTCAAGTGCGATCTGGTCTGGCTGCTGGCGAGGACGAAACGTTGCAGAATTCTGATGATGGGACTCGACGGGGCAACCCCCCGTCGTCCCAAACGATCAGGAACGCATCGCAGCGTTGGAACAACAGGTTTAAACCTTAGTCCAAGAAACTATGATGATTCTGCAATGCTTAGCCGCCCCTTATGACGAGAAAAACAGTGAAGTATGGTGTGTGTCGTACCTATGCACCAAAAGTTTGCAAAAGATGTTGGACTAAGATGAGTGTGGCCAAGTTTTACATTTATAATTTGCCACTACTACCTTTCACTAAAAATATACTTAGGGCTAGTAGGGATCATCCTAAGGGATTGGTGAGTCGTATTAGGTTGTGGAATTGAGATTAGGGTTAGTAGGTCGAGTGATCAAAAGATTGGTTGGTGATTGAATTATACTAAGATGCAATTTAAACTAAAGTAAACAATTAAATGCAATAGAGAGAGAATAAGAGAGAGAGATCTTGGGGTTTATAGATCACCACTAAGCATAGCTTTTTTACACCCTTAATGAATGATTAATGAGGGAGAAAACATGTATTGTAACAATAGTGTGTGTGTATGGTTGTTTCAACAAGTATGGATGACTAATTAAGTATATGTTGTCTAAGCAACATGGTGGATAGCACAATTTATCAAACTAAGCCATTAATCATTTCTTTAAGCTCACAATCCAAACACATCACAAGGTTAGAGGCATATGCTACTTGTCTTCATAAGTATGGAATATCAAACAACAAGCATGGATTGTCTTCCCATTTAACATCTAAACTACAACTACACTACAATTAAGCTAATGACATGAAATTAAACTAAGTAAACTAAGGGAGACGCACAATCCATCAAGAAATGAGTATGGGCCATCAAATAAACTACAAGAGCATTCTATTAAGTACTATGTCTTGACAATCTCTAGATCTATAGCATCAATACACATAGACATGCATCAATAACACAACATCTAGAAACAAACACATGAACATCTATTCTAGCATACATAGACATATGGATAGAATGAAATGATCAATTGGAAGCATTAAACCGTACAAATCATTGAATAAATAAGGTCTATGTATATAAAAATGTCAAAACATATATCACAATACAAATCCCCTCAAAAATACATAAATCAAGATGTAGAAAGCATGCTTAGGGCTAACTCTCGCCCCAAGAGGATGTTTAGCCACTCACGGATAGTGTCTTCCAACCCTCAAGGGCTAACTCCATGGTAGAAATTGCTCCTTTTCTTGGTTGATGGAAGAACTTCAAGCTTGTGTCTCTAGCCTCTTCTCTTCTTTTCTTCCTCACTAAGAATATGATATATCAATTGTGCCCAAAAGTCTCCCTAGTATGTGTATGTATATCTAGAATGACTCATATTCCTTATATAGGTAGGTCAAATGTCACCCCCAATGACATAGGCTCGTACACCAATATTCCTCCCAATGATTGGATATGAGACAACTTTTAATGAGCTGGAAATTGAATTTTCTCGGACTCGGGGAAGTTCGATCGATCGAACTTGTGGTGAGATCGATCGAACATGGCTGAGATCTATCGAACTTAAGCTGGATCGATCCTCTATGGCGGCACCTTTTTGGATAAGGACAGATCTAAGATATTTTGGGGAATGAGACAAAAGTGGTAGGTAGGGTGGTACAATAGGATAAGATGGAATCTTTTCGATCGATCTGAGAATTGTGAGATCGATCGAACTTTATGGGATCTTTGGATAAGGACAAAAGAGCTTGGATCCATCTTGAAATGTCTAGATCGATGAACTTTCGATCAATCGAATATTTCCTGAGATCGATCGAACTGCTGAATTTCCACCACTTTTTTCCTTTTGCTCCCACTTTGCTCATTTCTTTGATTCATCTTAAGATTGCTTTAATTATGCTCTTATTTAGCTGAGTTAGCTTATTTTGGGGATAAACACCTAAAAAGGGCAATAACACAAAATTAGTCTAAAACGGGAAAGTAAGACAGATAAAGGTCCTAGAATACCTAAGCTTAAGGGGTTTAAATGCGCACTTTTCAGCGCTCATCAAAATACCCAACAATGACTCCCGTAGGGTTAACAACAATGTTGAGCTTAGTCAAAGAAGTGGTCAACAGAGGAGCCATCACCATCGGTCCCCTGAACGGAATACCATCAGGCTCTGTGGAGATACTTCTAGTTATGTTGGTGATAAGACTGAGGACACCACTCATTTCAATCTAGAGTTGACGACGTCATACAAGCGATGAAAGGGAAGGTGTGATACCCCTCGATTCTAGAGCCACGGGTGATAAAGTCCGGGCACAGATTTGAGAGATACCAAATAATTAATATGTAAACAAGTAAGAATAAAACTTAATTAAGAATAAAAGAATAATGCGCTGAAAGAAAACTGAAATAAAAATCCTCCAACCTTAATAATAAATTAATATAATTAAAATCCGTACTACTCGGGAATCCACCTAGTGGACCCCTAATCCCAAATCCTTAAATAAATTTATAGAATTAAAAATCCAAAACCAAAATAGAAAGGAAGTCCTATGTAAGCGGAAGAGTGAGTGTCTGTATCTGCATCAACACGATCAAGCTCTAAGCCTCGTACTGGCGAACACCTGAAAAATAGGAGTGGGTCAGGCCCACATGCAAGTTCCAATCTACTACAATCCGTACATAAACCCGATACGCAGATACATCATAAATAGCTCAACAATAGCTAAAGTAGTCCATATAGATATAAGTACACACTATAGGACGTTCGCTAGTCCAGTAGGTCTGTCTCAGCCTAAGTAGAGATACCATGCAAATCACATATAATGTGGTCATGTGTACCTAGAACTACCAGGGAACAACACCTATGTCCAGTTATCCATCCTAGGCGATATACGCACCCTAACCGTGATCAGGAGATTCAAGCTCGTACCACGGTACCATAAATATATATATAAATTCCTTCCTAAGATTGAAAAATAAAGTAACCATCCATTATGTCATTCAACTGTTTTAGTTGACAGGACATGCATCCATGTAGGAGTTAACTGTTTTAGTTAATCCATTCCGTATGTATGATTGGGTTGGAATTAGCGTTTTGATCTAATCCGTCCCTCCGTATGTCACCGTCCCATACCGGTACATATAATGCAAATGATCCAATAAATGATCAACACACATTTGGACATCAAATCCATCCAGAAATAAATATAATAGAAATTTGATATATGTAAGGTTCTATTACACATCCAGTATAATCATAAGTCCTCCTTTTAAAATTGTTAAAGTAATAATGAACAATTTAAACCATCAGTATCCATATAATTGACAAAGCCAAAACTATAATCGTTTATCAATTAAAATCCATCCAATAATATAATGAAAATCAGAATATATAAATTGAACACATTATACCAAATCCCCAAACTTCTTTCATCCTCTTCCATTTAGTCTGCTCAAACATATTTAGCAATTTAAGCTTTTACCATCGCTGACAGCATGCAATCTATTATGTAAATTTCATGATGTCCCTCTGATCCTCCATTATAAATCCAGAGCATTGTCTAATGAATACTCAGAAGTATAAGCTACGCATAATAAATGAAATTTCAAAAGCATTTAGTTTGCTAACATAATAATTAGCAGTTACCACTTCCATACTCCCTGACGGCATTCACTTTAGTATCCATGTTTCATGATATCTAGGACTACAACAGAAAACAACATCCCTGGGATTTCCATACATTATATATTTCATTTATATAACCTCACAAAACAACTTTTATTTTAGTCCGTTTAATTTACTAGTCCCACATTAGAAATTAAACCTTCCACCCTCCTTGACTGCATGCTTAATTAATAATTAAAAGTCATGAAACCCACTCCCATAGCCTCAACCAATAATTCTAGGACTTTTAATAAATTAAATACATCCTTTTAAAACCTCTCCATTAAATTTGCTTAAACATCACGACAAGCAATTTAATTTCTTCCAAGCCGTAAACCGCATGTGAATTTAATTTTAAATCCCATGTTGATCAAGTTCCTAACATGAATTAATCATTCCTGGGTATAATTAATCATTCTTGGGTATAATCCTATTTAATTACATCATTTAAATCCATCCAACCAAGTTTAAACACACACTAGAGCCCTGAAATCACAAAAATCCACGTACTGGGCACTTTATAAAATTGGAGCTGGCTTCACCCATATTGGAGCCGCCTTAACATCTTGTGGAGCAGGCTCCACTTCAATGGAGCCACCTCCATTGAAGTTTGGAGCCGCCTCCACTTCCCCAGCCTCCGTTTTTCACTCTCTTCTTCGTCTTCGCTTCCGGCGGAAATTCCAACTGTCTGTTCTAAGTTTCTTAAGGATTTTAAAGGTTCAATTTAAGCCCAAATACTCCTAGAAACTTCTCCAATTCCATTATAAATTACTTGACACAGGCTTAAACTATGAATGCAACAGTTTATGTTTTCTCCGTTTGTCTTCTTCGCGTTCGGCGAAGTTCAACTCTCTGTTTTAGAATTTTTCTTACATTCCTAGGGTTCAATTCAAGTTCATTCAATCCTAGAAACTCCTCAAATTCTCTTGTGAAAATATTGACAAAAATTTAAACCAAAAACACAACAGTTCATAATTTCAAAAGCGTAAAATTGTACAGAGACTCTATCACGCATAAACATCCATTTTAATAATTAAATTAGATTCCTGGAGACTATAGAGAATGCACAGAACACAAGTTTACAGGAAGGAGATAGAATGAAACTTGCCTTTAGATTCCGGTTTGAAATCTTCACCGCCGTCTATGGAGTTTCCGACGAACGGACGACTACCGGCAACCTTCCTACTGCTCCAGTTCTATTCCACCATCAACCTCTTCTTTCCTCTGTGGCACACCTTCAGTCTATAACTAAAAGCTCTCTGTATTTTCCCCTTAAACCTCTCTGTTTCTCTCTTCTCTAGTTTTCCACTATTTTTCTTGTCAAGATACTATGTCGTGAATAGGGTTTGTAACCTAGCAGACCCTACTGTTTTATATATATATAGGTTCCTTCTAAACCCTAATCCTAATCCCAGTCCATTAATACGTCGGTTACCCCATTATACATAAATTAAACCCTAAACATAATTATAAATACAACACACATAAATATTCTAAGCTACCAAAAATATACGTCAACTAAGTCACTAATAATCAAATAATTAAATCACAAATACACCAATTTAAATTAAAACACATAACCCATTATAATTAAATAATTAAAGTAAAACAAATAAATAATTCACAATTAATCAATTACGCAAATAATAAAATAAATAACAATTTCAAATGCACAGAAATCAAATAATCAATTAATCAATTAAAATGCATATAAAATAAATAAATAAATTTCAGTTATATCCTTTTGAGAATTAAGGGTATTACATTCTTCCCCCCTAACAAAATGAATTCTGTCCTAGGAATTCACGAAATTTAGAATTCTTTTATTTTAAATTCCTTTCCATTCCGTTGTGGACTTTTGCCTCTGTTGATGGGCTCCACTGAATTTCCATTCCTTTAAAAAATTTATGGTTCCATTAGTTAAGAAACACCACAAACTACACATAGGTTGTTTTGCACAACAAATTATCCTTACCCAATATCTATACCTGGATACCAATCCATAGTCCTCCAAGTGCCATAGAATATACACACAAAATTCTTAGGCATACAGCGCCTAACAAATCGGTAACGCTAAACTATAGGCTACTGCCTAATCTGAGAAATAAAACCGTGAAAAGTCAATTTAATATTTAAAACTGACCTTCCTCCAAACAGCACATTGCTTCCTACATGGAAGACATTCCAACCAACCATTTCCTGATAAAACTCTACTGCACGAGTTCAACTATTTATAAAATCCGACTACCGCCTCCAAACCGCGTGCAGTCCTTTATAAAAGAGAGTATTTCTTTCCGATGTATCCTTTAAATAAAGTCAAGGTCTTATTATATAACCTTGCTTCCATTTCAGACCAACAAGTGAGAGAGCTGCACTACGTAGCATCCAAAACCCCAAACGTGGTCACACTAACCTCCTTGTGCCAATACTAGCACAAATAATAACCAAAAAGCGAAGTAACACTTTCAATTTCCCATTCACACTTAAGAGAAATATCCGAAACATATCCTCCATGATCAACGATAATAGTTTGATCAAAGTTCCCGTCTAGAAATGCGAAGCATAGTTGTTGCTCCAACATCTTCAGAAAATTCCTATGACATAGCACCTTTTATCTATTATAATGAGTAACCACATGCTATGAGTCCGTTATCAGTGCAATGTAGAACTAATAAGAAACTTCCAAGTAAAAATAGTACTAGAAGTAATATCCACCAGCGAACTTGCTCTATCCACCACACTTAATCCACAGAGGATTAAAATTCCAACCAATGTTGGTAATTTCGACCAACCATCCACTCCTTCCGAGTCCTACTCCCATTTTGACATAGGAAGTGGCTAAAATCTCCAATGACATCCAAGTATCAATCTTCCATCTTGCTAACCAGGGTCAACTCCAACACTCCAAGTTGACCTTTCCAATTTCCTTAGTAATAGCAAGTGTTATGTTCACACATGCTAAAACTCAACTAATTTCGCACTAATCACCGAAGGTTCAATTACCAAATCGGTTGATAAGATTAGCATCCTCCCAATAACTTCCATCAGGCTAAACTTAATGCAAAGCGTGAATCACCACATCTATCCATCTAAGCCGTCTCGTGAGCCGTACTATTTGTATGAACTGATATCTTACCAGTTCCAAATAGACAAAAGGAAACTGATATAATTTTATCAGTCAACCTATATCCCAACCAGAATCCCAACCCTTGCGTAGAATTAGTAATCTCTCATCTAGATCCATGGAAACTACTCTGTTAGTCCCGCTCTAGCCTGAGAATTACCCCAAGGATCTAATGTTTTTTGACAGTCCCTCTAGATTACTTATTAGATATCAGACAGGGAGACAATTCACTATGTCCCTCTTCCTACTTGCCGTCCCAACATCTGCTTCCTTTTACGAAGTATCATGTTTCCTCCAAGACCCATTAAGAACTAAGAGTTATGAACCTCAGTCCTTACATCCTCCTTCGATTTTGTCTAACTTCAAATGCATCTGGAATCTTTTCAGCCTCCAATTAGTCAACAATTTCTGAGCAACAACTATTTGTTGCGAATTGTGACCCTAAAAAAAAAAAAAATTCCACCTTATTTATGCTAATGAAGAGACTTTGCTTCATCCTCAATATGCAACTCCGGTAACTCCTCCTAAAGACACACCCTTATGAACCAAATCTTGATTAAGGATAGACCGATGAATAGTTAATCCGTCTATTATCCTGAGTCGATGTCGTTCTAATTAGTACTTAAACCAGTACAAAATCCTCCTGCTGACTTGGGAACACTTGTATAAAACTTCCGAAAAGATATTCAGCTAAGTCAGTTCCTCCGATAAATCATTGTGGCTTTACAGTTTATCAAATGAATTTATATCAGTTGACTCGAACTGCTGGTCTACTTACCCCATCCTAAAAACATACCATAACCATGCACGTCTAGGTTTATTAGATTGGCTTAAGGTAGGTATACTTACCAACTCCTATGACCACAAGCTCAAAATCCTAGTGTAACTAACGCTATTCCTCCAAAACGGTAATTGGCTGATCACACACTTGTGTCCCCAACTAAACCGCATTCCCAATCCTGAATAATTTACGAAAATGAAGCACATAATGCATACACAATAAAACACAATAGAACCCTACATAAAATATCGTTCCTCCTAGCAAAGAAAATCTCTTTTAGAAATCAACTTTACCCAATTGGTTCACAATCTCCTTTTCCAGTTCCAGAGGTAATCATCCAACCTCGAAATCTAAGCTCAAACCATAGCTCAAAACAACATCCATTTGCCTCAGAAAATTCCAAAGGCTTAAGTGTTAACCTCCTTATACACGGAATGCAACCCGTTAACGTATCTGTATAAAGCAACTTAGATCGTCACAACCTAATCCCCCTACTCCTCGGAACGTGCTATATAATCTTTGCTGCATTCTGATAGGAACTCCATCTGATCCTAAACTCCTGAAGAGCTCTATTTCTCTACCTCGTTTAAAGGTAATACGGGAGGTTAACTATATGTAGGTCGATCCCTACCAACTCCACCAACATCAGTCACTTTTCTGTTAGTGAACACGAGTGATCAATACGCGATCCCTGATTATCAAAATTCAATACCCTCTTTCTTGGGTATGTTGAAAACTCCTCCACTAGAATCCTCTTCGGACTCATATTCCTTGGTTGTTTCCTTTAGGAGAACAACTAAAATTGTGTTGGTCCCTTTATACGGTGACCTAAAACACACTTCCTCCTTGGCTTATACTTCTAAAAGTAGCGCCAACAGGAACTAAACCTTCAATTCCAAGTTCTGTTTCTGATAAAGAACTCGATAACGTACTCCTCTACTCCGTCGGGTCTGATTCACAGTCGCTTTGGACCCCATCCTCCACCTAGTGTCAACCATTACATAATTATAAAATATAATTGACATCACCGGCTCCTCCTAACGAATCGTAAAAGAGTACAATGAATCCTAATATGACTCTAAGTTTTATTTAAGAGACGCAACGCGGAAGACTTCTAACGAAAAACACTCCTAAGGACACTAGAACCTGGAGTGCTATGATACCAACTATGATACCCCTCGATTCTAGAGCCACGGGTGATCAAGTCCGGGCACAGATCCGAGAGATACCAAACAATTAATATGTAAACAAGTAAGAATAAAACTAAATTAAGAATAAAAGAATAATGCGCTGAAAGAAAACTGAAATAAAAATCCTCCAACCTCAATAATAAATTAATATAATTAAAATCCGTACAACTCGGGAATCTACCTAGTGGACCCCTAATCCCAAATCCTTAAATAAATTTATAGAATTAAAAATTCAAAACCAAAATAGAAAGGAAGTCCTATGTAAGCGGAAGAGTGAGTGTTTGTATCTGCATCAACACGATCAAGCTTTAAGCCTCGTACTGGCGAACACCTGAAAAATAGGAGTGGGTCAGGCCCATATGCAAGTTCCAATCTACTACAATCCGTACATAAACCTGATATGCAGATACATCCTAAATAGCTCAACAATAGCTAAAGTAGTCCATATAGATATAAGTACACACTATAGGACGTTCGCTAGTCCAGTAGGTTTGTCTCAGCCTAAGTAGAGATACCATGCAAATCACATATAATGTGGTCATGTGTACCTAGACCTACCAGGGAACAACACCTATGTCCAGTTATCCATCCTAGGCGATATACGCACCCTAACTGTGATCAGGAGACTCAAGCTCGTACCACGGTACCATAAATATATATATAAATTCCTTCCTAAGATTGAAAAATAAAGTAACCATCCATTATGTCATTCAACTATTTTAGTTGACAGGACATGCATCCATGTAGGAGTTAACTATTTTAGTTAATCCATTCCGCATGTATGATTGGGTTGGAATTAGCGTTTTGATCTAATCCGTCTCTCCGTATGTCACCGTCCCATACCGGTACATATAATGCAAATGATCCAATAAATGATCAACACACATTTGGACATCAAATCCATCCAGAAATAAATATAATAGAAATCTGATATATGTAAGGTTCTATTACACATCCAGTATAATCATAAGTCCTCCTTTTAAAATTGTTAAAGTAATAATGAATAATTTAAATCATCCGTATCCATATAATTGACAAAGCCGAAACTATAATCGTTTATCAATTAAAATCCATCCAATAATATAATGAAAATTAGAATATATAAATTGAACACATTATACCAAATCCCCAAACTTCTTTCATCCTCTTCCATTTAATCTGCTCAATCATATTTAGCAATTTAAGCTTTTACCATCCCTGATAGCATGCAATCTATTATGTAAATTTCATGATGTCCCTCTGATCCTCCATTATAAATCTAGAACATTGTATAATGAATACTCAGAAGTATAAGCTACGCATAATAAATGAAATTTCAAAAGCATTTAGTTTGCTAACATAATAATTAGCAGTTACCACTTCCATACTCCCTGACGGCATTCACTTTAGTATCCATGTTTCATGATATCTAGGACTACAACAGAAAACAACATCCCTGGGATTTCCATACATTATATATTTCATTTATATAACCTCACAAAACAACTTTTATTTTAGTCCGTTTAATTTACTAGTCCCACATTAGAAATTAACCCTTCCACCCTCCTTGACTGCATGTTTAATTAATAATTAAAAGTCATGACATCCACTCCCATAGCCTCAACCAATAATTCTAGGTCTTTTAATAAATTAAATACATCCTTTTAAAACCTTTCCATTAAATTTGCTTAAACATCACGACAAGCAATTTAATTTCTTCTAAGCCGTAAACCGCATGTGAATTTAATTTTAAATCCCTTGTTGATCAAGTTCCTAACATGAATTAATCATTCTTGGGTATAATTAATCATTCTTGGGTATAATCCTATTTAATTACATCATTTAAATCCATCCAACCAAGTTTAAACACACACTAGAGCCCTGAAATCACAAAAATCCACGTACTGGGCACTTTATAAAATTGGAGCCGGCTCCACCCATATTGGAGCCGCCTTAACATCTTGTGGAGCCGGCTCCACTTCAATGGAGCCACCTCTATTGAAGTGTGGAGCTGCCTCCACTTCCCCAGCCTCCGTTTTTCACTCTCTGCTTCCTCTGTTCTTCGTCTTCGCTTCCGGCGGAAATTCCAACTGTCTGTTCTAAGTTTCTTAAGGATTTTAAAGGTTCAATTTAAGCCCAAATACTCCTAGAAACTTCTCCAATTCCATTATGAATTACTTGACACAGGCTTAAACTATGAATGCAACAGTTTATGTTTTCTCCGTTTGTCTTCTTCGCGTTCGGCGAAGTTCAACTCTCTGTTCTAGAATTTTTCTTACATTCCTAGGGTTCAATTCAAGTTCATTCAATCCTAGAAACTCCTCAAATTCTCTTGTGAAAATATTGACAAAAATTTAAACCAAAAACACAACAGTTCATAATTTCAAAAGCGAACAGGGTTTAAAATTGTACAGAGACTCTATCACGCATAAACTTCCATTTTAATAATTAAATTAGATTCCTGGAGACTATAGAGAATGCACAGAATACAAGTTTACAGGAAGGAGATAGAATGAAACTTGCCTTTAGATTCCGGTTTGAAATCTTCACCGCCGTCTATGGAGTTTCCGACGAACGGACGACTACCGGCAACCTTCCTACTGCTCCAGTTCTATTCCACCATCAACCTCTTCTTTCCTCTGTGGCACACCTTCAGTCTATAACTAAAAGCTCTCTGTATTTTCCCCTTAAACCTCTCTGTTTCTCTCTTCTCTAGTTTTCCACTATTTTTCCTGTCAAGATACTATGTCTTGAATAGGGTTTGTAACCTAGCAGACCCTACTGTCTTATATATATATAGGTTCCTTCTAAACCCTAATCCTAATCCCAGTCCATTAATACGTCGGTTACCCCATTATACATAAATTAAACCCTAAACATAATTATAAATACAACACACATAAATATTCTAAGTTACCAAAAATATACGTCCACTAAGTCACTAATAATCGAATAATTAAATCACAAATACACCAATTTAAATTAAAACACATAACCCATTACAATTAAATAATTAAAGTAAAACAAATAAATAATTCACAATTAATCAATTACGCAAATAATAAAATAAATAACAATTTCAAATGCACACAAATCAAATAATCAATTAATCAATTAAAATGCATATAAAATAAATAAATAAATTTCAGTTATATCCTTTTGAGAATTAGGGGTATTACAGAAGGGCCGGGCTTCAGTGAACGTTATGGTACAGAAGACCAACCTAGCTTTTAGCCCAGCTGTTATGAGTTGTCCTTTACCTAGCAAATTCAA
This sequence comes from Cornus florida, assembly GCF_030987335.1. Lineage (NCBI taxonomy): Eukaryota > Viridiplantae > Streptophyta > Magnoliopsida > Cornales > Cornaceae > Cornus > Cornus florida. The sequence goes on along the minus strand of NW_026775577.1, from coordinate 83,591,390 downwards.
GATGCCAACTCTTGAGAGCTTCGATGGGATGCGGGACCCTCCGACCATTTGGAGACCTACAAAGCTCTTATGTATTTATAAGCCGTACCAGACGAGATTATGTGCAAGGCTTTCCCTACCACACTAAAGGGTTAGGCTCGTCTCTGGTTCAATAAATTAAAACCAGGCTCCATTGAAAACTTTGAAGAATTGAGCAAACAATTCATAGAACACTTCATCGCTGGGTAGAGGCATAGGAGACCAGCAATATATTTACTGAATGTGAAGTAGCAGAAAGGAGAGCCCCTTTGTGATTACATAAGTCGTTTTAACACTGAAATGTTGTAGGTAGAAGAGGTGGACGACAAGGTTGCCCTCACAGCCTTTATGGGAGGACTACAGACCTTTAAGTTCCTATTTTCCTTGTCAAATGAAGCCCCTACGAGCATGACAGAGTTAATAGTTAGAGCGCGGAAGCACATGAATGCTGAGGATGCTATGAATACACGAAAAAACAAAGATGGTGAAGATAAGAGGTCGGATAAAAAGAGGCTAGCACCTAGCACTAGGGAGGAAAGGGAATTAAAGTACAAGAATTTCTTAAATAGCCAGGCTGACAGATCGTCTCGCCGTCCAGTGAGCCCAGGAAAGTATAATAACTACACCCCCCTAAATACATCTATAGAACAGGTCTTTCTGCAGATTCAAGATGACGCATCATTGAAATGGCCGCCAAAGCTAAAAGCTGATCCAACAAAGAGGTCTTGAGATAAATACTGTAGGTTCCACTGGGACCATAGACATAACACAAGATTGTTTCGACCTCAAAAACCAGGTCGAGAACCTTGTTCGTAAGGGTCATTTACACAAATTTATGACTGGGAATGGAAAAGGAGTCTCCAACCCAGCCTAAGAGGGCTGAGATGATCGCCCTCCTCAACACCAACCAATGGGTGAGATCAGAGTTATATCAGGTGGCTTTGCTGGTGGTGGGGAGACGAGTTCGGCTCAGAGGGCTTATGATAGGAGAATTCGGAGTTTTTTAGAGGTGAATAAAGTTGGAGTAACAAGTGCTCCAACAAAATTATCGTGAGTTGAGGAGCCGGTCATAACCTTTTCTAAAGAAGATGACAAGGGAATTCAAAAGCCCCATGATGACCCACTGGTAGTTTCCATGGTCGTCGTTAATTTCGCTTTTTGATGAATACTGATAGACAATGGTAGCTCGGCTGACATACTATTTATTAGGGTGTACGACAAATTGAAAATCGGCTGAGAGAAGCTCCAACCCATGAAGTCACCACTAGTGGGATTTTTAGGCGACAAAATATATCCACTGGGGGCAGTTACCCTTCCAGTCATTGCAAAAGCCAATCCAAAGCAGGTCACTATAATGGTGGACTTTGTAGTGGTGGACTTCCCATCATTATACAATATTATCCTAGGGAGGACAACATTGAATGTCACAAAAGCAATCACTTCCACTTACCATCTCCTGATGCGTTTCCCAACTGAATATGGTATGGAAGAGCTAAGAGGGGACCAAACAATGGCTCAAGAATGTTATGTCGCCTCTCTCAGAAAAACAAAATCGCAAGAGGCACTTACAATTTAAATACTGGAAGGGAGAAAAGAAAGTGAGTATAGAGTCTTTACTCCCCTAGGTATCAAAGATGAACTTACTCAATTCCTCAGGAAGAATCGAGACGTATTTGCATGGGCGCATGAAGACATGCCAGGTATAGACCCCACTATCATGGAGCACTGCCTAAATGTAAATCCTAATTTCAAACTTGACAGACAAAAGAGAAGGACCTTAGCTCCAGAGAGGAATCAGGCTATATCAGAAGAGGTGGAAAAGCTCTTAAAAGCCGACTTTATTCAAGAGGTGTACTACCCCGACTAGCTGACAAATGTGGTCCTAGTGAAGAAGGCAAATGGAAAGTGAAGGCTATGTGTGGATTTCACCGACCTTAACAAAGCTTGCCCGAAGGACAGCTTTCCTCTCCGAAGAATCGATATGTTCGTTGAGGGAACGACTAGACATAAATTACTAAGTTTCATGGATGCATATTCTGGATACAACCAGATATCTATGTACACCTCAAATGGAGAAAAAATGACCTTCATCACTGATAGAGGTTTGTACTGTTACAAAGTAATGCCTTTTGGGCTCAAGAATGCTGGTGCAACATACCAAAGGCTAGTGAATGCAATGTTTAAGCACCAAATTAGTAGAAACACCAAATTATTAGAAATATGGAAGTAGAGGTTGATGACATGTTGGTGAAAAGCTTAAAAGCTGAAGACCATTTGACTGACCTGCAGGAGACCTTCAAGGTACTTAGGAGGCGTAAGATGAAACTCAACCCCAGCAAGTGTGCCTTTGGGGTTTCCTCAGGAAAGTTCTTGGGATATATGGTAAGCAAAAGTGGAATTGAGGCCAATCCAGAGAAGATCCGAGCAGTCATTGACATGAGATCACCAAGATCAACCAAGGATCTACAACGACTAATAGGGAAGATTACTGCCTTGAGTAGGCTAATCTCTTGGTCAACTGACAGGTGTCTACCTTTCTTTCGTGTGCTAAGAAAGGCTTTTAAATGGACCCCAGAGTGTGAGCAGGCGTTCAAAGAACTAAAACAATACTTTAGTTCTCCCCCACTATTGTCTCGAACCATACCGGGAGAGGAACTATACATATACCTTGCGGTCTCCACGATCGCTGTTAGTTCAGCTCCGATACAAGAAGAAGAAGGGGTCCAAAGGCCAGTGTACTTTGTGAGCAGAGCACTTAGGGGTGCGGATGAAAGATATCCAAGGATGGAACAGTCTACCAGGAAACTGAGACCATACTTTCGAGCGCATACGATAGTGATGCTAACAGATCAACCCCTCTGATAGGTCCTACACAAGCCAGAAAGCTCTGGTCAACTGATGAAGTGGTCAGTAGAGTTACGAGAATTCGACATTCAGTACAAGCCAAGAACAGCAGTAAAGGCTCAGGTGTTGGCTGATTTCTTAGTTGAGTTTACCCCTCCAAAAGAAGAGAAACAACCCCAATTTTTGACAGAACCAGGTTCAAGTGAGCAGATGGGCCCAAAAGTAGTCCGGAACTTGTTCGTGGATGGGTCATCTAATGTTCAGGCTAGCGAAGCTGGGCTTGTTCTTGTCTCCCCAGAGGGAAAAAGTATACAGTACGCACTTCGGTTTGGTTTCAAAGCAACCAACAATGAGGCAGAGTACGAAGCCTTGATAGCATGATTAAATATAGCAAATGCCCTAGGGGTTAAGCAATTAAAGATGTATACCGACTTCTAGCTAGTCGCTGGATAAGTTTGAGCGGAATATGAGGCACAGGACGAGAAGATAAAGAGTTACCTACAGAAGGTGGAGGAATTAAAGAATCACTTCCAAAGATTCTCATGTCATCAAATACCACAAGAAGAGAACGGGAAAGCAGATGCCTTAGCCCAGTTAGCTACTGCATTAGAACCTGAGATCAATAAGACTATACCACTGGTATATTTGGACGAACCATCTATATCTCAGGAGAGACAAATTGAAGTGCAACAAGCGATATTAAGTGTGGTATAGGCAGATCCTATCATCAGATATATCAAGGATGGGGTGCTACCAACAGACCGAGCAGAAGCTCAAAAGGTCAAGATGCGAGCAGCTAGGTATACGCTTATCAAAGGGGTGCTCTACAAAATAAGCTTCTCCATGCCGTATTTATGATGCGTTTCTAGCGAGGAAGTTAACTACATTTTAAGGGAGATCCACCTAGGAGTTTATGGAAACCATGCTAGGGGTAGGTCACTTGCTAACAAGGCCATTCGAAAAGGATACTATTGGCCCACCATGCAGAAAGATGCACTTGACTTCTTTAAAAAGTGTGACAAGTGTCAATGATTTGCCAACATCTCGAGACAACCGTCAGAGGAGATGACTTCTATGTTAGGACCATGGCTATTTGCTCCATGGGGAATGGACTTGATTGCCCTCTCGTCAAGGGCAAAGGGCAGACTAAATATGCCATTGTTATGGTTGATTACTTCACTAAATGGGTAGAAACTAAGCCTCTAGCCAAGATCACAGAGAATAATATAAGGAACTTCATGTGGAAATGAATATTTTACAGATTTGGGATTCCTAGAGTGATTGTCACAAACAATGCAAAACAATTCGACAACTCTGACTTCAAAATTTTTTGTTCCGAGCTCGGGATTCAAATTCATTTCTCATCTCCAGGACAACCCCAGGCGAATGGACAGGCTAAAGTCACTAACAGAACAATCCTTCAGATGATCAAGACTCGACTCGACGCTTCAAAAGGACTGTGGCTTGAGTAGTTGCCGAGTGTACTATGGGCCTACCGTACTACTGCAAGGACTCCCACATGGGAAACCCCTTTTCTTTTAGTGTTTGAAAGTGAGGCAGTAGTACTTGTAGAGATTGGCTTAACAAGCTTTAGGATGGAGCACTACGAGCCCAAGTAGAACGAAAGGGAGTTGGAAGCAAGCTTAGACCTAATCGAAGAAAAGAGAGACCAAGCCCAAATTAGGATGGTTGCATATCAATAGAAGGTTTCCAAGTATTACAATGCTTAGGTCAAGCCTAGGAGGTTCCCAGTAGGAGATTTAGTACTCCGCAAAGTTACTCAAGCAACTAAGGATTCAACCGTAGGGAAACTGGGTCCCAAATGGGAAAGGCCTTATAAAGTTACGCGATGTCAGCGACCAGGAACATACTGGTTGGAGGACTTAGAGGGAAAGCCACTGCCTCACCCATGGAATATTGAGCATCTGAAGAAATATTATCAGTAAACAATTTCAGTTTAATCTCAATTTATTATTTGTTTTTGCTAATACTTCTAGTTTCAATAATTGTTTCATTCTCTACGAATGAATGTCTTCAATAGCCTTGTTATCAACTTTAGTTTTAATAAAGTATTCCCTATTTGGATCAGTTGTTTCAAATAATTCATTATCATTTTGATATGTTAAGATATCCATGTTAAATGGATGAGCTGAGTGTAGTTCATACTAATCTACTTTCCTTGTTAAAGGGTGAGCTTGGTGAAGCTCATAGTAATATACCTCCCTTGTTAAAGGGTGAGCTGGGTGAAGCTCATAGTAATCTACTTCCCTTGTTAAAGGGTGAGCTGGGTGAAGCTTGTAGTAATCTACTTCCCCTGTTAAAGGGTGAGCTGAATGAAGCTCGTATTCATCTACTTACCTTATTACATAGACGAGCTGAGTAAAACTCGTCTTAATCTACTTTCCTTATTAAAGGGACGAGCCGACCAAAGATGTCAATAGAATAACATAATGCGACAATCGCAATAGCAAAACATAACTGTCCATCCTACTCACCAACCCTATAAATATAAATGGAAACTAATTACAAAGAAAAAAAGTTTCAAGGACAAAGAGAAAAATGGAAGCAAATAAATGAATGACTACACATTTATCCTATTTGTAGTTACTCGCTTCATCCAGTTAAATGACAGAGAAGTCTTGGTCTGCAAATTCAGAAGCAGCACGATTCTGAAAATTTTTGAAGCTATTAAAGTAGGCCTTCGACATAATCTCCTTGAAGGTTGGTGAGGCTTTAAACTCATCCACTGAATTGGATCTTTCCACCATCAGTTTCTGGGACATCTCTTTATCGGGCTTTTGCACATAAGATGCATGACAAGCTTGTTCTGCTTCTAACTTAGCACGCACTACTTGTAGAGTGGCCTCATATTTATCACACTCAAATTATGAATCAGCTTAGTGTTGGGAGCAAGTAGAAGCCAACATATTGGTGTAATGCTCCTCTCATTTTGAAGCTAGACATGATAAGTAATACGCGTGTGTATTAACCTGTACGCACATGGGAACAAAAAGTTACAAGGAAGAGGAAAAGAAAAGCTAAATAAAAACAGAGGATGGTAAGAGAGTTAACCTGTGCGAGATCAAGCATAAGCTGGTCTACAATTTCAGTTGGAGGGCAAGAATTCAGATACATCATATCCTCCTTCGACAAAGACTCATTTATCTTCTTAAAAATAAGTTGAGTATAGCCTACAACAGATAATGCTGAAGAGTAGTGGTCTGAGGGGAGTACCCCTACTTCAGTAAGGAGTGGCCTTGTCTCATTCACAAGCTGATAAGGGAATTGCGAGTCAGATACATGTGGCGAAACAACTGAAATAGGTAAGACTCTTTGTGCTATATGATTGGTTGGTCAATCATACATCAACCTTCGCAATAGCACGAATCATTGTAAAATAGGGCTATTGGTCGGGTAAGTCGAACCACTGGGACTGCGCTAGTCTAAAGCAACCTAAATGTCTAGAATCATTCTTAGGATGATGAGGTGTTATAAAGAGTTGTTGATTGTTTGTCACTTATACTATGAATTGAAATATGCATTAATGAAAAACTTGCAAGAATTTAAGAGATGTAAGACGAGTAAAGAAGACTAAGGAAGTGAATCCACCTCCATCCCTATACACATGCTAGATTAGACCTAAATTAGGGGAAAAACAACATATGATGGTCAAGAACTACATGGCAACACATAGTTGCCATGTAAGTAATCAAGAGGTACATTAGGTCTCAAACAAGTATAATCCATCAAAAGGGTAAACATGTTTAGACTACCTAACTAAGGTGTAGCTTATACACGTTTACTTAAATGAAAGACTATCAAATTCTTGACAAAATGATGAAACACATGGAGCTAGAGATTAAGCATACACCATCAAAGGATTTCCTAAGCAATGGTCTATTAAAGTCACCTATCAACATGCCATTAAATCATTTCATAACCTTGTTTCCATTCTCACGATGTAAACTCAAGCAAAAAGATTAATACAAGACATCACCTAACATAAGATAATGAGCTTGAAGAAATCATCCATACATATATAAACATTCATTACACCAAATGAAGTGCTCTTAGCTATGAAAAAGACCATAAATATACATTGCAATCCCCCAATATAGACTACCCTAGGACATGCTTACAAGGGAGGGACTTCATCACCTCCCTAGAGAAAGAGTTAGTTACCCATTGCTAAGCTAGAAGAAGGAAGAAGCTCCATCCAAGACTCCATTTTCGTGCTCCTTCCTTTGCTTGAAGAACTCCTCTCTTTTCTTGCTCTCTTCCCTCTCCTCTATCTTGCAAAATGTAGCTTATCAGATAATGAGTGGCTTTGCTTCCCTTATCTAGATCACTTATTCACCCCAAAAGCTACCAACCAACATCTCCAACCACTTCATAAAGGAGGCAATCCAAAAGGGCTAAAATCTGAGCACAAGTGGGCTGAGTCGTGTAGAATTCTGCCCTAATTTCGAGTGCTCGAAATAGGGCCTCGAGCACTCAAAAATTGGGCAGAATGCCCTATGCTTGGTTTGCTCTACCCGGACCTACTTTTGTAAAACGGCCATACCTTTGTGCTCCGAACTCCGAATGACAAACCGTTTGAAGATTTGGAAAGCTAATTCAGAGCTCTAAAAACTTTATGTTTTGGTAGAGATCCAATTCTCAAGTTGGTTTGGTCGAAATTGAAGAACAAGGCAGACTTTCATTGCTGCCAGGCAGTTCGAAGCACCTATAATAAGAAGATCATAACTCTCTGCTCCGAACTCCGAATGACGAACCGCTTGAAGATTTGGAAAGCTGATTCAGAGCTGTAAATCTTTCATGTATGATGGAAGTCCAGTTCTTAAGTTTGGTAGGTCAAAATGGCGAACAAAGTTCGGGCTTCACTGCTGCCAGAATTTCAGAATTGGCACCTTGATATTCAAAAACTCTACAAAACACCCTTCTTACTCCTTTATTGCAATTGAACCTGAAAATGCACAAAAACATACAAATGAAAGTAATCTACATAATTAAACGAACAATGGACTTAACTAATGCAATTTAGGGCGCTTGAATATACAATATTCGGCGCTTATCACACCCCCAAACTTACATTTTGCTAGTCCCTTAGCAAAACTACAATGAAAAACTTAATGAAAAGACAACCATGGGCATGCTACTACAAAAATATCATCCATGGTAAAATGAGATATATACATAGCTCAAAAATAACTTGAAACAGAAAAAGAGTTGGAGATGGGGTCATTGGGAAGACTACCTTGCTTATATGAAGCATTGATACTAAACACATTTCAACATGCATGTATCAACATCATAGACTATATAAATAACTCAATTATCATCTCTTGAATGGAAATCAACTCTAGCTTCAGTGAAAGTGAATTGGATTCTCAACATGCGGCTTTTACTTTCTTTTCCAATTTCCAAGCACAAGTTTTTGAATCATTGAATTCCCCTTTAAATGAGGTCCCTAAGGCATGATTTTATTTACAAGACAACTTTTGTTGCTTGTTGACAATTTATTGTAACTCAAAAGCGAAACATAGAATGGTTGTGCAATGCTGAAGTCCCTTAAGCTTTCTAACCAACCTATGTAGCAAGCGTTAGGCCAACAACTCGTAAACCAGATGGCTTTAGGGTGTTAAGTGTAGAGACACTTCTAGGGCTTAATAGCTTAAGTTGGAAAGGCTACGAACTCCAACGAACCATGTTTATTTTTTTTGAATGACCGTGCAATGTTTAAGTCCCTTAAGCTTTTTAACCAACCCCTGTAGCAAGCGTTAGGCCAACAGCTTCCAAACTAGATGGCTTTAGGGTGTTAAGTGTAGAGACACTCCAAAGGCTTAATAGCTCGAGTTGGAAAGGCTATGGACGTCAACTGGTCATTATTTTCTTTCCTTCTCATATATATATATATATATATATTTTTTAGACAACTTAAATCATGCCAAAGATATTCATCTATTAGGTTCATCAAATCAGATTAACTAGGCCAAGGTCAAGGTCGATTAAGTTGCATGCCTCACAGTTAAGTTTCCAATGTGCATCTGTGCATTGTGAAGCTTAAAAGAGTGTCAAATCCAGCGAGAATTTAATTGAGACATTTATACAGGCTAATTTGAATCCACATGATCATTTCAACTCAAATTTTTTTTTTTTTTTTTCAAAAATGTCAATTGCTTCTATACACAAGGTATTAAACATATGCTTCGTCTCCGACAAGTGTCAAGTTATACTATCATTGCTTAGCAAAAATTATGAAACCAAAAATGCATAAATGCACCTCCAAACTTGAATGTCACATTGTCCTCAATGTGAGAAGACAAGTAAATGAAAATAAGAACAGAGAGGGTTAAAGAACAATAATACCAAGTGGAGTGATGAAGGCGAAGATGTTTAGCTATGTGAGTGCGCAACTGCGTCCCCCAAACTTGGACAGGAGTGATGAGCACTGAAAAGTGCGCATTTAAACCCGTTAAGCTTAAGCATTCTTGTACCTTTATCTATCTTACTTTACCACTTTAGACTTATTACGTGTTATTTATATTTTCAGGCACTAATCCCAAAATTGAGCTAACTCAGCCAAATAAGAGCTTAATTGAAGCAATCCTGAGATAAACCAAAGGAGGGAGCAAAGTGGAGAAAGAAAGGAGCAAAAAGGAATCAAAGTTGTGCAGCTGAAAAGTTTGATCGATCCAACTTAGAGTTCGATCGATCGAACATCTATGATCGATCACAGTACTTCTCGATAGATCCAACCTTGGCCTTTGCTGAAATTCCAAGTTCGATCGATCCAACATCACCTTCGATCGATCGAACCCTATTTTGTCCTATTCAAATGATTGATTTTATCCACAGCTGTACGCCTACCAACCACTTTTGTCCTTTTCCCCATAAATATCTTCGAAATATCTCAGCCTTGTCCTTATCCGGAGGAGTCAGACCACTTCGATCGATCCAAGATGCAGTTCGATCGATCGAACCCATCTTCGATCGATCCAAGTTAAGGTTCGATCGATCGAACTTCCTCCAGCGAGAAAAAGTTAAAGTCCAGCTCATTTATTCCGTCCTTCACCCAATCATTGGAGAATATGCCTTGCACGACCACAGCTTATCATAGGGTGTATTTGACCTACCTATATAAGGAATATGATACACTTTTTGGAGGGGAGTCTAGAGTCTCTTGTCACACATTGAAAATCATCTTGGAGGCTATTCTTAGAGAGGAAGAAGGGAGGAAGCTAGAGCAACCATTGGAGGAGACCTTCACCAACTAGGAGCAGCCATGGAGTTAGCCCTTGAGGGTTAGATCATCACTACCATGAGTGGCTAGACATCTTCTTGGGGCTAGAGTTAGCCCCAAACATTCTTTTTTTACCTAATCTTGTGTAATTTTGAGGGATTTGTGTTGTAATGCATATTTTGATTCTTGAACTTATGAAGATCTTGATTATTCATTGAGTTTTATGGATTAATGCTTCTAATTGATCATTTTCTCTATCTATATGTCTATGTATGCTAGAGTAGATGCTCACCTCTAGATTTAATGTTATTGATGCATGTCTATGTGTATTAATACCTTTAATCTTGAGATTGCCAAAATATGAAGTTCTTAATGTAATGCTCTTGTTATGTCTCTAGATGGTTCATACTTATTCCTTGATGGATTGTGTTTCTCTTTTAAGTAGTGTAGTGTTAGTTGGGGAAACAATTCATGCTTGTTCTTTGATGTTCCATGCTTTTGAATGCAAGAAGCATATGCTCTAATATTGTGGTGTAATGGAATTTTGAGCTTAATGAAGGATTAATGATTAGTTATGATATGTTGTATCTTTTACATGTGTTTAGACAATTTATTCCTCTCCCAATAGATATTTTGAACCTCTCACATGATGATTAGATAATGCATGTTTAACTAAGTCATCCTTATGGATTGCTTGGACTATGAGCTTAATGAAAGGTTCAATGACTTGAATTGTTATTTTGTTATCTTCACATGATGTTTAGACAATATATTCCTCTACCAATAGATGTATTGTGGCCTCACACATGTTGATTGAGACAATTTGCACTTGTTGAGTCACCCTTACCAATTAAATGTCTTTTACACACACAACATTGTTGCAACACATTCATTTCCCTCATTAGTCACTTGATTATGGTTTGGAATAGTATTATTTGGTGGTGATCTCTACACCCCAAGACCTTTCCTTCTTACTTACTCTTTATCTTATTGCATTGCTTTATTATAGTTTAGCTCATTTAGTATAATCAACCAATCAATCAACAATTGTGTGATCACTCGACCTACTAACCCTAATTACCATAGTTTCACGATTCGATACACCATCAAATCCCTTGGGACGATCCCTACTCGCCCTATCTATATTTTATATAGAGAAAGGTAGTAGTGGCTTTCTATAAATGTAAAACTTGGCCACCTCCTAAATTCACACACAACTTTCAAGCTTTGTTGGTTGTGGCAACTCCATCAAGGAAACCAACAATAAGGAGGAAGTGATTAGACTACTCCTTTTCCCCTTCACACTCAAAAGTAAGGCAAAGCATTGGTTCAATACTTTGGAAGCAAATTCTATAACTTCTTGGGTGTAAATGCAAAATGAATTTTTAAAAAAGTTTTATCCCATGAGCTTGACCAATGCTATGCGTACTTCAATTAGAACTTTTTATCAAAAAGAAGGGGAGTTATTACATGAGGCTTGGGAAAGATTGAATGACTTGCTAGGGAAATGCCCACATCATGGCATTCCAAAATGGCAAGTGGTTCAATCCTTCTATGAGAGCCTATCCGACATTCATAAAGACATTGTTGATACATCATGTGGAGGATCATATTTTGGGAAACATGAGGATGACATTTGGCAACTCTTTGAGAAGATGAGCGAAAACTCTTTACAAAAATTTTATACTTCTCAAATTGACCATGAAAGAAAAGAGAAGAAGAAAAATTCTCAAGTTTGTCAAATAGAGAGTTCAATGGGAATTGTAGCCGAGATTAAAACTCTTTCTCAAAAGTTTGACCAATTCTTGTTAAATCAAAAACCGGCTAACAATTCCTATCCTCATCATCATACCTCTCAAATGTATGAGCCTTGTATGACATGTTCAAGTGTTTTGCACACTACTTTTGATTGTCCCCACGGACATGCTTATAATGAACACTATGAACAAGTCAATGCTACATTTGCTCATCCCTATTCCAATGCTTATGTTCCAAGGTGGAATGAACATCCAAATTCTTTTCAAGCTCAGAATTTTTAAAACAAGTACATTCCACCTCACAAGAGAAATGAAAGTTTTCAAGGGTTCACTCCTTCATATCATCAAAGAATGAATAATTCTTCACATCCTCAATTGTATGAATTCCAAACGGAGCATCATTCTCCTCATGCACTTCATAATGATTCTACATTTGAAGATAAGGTTTTAATGGCTTTGGATAGCCTAGAGAAGAACACAAATTTGTTGCATTCACACTCTCAATCTATATCAAAGCTAGAGTCCTAAATCGGGATCATAGCTAATGCATTGAATGCAAGGGAAGTGGGTAAGTTACCTAGTCAACCCGAGAGGAACCCAAAAGCTCAATTTTGTGTGGAGGCAAACTCTACATCGGAGAATGCCTCACAAGTTCAAACACAAGCAATCACTACTTTGAGAAGTGGTAAGCAAGTTGACAATAAGGTTGAGTTGCCAAAGGAGGATAGTGAATCGGTGCAACCAAATGTTGTCACTCATCAAAATTCCAATTCCATACCTATCTCTTTGGATGAGAATGTTCCAAATCGGAATACTCAATCTTCATCATCTTCTCAAGTGCCAAAATGTCATGAGCCAAAAGCTCCTTTCCCTTATGCTTTGAGAGAAACCTCACCTCAAGAGAGGTAAGATGGGAAAATACTTGACATGATGGATGTTTTCAAGCAAGTGAACATAAATCTTCCCCTCTTAGATGCAATTAAGCAAATTCCGCCTTATGCCAAATTCTTGAAAGATCTTTGCACACAAAAGAGGAGGAACAAAGGACAAGGTCCTAAGAAAGTGTTCATCACGGAGCAAGTGAGCTCCATTCTTTAACAAAATACTCCACTCAAATGCAAAGACCCCGGTGCTCCAACCATTTAATGTGTAATTGGAAATCACGACCTCCGGAGAGCTCTTCTTGACTTAGGTTCAAGTGTTAACCTGATTCCTTATTCTGTGTATGTCCAATTGGGGTTAAATGAGTTAAAGCCAACCTCGGTGGTGCTTCAAATGGCCGATAGATCCGTCAAAACACCTAGGGGTATGGTTGAGGACATCCTTGTCAAAGTAGATAAATTATACTTTCCGGTTGATTTTGTAGTGTTAGACACTGAACCGGTGGCTAATTCCACTACTCAAATCCCAATCATCTTGGGAAGACCATTCCTTGCCACCGCCAATGCCACTATCAATTGTAGGTCCGGAATCATGGATCTTTCTTTTAGCAACATGATGGTTAAACTCAATGTTTTCAATGCAAGTCGACATCCCATAGATGAAGATGAGTGTTATGTTATTGATGTGTTAGATGAGGTTGTTGAGGAATCAATTCCCACAATGATCATGAAACAACCGCTTGAGGATGATCTCTCATCTCTTTTATTCGATGATCCTCTTGCCTCATGTATTCTTGAAATGTATGAGAGTTGTGGGTTTGATAATGAAAATTCAATCAATGAAGTAAGCAATATAATGGAATTCGTAGCAAGTTTGAATTGTCCACCATGGAAAACTCCAATTGAGCCTCTTCCTTCACTTTCTAGTACTCCTCCGGTTCCATCTTTGGTATCTCCACCAACTCTTGAGCTAAAAACTTTGCCTTCTAATCTTAAGTATGCATTTCTAGGTCCTCGCGACACTCTTCCGGTTATCATCTCTTCAAGCCTAGATGAGGACCAAGAAAATGCTCTACTTAATGTACTTAAAGAAAACAAAGAAGCTATAGGGTGGAGTGTGGCGGACCTTAAGGGAATTGATCCTTCCATTTGTATGCATCGCATACTCATGGAAGAGGATACAAAACCTTTTAGGGATGCCCAAAGGAGATTGAATCCTAACATGAAAGAGGTAGTTAAGAAAGAAGTAGTAAAGCTTTTGGATGCCGGAATCATCTACCCAATCTCCGATAGCAAATGGGTGAGTCCTACACAAGTAGTTCCCAAAAAGTCGGGAATTACCGTGGTTGAAAATGCTAAAGGTGAGGAAATCTCTAAGCGCACCGCCAACTCATGGCGTGTGTGCATTGATTACCGAAAATTGAATGCCGCCACTAGAAAGGATCATTTCCCTTTACCCTTCATTGATCAAATCTTAGAGAGATTGGCGGGGCAACAATACTATTGCTTTCTAGATGGATATTCCGGTTACAACCAAGTGGCCCTTGACCCATTAGACCAAGAGAAAACCACTTTTACATGTCCATTTGGCACATTTGCTTATAGACGGATGCCTTTTGGCTTGTACAATGCTCCTGCTACATTCCAAAGATATATGATGTCTATCTTTTCGGATATGGTGGAAGAGTATCTTGAGGTCTTCATGGATGATTTTTCTGTTTTTGGGTCTTCCTTTGATGCTTGCCTCAAAAATTTGGACTTAGTGCTTAAAAGATGCCGTGAAACAAACCTTGTTCTTAGTTGGGAAAAGAGCCATTTCATGGTTCAAGAGGGAATTGTTTTGGGTCACGTCATATCTAGAAGAGGAATTGAGGTAGATAAGGCGAAAGTTGAACTCATCTCTGAACTACCCCCACCTTCAACGGTGAGGGAAGTTCGCTCTTTTCTAGGTCATGCCGGCTTCTATCGCCGCTTCATCAAGGACTTTAGCAAAATCGCTAGACCTTTGTGCAATCTTCTTGCCAAGGATACTCCTTTCATCTTCGATCAAGCATGCCTAGACGCCTTTCATAAATTGCGCACTTCATTGTCATCTGTTCCTATCATGCAACCTCCTAATTGGTCTTTGCCCTTTGAAATTATGTGTGATGCTTATGACTATGCCATGGGGGCAGTTTTGGGCCAACGAGTAGGTAAGCTCCCTTGTGCCATATACTATGTAAGCAAAACCTTCTCAGGAGCTTAATTGAATTACTCTACTACCGAGAAGGATTTACTTGCTATAGTATATGCTCTTGATAAGTTCCGCTCTTATTAGCTAGGATCTAAGGTTGTTGTTTACTCTGATCATGCTGCATTGAGACATCTTTTAACAAAGAGGGAAACAAAACCTAGATTGATTAGATGGATTTTACTCCTCCAGGAATTCGATTTTGAAATCAAGGACAAAAAGGGCACCAAAAATGTGGTTGCTAATCATCTTTCCAAATTACAAATAGAGCCTTTCCCTAGTCCTCCAATTCATGATTCCTTCCCGGATGAACAACATTTTCAAGTCTCAAATGGAATAATGCCTTGGTTCGCTGATATTGTGAATTATTTGGTAATAGGCAAGCTTCCAACCTCTTGGTCAAAGAACGACAAAAATCATTTCTTTGCCAACATCCGGAATTACTATTGGGAAGACCCTGTTTTATACCGTTATTGTCCCGATCAAATTGTGAGAAGATGCATTCCGGAGAGTGAAATCCCAAGTGTCCTAGTGTTTTGCCACACACTTGCATGTGGTGGGCATTTTAGTGCAAAGAAGACCGCCCTAAAGGTTCTTCAAAGTGGGCTCTTTTGGCCCACTATTCATAAAGATGCCTACAACTTTTGCAAGTCGTGTGAGAGGTGTCAAAAGATGGGAACAAGGTCTAAAAGAGATATGATGCCATTAACCAATATATTGGTTGTTGAAATTTTTGATATTTGGGGCATTGATTTCATGGGTCCATTTCCTATGTCATATGGTTATTAATACATTCTTCTTGCCGTTGATTATGTTTCTAAGTGGGTTGAGGCTTGTGCTACCAAAATGAATGATCACTCCGTGGTCATTCAATTCATTAAATTCAATATCTTTGCTCGTTTTGGTATGCCAAGGGCTATGATAAGTGATGGAGGAAAGCATTTTTGCAATCATTTCTTGAGGCAATTATTTCTTAAGTACTCCGTCACTCACAAAGTAGCCACTCCCTACCATCCTCAAACAAGTGGACAAGTTGAAGTGTCTAACCGGGAAATTAAGCATATCCTTGAGAAAACGGTTAACACCACCCGGAAAGATTGGTCAAGAAAGCTAAATGATGCTTTGTGGGCTTACCGGACGGCATATAAGACTCCCATTGGCATGTCCCCTTATAGAATTATTTATGGGAAGCCTTGCCACCTTCCGGTTGAGCTAGAACACAAAGCCTTTTGGGCAGTTAAAAAGCTCAATTTTGACCTAGCCAAAGCCGGAGAGAATAGGCTACTTCAATTGAGTGAATTGGAAGAGCTAAGGCACAATGCTTATGATAATGCCAAACTCTACAAAGAAAGAACCAAAGCCTTCCATGATAAGCATATTGTGAAGAAGTCCTTAGAACCCGGTCAAAAAGCTTGGCTTTTCAACTCTAGGTTAAAACTCTTTCCCGGCAAATTGAGAACCAAGTGGGAAGGTCCCTATGAAATTATCTCGGTTGCACCGCATGGAGCGGTAGAGATACAAGACTTCAAGAAGGGGAACATCTTCAAGGTGAATGGGCAAAGATTGAAACCATACATAGAGGGTCAAGTCTTTCAAAGACATTTAGAGGCTGCAAATCTTATTGACCCGGTGTATGAACATATTGATGAAGATTTTGATAAGAATTTAAAAACATCTTTTGAGTTAAATCCAACAAGTTCTTCCAAGAACCATTTGTTGGGTAGAACTCAAAACATCTCTCATCCCAAAAAGGAGGGGATGCATTGCAAGATCTTTGATCCGGGTTAAAAGAACCCTAGGTCTTGCTAGAGACGTTAAAGACTAGCATCGAAATTCGTAGGATGTCAAAACCCTATTCCTCCCTCATTTCTATCTTGCATTTTGATTCTTGCGAAGTCTAGATACTGTTTTTGTGGGTCATATACATTGGAAGGAACTGAGTAAGGGGTTGCATGAGCATTCAAGTCATTTTGAGCGTTTATGCATAATTTCGATCGATCCAAGTTTTGGTTCGATCGATCGAACATTGGTTTGATCGATCCAACTATGGACTCGATCGATCCAGCTCTCATTTTGCACCCAACACTTAGAAAAATTTTGGACCTGCATCCAAATTCCAAAATGCATGCCCTCGGGATCTCCAAATTTTCAAAAGTTCGATCGATCGTAAACCATTTCGATCGATCGAACTACCTTTCGATCGATCCAACATGTGGTTCGATCGATCATGAGTCCCAACACTTAGAAAAATTTTGGACCTGCATCCAAATTCCAAAATGCATGCTCTCGGGACTTTTCAAAATTTTTCATGTTCGATCGATCGAATTCCAAGTTCGATCGATCCAAGGTTCCAACACGTGTCAACTCTTGAACCCTTAAACTTGTACATTCTTTATCCTCTTTGATCGATCGAAATCCTTCTTCGATCGATCGAAATTTGCATCTCATTAATTTAATTCCCTTTGATTTTTCAAAATTTATTTCAAAAAAAAAAAAAAATGCCATTAAGAGTGGAGACCTAAGTTCGATCGATCGAACTCCATCTTCGATCGATCGAACGAACTCCATCTTCGATCGATCAAACTCTGCATATCGTGTTTTTAAAAATATAACCGAGTTGGATCGATCACTTTGGATCGATCCAACTTCAAAAGGAAACCAAACCCTAGTCTCCCTCTTCTCTCAATCTCATCTCAATCCGGCCAACCTCCATTCCAATCATCTTCCCCATCTCCGGCGAGCCAATTCCGGCAAGGTAGAGCCTTATTTTCACCGCGGCTTCGCACCCTCTCTCTCATCTCATCCCTCTCGGTTTTGAGGTAAACCGCGAGCCATTTCTTGATTTAAAAGTTTAATCGATGCATGATTCATGATTTTCTATATTGGTTTATGTTGTATGTGTATTAATCATCCATTTTGAAGCATCAATTTCATGATTATGATATACATATTCACATATGAATTCGGCCGAACCAAAATTGGGGATTTTTTATTTGATTTGGCATTTGGGGAGTGTTTGGGTGTTGAGGATGGGATGTTTGGTGTGTAGATGGGCCCACAAACACGTTTGTGTGGGCCCCGTGCTCTAGATCTCACAGATCTGCGACTTTTCAGATTCGGCATTCGCACAGTTCGATCGATCGAACTTGTGCTTCGATCGATCGAAGTTGTGAACTTCATTTCACTACCTTCGATCGATCCAATCTTGTGCACTTTCATGCTTCGATCGATCCAAGTGTTGGATTGATCCAATTCACTTCGATCGATCTAACTTTTGAACATTCTTCACTTCGATCGATCGAAAATTTTCGGTGATCGATCGAACTTAAAGTTCGATTGATCGAACTTTCAAAGATCACACATACACACTCCATTCATCTCATGTTGTCTTCATGCTATCTTTATATGCACAATGCCTGTGATATTCCGCATTGGATGCATTTCATACCTACATTGCTTAGCATGATTCACATTTCATCATCATCATAAATTCATGTCATCCGTATTTTGTCTATCTTATTTGACATACATGTTTCTATTATGCACTTAAATTCTTATATCTGGCACTGACTTATATTGAAATTTTCTTGTCTTTTTGCAGATCATGCCTCCGCGGTACAAGAGTATAGCCAGGAGATCTTCGGGGCCACAGCGATCCCGCAGACATATACGGCCCAGGATAGAGATGGTTGCAGAGCCATCTCATGCTCAGGCGGAGCCCGTACAGGCTACTCCCCCTCAGTCCCCATCCCACGAGGCTGAGGAGGGAGCTGACCACATGCCATCTACATCCCAGGCTCCTCCAGCTTTCACACCATCACCTTCTCCTGTACGCCATCAGGCAGATGCAGCCGCCATGCCATCACCGTAGCCACCTCTACCGGCTCAGCGCCGTGACCAGTTGCTGCCGAGATATGCAGCTATGACCGTGGCTCAGGAGTCATACTTCGATACTGAGTACTTCTCCGAGTCTATCCTGACCCGGTCTGGCTATCAGGATATCATGCAGCGGGGCCTCTTAGCCATCTTTGCCCCAGTCACCGGCCTTGTATACCCGCGACTGGTGCGGCTATTCTTTCAGCATCTCCGGCCCTCGCCACGATCTACCGCAGAGATGATCACTACACTGGACGGCCACGAGATTGTCATCACAGTTGACACTCTGGCCCGTGCTTGCCGAAGCCCACACCGGTGTCCACTTGAGCTTGCAGAGACATACCCGAGGCTGCATAGGCTTTCATTTTCTGACATGGCTGTCTCCTTGACAGGCCATCATACCGGTGGTCAGACATTCGCCACCAGGACCTTCTTGCCTGACGACCTCTGGTTCATCGACACAGTTCTCTTCCAGAACATTTACATGGCGGGCCACAAGATCCAGAGGTGTCATGACTACTTGACAGCTCTTTACGCTTTTTACACGGGCTGCTGGGTATCTATCCCAGTCCTCATCTGGAGCGTGATGAGGTTGCTGTATGATTCTTTCATTTCCAAGAAGGACCCTAAGCGGTCCAAGGTCCTGCCCTTCGGACACCTCATCACGCAGATTCTTCTTGACCAGCGCTACAGAGTGCCCCTAGATGAGGAGCCCCTTGCACGGTCCAGCTTCTATAGGAGGAGCGACTAGAATAAGAGCTACAATGCTCTTATTCGGAGTCTTCAGGAGCCAGCTGTAGAGGCAGCATCTGAACTAGAGGAGGAGGAGGCAGCCCAGGCACAGCCGGCACCTCCAGCAGCAGCAGATATCGCAGCGGACGACGCACCAGTCGGTCCGGCTACCGATCACATGGACATTGACCTGGAGCGACCTGCGGAGGAGTATGCCGATGCTGCAGATGATGCTGATGCCGATGATACCAGTGATCGAGCCGCTGCTCAGGAGCGAGTTCGGGAGTCTTCTTCAGAGGCATCTCTGCCTGAGTCTCCAGTTCCCACTCCCGTTTTCGGAGCACGCTTGCAGACACTGGAGGAGGACGTAGCAGCCATGCGAGCCGACTTCACTGCCCATCGAGCTGAGTTCACCTCTTTCAGGGCGGATGTCATGGCTTGCTTTGCCGATCTCTCCAGCCGACTCCCTGCACCTGCACCGGCACCTGCACCTCCAGCCACTGCAGATCTTCACGATCAGGCCTCCTGAGACTTCACCTCCAGTTATTCTATGCTTTCATTTCTTTTATTCTGGATCTGTATTATACTGTCACTGTTACTGTATTATACTTTGCGGCCGGTCTGTCGGCTTTATTATTTTATTGATGTACCTGCACTTTATATTCTCTATATATTGCTTTTTGATTATGGATGTCTCTTAGTATCACATATTTGTATGTTTGACTCCATCAGGTACACCACAGTGACTTCAGTGAGAGAGTGCTGCCTAATTTTTCAGGACCACTCTTACACCTCTCTCTCTATTCTCTATTTATCCCATTTTACACTTGCATGTCCACTGTGCACTGATTATCCTATCTTGTTATCTAATGAGTTTATCCGAGTGCAAACTTTTCAGGACCATAGTTTATCCCAAGTTTGGGGGGGCCATGCCACCCACTTTGGATACTTCTATCCCGATCATTCATGTCTAAAGCACTGGTATACTCTTTCCTTTTTTCTCTTCACACATTGAGGACAATGTGCAGTTTAAGTTTGGGGGTATTAGTGTATATTTTAGTGTTACTTTAAAATTCAAATTTTGAGCATGTCTTGTGTATTTGAGGGATATTTCTATACTTGGTCCATTTCTAGCTATGATTTTGATCTTTTGAGGACTATATTGCTTAAAATTTAAAAATTGCTTGACTTGAGAGTCCAATACTCCTTGTATGCCTTGAGGATGCCATTTAGGAGTAATTTTTTCAAAAGATTGATATCTTGCTTGCATTTATGGTCCACATCATCCTGAATTTGTGATTGTTTTGAGATTCATTCTAGGATTCTACACTAGCACCGATGCACACTAGCATTCATTTGTGGGGTACATGCTTTGTTGATTATTGAATTGGTTATATCCTAATTGGGCTAGTAGTGCATTGAAAGCTTTCATTCTTGATAAAGGTGGATAACAACCCCTTTTCATTGAGTAGCCGGGATTCTTGCCTCATTAAGCAGTGAACTTCTCGTGCCGAAAGGTGGAGGGCCCGAACTCTAGGTTAATAATTGAATGGTTAAAAAAAAAAAAAAAAGAAGAAGAAGTTGCAAAAAGCAATAAAAGTGAGGACTTCTCCCAAAAGGTGAGAAGTGGGAAATGATTAGATGGTTGTTGTCTTGATTTGTAGCCTAGTTGATTTGAGTTTGTAAGTCCGTAGGGGTGTCTTAACACCTAATGCCCTAAAGCCATCTGGTTTGGGAGTCATTGACCTAAAGCTCGCTACATGAATCTTCTAGAAAGCTTAAGAGATCAACACATTGCACAATACTTCCATCTTTGATCCTCAATAAAAAAAAAAAAAAAAAATAGAGTGAAAAGAATAAGCGCACCTAGAACAATAAAGCTTTAATAAAAGGTCTACTCTCTTATCTTGATGATCGGTACTAGATTTGTGTGCTAGTTTGAGGGTAAGGATGTGATTACTTCTCTAGTTAGCTAAGATAGCAACACACTTGATGCCGGACCTCTCACATGGATTCTAGACTTGTTTCGATTTTCATGATCATTTTCTTGATGTGTGGAGGACCATGCTTGCTTGCTTGATATTGAAATTTTGGGAGATTGCTTAGAAACGGTTGAAAAATTGCATACTTGAGGTAGTTTTCTCCCAATGCTTGTTTGCAATATTGGTGCCTCTTTTGAAAGAATGAGCTTAATGTTTGTGGGTACCATTTCTGGAAACCCTCACGAGACTTTACTCGTCCACTAGGGGTAACCTAGGGGTTTAAAAGGCTTGTTGCATATGCTAAATGCAATCGTGTTCCCTACGAAAGTGGCGCTATCATTTTACTTGCTTTCCAGTTTATACTTGTTTAGTTGTTCATTTCATTCCTTTACTTCTTAGTTCATTGCTAGGGACTAGCAATATTTAAGTTTGGGGGTGTGATGAGCACTGAAAAGTGCGCATTTAAACCCGTTAAGCTTAAGCATTCTAGTACCTTTATCTATCTTACTTTGCCGTTTTAAACTTATTACGTGTTATTTATATTTTCAGGCACTAATCCCAAAATTGAGCTAACTCAGCCAAATAAGAGCTTAATTGAAGCAATCCTGAGATAAACCAAAGGAGGGAGCAAAGTGGAGAAAGAAAGGAGCAAAAAGGAATCAAAGTTGTGCAGCTGAAAAGTTCGATCGATCCAACTTAGAGTTCGATCGATCGAACATCTATGATCGATCACAATACTTCTCGATAGATCCAACCTTGGCCTTTGCTGAAATTCCAAGTTCGATCGATCCAACATCACCTTCGATCGATCGAACCCTATTTTGTCCTATTCAAATGATTGATCTTATCCACAGCTGTACGCCTACCAACCACTTTTGTCCTTTTCCCCATAAATATCTTCGAAATATCTCAGCCTTGTCCTTATTTGGAGGAGTCAGACCACTTCGATCAATCCAAGATGCAGTTCGATCGATCGAACCCATCTTCGATCGATCCAAGTTAAGGTTCGATCGATCGAACTTCCTCCAGCGAGAAAAAGTTAAAGTCCAGCTCATTTATTCCGTCCTTCACCCAATCATTGGAGAATATGCCTTGCACGACCACAGCTCATCATAGGGTGTATTTGACCTACCTATATAAGGAATATGATACACTTTTTGGAGGGGAGTCTAGAGTCTCTTGTCACACATTGAAAATCATCTTGGAGGCTATTCTTGGAGAGGAAGAAGGGAGGAAGCTAGAGCAACCATTAGAGGAGACCTTCACCAACTAGGAGCAGCCATGGAGTTAGCCCTTGAGGGTTGGATCATCACTACCATGAGTGGCTAGACATCTTCTTGGGGCTAGAGTTAGCCCCAAACATGCTTTTTTTACCTAATCTTGTGTAATTTTGAGGGATTTGTGTTGTAATGCATATTTTGATTCTTGAACTTATGAAGATCTTGATTATTCATTGAGTTCTATAGATTAATGCTTCTAATTGATCATTTTCTCTATCTATATGTCTATTTGTGCTAGAGTAGATGCTCACCTCTAGATTTAATGTTATTGATGCATGTCTATGTGTATTAATGCCTTTAATCTTGAGATTGCCAAAATATGAAGTTCTTAATGTAATGCTCTTGTTATGTCTCTAGATGGTTCATACTTATTCCTTGATGGATTGTGTTTCTCTTTTAAGTAGTGTAGTGTTAGTTGGGGAAACAATTCATGCTTGTTCTTTGATGTTCCATGCTTTTGAATGCAAGAAGCATATGCTCTAATATTGTGGTGTAATGGAATTTTGAGCTTAATGAAGGATTAATGATTAGTTATGATATGTTGTATCTTTCACATGTGTTTAGACAATTTATTCCTCTCCCAATAGATATTTTGTACCTCTCACATGATGATTAGATAATGCATGTTTAACTAAGTTATCCTTATGGATTGCTTGGACTATGAGCTTAATGAAAGGTTCAATGACTTGAATTGTTATTTTGTTATCTTCACATGATGTTTAGACAATATATTCCTCTACCAATAGATGTATTGTGGCCTCACACATGTTGATTGAGACAATTTGCACTTGTTGAGTCACCCTTACCAATTAAATGTCTTTTACACACACAACATTGTTGCAACACATTCATTTCCCTCATTAGTCACTTGATTATGGTTTGAAATAGTATTGTTTGGTGGTGATCTCTACACCCCAAGACCTTTCCTTCTTACTTACTCTTTATCTTGTTGCATTGCTCTATTATAGTTTAGCTCATTTAGTATAATCAACCAATCAATCAACAATTGTGTGATCACTCGACCTACTAACCCTAATTACCATAGTTTCACGATTCGATACACCATCAAATCCCTTGGGACGATCCCTACTCGCTCTATCTATATTTTATATAGAGAAAGGTAGTAGTGACTTTCTATAAATGTAAAACTTGGCCACCTCCTAAATTCACACACAACTTTCAAGCTTTGTTGGTTGTGGCGACTCCATCAAGGAAACCAACAATAAGGAGAACCTATCGAAACACAACTACTATACACAAGTGAAAGCATAGGTCTCATAAGAAAAATCAAAACATAAATAAGAATACAATAGGAATATTAAAGAAAGACAAAAATCTATACAATTTTTTTTTTTTTTTTATCATTTGATTTTTTTTTTTTTTTTTTTTTGGCATGCATGCATGGTTGGAGGGAGGGTGAGTTTGGATTGGTTGCATGGAGGAGAAGTTGATGGCTGCCAAGAGGAGTAAGGGGTGAGGTTGGTTGGTTTGAGAAGGATGGTTTGGGTAGGTTACAGGAAATGGGGGTTGAGGGAATGGTGTTGGTTGGTTGATGTGTGGAGAGAGATGCCGAGGGGTTGGCATGGGCATGGGGTGAGGTTGGTTGCTGTGGGTTGTGAGAGAAGCCGAGAGAGAAGGTTGGTGAGGGTTGCATGGTGTTTGGCATGGTTTGGGAGGGATGAGGGTTGGATGCCGAGAGTGTTTTGCGTGGTGGGTGTTGGAGGGTGGAAAGAGAAGATGCCGAGAGAGAGAGGAGGGTTGGTAGGGTTATCTGCAGAGATGCCGAGAGGAGGTTGATGGTTTGGGTTGTGGTGAGCATGAGTTGGAGGGTGGTTTGGGGAGTTTGGTTTGAAGTGGGTGTTGGAGGGTGGAGAGAGAAGATGCCGAGAGAGAGAAATGAGATGAGGAAGGTTGGTTTGGTGTTTGATGCCGAGGGAGTGAAGTGGTGGGTGGTGGTTGAGGGGTGGTGTGCAGGAGGTTGGAGTTGGTTGATGGGGGAGGTGGTAGCCGAGAGGGTGAAGGGTGGGTTTGGGAGGTGGATGCTGGTGTGGTGATGTTTGGTTTGTAGAGGCCGAGAAAGAGAGAAGGTTGGAAGGTTGGTTGGGTGTGTTGGGTTGGTTGTCCAGGGTGGGAAAGTGCCTGAGAGGTGGAGTGGTTGTGGTTTGTTTGGGTTTGGTGGTAAGCCGAGAGAGAGGAGTTGGTTGTGAGGTGCATTGGTTTGCAGGTTGGATTGCAGCAGCGAGGTGATTCATGCATTGTGGTTGTAGGGCTGCAGGCAAGTTGCATGGAAGTGTGGATGCTGAGTGGTGAGAGAGAGAGGTGGAGTGGTGAGTTTAAAAGAGAGTGAGAGGCTAACTTCGAGTGCTCGAAAATGAGCCTACGAGCACTCGAAATGAAGGCAGTGTCTCGGGTGTTTGGTGCAAGCAATTTCGAGCAATCGAAATGGTATTGCGAGTGCTCGAGATTTTGGCAGAGAGTGAGGGTTGGCACTCAAACCAGAATTTAGAGTGCTCTAAAATGGCTCAGAAGGCTACGGAAGTTGGGCTGAAAATTTGGAGCAATCCAAATGGGAAGCTAGAGTGCTCTAAATGATGGCAGTGAGCTTGGGATTGATGGTTCACATTTAGAGCACTCCAAATGGGAGCTAAAGTGCTCTAAATGAAGGCAGTAGGCTCATGGAAGTTTGGTTCACAATTAGAGCAATCCAAATGGAAGCTAGAGCGCTCCAAATACAAGCAGTAGCCTCGGAATGACGGTGAGAAAGTTTGGAGCAATCCAAATGAGAGTTAGATTGCTCTAAATTTTGGCAGTAGCATTCGAATTGATGGTGAAGACATTTTTTTTTTGCAACTGCTGCACCTGATGCCAAGCAATACATAGATGGATTTTCAGACCGTGCATGCATTATTCCAAACCAATGCATGGATGGAAATCAAGAACTTGGCAACTTCATGTAATGCGTGGAAAGTTTGGAAGATGCTTCAAACTGTGCAATTTTTTTTTCAAACTTTGCAATCATCTCAAATGCATGGAAAAAATTTTAAAATTTGCAACTCCATTTTAATTCAATGCATGGAAAATTTTGAACTTTGCACTTCATCTCAAATGCATGGATGGAATTTGGTCTCTTCAAATGCATGGATGAATGTAGGAAAATTTTTTAAACCTTTGCAACATCACACAATGCATGAATGAAATTTCTGAAAATTTTTCTAGAACTTTGCAAATTCATTCCAATGTAATGCATGGATGGAAAAGTTTGAAAACTTTTCAACTTAATTGCAATGCATGGAAAATTTAGAAAATTTTTCAAACTGTGCAAAATTTTTTTTTTTTTTTTTGTTTCAATGAGTGCAT
Organism: Cornus florida; assembly: GCF_030987335.1. Taxonomy (NCBI): domain Eukaryota; kingdom Viridiplantae; phylum Streptophyta; class Magnoliopsida; order Cornales; family Cornaceae; genus Cornus; species Cornus florida. Next base: position 83,565,190 of record NW_026775577.1, on the reverse strand, counting down.
GGATGATTTCAAGAAGATTTCCCAACTTTTGCAACCTCACACAATGCATGGATGATTTTGAGAAAATTTTTAAGCTTTGGAACATCTCTTCAATGCACGAATGAGATTAAGAACATTTCAACAATGTATTGAAGATGAGAGGCTATGCATGTGAGTGCCATATCGAAAGTCCGAGAAAATTGCCTGATAAAGCCGGAAACTTCCGGGAATGAAAACAAGAGTTGAGAAGGTCTAAGAAGCCGGTCTAAAATTGTGGAACACAACTGAAGAGCATTCCAGGAAAATCAAATTTTTAGCTTTTCGAAACCATTTCCCAGAAAATTTCAAGGCTCAGGCAATTGAAAGGAGGGAAGCTTGGAAATTGAAAGAATTGCTTCCCATGAGTGCTAAAGTTAACGTCGATAGCTAGACGCACCGAGATCAGGTTAGTCCTTATCACCCTATACCATGTCTCTCTAGAGAGTCATGTTTCCCCAAATAGGATAATTCTTTTAAAAGCGGAGGAGGAAGAGCTTGAAGACAAAAGTGGAAAAGAGGTAACGGAAAGACCTCAACCTACTCTTCATCCTCAATGAAGAACTTTGGATTATGGGGCTTATTTGGATTATGGGAAGATGGATTTGGTGAGGGTGCACCAAGCAAATACTGATGAAGTGTCATATTGAGCATGGGAATGCTCGACAAGTTATCCTTCAGACTTTCAACATCCTCCCCACACTTATCCGGTGGTTCGGGCTCAACAGTTTGAGATAACTCAAGTGAGGGAATAGGATGAGATGCAAGCTCCCAAGAAAGAGATACATTTGATGTTGACAAAGGAAGAGAATGAATAGGAGGAATATCAAGCAAAGAATTGACCTCGCAAACAGAATTGGCAACATCAAAATCCTCATAATTAAAATGAGCTAAGCATGTTTTTAGAGGATCCTCCATTAAAGGAGGTGCATCAAGCAAGGGATTATGTAGGGGCTGTGCTGGATTTTTATAGGATACAATCTCATCATCATTAATTTCCTCATTTTGAACCACAAATTCTTTAATTTTTTGTGTGGCGAAAATTTGATCTTCACCCACTATTTCTTCATTTTTACATGTGGTAACCACTTGAACATTCTCGTGATGAAAATTACTAGAAGTAAACTCATCATTCATAGAATTCTCTTTTGGATTGACCACAAGTTCAGTTGGAAATTCTTCTTCCTTTTCCTGATTTAGAACATCAACCATTTGTTGAATTTAGGCTATCTGGTCATCTAAATCAACTCTAGATTGGGAATGAGAATAGGCGGTGGATTGCATGCTAACAATGTCATCCAACATTTGCTTGTTGGACTCCATCATTTGAATATGCATAGACTCTATCATTTGTTCGTTGGCAGCTATTAACTCATCCAATGGAGACGGTAGAAAAGGAGAAGAAGAGGGCTGGAAATAATGATCATTGGGTTGAAAATTGGAGTGAAAATGTTGCCCAAGAGATTGTGGGGCTGAATTTCCTATGTCATGCCACAAGAAGTTTTGATGGTCTCCTGAACCCGAGTTATAACCATTGAAGTATGGATCACTACCCGGTTCAGAGAAATTTGCATTTGGTTGCTCTAGATAAAAATCCGAGAATTGTCTCGTTGGAAGACAATCTCTTGTATGATGTGTATTACTAGAGCAAAAAGCACAAAACGCATGTGGTGTGTAGAATTGAGTTGGGAGATAATTATTCTCCATCTAGGAGTTAAACATCAACAACACACAACATAATCAACACAACAATTCTTTATCATCAACTCCACATACAATGATATTCCCTTTCTCCTCAATTATCAAGACAAAAATTAAAATGGCCACGACAAGGACCGATGCTTGGAATTGAAAATACATAATTGAAATAGCCTTGACAAGGGCTTGCAATTTAACTACTTCTAAGCTTAACACATGCACAATATCCACAATTCGAAACTAGAAGTCACGAGACTTACCTGGGGTCCTCTAGACTCACAATTTGCTAGCATTCCCACGGCAAGCTTCGAGTCCCTAGGATCTCACTTACAACACAAAGATGGTTAAAACACACAAGAAATATTCACAAAACACAGTATTCACAATCAAACTAAATTTAACCCTAGAACTATGGTCGTTAAATTGTTTGCAGTCCCCAACAACGGCGCCAACAATTGATCGGTTGGTCAATCATACATCAACCTTCGCAATAGCACGAATCATTGTAAAATAGGACTATTGGTCGGGTAAGTCAAACAACTGGGACTGCGCTAGTCTAAAGTAACCTAAATGTCTAAAATCATTCTTAGGATGATGAGGTGTAATAAAGAGTTGTTGATTGTTTATCACTTATACTATGAATTGAAATATGCATTAATGAAAAACTTGCAAGAATTTAAGAGATGTAAGACGAGTAAAGAAGACTAAGGAAGTGAATCCGCCTCCATCCCTATACACATGCTAGATTAGACCTAAATTAGGAGAAAAACAACATATGATGGTCAAGAATTACATGGCAACACATAGTTGCCATGTAAGTAATCAAGAGGTACATTAGGTCTCAAACAAGTATAATCCATCAAAAGGGTAAACATGTTTAGACTACCTAACTAAGGTGTAGCTTATACACGTTTACTTAAATGAAAGACTATCAAATTCTTGACAAAATGATGAAGCACATGGAGCTAGAGATTAAGCATATACCATCAAAGGATTTCCTAAGCAATGGTCTATCAAAGTCACCTATCAACATGCCATTAAATCATTTCATAACCTTGTTTCCATTCTCACCACGTAAACTCAAGCAAAAAGATTAATACAAGACATCACCTAACATAAGATAATGAGCTTGAAGAAATCATCCATACATATATAAACATTCATTACACCAAATGAAGTGCTCTTAGCTATGAAAAAGACCATAAATATACATTGCAATCCCCCAATATAGACTACCCTAGGACATGCTTACAAGGGAGGGACTTCATCACCTCCCTAGAGAAAGAGTTAGTTACCCATTGCTAAGCTAGAAAAAGGAAGAAGCTCCATCCAAGACTCCATTTTCGTGCTCCTTTCTTTGCTTGAAGAACTCCTCTCTTTTCTTGCTCTCTTCCCTCTCCTCTATCTTGCAAAATTTAGCTTATCAGATAATGAGTGGCTTTGCTTCCCTTATCTAGATCACTTATCCACCCCAAAAGCTACCAACCAACATCTCCAACCACTTCATAAAGGAGGCAATCTAAAAGGGCTAAAATCTGAGCACAAGTGGGCTGAGTCGTGTAGAATTCTGCCCTAATTTCGAGTGCTCGAAATAGGGCCTCGAGCACTCAAAAATTGGGCAGAATGCCCTATGCTTGGTTTGCTCTGCCCGGACCTACTTTGGTAAAACGGCCATAACTTTGTACTCCGAACTCCGAATGACAAACCGTTTGAAGATTTGGAAAGCTAATTCAGAGCTCTAAAAACTTTATGTTTTGGTAGAGATCCAATTCTCAAGTCAGGTTGGTCGAAATTGAAGAACAAGGCAGACTTTTATTGCTGCCAGGCAGTTCTGAGCACCTCTGATAAGAAGATCATAACTCTCTGCTCCGAACTCCGAATGACGAATCTCTTGAAGATTTGGAAAGCTGATTCAGAGCTCTAAATCTTTCATGTTATGATGGAAGTCCATTTCTTGAGGTTGGTAGGTCAAAATGGCGAACAAAGTTCGGGCTTCACTGCTGCCAGAATTTCAAAATTGGCACCTTGATATTCAAAAACTCTACAAAACACTCTTCTTGCTCCTTTATTGCAATTGAACCTGAAAATGCACAAAAACATACAAATGAAAGTAATCTACATAATTAAATGAACAATGGACTTAACTAATGCAATTAAGGGCGCTTGAATATGCAATATTCGGCGCTTATCACTGTAATAGTAAGCTTCTCTTTTTTCCTCTTGGTTGGGGAAGTATGTGGGAAGTCACTTGAGCCTTCTTTGAACTGAGCTAGAAGCCTCTTATTAAGTTTTCGGGATATAGTTACAGAGGACTTGCCAACAGGCTGAGGACTAATCCCATGGGTAAACAAAGTATGAGGTGTCACGAGTGAAGACCAGTCCCTCACTGAGTGGTTAAAGGCTTCCTTTATTCGCTGGAGATCATCAGATGAAATGGCAATCTCTTTAAAGCCTGAGAGGACGACAACTCTGTTAATAACTCAAATAAAAAAATTTTGAGTTTTAAAACAAAAGAAGGTATCATTATGGGCAACTCACCAGTGGAATTCTGACTGCACCACACACGAGGAATGGAATTCCCTATTCACAGGAAAGCACTTTCATCAGGAAAGAAATCCTAGCCATCACTAGAAATGAAAAAGAAACGGCTTTTCCATGGTTTGTGCTTAAGGGGATTTCCAGAGATAAGAATTCTATCCCGTGGGGAGAAGTATAACCAGTCACCCCTTTTGGGAATGTAACAAAGAAGAAACTCCTGGATAGTGAGCGAGGTATTACAACAAGCTCACCACAAAACTAAACAACCCATCATTGTTCTCCAGGCATTCGGGGAGAGTTAAGTCGGAGCAAGATTAAGGTGACGCAGTAGATCCCTAATAAAAAGAGGGATTAGAAAACGCAATCCGGCAATGAAAGCAGACTCATAGAAACAAATCTCAATTGGGTAAAACGAGGACGCTCTATCCTCAAGTGAAGGAAGTCTTAGAGCAACACTGTCTGGAATTAAATAAGTTTGCCTGATCCGATCTAGATCATGTGGGGTAAGGGAGCCAGTTATATCCTGTACCAGATGTGTCTCTGACGGAGCCGAATCAGACTGGTAGTGTTCCTCGTTTGACATAGTGTTGGATTTTGGGTGAAACATACTTGCAGTAACACATGCTGCTGTATGCAAAAGCCTAGCTTCACAGTGACCTATAAAATTTTCTAACTTTGGTCTTGGTATATTGAGTTGGAGGGAGAAGCAACAATGAATTAAATAGAAGAAGGAAAAAAACAAGGGCATTGAACTTACCACATCACTACGACTGGTACTACTTGGTTTTTGGAAGATGGAAGTAATTTGAATGAATTCTACTCAAACTATCTCGATTTATAGAAGAAGAACGTAAACAGATAAGGAAGATATTTATGTTGGAATTCTAATAGAAATCTTCTTCGTGAGGGACAATTAGCTTCTAGCAGGCTATTTTGTATAGGAATTTACTTTTACAATGTAGAATAGGATTAGGAGTCACTCCTCGAATAGGACAACCACACTGGCAGCCCCACATGAGTTACCTATGTGCCGAGAGGTAGGCTGCCAGCATGACAACTTACCACATATACGAGCTGCCAATGTGGCACTATGACAAATATCTTAAAGACATCTACGGTCCTTTAAAAAAAAAAAATTTCCCCCGACTGTATTCGCGAAGTGGCAGTATGAGGCAAGCTAATGGACAAGGCTCTACTACAATTCTAACTCTCTATTATTATGTAATATTTGGGAATTAACGTTCCAGTGGTTTGACAAGCAATCCTCCGAAACGGGGGGCAACTGATGGATGTATAAATTAAATACCCGTGGATAAGGGAAGGTTATTAAATTAACGTATTATCTTATAAGATTGAGATAAGCTCTACAGATTACGATAAGGATTACAGATTTCGATAAGGATTAAACCTACAGATTACGATAAGGATTACATATTACGATAAGGATTAAACCTATAGATTACGATAAGGATTAAGCCTACAGATTATGATAAGGATGAAGACAACGGTAACTCTATGTGATATCCTGACCTAAGCCCTATAAATAAAGGGGGCTAATCGACGTTTGGAGGTATGCAATAAATCCTAACTCAATTTCTTAATTTCTCTAGAGAGATTACTTCGCACACTGACTTGTTCGTCGGAGCCTACTCCACCGGTAACACACCGGTGTTTGTAGGATCACCTTTTCTTCTCTTTGTTTAGGAAGTTAGATTAGATCTGGGTTGCACAGAATCCATCATTAACAATATATGCACACCATAGGGCACCTTAAACAAAAACCATTACATATTAAATACCACTAAATTTAAGAACAAAATAAAACCCATTACCAAATGCCAAATAAGAATTCCAAAATCCATCAAAACCAAATAATAATAATAATGTTTAGGATGCCCCCATAACCTTAATTTTTTAAACCATCTTAATTAATTTACTTAAAACAAATATTACTAACCTTCACATGTTCTTCTTTCTTAACAGTGTCTTTACCTCAGGCTTAGGACTCTTCATCACCCCAGGAGTCCCACAACATCTTCTTTCTTCACATTCTCTGGCTTCACATCTTCTTCTTTCTTCGATGACTTCACAGCGCAAGGACTTTTGAAGGCACAACGGAAGCAATTAAAAAAAATTCAGGAGCATAATCACGTGATTTTTCATCAAATCAAGAAGTACTGTAAAGGGATCTCATACCTTTGGACGATTGAATAATTGTCATATACGAAAACATTATTCTTTAGTTTTGAATTCCGGTGAACATTTTCTTCTTTGGCCTTGAAAACTAATGAGTCTTTATGACCCCAATGGTAGGTTTGTGGAACCCTAACCTTTTCTCTCACTCTTTGTGTTCTGGATAATGTACCATCAGATATTTTGTATCGCTATATCGCAGAATATATGACATGAAAAAATCGGTTAAAACGTCTGGGGCTAGAGATGATGATCCAAGAGGACTTCCTTATCCTAGCTCCAATTGGATAGCGATAGAGTTATCTCATAACTATATCCTATCCAATTAATTACAATAAACACCACAATAGTATTGTAATTGCACTCTAGGATTTAGAAATCACGATAGGGCCCTGTGTACTAAATAATTACATATAAGCCCCTCCACTACCGAATATCCATAAGTAGCCCCAGGAAAATATCTTCTGTTCCACTTAAGGTTTACTTATATTTTATATTCCTTGAGTAACCAACTTAATCCTTAAGATCACTGAATTAAATTCTTTTATAAAAGGATTTTTCAAAATAAATATTTTTCTAAATAAATAATAGAAAAATAATTTAGTAAACATTTTACTAAAATGCCCTGGCCAGGTTCCAGTGATCAAACTTATTAAATTGCATCAAGGAGATATTCTAACTCATATAAAGAGTTTGGATTCCATGTTAAGCATTTGTATTCCCAGAGCTCCAACATTAGCCACCCAAGATACCGTGGTATTGACCTTAAAAAGATCTCACACATTGGTAAGTCAAAGTGACTAGTACTGAAACTTGAGTTCACTAAATCCCTCAGGATTTAGAGCCTATGAATTTAGTAGATAAGAAACACACCAAAATAATGACAGTACATTGTATGGTGTGATCTTATGGTGATCCAGTTCAATATACTCCAAGCACACTAACACACTATCTTAGAGTCAACGACCCCAATGCTTGAGACAAACCATCATATCTTATAGAGGTCAAGTGTGTTACAGTCTTATAGATAAAAGTGCCTAACTTTTATCACTGACTGCGAACAATGCCAAGGTGCAAGAAACCGGTGAGCCCAAATCTCCTGCGTGTAAATCTCATTTACACACTTAAGTCACCTACAATGCAACTTGAGGACTATTATGCACCTCATACAAATATATGTAAAGCCCAATGCATGAATATCAAATTTATTAATAAAATATCGAATAAATAATAAATAATTGGATTATAGAGCATACGATCCCAACACTTGAGACATAGTTTCCTGAGCAGCAGCTTCTCCTCTCCATATCTTTTTTATACCTTTTTTTCTTTAAACTTGCAAAGGAATTAATTAATTCAGTTTAGTGAAAATAATGGAAGAGTATTGGGGTATTTATAGAAGAGTATGAGGCTGCTCAGACTCTTTATTCATTTATTTTCTTGTACATGATGAACCTAGTATGCAATGCACCGTTTACATGAGAGCAATGCACTTAATTTGAAGTGCAGAAATCCCTTTAAGGGTACTGTAGGGAGTGGTTGCTTCGTGATCTGCCTTAAAAGCTTAGACTGCTAGGTTAGATGGTGCTAACATCTAACACATATATACCAATTCAATTACCTATTCGGATGGGAGGTCTCACTTGTAATATTTTCCCCCACCTAAACTTGTAACGCCTTCATTGTGATCGGACCATCCTGTCTATCTAGGATTCTCACTCGGATGCCTCCGGACCGGGAGCTTGGCGTGACACCGAATCAAGGACTAGTCTAACTTCAATACCAACTGTAACGGTTAGGTACTTCGCGATCCAACTAGAAAACTTAAACTGTTAAGTGTAACTAACACTTAACCCATATATACTCGTTCAATTACGCATTTGAATTCGATGTAAGACACGTCCCACTTGTAACAGATATATTGTATTTATGCGATTTAGTTTAGACTATACCTATCATCTCTAACACCCTAGTTCATCAGTTTGAGGAAATTAAGGAGGGGAAAGTTTACAAATTAAGTTATTTTTTATTTTTTTGATGGTAAAAGTTCAGATTTACATTTAGATTTGGATTAGAATTAGATATATGTAAGTAAGAAAAAGAAACTCGGACTAGCAAGTGAGGAGCGTCACGTGCATAGTGTGTGCGTCTTTCTCTTGTTACCGTTGCACCATAGCATTATTAGCATAGCTAGTGAATAGACAAGGGCGCTACCATCTCTCTCGCTCTTACACACACACACTCGCACTTGCTATTTCGATTCGATTCGATTCCCCTCTCTCTCTCCGATCGAAAGAAATTACTGTCCTAACGATGTTCGCTGCTGAGCTTTATCTCGAAGATCATCTTCACTTTCCACCATCGTCTCTGAGAGATGTCAACTACAGGTTCAAACCCCCCTCTCTCTCTATTTCATTTTTTTACTTTTGCCTTTACACTATATGCTTGCTGAATGAAATTCAAACTAATTTGGAAATGCTTTTTGAAAAGATGGATTTTGGAAGGAACCCTAAAAAGACTACTTATTCGCTGCCATATAAGTAAATTGAGTAATCTGGTTGAATCATTTTTGCAATTTTATAATTTGTTCTCATAGAGACATGGGTATGGACATGATTGATACATAGTTATTCAAAGAAGCAAACTATATTGTCTTACAAGAGTCAGGCTTTCTTAATTCATGAAGAGCACAACCATTGAAGACTGTATAGAGTCGCAAAGAACACACGGGAAATCTGCATCCTCAATGACATATTTAGGGACACATATAAATGAACTTAGAAAGTCCTTAGACAATCTAGTTTTAATATTCTTTTTTGATAAATGGTTTTTCAAAATACTGATTTTTGAACAGATTTTAAAACTATGTTTTTATTGCGAAATACCAAAATAGTATGTGCTTGCTGCTTTCTACTAGACTTCTATTGATAGGAGAATTGATTGAATTCTTGTAGAAATTTTTTTTGTACTACAGTATGCTAAAATCGATTAGTTGATCAATCCAGGAACTTGGCACTAGGTATTGATTAATTGAACCCTGAGGAGAGGTTTAATTTTGAAAAATCTCTCAAAAATACATTTCTACATGGATTCAATTGACCACAAAACATACAGGCTACCTATATCGGATACAAATATGGTTTTATAAACATTCTAGGGTATGATTTTAAGCCTAGACATCAAATATGGTCGAGAGATAAAATCCTGATTTTAAGGCTCTAATTGTCTAGAGAGAAAATCATTGTGAGAGAGAAATTTCCGATTAACTCAATTTTGGGTTTCCTTAGACATCATATGTGGTTGTGGTGTAATTCATGAGCATATCGAGACAATTCATTGATCAGAATTTTCATCAAAATGATAAACATTGGAAAAGCAGATTCGTGAATAGCGAAGTATGTTGACAAAGCAGTTAGTATGTGACAAAAGGTAACTAGGGGGGTTCCAGGGTGAGTGAACTGTTGTCCTAGTTGTAAATTCTTTCTCGTATATTGGATTGTTCTTAGCTGGATGAAGTCTCGTGGTTTTTCCCTATATAGGTTTTTTCACTTAAAATTTGCTGTCTCTGCTCTTACTTTACTTTGTATGAATGCATGGTTATGTGAGTGATGATGGAATTCAAAAAATAAGGGATACAAACAAAATTTTAAACCATAATTACCTAAAAATAACTGAAATTAAAAATTAATATCCATAAGACCTATTCACTATCACTCTAGGTCTAATTCACTGCTCACACTCAGACGTAGCTTTGGGTAACTGCCTAACAATCTAACAAGACCTAATGGAGATATTAAAAAACTATTTTATGGATGGCTATTGCATTATGTGTTTCTTAACGAAAGGTTCATTAGCTAAATAAGGTAGAGGAGCAAATCTTATATGCTGGAGGTGGGATTATTCTAGATTGATTGTAAATGAGAAACACTAAATTTACATTATATTAAGGAAAAATTACGAAACTTTTTGTTTTGTTTTGTTTTTTTTTTTTTTTTTTCTTTTCGAGAAGTACAAGAACAGATATGCCAAATAAAAAAACCATAACTACTAATGAAGTATTCATGGAAAATATTGATATAATTTTTTTTTGATAAGTAAAAATATTGATATAAATTTTATAGCTAAAAACATTACAATGGAAGTGATAGGCTGTGCTAGATATCTCGATCAATATATTGAATTGCATTATGTCATGTGACAGTATATTATCCAATATTCCATCATGCGACAGTGTATCATCCAATATTCCAATAATTTAATGAATCATACTACATCATGGGGCAGTGAAATCATTTTGATGGATGTTGAAAGCTGAAAAGATGACTACAGAAGTATGTAATAGCACAAACTTAATAAAACAAAATTATTAGAGAATGCATTTTGATTTGGAGAAGCATCAATTGTGAAGCAGATACATAATTATGCATAATGGTGTAATGAAGAGTGAGTAAAGAAGTATGGAGTATAAATTAATTTTCTTTTTTAGTTGTCTCTGAATGTGTGTTATGATGAGGATAATTCCTTTTTTTTTGGTTCCATGGAGTTCTTATTTAGTTTCTAGTTGTGCCATTCTTACCATTTCTTTGCAATTACTTTTATATTTCTGATTCGTGCAACAGTCTACATTTAATTTTTAAAACATCACGAGGTTGCCATAGTTGATTAGCATTAATATTTCTAAGACATAACAATTTATATTATACTTGAAGATACTCATATTAAAGTTTGCATAGGATGTCACAATGCTATTAATATTGAATTTATCATTTGATATATCTTCTCATTTATTGTACAATTTCTACATATGGAAGAGAAGTAGAGAGCAGGATCAGTAAAGTGTTTGCACTTAAGTAGTTAAGATACTTGCCAAAAATTTAGTGTCGAGAGAAAAAGTGTTCTTTTTTATGTTTTTCGCAAATAACACCATAATATATGAAAAAAATAAATAAAAATTGCAATTCACCCCCTTGTATTGGCAGCTTGTGGTTAAAAACAACAGTAATATATACTCCCTCCAATTTTTATGTCAATCATTTTAAACAAACATTAACGAGTCTATCCAACTTATTTTCATTCATTTAAGATTCTTCTTACTTGGTAACTAGTTATGAATCTATCCAACTCATTGATTTAAAGAAATGTAAATTCTCAAATTTTACTTTGTTTTGAGACAATCGTCAAAAAAAATGAAGCTAAAATTACATGTATCTTTAAAACAATTACTTATCTGTCTTGTAAACCTTACCTGTGCTCCTATTGGTTGATGAGAATTTTAAATACTTCCCGATATCCTTAAAAATGTTGCAAAAAGTGATAATAGAATAGTATGATACAATGTCCTGGAATTTGATGGTCTTTTCGGATGGGTGTAGTTTAAGATTTGTGCTAGTTAGTTTTGTGTGTTCATGTGCATGTCGTACATTAGTGTCCACAATTTTTTAGGGTGGTGTTTGGCTAGAGGAGGGGAGTGGTGGCTATTATATGTCAGTGTGTGCAAACATGTAGAGAGAGAATATATGATGGAAAAGGTGCCTTGTGTGATAGTTGTGAATATGATGTATTCACGGTATGATGCGTAACTGGAAAATTGCACAAGAGCGGCAGGGACTCTTTGTAGTTGAAGGAATATGGTAATGTGGTAGTAAAGTTAAACTTACCTAAATGAAATTAAGGGTTTTGGTAAAGGTGATAATGGAGCTTGTGGTGTTGGAGGCCTCATTTAAAATTTCTGCCTTAGGCCTTCACTTGTATAGAGCCAGCCCCGATTTCATGACCATTTTTATCTCTTCAAAACTGTGCTCTGAGTTTCTGCAACATATCCGTGCAAAAGCGTCCACTTTTAATGAATTGATCAATCAAAAAGTTGCCTACCATTCAATAAACATTAGCTTGACCAATAATGAAAACCAGAGAGAAAAATTAGAGGAGTTAAAATCCAAATTCAAGATATTAATGAGCATGGATTCCATTGCAATTAATTATAGAGATGCATTGAGGGTAAAATAATTGGAGGAGGGAGGAGAGGGTAGTGGTTCTCAGTTACCAACCAAACATACATATATATATATATATATATATCTACCTATATAACTTGTGTATCTTAGAAAATTTGATAATGGAGAAACAAAGGGTATCAAGATTTTGAAAGGAGAAAGAGAAACGGAAGAGGAACAGAAGGTGGCGGCCATAAAATTTAATGTAGAAGAAAAATAATTGAACATTGAGAGAAAATTCATCTACCAAATATGTAGCGTGCTGGTCTGTGATTGAGTCATTCAATAATTCTGCTTTTCTGGAGCAGGTTCTTATATAAATGAAATACAAATATATTGAAGAGAGAGAGAGAGAGAGAGAGAGAGGGAGAGAAGAGAGTTGCATTTGAGAAACTCATGCCTATTCATCTCGGGAAGTCTTAACTTTCATGAAAAAAATAAAAAATAAAAAATTAAAAGAGAGTCACCCTATGTAGAGGCCAGAAATGTTTGCTTTTTGGGGGTGGTGAAATGAAAATTTAAAAAATAAAAACCAAACTTTTTAGTAGAACTCCTATTGAAAATTATTTCCTTTAAACTCGTCAATGCTTATTTCTCATGCTTTATAAGATATTAAAATTTTTTCAACTCAAATAATCAGTCATTTTCAATCTTAAAGTAGCAGTATTTTGTTTAAACTTAAATAAATGGTTAAGAAATGGATGATTGTAAGATCGTTTTGCTGATCTGGCCTTATAGAATATGAATCATTTAATTAAATTTTAAATTACTGAATACATTCAAATATTATTATACAAATAACTATATTGAAGAAATGGGTTATTTATCATCTATGGAATTTCGGAAATGCACACCTTACATTTACCTTCTTAGTAATGCACTTAGCCATGCTTGGTGGAAGTTGTGCATATGCAACATTGGTATTTTTAGTGGTATAAAAAATATACTAGAATGTAACTTGGATTATTGAGTAGGACCTCTGTACAATAAGCATGCAATGCTATGTCATTGAGTTAGCCATATTTCTTCTAGAATTTGGTGAAATTTAGTTCCTAGGGCTTCTACTGATAGTAGTACAACTTGATATTTTGTTTGATTAAAAGAAATCAACAATGAAGGGATGTTGGTGGAGATATACAAGGACTATAATAACAACTTACTTATGTTGCAGTTGTGGGTCCTGCGGGTATGAATTAAACCTGAATTCCTGTAATCGTGACACCTCATTCATTGGATCTAAATATGGGAAATCTTTGAAGAAGGGGATCATTTCGTTCTTTTCCATTGATGAGAGCAGATTTACACAGATTTCTGAACTTCAGTGCATGCCTTACTTCATCTCCAAGCGCTCGTGGGGTGTGTTTCGACGAAGAACCAAGCTGCTTTGTCGCAAGTGTGGGAACTACATTGGTATTGCATACAAAGAGAATGATACTTCCTACCCTTACAGATTGGATAAATCAGCCACATGGGATGGGATCTCCGACCGTAGAATTTATGATATCAAAATACATTCCTTACAGCCCTTATCCTTGGAGGAATCTGTTAACCCCATTTAATCCTCATGGGCCAGTTACATTCACCTTCTATGTACAAGAATGAAATATAATTAGCATGCCAAAGCTTGTGGGTTGTTCATCATTCTCGAGTTGTAAGCTTTCGGTTGGAATTCAGTTTATGGTTTTCTGTGTATTTTTTGAGTATTTGATCAATAAAGAACAGTTTGATGATCCACACACGGAGAGAAGCTTGCACGATCAATGTGGGAGAAAGAAGGACGGATTGAGATTTAATTGGAAGTATTTCAAATGCCTGAGATGCAATAATTTGTCGCCTGAAGATCATGTTTATAGTACAATTTTATGTTGTCTGTTTCTACTCTAAATTATATGTAAATGGAACATTAAGTAGTACTAAGTTTATCCTTGAAAAGGTGGAAAAGGTCTCTGGTTTAAACTCCCACAGGCTTTACTAGCTGAGTTGTTTGTAATTTAAAACGTAGAATCATTGTTTTGACAATTTGATGATGGACTATTTGCACATTTTAGCATGATCCTCATGTCAGTTGAAGTGATCATATATATATATATATATATATTTTCCCTGGCAATAACAAGAAGCCTAACGGCACTTACACATAGCATAACAACCAACCCACTAAAACAAACCAAAAAGCAAGCTAAGTCATATTGAATATAAGCATGAGAATAGCATGTTCCAGAAGTCTACAAAATTTTCCTTGCGTGTCGGCAACACCACAAACGACTGACCATAAGCTTGACTTTGTCGCCCTCTTCTGACACAAGACGACAGTGCAAAACACGAGGACGTCGAGAGGTCGCCGGAGTCGGAATCAAAAAATGCGGCCAGTTTTCTGGCAAACCTCCATCATCGATATCATCATCATCATCACCATCAAACCATTTGCGATACCGGCTAACTACCAAAAAACCTTGCAGCCAAGGCAAACCCGCCTCCATCCTTGGCTGATACACGTCAGTGAGATATGTGAAGCAAGATAACACCGACGAGCCACCAACAACGAGAACTATGTCTACACCAGAAACCCATCTTGGACCAGCGTGACAAATCTTCAAACAATGTGAAGGCCGCACCGAAACCCAACACAGAGTCCAGTCAAGACAACACCGAGATCAGACAGAAACCAAAACAACACAGATATAAAGTTAGAACTAAAAAGAAAACGAGGGAGACCAACACAATACCTGGATCAAAGGGGAAGATCGCCGTATATTGGCCAATTTGTTGGCCACCGGTCAACGCACTCGATCCAACAACCCACCGGAGACATGAGTTACTCCTAGCCAACCACCCACTGAAACGACAGACTTGAGATTTCAAGGAAACCATCCGAGCGTAACCCCATAGCTTGGAAAACTCCACCCTGATGAACAGAGAGATCGCTACAGTAAAAGGAGCAGAAACCTCTGGAAACTTAGAACATGGCTATTTGCAGTTAACTACAGTCGGACAGTTCACACTACAGAGCACACTTGGCAGTTTGCATACTAGCCTATTAGGAAAAGAAGCAGTAGCTTGCAAATCAGGTAGAATAGGAGATGATGAAATATTATGCACCTCATTTAGCTTAACCAAAGAAGTAGTACTCTGCACATGTTTGAATCATTTTTCATTGTAGGATTAGCTTTCAGACTATATATATTCAGGGAGAGCTTGTCTCTCATTTGCATTATTACTTGCTATGCCTACTCTAAACTCAACAGGGTGAGAAATCTCCAATTTATGTGATTACAAATATGCATATTGAAAGAGGGAGCTTCGTTTATTGAATTTCTTTTATCCCTATCTTATGAAGTACATTAATAGATTCTGACTTTCCTTTTTGAATATTCCACGCTACCTGCGTACTTTGACTCCATTCTTCTTTCCTAGTTTTCACACAATACAAGTATATAATTTTCAATTTTAATCTTTTTCAAAAACATAAATAACTACCTACAAATATATAACTATTAATAAACTTTCTTTGCGTAGTCAACCCCACTTGTTTGTTTTTCCCATTCTGAAATTAATCTTTTATCTCCTTTTTTTATGAAAATTACCATTAAGCTGAATCGACATAAAAATCTATTAATTAATTAGAATAAAAAATATGTATAAAATATGAACCGATCAAATACACCTAAACTTATATTTTTTGCTTGTGTTTGGGCAAAAGAAACAGAATTAAAATCCTAACTAAACCACTTTCATTGGTACTCTCTTACATTTAGTGATATGCAACAAACCTTTAAATCACTAATGCTATATTTGGTTGGAGGGAAGGATTAAGGAGAGATGGGTGAAGATTTTCATGTTTGATTGAAGGGAAGGGAAGAGAGGGAAGAAGCTGATAGGAAAAAATAAACTTAACCTACTTTGACCAGCCGCCAGACTTCTTCAGTGATCAATGATAATATTTTATTATTAGAGATAACGATTTCCATGTATAAAAATGATGACAAATCTTATCAAGGATAAGATCTCCATGGGATAAGTTCCATGGGATAAGGATGATGAAGTTCCCTTATCAAGAATAAGGGAAGTAACGATAAATAAGACGACGACTCGGGAATAAAGGACGACGAAAAAATTATTATTAAATCCCTACCTTCCTTTTTAGACCTCTGGTGACTAACTTGATCGTCGGAGAGCTCTTGGCAGGCACCACAACGGTGCTGTCAAGGTTCATCGATTTTCTCCTCTTTCCCTTGTAAGTAAACGGTGTCGTATCGGACCGTGCGGATTTCACCCTCAACAGTTGGCGCCGTCTGTGGGAACGACGATTCCCTTGAATCAATTAATTACTCGGTTGGGTATATACGTTTGCGGTCCGGTATGGTTACCGAAGGAACACCGTCGTAGGGATCTGGTCAAAGGGTAGAGTCGAGTGAAAACCTAGACGTCCTAAACAACCAGACACGGCTTGCAGCGTTGGACCTGCAGGTCCAAACTCTGAGTTAGATAATGGACCAGTTGATCCAGCAAAATGCAACGCTCCTGCAACATCTTATTCGATCTATTCAACATAACTTGCCATAACAAGATCTCTCAAATCCAAACGGAGGGAATGAGAATATTGCAAAGCAGGATAATTATCCCTCCTAAAATGAGACCGAAGTGGAACAAAGCCAGGTGGGAAACCGACATAGAGAGGTGGTACACCCATCTCTCCCACGGAATTCCCGACCTCAGGAAGGTACAGCTTTCTGTCTTAAGGAAAAGACAAAGAAAGTTACTAATTTCGACCTGCAGGTCGAGGATCTCAAGGGGAAAATAGAGGGTGTAATGCAGGCTATGAAAGGGAAAGGTCCTGCAGCCGTAAATGACCTGGTACAAAGGACCCAGTTGCCATTCAGCCTTGCCGTTATGAAATGTCCACTGCCTAGCAAGTTCAGGATGCCCTCATTCGAAAGCTTCGATGGGACCAAAGATCCCCTCGATCACCTAGAAATATTTCAAGCTCTTATGCATTTATACGCCGTACCAGACGAAATTATGTGCCGAGCTTTTCCCACTACACTTAAGGGATCAACAAGAGTTTGGTTCAACAAGCTGAAGCTAGGAAGCATCAACAACTTCGAAGAATTGAGTAAGCAATTTGTGAGCCACTTCATTGCAGGTCAAAGGCAAAGGAGGCCAGCCACCTACCTGCTTACTATGAAGCAACAGGAGGGCGAGTCGATTCGGGAATACATCACCTGATTCAACACAGAAATGTTGCAGGCAGAAGAGGTGGACGACAAGGTGGCCTTGACCGATTTCATAAGAGGACTCCAAACCTCCAGATTCTTGTTTGCCCTATCCAAAGAACCTCTCACCAGCATGGCAGAGTTGTTGATCAGAGCGCAGAAATACATGAACGTTGAAGACGCTATGAATGCACGGAAGGGAAAGAAAGGAGAGGACAAGAAGAGGTCAGCCCCTCTCACCAGGGATAAGAAGGATACCAGTTATAAAAGATCATTCTTCAGCCAAAGCGATAGGACATATAGTGAGGAGGACTCAGATAAGTATACCGATTAACAATTGCCTCACAGCTAGAATTAGCCTTATCAAATCATTCAAAATAAAGACTGGGGGCATCTCAGTTCATCATTTCACATGTTATTTTATTTTATTTTCCAATAAAGTCACCATCACCAATGAGGTGGATGACCCTCAATTTTTACGCAATAAAATATTATATTTTCAGTTCCCTACTACCTATATGGTAATATTAAGCCCATAATAATCTATTTATCTCCTTAAAGGGCCAACTACACATTCTTCCCTTATTAAAAGGACAAGAAGCCGACTACTCCTTATATACAGAAGGGTGAGATAATTAAAGTTTCGTTCATTTACTAGAGGAACGAGACGACTACTTCCCATATTACAATGAATAGTAAATAAAGTCCTGTATTAAAAGGATCCGGGCTGAATGAATCCCGTAATCCATATCCCCATACTATAAGGGATAGTAAATGAATGTCCTGTATTACCAGGATCCGGGCTGAATAAATCCCGTAATCAATATCCCCGTACTATAAGGGATAGTAAATAAAGTTCTGTATTAAAAGGATCCGGACTGAATGAATCCCGTAATCTATATCCCCGTACTATAAGGGATAGTAAATGAGTGTCCTGTATTACCAGGACCCGGGCTGAATGAATCTCGTAATCTATATCCCTGTACTACAAGGGATAATAAATAAAAATCCTTTATTAAAGGGACGAGTAAAACTCGTAAAGTTTAATTCCCTTATTAAAGGAGTAACGACCTGAGTGAAGCTCGTACAATTCAGGAGAAGATTACTCAGGAGTATTAAAAATAGTACCCCGGGGCAGAGTACCCAAGGGTACCAAAAATAGTACCTAGGGGTACCAAAAATAGTACCCAGTGGCAGAGTACCCAAGAGTACCAAAAATAGTACCCAGTGGCAGAGTACCCAAGGGTACCAAAAATAGTACCCAGGGGCAGAATACCCAAGGGAAGGGTACCCGTGGCATTGTTCCCGAGAATAGTGCTGGGGGCAAAAAAAAAAAAAAAACTGTACTGTTCATGTGAATAGTACACGCGGGAATAGTACCCACGGGTATTGTTCCAGGGGCGAGAGAGAGAGAGAGAGAGAGAGAGAAAAAAGGGGTACTGTTCATGTGAATACTACCCGCGGGTACTGTTCCAAGGCAAGAGAGAGAGAAAAATAAATAAATAAATAAATAATTCTGTATTGTTCATGTGAATAGTCCTCGCGGGTACTGTTCTAGGGTAAAAAAAAAAAAAAAAAAAGTTTCCTTTACAGTTCATGTGAACAGTACCCGCGGGTAATGTTCCAGGGTTAAAAAAAAAAAAAAAAAAAAATTATTATTATTATTACATTCCCAAAGCTAGACGAGCAAGCTTCGGAATGGGGGGCAACTGATAGGGAAAAATAAACCTAACCTACTTTGACCAGCCGCCAGATCTCTTCAGTGATCAATGATAATATTTTATTATTAAAGGTAATGATTTCCATGGATAAAAATGATGACAAATCTTATCAAGGATAAGATCTCCATAGGATAAGGATGATGAAGTTCCCTTATCAAGAATAAGAGAAGCAACGATAAATAGGATGACGACTCGGGAATAAGGGATGACAAATAAACTATTATTAAATCACTGCCTTCCTTTTTAGACCTCTGGTGACTAACTTGATCGTCTGAGAGCTCTTGGCAGGCACCACACCGGTGCTGTCAAGGTTCATTGATTTTTTCCTCTTTCCCTTGCAAGTAAACGGTGTCGTATCGGACCGTGCAGATTTCACCCTCAACAGAAGCAATGAGGGATGAAACATCCCTCATTTCTTTATGTTTTCTATCCGCCCAATTTTGGGGGAAGGGATGAAAGAAAAAATGAATAACTACCTACAAGTATATAATTTCCAATTTTAACCTTGAAAACAAAAGTCAAATGAATATCTACCTTTTATTATTTTATACAGTGAGGGTATATTGGTAAAACTCTCTTTCCCATCCTTCTAACCAAACAAAAAAATGTATGACCATCTACTATCCATTCCATTCAACCAGACAAAAAATGAGAGAGTCAACTTCCCTTCCCTAGGGATTCTTCATCCATCCCTCCTCTTATCTCTTTCATCCATTTTTGCATCCCTCCATCCAAACGAAGCATAAATGACGAGTTATAATTTTGTAAGGATTTTCAGTGATGATACCTACAGATAACATCAAATGAAGGTAGCTCTTCGTAAATAATTTTCTTCGTTCAAGTGCAAAAATTTAAGAATACCTCAACCTAATCACTCCACTTTAGTATGTTAAAAAAGATCAATATAAAATATTAAACACTATTCAAAAATATATATATATAAAATATATATAAAAATAAAAACTCATTACTATTCTTAACTCAGAGTGTGTGTGTGACGACCCTGGATTTTACAAACCTAGTTGGATCCAAAATGCGGAAGGTAAACATAAATGAGTCTCTGGAGATGTACATCTTCCCTAAGACACAAGAGCAACTTTCCAATGAGTCCCAAGACTCAACGGAAGTAAAACGGAGACAAGGGTATCAAAACCCTACAAGAGAAAGACCAAGGGTAAAATGGTCATCTTACCCTAAGTAGACTGAATTTAACTTACAACAAGTCAATTGAGATAAAAAAATACCCTAACGTATCCTTTGGTAACTTCACAAGAAGTCTCAAGGCGAAAATGAGAGAAAACCCAAAGAAACCCTATCCCGATTCGGACCAAATCTAACACCCTCTCACTAAAACAAGAATATCTCGAGTTAGGAGAAGAATCTGAAACTAAAATTTATACCATTGGAAATCTTACTTCAACGCGGTCTGTTTAGACATAAGAATGAACTAATTCAGAGTTAAAATGAAAAAGTTACAATAGTTCGAAGTTGGAAGGCCAAAGCTGAACCAACAAAAAAAAGTTCTAAAGGGCTTGAACCAGTTCAGCACCCCTGAACCGGTTCAACATGGACATAACGTCCATGTTGGACCCAAAAACACACCTTGAACTGGTTCAGCCCCTCTGAACCGGTTCAACCCAACCTGAATTGAACCAAATAGTAGAAAAACCAGAAAAATGGGTTAAAATGCGGTTTTCGATGCCAAGACGACATTTTTTGGAAAAATGTCGTGATGAAACTCCCCCTAAAATCACATTTTCTATGTGACGAAGTCAAGACCGGAATTTATTTCCTAAAAGAAAACCCCAAAATGCCCTTAAACCATATTATGCAAAGAAAATGTAAAATGAGTCCATAGGAGGCTCATTTCACCAAGGAAAGGGTTTTTCCTGAATACGATCATGCACGCAGATGTAACTTACTAAATGTCGTGATGAAACTCCCCCTAAAATCACATTTTCTATGTGACGAAGTCAAGACCGGAATTTATTTCCTAAAAGAAAACCCCAAAATGCCCTTAAACCATATTATGCAAAGAAAATGTAAAATGAGTCCATAGGAGGCTCATTTCACCAAGGAAAGGGTTTTTCCTGAATACGATCATGCACGCAGATGTAACTTACTATTAGGACACGCTACAATGATCCATGACTTAAAAATACCGCCGATACAAAATATGACTTATCCAAACCCCAATGCATGAAAAAATGCCCTTTAAAGGCAAACAATATAACAACAGGACTTTAATGCAATCAAAAGACCATTTAGCTCTTGGCCATACTTCATACATATTAAATGAGTGCTACTGGAAGTGCTCGTGCATACTATATGCCACCCGATTTGAAAATGAACCCTTAAAGGCTTGAATTTTCCTATTTTAGCTCAAAAATGCAATATATGAAACTCAAATGTAAAACCTAAAATAAAATGGTGTTTGGCCCTTGGCCACACCACATATATATTAAATGAATGATAAATAATGAATTTCATACCCATTGCACACTCCGGTGCATAAATGACATGTTAGAACGCATGGTTTTCATAATATTCTCATTAAAGACAAAATTTAACATTCATTACATATATGTGATTCCAAAAGAAGTTTGACCCTTGGCCACATATCATATACATAAAATGAGTGTCAAAAAGTATGCTTAGGCACACATTACAAGTTCCAAGGAAAAAATGACATTTTGGCCTAACTATACAATACAACTTAAAAAGTGAAACTCAAGCATGCTAACACTTGCATGTGAACAAGAATACATTTAAATGAACTTCAATTCAACGAAATGACCCAAGGACATTGTGCATCCCGAATCAAGGTATCCGTACCTGAAAAATAACCCGATAACTTTGGGGTGAGTAAACAAGTTACTCGTAGGGAATGAGCATGCATAGACCTAACATTTTACAAGGTTATCACATTAATGTAAAATAATCCAAAAAGGTTATGCCAGCTAACGTCTATATCAAAAGTGACACTCATGGATCATCTCAAGCTACTCATGCAATTGAAATAAACTATGGCATACAAGTATACATGCTCAAGTACATTAAATCGTATTAAAACATGATACATGACATACAAGCATACATTTCAAGTACCCTAAATCATGTTAAACAAGGTAAGCAATAACTAGCTAGCATACATACACAAGTATTCGATCTATATAGAGTACTCATAAATCCAATATACAAACACAAGTAAATAAGCTAAACGAAATACGCATAAGACAAGTATATATAGCCAAGTATACTAAATGAAATTTAAACTCACAGAGCAAGTATACAAGTTCAAGTATACTAAATAGGATTCAAATACCCAAGGTAAGCATTAATTCTGAAGTTACAAGTAATCTATGATTAACAACTTAAAATTAAATGCGAAATCAAATAGTGTAAAGACTAGGACATGCGGTCGCTAGACCAAACAAGTATTTTTGGGTAATTACGACCCACAAGGTACCACCTAGTGTGCACTTATGACTTAGAGGACTCTTGTCCTCGTACTAAACCTAAACCCTAGTCATCACATAAATTATGTCGTCACAAGCTTTCCAAAATCAATAAATTCAAAACTTATACAAAATCAAATGCATGTGACCACATTCCATGCACAAGTAAGGTTGAATTCACATAAACCATGTCCTAGAATTCATATCTAAATAGCGTATGACATGTCAAGTCTCCAATATGCAATTTGTACATAAAGTAAGAATATTTTACAACAATTGAGCCACATTACCATACTAAGCCACCAGTACTAAATAAGTTACAATTTAGTAACTAACTTTCAACGTAAGCAATTGTAATATTCTAACAAGTTATATACCTACACAAGACATATTTAAACAAGCTTTGCAAGTCTTTGATATTCTATATCATGCTAAGTCTAATTACCATTTTAAGAGGCCACAAGTACTGATTCTACATCTAATTAGTAATATGCCCACAAGGTAATTAAATATACTATGTTTTAAGAGGTTATCAACCTAACACGAAAAGTCTCTAGATTTCAAATCAATTCCAAATAGACTCAAATTAATATATGTTAAAGGACATAGCACGGTCTTTACATATATTACACCCAATATTAATTTAAGTGATTAAAACACTTAAAATAAAATTAATTAAGCTAATTAATTAATTTTCTCTAGATTTTTAAACAACTCCAAATATCCTCAATTTAACATAGGTTGAAGAACATACTAAGGCCTATTTTAATATCACATTACAAGTTATTTTTATGTTAGTAACAACTATGTAAATTAAACTTTCATAAAAGAAAATTATTAAATAAAATTTGCAATTCTTATTCAAATACCCCCAATTTAATATATGTTACTAAACATATCAAGGCCTAATTTACTAGCATGCCACAATGTAATTCTAAGCTATATACCATCATGAGAATTAAATCTTAAACATAGAAAATAATTAAATTAAATTCTAAAGCTTGGACAAGGGCATGAATACAAGTTGTATAAGCTATCAAAACAATCAATACAACATTAATATGAACCTAAGACATCCCCTACCTCATTTTGAGATGAAATCTCAAATACCCATCGAAATGAAATCGCTCCAAATCCTATGAAACTTTGGGGTTTTGTCGAGGACAACGAGGTGATCATTAAACCCCAAGGAGGTCACACCAAAATCCAAACTTGGCTTTAAACCCGAACTAAAAAAATGGCCAAAACGGGATTCCAATCGGTTGGAATCGAAGGCCTCTTCAAGGCGAACATTAAACACTGAGGCATCACCATTTTTAATAAAGGGAAGAAGTCCAAAGAGGAGAGAGAAGGTGGCAGCCATGGGAGAAGGTTTGGCTGGCCAAGAGAGGGGAAAGAGATGAAAATATCTGATTTTTCATTTTAGAGACCCTTATTTATAGAAAACCCTAAAAGTGCCTTGAACGAGTTCCACCGGGTCCGAAAAAGTAGAATTTGAGCAGACCCACTCAAACGGCAAAACACCGTGAACAAAAAAGAACCGAAATGAGAAAAAATGAATAACGGAAGAAACGGCGTCGAAAATTGAGTCCCGTGCAGGAAGATATGCCCCGAACAAGTTTGGTACTAACCGTGGCCGAAAACCCTAAAACTGGAGAAAACTTCTGGAAGACAATTCTAAGAGTACACGACTCGATGAAATGTGAAAATAAATCCCGTATGCGGATTCAAGCCCCAAGGAGACACTTAGCAATTAACTTTCATTAATTGCACAAATCCCCTACACAATAGGATAACTGCGCAAGTGACCCAAATGAAAATATCTTCCAAAAGATATTTTCTTAAAAACCACCAAATCAAAATATCTTGAAAAGATATTTATGAAAACACCCTAAGAAACAAAAATGTTTCTGAAGAATCTTTTCATCCATGCCCCTTCGGGAAAAAGAAACAACTGGCGAGCTTTTCTCCAAAAGTAAAGCTACGTCTTTCAAGGAAACCAACAAGAATGAAAGTACGGGGAGTCAAAAACTAACTCCAACCACGAAGAGTGAGGTTACGTGAAAGGAAATTTCAATGAAGAAAATTTATCCGTAAAAATGGTGAAAAATGAAAGAAAGGAAAATAACCGGGTTATTATAGTGTGTTAATAGCCATTTGAAAATATAATCCTCAATTTTAAAGTGACCACATCTCATATTTTATTAGAAGATTAGCTTTGATTTCTAATCTCATGTATGATATTTCATTCAAAATAAAGCACATAGAGATTGCAAAGTATATCTCACTTATTTGTCATTAAAGAATGAGGTTTTAAGAGAACATATAGTTGAATTATTCACCGCAGTTCCTTATAATCTCTTCTTCAAAATTTCAGCATGCCAAAGATTAGAATGAAATAAGGTTTTATGGGGTAAAATGTAGCTTAAAATGGGTTATCAAAGAAAGGATAAAGATATACAAAAAGTGTCTATGAGAATAATTATCTTGACATCAAACCCAAGGCATCAATAAAGAATAAATTTCAATACATCTATTATTTTGAATCTATTTTTATTTATTTTTGGGCATTGTTAGAGCTTGCTTTCTCCTTCTTTCATTTCACTATTAACTTAGAGAATTCATGAAATGTCTTTTTCTTAACACTTTTGTTTTGTTTTTTTTTTTTTTTTCCTCAAATCACAACAAAATATTAATCACAAATCACTTCATGTTCTAAGTTGAACACAACCATACTCTAGCTTTTGGAAAAATCTTCACCGCTACTACTTCCAAACGTTCAAATGTTCTCTGTGCGATCAGAGTTTGCTTGGTTAGTCTGAGATCTCTGTGAGATCAGAGGTTTCTAGGGTTGTTTTCTTTCTCCTTCTTTCTTCTCATTCTCCTTGCTTTCTTCACTTTTCTATTTTTACTATGACCATTGTTAATGGTTATTCGTTGTTCCATCTTCGTTTAGGTCATAGGGTTATTTTCTTATGGCTATGGTGGAGTGTGATACCGATATTCGATCTCTGGTTTTATATGCCGTTGGGCCATTTTTTCTTACAGTTCATTTGGTCGGTTTCTCGCCGACGGTGGTTGGTGTGGGGTTTGGGGGTTCTTCTCTATTGCCCGATCCAGTTGGATCTGTGTTCTTCGATCTCTCGAGGGTTTCCGGCCATAGTGGTTGTGCTTTGGGCTTCTCGGTTGGTCTTTTCTGTTATTGGTTTTACTTGGTCAACGGTAGGGTGTCCTAGAAAATCGAGTTCTCTATTATGGTTGGTTTCTTGCCATTGGTGGTTGTTGCCGGGTAGGGGGGTTCTTCTCTGTTGCCAGTTCTGGATGGATCTGTGTTCTTCGATCTCTGGGGGGTTTCCGGCCATGACGGTTGTGCTTTGGGTTTATCGGTTAGTCTTCTCCGTTGTTGGTTCTCCTTCGTCGGCGGTAGGGTTTCTTAGGAACTCGTGTTCCTGGTTGAGAGGATTCGTGGTTAGTTGGGGGGGCGTACTTGGGACGCTTTGTAGTGGGGCCTGCTGGGTCAGTCCAATGTGTGGTTTTCATTTTTCCCTTTACCCCAACCTCTTATTTTTTCTATTGCTCAGGTGTTCCACGTGGGCTTCTTTCTGGTTATTTTCCATTATGTGGTTTGGATTGAGCTGCATTCTCCAGACGCTTTATTTTTATGCCATCATTGTTCCGTCTTGGGATCGTGGTTTATTGACTTATGGTCTTAGCTAGACAACGTTCTATATGTTTCTAGTACGTCCTTTTTTTCTCGTATGTTTCCTTTTAGGGGTATATATGGTTCTCTCTGTTACCTTCTTGGTATTTCTTTTGTCCTCCACTTGCTTCGTAAAGGAAGTTTGGGTGTGTTGTTGTGTTCTCTGGTTCTCTCTTATGCATTCCTTGGGGTTATGGAGGCTACTCTGATTGATCAGCTGTGTGGGCTTAAGCTCACATGTGAGGAGCAAGAGCCTATGCTCTTATCGAATGATGATACTGCCAGGGTGTGACTATGTGTCGTAATAGTTTGTTTGGTAAAGTTTGGGCTTCGAAGACCATCACTTTGGTGGGTGCCAAGTATACATTTGGGAGGTTGTTCTAGAAACTATAGCCCAAAGATAGACAGAAGGAGTCTTTGGCAAAGCGTATGCTTGTTTACAAGTTGCGCACAATTTGTTTCAACTTGTCATTCCAGATCGGTTGATTCATGCTTGGATTATTCAGGGTTGCTCGTGGTTGTTTGATGGGCATCTGTTTGTGCTAAAGAGTGGGAGGATGGTTTGCTAGTATCTGAATTATCGTTTTAGTCCTCGCCATCCTGGATTCAGCTGCTGGATGTCCCTGCAAATTACTTTTTTGAAAAAGTTGGACGCCGGATTGCTAATACTTTTGGAAGGTGTTTGTCCGTCGATCTTTGGGACAAGGGTATGATGGAAAGTAAGGAAATTCTGTTGGTTGATAGTTGGGTTCTTCGCCTCAAAGTGGAATTGGATGTGACTAAACCTCTTCGGCGAAACGTCCGACTGTCGGGGCTATTGGATATGGATTTTTGGGTTCAAGTTCGCTATGAAAAACTTCCGTCTTTGTGTTTTTCTTGTGGGATCATCGGGCATCATTGGAAATCTTATGCTATTGGGGCTTCTTTTTCCCATACGGAGCAATTGGAATATGGGCCTTGGTTAGGGGCAGAAGGGTTTCTTGGGAAGGACATTTGAAATCCTAACGATGATTGGGTTGAGTCTATAGGCGTTGGTACTGGGAAGACTTAGTTGTATGTGGAGGGGAAGGACTCTAATGGTGGGGTTGGTGGTATCCATCGGGATGGCCAGCATTCTCAGGGTTCGTTGGCTTCTTTGTCTGTTGTGGAAGGGGCGCTCTCTACTGTGGGTGTTGGTCCACTGGTGGTGGCTGGGGTGGGAGTGGCGAAGGCTCTATTGGCCCGATTGGGGGTTCTCATGTTGGTGCAAAGGAGGGTGAAGGTATTAAGCCGCTTGTTGAGTTTTCTAAGGTGGTTGCTGGGGTGCATGGTCAGGATGCTGATGGACTGCACGGTTCCTCTTCTCAAAGTTTTGTTGTATCCGCGCATGTGGAGGAGCTAGTTCAATGTGTGTCATCTATGTCACCGGATCAACGTCATGTGTTGCCTCTGCAGAGGTGGGATCAAATGGCTAGGTGTGGAAGAAAAGGCAAAGGTGTGGCTGTGTCCCGGAAAGGTCAGTCTTCAAATTCTTTGGTTTCGCCTCATAGCCAGGGCTTTTCCCCGGCGCAGATCAGTCGTAAGCGTCGTCCATCCATGAATGGTTCTATCCCTAGCTTGGGTAAGGTTGATGGGAAGAAATCTAAGGTTTCAGCGGTTCCTCTTAAGGGTGGTGTAGGTGCAAAATTTCTCTTTATTAAAACAAATAAAAAGAAAAATACAATTCACTCAGAAGAAGCAAAAATAAAACCCAAAATAAGTATATAATGCTCGATGATTTTATTGGAGGTCTAAGCCTTTATTTATAAGAAATAAGGTGGTGGAATTATGGTAGGATTCGCATGGCTTGTCCTCCAATCCATTCCATATATGACTTTTTTTACAATTACAATCCTTTCCTTTTTACAATTCATTCCATGCAGAATTTTCCTTGCACAGAACTTACTCTCTTTGTGATTCCTTAGCCTAGCAGGACTAGTTTTCCCTTAACCAAGTTTGGGCTGACCCAGACGAATCAACTGATGGGCTTGGAGTTCACCCTTGGTGTTTTGGGCTGCTGATGTCCAGGCTTGGAAGGTCGGCCAAATGGCCTGGGCCTGTGATCTATATAGGAGCTAAGACTTTGTCTGGGCTTGCTCTGGACTGGGTTGCTCCAATTTGTGCTCGGCACCGATTGGGCCCTTGTTGTACCTAGAGTAATTTTTTAATGTGATGACGTGGACGATTCTTACGAGAAAGGGGATTTTTTCCCTCCACAGTTTGCCCCCAATTCCCTTTTTGATTGGACTATGGCTCCCAATTAAAAGGGAATTGAAGTTACACGGTTGGCAACTCTTCAAAAGATGATTCGAGGTGTGTCTGTTTCCATTCTGACAAAAAGGCCTTTTCATAGTTCGTTCTTGACCTTGCGAGGTTCACTTTGCTCTTTGCTTCAGCGTCATCTCAGGTTAGTTCCTCATTCATTTGTCTAATTTCTTTCACATCATGAGCTAGATTCGGATTCCACCCCTTCTTCTTCTCCCAATGTCATCAGGATCCCTCCCCCTAGGGTTTCTGACCTCATCAAAATCACGAATGATTCAGTTGTTCAGATGGATGTCTCCCCTTCACAAGCTAAAGCATCCACTTCGGGGTCAGATTGTGTGTTTACTAAGGGAGAGAGAGGGTTGATTTTGTATATTCAACGCATCAAGTTCTCTATCGAGTCTGTAGTAAAGGATTATGAGATTCCGGATGGAGTTAACATTGTCGAATACCCAGAAGGGGCTTGTAAACACTAAAATTTAGTGGGCTTTGGTTTTAACGAATGGACCCATTAAATATAGGCCTAATGTTTAAATAAATTATTTAATTTACCAGGCTTGGTCCACTTAAATTATTTAATTAGCCCAGCCCAGATAATTAAATGAAACGATAATTATTCCTAATAAAATATATTTTGAATAATTATCTTTAAGGATAATTATCACAATATAACCGGCCCGGCCCAGTTATAGTTTTATCCTTATCAGGAGATGACACGTGTCATCATCCTATTAATCCAAGAAGCCTATAAATAGAGGCCTGGAGGAAGAAAAGGGGAGAGGATTCAGAATTCAGAAGTCTACAAATTCAGACACAAATTCAGAATTCAGAAGTTCAGAGACTCATAAATCCAGAGACTCAGAATTCAGACACAAATTTAGAATCGAAACCCAAAAGCGAAGAACATCAAGCACATCCAACAACGTGCCGTTCTTCATCAAATTCCACAGTGATTCAAGAACAAGCTCATGCAGCCCTTGGATCCAACCAACCAAAAACAAGGAGATCGAATCAGAGGACCATTTTTTTTGTGTAAAATATATTACAAAGGACTGTACTCCACATCCATACATTAATAAAATTCTATTTTGCTCCATATTTTGTTTCTATTGCAGACTTACAAAATTTGTGTGTACAAATTTGTGGCACGCCCGGTGGGACCACCTTTGCCTTTCATCTCTTTCTCCTACCATCAAGTTTCTTCTCTATCAGATTCTATGGCTCCCCCTAAGATTCAGACAGACAAGAAAGCCCAAAAGAACATCGCTATTGCAAAGGTCGACGCTAAAGCCACCATGAAAAGTGGCACGAAGACCAAATTAAGCGATGGAAGTACATTGACGGGCCCTGTGACACGTAGTAAGTCCCAAGCGATGGCGTCATTCAAACTTTAGCAAGATGTGGTGAAAACTAATCCTGCAACACCGGCGAAAGTGAAAACTCAACATGTCAAAAACCTTGACATTGTTCCAAAGGAGGCTCCACCACCAGATTCACTTCGTTCTATCTATGATGCTCACTCTAGTGTCGGTTCACCCCCAGAGTCACCACGTCAGACTTCGGAGCAATCAATCACTTCAAGGAATGTGGATTCTCAAGGCCTATCATACTCAGATGTGGTTGCTGCTATGATGACTGGAGCTGCTACGGTGGAGGAACAACTAGCAACTATGGCTCATTCCATTGAGAACCTCACAAAGACTATTGAAGAAAAGGACTTGCAAATCGCTACACTAATGAATAAATTGGAAGTTCAGACCTTCGGTGAAACACCAATGCCATCCGGGAATTATGCAACTTTCACACCACCACCGTCTGGGAAACTTACATCTTCCACAGCAATACTAATGGAGAATCCTAATTCTACAGCACAAGGTACTCACAGGGAGAATCCCAAACAGACGCCGGTGACAGAATAAGCGACCAGTCAAAACCAGACGCCGGGGATAGAACAGACGACTGGTCAAACCAATCATACCTCTTCTTCAGTCTCTTCATTATCTGTCGAACAATTGCAAGATATGATAACGAATACAATCCGAGCTCAATATGGGGGTGTCTCACAGAGTACTCTCATGTACTCAAAGCCCTATACAAGGAGAATCGACAGTATGAGAATGCATGTAGGATACCAACCTCCGAAGATTCAGCAATTTGATGGAAAAGGTAACCCCAAGCAACACATTGCCCATTTTATCGAGACCTGTAACAATGCCGGAACAGAGGGGGACTTACTAGTCAAACAGTTTGTCCGGTCCCTTAAAGGAAACGCGTTCGAGTGGTACACTGACCTAAAGTCAGAATCAATTGATAGTTGGGACCAGATGGAACGAGAATTCTTGAACAGGTTCTATAGCACTCATCGTACTGTTAGTATGATAGAGTTGACTAACACGAAGCAATGGAAGGATGAGCCTGTAATCGACTACATTAATCGGTGGAGAGCCCTCAGTCTTGACTGCAAGGACCGTTTGTCAGAAGTATCTGCTGTGGAGATGTGTATGCAGGGAATGCATTGGGGCCTGCTCTACATTCTGTAAGGCATAAAACCTCGCACATTTGAGGAATTGGCTACGCGTGCCCATGACATGGAGATTAGTATGAAATCCCATGACGGCAAAAGTCCCGTGACTATAGAACCACGCAAAGATAAGAAGGACTGGAAGAAGGGCGACAAGTCATCAAAAAATGCAGCTAAAGATTCAATGGCTATCTCAACCACCCCAATCAAGATATCTGTTAAAGATGACAAGAAGGATGATAAAAAGCCTCGCCAATTTCAAGAGAGGGAAAGACAGCGTCCTACGCTAAAGGAGTTAGAGAAGAAAGAATACCCCTTCCCCGATTCCGATGTTCCTGGCATCTTGGAATGTTTACTTGAAAGTAAAGTTATAGAACTCCCTGAATGCAAACGTCCTCCAGAGATGGGATGTATCAACGATCCAAAATACTGCAAATATCATCGCATTATCAATCATCCAATTGAGAAGTGTTTTATCTTCAAGGAGGTGGTGATGAATCTGGCAAAACAAGGAAAAATCTTGTTGGATACAGACGAAATTATAACTTCAAATCATACTACTGCTACTTTGACAACCTCTGTCGTGGGGAGTGCTCGTTCTCAACCTTTAACTTCAGAGGTATCTTGCACAACTATTCAGTTTGGTTCATTGGAACCAATCCCAATCTATATTGGCCAAGGGAATGTATGTGACATTTCAACATTTGGAAGGGTTTTTCCTCAGGATGATGAGGAAGGATGGACTCTGGTGACAAGAAAGAAACCACGGAAGCAACAAGCTGATATTTTTCAGACTAATTATTCTGACAAAGGGCAAAGGAAGAAGAAACCCCAATATCACCATAAACAGTCTGGCCATAACAGAAAATGGGTCAAGAAGACACAGTCAACTAAACACACCTCTATAAGCAAAAAAAGTCAGAAGCCTATTACTTTGCAAGAGTTCTTTCCAAAAGGATACCTAAATGACGAAGTTGTAACAACTTACATGGTTTCAACTAAGAAAACAAGCCTTAATGATGAGAAGAACGAGGATCAAGATGAAGTCCAAACTGTAGAGAACCATAATACAGCCATCATTGAAAAATCTGATGATGATGAAGTGGTCAGAGGTACGTTTGAGTCATGTTATGCACCAATTGTTCTCACGGACGAGGATCTTCAGTTGGGTTCGAAGCCGCACAATTGTCCTCTCTTCGTCTCCGGTTACATAAAAGAACGAAGAGTTACTCGTATTCTTGTTGATGGTGGCTCGGCGGTGAATCTAATGCCAAAATTTACGATAAAAAATCTTGGCATCACAATTGACGAGTTATCGCGTAGCCGTCTTATTATTCAAGGTTTTAACCAAGGAGGACAGAGAGCTATCGGCATGATTCGGGCAAAGCTAACTATTGGCGAGCTCCAAGCAGAAACCTTATTCCATGTGATTGATGCAAAAACGTCCTACAATTTGTTGTTGGGAAGGCCTTGGATACACAGTAATGGCATCATTTTGATAAGTGCTTAAATGTTGCACATTTCAGCACCTAAGTTAGGGTATTTCAGTCTTTCTATCTATCTTAATTTCATGTTTTAGTCCTAATTTATGTTTTTGTGTATTTCAAGGCAATAAAGTTAAAATGAGCTAAGAACGGTCCATTAAAGCCTTTTTAGAGTCAAGCAAAGATATTCAGAAAAAGCTCAGAAAATGGCAAAAAGGAGGTCGCAGCCTATTGCTTGTATAGTGTGTTTATTCTTCAAAAGCGGTCAATCTCAGGCCTTTGATGATGTTCCCAAAGATGAAGAAGCAAACTAATGAGCTCGGGGCTAAAATGAAGCTAAATAGGGCTTAAAGGAAATTTCCAACTCTAGGGGGATCGATCCCCCAGGACTTGGCAACATTATAGAATTTTCTTATTGTTTGGGCTTATTTTGTGAACTATTGGGCTTTAATAGGGTTATTATTTAAGGCCCAGTGAGCCATTAGTTTAGGGTTAGTTTTTATTTTATTTAGGAGAGAGTTTTATTATTTTATTATTAAGTTTTAATTATTAAATTTTTATTTTTGTTTCTGTACCGAGATATCACGTTCTCTCTGGAGAATAGGCTAGGGGAAGAAGAGAGGGAAGAGTGGAGGCACAAGTTTGGAAGAATATCTACACACTCATCTCTCTTGAGCATCAAAGAAGAAGAAGAAAGAGCAAAGCATGGAGGTGGATTTTGTTGACACCTGGACTACCACAACCATGATGGGCTAGCTCTCCACTTAGGGCTTGGTTAAGCCCTAAGTCTCTTGTAATCTAAACCTTTGCAATTTCTATTTCTGGGGAGATTAATATATTGTTGTAGTTGATGTTGTGGTCTTGTGATTTCATACTTGGATGTTCCAAGATTTATGTTAATTAATCCTTCCATTATTTCTCTATCTTTAGTTGCATGTCTATGTGTGATCAAGATTAATTCTTTCATTAATTCTCTATGTTAATTTCATGTCTATGTGTTATTAATTGAGAATTATACTTGAAGACCATGACATGGTATTTAATGGATGCAATTGTTAACTAGTTTGATGGTTTATACTTTATTCTTGATGGGTTGTGTTATGATTAGACAATTCATACTTGAAATTGATATTCCACACTTATTATATGCAATTTGTATCATCTTCTTGATTGTGGATTATATGCAAATGGTCAATGGATTTGTTTGGTTATGGTTTTGTCTTGATAGGTTGTACTACACCCTAGTTTACTTGTCATTAGGTAGACAATCTACACTTGATTAATCAATCCATCATCATGATTGAAATTTGTGTTATCACATTAATGTGTGCTCTCATTGGATGCATTTGTAGATTGGTGAGATAGGTTAAGCCTCAAGATTGGTGTGTTGTCCTACACGTAGTTTACTTATTGGTTAGGTAGGCAATGCATTACAAATGAATTGGATGATCATGCTTACATATGCAAATTGTGCCATTTATTGTAGCTACATTTTAATTACAACAATGTTCTCCCCATTAATAGAAAGCAAGTGGTTAATTGCATGAGCTTAGTGGTGCTTCCAATAAACCCTAAGAATTTTCTTCTATCTCTTAAACCCCTAACTCTAACTTAGTTTATTTTTATTGCATTTTAATTTAATTGTTCACTAGCTTAATCAACCAACCATCTATTTTATTCTCTCTTTCTCTCTCTTATGGTAATCACTTATTAAAACCAGCTGTCTTATTTAAATCCAAGCCAAAGGTCTCTTGGGTTCGATCCCTTCTCACTTCATACTACATAGTATAAGTGTCTAGCGGTTTATAAATGTAAACTATGATGCTCGCTTGATACCATTTCCAAAACCAAAGTGTTGGGCATTATTTTGTGCACACGCTCAGGTCGATTCACATTCCATCGACTCTTCATCAGTGCTTCAAATTCTACAAAAATGGCGTACAAACGGTTGTGGCGGATCATAAGCCATTTACAGAGGCAGAATCTCATTTTGCCGATGCCAAGTTCTACATCGATCATAATACACCTTCGGAAGTGCCCATCCCAAGCCTTCCGTCTACACAAGAGAATCTACAAAAGCAAAAGAAGCATTAAGTGATCCACTAGACGTTTCAGTGACAGACATTGTAAAGGAAGCTAAAACGCGAGGGGTCTCGATAAAAGCACATCGGACGAAACCTATTTTAAAGTATGTTCCAAAATCTCAGGGACAAGAAGGGCAGGCACCTGTTATCGAGATAATTGAAACTAAGGAATTTAAATTAAAGATGTCACAAACCAAGGAAAAAGAAGATATGCAAAAGCTTAAAGGAGAGTTAACTCTTCCTCTCCCTAAGATTCAGAAGTCTTCGCCTTCCAAGTCTCCGTTAAAAGGGTTCGTGCGGCTTTCTCAATCTATGGTTGATCATTTATCACTTCCAAAACAAAGGACCGACGAAGGATTCGATCCTAAAGCATACCAACTCTTGGCTAAGTCGGGGTATGATTTTACAAATCCTGCAAGCCTTGGAAAACTGAATGCTGAAGTCACTGGTGAGAAGGTGCACGGCCTCAATGAGACACAGAAGAAATTGAAAGATCAAGGGCATAAAATCATTTCACCTAAGTCTGGTCTCGGTTTCGTAGCTTCTGAGCCACTTCGAATTCAAATCACAAAGAGAGATAAAAAGTCAAGCACCTCATACATTGGGTTTGAAGAAGTTGAGGATGAACAAGATCAGCAGACTGGGCATCAAAAATCAGTTTTTGACCATATAAGAGCTCCATGTGATCGAACATCTGTATTCAACAGGTTGTCAAGCCGAGAATCAAATGTTTCAAGTTCTCATATCAGCAATTTGCCTCGTAACTCTGTTTTTAACAGAATGAGCTTTCATGACCAAGGAAGAAAATCTGCACAACCTCAATCTCGAAAGTCAGTATTTTCTCGAATTGGTACTATCCATGATGCACCACTAAAAAACAGTAAGATTGTGAAGTTCAAAGAAGCTAACATCGACGTGGTGAATAATAGTGAGGTTCAGAGCCTAATGCCTTCGCGAATGAAACGTAAGACAGAGATAGATGTCACCAATGATGTTACATTGAAAGCTCGAAGGCGAACCATTGTATTTACTAATCAATCAGCAAAAGTGGATAGAATAAAAGGCACTGGCGAATCGTCTTATGTTACTTTATACCACATCACTGTTGAAGAGGAACCTGACTGTGAACAACCAGATGATATCGAGAAAGCTCCACCAACACTAGAAGACGGGGGGCAGGCTACTGTTGATCAACTCAAAGAAATCAACTTAGGAACTGACGATCAACCCAAACCAATTTTTGTTAGTGCATTCCTAAACCCCTCAGAAGAAAATGATTACTTTCAATTATTGTCTGAGTACAAGGATGTCTTTGCTTGGACATACAAAGAGATGCCCGGTCTTGATCCTAAAATTGCAGTGCACAATCTTGCTGTCAAACGTGGGACACGTCCGATTAAGCAGTCTCAACGTTTCTTCCGTCCAGAGCTAGTTCCAAGGATAGAGGAAGAACTCAACAAATTGATTGAAGTAGGGTTTGTCCATGAGGTCAAATATCCAACATGGATTTCGAGCATTGTTCCAGTGAAGAAGAAAAATGGACAGATTCGAATCTGTGTGGACTTTCGTGATTTGAATGAGGCATGCCCAAAATATGATTTTTTAAATTCCTGGGATACGTCGTACGTTATCGTGGTATTGAGATTGATCCTAATAAAATTGAGGCCATTCAAAAGATGCCGCCACCAAAGAATTTACGTGAACTTAGAAGTTTACAAGGTCAACTTGCGTTCATTCGTCGGTTCATCTCAAATTTAGCGGGTCGTTGTCAGCCTTTTAACCGACTCCTAAAAAAAGATGTTCCATTTAATTGGGACCAATCATGCCAAAATGCTTTTGATAGCATCAAAAAGTACCTTCTCAATTCTCCGGTATTGGGAGCACCGGTACCTGGAAAGCCACTCATACTTTACATTGCTGCGCAAGAAGAATCGCTGGGTGCCTTACTTGCTCAGAATAATGAAGAACATAAAGAGAATGCATTGTATTATTTAAGTCGCAGACTCACCCCGACGGAGCGAAATTATCCTCCAATTGAAAAAACATGCCTCGCACTTGTCTTCGCTTCTAAGAAATTGAGGCATTATTTCTTGGCTCATACGATATATCTTGTTGCAAGGGCAGATCCTCTCAAATATGTCATGTCTAAGCCGGTCCTTTCCGGACGATTGGCGAGGTGGTCAATTTTGTTCAACGAATTTGAAATTATTTATGTGCCACGAAAAGCAGTAAAAGGACAAGTCTTAGCTGATTTCTTAGCTGACCATCCTATTCCAGCCGATTGGGAAATTTCTGAAGATTTTCCTGATGAAGAAGTCTTCCTTGTGGACATCCTCCCTCCATAGATGATGTTTTTCGATGGGGCAGCACGATCAGATGGGGCTGGAGCAGGTGTAGTTTTTGTTTCTCTAAAGAGACATGTCATTCCATACTCTTTTGCACTTGCTGAAAACTGCTCAAATAATGTAGCTGAGTATCAAGCCTTGATTATCGGCCTTCAAATGGCGAATGAGATGAACATCACGGACCTCGAAATATATGGAGACTCTAAGTTGGTGATCAACCAACTTCTTAAAGAATATGAGGTTAAGAAAGATGATCTAGTACCGTACCATCGTTACGCCTCTCGTTTGTTGGAACGGTTTGATAGCGTCATACTAGAGCACATTCCAAGAAAAGAAAATCGGATAGCTGATGCTTTGGCAAATTTAGCTACAACATTGGCGTTAACTGATGAAGACCTGGTTGATGTTCCTGTATGTCAAAGATGGGTCTTGCCACAAGTCTTGGAGGATAAATTTGAAGAAAGTAATATGATTTCTTGTTGGACACAAGAGGAAGAAGACTGGAGAATCCCTATCATTGATTATTTGGAACATGAAAAGCTTCCCGAAGACCTACGCCATAAGACTGAAATACGAAGGCGAGCACCTCGTTTCATCTATTACAACGATACATTGTATAGGCGTTCCTATGAGGGCCTTTTCCTTCGCTGCCTTGGAAATGATGAAGCAACGCATGCAATGAAGGAGGCACATTCTGGGATTTGTGGAGCTCATCAATCTGGTCCAAAGCTGCACTTTTGCGTCAAAAGAATGGGTTATTATTGGCCCACCATGGTCAAAGATTGCTTGGAGTATGCAAAAAGGTGTCAAGCCTGTCAATTCTATGCCAACTTCATACACCAACCACCGGAACCATTACACCCTACTGTGACGTCATGGCTGTTTGATGCATGGGGATTAGATGTAGTTGGTCCTTTAGAAAAGTCTTCAAAAGGCCACTTGTATATCTTGGCTGCAACTGATTATTTTTCAAAATGGGCGGAAACTGCACCCTATAAACATGTGAAAAAGGAAACAGTGGTTGACTTCATCAAGTCCAACATTATTTATCGATATGGTGTCCCTCTATACATCATCACTGATAACGGGACGAATTTTAAAAACAGTTGGGTAACTGACCTTTGTGAGAAATTTGGATTCAAGCAACGTAAATCCTCCATGTACAATGCCCCTGCAAATGGTCTCGCAGAAGCATTCAATAAGACTCTATGTGAGCTATTGAAGAAAGTAGTCAACCAAACAAAGCGAGATTGGCATGAGCGAATGGAAGAAGCATTATGGGCATACCGCACTACGCATCGGACACCTACTCAAGCAACTCCATATTCTCTGGTCTATGGCGTAGAAGCAGTTCTTCCATTGGAACAACAAATCCCTTCATTAAGGATAGCCATACAAGAAGGTCTTACAAGTGAAAAAAATGCCATCTTACGTCTTCAAGAACTGGAAGCATTGGATGGAAAGAGATTAGAAGCTCAACAACAGCTAGAGTGTTATCAAGCTCGACTTTCTAAAGCGTTCAATAAGAGAGTTCGACCTCGGTCATTTCAAGTTCGAGACTTAGTATTAGCTGTTCGTAGACCGATTGTCATAAATTGCAAGGGAAATAAATTTGTATCCAAATGGGATGGACCGTATGTTGTTCGCGAAGTTTATACTAACGGCGCATATCTCATTATTGATGAAGACGGAGTAAGAGTGGGGCCCATTAATGGCAAATTCCTGAAGCGCTACTACCCATGAAGGCAATGCTCCTGATCGTACAAGCTTAAACTACACTATGCTCCTGGCCTACATGAGTTAAAACTGTGATTGCCAAAAAAAAAAAAAAAAAAAACCCTTATCTCTATTTGAACTACGTGAAGACTTGATCCCTCTTTTGAGGGAACGTAGGCAGCTTAGACTTTTATTCTAAGTTCAGTGCGCCCAAAAAAAAAAAAAAAAAAAAAAATTCTTTATAAACTCCTGACCCGCAAGAGTATAAACTGTGAACGGTGAAACAAATAAATAATGATAACATCTTTGTAAATAAAATGGAGATAATAAATCATTTGTTTTATTACTAAAATTCAAAGTTACAACTTTTTTTGGAAAACAATGATGATCAATACTAAAATTTCATAGCGATAATTTCGTCACGTTCTTACCATAATATCTCTTCCAGTTACTTCACTACTTCAAGATCGCGATTCGAGATGACGTTAGCTTCTTCTATTGATTTTCGATCTTCCCAAAGTTTGGTGATGGCTTCCTTCTTCTGAGATAACTGTGCATCCGTTGTCGATAGGAGGACTTTAAGCCCTTGAGTCTCTTCCCTGGCTTCTTGCAATTCTTTCACTAATCTAGCTTCTTTAAATTCAGTTTCACTCAAACTAGATTGAAGTGATTCTATACGCTTAGCACCATCATCTTCTATAGACCTAGCGTTGGTGAGCTGTGCATCAATACTGGCCAATTGTTGGGATTGAGAGTCTAAAGTCATCATACAGGCATATGAAGAAGATGTAGCAATATAATTGGCCGCATTATTGATATATGAGTCAATTCGCCTCTTCAAAGCTGAATGGTCTCCAGGGAGTTTTGCGAGTCCTTCATAAAGTGTTTAAAGTTTAGGTGCTCGAGACGGTATTTTATCGGTAGGAGTATCGCGTATGATATTCTTTATGAAATCAATAAAGAATAAAGCAGCACGACGATGAACATCAAGAACGATCTCTTCCGCATTGAAAATTGACATTTCAGAAGGGGCAACACGATGCAAGGGTGGACCCTATTCTCTTAAAATCAAAGAAGGGATAACTACATGATCTTTACCAATATTTTTAAC
Organism: Cornus florida; assembly: GCF_030987335.1. Taxonomy (NCBI): domain Eukaryota; kingdom Viridiplantae; phylum Streptophyta; class Magnoliopsida; order Cornales; family Cornaceae; genus Cornus; species Cornus florida. The sequence goes on along the minus strand of NW_026775577.1, from coordinate 83,525,117 downwards.
CACCTCCATAGCTTGACTAGTCACTTCAGCAACCCCCAAAACATCCGAGTGTTGACTAACTCTGCTTCTTTGTAGTGAAATCTCTGTACCTTTTCCTATCGCAGTGGCCAACTCTAAGGCAGACGGTCCATAAATAGATTCTTCACTACATGTTGGGTTAGCAACAATGACGACATCTTCCCCAAGAAATCCCTTGCTGTCTTTTATCTATTAAAAAATAATAATAATAATAAATAATGGTAATTTGCAGTACAAAATATATATATATATATATATATATATATATATATATATATATATATAAAATAACAGTTACCTGTATAGGTTGTGAACTGCTAGGTACCCCAGTAAAAAATTGATCAAGAGAAGTGGCAACACATTCCTGTACTGAATCAAGTCTCACTTTGTCGGTGACATGCTTCCAGTTACGATCCTCATCATAAGCTTTCACATCCTCATCTAACTCCATTGACAACTGACGACGGTGACGGTTATTGATTAGTGGTGGGACATCATCTGCTGTTTGGTGATGGCTACTAGATCCTCCAACAACGTCACAATCATTATAAGATTTGATGGTTAACTTTGGCACTGGCTTAGATGGGAGATTTGACTTCAGCCCCTTAATTAAAACCTTCCTGATTTTAGTTGGTTTCTTTGGTGGGGAAATCGTGCGTTTAGATTGCTTTGAGGTAGTTTCTTTCTGTGTAAATGGATCAATATATACGCTGGACCACCATTTGGCATATGCTCTGGTAACTGAGGATTTTTGGTGGCTGAAGGTTGAAGGAAGCAACGCATCACAACCAGAAGAATAATGAACGGATGAGTTCCAATGCTTTAAAAATTCCTCTAAGGTGCAAGTACGAAAGTCATTTTTTAATTTTCCAGGAATATCTTGATGGTACCCAAATTGTCGGCTAAATCTGTGTGGACTATACGGCTCAATGATAAGACGGTCATTTTGGCGCAATGTCAAATAACATGATCGAAGATTGATTAGGGTGTCAAAGTCAGCCTTTTTCATCTCGCCATTATCTACAATAAGTCGCTCTTTTGAAGATCTTTTAGCCATTCGAGTGAAGTTTATTGCTTTACATGATCTGAATAAATTTTGGGCTTCAAAATGGTCAAAGTATCTTGCTCCTCCTTCGCCTGCATATAATGTCATTCTAGGCCAATAGTTGGTATTAGGAATGGTGAAATTAGTTCTGAAATATTCACTCAACCATCTGAATACATAGTGAATAGGAAATATCGCAGAGCAGCTTCCAGGATCTGGTGAGGAAACAATCTCGTTCAAGCCTCTGTAAATACTGGCCAGAACCGGGATGGAAAGACAAATGTTGCAGCCATCTACTAACATGCTTGCAACCTTGAAAGTCCCAGGACGAATTATGTTGCCAGGGTGTGCAGGTAAGGCAAATTTGCAGAGCCAACAAGCTAAAAAAGCAGCTAGATAAGTGGTGTCTCTCGATGTTTCATCTACACCAAGGTTGATAAATACTTCTTTCTCTTTGGTGGACATCGACCGAACAGGAGGGATCACACCAGACAGATTTTGAGTCCTCATAGGGCGGTGAACTTTATTTTTTGTTGATTTCTTTGAAGGTTTGGCATGTCTTGATGCACCTTTAAACCAGAAATTAATCCAGTCAGATATCTTCACATTCTAATCTCCTTTATACTTCTTGGAAAGTCTGTGGAAGGCCAAAAATAGGTGTTGACAACTCAAAAGGATAGAATTTTTGTTGTTGCCAGCTCTTGATAGTTCATCTGCACAAGGAATAACTTCATCATAAATTGTTCCTTGGTGAGGGAGACCACCTAGCATATATAGATCTCGAAGAGAAATTGATAGCTCGCCAATAGAACAATGAAGTGTATTAGTGGCTGGGCACCAACATTCAAGGAATGCTTTGAATACATCTTCATGACGATCATAGGAAAATAGGGAGGCGAATAAAGCACCATATAGTTGTTGTTTTGATAGAAAGTCATGGAAACGCGCCAAGACATCTTCTAACCACTCCCAATATAGTTCGGTGTATAGCAATTCAGCAGGAAGTTTATAGGGAATACTCCATGATATTTCCTTCGCCTGAACATTAAGACCCAATAGTGAAAACTGGTTTTCTTCATCAACTCTCTCATGAAGTGAAGAATTTAGTATCAAGGCTTTAGAGACAATAGATTCTTCATTAATCTGATCAGGAACAAAGTCGGTGAGTTCGCATGTGGCCGTGCATGTCCAATGAGATGAATAATGTTTATTGTTAGAATCAGGCACTTGAATAGCATTGCGACCAAAAAGTGAGTCATATACACTTAATGTCGTTCCTTGGACTCGTTGACTATTTTCGCTCTCTAAGATAGTCAGCTTTTGCTTTGCGAAACACTTGAACACCACCATGATGGATAACAAAGCTCAAATCGGTGTTGTCTAGAAGGAGGACTCAATTTCTGCTACGGTTGACACAAATCAAGTTGTTATACCCAATTAAGCCCTGCAAAGAAAAAAAAAGGGGTTAGAAAAAAAAAAAAAAAAAAAAAATGTCCTACATGCGTGGAGGAAAAAAAAATTTTCTCCTACATACGTGGAGAGAGAGAGAGAAAAAAAAAAAAAAAAAAAAAAAAAAAAAAATTCTCCTACATGCGTGGAGAGAGAAAAAAAAAAAAAGAAAAGAAGAAACACACGTACCAATTATTTGTGATCTGACAAGTCTTTAGAGATTTTTTTTGGAATTGATATCAAACCCTACAATATTGAGGGTATATATAGGTAACAAGATACCTCCAAGTTGTATTGGGATTTGGACAATTCAATTTAAATGGGAAAGTACAATTAAGATGAAAAAAAAAAAAAAAAAAAAAGGAAACATCAAGTCCCACTTGGAAAAAGAGACAAGTCTTGTCAAAATTGGGACTTGAAATGGGGGCAATTTGTAGACACTAAAATTTAGTGGGCTTTGGTTTTAACGAATGGACCCATTAAATATAAGCTTAATGTTTAAATAAATTATTTAATTTACCAGGCTTGGTCCACTTAAATTATTTAATTAGCCCAGCCCAGATACTTAAATGAAACGATAATTATTCCTAATAAAATATATTTTGAATAATTATCTTTAAGGATAATTATCACAATATAACCGACCCGGCCCAGTTATAGTTTTATCCTTATCAGGAGATGACACGTGTCATCATCCTATTAATCCAAGAAGCCTATAAATAGAGGCCTGGAGGAAGAAAAGGGGAGAGGATTCAGAATTCAGAAGTTCAGAGACTCAGAAATCCAGAGACTCAGAATTCAGACACAAATTCAGAATCGAAACCCAAAAGCGAAGAATATCAAGCACATCCAACAACGTGCCGTTCTTCATCAAATTCCACAGTGATTCAAGAACAAGCTCATGCAGCCCTTGGATCCAACCAACCAAAAACAAGGAGATCGAATCAGAGGACCATTCTTTTTTTGTAAAAGATATTACAAAGGACTGTACTCCACATCCATACATTAATAAAATTCTATTTTGCTCCATATTTTGTTTCTATTGCAGACTTACAAAATTTGTGTGTACAGGGCTGATTTCAGCTCCGATGAAGGCGTAGGAGACAATGAATTGCTTCTATCAGTTGGGCATCTCAGCGCTCTTCGTTTCCCTCTTCACCCCTTCTATCATCTAGTTTTTAATAAGTTAGGGATTGCCCCTCTCCAAGTGAACCCTAACTTCCTTCGAGTGGTTTCGGCACTTCTAGTTCGCCGAAGGCTGGAAAGTTTTGACTTGACTCTTGCTGATTTACTCACTACCTACACCATTGCCAGGCATGGGACTGAGCCTGGCCGTTTTTATCTCACTTCTCCTCTTTAGCAGAGGATATGCACGGACTTCCCTTCCTCCGAGAAGAAGTGAAAAGAGAGGATGATAGTTGTGAAGGGGTACTGGTTTGTGGATAAATCGAATACCCTTCCCATTCCTCGTAAATTTGGGAAGTTAGGTATAGAGTACCGTCCCTCATTTCATGAAAAATGCTCTAGTTGTTTCCCATGTCAAGTTTTATTATTTTGCCATACTTATGAATTTCTTGGTCTTCTTTCAGCAACCTTTCCTTCCTCCGTAGCTAAGAAGAGGCTTGCCTTTCTCGAAGCACAAGTTTAAAGCGAGCCCCCTTCGGTTGAGGAGCTATTCACCTCATCCAACCTTTAGGAAATTGCTTCTAGTACTTTAGCTGTAGACCTCATGGACTTGGCACTTCCATCTTTCAATAGCTTCCCCCTGACTGAGGAAGAACAACTGAAAGCTGAAGCTCTAAAGAAGAAATCTACTGAGGAGCAACCTTTGTTGGTCATCAGATCAACTGAGCACGAGAAGGAGGTGGATGAACCCCCTCTCAAAAAGACAAGATCAAACCCTCCCTCCAGCAGTAGGAGTAAGACCATCCCCAAAAGTAAGGGGAAGAAAGCTGGGGAGACTGACCCGGAGGAGGAAGTCTGGGCTTACATTCAGGCTGAGTCTGGAAAACCCTGGAGACCTGTCTTCTCAAGGGCTGATAAGTCAGTTCTTCATTCCGGGATTCCATAGTCTATGACCCCTCTGCTGCCTTGGCAGTTGCTCGAGGGATGTGGCTTCCCAAGGATGAGAAGATCATTGGGAATCTGGGGTTAGACCAGCTGCTACCATCTGCCCCAGTTAATGCTGTGAATGTTTACTCTTTTCCATCTACTTGTTTAATTCTTCATATTTCTTTTCACCACATATTTACTGACATTGTTATTATTGACCATACAGAGTCTGTACCAGACTATGGCACTGTGTGCCATTGTTGAAGCTCAGTCCCTTTCTATTAAGAAATTAGAAAGGGACTTAGGTAATGCTGAGAATAAGTCTTCACACTGGGCTATGAGTGCAAAGATTACTTCTGATGCGAGGGATATTTATAAGAATCACCTAGCAGCTTCTGAGGCGAATGTGAAGGCTCTGGACGCTGAAGCCCAGCGCTTGAACGATACCATTAGTACCTGCATTACTGTTGTGAGGCAAATGCAAGGACGCTACTCCACCATTGTGCGCTTATCTAGTGCAAAGGCTTTCAGGTTCGGCTTCAGCTAGGGATCTGGTAACAAAGCAAAGGATCCAGAAACCTTCGATGCTGACATGGAAGTGTCCTTCCCTTATGTTAAGGGTCCAAAGGCCCAAGAAGCTGAGGTGCTCTTTGCTGAAATGGTGAAGGCTCAGCCAGAGGTTCATCCAGCTTCAAGCTTGCCAGCTTCTCCATCTTCTAACCTGCAGACTCCTCTACCCACCAGTCCGAATGTGGTGGATGCCTTTGACTCTACTGCCTTTGATCCAAAAAGGAAGTAGAGTTGTGTAATTGTCTTTTCTTTTCCTTGTTTTGAAATAACAAATGTAGAAACCATACTTTTTGCAATGCAATTACTACATTTACTCTGAAGTCTTCTTCATGTTTATGAACGCCTCTGGTTTTTATAATTATATTGTAATAATATGCTCTTATCCTCAGGGAGGAAGGCTTATTGCCTGAGAACTTTGGATCTTTTGTGGTCCGAAGCAAAAACAGGACAGATGATAAGAAGGGAATCCCTTTGACTGTTTAACTAATACCTAAGGAAGGCTTTTTCATCTAGCATTCCAACCGTCAATGGAACCCTTCTTGCCACTGATTTGTAAGGAATAGATATATCAATACTTGTTTTCCTTGTATTATTTCGATGTGGGATGAAATTTTTCACAGGTTATGCACCATTAGCCCATTAAATAAGGATCTGTGGGTGTGTTGCCATAGAGAACTTTTGCCCCCGTTTGGTCTTATACCTTACTGGCACAGCTTTGGACTTAAATCATTCGAAGTGGCACTTTTTGGCTCAGCCTCAAACTTGAATTGTCCAAGGTGGTATACTATTTGCCTAGGAGCTTGAAAAGAATTGTATTACACTGGATTCCTATCGTTCGAAGCAATATGCTCCTCGTTCATGAGCTTGGGAGGAGCTGTGCTGGGTCGGAATCCTGAGGTCTGAGCATTGTGTTCCTTGGCAATCAACCTGAGAAAAGCTCTATTGTGTAGGACACTTGGGGTCCGAGGAGTTGTGTTCCTCAGCTATGAGCTGGAGAGGAATTGTGCTGAGCTAGACTCTTAGGGCCTAAAGCAAAGTGTTCCTCGGCTGTGAGCCCGAGAGGAACTTTACTGAGCTGGACTCTTGGGGTCCGAAGAGAAGTGTTCCTCGGCTGCGAGCCCGGGAGGAACTTTACTGAGCTGGACTCTTAGGGTCCGAAAGGAAGTGTTCCTCCGCTGTGAGCCCGAGAGGAACTTTACTGAGCTGGACTCTTAGGGTCCGAAGGGAAGTGTTCCTCGGCTGTGAGCCCGAGAGGAACTTTATTGAGCTGGACTCTTGGGGTCCAAAGGGAAATGTTCCTCGGCTGTGAGCCTGATCTGGAAAACTCATCAAGTATGCCAGGATGGCCAAAAATTCAAAAATGATATGAGGCCAAGAAAAAGAGTAACTGTAACTGACAAGTCCCCCATACATTTGTTTTGGGAGACTTTCCTTCACAGAGACTCTCTTCGTGGCAACCAAATGCAGCTTGCTAACTCTATATTTACTACATACCTATTGTACTCCTATTGAATGTGGGACAAAGGATATATGAGCCACAAATCTGGTTTATCTGGAAAGAACAAAAATTATTGTAAAGAATGCCCGTTGGTACTAGGGCTTTGAACACAACTTGAGCTGGGCCGTTACTGTTACCAACGGGCCCTCTTTGCAATGCACCTAAATACTTTAATATTTCCCTATATAAAAGTAGTATAGAAACATTTTTTTTTCGAAGATCGTTATTGTTACCAACGGGCCCTCTTTGCAATGCACCCAAATACTTTAATATTTCCCTATATAAAGGTAGTATAGAAACAATTTTTTTTCCAATGTGGGACCATAATAGATAAGTGCTCTGACCAACACATATTTGTGGTTTGTGTCCAAAAATGAAAAAACTGTAAAACACCTTTAGGTTCATGATTTAGGTAAAGCCTGAATGTTCATTAAAAAAGGACTTGTAATATCAATAGTAGGTACATACTTGTACTTTTGTGATTTTGTATGAAAAAGGGACTTGTAAGTACCACCAAAAAGCCAAAATTATTTGTTTTGTTTACTTTGTGTTGATATCCTTCTTTTGTCATAATATCAACAGTAGGGTGTATGGTACATGCTTTTGTTGCAATATCAATAGTAGGGTACATGTATTGCCCTCTATTACGACAAAAGAAGTAATACCCCACACTACTAAAGGAGTAAAGATGTGCAAAGATGTGCATAACCGAAGAAACTTTTATTATATAGGCCTAGAAACAGCCATACTTGGATTAAAAAAACAGACGAATGCTGTCTGTAAATAGAAAGTAAGCAAACTATATCATCTAATGATAGTACCTTTTCAAGTGTATTGCATTCCATAGACGTGCAATTGGACGCCCATCAACTTCCGCCAATCGGTAACTCCTTTCCCTACTAATCTGTGACTCTATAAGGTTCGATCCAATTGGGTTGTAACTCTTTTACATGGCCTGTTTCCTATTTTAGCACCCAATCTCCTTCCACAAAATGTCTGAACCTAACTCGCTTGTTGTAACTGTTACACAACTGTTGCTGGTATGAAGCGAGCCTAATTGTCGCGGCATCCCTCTTTTCTTCCGAGAGATCGAGGCTGTGTTCGAGCTGCAGATCATTGTTACCTTTGAGTACCAAGTGGGTCCGAAGAGTCGGAACTACTAATTCCATGGGTATGACAGCCTCTGACCCATAGACCATGGCAAAAAGGCTTTCTCCCGTTAGCCTTCGGGGGGTGGTTCGATGCGCCCAAAGTACCTAAGGGAGATTCTCGTACCATTTGGATTTGAGCTTTTCCAACTTTTTCTTCAAGCAGTTGAAGATGGTCCGGTTAATTATTTCTGCCTGTCCATTTCCCTGAGGATGTCTAACTGCAGCCAACTTTTGCCTAATCCCATGCTCAGTAAAGAACTTTCTTGTGCTTTGGTTATCTAAATTTGGGTCATTGTCCATCATGATAACATTCGGCACCCCAAATCGGCAGATTATGTTGTTCCATAGAAAACTCTTCACTTGTTCATGGGTTACGCTTGAATAAGCTTCGGCTTCTACCTATGTAGTGAAGTAATTTGTGGCTAGCAACACGTATTCCTTTTTCTCCATAATTTTGGGCAAAGGACTGACCATATCAATCCCCTATTGAGCGAATGGCCATGGATTCGCCATCGCATGCAAATCTTTGGCGAGTTGATGCTTCATTGGACCATGTCACTGGCACTTATCACACCTTCTGGCATATTCTTCAGCATTCCGAGCCAAGTAAGGCCAGAAATAACCTCGAGTCAGAACTTTATGTGCCAAAGATCTACCTCCAGAGTGATTGCCACAATCCCCGTCATGAATCTGCTTCAGAATCGTGAGAGCCTCAGTGGGGCTTAAATATTTCAGGTAAGGACCTGAGAATGACTTTCGGTATAATTGATTATTGATGATAGCATATTTAGCTGCGGTGAGCCTGAGTTTCCGTGCCTCGGCCTTTTGGTTCGGAAGGGTCCCCTCCTTAAGGTAAGCTTCCAACGGATCCATCCAGCATGGTTCACGTGGGACATCTGGGATCACTATTATTTCCTACCGATGGCTTATACTTATTTCATCCAGGATGTCAATTGGTACGATCCGGATCATCTAAAGAAGATGTTGCTGCAACCAACTGATCTGCTTCGGAATTCTCCTTGCGAGGTATCTGATGGAATTCGATCTGGTCAAACCCTCATGGGGCATTCTCCACAGCCTCTCTGTAGGCTTTCATTCTATCCTCCTTGGGCTGGTACTGGCCTGTTATCTGATTCATAATAAGTTGAGAATCACTAAAAACTTTTAGACACCTTACCTAAAACTGGTTTGCTAATCGGAGTCCTGCGAGCAGGGCCTCATATTCTGCCTCATTGTTAGTGGCAGGAAAAGTTAGCCAGATTGATTGCTGCAGCTTGGTGCCTTCGGGAGTTGTGATAACGACTCCTGCCCCAGCACTAATCAAGTTCGAGGAACCATCCACCCGAAGCACCCATTGTGTCTCAAAAGGGCCTGGCTCCTCGGGCTTATCTTCATACTCCAAGAGGAAATCAGCTAGTGCTTGCCCTTTGTGTGACATCTTCGGTTCATAGGATATGTCAAAAGAACTAAGCTCGATTGCCTATTTAGTTATTCTTCCGGATAAATCCGGTTTAGAAAGAATGACTCGCATGGGGTAGTTGGTAAGAACTTTGATGCTGTACGACTCAAAGTAGTGTCAAAGTTTCCTTTTTGCATATACCAATGCTAGTTTGATCTATCGGCTTTGCTGTACCGCGTTTCTGCATATATCATTGTCTTGCTGGTGTAGAAGATTGGATACTGATTCTTACCTTCTTCTCTGATCAATATTGCACTCGTGGCTACGCTGGAGATGGCTAAGTACATGATAAGAGTCTCACAAGGCTTCGAAGCTGATAGAATTAGGGGTTTCACCATATAACATTTCAGTTGATTGAGAGCAACTTACTGTTGAGGTCCCCATATGTCTTTGTTTTTGGATCTTATTGCATCAAAGAATGGTTTGCACTTATCAGACAATCGAGAGATAAATCGACTAAGAGCTGCGATTCGACCGGTCAAAACTTGTACTTCCCTGTGGGTTTTTGGTTCTTGATTTTGTATAAGGGCTTGAGCCTAAGCCGGACTCACCTTAATTCCCCTTTTATTTACAATATGGCTAAGGAACTGTCCTGAAGAAACTGCGAAAGAGCACTTCGAAGGATTTAGTTTCATGCCATATTTTCTTAAAGTGTTAAAGACCTCTTGGAGGTGCCTAGGATGTTCTTCCTTCTTCACACTTTTGACCACCACATCGTCGATATAGGCCTCGACCGTCTTTTCCAACATCTTGTTGAAGATCTTATTAACAAGGCACTGGTAAGTTGCTCCAGCATTCTTGAGCGCGAAGGGCATAACTTTGTAACAGTAGGTGCCCTTCTCTGTTATGAAAGCAGTATTCTCTTCATCCTCCAGATTCATAGGAATTTGGTTGTAGCCGAAGTACGCATCAAGAAATGTGAGCCTCTTAAAACCAGTAATGGCATCAACCATCTGATTAATCTTGGGAAATGGAAAGCTGTCTTTAGGGTAGGCTTTGTTAAGATTGGTAAAATCTATGCACACCCTCCATTTTCTGTTCTTCTTCTAAACTACCACCACATTGGAGAGCCATTGTGGGTAGTACACCTCTCAGATGAAACCTACCTGAAGTAACTTGCTTACCTCTTTAGCTATAATTTGGTTGCGCTCTGGAGCGAACCTTCTGTGCTTCTGCTTGACTGGTTTGTATGCCGGATCCACCTTCAGGCTATGGCATGAGACCGAAGGATTGATCCCCACTATGTTTGAATGCTCCCAAGCAAATGCATCTGCGTTTCATCGAATGACATCAATTAATGCTTCCTTTTCTTAGGCTGTGGGGGAAAAACCTATGTAGGTGATTTTCTGAGGATCGCCGAGGATTACTTCGACAGCTTCCAGACACTCCTCGGTAGGCTTTTCAGCTTCAGCCTCATCCACTACTCTCAAATACCTGGGCAGAGGATTCTGTAATTGCTATTTGGACATGCTTCCAGGAGGTATGATCGGTTGGGACTATTTTGTTACCTTTTTTGCCTCATTTTGTGTCAATATAGCATTCTTTGGCAGCTACTTGATCTCCTCTGAGGTCAATAACCTCTCTACCATCCGGAGACAAGCATCGCATCACCTGATGAAGGGTAGATGGAACCCCGTTCATTCGATGGATCCAACCTCTTCCCATAATAAGATTATAGGAAGGGTGGATCTCCGTTAAGACAAAGTTTTCCTTTAGTGTCCTCTTTGCTGCGGTTACGGATAGGTCAATTACCCCAAGGGGGTCCACCTATGTACCATCGAACCCCACACTGGAGGTGGGCCGAATTGATGATAACGGAATATCTAGCTGCTCAAAGACCGCCTTTGTGATGATGTTGGCACTGCTCCCCGGGTCTATCAAAACCCTCTTCATCATGCAATTCGCCACCAAGAGACTGATGACCAACGGATCGTCATGGGGGAGTTGAACTCTAGATAGATCTCCATCACCAAACCCAATGTTAACGCTTCCCGAAGCAATAGCGTTTACTGAGGATAGCCTTCTTAGCTTATGGGTTGTTCTCAATCGAGACCTATAAACCTTCTCTAACTCCTGATCATCCTCCGATCTTCCATGTATTGCATAGATGACCTTCACTTGATTACCTTCGACTTTCCGAGGGTTGACCTCCTGAGGCTTCACGTACTCCTTTGTTGTGAGGTAGTCTGTCAATTCACCTCTCAATATCATATTTTCCACCTGCTACCTAAGGGATCTGCAATCATTAATTGTATGCCCATAATCTCTGTGGTAGGCGCAGTGCTTGGTCTTATCTCTCTGTTCTAATGGTTGCCTTATTGGCTGAGGGGATGCAAACTTCATTTTATTCTCTTGGAATAACCGAGCCAAGGTTGTGCGAAGAGACGTGAACCTTTCCTCTGTCCTTTGCCTTTTTTGGGTATTTGAATGGCTGGTGCCGAAGCGTGTTGGCTTATTCGGCCTTTTGAGTTTGAAACCCTTTCCTGAGGCTTGTTCTCCACCGTAACAAGGGTGGCATGTTGAGCTCGGTGGGCTACATTCTCCTCAAGTCGAATGTAGATCTATGCTCTAGTATTAAGAGTCTACATGTCTGGAAAGGAATACTTAACTAAAGATGTATGGAACTTGGTTCCCTGAATCATTGCAAGTTTGAACTTTTCTATTGCAGTAGCAGGATGGCAATCTACTATTTTCGAAGCCTCCATATTAAATCTGGACAAGAAGTCTTGTAATGTTTCGCCCTTCTTTTGCCTTATAGTGAAAAGGATAACAATACTCTTTTTTTGCTTCTTATTACTGCAATACTGCGCCAGGAACATAATGTATAGAGTTTCGTAGTCTGGAATAGATTTGTGTGGCCTATTCCTGAACCACTCCAACGTAGCCCCCGTTAGACTGGTAGGGAAAACTTTGCACATCTATGGGTCATTGTGATCATCCAAAGCCATCTTTTGCGCGTAATGATCTAAGTGCCGAGAAGGATCTCCCGTACCATTAAACTGGGTAAAAGAAGGCATAATGAATTTCTTAGGTCTGTCAACAAGGTACACATCTTTAGTGAATGGAATCTTTATGCGAGAGTTCTTATGTTCCCTGACCATCTCTACAGGCGTTTGAACTCTCAGGAGTCTCTTATCGTCAAATGCCTCCTTTACTCCTACACCATCTGGAACACTATTAGACCATACCGTAAGTTTACGGCTGAATTCGGCTTGTTCATCCTGTGTGCGAAGAGGAAGATTGTCCGAAGCTACCACCACGAACCTTGCCCTCTGGTCTTGCTGAACTTCGGTGGGCCGAACTTCACTAAGCCGAACCCCATTGACCTGAGGCTCATTTTGGTTAGGAGGAAGCGTAGCCCCGTTAACTGGTGGTGGCCGAACTTCATTAAGCTGAACCCCATTGACCTAAGGCTCATTTTGGTTGGGAGGAGGCGCAGCCCTGTCAACTGGTGGTGGCTGAGGTGTCAACTGAGCCATGGCCGTTTGAAGGGTGTCATTTTGCTGTTGAAGTAATACAATTTGGGCTACGTTGGCTTCATTTACCTGACGAAGCACTTTGAATTAGTGCAAGAACTCTTCTCGTATCTTTTACATTAACTCCATCTGTTGATCTGCCGCCGTCAATTCTCCATTCGACATTCCAGATCATGGAAACAAAAACAATTTGAAGCAAAAAGTGGGAGTATCTTTCTATACGCTTCCCACAGACGGTGCCCAAGTGTAGGTGCAAAATTTCTCTCTATTAAAACAAATAAAAAGAAAAATACAACTCACTCAGAATAAGCAAAAAATAAAACCCAGAATAAGTATATAATGGTCGATGATTTTATTGGAGGTCTAAGCCTCTATTTATAAGAAATAAGGTGGTGGAATTATGGTAGGATTCGCATGGCTTGTCCTCCAATCCATTCCATGTATGACTTTCTTTACAATTACAATCCTTTCTTTTTTACAATTCTTTCCATGCAGAATTTTCCTTGCTCAAAACTTGCTCTCTTTGTGATTCCTTGGCCTAGCAGGGCTAGTCTTCCCTTAACCAAGATTGGGCTGAATGTGGGCTGACCCAGATGAATCAGCTAATGGGCTTGGAGTTCACCCTTAGAGTTCCGGGCTGCTGATGTCTGGGCTTGGAAGGTGGGCCGGATGGCCTGGGTCTATAATCTATATGGGAGCCAAGACTTTATCTGGGCTTGCTCTGGATTGGGTTGCTCCAATTTGGGCTCGGCACCGATTGGGCCCTTGCTATACCTAGAGTAATTTTGTAGTGTGATGACGTGGACGATTCTTATTGGAAGGGGGATTTTTTCCCTCCACAGATGGTATTTGTACTGAGCAATTTTCGTTTGGTGTTGCAGGTAATGTTCATCTTGGTACACAATTTGAGGACTCTGGTTACTGCGATTCCTCTCCATCGAAGTCTTTTGCTACGCAGTTGGCACTTTTGGTTGGGACTACTCAGCCTAGGGTTACAGATTCTACCTGATCTTTGTTTGTCCATCCTTTTGGGTCTTTTGTTGGTGGGTTTTGTTATCTAGGTGTTTTGTTGGGTTGTTTTGTTATGGTTTGGTTGTATTTTGGTGGTTTGTTTCTTTGTAGATGTTGTAGGGCTTCTGTTGCCAGGAAAAAAAAGAATCTCAAATCACAAGGGTATGGGTAAAATAGCATGGGTGATACTTCTTTGTGGAATAAGGGTAATGGTCAAATGGGCAAACAGGCTCATATCATATATAAGGCTCAAAGTGGTGAACCAATGAAAAATATAATTAGGTCCAAATTTGGGAAACTGGACTGGGCCTAAACGATTCAATTATCGAATTGAGTCATACTTTGGGTAAACTTACAACTGGACTGCAATTAGGCTAAGAAATTATAAACTGAAATTGGGAATTTTGAGATACTCCTTCAGAGAGGAGGTAGAATAGAGTGCCTATCCTCTCACACATAGAGGTTTCCTCTCACCTATAGGGGTTATTTGTTCTTCGGAGAGTAAAGTTTTGATTAAAGTGAAGTGTTTTTTTCTCTGGGATGGAAAACATCAATTCTCCTGTCCATTGTGTTTATGGTCCGTGTTGTGAAAGACTTGCAAGTTTGGGTGGTCGGCTCGGTACATGTGCGCCGCTGGTGGCAAAATTAAGCTTCTGGTGGGTTTCAAGGTTTTTTTGCAGTGGTTCAGAAGCTTTTTCCTTTTGATCCAGGTATTGGACCAATTTCTTTTGTTAACCTTGTCTTTCTACTTTTCTTTTTAACCTATGTAGCATTTGGGTTACTATGTTTGTCCTTCTCGGTCATTGTACATTAGCAGATCAATTCTCAGTGGTCTTCCATGAAGAGTCATTTGGTTATATGCGATGTAATACACCCAGTAGACGTAGATCATGGACAGTGGATGGGTGTTGCAAGATATTTTGATTTGCTTGACAATATTTTGGTGCATGGGTTTTCAATTGACCGCAGAGATTGAGGATGGGTTCTTAGTGCAGATGGTAAATCAGTTGATGGTGATCAGTTGGCACCATCTCCTTCCTCTCCGTTTCATCCTCCGACAATCAAGGGTGAATCCCAACCCTCCTCTTTACTGGTCTGCTGGACTTCTTCCTCGTTGAGTTTTTTCGATTCCATTCACCAGTGACGAGGTTGTATGGATTCCTCCCATTGCCAGCTAGCGATCACATCATATGACCTCATGCTTACGTCTGTGGCATACTTGCATATTGAGCAAGTTCAGTGTTTGGGGTTGAATCTTCTAGATGATTTGAGAGTGCAGTGGTTGAATCCTAATCGAATACGCAATGGTTGTGTTCAGCTACGCCCAAAGGCTCCGTACAACTTTAGTTGGGCCTTATTCAGCTGGCTTTATTTAGTCCAAGGAATGCAATCATCTTGCAGTAGTATTTTAGTCAAAGTTTGTGTGTTCCTTGAGGTGCCACGTCTACACAATGTTTTGGTTAGGATAGTGGGGTTATCATATGGGCTTGCTGATCAGATGAGACAAGTCTTGAGCCCACAGTTGATCAATGACCAGCACAATGGCCCGTGTAAATATGAGCTTTGTTTGTTCTCTGTCCTACGCCTTTATGTATAGTGTTGTTGCGTTTGGTTGTACTTTGTAAATGCTATATGGCTTTTTTTATTGCCAGGGTTAAAAAATAAAAAATAAAAAATAAAAAATAAAAAATAATAATAATAATAATAATAATAATAGAGAAGATACTCCTTCAGAAAGAAGAAAACAAAAACAATTATTATGACCCACTCAAATCAATTGTGCACATGATAACAAAAAATAGACTTCTTTTGAAAAAAAAAAAAAAAATCAATTAAAACTAAAGAAAAAAATAGACTATCAACTTTTTTTTTAATTAATTTATATATATAAATAAAAAAACCTAAATTTGAATGTCATTTTGTTGCTTTCAAAAAATTTGATCAAGATTGCACAAATAAAAATATATAAGAAAGTAGATTTCCTTTGTTTAGGATGTGTAAAATTCTAAGTATCATATATATTTAATTTAATGAAAAATATAAAATCAAAAATTTTTTTTAAAAAAAAAATTATAATCCAAAATTAAATTAATTATAATAATTTTAAACTATCACAAATAATGATATGAATGGTGAAAGAAACTTAAAATAATTAATCATAAGAAGTCCAAATCATAAATATTCATTCCATATAAATGGAAATAAATAAATAGATAAGCTTTAATTCAATAATAGAGCTTAAGAATTTAGTTAGGTGTAATATAAGAAAACTTAAAACAAAGGAAAATGATATTTCAACCGAAATGTCTCACCGAATACTTTGGCAGAACTACGTGACATGTCCAGCTAGACAACTTCCATCTCTTTCTCTTTCATCTCTTCTCTCTCCTTCTCATTTTCTCTCTCTAATATCTCACTCACCTGGAAAGAAGCAAGAAGTGGGTTTGTTCTGAAGCTGGTTCGTCCACGTGAGTGACCTTCCCCACAACTATCTGGAGTTGCCAGAGATTGAACCAGTAATCTCTCCTCCGCCACTGTCACCGCCATTCTCCTCCACAACCACCATTGCTCCTCTCTTTCTAAGATTCCCGATCTAAATCCTCTTCAAACCCTAGTTTTCTGACCAAAATCAAATTCCCCCTAAACTATTGAAGCTTATGAAGGGTCCGACAATTAGGTGCAGCAATAGGTTTGTCTTATCGTTCGCTCTACCATTCATATTCTTCATCTAAGGATAAAAGAACGAAAGAAAGCGAAAATTCATACCTAAAAGCCAAGGTGGAAGGGGAGTTCGAAAAGGCGCGGAGACTTTGCTTTTCGCCTACCTTCCTTGAGAAGACGGAGTTGATGTAGTAGCAGCTCTCTTGTAATTAGAATTACACTGAATCTTTCATCAATTTTTTTTTTTTTTTTGGGAAAATTTTGGTATCATGAAATCTTTTGGGGCTAAGTTTTTTTTTTTTGAAAGGTAAATGGATTGTTCGGGTTGATGGGCAGTGATGAGGACGGCGGCGATAGTGGTTACAGTGGTTGATTTTTCAGAGATGATGGGTTTGGTGTTGGTGGGTGGTGTGACGATGACGAAGACGAGCTGAATGGAGAAGACGAAGTAGGTGGTGTCGACGGTGAACCCCCAAGTAACCTGCAATTTTACAACTGTATTCACTAATTGACCTTCTGAAGTTCCTAATTTGATTTACTCAATCCAATACATGTATTTTGTCTAAATATAGTAGCTGCGCAAGTAGTTGAAATTGGTGTCGATGAAACTGCATTGGTGGTGTTGGGGCCGAAGAGTTAGGCCCTAGAGAGAGAAAGGGAGAGGCGACACTCCCTCTTACAAACTTTTTTGCAAGATGTCGGCATCGTAGCTTGGATGATGATCAATTGAGTTTGGCCATTGGGTCAATTGTTGCATCAGACAGAACTCTTCCATGTTATCAAATTGATGATAAAATGTATGTAAATCGTAGCTTGGATGATAGCACAAGATAGAGAAAACCATTACATGTGCTTAATACTTTGTGAAATGGGATTCATCTTTTATTATTATTATTTTTTTATCTTTTAAAGAGGTGAAGAACAATATAATCAAACAAATAAATACACATATTTACCTTCCAAAAAAAAAAAAATCATATATGATCTAATATATAGAAATATATATGAATATGATATACGATCGATATGAAGTTACAACCGTACCTTAAAAATCAAAAGTTCTTTCTTTCTTCAAGTTAAGATGGTAAGAAATATTGTTTGAAAAGACGAAATGAAGAGGGAGAGATTTGATAACTATCAGAAGAGAAAAACTTAGCTTATAAATCTGCAGATGTGTATATTGTTTCTCATTTTATTTTATTTTATTTTATTCCTTTTTAAAATTGTTAAAATTGCTTACCTGAATTGCCATGTGTATTCTGTTAAACTAATTGGTCAAAATTATCGGTCCATCTATCACTACCTTAAAACAAAATAACCATAAACATAATCTGAGAAATACAACAATTAAGGGCCCGTTTGGGAAGTGTAGTGTGATGTAGTGTATTGCTCTAGTCTAGAACAGAACAAGTGTTATGTAGTGTGATGTTCTGAAACGAGAACAAAACATATTTGGTGTTCCATATTTGTTCTGAGAATTTTGAAACAAAAATATGGTAGAACATGTTTGGTAATGTACATTATTCTAAGAAATATGAGAACAAAACATGTTTGGAAGAATAAAAGTGTAACCTAAATCACTAAAAAAAAAATCATGAAATATATATATTTTTTAAGTGACAAATTCCAAAACTATAAGTTACCAAAAAAAATTGTTGGGTTTCCTTTGTTAAAAAATTACCAATAAAAACTTGTAAATATTACCAATAAATTTCATTGCATGAAATTAGTACGAGTGTTGGATTTTTTTAATTAAAAAATTACCAATAAAAACATGTAAATAAAAAATTTGCTTCTTCAGTACCTTTTTACTAAAAATAGAAAAACAAATTTAATCATATATTATATTATCTAATAATAAGTCACAATTATTTTCTTTCTCCATTTAAATTTAAATTTTTTAAATTTCAGATGGACAAATATAAAAAATGAGGATTCAAGCTATTTTGATATATATATATATATATATATATATATATAGAAAAACAAATTTTATTATATATTATATTATATAATAATAAGTCATATACTATATTATCTAACATTTTTTTTAAAATTTAAGATAACATATATATATAATTGTCTTTTGTGCATTAAAGTATGCAAGAGGACAGGAATTAGCTGGATGGGGTTTTTACGAAAATGGAGAGAATTCGTTATTTTAGAGTGAGATATGCACAGTTCATTTTCCTTTTCCATTTCCATTTCCATTTCCATTTCATGTTTTATTAGGAGTTAATTTGATAATCATGGTCTACGCAAGAGATTTGAAAAAATTGCAAGAGATTTGAGAATTTGGATCAGACAAAAATTTAGTTAAAAAAACGCAGACGTGGGGTTCGTCGGAATCGGCAGACGAGAGCGCACAAGAGCTCGCCGGAGTGACAGATCTACGCGCCGAAGCTTTGGGTTCGCCGGAAAACACAGAGGTGGGGTTCGCCGGAAAACGCAGAGCTGAGATAGTTCTTGAAAGAGAGAGGGGGGCAAGTTCACAGATCTGCTAGATTTTGTAGTTTGCAATTGCAGAGAGAGAGGGGGCAACTTCAGAATTGAGAACGAGAATAGAGATGGAGGTGGGTCTCGAACTTCTGATTCTTTTAGATTTTGTAGCTTGCAGTTGGAGAGAGAGAGGGCAAGTTAGAGTGTTTTTTCATAAATTAGGGCAAGTCAGAGTGTTTTTTCATAAATTAGGGCAAGTTCACAGTTGAGAACGAGAATAGAGATGGAGGCAAGTTCACAATTAGGCTGTTGTTCTAAGAATTCTTAAATATGTGTTCTAAGAATTCCTGCACTTTGGGCTGTTGTTCTCCTTTCTACAGTGAATAGTGGGTCGGCTGAAATTTGGGAACACTTTGGAACATGATTTTTTTGTTCCGGAAATTGGCCCAAAAACAGAAATTGTTCTAACACTGTTGGACACAATACAGCCCATACCAAACAAGTTGGTGTTCTCAATAGTGTCCATTTGCACTGTAGGGAAGGGCATAAAACAAGATGGAGCATCCCCCAAATAGGCCCTAAGCTTCGAAATTACTCCCCAACTCCCTGGCCTTGGCTATATTTATTGGTGAAGCTCTCCTTACTTCAACACTCCACCTTTCTTTACACGTGGCTGACGTCCTTGACGACTTCTTCAACACTTCACTGACTCGGGCAATTTCTTTTCTTTTCTATCTCATCGTTTTCTTTTTATTTTTCTTTTCTATTTCTTTTTCTGAACTTTCCTTTTATGAATATTCCATTCCACTTTTCTTTTTAAAATTATTACAAATAAATAGTACTAATGAATTATATTTACCATTTAATAGAGTCAAAAATTTCATAGTTTTGAAAAAATAAAATTGACCAAAATATTAACATAAACATCGAAAAAAATTGTTTACCATCACTGAAGTGGGCCACATAGGTACCACTTTTTATGCATCAAGTACCACTTTTTTGTACAACACAAAAAATGGTATCTAATAACAAAAAAATGATATATGTATGCACAAAAAGTGATACCTCAGTAAAAATAATAATAATTTTTCATATATTCATTTTTTTGAAACTATAAGACTTTGATTTCATCAAATGATAAATATAGATCATTAGCACTATTTATATGTAATAAATTTATTTTTTATTTATTTTATTTTATTTTTTTAATATTCCACTCTACATGTCCTTTCTCATTCTTCATGCGAAATTAATCTTTTATCTCTTTTTTTGGTGAGAATTACCATTAACATGAAGAGACACAAAAATATATTAATTAATTAAAATATATAGAAAAAAGTACAAACAAATATTATTTTGGGGATTAAATTATGTATAAAATATGAAACTGATCAAATATTCCCAAAAATATATTTTGTTTGTCCTCTAACAAAACTAACAGAATTAAAATCCTAATTGAAGCACTCTCAATTGCATTTAATGTATGCAATAAAATTTTAAATTCATAGATTACTTCTAAAGAACGAGTCATAGTCTGGTAAAAATTTTCAATGATTATACCCATAAACATCGAATGATTGTAGCTCGTCATAAAAATATTTCTTCAGTCAAGTGCAAAAAGTAAAGAAATAAAGAATACCTCAACCTAATCAATATACTTAAGTATGTTAACAAAATATTTCTTTAGTCAAGTGCAAAAAGTAAAGAATACCTTAACCTAATCAATCTACTTAAGTATGTTAACAAAGACCAATAGAAAAGATTGAACACTACTATATTTAAAAGTCAGAAAAACGCATTACTATTCTTAACTCAGTGTGTGTGTGTGAATAGCCATTTAAAAATATAAACTTCAATTTTAAAGTGACCACATAACAGATTTCCTTTAAAGAAGACTAGCTTTGATTTTAAATCTACCATAGACCGCTGTTACCGATTGATGAAGCAATTTCGGGAATGACGTCATATCGGCAAGAAAAAAAAAGGATAACAACATCGGTGTGGTATGGGTTGGAGAGTCTCCAAGGATTAAGTTAATAGTAGATCGCAGAAAGGAAAAAGAGAATATTATAACCTTTTTTGTTTTGTCATACCTTTTGACTTCTCATGCCTCCTATTTCCAGAGTTGAAACATAACTCACTTTCCTTTACTTCTTCAACACGTAGAAGAAGATCATTAATTATCCTTACACGATTAATTATAATTGTCTATCTAAATCTCTACTGTTGGAATGTAATGTGCATTTATATCTGAACTATTATTCTATATTAGTTGCCCCCAAACTTGTTAAAATGTAAGATACCATTGTTATCAAATTTCCTACAGAATTAACTAATGCGGAATATGCAAAAAAAAAAAAACATGACTGTGTTGCAAGAATGCAAATTTCAAATGTAACTTCTTTTATTTTATTATTATTCCTCTAAAGTAGTGGAATTGAAGGGCCAAATTGAATTTAAACAAGATGGTGCCACATCAAATTATACTGGCGGTCACCTATCAGAAACAAAAAATCTTTTGCAAACCTTACATTTGGACTTGTCAGGATGAACCTGCAAACTTTCTTTTTTGATGTGCGCTAATCAAAGTCGATAACTCAATAAGTTGATTGCACCATGTAATTGATAATGCTTAGAGCACTCCAGCGGCCTCTTCAAAACCCATTTTTTATAAGCAAAAGAATTTTTAGGCCATTCATAGCAGGCTCTTCATAATCCAATTTTCGCACGAGAGAAAGATACTTTGGGCGTGCAGCGGGCTCTTCATAATTGGTAGGGTCCATTTTTGCTCGCGGTATTGAGCGAGCCGGCTCGCGATCGCTTTCTTCTTCTTCTTTTTTTTTTTTTTTTTTTTTCGGTTCAAAACGGCGCCGTTTGGGCTGCTCATCTTTTGTTTTATTCTCCAGCTCCTGAACAGTGCGCCAAACAATGTCTTTGACAGATTTTTTTTTTTTAAAAAAAACCTAAAAATAGGTTATTTTGAGCTCCTTTTAGAAAAAAATAAAATAAAAATAAAACTCATTAAATAAAAATATATTGTTTACGCACTGTTTATCGAAAAAAAAAAAAAATTATTTGGGCCAAAAAATAAATTCAAAAAGTTTTTTTTTTTTTGCTTTGAATTGTAATCCTTATTTTCTTATTCCAATTCATTATTTTTAATGCTTATTTATTTGGGCCAAAAATAAATAAAAAAAGCTTTTTTTAAAAAGCTTTTTGTAAAAAAAATAATTAAAATTACAAATTCATTTACTTAATCCTATAGAATTTTGTAATACTTATTTTCTTATTCCAATTCATTATTTTTAATCTTAAAAAACTATTACATAATAAAAATTCTAGTACACGAAATGTCATAACATCTTAAAAGCAAACAAAATGTAACATAAATTAAACATCTTCATCAGCATATCGGTTCCACAAATTTCTAAATGCAACATAAATTAAGCTTATGATGACGAAGCCATTCAAATTTCGAAATTGAAAAAGATGGATGATAATATTTTGTTACAGTGGAGAGAGATGAATATAGTGATGATTTTCAAATAAGCAAATGAGTTTCATTATATAAGATGAAAAATATAGTCATTACAAATATAGCCGTTACGAATATAGCCGTTAAGGAAAAATTAAAAATAAAAATAAAAATAAAAATAATTTTAATTTTATTATTATTATTTTTTTAGAGCAAAAATTCGGAGAGCCTAATGGAGTGCTTGTTTCTGGAGAGCGAAAATTGTTGACGTGACACTTGGAATTTGTAATGACCCGGTCATTCTTCTCCTTTTCTTTTTTCGGTAATTTCTTTTTTTCGTCTTTTTCCTTATTTCGTCCTTTTCTCTATTTTCATTTTTTCTTGCATAACCTCACTTTTCGTGTTCGGATTTGATTCCGGCTTTGCATACATCTATACTATTTAATTTATATGATATCCACATTCTCACTTTTGTAAGAAAGCATGCTAGTTGCTTATTTTCCTTGTAAAGGGTATGGATGCATAACTTTTGGTAATATTCATAACTTGTGGGGTTTTGGTGCAATTAAACAAAGTAATTATTTTTCGTCTTAGGAACCATTTTGTAATTTATTTTGGAAGATATTTTCAAAAAGGACCTTTTTGCAATTTCTAAAAAATGTGACAAGTGTCACACTCTCATGGCGCCACTTGTTGATCTTGTAGTGGAACCACTTGAAGGCTTAATCTCTTGACACATGGAAGGTAGAGATTCACCCATTTATTGGTCTAGGATTGAAGCACTTGTTTCCTTAGATGAATGACAAGTGTAGGCTTAGGATTAAGTCTAGGAAGGAGCCTTAGATGAATGACAAGTGTAGGACTCACAATTAGTCTTGCAAGAGTATGTGAGAGGTAGTGCAAGAACACCCAGTGAGTGAAGAATCCCACCACATTTTGTTTAGGGTTTGTGTCTTTAATTCATTTTATCACTTTCCTCTCAAGCCCTAACCTAGCCACCATTGAAGCAAAGCTTAGTTCAGAGCTTTAAGCTTCATTTTGGTCTCCTTCCACTCACCCTAGACCTTTGAGCTTGGAATACTTTTGATTCCTTTCACTCTCCTCTACAAAACCCTAGTTTGGTTTTCCATTTTAAGCTTGGTTACTTTGGATTATAGAGATACAATTCTCTATTGAGGAGGGGGTGTTCTAGTTTATTATCTAAGTAGATTAATTATTTTTGTATTGATTTATAAATTGTATGCATGTCTAGTACCAATTTGAGAAGTTAGTGATTAATTGTAACTTGTATATATCTCACTTTGGACTTGATTTATGGCATGACCATGATTTGAATCTTGTTGTATATTAATTTGGCATGATTTAAATGAGCTTTTAAATCTAGAGAATTAATTAATTTAAGTTGATTTTAATTCTACTTAACTGTACCATACTTGTAATCCATTTTAGACTTGATATATGGCATGACTATGAGTTACTCCTTGTTATATATTAAATTGGAACCGTTTAAACAGCTCTTGTAATCTAGAGAAATTAACTAGTTAGTCTATTTAATTTCTATCTTATTGATATAATGATTTAGCCATGTAATTCATGGAGCTTTATTGTGTTTTATTTACATGTCATGACTTGTTGCTCAACGTGTTGACTTTGGAAACTTGGGATATCATCAAGAACTTGATTTGGCTAGGACTTGGTTCTAGTACGGGAGAAAAAGAGCTTCCTACACTATAGTGCGCACGAGGGGAAGGTACCCATGGGTTAATAGCCTTAAAGTGATCCCAAGAGTACGATTTTAGTCCGGGCGATATCCAAGTATCCACTTTGGTTTGATTTCGCACTTAAATTTCCAAGTTAATAACTTTGTGAAATTGTATCTCATTGTGCTATGTTGAAAGTTCTTGTGTCATTTTAATAGCATGGATCAAATTATATTGAATTGTAAACTTTGTAATAAGTTGAACTTATGAATGCTCATTCCCTACGAGTAAACTTGTATACTCACCCCGAAATTACCGAGTGTTTTTCAGGTAAAGAAACGGTTGTGGGATACACAACACCCTAGGCTTGCTTGACTACTTGGAGTGTTTTTGTTATATTAAAATATGCACTTGTAAGCATATCTTGCTCCATTTTGGTTTATTTTGACAAAACATGTATTTAGTATTTAAACTATGTAATGTGCACTTAAGTGCACCTTTTGATACTTATTGTGTATGTGTAATATGTGGCCAAGGGACAATTTACATTTGGATTCATCTTTATGCATTATTCGTGGAAAATTGCTTTTAAAGGGGAAAATTGTAAAACCTAGGCTTTTAAGTATCATCTTTGCATCGGGTGGTATTTATAAGGTTACAGCTTTCTTTTGAGGTCTATCTATTTTATTTAAGGTGTGGCCAAGGGCCAAACACTTTTCCAAATTTTGCATATGCTCTTAGTCTCCATACTTTATGTTTTCAAACAAATTCTTGTGAAATGGAGGTTTGGTAGGTCACTTTTTGCATCGAGTGTTTTCGGAGGCCGTGAACCATTGTCGCATGTCTAAATAGATCGTCTTGGTCACGGAAATCCCATTTCAAACTCATTTTCTGCATTTTTTTTTACTGTTTCTGCTATTTTCTGCAATCTTGGTGGGTTGAACCAGTTCAGGGTGGGCTGAATCAGTTCAAGATGAAGCTTTGGGTCCAGCATGGGCGTACTGTCCATGTTGAACCGGTTCAAGAAGGATGAACCGGTTCAAGTCTTCTATAAATTGTTTACGGATTCAGCTTTGGTCTTCCAACTTTGAACTCTCATAACGTCTTTGTTTCAACTCCGAATTAGTCCGTTCTTGAGTCTAAACTGACCGCATCGAAATAATATTTCCAATTGTACCAATTAGAGCTTCAGATTCCATTTGTAGCTCAAGATATTCAAGTTTTAGTGAGGTAGTGTTAGGAATTGGTTTGAACCGGGAGAGAGTTTTTCTTTTCTTGACTTCAAGACTTGATATCTTCTTCGTCTGGACTCCGAATCAAGTCATTCTTGAGTCTATCTTTGTTATTTTTTTTGTTGTCTTTGTAATGGTGTACACGGTGGCACCCATTTTAGTCTTAAAAGACCATTTTGCCCCTAGGTTCATTCTTATCCATCTTTGAGGCGTCGTTTCCGCATTTATTTTCTTTGGGTTTTGTGAATTCATTGAGGGTCATATTAGTGTCTGAATGATGGGTAGTATCTCTAGAGACCATTATTTTACCTTTTGCTTCCACATTTTGGATTCATTATCGGATTTACGTTCGGTCTATCATAGGACGCACTGGCGTAAAAACCAGGGCCGTCACAGGTGGTATTAGAGCTCCTAGGTTTGAAAACCTTAGGACGATGGGTTTTGGGTCCATATCATGCTTTTGTTGATGTACTTTGATATATTCGCATGCCTTTGATAACATGTTTTAGCATTGTAACATGTTTACACATTTCTTGGTAACGCGCTCGATTTTATGACATGTCTCTGTGCTCATATACTTATATGTTTAAAAAGCATCCTTGTTTGACATATATACTTATTTGCTTAAGTGGTTAACTGATTAAAAGAGCTTTCTTTTACTGCTTTAGCATAACCGTATATTGCATACCTTGTCTTGCTTCGTGTTTCATGCTTTCATAGTGTGGGTTGCATTCGATCATAATAGCTTGTGTTATTGTTGACCTCTTTCCTTGCGTATGTTTAGCATCAAGGTTGTCACGCATGGAGAGTCTTCGCGTCAGGGCACTGAGTAGCAAGTTGACGATACCGAGTTTATGATGGGTCTGGGAAGGCCTAGGATTCCATTTCGTGGCATGAGTCCTAATCCGCCACGAGCTCCGACTTATGAGGAATAGATTACACAAGGAGTGGCTCTGGGAATGTCAAAGTCCATTCAGCAAATGTTTTGTCAGCATATTGCAGGGATGCAAATTCCGGTACCGGCACCAGTTGCTAATGAGGCATTGGATTACTTCATGAAGTTAAAGCGGGTTAAGATCGACCAATTTGCAGGGAGTATGGATCCGCTTGCTTCAGAGGCATGGCTTGATCTCATGGTATGCAAGCTCGATAGCATGGCAGTACCTACAGATCGATTAAGGATCTCCTTGACAGCTTCTATGTTCATGGGAGATGCTGATATCTGGTGGAGGTCTATGACCAATATCCACGATATGGAGGTGATAACTTGGGAGGATTTCAAGACATTGTTCTTTGACCGCTTCTTTCTGAGGGCTATGAGGCAAGATATGAGAGTGCAATTCACAAGTCTCTATCAGAGCATAATGAGTGTTATTGAGTGTGAGACACGCTTCACTTTTCTTTCCCGCTATGCACCGGAGATAGTAGCTACCGATGAGCTCAGGGTAAGGAAGTTTCAAGATGGGTTACATCTTGATATTAGGCCATGGATTTCAGTATTGGATTTGAGGACCTACGGGGAGGTGGTCCAGAGGGCTATGATGGTTAAGGCAGAGGACCGAGATCAGCACAGAATCAAGGGTTCGTATAAGCAACCACGTGGAGAGGCTCCATCGGTATCTATTGGGGGTCAGTGGAAAAAGACTAAGGCTGGGGACAGTTCACGTACTTAAGGACAGTCACAACTGGCTCGGTCTGCATCTGCAGTTCCAGCATCTTCGGGGTCAGCCCGTGGAATGATTTGTCATCAGTGTTAGCAGCCAGGGCATATCAAACCTCGCTGCCCACAGCTTCAGCCACAGACCAGTCAATCACAGGCTAGTAAGCCTACAGCTTCGATGAAGGGGTTTCAGGGGACTTGCAACTATTACAAGCAGCCTGGTCATATGAGGAAGGATTTCCCTCATTTACGGAGTAGGGCATAGAGTGGCGTAGGTTCACAAGCCACACAGGCACAGTTGGCAGTTGTGCAGTCACGTTTTAGGGTGCCTCCAACGCCACAGCCAATGGCACCGCCAGTTGGTTCTTATCTGGGTAGAGGTTTTATGCCTATTGCTTCTGGACATCAGTCGGGCCATCAGGGCAGTTCTCAGCAGTTAGGAGCTCAGGGATGAGCTTACGCATTGCCACTGGCCGATACCTCCGCTGGGACTTCTATGGTTCTAGGTATCTTTCCAGTCTTCAGTTCTTGGGCTAGAGTTCTTGTTGACACGGGTGCATCACATTTATTCATACCTGCTTCATTTGTACATTCTTTGGGTCTGGAAGTCACACATCGGCATAGTTTCCTTTTTGTTGACACACCAGTTGGGGTCCAATGTTTTTAGACCGTATTTGTTAGGATTGCACTATCGAGATAGCTGGGTGGACTTTAGAGTTCGATTTCGTCATTTTTGACATGGCAGGCTTTGACGTCATTCTCGGGATGGACTAATTGTCATTCTTTCGTGCCATGATCGATTGCTTTTGCAGGCGAGTGTCTGTTTGCACTCCCAAGGGAGATTGTTTTCACTTCGTGGGAGATCGGAGCGATTCCCACTTGACGATGATTTTCAGCATCGGTGACTGAGTCGCCATAGGTCTTACTTGGTCAGTCTCTTAGCTGAGGAGGGCAGTAACTTGGGCCGTGTTTTTTTGGCAGTTGTAGACGAGTTTTTGGATGTCTTTCCAGAGGAGTTGATAGAGCTTCCTCCTCTTTGGGAAGTTATTTTTGCCATTGATGTCATTTCCGGTATTGCACCTATTTGTATGGCACTGTACCATATGGCACCGGCAGAGTTTGATGAGTTGAAAGCTCAATTGGATAATTTAAAAGCTAAAGGCTTTATTCGTCCTAGTGCTTCACCATGGGGAGCACCGGTTCTTTTTGCAAAGAAGAAGGATAGGTCTTTAAGACTTTGTATCGATTATCGCAAGCTGAACCACGCTATGATCAAGAACATGTATCCCTTGCCTAGAATTGATGACTTGTTTGATCAGTTGAAAGGAGCCACTTGTTTTTCGAAGATTTATTTGAGATCGGGTTACTACCAATTGAGGGTTAAGGATGAGGATATATCCAAGATTGCTTTCCACACACGGTATGGCCATTATGAGTTTCTGGTGATGCCATTTGGTTTGACCAATGCTCCAGTAACTTTTATGGACTTGATAAACCATATATTCAGTGACTATCTTGACCAGTTCGTTACGATTTCATTAATGAAATTCTCGTATACTCAACTTCGGTGGAGGAACATGAGTATCATTTGAGGACAGTGTTGCAGATCCTTAGATAATCGGTTATAGGCCAAGTTAGAGAAATGCGAATTTTGGTTACCAGAAGTAAAGTTCCTTGGACATGTTGTGTCAAGGGGCGGTGTTGTAGTGGATCCGTCAAAGATTGAATCGGTGATGGATTGGGAGCGTCTGAAGACAGTGTTTGAGATTCGGAGTTTCCTTGGCCTAGTCGGCTACTACCGGAGATTCGTTCGGGATTTCTCTCATTTAGCGGCACCTATGACTCGACTTACCTACAAGTGGGTCAAGTTCGTATGGAACGAGGCCTATGAGTTTGCTTTTCAGGAGTTGAAGGTTAGGTTGACATTGGCTCCAGTTTTGATCATTCTTGAACGTGGTTTGGGTTATGTGATCTTTTGTGATACTTCACGAGAAGGTTTGGGTTGTGTCTTAATGTAGACAGAACGGGTGGTTGGTTATGGGTCTCGATAGTTGAAGACTCATGAGTTGAACTACCCTACACATGATTTGGAGTTGGCAACAGTTATCTTTGCCGTGAAGGGGTAGAGACACTATTTGTATGAGGAAAAGTTTGAAGTTTTCTCCGATCACAAGAGTCTCAAATACCTCTTTTCTCAAAAGGATTTGAACTTGAGACAGCGCAGATGGTTTGAGTTCATGGAGGATTACGACTTTGAATTACAGTACCATCTGGGTAAGGCCAATATAGTGGTCGATGCATTGAGTAGGAAGTCACGGGGGACTCTTGCTAGCATTTTCGTTTATAGATGGAAGATGATAGAAGAGCTTGCAGACCTTGGTTTACAGTCTTATGAGGATGTTTCATCGGCTATTTTGTTTAGCCTTATGGCTCAACCGGCTCTTGTTGGCAGAGTTATTGAGGCACAGTTGGAGGATGGGGAGATGAAGGCCATCCATGTTCGGATTTCAGGCGGCGGGAATGTAGAGGGTTGGACCTTACATTCAGACGCGGGTCTCACGTACAGAGGGATAATGTTCGTTCCTTTGTCTTGTCGTGAAGACGTTCTTCGGGATTTTCACCACTCTCGGCTCACAGTTCATCCTGGTGGTACGAAGATATATCACAATCTGCGGCGACAATTTTGGTGGCAGGGCATGAAACGGGGATGTCTCACAGTTTGTGGCTCGATGCCTTACTTGTCAGCAAGTGAAGGCAAAGCATCAGCGACCGGCAGTATTGTTGCAATCATTACCAGTAACTGAGTGGAAATTGAAGCATATCACTATGGATTTCGTAATGGGACTTCTGAGGTCTAAGGCAGGGAATGATGTTGTTTGGGTCATAGTTGACAGGTTGACTAAGACGACTCACTTCTTGCCCATAGCAGTGACAGACAGTGCAGAGGGACTGTATGTGAGGCAGATCATCAGGCTTCACGGGGTTCCTGTATCCATTGTTTTGGATAAGGATCCGCGGTTCATGTCTCACTTTTGGCAGAGTTTTCAGGAGGCGCTTGATACGGGGCTCCATTTCAGTACGACATTCCATCCTCAGACTGATGGTCAGTCGAAGTGCACCATTCAGATATTGGAGGATATGTTACGGGCTTGTATCTTAGATTTCGGGGGTAGTTGGGAAGACTAGTTACCCTTGGTTGAGTTTGCCTACAACAACAGTTACCAGACCAGTATTGGAATGGCACCTTTTGAGGCATTGTATGGCAGGCTTTGCAGATCTCTAGTTTATTGGATCGAGGTCGGTGATACCGTTGCCTTGGGTCTCGACATTGTTATTTAAACTACACAGAAAATCAAGTTGATTCGGCAGCAATTGGCTACCGCACAGAGCAGACAGAAGAGTTACGCTGACAGGAGGAGACGATCATTGTCTTTTGAGGTAGGGGACCATGTCTTTCTCAAGATTTCTCTACGAAAGAGACTTCTGAGATTTCGATAGACGGGTAAGTTATATCCTAGTTTTATAGGACCATTTGAGATTTTGGAGCGCGTCGGTGAAGTTGCTTAGCGTTTGGCATTGCCGCTAGACTTGGATAGGGTTCACGACATCTTTCATGTTTCTATGCTGAGGAAGTACGAGCCGAATACATCGCATGTTCTGCAATGGACTGATGTGGTTGTTGTTGAAGACGTGACCTATGAGGAAGGTTCAGTCCAGATTCTTAACTCAAGGGAACAGGTCTTGCGGACTAAGACCATTCCATTGGTCAAGGTCTTGTGGAGACACCATGGCATTGAGGAGGCTACCTGGGAGCTCGAACAGGAGGTTCGCTCTCGGTATCCCTATTTGTTCTCTCTTTCAGGTATGACATGATTTTGGGGACGAAATCCCTTTTAAGGAGGGTAGGTTGTAATGACCCAGTCATTCTTCTCCTTTTCTTTTTTTGGTAATTTCTTTTTTTCGTCTTTTTCCTTATTTCGTCCTTTTCTTATTTTTTATTTTTTCTTGCATAACCTCACTTTTTGTGTTTGGATTTGATTCTGGCTTTGCATACATCCATGATATTTAATTTCTGTGATATCCACATTCTCACTTTTGTAAGAAAGCATGCTAGTTGCTTACTTTCCTTGTAAAGAGTATAGATGCATAACTTTTGGTAATATTCATAACTTGTGGGGTTTTTGGTGCAATTAAATACAGTAATTATTTTTCGTCTTAGGGACCATTTTGTAATTTATTTTGGAAGATATTTTCAAAAAAGATCTTTTTTCAATTTTTGGAAAATGTGACAAGTGTCACACTTTCATGGCGCCACTTGTTGATCTTGTGGTGGAACCACTTGGAGGCTTAATCTCTTGACACATTGAGGGTGGAGATTCACTCATTTGTTGGCCTAGGATTGGAGCACTTGTTGCCTTAGATGAATGACAAATGTAGGCTTAGGATTAAGCCTAGGAAGGAGCCTTAGATGAATGACAAGTGTAGGACTCATAATTAGTCTTGCAAGTGTGTGTGAGAGATGTAGTGCAAGGGCACCTGGTGAGTGGAGAATCCCACCACATTTAGTTTAGGGTTTGTGTCTTTAATTCATTTTATCACTTTCCTCTCAAGCCCTAACCTAGCCACCATTAAAACAAAGCTTAGTTTAGAGCTTTAAGCTTCATTTTGGCCTCCTTCCACTCACCCTAAACCTTTGAGCTTGGAATACTTTTGATTCCTCTCACTCTCCTCTACAAAACCCTAATTTGGTTTTCCATTTTAAGCTTGATTACTTTGGATTATAGAGATACAATTCTCCATTGAGGTAAGGGGTGTTCTAGTTTATTATCTAAGTAGATTAATTGCTTTTGTAGTGATTTATAAATTGTATGCATGTCTAGTACCAATTTAAGAAGTTAATGATTGATTATAACTTGTATATATCTCACTTAGGACTTGATTTATGGCATGACCATGATTTGAACCATGTTGTATATTAATTTGGCATGATTTAAATGAGCTTTTCAATCTAGAGAATTAATTAATTTAAGTTGATTTTAATTCTACTTAATTGTACCATGCTTATAATCCATTTTAGACTTGATCTATGACATGGCCATGAGTTACTCCTTGTTATATATTAAATTAGAACCGTTTGAACAACTCTTGTAATCTAGAGAAATTAACTAGTTAGTCTATTTAATTTCTATCTTATTGATATAATGATTTAGTCATGTAATTCATGGAGCTTTATTGTGTTTTATACACATGTCATGACTTGTTACTCAATGTGTTGATTTTGGAAACTTACGATATCATCAAGAACTTGATTTGGCTAGGACTTGGTTCAGTACGGGAGATAGAGAGTGTAATAGCCCTAGTTTTAAAAAGGATAAAATTGGACTTTCAATTATCTTTATTGCATTTTTATGTGACTAGTTGCTTAAATGTTTAATTGGTTTATTTGTTTTAAATTGTTAGTTTTGTACTTTGAATTGCCTTATTTGGTTAAGTATATTTTAATTAAATTAATTGTATTTTTGGTTGCTATGCTTACTTTAATTGTATTATTAATTATTTTCTTACATGGACGTAACTGTTTAATTAAATTAAGTGTATGAATTATCTTTTAGGGTTTTAGTATTTTTATGGGCTTGCCGACATAATTACTTAGGATTTACGTTTAGGGTTTTTATTGACTTAGAATTTGGAGTTAGTTATAAATATATAACTTATACGTCCCTAGGGTTTGATAACCCTATTCACGACACAGTGAAAATACAAAGAGTTTGGAGAGAATTGAACGAGAGCAAAATAGAACAAAACTTGGAAAGAGAACAGAGAGGGCCAAGGGAGAGTTGTGGTGGATTAAACCAAAACCATAGGAGGCTTGAAGGTGGTCAGTGGTTGCCGGAAATTAGGAAGACGACAACACAGTTTTGAGACCAAAGTTACAGGCAAGTTCTTCTACTTTCTCCTTCCCTTTAACTTGTGTTCTGTGCACCTAGGTAGTCTCTAGGGTTAAATAAATTATAAACTAAAACTTACATGTTAATTGTATGTTATATTGATAATCTGTTTGGGTTGTAATCGAATCTATTACAGAATTCGTACACATCTGTTTTCAGTTTTGTTGGAAAAGCTTGTTAGTCCGGTTGTAATTTTAGACTCTAGGGAATTTGTTGAGTCTTAAATGGATCTTGCATGATTATTATATGTCAAATTTCATTATCTGTTGTCTGAGAAATTGGTCTGAAATAAATTCATTCTTGTCTGTTCCAGTTTTGCTCTTTAAGCATGCTAGTAAATTGCTTAGTTAAATCTCTGTATTTGACTTCAAATTGTTGTTCTAAAACCATTGGGAGTCTGTTTTGGTATTAATAAGACCTTAGGATAAGTTTTAGAAATCAACTGAAGGGTGGACATAGGCCGGAGAAGAAGCAGAAGGACGAGGACGGAGCAAACGGGGACTGGAAGCTCTCAAAGGAGGTGAGAGCCGGCTCCATGGAAGTGGGAGCCGGCTCCCACACTCATTGAGCCGGCTCTAAAGTCCATAGAGCCAGCTCCAGGCTCAAAAAGAGCCTACTCTTGGAAAAAAAGAGCCTGCTCTTGGAATTTAGAGTAGGTTCTTTCAAATAGTGATTTTCTGAATTTTTTTTTTTACGATCTGTTTGCAACTGTTGGAGCATGGGAACTGTTTGGATGGGTCTGGGTCTACACAGAGGTATTAAGAAATTTATTTTGGGTGTAATTAAGACCTTAAGTTGATTAAAGTTGACCTCTAAGTCAATGGGACAAACAGTATAAAATTAAGGAATTTTCTATGCTGTTAACGGATGGAAGAGAAATAAATTGCTTAATTAAATTTCAGCAATTGTTATGAGATTTAGTAAGTTATTTAAACTTATTTTATATGCATGGTGAAGTATTTTAATAACCAATTGGACTTGTAGCTGATTGGGGCTCTGTGCTAACCGATTAAACAGAATATCAGTATGCAACTTAGCACGCGGTTACCTGATGGAGAAAATTAAGTTGCCTAAATTAATCTAGCAATTTATGGGACTATAATGTGATTTAAAAACTTATTTTTAATGCATGATAGAGTCATTGATATATTAGATGTGATTTACGCATGCTATGGATGCTAGTTGTTGAACCTTTAAACCGTTTCCTGCAAATACATGGTTTAACTCTTGGATTTAAATTGCTGAAACTATAAATAGTCTTCTGTAATTATTTGGGATGGTTTTGGATTGTAAATTGCTATACTGTTATTTATAGGTTGTAATTTACATGGTTTGGATGTTAATTGTGGGATCTTAGATATTATCACACAAGTAATTGGATTATGGTTTTGAACTGTAATTGCTGTAATGTTGTATAAACTATTTTGCAATTACCTGGCTTTTGGTTTTAGTTATTAAATTGCTGTACTATTATTGATAGTCTGTAATTTTTGCATGGTTTTGGATTTAAATTGCTGAATAAATATATTCTGTCAATTACATGGATATGGAGGATTGTATGCACCGGTATGGGACGGTGACATACTAGGGGACGGTTTAGCTCAAAACGCCTAAACCTAACCTAATGGATTAAAGGAATGGATTTAAAAATATTGAATCCTAATTGTGTTAAGTCAAATCAACTGCAACTAAGTTGAGTGGCTTCCTAGATTAATGGATGATAGTTAAGTCATATCAACTGAATAAGTTGATAGACTAACTAGCTTATTTATTGTATGTCAGTTCAATAAATATTTGAACTACATACCCTGGTTTTGGGACGGACTTTATATATATATGTTTATGGTACCACGAGATGAGCTTGAGCCTCAGACTCGTTGGTTAGGGTGCGTATATGCAGTGGATGCGTAGCTGGCTATAATAGGTTGAGGTGTACCCTGTTAGGTCTAGGTACTCATGCCCACCTTTGGGTGCGTTTTTGCATGTTGCCTTCTATTCAGGTTGAGACCCCTACTGTAGTCCAGTGAATGTCCCTTAGTGTGGATATATCTATATGTATGGACTAGATAGCTATTGTTGAGATATGTAGGGTGTATCTGCATATCGAGTCACTGTTTGGATTGTAGTTAGAGAAGAATTTGCATGTGGGCCTGACCCACTCTTATTTTTACAGGTGTTTGTTAGTTCCAGACTTGGAGCTGGATCGTGCTGAGCAGATACAGTTATTCACTCCACCGATGACCAGGGTTTTATTTCATATTTTAGACTTGGGTTTCATTTCTAATCTTTTGAGTTCAGTGAGATATTTTAGGGGTCCACTAGATGGATTCCCGAGTTATAATAGAAATGGAGAAGTAGGATGTATCAGAATCATTCTTTGTTAATTAAATTTTATTCTGAGGTTTTGGATTATTATTCTAGTTTTCTTTTCAGCAATTTATTTATTCTTGTTTTTCTTATTTGTATTCTGTGTTCGATTATTGCTAATTGTTTGATATCCTCGGGTAATCGGGCGTGGGCCTGGCCAACCCGCATCCGGAAATCCGGGGGTATCACAGAGAGCTCCCTACACTATAATGCGCACAGGTTAATAGCCCTAAAGTGATCCTAATAGTACGGTTTTAGTTTGGGCGATATCCAAGTATCCACTTTGGTATGATTTCGCACTTAAATTTCCAAGTTGATAACTTTGTGAAATTGCATCTCATTATGCTATGTTGAAAGTTCTAATGTCATTTTAATAGCATGGATCAAATTATATTGAATTGTAAACTTTGTAATAAGTTGAACTTATGCATGCTCATTCCCTACGAGTAAACTTGTTTACTCACTCCGAAGTTAACAGATAAAGAAATGGTATTGTGGGATGCACAACGCCCCTAGGCTTGCTTGACTACTTGGAGTGTTTTTGTTATATTAGAATATGCACTTGTAAGCATATCTTGCTCCATTTTGGTTTATTTTGACAAAACATGTATTTAGTGTTCAAACTATGTAATGTGTACTTAAGTGCACCTTTTGATACTTATTGTGTATGTGTGATATGTGGCCAAGGGCCAATTTACGTTTGGATTCACCTTTATGCATTATTTGTGGAAAATTGTTTTTAAAGGGGAAAATTGTAAAACCTAGGCTTTTAAGTATCATTGACGAGGCCGCTTGTATATGCCAAAATAATGTAGTGAATGTGCGGTTCAAGAAAAGCCTTTTAGGTCAAGTTTAAATTTATAAAAACCACTACGACTAACGTAGCAAGAGTGAGTAGGGATCGTCCCAATGGATTGTACGTGTTGGAATTTAACTTTGACTCTAGTGGATCATAAGATTGCAAAGGAGAGATTGATTGTTTGATTACACTAAAATTCAATTAATTAAAATGCAATTAAAATAAACTAAGTTAAGTTAGGGATTTAAGAGATGAAAAATGAGGTCTTGGGGTCTATTGGAATTGCCACCAAGCTTGTTCACCAAACCACACACTTTCAACTAATTTGGGGAAAACATTCTTGTGAACAAAATGCGACTACCAATTGCAATATTAAGATTGGACCATCAAATTCAATAATGTGTTGTCTACCTAACCAACAAATAAACTAAGTGTATAACAACCCATCAATTCTAAGCATGACCCATCAAATTAGTCACAATTGTAACACACATCAATCTAGAGAATCATAGAATTTGCAATAATAAGCCATGGAATATCAACTTAAGTATAGATTGTCTACCTACCTACAAATATGAACTAAATTGTAGAACAACTCATCAAGCATAAGAATAATCCATCAAATTAATTGACAAACCCATCTAATAAAATCCATGTCTAGCCATCACTAGATTCTCAATCAACCCACATAGATATGCAATTAATATAGAAAAACTAGTAAAGAGATTAATTCCCAAATAATCACACATAAGACAACATGTAATCACAAAGAGAATCAATAAAAAGAATTAAACCATTTGAATCATGTGAGACATAATTCCCAATTTAATCGCACATAGACATGTAAATAAACTAGAGAATTAGCAGGCAGAATTAAACCATAGAAATCATAAAAATATACCAAGATTCATTAAATTCACAAGGCTAGAACATTAATCACAAGATATTACTCCCCAAAAAGTATGAAAAAGATAGAGGTTTAGATTACAAACTTGGGGCTCATCCAAGCCCCAAAGAGAAGTCTAGCTAATCATGGAGGAGGTAAATGTGATCTTGGAACCCTCAAGGGCAAGTTCCAAACATGGCTCCATCTTCTTCTTCTTCGTCTTTGAAGCTCTAGAGATAGAGAGTATGTGGATCTAGATATGTCTTCTTGAGATGTGCCTCCACTTCCCTCCTCTCTTCTAACCCTAATCTCTAACTTTTTAAAGAGAAAAAATAAAATTACAATATACAAAATTGAAGACAAAAAGATATATTACAAAATTATTCATTTCCCTTTAAATACAAGGTCTTTTTCTTAGTCATTAAGTCAGAAATATAGCCCCAAAAATACATAATCCCGTACTATGTGGTAGGTGGAAATCAGCGCCCTCGGGAATTAGACAGCTCACTGCCAGCACATTTTCGATCGATCAGACTTTTCTTCGATTGATAAGAGTTTGTTCGATCGATCAGACTTTTCTCAGATCTATCAGACTTTTCTCAGATCTATCTCACTTGGCAGTTTTTCAGCATCAGCCTCCTTTTGCTCCAAATCAGCCTCCTTTTGCTCCAAATTCCCACAAAGACTTAGTTTGACTCCAAAAAGGCCTTAAGAAACCATTTTTAGCTCGTTTTAACTTTATTGATCTAAAAAAGGAAATAACACGAAAGTAGTCTAAAATGGGAAAATAAGATAGATAAAGGTCCTAGAATACTCAAGCTTAAGGGCTTTCAATGCGCATTTTTCAACGTTCATCAATTATCTTTGCATCAGGAGGTATTTATAAGGTTACGGCTTTCTTTTGAGGTCTATCTATTTTATTCGAGGTGTGGCCAATGGCCAAACACTTTTCCAAATTTTGCATATGCTCTTAGTCTATACTTTATGTTTTCAGACAAATTATTCTGAAATGGAGGTTTGGTAGGTCACTTTTTGCATTGAGTGTTTTCGGAGGCTGTGAACCATTGTCGCATGTCTAAATAGATA
The DNA here is from genome assembly GCF_030987335.1 of Cornus florida. Lineage (NCBI taxonomy): Eukaryota > Viridiplantae > Streptophyta > Magnoliopsida > Cornales > Cornaceae > Cornus > Cornus florida. Next base: position 83,487,135 of record NW_026775577.1, on the reverse strand, counting down.
TAGTACATTTGTGTGCATGCTCACTTAGGCACAATTCACACCATTTCATGAAATGAACCTCATTTGGACACCTTTTGACATCTTATTTACAAATCTGATGCAAGGGCATTTTAGGAATTTTACCTTGACAAATTAATTCCATTTTTGACATGGTCATGTAGAAAATGTGATTTTAGGGAGGGGTTTCTTCACAGAATTTTTCAAGAAAACATCATCTTGGTCATATAAATCCCATTTCAAACTCATTTTTTGCATTTTTTTTACTATTTCTGCTATTTTCTGCAATACGGGTGGGTTGAACCGGTTCAGGGTGGATTGAACTGGTTCAAGATGAAGCTTTGGGTCCAGAATGGGCATACTATCCATGTTGAACAGGTTCAAGAAGGCTGAACCAGTTCAAGTCTTCCAGAAATTGTTTGTGGGTTCAGCTTTTATCTTCCAACTTTGAACTCTCATAACTTCTTTGTTTCAACTCCGAATTGGTCCATTCTTCAGTCTAAACTGATCGCGTCAAAATAAGCTTTCCAATGGTACCAATTAGAGTTTCAGATTCCATTTATAACTCAAGATATTCAAGTTTTAGTGAGGTAGTGTTAGGAATTGGTTTGAATCGGGAGGGGGTTTTTCTTTCCTTGACTTCAAAACTTGATATCTTCTTCGTCCGGACTCCGAATCAAGTCATTCTTGAGTCTATCTTTGTTATTTTTTTGTTTTCTTTGTAATGGTGTGCACGGTGACACCCATTTCAGTCTTAAAAGACCATTTTGCCCCTAGGTTCATTCTTATCCGTCTTTGAGGCGTTGTTTCCGCATTTATTTTCTTTGGGTTTTGTAACTTCATTGAGGATCACATGGGTGTCTGAATGATGGGTAGTATCTCTAGAAACCATTGTTTTACCTTTTTGCTTCCACATTCTGGATTCATTATCGGATCTACGTTCGGTCTATCATAGGACGCACTAGCCTAAAAACTAGGGCCGTCACAGAATTGCTGATGTGGCTCTTGGAAAAGCTGATGTGGCGTTTTTAGAGAGCCAAAATCCAGAGAGGCTGGTGCAGATGGCCTTAGGCGTGTAGCGGCCTAGCCAAAAATGGTAGGGTCCAGTTTTACTCACAGGCCGGCTCGCGGTATTCAACGAGCTAATCTGCGATCGCTGAATTTTTTTTTTTTTTTTTTTGTTGCAAAATGGTGTCATTTTTGGTTGCTTGTCTTTGTTTTATTCTTCTACTCATAGAACAGTGGCCAAACAATGCCTTGGCAAATTATTTTTCAAAAAAAAAACCTAAAAATAGGTTATTTTGAGCACTTTTTTTAAAAAATAAAATAAAATAAAATTCATTAAATAAAAAATATATTGTTTAGGCACTGTTTGTCGAAAAAAAAAATTATTTTGGCCAAAAATAAATTCAAAAAGCTTATTTTTTTTTTGTTTTTTCCCCTTAAAATTTGTTTTTTTATTTTTATTTTTTTGCTTAATGCATTTGACCATTAAGGCACTGTTTGGCCAACACAAATAGTGTTTTAATGACCATAATTTTTTTTTTAACTTTTTGTAAAAAAATAATTAAAATTACAAATTAATCTACTTATTCTCATAGCCGTTAAAAATATAGCCGTTAGAAATATAGTCGCTTAGGAAAAGTTAAAAAAAAAAAAAAATTAATTTTAATTTTTAATTTTTTTTTTTTTTTAGAGCGAAAATTCAGAGAGTTTGATGAAGTGCATGTTTCTAAAGAGCGGATGTGACTTTAGAATTGCTGACATAACTTTTAATAAAGTTGATGTAATATTTTTAGAGAGTCAAAATTCGGAGAAGTCGGTGCAGATGTGACCATCAATTCCAAAGGCCTAGGACTGAACCTAGAGTTGACTGTAATGATAACACCCGCCAATTGGGAACTATTCTTGGCAAAAGCACTAAAGATGTACATATATGTATATACATGTAACATTTATTCATATATATATATATATAGCCCAATAGTTAAACTAAACCAACGTCCACTATAAACGTCGTTTTTTATTATTTTTATTTTTCACTTGTTAGGCTTTGCACCCAACAATTGAACAAGACCGACATCCACCATGAACGTTGATTCTATGAAATTTTCTTTTTCTTTTTTTTTAAAAAAAAAAAAAAAAGAAAACTCATTTTTCATTTTATATGTATTTTGTTTAAGAACCCATTGGGAGATGTGCCTAATTAGGGAACAAGGTAGGTGGGGACTTCGATTCTTTGTCGAAGTTGAATTTCAAAGATAGTCCCTTCATAGACACTGGTTTGGCCAATATATGTGTGTGTGTGTATATATATATGTATGTATTCATGTATATGTATATTATAATTTAAAGAAAGAGTGGAGCTGAATCTGTAATGACACAAAAAGTAAGATAGGAATTTACTTATTTGGCAAACTGCCCAAAAAGTGGGAAAGTAAATCATAAGTCAGGATTCGCATTACCTTTTTTTTTTTTTTTTTCGACAAGCAAAGACTTACATATTATTACAAAGAAGCAAAAGTACAAGCAAGCAAAGCAAAAAGAAAACAGTCCACATTACAAGACACCCATGAAAAAAGAGCCCCAACCACAAGAACCAGAACTGGGATTAGACCGAAGCCCAGTCAAACAAACCCATGAAAAAAAGCCCCAACCACAAGAACCAGAAGTTTCTCCCGGACCCACCACAACACATCCAGCATAAACCGTACGCCTATAGAACGACGTCAGCAAGACGTACTCATCGGAAAACACCACCATCAACGGAAAGCACCTGAAACAACAGACACTGTCATGGCCAAAAGAAATCCCGAAAGTGATAACAGGGCCAAGAACAAACCGAAAGGGGATCGGTAAACTCCAGATCAGAGGAACTGCAAGACTGGAAGTGTTTATGCCGTTGGGAAGGAGACGGAAGGCCCAACACAGAAACAGGAGAAAACCCACCACAGAGGGACCCATGGAAACCCAACCGAACACCAAGCCTGAAGCAAAGTGGAAGAGCGACACAAAAGTGCCAAGAGGGTTGCCTCCGGCCAAAACACGCGATCCAGCAATCGAAACAAAAGAACCATCGACTAGGTGGTAGCCAATCTACTGGTCGGCATCCCCACCGTCAATTGCCTGCTGCAAAGAGGAAGAGAGATAGACACCGTAACGACGAACCCATAGTGCAGAGACGAAAAAAAAGAGAACAAACCACTAAAAACCATATCACCAACGACACGGCGCCAATACCGGGATCAAAAGTATAGATCGTGAAGCCCTCACCAAAATTAGGACTGTTTCGCCACAAGCCATGGAGAAACCCCATTAGCGGAAACATCACCGAACTCGAAAAACTCTGATGAAACAGAGAGCCGCCACAACGAAGAGAAACCTCTACAACAGAGAGCCGTCAGCGGAAACATCAGTGGATTCGCATTACCTTGAAACAACATAAACCTTCGCACACGCCATATACTGACCTCAGTTGTTATGCATATCACTGGCGTGAGTGAGCACTTCTTAAACTAGCATAAATAGACCTTGCATGTGTATCTAAACATTAAACCTTGAATTTCAAATCACAAGTTCAAAGTGAAAGCTCAATCGTCGCGCACAAACACTCTTTTTCTTCATTATAAAGGTCTTTGAAGCACAGACACAGATATAGAATACAGATATGATACGATGTGGATATAATGATAAGACAAATTTTAAAAAAACTGGACACACAAGGATATGACAATAAAATAATATATATACATATATATATATATATATATATATATATTATAATATATATTTTTATTATAATATATATTTTCTTCATTATAATATATATATTTTTTATTTTTACTCAATTTCTAATTTATATTTAATAAACACAACTTTTAGGCCTATTATTTAATAAACACAACTTTTAGTCCCAAAATATAGTCCAAGCATCATTAAGCCCAAGCCCATTCACTAAGACAAAGCTTACATGCAATTAGCAACTTAACCCTAATTGTATAGAGAATCAAAAGTTAGTGAACTAACACACTTGTGTACGCCACCACAATCTAGTGTGTGAGAGAGAAAGCCACAGAGTAGATCCGAAGCATCATCCTGCCGACCATTTCCTAGAGAGAGATCCAAGAACAAAGTGTTCAAGTTGATTAAACTCTGAGAGTAGAATAGACACCATCAAAGTCCGGTGTGCGAAGGGGAACGAAGTAGATCTGATCCAAAACTATCTCGCCGATCAATCAGTTCGATGGCTTCGGCTGCGGCCGGATAAATTCAGGAAGATCCCAATCGAGCTGCACTCTTTTAGCCTGTGTATATATCTCTCTATTTATTTATTTATTTTTACAAAAATTTGAATCCCGTGTCCTATGCATGTCACCGGCGTGAATCCCGTGTCTTATGCGTGTCACCGGCGTGTCCTTCGCAGTGTCCGGCATGAAAAATATGATAAAAAAATAAAACACCTCTACAGAGGTGTCAGACACGTGTCAAAGCCTCAGACACGTGTCAAAGCCTCAGACACTCGTGTCCGTGTCGGACACGTGTCCGACACCGGTACGACCATCTATTCCCACGTATCGGTGCTTCATAGGTCGTGATCAAGCAAGTGCGCAAAGTTTGACCGGATAACGGATCCCAAATGCTGAAGCGGATATAGAAACCAAGTCTCTAGAGATGGAATACGTCTCTAAAACGCCAAAGTGACCTTCCATGAGGTCACGGAACTTAACGAGGATAAAAACGGAAGTTATAGTTAAAAATAGACCAAGTATGGCCCCAATGGCAAAATGGTCTTTTCACACGGAAAGAACGTTTTGAAAGATGTACATCATCCTCAAGACACTAGCATGACTTCCTATGAAGTCAATGAACCCAAAAAAAAACAAAGTGGAAGTGACGTTTTAAATACGGACAAGTTTAGCATTAGGGGAAAATGATAATTTCCAGAAAGATTCGGGTGCTAACGAGTGCACCATTGGATAGACGACGAGAAATTAATAAAGTTAGACTCAAAAATCACTTGATTCGGAATCCGTACGAAGAAGAACGGTCAAAAACAAATTTGGAAGTTGATGCGGCCATGGGGCACCAAGGTAGCCCCTTTGCGTGCGTGCGCGCCCGTGCGCACGCGGCTAAGGCTTGGATGACAGCAGCTGATTTTGCTGATTTTTCCTGAACAGAGAGCAATTTTGGACCCTTTAATGATTGTTTTTGGAAAAACTCAAAGAAGAACCCTCCCTTAAAATCAGGTTTTCTAGCTAACTATGTCAAAAGAAAATTTTAATTTTGATGTGAAATCCTCAAAATGTTCTTATGCTCAATTTTGACAAAAAAACGTAAAAGTGGAATTTGCATCAAGTGTTCAAATGGCCGAATGTGAAGTTGTATGCTAAAACGATTGTGCACGCAAACATAATTAGTGTTTTAAGACGTGCGGGAATGGTCCGTGACCCCCAAATATATCTGATGCAAAATACGACCTATCAAACCTAAAATTTGCCTAAAATGACTTCTAAAAACAAATTTTGAAACCAAAATGCATAGATGCAAATGAAAAGGCGTTTGACCATTGGCTACACCTCAAATATATTAAAAGAGTCCTAATGAGTGTGCTTGGGCATACTTTGTAACATCCGAATTGAAAATGACAACTTAAAACTTCATATTTTCCTATTTTTCAATAATTAAACATGGAACTTAAAATACTTAAAAAGAAGCAACTTAAAAGTAAACGGGCTTTGGCCACGTTACATACATATCAAATACATTCTAAAAGATGCACTTATGTGCACATTATATAATTAAAACTGAATATACATGTTTTGACATATAAAACCAAAAACAACACTTTTCATGCTAACAAGTACATGAATGAAGTACTTCAAATTTACAAGACAACCAAGGGATATTGTGTATCCCAAAATATGATCTCCGTACCTGAAAAATATCCCAACAATGAGGGTGAGCAACCAAAGTTACTCGTAGGAAGATGAATATGCAAATAACTTAACGTTTTACAAGTTTATTAGATTGATTTAGATCAATTCACGTGATTCATGCCACCTAATGTTTATGTTCAATGTGAGACTTTAGGAGTATCCTAAGCTACCTTAGAGCATTTCTAGCATAAATCACAATATTCATGCAATTGAAAATGAAATACGCAACTTGTAAGCATACTAGGTACAAAATGCTAAATGAAATTTTAAATATACCGAAACAAGTATACAAGGTACAAGTATACTAAACGGAGTTGAAAAACACATAAAGTGAGCATACAAGGTATAAGTACACTAAATGGAATTTAAATACACACGGAGCAAGTATACAAAGTGCAAGTATACTAAATGGAATTTAAATACACATAAAGCAAGTATACAAGCACAAGTATACTATATGAGATTTAAATACACGAAGCAAGTATACAAAGTGCAAGTATACTAAATGGAATTTAAATATACGTAAAGCAAGTATACAAGCACAAGTATACTATATGAGATTTAAATGCACGAAGCGAGTATACAAAGCGCACGTACACTAAATGAAATTGAAAATGTACACACCAAATTACAAGTTACAAGTAATCAATGATTAAAAACTTGAAATTGAATGCGAAATCAAGTAGTGGAAAGACTAGGACATACGGTCTCATAACCAAGCAAGTGATTTCGGGTAATTACGACCCACAAGATACTACCTAGTACGCACTTAATATTATAGGGAAAACTCTTATCTCCCATACTAGAGTCGAACCTTAGCCATAACATATATTCAAGTCCTTACAATCTTTCTAAAAACAACAAGTTCATGACATATATTCAAGTACAATGCATGAAACTACCTACCAAGCACAAGTAGGGTGAAACCACACAAACCATGTCCTAAGGATTCAAGTCTATAATGGCATAAACCATGTCGGATCTTTAATGTGTGATTCGTTACCCATGCAAATATATACAATGTCAAATCTTCAATGTGCGATTCGTTATACGCTATAATGACATTATTATTCAATATTGAAAACATGATCTCATGAATATAATACAAGTCTAAAATCATGATTTAAACATATAATCAACGTCAAATACTTGATTAAATCATCAATGCAATAAAAATAAAATAATTAATTTCTCTAGATTTCAAATCTCATCCAAATATTCTCTAATTAATATATATCAAAGATTATAGCATGGTCATTACATATATCAAGTCAAATATTCATTTAAATAAATAGAACACTTAAATAAAAATTAATTAAACTAGTTAATTAATTTCTCTAGATCTTAAATCAACTTCAAATGATTCCAAATTAATATATGTTAAGGAACAAGTCAAGGGCGTTACATATATCAAGTTAAAAACATAATTAAATCAATGGAACCATTAAATAGATTTTAATTAATTCATTTAATTAGAATCTCTAGATTTCAAAACTCATCCAAATATTTTCAAATTAATATATGTTAATGAACATACCAAGGCCTAATTTAATATCATGTTACAAGTCAATTCCACACTAAATACAACTATGTGAATTAAATTTCATACAAAGAAAATAATTAAATGAAGTTTTCAAAACTCATCCAAATATTCTCAAATTAATATATGTCAAAGAACATGTCAAGGCTTAATTTAATATTATGTCAAAAACATAATAAAATAAGTGAAACTATTAAATAGAATTTAATTAAAATAAAATAATTAAATCTCTAGATTTTAAAACAACTCCAAATATGTTCAATTTAATATATGCTAAAGAACATATCATGGCCATTACATATATCAAGTCAAAACTTAATTTAAATCAAAAGAACATATGAATAAAAATTAATTAAATTATTTAATTAATTTCTCTAGATTTCAAAACAACTCTAAATGACTTTAAAATAATATAAGCTATAGATCAAATCATGGCCTTTAACAATATCATGTTTTTACTTAATTTCATACAAGGTACTACTACCAACAATTTTTATAATTATGTTAAAGGCATACTTTCAAATTGTTCTAAGATACAAAAACATTAAAGTACATGAATTATAAACCTTAATTTTCTCCTACCTCACAAAAGGATTGTTCCTTTTGAATCCAATGGAAGCAATGGAATTTCAAGAATTCCTTTAAGGGTTTTGTAGAGGAAGGTGAGGCAAAGTTTTTGTATTCTAAGCTTTAAGGTCAAAGATAAGTGGAAGGAGATCAAAACCAAGGTTTTAAGCCTAGGTTAAGCTTTCCTTCAGTGGTGGCTAGGTTAGGGTTTGAGAGGACAGAGATGAAATAAAAATAAAATGAAAATACCTAAACTAATTTTAGTGTATTTCTCCACTGACTATGTGTTCTTACACCACCATTCACATACACTAATGCAAGACTAATTTTGGAGCCTACACTTGTCACTAATCCAAACATCCATCCTAGGCTTAATATTAATCCTACACTTATCAACCATCCAAGCCAACAAGTGTATTTATCTTAGGTCAACAAGTGGGTGAATCCTCACCCTTCACATGTCATCATCGAAGGCTCCCAAGTGTGAACCAATGAGATAGCAACAAGTGAACAAATGGAGGTGTGACACTATTCACACTTTTTAAAAATTGCAAAAAGGTCCTTCTTGAAAATATCTTCCAAATTAAATTGCAAAATGGTCCCTAAGACAAAAAATAATTACAAAATTTAATTATACTAAAACCCCAAAAATCAAAAATGTTTCTAATAAATTATGTCTTCATACCCTTAACGTAAAAGTAAGCAACAAGCATGCTTTTCTACAAAAGTAAAAGTACAAATATCTTGAAATTTAAATATCATGGATGCATGCAAAATCAGAATCAAATCCGAGCACAAAAAGTGAGGTTACGCGAAGAAAAATGAAATCGGGAAAAAGACAAAAAACAAATAAAAAAGAAAAATGCCGAAAAAATGAAAGTGTGGAAATGACGCGACCCTCACAAAGACGTTGTCAATCCAAATGAAAGAGTCTCAAAAAATATTCCTAAGTACTTGAAACAACTCAAGTTGACAAAACCTGAACTCAGAAAGGAAAAATCAACGAAAAAAAAATATCAGCAAAATTTGGGAAATAGGAAAGGAATGAAAATGACTGGGTCATTACACTACCCTTTTGAGTGTCACTATGAGAGTTTCGTAGGTGGTGAGGACAATCATTCCTCCGAATACGGGGATGATGATCTCCTTGAGTGTGAAGGTGATGATCTCTGTGAGTGCGGTAGCGATGATACCTGTTAGTACAACGATGATTTATGCAACTCATTATCAAGAATTCCTATTCAAACTATGTGACACTACCTGTAACACCCTTAATTTTCAGAGGATTTGTTTAATTATTTTATTTGCATTTTATTTGATTTTGTGGCTATGCGTTTATGTGATTGTTTGATTATTGTGAATTATGTGATTTAAATGTGTGTATTTGTTTGTAATAATGTGTTAGCTTAAATGTTTAATTGTTGGTTTTATTTTAATTTAATTTTATTTAATAGATGGATTTGGGTTAGTAGTAGTGGACCAACCAAATAGGTCTCATGCACTATTTGGAATGGAATCCTAGATGGGTAAGGATTATGGCCCATGAGTGTATTAGTTCTATATATATAGTGATGCATGTGTATATATATGTGTGTGTGTGTGTGTGTGTGTTATTATTATTATTATTATTAGTAGTAGTAGTAGTAGTATATTTTATTTTCCTTTTCTTATTCAATAAGCCAGACATACGTATAGTAGGATTAGGATTAGGGTTAGCTGCCTATATATATATATATGTATGTATTATATCTGTAGAGAGGTTGGTTCACGTGAGATATATGGAGAGACAGAGAGGGAGATCGTGAAGAAGAAGAGAGAAAGAAAGAGAGAGTCTTCCACTTGTCATCATCTAACTCCCCTACATGCCCCAATCAAGTGCCAACGCTTGACCCAATTATACCAAGACACCTTGCACAACTTTCCCAAAATTGAACAAAAGTCCCTTTAGAAATATCTAAAAAGTTAATCGCACTAATGCCCCAAATCAAAATATCTCCAAAAGATAATCGCACAAAGGACCCCAAGAATGAAAATGTCTCCAAAGAAAGTTAGCACATATACCCCGATAAAAATGAAAATGAAAATGGACAAGTATGCGTTACTATATAAATGAATCATACCATGAGGATGAAATACACTAACATTGATGCATGGAGTGTCGGGAGCCAATCACGGATACCAAAACTTTACATTGGGTTCTCAAAACCCTAAGGTAACAAGAAAGGAAATAAAAGAAAAGAAAAAAAAAATGCTGAAAAAAAGAAAAGATGACACGGTCATCACAAGAGAACTTGACCCTTGGGGCCTCTTCTTCGTCTCCATTGGGATAGGAAGATTTGAACGACGTGAACCAGGAGGGGTCCCTTCGGTGGTGTCGAAGTTGGTAATTCATCATCATCCTGAGGCGTTTGTTGTAGATAACCCCAGATATACACTCACTATGATGACTGGAGCCTTGGGTTACTAGTGTATGACATCAAACGGGTGAGGAAATTTTTGTCTTCCTTTTTTACTAGCTATTGTCTCAACTCGCCCCTCATTTTATCTTTTTTACATTTCACGTTGCAACTTTATCCTCTATTTAGAGTGCGGTGCACGCCATGGACTTGATCCCTCAGGCTACCCTTCTTAAGGAAGAAAAGGGATGTCCTTCCATGCAACTTGAAGGCGCGAAGAAGAGTCATTAAGATGTTGAAGCTGCTTGGCAAGGGGAAATGTCCAATTTCACGTCAGAGATGGAAAAGTTGACGAGAGAAGTGTCTAACAAGATAACAGTGGAGAGGTTAAAAGTTGTAGAAGAGTTTAAGTCCTTTACAGATTTCAACGAGATTTCTTATGGGTGGTACATTGACGGCTTTAAAGAGTTTCGGTGTCAACTTTCCATTACTTACCCTAAAATGGATCTAAAGCAATATCAGATTCAGGAAGAGTCTAAGGACCTAACAGATCCCGGAGCAGCCCAGTGGATGCTACATGACATTTATCTATTTTATTTTCATGTTGCTTTATCTTTTTAGGGACTATGCCTTTCTTTTTTGTATATGTGACAGACTATGTTGTTTCAGTTATGTACTATATCCTTTAATGATAAAAGATTTTAGGTATGGCTTTGTTTGCAGCACGCATCATCACGATTAGGAATTTTATTTCGTTATGGCCCTCATAACACATGGCACTTTAAGATATCAATCCCTTGTAATATAGGGACGATGGCTATTACATCACTCAACCGAGCCTTTATAATACGAGGCAATTTAATAATTATTAGCCCGAATCCTTATAAAGGGCACTCTTTTATCAACCCTTTTTAGTACGAGGATGATTCTTATGGGCTTCATTCAGCCTGTGCCCTTATAATACATGACACTTTTTATCAATATAGTGCGAGGATGATTCTTACAGGTTTCATTCAGCTCGGACCTTTGAAATATAGGGCACTTTTTATTATTATAATAAATAATAAATAAAACTACAAATTTATATTTTTAAAAAATTGATATTAGAAGATGGTGAGACTAAAAGAACTTTATTGAGAAATCAACCATGAGTTAACAATAAATCTTAAAGGGAATATGAGCTTAACAATGTTGAGGCTAATGACTATCACTAAACACGATACTATGCATTACCATGAAACTATGCAACGACACAAAACTATGTAATGACCTTCTAAAGCTAATGGCTGCCACCACTATTAAGCCTTCATAATATTATTGGTAGTACTTTTTGAAGTGCTCAGCATTCCATGGGTGACTAAATTGTTCTCCACCTGAGGTCGTCAACCAGTAGGTTCCTTGTCTTCTCATCTATACCACTCTATAAGGCCATTCCCATTTAGGGGCGAGTTTCCTTTCATTGCGTTCTTTAGTAGCCGGGGTGATTTGTGAAACCTCCCAATTTCGGAGATGTGGGTTGATTAAGTCATCGCCCCAAACTAGGGGATATCAAACAATTAATAATAAACAAACACATAATACAAATGGATAAAAAGAATAAATAAATAATAACACTGAAAAGAAAACTAAATAATAAATAATTATTAAATCATCTTATACCAATACTTCAAACAAATCTAATAAACCATAAACCTCCAAAGTAAAACTAGGGAATTCGTATATCTTGGACCCCTAAATAAATCCTATAAACTAAAATAAATAATATCTAAGTTTGAACATGAAATAAACTAAGATAATATTCTACGTCGTCAAATCCGGAAGAATGAATAAGGATGTATCTGATAAGCATGAATGAACTCTAAGTCTGGAACTGACGTGAACCTAAAAAATAAAGTGGGGGGTAGACCCACGAGCAAGCCCCCTCTACTACGACCCAATTAGAGAACTGATAATTAATACATTCCTGGCTAAACTCATACAATAGATACATAGTCGATACACACACACACACACACACACACACACACACACACACACACACACTAAGACGCTTACTGACATATAGGTCAGTCTCAACCGTGTAGTGGGTATCTCAAGAAAAATCGAATACTAGGTGGTCAAGAGTCCCCCTCTACCAGGGCACACACATCTCCTATATTCAGCTACTCATCTTTTCAGCAATATACGCCTTAATCTTAACCATTGATTCCGAGACCTCAAGCTCGTATCATGGCTCATACATAAATATAAAAATAATCATCAATAAGCAAAGCCATATCTAACAATGGCTTAAGTAGAGTGACCTGACTTATCAGCCAGCCCACCTACACATCAAATCACTAAAACCATATCTAACAATGGCATAGAATTTTATGGAGCCTAACTTATTAGCTACTTCAATGATTCCATCACATACATGTATAAATTTCATCATAGCTATATCAAACAATAGCACCACAATTATAAACTGTAACAGTTCGAATCTAGAACAATAAATATGATAAAAGCATGATAAATATCATTTACTCATATTTAACAATGATAAAACAAATTTCATTTGGTTGAATATGAAGTTATGTGCTAAAACGATTGTGCACACAAACGTAATAAGTGTTTTGAAGTGCGCATAAATGGTCCACAACCCCCAAATATGCCCAATGCAAAATACGACATATCAAAACTCAAATTTACCTAAAATGACTTTTAAAGGAAAAACTTAAAACCAACATACATAGATGCATTCAAAAGACTGTTTGGTCCTTGATCAGACTTTATTGATATATAAAGTGACCTAAAGGGTGTGCTTGTGCATACTTTACACATCCAAAAATGAAAATGACATGCTAAAGCATCCAATTTCTTCATTTTTATTTAATTATACATGAAACCAAAAGTACTTAGAAGACAACTTAAAAGTAAATGGCCCTTAACCTCATTTCATACATATTAAATATGTCCTAAAGAGTGTTTCTAAGTATACTTTACATAACATAAGGCATAAATGACATAATGAACCTCGCTAAGTATTACAACTTTATACGTAAAACTTAAATATGCTAACACTTGCATGTGAGCAAAAATATTTTAAAAGTACTCCAAATCAATAAGACAACCTAAGGATGTTGTGCATCCCAAAACCACATTTCCTTACCTGAAACAAATCACATTCAACGGGGTGAGTAACTTACATTACTCGTAGGGAATGAACATGCGTATAACCTAAAGTTTTACAAGTTTTGCAAGTTGATAAAAAAAACAATCCATGGGGTTCATGCCACCTAACGTCTATATCCAAGGTAAGACTAAGGGATCATCCTAAGCTACATACGCGATTGAAACAAAATACGCAAGATATAAGCATACAAGGTATGAGTATGCTAAATGAAATTTAAATATACCGAACACGTATACAAGGTACAAGTATACTAAACGGAGTTGAAAAACACATAAGGTGAGTATACAAGGTACAAGTATACTAAATGGAATTTAAATATACGCGAAGTAAGTATACAAAGTGCAAGTATACTAAATAGGATTTAAATACACACGAAGTAAGTATACAAAGTGCGAGTATACTAAATGGGATTTAAATAAACGTAAAGCAAGTATACAAGTACAAGTATACTAATTGAAATTGAAAACACATACACCAAATTACAGGTTACAAGTAATCAATAATTAACAACTTGGAATTGAATGCGAAATCATGTAGTGGAAAGACTAGAACATGTAGTCTTATGACCAAACAAATTATTCTAAGTAATTACGACCCACAAAATACTACCTAATGTGCACATGTGTAAGTTATTCCGGGTAATTACGACACATAATGTACTACCTAGTGCGCACTCTATGACAAAGGGAGAACTCATATCTCCCGTACTAGAGCCAAACCCTAGCCATCATATAATATATGTCCTTATAAGCTTTCCAAAATCAACAAATGAACCCAAAACTTATACAAAATCAAATAATGTGTAGATCACCTTCCATGCACAAGTAGGGTGAAACCACACAAACCATGTCCTAAGGTTTCAAGTTTACAATGGCATACACCATATCGAATCTTCAATGTGCGATTCGTTACACGCTATAGTGACATTATAATTCAACTAAATCAAATTACCATCAAGTGAGGAACAAGTATTAAATATTCTACAACTTAGCAACAAGCTTCTAAGGTAAATATAGTAGTATACAACAAGGTACATTTCTAGGAATTAACAAGTTATTAAATCAAATAACCTCTATTCACAAGCTACATATGCTTTGAATTTCTAAAGATTAATTAAACCAAGTTACTATCATGCAAGCTACAATTATTAGGGATACAACAATCTAATAATAAGCCTTAAAAGTAATTTCATTATAATTACACAAGATTTCATCAGCACAATAACAAAATCTCTAAAATTTAAAAAGTTAGCAAATGAAATAATTTACTACAACATGTTATACAACATATAAATATATACTAAACATGCTTTCAAATCATAATCACATGATTATACAACAAGACCAAAATCATGATTTAAACATGCAAGCAACATCAAATACATGATTAAATCATTAATACAACAAAATGGAAATTAATGACATAAAATAATTAATTTTCCTATATTTCAAATCTCATCCAAATAATCCCTAATTAATTTATGTCAAAGATCACATCATGATCATTACATATATCAAGTCAAATATTTATTTAAATGAATGAAACACTTAAATAAAAATTAATTAAACTAATTAATTAATTTATCTAGAATTTAAATCAACTTCAAATGACTTCAAAAAATTATATGTCAAAATTCATATCATGGTCAATTTATATATCAAATCAAAAACTTAATTAGATCATTAGAACAATTAAATAGAATTTAATTAAATTAAAATAATTAGATCTCTAGATTTTAAAACAATTCTAAATGATTCCAAATTAATATATGCTAAAGAACAAGTCAAGATCGTTACATATATCAAGTTAAATACCTAATTAAATCAATGGAACCATTAAATAGATTTTAATTAATACGTTTAATTAAAATCTCTAGATTTCAAAACTCATCTAAATATTCTCAAATTAATATATATTAAAGAACAAGTGAAGGTTTAATTTAATATCATGTCTTAAGTTAATTTCACACTAGATACAACTATGTGAATTTGATTTCTCACAAAGAATAATTAAATAAAATTCTAGATTATATACAAAGACATGCATACAATTTATATAAACCTCAAAAACAATTAAGACATCAAGATTGCAAGGCTATAAACATCCCCTACCTTATAAGAGGATTGTTCCTCTTGAATCCAATGGAAGTAAAGGAATTCCAAGAATTCCTTCAAGGGTTTTGTAGAGGAAGATGAGGGGAAGCTTTTGTATTCTAAGTTTTTAGGTCAAAGGTGAGTAGAAGGGAACCAAAACTAAGGTTTTAAGCCTATGTTAAACTTTCTTTCAATGATGGCTAAGAGGTTTTGTGAGGAAGAAACAAAGTTCCACTAACACCCCCCCCCCCCCCCCTCTCTCCACACACACACACACACACACACACAAAAATGTAAGACAAAATTTGGAGCCTGCACTTGTCACGATCTTAAGCATCCATCCTAGGCTTTATCTTAAGCCTACACTTGTCAGTCATCCAAGCCAACAAGTGCAGCTATCCTAGGTCAACAAGTGGGTGAATCCTCACCCTTAACATGTCATCATCCAAGGCTCCCAAGTGTGAACCAATGAGAGTGTGACACTTGTCACACTTTTTTAAAATTACAAAAATGTCATTTTTCAAAATATCTTCTAAATTAAATTGAATAATAATTACTTTCTTTAATTACATTAAAATCTCAAAAATAAAAAATGTTTCCGAAAAAACTATACATCTATGCCCTTTACGAAAAAGTAAGCAATTAACATACTTTTCTACAAAAGTAAAAATACACATATTATGGAAATAAAATATCATGGATGCATGCAAAGCTGAAACCAAATCCGAATACAAAAAGTGAGGTTATGCGAAAGAAAATGAAAATGGGAAAAAGACGAAAAACGAAAATGCCGAAAAAAGAAAGTGTGAAAATGACGCGGTCCTCACAAGGACGTTGTTAATCCAAAAGAAATAGTCTCAAAAACTATTTCCAAGTACTTGAAACAACACAAAGTGACAAAAACCCGAATTCGAAAGGAAAAATTAACGGAAAAAGAAAATTCGTAAAATTTGAGATAATGAAAAGGAAGGAAAATGACCGAATCATTACAAAAAATTTCACTACAATCTTGCTTGGCTAAACGTTTTGCTAAGGTTGTGATGTAGTCCTAATTTAGCACTGCTGGTTTGATTATATTTATTTATTGGAGAACAATTATTATTCACGCATGATTGGTTAAAATGGACTTTGGACATTTGAACCTGCTTTATTTTGAATGTGCTTTCCATTGTTTAGTATTAGGGTTAAACTGGGTTAAGCTGCATTCGAACCTGGCCCTTTCTAACCAAAGAAACTGGAGTTTTTCAATTTTTATTCGCCAATCCGGTTTACCGAAATACTACTTCTGCTTCGTCCCAATAGAATTATCCATTTCGTAAACTACTCGTGTAATTTTGATGTGAGTTACAAGTTTACGAAGTAAACAATTATATTGAAATGGAGGGAGGAAAAAAACTAAAATACCCCTCTGGAGGCAGTTGAACGACGCAGTTCCGAGTTAGCACGGGGACAAAAGCAACACCACACACACACTCGTGGTGAGGAATTAACGGTCTCCAACAGATAAAAGCAAACTACTCAAAATCTCCACTCAACTGAACACTCCGTCACCACACAGAGACACACTCTCTCTATCCATGATAACCTGCAAGGCTTCACACCTGCGCTCTGTATCACTCTCTTTAGACTTCACCTTCAAATCAACATCAACAAACCCTAGATATCTATGTTTTTCAGAGTCTAACCTCTCTCTGCGCAACAATTGCCTTGTCTGCGCTTCCACTGACAGACCCAAATGGAACCCTACAAGTCATTTTGCTTATGGTAACCGACACAGAGCCAAAAACGAATATGCCGACGACGAAGAAGAAGAGAAAAAGGTCCGTTGCGAGGTTGAAGTGATATCGTGGCGGGAACGAAGAATTAAGGCCCAAATTTTGGTTAATGCCAACATTGACTCGGTTTGGGATGCTCTCACCGACTACGAGAGGCTAGCCGATTTCATCCCCAATCTTGTTTCCAGGTAAATTCATAAAAATTGAATCTCTTCTATACCATATATATATATATATAGTTTGTCAAGTTGTCAACATTTTTATTCTCAAGAGGGTCGAATTTGTAGTCATGTTTTGCAACATATTGGTTTAATTGGACCATTTAGATGATAAAATGGGTACTTAAATAGGCATTTGGCAATATGAAATGATAAATGTGCTGCGCTTATTTATTTATTTTTTAAATGCACTCATTTTTTTTATTTTTTTATTTTTTTCTTGAACTCATGGATATAAATGCCCCGTATACTTCATTCTCAATAATTTCACATTCAACGTGGATGTATTTATAAAGAAGTGGAGTGGAGTGCGTTTATGGCAAAAAAAATACAAATATTTAGTAGAAAACACGTGATCTCTTTTTTGGGACTTCCACTTGTGGGGTTGTAGAAAAGAATCACCTTCGAATGGATGTGCACATAGTATTTTGGACTTCCACATAATTTGTTCCTTTTTTCCTTTGCAAGTTCATATATATTTTTCTCTTCCATTGATTTCCAGAAACCAGAAAATGTAGTGCTTAGAACAGAGTTTTTTTGGAGAGCATGAAATTTGATTCTCTCTTAGTAGATTATTCTCCTAACTTTTAGATGGTTTATTTTGAATATTCTTTTTTGTGAAGATTGAAAATTCCATTTGGACTAGAAGAAGCCTGTACTTTACTATGTGAGACAGTTTTCTCAATTTGAAGGTTATATAACAATGTGGTGAAGTAGTGAGCTTCTAACTACTTCATTAGTTGAAAGAGGCTGATTAACTATTATATATATATATATATATATATATATATATATATATATATATATGCATATTATTTTGTATATATGCCAGCCATTCCTCTTCCCCATTTACTTGGTTTTTCAGTATAGTAGGGACTTCTATTATGATTTTTTAATTCAATTTTCCCACTAGTGTATGTTTGTGATAATGATGTTATTATTGTTGTTAACTCAATGTACTGCACACTTGATTTTCAGTGGGACAATTCCATGTCCGCATCCTGGGCGAATATGGTTGGAGCAAAGAGGCTTGCAACAGGCACTATATTGGCACATAGAAGCACATGTTGTGTTGGATCTTCAAGAATTCCCTAATTTGGTAACCATCTTAATCTCAAATACTCCCTCTATCCCCAAAAAAAGTCCACCTTTCCTTATATGTCTTTAGAAAGATGAATAAAGCCAATTGTTGTTCTTTTCCTTTGTCTAATCATTAATGACTACCTATTGTTCCAGTTCCCTTTGTCTTATGATATTTAAGGGTCCCAATTATGGTTGGTTCTCATTCTTCTTTCTTTTCTTCTTGCCGCTACCATTTTTTTTTTGAAAATTGATCTTTATCTCCAGTGATAAATTCAAGGTCTCCTGTACTCCTTCACCTAAACTACGTAATTCGAAAATTTAAATTGATTTCCATTATGTGTGTAGGAACAAGGTTCACCTTTCTTAGTCTGTTTGATGCCTTAGTTAATATATTTGTAACATCTTATGTAGTTTTAAATACATTTCCCAACTCTCTGCTGCATATATTTAAAATTGAGTGTTTTTAGTTATGCATATGTTCATTGTCACTCTAAAAGATTGCTCCTAATTCAGGCTAATGATCGTGAACTCCGTTTTTCGATGGTTGATGGGGATTTTAAGAAGTTTGAAGGAAAATGGTCTTTGAAAACTTGCAAAAGGTAGATACCATGATCTCTGTTTGAATAACATGTTTAACTATGATTGTTGAGTTAATTGTCCTGTATGTGCTCTCTATCTCTCCCTTTTTTTCTCTTTTACATGTTTTAGTTCCAGAAGTGCTGTATATCTAAGTTATTTACTACTGTACTTCTAGAGCACTAAATCCATCCTTTATATATATATATATATATATATATATATATATATATATATATATATATATATAATATTCATTAATATATGGACTTATATGAAATTGGATGGAAAAATACTGCCCTGAACAACCTGTATGATTGAAAATTTCTTATAATTCTTGTCTCGTGAACATTTGATGTATATATTTTTATTTAAATCCAATATGTTTTGGATTATCATCAACATGGTAACAAACAAACACTCGAGAAGAATGAAAAAGAATTTCCATGGTGCTGCTGAAATTGTTCCAAGTATACCACGTGATAAAAATAAGGGTGTTTGCTGAAGAGTAGACCTGTCAATAGACTGGGCTTTGATCCGAATCCAATCCGATAACTCATATATGGATTGAAACATTTAACCTGATACCCCGTTAGAGATCCAACTCCAATAATCCATTAGCTATATAAATCGGATACGGAATATGGGCGATCCCGTCTGATCTGACACCCTATAATATATGATTTTCTTCTTCTGTTATTTTTATTTTGTTCATTTTTTAGTTGTCTTCTCTGGTTTCTCTCTCTTTTCTTTTAACTAACCATTGTTTGTCTCTCTCTTTTGACATTAAATATTTTGAACAAAAAATCACACCCTTAACGGATCTAGCTATCAGACCCGATATCCAATTAATAAAAAAATCGGATATGAACTCATTCATAAATAATTCGTCTGGTTTATCGGATCAGATCAGAAAATAATTGTATCAGAATCGGATTGGATCAAGCCATATCCAGTCCAAATCTGATCCATTTATACGCCTACTTAAGAGGCAGTTGAACTCCCAGCAGAAAAATGGTGTTCAGTTGTGTTTTATATGTCTTTTAACACAAATCTTTTTCTTTTGGTAATGTCTTATTTGGATGTATTTCATTACATGCGAGCCATCATTTTAGGGGTTTTTAAATGAACTCTTTACAAAATTTTATGAGGACTTCCAATTTTGTAGAATCACCATTCTAGAGCAAGCGCCATTTGCTTTAAAATGCCTCAAGGACATTATCCCTTGGTCCATGTTATGTTCAACAGGGTTTCTAACATGCATGTGGCTGTTGCCGAGACAATGACTCTAGAGGAGGAGGAGGCGGCGGCGGAGGGTGAATAGTTTTTAGGCAAGATCAAAAGCTTTTTGTGAAGCTTGGGACTAATCAGGCTGTGGCTTAAGGCTAGCTACACAAAAACAGAGGTTGACTAAGGGCTGTTTTTGGGATAGGTAAGGGTGGATTTGGGTATTCTGTTTTCTAGCGCTAAACAGAGTACGAAGATGGAAATCTAAGTATGCTTGCTCGACAAACAGATTGGTCTTTGGTGTGCAAACAGACCAGAAATCAAACAAGGCACGGAACAATGGTTTGCAAGAAGACAACAAATAAGGAGTTCAAGGGATAGAAATTGCAAACACAAGACACAACGATTTACAAGGTTTGGCACCTGCCAATGTCCTTGCTTCCAAGGGAGCCTCCCGAGGATTCCCAAGTCTCACTATCTCACTTCTCTTTACCAGGTAGAGAAGAAACCTATACACTGGTCCTTTTCTCAGGCTCAGACCAACCTTCTCTTTTCACAGGCTCAGAGATAACCTTACACTTGTTGAGGAGTAGTATCCTTCAGTAGTCAACATATTCCTTTACATCCTCTTTAACGACGATCGCCTTGTTTTGCCATATGCAGTTCTCATAGAAACTCAAGTTCAAAAACAAGATTTTGTTGCATTGTCAAAAGGGTTTCACCATGCAGCGTTGGGGGAGAACCAGAAGGGATTGTAGTGGCTCCCTGCAGCAGTTGGGAGGAGGGACTACCCTCCTTACTGGAAAGGGATCTTCCTCTTGCAGGAATCCTAGTTACCCCGAAATTCTAGCCCAATTCAAATCGCCAAAATTTACATTTTTTTTTCCTTCCTGAATATGGTTATTTTATTAAATAAATATGTACAAAGAATACATTGAAAAGAGAAGAAAGTCTTCTTAACAAAAAACATAGGTACAAATAAACCAGCTACATGAAGTGCAGCCAGCAAAAAATTACCTCATCAAAAAATTACATGAAAATCTTCAAGACATAAACCTAGAAACTGAAGGCAATCAGCAAAGATCTCTCTAGCAATTGCATCAACATCCCTATGCCTGCCTTGATGTAATATCAAGTTCTTCTCCCTCCAAATCTGCCACAGAATAGCATTAAATATATTTCTTGTTACTTTCACTTTCAAATTCAAAGAAGCACTGTAATTAATGAACCAGCCGTTAAGGTCCTGGAAAGAATTCAGCCAATCAAACCCCTCCCAATTAAAAATTCTGAAAAACCATTTCCATAAGCTCTGTGCAAATGAGCATTCCCAAAACAGATGCTCAGTATGGTCATCACCTTCACAACGGAGATAACATATAGAAGCAAGTTTAATACCCCTTCTCTTGAGATTAGCGAATGAAGGTAGACCATCATGCATAATTAGACAAGCTGTGAAAGCATTCCTAGGCCTGCTAAACCAGTTCACTTGTGGAGCCTGTTCCCCATACGGACTTGAAAGTGAAGTTACCATATTTCCACACAATTCTATCTACATTAGTAGTCCTTTGATTAAGAAACAGATTGTGCACTGCAGAAGGCCAAGAATGAGGAATCCCAACTGTCATTCACCGACAAGACAGCAAGTTTAGAATTTCTAGGGAAATCAGTCACTAATCTTCTTGATTAAAATGCTTGAAGAAAAGTCATCTATTAAACCATGGATCATGAAATAATGAGAATGTAGCTCCATTGCGAATCTGAAGGTAAAAATTGACTTTTTTACTTTCTTATAATAAATAAACACAAATGGTTTCTATGTTTATGCCGCCTTCACTATGTTCAATGATCAGCATGCATCTATCTTTACTGGTTGACTAATCTTTATCGTAAGCTGAACTTACCACAAGCTAAAACTTGGTTGGCTCCATGCCTTAATCTGGTATGGGAGGAATTACCCATTGAATGACATTTGCAGAGGATTTGAAAGGGAATCTTATACTATAATGATCTTGAAGTGAAAATACTCAAATTTATAAGATTCTGTTTTTGTTTCCATTAACTATAAAACTTCCACAACCTGATGAGCCAAAAATCCTCAAAAGAGTGTTAAAATTTGAGAAACTCAATTTTTTCCTTTAAGGATCCAGCAGTATCATTTTCATATGTTTGAATTGTTGCGAAATTAAACAGAAAACACATAAAAGAGATCAAAAACACACAACAAGAACACACATATTTTTACTTGGTTCACCCAAAAATAGGGCACGTCCAAGGGATGCAGGGGTTTCATTATGATGATCAAAACGGCACAAGATACAGAGAGTTCAAAATAAATAAATACCCTCACATTAGGGCAACATAACAGGTGTGTAAATTACCAAAATACCCCTGCCAACTTACCATGAAGTTGGATCCGCGGAGTTGGGCCTTGTTGTACAGTATTTATCTGGCTCCACACTATCCATTATGAATAAAGCCAAGATGATTATATATAGTTGCAGGACAATAACTTCCCTTCATTATATTATCAATTTATTATTCTCTGTGTCTTTATGTATCTACTTGTCTAATGTCAATTATTAATATGTGTCTACTGTCACTTAAACCCATTTTTAACATTCCTAATTCTCTCTATTTGTTACTATATTATGCAGGTTGTCAATGACAACTTTATCATATGAAGTTAATGTGATACCTAGGTTCAACTTCCCAGCCATATTCTTGGAGAGGATTATCAGATCAGATCTTCCCGTGAATCTTCAAGCATTGGCTTGTAGAGCTGAAAGAAATTTTCAAGGGAATCAGAATATATCAATGACTGAAAGTTCCTTGGGTACAACATCCATGGCTTTCACTACTTCCGCTAGCATAGACAATGATAATTCTTTGTCAGAGAAGGATAATCTTACTCTTGGTGGGATCATGGAGAGTTATGCTGGCTCTAATTTTGGCCCATTGCCCCCTTCTTCTGGTGAGTTGAACAGTAACTGGGGTGTATTCGGGAAAGTTTGCAAACTTGATAGGCCTTGCATGGTGGATGAAGTTCATCTTCGTAGATTTGATGGCCTATTGGTAATTAATTAATTCTAGACTATTCTCCCTTGTTTTCCTTTTCTAGGGAGAGAAACTTTTGTTTGGCAGTCTCGCTGATAAAATGGTTTTGGGCTGAAGGAAAATGGAGGTGTCCATCGCTGTGTTGTTGCTTGCATAACAGTGAAAGCTCCTGTTCGTGAAGTGTGGAATGTTTTGACTGCTTATGAGCGTCTTCCTGAGTAAGCAAAATATGCTTCCATTTCATGGAACTTTAATCTTTGAGAATGACTGTTGAGAGGACTGAAATAATATGTTATTATTCTGCAACTTCAGAAATTGGAATCTGTGCTCTATCAAAGTTGCTGGTCATGTTACTAGATCCAGTACCATTCCACAATAGCAGTCTGGGAAGACATATCAGAGCTGCTATGTTCTATTAAGTTGTCATTCATTACTTTAGGTGTCTACAAAGAGAAAGGATTAGCGATAGAATAAAATAGTGATTCCTAGTAAAAGAGAGATACTAAATCATAGGAGTATATTCCAGTATGGGTCATTCTTACCTTTAAATAAATTTGCTTTAATACCTCATACACTGAAAAAGAGAAAAAAAGAGGGGAAAAGGAAAAACAAGAAAGTGGATTATACTCAATAGAAAAACCTTGCATTATATCAAGCAGAATCAAATCAAGTCAAGTTTTTCTTTTCATCTTCTACTATTGAAGCAGTTGATAAAAAGCATACATAACATGTAATGTGTGGATAATTGTATCATTTAAAATATTATTTTGGGAAATGGGAATAGTTGAGAAAGAATTAGGACATTATAGTTATAAACCACAATCTTTGCTGCTTGAACGATTGCCCTTTTTTTCGTAGTTAACCATCAGAACAAGCTATTCACAGGTTTTTTTCAAAAGGAAAGCTAGTTATAGGTTTGATACCAATTGATGCAGCATTTGTAAACTTATTAAGCACCAGTATTTATTTATTGGTAGTTTTTTTGTTTGTGTTATATTTTGAATAGTCTGTTACCCATATTTATACCATATGAAACCTGTAATGAGGTGAATAATTGGAGAAGACTGGTACCTAAATACTCGACTGAAAGCTCAAGAAATGACTAGAATAGAATTAAAAATAATATATCTAAGTCCATTTGTTTTATTCAAGCCTCAAATTGAAGTTCATTTTTGGTCCTCCTGGGTAAGAGAGGACCAAAATGTGAAGTTGTCCCAGGAGGACAAAAACGTGATCAGTATGTTCCAGAATGAAAATAAAGCATTTATATAAAGTTTTAAGACTTATGTAGATGTGTAATGCTGAAGACTCAGAAAGTTTGGTCCAAATTATTAACAAAATGCTTTGTTTTTTTTTTGTTTTGTTTGGCGGGGGGGGGGGGGGGGGGGGGGGGGGAAATAACAGATAAAACTATAAAGGGCCATCCTGTGCTTATGAAGTTTATTCCCATGTAGGGTTTTCTCTCTTTACATTATTTCCACTAATCAGTCCTGCTTTATTATACTGTTCCCTTGATAGTTTTTGAATTTTATCAAGTATTTTTGCTTTTCATGTTCATATTTGTGTTCCCTCCTATGTTATTTTCAGCTATCTTAATGATATCTAAGCCTTCTTGCTAATATGATCCTTGAAAACTTTGTATTTTGGCATGAATTTGGATCTTGGATGAATCCTGTATATTACTCATTATGAAAGAATATGAAATAATTAAAAAATCAAAGAAAATTATAACTGAGAGGAAGGCTCTGATTTCAGTTTCATTATACACTTCATTCGATTACTTTGATCCCTGAATTAGAAAATTTTGGAAATTTATGTTCCATATGCGCCTTGCATGCTTTCCCATCAAGTTTTGATTATCTTTCTGATCTTGTTTCCTTATCAATCTAATTTTTCAGGATAGTTCCAAATCTAGCCATCAGTAAGATTATATCACGAGAAAACAACAAAGTTTGCATTCTTCAGGTAAAGTAGGATTTCTGTTATACTGTGAACTGAAACAGTTCTTATTAATTAATTATGAAAAAAATTAAATTACTTATTAGGAACCTTTTCCCTTCTCTCATGGAACTTACTATATATGTTTCATACCTAATTGGCCTACTTGTACTTATCAAATGCGCAAAATAATGCAGCTCAAATACTGTGATGTTGTGGCCCGAATTTGGTGCCAGGTCGCGTTACGACCAGCTTATGACCTGACGACCCGTTAGAGGAAAATTTTTGACCAGTTTTTTGCTCATGGGTTGTGGACCCTAATTAGTCTCTTGTAACCCGATATATAAGGGTGCTTAAGATTTGGAGTGGGAAAGAGAGAGACTTTGAAATTCGTACAAAAACAGAGTGAGGAGTTGAAAACTTATAATCTCTGATTTTACATATAGTGCAAACTTTCGCCGGATCCCAACCGTGGACGTAGGCTATTGCCGAACCACGTATAAATCTTTGTGTGATTTGTTTACTTTTCTGTCACGATACTTGATTTTATCTTGGGTTTGTTGCGTTTGTCATAGCAAACTGGTATTAGAGCTTTCGGTTCAAAGTAGGGATGTTGTCCAAGTTTCTGGAAATCGAGAAATTTAACGACAGAAATGATTTCAACCTATGGCGGGTTAGGATGCAGGCTTCGTTGGTTCAACAAGGGTTATCCAAGGCGTTGAAGGGGAATGATGTACTGCCAGAAAAGATCAAGGACAAAGATGAGGTTATGGAGAAAGCACATAGTACGATTTTGTTGTGCTCGAGTAACGAGGTTCTGCGAGAAGTTGTTGGAGAGACCACGGCGGATGGGTTGTGGCAGAAGTTAGAGTCCCGGTATATGACAAAATATCTTGCGAATCACTTGTATCTAAAGAAGCAGTTGTTCACTCTTTAGATGCACGAAGGTTCGTCTCTAAAAGACCATCTTGATGAGGTAAATAGTATTGATGAAGATCAGGCTATTATTGACCATCTTGAATAATATCGATGTTAAGATAGAGGATGAAGATCAGGCTATTATTCTATTGTGTTCTCCACCGCCCTCATATGAGACCTTTGTCGATACAATGATGTATAGCAGAACTGCTTTGTCCATGGAAGGCGTGAAGGCAACTTGGAATTCTAAGGAGTTGCAGAAAAGGGCGTTTGAGGGCAATACAAAAAGTTCGATAGAGGGGTTATTTGTTAAAGGGAGAACAAATCAGAAGAGAGGGTCTGGCAGTAAAGGTCGTTCTAAGTCTAAGAACAAAACGAAGGTATTAAGATGCTTCATTTGTCACAAGGAAGGGCACTTCAAAAAGGATTGTCGAGAGCGTAAGAAGGGAAAGGTAAAATCTTCCGAAGTTGAAAGTGTGGCTGTTGCAGAGGGTAATGATTCAGATGGTGGTAATGTTCTCACAATTTTAGTTGGCAGCTCTTGCGATGAGTGGATTCTTGAGTCAGGTTGCTAGTTTCATGCTTGTCCAAACAGGGACTGGTTTACCTCTTATCGTTCTATTGATGGAGGGGAAGTTCTGATGGGGAATGATGCGGCATGTAAAGTTATAAGTATCGGTACAGTTCGAATCAAGATATATGACGGCATAGTGAGGGCACTGACTGATGTTAGGCATGTACCAGAACTGAGAAAGAATTTGATTTCCCTGGGTACGCTGGATTCCATCGGGTGAACTTATAAGGTTGGAGGTAGAGTCATTCGGGTTTTCAATGGTGCTCTTGTGGTGATGAAAGGACTAATGAAGCATGGTTTATATGCTTTGTAGGGTAACACAATCACAGGTTCAATTGTTGTATCATCCTCAGATCCGGATTCAGATACTACCAGATTGTGGCATATGCGGCTTAGGCATATGAGTGAGAGGGGGATGGATGTTGAGTAAGCAGGGTTTACTTGGTGGTCAGAAAAATGGGAAACTGGATTTTTGTGAGAATTGTGTCTTTGGGAAGCAGTGTAGAGTGAAGTTTAGTATAGGAATTCATAGAACCAAGGGTGCGGTGGATTATATTCATTCTGATCTCCCTCTCAGGTTATTTCATATGGTGGTGGTAGATATATGATGACGCTGATTGATGACTTTTCTCAGAAAGTTTGGGTTATATTATGAAGCACAAGAATGAGGCTTTTGTTACATTCAAGCAGTGGAAGACCTTGGTTGAGAAGCAGATAGGAAAACAGGTCGATCGCTTGAGGACAGACAATGGCTTGGAATTTTGTGATGGAGAATTTAATGAGTTCTACAAGACTCACTGGATTATGAGACACCACACAGTGAGGAAGACTCTGCAGCAGAATGGAGTTGCAGAACGGATGAACAGAACACTATTGGAGAGGGCACAGGGTATGCTGTCCAATGCAAGGTTAGACAAAGCGTTTTGGACTGAAGCTGTTTCTACAACTAGTTACTTGGTGAACCGGTCTCCATCGACTGTAAGACTCTAGAGGAGGTATGGTATAATTCTCCTACTAGTTATAGTAATCTAAGAATATTTGGGTATCTGGCACATGCTCATGTGAATGAGGGGAAGCTTGAACTGAGGGCTAAGAAATGGATATTTCTTGGTTACTAGCCTGGGGTCAAGGGATACAAATTATGGTACCCAGAGGCTTTAGGAAAGAAGATACTTGTTAGCAGGGATGTGACCTTTCATGAGTCTGCAATGTTTACTCCCCATAAGGAGGTAGTTGATTCAAGGAAAGCTCAGGGTGTCAGTGAGCAGGTGGAGAATTGTAGAGGTTCAGTTAGAGGATAGTCCTGTTCGATCGACTCACAAGCAGGTGCAGTTTCGGGCCGAGGGAGATGCACAGTTATAACAGTATAGTGTGGCTAGAGACAGGCCTAAGAGGGATATTAGGCCACCTGAGAAGTATGGGTTTTCACATGCTGATTCGGTTGCTTATGCACTTAGTGTGGTAGAGGATATTGATGAGCCGTGTACTTATCATGAGGCCATCACAGGTGGAGAGTCAGCACCGTGGTCTGTTGCCACGAGTGAGGAGATTGAGTCTCTTCATAAGAACCAGACTTGGGAGCTAGTTAAGAAGCCTAAGGGCGATTGGGGGCTGTAAATAGGTCTTTAAGAAGGAAGGAAGGAATTCTAGGGGTGGAAGATGCGAGGTACAAGGCACGCTTGGTGGTGAAGGGCTATACACAGAGGGAAAGGCACGCTTGGTGGTGAAGGGCTATACACAGAGAGAAGGGGTGGATTTCAATGAAGTGTTTTCTCCTGTGGCGAAACATAGCTCAATCTGGGTGTTACTTGCTGTGGTTGCTCTGCATGACTTGGAGCTTGAGCAACTTGATGTCAAGACTGCTTTGTTGCATGGTGAGTTGGAAGAGCAGATTTATATGCATCAGCCTGAGGGGTTTGAGATTCTGGGAAAGGAAGATCATGTTTGCCTATTGAAGAGGTCCTTGTATGGGCTAAAACAGTCTCCTGGATAGTGGTACAAGCAATTTGACACCTTTATGTTTGGGAATGGCTACTGTAGGAGTACATTTGACAGTTGTGTGTATCACAGAAAGCTCTCAGATGGTTCGTATTTATATTTGTTGCTGTATGTTGATGACATGTTGATAGCTTGCAAGAACATGTCTGAAATCAACATGTTGAAGGCTCGGTTTAGTGGTGAATTTGAGATGAAGGATCTTGGTGTTGCAAAGAGGTTATTGGGTATGGAAATTCATAGGGACAGAGGAGAGGGCAGATTGTATTTGTCACAGAAGAAATACATTGAGAAGGTACTGGAACGCTTCAGTATGCAGGCATCAAAGCCAGTGAATACTCCATTGGCTGTCCATTTTAGATTTTCAGCACGATTGTCACCACATACCGAGGAGGAGGTGGAGCACAGGTATCGTGTTTCTTATTTTAGTGAAGTTGGTAGCTTTATGTATGCTATGGTGTGCACTAGGCCAGACATTTCACATGCAGTTAGTGTAGTGAACTGATACATGGATAGACCTGGCAAGGTCCATTGGTAAGCTGTGAAGTGGATATACGATACTTGCGAGGTACTGCAGATGTTAGGTTAGTCTATGGTAGAGGTAGTGACGTGTGGGAGTGTTGCTGGATATGTTGATTCGGATCTTGTTGGAGATCTTGATAGAAGAGGTCCTTGACAGGGTATGTCGTCACTCTTTGTGGGAGTGTGATCAGTTGGAAGGCGACTTTGCAGCCCGTAGTTGCGTTGTCTACTACTGAGGTTGAGTACATGGTAGCTAGAGATGCATTGAAGAAAGTTATATGGTTGAGAGGCTTGGTCGGTGATTTGGGCTTGCAGCAGGATGATTTTACTGTGTTTTGCGACAGTTAGAGTGCCACACATATGATTAAAAATCAGATGTTCCATGAGAGGACCAAGCACATTGATGTCAGGTTTCACTTCATAAGGTTTGGAGTGGGAAAGAGAGAGAGACTGAAATTCGTACAGAAACAGAGTGGGGCTGAAAACTTGTAACCTCCGATTTTATACATAGTGAAAACTTTTGTCGGATCCCAACCATGGACATAGGCTGTTGCCGAACCACGTATAAATCTGTATTCTTTGTGTGGTGTGTTCACTTTTTTGTCGTGATTCTTGATTTTATCTTGGGTTTGTTGCGTTTGTCATAACAAATACAATTAAAATTAATAGGGTTTTTCGTAAAGAAGCAATGAGGAAGAAAAGAATAAAGTTTGCATTAGAGCAGAAATTGGTGCAACTACTTGGGGACTCGCCCAACCAAAGGTTGAAATTCATTCACCAGTTAGAGGACCATCAACTTTATACGGCTCATAGGCTCTTCTGAAACACAAAATTGACCCACTGTCCTACTTTTTTATTTCTTAATATTCATTCAAATTCGGGAGTTTCACTCTGCAAAAGTGGATAGTTGATATAGTCCGATTTCTTATTCACCTAGAGGAGTGTCAACAGGTCAACTAGCTTCTTTTCACGAATAATTATATTTTAGGTTTATTTAAAACTTTAAATTAAATAAATTGCTCAACAATCCAACCACAAAATAGAGTAAAGCAAGTAAGGAAAGAAAACACCAAATTTTTATGTGGAAAACCTCAACAAGGAAAAACGACTAGACCATTGTCCAGAGCAATGCAATCCACTACATCGAAGAAAAGTTACACGAACTATGCTCATACTCACAAGAGCCCAGTTGTTGAAGACTTCAGATTCACTACTACAATCTCCCAAACAAGCTGCTGACTGTTGAACATGATTGCTCAATGAACAATCCTCCCTCTTCTCATTTAATCCTCCAATGTCAACTTCAAGTAGAATGATTTGAAATATGCATTTTCAGTTGATTTTGAACAATCACAATGAAGCTCCTTGCTCTCACTAAATCAAAATTATTCATAAAGGGTATCTAATGAATTTCCTACTTAAGAATTAAGAAATCTTTTAAATTCATAAAAAATTAGGGTTTTTGGATACCTAGGTGTACACTCCCTTTTCTGCAATTTTTTCACACTAAAGTCCTGTATTTATTGTTGTCATAATCTATCCTCTAGTTAAGAGTCCAGCGTGAATTCAAATCATTGAGGAATCGGGATTTTCTGTCAAGCTTGTACCAGTGTAAGAAAAAGCTCCACTGGTGAAAGTTGATTCTGTTCGATATTGAACTGGTTGCAAGGAAAAGCTCCACTGGTGCAATTCGATTCTAGTCAAAGTTAAACTGGACAAAGAAAGCTTCCTCTGGTACAACTTCATTCTGGTCAAAATAGTAACTTTTCAAGTTCAATATATTGCCAGTAGAGTTCCTGACCATCTCATCTGGTATGAAAGCCTCACCTACTCGTTGATGTTCCTGGACTCGTCTAATTTTGGGTCAATATGTTACTAGCGAAGTATAATAACAATGAACAACTTTTCTTTTTTTCCGTATCCTTTTTCATGAAAATTCATACCATTTTCTTATTTTTTCTTGTGTGTGTATTAATTTCCTTACAATAGTATAATATACTGAAAATGATTCAATTCACTATATCCCATTGAAGCTAAACTGTGAGCCATACTCCACTCTTAAGACAGTGGATCCTGTTAAAACTTAGAGGAGCTTATATTTTTATCAAATTTTCAGGAAGGATGCAAGGGCCTATTGTATATGGTGCTCCATGCACGAGTTGTCCTAGATTTGTGTGAACATGTTGAACAGGAGATTAGTTTCAAACAAGTTGAAGGGGACTTTGACTCATTTCAGGGAAAATGGCTTCTGGAGCAACTTGGGAATCATCATACACTATTGAAGTACACAGTAGAATCAAGAATGCACAAGAATTCCTTCCTTTCTGAAGCTATCATGGAAGAGGTTCGTAGCATTTTTTATATTGTAGACCTACACTTTGAGATTTGCACTCTATGTGGTAGTCTATTTTTTATGTTGATATTTGGAGAATATGTTAAATTGTTAATAAATTTAAAGGCTGTACCGTTGGAGGATCTCTCTTAATGGCTCTATAGAGTAAAGTGTCTGGTTATCGAAGGTATATTTATTCACTATGTTAGGATATATAGTCATGTCTTGGCATAATACTCATCGAAACATACTTGTATTGAGTGTCAGAGTGCCGTTGAGTTGATCAACGAACATCAGTTGAAGACAAGTCAAACACAGAATAAAAGGAAGATGGATGTTCAATCACTTGGAAGTTGGATAGGTTATAGGTAATGAACTTAGATTGACCTTAGGGTAGCCTATTTTAATAATGGGTTAGGGCTAAACATGCTTTGAAAATATTTTAAAGTAAATTGGGTTTCCAAAACTAAGACAGAAATGAGTTTTTATGGAAATTAGACTTAGAACCAGAATCCAGAAAGATTCAATTGATTGAGAATACTGTTGATTGATTGGCAGAATTTCAATATGCTCATCGATCGCTGGAGGATTATTTAGAGAGGCTCGATTGATTGAGACACTTGAACCCAAAAACATCAAGAGTAAGTTTTGGGGTTTTTATATATTTCTACGGTCGGCTATGTTCTTCATATATTCTATCTAGCAACCACGTACTTTATACTTGGGTGATTTAATACACATCAAGGATGCTAAGAAATCAATTTTGCTACAATCAACTGATACAACAGAGTACAGAGAAGAAGAACAATCAATTGAGGAGCATGTTCATGGAATCGAAAGTTGTAGACAGATCAAAAGAATGATGTAGAGATCTTTGAAGGCTGAAGATTTGGTATTCTACTTAGTTAGAGATTAGATAAGAGTCCGACCACTGAATTGTGACCTGGTTCTACATCTCTTTGTGTATAGTGGATTGTTCTTGGTCTGGCAAGGTTCCATGATTTTTTACTCTCTTATGAGGATTTTTCATTTAAATTTCCCTCTCTTGCTCTCTCCTTACTTTCATTTTGTTTATTCATTGCTAAAGAGAGCAGAATGACAGTATGCCCACTAAGAAAATATTTGTCACTTGTGCATAGATTAGCTGTAGATTCTAACTCTGTTTTTTTTTTTTTTTTTTTTTCTTTTTTTCTTTTTTTTTTTGGCAGGCTTTGAATTACTTTGTTAATGCTGAACTCTTTGTTCCTTAGGTCATATATGAAGATCTCCCATCAAACTTATGTGCAATTCGGGATTATATTGAAAAAAGAGAAGCAGAAAAGTGTATGGAAACAAGCGATCTTGGGTTATATTCGGAGGAGAAAAATGCTTTGACTAATAATGACAGATATGCTGATTGTAGTTGGCCAGCTGTGAAGATTTCTGATTGCAATGGTCCACATTCATCCAAACGAAGACCCAGGGTGCCAGGCTTGCGGAGAGATATTGAAATTCTTAAAGCTGAACTCCTGACCTTTATTTCAGAATATGGGCAGGAAGGGTTTATGCCCATGAGAAAGCAACTTCGAAACCATGGAAGAGTAGATATTGAGAAGGCAATCACACGCATGGGCGGATTTAGAAGAATCGCGTCATTGATGAATCTTTCCCTTGCTTATAAACACCGCAAACCAAAGGGTTATTGGGATAATCTTGAAAATTTGCAAGAAGAGGTAAGCTGAAGTACATCATTCTAGTTTATGTATGAACTCTTCATTTCATCATACATTTCAAAACAACCATTTGTCAAGAATAAATTGCTTGTGGCCTAATGATAAAAGGAAATCCAAGTGCATACGCCTTTAATTAAAAGTCTAGTTAATATCCAAAGAAGTGCTATTTTGTGATTATAATTTATTCTGAACTTAACTATGGTGATGTTTTTATAAGTGGTCCTCTCTATGTTGCAGATAAGTAGGTTCCAAAGGAGCTGGGGAATGGACCCTTCGTATATGCCCAGTCGAAAATCTTTTGAGCGTGCAGGTGCATAAAATAATTTTCCATCTATTTTTATTGTAGTAATGCTTTCTGTATATTCACTTTAGGCAGCATCATTTGCATTGGCTTTTTCTTGCTTATTAAATTAACAGCTGGGGGATCCTCCAAACTATTATGTCACTATACCGAATGATTTGCAATCTTCCATTAGCAAAACACAAAAATCTAAACCATGCTTTTATGTCAACACTTTTTGCTAACCACTCAAAAGCAGGTCTGCAGAATTTTGTGCAAGTCGATTGGGAATTAAAAACCAAAGTGTAGAGTAAATTTAAACGAAGTTGTAGGCAATGTCCTTAACCTCATATTTGGCCTTCCTGGAGTAATAATATTAAAAATCCATATGAGCTCAAAAGCAAAATGGAGCTTTTGGTGTGTGTCCTCTGATAAACTTGAAGAAGTACAATTGGAGGTACAAAGTGAATGGTTTGACATTATTCCTTTTCTTTTTCATTTTCCTCTTTACAGGTCGCTACGACATTGCACGTGCATTGGAGAAATGGGGGGGCCTACATGAAGTTTCTCGCCTTCTATCGCTTAAGGTGAGGCACCCTAACAGGCAGGCAAAGTTTGCCAATGATAAGAAAAATGATTATGTGGCATCTGGTGATGAAGAGAAAACACCATTGAAACCTTATGTCTCTCAAGATACACAGAAGTGGCTCATGAAATTAAAGGATTTGGACATTAATTGGGTTGAATAAAATTCTAAACTTTATTTGTCTATATCTTTCTCTCGTGGTAATTTTGAAGGTCTGTTGATGAATGTGGCATTTCTTTTAACCTAATCCATTTGTTTTGTGGTTGATGAGTGAATTTTAGAACAAAGTGATGCGGGATGGTTAGGGCTGCTTTGATTCTGATTTGATAGAGAGAATGAGAAGAGGAGAAGAGAAGAGCAAGAAGTAGGGGAAGAGGAGAAGAAAAAATGGAAAGATGTATCTCTAATCAGCACAATTCAATATTCAATAATCATAAAAAGCCCTACTAAAACCCTACCTGCAAATATAAAAATCTAGAATATAATATTACTAAAGCATCTTTGAGATTAAAACATTACTAAAAGAATAATAAAAAATGAAATAATTGACGAAAAATTGTTGACCTATGTTCCACTGCATGAAATTGGATGAAATTGGAGCCTTAGAATTGGAATAGGTGGAATTTGAGAAAAGTTTTAGTTCAAAGTCATAGAAAATTGAACCAAAATTTTTTCCAACTTCCATTCCGAGCCTTCAATTCTATGCAATAGAACATAACCGTGTGATTTTTCCAATAATAGATGTGGATCACTTGCACTTCAAGCTCTTGAGTTGTAACGACTTGAATCCGGAGGATTCGAATCATGAATGGGCAAAGAAAACGAATCCGGGTCTTTGTCCGGACCCGAGGCCATATTAGGGGTAAAATGGTCATCTCATGTAAGGGAGAAGGATAAATTGACTTTGAACAAGTCTAATGAAGTAGTTCAATTCATTTTAATCATTATATAACCTTCCAAGAGATTCTAAGGGCTATAGACTTGGTTTCCCACAAATACGCATTCTTGGTTTGAACGATTTCTCGATATTGTCTCTCTAAAAAATGAATATCTCTTGGTAGGATTGGAATCTGAGAATGAGATTGGTACTATTGAAAAGCTGGTGAAAAATGCTTCAATTTGGGCTCAAGAATGACCTTATTTGAATTTAAAATGAGTAAGTTATTACTGTTACAAAATCGGGTTCCAAAAAAGACCAATAGAAAAATAGAGGTGCGAGCGCTCGGCTCTCTGGTGAACCGTAAAATTAGCTCCCTAAAGTTAGTTCCTATGGTTAGGGATGATAGTGGGGTGTCCAAATGCACCCAAATGAATGCGAATAACTCGGAAATAGTCGATTTGACTACTTGAAACTTCGAATGAGCTAAATGGACCTTCATAAGGTTAAATCTTATGTTATAACTTCCCCAAATACATGAATAATGACTACATGGAGGTGCCTAGGTCAATAATTTACATCACACAATTTAAACGTGTTCAATTAAAGGAAATTAACGAATTAAGCCTTTATTCATGTGAATACATGACAAAACATCCTTCATACTACCTAATGAATTCAATTATATCATTGTATACTTCAAAATAAGTTCAAATTAGATCATTGAAATACAATTCATCATATACATCAAAATATGCACAAATACATGGTCTAAAGGCGAGTTTGTGGATCCTCCTTTACTTCTTTATCAATTCCTGAAAAAATGTTAATAATGGGATGAGCACGACGGCTTAGTAAAGAAAACTTAAAGTACACTTCTTATAATTCCGTAAGCCACACCCCAATGAAGGGAATCAAGAAAACGGGATTGTGACGGCCCTGGTTTTTCAAGCCAGTGTGTCCTGTGATGAATTGAAGATTGACCCGATAACGGATCTAGATGCGGAAGCAAGAAAATAAGACAACGGTCTCTCAATGCACAACACATCTCTAAGACACTTTGATGACCTTCCATGAAGTCGTAGAATTTAATGAGAACTGACGCAGAAACAAAAGATTGGAAATATAACAAATAAGCCCCAGGGGCAAAATAGTCATTTCTGAAAATATAAAATCGGGTGCTACCGATCACACCACTAGGACGACAGCGAAAAATTAATCAAGTTAGACTCAAGAATCACTTGATTCGGAGTCCGGATGGAAGAGAAAAGTCAAAACAAAGTTTTGACGTCGCCGCGGCCGTGAATAGTGTTTTGACAACAATGAATAGTAACATGGGCAAAATGCTGAAATCGTGTACCGTTTTGAGGCACTAAACGACTTTTGCTGGAAAAACACGAAGAAGAAACCCTGCTCAAAATAATTTTTTCAAGCTGACCAAGTCGAAAGAAACATTTATTTTTGACATGAAATCCCCAAAATGCCCTTACAATAGACTTTTTCAAATAGTGCAGGTGCGTACAGGAAATCAGATTTGACGCGGGGTTTTCGGGTCCGAGACGACATTTTCTGGAAAAATGTTGTGAAGAAACCCCTCCTAAAATCTCATTTTCTATGTGACCATGTTAAGACCGGAATTTATTTTTCAAATAAAATTCCCGAAATGCCCCTAGATCAGTTTAGAGCAAGAGGGTTAAAACAAAAAGCTTATACATGTTTTTCTTTTGAAATTTGCCAGAACAGAGAGCGAAAACGGGGCCTTTAACGACATTTTCTAGAAAAACATGAAGAAGAAACCCTCCCTGAAATCACATTTTCTACCCGGTAGCGCAGAAGAAAATGAAAAAACTACACTGTGAAATGCCCAGAACACCCCTGATCAGTCTAGGCCAAAAACAAGGAAAATGTAACTTTGCACCAAGTGTTCATTTGACCCTAAATGCAATTCTAGGCTAACACGATTATGCACGCAAACGTATTTAGTGTTTTTAAGCGCGCGGGAATGGTCCATGGCTTTCAAAAATGGCCGATACAAAATTCAACCCCCCGACGGCCAAAAAAGGCGAAAATGCACATGAAAAGGGAATTTTAAAACTTAAAATTATAAAATGGTTTCAAATTACCGTTTGGCCTTTGGCCACACTTCATGCATGATTAATGAGACCCTATGAAAGAATAAAAATGGAATTCCCACACCCGATGCAAACATGGTGAGTCAATGACTTGCCATTTTTCAATATTTTCATAATATTTCGTGACGTCAAAAGTGACATAGGATACAAATTAGATGTCATTGGCCTATGACCTCATCTTATACATGTCAAATATATTGAAAAGAGTGTACTTATGTACATATTACATGATTAGAATAAAATATACAAGTTTTGACATACAAAGCTACAAATAGGATTTCATGCCAACATTTTCATGAAAATGATACTTTAAGTCTACGAAACTTCCATGGCATAGTATGCATCCCAAATCAAGGTCCCTGTACTTGAAAAATGTCCCTACTACGTGGGTGAGTAACATAAAGCTACTCGTAGGAGATGAGAATGCATCGACCTAGCATTTTACAACTCTATCACCTTAAGGTGAAACATGTTAAAGGGGCTCATGCCACCTAACGTCTATGTCAAGTGAGACTCGGGAATCATCCTAAGCTACTCATGCAATCGAAATGAGTTACGGCATACAAGTACACATGCTCAAGTACATTAAACCGTATTAAAACATAATACACGACATACAAACATACATGTTAAAGTACCTTAAATCATGTTAAACAAGATAAGCAATATCTAACACACATACATAAGTGTTCAACATATATAGAGTACTCATAAATCAAGTATACAAACACAAGTATACTAAGCTAAACAAAATACACATAAGACAAGTATACACGGCACAAGTATACTAAATGAAATTTAAACTCACAGAGCAAGTATACAAGTTCAAATATGCTATATAGGATTCAAATATCCAAAGCAAGCATCAATTCTCAAATTACAAGTAATCCATGATTAATAACTTAAAATTAAATACGAAATCAAATAGTGGAAAGACTAGGACATGTGGTCGCTAGACCAAACAAGTATTTTCGGGTAATTACG
Organism: Cornus florida; assembly: GCF_030987335.1. Classification (NCBI taxonomy): domain Eukaryota; kingdom Viridiplantae; phylum Streptophyta; class Magnoliopsida; order Cornales; family Cornaceae; genus Cornus; species Cornus florida. The sequence continues at coordinate 83,448,648 of NW_026775577.1, read as the reverse complement.
ACCCACAAGGTACCACCTGACTTAGATGACACTTGTCCATGTACTAGAGCCAAACCCTAGCCATCACATAAATTATGTACTCACAAACTTTCCAAAATCAATAAGTTCAAAACTTATACAAAATCAAATGCAAGTTACCACATTCCATGTACAAGTAAGGTTGAATCCATGCAAACCATGTCCTAGAATTCAAGTCTATATAGCATATGACATGCCATGTCCTCAATATGCAATTTATACACAAAGTAAGAATATTTTACAACAATTGAACCACATTACCCTCCTAAGCCACAAGTACTAAATAAGCTTCAATTTAGCAACAAGCTTTCAAGGTAAATAATTGTGATATTCTAACAAGCTATATATCTACACAAGATATATTTAAACAAGCTATTCAAGACAATGATATCACATACCATGCTAAGTCCAATTACCATTTTACGATACCCCAAGTACTAATTCTACATCTAATTAGTAATATACTCACAAGGTAATTTATTGCACTACATTTCATGAGATCATCACCCTAACATGAAAAGTCTCTATATTTCAAATAAATTCCAAAAAAGCTCAAATTAATATATATAAAAGGACATAACATGGTTTTCACATATATTCTACCCAAAATCAATTTAAGTGACTACAACACTTAAAAAAAAATTAATTAAGCTAATTAATTAATTTTCTCTAGATTTTTAAACAGCTCCAAATATCCTCAAATTAACATATGTTAAAGAACTCACCAAGGCCTACTTTAATATCACATTATAAGTTGATTTCATCCTTGTTTTAACTATGTGAATTAATCTTTTACAAAAGATAAATATAAAATAAAATTTGCAATTCTTATTCAAATGCTCCCAATTTAATATATGTTGATAAACATATCAAGGCCTATTTACTAGCATGCCACAATTTAATTCCAAGTTATATACAACCATATGAATTAAATCTTAAATATATAAATTAATTAAATTAAATTCTAAAACTTGAACAAAGGCATGCTTACAAGTTGTAAATAATTATATAACAACCAATATAACATAAATATAAATCTAAGACATCCCCTACCTCAATTTGAGATGAAAATCTCAAATCCCCACTAAAAGAAAAGTGCTCCGAATTCTATGATACTTCGGGGTTTTGTCGGGGACAACACGATGAACAAGAATCTCAAGGAAGCCCTATCAAAATCACAACTTGACTTCAAACCCGAACTCAAAATTTGGCCAAAAATGGGTTCTAATAAGGGGAAAAGGTAGAGCATGACAAGGCCTACGATAAACGTTATGGCCGAAGACTTTCTACCAAGGAAATTAAGTGGAGGAGAAGAAGAAAAGGTGGCAGCCCAAGGAGCTCCCATGGCTACCGGCCAAAGAGGGAGGAAGATGATGGGAAAAGTGACTTTTCACTTTAAGACATTCTATTTATAGGAAAACCCTAAAAGTGCCCCTAAAGGGCCTCGCCAGGTCCGGAAAAGTGAAATTTGAGCAAACACGCTCAAACGACAAAATTTCATGAATGAAAAAGAACCAAGATGAGAAAATATGAATAACGGAAGAAACGACGTCAAAAACTGAGTCCCGAACAGGAAGATATGCCCCGAACAAATTCGGCGGTAACCGAGGCCAGAAACCCTGAAATTGGGGAAAAATGACCAGAAGGCAATTCTAAGAGTACAAGACTCGACGAAAAGTGAAAATGAATCTCATGCGAGGATCCAGGTTCAAAACGAGGCATTTTTGCAATAACTTTCATTAATTGCACAATGGCCCCTCCAAAAAGTGAAAACTACACTAAAGACCCAAAATGAAAATATCTTCCAAAAATATTTTCTTAAAAACTCCTGAAATAAAATATCTTCAAAAGATATTTACAAAAAATGCCTCAAGAAACAAAAATATTTCTAAAGAACTATGCATCCATGCCCCTATGAACATCGGGAGCAACCAGAGTACTTTCCTACAAAAATAAAGATACGTATTTCATGAAAAGGACTTAGAATGAAGATTCATGAAGTCAAAAACCAACTCTGAATACAAAAAGTGAGGTTATGCCAACAAAGTGACAAATGGGGAAAAGACAAAATAGGGAAAATGATGAAAAGTGAATTGTGTCGAAAAACGAAAAATGTGAAAATGACTCGGTCCTTAAAGAAAGTTGTCAATTCAAAGGAAAGAGTCTCAGAAACCATTTCTGAGCACTTGAGACAACACTAAATGACGAGAAACTGAACTAAGAAAAGAAATTTCAACGAAAAAAATTCATCCGTAAAATTCTGAGGAAAAAGGAAAGGAAGGAAATGACCGGGTGATTACAGGGATCATACTCATTAAGGGAAATATTACAATAATGAAACATACATATACTTTAGAATTATACAAATGATTCAATGCAATGTCCCTTCCTACTTCCAACCCAAACACACACACGAACTCATCCCACACCAACCTCGATAACACAATTCATTCCGTGGCAACTCCACGGTGGCCCGTTTCGTACTTGACGACCATCTTTACTTCATACTTAAGAAATCATCCTCCTTTGCTAAAATCGTTTATCTTACTCACCCAATGACGAATGTGTTGGGATTTATATGCCCTGACATAGCAAATTCCTATTTAGATTATAGTGACATATGTTCCTGACATATCTGAAATATTTATGATTTATATAATTGGTGAATTCAATGTATTATGTATCGATTCATTATGGAATTGATAGTATCTACTTGATTACAAGAGATATTTATATATGTATGTGATGACGATCAATACATGAATATAAATAGTAATCATAAATTATTCATAGTCGGTAATTATGGATGGACCCATTATTAACTAAGACTTGAACTGGATCCGCATTACGTTGAGATATATTGCGAGAGTCGTCGTATGCAATTGCTCCCTATCACTGTCATGGCATTTGATTCTCAAGCATGAGAGAAGTATAGACTCTTTTATTAATTAATAATTACTTTGATTTGTTTGGCGGATACTTTGGGATCCATAGATCGGCACTTTGGGTAGTTATGTAATTAATAGTTAGAGGGTTATATTCTCAATATTTGTATCAGTGCTATTTGTATTTATTTTGCATTGATTATGGTTGATCACAAATTAAATTCAAAGGTCTTCGTATGTTTTAGACAAAATGTTTTCTATATATTTATTTAGTAAATTATTATTTTTGTTAAACAAATATTTTATTGTGATCAAACCGGAAATAATCAAAGGTAACAAAATAATTATATTAATTATGTTATCGGATTGATGACTTTATAATCCGATAAATAATTATACATAGAGGGGTCAAAGTACAACATTGACTTAAAGGTTATTACTATTTAATTGGAGTGCAATTAATTTCTTTTAGTGAAGTAGAAATTAATTTATGAATTAATTGAATTGGGTCTATGGTTTAATGGACCAGACAAATTATTAATTTATAGTAGTCAAGAAAATAGTAAGCCCAAAGGATTCTTACCCATAGCCCAAATTGATATTGGAGTCCCATTAGAATTGAGATATGTGAATTAGAGATTGAGAATGATTTATTGTTTACTTTTCTTATCTTTATTTTGCCTATATATACATGGGTCCATGTATATTTTAGGTGAAACTTTTGAGAGACAAAGAAATATATTTTCTCTCTTTAGTTTTAGGGTTTGCTTTCTCTTCTAAAGGAGGTTACTACAAGCCTTGCCTCTAAGGTCATTCATCAAGGTATATTGGTGATTCCTAAATGGAAGATTACTATCAAGAAGAAGGAGAAATGATCTTACTAAGTGATCTACAATAAGTGAGAACATTCACTTTAGATGAAAGATTTAAATGTTTGCTCAAACCTTTGATATAAGTATTCAATTTATTAATTGAATGATTCATCATATTTTATTTTTGCATAAAACTTGTTTTTATATTATGAATCATGATCTATGTATGAAAATCCCTCAAAAAAAGTTTTTAAAACTTGCACGTTTCCCAACAATGGTATCAGAGCATGATTTAATTCATTACTAGAGATCATGCTTTTATGAAAATCATCATTCATGGATCCAAATTTATATATATATATATATATATATATATATATATATATTTATTGATGTATGTTGATATATATTGATACATGATGTTGATGTATGTATAATTGTGAATGGATGATGATGTATTTTTGGGCTATGGATGAAGCTTATAGGTTTAATGTAATTTTATCTTTGGATGAATGTAATTAAGGCTTTGATTTAGCCATTAGAAAGTTCAATGATGTAATTTAATTATTTTTCATTGTATTTTATATGTATAAATAATTTCAAAGTCATGTAATCTTCATCAATGGGTACTATGAAGCTTCAAGAAGGTCCAAGAGAATTAAATAAGGTCCCTGGAATTTTATGGAATTTTTTAGAATTTTTTGGGCTTTATTTAATTTTTTCAAAATTTTTTGCAATTTCCGACAGAATTCCGGTGGTCGGAGCATCGCCGGCGGTGAGGGTGGCGCCGGAGGAGGGCTACCGGATCCGGTGTGGTGCAGTACAGTACACCTTAATAATGTGCGCCCGGATCTAGAACCGTTGGATCAGGGCCGACGATCCAGTGCAGCACAAAAAGATGTGCCTTTTCCAACTGGCGCGTGAGGAGCATGCGCCAGGCTTTGACCCAAGGTTGACCAGCGCATGGCGGCGCGTGCCACGCGTATGAAGACCCCCCTAGAGCGTGGGGACGCGCTACACGCTCCCCGAGGGAGTGCCAGCGCGTGGGGAAGTGCTGCAGCTTCTCCAGGCCCGTACCAGGGCGTGCAAGTCCCTTCGGGCGTGTCCAAAGCACTGTTTTGCTTCTCCAGGCGCGTACTAGCTTCCTATAGGTGTTTACAAGCCGTTGGCGGACGCCTGTACAATAAGAAGAGTATTTAAATGTCAAAATTTGATTCCATTGGCCATTTTATTTGCTTTTGTTTGTTATTATTGATGTATGAAATGCATGGAATAATTAATTGCTAATTATTATTGTTCATGCATCGTATCCATGATTTTTATCTAAATAACTTGATTTATATTAATTAAATTGTGAAAATTAATTGGATTTGATTAATAATTAATTAGAGGGCACTTATTGGGAAACGAAAAATTATTTTTGTAAATTATTTTTAAAGTGTGCCTCAAATTAAATATTAGTGACTCATTTAAAAGTTCAGATATTTTCTAAATTTAATTGGATTAAAATCAAGACGTTTTGCATGTACTATATCATGAATTGAAAACCCTAATTATAAATAATTAAAAATTGATTAGGAGAGAGGATTTTTATACATTACCCCATGGCCTTCGTTATTATAACCATTGTGATTAGATCTTTAAAAATAAGGCCCCATGCATGATTTAAAGAGTCTAGATTACAAGAATGTTTATCTCATAAAAATATATTTATTAAATGTTCATTATAGTTAGATCTTTAAAAATAAGGCCCCACGCATGATTTAAAGAGTCTAAGCTTATAATGTTAATATATTTAGTATTTGTTTTTTTGTTGGAGCATTAATAACGTTATACACTCAATATAAAATCAATAATATTAGTTCCCCAACGGAGTGGTCTATACTAGGTGATTTTAGAAAGGCTAAACAAAATCGGAAATTTTTTCATATATAAATAAGGCATTGTCTAAAGAGATATGGAAATAATGAGTTTTTCTCGTCAATAACAATAATTGTGACGACCCTGGATTTTTCAACCCAGTATGTCCAGTGATGACCCAAACCGAATCTAAGATGCGGAAGCAAAAGAAGCAAAATGGCCTCAAGAGATGTATGCCATCCCTAAGGGACCACGATGACTCCCTATGAAGCCACGGAATTCGAGTGAATAAAGTGTGGAAACAAAACAAAGACAAGTCCTTAGAGATGTACGTCATCCCTAGGGCACAATAATGGACTCTTAAAGAGTTTCGAGGCTCAACGGAAACAAAATGAAGAGAAAGACATCAAAACCCCACAAGAGAAGAGCCAGGGGTAAAATGGTCATTTTACCCTAAGAGGAAGGAATTTAACTTTCAACAAGTCAAATTAGATCTAAAACATCCTAAAACATCCTTTGGTAACTTCACATGAAGTCCCAAGGCCAAAGGAAGAAAAATCCCAGATGAACCCTATCCCGGTTCAAACCAAATCCGACACCCTCTCAATAAAACAAGGATATTTTGACCTAGGAGATGAATCTGAAACTGAAACTAGTACCATTGGAAAGTCAACGAAAAATTAATAAATTTAGACTCAAGAATCACCTGATTCGGAGTCCGGACGGAAAAGAAATGAAAATAAGAACAAATGGTATTCTCTGGTTTAGAGATACCCTGACCCTATCTCACTAAAACTTGAATAACTTGAGTTACAAATGGAATCTGAAGCTCTAATTGATACCATTGGAAAGCTTATTTCGACGCGGTCAGTTTAGACTCAAGAACAGATCAATTCGGAGTTATAACGAGTGAGATATGACCCTTTGAAGGAAAGTAACTGGAGCAAGAGCAGATCACGGTGGGCGCCCACCAAAAAGCTGCAGGGGCCCGCCAAATGTGGCAGATTACCGTGGGCGCCCGCCAAAATTCTATGGGGGCCTGCTAAATGCAGCAGTGGCGTGGACTGGAAACCTCAAAATGCGGAAACAAGGCAAGGAAAGCATGGATGAACCTAATTAATCATTTTTAAGGGTGTGCAACCTACTTAAGAGTGATTTTAATCAACAAAAAAGATTAAGAGAAGGATGGCTTTAAGGCCTCATGGCATGCCATTTACAAGTTGTGTTCAATCCTTGAAATTTCATATATTCCGTAAACAAACTATGAAGTTAAATCAATATACATGTCAAATACATAGTAAAGAGTGTACTCATGTACACATTACATGTTTAGAATAAAAAAATACACATTTTGACAAGTAAGGCTACAAGTGGCATTTCAAGCCAACATTTACAAAAATTAAATCCTTCAAGTCCACAAGAGGATTAATTATTGGATTATTATTTTAGTTTCCTTTCAGCATTTTATTTTTAATTTGTTTTATCATATTTGTTCTCTGTGTTCGTTTATTACCGAATTGTTTTTGATATCCTCAGGTATTCAGCGTGGGTCTGGCCAACCCGCATTCGGAAATTCGGGAATATCACATTAATCCGGTGCAGTTGCGCTTACAGTAGCGATTAAGCTCAGCATATTATTCTGCCTGTTTTGTTACTTGAAATTTAAACGGTCATAACTCAATCATGTTAAATCGAAATTGGGTCATTCTTGACCTCAAATTTAAGGATTTTTCGTTCTCTTTCCAATGGTACCAATTTCATTATCAGAGTCCCATCCTGCTAGGAAATATTTACGTTTTAGTAAGACGGTGTCGGAAAATTATTTAAATCGAGATGGAGTATTTATGGGAAACCATTTATGACAATATTTGGTAGCATTTAATTTGCATAAAAGAAAAATTAAATTAATATATTAGTGATGGAAGGAGGTATATATATATATGCATATTTATTTATATATGTGTATCTGTTTTAATTAATTTATGAGTTGTATGAATGGACGTATATATATATATATATATATATATATAAAATTATTGATATATATGTATATATGATTTTAAATAATCAAGGATTATTAAGGAAGGTGTTACACACACACACACCCACATACACACATATATATACATATTAAATAATATATGTTTATATGTATATATTATTTAAGATGATTAATATTATTAGTCTTATTTGGAATATCTGGATGGGTTGGTTATTAAATTAATTATATGCATATGATATGCATGGATGAGTTGTTTTGTTGATAAGTTAATTTGCCTATATAAGAATTGTTTGGTTAATAAATTAACTTTTAAGATTTGGTATGTGGTTGAATTGTAGGCATGGATGAGTTGCCATAGGTGTAAATATATTGCTTAAGTATTTGTATGAATAAAATACATACATAAGAAGTATGAATGAGTTGCTAGTTTAAAAGTATAAATATATATATATATATATATATACACTTGTGGAGGCATGGTTGAATTGCCAATGTATAAAATAAATATACTTAAAGGTGGCATGGTTGAATTGCCAACATATAAATAAATTTATTTATAATGGCAATGTTGATTTGCCAAAGCGTAATTAAATTGTTATGTGTTAGATGATTAAAATTTCATCTAAGGTTATTGTATGTATAGGTTGGATTAGGATTAGATATTCTTAAATTAGAATAATCTAGTATTTACAGGTTAGTGTATTATTTTATGTATATTAATAAAATAATATTGGTGGAGACATGGATGATTTGTCAAAGCCTAGATATTGGCTATATGATTTAAATAATTAAATTATTATTGGGTTTTGGATTAAATATAATATTTATTTAATTGTATTCTATTGTTTAAATGATTAATTAACTGTCTAGGATGTGATTGAGGTTAATGAATATTTCTCTAAAAGAAATGGTGGATTGGTCTAGGTATGTTTATTATTTAATTATTGTTAATGGTTTTAGAATTTATGAACCTCGTAATAGATGTGACTATTGTATTATATATAATTATTTATATATATGTGTATCATTATATACTAAAGATAAAAGACTTTATTAGGATTGATTTTGGTCAGAGATGATCTTTTTATTGGTTTTTAGAGGTCTGGTAGAGAGAACTTGCTCGTGGGTTTGACCCACTTATTTTTATCTTTTAGGTTACTAAAGGTCTAAGTCTCAAGGTTGAGGATCCGCAGCTGGAGGACTTATCTATTCTTTCAGTTTATTTCAAAGTAGGATGATAGACTTATTTTTTATAGTTGATTGGATTACTGGATAATGTTTTTAGGGTCCTTGAATTACGGGATTCCCAAGTTATAACTATTGAAAAATTATTAATGGATTTATTATTTAATAGATTTTCCTTCAGCGAGTTATTTATTATTTTTATTTTCTTTTTGTACTCTATTCTTGTTTAAAATACTTTAATTATTTTGATATTCCTTAATTTTGTGTGCAGATTTGATCAACCCTTGTTCCAAAATTAGGGGGTATCACAAGGTGCACGATTTGGTGAGTGGAATGCAAACAGAGAGATGTTGGGTCAGAGATTAAGGCAATTTGTTTGAGGGTTTGAAGCTGTGGATCATTATAACGGGTCCTAATAGGTATATTACATGTGCGTGCATGATCGTTTTTGGGCAAAACCTCATCTTTGGTGAAATGAGCCTCATTTGGACTCATTTTACATTTTATTTACAAAATCTGGTTTAGGGGCATTTTGGAAATTTTAATTTAAAAAATAAATTTCGGTCTTGACATAGTTAGCTAGAAATCATGATTTTAAGGGGGGTTTCTTCTTTGTGTTTTTACAAAAAAATGTCATTTAAGGCCTCAAAATTGCATTTCAAGATGGTATTTCTGGTGCATTGGGCTGAAAATACTATTCACCAGCAAGTTAGCTTTTGAGCGACTGGTCGCCCACTTGGTGATCAGTCGCCACTTGTCATGGGGTGCTCGTGGGAGTGCTCCTAGGGTGCTGGGCAACCGGTCACCCAAACGGGCGACCAATCGCACCCCTTTCCATTTTTTTTTTGGTTTTTGTTTCAAAATTTTGAAATTCGATATATTTGTCATTTGGACTCCTAATCAAGTGATACTTGAGTCTAACTTTGTTAATTTTTCGTTGTCTATCCAATGGTATGCACGGTGGCACACATTTTAGTTTGGAATGACCATTTTGTTCTTGGTCCATTCTTTGGAGGGTTTTGAAACCTTAACTCCGGTCTTACTTCCACTGAGTCACGAGACTTATCGGAAGACCATTCTTATGTCTTAGGGATGACGTACATCTCTAGAGACTTGTTTATATTTTGCTTCTGCATTTTGGATCTGTTTCGGGTCATCACAGGACGCACTGGGTTTGTAAAATCTAAGGTCGTCACAGGTGGTATCAGAGCTCCTAGGTTCGAAAACCTAAGGACGACGGGTTTTGGGTGCATATCATGCTTATGTTGACATGCTCTATGTGTTTATTTGTTTCTTGATAACATGTTGGATGTGATCGCATATTTACGTGCTTATGTGGACGTATGTTTAGAAGCTTACTTTAACTGCCCTAACATGTTGTATGTGCTTGTTTACCTGAGTACATTGTATATACTTGTTTGTTTTAGCATGTTGTATGTACTTGTCTTCCTTAGCATACTGTATATGCTTGTCTGTCTTAGCATGTTATTTACGCTTGTTTGCTTAGCATGTTGTATATGTTTGTCTACTTTAGCGTGCTATATGTACTTGTTCATCTTAACATGATTGTATGCAGCATATCATCATGCTTTATGTCCTTCTCTGCATACACTGACATACCTTATGTGATTTTTACTACTTGTGTAAGTATGTAGTCCGTTACTACGTTGCATGCTATTTTTATGTCTTGTTTTGGCATTGTATGTTGTTGTAGCTTGGTTGGTTGAGACTGATGCTAAGGCATTGTCTCTTAGGGTCTGTCGTATCCCTTGGACGTATTTTTTTTTTGCTGAGTTTTTTCCTTGGGTAGGAGAAATTCATTCTGTAACCCACGACGAGAACCTTCTTATCTGTTTTGTTGGTTTGGGTGTTTTGAGACCTTAGTCTGACGGTTGATGCGAGTAAGGCTCATGTAGCGTAGAGTCGCGGTCTTTGTCAGGTGGAATGAGACGTGGGACAGGGAGGCACCATTTTATTTCCTTTCCTTCAGGGTTTCACAACGTGGTCGGGGAGTGTCTGAGGTGTTGGTATCCTTTCTCTTAGGGTTTCGTGGTGACCTTGATGTGATGACATCATTGGGGTCTTGTTTCTAGTGTCATGGGATGACGAGTCAGGATTGACTCGAATCCTTCCTTGGGGATTGGTGGGTTTGTTTTCGTGAGCCTCAACGTCGAGGTCATCGTGTCTCCTTTTCTTAGAGCGATGGTTAGGGATTTGATAGGTGCGTTGACCTAGGATTCTTATTGTCTTGCCTTGGACAGCTCTTACGAGCTAAGGTTGGGGTGTGTGTGGTTTTGTGTAATTAATTGCATTGGTGTAATTAATAACTCTCCCTTGTCATGGAAGACTTGGGATTTCGTGTTTGGGTTTCGATAGGATCTTGTAGGGTTCCTATCGAACTCATCGGCGTCTTAAGAGGTATACTCTTGTTGATGTCTTGTAATGGCTAATGTTGGAACTATCCATTACATCATTGTTTGTTTTATGCGGCATTAAGATTCCACGTTAGGTTTGAGCTAGTCTTGGGAAAGACTTGTTGTAATGACTCGGTCATTTCCCTTCCTTTTCTTTTCTCAGATTTTTACGTATATTTTTTTCCGTCAATCTTTTCTTTTCTGAGTTCGGTTTCTCATCACTCAGTGTCATCTTGAGTGCTCGGGGATGATTTCTGAGACTCTTTTCTTTGGATTGACGACTTCCTTTAAGGACCGAGTCATTTTTACATTTTCACTTTTGTGACATTATTCACTTTTCCTCTTTTTCCCGTTTGCCACTTTGTTGGCGCAACCTCACTTTTCGTGTTCGGATTTGATTCCGGTTTTGCATGCACCCATGATATTTAAATTCCATACTATGTGTATTTTTACTTTTGTAGAAAAGTATGCTAGTTGTGTACTTTCTTCCTTAGGGGTGTGGATGCACACTTCTTTGGAATTTTTTTTTTCTTTTGGGGTCATTTGTGTAATTACTTTAAGTAATTATTTTTCATCTTAGGAATCATTTTGTAATTTAATTTGGAAGATATTTTCAAAAAGGACCTTTTTGTAATTTTTAAAAAAGTGTGACAAGTGTCACACTCTTATTGGTCCACTTGTTGACATTTGTGTGAAAACACTTTGATGCCTTGGATGATGTGATACCCCCGAATTTCCGGATGCGGGTTAGCCAGGCCCACGCTCGATAACCCGAGGATATCAAATCAATTAGCAATAGTCGAACACAGAATACAAATAAGAAAACAAGAATAAATAAATTGCTGAAAAGAAACTAGAATAATAATCCAAAAACCTCAGAATAAAATTTAATTAACAAAGAATGATTCTGATACATCCTACTTCTCCATTTCTATTACAACTCGGGAATCCATCTAGTGGACCCCTAATATATCTCACTGAACTCAAAAGATTGGAAACCAAACCCAAGTCTAAAATATGAAATAAAACCCTGGTCATCGGTGGAGTGAATAACTGTATCTGCTCAGCATGATCCAACTCCAAGTCTGGAACTAACAAACACCTGTAAAAATAAGAGTGGGTCAGGCCCACATGCAAATTCTTCTCTAACTACAATCCAAACAGTGACTCGATACGCAGATACACCCTAGATATCTCAACAATAGCTATCTAGTCCATACATATATATATATCCACACTAAGGGACATTCACTGGACTACAGTAGGGGTCTCAACCTGAATAGAAAGCAACATGCGAAAACGCACCCAAAGGTGGGCATGAGTACCTAGACCTAACAGGGTACACCTCAACCTACTATAGCCAGCTACGCATCCACTGCATATACGCACCCTAACCAACGAGTCTGAGGCTCAAGCTCATCTCGTGGTACCATAATCATATATATAAAGTCCGTCCATATCCAGGGTATGTAGTTCAAATATTTATTAAACTGACTACAATAAACCAACTAGTTAGTCACTCAACTTATTCGGTTGATATGACTTAACTACCATCCATTAATCCAGGAAGTCATCCAACTTAGTTATAGTTGATCTGACTTAGTCACAATTAGGATTCAATATCTTTCAATCCATTCCATTAATCCATTAGGTTAGGTTTATGCGTTTTGAGCTAAACCGTCCCCAGTATGTCACCGTCCCATACCGGTGCATACAATCCTCCATATCCATGTAAATTACAAAACATAAATAATGGACTAGTAATTTACAGTCTAAAACCAATATCCAAATCATTGCAGAAATATGTTTAAAATTTCAGCAATTTATATCCGAGCACTTAACCATATAGTTGTCAGAAATGCTTTAATAAATCAACAACTAATATCCAGAGCATGTATAGATCCAATTTAATATATCAATGACTCTACCATGTATTTAAATAAATTCTATAATCATATCATAGTCCGATACATTGCTAAAATAACTGCAGAAGATTGATTAATGCTTTAGCAATTTTAAACCAAGCATTAATCCATATAGTTGCATAAAGGATTTAATACTTCAACAATTAGCCTCCAAAGCATGTATAGATCAACTACAATACTTCAATGACCCTATAATGCATTTAGAACAATTTTCCAACATAATAGATCCCACTGGAAAATCCAAAAAATAAGCTTAAGCATTTAAATCATCATCCATCCATTAACCGTATGCAATGTGCATAAATTTTATACGATTTGTTCCGTTAATTTAGAATTAAACTTTAATCAATTTAGGGTCTTAATAACACTCAAAATTCATTCCTTAATCCCTCTGTAAAGTTCCAGATTCACTCAAATAGTCTCCATGCTCCAACAGTGTTAACAGTACGCAGAAAACTAAAAAAAAATAACAAAAAAAAACAAAAATTGAAGATGGAGCCTGCTCTAAATTTTGGGAGCAGGCTCTTTTAGCCTAGAGCCAGCTCTAGGAGTCCTTAGAGCCGGCTCTACTTGTTGTGGGAGAGCCAGCTCTAGGAGTCCTTAGAGCCGGCTCTACTTGTTGTGGGAGCCGGCTCCCACATCCATGGAGCCGGCTCTCACCTCCTTTGAGAGCCTTCGTCCCCGTTCTGCTCCGTTTTAGTCCGTTTGCTCCCTCTCTGATCAATTCCTACCACTCTGCTGGGTTCTAAAACTAATCTTAGGAGTCTTAATTGAGTCTAGAAGCATCCCCCAAGGTTGTTTACAATAACTGGGACCAATTACAGAGGTTAGATTTAGCCATTAAACCAGCATGTTTACAGTACGAAACTTAAGCTAACTTGTAACGTCCATTCCATTCTAACCCCTCTGTTCCTCTTTACCCCTGAACCTAAAGATCTTATATCATCATAGTAACATCCCCATGATTTATTTACAGAGGTTAAAGGCAATTACAGAGACTAAAATTGCTTAACAACATAACATGCTTAAAATAGAAAACTGATCAAGGCTTGAAACAAGCTTGCACGCATTATACCATAATCAAATTTAACACGTAAATATCATCAATATATTATATAGCAAGCATGTAAGTTTCGATTTAAAAATTAATTAAACCCTAGAGATTATCTAGGTGCACAGAACACAAGCCAGAGGGAAGGAGGAAGAGAAGAACTTGCCTGTGATTTCAGTAATGAAATCTCGGCGTCGTCTCTAAGTTTCCGGCAACTGCTAACTTCCTTCAAGCCTCCTATGGGTTTGACTTAATCCACCACAACCCTCCCTTGATCCTCTCTATTCTTCTCCTTGGTAGCTCTTATGATTTCCTCTGTTCTCTCAACTCTCTTTTTGTTCTGTTTTATTTCCACTGTGCCGTGAATAAGGTTCTCCCAACCCTCAGTAAAAACTCATACACGTATATATATAGGCACTTAGAAAACCCTAATTAAACTAGAGCTAAGACAGAAACCCTAATCAAACTAGAGTCAGCCGATAAAATCATAATCATATACATATATAACAGATACCTATATGACGTCCCAATAAAACCCTAATCTTAAATAAAGAAAAGAAAACAAATAATTAAATTAAAATAATAAATCAAAGAATTAAAACTACATCATTTAAATCAACTTACCAAATAAACCAATTCAATTAAATCAAATAACCAATTAAATTACACAATTAAATCAAATAATGAAAGAAAACAATTAAACACCTAAGCAACTAGTCACATAAAAATGAAATGAAAATAATTAAATTCCAATTTTATCCTTTTTAAAACTAGGGGTATTACAGATGATGACATGTGGAGGGTGGAGATTGTGATACCCCTCGGATCCGAGACACGGGTTGATTAGGCCCAGGCCCAAACCCGAGGGAAATATCAAACAATTAATATTTTAATGAACACAGAATACAAGATGAAATAATAAGAAATAAATAAAAATATCTGAATTAAATTCTAATGAAAATCCTCAAAATATAATTATTAAAATCCAAACTCTAAAACCTCCAATTAATTAACAACTCGGTAATCCATCTAGTAGACCCCTAATAAAAATCCCAGCTGTAAATGAAATAACTGAAATACGATCCAAAGCTAAAAAGTAAGCAGTCCTACGTAGTCGGTGGAATAGAAGTCTGTATCTGCTCTGCATGACCAAGCTCTAATCCTGGAATTGACGAGCACCTAAAAAATAAAAGAGTGGGTCAGGCCCACATGCAAGTCCTGATCTACTACGATCCAAACAGGAATCTGATACGCAGATACATCCTAGATAGACTCAACAATATCTAGAGTAGTCCATATATGTATATATTACACACTATAGGACGCTCACTAGTCCAATAGGTCTGTCTCAGCCTGAGTAGAGATACCATGCAAATCGCACATTACGTGGTCATGTGTACCTAGACCTACCAGGGAACAACACCTATGTCCAGTTATCCATCCTAGGCGATATACACGCTCTAACCATGATCCTGAGACTCAAGCTCATACCATGGCGCCATATAATAAGTATATAAAGTCCATGTCCATTCAAATACAAAATATCATCCAACTGTTGTAGTGGCTTGATATATGTATTACGATCCATCCCAGAAAACTAAGTTATGCCATTCAGTTATTTACTGACCTGACACTAATAGGAGTTGGAATTAACCTCTATGGTTATTCCACACCTTAATCCATTTTAGGTAGGACTTAGTATCAGAACTAATCCATCCCTAGTATTGTGACGACCCTGGATTTTTAAACCTAGTGTGTTCTGTGATGAATCAAAAGATAACCCGATAACGGATCCGAAATGTGGAAGCAAAAGAAGCAAAATGGCCTCAAGAGATATACGTCATCCCTAAGGCACCAAAGTGACTCCCCATGAAGCCACGGAACACAGTTGAGCCAACAAGTGAAGCAAGAATGCTAACTCGAAAAGAAATGAACCAAGAGAAACTGGAAAGGGAAAGTCCCAGAGAGGGTCGGTCGACCGAAAGTGCATCATCAGCCGGCCGAAACCCCATTGTCAGTAGGCTGAACCCCCATGGTCAGTCGACCGAAACACCAAAAATCCTAAAAAGGCTACTGGAATGTCTCGAGGGCTTTGTCAGTCAGCTGATGGAGCTTTACCAGCCGACCGACACATCTATTGCAGCTATGAAAAACTGCTACAATGTGTGGAAATGGTGCTTGGGCCAATCCTAGGGTTCTACAAGCATTCTACATGATCTGAATAAGTTTTAAAACATCCTATGGACTCAAACAAGCATCCAAAACGAGTCTAAACGAAAAGGAACCTCAAATGATACCCCAATGCATATTTTTTGCATAAAAACTTATAAAATCGCTCAAAAATAATTCCAAAGTTAAAACTCAAGAGTCTTATGCAATGTGGATATGCACGTAAACATAAAAGACATTTAGGATGCGTTCCAATGGTCCGCGGCCTCAAAATGACCCTAATGCAAAATATGACCTCTCAACGGCCAAAAATGCCTAAAAATGCAATAAATGGAACTAAAATGCAAAACCTAGAACAAAATGGTGTTTGGCCCTTAGCTACACCTCATACATGATCATAGAAACCCTACGAAAGAAACAGAATGAAATTCCCACACCCAATGCAAAAGTTATGAGACAATGACTTAGCATTTTCCAATATTTCCATAATGAACCATAAAAGCAAAAGTGCATAGATTACATGATACATGTCATTAGCCTCCGGCCTCATCTTATACACGTTAGATACATTGAAAAGAGTGTACTTATGTACACATTACATAGATGGAATCAAAGAATACAACTTTTGATATACAAAGCTACAATTTAGATTTCATGCCAACATTTTCATGAAAATGATACTTCAAGTCTATGAAACTTCCATGGCATAGTGTGCATCCTGAATCAAGGTCCTTGTACCTGAAAAATGTCTCCACTACGTGGGTGAGTAACATAAATCTACTCGTAGGAGATGAGCATGCATTGACCTAGCATTTTACAATTATATTACCCTAAGGTGAGACATGTTAAAGGGGCTCATGCCACCTAACGTCTATATCAGAGTGAGACTCAGGGAGCATCCTAAGTTACTCATGCAATTGGAATGAACAACGACATACAAGTATACATGCTCAAGTACATAAAACTGTATTAAAACATGATACACGACATATAAGCATACATGCTCAAGTACCCTAAATCATGGTAAACAAGTTATGCATTGTCTAAGCATGTATATACAAACGTACAATTAACATGGAAAACTCATAAATCAAGTATATAGACATAAGTATACTAAGCTAAATGAATTACGCATAAGACAAGCATATACGATACAAGTATACATAATGAAGTCCGATTGCACAAACCAAACATACAATGCGTAAGTATACTAACTAGGGTTTAGGTACACAACCAAAGATACAAGTTGTAATGACCCGGTCATTTTCTTCCTTTTCCTTTTTTCCTCAAATTTTGCGGATAAATTTTTTCCGTTGTCTTTTCTTTTCTGTGGATGGTTTTTCGCCGCTTAGTGTCATCTCGAGTACTCATAATTGGTTTCTGAGACTCTTTCATGTGAATTGACAACTTCTTTTGAGGACCGAGTCATTTTCGCAGTTTTCGTTTTTGGACACTATGCGCTATTTCGTCTTTTTCCTATTATGTCATTTTCCCTATTTCGTCTTATCTCCGTTTGTCAGTTTTTGGGACAACCTCACTTCTTGTGCTCGGAGTTTGTTTTTGACTTCACGTATCCTTATCGTGAGTGGTTTCCACGAAATACGTATCTTTACTTTAGCAAGAAAGTACTCTGGTTGCTCCCGGTGCCCATAGGGGCATGGATGCATAAATCTTTGGAATTAATTTCATTTCTTGGGGTGTTTTTCATAAATATCTTTTGAAGATATTTTATTTCAGGGCCATCTAAGAAAATATCTTTTGGAAGGTATTTTTATTCTGGGGCAGTTTCGCAGTTAACCCTTTTTGTAGGGGCCATTGTGCAATTAATGAAAGTTATTGCAAAATGTCTCATCTGGAGCTTGGATCCTCGTACATGATTCATTTTCACTTTTTGTTGACTTGTAAATTCATAGAATTCCGTTTTGGTCGTTTTTCTCCAGTCTCAGAGTTTCTGGACCCGGTTGCCGTCGAACTTGTTCGGGGCATAACTTTCTGTTCGGGACTCAGTTTTCAATGCTGTTTCTTCCATTATTCATATTTTCTCATTTTAAATCTTTTTTGTTCACAGAGTTTTTCCGTTTGAGTGTGTTTGCTCAAAATCTCCTTTTTCGGACTTGGCGGGGTCCTTTCGGTGCACTTTTTGTGATTTACTATAAATAGGTGCCTTAAAGAAGAAAAATCAGATTTTCTTCTTCTTCCTCCTCTCCTTGCACGACCAAAGGCAGCCATGGATTCCCATGGAGCTGCCATCTTCTCTCTCCTCCTTTAACCTACTTTTCCTAAGTGAAAATCCTTCGGCCTTTGCATTTGTTGCTCGCCTCGTCGTGCTCTACCATTACCCCTTATTAGAAACCATTTCTGACCAAATTTTGAGTTTGGGATTTAGGCCAAGTTTGGATTTTCATGGGGCTTCTTGGAGATTCATATAGATCGTGTTGTCCCCGACAAAACTTAGGAGTTTCGTCGGATTCGGAGCCGTTTCGTTTTGATAGCTTTTGAGATTTTCATCTCAAATTGAGGTAGGGGGTGTCTTAGAATTATATTTATGTTGTATTGATTGTTATATGAGCAAATACAATTTGTGAGCATGTTTTGTTTAAGATTTACAATTTAATTTAATTAATTTCTATATTTGAGATTTAATTCATATGGCTTTGTGTATAACATGGAATTAAATTGTTGCATATTAGAAAATTAAGTTTTAGTATGTTGATTAACATATATTAAATTTGGGGCATTTGGATAAGAATTACAAAATTTATTTAATATTTATCTTTTGTGAAAGTTTAATTCACATGGTGATAGCAAATATGAAATCATGATGTAACGTGATATTTGAATAGGCCTTGGCATGTTCTCTAACATAGATTAAATTGAGGGCATTTGGAATTGTTTAAAAATCTAGAGGAAATTAATTAATTAGCTTGATTAATTTTGTTTTAAAAGCTTTAATCACTTAAATTGTCATTTGATATTATATATGTGATGATCATGACATGTCCTTCAATATATATTAAATTGAGGTTATTTGGGCTTAACTTGGAATTTAGAGAATTTAACTATTTATGTCTAATTAAATTCTATTTTATTACTCCATGAATTTAATTGCATTTTGGAAGTTGTTTTTATATTTAAATCATGGATTTGGATTTGGTGTAAGTTCACTTAATTACTTTTGAGTATTGGATAACATAGTTGTTACTTTTATATTCATGAGAATATGTTTTTCCTTATTGAATATATTGTTGCTATGTGTAAGGAATTGCACACTTTGTATTTGACATCTTTCATGCCATAGTAGTTGTAGACTTTGAGCATGTATTGTATAAGTTTCCAAAATTGGATTGTGCTTGGTAAATTATTGATATCTTGTATATACATGTTGATATATATATATACGTTGTTGTACAGTTTGTTGATTTTGGAAACTTGGGGATGTCGTTGTTTGGCTACGGCTAGGACTTGGTTCTAGTACGGGGGATTGTCCGTCTATATAGTATAGTGCGCACATAGGGAGGTTACCTATGGGCTAGTAACCCTAAAACAACTATGTTGTCGATCTGATCCGGCGTGACGTCCGAGTATCCACTTTGTTTGATTTCATATTTCATTTCAAGTAGATAACTAGATGATATCGTAACTTGTTGTTCTTTGTTTGATTTCCTATTTTAAGTTGCAAGATGTTAACTTTGAGAAATCATGCTTTAAGCATTGTATTGGAAGTTCCAATGTTGGTTAAATTGTATCGATATCATAATTTGTGTTTTGATGTTCAAATATAGTTTAAGAATGATCCTATAGATTCACTTTGAACATAGACGTTAGGTGGCATGACCCACTCTTATTGTTTTCGTATCTTGGATTTCAAGTTGAAGACTTTGAGAATCTATATCTTGTTGGTTTGTATATGTAATGACCCGGTCATTTTTCTTCCTTTTCTTGTTCTCAGATTTTAATGGATAATTTTTTTCCTTTGTCTTTTCCTTTTTGGGTTCGGTTTTTTATCACTTGATGTCGTCTCGAGTGCTCCAGAATGATTTCCGAGACTCTTTTCCTTGGATTGACAACTTCCTTTGGGGATTGTGTCATTTCCATATTTTATTTTTCCGAACACTATTCACATTTTGTCTTTTTCTCGTTTATCCTTTTTCCTTGCAGAACCTCACTTTTTGTGCTCGGATTTGATTCCGGTTTTGCATGCATTCATGATATTTGATTTCCATGATAGTGGATTTAAAATAAATTAGTAACTTTTATTTCTTTGTATAAGATTTAAAATTTATGATGATGTATAACTTTGATTTGAATTGTAACATGCTAGGAAATTATGCTTAGATATGTTGGTTAACATATATTAAATTTGGATCATTTGATTAAGAATTACAACTTTTATTTAATAGTTATCTTTAGTGAAAGTTTAATTCACATGGTTGTATCAAGTATTAAATCAAGTTGTAATGTGGTATTTAAATAGGCCTTGGCATGTTCTCTAACATAGATTAAATTGAGGGCATTTGGAATTGTTTAAAAATCTAGAGGAAATTAATTAATTAGCTTGATTAATTTTGTTTTAAGTGTTTTAATCACTTAACTTGTTGTTTGATGTTATATATATGATGAGCATGACATGTCTTTCAATATATATTAAATTGAAGTTATTTGGATTAACTTGGAATTTAGAGAATTTAACTATTTATGTTTAATTAAATTCTACTTTATTACTCCATGGATTTAATTGCATTTTGGAAGTTGTTTCTATATTTAAATCATGGATTTGGATTTGATATATGTTTACTTGATTACTTTTGAGTATTGGATAACATAGTTGTTACTTTTATATTCATGAGAATATGTTTTTCCTTATTGAATATATTGTTGCTATGTGTAAGGAATTGTACACTTTGTATTTGACATCTTACATGCCATAGTAGTTGTGAATTTTAAGCATGTATTGTATAAGTTTCCAAAATTTGGATTGTGCTTGGTAAATAGTTGATATCTTGTATATACATGTTGATATATATACGTTATTGCACAATTTGTTGATTTTGGAAACTTGGGGATGTCGTTGTTTGGCTACAGCTAGGACTTGGTTCTAGTACGGGGGATTGTCCCTCTATATAGTCTAGTGCGCACATAGGGAGGTTACCCATGGGCTAATAACCCTAAAGTAACTATGTTGTCGGTCTGATCCGGCGTGACGTCCGAGTATCCACTTTGTTTGATTTCATATTTCATTTCAAGTTGATAACTAGATGATATCGTAACTTGTTGTTCCTTATTTGATTTCCTATTTTGAGCGTAAGATGTAGCTTTGTGAAAGCATGCTTCATGCGTTGTATTGGAAGTTCCATTGTTGGTTAAATTGCATCGATATCATAATTTGTGTTTTGATTTTCAAATGTAGTTTAGGAATGACCTTATAAATTCATTTTGAACATAGACGTTAGGTGGCATGACCCACACTTGTTGTTTTCGTATTTTGGATTTCAAGTTGAAGACTTTGAGAATCTATATCTTGTTGCCTTGTATAACATGTTTCCATGTTGTTTGAATTGCTTGAACAATGTGATTATGATATAAATGATCTAGGTAGCTTAGGATGCTCCCTGGGTCTCATCTTGACATAGACGTTAGGTGGCATGAGCCCCTTTAACATGTTTCATCATAAGGTGATAAAATTGTAAAATGCTAGGTCGATGCATGCTCATCTCCTACGAGTAGCTTTATGTTACTCACCCCTACGATACTAGGGCATATTTCAGGTACAAGACTCAGGATTTGAAGATTCCATTGCTCCTTGGATGGCTTACAGTTTCTAAGTTTCTATTTTATGCAAGTGTTAGCATAAGATGCCTCTTTGTAGCCCTATTTGTTTAAACTTGTATTCGTTGATTCGTATATGTAAAGTGTACGTAAGTGCACTCTTTTCAATGTATTTAACATATATGAGATGAGGCCGGAGGCAATGACATGTATGTCGTTTTCTATGCACTTTTGTTTTCAAAGTTTATTATGAAAATATTGGAAAATATTAAGTCATTGCTTCATAACTTTCGCATCGGGTGTTGGAATTTCATATCTTTTCTGCCCGAACTTAAAATCAGATGATTCTTGAGTCTAATTTTGTTCATTTTTCGTTGTCCTTCCAATGGTGTGCACGGTGGCACCCTTTTCAGTGAGAAATGACCATTTTGCCCTTAGTTCATCTCTTTTCGGGTTAGGCATTCTTGCTTCATTTGTTTGGCTCATTTGAGTTCCGTGGCTTCATGGAGAGTCATTTTGGGGCTTTAGGGATGATGTAGATCTCTTGAGGTCATTTGGCTTCTTTCGCTTCCGCATTTCGGGTCCGTTATCGGGTCAACTTCCGGTTCATTGCTAAAGCACTGGGTTGAGAAATCCGGGTCGTTATAGTATAACATGTTTCCATGTTGTTTGAATTGCATGAATAATGTGATTTTGCTAGAAATGTTTTAAGGTAGCTTATGATGCTTACTGAGTTTTATTTTGATATAGACGTTAGGTGGCATGAACCCCTTTGATATGTTTCACCTTAAGGTGATAAAATTGTAAAATGCTAGGTAGATGCATGCTTATCTCCTACGAGTAGCTTTATGTTACTCACCCCTACGATACTGGGGCATATTTCAGGTACAGGACTCAAGACTTGAAGATTTCATTGCCATGGATCATTTGGTAGCTTTATGTATCAAACTTGTATTCTTTGAATCTACGTTTGTAAAGTGTACACAAGTGCTCTCCTTTTAATGCATTTGACATGTAGGACATGAGGCCAAGGGCCAAGCAAGTTTATATTTGCACTTGTATTCAATTGGTGCCATATTTTGCTTGAAAATGTATTTTTATCAACTATGGAGGCTTTGTATTCTAAAACTTGTTAATGGAATGTAAAGAGGCTTTAGGCCATGTTGGTATATCTATTTTATCATATTGCATACACTTGCATACTCATTTTGTCAAACAACACCATCCTTGATGAAACAAAAACTCTAAGTAGCATATTTAGGGAGTTTTACCCTATTCTGTTCCAGGGGTATTTCAGGTATTTCATAATGCTTTTTTTTTTCATTTTTCCTTGCGAGTCACGTAGAAAACTCAATTTTGAGGAGGGTTTCTTATTTGTGTTTTTCCAGAAAATGCCATCTTGGCCCTTAAAAATCCATATTTGTCCGAAAAATCCTTGCTGCCAGGTTTTGCAGATTTTTAGTGCAAATGTACTTGGTACTATTCATCGATTTTTTTTTGAAAAGTGTGACTGTGATGGCCCAAGTTTTGTAAATCCGGTGCGTCAGTGATGACCAAAAGATGACCCGATAACGGATCCGAAATGCGGAAGCGAAAGGTGAAACAACGGTCTCTAGAGATACAATGCATCTCTAAGACACCAATGTGACCCTCAATGAGGTCATGGAACCTAAAGGAAAACCAATGCGGAAGAGTCGTTTCAAAAACGGACAAAAAGGAACCTAGGGGCAAAATGGTCATTTTGCAAAAAAAAAAAAGGATTCAAGTGCTATCGAGCACACCACTGGGAAGACAATGAAAAATTAATCAATTTTTAAAAAAAACTCACTTGATTTGGAGTCCAGATGAGGGAGAAAGGTCAAAAACAAAATCGACGTCGCGGCGGCCCGACGAAGGCCGTGACAGCTACAGTGCCGTCACCCACTACTGCTGCAACTGAGAGTAAAAACGGGCATCTAAACAGACTTTTCTGGAAAAACTCAAAGAAGAAACCCCCCCTAAAATCAAGTTTTCTACCTGACACATGAGCGGAAACCAAAAAAATGCATTATAAAAGGTTCAAAATACCCTCAAGAAAATCAGGTTTAGAGGTCAAAAATCGTTCCAAGCTACTGCCCAAAGAAGGAAAATGGGGTTTCGGAAGGTTTTTAAATTGCCTAAATTGAAAATGCAATCTTAAAATACACCCACAAGACCCTTGAAAGTTTTGGATCGGTCGTCACGCTTTTCAAAAAAAAGTCGATGAATATTACCAAGTATATTTGCACTAAAGTCGGCAAAAACCTGGCAGCAATGATTTTTCAGAAAAAAATTGATTTTTGAGGGCCAAGATGGCAGTTTCTGGAAAAACACAAAGAAAAAACACCCCTCAAAATTGAGTTTTCTATGTGACTCGCTAGGAAAAATGAAAAAAATGCATTTTTAAATACCCGAAATTCCCTTAGAACAGAATAGGGTAAAACTCCCTAAAAATGCTACTTAGAGTCTTTGTTTCATCAAGGATGGTTTTGTTTGCCAGAGTGAGCATGCAAGCATATGTAATGTGATAAAATAGATGTTTTTCAATGGCCTATGGCCTCATGGCGTGTCATATGCAAAATAGAACCCTTCAATGCATTAATCCATATATCTTCCATAGGCAACAATGAAGTTCAAAGTTAGCATACATTTCACATAAGTGTCTTTGGCCCTTGGCCTCATTACAACCACATTCTAAGAGTGTCAAAAGGTGCACTTAAGTGCACATTACATAACTTAGACAATAAGTACAAGTTTTATCAAAGTAAGCAAAAGTAGGACAAAATATGATAACATATGCATATTCCATGTCATCAAAATATACTTCAAGAACTCTAGTGAGTCTAAGAATGTTGTGCATCCCACACTAAGGCTTCTTTACCTGCAAAACACCCATTAACTTGGGGGTGAGTAAACAAGTTTACTCGTAGGGAATGCATGGGTTTATCTTTGTACCAAGTTACAATCCAATACCATTTAATTCATGTTATCAAGTGACAATAGAACTTTCAACATAACACAATGAGATGTAATTTTACAAAGTTAACAACTTGGAATTTAAATGCAAAATCAAACCAAAGTGGATACTTGGACGTCACGCCGGATCAAACCGACAATGTGGTTACTTTAGGGTTACTAGCCCATGGGTAACCTCCCTATGTGTGCACTAGACTTGTAGAGGGACTTTCCCCCGTACTAGAACCATGCCCTAGCCATAGTCATAACAACGACATCCCCAAGTTTCCAAAATCAACATTTTGTGCACATTACATATATGTATCAACATAGCATATATATATACAATGTAAAGCCATCAATATGCACAAATCAATCTTGGAAACACAATACATGCCCTAAGTTTTCAACTAAAATGGCATGAAGAATATTGAATGATCATTATGCTATTTGCCACTAATTACAACAATATCATTCAACAACAAGAACATAATCTCACAAGTATGATATAAGTTTAAAATCATAATTTAAACAATTTAATAAAACAACTAAATTCCCTAGATTTCACTTCTCATCCAAACATGCTCAATTTAATATATGTTGTAGTACATGTCATGGTTATTATATAAATCACTTCAAAACTTGATTTAAGTCATGAGAGCATATAAATAAAAATTAATTAAATTAATTCATTAATCCCTCTAGATTTTAGAACAACTCTAAATGACCTCAAATTAACATAAGTGGTCATGTTATTTATCAAGTCTAAAGCGAATTCCATACAAGTCACAATTAATCATTTATCAATCATTTTAATACAAGACAAACATATAACTTAGATATCACTATAGGAACAAATAAAATCACTTGGAAGATAAATGATAACACCCCCTACCTCAATAGAGAATTGAATCTCTATAATCCAAGCAACCAAGCTCAAAATGGAAAACAAGTTTAGGGTTAATGAAGAGGGGAGTGAGAGGAAGCTTTTGTCTTCCAAGGTTTTATGTCTAAGGTGAGTGGAAGGAGGCCAAAATGAAGAAAAAAGCTATTAACCAAGCTTTTCTCCAATGGTGGCTAGGTTATGGTTCTTGAAGACAAGTGAAAATGAAAATGATAAAGTGTAAAATGGTGAGTGGAAGGGCTAGAAATCCTCCACTCATTATGTGCTCTTACACTACCTCTCACACACACATAATGCAAGACTAAATGGTGAACCTACACTTGTCATGAATCTATGGTTCATTCCTAGGCTTAATCTCAAGCCTACACTTGTCACCATCCTATGTAAACTTCCAAGACTTAATATTGAACCTACATTTGTCAACCATCCATGCCAACAAGTGTACCAATCCTAGGCCAACAAGTGGGTGAATCTCCACCCTCCACATGTCATCATCCAAGGCATCAAAGTGTTTCCACACAAATGTCAACAAGTGGGCCAATAAGAGTGTGACACTTGTTACACTTTTCGGAAATTGCAAACAAGTCCTTTTTGAAAATATCTTCCAAACTAAATTGCAAAATGGTCCCTAAGACGAAAAATAATTACTTTACTTAATTACCCAAAAACCCCTCAAGTTATGGATAATTACAAAAAGTCTTGTTTTCATGACTTTTACAAAGAAAGTAAGCATTTAATATGCATTTCTACAAAAGTAAAAATGTAGATGTCATGGAATTTAAATACCATGAATGCATGCAAAACCGGAATCAAATCCGAGCACAACAAGTAAGGTTAAAATGAAAGAAACGGGAAAAAGATGAAATAGGGAAAAGACAAAATAGGAAAAAGACGAAAAAAGAAAATCGCCAAAAATAGAAAAGGAGGAAAAAGGCCGGGTCATTACAGTGACGACCGATCCGAAACTTCTAGGGGTCTTGTGGGTGTATTTTAAGATTGCATTTTCAATTTAGGCAATTTAAAAACCTCCCGAAGCCCTATTTCCTTTCTTTGGGCAGCAGCTCAGAGAAATTTTTACCCCCTTGACCAGATTTTCTTGGGGGCATTCTGGGCATTTTACAATGCATTTTTTTTTTAATTTTCATCCATGTTAAGGGTAGGAAACTTGATTTTAGGGGGGGTTTCTTCTTTGAGTTTTTCCAGAAAAGTCCGTTTAGATGCCCGTTTTTACTCTCAGTTGTAGCAGTAGTGGGTTGACGGCACTGTAGCTGTCACGGCCTTCGTCGGGCCGCCGCGACGTCGATTCTGTTTTTGACCTTTCTCCCTCATCCGGACTCCAAATCAAGTGAATTTTTTTTTGAAATTGATTAATTTTTCATTGTCTATCCAACGGTTTGCTCGGTTGCACCCAGATATTTCTGGTAATTATCAGTTTACCCCTTTTAGCTTTATTACTTGTTTTTCTTTGTTTTGTCGTTTCTCCTTCGTCTGAAATCCGAATAATGAAATTCTTGAGTCCATCATGATTAGTTTTTCATTGTATTCCCAGTGGTGTGCTCGATAGCACTTGAATCCACTTTTTTGCAAAATGACCATTTTGCTCTTAGGTTCCTTTTTGTCCGTTTTTGAAACGACACTTTCGCATTTGTTTTCCTTTGGATTCCATGACCTCATTGAGGGTCACATTGGTGTCTTGGAGACGCATTGTATCTCTAGAGACCGTTGTTTCATCTTTCGCTTCCACATTTCGGATCCGTTATCGGGTGATCTTTTGGTCATCACTGACGCACCGGGTTTACAAAACTTGGGCTGTTACACAAGTTCAAGTATGGTACATGAGATCCAAATACACAAGACAAGCAAACAGTTTCAAGTATACTAAATAAGATTTAAATAGAAGGAGCAAGTATATAGTTTCAAGTATACAAATAGGATTCAAATACCCAAAGTAAGCATCAATTCTCAAGCTACAAGTAATTCATGATTAACAACTTGAAATTAAATGCGAAATCAAATAGTGGAAAGACTAGGATCTTTGGCTGCAAACCAATCGAGTTATTTCGGGCTACTAGCCCGCAAGGTACTATCCAGTGCGCACGTGTATAAGTTATTCCAGGTAATTATGACCCACAAAATACTACCTATTGCGCACTTCATATGACTTAGGAAACTCACGAATCCGTACTAGGGCCAGACCCTAGCCATTATATGAACATGATCCTTACAAGCCTCCAAAAATAATAAGTTTAAAACTTATGCAAAATCAATAAGTTAAACCAAACTTATACATTTCAAATAATGTCTAGGAATCAATTTACATGCACAAGTAAGGTTGAATCTACACAAGCCATGTCCTAGAATTCAAGTCCAGATAGCATATGACGTGTCAAGTTTCCATTATGCAATTTATACACAAAGTAAGAATATTTTACAACAATTGAATCACATTACCATCCTAAGCCACAAGTACTAAATAAGCTACAATTTAGTAACAAGCTCCTAAGGTAAGCAATTGTAATATTCTAACAAGCTATACACCTACACAAGATATATTTAAACGAGCTATTCAAGACAATGATATCACCTATCATGCTAAGTCAAATTACCATCTGTAGGGGTTACAAGTACTAATTCTACAGCAAGTTAGTAGCATGCTCACAAGGTAATTAAACGGACTACATCTCAAGAAATTATCATCATATTACATCCAATATCAATTTAAGTGACTAACACACTTAAAATAAAATTAATTAAGCTCATTAATTAATTTTTCTCTAGATTTTCAAACATATCCAAATAATCTCAATTTCATATATGTTAAAGAACTCACCAAGGCCTACTTAACTATCACATTACAAGTTGATTTCATGCTTGATACAACTATGTGAATTAATCTTTCACTAAAGATAAATATTAAATAAATTTTGCAATTCTTAATCAAATGCCCCAAATTTAATATATGTTACACAACTCACCAAGGCCTAATTTATTAGCATGCCACAATTTAATTCTAAACTATATACCATCATTAGAATTAAATCCTAAACAAAGAAAATAAATAAATTAAATTCTAAAAACTTGAACAAGGCATGCTCACAAGTAGTATATGCTTATAAAACAATCAATACAACAATATTATAAACCTAAGACATCCCCTACCTCAATTTGAGATGAAAATCTCAAAAGCCCACCGAAAAAAAAGTGCTCCGAATCCGACGATACCGAAGGGTTATGTCAGGGACAACATGATCTACATGAACCCACAAGAAGCCCCATCAAAATCACAACTTGACTTCAAACCCAAACTCAAGAAACGGTCAGAAATGAATCCTAATAAGGGGGAAAGGTAGAGCACGTCGAGGGGAATGATAAACGTTAAGGCCGAAGAGTTTCCACTAAGGAAATCAAGTGGAGGAGAAGAAAGAATGAAGGCAGCCCCTTGGGCTCCCATGGTTGCCGGCCAAGAGGGTGAAGAAGATGATGGAATTTTGACTTTTTGACTTAAGACCTACTATTTATAGAAAATCTCAAAAAGTGTCCCGAAAGGGTCCTCCCGGGTCCAATAAAGTGGATTTTAAGCAAACGCACTCAAACGGAAAAACTCCATGAACGAAAAAGGTTCAAAATGAGAAAATATGAATAGCGGAAGAAACGGTGTCAAAAACTGATTCCCGGACAGAGAGATATGCCCTGAATAAGTTCGACGGCAACCGGGGCCAAAAACCCTGAAACTGGAGAAAAATGACCAGAAGGAAATTCTATAAGTACACGACTCGATGAAATGTGAAAATGAATCCCGTACGAGGATCCAGGCTCCAGACGAGGTATTTTGCAATAACTTTCGTTAATTGCACAATGACCCCTACAAAAAGGGTTAATTGCGAAACTGCCCCTAAATGAAAATATCTTCCAAAAGATATTTTCTTAGATACCCCTGAAATAAAATATCTTCAAAATATATTTATGAAAAATACCCCAAGAAAAGAAAAAAGATTCCAAAGAACTATGCATCCATGCCTCTATGGACATCGGGAGCAACCAGAG
This sequence comes from Cornus florida, assembly GCF_030987335.1. NCBI lineage: Eukaryota > Viridiplantae > Streptophyta > Magnoliopsida > Cornales > Cornaceae > Cornus > Cornus florida. Next base: position 83,418,640 of record NW_026775577.1, on the reverse strand, counting down.
TACTTTTCTACAAAAGTAAAGATACATATTTCGTGGAAACAACTTAGAATGAAGATACGTGAAGTCAAAAACAAACTCCGAACACAATAAGTGAGGTTATGCCAACCAAGTGACAAACGGGGAAAATAAAAAATAGGGAAAAGGACAAAACAGGGAAAGGGACGAAAAGTGAATAGTGTCAAAAAATGAAAAATGTGGAAATGACTCGGTCCTCAAAGGAAGTTGTCAATCCAAAGGAAAGTGTCTCAGAAACCATTTTCGAGCACTCGAGACAACACTAAACGACGAGAAACCGAACTTAGAAAAGAGATTTCAACGAAAAAAATTCATCTGTGAAATTCTGAGGAAAAAGAAAAGGAAGGAAATGACCGGGTCATTACAAGTATGCCACCGTCCCATACCAGTGCATACAGTCCTCCAATCCACATAATTGATAAAAATAACATTTAATTAATTTTTCAACAGTTCTCCGAAACATGCATCTGTATGGTTTAATACATATATAATGGCATTAGCTATTCACTTCAGAACCTAAAGACCAAGCTCCAATTATTTAAATTGCTAATATAAACCACAGTGTTCAAATCTTCCAAAACAGTCGATAAACCAATGCAATTATAACAAATTAAGTATCAATTAAATCCAAACTAAGCATAGTTAAATATAATTAATTCACCATACTTATAACACTGGAAAAATATATAATTATATATAATTAGATTATATATTAAAAACCTTGCTAAGTTCCAGTAAATAAAACCAACAAAACTGTGTGCAAGCTACCAGTTTTCTCTTAGGTTTTTCTTGCTCTAATCTTCAATCCCATTATGAATTTATATTTTTCCACCATAATACTAGCCTTATACAATCCTACACATCATTTAAAATAATTTAAATTAAGTGCATAAACCCAGAAAAACAAAACAGCCCCTTTAAAACACAGGTTACAGTATTTTCACAAAAGAGCAGGCTCTTAAAATGGGAGCCTGCTCCTTTTTTTCTACTCTTAGAGCCGGCTCCAAGACACCAAGAGCCGGCTCTAAGAGATTTGGGAGCCCTCTCTCCCTCCTCTTAGCAGCCTCGTCCATTCTAGCTTCATCTTCTTCAACTCCAGTGATGTTCCAGCCCTCTGCACTGTGTTAAATTCCTATTCCAGTATCTAATTAACATTTCAGACTACTTACAGGGCATCCATATGAATCAATAATCTCAAATAGCAAACATTAAAACGCATAAACCGAAGAAAACAAACTAATAGAGACTTACCGAATTTTGTATAACAGTTTTGTTAAACAAGACTAATTATCAATCAAGCATGCAATATAGATTGTATAAGTATTATTAAACTCCTAGAGTCCATCTAAATATGCACAGAACACAGATTCATGGGAAAGAATAGAATAAAAACTTGCCTTTGAGACTTTGAATAAAAAGTGTCTAACTGTTGCCTTTATCTTCTCCGGCTACATTGTTTGTGTTAAACAACTCTTGCTGCTCCTATTACTGTCCAGTAGCCCATACTAAACTTCCCTCCTTGATCCTGTTTTGTGAATCACCCAAGTTCACTCTCCGGTTCTCTCTCTCTTTGCCCTCTATATCTCGTAGTCTCTGTTTTTCTTTACAGAGCATACATTTATTTTCTCTAAACCCTAAACCACCGTATTACATATATTTATTGGTGTAAATTAACAATAACCCTAATCCATGTACAATTAGAGACTAAGCCCTAATTCCAATCCTAGCCGGCCCATGAAACTATTTCAGTTGTAACATACGACGGCTTACCTATACGTGAATTTTAATCCAAAGATACTAACTTAATTTTACACTACGAGAATTAAAGTAACTAGTTACCTAAGTTTAAATAGTAAAAACAACGAATTAATTTAAAACACATAAACAATTAATTCCAATTAAATAATCCAATTAAATAATTATACCAATTAAATAATAAAAAACACAATTAAATAATTAAAACATTTAAACAAACAATTCCAAGTAAATAATTACAAAAACACAATTAATTCAATTCAATCCCCACAATAAAACAATTGAGCAATTAATCAAATAAAAATGCAATTAAATAAAAAAAAAATCAAATACCAGAAATACCCCTTTTAAAATTAGGGGTATTACATTCTTCCCCTCTAACAAAAGGAATTTCGTCCTCGGAATTCGCTCTTACCTTCTTCCAATATTTCAGGAAACTGCGAGCGAATGACATCCTCCCGTTCCCAAGTGGGCTCAGCCTCATTGTGATGACTCCACTGAAACACGAACTAATGGAATAACCTTGTTACGAAGGATTTGATCCCTCCGGTCGACAATACGACACGGTGGCTCCAAATAAGTTGCATCCGGCTGAAACTCAATCTCCCCAATATTGATATGTTGATACTGATCCTCATCTCGCAGAAATTTCCGCAACATGGAAACATGGAATACGTTGTGTACGCGATCCAAATTATCCGAAAGTGCTAACCGATAAGCAACAGCTCCAACTCTATCCATAATCATAAAGGGACCCACAAATCATGGTGACAACTTCCTTTTCTTCCCAAAGCGCATGAATCCTTTCATAGGAGACACTTTGAGTAGAACCTGATCCCCAACCTTAAACTCCAAAGCATGAGTGCGACAATCAACATAGCTCTTCTGCCTACTCTGGGCAGAACACATGCAATCCTTAATAAGAGCTATCTTCTCAGAAGTATCCTTGATGAACTCAGGACCCAAGAATCTGCTCTCGCCAACCTCCATCCAACAAACAGGTGATCGACACGGTCGGCCATACAATGCCTCAAAGAGTGCCATCCCAATAGTCTTTTGGAAACTATTGTTATATGCAAACTCCACAAGTGGCAAATAATCCTCCTAGTGGCACTTAAAATCAAGAACACAAGACCGAAGCATATCCTCCATGATCTGATTAACCCTCTCAGTCTGTCCATGAGTCTGAGGATGATAAGTAGTGCTAAGATGCAGCTCTGTACCCAAAGCCTATTGAAAACTCTTCTAGAATCCGAACACAAAGCTCGAATCCCTATCCGATATAATAGACAAAGGAATGCCATACAACTTTACAATATTCGAAATGTAAAGTCTTGCCAACTGCTCTGAGGTGAAGTCAGTGCGAATAGGCAAGAAATGAGCGAATTTTGTCAATCTGTCCATGATAACCCAAATGGAATTGTGATCCTTGAAGGAATTAGGCAATCCCTCCACAAAATCCATTGAAATGCTCTCCCATTTCCACTCCGGTATCGGCAGTGGCTGTAGAGCTCCTGGCGGCCTCTGGTGATCAATCTTAACTATCTGACAGGTACTACACTGCGAAACAAATAGAGCAATGTCCTTCTTCATACCTGCCCGCCAAAACTGCTGTTTCATATCCTGATACATCTTGTCACCTCCTGGATGAACAGAAAAGTCAGAGTGGTGAGTCTCAGTCATCACATCCTTCCTCAAATCATCAGTAGAATGTACCACCAAATGGCCCTTGTACCTCAAACCTCCATCAGTTCCAACATAGTAGAATGGAACTTCTCTAGAAGCTATCTATGCAACTTTGTCAATGCACTGTGGATCCATGAGTTGTGCCTTCAAAACTTTGTGAATGATAGAAGGTGTAACTACCATGCAAGCCATGAAAGCATTCGACAATTCATCTACCTTCTTCAACGCATTCCACTCAGTAGTGAATACAGCGGAAAGACTACCAACAGGTTGGCGACTGAGTGCATCCGCCACCACATTCACTTTCCCTATATGATACTGTATAGAAAAGTGATAGTCATTCACAAACTCCAACCACCTGTGCTGCCTCATATTCAGCTCCCGCTGAGTGAACAAATACTGCAGACTCTTGTGATCGCTGAATAATATGAAGGACTCACCCAACAAATAATGCCTCCAAATACATAAAGCAAAGACCACAGCTGCCAACTCCAAATTTTGTATTGGATAATTAAGCTCGTGAGGCTTAAGCTTCTGAGATCCATACGAAATTGGTCGCTCCTCCTGCATCAAAACACATCTAAGACCCTGCAAAGAAGCATCCGTGTAAACCAGATACTCTATTCCGCTCTGTGGGGTAAACAAAACCGGTGCAGAAGTCAACTTAGTCTTCAGCTCATCAAAAGCTTTCTGACAATGTTCATCCCACACGAACCATACACCCTTCTTAGTCAGATGAGTGAGTGGTCCCGCTATCTTTGAGAACCCCTGGATGAACCTCCTGTAATATCCTGCCAAACCGAGGAAACTCCAAATCTCAGTAGGTGAAGTACGCTATCCCCACTCAACCACCACTGAAACCTTGGCCGGATCCACCGCTATTCCCCTTTCTAACACCACGTGACCCAGAAACTTCACCTCCTGTTGCCAAAATTCACACTTCTCGAACTTGGCATACAACTGGTGCTCACAAAGTGTCTGCAACACAATCCGTAGATGTCTAGCATTGTCATCCTCTGACCTTGAGTAAATCAAAATGTCATCTATGAAGACAATGAAAAATTGATCTAAGTAAGCCCTGAAGACTCTGTTCATTAAATCCATGAAAACCACTGGTGCATTAGTCAACCTGAACGGCAACACCCAAAACTCATAAGATCCATATCTAGTGAGAAACACTGTCCTTGGAACATCCTGCTCCCGAACCCGAAGTTGATGATATCCAGACCGCAAATCAATCTTAGAGAAGTAAGTAGCTCCCTTCAATTGATCAAAAAGATCATCAATCCTGGGTAAAGGGTACTTATTACGAATAGTAACCTTGTTCAGCTCCCTGTAATCTATATACAACCGAAGTGAAAACCACTAGAACATAGCATAGGTATGTAGATTATAGGTATGTAGATTATAGGTATGTATTTCACAAACGGAACTGGAGCTCCCTAGGGTGAAGTACTCCTACAAATAAAACCCTGGCTGAGTAATTGTTGAATCTGATCCCTCAATTCTCGCATCTCCACTGGTGCCATCCTATACGGTGCCCTAGCAATAGGCGTATTGCCTAGAGCTAAGTCTATCACAAAGTCGATCTCGCAACTAGGCGGCAACCCTGGAATCTCCTGAAATACATCTGAGAAATCCTGTACAATTGGTATGTTATCCAATGATACAGTAGTCCCCTCCTCCATATAAAACAAATAGGTGCTAGTGACCCCGCTAGAACATAGCATAGCAATAACGTACATGTCTTGACCAGGCATGGTGAAAACAACTGACCTATCATAACAATCAACTTGGGCATGGTAATGCTATAACCAATCCATCCCAAGTATCACATCATAAGTGTGCATGTCCAAGACCAAAAGATTGGCTAGAAATCTGAGTCTACCAATATCTAGTGTCACAGGCCCATCACTCTCATGAAGAATGGCTGTATTGCCTAACGGTGTAGAAATTCCATGTGGTCTACTGCATACCCGAGTCATCATCCCAGACAGAGCAGCAAATGATCTAGCTACAAATGAGTGTGTAGCACCCGTATCAAATAAAACACGTCTAAGTAAACCATGAATAGGAAACTTACCCTCAACAGCTTGAGGTGCCTGCATATCCTATGGCATAGGGTTGTACACCCTGCCATAATGTAACTGTTGGGATGCCTATCCCTGAGGCTACGGCGGCATTGGTAAAGCTAGATATATCTGTCCCTGAATTCGTGGAACCTGTAGAGCTGGTAAAAACACTGGCGCCCTCTACCCCTACTGCACATATTGTCCCTGTCCCTGTCTCTGCCCCTATCTTGCTGTAGGACACTACCTGGAAGTGTGACCGTACTCTCCATAAGTGTAGCAACTACCCTAGAAAGTACTAAATGGCCTCCTCTGTCGGTTAGTCTATGGCTGACCCTGTTCTGCCTGTGGTCCCTTATTCTACTGTCACTGAATAAGTGCCACATCCCTGGGAGCATCTGAACCATCCTTGTGCTTCTTCCAAGGCTATTGTCCCTGGAATTTTCCCTTGTCATTCTGTCGGTGTCCGTTCCCATTCCCTTTCTCAGCTGATAGATTAGCAGAATCTCTGTTACCCCGTTTCTCACCCTTGGCCTGTCTGAAATCCACGGTCAACTGATACTGCTGTAGAGCGGCGTCTACCACTTGATCATAGGTAGTATAGGCTGGACTACCTACAATAGCTCTCTTGATAGACCACATCAGTCCCTTGATGAAACTGTTGTGCTTCTTTTCCTCTGTTTCCACCTCCTCGGGTGCAAAGAGAGACAAGCGTGTGAACTGCTATTCATACTCTGCTACTGTCATGTTCCCCTAATGTAGATTTAGAAACTCAGTCTTCATAGTTGCCCTGACTGCATAAAGGAAATACTTCTCTTTAAAGCGTGCACTGAACTCATCATAAGTCAATGCCATCTTCTTCTCTATGGTGGTAACTGACTCCCACCACTGCAGTGCATCCCCAACTAGCTTGAAAGTAGCAAGCATCTACTTCTGAACCCCCGTGCACTAAACCAAGCAAAGATGTCGCTCGATGTCCTGTTTCCACTGGTGAGCTGCTCTCGCATCGGTGGAGCCTGTGAACTCAGGTGGGCTCCCCTTTGTGAAAGAACTCCTGGCTTTCTCCTAAGTATCAGTCTAAACAACCGGCACTGGTAACGGTGCTGGTAATGGTGCCGGCTGTACCTGAAGCTGATTTTGAAGTGCAGCGGTTTGCCCTCCTTCTATAGCCCGAGCAATAAGGTCATTGAGGTAAGGAGGAAACTCTGGATCTCCTCCCTGATCCCGAGTTTACTGAACTTCCTCATGCTCCTCATGGAACTGACCCTCATCCTCCTGACGCTGCTTACGGGCTACTTCCCTTCGTTGCCAATTGTTCTGTCTGGTTTTTGCGTTAACCATTCTGTCAACACAGAAAGACAGACATCAGTACGATTAAACCGAACCATAAAGGAATACAATGAATCCTAAACTTAAGCTCTAAACAATAGAGAAAATGCTACGCGGAAGTCTTAATACGAAACATCATAGAGACACTAGAACCTGGAGTTCTCTAATACCAACTGTGATACCCCTCGGATCCGAGACACGGGTTGATCAGGCCCATGCCCAAACCTGAGGGAAATATCAAACAATTAATATTTTAATGAACACAGAATACAAGATGAAATAATAAGAAGTAAATAAAAATAGCTGAATTGAATTCTAATGAAAATCCTCAAAATATAATTTTTAAAATCCAAACTCCAAAACCTCCAATTAATTAACAAATCGGGAATCCATCTAGTGGACCTCTAATAAAAATCCCAGCTGTAAATGAAATAACTGAAATACGATCCAAAGCTAAAGAGTAAGGAGTCCTATGTAGTCAGTGGAATAGAAGTCTATATCTGCTCTGCATGACCAAGCTCTAATCCTGGAATTAACGAGCACCTGAAAAATAAAAGAATGGGTTAGGCCCACATGCAAGTCCTGATCTACTACGATCCAAACAAGAATCCGATACGCAGATACATCCTAGATAGACTCAACAATATCTAGAGTAGTCCATATATGTATATATTACACACTATAGGATGCTCACTAGTCCAATAGGTTTGTCTCAGCCTGAGTAGAGATACCATGCAAATCGCACATTATGTGGTCATGTGTACCTAGACCTACTAAGGAACAACACCTATGTCTAGTTATCCATCTTAGGCGATATACGCGCCCTAACCATGGTCCTGAGACTCAAGCTCATACCATGGCACCATATAATAAGTATATAAAGTCCGTGTCCATTCAAATACAAAATATCATCCAACTGTTGTAGTGGCTTGATATATGTATTACGATCCATCCCAGAAAACCAAGTTATGCCATTCAGTTATTTACTGACCTGACACTAATAGGAGTTGGAATTAACCTCTATGGTTATTCCACACCTTAATCCATTTTAAGTAGGACTTAGTATCTGAACTAATCCATCCCTAGTATGCCACCGTCTCATACCTGTGCATACAGTCCTCTAATCCACATAATTGATAAAAATAACATTTAATTAATTTATCAATAGCTCTCTAAAACATGCATCTGTATGGTTTAATACATATATAATGGCATTAGGTATTCACTCCAGAACCTAAAAACCAAGCCCCAATTATTTAAACTGCTAATATAAACCATAGTGTTCAAATCCTCCAAAACAGTCGATAAATTGATGCAATTATAACTAATTAAGTATCAATTAAATCCAAACTAAGCATAGTTAAATATAATTAATTCACCATACTTATAACACTGGAAAAATATATAATTAGATTATATATTAAAAACCTTGCTAAGTTCCAAAAAATAAAACCAACAAAACAGTGTGCAAGCTACCAGTTTTCTCTTAGGTTTTTCTTGCTCTAATCTTCAATCCCATTATGAATTTATATTTTTCCACCATAATACTAGCCTTATACAATCCTACACATCATTTAAAATAATTTAAATTAAGTGCATAAACCTAGAAAAACAAAACAGCCCCTTAAAACACACGTTACAGTATTTTCACAAGAGAGCAAGCTCTTAAAATGGGAGCCTGCTCCTTTTTTTCTACTCTTAGAGCCGGCTCCAAGACACCAAGAGCTGGCTCTCCCCTTTGGGAGCTGGCTCTAAGAGATTTGGGAGCCTTCTCTCCCTCCTCTTAGCAGCCTCATCCATTCTAGCTTCATCTTCTTCAACTCCAATGATGTTCCAGCCCTCTGCACTGTGTTAAATTCTTATTCCAGTATCTAATTAACATTCTAGATTACTTATAAGGCATCCATATGCATCAATAATCTCAAAGAGCAAACATTAAAACGCATAAACTGAAGAAAACAAACTAACAGAGACTTACAGAATTTTGTATAACAGTTTTGTTAAACAAGATTAATTATCAATCAAGCATGCTGTTACCCAAGAATTGACTCTAGAGGGGGGGTGAATAGAGTTAATGGCCAATTTTCGCAAATTATAGAATTACAATTTCTAATCAACAGTATAACCAATTATGCAATAAACAAGATATGAAAGTAATCAATTTAGCACAATTGTAAAAGAGATAAGGGAAGAGAGATTGCAAACAATAACACAGCAATTTTTGCGAGGTTCGGAAACTCCTACTCCTCAGCTCAAGATCCCTCTTGAGACTTCCCAAATTCCTTAGAGCTTCTCCTTAATGGTGGAGAGCAAACCTTTAATTGAAGCAAGACCTTGCTTCTCTTTCTTGCTAGGAGAACACCCTTCCCCTAGGCTTCCTTTTGGGTCACACCAACCCTTTACAGTATCCTTGCTAAGAGACCACCTCTCTTAGTTTTACATAGGCCACACCAGCCCTTACAATTTCTTTGCTAAGAGAAACTCTTCCTCCTAGGCTTACAGCAGATTTGTAGATAGAATTTGCAGTACAAGAAATCCTCTCAAGAACTGATACAAATCAAACCTCACAATAGAGTATATATGAAATCAAGTGAAGCTCAAACTCTAAGTATGAAATGTATGAGAGATGATGAGGAAAATACAGAACAAAAGCTCTGATGAAATACTAGAACAAAAGTTCAGCAAAGGCTCACTAAATGCTCTCTGAAGTTCACTCTGATTCAACTATGGAAGCTTGTATATGAGATAAAGATCGATGTCTGAACAGAGGGTCTATGAGTGAGTATAACCAGAATAAAAGCTCTGTATAATGGTAGAGCCAAAAGCTCTCTTTGATGCACTTGAATGAATGTTCTTGAATGCTCTCTCAAGTAGTATAATTGAGCAAAAACTCTATGAAGATTAAAACAAGAGCAACAACCTTTTTAATCTTTACTGGAATCTCTCAAGATAGAATAAGAGTGAAATGAGAGAGATGATGAGAAGATTGAAAACAAAAGCTCTCTTTGCAATGTAATATGATGTCTCTTAAAATCATGTTTTCTTTTCAGACAAACCCTCTGTATATATAAAGAAATTCATAGCTCAATATAGCTGTTAGAAGTGGTTAGAGGAAATAAATGCAGAAAAATTGCCGTTGTAATTCAAAACCCTCAAGATTTTTAGAGCCTTCTCTACTTTTTGGTAGAGCCCTCTCTAGTTTTTCATTGAGCCTTCTCTCATTTTCTGAGCCGTCTCTAAATTTGTAGAGCCTTCTCTAGTCTTTGAGAGAGCTGGCTCTATTTCTTATAGAGGCTGCTCTTGCTTCATGAAGGCTGCTGCTAAATTGGACAGAAAAAAGTGCATGACTTCAAATAGACATAACTCAGTCCATGAAACTCCAAATGAGGTGAAATTTGAGTCTAAATTCATTGTCTTGAAGTCAGCTATCTAAAGCCACCGGCCTTGCTCAAAAATTCCAACCATAGAAAAAGTTATGGCTGTTTAAGTGCAACCTGGTCAGAATTTTCGCAGAGCAGAATTAGGTATTTTGTGAAGCTCATATCTCAGTCATTTTTTATCCAATTTAGGTGAAATTTGAGTCTAAACTCAAGGGCTCGAAGTCAGCTTTCCAATTCCACTGGCCTTGTGTAAAAATTCCAACTACACAAATAGTTATAGCAGTTTTAGTGCAAGCTGGTCTGAAATTTTCTAGGCTGAAAATAGCTTCTTTTGAGATATTCATTTTTCTAGCACCTAGGACTTTGATGAATGATTCAATTTAGTTCAAGGCCTGTTTCTAGGAGTCTAGGGACATATGAAGATGTTAAATTTCAAGTGCATTGTGTCCTAGAGTCATTTACCAAATTATGGCAATAAGGGCTTTAAAGATGAAATATAAAATTCAATGCCTTTTCCTTTTCTTTCTAGAGACCAAAATAAGTATTGTGATTAATGTGCATGGTCCTAGCATTTCTAGCTTAAGTTGAGTTCTTTCAAAGCTTATGCAAGCTTGAACTAACTCATTCTTAGCAAAGACTTCATATGTTAAATATATGTGTATTGAAGTTCAAAGTCTATTGCTAATGATGTAGGAGCATATGATGTATGATATGCATGGTCCTATAGAGATGAGCTTCAAATGAATTCAAAAATACTTTGACATTAAATCTTAAGCTCTCACCATCTTATCTACCCCTTTTCTTCATTCTTGACCATGATCGTTTAGGCTTGATGAAGACTCGTTTTCTTTCTTTGAAATGCTTGAATGATCTTTGAAGTTCGAGTTTTTCTTTGATTGAATATGCCTTTGATCTCTTGCAACTTTTAAGGCTTCCTTGAATCCATAGCTTGAGTATTTGTAATGCTTGGAATGGATCTTCTAGCTCAACATTGAGGATTGAATATTGATCAACTATATATCACTCAATTAAAACATTAGTACTTAAACATCATTAATGGTTTGTAATCATCAAAACATAAGATTGACCTTTAGATAAAATCCTTGGGCCAACACATGCAATATAGATTGTATAAGTATTATTAAACTCCTAGAGTCCATCTAAACATGCATAGAACACAGATTCATGGGAAAGAATAGAACAGAAACTTGCCTTTGAGACTTTAAATAAAAAGTCTTTAACTGTTGCCTCTATCTTCTCCGGCTACGTTGTTTGTGTTAAACAACTCTTGCTGCTCCTATTACTGTCCAGTAGCCCACACCAAACTTCCGTCCTTGATCCTGTTTTGTGAGTTACCCAAGTTCACTCTCCGGTTCTCTCTCTGTTTGCCCTCTATATCTCATAGTCTCTGTTTTTCTCTACAGAGTATACGTTTATTTTCTCTAAACCCTAAACCACTGTATTACACATCTTTCTCCCCCTTTGTCATCTCAAAAAGGTGGGAGGATGAACTAGGTTCTTGCAAAATTTTGAAGTAGTAGTGCATGAGAAACATGAAAGATTTAAAGAAATAGGAAGAAATTTGAAGCAAATTTTCATTTTATATATAGAAGCCATGGATATTTCTAGAGTTTAGACTGAAATTACAGAAAGAATTCTCCAAAAAAAATCCAATTATCATACAATTAAAATTTCAAGACTCAAATTAGTTTTGACTGAAGATTAACAGAGGTACTTAAAAGGATTTTGAAACAATGAACCCATCTAGTTTAAATTTCACATTCAGTCAATTTAAGTGCCAGGACAAATTTATACTTGAAAACCCCAACACAAAATTTTATGTAACAAGATTTAAAGATTGAAATGGATAAATTCAGCCTAAAAGTGGAAATCCAGTAGAATCTTGAAATATTCTGTCCAATTGAACCATAGACAACACATGTTCAAAATTTATTCAAAGATAACTTCAAAACAAATGGGGTTTGATAACAAAATTTGTGCAATATATCTCTAAGATTTGATCTATATATAATGGATCAATAGATTAATTAAAGGACAAATGATAGTTTGTGCATAAATTTTGAATTTGTAAACCATAGACTAAGCAATTCTTGCTAGAATAAGTCTTTTACATGTGAAAGAAAAAGGCTACATTGCAATCAAGGGTCTCATGGAATGATGAATTAAAGGTGATGAGTTTAGAAAATAATTACTAGAAATTAATTACTAAAAATCATTTAAAAAGCAAGAGTTAATTGAACTTTAAAGAGAATTGTGATGAAGAGAGCTTACCTGTGAAGATGCCCAATCAAGAGTTCTAGCCGAGATACTTACTCACTGTTGCTTTTGGAAAACTTTCTGGAGTGATTCAAGTTCAAGACCTCAAGACAGAAAGTGCTGAGACTCATTTTAACATCAAAGATGGAGCCTGTTCTTGTGTTCTTCTTGAGATGCCGAGATACTGATTCTTATAACCATCATAGGAGCCGGCTCTTAAGTTATATAGAGCTGGCTTTATAAATTCCTTGGAGCCTGCTCTTGTTTTATAAGGAGCCGGCTCTCTCTCATCATTTTTAAGATCATGTGAAACTTTGAGTGGATTGAATGAAAGAAACTTACTGGGTAGTATGCCCAATTCGCATGAAGACAATCTAGAGTTCTTGCTACTGGAAATGTCAACTACAATGCTCCAAATGAAGTGCCGAGATCAATTAAATATGTCTAACCAACTTACAGTGCACTTAAGAACCCGAGACTTAGAGAAGCATTGTGGGAGCCAGCTCAAAGGTTGTTGGAACCGGCTCTGTATTTGTCCTTGGAGCCGACTCTTAGTAAATTTAGAGCCGGCTCTTACTTCATCAAAGAGATCCCGAGAGTGAAGCTTGCTGATTCTTCGTTTCGAGATCAATGAAAACTTCACCGGACTGAAATTCTGCTTGTTTGATCACCGGAGCTGAAACACTATGGAATGGAACTGTTTGTGAAGCTTGCCTGAACCATTGCTGTAGTATGAAGCTCGCCGGTATTAATGGAGATAGTTGTGTCTCGCCGGCGGACTGAAATTGTAGCTAGGAACTTGTGATTTGGTCATCGGAGCTTGAATGCAAGCTTAGAGCTTTCGGTTTTGGGTCTTATTGATCTGAGCTATTGCCAGAAAGTTGATTGCTGTAGCATCTTCACCGGACTGATATACTTAATTCTGAAATAGAAGGAAGCTCGCCGGAGGTTGTGGATGATGTAAGTTATGGCAGCAGCTATTGCAGCTTTCGGTTTGGTCTTGGAACCTCACTGTAGCTGAACTGTACCTTTGCCTTTTAGGAACTGAAACTCACCATCGTTTGAATCTGCCATTCATCTTCACATTAGTGGAGCTACAGCTGAGTCCGAATTGGTTTGATAGACTGAAGCTTACTTGGTCGGAGTTTCACCGGACTGATATAGAACTCAAAGGTAGCTCGGGCATCACCAGAGTCAATAGACACTCGAAGCACACCCAAGACCCAGAAGCTCTCCTCTCTTTTTTTTTTTAAAAAAAAAATCTACAGTCATGTATCAATGGACCTCACTGGTTTTGAATTGCTGCTCTTTTCTCTCCGTTTAAGCTTTCCAAGACATTTTTCTATGAAGTTCAGTGGAGCTCATTGTGATGGCTCAAAACAGTGTATATTTTCTTTGCTCTGCCGCTCACCCACATCTTAGATCTTGAAAGAGTAGATTTTAAAGCAGTTTGGCAGCCGGCTCGGATAATTTGTGGAGACAGGTCTTAAAATTTTTTTTTTTTTTTTTTTTGGAGACGGCTCTTCCTTTTTGTTGAGCAGGCTCAATTGTCTACAGAGAAGATCCCGAGAGTTGGAAGAAAATAGCACTGAAGGAGCCGGCTCTACCTTTTTCTAGAGACGGCTCTTCCTATTCCAATTTTGTATGCAGGTTAGGGAGCCGGCTCTTGTTTTTATAGAGCAGGCTTTTTCTTAAAATTTTTGAGATCCCGAGAGCAAGCAATTTGATATCATCTGTGGAGACTGCTCTGCCTTGTGTAGAGACGGCTCTTTTTCTTCAAAGAGAGGGCTCTACTCTGAATGGAGCTGGCTCTGCTGCAGTTTGTTGGTTCATCTTCTCACAAAAGCTCAGAGGTTAAGCAATTCATTTCATAATTTAATTTCAACCTCAAAATCTGTTATAGACCAGTTTCTGTAGAAACTCTGCACTCAGGGACAAAGCTATAAAATCACTGCACCACTGCATTGAATTCGAACCTCTCAGATATATTTCATGTAAATACACTTGCTCAGACAGTAATTACATCAAGATAAGCATGGTAAACAATTTTCATAGTTTGAATCCCAGATTTTCAGGCCTTAAACCTTAACAGCTTAGGTTTACTAGGCCAAACTTCAAGTTGGTCAGTTTTGATGTAACTTCTGAACTTCACTAGTCTCTATTAAACCACAGACACTTGCTAGAATGATTGGCAGATGAATCACAACAAGATATTAACACTTCCTTTCATAAATCAGAGGCTGAACCAGAAAAGAAGCTTAAATGAGGGTTAGGGATATGAAAAACTTACTTCAGCTCAACTTTATTCAAGTGAGCACCTCCTGCAGATGTAAACATGATATAAGAGCTTATTTAAACCTTCTTCAAGCTAAGATAGTGATTCCAGCAAATTTAAGTCCTTCCAGACACCTTTTGCACCAGATTTTCAGTTTCTTAAGCATCCATCATCACTTCAATGTATTTTACATTTGCTCACTGATTTCTGAGAATGTATTCAGCTTTCATTCTTGATTAAGAACTCAGGAAATCATGTGTTCATATGGTCTCTCGAGACACTCTCATTTAGCTTTCTTTTCTAGGGTTTTCTTTTTACTTTGAGGCTTACCCTTTCAATTTGCTATAACAGCCTTTGTATAGACCACACACTTCTGACCCTTAGGAAAGCAATATACATTCTCATTCTTCATTTTAATGAGATGGCTCTACCAATGAGATTTGTTCCTCAAGTTGAACAACCTCATTTACTATATGTATGGAAGTGACACAAATAAGTAGATAAAACATTTAAGATCACAAAAGCATATAGATGACTTTTTATACATTGCTACTTTAATACATTTGATAAGGTTCACATGAAATAGAATTGATGGTCTATATTAGATAATGTATGCTTTCATTTGATGGCATATCTTCCAATAAATCCATCACAAAGATTGGGCATAGTTAATCTAAAGATTATTTGAAGGATAGAAAAACATTTCTTGTTAGCATGTTCATAACTCATAAAAAAAAAACTTTTATGCAAAAAATCAAAACATAGACATTTTTACATCTATTAGGAACAAGTAGCATATCAAGAGCGTCATGCTTAGAATTTCATGATTGAATACTTTATATAAGAGCAAATTAATGAGAAAGGAAATATTTATCCATGGTACTAACTTCATTAGCTTGGAAGTTGTTTCTCAAATAGATGCATCATTTATAATCCTTGATTGATGCCATCAAGTAACCCTATAAGAAAGGGTTGCATATTCTTCTTTTGGTACCCAAATTTTCTTGGGTCCATATAAGTTAGGCAATGGAACATAAGTTCCTTTTGGAACCCAAACCTTCTTTGACCTCAACTTCTTTCTATATGGACAATCATGAATTGTGTGTCCTAGCCTCTTACAATAATTGCATTTAAAGGAATGAGTACCACTTTTGACAAAGTGATCATACAAAGGCTTTCTTCTTCTCAACAAGCATGCATCTTTAGTATGAGGATCATGTCTTATCTCATTTTTGAAATAAACAACTCTTTGATTTCCAAGTATAGAACTTAAGTTCTCTTTTCCTTTGGTTGTCTTTGCTAAAGTGTCATTTTGATCATCAATGATTTCCTTTGAAAAATTATACTCGGAAACGCAATCAATTGATGCTGGCTCTATAGATAGTACATTATCCTTTTCCTTTTTCAAGGATTCGTTTTCAAGTTGGATCTTTTGTAATTCTTGCACAAGATAATGGTTTTTCATTTTCAAAGAATCATTTTCCATTTGGACTTTTTCATATCTTTGAGAGAGATTGTGATTTTCCTTTTTAAGAGAAGAACATTTCACAGTCATTTTATCGAGCACACCATGTAACTCTTTAAACGCATCAAGTAATTCATTATGTGCATCAACTAGTTCATTATAAGAGGCTTCTATATCAAAAAATTCATGATTAGGATTTACCTCATCTTCATCGGCCATGAGACAAAGTTTGTCTAACTCTTTAACGTCACTTGCTTCTTTGCTAGAAGCTTGGAGAGCAATACTCTTCTTTTGAGTTGCTTTATTTACTTCACTATAGGAAGAAGAGTAAGTTCTACTAAGAAAATTCAAATGATTAGTAATGTTAGTAGAACTAGAATACATCTCACTAACTAATTTATTTTCATTTATGATGGAAACAGCATCTTTTTCAATAAACATAGGCATATATGATTCCTCACCATTAATTGATCCTCCATAGGCTAATTCAAGTGAGTTCCAAATTTCTTTAGCCGTTTTACAAAAGATAATCTTATTGAACTCATTTTTGCTTAATGCATAATAAAGATGGCATATGGCTAAAGTATTACACTGTATTAATCTATGATCATTTTCATCCCATTCCCCTTTCGACTTAGGAAATTTATTTCCTTCAAGAACTTTAGTTTGGATATGACCACCATTTTCTATAACTTTCCACACATCAATATCAATACTTTTTAAAAATGCCCTCATTCTAATTTTCCAATAGATATAATCATTTCCATCAAAACAAGGAGGTTTATCAATGGGATAACCTTCTAAGTGTGTGATACTACTATTATTGGCCATGATCGTACTCTAAGACGGTTAAGTCCTTTAATAGAGTTTAGGCTCTGATACCAATTGTTACCCAAGAATTGACTCTAGAGGGGGGGTGAATAGAGTTAATGGCCAATTTTCGCAAATTATAGAATTACAATTTCTAATCAACAGTATAACCAATTATGCAATAAACAAGATATGAAAGTAATCAATTTAGCACAATTGTAAAAGAGATAAGGGAAGAGAGATTGCAAACAATAACACAGCAATTTTTGCGAGGTTCGGAAACTCCTACTCCTCAGCTCAAGATCCCTCTTGAGACTTCCCAAATTCCTTAGAGCTTCTCCTTAATGGTGGAGAGCAAACCTTTAATTGAAGCAAGACCTTGCTTCTCTTTCTTGCTAGGAGAACACCCTTCCCCTAGGCTTCCTTTTGGGTCACACCAACCCTTTACAGTATCCTTGCTAAGAGACCACCTCTCTTAGTTTTACATAGGCCACACCAGCCCTTACAATTTCTTTGCTAAGAGAAACTCTTCCTCCTAGGCTTACAGCAGATTTGTAGATAGAATTTGCAGTACAAGAAATCCTCTCAAGAACTGATGCAAATCAAACCTCACAATAGAGTATATATGAAATCAAGTGAAGCTCAAACTCTAAGTATGAAATGTATGAGAGATGATGAGGAAAATACAGAACAAAAGCTCTGATGAAATACTAAAACAAAAGTTCAGCAAAGGCTCACTAAATGCTCTCTGAAGTTCACTCTGATTCAACTATGGAAGCTTGTATATGAGATAAAGATCGATGTCTGAACAGAGGGTCTATGAGTGAGTATAACCAGAATAAAAGCTCTGTATAATGGTAGAGCCAAAAGCTCTCTTTGATGCACTTGAATGAATGTTCTTGAATGCTCTCTCAAGTAGTATAATTGAGCAAAAACTCTATGAAGATTAAAACAAGAGCAACAGCCTTTTTAATCTTTACTGGAATCTCTCAAGATAGAATAAGAGTGAAATGAGAGAGATGATGAGAAGATTGAAAACAAAAGCTCTCTTTGCAATGTAATATGATGTCTCTTAAAATCATGTTTTCTTTTCAGACAAACCCTCTGTATATATAAAGAAATTCATAGCTCAATATAGCTGTTAGAAGTGGTTAGAGGAAATAAATGCAGAAAAATTGCCGTTGTAATTCAAAACCCTCAAGATTTTTAGAGCCTTCTCTACTTTTTGGTAGAGCCCTCTCTAGTTTTTCATTGAGCCTTCTCTCATTTTCTGAGCCGTCTCTAAATTTGTAGAGCCTTCTCTAGTCTTTGAGAGAGCTGGCTCTATTTCTTATAGAGGCTGCTCTTGCTTCATGAAGGCTGCTGCTAAATTGGACAGAAAAAAGTGCATGACTTCAAATAGACATAACTCAGTCCATGAAACTCCAAATGAGGTGAAATTTGAGTCTAAATTCATTGTCTTGAAGTCAGCTATCTAAATCCACCGGCCTTGCTCAAAAATTCCAACCATAGAAAAAGTTATGGCTGTTTAAGTGCAACCTGGTCAGAATTTTCGCAGAGCAGAATCAGGTATTTTGTGAAGCTCATATCTCAGTCATTTTTTATCCAATTTAGGTGAAATTTGAGTCTAAACTCAAGGGCTCGAAGTCAGCTTTCCAATGCCACTGGCCTTGTGTAAAAATTCCAACTACACAAATAGTTATAGCAGTTTTAGTGCAAGCTGGTCTGAAATTTTCTAGGCTGAAAATAGCTTCTTTTGAGATATTCATTTTTCTAGCACCTAGGACTTTGATGAATGATTCAATTTAGTTCAAGGCCTGTTTCTAGGAGTCTAGGGACATATGAAGATGTTAAATTTCAAGTGCATTGTGTCCTAGAGTCATTTACCAAATTATGGCAATAAGGGCTTTAAAGATGAAATATAAAATTCAATGCCTTTTCCTTTTCTTTCTAGAGACCAAAATAAGTATTGTGATTAATGTGCATGGTCCTAGCATTTCTAGCTTAAGTTGAGTTCTTTCAAAGCTTATGCAAGCTTGAACTAACTCATTCTTAGCAAAGACTTCATATGTTAAATATATGTGTATTGAAGTTCAAAGTCTATTGCTAATGATGTAGGAGCATATGATGTATGATATGCATGGTCCTATAGAGATGAGCTTCAAATGAATTCAAAAATACTTTGACATTAAATCTTAAGCTCTCACCATCTTATCTACCCCTTTTCTTCATTCTTGACCATGATCGTTTAGGCTTGATGAAGACTCGTTTTCTTTCTTTGAAATGCTTGAATGATCTTTGAAGTTCGAGTTTTTCTTTGATTGAATATGCCTTTGATCTCTTGCAACTTTTAAGGCTTCCTTGAATCCATAGCTTGAGTATTTGTAATGCTTGGAATGGATCTTCTAGCTCAACATTGAGGATTGAATATTGATCAACTATATATCACTCAATTAAAACATTAGTACTTAAACATCATTAATGGTTTGTAATCATCAAAACATAAGATTGACCTTTAGATAAAATCCTTGGGCCAACACATGCAATATAGATTGTATAAGTATTATTAAACTCCTAGAGTCCATCTAAACATGCATAGAACACAGATTCATGGGAAAGAATAGAACAGAAACTTGCCTTTGAGACTTTAAATAAAAAGTCTTTAACTGTTGCCTCTATCTTCTCCGGCTACGTTGTTTGTGTTAAACAACTCTTGCTGCTCCTATTACTGTCCAGTAGCCCACACCAAACTTCCGTCCTTGATCCTGTTTTGTGAGTTACCCAAGTTCACTCTCCGGTTCTCTCTCTGTTTGCCCTCTATATCTCATAGTCTCTGTTTTTCTCTACAGAGTATACGTTTATTTTCTCTAAACCCTAAACCACTGTATTACATATATTTATAGGTGTAAATTAACAATAACCCTAATCCATGTGCAATTAGAGACTAAGCCCTAATTCCAATCCTAGCCGGCCCATGAAACTATATCAGTTGTAACATACGGCGGCTTACCTATACGTGAATTTTAATCCAAAGATACTAACTTAATTTTACACTACTAGAATTAAAGTAACTAGTTACCTAAGTGTAAATAGTAAAACAACGAATTAATTAAAAACACATAAACAATTAATTACAATTTAATAATTAAACCAATTAAATAATTAAAAACATAATTAAATAATTAAAACACTTAAACAAGCAATTCCCAGTAAATAATTACAAAAACACAATTAATTCAATTCAATCACCACAATAAAACAATTGAACAATTAATCAAATAAAAATGCAATTAAATAAAAAAAAATTAAATACTAGTAATATCCCTTTTAAAATTTGGGGTATTAGAGAGGTTCACCTACTTGTTGACCTAGGATTGGTGCAAGTGTTGGCTGGCATGGTTGACAAGTGTAGGCTTAAGATTAAGCCTAGGAAGAAGCCATTAATTTGTGACAAATGTAGGCTCCAAATGTGGTCTTGCATATGTGTGTGTGTGTTGACCATGGTGTTAGTTCACCTAGTGAGTGGAAAACTTCTAATTCCTCCACTCACATTTCATCTCCCTCGCATTTTATATCATCCCTTACAAGAAAACCCTAGTCTCCATGGATAAAGCTTAAAGCCTTAAGCTTTGATCTTAACTTTTGAGGCCCTTCCGCTTACCTTAGACCATAAAGCTTGGAATACTTTTTGTTCCCCTCATCCTCCTCTACATAACCCTTGAAGGGTTTGCCATTTTGTATTATTTTGCCATGGATTCTAGAGAGACACTTCTCTAGTGAGGTAGGGGGTGTTATAATTTATTTTTCCAAGTGATTTTACTTGCTTTTGTATGAAATACAAGTTGTATTCATGTTTAATATCAATTTGAGAAATCAATGATTAATAATGGCTTACTTGTAACTCACTTTAGACTTGGTATATGGCATGGCCATGACTTGATCTTTGTTATATAATATTTGAAACCATTTAAATGAGTTTTCAAATCTAGAGATTAAATGGATATAATTTGATTTAAATTGTAGTTAATTGTGTTTTGCTTGTATTCCATTTTAGATTTGAGATATGGTATGACCATGACTTATTGCTTGCTATATATTAAATTGGGATCATTTGAACAACTTTTGAAAATTAGAGATTTAATTAATTTAAATTAATTAAATTCTACATGATGATGTTTTGCTCATTTTGCTCTTTTGATTTGATATATGTAATGAGCATGCTATGTTGTTTAACATATAATAATTTGAGGTTATTCGAAATTGATTTGAAATTTAGAGAATTTAATTATTTTTGTTTAATTAAATTCTATCTAATGGCTCCATGGATCTAATTGTGTTTTAGAAGTTGTTTCTATGTTTAAATCATGGACTTGGACTTGTTGTATATTTACTTGGTTATGGTTTAAGCATAGGATAACATTGTTGTTATATTAATATTCATGAGAGCATGTTTTCTTTATGCCTTATGTAATGCTAAAAAGTGCGTATTTAAACCCTCTAAGCGAGGGTATTTTAGTCCATTCATCTATCTTTATTTACCCGTTTTAGTACTTATTTGTGTTTTTGTCTATTTTAGGTCAATAATGTTAAAACGGACTAAAAATGGTTTCTTAAGGCCTTTTTGGAGTCAAAACTAAGTGTTAGTGAGAATTTGGAGCAAAAGGAGGCTGATCTGGAGCAAAAAGAGGCTGATGCTGAAAAGCTGCCAAGTTGGATAGATTTAAAAAAAAGTCTGATAGATCTGAGAAAAGTATAATCGATCAAACTTTTCTCTGATCGATCGAACTTTCTCTGATCGATCGAACTTTTCTCAGATCGATCAAATTGTTCGTGAAAGTTATTAAAAAGCAGATTTGAATCTCATTTCGAACCAACTCGGGCAGAGCTTGAAAGGGGCGATTCTAGGGCCGAGTTTTCACCTTTTTGGGCTCTCAAAGCCTTGTATATATGAGGGATTAAATCATTTTTGTTGAGAGATTCATATTTTAGATTGTAATTTCTATATTCTATTTAGTTTCTCTCTCTAGAAAGTTAGAGATTAGGGTTAGAAGAAAAGAGGGAAGTGGAGGCACATCTCAAGATCCATCTCTAGATCCACTATTTTTCTCTCTCTCTAGAGCTTCAAAGAAGAAGAAAAAGAAGATGGAGCCATGTTTGGAGCTTGCCCTTGAGGGTTTCATAACCACATTTACCTCCTCCATGGTTGGCTAGATCTATACTTAGGGCTTGGATGAGCCCTAAGTCTTGTGTAATCTAAACTCTTGTATTTCTATTTTTGGGGATTTATATATATTGTTGTGATTAGTGTTCTAGCCTTGTGATTTTAATGAATCTTGGTATATTTCTATGATTTCTATGGTTTAATTCTTCCTATTAATTCTCTAGTTTATTTACATGTCTATGTGTGATTAAATTAGGAATTATTTCTTACATGATTCATATGGATTAATTCTTTCTATTGATTCTTTATTTGATTAAATGTTGTTTTATGTGTGATTATTTGGGAATTAATCTCTACACTAGATTCTCTATATTGGTTGCATGTCTATGTGTGATTAATTAAGGATTTATTGATGGCTAGACATGGGTTTTATTAGATGGGTTTGTCAATTAATTTGATGGATTATTCTTATGCTTGATGGGTTGTTTTACAATTTAATTCATGCTTGTAGGTAGGTAGACAATCTATACTTGATTTGATATTCCATGGCTTATTGTTGCAAATTCCATGATTCTCTAGATTGATGTGTGTTACAATTGTGATTAGTTTGATGGGTCATGCTTAGATTTGATGGGTTATTCTACACTTAGCTTATTTGTTGGTTAGGTAGACAATTCATACATGAATTTGATGGTCCATGCTTAATATTGCAATTGGTAGTCACATTTTGTTCACAACAATGTATTCCCCATTAATGGAAAGCAAGTGGTTAATTACATGAGTTTAGTGGTGATTCCAACACCCTAAGACCTTTCTTCATATCTCTTAAATCCCTATCTCTCACTAGTTTACTTTAATTGCATTTTAATTAAATTATTTCCAACCCTTCTTTGCAATCTTGTGATACGCTAGAGTTGAAGTTAAATTCCAACACGTATAATCCCTTGGGACGATCCCTACTCACTCTTGCTATGTTAGTAGTAGTGGTGGTAGTAGTAGTTTTTATAAATTTAAATTTGACCTAAAAGGCTTTTCTTGAACCGCACATTCACTACATTATTTTGACGTATGCAAGCGGCCTCGTCAAATTTTGGAGCCGTTGCTGGGGATTAACAGTTTTGTTGGAATTAGACTAGACAATAGTGTTCATTTAATTGCTTCTATTTTTATTTTATTTTCCATTGTATATTCTTTTCTCTTCTTCTCATTATTATTTGTTCAATTAGGTACTTGACTACAAGGAAGGCAAACTTTGGAACTTGAAGCAATTGTTGGAGCTTAAAGCTAATTTTAAAATTTAAAATTGCTTAAGGACCGTTGTGAGCAATTCTTGGAACTCTTGTATTTCAATTGTGCACTTCTTTGCATGCTTGTGATAGCCCTTGTTGAGGCTTATTTCATTGCTTTATTTTAAGTCCAAGCATAGGCCCTTGTTGAGGCCAATATTTTCTTGCATTTGGATTTTAATTGTGAATGGAGGAATTGTTTGATCCAAGTTTGGGGGGAAATTATATACCTTCACCTTATGCTCCTCCATCATATTTTAATCCTTATGAGATTGAGTCCAATTCATTTCATGCATCATCTTATTATGGACTTGATCACTTATTTAATCCTTCTTATGACTATTACCCTCCCCCATCATTTTATGATGAACTAACTCCACCACCTTCAAGGTACTCACCCGGATTTGAAGAAAAAGTGTTAGCTTTACTTGATGTGCATATTTCACAAGCTCCACTTATTAATTCTCATTCTCAAATGTTCGCCAAGTTAGAAGCTCAAGTTGAGCAAATTGCAAGTACTCTTTCTCATCAAGAGGAGGAGGAAGAGGCAAATAAAAAAATTGCAAGAATTTCAAAGTATATAGATGAGGATGATGAAAGTGAAGAGGTAAATAAAACAAGTGTGCTAATGCCTAACACTCTATCTTGTATAGAGGAGGAAGTGGCAAGTGAAGTTACCAAAGGATGTTTTTGGATGTTTTTGACCTCATTTGACTTGTTGGAAGTTAAATTCCTTCCTCTTTAGGTAAAATAACCATTTTACCCTTTGGTCCTTCCTTCGTAGGGTTTTGATACCCTGGTCTTCGTTTTGCTTCCGTTGAGTCTCGACACTTCTCAAAGGGCCATTCTTGTGTCTTAGGGATGACATACATCTCTAAGGACTTGTCTTTGTTTTGCTTCCGCACTTTATTCATTTGGGTTCCCTGACCTCATGGAAGGTTATCTTAGGGTCTTAGAGGTGTGTTGTGCCTTGGGAGACCGCTGTCTTGTTTCTTGCTTTCGTATTCTGGATCCGCTTCGGGTCATCACAGGACACACTGGGTTGAAAAATCCAGGGTTATCACACTTGTAGACTCTTTATTTCAGGGACCTTAGTGTTCATTCTGGGAGATGATTCATTTCCTCACAGTGAGAGATCGGACTCATCCAGGGTTTTGGGATTCACTTTCGGTGAGTTTGTCCTTTTGAGAGGCATTTCATCCATTCTTGCTTATGATTTTATAGGATTCTTATTTGCATAGTCCTTTTTACATGTTTATATGCCTTGTTATTTTAAACATGCCTTAAAAACATGTTTAGAGGATGTGACTATCTGGTAGTTATGTGATGATATCGATGATGTGTTTCCATTTACTGTATCTGTTTTAGCATGCTAGCGTCATTGGTAATGTGTAGTGTGTCCCTGTTGCTTGACCCTTATGTGATAGGTAACATATTTGATTGCCCTTGTATAATATGTGTTTAGTTGTATAATGCGATCTGGTTTACGTGTTTTGATTTTTATGAGTCGTGACATGGTTGTTGTGCGTTTTTTTTTTTAACTTCAATAATAAATAACCACTCACAATCGCACGAATCTTTGTAGGATAGTATTATAGAGAGGGTGTCGAACCCACAAGGAGATGAATGTATTATGTTTTGCTTTTAACTAATCTTTATTGGTTCACGAGTAACTGGTTAAATTGATTGATTGGTTGTCATGATTATAAATTGAAATTAAACTAAAGTGATCAGGGAGAGAAAGGTCTTAAGGCTTTGACTTCACCACAACCTTCATACCATGGTTAACTATTTTGACAAATTATATTTCAAATGAATTGAACTCAATTACATTCTTTCAATTCAGTTTTTAAGAAAATATATTTTATAAATTGTAGTTAAGTATAACTTATCTACGATTAGCATGGACTATCCACCTACCTACTCTAACTAATTTAACTAATTTTGTAAACAATCCATCTTTTCTAAGCATAGACTATGAAAACATTCATTTATAAAAAACATTGGAACACCATTACATGACCTCTATTCTTATGTCCGACAGGGCTCCTCTAGATACTGTCCAATAAGAATGGGTTGAGAATAGAAAACGAACAGTTATATCTAAGACAAGGTAACAACAATTCAAAAACTATTTAAAACATTAAATCCAATTGAGTTGTCTCAATTGCTCATAGTCATGTAATTAGAAACATAATATATATTAAAAATAACCCAGAGTTAAAAAAATCAAACCATAGTACTAGGTTGGGTTACATCAGTTCCCTAAGAGAGGAATTAGCTACTTATGATGATGCCGAATATCATCTGTGTTGTAATCGTTTCCATTGTCACGAACGGCACGTCTTTTCTCAAGATCTTCACCTTCTAAGGTTATTAAAACCCTAAAAGCTGCCACCACAGTATCAGCCTTTTGAATAATACGAGAAAAAAAGACTTCTTCTATCAAGGCTTGTGCCTTCTTTTATAGAAGAAAATAAAGGTTTGGTGGGCTTTTAGGTCTTTTGGCCTATCTGGAATGAAATACGACTTTGAAAAGAATAATTCGGTAACTTTAAATCTGATCTATCATAGAAGGCTCAAGATTTAGGAAGTAGAGCTCGAGCTTTGAGTTTTGGGCTCGAGCTTTGGGAACAAAGCTCGAGCTTCAGAGGATGGTGCTTGATCTTCACTTTTACACTTAGTCAAATCTCTTCAACTATTTTCCGAAGCATCTTTTCCTTCAACACTTAGAATATTTTGGGATTCTCTTCTTTTAACATTGCTTGATCTAAGCTTCATAGGGCTCAAGCTCTAGGTACCAAGCTCGAGCTTTAGGTATTCAAGGCTTGAGCTTTGAATGATGGTGCTAAATCATTGAGTTCTGACAGGAGGTCCTGGGAGCTTGGTTCTTCTTTTAAATCAACTTTTCAAATTCTAATGCCTCATGCTCAAGCTTGAGGGCCAAAGCTCTAGCACCCTGTGGTTAGGCTTGAGCACCACTGAGTAGGGCTCAAGCTCTGAAGGTACAAGGTTCGAGCTTTAATACCTTGTTGATTTTTCTTCTTTTTCTTGCAGGGCTCGAGCCTCAGGACCTTGGCTCAAGCTTTGGTTCTTGAATTCTTCCAAACTTCACCATTTAATCTTTCGGCTTGCTTTGAATGACCAGCAATGACTTTGTAAGCTTCGATATTAGTCTTTTCATCACAAAATCTCGGTTTTAACCGTTTTTTTGGGAAAGTACCTATAAACACACATTAAACATAAATCAGTCTAACAATGGATAGAAGTACCACTTTAGGCCTTAACATACGTATATTTAGGGGTTCAAATATGCAATATTCAATGCTCATCACACCCCCAAACTTACATATTGCTATTCCCTTAGCAATACAGAACTAAAGAGCCACTTTCGTGGGAATCATGGTTGCATTTTACCTATGCAACAAGCCTTTAAACCCCTAGGTTACCCCTAGTGGACGAGTTGCAGTCTCGTGAGGGTTTCTAGTTATGGTACCCACAAACATCTCAAATAGTGCCTTAATTGCACAATAAGCTTATTCAAGCCTGTTTTCAAATCATAATATCCGTGCAGTTCATTAATCAATCAAATATAGCAAGTACAACCAATCTTATTAATCAGAAAAACTTTTAACTTCCAATTTCAATTTAGCAGCCATGGTCCCCATATGTCACTTTAATCATTTATTCAACAATCTTAACCTCCAAAACTCTTTAAAAGTGATCTTACAATTAAACATGTGGCTTACTGTCCATGCTTGCATTTATTCCTTGCTATTCCTCAATTCACAGGCAAACTTTTCAAATTCCAACTCCCAAGGCATTATTATTATTTTACAGGTATGCATTTTTCAAAAAGGATACTGTGCAATGTTCAGGTCTATTAAGCTTTCTAAATCACCCATGTAATGAACTTTCAGCCAATGACTCCCAGACCAGATGGTCTTAGGCATTAAGTGATAAAGCACCCATCTGGACCTAATTGTTCAAGTAATCTAGGCAACCTACCCCTTATGTAACAAGCTTTCAGCCAATGACTCCCAGACCAGATGGTCTTAGGGCATTAGGTGTCAGAACAGACCCCTAAGGATTTAATTGCTCAAGCAATCTAGGTACAGACCTGAACTTGACATTTTTTACTCTTCTTTTTTTTTTTTTTTTTTTTTTTTTTTTTTTTTTTTACATTAGTAAAGAAAATTTTTCATTTATTGCATACATACCTTTTATTTCCTTTCTTTTATTCTTTATTATTTATGTATTTATTTTATGCCTTGGTTATCAAAATTATCAAATCCACCTACTCATCTTAGTTTAACTTAGAACAAAACAAGACTTCTAGTTTTTACCCCACAGATTTCATGCAAGTGTGAATATGTGTAAAGTGTAGCATTTCAGAGATCAATATCATTAAACAATAATTATCATAACAGAGTAGACCACAGGCCACCAATTGATTTCAAAAATTTTCAAGAATCCATTTTCACATTATTTTGGCATACAAACCATTTCTAACCAACATTAGACTGCAAACAGAATATATGAAAATCAACAGACTCAAACTTATGCTATATCACATGGTCTCGACCCTATCATGTAAATTGCAAATTCAAAAAATTATTTAAATTTATCACCAAACCAAACTTGCAATTATATTGCCTTACCCCAAAACTTGAACTGCATAGTGTCCTCAATGTGCAATGAGAACAAAACTAGACAAAGGGTTAGAACAATATTACCATAGGAGTAAGGAATGTCAAAGTAAACTGTCCATAGCATAGGCAATTGTCAAGCTAGGTGGTGCCCCCAAACTTGAATGCAAAAACCTGTCAAGCAAAACATCTAGACACCACCACATGAGAGTGAACAAAGAATGAAAGAATAAGTAATCACCTCACAAAATCAAATATGTAGAGCAAAAAGACATGAATTTTTTTATTTTTTATTTTTATTTTATTTTTAATTTTTATTAAAACAAACCTAAACTAACCTATTTAAAAAAAAAGAAAAAGAAACAAATAAACTTAAAACGTAAAAAAACTAAAAAGAATAGAAATAAACTATGGTATAAACATACAAATACTAAGTTTAACGTCGATAGCTCGATAGCATGCTAAGTTTAATGTCGCTAGCTCGATTGTACACCACTCATTAGCCTGTATTTAACAATTTAACTACCTCCCTTATCCTAAAATCAGTCCTATGGGTGATTATGAAATTCGAAATAAGAGGAACCAATGTAGTTTCATCAAGACCCAAGAAAGAATACTCAAGTTTATCCGATGATGGCCTAGGTTCAAGTTTGTGAGAGGACTCACAAGAAGGACAAGGAGGACTCAAAATCAAAGGATAAGGTTATTTTGTTGGAAAGATGGTGACTAAATCCTCATCAATAACATCAATAAAGAAACACTCCTCTTTCTCTGAGGAATATGGAGTGGCATTGAAGATGTTTAATTTGAGCTTCATACCCAAAAGAAATATCCATAGCCCCAGTCCTACAGTTAATATTGGCATTCAGTGTAGCTAAGAATGGACTGCCAAGGATCACAAGAATATATCGATTGGGATCATGGACAGGTTCTGTATCCAGGACAAAGAAGTCAACTGAAAAATAAAACTTATCCACTTTAATGAGAACATCTTCAAGGATCCCACGTGGTTGCTTTATAGATCGATCAGTAAGTTGAAACACCATTGACGTGGGTTTAATCTCTCCCAAGCCTAATTTCTCATACACTGAGTACGAAAGAAGATTAACACTCGCTCCAAGATCAAGAAGTGCTATGTCTATCACATTGTTTCCAATGATGCAAGATATGGTAGGAGCACCAGGATCTTTAAACTTAGGAGGAGTGCCGTGTTGAATGATTGCACTGGCTTACTCAGTGAGATAAATTTTTTTAGAGACTTGGCTTTTTAATTTTTTCTTTTGGTTGCATAAGTCTTTTAGAAATTTGGCATAGGCTGGGATTTGTTTGATGGCTTCAAGGAGAGGAATATTAACTTTGACTTGTTTGAAGATCTCCATCATGTCTTGAATTTTCTCCCCTTGCTTACTAAAATAAGAGGGTTCCTTGAAACGGTCAGGATAAGGCGCTCTTGGGTCATAAGCTATCTCAAGGTTAGGAGCAGATAAAGAAGTGACTTTACCTTCAACTCCTTTGGAACTTAATGGATTAGGATTTGGGGAATCATCTATGGAATGTGGATTTGGAATGATGGGATTCCTATGCCTCTCTTATGCCTCTCTCTATCTTCCTGTTGTCCCTCAACTTGATTATCAATGACTTTTCTACTCCTCAAAGTAGTGATGGCTTGAACTTGCTCATAATGACTACTTGAAGGATTAGTTTCACTAATCATGTAAGTTTGCCCTTTAAGGTTAGCCACTAGCTGACTAGTCAGCTTTCTTTAATCTCTACGAGATATAGTACTTGCAATTTTCCTAACTTGAGCCTCTAGCTTGGTTATGGCTTGAGAATGAGTATGAAGAAGTTAGGTGTTTGCTTTAACTTTAGCAAGAGTACTTAGTACTTGTTATTCAAAAATAGATGAATACTTAGGAGGAGTAGGAAGATGAGCTGAATTAGCTGAATTCTTAAGTTATGGTGGAAGATATATAGGAGATTGATTAAAAGGATTATTTTGGGGCAAATGATTAGATGAATTTTGGTATTGTCCCTAAGATTGGGGAACAGTATTGGCTTGGCTCTGATTCTACTATGATCGATTGGGATTATCTCTCTAACCAGGGTTATAGGTATTAGAATATGGATTGTGCCCTTAACTGGATAATGCTGCATTGGCTTGCTCTTGGTGATTTTCAAAAAGTTTTCCCCTGAAAGGACAAGTATCAGCAAGGTGTGATGGATTTGCATAGATCGAACACACCTCCTTTGGTAAATAGGAGTGTTGAATAGAACTAAGAGCACTGATAGCTGATAAGACTTTGTCAAACTTTTGATTCAACACCTTTATTTGAGTGGACAACTCTCTAGATTTCTCAACTTCATAAAGATTTTTGACCTTATGTATTCTAAGTGTAGACCTAGACCTAGAGGAAGAAGCATGTTGCATTGAATATTCATTTAGAGCCTCAAACAGTTCTCAAGCGTTAGCCGGACTCTTATGCAGAAAAGCTCCATTACTGGATGCATCAACCATGTTCCTATAAGAATTAGAAAAACTATAATAGAAAATCTATATTAAGTGCCATTTAGCAATATTATGGAGTGGACACTTTCTTAAAAGATCATTATATCTTTCTTATGAATCATAGAGCTGTTCTTCCGGGATTTGGGAAAATGCCATGATTTCTTTTCTTATTTGAGAGGTTTTACTCACTGTGTAGTACTTTTTCAAGAACTCTTGTTGCAATATGTCCCACATAGATATGGAATTTGGTGGAAGGGACTGCAACCAAGTTCTTGCTTTGTCCTTAAGGGAGAATTGGAAAAGTTGCATCTTGAATAAATCATTGGTAAGAGTGGTCAACTTGGTAGTCGAACACAATTCCAAAAATACATCCAAGTGTATATAAGGATCCTCTGTTGCAAACCCATGGAAGGTAGGAAGCATTTGGATCATAGCAGGCTTGATCTCAAAATGGGTTGCATCAGCATCAGGAAATACAAAGCACGAAGGGGAAGTGTATGTGGTTGGAATAAAATGATCCCTCAATTGTGGTTGTGGAGGAACAGGTGGCACCCGTTCTCCATTACCATTGCCATTACCATTACAATTACCTGGTGCATCACGATTATCAGCCATGTTATTAGAGGAACTTCCTATTGAATTCAAATGTCTTTTTAAGTTTTCTTAATTGACTAAGAGTTTTGTCTATTTCAGGATCATGCACTAAAGGTTTTAACTGAGTATGGCGAGTTAACATGTACTAATTCCACTAATCCTAATAGTAACAAAAATAAAAATTTCAAGTAAAAGAAAACAACAAAAACTCATAGAAGGTTTTATAAACCGAAGCTTTTTATTCCTTCAGCTTTTTTATTTTCACTACTACTTTCTTATACCTGAAAAGAAAAAGAATTAAGGTGAGATATCAGAAAGTCCAAAGACTGGTAAACCAAAAATAAAACTAATTAAAAACTAAACTAATAAACAAATCTCCCTGGCAACAGCGCCAAAATTTGTTATGTGTTTTTTTTTCTTCAATAATAAATAGCCACTCGCAATAGTATGAATCTTTGTAAGATAATACAATAGAGAGGGTATCGAACCCACGGGGAAATGAGTTTATTATGTTTTGCTTTACACTAATCTTTATTGGCTCATGAGTAACTGGTTAAATTGATAGATTGGTTGTCACGATTATAAATTGAAATTAAACTAAAACTAAACTAAAGGGATCAGAGAGAGAAAGGTCTTAGGGCTTTGACTTCACCACAATCTTCATACTATGGTTAACTATTTCAACTCCGGGGATTTAACAAATTATATTTCAAATGAACTGAACTCAATAACATTCATTCAATTCAGTTTTTAAGGAAAGATGTTTTATAAATTGCAGTTAACTATAAACTATATGCGGTTAGCATGGACTATCCACCTACCTATTCCAACTACTTTAACTAATTTTGTAAACAATCCATCTTTCCTAAGCATAGACTATGAAAACATTCATTTATAAAAAGTATTAGAATACCAGTACATGACCTCCATTCTTATGTCCAGCAGGGCTCCGTCAGATACCGTCCAATAAGAATGGGTTGGGAATAGAAAATGAACAGTTATATCTAAAACAAGGTAATAACAATTCGAAAACTATTTAAAACATTAAATCCAATTGGGTTGTCTCAATTTCTCATAGTCATGTAATTAGAAACATAATATATATTAAAAATAACCCAAAGTTAAAATAATCAAACTATAGTACTAGATTGGGTTACATTAGTGCCCTAAAAGAGGAATTAGCTACTTATGACGATGTCGAATATCATCTGTGTTCTAGTCGTTTTTATTGTCACGGACGAGACTTCTCTTCTCTAGATCTTCACCATCTAAGGTTATGGAAACCCTAAAATCTGCCACCACAGTATCAGCCTTCTGAATAATACGAGAAAAAAGGACTTCTTCTATTAAGGCCTGTGCCTTATTTCATAGAAGAAAATAAAGGTTTGGTGGGCTTTTAGGCTTTTAGCCTATCTGGAATGAAATACAACTTTGAAAAGAATAATCCAGTAACTTTAAATCTGATCTATCATGGAAGGCTCGAGCTTTAAGAAGTAGAGCTCGAGCTTTGGGAACAAGGCTAGAGCTTCAAAGAATTATTGCTCGAGCTTCAAAGGATGGTGCTTGATCTTCACTTTTACACTTAGACAAATTTCTTTAACTATTTTTCGAAGCGTCTTTTCCTTCAACACTTAGAATATTTTGGGATTTTCTTCTTTTAACATTGCTCGATCCAAGCTTCATAGGGCTTGAGCTCTAGGTACCAAGCTCGAGCTTTAGGTTCTCAAGGCTCGAGCTTTGAATGATGGTGCTCAATCTTTGAGGTCTGGCACGAGGCCTTAGGAGCTTGGTTCTTCTTTGAAATCAACTCTTCAAATTCTGACGCCTCATACTCGAGCTTGAGGGTCGAGGCTCGAGCACCCTGTGGTTAGGCTCGAGCACCACTGAGTAGGGCTCGAGCTCTGAAGGTACAAGGCTCGAGCTTTAATTCCTTATTGATTTTTCTTCTTTTTCTTACTGGGTTTGCGCATCAGGAAACTTCACCATTTAAGCTTTCGGCTTGCTTTGAATGACCGGCAATGACTCTATAAGTTTTGATATTAGTCTTTTCATCAATAAATCCCTGTTTTAACCGTTTCTCTGGGAAAGTACCTATAAACACACATTGAACATAAATCAGTCTAACAATGGATAGAAGTATCACTTTAGGCCTTAACATATATATATTTAAGGGCTCGAATATGCAATATTCAGTGCTTATCAATGGTCACCCTATATATATATATTTTATGACAAATTGTCTTATTTAGTTCATTTGTTTTTTTCATTCCTGCATTATGCTTGGGGTTATATGACCTTGGTTGTCGGGATTGTCTGTGTGAGCTTGACCCGGTGTCTTAATTCCTTGGTGTAGCCTTATAGTAGGTCAGTTTTAGGATGACGTGGAGGTTCTTGGGTGGATTGTCTTGTTGGGAGTCATTGTGACTAGGACAATGGTGATGTTGTTTGATTTTGTAAAGTCCGATCCATTGGCTTGAGAGCACAGACTTGTCAGGCTTTGGATTCGTGACTGATGTTGTTGACAATGGTGTTTTGTGACTTAGGGGTTGCCAGTTTTCTAGTATTGAGGATTTGAGGCCATAAGCACTGCAGTGCCTATGACATTGTTGTCAGAGTTTTGGGATTAGCCAGGATGGTCCGGCTGGACATCTTTGGACCATATCTCAACTCTCACAAAATGCCTAGTTTCTGTGGTGCTTTTGGTAATGATCATTTTTGACATTGATGTCATTTGTATCGAGTGGTTTCACGGGTAAGCTTGTTGGGGGAGGTGATGAATTAGTGCTTTATACTGACATACTATCGTACAATATGTGTATGGTGAGCAAGTGCTAGTTGCCGTCAATACTATCTTGTATTACCTAGCTAGTAATGTAAGTGTGGGCGGGCACTGGACTCTGTCGATGCTACCACACCTTGGGTACGTTATGGGCGGGTTTTAGTTGTTATTCGTACTGCCATGTTGCTTCTAGTTGTGTTCCTTTTTTTAGCGTGTTATTGCCTTGGTCTCCTTTGGGTGGTTGACATTCGGTTGCATGTCAATTTGTTTGAAGAGGTGTCTCACTATTCGCGGTTTCATGTCTCTTCGTTGATCTTGAGACCTTTGAAGTTGTCTTTGGGTACTTTATGATCTGTTGTTTGGTGTGACCATGTGTTTGGCCCTTGTACGGTTCTTCTGTGGATGTTCCTGATTTCGGGGACGAAATCTCTTTAAGGAGGGTAGGTTGTAATGACTTGATCATTTTCATTCCTTTCCTTTTTCCATTTTTACGGATTTATTTTTTTCGTTGATATTTTCTTTCACATAACCTCATTTTTCGTGTTAGGAGTTGATTTTTAACTCCACGTGCTTTTATTCTTGTTGGTTTCCATGAAATGAGTAGCTTTACTTTTAGAGAAAAGCTCACCGGTTGTTTCTTTTTCCCGTAGGGGCGTGGATGAAAAGTTTCTTCAGAAACATTTTCGTTTCTTGGGGTGTTTTCATAAATATCTTTTGGAGATATTTTGATTTGGGGGTTTCAAAGAAAATATCTTTTGAGAGATATTTTCATTTGGGTTACTTGCGCAGTTATCCTTTTGTGTAGGGGCCTTTGTGCAATTAATGAAAGTTAATTGCAAAGTGTTTCCTTGGGGTTTGGATCCTCATATGAGATTCATTTCCACATTTCATCGAGTCGTGTACTCTTTGAATTGTCTTCCGGTCGTTTTCCTCAGTTTTCGTGTTTTTGACCCCAGTTGCCGCCGAACTTGCTCGGGGCATATCTTTCCACACGGGAGTTGGTTTTTTATGCCGTTTCTTCCGTTGTTCATATTTTTCTTTGGTTCTTTTTCATTCACAAACTTTTTCCGTTTGAGCGCCTCTGCTCAGATTCCACTTTTCAAGGCAGGCAGGACCTTGTTTGTGACGGCCCAAGTTTTTTAACTCGGTGCGTCAGTAATGAACCGAAAGTTAATTCGATAACGGATCCGAAATGTGGAAGCAAATGATAAACCAAGGTATTAAGAGATATGAATCACTCCTAAGACACAAATGTGACCTTTTATGAGATCACAGGACCTAAAGAGAGTAAAAGCGGAAACAAATGTCAAAAAGGACAAAATTCGTTATCCGAGGGGCAAAATGGTCAATTCACAATTAAAGAGAGAAAATTGACTCTAAACAAGTCAAACAAGGTGAATACAACCTAATCTAATCATTTCAAGACATTCCAAGAGGTTTTAAGAACATTGGCCAAGAATCCCACAAATTGCCCTTTCTCGGTTGAAGTGAAAACTGACACTACTTCACTAAAACATGAATAACTTCCACTATGTTTGGAATCTGAGAATGGCATAGGTACCATTGGAAATCTGACTCAAAATCCTTGAGTTTAGGTTTAAGAATCACCCCATTTGGATAAGGAACGAAGAAGTTATGGCCTTTCGAAGTTGGATCATCAGTGCTGAATTGAAATCTGGAAGTGCTGGTGCACAGGGGCTATTTTGGTCGACCGACTTAGAGTTTTGGTCGATCAAAACTCACAGAATGTTTTTTGAAGGTTGTTTTTACTGTTCATTTGGTCTCAAAAAGGGATCGGTCGACCGAGATGGAGTTTCGGTCGAACGAAACTCCTCGAAATGCTGCTGAAAGCTCCTCCAAACATATGGAATTGCAATGGAACCTATGTGATTCATTCTACCCACATACATAGATCAAAATTTGATTCATTTTTAGGAAGACTGAACATATGAACATGTCAATTACAAGAATTTCATGTGGCAAACCTCCAAGATGGTTAAAATACATTTTTAAAGAAAAGTTTGATACCAAAAGAGTATAGATGCAAAAGTAAACATATTTGGCCCTTGGCCTTTTTACATACATGTTTATAATGTCAAAAGTAAAAACTTAAGTACCATTGCACATCAAGAAAGCTACATAAGCTTCTAAAATACCAAACACCCATGGTATACAAAATATGACATCAAAGTTAAGCATGCTAAACACTTGCATGCCAATATACAAAAATGCTTCAAATAACTCATAAGCCTCTAAGGATAATGAGCATCCAAGAACATAGTCTTTTTGCCTGAAAAATAACCCAAATCACTAGGGTGAGTAATCAAGTTACTCGTAGGAAGAAGCATACACGTATACCCTAAGGTTTCAATATCATTGCAAGATCAATATAGATGAATACAAGGGAGCATTCAAGTTAACGTCTATGTTCAAGGTGTTCTAAGGGATCATCTTAACCTAACTTAAATATTCCTTAGCAACATATATTAATATTAATGTACTTAACAACATCAATTCGCCAATAACAAAAATCACAAGTTACAATTAAGTATTGGTTGTCAACTTGGAATTTAATGCGAAATCAATTAGTGGAATACTTGGACATCACATCTTAGACTAAACCAAGATCAAAATGGTTATTCCAGGCATTAACCCGCTGGGAAGACCACACTAGTGCACACTATCTCAATTGGGGAGAACTCATACCTTTCGCACTAGAGCCAAAATCTAGCCATATCACTTGTAACAATGTCCCAAGATAATCCAAAATCACAAACAAGTTCAAAACTCAAACACTATAATTAAGGCACATAAACCACCTTACAAGCACAAGTACTTTGAAACCACATAAACCATGTCTTAGGGTTCCAAGTCTAGAATGGCATGCTAAATGACAAGTCATCATCACGATGTTATGCACAAGACAATACTACCAACTTATCAATTTCAATCATACCTCAACAATAAACTTTATACACTAAATATTAACATTTAAAGCAATAAGCTTCTATGATAATTATAATTTGTAATCCACAAGAACATATAATTATTATCTCAACAAATATAGCAATTGAAGTCAATAGAAATTGCATATAGCATTAATAATTCCACAAGAGTTCTATATCATAACACATGTGAAAATATAAGAATTTAGCATACTACTAAATTATATAATCCTTCTACACATGGTTTATACATATCATACATGCTTAAATCCATAAATCCTAAGTCAAGAAGTGAGGGTTTCCTGTAATATGCAAAACTATCATATTAAAAGCATGTATACAATATATATTAAACCCCAAGGATTATAAAACACTTAAATATAAACATATTACCACCCTTACCTCAATAGAGAATTGAATCTCTATAATCCAAGCTACCAAGTTCAAAGTGGAAAACAAGTTTAGGGTTAATAAAGAGGAGAGTGAGAGGAAACTTTTCTCTCCCAAGGTTTTTGGTTTAAGGTGAGTGGAAGGAAGTCAAAATGAACCAAGAAGCTCTAAACTAAGATTTCCTCTAATGGTGGATTGGTTAGACCTTTGAAGAACAAGTGAGAATGAAGAAGGTGAAGGTGAAAATGGTGAGTGGAGGGTCTAGTAATCCTCCATTCACTATGTGCCCTTACACTACCTCTCTCACACACACAATGCAAGAATAAATCATGATCCTACACTTGTCACAAATCAATGGCTTCCTCCTAGGCTTAATCCTAAGCCTACACTTGTCAACAATCAAAGCCAACATGTGCACCAATCCTAGGCCAACATGTGGGTGAATCTCCACCCTTCAAATGCCCAAAGATTACACATCCAAGTCACTCCACCCCATTGCCAACAAGTGGCACCATGAAAATGTGACACTTGTCACATTTTCCAAAAATTACAAAAAGGTCCTTTTTGAAAATATCTTCCAAAATAAATTACAAAATGGTCCCTAAAACGAAAAATAATTATTTTACATAATCACACCAAAACCCCAAAATCAAGAATAATTACAATAAAGTATGCATCCATACCCCTTTTACGAAAATGAAAGCAATTAGCATGCTTTTCTAC
Organism: Cornus florida; assembly: GCF_030987335.1. Lineage (NCBI taxonomy): Eukaryota > Viridiplantae > Streptophyta > Magnoliopsida > Cornales > Cornaceae > Cornus > Cornus florida. The sequence continues at coordinate 83,380,546 of NW_026775577.1, read as the reverse complement.
AAAAGTGAAAATACAAATATCATGGAAACCAAGTATCATGGATGCATGCAAAATCGGAATCAAATTCGAGCACAACAAGTGAGGTTATGCAAGGAAAATTGATAAATGAGAAAAAGACGAAATAGGGAAAGGATAAAATAGGAAAAAGACAAAAAAAAAAAAAAAAAAAAAAAAATCAACGAAAATGGGAAAGGAGGAAAAAAGACCAGGTCATTACACCGTTCGGGGCACTTTTTAAGTTTCCTATAAATAGGGGAAGAGAGACAAAAGCTTGTCTCTACTCCATGGCCAGCCACCATAGCAGCCCTTGGTTACCACCTTTAATTTCCTCTTTTGAGCTCATTCCCTTTGGATTCTTCCCGCAACAATGAAGACATTGTTGTCGGCCTCGGCGAGACCTTCGATTCCAACTGATTGGAATCCGTTTTAATCATTTTTCGAGTTTAGGTTTGACTCCAAGTTTAGATTTTGGTGTTGCCGTAAGAGGGTAAAAGGTTCACATGACAAAACCCCGAAGTGACGTCGCATTCAGAGAGGTTTCGTTTTGGTGGTTTTTGAGATTTCATCTCAAATTGTGGTAGGGGGTTGTTGTATGTTTATTTCCTAAGTGTTTAGGTGCTTTTGGAGCTTAATATATATTATTTATATGCTTGATAAATTATCATTTTGTATTTAGATTGGAAAGTCTTGAAATGACTTAGGGTTTTGTGGTTTTATAGCATGTTTGGTGTGTATATATGTTTAGCTTGCCAAATTGTAGTTTATATATATATATATATATTGTGTAGCTAAATCTATGATTTAAAGGGATGCCTAGCTTATATATATATATATATGTAGAGATAACATGAAAATAGAGACTTGTGGAATTATAGCGTAAGTGCATTATATAGCTTGTTTGATAATTCAGAGCCTTGGAAGCATGTGTATCTTGCCGTAGGTAAATTGTTTCATTTACTAAATTATTTGATTTTAGAGACTTTTCATGTTAGAATGATAATCTCTTGAAATGTAGAACATTTAGTTACCTTGTGAGCATGCTACTAGATTTGCGCAGAATTAGTACTTGTGGCCTCTTAAAATAGTAATTGGACTTAGCATGATATAGGGTATCATTGTTTTGCAAAGCTTGTTTAAATATATCTTGCGTAGGTATATAACTTATTTAGAATATCACAATTAATTACCTTGAAAGCTTGTTACTAAATTATAGCTTATTTAGTACTTGTGGCTTAGGATGGTAATTTGACTAGATTGTTGTACGATATTATTATTTTATGTATAAAACGCATATTAAAGACTTGAAATGTCATATGCCATTTAGACTTGAATTCTAGGACATGGTTTGTGTGAATTCAACATTACTTGTGCATGGAACATTACTACTTGCATTGTTAATTTATAAAGTTTTAAACTTGTTGATTTTAGAAAGCTTGTGAGGACAATTTACATATGATGGCTAGGGTTCGGCTCTAGTATGCACAATAGGTAGTACCTTGTGGGTCGTAATTACCCGGAATAATTTATACACATGCGCACTAGGTAGTACCTTATGGGTCATAATTACCCAGAATAACTTGCTTGGTCTGTGACCACGTGTCCTAGTCTTTCCAGTATTTGATTTCATATTCAATTTCCAAGTAGTTAATCATGGATTACTTGTAGCTTGTGAATTGGTGCTTGATTGTGTATTTAAATCTCATTTAGTATACTTGAACTTGTACACTTGCTTGTATATTTAAATCTTATTTAGTATACTTAGACTCGTATACTTGCTTCATTTATTTAAACCTCATTTTGTATACTTGAACTTATATACTTGCTCCGTGTGTTTAAATTCCATTTAGTATACTTGAACCATGTATACTTGTCTTATGCGTATTTCATTTAGCTTAGTATACTTGTGCTTGTATGCTTGACTTACGAGGGTTTCCATATTAATTGTATAATTGTGTATGTATGTTTAGATATTGTCTATCTTGTTTTAATATGGTTTAATATACTTGTAAGGGTATGCTTATATGTAACAGCCCTGGTTTTTCAAGCTAGTACGTCCTGTGATGAACTGAAGATTGACCCGTTAACGGATCCAGATGCGGAAGCAAGAAATAAGACAACGGTCTCCCACAACACAACACACCTCTAAGAACCTAAGATGACCTTCCATGAGGTCATGGAACCTAAAGGAATCAAAAGTAGAATTTAAGATTATAAAATGGGAAGGGTACTTGACCAGGGGTAAAATGGTCTTTTCAAAAAAAACAGGATGCAGCTGAGTATACCGTTAGATAGACAAGGAAAAATTAATGTATCTAGACTCAAGAATCACTTGATTTGGAGTTCGGATGAAGAAGATATGAAACGTCAAAGTTTCAAAAAAACTAACTTTTGGGTTTAAAATCGGTGCGGCAAGGGTATTTGACAAGGGGTAAAATGGTCTTTTCAGATAGAATTGGATGTAACTATACATACCGTTGGATAGACAAGCAAAAATTAATAAACTTAAACTCAAAAATCACTTGATTTGTGGTGTTATCGTGGGCACTAACGTTTAAAAGTGCACTAAGAATGCGATTGTGCAATGTGGCCAAGTTTTAAATTTATAAAAGCCACTACTACCTCTAACTAAAAATATAGCTAGGGTGAGTAGGGATCTTCCCACGGGATTGTGGGCATGTTTGCAATGGAAACAATGTTTAGGGTTAGTAGGTCAAATGATCAAAAGGTTGGTTTGTTTGGTTGATTAAACTACAATGCAATTGAAATTAAAGCAAGTAAAAGGTAACAATTTAGAATGTGGAGAAAAAGATATAGAGAAGTGGACTTGGGGTACTAGAGCACATCACTAAGCTTGACTTCACTAGACATTAGCAATTATATATCAATGGGGTAAATTGATTTGTAACTTGTGTGTGTGTGTGACATTAATTGAAACTATGCATGGATGGTAAATAAGTATAGATTGTCTAGTCAATTCAAATGGAAAACACAACCTATCAAATGAGACCAAAATCCATTCAATGAAACCACAATTTATGCACACACAACTATCTAGAAGCTTACACCATTTGCATTCATAAGTATGGAACACCAAGGAACAATAATGATTGTCCACCTATCTATGAATCTAAGGCAACTACACTACATCTACACTAAAGACATGGAAATTAAACTAAATGAGCTAAAGGTGTGGCACAATCCATCAAGAAACAAGTGTGAACCATTAAATAAATTACAAGAGTGTTCAATTAAGCACTATGTTTTGACCATCTCTAGATTAACTTCATCCATACACATAGACATGCATAAACTCCACTAAATCTAGAGAAAAACACATGAATCATCCATTCTAGTATACATAGACATATGGTTAGAAATAGATAATCAATTGAAAGCATTAATCCATACACATCAAGTAAAAACTACAAGATATATATATAAATCCAAGATCAAAACAGTTATTACAAGCAAATCCCAAAAAATATACAAAACACTAGGTTTAGGAAGCAAATTTAGGGGCCGCTCTAGCCCCAAGTAGATGTCTAGCCACTCATTAAAGTAATCATCCAACCCTCAAGGGCTACCTCTATGATAGGAATGACCTCCTTCTTGATGGAAACCCTAGAAGAATGGAAGAACTCCCAAAGATGTGTAAAAGCTCTCTAGTCTCTAGCCTCCTCTCCAAGATATGAGATATAATATGTGTAATGAAGATATGCTCAATCTTTTTATATGAATGGCCCAAAATCCTTATATATGAGGCTCAAGTGTCACACCCAATGGTCTGGATTCGTGCACTAGGGTCCTTGCAATGATTGCACTATGAGCCAACTTTTAATGAGCTGGAATTTGTTTTATTTTGGACTTGAGGAAGTTCGATCGATCGAACTATTTTAAGATCGATCGAACTGAGGTGAGATCCATTGAATGCTGCAGAGATCGATCATCCTTGGCGGCGCCTTTTTGAATAAAGACAAATCTCTGAGATATTTTGGGATATTTTGGGAAAGAGACGAGTGATAGGTGGGGTGGTAGGTGTGGATAAGATCGAATAATTTCGATTAGTCTGAGAAGAGTTGGATCGATCGAAGATGGTGAGATCTTTTAGATAAGGACAATTGGTTGGATCCATCTTGATATGTCTAGATCGATGTTGCTCTGACCGAACGAAGGAATGTTGAGATCGATCGAAGTTGCTGTTTTTCCACACTTTGCTTCCACTTTGCTCCTTTCTTCCATTCACCTTGAGATTGCTTCTTTTAAGCTCTTATTCGGCTGAATTAAGTTATTTTTGGGATAAGTACCTAAAAAGGGCAATAACATGAAATTAGTCTAAGACGTGAAAATAAGATAGATAAAGTATCTAGAATACCTAAGTTTAAGGGGTTTAATTGCGCACTTTTCAGCGCTCATCACATCCCCAAACTTAAATATTGCTAGTCCCTTGTAACAATGAACTACAAAGTAAAGGAATGAAATGAATGACTATACAACTATGAACTAGAAAGCAAGAAATGGATAACGCCACTTTTGTAGGGAACACGATTGCATTTAGCAAATGCAACAAGCCTTTTAAACCCCTAGGTTACCCCTAGTGGACGAGTGAAGTCTCGTGAAGGTTTCTAGAAATGATACCCACAAACATTACGCTCATTCTCACTAAAGATGCACCAATATTGCAAACAAGCATTGGGAGAAAACTACCTCAAGTATGCAATTTTTCAACCATTTCCAAGCAATCTCCCAAAATTTCAACATCAAGCAAACAAGTATGGTCCTCCACACATTAAGAAAATGATCATGCAAATCAAAACAACTCTAAAATCCTTTTTGAGTGGACCAACATCAAGTATGTTGCTATCTAAGCCAACTTAAGAAATGATCATATCCTTACTCTCAAACTAGCACACAAATCTAGTACTGATCATCAAGACAAAGAGTGGACCTTTTATTAAAGATTTATTCAACTAGGTGCGCTTATTCTTTTCACTTGATTTATTTTTTTATTTATTTATTTTTTCCTAAGGATCAAAGATGGAAGCATGGTGCAATGTGTTGATCTATTAAGCTTTCTAGCAATCCATGAGATCGAGCGTTAGGTCAATGACTCCCAAACCGGATGGCTTTAGGGCATTAGGTGTTCAAACACCCCTAAGGACTTATAATCTCAAATCAACTAGGCTACAAATCAAAACAACCTTCATTTAATCATTTCCCACTTCTCACCTTTTAGGAGAAATCCTCACTTTTTTATTATTTTTGCAACTTTTTTTTTTTTTTTTTTCAAGTTCAATTATTAACCTAGAGTTTGGGCCTTCTACCTTTCGGCGCAAGAAATTCAGTACTTGATGAGGCTAAAATCCCAGCTACTCAATGAAAATGGTTTGTTATACACCTTTATCAAAATGAAAGCTTTCAATGCACTACTAGCCCTTGGGATATAACCAATTCAATAATCAACAAAGCATATACCCCACAAACGAATGCTAGTGTGCGCCTGTGCTAGTGTAGAATCCTAGAGTGAATCTCAAAACAATCACAAAATCAGGATGATGTGGACCACAAGTGTAAGCAAGATATCAATCTTTCGAAAAATTTACTCCTATATGGCATCCACAAGGCATATAAGGAGTATTGGACTATTAAGTCAAGCAATTTTTAAATTTTAAGTAATATAGTCCTCAAAAGATCAAAATCATAGCTAACATAATCTCAAATCTCAATCATGCATTTAAAGTTTAACTTTTAGTAGAATGTAACAAGACACCATACCCCCAAACTTAAACCACACATTGTCCTCAATGTGTAATGAGAACAATGGAAAAGATGGAAAGAATATATTGTGGTGGAAAAGATATGAAGCTCAGCAATGATCCAATTCGAAAGATGTCTCTCTCAAACTTGAATCAACAACCTACTTGAATAACCACATTAGCAAACTCACATCAAATATCAAATGTTATAAGATTAATCAAATTATGTATTCTAAGGCAATATAGTATGAGATGGTAGAGATAAGAGAGTAAGCCCTACACCAAGCATGAAAGTATGAATACACACAAGGGCATAATGGTAAAAAGTTCCTTTTTTTAAAAAAAAAAAAGAAAAAGAAAGAAGAAGAGGATATATAATGAAACAAATATGCAAGAAAAATATGGACAACAATTGCTAAATTTAACGTCTCTAGCTAGACGGAATGCTGCAGAGAAAGATAAAAAATGTATATATATATATATTTTTCAATCATGAAGCATGAGGTGAAATCCTACAGACAAGATTGAACTTAGATTGATCTAATCTTGATCGATCAAATAGGTGAAATCCTGCAGACAAGTTTGATTGATACACAGAGAGGTGAAATATGTAGAGATCCCAAAATTTTCTAAATGTAGAACTGAGATTGATCGAAGGGAAAGTTCGATCGATCTTGGAAAACTCAGATCGATCGGAGTTGAAGTTTGCTCGATACACAGAGAGCTAAAATATGCAGAAAATTCTCGATCGATGGGACTGAGAGATGATTGGATGTAGAGATGATGTTCGATCGATCGAACCTCTTTCGAGATCAATCGAACAGGCAAACATAATCAAGAATTTGAACATCTCATTGAAAGCTTTTAGTGCACCACTATATCTCTTCATAGATTGGATCTACCAAAAGGGTAGCTTCCATATGCCTTTGAAAAACCTGTCCCTCAATGTAGGGTTTCAACCTTTACCCATTTACCGTGAATGTGTTGCCATTATTTAAACTTGGAATTTCAACCGCCCCATGTGGTGCAACAGAAATGATTTCATATCGACCTTCCCATTTGGTGCACAACTTTCCGAGAAAGAGTTTTAACCTAGAGTTGTAAAGCTAAACTTTTTAACCTAGCTCAAAAGATTTCTTCACAATGTGTTTGTCATGAAAAGCTTTAGTTCTTTCTTTGTAGAGTTTGGCATTATCATAGGCATTGTGTCTCAACTCTTCCAACTCATTCAATTGGAGTAATCAGTTCTCTCCGGCTTTGTCAAGGTCAAGATTGAGCTTTTTAATTGCCCACATAGCTTTGTGTTCTATCTCAACCGGAAGATGGCAAGCTTTCCATACACAAGTCTATAAGGAGACATGCCAATGGGAGTCTTATATGCTGTTCGGTGAGCCCACAAAGCATCATTCAACCTTGCATGACCAATCCTTCCGGGTTGTGTTAACCATTTTCTCAAGAATATGTTTAATTTCCTGGTTTGACACTGCTACTTGCCCACTTGTTTGAGGATGGTAGGGAGTGGCAACTTTATGAGTGACGGAGTATTTAAGAAATAATTTCCTTAAAAATTGATTGCAAAAATGCTTTCCTCTATCACTAATCATTACTCTTGGCATACCAAAATGAGTAAAGATATTGGATTTAATGAATTGGACAACCACCGAGTGGTTATTGGTTTTGGTAGCACAAGCCTCCACCCACTTAGAAACATAGTCAACAGAAAGCAAAATGTATTAATACCCATAAGACATAGGGAAATGACCCATGAAATCAATACCCCAAATATCAAAGATTTCAACAACAAGAATATTTGTCAAGGGCATTATATCTCTTCTCGATATTGAACCCATTTTTTGACATCTCTCACACTCCTTGAAAAAATTGTAGGCATCTCTATGGATGGTGGGCCAAAATAACCCACTTTGAAGCACCTTCAAGGCGGTCTTCTTCGCACTAAAATGCCTACCACATGCAAGGGTATGGCAAAACACAAGCACACTTGGAATTTCATTATCTGGAATATACCTTCTCACAATTTGATTTGGATAATATCGAAACAAAATAGGATCTTCCCATTAGTAATTTTGGATGTTAGCAAAGAAACGCTTCTTCGCTTGCTCTGACCAATTGGTCGGAAGTTTGCTAATTGCCAGAAAATTCACAATGTCGGCAAACCAAGGCATTTGTCCATTAGAAACTTGGAATAGTTGTTCATCCAGAAATAAATTATGAATTGGTGGGCTCGAGGAAGATTCCACCACTAATCTTGAAAGATGATCGGCAACCACATTTTCGGTGCCTTCCTTATCTTTGATTTCAAAATCGAATTCTTGAAGAAGCAAAATCCATCTTATCAAACGAGGCTTTGTTTCTTTTTTTATCAAAAGGTGCTTCAAAGCGGCATGATCAGAATAGACAATGAATTTTGACCCTAAGAGATAAAATCAAAATTTATTAAAAGCATACACTACGACAAGTAATTCCTTCTCAGTAGTAGAGTAATTTAATTGAGCTCCCGAGAGGGTCTTGCTTGCATAGTATACAACACATGGAAGTTTTCCTACCTTTTGCCCCAAAAATGCTCCCATGGCATAGTCAGAGACATCACACATTATTTTAAATGGTAATGACCTATTGGGAGGTTGCTGATCGGTTGGTCAATTAACATCAACCTTCGCAATAGCACGAATCATTGTAAAATAGGGCTATTGGTCGGGTAAGCCGAACCACAGGGACTGCGCTAGTCTAATACAACCTAAATGTCTAGAATCATTCTTAGAATGATGAAGGGTTTATAGAGGTTTTGTTGGATGTCACTTAAGCTAGGAAATTAAAAGTGCATGAAACAATAAATTGCAAGAATTCAAGGGAGTGAAGTACAAGTAAAGAAGGCTAGGGAAATGAATCCACCTCCATCCCTATACACATACTAGGTTAAGATTAATTTAAGGGGAAAACAACATATATGATAGTCATGATACATAACAATACTAGGTTGCTATAATATCCTTAAGAAGTTCATTTAAATAGAAAGGCAAGAATAAACCATCAAAGGTTCACATGATCAACTACCTAAACTAAAATGTAGCTTAGAACATGCTTACTAAGCCAAGGATTATCAAGCCTTAATTTAAATGGTGAATGCACATAAAGCTAAGAATCAAGTATAGCCCATCAAAGGGAAACCCTAAGCCATGAACTATCTAGGTTCTCCAACTCCATGCCATTAAAACCATTCCATGATCTAGCTTCCATTGTCACCATGGAAGTGCAAGCAATATGATTAAGAAAAGCAACCATCCAAGACAAGATGAATAACTCACAATAATCATTTAAAACATTCAACATTCATTACACCAAAAATGAGGCTCTTGATCATGGAAAGACTATCAAAAATACATTGTAATCCCCAAAAATAAACTATACTAACACATGCTTACAAGGGAGGGGTTTCATCACCTCCCTAGATGAGGTTTAGTTGCCCATTGGTGAGCTAGAAGAAGGAAGAAGCATCATCCTCATCTCCATTTTCGAGCTCCTACTGTAGCACTCAAGAACACCCTTCTCCTTGCTCTCTTCTCTCTCCTCTATCTTGCTAAAGATAAAGCTTAATCATATATGTGGCCTTTGGGTAGCCTTTTATGCTCCAACAATACCCTCTCTCCTCCAAGGAACACCTCCAACCACTTCATAAAGAAGGAAGATGGCATTGAGGAAACCAATGTGCAAGTGGGCTGAAATGAGCCATTTCCGAAGGGCATTCTGCCTGATTTTCGAGCACACGCTTGGTGATCTCGAGCACTCTAACTTAGTGCAATGTGCAACATGCTCCTCTTGCTCAGCGCTGACCTATTTTGGGAAAACTGCTATAACTTTGTGCCCCGAACTCCGAATGATGATCTGTTTGAAGATTTGGAGAGCTGATTCAGTGCTTTAAAAACTTCATGTTTGATGAAGACCCAATTCTCAAGTCTGATTGGTCGAAAATGGGGAGAAAGGCAGTACATCAGTGCTGCTAGGCAGTTCTGCGCACCTCTGTTGTGAAGATCATAACTCTCTGCTCCGAACTCCGAATGATGAACCACTTGAAGATTTGGAAAGCTGATTCAGATCTCTAAATCTTTCATGTTATGAGGGAAGTCCAGTTCTCGATTTTGGAAGGTCAAAATGGCAAGCAAAGTCCAGGCTCTACTGCTGCCAGAATTCAGCATTGGCACCTTTTGTTGCTCAAGATTCCACAAGGCCTTATTCTTGTTCCATTTTGGCCAATGAACCTGAAAATGCATAAAAACATAGAAATGAAGATAATCTACATAAATTAACATACAACGGACTTTACTAATGCAATTTAGGGTGCTTGAATATATAATATTCGGCGCTTATCACACCCCCAAACTTACATTTTGCTAGTCCCTTAGCAAAACTACAATGAATACTTCAATGAAAAGACAACCATGGGCATGCTACTACAAAAATATCATCCATGGTAAAATGAGATAGATACATAGCTCAAATACAACTTGAAACAGACAAAAACTGGAGATGGAGTCATTGGGAAAACTACCTTGCATATATGAAGCATTGATACAAAAATTGGCTAAATACATTTCCACATACATGCATCAACATCAAAGTCTATATAAATAACTCAATTATCATCTCTTGAATGGAAATCAACTCTAGCTTCAGTGAAAGTGAATTAGATTCTCAACATGCGGCTTTTACTTTCTTTTCCAATTCCAAAGCACAAGTTTTCAAATCATTGAATTCCCCTTTAAATGAGGTCCCTAAGGCATGATTTTATTTACAAGACAACTTTTGTTGCTTGTTGACAATTTATTGTAACTCATAAGCGAAACATAGAATGGTTGTGCAATGCTGAAGTCCCTTAAGCTTTCTAACCAACCTATGTAGCAAGCGTTAGGCCAACAACTCCCAAACCAGATGGCTTTAGGGTGTTAAGTGTAGAGACACTCCATAGGGCTTAATAGCTCAAGTTGGAAAGGCTACGAACTCCAACGAACCATGCTTATTACCAGTTTATTTTTTTTGAATGACTGTGCAATGTTTAAGTCCTTTAAGCTTTCTAACCAACTCCTGTAGCAAGCGTTAGGCCAACAACTCCCAAACCAGATGGTTTTAGGGTGCTGAGTGTAGAGACACTCCTAGGGCTTAATAACTCGAGTTGGAAAGGCTACGAACGTCAACTGATCATTATTTTCTTTCTTTCTCAGTTTTTTTTTTTTTTTTTTTTTTTTTTTTTTTTTTTTTTTTTAGATTCATGCCAAAAGTATTCATCCATTAGGTTCATCAAATCAGATTAACTAGGGCAAGGTAAAGGTCAATCAAGTTGCATGCCTCACAGTTAAGTTTCCAATGTGCATCTGTGCATTGTGAAGCTTATAAGAGTGTAAATCCAGCAAGAATCTAATTGAAACATTTATACAGACTAGTTTGAATCTACATGATCCTTTCAACTCAAATTTTTCTTTATTTTCAAAAATTTCAATTGCTTCTATACACAAGGTATTAGACATATGTTTCATCTCCGACAAGTGTCAAGTTATACAATCATTGCTTAGCAAAAATTATGGAACCAAAAATATGCCAAGAATGCTTTGATGCACCCCCAAACTTAAATGACACAGTGTCCTCAATGTGGGACATGGATGCAAGTTAGAGACAAAAATGACAAAGAGCATAAAAGGAACAACAATACCCAGGGGGAGGGAATGGCATTTTGAGACAAAAACCCCCAAACTTGAACTGGACTGCGCAACCTGGAAAGCAACATGAAGAACCAAAAGAAACAACCACAAACAGCATTAATAGCACAAGCATAAAGACAGAAAACGAATGTATCGAAAGTTAACAGAACATAAAGAAGTTGCATTGCAAAAAGAGTTTACATGATGACAAAAAGAGCTGTACAGGGATCATGTCGACCAGAGCAACTTATACATAGCAAATTCTTACAGTTTAAAAGGAAAACAAAATATACAAGAGAAATAGTTACAGATGAAACAAAAAGAGAAGGCCCACACTCGCAACAAGCTACTGGCCAGAAGGTAAACGGGCGAGGATGGAATGGAGGAGAGAGTGAGTCTTACGTCGTTTAGCGGAAGCCAAACGACGTTCCTCAGCAGTGACACGGCGGTCTTCAGCAGCAAGACGGCGATCTTCTTCAGCACGTGAAGAAGACTCACACAGAGCCTGAGTGCACGCGGTCAAAGAATGCTCAAAACGATCTAGTCGCTCATGAATACCGGCAATGGAAGCCCGGATGAAAACCTGGTCCTGGTGAGAGTCGACCGAAGGTTCTACCCTCGCAGTGGCTGCGGCGGTGGAAACTGCCTCGGAAGGAGGAGGAGGTGGAGCGTGGATGAACAGGGGGGCAGGAGGCGGAGGGGCACTAGAATGGCTCAGAACATTGATCCACCGGCGCTGGGTAAAAATTTTAATTTTGTCGCCTTTTGGTTCATGGGGAGGAACAACGAAACCCTTGTGCTGAAGGAGCCGAGTGATGAAAAATGGCAAAGGAAATTTCCGATTTTCAACTCGCGGAGCCCGTGCATTATGAGCATCATGCCAAAACTTCATAAAGGTGGACCAAATGAGCTCTGGGATGGAGAACCATTGGCCTTGGTCCATGGCATATAAGGCTTGCAGAAAGAGGCCCCGACGCTCGGTGCTATGCACCAAAGGGCAAACATTGTGCTTGAAGACAGTGTCAATGAACCATAGGCGTTCCGGAAGATTGGTTTTGCGGATAAAAGACCGGGGCCGAGAAGGATCGTCAATAGTGCAAATGGCAGCGGCAATCTGCGCCACGGTTAATGTATCCGGCTCCTCATATAAAGGGAGATTCTCACGATTGACAATGTCATCGGGGCACTCAATGGGGCAACCAGAAACCTGAATGATGTCGGTCATAGTGAAAGCATAGGCGGTGCCATCAATGGATGTAGTGAGAGAAATGGGTGGCTCTTCAGGGCATTGGAGATTCTGGTAGAAGAGGCGCACTACACGGGGGTAGGCAACCCTGGCAAGGGGTGCGCAAATGTGTTGCAGACGCCAGTTAGTCAATTCGGCAACAGCCCATGAAGTTGTGGATAGAATGTCAAAGGCATCCGTGAGCGGAAATGAGAGTTCATAGTTGAGTTGTTTGCGATCCCAAGGATCACGTGGTCGCTCACGAGGGACAGCACGGGCACCTGAAGAGGGTCGAGCAGGGCGAGAAGGACCGGCACGAGACATTTAGAGAGGTGGACTTGGTTGAGGAATTTCAGCAAACACCTGGCATGCACCACAAAAAGGAGAAGGTGAAAATGAGTGGGGAGGAGGAGGAAACCCAAAATTTTTGACAAAGAAACAAGCTCTAGCATTGACAAAGCAACAACAAAGCACCAAAAAAACCAAACTCCAACATTACTAGCCCATCCTCCGTGTAAAACACCATGAATGAACAAAGGAAAAGAAAAACTAAGGAAGAGGACACAAACCTGAATTTCAGGGTATCCGAGAGCAAGAAGGAAGGCAGGAAGAGGGAGGTGAGAGGATGGGGTGGTGAGGTATTGAGGTGAGTTGGTTATGCATGTGGAGGTTGAAGGTTGTGGGTGGAGGAGTGCCGAGAGGGTGATGGGTGTTGGATGTTCATGCATGCAAGGTGTTGTGCATGCTGGTGGTTGTGAACTTGGTTGTGAGTGGGAGAGAGAGAAAAGTTGGTGTGGTGTGTGAGAGGGTCGAGCAGGAGGGTGGGGAAGGTAGAGAGAGAGAGAGGTGAAAAGTGGTTGCAATGAGGGTGGTGAAGTTGCAGCCAAGAGAGGGTGATGAGAGGGAGGTGGTGGTAGCTTCGGGGTTTAAAAGAGAGAGAGTGAGAGCTTGGTTCGAGCACTCGAAGTCCCACTTCGAGTGCTCGAAATTTTGGCAGAGAGTTGGGTGATGGGCTAGGGTGTGGGCATGAGGAGTTCGAGCACTCGAAGCTTGGTCTTCGAGTGCTCGAAATTTGAGCAGTGGGTGGAGGGGTGGTGAGGTTGGTTATGAGGGTTGGTTGGAGGGTGGTGAGCTGGGTGGTGAGGGAGTTGGGTTTGGCATGCATGTATGGGCGTGCATGCATGCATGCAGGGTGGTGATGCATGCATGCAGGGTGGTGATGGTGTTGGGTTTGGAAGTTGATTAGGGGTCGTATATGGAAGAGAGAGAAACCGAGAGTTGGGGTTGCATGGAGTGGGTTGGGTGGTCTGTTGTTGAGGTTGCCGAGAGATAGGGTTGGTTAGTTTGTGGGTGATGGCCGAGAGTTGGGAAGGTTGGATTGAGAGGGTTGGTAGGAGGGTGGTGAGGGAGTTGGGTTTGGCATGCATGCATGGGCGTGCATGCATGCATGCAGGAGGGTTGATGGAGTGGGAGGGGTGATGAGGTGGTTGGAGGTTGGTTGATGCATGGGTAGGCATGTGGCTGGGGAGTTGGCTGCGAGAATGGGAGTTGGAGCACTCGAAATGGCCTTTTCGAGTGCTCGACATTGTGGCAGAGAGTGAGGGTTGGTTGGTGCATGGAATTCGAGCACTCAAACCAGAATTGAGAGTGCTCGAAATGAGAGCAGTAGGTTCGGCAGTATGGGTTGAAGAATTTGGAGCACTCAAATTGGAAGCTAGAGTGCTCTAAATGAAGGCAGTAGGCGCATGGAAACTTGGTTAAAGCCTTGGAGCACTCGGCAGTGAGCATTGAGGTGGAGAGATGAATTGTGGCATGCATTGTAACATTATGTGCTTCATTCTTATGCATTGTGAATGTGAATATGATCAACTGAGAGCTGAAGAATTGATACAAACTTGAAATATGCTTCCAAATCAATGCATGGATAGAATAGTTTCACCTTGCATGCATGGATAGAAAGTGAAACTTGGCATGGAAAATTATGAAACTTGGCACACTATTCTAATGCAATGCAGGGATGGACTTGTGGGAAAAAAAAAAAAATTTCAAAAATTTTGCAATTGCAGGGATGGAAAAATTGCCAAGCTCACAGCTTCAATACAATGCATGGAAATTTAGAAAAAATTTCAAATTGTGCAAATTTTTTTTTTTTTTTTTTTTTTTTTTTTTTTTTTTTTTTTCAGTGAGTGTATGGATGATTTCAAGAAGATTTCCCAACTTTTGCAACCTCACATAATGCATGGATGATTTTGAGAAAATTTTCAAGCTTTGGAACATCTCTTCAATGCATGGATGAGATTAAGAACATTTCAGCAATGCATTAAAATGAGAGATTGCACATGAGTTGCATGCCAAAGATCCTATGAAATTGCTCGAAAGCGATGGAAATTTCCGGGAATGAAAATTAGAGCTGAGAAGGTCTAAGAGGCCAGTCTAAAATTGCGAAACACAACTGAAGACCATTTCAGAAAAATCAAATTTTTGGCTTATTTAAACCGTTTCCCAGAAAAAAAAATTTTTGTAAGGCACGAGCAATTTCAAAGAGAAGGAAGCTTGGAACATCGAAAGAATTTATTCCCTTGCTTTGCTAAATTTAATGCCGATAGCTAGACCAAGCTAGAGCAGGCACTACTCCTCATAAATGGGATCCGTCAAGGGGACTTCCTCAACTTTTCGGGTTAGAATTGTGCTGTCAATGCAAGGCTTAAGCCTTTGGCCATTTACCTTGAAGAGTGATCCACTTGCAGGATCATGAAGTTCGATTGCTCCATGAGGAAAGACGGTAGTGACAATGTATGGACCATCCCATCTTGACCGGAGTTTACCGGGAAAGAGTTTCAAGCGGGAATTGAAAAGCTAGACCTTTTGTCCCGGGGCAAAAGACTTTTTGACGATGTGTTTTTCATGAAAAGCTTTAGTCTTTGCCTTGTAAATTTTTGCATTTTCATACGCGTCATTACGCAATTCCTCAAGTTCATTTAATTACAACGCACGATTAGAGCCGGCTTGTTTGAGATCAAAATTGAACCTTTTTACGGCCCAATAAGCACGGTGCTCTAATTCTACCGGGAGATGACATGCTTTGCCAAAGACAAGTCGATATGGTGACATGCCAATGGGTGTCTTATAAGCTGTCCGGTAAGCCCAAAGTGCATCGTTTAGCCGTAATGACCAATCTTTGCGGTCCGGTCTAACCGTTTTTTCTAAAATGTGCTTAATCTCCCGGTTAGAAATCTCTACTTGACCACTCGTTTGAGGGTGGTAAGGTGTAGCAACCTTATGAATGACTGAATACTTAGCAAGGACGGATTTGAGATAACGATTTCGGAAATGAGATCCGCCATCACTAATGATTGCTCGGGGTGTACCAAAACGACTAAAGATGTGAGATTGAATGAAATGGATCACGACTTTATGATCATCGGTTTTGGTAGCTGCGGCTTCAACCCATTTAGACACATAATCCACCGCTACAAGGATGTACTCATAGCCATAAGAAGATGGAAATGGTCCCATGAAGTCAATCCCCCACACATCAAAAATTTCAACAATTAAAATGTTGGTGAGGGGCATCATGTCTCTTCGGGACATGGATCCAAGTTTTTGACATCGTTCACACGATTTGCAAAAATTGTATGCATCCCGGAACAAGGTAGGCCAAAAGAATCCGCTTTGAAGGATTTTGTTAGCGGTCTTTTTGGCACTGAAATGGCCTCCACAAGCAAGAGTATGGCAAAAATTTAAAATGCTTGTGGCCTCGGTTTCAGGAATACATCGCCGGATGATTTGGTCCGGGCAATACTTGAATAATTCCGGATCTTCCCAAAAGAAATGCTTGACTTGGGAGAAAAACCGGTCCCTCTCTTGTTTGGACCAATGAGCTGGAATTTTGCCAACCGCAAGATAATTGACAATATCCGCAAACCACGGAAGAGTAGAATGTGAAACTTGAAGAAGTTGCTCATCCGGAAAGGAATCACGGATGGCTGCAAATTCTGAAGATTTCTCAATAAGTAAGCGAGAGAGATGATCGGCGACAACATTGTCGGTCCCTTTTTTGTCCCGGATGTCAATGTCAAACTCTTGAAGTAAGAGGATCCATCGAATTAAGCGGGGTTTTGTCTCTTTTTTCGCTAACAAATGCCTAAGAGCGGCATGATCTGAAAAGACGATGACCTTGGAGCCAAGAAGATAGGAGCGAAATTTATCCAAGGCGTACACCACAGCTAGCAATTCTTTTTCAGTGGTGGTGTAGTTCAATTGGGCATCGCAGAGAGTTTTGCTAGCATAATAAATGACATGCGGAAGTTTATCCACACGTTGGCCCAAAACCGCCCCTAATGCATAGTCGGATGCATCACACATGATCTCAAAGGGAAGAGACCAATTAGGGGGTTTCATGATCGGGGCAGAGGAGAGGAGAATGCGAAGTTGGATGAAAGCTTCCATGCAAGCGTCATCAAAATTGAACGGAACATCCTTGGCTAAGAGATTACACAAGGGCCGTGAGATTTTGCTAAAATCTTTGATGAAGCGACGATAGAATCCGGCATGGCCAAGAAAAGAACAGATTTGACGGACGAAAGTCGGAGGAGGAAGATTAGAGATTAACTCAACTTTTGCCTTGTCTACCTCGATTCCCCGCTTAGAAATGACATGTCCTAAAACAATGCCTTCTTGGACCATAAAGTGGCTTTTCTCCCAACTTAGAATGAGATTCGTCTCTTTGCATCTTTGGAGCATAAGAGATAAATTTTTGAGACACGAGTCAAAGGAGGAGCCAAATACGGAAAAGTCATCCATGAAAACTTCCAAGAACCTTTCAACCATATCGGAGACTATGGACATCATGCACCTTTGGAACGTTGCCGGTGCATTACATAGACCAAAAGGCATGCGTCGATAGGCAAAAGTACCAAAGGGACATGTGAATGTTGTTTTCTCTTGATCTTGGGGGGCGATGGCCACTTGGTTATAGCCGGAATAACCATCAAGAAAACAATAGAAGCTTTGGCCGGCTAACCTTTCTAGGATTTGATCAATAAATGGGAGTGGGAAATGATCCTTCCTAGTTGATGAGTTGAGTTTATGATAGTCAATGCACACACGCCACCCGGTGGTGGTTCGCTGTGGCACGAGCTCGCCCGCTGAATTTTCAACAACGGTGAGCCCGGATTTCTTGGGGACAACTTGTGTGGGGCTCACCCACTTGCTATCAGAGATAGGATAGATGATTCCCGCATCTAGCAATTTGATCACCTCTTTCATGACCACTTCCTTCATGTTTGGATTTAACCGGCGCTGGACCTCTCTAGTAGGCTTTGCGTCATCCTCCATATGAATGCGGTGCATACAAATGGAGGGGTCAATTCCTTTCAAATCTGCCACTGTCCAACCAATAGCTTCTTTATGCTCTTGGAGCACCGCTAAAAGGTTGGTCTCTTGGTCTTTTTGAAGGTCCGAGGCAATAATGACCGGAAGGGTTTGCTTTGGACCAAGGAACACATACTTGAGATGGGCCGGGAGCGGCTTAAGCTCAAGTTGTGGCGGAGATAACAATGATGGGACCGGAGGAGTGGTGGAAAGTTGGGGAAGTGGTTCTTTTGGAATTTTCCAAGGAGGTACATCCATGATAGCATTAATATCAAGCAAGGAATTGACTTCTTGAATGGCTTGATCAACATCAAAGTTTGAGAAGTCAAAATGAGACATGCAAGTTTCAAGGGGATCTTTGCTTAGGATGAAGGGGAGAGATTCTTCGACCACTTCATCAATGACATCCACAAGAAAACAATCATCCTCGTTGGAGGGATGTTGAGTTGCATGAAAGATGTGGAGTTTGACTTGCATGTTTCCAAAAGCAATGTCCATCACCCCGGTTCGGCAATTAATTGATGCATTGGCCGTAGCTAAAAATGGCCTACCAAGGATCACGGGAATGTGCTTTTTTGGGTCATGGACTGGTTCCGTATCAAGAACCACAAAATCTACCGGGAAGTAGAATTTGTCCACTTTGATGATGACGTCCTCAAGAATACCTCGTGGATGCTTGACCGATCTATCGGCAAGTTGTAAAACCACGGAAGTCGGCTTAAGATCGCCCAAACCAAGTTGTAGGTAGACTGAGTATGGAATTAAATTCACACTAGCTCCTAAGTCAAGGAGGGCCCTCTCGATTTTGCTGTCACCAATGACGCACGAGATTGTGGGGGCTCCCGGATCCTTATACTTCGGGGGAGTGCTGTGCTGAATAATAGCACTAACATTTTCAGTCAACCTCACTTTTTTTGGCAAATGATTTTTAGAAGTGCGCTTTTGATTGCACAAATCTTTGAGAAATTTTGCATAGGGAGGGATTTGCTTGATAGCATCCAACAGGGGCAAGTTAATCTTCACTTGCTTGAAAACTTCCCACATGTCTTGAATTTTACAATTCTTGTTCCCAAAATGTGTCGACTCTTGAAGACGTTGAGGAAACGGAGCTTTTGGCTCATAAGTAGTTTCCACATTTGGGGAGACATGTGTGGGATATCCGTGAATGGTATTGGGACAAGAATTTGGATTAGAAGAGCTTGAATTTGGATTTTTCAACGGCGAAACTTCCTCACTTTTTTCTCCATCGACCTTGTTGTCCACCACTCTACCACTCCGAAGGGTGGTGATAGCTTGAACTTGTTCATGAGTCGGCCCACTCGGAGGAGGGGTTTCGTCAATCACATGCATTCCTCTAGGATTTTCAAAAGGTTGAGAGGGAAGCTTGCCCTTGTCCTTTTGAAGCAATTGATTCACTGAGTTAGCTATTTGGCCCACTTGATTTTCGAGATTAGCTATGGATTGAGTATGAGAGTGAACCATTTGGAGAGTAGGCTGCAAGGATGTCAAGAGTTACTTGTTGGCATCCATTATTTGCTTATTTAATGATTCCATCATTTGCTTGTTTGCAGCTACTATCTCGTCAGTTGGACACACAGGAGGTTGATTGGAGACATTTGGATTGTAAGGAGGACGGTAGCTTGAAGAGGCTTGGAAGGGTCTACCTTGATATTGAGAAGAGGGCTGATTTTGCCGCCCTTGGTTTTGGAATTGGGAATTCTGTGGGGCTTGTTGCCGCCACGAGAAATTCGGATGATCTCGCCAACCCGGATTGTAGGTGTTGGAATATGGATTGTTCCCGGGCCGCGAGAACATGGCATTAGCTTGCTCTTGGTTGGGACTAGGAAATTGCTCCGTTGTGGGGCAATCTTCCGAGAGATGGAATGGACTAGTACATGAAGCATAAACTGAACTTGCCGAATTTTGAGACAATGAAGGAGGAAGATGTGGTGCCATCAATTGATAGAATTTATGAGCGATGGCATCCACTTGAGATGATTCCTCCCTTATTGACTTTGGTTGACAAGGGTTGGTGTTGTTTGGAGTGGTTGCGGTCGGAGCCCTACGAGAATTGTGTTGAAGTGAATTTTCACTCAAATTCTCAAGTAAGGTCCAAGCCTCATCCGCATTCTTAGACATGAACATCCCACCACAAGAAGAATCAACCATGAATCTATGGGTCTCGGTCAAGCCAGCATAGAAAGCTTGCACTAATTGCCATTTTGGGATCAAATGATGAGGACACTTCCGAAGAAGATCTTGTAACCTTTCCCAGGTCTCGTGGAGTTGTTCTCCATCAACTTGAGAAAAGCTTAGAATGGAACGCCTCATTTGGTTGGTTTTACTCACCGGATAATACTTCTTAAGAAATTCTTGTTGCAATTGAGCCCAAGAAGTAATAGAGTTGGGAGCGAGGGAGTTCAACCAATATTTTGCCCTATCCTTTAGGGAGAATGGGAAAAGATGGAGATGAAGTGCATTGTCCGGAAAACCTCTCAACCGGATGGTCGAACAGATTTCAAGGAACTCATCAAGATGCTTATATGGATCTTCATTATCAAAGCCATGAAATGATGGAAGCATTCGAATGGTACTAGACTTGATCTCATATTGATCTGCATCGATGTTTGGCATCACTATGCAAGATGGAGAAGCATAGGTGGTAGGGATGAAATGATCTCTAAGAGTCATTGGCTCGATATTAGGAATTTCAGCCCTTTCATTCCTCGGATTTCCTACGTTATCCCCCATTATATTGAATTCAGTTTCAAGGTCCCTTGTAAGAGTGGGTTCCCTAAGGTTCCGTCTAAGAGTTCTTTCAAGAGAATTGATATCAATGGGCGAATCGATTGTGGGTAAGGAAAGTGACCTACGACCGAACATCAACAACAAAGCATATACTCAACAAAGCAATTCATCAACCACAACTCCACATACGATGTTCCCTTTCTCCTCAATTATCAAGACGGAAAATGTAAATGGCCACGACAAGGACCGATGCTTGAACACAAAATTTAAACAGGATAAGAGCCTCAACAAGGGCTTCACAACTAAACTAAAACTAAATTTAACACATGCACAATATTCACAACTCGAAACTAGAAGTCACGAGACTTACCTGGGGTCTTCTAGACTTACAATTTGCTAGCATTCCCACGGCGAGCTTCGAGTCCCTAGAATCTTACAACACTTAAAACACAAAGATGGTCAAAACACACAAGGAATATTTACAAGACACAATATTAACAATCAAACTAAAATTAACCCTAGACTTTGGTTGCTAAACCGTATGCAAGTCCCCGGCAACGGCGCCAAAAATTGATCGGTTGGTCAATTAACATCAACCTTCACAATAGCACGAATCATTGTAAAATAGGGCTATTGGTCGGGTAAGTCGAACCACAGGGACTGCGCTAGTCTAATACAACCTAAATGTCTAGAATCATTCTTTGAATGATGAAGGGTTTATAGAGGTTTTGTTGGATGTCACTTAAGCTAGGAAATTAAAAGTGCATGAAACAATAAATTGCAAGAATTCAAGGGAGTGAAGTACAAGTAAAGAAGGCTAGGGAAATGAATCCACCTCCATCCCTATACACATGCTAGGTTAAGATTAATTTAAGGGGAAAACAACATATATGATAGTCATGATACATAACAATACTAGGTTGCTATAATATCCTTAAGAAGTTCATTTAAATAGAAAGGCAAGAATAAACCATCAAAGGTTCACATGATCAACTACCTAAACTAAAATGTAGCTTAGAACATGCTTACTAAGCCAAGGATTATCAAGCCTTAATTTAAATGGTGAATGCACATAAAGCTAAGAATCAAGTATAGCCCATCAAAGGGAAACCCTAAGCCATGAACTATCTAGATTCTCCAACTCCATGCCATTAAAACCATTCCATGATCTAGCTTCCATTGTCACCATGGAAGTGCAAGCAATATGATTAAGAAAAGCAACCATCCAAGACAAGATGAATAACTCACAATAATCATTTAAAACATTCAACA
This sequence comes from Cornus florida, assembly GCF_030987335.1. NCBI lineage: Eukaryota > Viridiplantae > Streptophyta > Magnoliopsida > Cornales > Cornaceae > Cornus > Cornus florida. The sequence continues at coordinate 83,358,467 of NW_026775577.1, read as the reverse complement.
TTCATTACACCAAAAATGAGGCTCTTGATCATGGAAAGACTATCAAAAATACATTGTAATCCCCAAAAATAAACTATACTAACACATGCTTACAAGGGAGGGGTTTCATCACCTCCCTAGATGAGGTTTAGTTGCCCATTGGTGAGCTAGAAGAAGGAAGAAGCATCATCCTCATCTCCATTTTCGAGCTCCTACTGTAGCACTCAAGAACACCCTTCTCCTTGCTCTCTTCTCTCTCCTCTATCTTGCTAAAGATAAAGCTTAATCATATATGTGGCCTTTGGGTAGCCTTTTATGCGCCAACAATACCCTCTCTCCTCCAAGGAACACCTCCAACCACTTCATAAAGAAGGAAGATGGCATTGAGGAAACCAATGTGCAAGTGGGCTGAAATGAGCCATTTCCGAAGGGCATTCTGCCTGATTTTCGAGCACACGCTTGGTGATCTCGAGCACTCTAACTTAGTGCAATGTGCAACATGCTCCTCTTGCTCAGCGCTGACCTATTTTGGGAAAACTGCTATAACTTTGTGCCCCGAACTCCGAATGACGATCTGTTTGAAGATTTGGAGAGCTGATTCAGTGCTTTAAAAACTTCATGTTTTGATGAAGACCCAATTCTCAAGTCTGATTGGTAGAAAATGGGGAGAAAGGCAGTACATCAGTGCTGCTAGGCAGTTCTGCGCACCTCTGTTGTGAAGATCATAACTCTCTGCTCCGAACTCCGAATGATGAACCACTTGAATATTTGGAAAGCTGATTCAGAGCTCTAAATCTTTCATGTTATGAGGGAAGTCCAGTTCTCGAGTTTGGAAGGTCAAAATGGCAAGCAAAGTCCAGGCCCTACTGCTGCCAGAATTCAGCATTGGCACCTTTTGTTGCTCAAGATTCCACAAGGCCTTATTCTTGTTCCATTTTGGCCAATGAACCTGAAAATGCATAAAAACATAGAAATGAAGATAATCTACATAAATTAACATACAACGGACTTTACTAATGCAATTTAGGGCGCTTGAATATATAATATTCGGCGCTTATCAGTTGCATAATAGGGGCAGATGATAACAAGTCACGCAATTTATGAAAAGCATCAAGACATGCTTGATCAAAGACAAAAGGAGTTTCCTTAGCAAGAAGATTGGATAAGAGTCTTGCAATTTTACTAAAATCTTTGATAAAATGGTAATAGAAGCCAGCATGACCTAAAAAGGAGTGAACCACTCGCACCGTAGAAGGTGGAGGCAATTCAGAAATAAGCTCAACTTTTGCTTTAACTACCTCAATTCCCCTTTTTGAGATGACATAACCCAAAACAATACCTTCTTAACCATGAAATGGCTCTTTTCCCAACTAAGAACAAGGTTAGTTTCACAACATCTTTTAAGGACCAAATTTAGATTTTTGAGGCATGCATCAAATGAAGACCCAATGACAGAAAAATTATCCATAAAGACTTCTAGATACTCTTCCACCATATCCGAGAAAATTGACATCATACACCTTTGGAATGTTGCAGGAGCATTGCATAAACCAAAAGGCATTCGTCTATAAGTAAATGTGCCAAAAGGACAAGTAAAGGTGGTTTTCTCTTGGTCTAGAGGGTCAAGGGCTACTTGATTGTAACTTGAATAGCCATCAAGAAAGCAATAATATTGTTGTCCGGCCAATCTCTCTAGAATTTTAGCAATGAATGGTAAAGGTGTGACGACCCTGGTTTTTAGGCCAACGTGTCCTGTGATGAACCGTAAGGATGATCCGATAACGGATCCGAATGCTGAAGCGAAAACAGAAAACAAGACTCTAAGAAGTCAAAGTGACCTTTAATGAGGTCATGGAACTCAACAAGACCTGATGCGGAAGCAAAAGATTGAAAATATGACAAATAAGCCCCCCAGGGGCAAAATAGTCATTTTTGAAAACTGTAGATTCGGGTGCCACCAAGTACACCACTGGAAGGACAACAAAAAACTAATCAAGATGGACTCAAGAATCGCATGATTTGGAGTCCGGACGAAGGAGAAACGGCATGACGAAGAAAAACGAGCACTTAAGGCAAAAAGGTAAACTGGTAATTATTCAGGAAGAATCGGGTGCAACCGAGCACACCATTGGAAAGACAGTGAAAAATTAGTCAAGTTGAAAAAAAAATTCACTTGAATCGGAGTCCGAACGAAGGAGAAAAGCCCAAAAGAAGAATTGACGTCGCGGCGGCCCGACGAGGGGGCCATGACAGCCCCCCATGCGCGCCCATGCGCACGCCTATGCACGCCGCGTACGCGCTGGGCACACACACTGCTGCTAGCAGCCCAAAAGCTACTATGTGCTTTGTTTTAAAAGAAAACTAGAACAGAGTCTAAGCAACAAGAATCATGATATACATACGTGTATGAAACGAATCATGGTTGGGATAATCTAAGAACACGACAAGAAGAATGCTTGAGCATAGATTAACATGAATTGCATTTTCAATACAATTGAACTAGGTCTAGAGTAATCTATATAACATAACAAAAGCATATTTGAATACAAGTTAACAAGAATCACATTTTCCATGCAATTTAACAACAAAAGAGCATGTTATACAATATAACAAGGTATAAGTTCTCAAAGCCATCAACTTAGAATCTAAAGCACAAAATAACGGTGGTGGTTCATGCCACCTAACGTCTAAGTTCTAAATGAATCAATAGGATCAATCCTCAGCTATGTTAGAACGTCAAAACATAATTTTCAATATCGATGTAATTTAACCAACATTGGGACTTCCAATACAACGCATAAAGCACAATTTCGCAAAGTTAACATCATGTAACTTAAAATGGAACGACAAATAAGGAACAACAAGTTACAACATCATCTAGTTATCAACTTGAAAATGAAATGCGAAGTCAAACAAAGGGGATACTCGGATGTCACGCCTTATCAGACCGACAACATAGTTACTTTAGGGTTACTAGCCCATGGGTAACCTCCCTATGTGCGCACTAGACTATATAGAGGGACTATCCCCCGTACTAGAACCACGTCCTAGCCATAGCCACACAACGACATCCCCAAGTTTCCAAAATCAACAAGTTGTGGCAATAACGCATATATCAACAGGAATATGTAAGATAATTAACTATCTACCAAGCACAACCAAATTTGGAAACCTATACAATACATGTTCTAAGTCCACAACTAATATGATGTGATGAATGTCGAATCTTCAGTGTGCGATTCGTTACATGTTATGCATGAATGATGTTAAATACGAAATGTGCAAATCATTACACAAGACAACAATATATTCAATAAGGAAAACATATTCTCATGAGTATAAACATAGCAACTATGTTATCCAATGCTCAAAACATAACCAAATGAATATACAACAAGTCCATGTCCAGGATTTTGATATAGAAACGACTTTCAAACACAATTAAATCCATGGCTCAATTCAATAGAATTTAATTAAATAAAAATAATTAAATTCCCTAAATTCTAATTTAGTTCCAAATAACCTCAAATTAATACATATTAAAGAACATGGCATGGTCATCACCTATATCCATTCTAAAACTCAATTAGGTTATTGGAACAACAAAATAGAACTCTAATTAAATCATGCTAATTTAATTACCAAGGTTCTAAAGCAACTTCAAATGGTCCACAATTAATATATACTAGTAAACAAGTCATGGCCAATACAAATATCAAGTTAACATCTTAATGAAGCTAATGGGACCACAAAATAGATTTTAATTAATTCTTTTAATTAAAATCTCTAGATTTTCAAACTTAACCAAATGCTCTCAATATAACATATCTTAAAGAATATGCCAAGGACTAATGTAATATCACATTACAAGCTTATTTCATGCAAGTTACACCTATGTAAATTAAACTGTCACTAAAGTTAAATATAAAATATAGGTTGCAATTCTCATGCAATTAATCCCAATTTAATATATGTGAACAACCATACCAAAGCTTAATTTTCTAGCATGCCACAATTCAATTCCAAGTTGTATATTACCATGAGGATTAAATCTTAAACAAGGAAATTAATTAAATGAAAGGTTTCAAAACCACACCGAATATTCTAAATCAAATATATGTGAAGCTATATGGCATGTAGATCAAGAATATCAAATCGGAATTCAAATGGAGTGAATAGTGCACTCGGGGCAAATTAATTAATCAAATTAATTAATAATTACTAATTTTCAAAACATCTCCAATTACTTTCAAATTCAACTATGTTGAAGAGCATGCTAAGGCCTAATATAATATGCTAACACATATTAATTTCAAGCTTGTTAAGGCCATGTGAATTAATCTTTCACCTAAGATAAATATTAAATAAAATCTTTGATACTTATTCAAATGTTCCAATTTTAATACACGACAATGAGCATATCAAGGGGCAATATAAAATCATGCTACATGTTTAAACCAAGTCACAAGCAACCGGGAAAATTAGATCCCGTACAAGAAAAATAAATAATAAAATCTCTAGATTTTATATTTAATCATGCAAACAAGTAGTATAAGCATCACAAGCATGCTATATAACGAGAATTTAAACCTAGAACATCTCCTACCTTAATTTGAGATGAAAATCCCAAAGGCCTATCAAAATAAAAGTGTTCCGAATTCGACGATACCAAGAGGTTTTGTCAGGGACAACACCGTGAACAAGAATCCGCAAGAAGCCCCATAAAAATCTCAACTTGACTCCAAACCTAAACTCAAAAAATCGTCAGAAATGGATTCTAATAAGGGCATAAGATGCGCGGCGTTAAGACAAACATTAAACGTTAAGGCCGAAGACTTTTCATCAAAGAAAAGTGAACCAAAACAGGAGAGAGAAGATGGCAGCCATGGAAGGCTATGAGATCTGGTCCAGAACGTGTGGGGAAGAAGAGGAAAATTCTGTTTTAATTTTTCAAACCCTCTATTTATAGAAAATCACAAAAAGTGCCCCAAAAGGGCCCCGCCGGGTTTAGAAAAGTGGATTTTGAGCAGACGCACTCAAACGACAAAAATTCATGAACAAAAAAGATTTAAAATGAGAAAATATGAACAACGGAAGAAACAGCATCGAAAACTGAATCCCGAGCAAAAAGTTATGCCCTGAACAAGTTCGGCGGCAATTGGGTCCAAAAACTCTGAAACTGGAGAAAAATGACTAGAACGGAATTCTAAGAGTCCACAACTCAACAAAATGTGAAAATGAATCCCGTACGAGGATCCAGGCTCCAGATGAGACATTTTGCAATAACTTTCGTTAATTGCACAATAACCCCTACAAAAAGGGTTAACTGCGAACTGTCCCAGAATGAAAATATCTTCCAAAAGATATTTTCTTAGATGCCCCTGAAATAAATTATCTTCAAAATATATTTATGAAAAACACCCTAAGAAATGATAAAGATTTTAAAGAATTGTGCATCCATGCCCCTGCGGGCACCGGGAGCAACCAGAGTACTTTCTTACAAAAGTAAGGATACATATTTCGAGAAAACCACTCAAGATGAAGGCACGTGAAGTCAAAAACTGACTCTGAGCATGAGAAGTGAGGTTGTGCGAAAAACTGACAAACGGAGATAAGACAGAATAGGAAAAAGGACGAAATAGCGCATAGTGTCGAAAAACGAAAAATGTGAAAATGACTCGGTCCTCAAAGGAAGTTGTCAATCCATGAAAAAGAGTCTCAGGAACCAATTCCGAGCACTCGAGATGACACTAAGCGACACGAAACAGAGCTCAGAAAAGAAAATTAAACGAAAAAAAATTCATTCGTAAAATTTCAGGAAAAAGAAAAGGAAAAGGAAGGCAAATGACTGGGTCGTTACAAAAGGGAAGTGATCTTTTTTACTGGCGGCATTTAATTTGCGGTAATCAATGCATATAAGCCATGAATTGGTGGTATGCTTAGAAGTTGCCTCACCTTTTGAATTTTCAACCACTGTAATCCCCGATTTCTTAGGAACTACTTGAGTTGGACTCACCCATTTGCTATCAGATATTAGATAAATTATACCGGCATCTAAAAGCTTGACAACTTCTTTCTTGACTACTTCTTTCATATTTGGATTTAATTTTCTTTGGGTATCTCTAAAAGGTTTTGCATCCTCTTCCATAAGAATACAATGCATACAAATAGAAGGGTCAATTCCTTTTAGATCCGCCACACTCCATCCAATAGCTTCCTTATTTTCTTTAAGCACATCCAAAAGAGAATTCTCTTGATCTTTTTCAAGATTTGAAGAGATGATGACCGGAAGAGTCTCTTTTAGGCCTAGAAAGGCATACTTAAGATTGGAAGGTAGAGTTTTAAGCTCAAGAGTGGGTGGAGATACCAAAAATGGAATCGGTGGAGTGCTAGAGAGTGGAGGAAGAGGTTCTTTTGGAGTTTTCCAAGGTGGAAAATCCAAACTCGTAACGGATTCCATTAATTCATTAATCTCACTCATTGATCCTTCATTTTCAAACCTGCAACTTTCATACATTTCAAGGAGACAAGATGCAAGAGGATCCTTGGCTAAAAGAGATAAAAGATTGTCCTCAGTTGGTTTTTTCATAACCATTGAAGGAATGGACTCCTCCACAATCTCATCTAAGACAGCTATGAGGCAACACTCATCTTCATCAATGGGATGTCGACTTGCATTGAATACATTAAGCTTAACCATCATGTTACCAAAAGAAAGGTCCATAACCCTGGATCTACAATTAATGGTAGCACTTGCGGTAACAAGAAATGGCCTTCCTAAGATGATTGGAATGTGGTTGGTAGGATTAGCAACCGGTTTGGTATTAAGGACCACAAAATCAACCGAGAAGTAAAACTTGTCAACCTTGATGAGAATGTCCTCAACCATGCCCCTAGGAGTTTTAATGGATCTATCGACTAATTGAAGCACCACCGAGGTTGGCTTCAACTCATTTAAACCTAGTTGGACATACACGGAGTAAGAAATCATATTGACACTTGCCCCTAAGTCAAGAAGAGCTTTACGAACTTCATAGGCTCCAATTACACATGAGATGGTCGGAGTGCCGGGATCTTTGAAGTTAGGTGGAGTGTTATGTTGGATGATGAAGCACTTGCTCTATGAGAAACACTTTTTTAGGGCTGTGTCCCTTACTCTTCCTCTTTTGTGTGCAAAGATCTTTTAAGAATTTTTCATAAGGCGGAATTTGCTTAATTGCATCCAAGAGAGGAAGATTTATGTTGACTTATTTGAAGACTTCCATCATGTCGTGGATTTTTCCTTCTTACCTCCCAATAGGCGAAGTTTCTCTCAATGCATATGGAAATGGAGCTTTTGACTCATAAGACCTTGCAACATGAGGAGATGATGAAGAGGGTTGTGAGTTCTTAATGGTGACATTTCCATCCAAGGAAGTAGGAATAGAATTGGGCATGGGACGGGTGTCAACTTTGGGTTGTACCAGTTCACTAACTTCACTTGGTTGTTCTACCCAATTGTCAACTTGCTTACCATTTCTCAAAGTGGTAATTGCTTGCATTTGCTCTTGGGAAGAACACCCTAATGTAGAGTTTGCTTCCACAAAATGTTGGGCTTTTGGGTTCCTTTTGGGTTGGCTAGGCAATTTACCCATTTCTCTCGCATTCAATGCATTAGCTATTATTCGTATTTGGGATTCAAGCTTTGATATCGATTGAGAATGAGAATGCAACAAATTTGTGTTCATTTCCAAACTACCCAAAGCCACTAAGACCTTATCTTCAAAGGTGGAGTTGCTAGAAAGTGCATGAAGATGATTAAAGCTACTTTAAGAATTATAAGCTTAAGGATGAGAGAAATGATTCATTCTTTGATGATAAGAAGAAGAAGATGAAACAAACCCTTTTGAACCTCTATTTCTTTGATGAGGAGGAATGTGTCGGTTTTGAAAATGTTTAGCTTGAAAAGGATTTGAATGTTCATTCCACACCGGTACATAAGCATTTTGAAGAGGATGAGCAAATGCGGTATTGACTTGTTCATAATGCTTATCAAGTATATGTCTATGGGGATAAGTAGTATGCAATACACTTGAACAAGTCATGCATGGCTCATAAGAATGATGAATATGATTAAGAAGAGGAGATGATTGGGTTGCTAGTTTTTGACTCAATAGAAATTGATCAAGTTTTTGAGTGAGAGTTTTGACCTCAGCAACAATCTCCATTGGACTCTCAATTTGACATACTTTTACATTTCTCTTTTTGTTATTAGAATCATGACTCAACCGAGAAGTGTGAGACTTATGTAATGAATTTTCACTCATTTTCTCAAAAAGGTGCCAAACATCATCTTCATGGTTTTCGAAATATGAACCTCCACATGATATATCAACAATGTCCTTATGAATGTCGGATAGACTTTCATAGAAATATTGAACCACTTGCCATTTAGGAATGCTATGATGTGGACATTTCCTTAGCAAGTCATTCAATCTTTCCTAAGCCTCATGTAAAAGTTCTCCTTCCCTTTGAGAAAATTCACGAATAGAAGTTCGCATAACATTGGTCAAACTTACGGGGTAAAATTTCTTTAAAAATTCATTTTGTATTTGTACCCAAGAAGTTATTGAATTTGCCCCTAAGTTGTTGAACCAATGTTTAGCCTTATTTTTTAGAGTGAAAGGGAAGAGAAGTAACCTAAGAACTTCTTTCGGGACATTCATGTATTTCACGGTGGAACATATCTTAAGAAATTCATCAAGATGTTTGTAAGGTTCCTCATCATTTAAGCCATAGAAAAGTAGACACATTTGAATTGTCTCGAGCTTAATTTCATAATGATTTGCACCAAAACTAGGAATCAAGATACAAGATGGTGAATGATATTCATGAAGATTATAATGATCACGAAGGATCATTGGAGGAATTGGAGCTTGAACTTTGGGAGGAATTTGGTTGAAAGGTGGGTGTTATATGAAATTCGGGTCTAAATAACCAAGATGACCCTTTAGATTTTCCATTCGAATGATGAATGGTTGATTATGACCGCACAAAGATCAAGTACCACAACAATGAAATTAACTAAGCAAACACTTCGCCCCCGCAACAAACAATCAACAAACATCCTTCAGATACATTGATCCCATACTCCCATGCTTTGAACAATATGCAAAGAAAAGAAAATTACCTCCACGCGGGCTCACGATTTATCTATGAATTTAAAAACTTGCCACCACGCGGGCCGACGATTTAACCAGAGATTGAGTTAGAAAGATCTCACAAAGGTTCCTAAAGCAACTTCATTTCATTTTCAATTTCCAAGCCTTGCTATGCTTTGCAAAGTTTTAGATTTTAGCTCCTTTTTGTGCTTTGTCTTAGCTTCACTTGGCTTCCTTGCTTCCTTTGCTCTTTAATTCCCTTTGCTTGACTCTCTTAGCTCAATGCACCTAGCCAATCAAGAACAAACACAATAAGTAATAAAAAAGAAAATAAAGTAAAGACACGATCAAATCGAGTTCTAATTCCTATTTGCTTCCAAAATAATACGGCGTTGCCAATTCAATCCCAGGCAACGGTGCCAAAAACTTGGTGTTATCGCGGGCACCAATGTTTAAAAGTGCACTAAGAATGCGAGTGTGCAATGTGGCTAAGTTTTAAATTTATAAAAGCCACTACTACCTCTAACTAAAAATATAGCTAGGGTGAGTAGGGATCTTCCCACGAGATTGTGGGAGTGTTTGCAATGGAAACAATGTATAGGGTTAGTAGGTCGAATGATCAAAAGGTTGGTTTGTTTGGTTGATTAAACTATAATGTAATTGAAATTAAAGCAAGTAAAAGGTAACAATTTAGAATGTAGAGAAAAAGATATAGAGGAGAGGACTTGGGGTACGAGAGCTCACCACTAAGTTTGACTTCACTAGACACTAGCAATTGTATATCAATGGGGGAAATTGAATTATAAATTTTGTGTGCGTGTGACATTAATTGAAACTAGGCATGGATGGCAAATAAGTATAGATTGTCTAGCCAATTCAAATGGAAAGCAAAACCTATCAAATGAGACCAAAATTCATTCACTGAAACCACAATTTATGCACACACAACTATCCAGAAGCATACACGCATTCATAAGTATAGAACACCAAGGAACAAGAATATATTGTCCACCTATCTATGAATCTAAGGTAACTACACTACATCTACACTAAAGACATGGAAATTAAACTAAGTGAGCTAAAGGTGTGGTACAATCCATCAAGAAACAAGTGTGAACCATTAAATAAATTACAAGAGTGTTCAATTAAGCACTATGTTTTGACCATCTCTAGATTAACTTCATCCATACATATAGACATGCATAAACTCCACTAAATCTGGAGAAAAGTACATGAATCATCCATTCTAGCATACATAGACATATGGTTAGAAATAGATAATCAATTAAAAGCATTAATCCATACACATCAAGTAAAAACTACAAGATATATATATAAATCCAAGATCAAAACAGTTATTACAAGCAAATCCCAAAAAATATACAAAACACTAGGTCTAGGAAGCAAACTTAGGGGCTGCTCTAGCCCCAAGTAGATGTCTAGCCACTCATTGAAGTAATCATCCAACCCTCAAGGGCTACCTCCATGGTAGGAATGACCTCCTTCTTGATGGAAACCCTAGAAGAATGGAAGAACTCCCAAAGATGTGTAAAAGCTCTTTAGTCTCTAGCCTCCTCTCCAAGATATGAGATATGATATGTGTAATGAAGATATACTCAATCTTTTTATATGAATTGCTCAAAATCCTTATATATGAGGCTCAAGTGTCACACCCAATGGTCTAGATTAGTGTACTAGGGTCCTTGCAATGATTACACCGTGAGCCAACTTTTAATGAGCTGGAGTTTGTTTTATTTCGGACTTGAGGAGGTTCAATCAATCGAATTATTTTGAGATCGATCGAACTGAGGTAAGATCCATCGAATGCTGTAGAGATCGATCATCCTTGGCGGCGCCTTTTTGAATAAAGTCAAATCTCTGAGATATTTTCCGATATTTTGGGAAAGATACAAGAGTGTTAGGTGGGATGGTAAGTGTGGATAAGATTAAATAATTTCGATCGATCTGAGAAGGGTTGGATGGATCGAAGATGGTGAGATCTTTTGGATAAGGACAATTGCTTGGATCTATCTTGATATGTCTAGATCGATGTTGCTCTGATCGATCGAAGGAATGTTAAGATCGATCGAACTTGCTACTTTTCCAAACTTTGCTTCCACTTTCCTCCTTTCTTCCATTCAGCTTGAGATTGCCTCTTTTAAGGTCTTATTTGGCTGAATTGACTTATTTTTGGGATAAGTACCTAAATAGGACAATAACATGAAATTAGTCTAATACGGGAAAATAAGATAAATAAAGGTTCTAAAATACCTAAGCTTAAAGGGTTTAACTATGCACTTTTCAGCGCTCATCAATTTGGAGTCAGGACGAAGAATATATGAAATGTCAAAGTTTCAAAAAAACTAACTTTCCGGGTTAAAAATCTGGGTAGTGAATAGTTTTTTGACAGCAAGCATCATTCGATTTTTTTCCCAGAACTGAGGCTAAAAACGGACCCGTAAATGAATTTTTCTGGAAAAACACGAAGAAGAAACCCCCCCTAAAATCACGTTTTTTACCAGGCAATGTGAAAAAAAAAAAAAAACACTCTATAAAATCCCTAAAATGCCCCTAAATCAACATAGGTCAAGAGAGTCCAAAAAGCTGCTACATGAATTTTTTTCTAGGATCTGTCCACAACTGAGAGCAAAAACGGGCTATCAAACGATTTTTTTTTGGAAAAACACGAAGAAGAAACCCCTTCCAAAATCACATTTTCTACCCGGCTTTGCAAGAAAAAATAAAAAACACACACTGTGAAATACCCAAAATGCCCTTAGATCAGAAAGGGCTAAAAACTCAGAAAATGCAACTTTGCACCAAGTATGCATTTGACCCTAAATGCATTTTTAGGTTGAAACGAATGTGCATGCAAGTGTAAATAGTGATTCCAAGTGCGCGGGAATGGTCCGCGGCTCCCAAGAAGGCCTAACTCAAAATCCGACCCCCCAACGGCAAAAAATGATAAAAATGAACTTGGAATCAAAATTTTTAAAGCTAAAAATATAAAATGGTATGAAATTACCGTTTTGCCCTTGGCCACACTTCATACATGATTAATGAGACCCGATAGAAGAATAAAAATGGAATTCCCACACCCATTGCAACCATGGTGAGACAATGACTTGTGATTTTTCAATATTTTTATAATATTTCATGAAGTTAAAAGTTACATAGGATACAAAATAATTGTCATTGGCCTTCGGCCTCATCTCATACATGTCAAATAAATCGTAAAAGGTTTACTTACGTACACATTATATATATGGAATCAAAGAACAAGTTTTGACAAATAAAGCTACAAAATGAAATGTCATGCAAATATTTGCATGAAATGGAAACTTAAAAGCTACAAGCCATCCAAGGAATGATAAGCATCACGAATCAAGTCTTCGTACCTGAAAAATATCCCCGATAACTTTGGGGTGAGTAGCATAAAGCTACTCGTAGGAGATGAATATGCATATACCTAGCATTTTACAAATTTATCACCTTAAGGTGAAACATGTTAAAGGGGCTCATGCCACCTAACATCTATGTAAAAGTGAAACTCAGAGAGCATCCTAAGCTACCTTAGAGTATATCTAGCATAAATCACATCATTCATTCAATTTAGGCAACATAGAAGCATGCGATATACACAACAAGATATTCAATATACAAGTATACGTACACAAGTATACAATCAATATTGAAATGCACTTAAGAAAAGTATACAAGACACAAGTATACTAAGTTATCTAGAAAGTAAATCATCAATATACAAGTGTGCATACCAAGTGCGCTAAGCAATATTGAAATAGAATACAACATATATATTCAAGTATACATTTCTAAGTATACTTAACAATGTTGACATACATGGCATACAAGTATACAAATCCAAGTATACAAAGCATTTTTGATATACAAGGCGTACAAGTATACAAATACAAGTATACTAAGCAAGAAATGAAGAACTATGCGTTCAAGCACAAGTTAAAAGTAATTCACAAGTACAATTAGGAATTGAATGCGAAATCAACCAATGGCGGAAAGACAAAGGACATATGGTTTCAATGACCAAACAAGTGATCTCGGGTTACTAGCCCGCAAGGAACTACCTAGTGCGCACTATATGTTGTAGAGGGAACTCTCATCCCTCGTACTAGAGACATACTCTAGCCTTAACATATTATAATGTCCATACAAGCTTTCCAAAAATCATCAAGTTGTGCAACAAGTATATCACATATACACAATGCACATTGTCAATTACCATGCATAACTAAGTCATGGAATGCACATAAGATATGCTCTAGGCCTTCAAGCTACAATGGCATATTAAATGTCATATAAGTATAATGTGTATACAACAAGTTAAATCATAACTTCTACTTATGAAATACCATCTTGTAATCGTACACCAAGTTGCAAATTATAAATTAAGCAAGAATATAACATCAATACTTAATTACCTAAATGAAAGCATACAAATGGAATTTAATTAAATTAAATAATTAAATTCTCAAGATTACAAAGCAACTCCAAGAATTCTAAATATAATATATGTCAAAGGTCATAGCAAGGCCTAATTTAATTTCAAGTCATAAACCAATTATACCTTAGTTGCAACAAGGTAAATTAAGATCAATGGCAAGAAAATAATTAAATATATTTCTCAAAACTCATTCAAATATTCTCAATTTAATATATGTTAAAGACCATGTCAAGACATTATTTAAAATCAAGTTACAAGTTAATTCTACACTAGGTATAACTAGGTGAATTAAATTTCATACAAGAGAATAATTAAATAAAGTTTTCTAAACTCATTCAAATATTCTCAATTTAATATATGTTAAAGACCATGTCAAGACATTATTTAAAATCAAGTTACAAGTTAATTCGACACTAGGTACAACTAGGTGAATTAAATTTTATACAAGAAAATAATTAAATAAAGTTTTCTAAACTCATTCAAATATTCTCAATTTAATATATGTTAAAGAATATACCATACTCATTACATATAGTAAGTCAAATGTCAATTTAAATGAATGTAACACTTGAATAGAAATTAATTAAACTAACTAATTAATTTCTCTAGAATTTAAATTAATTTCAAATGACTCCAAATAATTATATGCCAATGGTACTATCATAGTAATCATATATATCAACTCAAAAACTTAATTAAGTGAGACAATTAAATAGAGATTAATTAATTTTAAATAATTAAATCTCTATATTCTAAAGCAACTCCAAATGACTTTATACTAACATAAGTTATAGATCAAGTCATGGCCTTCAAGAATATCATATCCTAGCTTAATTTCATGCAAGGTACTACAACCTATTAATTTAAAAATTAAGTATTAGACATGTAAATAATTTATTGTAAGCTATAAAAATAATTAAAACACTTAGATTAAAAACCTAAATCACCCCCTACCTCACAAGAGGGTTGTATCTCTTGAATCCAAAGCAAACAAAGGAATTTTACAATTTCCTTCAAGGGTTATATAGAGGAAGGTGTGGCAAGCATTTTGTGTTCCAAGCTTTTGAGTCTAAAATGAGTGGAATGAGGTCAAAACCAAGGTTTTAAGCCTAGGTTAATGGTTTTCTTCAATGGTGGCTAAGGTTTTATGTGAGGAAGATGATGAAATAAAAATCATGTAAAATGAAATATTAATCCCCTTTGGTGTAATCCTCCACTCACTTGGTCAAAGCAAGTCAATTACACCTAGTCTTGCACCATTCCTACACACAAAGAAAAGCTAGACTTTAATTTGGAGCCTACACTTGTCATTAATCCAATGGTTCATTCTAAGCTTAATCTAAAGCCTACACTTGTCAACAATTCAAGCCAACAAGTGCACCAATGTTAGGCCAACAAGTGGGTGAATCTCCACCCTCCACATGTTATCATCCAAGGCTTCCAAGTGTGAACCAATGAGACGTTTACAAGTAGACCAATGAGAATGTGACACTTGTTACACTTTCCAGTGATTGCAAAAAGGTCCTTTTTGAAAATATTTTCTAAAATAAATTACAAAAAGGTCCCTAAGAAATAAAATAATTACTTTCTATAATTACAAAAAAACCCCAAAAACAAATAATGTTTCCGAAGAAACTATGCATCCATGCCCTTTTACGTAAAAGTAAGCAACTAACATACTTTTCTAGAAAAGTAAAAATACACAAAGCATGTAATTTAAATATCATGGATGCATGCAAAAATGGAACGTAATCCGAGCACAAAAAGTGAGGTTACGCGAAGAAAATCATTCTTGGGAAAAAGACGAAAAGTGAATAGTGTCACAAAAAAATGAAAATGTGGAAATGACTCGGTCCTTAAAGGAAGTTGTCAATCCAAATGAAAGAGTCTTGGAAAATTTTTTCGAGCACTCGAGATGACACTAAGTAATGAGTAACCGAACTCAGAAAAGGAAATTCAACGGAAAAAATTTATCCGTTAAATTTCAGAAAAAGGAAAGGAAGGAAAATGACCGGGTCATTACAACCTACCCTCCTTAAGGAAATTTCCTCCCCAAAATTAGGAACATCCTGAGGAAAACCGAATAAGGACCGAACACAAGGTCACACCGAGGAAAGGATCTTAAAGAACTAAAGAACAACTCCAGAAGCCTCAAGATCCAACTGAAGGAACGCGAAACCACGAACAGAAAATAACTCCTCTAGCGAATCAACATGTCAACTCAATGTTAACCACCGAGAGAATCCCAACATAACAAAACGTCGAAACACGACAAAAGAAAAGAGCGACATAGCAGTATAAACAACAACCAGAACCCGCCCACGGTGACAGTGACTAGCGCTTGCCCACACTTACTCATTAGTAAGGTAGCATTGACGGCAAGTAGTTGAAAGTACAAAGAATTTCCCTCAATTGTAGAGAAAGAAATTTTACACTCCCAATGATCTCTAACCCTTTTCCCTCTCAATTTTCCTTTTTTATAGACAGTTACAACCACCTCTGAGCTGGGCCTTACTTGTTCTCTTTTACCTGGGCTCAACTTCTTTCATCTTAACACGAGCTTCCGCAATGACTTCATGGATCTGAGCCCATTCAGCGTGGACTTGCTCCATCCTGGCTATCCATACCCGACCCATTCTTAACAATACGGATCATACCAAGCCCGGGCCACTTTTGATGTCCTCATTTGCCCCCAATAATCTCTCCCCTCATTAATGAGGGTGAGATTATTGAAAAGACACAATCTTGGTCTGACGGCTCGGAGTAATGACACGAGGAATCGAACGGCTGGCACAAAAACCCAAACTTCGAGATCTGCAGTACCACTTTTTGCCTTGACCTTTTGAATTCCATGTCGCCTTCACCTCTTCTCTTTAAAAACCCCGATCTTTTCAACTTTTATCTTTCTTTAACATACCCTGCTTTTATTCTCCGTTGCCTTCCTACACATTCCGGCGATCCTTCTTCAATTTCTCCGTCGGGTTTTTCCTTTACGATTTTGGCTACTGTGTTGTTGCTGTGTTCACCACAAACTTTCAAGGTCAGTTTTTTTTTTTTTTTTTTTTTTTTTTTTTTTTTTTTTTTTTTTTTTACCCCTTTCTTTGAAAAAGACACCTTTATTGCCTAAGACTCCTCCCCTTCTCTATGGCTCCCCCTAATCTGAATGCCATTCACTCCAAGAATAACATTCCCAATGACGTTTCTCTCAGGGTCTATCCAACAAACTTAGATGGGAGATCTGGTGAGGATCTCCTTCCTGGGGAAGTTTTATTCTCTGCCATTCATTTGACCATCGTTAGGTTCCCCTTACACCCATTCTTTTGTTATGCTTTTAACAAATTGGGGCTCTGCCCTCTGCAGGTTAACCCTAACTTCCTTAAGGTAATTTCAGTCCTCCTGCTCTTGAATCGTGACAGGGGTCTCAACCTCAACATCATCGACCTTCTCCTCTGCTACAGGATTAATAAAATTACACAAAATGATCTGTACTATCACTTCTTCCCTATTGACAAATGGTCGATCTGCACTGATAAGAACTCATTTGAAAAAGGTTGGAGATAAAACTTGATTGTTGTTAGTGGGAATTGGAGGACTCCGCTCAGCCAATCTTTCTCTATCCCTTATTCCTTTGGAGTATGCTCTGTTTCTAGCTACAAAAAACTGAAAACACATCCTACTGAATGCCATTGTGAAAGTTGCCTTCCCTATTTTTGCTCTTTTCTTTGTAGATGCCTTCAAATTCCCCATGATGAACTGGTTTATAGCATTTGCAGGGCCAGGCTAGACATCTTGCAAGAGAGTGTGCTGAAAAACGTCCCTTCAGCTACTGATTTGCTTACATCTGACAATCTCTCTGACATCTCTCTTTTAGGGTCCACAATGGAAAGCATTCAGATCCCATCTTTTAGTAGGAGGAAGAGCTCTGCTCCCACCCCTTCTAACACTCCTGCTACCATACCATCATCTACACCTGCTACCACATCGTCCACCCTTGCTGTCTCTGCCCCAGAACAAGTTATGATTGCTCCAACTGTGACTTAAGTCACAAACCGTTCTGCTGTTGGGCCCTCTGAACTCACCCATGTTGAGAACCCTGCTGTGGATCATTCTAATGAAGTCCGTCCTATAGCTCCCATCATTACGCCTTCAAACATCTTGTCTGACACTTCTTCAGAGAGCACTTAGGATACTGGAGATTCCCAGAGCAATGGAGGACCAGCTAGTGTTGGGCTGTCAGAAAAAAGTTTGGGAAAAAGGCCAATGCATGAAGGCGGTCATGACCGGAGTGACGTTCCACCAGCCCGGAGAGCTAGGATGGCTTCTTTCAAGATTACCGAACCATTGCCCCCAGCTTGGTTTTTTATTCCAGAGGGTGAATCAGCCAGAACCTCTGGTCCAACATCATCAGTTCTTCCATGGCTACCTTTGCTCAGCCGTAAGGATGGCTCACCCATTGGCCCCACCGACTCTATATCCAAGGACCCCCTCATCTTTTTTACTTTCTACAAGGGTTTTTGGACTCCCAAGGACCTTGAAATTCAGAACAAGCTATCTTTTGGTGAGATGTTCCAGCAGTTCCCAGCTGCTGCCATAGAGGTAACTTTCCTTCTTACTGAAATATGTCTCTTTTTTACTTTAACTCTTTAGTGGCTAGACTGACTAGAATCTCCTTCCCTTTGTGCAGACTCTGTTCGGGATGTTTACCTTCCAGAAGACCATTGAGGTTCTGAACAAGAAACTCAAGTTTCTCTCTGCAGGCCTTAAAAGATCTGTTGAAGCAGAAAATCGCCTTGGAGTCAAAGTTGCTGAGCTTGAGTCCAAGCTGAGCGAGTCAGAGAAAGGGGTTGCCACCTTAAAGGCAGACAAAGACGTTTTGGCAAATGAGAGGGACATCCTCAGAGCCAAACAGGATACCCTGAAGGCTGAACGAGACTCTCTTCCGGACGAAGTTGATGTTTTGAAGACTGAGAAGAGCGTTGCACTGACTGAAAGAGACTCACTGAAAGCTGAAAAGGGAGACCTTCAGCGTTCACTTATTGTTGACCGGTTGTCTCATGCCAACTTACAGGAGAAACTTTGCTGAATATAATTAGCAAAGTTGAAAAGGGTATGAAAGCTCTCCTTGCTTGCTTCACCAAAACCAGTGCCATCCGGTATGCTGAAGGGTAGAGATGGCTTTATTGATTGTTCTCCCCCTGAAGGCGAATCAAGTTCTTGTGCTGGTCCGGTTGGACGCTTCTTTGGATATCCATTCCCCAAACAATTATCAAAATCCACCCTGCGACCTTGCTGAGAATATCTTTATCGAGTGCAGAGAGGTTGCATCCTCAGGAGTTGTTCCACCCTTCCACCCTCTGAATATTCCTCCCATTTCTACTATCATGCCCTCTTCCTCAGTTGTTTCTGACAGACTTATGCTAGTTGAGGGGGTGATTCACCTTGATTCTCCCCCCAAGGATGATGGTGCAGCTGAGAATGGAGAAGACCTCAATGGTCCAAAGGGTAATGATGGGGAGAACGACAAGTCACAGCCTGGAGAAGACCATGAGAACTGACATTTTGCAATTTTTTTATTATTTTTTATTATTTTTTTTATTTTTAAATATACCTTCATGTATCCTCAGATCATCAAGCTATGTACCTCAGGATCCTTTTGTAATGAATGACAATACTTATGTTCAGCACAACTTCCATTCTTCAAGTTTTTAATTTTCAACCTTGTTGTCTATTTTTGTAAGTGTCTGGCGTTCTGCTTGGTTACCGTTTGGCTTTATTTTATTTTGAGCAAGTGTTTGGCGTTCGGCTCATAGTGCCAGCTGCCACTAACTTTGTTGAATGGGAAAGATGTTAATTAATTTTTGAGCAAAGTAAACATCTTTCATAAAACTTGGGAATTTCATACACTTGCAAGTATGCAATTTAAAGCATGCATATTGTTTGAAATTAAACTCTACTTCTACTGGTAGTACCTTTTCAGGGATGTAGCATTCCATGGCTTACTGACCACCCTTCCTGCTATGGTTTCCAGGACGTATGCCCCCTTCCCTATGACCTTTTTTGATTCTGTATGGACCTTCCCATGGGGAGAACATCTTTTTGACTATCCCCACCTTCCTTTTCAGAACCAGATCGCCAAGAGCAAAGTCTCTATGCCTTACTTTCTTGTTATAGCTATTTACGAGCATCTGTTGATAAGAGGCAAGCCTTATTGCAGCTGCATCCCTTTTTTCCTTCAGCAAATCGAGATTAAACCTTAGCATTCTATCATTTTGCTTTTGATTCCACGCTAAGCTTCTTATAGTTGGAACCAAGTGTTTGACTGGTATCACTGCCTCGGAGCCGTACGCCATAGCGAATGGGCTCTCTCCGGTCGGCCGTCTTGGGGTTGTTCTGTAAGCCCACATTTTTCATCTAACCATTTTTCTTTTTCATTTTCCAGCTTTTTCTTAATGCAGGCAAATATTGTCCTGTTTGTGATTTCAGCTTGACCATTAGCCTGGGGATGACTGACTGCTGTTAACTTCTGGTTGATTCCATATTCTTCCAGTAGCTATTTCACTTGCTTGCTATCGAGATTGGTCCCATTGTCCATAACAATTGACCTTGGTACACCAAAACGACAGATAATATTATTCCAGATGAAGCGTCTTACTTGAGTTTAGGTGACACTAGGGTACGGCTCTGCTTCCACCCATTTGGTGAAGTAATCAGTTACTAGCAGAACGTACTTGTTCTGCGATCTTGCGGTCAGCAAAGGGCCAACCACATTCATCCCCTACTGCTCGAAAGGCCATGGTGTAGCCATTACGTACAGGTCTTCAGGTGGTTGGTATATCAATGGCTCGAACCTCTGGCATTTATCGCATGTTCTAGAGAATTCTTCTGCATCTCGTGCCATGTTTGGCCAAAAGTACCCTTATGTCTTTGCTTTGTGTGCCAAATATCTTCCTCCTGAATGATTTCTGCATACTCCTTCATGAATGGTTCGCATAATCTGTCTAGCCTCTGTTAGGGTAGCACACTTCAAGTATGGACCCGAGAAGAACCGTCTATACAACTGATCACGCACAATGGCGTACTTTGCTGTGTTGGACCTGATTTTTCTTGCCTCATCCTTCTGTTCAGGTAGTACACCATTACGTATGAAAGCTATGATCGGATCAATCCAGCTCGGCTCATATGGTATAACATTAATGTGTTGAGCGCTCGGATTAGGCAGCTCATCAAAAATGGATGGGTGCGCTAAGTGATCATTCTTCTTTTTACTCTTGACCACCATATCATCAATGTAAGCATCGACAGTTCTTCCCATTTGGCTTTTAAAAATCTTGCTGATCAGCCTCTGATAAGTTGCTCCAGCATTTTTTAATACGAACGGCATGACTTTGTAGCAATAAGTCCCTCTTCAGTAACAAAATAAGTTTTCTCTTCATCAACTGGGTCCATGGGGATTTGATTATAACTGGAATAAGCATCCAGGAAGGTTAATCGCTCGTATCCTTTGGTCACATCCACCATTTGATCAATCCTTGGCAATAGGAAGCTATCCTTTAGGCAAGCTTTGTTCAGATTAGTGAAGTTGATACATACTCTCCATTTCCCATTCTTTTTCTGCATCACAACAACATTGGAGAGCCAGGCCGGGTACTGAACTTCTCTAATGAATCCTGCTTCGAGCAACCGATCAACCTCCTCAGCTATAATCTGATTTCATTCTGGATCAAATCTTCTCTGTTTCTGCTTCACTGGTTTTGCGTTCGGATCTACATTGAAGGAATGGCAGGACACAGAAGGATTTATCCCTGGCATATCTGAATGGCTTTATGTGAATACATCTGCGTTCTGAGTCAAGAAATCAGTTAACTCTAGTTTTTCCTCTTCAGTAAGTCTAGATCCCACCCTTATTGTTCGGTCCAGTTTCTTATGGTCGATCTTCACTTCATGAAGAGGTTCTGTGGTCAGAACTGGTGGCTCCTCCTCCCCATCTTTGCTGGGAGGAGGTTCCTGTAATTGCTATCTTGGACAGGCAGAACGGATGGGATTTTTCCCTTTTCTAGCAAATTTTAAAGTCACTGAATAACATTCTTTAGCTGTAACCTAGTCCCCATGAATGTCAATCACCTTGGTCCCATCTGGACCCAATCATCGCATTACTTGATGCAGGGTTGATGGGACACCCTGAACTCTGTGAATCCACCCTCTTCCCATCAAGAGGTTGTAGGATGGATTAATTTCCACGACTACAAAACTCTTAGTCAAAACTCACTTAGTAGCTTGTACTATCAATTCCACCATGTCAATGGGCTCTACCCACTTCCCATCAAATCCGAGCAATGGATTTCCTGTAGGTTTAAGTTTTTTGGGTTCGATCTCAAGTCAGTCGAACGTCACCCTGGGCATGACATTGCACTACTTCCTGGATCAATCAAAACTCTTCGAACTAGGCATTCTGCAACTGTTAGACTGACGACTAGTGGATCTTCATGAGGAATCTGAACGCGTAGCAGGTCTATTCTGTCAAACTTTATTGGCGTGGATGCGTTCTGCTGGTGTAAAGCATGTACACCGCCAATCCTTCTTTTCAACTGGGCCTGGCGGAACCGCGTTCTGATCAACTCCTCTGACTCCGTCATTTGTTCAGGTCGGCCAAGAATTGAATTTATAATCCGAACAAGCTGAGAGTTGTGGTGGTTCAGCCTCTAATTTCGCTTGATCTGTTCAGCCGGTCGATTTTGCTCTTGCGCCAAACCTTGAACATAGCCTGCAAATTCCCCTTTTGTTATTCGCATCTCTACCTGCCTCCTTAGGTTCTTGCATTCGTTAGTCTGATGTCCAAAATCACTATGGAAAACACAATGTTTAGTTTGATCCCTCTGTTCAAAAGGTTGTCTAATTGGTAAAGTAGGGCGAAACTTATCTTTATTTTCTTGATATAGCCTTGCCAAGGTGACTCTGAGTGGAGTTACCGATTCATACTCCTTAGGCCTTTTCTCTGCCTTCCATGAGGTATGACGTTGCGGCTGAGCTTGTTTTTGCTGGATCTTGGCTTTGGACTTCTCTTCCGTCGAAATAATTGACATCAGCCTTGAATTAGCTTCCTCTTCTTCCTCAAGAAAAACAAAACCATCAGCTCTCTCGTTCAACTCGTCCATGGTCTTCGGTGTATTGACCACCAAGCTTGTGTGGAACGGCGTCCCCCGGTTCATTGCGAGTTTAAATGCTTAGACCGCTGTGGATGGATGACATTCCATTACCATGCTTTTAACCAGGTTGAACTGGGTGAGGAAAGCTTGGAACCATTCATCCTCGTGTTGCCTCATAGTGAAAAGACTTGATACATCCTTAGCCGGACGTTTATTCCCGTAGTACTGGCTTACGAACTTATTGTACAAGTCCTGGAAACTAGCGATTGAGCCCTGAGCCAGATTCTTGAACCAATTGAGGGCTGGTTCAGCCAAGCTTGTAGGGAAGCATTTGCACATCAAAGGATTATTGTTAGTATTCAGAGCCATAACTAAATGTGGTAGATATAATCGACCGGGTCGGTTGTTCCATCAAACAGAATGAAGACCGGCATGAAGAACTTCTTTGGATTCGGCGCGTTCAGAATTTCATCAGTGAATGGAGATGCAACTGTCCTTACTGATGAGCACAATGCTTTGTTCTCCCTTGAAAACTGTGACGAAAGTCCCCGATCAGCAGATCTCCTTTCTGAACTACGGTAGTCAAATGTTGCCATTGAAGGTCGGTAAGGTGGATCGAACGATCTGTCCTCTGCAAACTGACTTCGCCATGGTGATGCAACCTTATGATCACACGCCAGCGCTTCCTCTCTCATTATCCGTTCGCGATGTGGCTCTAAATGAATAGATCCTTCTCGATCCTCTACTTGACGGACATTCGGAGGTAGATCGCCTATTATAACTTCATCACGATGTGGATCAACACAATTAACACCTTCTGGATCACCTTGACAATCAGCTTGGGACAGTAAGACTCCCTCTCCTTCAGGAGGTGGCCTCAGAATTGTAAGAGCCTCACAACGCTCCATTCTAGCTTGTAACTTTGCATTTTCCTTCCTTAAAGTGTCGATCATGTTCATCAGCTCATCGAGCTTCATCTGCTGGCCGTTCTCCAAAGGATTTGAGCTTTCCTCTCCGATCATCATTCCAGATCAAAGTAAAGTCATCAACTGCAGATTTCTTGATCAGATCGGAGCTCCGCTAATGCATACGCACCAAATATGGACTTACACTTACTGAATTCTATTCGTTACTGGCCGGATTTTAATCTCAACAGATCAAATATGCGTGGATCGGACGCCAACCTCTCGAAATCAACCGGAGCCAAGACTCATCAAGACAAATCGTATTGTCACCAATGTTGATTCGGCTTTCAGAGATTAATCGTCTTCCTCGCAGAGTGCTTTGAATCGAATTGGTCTGGAGCAACATTAATCAATCCTTCCTGTTCTTCCCACAGACGGTGCCAATTGAAAGTATAAAGAATTTCCCCCAATTGTAGAGAGAGAAATTTTACACTCCCAATGATCTCTAACCCCTTTTCCCTCTCAATTTTCCTTATTTATAGACGGTTACAACCACCTCTGAGCTGGGCCTTACTTGTTCTCTTTTACCTGGACTCAACTTCTTTCATCTTAACACGGGCTTTCGCAATGACTTCATGGATCTGAGCCCATTCAGCGTGGACTTGCTCCATCCTAGCTATCCATACCCGACCAGTTCTTAACAATACGGATCATACTAAGCCCGGGCCACTTTTGGTGTCCTTAGTAGCACTCGCCCACAACACACAACTTTATACGGTAGCATGACAGTATAAGGCACTAGTTCATAACCTGCCCCAACCAGGTCAACCCGGAAAAATTTATCGATACGAATGACATCAATGTCGGAAAAGATCATTACCAAAACTACTACGGGAACCAGGCATCTTGTGAAAGTTGGGGTAGCTAATCCCAAAACTCTGACAACAATGTCACAAGCATCGTTACACTTAAGGCCTTAAATCCTTAGTGCAAGTAGAGTCAGCAACTCCTACATTGTAAAACACCCTTATCAACATCCTCCGGTCACGAATCTAAAGCCTGACAAGTCTATGCCCTCAAGCAAATGGATCGGACTCCATGAAACCGAAAGACACCGTCCCAAGCAAACCTATCCTAAGGTCACAAATGGAAACAAAATGCTGGATGAAAATCCCTATCATGGATAACTAAGTCCTCAAAATAGAAGTCTACCACGTAATCCACTCATGACAATCCCGACAACCAGGTCACAAAAACCCAATGTAAGTGCAGGAAAATGAAATAGTACAACCAACTACTCACATAGCACATGCTCACAAAATTAAATTGTATAAATTAAATAGTACCTTATTACTAAGCACACAGTACACATAAGGTAAATGAAACATGCCACCTATCACATAGGGGTCAAATAAATGACAACACACTATACACCAGTAATGGTACTAGTATGCTAAACGGATACCGTAAATGAAAATACACCATCTACGTCCACATACAACTACCACATAGTCATATATCCTAAACATGTTTCTAAGGTATGCCCTAAAATAATGGCTTATAAACATGTAAAAATGGATCATACAAATGGCAAGCTCGTAAAATCAAAAGAAATGAATGGAATGCCTCTCAAAAGACACCACGTAGAAAACGTACAACCGAACTTAGATGAATACAATTTCTCATTATAAGGAAAGGAACCATCCCCCAGAATGAACACTAAGGTTCCTAAAACAAAGAGTCCACAAGTCTTCCCAAGACTAGCCCCTAACCAAGGTGGAATCCTAACGCCACACAAATTGAAACAATGACGCAATGGATAGTTCCACCACTAGCCATTATGAGACATCAATAGAGAACTCAACTTAAGATGCCAACAAGTTCGATGAGAACTGGATAGGATCCTAACAGAACCCTAAAAGGACGAGGGATAGTAATTAATTGCACCAATGCAATTAATTACACGAAACCGCCCACATCCCAACCATAGCTCGTAAGAGTTGTCGAGGCAATATTAGAAGGATCCTAGGTCAACACACCTATCCAAATCCCGAAATCATCGCCTTAAGAAAGTAAGAAACGAGAACCTCGTCCTGAGGCTCACAAGGAAACCTCCTAACTCTTAAAGAAGGATTCGAGTCAATCCCGACTTGTCATCCCATGACGCTAGAAACAAGACTCCAATGACGTCATCACATGGAGGTCACCACAAAACCCCAAGAGACAAAACCAACACCCCAGACACTCCCCGACCACGTCGTGAAGCCATGAAGGAAAAAAGAAATGAAATGGTGCCTCCCTGGCCCGCGTCTCATTCCACCAGAATGAATTTCTCCTATCCAAGGAAGAAACTCCACAAAACAAGAATATATCCAAGGGATACGATAGACCCCAAGAGACAATGCCTTGGCATCAATCTCTACCAACCAATCTGGGACAACATACAATGTTAAAACAAGACATAAAAAGTAAACAACTAGCATACAACATAGCAACAGGCTACCTACTCACATAAGTAGTAAAAATCACATAAGGCATGTCAGTGTATACAGGAGAAGGACGTAAAGCATGACGATATGCTGCATATAATCATGCTAAGATGAACAAGCATATATAACATGTTAAAGCAGACAAGCATAAATAACATGGTAACTCAGACGAGCGCGTACAATGTACTAAGGCCGACAAGCATATATAGTATGCTAAGGCAGACAAGTACATACAACATGCTATGATAAAGAAGCATATACCATATGCTAAGATAAATAAGCATAAATCATATACTAAAGCGGTTAAGGTACGCTTTTAAGTAAGTTGCCACATAAGCAAACAACATGTTATCAATTCAAAATATGTTATGAAAGAGCTATTAAACACATAGAGCATGGCAACACAAGCATGATATGCACCCAAATTTCATTATCCAAGGTATTCGAACCTAAAAGCTCTGATACCACCTGTGACGGCCCTGGTTTTTCAAGCCAGTGCGTCCTTTGATGAACCAAAGATTGACCCGTTAATGAATCTAGATGCGGAAGCAAAAAGCAAGACAATGGTCTCCCAAGGCACAACACACCTCTAAGACCCTAAGATGACCTTCCATGAGGTCACGGAACCCAAAGGAATCAAATGCAGAAGCTAAGATTATAAAATGGGAAGGGTACTTGACCAGGGGTAAAATGGTTTTTCAGACAAAATTGGATGCAACTGAGCATATCGTTAGATAGACAAGGAACAATTAATGAATAAGAATCACTTGATTTGGAGTCCAAATGAAGAAGATACGAAACGTCAAAGTTTCAAAAAAATGAACTTTTGGGTTTAAAATCAGTACGGCAAGGGTATTTGACAAGGGGTAAAATGGTCTTTTTAGATATAATTGGATGCAACCGTATATACCGTTGGATAGACAAGCAAAAATTAATAAACTTAGACTCAAAAATTACTTGATTTGGAGTCAGGACGAAGAATATATGAAACGTCAAAGTTTTAAAAAAACTAACTTTCCGGGTTAAAAATCTGGGCAGCGAATAGTGTGATGACCTTGGATTTTTTTACAAACCCAGTGTGTCCTGTGATGACCCAAAATGGATCCAAAATGCGAAGACCCTAAGATAACCTTCCATGAGATCACGAAACCCAAAGGAATAAAGTGCGGAAGCAAGAGATCGGAAAAATAACAATTAAGCCCCCAGGGGCAAAATAGTTATTTCTAAAAACTTGGATTCGGGTACCACCGAGTACACCACTAGAAGGACAATGAAAAATTAATCAAGATAGACTCAAGAAATGCATGATTTAGAGTTCGGACGAAGGAGAAACGACAAGGAGAAGAAAAACGAGCACTTAAGGCTAAAAGGGTAAACTGGTAATTCTAAACCAAAATGGGTACCCCCGTGTACACCATTGGAAAGATAACAAAAAATTAAGAAATATGGGCTCAAGAATCACTTGATTCGGAGTCCGAACGACAAAGATGTCAAGTCTTGAAGTCGAAGGAAGGGAAACCCCATCCCAGTTCGAACTAAAAACTAATACCACTTCACTAAAACTTGAATATCTTGAGCTACAAATGGAATCTGAAACTTTAATTGGTACCATTGGAAAGCTTATTTTGACACGGTCAATTTAGACTCAAGAACGGACTAATTCAGAGTTAAAATGAAGAAGATACAATGACCCGAAGTTAGAGATGCAGTGCTAAACCAAACACACACACACACACACACATGAACAGTATGGATGAGCGCTCCTCCAAGGGTGATGAGTGCTCATGCAGAGCACACCCTAGGGTAAAATCCCACTTCCCCATTTATGAGCACTCGTGCCCCATGGACGAGCGCTCGTCTTGCAGATAAGCTTAGCAGTTTTTTGAGTTTGAAATGTGATTTTGAGGACTTTCTGGGCTTTTTTTAAACAAACACAAAGAAGAATCCCCCCCCCCCCCCCCAAAATCATGTTTTCTACCGGACTAAATAGACGGAAACAAAAAAAAAAAAAAAAAAAAAAAGAACTATTGTGAAATGTCTAGAATGCCCCTAGATCAGATTAGGTTCAAAACGGTAAAAATGTAACTTTACACCAAGCATGAATTTGACCCCAAATGCATTTCTAGGCTAAAACGAATATGCACACAAGTGTAATAAGTGATTTTGAGCACATGGGAACGGTCCGCGGCTCCCGAAAATAGCCGAGTCAAAATTCGAACCCCCGAAGGCCAAAAAGGCAAAAATAAACTTAAAATAGAAATTTTGAAATCCAAAATTAACAAATGATTGGAAAGTACCGCTTGGCCCTTGGCCACACTTCATACATGATTAATGAGACCCTATGAAAGAATAAAAATGGAATTCCCACACCCAATGCAATTATGGTGAAACAATAACTTGTTATTTTTCAATATTTTCATAATATTTCTTGAAGTCAAAAATTACATAGGATACAAAATAATTGTCATTGGCCTCTGGCCTTATCTCATACATGTCAAATACATTTTAAAAGGTGTACTTATATACACATTACATATATAGAATCAAAGATACAAGTTTTGACATATAAAGCTACAAAATGACATTTCATGTCAACATTTGCATGAAATGGAAACTTCAAAGCTACAAGTCATCTAAGAAATGATGAGCATCACGAACCAAGTCTTCATACCTGAAAAATGCCCCGGTAACTTTGGAGTGAGTAACATAAAGCTACTTGTAGGAGATGAGCATACATAGACCTAACATTTTACAAGGTTATCATATTAATGTGAAACAATTCAAAAAGGTCATACCACCTAACGTCTATGTCAAAAGTGAGACTCATGAAACATCTCAAGCTACATTAGCAATTGAAATGAACTACGGCATACAAGTATACATGCTCAGGTATACTAAACAATGTCAAAACATGTTATACGACATTCAAGCATACATTTTCAAGTATGCTAAACCATATTAAAACAAGTTATGCAACGTCCAAGTATATCTACTCAAGTATACATTTAATATGGAAAACTCGTAAACTCATGGAGCAAGTATACAAGTTCAAGTATACTAAATAGGATTCAAATATCTAAGTAAGCATTAATTCTCAAGCTACAAGTAATTTATGATTAACAACTTGAAATTAAATGCGAAATCAAATAGTAGAAAGACTAGGACATGTGGTCTCTAGATCAAGCAAGTATTTTTAGGTAATTACGACCCACAAGGTACCACCTAGTGCGCACTTATGACTTAGAAGACTCTTGTCTTCGTACTAGAACCAAACCCTAGCCATCACATAAATTATATCCTCACAAGCTTTCCAAAACCAATAAGTTTACAACTTACACAAAATTAAATGTAAGTTACCACATTCCATGCACAAGTAAGGTTGAATCCATATAAAACATGTCCTAGAATTCAAGTCTAAATAGCATATAACATGTCAAGTCTCCAATATGCAATTTATATACAAAGTAAGAATATTTTATAACAATTGAGCCACATTACCATACTAAGCTACAAGTACTAAATAAGCTACAATTTAATAACTAGCCTTCAAGGTAAGCAATTGTAATATTCTAACAAGCTATATACCTATGCAAGATACATTTAAACAAGCTTTGCAAGTCAATGATATTCTATATCAAGCTAAGTCCAATTACCATTTTAAGAGGCCATGAGTACTAACTCTACATCTAATTAGTAATATGCTCACAAGGTAATTAATTGTACTTGCATTTCAAGAGATTATCAACCTAACATGAAAAATTTCTAGATTTTAAAGCTTATTCAAATATTCTCAATTTAATATATAACAAGCACTAAATCATGGTCATACCATCTATCAAGTCTAAAATGGAATAGAAGCAAAATACAATTAAGTAGAATTTAAATCAAATTAAATTCATTAAATCTCTAGATTTGAAAACTCATTTAAATCATTCCAATTTAATATATAACAAAGATTAAGTCATGGCCATGCCATATACCTAGTCTAAAATGAGTTATATGCAAACTATGATAAATCATTAATTTCTTAAATTAACATAAGACATGCATACAACTTATATTTCAATACAAAAGCAATTAAAACCAATAGATAATAAACTATAACACCCCCTACCTCACTAGAGAAGAGTCTCTCTAGAATCTAAGGCAAATCAACACAAAATGGCAAGCCCTTCAAGGGTTATGTAGAGGAAGGTGAGGTAAAGCTTTTGTATTCCAAGCTTTATGGTCTAATGTGAGTGGAAGGCTCTCAAAAATCAAAGTCAAGGCCTAAGCATCAAGCTTCTCTAATGGTGGTTAGGGTTTGTGGTGAGGAAGATAATGAAATAATGTGAAAAAGTGTGAGTGGAGGAAATAGAAATTCTCCACTCACTATGTGATCCTACACCACGGTCAACACACACATCTATAATCAATTGCACAAAAACCCCCTTTAATAACATAATTCCAAAGTAGCCCAAAAATAATTGTAAGACTTAATTTGGAACATACACTTGTCACTCATCCATGCATCTATTGTAGGCTTAATCCTAAACCTACACTTATCAACCATCCAAGCCAACAAGTGCACCTATCCTAGGTCAATAAGTGGTTAAATCTCCACTCTCCACATGTCATCATCCAAGGCATCAAGGTATCCCCACACAAATGTCAACAAGTGGACCAATGAGAGTGTGACACTTGTCACACTTTTTCAGAAATTACAAAAAGGTCATTTTTCAAAATATCTTCCAAATTAAATTAGAAAATTGTCCCTAAGACAAAAAATAATTACTTATAGTAATTACACAAATGACCCCAAAAGAATGAAAAAATTCTAAAGAAGTGTGCATCTACACCCCTAAGGAAGAAAGTACACAACTAGCATGCTTTTCTACAAAAGTAAAAATACACATAGCATGGAATTTGAATATCGTGGATGCATGCAAAACTGGAATCAAATCCGAACACGAAAAGTGAGGTTGTGCCAACAAAGTGACAAACGGGAACAAGACGAAAAGTGAATAGTGTTCAAAAAGTGAAAATATGAAAATGACTCGGTCCTTAAAGGAAGTTATCAATCTAAAGAAAAAAGTCTCAGAAACCATTCTCGAGCACTCGAGACGACACGAAGTGACGAGAAACCGAACTTAAAAAAGAAAAGATCAACAGAACAAAAAAATATCCGTGAAAATTTGAGAAAAAGAAAGGAAGGAAAATGACCAGGTCATTACAAATATTGTTTTGACAGCTAACATCATTTGATTTTTTTCCTAAAACTGAGGCTAAAAACGGACCCTTAAATGAATTTTTCTAGAAAAATACAAAGAAGAAACCCCTCCTAAAATCACATTTTCTACCCGGCTACACGGAAGAAAACAAAAAAAAAAATACTATAAAATCCCTAAAATGCCCCTAGATTAGCATAGGTCAAGAGAGTCCAAAACCTGCTACATGGATTTTTTTCAGGATCTGTCCACAACTGAGAGCAAAAACGGGCTATCAAACGATTTATTTTGGAAAAACATGAAAAAGAAAGCCCTTCCAAAATCAAATTTTCTACCTGGTTTCGTGGGACAAAAAAAAAAAAATACTGTGAAATGCCCAAAATGCCCCTAGATCAGAAGAGTGATAAAAACTCAAAAAATTCAACTTTGCACCAAGTATGCATTTGACCCTAAATGCATTTCTAGGTTGAAACGAATGTGCACGCTAGTGTAAATAGTGATTCCAAGTGCGCGGAAATGGTCCGCAACTCCCGAGAAGGCCCGACTCAAAATTCGACCCCCAACGGCAAAAATTAATAAAAATGAACTTGAAATCGAAATTTTGAAAACTAAAAATATAAAATAGTATCAAATTATTGTTTGACTCTTGGCCATACTTCATACATGATTAATGAGACCCTATGGAAGAATAAAAATGGAATTCCCACACCCGTTACAACCATGGTAAGACAATGACTTGTGATTTTTTAATATTTTCATAATATTTCATGAAGTTAAAAGTTATATAGGATACAAAATAATTGTCATTGGCCTCCAGCCTCATCTCATACAAAATACATCGTAAAAGGTGTACTTACGTACATGTTACATATATGGAATCAAAGATACAAGTTTTGACATATAAAGCTACAAAATGACATGTCATGGTAATATTTGCATGAAATGGAAACTTAAAAGCTACAAGCCATCCAAGGAATGATGAGCATCATGAATCAAGTCTTCGTACCTGAAAATGTCCTCGGTAACTTTAGGGTGAGCAACATAAAGCTACTCATAGGAGATGAACATGCATAGACTTAGAATTTTACAAATTTATCACCTTAAGGTGAAACATGTTAAAGGGGCTCATGCCATCTAACGTCTATGTCAAAGTGAGACTCAGGAAGCATCATAAGTTACCTTAGAGTATTTCTAGTATAAACCACATCATTCATTCAATTTAGGCAATATAAAAGCATGCGATATACATAACAAGATATTCAATATACAAGTATACGTACACAAGTATACAATCAATATTGAAATGCACTTAGGACAAGTATACAAGACACAAGTATACTAGGTTATCTAGAAAGTAAATCATCAATATACAAGTGTACAAACCATGTGACAACCTTGGTTTTTTAAGCCAGTGCGTCCTGTGATGAATTGTAGCTTGATCTGATAACAGATCCGAAATGCGGAAGCGAAAATAGAAAAAAAGTTTTTAGGGATATACAACATCCCTAGGATACCAAAGTGACCTTTCATAAGGCCACAGAACTCCACGAGAACCGACGCGGAAGAAAAGATCAGAAAAAGACCAAATAAGCCCCCAAGGGCAAAATAGTCTTTTACATGGAAGCCACGTCTCTGGAAATGTACATCGTTCCCAAGACACATCTGTGACTTCCCATGAAGTCACGAAACTCATAAGAAAGCATAGCAAAAGAAATTTAAAAAAAAAAAAAGAAAACTGGACAAGTTTAATCCCAAGGGCAAAATAGTAATTTTTAGCAAGATCTGGGTGCTACCGAGCACACCATTGGAAATACAGTAAAAAATTAATCAAGTTAGACTCAAGAATCACTTGATTCGGAGTCCGGATGGAAGAGAAAAGTCAAAACAAAGTTTTGACGTCACCGAGGCCATGAATAGTATTTTGACAGCAATGAATAGTAACCTAGGCAAAATGTTGAAGTTCGTGCGCCATTTTGAGGTACTAAACGATGTTTTCTAGAAAAACATGAAGAAGAAACCCCCCTTAAAATAATTTTTCCAAGCTGAACATGTTAAAAGAAAATTTTATTTTTGACGTGAAATCCCCAAAATGCCCTTAGAACAGATTTTTTCAAATAGTGCAGGTGCGCACAGGAAATCAGATTTGACGCGGGGTTTTTGGGTCTGAGATGACATTTTCTAGATAAATGTTGTGAAGAAACCCCCCCTAAAATTACGTTTTCTATGTGACCATGTCAGGACCAGAATTTAGTTTTCAGAAGAAATTTTCAAAATGCCCCTAGATCAGTTTAGGCCAAGAGAGTTAAAAAGCTGCTACATGCATAGCAAAAAACTGAACTTTGCAAGGGATTTCTGGTACCAAGACGACATTTTGTGAAAAAATGCAAAGAAGAAACTCCCCCTAAAATCACATTTTCTATCTGACCATATTGAAAGAAGAAAAAAAAAATGCGCTATGAAATGCCCAAAACGCCCCTAATCAGTTTAGGCCAAAAACAAGGAAAATGCAACTTTGCACTAAGTATTTATTTGACCCTAAATGCATTTCTAGGCTAAAATGATTATGCACGCAAACGTATTTGTGTTTTTAAGCACACGGGAATGGTCTGTGGCTCTCAAAAATGGCCGATGCAAAATGCGACCCCCCGACGGCCAAAAATGGCGAAAATGAACTCAAAATGGAAAATTTGAAATCCAAAAATATGAAATGGTTTCAAATTACCGTTTGTCCCTTGGCTACACTTCATACATGATTAATGAGACCCTATGAAAGAATAAAAATGAAATTCCCACACCCGATGCAAACATGGTGAAGTAATGACTTGTTATTTTCCAATATTTCCATAATATTTCTTGAAGTCAAAAGTTACATAGGATACAAAATAATAGTCATTGGCCTCCGGTCTCATCTCATACATGTCAAATACATTGTAAAAGGTGTACTTATGTACACGTTACATATATGGAATCAAAGATACAAGTTTTGACATACAAAGCTACAAATAGGATTTCTTACCAACATTTTCATGAAAATGATACTTCAAGTCTATCAAACTTCCATGGCTTAGTGTGCATCCCAAATCAAGGTCCCTGTACCTAAAAAATGTCCCCACTACGTGGTTGAGTAACATAAAGCTACTCGTAGGAGATGAGCATGCGTCGACCTAGCATTTTACAATTGTATCACCTTAAAGTGAAACATGTTAAAGGGGCTCATGCCACCTAACGTCTATATCAAAGTGAGGCTCAGGGATCATCCTAAGCTACTCATGCAATTGAAATAAACTACGGCATGCAAGTATACATGCTCAAGTACACTAAACCATATTAAAACATAATGTACACATACAAGCATACACTTTCAAGTACCTTACATCATATTAAACAAGACAAGCAATATTTAACATACGTACACAAGTATTCAATATATATAGAGTACTCATAAATCAAGTTTACAAACACAAGTATACTAAGCTAAACAAATTACGCATAAGAGAAGTATACACGGCACAAGTATACTAAATGAAATTTAAACTCATGGAGCAAGTGTACAAGTTCATGTATACTAAATAGGATTCAAATACCCAAAATAAGCATAAATTCTCAAGCTACAAGTAATCTATGATTAACAACTTAAAATTAAATGCGAAATCAAATAGTGGAAAGACTAGGACATGTGGTCGCTAGACCAGGCAAGTATTTTCGGGTAATTACGACCCACAAGGTACCACCTAGTGCGCACTTATGACTTAGAGGACACTTGTCCACGTACTAGAGCCAAACCGTAGCCATCACATAAATTATGTCCTCGCAAGCTTTCCAAAATCAGTAAGTTCAAAACTTATACAAAATCAAATGTAAGTTACCACATTCCATGCACAACTAAGGTTGAGTCCACACAAACCATGTCCTAGAATTCAAGTCTATATAGCATATGACATGTCATGTCCTCAATATGCAATTCATACCTAAAGTAAGAATATTTTATAACAATTGAACCAAATTACCATCCGAAGCCACAAGTACTACATAAGCTACCATTTAGTAACTAGCTTTCAAGGTAAACAATTGTAATATTCTAACAAGTTATATACCTACGCAAGGTATATTTAAACAAGTCATTCAAGACAATGATATCCTATATCATGCTAAGTCCAATTCCTTGATTTAAACATAGAAACAATTTCAAAGACATAGTTAAATCCATGGAACAAGTAGATAGAATTTAATTAACTAAAATATTTAAATTCTCTAGATTTCAAGTCAATCCTAAATAATCTCAAATTAATATATGTTAAGGGACATAGCATAGTTTTCACATATATCCCATCAAATATTGAATCAAGGGATTAAAACACTTAAAATAAAATTAATTAAACTCATTAATTAATTTTCTCTAGATTTCCAAATAACTCCAAATGTCCTCAATTTTACATAGGTTGAAGAATATACCAAGGCCTATTTTAATATCACATTACAAATTAATTTCATGCTTGTTACAACTATGTGAATTAATCTTTCACAAAAGATAAATATTAATAAAATTTGCATTTCTTATTTAAATGCTCCTAATTTAATATATGTTGATATACATACCAAGGCCTAATTTACTAGCATGTCACAATTTAATTCTAACGTATACACCTTCATGAAAATTAAATCTTAAACATAGAAAATAATTAAATTAAATTCTAAAACTTGAACAAAGGCATGCTTACAAGTTGTATATACTTATATAACAATCAATACAACATTAATATAAACCTACGAAATCCCCTACCTCAATTTGAGATAAAAATCTCAAAAGCCACCAAAATGAAACGGTTTTAAATCCGACAACACTTTGGGGTTTTGTCGGAGACAACGCCGTGATCATTAAACTCCAAGGAGGACCTACAAAATCCTAACTTGACCTTACTAGAAAAGTGGAATTTGAGCAGACGCGCTCAAATGGCAAAACTCCATGAATGAAAAAGAACCAAAATGAGAAAAGATAAACAACAGAAGAAACAATGTCAAAAACTGAGTCCCGAGCAGAGAGATATGCCCCGAACAAGTTCGACGGCAACCGGGGCCAGAAACCCTAAAACTAGAGAAAAACAACCAGAAGGAATTTATAAGAGTACACGACTCGACGAAAAGTGAAAATAAATCTTGTACGAGGATCCAGGCTCAAAACGAGGCATTTTTGCAATAACTTTCACTAATTGCACAATAACCCCTCCAAAAAATAAAAACTGCACTAATGACCCAGAATGAAAATATCTTCGAAAAATATTTTCTTAAAAATCCCTAAAATAAAATATCTTCAAAAGATATTTATGAAAAATACCTCAAGAAAATAAAAAGATTCTGAAAAATTATGCATCCATGCTCCTATGGACACCGGGAGCAACCAGAGTACTTTCCTATAAAAGTAAAGATACGTATTTCGTGAACACCACTTAGAATGAAGATAAATGAAGTCAAAAACCAACTCCAAACACAAAAAAG
Source organism: Cornus florida (assembly GCF_030987335.1). Lineage (NCBI taxonomy): Eukaryota > Viridiplantae > Streptophyta > Magnoliopsida > Cornales > Cornaceae > Cornus > Cornus florida. The sequence goes on along the minus strand of NW_026775577.1, from coordinate 83,321,631 downwards.
GTAAGGTTATGCCAACAAAGTGACAAATGGGGAAAAGATAAAATAGGGAAAAAGGACGAAAAATAAATAGTGTCGAAAAACGAAAAATGTGGAAATAACTCGGTCCTTAAAGGAAGTTGTCATTCCAAAGGAAAGAGACTTGGAAACCATTTCTGGGAACTCGAGATGACACTAAGTGACAAGATACCGAACTCAGAAAAGAAATTTCAACAAAAAAAATTCAACCGTAAAATTCTGAGGAAAAAGGAAAGGAAGGAAATGACCGGGTCATTACATACCAAGTGCGCTAAGCAATATTGAAATAGAATACAACATATATATTCAAGTATACATTTCTAAGTATACTAAGCAATGTTGACATACATGGCATACAAGTATATAAATCCAAGTATACAAAACATTTTTGATAAACAAGGCGTACAAGTATACAAATACAAGTATACTAAGCAAGAAATGAAGTCTATGCGTCCAAGCACAAGTTAAAAGTAATCCACAATTACAACTAGGAATTGAATGCGAAATCAACCAATGGCGGAAAGACAAAGGACATATGGTCTCAATGACCAAACAAGTGATCTCGGGTTACTAGCTCGTAAGGAACTACCTAGTACACACTATATGTTATAGAGGGAACTCTCATCCCCCGTACTAGAGACATACTCTAGCCTTAACATATTACAATGTCCATACAAGCTTTCCAAAAATCATCAAGTTGTGCAACAAGTATATCATATATACACAATGCACATTGTTAATTACCATGCACAACCAAGTCATGGAATACACACAATATATGCTCTAGGCCTTCAAGCTACAATGACATATTAAATGTCATATAAGTATAATGTGTATACAATAAGTTAAATCATAACTTCTACTCATGGAATACTGTGACGGCCCTGGTTTTTAGGCCAGTACGTCAGTGATGAACCGAAAGAATGATCCGGTAATGGATCTAAAATGCGAAAGTAAAAACAGAAAACAAGACTCTAAGAAGTCAAAGTGACCTTGTATGAGGTCGTGGAACTCATTGAGAACGGATGCGGAAGCAAAAGATCAAAAATATGACAAATAAGCCCCCAGGGGTAAAATGGTAATTTTCTAAAACTATGGATTTGGGTACCACCGAGCACACCTTTGGAAAGAGAATGAAAAACTAATCAAGATGGACTCAAGAATCGCATGATTCGGAGTCCAGACGAAGGAGAAACGACATGACGAAGAAAAATGAGCACTTAAGGAAAAAAGGGTAAACTGGTAATTATCTAGGAAGATCTGGGTACAACTGAGCACACTGTTGGAAAGACAATGAAAAATTAGTCAAGTTCAAAAAAAAGTTCACTCGATTTGGAGTCCGGACGAAGGAGAACGAGCGAAAACAAAAGTCGACGTCAGACGAACACCCCACGAGCACCCCGACAAGCACCATGACATGCTAGGAAAGAGAAAAATTTAGCCAGAACTGAGAGCCAAAACAAGATCCGAAACGAATTTTTCTGGAAAAACACAAAGAAGAAGCCCCCCCTAAAATTGAGTTTTCTACCCGACAATGTGGAAGGGAAAAAAAAAAAAACTCACTGCAAAATCCTTAAAATGCCCCTGGATCAGAATTGGACAAGAGGGCAAAAAGCTGCTACAGTGACTGTGCACATCTGAGATTAAAAACTAGCTACCAAACAAATTTTTCTGGAAAAACACAAAAAGAAACCCCTCCTGAAATCAAATTTTCTACCCAGTAATGTGGGAGAGAATGAAAAAAATACACTGTGAAATGGCCAAAATGCCCCTCCAAGAAATCAGATCAAGAGGGCTAAAAAGCTGCTAAAATGCAAAACTGAAAGCTGCACTTCACGAGGGATTTCCGGTGCCAAGACGACATTTTCTAGAAAAATACGAAGAAGAAACCCCCCCTAAAATCACGTTTTCTAAGTGACCATATAAAGAACGGAATTTATTTCTTGAAGGAAAACCCCAAAATGCCCTAAAATCATATTTTACAATAAAAATGTAAAATGAGTCTATAGGAGGCTCAAATCACCAAGGATGAGGTTTTTCTTGAAAACACTCATACACGCAAACATAACTTACCTATTAAGACGTGCTACAATGGTCCATGGATTAAAAATACTGCCAATACAAAATCTGACCCCCCAACGGCCAAAAAGGCGAAAATGAACTTGAAATAGAAATTTTGAAATCCAAAATTATGAAATGGTTTCAAATTACCGTTCCGCCCTTGGCCACACTTCATACATGATTAATGAGACCCTATGAAATAATGAAAATAGAATTCCCACACCCTATGCAACCATGGTGAAGCAATAACTCAACATTTTTTTTAATATTTTCATAATATTTCATGAAGTCAAAAAATTACATAAGATACAAAATACATGTCATTGGCCTCTGGCCTCATCTCACACAAGTTAAATACATCGTAAAAGGTGTACTTATGTACACGTTACATATATTGAATCAAAGATACAAGTTTTGACATACAAAGTTACAAATAGGATTTCATGCTAACATTTTCATGAAAATGATACTTCAATTCTACGAAACTTCCATAGCTTAGTGTGCATCCGAAATCAAGGTCCCTGTACCTGAAAAATGTCCCCATTACGTGGGTGAGTAACGTAAAGCTACGCGTAGGAGATGAACATGCATCGACCTAGCATTTTACAATTATATCACCTTAAGGTGATACATGTTAAAGGGGCTCATGCCACCTAACGTCTATGTCAACGTGAGACTCAGGGATCATCCTAAGCTACCTTAGATCATTTCTAGCATAAATCACATTATTCATGCAATTTAAACAACATAAAAACATGTTATACAAAGCAACAAGATATAGGTTCTCAAAAGTATCAACTTGCAACTTAAGATACGAAAACAACTAAAATAGGTCATGCCACCTAGCGTCTATGTTTCAATGAGTCTAAGGAATCATCCTAAGCTACCTTAGATCATTTCTAGCATAATCACGTCGTTCATGCAACTCAAATAATCATGGAAACATATTATACAAAATATCAAGATATAGATTCTCAAAGTCTTCAACTTGAAATCTAAAACATGAAAACAACTAAAGTGGATCATGCCACCTAACGTCTATGTTCTAATGAATTTATAGGATCATTCATAAGTTACATTTGAACATCAAAACACAAATCACAATATCGATGCAATTTAACCATCATTGGAACTTCCAATACAACGCATAAAGCATGATTCCTCTAAGTTAACATCTTGAAACTCAAAACGGGAAATCAATGAAAGAACAACAAGTTACGATATCATCTAGTTATCAACTTGAAAAGAAATGCGAAATCAAATAAAGTGGATACTTGGACATCACGCCGGATCTGGCCCTTGGGTAACCTCCCTATGTGCGCACTAGACTATAGAGGGATAATCCCCCGTACTAGAACTATGTCCTAGCCGTAGTCAAACAACGACATCCCCAAGTTTACAAAATCAACAAGTTAATCAATATATCAATATGTATATACAAGATAATCAACTATCTACCATGCACAACTGAATTTGGAAACACATACAATACATACTCTGAGTCTACAACTACTAAGGCATGACAAATGTCGAACCTTCAGTGTACGATTTGTTACACGCTATAACAATATATCTCAATATTGAAATCATAAACTCATGAATCTAATACAAGTCCAAAATCATGATTTAAACATATAACCAATGTCAAACACATGATTAAATCATTAACGATATAGAAACAAAAATTAATTAAATAAACTAATTAATTTCTCTAAGTTTCAAATCTCAATCAAATAATCCTTAATTAACACATGTTAAACAATATTGCATGGCCATTACATACATCCAATCAAAATCTTAACTAAGCCAATGGAACAACAAAGTAGAATTTAATTAAATCATGATAATTAAATCTCTAACTTCTAAAGCAACTTCAAATGGTCCCAAATTAATATATGCTAGTAAACAAGTCCTAGTCATTTCAAATATCAAGTTTAAAACTTAATTAAGCCGATGGAACCCTTAAATTGACTTTAATTAATTCATTTAATTAAGATCTCTAGATTTTCATACTCATCCAAATGCTCCAAAATTAAAGTATGTTAAAGAGCATGCCAAGACTTAATTTAATAGCCTATCACAAGTTAATTTCATGCAAGGTACGGCCATGTGAATTAATCTTTTACAAAAGAAAAATATAAAATAAAAGTTACAATTCTTATTCAAATGACCCAAATTTAATATATGTCAACAACTATATCAAAGCCAAATTTACTAGCATGCTATACTTTAATTCTAAGTTATACACATCCTTGAGAATTAAATCTTATACAAGGAAAATAATTAAATTAAATTATAGAATTAATACAAAACATGCATACAAGTGGTATAAGCTTATAAAATCATCAATACAACATAAATAAAAGCCTAAGACATCCCCTACCTCAATTTGAGATGAAAATCTCAAAAGCCACCAAAATGAAACGGCTCCGAATCCGACAATATTTCGGGGTTTTGTCGGGGACAACGTTGTGAATATTAAACTCCAAAGAGGACCTACCAAAATCCTAACTTGACCTCAAACCCGAACTCAAAATTTGGCCAAAAATGGGTTCTAATAAGGGGGAAAGATGCATGTAATCGAGACAAACACAAACCGCAAAGGCACTATGACTTTTAACAAAGGGAAGAAGGTTTAACTGAGAGAAGAAGGGTGGTAGCCCGGGGGCTACCATGGTAGCTTTTGGTCGTGCATGAAGAGAGGGTAAGATGACTTTTTAATTTTATAACCCCCTATTTATAGGAAAACCCTAAAAGTGCCTCGAAAGGGCCCCGCCGGGTCCGGAAAAGTGGAATTTGAGCAGACGTGCTCAAACGGCAAAACTCCGTGAACAAAAAAGAGAAAATATGAACAACAGAAGAAACAGCGTAAAAAATTGAGTCCCGAGTAGAGAGATATGACCCGAACAAGTTCGGCGGTAACCGGGGCCAAAACCCCTAAAACTGGAGAAAAACGACCAGAAGGAAATTCTAAGAGTACATAACTGGATAAAGTGTGAAAATGAATCCTGTACAAGGATTCAGGCTCAAAATGAGACATTTTTGCAATAACTTTCATAAATTGCACAATGGCCCCTCCAAAAAGTGAAAACTACACTAATGACCCAGAATGAAAATATCTTCCAAAAATATTTTCTTAAAAACCCCTGAAATAAAATATCTTCAAAAGATATTTATGAAAAATACCCCAAGAAAAGAAAAAGATTCTGAAAAACTATGCATCCATACCCCTATGGACACTAGGAGCAGCCAAAGTACTTTACTAAGATACGTATTTCGTCGAAATTACTTAGAATGAAGATACGCGAAGTCAAAAACCAACTCCGAGCACGGAAAGTGAGGTTGTGCCAAAAAGTGACAAACGGGGAAAAGGCAAACTAGGGAAAAGGACGAAAAGTGAATAGTGTCCAAAAAGTGAAAATGTGGAAATGACTCGATTCTTAAAGGAAGTTGTTAATCTAAGGGAAAGAGTCTCTGAAACCATTTCTGAGCACTCGAGACGGCACTAAACGTCGGGAAACCGAACTTGGAAAAGAAAATTAAACAAAAAAAATTTATCCGTAAAATTTGAGAAAAAGGAAAGGGAGGAAAATGACTAGGTCATTACAAATACCATCTTGTAATCATACACCAAGTTGCAAATTATAAATTAAGCAAGAATATAACATCAATACTTAATTACCTCAATGAAAGCATACAAATGGAATATAATAAAATTAAATAATTAAATTCTTAAGATTACAAAGCAACTCCAAGAATTCTAAACATAATATATGTCAAAGGTCATAGCAAGGCATAATTTAATTTCAAGTCACAAACCAATTATACCTTAGTTACAACAAGGTAAATTAAGATCAATGGCAAGAAAATAATTAAATAAATTTATCAAAACTCATTCAAATATTCTCAATTTAATATATGTTAAAGACCATGTTTTGACATTATTTAAAATCAAGTTACAAGTTAATTCTACACTAGGTACAACTAGGTGCATTAAATTTCATACAAGAAAATAATTAAATAAAGTTTTCTAAACTCATTCAAATATTCTCAATTTAATATATGTTAAAGACCATGTCAAGACATTATTTAAAATCAAGTTACAAGTTAATTCTACACTAAGTGCAACTAGGTGAATTAAATTTCATACAAGAAAATAATTAAATAAAGTTTTCTAAACTCATTCAAATATTCTCAATTTAATATATGTTAAAGAACATACCATACTTATTACATATATCAAGTCAAATGTCAATTTAAATGAATGTAACACTTGAATAGAAATTAATTAAACTAACTAATTAATTTCTTTATAATTTAAATCAATATCAAATGACTCCAAATAATTATATGCCAATGGTACTATCGGGGTAATTACATATATCAACTCAAAAACTTAATTAAGTAAGTGGAACAATTAAATAGAAATTAATTAATTTTAAATAATTAAATCTCTATATTCTAAAACAACTCCAAATGACTTTATACTAACACAAGTTATAGATCAAGTCATGGCCTTCAAGAATATCATGTCCTAGCTTAATTTCATGCAAGGTACTACAACCTATTAATTTAAAAATTAAGTATAAAACATGTAAAAAATTTATTGTAAGCTATAAAAACAATTAAAACACTTAGATTAAAAACCTAAATCACCCCCTACATCATAAGAGGATTGTTCCTCTTGAATCCAAAGCAAACAAAGGAATTTTACAATTTCCTTCAAGGGTTATATAGAGGAAGGTGAGGCAAGCATTTTGTGTTCTAAACTTTTGAGTCTAAGATGAGTGGAAGGAGGTCAAAACCAAGGTCTTAAGCCTAGGTTAATGGTTTCCTTTAATGGTGGCTAAGGTTTTATGTGAGGAAGATGATAAATAAAAGTCATGTAAAATGAAATATTAACCCCCTTTGGTGTAATCCTCCACTCACTTGGTCAAAGCAAGTCAATTATACCTAGTCTTGCACCATGCCTACACACAAACAAAAGCTAGACTTTAATTTGGAGTCTACACCTGTCATTAATCCAATGGTTCATTATAGGCTTAATCTAAAGCCTACACTTGTCAACAATCCAAGCCAATAAGTGCACCAATGATAAGCTAACAAGTGGGTGAATCTCCATCCTCCACATGTCATCTTCTAAGGCTTCCAAGTGTGAACCAATGAGATGTTTACAAGTGGACTAATGAGAATGCGACACTAGTCACACTTCTCGGTAATTGCAAAAAGGTCCTTTTTGAAAATATTTTCTAAAATAAATTGCAAAAAGGTCCCTAAGAAATAAAATAACTACTGTCTATAATTACGAAAAAACCCCAAAAACAAATAATGTTTCTGAAGAAACTATACATCCATGCCCGTTTACGTAAAAGTAAGCAACTAGCATACTTTTCTAGAAAAGTAAAAATACATAAAGCATATAATTTAAATATCATGGATGTATGCAAAAACGGAACCAAATCTGAGCACAAAAAGTGAGGTTACGCGAAAAAAATCATTCTCGGGAAAAGACGAAAAGTGAATAGTGTCAAAAAAATAAAAATGTGGAAATGACTCAGTTCTTAAAGGAAGTTGTCAATCTAAAGGAAAGAGTCTCAGAAACCATTTCCGAGCACTCGAGACAACACTAAATGATGAGTAACCGAACTTAGAAAAGAAAATTCAATGGACAAAATTTATCCGTAAAATTTCAGAAAAAGGAAAGGAAGGAAAATAACTGGGTTATTACATTATATGTCGTGTATTGTGTTTCAACATTTTTTTGTATACTTGAGCATGTGCAATTGTATGTTGTCTTTCATTTCGATTGCTTGTGTAGCTTGAGATGATCCCTTAGTTCACCTTTGAACATAGACGTTAGGAGGAATGATCCCTTGTAATGATCTATGTTGAACTTGCATGGCATTTGAAACTTTAGGGTATACGCATGCACTTTTTCCTACGAGTAACTTGTTTACTCACCTTAGTTGTTGGGATATTTTTCAGGTACGGATATCTTGGTTTGGGATGCACAATATCCCTAGGTCACCTTGTTTATTTTGGAGTAATTTGATGTATTTTAATGAGCATGCAAGTGTTAGCATGCATCATTTTTGCCATTTTAAGTTATAATGTATAGTTAGGTTAAAATGTCATTTTTGGCTTGAAACTTGTAATGTGTGCCTAAACATACTTTTTGACACCCATTTTATGTATATGACATGTGGCCAAGGGCTAAACTTCATTTGAATCACATGTAAACACTTAATGTGGAATTTTGCCTTTAATGGGAATAATATGAAAATCAAGGGTTTTAGTATGTCGTTTTTACACCGAAGTGTGCATTGTGTATGCAAATTTACTTTTTGGCATTCATTTAATATGTATTAGGTGTGGCCAAGGGCCAAACACCACTTTGTTTTCATTTATGCATTTTGAATTCATATATTGCTTTTAAAGGCAATATTAGGAAAATCCGAGGTTTTAGCGGTTCATTTTATAATACCCTTATATTTTAAAGGAATTATTTAATTAAATTATTTGCCTTTAAATGAATTTAATGGATTTATTTATTTAAATTAATTATTTGTTTACTTGTTTATTTGATTTATTGGTATGATGATGTGCTTGATTGTTGATTGATTTGTTAGTGTGTTGATTTTTTATTTATATGGTATGATTTGGTTATTAATTCTTATTTGATTATGTGCTACATGTATTTAGTTGTTTTAATATTAAATGTTATTTATTTAATTATTTGCTTAAAATTTAATGGATTGGGCTTGGATTATTTGGACCAAAGGATTTAGGTCTTGGGATGGAGAAGAAGGCCTTAAAGGATTTGGGATGATTTAAAGGCCCATGGATTTATGCATGAGTATATATATTAATATATATATATATATATATATATATATATATATATATATATATCTATAATTACATAGAGAATTATATATTTATAGTAAGTATATATGTACAGGACTTTATGCATATATATGGTAAGTATAGTTAAAAATGATTTATAAATATATATTACATAATATATTGTAATGATCCGGTCATTTGCCTCCCTTTCCTTTTTCTGAAATTTTACGGATAAATTTTTTTCCATTTAATTTTCTTTTCTGAGTTTTGTTTCTCATCGCTTAGTGTCATCTCGAGTGCTTGAAAATGGTTTCTGAGACTCTTTCATATGGATTGACAATTTCCTTTGAGGACTGAGTCATTTTCACATTTTCACTTTTCGGACACTATTCACTTTTTGTCCTTTTCCCTATTTCGTCTTTTTCCCTATTCTGTCTTTTCCCCGTTTGTCACTTTGTTGGCAAAATCTCACTTTTCATGCTCGGAGTTAGTTTTGACTTCACGTGTTTTCATCCTTAGTGATTTCCACGAAATACGTATCTTTACTTTTGCAAGAAAGTACTCTAGTTGCTCTCGGTATCCATAGGGGCATGGATACACAGTTCTTCAGAATTTTTTTCTTTTCTTGGGGTATTTTTAGTAAATATCTTTTGAAGATATTTTATTTTAGTGGTTTTTAAGAAAATATTTTTGGAAGATATTTTCATTCTGGGGCATTAGTGCAGTTTTCACTTTTTGGAGGGGCTATTGTGCAATTAACGAAAGTTATTGCAAAAATATCTCGTCTAGAGTTTGGATCCTCGTACGGGATTCATTTTCACATTTTGTCAAGTCATGTACTCTTAGAATTCCGTTCTGGTCGTTTTTCTCCAGTTTTAGAGTTTCTGACCCTAGTTGCCATCGAACTTGTTCAGGGCATATCTCTCTGCTCAGGACTCAGTTTTCAACACGATTTTTTCCGTTGTTCATATTTTCTTATTTTGAATCTTTTTTGTTCACGGAGTTTCACCGTTTGAGCGCGTCTGCTCCAAATCCACTTTTCTGGACTCGGCGGGGCCCTTTTGGGGCCCTTTTTGAGATTTTCTATAAATATGGGACTTAAAGAAGAAAAATCAGATTTTCTTCTTCTTCTTCCTCCCTTGGCTGGCAGCCATGGATGCCCATAGGGCTGCCACCTTTTCTTCTTCTGCTCCACTTGATTTCCTAAGTGAAAAGTCTTCGGCCTTAACGTTTGTTGTTCGCCTCGTCGTGCTCTACCTTTCACCCTTATTAGAACCCATTTCTGACCAAATTTTGAGTTCAGGTTTGAAGTGAAGTTGTGATTTTCATGGGGCTTCTTGGGGATTCTTGTTCACCGTGTTGTCCCCGACAAAACCCTTTGGTATCGTCGGATTCAGAGTACTTTTCTTTCGGTGGGATTTTGAGATTTTCATCCCAAATTGAGGTAGGGGGTGTTATAATTTATATTCTTGTTATATAGTATGATATTGATTCTTATACTAATTGTTTACATGCTTAAATATAAAATCTAGAGATTTTATTATTTAATTTTCTTATATGAGATTTGATTTTTCTGGTTGTCCATAGTTTGTTTTAAACATGTGGCATGATAGGATATTACCCCTTGACATGATCAATGACATATATTAAATTGAGAGCTTTTGGACAAGAAATGAAGACTTTATTTAATATTTATCTTAAGTGAAAAATTAATTCATGTGGCCTTAACTAGCTTGAAATCAATGGGTGTTAGCATATTATATTAGGCCCTAGCATGCTCTTTAACATAGGTGAATTTGAGAGTAATCAGAGGTGTTTTGAAATCTAGAGAATATTTAATTAATTGATTAATTAATTTATTCCATGTGTACTATTCGCTTTATATGAATTCCGACTTGATATTCTTGATACGCATGTCATATAGTTTCATATATATTAAATCTAAAATATTTGATTAGGTTTTGAAACCTTTCAATTATTATTTTTCTAGTATTAAAGTTTAATACCCATGGTCGTATCTTGCATCAAAATCACTTGTATCGTGCTAGTAAATCAAGTCTTGACATATTGTATAACATACTTTAAATTGAGATCATTTGGATGAAATTCAAAACCGAGAGATTTTAATTAAATGAAATAATTAAAATCCATTCAATAGCTTCTTGGTCTTGATTAAGTTTCTAACTTGGAATTCATGCTTTTCTTGACAAGTTCTTTCACATGTATCAAATCGAGAATAATCGGATAAGCTTTGAAACTTATATTTAATTTTTCCTTTGTATGGAATTTATCTCACATGGTTGTGTCTTATATGAAATGGACTTGTAACTTGACATTGAACTTGGCCTTGACATGATCCTTGACGTAACTTGTTCGTAGAACATTTTGACTCACCTTGAAATCTTGATAATTTAATCCCTTAAGTAGATTAAATTCCTTTGTATGCTTCCATCGAGTTAATCATGTCTTGATATTAAATTCTTGTTAAACTTGTGAATTATACTTGTATTTCATGAACTGTAATGACCCGGTCATTTTCTTTCCTTTCCTTTTCTCAGGTTTTCACGGATATTTTTTTTTTTCGTTGATCTTTACCTTTTTGAGTTCGGTTTCTCGTCACTTAGTGTCATCTTAAGTGCTCGGGGATGGTTTCCGAGACTCTCTTCCGTGGATTGACGACTTCCTTTGAGGACCGAGTTATTTTCACATTTTCACTTTTGTGACACTATTCACTTTTCATCTTTTTCTCGGTTGTCACTTTGTTAGCACAACCTCACTTTTCATGTTCGGATTTGATTCCGGTTTTGCATGCATCCATGATATTTAAATTCTATGCTATGTGTATTTTCACTTTTGTAAAAAGCATGCTAAGTGCTTACTTTTCTTGTAAAGGGTATAGACGCATAACCTTTTTTGTAATTTTTTTAACTTTTGGGGTTTTTGTGTAATTACTGTAAAGTAATTATTTTTCATCTTAGGGACCATTTTGTAATTTTATTTGGAAGATATTTTTAAAAGGGACCTTTTTGCAATTTTCAGAAAGTGTGACAAGTGTCACACTCTCATTGGTCCACTTGTTGACATATGCGTGGAGACACTTTGAGGCCTTGGATGATGACACATGGAGGGTGGAGATTTACTCACTTGTTGTGTGACGGCCCAAGTTTTTCAACCCAATGCGTCAGTGATGAACCGAAAGATGACCCGATAACGGATCCGAAATGTGGAAGCAAAAGACAAACAACGGTCTTTAGAGACACAACATGACTCTAAGACGCCAATGTGACCCTCAACGAGGCCACGGTACCCAAAGGAATCAAATGCGGAAGCAACGTTTCAAAAACGAACAAGAATGAACCTAGGGGCAAAAATATAATTTTTAGCTTAAAAGTGAGCACCACCAAGCACACCATTGGAAAGATAACGAAAAATTAATGAATTTAGACTCAAGAATCACTTGATTCGGAGTCCGGATGAAGAAAATATGGCTAACAGAAGAAGAAGGGGCAAAACGGTCAAAAAATGCAAACCCTAGATCATCTAACCGGTTAGGAGACCTTCCTACCCGGTTAGGAGCCAAAAAATCACGAGAAATACACTTTCCACACTCATCTAACCGGTTATTAGACCCCATCTAAATGTTTAGATGTGAAGGGGCAGTAAGGGTGCGACCCAAAAACCTGGTAGCAGGGGTTTTTCCGGAAAAAATGGAAATTTGAGGACCTAGATGACATTTTCTGGAAAAAAAAAACAAAAAAGAAATCCCCTTCAAAATCGAATTTTTTACATGACTCGCGAGGAAAATTGAAAAATAAGCAAAGTGAAATGCCCAAAATTCCCTCCCAAGAAAACTGGTCCAGAGGGTCCAAAAAGCTGCTAAATTTAAAAACTGAGAATTGAACTTCGGGATCAATTTCCGATGCCAAGAAGACATTTCCAGGAAAAACACGAAGAAGAAACCCCCCCTAAAATCACATTTTCTAAGTGAGCATGTGAAGAACAGAATTTATTTTTCAAAGAAAATTTCCAAAATACCCTTAGGTCAGAATATGCAACAAAAGTGTAAAATGAGTCCGTAGGAGGCTCATTCCACCAAAGAAGAAGCTTTGCCCAGAAACGACCATGCAAGCAAAATATGACCCCCCAACGGCCAAAATGACAAAATGAAGTTTGGAATAAAAACTTGAAACTTAAAATCATGAAATGATTTTGAATGCCGTTTGGCCTTTGGCCACACTTTATGCATGTTAAATGAATGCTAATGGAAGAAATTCATACACAATGCACGCACTGGTGCAAAATAGCATACTAAAACGCATGGTTTTCCATATATTCTCATTGAAGGCAAAAATTAACGTCTATGACATAAATGTAATTTCAAAAGGAGTTTGGCCATTGGCCTCATGTCATATACATAAAATGAGAATCAAAAAGTGTGCTTAGGCACACATTACAAATCTAGTAGCAAATATACACATTTGATATACAAGGTTACAAATGGCTTTTCAAGCCAACCTTCACAAGAATTGAACCCTCCAAGTTCCCAAATCATCCAAGAATGGTGAGAATCTCTAACCTTGAATCCTGTAGCTGAAATATGCCCCAGTATTGTAGGGGTGAGTAACATAAAGCTACTCGTAGGAAATGAGCATGCATTGACCTACGTTTTACAAGTTTGGATGATTAATTATTGTGGTTCATTCCACCTAATGTCTATGTCAAAGTGAGACTCAAGGAGCATCCTAGCTACCTAAGATCATTTCTAGCATCAATCACCTCATTCATGCAATTTTAGCAACATAGGGTTATGCTTACACAAAGCAACAACATACGAGCATGCTTACACAAAGCAACAAACATAGATTCTCAAAGTCATCAATTTGAAATCTAAAGAACAAAAATGACATAAGTGATCATGCCACCTAATGTCTATGTTCCAAATGAATCTATTGGATCATTCCTACTTTACATTTGAATAACATAACATGAATGTACTTGACAACATCAAAAGCTTATAATGATTCATTAAAATCATAAAACAAGAATGTACTTAACAACATTAAAAGCTCACAATGATTTATTAAAAACCATGAACATGAATGTACTTAACAACATTAAAATGATTTATTAAAATCATAAAACATGGATGTACTTGGCAACATCAAAATCTACAACGATCATAAAACATGGATGTACTTAACAAAATCAAAATCACCGATAGCCAAAACCACAAGTCACAATATAAACATGATTGCTAACTTGGAATTGAATGCGAAAATAAATAATGGAAGACTTGGACATCTAGACTCGGAATTCTGCCGAGATCAATGGTTGTTCTGGGCACTAACCCGCAGGGAAAGCCACCCTAAGTGCGCACTATCTCAATTGGGGAGAACTCATACCTCCTACACTAAGGCCGAACTTTAGCCATATCATAGTAACCATGTCCCAAGTGACTCCAAAATAAATAAGTTAACAACTTATATATATACAAAACCACATCCCATGCACAAGTAGTTTGTAACCATACAATACATGTTCTAAATCCACAACTACTATAGGATGACAAATGTCGAATCTTCAGAGCGCGATTCGTTACGCACTATAATAACATCACATGTCGAATCTTCAGTGTGCGATTCGTTACACGTTATAACAAGATAATCCAATATTGAAACGTAATCTTATAAATTCATTACAAGTCTAAAATCAAATCATGCTTTAGATATACAATCAACGTCAAACACATGATTTAAATCCATAATGCAATAGAAACGGAATTTAATCAAGTAACTAATTTGTTCCTCTAAGTTGCAATTCTCAACCAAATGGCCTCAAATTACACATGTTAAACAACATAGCATGGTCATTGCATATACCAATTCCAAAATTTGATTAGGCCAATTGAATAACAAAATGAAATTTAATTAAATCATGATAATCAAATCCCTAAATTCTAAAACAACATAAAATGGTCCCATATTAACATATACTAGTATACAAGTCCTAGTCATCTCAAATATCATATCAAAACTTAATTAAGCTAAAGGAACCAATAAATAGATTTTAATTAACCATTTTAATTAAAGTCTCTAGATTTTCATACTTATCCAAATGCTCTCAAATTTAAGTATGTTAAACAACATGCCAATACTTAATTTAAAATCATGCTACAAGTCAATTTCATGTAAGGTACATCCATGTAAATTTAATCTTATACAAAGAATTAAATATTATTAATTTTCTAGATTTGATACAGTCATGCAATCAAGTTGTATAATCATGGAAAACATCCCATATAACACATACAAAATCCTAAAACATTCCCTACCTCAATTTGAGATGTGAAAGAAGCGCGTAGTCAACACGAACACAAAACGCAAATGCCTTACTATGTTCTGACAAAGGAATGAAGCTCAAAAGAGGAGAGAGAAGATGGTAGCCTCCCTTGGGCTGCCATGGATGATTTAGGTCATGCAAGAGAGTGGGGAAGATGAAAAAATAAAATATCTCACCCCCCTTTTATAGAATCTCAAAAAGTGCCCCGAAATGGCCCCTACGGGTCTGAAAAAGTGAAATTTGATCAAACACGCTCAAATGGCAAAACTCTATGAACGGAAAAGATTCAAAATGAGAAAATATGAATAACAGAAGAAATGGCATCAAAAACTGAGTCCCGTACAGAAAGTTATGCCCAAAACAAGTTTGGTGCAAATTGGGGCCAGAAACCCTGAAACTGGAAAACATTGACCAAGAGGAAAGTCTAAGAGTCCATGACTCGATCAGATGTGAAAATAAATCCCGTATGAGGATCCAGGCTCAAAACAAGGCATTGAGCAATAACTTTCATTAATTGCACAATGGCCCTTCCAAAAAGTGAAAACTACGAAATTGCCCCAGAATGAAAATATCTTCCAAAAGATATTTTCTTAAAAACCCCTAAAATAAAATATCTTCAAAAGATATTTACGAAAAACACCCCAAGAAAGGGAAATGTTTCCAAAGAACTTTGCACTTATGCCCCTATGGGCACCGGGAGCAACCAGAGTATTTTCTCACGAAAGTAAAGATACGTATCTCATAGAAATCATTGAGAATGAAGATACGTGAAGTCATAAACCAACTCATAACACAAGAAGTGTGGTTACGCAAACAAAGTGACAATGAGGAAAGGACGAAATAGGGAAAAAGACAAAATAGGGAAAAGAAAAAAAGTGAATAGTGTCGAAAAACGAAAAATGCAGAACTGACTCGGTTCTCAAAGGAATTTGTCAATCCACAGAAAAGAGTCTTAGAAATCACTCCAGAGCACTCGAGACGACACTAATCGACAAGAAACCAAACTCAGAAGTGAAAAGACAACGGAAAAAATTTATCCGAAAAATTCGGGTCATTACAACCTTCCTACCTTAAAGGGATTTCGTCCCCGAAATCAGGAATAGACAAAAGAGAACCGAACAAGATCAAAGCAAGATCACACTAAAGGACACACCATAAGGTGCTAAAGGACAACTTTAAAAGCCTAAAAATCATCCGAAGGAACACAAAACCTAAGAACTGAGTGACACTTCCCAAACGAATCGGCATATTAACTCAACGTCAATCACCGAGAGAATCCCTAGACAACTATAAGTCAAATCAAGACAGATGGCTAAAAATGACATAGAAGTACGAACAATGGCCAGAACCTGCCCACACTTACTCGTCAGTAAGGTAGCATGACAGTATAAAGCACTAGTTCACAACATGCCACAGAAAGAAACTTTTCGATACAAATGACATAAATGTCGAAAATGATTATTACCAAAAACACTACGGAAACCAGGCATCCGCGGGAGTTGGGGTAGCTAATCCCAAAACTCTAACAACAATGTCAGTGGCACCGTTATGCTTACGGCCTTAAATCCCTAACGTTGGAGTACTAACGAACCCCACATCTGAAAATGCAACAACAACAACACTAGTCTCGAATCCACAGCTTGACAAGTCTGTGCCCTAAAGCCAATGAATTAGACCCGCAAAATCAAAAACCTAAATACAAATCTGAAGTAGACCTATCGTAAGGCTACATACAGAAGACAAAACACTGGATCAAAATCCCTATAGTGGACAACTAAAATCCTCAAAACACAAGTCTACAACGTGGCTCACTCATCTCTATCCCAACAACCACGGTCACAAAACCCAACATAAGTGCAGGAAAGATGAAGCAGTATTAAAACAAATACTCACATAGTGCATGTTCGCAAAAATTAAATGATATAAATCAAATAATATCTTAGTACTAAGCATAGTACACACAAGGTAAATGAAATATGCCACCTATCACATAGGGGTTAAACAAACGATGACATGCCATACACCACTAATGGCACTAGCATGTTAAATGGATGCAGTATATGAAAACGTATCATACACACTTTCACATAAACTACCACATAGCCATATATCCTAAACATGTTTCTAATGCATGCCCAAAAACAATGGGGCTCATAAACATGTAAGAGTGATTATACAAATGACAAATTTGTAAAATCAAAAGAAATGAATGGAATGCCTCTCAAAAGACAACCTCTCAGAAAACATAACACAAAACCTAGATGAGTCCAATCTCTCGCTACAAGGAAAGGAACCATCCCCCAAATGACCACTAAGGTCCTCGAGACATAGGGTCAGCAAGTCTTTCCCAAGACTAGCTCATACCCCGATGGAATCCCAACACCACACGAAACAAGATAGCATCGAAATGGATAGCCCCAATGCTAACCGTTACGAGACATTTAACAAGAAAACCCCTGATCGAAGATGCCAACGAGTCCGATAGGAACTCTACAGGATTCTACCAGAACCCTAACACAATGCCCCAAGTTTCCAAAGATAAGGGAGAGTAATTAATTGCACCAACACAATTAATTACACAAAGCCGCTCACATCCCAACTGTAGCTCGTAAGAGCTAACCAAGGCAGCACAAGAAGGATTCGAGGTTAACGCACCTATCCAAATCCGGAAACCATCGCCCTAAGGAGGCAAGACACAAGAACTTCGCCCTGAGGCTCACAAGAAACTTCCCAACTCCTAAAGGAAGGGTTCGAGTCAATCCTGACTCATCATCTCATGATGCTAGAAATAAAGACCTTAATGATATCATGATGTCAAGACCACTACGAAGTCCTAAGGGATGACACTGACACCTCCAACACCACCGTGACTGCTTTATAAAAAGACAAAAGAAAATGAGACGAAACGGTGCCTCCGTGGCTTACGTCTCATCTCGCCAAAAAGGAGACTACAACACCATGCTCATCCGAGCCCTAACGAGAAGACTCTCCGTGAGTCAAGACTGTGATGCTATATGAGTGAAAAAGAAACGAGATCAATAATAACACGAGTTATTATGATAGAATACAACTTGCTCAATAAATGCATCAAACAATTACCATGTCAATGTATGCAACATACAGTCATGCATAAGCAGATAAGCATATACAACATGCTAAACAGATAATGAAAACTCCTAGGTACTTAAACACATAAGCATGTATCAAACGATGATGCTTTTAACCACATAAGCATATAAGTGCAGAAAACATGTCATCACACCGAGCATGTTATCAAATGGCACGTAAACATGTTATCAAAAAGCATGTGAACATATCAAAGTACATCAACAAAACATGATATGCACCCAAAACCCGTCGTCCAAGGTATTCGAACTCGGACGCTTTGATACCACTTGTGACGGCCCAAGTTTTCAACCCTGTGCGTCAGTGATGAACCGAAAGATGACTCGATAACGGATCCAAAATGGGGAAGCAAAAGACAAACAACGGTCTCTAGAGATACAACATGACTCTAAGACGCCAATGTGACCCTCAACGAGGTCACGGAAACCAAAGGAATCAAATGCGGAAGCAACGTTTCAAAAACGAACAAGAATGAACCTAGGGGCTAAAATGTAATTTCTAGCTTAAAATTGGGCACCACTAAGCACACCATTGGAAAGAAAATGAAAAATTAATGAATTTAGACTCAAGAATCACTTGATTCGGAGTTCGGATGAAGAAGATATGGCTAACGGAAGAAGAAGGGGCAAAACGGTCAAAAAGTGCAAACCTTAGATCATCTAACCGGTTAGGAGACCTTCCTAACCGGTTAGGAGGCCAAAAATCACGAGAAATACACTACCCACACTCATCTAACCAGTTACGAGACCCCATCTAAACGTTTAGATGTGAAGGGGCAGTAACGGTGCGACCCAAAAACCTGGCAGTAGGGGTTTTTCCGAAAAAAATGGAAATTTGAGGACCTAGATGATATTTTTTGGAAAAACACAAAGAAGAAACCCCCCTCAAAATTGAGATTTCTATGTGTTTAAAGAGGAAAATCGAAAAATAAACAATGGGAAATGCCCAAAATTCCTTCCCAAGGAAACTGGTCCAGGAGGTCCAAAAAGCTGCTAAATTTAAAAACTGAGAGCCGAACTTCGGGATCGATTTCTGATGCCAAGAAGACATTTCCCGGAAAAACACAAAGAAAAACCCCCCCTAAAATCACATTTTCTAAGTGAGCATGTGAAGAACGGAATTTATTTTCCAAAGAAAATTCCCAAAATACCCTTACGTCAGAATATGCAACAAAAGTGTAAAATGAGTCCGTAGGAGGCTCATTTCACCAAAGAAAAAGCTTTGCCCGGAAATGACCATGCATGCAAACATGACTTACCTAATAAGATGTGTTACAATGGTCCAAGGCTCAAAAATATGGCCAATACTAAATATGACCACCCAACGGCCAAAATGACAAAAATGAAGTTTGGAATAAAAACTTGAGACCTAAAATCATGAAATGATTTCGAATGCCGTTTGTCCCTTGGCCACACTTCATGCAAGTTAAATGAATGCTAATGGAAGAAGTTCATAAACAATGCACGCTCCGGTGCAAAATAGCATACTAAAACGCATGGTTTTCCATATGTTCTCATTGAAGGCAAAAATTAACATCCATGACATAAATGTAATTTCAAAAGGAGTTTGGCCATTGGCCTTATGTCATATACATAAAATGAGAATCAAAAAGTGTGCTTAGGCACACATTACAAATCTAGTACCACATATACACATTTGACATACAAGGTTACAAATGGCTTTTCAAGCCAACCTTCACAAGAATTGAACCCTTCAAGTTCCCAAATCATCCAAGCATGGTGAGAATCTCTAACCTTGAATCCTGTACCTGAAATATGCCCCAGTATCGTAGGGGTGAGTAACATAAAGCTACTCATAGGAAATGAGCATGCATCGTCCAATGTTTTACAAGTTTGCATGATTAATTATTGTAGTTCATTCCACCTAACGTCTATGTCAAAGGTGAGACTCAAGGAGCATCCTAGCTACCTAAGATCATTTCTAGCATCAATCACCTCATTCATGCAATTTTAGCAACATAGGGTCATGCTTACACAAAGCAACAACATAGGAGCATGCTTACATAAAGCAACAAACATAGATTCTCAAAGTCATCAATTTGAAATCTAAAGAACGAAAACGACATAAGTGATTGTGCCACCTAACGTTTATGTTCCAAACGAATCTATAGGATCATTCCTACTTTACATTTGAACAACACAACATGAATGTACTTGACAACATCAAAAGCTTATAATGATTCATTAAAATCATAAAACAAGAATGTACTTAACAACATTAAAAGCTCACAATGATTTATTAAAAACCATGAACATGAATGTACTTAACAACATTAAAATGATTTATTAAAATCATAAAACATGGATGTACTTGGCAACATCAAAATCTACAAAGATCATAAAGCATGGATGTACTTAACAACATCAAAATCGCCGATAGCCAAAACCACAAGACACAATATAAACATGATTGCTAACTTGGAATTGAATGCGAAAATAAATAATGGAAGACTTGGACATCTAGACTCAGAATTCTGCCGAAATCAATGGTTGTTCCGGGCACTAACCCGCAGGGAAAACCACCCTAAGTGTGCACTATCTCAATTGGGGAGAACCCATACCTCCCGCACTAAAGCCGAACATTAGCCAAATCATAGTAACCATGTCCCAAGTGGCTCCAAATTAAATAAGTTAACAACTTATATATATACGAAACCACATCCCATGCACAAGTAGTTTGTAACCACACAATAAATGCTCGAATTCCACAACTACTATTGGATGACAAATGTCAAATCTTCAGAGTGCGATTCGTTACGCGCTATAATAACATCACATGTCGAATCTTCAGTGTGCGATTCGTTACACGCTATAACAACATAATCAAATATTGAAACGTAATCTCATAAATTCATTACAAGTCTAAAATCATACTTTAGATATACAATCAACGTCAAACACATGATTTAAATCCACAATGCAATAGAAACAGAATTTAATCAAGTAACTAATTAATTCCTCTAAGTTGCAATTCTCAACCAAATAGCCTCAAATTACACATGTTAAACAACATAGCATGGTCATTGCATATACCAATTCCAAAACTTGATAAGGCCAACAAAATAGAATTTAATTAAATCATGATAATCAAATCCCTAAATTCTAAAACAACATAAAATGATCCCATATTAACATATACTAGTATACAAGTCCTAGACATCTCAAATATCAAGTCAAAACTTAATTAAGCTAAAGGAACCATTAAATAGATTTTAATTTACCATTTTAATTAAAGTCTCTATATTTTCATACTTATCCAAATGCTCTCAAATTTAAGTATGTTAAACAACATGCCAATACTTAATTTAAAAGCATGCTACAAGTCAATTTCATGCAAGGTACATCCATGTAAATTTAATCTTATACAAAGAATAAAATATTACTAATTTTCTAGATTTGATACAAGTCATGCAATCAAGTCGTATAATCATGGAAAACACCCCGTATAACACATACAAAATCCTAAAACATTCCCTACCTCAATTTGAGAAGTGAAAGAAGGACGTAGTCAACATGAACACAAAACGCAAAGGCCGTACTATGTTTTGACAAAGGAATGAAGCTCAAAAGAGGAGAGAGAAGGTCGCTGCCTCCCTTAGGCTGCCATGGAAGCTTCAGGTTGTGCAAGATAGTGGGGAAGATGAAAAAATAAAATATCTCACCCCCCTTTTATAGAAATCTCAAAAAGTGCCCGAAACGGGCCCCCCCGGGTTTGAAAAAGTGAAATTTGAGCAGACGCGCTCAAATGGCAAAACTCTGTGAATTGAAAAGATTTAAAATGAGAAAATATGAATAACGGAATAAACAACATAAAAAACCGAGTCCCGTATAGAAAGTTATGCCCAAAACAAGTTTGGCGCAAACCGGGGCCAGAAACCCTGAAACTGGAAAACATTGACCAGGAGGAAAGTCTAAGAGTCCACGACTCGACGAAATGTGAAAATGAATCCCGTATATGGATCCAGGCTCAAAACAAGGCATTGAGCAATAACTTTCATTAATTACACAATGGCACCTCCAAAAAATGAAAACTACGAAACTGCCCCAGAATGAAAATATCTTCCAAAAGATATTTTCTTAAAAACCCCTGAAATAAAATATCTTCAAAAGATATTTATGAAAAACTCCCCAAGAAAGGGAAATGTTTCCAAAGAACTTTGCACTTATGCCCCTATGGGCACCGGGAGCAACCAGAGTACTTTCTCACAAAAGTAAAGATACGTATCTCATAGAAATCATTGAGAATGAAGATACGTGAAGTCAGAAACAAACTCTGAACACAAGAAATGTGGTTACGCAAACAAAGTGACAACGAGGAAAGGACAAAATAGGGAAAATACAAAAAGTGGATAGTGTCGAAAAAAGAAAAATGCAGAACTGACTCGGTCCTTAAAGGAAGTTGTCAATCCACAGAAAAGAGTCACGAAAATCACTCCAGAGCACTCGAGACGATACTAATCGACAAGAAACCAAACTCATAAGGGAAAAGACAACGGAAAAAATTTATCCGTAAAATCCGGGTAATTACAACCTTCCCACCTCAAAGGGATTTCGTCCCCGAAATCAGGAACAGACAAAAGAGAACCGAACTAGATCAAAGTAAAGGACACACCATAAGGTGCTAAAGGACAACTTCAAAAGCCTGAAGATCATCCGAACGAACGCAAAACCCAAGAACTGAGTGACACTTCCCAAACTAATCGGCATATTAACTCAACGTCAATCACTGTGAGAATCCCAAGACAACTACAAGTCAAATCAAGACAGATAGCTAAGAATGAAATGGCAGTACGAACAATGGCCAGAACCTGCCCACACTTACTTGTCAGTAAGGTAGCATGACAGTATAAAGCACTAGTTCACAACATGCCACAGAAAGAAACTTTTCGATACAAATGACATCAATGTCGGAAATGATTATTACCAAAAGCACTACGGAAACCAGGCATCTGCGAGAGTTGGAGTAGTTAATCCCAAAACTCTAACAACAATGTTAGTGGCACCGTTACGCTTAAGGCCTTAAATCCCTAACGTTGGAGTACTAACGAACCCCACATCTGAAAATGCAACAACAACAACACTAGTCTCGAATCCGCAGCCTGACAAGTCTGTGCCCTCAAGCCAATGAATTGGACCCGCAAAATCAAAAACCAAAACACAGATCTGAAGTAGACCTACCGTAAGGCTACATACAGAAGACAAAACACTGGATCAAAATCCCTATAGTGGACAACTAAAATCCTCAAAACACAAGTCTATAACGTGGCTCACTCATCTCTATCCTAACAACCACGGTCACAAAACCCCAACATAAGTGCAGGAAAGATGAAGCAGTATTAAAACAAATACTCACATAGTGCATGTTTGCAAAAATTAAATGATATAAATCAAATAATATCTTAGTACTAAGTATAGTACACACAAGGTAAATGAAACATGCCACCTATCACATAGGGGTTAAACATACGATGACATGTCATACACCAATAATGGCACTAGCATGTTAAATGGATGCAGTATATGAAAACGTATCGTATACACCTTCACATAAACTACCACATAGCCACATATCCTAAACATGTTTCTAATGCATGCCCGAAAACAATGGGGCTCATAAACATGTAAGAGTGATCATACAAATGACAAATTTGTAAAATCAAAAGAAATGAATGGAATGCCTCTCAAAAGACAACCTCTCAGAAAATATAACACAAAACCTGGATGAGTCCAATCTCTCACTACGAGGAAAGGAACCATCCCCCAAATGACCACTAAGGTCCTCGAGACATAGGGTCAGCAAGTCTTTCCCAAGACCAGCTCATACCCCGATGGAATCCCAACACCACATGAAACAAGACAACATCAAAATGGATAGCCCTAATGCTAACCGTTACGAGACAATCAACAAAAAAACCCCTCATCGAAGATGCCAACGAGTCCGATAGGAACTCTACAGGATTCTACAAGAACCCTAACACAACGCCCCAAGTTTCTAAAGATAAGGGAGAGTAATTAATTGCACCAACACAATTAATTACATAAAGCTACTCACATCCCAATTGTAGCTCATAAGAGCTAACCAAGGCAACACAAGAAGGATTCTAGGTTAACGCACCTATACAAATCCCGAAACCATCGCCCTAAGGAGGCAAGACACAAGAACTTCGCCCTGAGGCTCACAAGAAACTTCCCGACTCCTAAAGGAAGGGTTCGAGTCAATCCTGACTCATCATCCCATGATGCTAGAAATAAAGACCTTAATGACATCACGATGTCAAGACCACTACGAAGTCCTACGGGATGACACCGACACCTCTAACACCACCGTAACTGCGTCATAAAAAGACAAAAGAAAATGAGACGAAACGGTGCCTCCGTGGCTTACGTCTCATCTCGCTAAAAAGAAGACTACAACACCATGCTCATCCGAGCCCTAACGAGAAGACTCTCCGTGAGTCAAGACTATGACGCTATATGCGTGAAAAAGAAACGAGATCAATAATAACACGAGTTATTATGATCAAATGCAACTCGCTTAATGAATGCATCAAATAATTACCACATCAATGTATGCAACATACAGTCATACATAAGAAGATAAGCATATACAACATGCTAAACAGATAATGAAAACTCCTAGGTACTTAAACACATAAGCACGTATCAAACAATGATGCTTTTAACCACAAAAGCATATAAGTGCAGAAAACATGTCATCACACCGAGCATGTTATCAAATGGCACGTAAACATGTTATCAAAAAGCATGTGAACATATCAAAGTATATCAACAAAACATGATATACACCCAAAACCCGTCGTCCAAGGTATTCGAACTCGGACGCTCTGATACCACTTGTGACGGCCTAAGTTTTTCAACCCGGTGCGTCAGTGATGAACCGAAAGATGACCCGATAACGGATCTGAAATGTGGAAGCAAAAGACAAAAAATGGTCTTTAGAGATACAACATGACTCTAAGACGCCAATGTGATCCTCAACGAGGTCATGGAACCCAAAGGAATCAAATGCGGAAGCAACATTTCAAAAACAAACAAGAATGAACCTAGGGGCAAAAACATAATTTCTAGCTTAAAAGTGGGTTCCACTGAGCACACCATTGGAAATACAATGAAAAATTAATGAATTTAGACTCAAGAATCACTTGATTCGGAGTCCGGATGAAGAAGATATGGCTAACGGAAGAAGAAGGGTCAAAACAGTCAAAAAGTGCAAACCCTAGATCATCTAATTGGTTAGGAGGCCAAAAATCATAAGAAATACACTGCCCACACTCATCTAACTGGTTACGAGACCTCATCTAAATGTTTAGATGTGAAGGGGCGGTAAGGGTGCGACCCAAAAACCTGGCAGCAGGGGTTTTTCCGGAAAAAATTGAAATTTTAGGGCCTAGATGACATTTTCTGGAAAAACACAAAGAAGAAACCCCCCTCAAAATCGAGTTTTCTACGTGGCTTACTTGGAAAATCAAAAAATACGCACTGTGAAATTCCCAAAATTCTCTCCCAAGAAAACTGGTCCAGAGGGTCCAAAAAGCTGCTAAATTTAAAAACTGAGAGCTAAACTTCGGGATCGATTTCCGATGCCAAGACGACATTTTCCGGAAAAACACAAAGAAGAAACTCCCCCTAAAATCAAATTTTCTAAGTGAGTAGATGAACAATGGAATTTATTTTCTAAAAAAAATTTCCAAAATACCCTTAGGTTAGAATATGCAACAAAAGTGTAAAATGAGTCCGTAGGAGGCTCATTTCACCAAAGAAGAAGCTTTGCCCAGAAATGACCATGCACGTAAATGTAACTTACCTAATAAGATGTGCTACAATGGTCCAAGGCTAAAAAATATGGCCGATACTAAATATGACCCCCAAACGGCCAAAATGACAAAATGAAGTTTGGAATGAAAACTTGAAACCTTCATGATTTCGAATGTCGTTTGGCCCTTGGCCACACTTCATGCATGTTAAATGAATGCTAATGGAAGAAGTTCATACACAATGCATGCTCTGGTGCAAAATAGCATACTAAAACGCATGGTTTTCCATATGTTCTCATTGAAGGCAAAAATTAACATCCATGACATAAATGTAATTTCAGAAGGAGTTTGGCCATTGGCCTCATGTCATATACATAAAATGAGAATCAAAAGGTGTGCTTAGGCACACATTACAAATCTAGTAACAAATATACACATTTGACATACAAGGTTACAAATGGCTTTTCAAGCCAACCTTCACAAGAATTGAACCCTTCAAGTTCCCAAATCATCCAAGCATGGTGAGAATCTCTAACCTTGAATCCTATACCTGAAATATGCCCCAGTATTGTAGGGGTGAGTAACATAAAGCTACTCATAGGAAATGAGCATGCATCGACCTACGTTTTACAAGTTCGCATGATTAATTATTGTGGTTCATTCCACCTAATGTCTATGTCAAAGGTGAGACTCAAGGAGCATCTTAGCTACCTAAGATCATTTCTAGCATCAATCACCTCATTCATGCAATTTTAGCAACATAGGGTCATGCTTACACAAAGTAACAACATACGAGCATGCTTACACAAAGCAACAAACATAGATTCTCAAAGTCATCAATTTGAAATCTAAAGAACGAAAATGACATAAGTGATCATGCCACCTAACGTCTATGTTCCAAATGAATCTATAGGATCATTCCTACTTTACATTTAAGCAACACAACATGAATGTACTTGACAACATCAAAAGCTTATAATGATTCATTAAAATCATAAAACAAGAATGTACTTAACAACATTAAAAGCTCACAATGATTTATTAAAAACCATGAACATGAATGTACTTAACAACATTAAAATGATTTATTAAAATCATAAAACATGGATGTACTTGGCAACATCAAAATCTACAAAGATCATAAAGCATGGATGTACTTAACAACATCAAAATCGCCGATAGCCAAAACCACAAGTCACAATATAAACATAATTGCTAACTTGGAATTGAATGCGAAAATAAATAATCGAAGACTTGGACATCTAGACTCGGACTTCTGCCGAGATCAATGGTTGTTCTGGGCACTAACCGGCAGGGAAAACTACCCTAAGTGCTCACTATCTCAATTGGGGAGAACTCATACCTCCTGCACTAAAGCCAAACTTTAGCCATATCATAGTAACCATGTCCCAAGTGACTCCAAAATAAAGGGATAATTTCACTGACACCCTAGTAGTTTGGCCAAATATCAGTCTAAAACATCTTTCGAAAATAACTATCACTTAGGTCCATTTTCACTTTTCCGTTACTGTCTCCATTAAAAACATGGAAAAGACATATTTACCCTTAATTTTTTAATCACATTTAATACAAAATATCAAATAAGGTAAATGACTTTTATACCCCTTATATCTCTATCTGTATCGGACGTTCTCTCTCCTTAAGAATGCTTGTCTGTCTCTCTCTCTTCTCTACAGATCAAAACCACTCTCTCTCTTCTCTATAGATGCGACCCACAGATTAACAAAACCATGAAACCCTAAAGCACAAAGATTAACCGCACACAAAATCAACGGATTTGAGGTGAGAATCTATGGGTGGCTCAAGAAGGTCAGTTGTGGGGAGTCAATAAGGAAGAAGAGGTTCGGCCATTGACACTGAATTGGTGTAATTAGAATTCGATAAAATGGAATTGATAGTCAGGTTGCCTTGCCGGTGGTGGTGGTGGTTGAACTTGCCAGCGCAGCCACTGGCGGTGGTACTACCAGCAGCGGAGGTATCTAGGGGCTTGAAGCGTGGACTTGGGTGGTCGGTTTCTAAAATTGAGACCACGCATGGTATCAATTTTTTTGCAATCTTTTTCTTTGATTTCTATTTTTGGCAACCTAAGATCTTTTATATATATGTATCAAGAATAAGATTTTACCTTAATTAGTTTTTAGGGAAGATGATCAGAACCCTAACCACTCTCTCTTTCCACGCCCCTATTGCTATTTATCACGAACACATGAAGTAAAGAAATTGTCAATTATTTACTTCAAACACTCATGATATATTACAATTGCGCTACGAACCACGTTTACAAGTTCCATATTTAAGAATCTGGTGGATCTGGAATTTGGATCTCAGGAATTTGGAATTTGAAGACAAGAGAGATGGAGGGGTGGTGGGAGCGAGGGGGGTGGTTTGGTGGCAGGCTAGAGGTGGTAGTGGATGGTTCGATGGAGGAGGCCGGTGGAGGTTTAACCAGTCGCGGGGTTGAGTTTTGAGACGAGATAAAGGGAGTGGTGGTGGGTACCGGCGAGGAGTTCTCTGACGGGAACAGAGACGGAGCCGATGTTTCGGTGGCCGAGGACGCCGTGGTTGGAGCGGAGTTGAAAAGGAGGAAGTGGTCAGTGGGGTTGCCCAAGTTTCTGGCTATTTTCATATTTGCCGATGTATCTCTATCTTCTCTTTTCTGGTTCCTTCCATATTCATGGATTCATACAGTTGTCAATACCAGATTTGCTTTCTCTCTCTACGATGCTACTAACAGAAAAATCTGAGATTACCAAAAATAGAAGTAAAGAAAGGAACAAATCAGATGGCAAAAAAATTGAAATCAAAGGAAGAAATATACGTGACCTCATATTGGAAACTTTTCAGATTACCAAGAATTGAAAGGAAAAAATAGACATAATTATTGCCAAAAATTAACAATTGAAGAAAGAAATAAACATATAATATATATATATGTATAGATATATTATACAAGTATAGGTTTTGCGTGAAATTAGAGTTAACGATGAACCTGCATCCAGAAGGATATGTTATTTATTGTCAGTTCTTCCACAATTTTGTAACTAATGCCTAAAGAGAAGTCAAAAAAATGAATTTTTCCCTCAATATACCAAGGCAGCATAAAAGATTCTTAATTTTTTTTATCAATCCGGAATCAAGATTGGGGTACCATATTTTTTTTTTAAGGTTTTAGATCTTTTTACCTAACTGAAGCTCCTCCAAAATACATCCTCCTAAGTAATAGCTGCTAAAGGAAACAAAAAATACTGCCAAAGCCATACAAGACATAACAATAATTTTAAATTTCATTAATTTCCTTAAAAAAAATGAAATTTTCTTACTTAAAATTTCATTAATTTTCTTAAAAAATATATAGAACCTTACACCTGTATGGCGTATAATAGCCCTCAATAGCAAACTGTATGATGTTGATCACCTACTTTATTTATTCTTGTATATGGAAAAGGAAGGGTAAACATGTCATTTGAATAGTCAATCTAAAGTCAAATGAGGGTAAACATGTAATTTTAATCATTAAAGAAACAATTTATTAGGTCAAACCAAAGTCAAAGGGTAAGAATATCTTTTTACATGTAAAAAGTGGTCTGACACACCTGTCAACTAACTTTTGGGGGGTGAGTGAAAAACGGAACAAACGTTTGTAATGTGAGTGATAGTTATTTTCGAAAGATGTTTTAGACTGATATTGGCCAAACTACTGGGGGTGTCAGTGAAATTATCCCCAAAATAAATAAGTTAACAACTTATATATATACGAAACCACATCCCATGCATAAGTAGTTTGTAACCACACAATACATGCTCTAAATCCACAACTATTATAGGATGACAAATGTCGAATCTTCAGAGCGCAATTCGTTATGCGCTATAATAACATCACATGTCAAATCTTCAGTGTGCGATTTGTTACACGCTATAACAAGATAATCCAATATTGAAACGTAATCTCATAAATTCATTACAAGTTTAAAATCATGCTTTAGATATACAATCAACGTCAAACACATGATTTAAATCCATAATGGAATAGAAACAGAATTTAATTAAGTAACTAATTAATTCCTCTAAGTTGCAATTCTCAACCAAATGGCCTCAAATTACACATGTTAAACAACATAGCATGGTCATTGCATATACCAATTCCAAAACTTGATTAGGCCAATTGAATAACAAAATGGAATTTAATTAAATCATGATAATCAAATCCCTAAATTCTAAAACAACATAAAATGGTCTCATATTAACATATACTAGTATACAAGTCCTAGTCATCTCAAATATCAAGTCAAAACTTAATTAAGCTAAAGGAACCACTAAATAGATTTTAATTAAAGTCTCTAAATTTTCATACTTATCCAAATGCTCTCAAATTTAAGTATGTTAAACAACATGCCAATACTTAATTTAAAAGCATGGTACAAGTCAATTTCATGCAAGGTACATCCATGTAAATTTAATCTTATACAAAGAATTAAATATTACTAATTTTCTAGATTTGATACAAGTCATGCAATCAAGTTGTATAATCATGAAAGACACCCCATACAACACATACAAAATCCTAAAACATTCCCTACCTCAATTTGAGATGAAAATCTCAAAAGCCATCAAAATGGAACGGCTCTGAATCCGATGAAACTACTAGGTTTTGTCGGGGACAACGCCGTGATCATAACCCCCATGAAAGCCCCATCAAAATCACAACTTGACCTCAAAATTGAACTCAAAATTATGGGTTCTAATAAGGGTGAAAGAAGCGCGTAGTCAACATAAATACAAAACATAAAGGCCTTACTATGTTCTGACAAAGGAATGAAGCTCAAAAGAGGAGAGAGAAGGTGGCAGCCTCCCTTGGGCTACCATGGAAGCTTTAGGTCGTGCAAGAGAGTAGGGAAGATGAAAAAATAAAATATCTCACCCCCCTTTTATAGAAATCTCAAAAACTGCCCCGAACGGGCCCCGCCGGGTCTGAAAAAGTGAAATTTGAGCAGACGCGTTCAAATGGCAAAACTCTGTGAATGGAAAAGATTCAAAATGAGAAAATATGAATAAAGAAAGAAATGGCGTCGAAAACTGAGTCCAGTACAGAAAGTTATGCCAAAACAAGTTTGGCGCAAACCGGGGCCACAAACCCTGAAACTGGAAAACATTGACCAGGAGGAAAGTCTAAGAGTCCATGAGTCGACGAAATGTGAAAATGAATCTCGTACGAGGATCCAGGCTCAAAACAAGGCAATGACCGATAACTTTCATTAATTACACAATGACCCCTCAAAAAAGTGAAAATTGCGAAATTGCCCCAGAATGAAAATATCTTCCAAAAGATATTTTCTTAAAAACCCCTAAAATAAAATATCTTCAAAAGACATTTACAAGAAATGCCCCAAGAAAGGGAAATGTTTCCAAAGAACTTTGCACTTATGCCCCTATGAGCACTGGGAGCAACTAGAGTACTTTCTCACGAAAGTAAAGATACGTATCTCATAGAAATCATTGAGAATGAAGATACGTTAAGTCAGAAACCAACTTCGAACACTAGAAGTGTGGTTATGCAAACAAAGTGACAACGAGGAAAGGACGAAATAGGGAAAAAGATAAAATAGGGAAAAGACAAAAAGTGAATAGTGTCGAAAAACGAAAAATGTGGAACTGACTCGGTCCTCAAATGAAGTTGTCAATCCACATAAAAGAATCTCGGAAATCACTCCAGAGCACTCGAGACGGCACTAATCGACAAGAAACCAAACTCAAAAGGGAAAAAACAACGGAAAAAATTTATCCGAAAAATCCGGGTCATTACATGTTGGCCTAGAATTGGTGCACTTGTTAGCTTGGGTGGTTAACAAGTGTAGGCTTAGGATTAAGCCTACAATGGATGCTTGGATGAGTGAAAAGTGTAGGCTCACAATTTGATCTTGCATTAGTGTGTGTGTGAGAGGTAGTGTAAGAGCACATAGTGAGTGGAGGATCTCTTTCCCCTCCACTCACATTTCAGCTTCATCATTTTCCATTTCCTCCTTCTCTTGTAAAGAAAACCCTAGCCTCCATGGATGGAGCCTAAAGCCTTAAGCTTTGACCTTGATTTTTGAGGGCCTTCCACTTACCTTAGACCTTGAAGCTTGGAATACTTTTTGATCCCCTCATCCTCCTCTTCATAACCCTAGAAGGGTTTGCCATTTTGTGTTGATTTGTCTTGGATTCTAGAGAGACACTTCTCTAGTGAGGTAAGGGATGTTATAGGGATATATTTTTGTTTCTTGCATGCTATTGATGCTTATATAAGTTGTATGCATGTCTTTTGTTAATTTAAGAAACTAGTGATTTATCATATCTTGCATATAACTCATTTTAGACTTAGTAAATGGCATGGCCTTGAGTTGATCTTTAATATGTATTAATTTGGGATGATTTAGATGAGTTTTCAAATATAGAGATTAAATGGATTTAATTTGATTTAAATTCTAGTAAATTGTATTTTACTTGTATTCCATTTTAGACTTGAGATATGGTATGACCATGATTTGGTGCTTGGTATATATTAATTTGGAATCATTTGAATAACTTTTGAAATCTAGAGATTTGATTAATTTAAATTAATTAAATTCTATATGATGCTATCTTGCTCATTTGACACTTTTGATTTGATATATGTAATGAGCATGCTATGTTGTTTAACATATATTAATTTGAGGTTATTCGAATTTGATTTGAAATTTAGAGAATTTAATTATTTTGTTTAATTAAATTCTATCTAATGGCTCCATGGATCTATTGGTATTTTAGAAGTTGTTTCTATATTCAAATCATGGACTTGAACTTGTTATGTATTCACTTTGTTGTGTTTTGAGCATTGGACAACTTTGTTGTTATATTTATATTTATGAGAACATGTTTTCTTTATAGAATATATTAATGCCATGTGTAATGAATTGTACACTTTGTAATTGACATTATATATGACATTTTAGAATTGAAACTCTAAGGCATGGATTGTGTGGTTTCAACCTACTTGTGCATGGAAGGTGGTTTTCGTGCATTATATAAAAATTATGTATAAGTTGTGAACTTATTTGGATTATTTTGGAGTTGCTTGGGACATTGTTAAGTTGTGATGGCTAGGGTTTGGCTGTAGTATGGGGACAAGAGTCCTCTAAGTCAAAAGTTTGCGCGTTGGGTAAGCTGCCTGGGGGTTAGTAGCTCCAAATTTGCCTTGTCTCTACGGAAATCCGAGCTTTGATGTCCAAGTCTTTCATTATTTGATTTCGCATTCAATTCCAAGTTGACAATCATGTTTAAATATGACTTGTGGTTTTGGCTATTGGCGATTGATGTTGCTAAGTATATCCATACTAAATTGTTATATTTAGTTACTTTCACACTTTTAGATTTCAAGTTGATAACTTAGAGAATCTATGTCTTGATATGTGGTATTAGAAATTCTAATTGTACTAAATTGTTATATTTAGTTGTTATTGCATTTTAGATTTCAAGATGGTTACCTTGAGAATCTATATCTTGATACTTGTGTAGCATGCTTCTATGTTGGTTAATTGCGTAGATATTGTGAATTGTGCTTTGTTTTAGCATTTTAGATTTCATTTGGAACATAGACTTTAGGTGGCATGATCCACTATAATTGTTTTAGCATTTTAGATTTCAAGTTAGTGACCTTGAGAATATACATCTTGTTGCTTTGTATAGCATGCTCCCATGTTAGTTGAATTGCATGAATGATGTGATGTGTGCTAGAAATGATCTTAGGTCGTTTAGGATGCTCCCTGGGTCACACTCTGACATAGACGTTAGGTGGCATGAGCCCCTTTAACATGTTTCACCTTAAGGTGATAAAATTGTAAAAAGTTAGGTTGATGCATGCTCATCTCCTACGAGTAGCTTTATGTTACTCATCCACGTTGTGGGGACATTTTTCAGGTACAAGAATCAAGGTTGCGATTCTCATCATGCTTGGATGATTAGTGGACTTGAAGATTTCCATTCCTTGTAAAGGTTGGCTATAAAAGCCATTTGTAACCTTATTTGTCAAATGTGTGTATTTGATTCTAAACTTATAGAGTGTGCCTAAGCACACTTTTTTATTATCATTTTATGTATATGAAGTGTGGCCAAGGGCCAAACGGTAATTTCCAATTATTTGTTAATTTTGGTTTTCAAAATTTCCATTTCAAATTCATTTTTGCCTTTTTGGCCGTCGGGGGGTCGGATTTTTTATCAGTCCTTTCCGGGAGCCGCGGACCATTCCCGCGTACTCAAAATCACTTATTACATTTGCATGCATATTTGTTTCAACCTAGAAGTGCATTTGGGGTCAAATGTATGTTTGGTGTAAACTTACATTTTTGCCGTTTTGAGCCTAAACTGAGCATAAGGGCATTTTGGGGTTTTCACATGAAAAATAAAGTTTTATTTTGGCATGGTTGGCTAGAAAACATGATTTTGAGGGAGGTTTCTTCTTTGTGTTTTTTTCAAAAAGGCCCAGAAAGTTTTCAAAATTGCATTTCAAGTTGGCATTTCAGGTGCAGCCTACAACAGTTCGAGCGCTCCAAGGAGGCTATGAGCACTTGAAGATGGGGTAGAGAGTTTTGGCCCTTGGGTGTGTGCCATTCGAGCACTCGAAGACCTTTCATGAGCGCTCGAGGTACTGTTCATGTGTGTGTGTATTTGTGTCTTGGTTCAGCACTGCACCTCCAACTTCAATCTATCATATTTTCTTCGTTTTAACTCCGAATTGGTCCGTTCTTGATTGTAAATTGATTGTGTCAAAATAATTTTTCCAATGATACCAATTTTAGTTTCAGATTACACTTGTAGCTTAAGATATTCAAGTTTTAGTGAAGTAGTGTCAGTTTTTGGTTTGAACCGGGATGGGGTCTCCATTCCTTCAACTTCTGAGCTTGATATTTTTGTCGTCCGAACTCCGAATCAGGTGATTCTTGAGTCTAAATTCATTATTTTTTTGTTGTCTTTCCAATGGTGTGCACGGTGGCACCCATTTCAGTGTGGAATGACCATTTTACCCCTAGGTTCATTCTTATCCATTTTTGAAACATTGCTTCCGCATTTACTTCCTTTGTGTTTTGTGACCTCGTTGAGGGTCACATTGGTGTCTTAGAGGAGTGTTGTATCTCTAGAGACTATTATTCTATCTTTTGCTTTCGCATTTTGGATCCATTTTGGGTCATCACAGGACACACTAGGTTGAAAAATCCAGGGTTGTCACATGAACTTATACCTTTTATTCAAGCATCGTTAACCCTTGTATCTTGATTTCATTAATGTACTTAATGAACTTGCATATTTGTCTTGGAATGATTTAATTACTCATGTGCTGCTTAGTAGGTAATTAAATCATATATCTTATACTTGTGGTATATGTACTTCAATGGATTTCTTATGCTATATATCTTGGTTCTAATCTATATAGACGAACACTATATTTTCTTGACATTTCACATGCCATTATAGTTGATGAACTTAGGGCATGACTTGTGTGTTACAAAATCTTGGTTGTGCATGAAACGTGGTTAATGCATTTCTTGTATTTTGATACAATCTTGGTTGCACAACTTATTGATTTTGGGACTTGGGATATCAATCAAGAATTGACATGGCTAGGACTTGGTTCTAGTACGGGGGAATGTCCTCCTACACTATAGTGCGCACTAGGGGAAAGGTACCCATAGGTTAGTAGCCCTAAAGTGATCTCAAGAGTACGGTTTTAATCTAGGTGATATCCGAGTTTTCCACATTAGTTGATTTCACTCTTTAAATTTCAAGTTGCTATTCCTTGAAGATTTAAACTTTTCGTGTATGTGAAATGCTCCAATCTTGTTTACTTGCATAGATATTATGCCTTATTCTTGATCTTATGTATAACTCTTTTAATGTTTCATAGAATGTTCCAATCATGTTAAATTGCATAGATATTATGCATTATTCTTAATTTCATGTATTACTCTTGTCTTGCTAATTGGAATGTTCCAATCTTGTTTACTTGCATAGATATTATGCCATGATCTTGATTTCACGCATTTCTTTTGTCTTGTCAATTGAAATATCCCAATCATGTTAATTGCATCGATAATGTAATCCCTGTTAACTTGTATTTAAGCATCCTTCTTGCCGTGTTCCTTGGATTATCCCAATCTTGATTTGTTTCATACATGTATATGTATCATGATTCTTATTATTAGTACTCTAGGGTAGCTTAGGATGCTCCCTGAGTCTCACTTTTGACATAGACGTTAGGTGGTATGACCATTTTGAACTATTCCATGTAGTCTAAAAATTTCTAAAGAAATCGAGTTGATGCATGCTCATTCTCTACGAGTAAACTTGCTTACTTGCCCCGAAGTTACTGGGGGATTTATTCAAGTACGAAGAATTGGTTCGTGATGCTTGTCATTCATTGGGATGGCTTGTAGCTTCGAGTTTCCATTTCATGCAAGTGTTAGCATGAAGTGCCATTGTTGTAGCCTTTTGTATCAAACTTGTATTCTTTGATTCCATTTGTGTAATATATACATAAGTACACTCTTTTCATTGTATTCGACATGTATAACATGATGCCAAGGGCCAAGCATGTTCATATTTGCACTTGCACTCATTTGGTGCTATATTTTGTTTTGAAATGTATTTTTATCAACCTTGGAGGTTTGGCATGTCAAATATTGTAAATGGAATGTAATGAGGCCGTAGGCCATTGTAACATGTTTAAAATGTCATATTACACTTGCGTGTATGTTCACATTATCACACAATAGCATATAATGTAAATTGCTCATGCAATGGGGGATTCAAATAAGACTTAGGGTCTTTTCTTCATTTCAAGTGCATAATAGGTTCATTTTGCACATTTTCGACCTGTTTCGGTTAACCGGTGGCTTGTTTCGATCGACTGATTCTTGGTTCAATTCATTGAACAGTAAAATCTCCAACTCTAGTAGCCATTTTCACTATCGAGGCCCATTTCGGTTGACTGGTTCTCTACATCGGTCGACCGAACTCATTTTTTTTTTATCTCGAGCCTCAAACCGGTCGACCGGTTTGTCACTTCGATCGACCGAACTGGGAGCTCTTTCTTCTCTTTTCTCCTGGCTTATTTCGGTAGACTGATGCTCCATTTCAATCGACCGAAATGGAGTTGCCTTGTGAGTTTGTTTGGTTTGTTTCCTAAACAGGTTTACCTTGTTTCATTCGCTCCCACTTGACCTTGCTGATCTTGTTCAAGCCATTTAATGGCATACATGGTCTAGTTTGAACTAGATCTTGCTCCTTTGGGTGTCATTGGTGGCATAGGGTACCGTTTGACCCTTTTATCCTAGTTTTCGCTTCCGGTTATTTCCTTGGGTTCTGTGACTTCATGGAAGGTCACATTTGCGACTGAGAGATGATGTATATCTCTTAAGACTTTGGTTTATCTTTTGCTTCCGCACATACTTTCTTTGAGTTTCGTGACCTCATGGAAGGTCATCCTAGGGTCTTAGAGGTGTTTTGTGCCTTGGAAGACCATCATTTCGTTTCTTGCTTCTGCATCTGGATCCGTTATTGGGTCAATCTTCGGTTCATCACTGACCCACTGGGTTAAATAAAAACCCGGGTCGTTACAAGTATATATATTTATATTTATATGTTTTATGTATATTAATATAGTTGGAGTCCTACATGGAGGAGGATTTGAATGAACAATATATATTATTTATTTATTTATATTTATATGTGTCATGTATATTAATATAACTAGAGTCCTATGTGGAGGAGGATTTGAATTGGCAATATATATTATTTATTTTTAATTTGTGAGGAATATATATATAATATAATATATGTGTATATATTTTACTTACGGTTATTATTACTTTTATTTAGGTAATCATACTAGGAATAGGATTAGGGTATTAATGTGTATAAATATACATATAAGGTTATATTGTTAAAAGGTTTTTCACGTTAGGAAAAAATAAGAGAAACAGAGAAAAAGAAGAAGGGAAGGTTGACAACGAGAAGGCCGGATCAGAGAAAGAGGACGTTGTATTTGGAAGAGACAACCAAGGTTAAAGTGTCGGTTTCATTTCGAAACCTTCAGACAAGTTCTTTTCTAACTCTCCTCTTAGAACCCATAAGTTTATCACCTTGAGTATCAAAATCTATAGATTAAATTGGCATGTTAATCACCTAGACATAGGATAAATGCATGTGAAGAAATTGATTAGAAGAAAAGGAAGAATCCTTCTTCAACTAGGAAACTTTCTCCAATTCCTGTTTTAGTATTCTGTCTGTATCTCTTTCCTTCTGTGCCAAAATGGCTCAAATCCCAAGCGGGTTAACGGAAATTTGATTATTTACAATTTTGTATTTCACGAAAATTTCCTGAAACAGATGTTTACCTTGTCAAAACTGGGTTGAAAGACAGTACAAATTTTGTATATATATATATATATATATATATATATATATATATATATATATATATATATATATATATATATATATATATATCTTATTCCATAATTGTTTTAACCAATTTAGATAATTTGTATTGGCTGGGTGTTGACCAAATAATTCTTAATATTTATATTTTAATGTGTAACGTGTTATTTGGACATTGCTAAATTATATAACTTACGTATTATATACGTCTATGTGTTATATACTACCACATATAAATAAATAAATATAACCTAATCAACTAATAAGTTGTTCATTGATATTTATCATGATTATATATGTGGTGACGTTGTTGATGAAATCATAATAGGTTATTTATTTAAATTAATTTTATGCTATAACTTGCATGGAGTGCCTATGTATGATTTATTTTATAATTAATTGTAAAGTTTGGTACATGGTTAAATTGGAGGCATGGATGAGTTGCCAAAGGCATAAATAAATTGGTTTATTAATTGTATGAATAAAATACATACATCGGGAGAATGGATGAATTGTTAATTAATGGTATGGATAAAAACATACTTTTAGAGGCATGGATGAGTTGCTAAGACATAAACAAATTGTCATTTAATAGGCATGATTAATTTGCCAAAGTATAAATATATTATTTGTAGAGGCATGGTTGAGTTGTTATAGTATAAATAAACATACTTCTATAGGCATGGTTGATTTGCCAAAACATAAATAAATATTTGTGGAGGTATGGATGATTTGCCAAATTATAAATAAATTGTTAGGTAAGTTAGATGATTAAATATACGTCTATGGATATTGTGTTTATCAATTGGAGGTGATAAATATTCTTATTAGAATAAACTAATGTTTAAAGGATAATATATTATTTTATAGTATTAATAAAATAATACTAATATAGGAATGGATGAGTTGCCAAAGTATAAATCTTTGCTATGTGATCTTTATAAATAAAATCATGAATTGGTGGAAATTGGGATTTGGATTGAAGGAAAATATTTCTTGGATTATTATTAATTATTTAAATGGTTAAATAACTGTTTAAATATGGAATTTAGGTTTAAAAGAGTTTTCTCTTAAAAGTGGAATACACTTGATGGTTAGTTTAAATATGGAGGTAGTCTTATCAGTATTTATGGTCTTGGATTTTAAGGAATATATTAATGAACATATTTTTTATAAATTTATATATATAATATATATGTATTAGCTTATATTAAAGGTTAAAACTTTAATTAGGATGATTTTGGTTAGAGATGTTTTATTTATTGGATTTCAGAGGTTTGGTAGAAGGAACTTGCTCGTAGGTCTAACCCACGATTTATTTTTCAAGTTATTAGAAGTTCCAGTCTTGAGGTTGAGGATCCGCAGCTGGGAGACTGTCATTCATTTACTCATCTTGTTTACTTTTTAGTATTGTTATTTATTGTTAGATGTCTGGTGAATTAATAGTTTATGATTTAGGGGTCTTTGACTTATAAGATTCCTGAGTTGTATTTTAGGATTTTAACTTCATGGAATTTATTTTTGTAAAAGAGGTTTTATTTTATTAATAGAATTTCATTCAGCGATTTATTCGTTCTTTTTATTCTTCTTGTATTCTGTGTTCGTTTAAATACTAATTTGTTTTGATATTCCCATATTTTCGGGTGTGGTCCTGGTCAACCTACACGTGGAAATTCAGGGGTATCACAGTTGGTATCAGAGCACTCTAGGTTTAAGTGTCCCTAAGGTGTCTTTCGTTGTGTGAATTCCGCGTTGCGTCTCTTGATACGTAGAGCCCATAATAGGATTTGTTGTATTCTATCTACGGTCTGTTAGAACAAATTAATGTCAATTAAATTCTATAATTATAGAATGGTTGACACTTAAAAAAGAGGAGGTATGAGGAAGTAAGAGAATAAGTATTCGATTCATATTCGAGTTGTATTCGATTTCTCTATTAAGGAAGAATCTAGGATTTAGAATTAGAGATTAAAGATTCTAATAGAGGAGATTGCATAGTATCCAAAAAAAAAAAAGATGTTGAGTCTCAAAGATGAGTGGTCATGTGAAAGAGATATTATTTGCTAGAAGTATAATGAAGATATTAAAAAGATGAGAGCTTTTTGACTTACATATAGTTAGCTTTATGTATATCTCAAAAAGAGATGTGTGTGGAGCATTCCTCGAGAGTTTGGGGTTTTGATGAAGTTCTTATTAAAACGAACCATTGGATTAGATATATATTTTTTGTACCCATAAGAGCATTGGTATTATAGTGTGATTGGATTTATAAAGTCATGTAGGATATTTTACCATAAGGGTAGAAGAAGGATAAGGATCAAGCTCTTGGTATTCGGGTAGGCAAACATAAGTTGCCTTTATTTATGTTTAAGAGTTATGATTCAAGGTTGGATAATTTCTTGCTAATCTAAGAAAGAAAATTATATGAATCAATAAAATTGATTTCAGAGGAAATATTTTAAGTGAATGCTACCTTAGAGTATCAATGTGGTGTTTGATCGGTCTCGTTGACTATTACAATAACAATCAACCCTTTACAATAGCACAAATCATTGTAAAATAGGGTTATTGGATGGGGAAGTTGAACCACTAGGATTGCTATTTTATGGCAACCAAGGTCTTATAAAATCACTTTTGGTTTGATGAAAGAGGTATGAGGTTTTGTTTGATTTGTCACTTGGTGACTAGAATTAGCAATTGCATAAAACAATAATTTGAAAGAAATTAAGAGGAAAGGAACTTAGGTAGAGAGGACTAGGGAAGTGAATCCATTACATATCCTATAAACATGCTAGAAAATGATTTACATGGGAGAACAACA
Organism: Cornus florida; assembly: GCF_030987335.1. Classification (NCBI taxonomy): domain Eukaryota; kingdom Viridiplantae; phylum Streptophyta; class Magnoliopsida; order Cornales; family Cornaceae; genus Cornus; species Cornus florida. The sequence goes on along the minus strand of NW_026775577.1, from coordinate 83,280,160 downwards.
TACATAAGTGGCCATGATATGTAGCTACACATGGTTGCTACATTATTTTCAAGAAATTCATTAAATCAAAAGGCAAGAGTAACCTATCAAAGTTTCACATGCTTGAACTACCTAAACTAAGGAGTAGCCTTAGGCATGCTCACCAAGCTAGAGATTATCAAGCCCTTAATCAAATGATAAAAGCACATGAAATCAAGAATCAAGATTAATCCATCAAAGGGAGGCCCTAAGCTATGGACTAACAAGGTTCTCATAAAACATGCCATTAAAACCATTTTACATTCTCATTTTCATTGCCACTATAAAAATGCAAGCTATATAATCATGAGAAATTATGATATAAGACAAGACAATAGCTTCAACATAATCATTTATAGAGATTTATATCCATTACAACATGCAATGTGCTCTAGATTGCAAAACTACCATAAATATACATTTTTCCCCAAATTAAACCCAAAACTAAGGCATGCTTACAAAGTAGGGCTTCATCACCTCCCTAGAAAGGGAGTTAGTTACCCATGGATGCAAGGGAGGAAGGAGAAGAGTGGAGGAAACCTTCCATTTTCGCACCTACAGGTTAAAAACAACCCACACACTTAAGAACTCAATATTTATCTCTCTAGAACCTTACAAAATGTGAGATCTCCATAATACATGCTTCAAGCCTCTTATCTAGCCAAAAATATCTTCCCAACCACTCCATTTTTGTGGCTTATCATCCCTAGAAGAGTGCAGAGCCACACAGTGGGTCAAGGGGACAGCATTGGAAGAAACAATGCAGCCCACGCACATTTATCTACAGATTGGCAGGCACCCACAGGCATAGGGCGGGCCCTCGCGGCTTCACGAGGCTAATGACCATTTTGGCGGGCGCCCATGGGTTCATGGCAGGCGCCCACGGTTTGTTATGGAGGAGCGCCGCGCAACTGGCAGTCATCTTTCTTAGCGCTTTGCATGGACAACCATGAGTTCATTGAGTCACTGGTTTGGTCAAAATGAAGGGTCTCGGCAACAGCGTACTTTAATCTTCAAAAACTTATCAAAGCGTCACTTTTAACTCTCTTTGGGGAACCAACCTGAAAATAGACAAAAGCATGCAAATAAAGCTAATATATATAGTATAATCAACTAATGGACTTAACTAATGCAAATAAGGGCGCTTGAATATGCAACATTCGGCGCTTATCAATGTTGGAAGTTTATTTCCATTTGGGGTCATCATTGGTAAATTGACAAAGTGGTTTAGTCGTTATAACAGTTACATGTAGCAAAAAGGAGTCTTAAATAATATGGACAATTGAGAATAGTAGTTAATAATTTCAGAGTTTATCTATACCAATAGTATGACACAATTTAACGATTTGTATGGTGATTGTGTAATTGGAGGGATAATATTGATTATTGGGTCCTGCATTTATTAACGGACACAATCGAAAGGATTACTTTTGTTCGAGATTTTGTGTGCACTACCTAAGTAGGTAGAATAATTGTATTGATAGTAAACTCGTATATTAAAGTTTAGAGGTTTAGAAGTGAGTTTTTACTCAAATTGTCTCCTATAGATGGAGTAATGTTGATGGAAAAGGAAGGGAGGTTATCACCCAACAATATGAAATTTATGTTTTATTTCTAGGCAATAGCCTATAGTTGGCAAGGATAAATATGTGTTTTGCGCGATGTGTGGAAAAAGGGGTTTTTCATGTATTTTGCAGCAAGAAAATACACCAATGGGGATAATTACCAACACATATAAATTGGTAGGATTAGGTTGCAAAGAAATGCAATAAGCATGGATTAGATTAACATATTCTTAATAATTATTAGATATGTCTGCTAATTATAAGTATGTGTGGATGGGTTAATTTTCACACGGAAAAAGGAAAAAGGAAAGTGGAATAAATAATCAAAGTTTTTATTTCATGGATTTATGAATTCCGAGGACGGAATTCCTTTTGTTAGGGGGAAAGAATGTAATACCTCTATATTTTAAAGGAATTATTTAATTAAATTATTTGCCTTTACATGAATTCAATGGATTTATTTATTTAAATTAATTATTTGTTTACTTGTTTATTTGATTTATTGGTATGAAGCCATTTTCGGTCACCTTCTTCTTCCTTTTCTTTCTTTTTTTTCTCTCTCACTATCTCTGCCACTTTTGTAACTCACGTATATGTTCTTCTGACAACTACATATATATACTAACCCATAATCCTAACCTTAGACTAACTAAAATAAATAATAAAAAAGAAGTTGAAGTAAGTCGACCAGAATCAATCAAATCCTCATGAAGGACTCAAAACAACTATGGTGATCCCCACAGATCAACCAACCCATAACCATGCATAATGTAAAAAAAAAAAATGAGACTCACTCCTTGTGAAGTCCCAAACGCGAGCCAAGAAAAGCGGAAAACCTTGCTCTCCCAAGAGTGAAAACAACCCACACAATAAAGGAAACATTCTCCCCACCTTAGGGGAGTGGACAAACCAAAACGAAACAAGGTGTGACAACTCCCTCACAAGGAATCCCATAATGCAACCACTATAAAAGCCTGCCTGCACACTATATGAAAACAAAATGAAAATGACACCTAACCCGTGCTCTTCCAAAATGAACCAAAAAGAAATCCCACCTAGATACCACATATCTTAAGAAAATGGAATACTCATAACACTAAGCATGGCAATCAATGCATACAACAATGGAATACAACTGCCAAGAAAAATAAATCTACTCACATAGGTAAAATTGATGATATGAGTAACACGTCTCCACTTAGGCACAATATCATGTCACCAAAGTGTAACAATAACTGGCATCTTTAAGCATGTAGATAAGGAATGCTAATGCCATACGATAAGAAGATAAATGTGGACGCACTTTTACTTACTCATGCATCATGACATAATAACCATAACTACTAACACGGTAGGAAATGAAATTGCAGGAAAGAACACAATAACTGAATCCTAATGACATCATGTCTTAAAACTTCTAAGTGAAAGGAGGTTAATCCCAACTACAATCCAAACTCCAAAAACCACCAAGTCATCAACATGCCTTAAATCCAAGGCCAGTCCCTACTATAATGGTAAGACCTAAACAATCCATCTCTAAACCTCAAAGTGACATTACAAGGTGATACTAGAGAATGCAGTGCCCTCACTACCCACACATCAATAAAAGTGTCGATGTCCTAACAAAACTCAAAAGGAAATGGTAACCCTTGTTAACCATTAGACAATTAAATCAATCTCTAAAACCGCCCTTAAAACAATTATTAGCCACTACCTCAACACAGAACACTCAACACAAAACTTAAGAGACCTTACACCTCTGATAACCTCAAAACTCACATCATCATCGTCATCGATCAAAAGAATTACACCTATCGAAACAAGAGCCCACTTTGATTACACCCGTAGCTAGCCAGTATGGTAGCATGTCAGTGCCATGCACCCACCCATAAAAACTGCAAGTACAGAGGAATCGGTCCCAACAACAATAAGCCTAAAAAGTCTATACCTCATAATGGCCCAAAACCATCAAAACCACTCTCGACATTGAGTGTCCAAAACCATCAATCCTGTAAAAATCCATAAAGCATTATGGTTACGACGAACAACTCACCTGACAAGAGCCTAAACAAAAGGTGTCTCTCCATCTATCCCAAAACCAATACTAGGTCAACCTTAACCTTTTCCCCCATGATACTGTGTCATCAATCACAATCAAACCTTATGGTAAAAGTGCCTAAACAAAAACTAAACACATCCATTATTATACCAAGTGCCTAACCCGCGATGCATCCCAACCTTAGCTCATGCAACCTACAACCAATCCCATGTCATGCCAAGCATGCAACAAAAATCATGTATATACATGTCCAAATCTAGCATACATCACATGTCATGCTCATTACTTTAAAATTGAATCATGTTAGACAAATAGCATATGCACATAGCATATAAACAATGCAACTAACATGCTCTAAAAAATGAGAAGCTTCTATGCCTCCCTTACATCCCACTAATCCGTTTAACTCAAATACACACTTAGCACCAAGAAAGTTGATTAATACAGATGTAAGTCATTAATCAATTTTGAGTTCTCGTAACCTCATGCAACTCACCCAATGAATGCATTGATAAACCCCATATGGCAAAGCATATAAGCGTTTAAATCATATTAAGTCATACAATAAAAGCTTTAAATACTTAAGTAAATATGAAGCATGAAGAAAACCCAAAACCCGTCATCTATAGTTTTCGAACCCGGATGCTCTGATACCACACTGTATCACCCCAAATCCCAAAATTTGGTGTTTTAACAAAGAGATCAAAACCCAACCTGATATCCAGTTTGAAAAGTGGAAGCAAAAATAAAGGAAGATGTCCCTACGGTTAAACATCACCTGTAGAACAACAAGATGACCTCATACGAAGTCCCAAGACCAACTCGAAGGCAAACACGGAAGCTAAGGTCAAAATGGATAAAATAAAAAGCTACCATTTTATCCCATAGTGAAGCAAGTTCACTCCAAACAAGTCAAGGAAAGTGTACTCAATCCAATCTAATCAATTCATAACATCCCAAGAGGTTTTAAGACCTTTAGTCATGGTTTCCCAAAAATTCCCCCTCTCGGTCAAGTGATTTCACGACACTATCCCACTAAAACGAAAGTATTTGTGACGTGGATGGCACGGGGCCTTCACGAACATGGTCGTGGGCCCATTTACACAACAAAGCATCAATATTGGTCACTTGATTCAGTCCGTAACCCCCGAAATCAAATCAAAAATCAAAAACATATAAAACCATATATACATATATATATACATGTATTCAAAAAGATTCGAAGCTTCATCAATGGCGATATGCATTATCAAAACAACATAGATCTAATATTTAAAGCATGGATTCCTTAAATCGAAGCATAAAACACAAGAGGGGTTCAGATCTCACCTATAAACCGAGAGGGAAGTTGAGATGCGAAAAGGTAAGATGCGAATGAGATCTACAATGGAAGAAAGAGAGGATAGATGCTTGGGATGGTCGCCGGAGTCTCGCCGGAGATGGAGAAGATGGGTTGTGCAGCGGCGAAGGGAACGAGGGTTTGAGAAGGTGTAGATCGATCTTTGAATCGATCTACAAACCCTTGACTTGATTTTTAAAAACCTTCCTGAACCAATTAGAAAATTAAAAAAAAATCAAAAATTAAAAATTAAAAATTGAAAATATTTTTGGATTTTTGGAAAGTAAAAGAGAATAAAATCTTCTTCTATATATATATATATATATTTTTTTTTTTTAAGTTTGAAATTTAAAAGTTAAAACAAAGTCAAAGCAATGAATTCCAAAATTGAGATCGATCTGAACTAAATGTTCAATCGATCTGATAGAGAGCAAAAATATGCAGGTTTTTGGGTTCAAAATTTTTTCTAAGTGTTGGACACTGCAAATTGATCCAATGGTGAAGTTGGATCGATCGAAGAACTTCATATCGATCTAGGAAAGTTTTTGATCGATGGGACAGAGAGCTAAAATATGCAGGTTTTTCTCGATCGATTGGACAAAAGGTGATTTGGATACAGATTTGATGCAGGTGGGAAGTTCGATTGATCGAACTCATTTTGAGATCGATCGAACTTATGCAAAATGCTCAATTTCAACATAAAAGTGCATGCAATCCTAATCACAATTCCTAGCAATGCATATGAACCCAAAGCTAAAATCTAGACTTCGCAAGAAATGAAATAAAAGATAGAAATGAGGGAGGAATAGGGTTTTGACACCCTACGAAATGCCTTGCTAGTCTTTAACGTATCTAGCAAGACGTTGGGCTCTTTTAGCCCGGATCAAACATCTTATAATGCATCCCTTCCTTGATGGGGTAATAGATGCTTTGAACTCCACCCAACAAATGGTTCTTTAAGGAACTTGTTGGATTAAGCTCAAAAGAAGTTTTCGGTCCTTGATCAAAACAATCGTTGGGCTTCCATGCCCTTTCAAAGCAAGAATTTGAAACAATTTTCTTAGAATGTAAGGTTGAAGATGAACTCTTTGAAACTTCGGTCTTACACAAAAACTCAATTTCTTCACATTTAAGGTTATGACATTTCTCCACAACATTAACTTCTTCATGCTTGTCAAATGAATTAGGGGTCGGATTAAAGATATTCAACTTCACCTTCATGTGGCCAAATGAGATCTTCATTATCCCCATCCTATAATTAATGTTGGCATTCGCAGTTGCCAAGAAAGGACGACCAAGGATAACAAGAATTTGGCTCTTAGGATTTAGGACCGGTTCCGTGTCAATGACAACAAAATCAACGGGGAAGAAGAATTTATCAATCTTAATTAATACGTCCTCAATGATACCCCTAGGCTTTTTGATGGATCGGTTGGTAAGTTGCAAAACCACCGACGTCGGTTTCAAGTCTCCTAAGCCTAATTTGACATATACCGAGTATGGAAGAAGATTAACACTTGCTCCTAAGTCAAGAAGAGTCCGATTAATAATATGATCTCCAATGATGCATGAAGTGGTAGGTGAACCGGGGTCCTTAAACTTCGGAAGAGTGTTATGCTACAAAATTAAGCTTACTTGCTCGGTTAATACTACTTTCCTAAGTGCTTAGCTTTTGTTCTTCCTCTTTTGGGTGCATAAATCTTTCAGAAACTTGGCATAAGCCAGAATTTGCTTGATTGCATCCAAAAGTGGAAGATTGACTTTTACTTGCCTAAACACATCCATAATTTCATTTGTTTTGGCCTTTTGCTTGTCAATTGAAATGGATCCTTTTACGGCATCCGGGAATGAAACTCTTGGCTCAAAAACCTTTTCAGACATTTTCTTTGAAGTTTCTTCAATACAAGAAGTTTTGAAATCATGTTGCAAATTTTTCTTTTCAAAATCACTTTTCAAGATATTCTCATTTGAAAGATCATGCATATACAATGAAGGAGGAATAGGATATGAAACGGGACGGGTGTCAACTTGTGGTTGCACCAGTTCACTCTCTTCATTGGACATACCCACTTGGTTGTCCACAATCTTCCCACTTCTCAAGGTAGTCACAGCGTTGACATGCTCTATTGTGTGACCTTCAGATGAGGAATGAGTCTCCACAACACATTGTTGCTTTTGTGGGGCATTCAAAGGCATTTTCCCTTTCTCTCTAGCATTTAAAGTACTAGCTATTTGCCCTACTTGGGTTTCTAGTTTAGCAATGGATTGAGAATGAGAATGAAGCAATTGAGTGTTCGCCTCTAGAGTGCCTAGAGCGGTCAAAACTTTCTCTTCAAAAGCGGGACTCCTAATTTTTTCTTGAGAATATGATGGTTGATTAGGAAAATAAGAATTAGAAAATTGATTTCCTTGTGATTAAAATGGTCTATATCCTTGGGAATCTTGGCTTTGCATTGGAGGTGGAACATATTTCCCTTGGAAACCACTTTGGGGAAGGTTTAAGCCTTCCCCTTGGTTTCTTTAAGAGAAATTCGGGTGATTCCTCCAACTAGGATTATAATGATTGCCATAAGGATTGTTCCTTTGATTAACAAAACCTGCATTAACTTGTTCATGATGCTCACTTTGCACATGTGTAACGACCCTGGTTTTTAGGCCATCGTGTCCTGTGATGAACCGAAGATTGACTTGATAACGGATTCGATATGCGGAAGCGAAAACAGAAAACAAGACTCTAAGAAGTCAAAGTGACCTGCCATGAGGTCGTGGAACTCAACAAGAACTGATGCGGAAGCAAAAGATAAAAAATATGACAATTAAGCCCCCAAGGGCAAAATAGTCATTTCTAAAAATTGTAGATTCGGGTACCACTGAGCACACCGCTAGAAGGACAACGAAAAACTAATCAAGATGGACTTAAGAATCGCATGATTCGGAGTCCGGACAAAGGAAAAACGGCATGATGAAGAAAAATGAGCACTTAAGGCAAAAAGGGTAAACTGGTAATTATCCAGGAAGAACTGGGTGCAACCGAGCACACCGTTGGAAAGATAGCAAAAAATTAGTCAAGTTCAAAAAAAGATTCACTTGAATCGGAGTCTGGACGAAGGAGAAAAGCCCAAAAGAAGAATTGACGTCGCGGCGGCCCGACAAGGGGCCACGACAGCCCCATGCGCGCGCCTATGCACGCCGCGCGTGCATTGGTGCACACATGGCTGGCAGCAGCAGCCCATAAAGCTGTTGTGGGTTTCTTTTTCAGAAAAATCCGGAACAGAGGCTGAATTTGGAGGCCTAGATGAATTTTTTTGCAAAAATACAAAGAAGAAACCCCCCTCAAAATTGAGTTTTTTACTTGACTCGCCAAAGAATTCAAAAAAAACACAATGTAAAATTTCCAAAATGCCCTCCCAAGAAATCTGGTCCAGAGGGTCGAAAAAGCTGCTAAATAGAAAACTGAAAGCTGAACTTTGCGATCGATTTCCGGCACCAAGACGACATTTTCTGGAAAAACACAAAAAAGAAACCTCCCACCCCCCCGCCCCCCAAAATCACGTTTTCTATTCAACCATGTTGAAAGAAGGAAATAAAACTACCGTGAAAAGTCTATAATGCCCCTAGATCAGAATATGTAAAAAAAGTGCGAAATGAATTCACAAGAGGCTCAAAACACAAACGATAAGGTTTTGCCCGAAAACGACCATGCACACAGACGTAACTTACCTATTAGGACGTGCTAAATGGTCCACGACTTAAAAATACCACCGATGCAAAATCCGACCCCCAATGGGCAAAAAGGCAAAAACGGAACTTGGAATGAAAACTCGGAATCCAAAAATACAAAACAGGGTCGAATAACCGTTTGGCCCTTGGCCACACTTCAAACATGATTTATAAGACCCTATGAAAGAACGAAAATGGAATTCCCACACCCGATGCAACTATGATGAACAAATAACTTGCGATTTTTCAAGGTTTTCATAGCTTTTCAAGAAATCAAAAGATACATAAGATACAATATAATGGTCATTGGCCTCCGGCCTCATCTCATACATATCAAATACATTGAAAGGAGTGTACTTAAGTACACATTCCATACATGGAATCAAATATACATATTTTGACATATACGTCTACAAAATGACATTTCACGCTAACATTTGCATGAAATGGAAACTTAAAAGCTACACGACATCCAAGGAATGCTAGGCGTCACGAACCAAGTCTTCATACCTAAAATATGCCCCAGTATCATAGGGGTGAGTAACATAAAGCTACTCGTAGGAGATGAGCATGCATCAACCTAGTATTTTACAAATTTATCACCTTAAGGTGAAACATGTTAAAGGGGTTCATGCCACCTAACGTCTATATCGAAATGAGACTCAGGGAGCATCCTAAGCTACCTTAGAGTGTTTCTAGCATAAATCACATCATCCATGCATTTCAACAACATAAAAACATGTTATACAAAGCAACAAGAATCATGATATAAATACATGAATGAAACAAATCAAAGTTGGAGTAATCCGATTAATACAACGAGTTTATAGTTACTATGGATCACATTATCAATGTAATTGAACAAAGTCTAGAGGAATCCATACAACATGACAAAAGCATATTTGAATACAAGTTAACAAGAATCACATTATCCATGCAATTCAACAACAAAAGAGCATGTTATACAATGCAACAAGGTTTAAGTTCTCAAAGCCATCAACTTAGAATCTAAAGCATAAAATAACAGTAATGGTTCATGCCACCTAACGTCTATGTTATAAATGAATCAATATGATCAATCTAAGCTTTATTAAAATGTCAAAACACGATTTTCAATATCGATACAATTTAACCAACATTATAACTTCCAATACAATGCATAAAGCACAATTTCGCAAAGTTAACATCATGTAACTTAAAATGGAACGACAAATAAGAAACAACAAGTTACAACATCATCTAGTTATCAACTTGAAATGAAATGCGAAATCAAATAAAGTGGATACTCGGACGTCATGCCGGATCAGACTGACAACCTCCCTATAGGTAACCTCCCTATGTGCGCACTAGACCATATAGAGGGACTATCCCCCGTACTAGAACCACGTCCTAGCCATAGTCAAACAACGACATCCCCAAGTTTTCAAAATCAACAAGTTGTGTAACAACGCATATATCAACAGAAATATGCAAGATAATCAACTATCTACCAAGCACAACCAAATTTGGAAACCTATACAATACATGCTCTAAGTCCACAACTAATATGATGTGATGAATATCGAATCTTTAGTGTGCGATTCGTTACACGCTATGCATGAATGATGTTAGATACGAAGTGTGCAAATCATTACACAAGGCAACAATATATTCAATAAGAAAACATATTCTCATGAGTACAAATATAGCAACTATGTTATCCAATGTTCAAAACATAACCAAATGAATATACAACAAGTCTAAGTCCATGATTTGAATATAGAAACCACTTCTAAAACACAACTAGATCATGGAGCAAATTGATAGAATTTAAATAGATAAACACAATTAAATTCTCTAGATTTCTAATTCAATTTCAATTAACCTCAATTTAATACATGTTAAAGGGCATGGCAAGGTCATTACCTATATCCATTCCAAAACTCAATTAGGTTATTGGAACAACAAAGTAGAACTCTAATTAAATCATGCTAATTTAATTACCAAGGTTCTAAAGCAACTTCAAATGGTCCACAATTAATATATACTAGTAAACAAGTCATGGCCAATACAAATATCAAGTTAAAATCTTAATTAAGCTAATGGGACCACAAAATAGATTTTAATTAATTATTTTAATTAAAATCTCTAGATTTTCAAACTTAACCAAATGATCTCAATTTAACATATCTTAGAGAACATGCCAAAGACTAATGTAATATCACATTACAAGCTTATTTCATTCAATTTAAGACCATGTGAATTATACTTTCACTAAAGTTAAATATAAAATAAAAGTTGCAATTCTCATGCAATAAATCCCAATTTAATATATGTGAACAACCATACCAAAACTTAATTTTCTAGCATGCCACAATACAATTCCAAGTTGTATATCACCATGAGGATTAAATCTTAAACATGGAATTTAATTAAATAAAAGGTTTCAAAACCTAACCAAATATTCTAAATCAAATATATGTAAAGCTATATGGCATGTAAATCAAGAATATCAAGTCAGAATTTAAATAGAGTGAATAGTGCACTCGGGACAAATTAATTAATCAAATTAATTAATAATTACTAATTTTCAAAACACCTCCAATTACTTTCAAATTCAACTATGTTGAAGAGCATGCTAAGGCCTAATTTAATATGCTAACACATATTGATTTCAAGCTAGTTAAGGTCATGTGAATTAATCTTTCACCTAAGATAAATATCAAATAAAATCTTTAATACTTATTCAAATGTTCCAATTTTAATACACGACAACGAGCATATCAAGGGGCAATATAAAATCATGCTATATGTTTAAACCAAGTCATGAGCAACCGGGAAAATTAGATCCCGCACAAGAAAAATAAATAATAAAATCTCTAGATTTTATATTTTATCATGCAATCAAGTTGTATAAGAATCACAAGCATGCTATATAACAAGAATTTAAACCTAGAACATCTCCTACCTCAATTTGAGATGAAAATCCCAAAGGCCCACCAAAATAAAAGTGCTCCGAATTCGACGATACCGAGAGGTTTTGTCGTGGACAACACCGTGAACAAGAATCCACAAGAAGCCCCATGAAAATCTCAACTTGACTCCAAACCCAAACTCAAAAAATCGTCGAAAATGGATTCTAATAAGGGCAAAAGGTAGAGCACGTCGAGGGAAGCAATAAATGCTAAGGCCGAAGGATTTCTACTAAGGAAATCAAGTGGAGGAGAAGAAAGAGTAACGGCAGCCCCTTGGGCTCCCATGGCTACCAGCCAAGAGGAGGAAGAAGGTCTGAAAATCTGATTTTAAAAATTAGGGCAACCTATTTATAGAAATCTCAAAAAGTGCCCCGAAAGGGCCCCGCCGGGTCCGGAAAAGTGAATTCTGAGTAAACGCGCTCAAACGGCAAAACTCCGTGAACAAAAAAGATTTAAAATAAGATAATATGAACAACGGAAGAAACGGCGTCAAAAACTGAGTCCCGAATAGAAAGTTATGCCCCGAACAAGTTCGGTGGCAATTGGGTCCAGAAACTCTGAAACTGGAGAAAAATGACTAGAAGGAAATTCTATGAATTTACGAGTCAATGAAAAGTGAAAATGAATCCCGTACGAGGATCCAGGCTCCAGACGAGATATTTTTGCAATAACTTTCATTAATTGCACAATGGCCCCTACAAAAAGGGTTAACTGCAAAATTGTCCCAGAATTAAAATATCTACCAAAAGGTATTTTCTTAGATGCCCCTGAAATAAAATATCTTCAAAAGATATTTATGAAAAACACCCCAAGAAATGAAAAAGATTCTAAAGAATTGTACATCCATGCCCCTATGGACACCAAGAGCAACCAGAGTACTTTCTTGCAAAAGTGAAGATACGTATTTCGAGGAAACCACTCAAGATGAAGATACGTGAAGTCAAAAACTAACTCCGAGCATGAAAAGTGAGGTTGTGCCAAAAACTGACAAACGGAGATAAGACGAAATAGGGAAAATGACAGAATAGGGAAAAGACGAAATAGCCCATAGTGTCCGAAAAACGAAAAATGTGAAAATGACTTGGTCCTCAAAGGAAGTTGTCAATCCACAGAAAAGAGTCTCAGAAACCAATTCCGAGCACTCGAGATGACACTAAGTGACATGAAACAGAGCTCAGAAAAGAAAATTAAACGAAAAAAATTCATTCGTAAAATTTCAAGAAAAAGGAAAGGAAGGAAAATAACCGGGTTGTTACAACATGTCCATGGGGACAATTGGAAGTAGAATGTAAAACACTTGAACAAGTCATACATGTCTCATTGGATGGATGATGGGAATGGTTAAGGACAGAAAATACTTGATTTGCCAAGTTTTGGTTGATCAAGAATTAATCAAACCTTTAAGATAAGGATTTCATCTTGACGGCTATTTCATTGGAATGGTCGACTTGATGTAAGCCAACACTCTTCCTTCCACTTGAATTTCTACCATTCTTAGATGATAAAATTCAATGTAAGGAATTTTCACTCTTGCTCTCATAAAGACGCCACACATCATCCTCATGCCTATCAATATAAGAGCCACCCATGGAAGCATCAACCATGCCCTTATAATTGTCCGATAAGCTCTCAAAGAAATATTGAACTAATTTCTATTTGGGTATGTCATGATGTGGACACTTCCTAAGCAATTCATTGAATCTTTCCCATGCCTCATAGAACGTTTCCCCATCCCCGTGTGAAAACTCTCGAATTGAGGTTCTCATGGCATTGGTCTTAGAAACCGGATAGTACTTTTTCAAGAACTCTTGTTGCCTTTCTGCCCAAGAAGTTATTGAAAAAGGCCTAAGATTGTTAAACCAATATTTTGCCTTGTCTTTAAGGGTAAATGGAAAAAGTTTAAGCCTTAAGACATCTTCCTGCATGTCCGTGTATCTCATAATGGAACATACTTCAAGAAACTCATCCAAATACTTATAAGGTTCTTCACTTGGAAGTCCATGACAGTTAGGAAGCATTTGAATGGTTTGTGGTTTGATCTCATAGTGGTGTGCTCTAAGTGGTGGCAATTGAATCCATGTGGGTGCATTATATTCATTAGGCAAATAGTGATCTCTTAAAGCAAGGGGAGGATTAGCAATTGGAGGTGCAACATGGGCACCTTGATTGCCTTGAATGATGGGAGGTGGTGGAGCATAGATTGGCCTTGGTATTCCTAATGGAACTTAGCCTTATTGTTGTGTGGGTGAATTAATGGCCTCGGCATGCCTACTGGTACTTGCATGTTATCATGATACACATTTGGGTGGAGGATGCCTTGTTGGTCTATGTGACTGAGGTCCTCCACATGGTCCTCATTATGTCCTTCCATTGATGAAATAGATTGACTAAAACTTTCTCTTCCCCTAGGGTTTCGAATAACAGATTCAAGATGAAAATTTAGATGGACAAGAGTAGGTTTCAATGATCTACAACCATGCATGCACAACAAAACACAACAAGCAACAAGTAATGAACAAACACTTCACCTTCGCAATAAATCAACAATCAAAAAACTTCCTCCACATACAATGATCCTATATTCCCATGCTATCAACAATATGCAAAGAAAAGTAAATTGCCTCCATGTGGGCTCACGATTTATCTAAGAATTGAAATACAAGCCTCCACGCGGGCCTACGATTTAACTAGAGATTGAGTTAAGAAAGAGCTCACAAAGGGTCCTTTAGCACTTCAATTTATTTTTCAGTTTTTAGCCTTACAAATTTTTAGAATTTTGCCTTTTTCCTTTGCTTTGCTTAGCTCCTTGCTTGAATGCTCCTTTGCTCACCTTTTTTTCAATGCACTTAGTCAAACAAGAACTAACACAATAACTAACCAAAATGAAAACAAAGTAAAGACACGATCAAAAGAGTACTAATTCCTAATTGATTCCACAAATACAACGTTGCCTTCAATAAATCCCTGGCAACGGCGCCAAAAACTTGGTGTGGTTAGGTGTCGCGTCCCAAACCCAAAGTTTGTACACCAAAAGATAATGGTGTAGAGCTATGATGAATGTGGCCAAGTTTTACATTTAGAAATTGCCACTACTACCTTTCACTAAAAATATAGTTAGGGCAAGTAGGGATCGTCCCAAGGGATTGGTGGGTCGTATTAGGTTGTGGAATCGAGATTAGGGTTAGTAGGTCAAGTGATCAAAAGATTGGTTGGTGGGTAAATTATACTAAGATGCAATTTAAACTAAAGTAGGCAATTAAGTGTAATGGAGAGAAAATAAGAGAGAGATCTTAGGGTTTAGAGATCACCACTAAGCATAGCTTTTCTACACTTTTATTGAATGATTAATGAGGGGGAAAACATGTATTGCAACATAGTGTGTGTGTGTGGTTGTTTCAACAAGCATGGATGACAAATTAAGCATATATTGTCTAAGCAACATGGTGGATAGCACAATATATCAAACTAAGCCATTAATCCTTTCTTTAAGCTCACAATCCAAACACATCACAAGGTTAGAGATATATGCTACTTGTTTTCATAAGTATGGAACATCAAACAAAAGCATGGATTGTCCTCCCATTTAACATCTAAACTACAACTATACTACAATTAAGCTAATGACATGAAATTAAACTAATTAAACTAAGGGAGGGGAACAATCCATCAAGAAATGAGAATGAACCATCAAACAAACCATAAGAACATTCCATTAAGTACTATGTCTTGACGATCTCTAGATCTATAGCATTAATACATAGACATGCATCAATAACACAAGAAATTGAGATAAACACATGAACATCTATTCTAGCATACATAGACATATTGATAGAATGAAATGGTCAATTAGAAGCATTAAACCACACAAATCATTAAATAAACAAGATCTATATATATAAAAGTCAAGATGTAGAAAGCATGCTTAGGGCTAACTCTAGCCCCAAGAGGATGTCTAACCACTCATGGATGATGTCCTCCAACCCTTAAGAGCTAACTCCATAGTAGAGATTGCTTCTCTTCTTGGTTGATGGAAGAACTCCAAGCTTGTGTCTCTATCATCCTCCTTTCTTTTCTTTCTCACTAAGAATATGGAATTTGTGTCTCTATCTACTCTCAAGTATATTTCTCAAAAAGTGGTTCATATTCCTTATATAGGTAGGTTAAATATCACCCCAAATAAGCCGGGCTCGTACACTAATATTCCTCCAATGATTAGATATGAGATAACTTTTAATAAGCTGGAAATTGGATTTTCTCGGGATTTGGGAAGTTCGATCGATCGTACTTGTGGTGAGATTGATCGAACATGGCTGAGATCTATCGAATTGAAGCTGGATCAATCCTCTATGGCGGCGCCTTTTTGGATAAAAACAAATCTGAGATATTTTGAAGATATTTTTGGGAAAGAGACAAATGTGGTAGGTAGGGTGGTACAAGTGGATAAGATGGAATCTTTTCGATCAATCGAAAGAAAGTTGGATCGATCGAACTTTGTATGATCTTTGGATAAGGACAAAAGAGCTTGGATCCATCTTGGAATGCTGAGATCGATGAACTTTTGATCAATCGAATATTTGCTGAGATCGATTGTACTTGCTGAATTTCCACCACTTGCTTCCTTTTACTCCCACTTTGCTCCTTTCTTTGATTCATCTCAAGATTGCTTCAATTATGCTCTTATTTAGCTGAGTTAGCTTATTTTGGGGATAAGTACCTGAAAATGGAAATAATACAAAATCAATCTAAAGCGGAAAAATAAGATAGATAAAGGTTTTAGAATACCTAAGCTTAAGGGGTTTAAATAAGCACTTTTCAGCGCTCATCAATAGCTACCATATGCAATGGAATAAAAATACATATTCCCTAATTTACATCATTTAAATCTATACATCAATTCTACTATTAAAACAATGGAAATGAAGCATTGTCTTTAAGAGTTTGCTTCAACTTGAAAGGGGGAGTCAATGATGGGGTGAGCTCATATGGCTCAATAGATCAACGCTAGGTACATAAATATGCTACATTTTTATGGTTCCATAAGTTAAATCCATGTCAATAATGCAAGGGACATGCTCCCTAACATCTAAATTTTCTAGGAAATTCCTAAAGGAATCATCTTAATCTAGCATTTGTTAATAGGCATGAATATACAAAATGAAACCAGGAACGAAAATAACAACCAAGCTGCAACTACGCACATACATCAACTTAACAATAGATGTCAAAATCATCAAAGAGTGAAATATGATAATGCATATGCACACCGCATGAATGGGGAAATAGGGTTCTTTTGGAATCCAGACCGTTGGTAACCAACCATAGTTATTTTGGTCTACTAACCCCAGTGGCGACTATAGTTGGGGAGCCTGAGCTCACCCATGAGAGCTGAACCCTCGCATCACCAAATCGGAATAAAACCACATATTAAACAGATATTCCCAAGTAATAAAAATCAATACTAAACCATAAGGTACCATGTACCAAAATATAGCTAACATGCACTTCACAAGCGTATCAAATATTATGCTACTCATACATGACATGTTCTAATGTCCAAGGCTATTATAGCATTCTCTACAATGCGATGACAACAATATAAATCATGATATAATCAAAATGTTTCCAATTCCCCAATTATACAATATATGAACTTCATTAAATGCATTGCTTACTATAAATATATGATTAATGAAATAATGCATCTACGAAGCATCCTAGATATGAAATCAATAATCTGCTCCAAGTATTATCAACATAACACAATTAAATCACAAATATACAATTCTAAGTATATATACGCCCACATATGCATATAAAACTCATAATTAACTCACAAAACACAAAGAAGGCGTAGCCTTACGTACGCAACAAATCCCTACCTTATTGAGATAAAAATCTCAAAATCCCAAAAGTGAAAATACCCCAAACGAGTTGCCACTCCAAAGGCGCGACAAGGAAGGAGAGAAGAACAACAATGCCTCCTACGACGACATTTGAATCCAAACCCAAACTCGGCTCCAAAATCCTGAACTCCCCAAATCAAAAACAAGAGCAAGGATTTTGTTCCCCATGGTGACCCCGCCCTAACTCTCTTCTATGGCAACGAATGAATCCCAACGGAAACACGTCAGAAAGGGCAACATTCTCAAGAACACAAAAGAAATAAATAAGAAAAAAAAAGGAAAAAGAAAAGAAAAAGAAAAAGAGAAGGAAAGGGGGAGGGGGGTTATTCCATGGCTGAATCCCCTCTCTCTTTACATATATACATATGCAAATATCTTAGTCAAAAGTTAAAATATCTCCTATGGACCCCACAAAAGCTGAAATTACAAAAGACCCAAAAATTAGAAAATATCTAGAAAAGAATAACGCGAATGGCCCAAAGTAAAATATGATGTCCGAAACATCTCAAATTAATTATATAGGTCCAAAATAATCTCAAAACAATAAACACAAAGTGTCGAAAAAAAATTCTCGAATACTTGACCTTGTTCGGACCTGAGGCACCTAAATAACGAAAAATGAGAATATTGAAAAATGAAAAAAAAAAAAAAAAGAAAAGAAAAGTCCTTACAAATAATAGCCAAAATGAAAGTGCTCCATTTGAGCTACAACATTAGAAGTCCAAATAGGAAGACGAGGGGAACGACAAAGTCTCCTACGGCCGCCCCAAAATCTAAACTCAAACTCACCCCAAAATCCCGCATGTGTTCCGAAATGAAAACAAAAATGATCAATGAAAAGCGCATTTTGTCCTTGTCATTTCTCCCTTATATGGCATCAGCAAAATCCGACTAGAAATAGATGAATCCGGCTCTTGAATCCAAGACCCAAAAGAAAATAAAAAAGAAAGAAAAAGAAAAGGAAAGAAGAAAAGAGAAAGAGAAAGAGAAAAGATATTTCTCTTACAAACATACATATATAAATATCTCTTATGGGCCCTGCTGATTTCTAAAAATCACAAAGGGCCCAAAATCAAAATATCTCAGAAATAATAACGCAAATGCCCTAAAAATGAAAATATCCTAGAAATAATAACACAATCACCCCAATAAAAATTATGATGTCCAATGTATCCCAAATGAAATATATATCCAATATATCCTAAAATAATAAATGCAAAGTGTTGGAAAAAAAATCTCGAACACTTGACTCGAGATGGTCCTACTTGACCTGAGACCCGAAAATGTCGAAAAAAGAAAATTGGGAAAAATAGAAAAAGGAACAAGTCCTTACATGCCAAGTGGAAAGGAAACCACATTTTGAAAATGCCAGTGGATAGGATCACGACCTTCTATTTTTTGCTCAATTTTTTTTGGTAAATGCTCCATGTTCTTAGCCCACTTGTTGATTTTTAGCAACTTCCTCACCTAAATAAGGCAAGTGGCTACCTTTTAGAGTTGACACATCATTTGGTAGAGTTGATATAGTCAACTTTGACACAAGACTTCCTTGTTTGACAACCTTGTACACCAATTTTGCTAGGATTATGCCATGTATAGCTCCTTTTAATTTGAAAATTAAATCCCGCATCCTGATTTTATGCACGACATGTGATACCCCTCGATTTTGAAACACGGGTCAAATAACAATAATCTCCTCAATACAAATATCCAACTCCTCTGATACCAATACAATTTTGGGAATCTATAATGTGTGGACCCTAAATAAATCACAACTGAAAGTAAATAACTAAAATAAATGCCTAAAATTAAATCTCTATGCTTGATATTGATGAACACTTGAAAAATAATAGTGGGCTATGCCGATGAACAAGTCATTTCCACTACATCCCAAACAGAGACTCGATACACGAATACATCCTAGTCAACTCATACAATAACTGTATAGTCCATATATATATATATATATATACACTAAAGTACTCTCACTGGGCTATAGGGCATACTCAACCGGATAGTAGGCAATATACAAAATGCATACATGGTGGGCATGAGTACCATTAACTACCAGGGCACACAACAATACACTATATCTAGCTATGCATCTCCAAGGCAATATATGCTCCCTAATCACTGATCTGAGATCTCAAGCTCATATCATGACACATATCCATATATATAAATCTATATCATATCCAAAACATAAAATAAACTATCCACCATAGTCTTTTAATGGCATGTCATCCACATATGAATCTTTGACCTGACACGAAGAATAAAACTAAACTTATTAGCTAGCTCATCTATAATATGCCCCCATATCCTGACAATGGTGCATAAATCCGAAACCATAGCCTAACAATGGATGCTCCCCTTAGGTGTGTGCACAAAAATGTGTTACTTTAACAATGTGCTAGAGAATGTGTTAAGTGTGCATCAAGGATTAATATTTATAAAACCACTTAACACTAATACAATGAAGTATAGTGAGAAGTGATCGTCCACAGGGATTAGAAGGTACTTAGAATTAAACTTGGCTTAGTAGGTCAAGAGATTGAAAAGAGGTTTGGTTTCGTTTGTTATTCTAATGTTCAATTAAAATTAAGCAATGCAAATGAAATTAAAGCTAAGAGAGTAGAGTTTAGAAAATAGGAGAGGAGTCTTAGGGCATAGGAGTCACCACTAAGCTCATTCACTAAACCATAAGTCTTCATCCAATTGGGAAAATTTCATGTTGTAAACCAAATGTGGCTACAAGCACACATCAATCTAGAGAATCATACAACTTGCAACAATAAGCATGGATTATCAAATTCAAGCATGAATTGTTTACCTAACTAGAATTGAAATGCAATTAAATTACAATTAAACTAAGATAATGAAATTAAAGCAATTAAACTAAAGGTGTAGTACAATCCATCAAGCATAAGCATAACCCATCAAATTAATCAACAAGTGTATCCAATAAGAATCATGCATAGCCATCACTAAATCCTAATAACAAAGGTATCTAGTGTAGAGAAATAATCCTCAATTAATCACACATAGACATACAACCAAAATAGAGAATTAATAGGAATAATTTAATCATAGAAATTATAGGAAAAACCAAGATTTATATATACACAAGGCTATATCATCCATTACAATAATAAATTCCCCAAAAATATAAAGACAGGGGTTTAGATTACAAGCTTAGGGCTCATCCAAGCCCTAAGGAGAAGTCTAGCCACTTATGGAGAAGGTGGATGTGGTCAGAACCCTCAAGGTCAATCTGAAAACATGGCTTTATCTTCTTCCTCTTGATCTTCTTGCTTAAAACCCTAGAGATCTATAGTTGTTCTTGCCTCTTTTCCCCAAAACACTAATTCTAGAGAGAGAAAACTATGTAATTAAAAGATAATCTAATAATATAAAATCTAAACTTTACAAAAATGGTTCAATTTACCTTTTATACAAGACCCTTGGAGGCCAAAACAGGTTAAAAATAAGCCCGAAAATCATTTAATCCCATAGCCATTTCGTAGGTCAAGATCGGGCGAAGCCGGGAAATAAAACAGCTCACTGCTAGCAAGTTACAATTGATTGCAGGGATTCACGATCGATCGTGAATTTCTATGATTGATCATGCTGACGTAGACTTCTTATCTTGACAACTGGCTGCCTTATCCACTAAGCTAGTGCTGATTAGGATTCACGATCGATCGTAAAGAATTCACAATCGATCGTGATGCTAACGTGGCACTTCGAATGATGATGTGGCATGGTGAATGGCTTATCCAATGACGTGGTAATATGATCGGTCATGGAATTTGCGATCAATCGTAAGCCCCTTTTTTCAAATTTTCTAAACTTTCTCTGGATTTTCTTGATGCATTTGCTTGACTCCAAAAAGGCTTTAATGACCTGAAATTAGCCTGTTTGAACCTTATTGACCTGAAATCGACAAAAACACAAATTAGGTCTAAAATAGGAAAGTAAAGATAGATAAAAGGACTAAAATACCGTAAATTAAGACTAAAATGTGCAATATTTCATCATTTATCACATCCCAAAACAATAATATTGCTAGTCCCTAGCAAAGAGCTATGAAGTAAAAGGAAATGAACAACTATGCAACTATGAACTAGAAAACAATAATTGGATAACATTGTTTTTGTAGGGATCATGGTTATATTTAGCATATGCAACAAGCCTTTTGAAACCCTAGGTTATCCCTAGTGGACGAGTGAAGTTTTGTGAGGGTTTCCAGAAATGATACCCACAAACATTAAGCTCTTTCTCACTTAAAAGGCACCAATATTTCAAACAAGTATTGAAAGAAAACTACCTCAAGTATGCCATTTTTCAACCATCTCTAAGCAATTTCCAAAATTCTAACAACAAGCATGCAATTATGGTCTTCCACACATCAAGCAAGATAATAATGCAAATCAAATAAACTCTAGCATCCTTTTGAGTGAACCGGCATCAAATATGTTGCTATATTAGCAAATCAATGAAATATGTACAACTAGTCTCAAATTAGCACACAAATCAAGTACCAATAATCAAGACAAAGAATGAACTTTCTATTCTCATCATGTTTTTTATTTATTTATTTTTTAATGGATCAAAGATAGGACTATGGTGCAATGTAAAGATCTCTTAAGCTCTCTAGAAGATTTATGTAATAAGCGTTAGGTCAATGACTCCTAAACCAGATGACTTTAGGGCATTAGGTGTAAAGACACCCCTAAGGACTTATAAGCTCAAATCAACTAGGCTATAAATCAAAACACTCCCATCTTCTCATTTCCTAGCTTCCCACCTTTGGTGAGAAGCGCTCACTTTTCTTTTCTTTTTTTTTGTTTTTTTTTTAATTTTTTTTTAATTTTTTTTAATTTTTTTATCTATTATGTGGGCCTTTCACTTTTCGACGTGAAAATTCAATGCTTAATGAGGCAAGAATCCCGGTTGGTGGCTTCTTCGAACCGATTGCTTAAAATGATGTAAGAAGTGTGAGTGTGTGAAGTGGCCACCATATTTAAAATTTATAAAAATCACTTAACACTATACTATATAGTATGAGTGAAAAGGGATTGTCCCAAGGGATTTTCAAGGTACTATGGAATTGAATTCTGGTTAGTAGGTTGAATGATCAAAGTAAGTGGTTTGTTGGTTGAGTTATACTATGATTTAATTAAAATAAATGTAATGTTAAACAAGCTAAAGTAAAGGAGGTGTAGAGAATGAGAGAGGGGTCTTGGGACATAGAGTTCACCACTAAGCTTTACCTTACTAAACATCTAATATTTGTCAAAATAGGGGGATAAAATTTTGTGAAACAAATGTGTGTGCCATCAATTGAAATACTAAGCATGGTTGATAAAATAAGCATACATTATCTAATCAAGCTAGCAAGTAGCACAACCTATCAAATTAAGCCATTAACCAATCAATAAACCCACAATTGATGCACACAAAAATCTAGAGAAATGTATTACTTGCACTCATAAGCATGGATCATTAAACTACAAGAATGGATTGTCAACCTATCTAGGATTTTAAAGCAACTACACTACAATTATACTAATGACAAGGAGATTAAACTAACTAAGCTAAGGAGGTAACATAATCCATCAAATAAATCACAAGAGTAATCAATTAAGCGCCATGTATTGACCAACACTAGTTCAATAATTTAATACACATAGACATGCATCAAATGTAAAGAATGAAGTGTAAGCACATAATCATCCATTGCATTACACATAGACATATGAATAGAATTGAAAGATTAATTGGAAGCATTATGTAATGACCCGGGTTTTTATTCAACCCTGTGCGTCAGTGATGACCCGAACCGGATCCAAGATGTGAAAGTGAAACATGACCAAGTCTATAGAGATGTACATCATCCCTAAGACACAAGAATGATCTTTTAAGGAGTCCCGTGACTCAGCAGAAGAAAAACCGGAGCTAGGGTTTTAAAACCCATTGAGGAATGGATCAAGGGCAAAATGGTCATTCCAAACTGAAATGGGTGCCACCGTGCACACCATTGGAAATAAAATGAAAAATTAACAAGGATGGACTCAAGAATCACTTGATTCGGAGTCCGGATGACTAAGATATGAGAATAGGACGAAGTGGCGTCCTCCGACTTAGAGGTCCCACGACCCTATCTCACTAAAACCATTATAACTCTCACTAAAATTAGAATTTCAGAGTATGGTTGGTAACATTGGAAAGCTGACTTCGAGATCTTGAGTTTAAACTCTAGAATGACCTAATTTGGACCTCGAATGAGCAAGTTATAACCATTTGAAAACAGATCATTGCTGCAACCAAACTTAGTCAGCTCAGTTAGGCCAAGAGCAACTTAGTTGGCTGGGTTATGAACTGAGTCGGCTGAGTTAGGCCGAGAGCACCAAAATTGATGCCCAGATGAATCCAATCGGCTCTTTTGTGAACTTAGTTGGCTGGGTTGATGAAAGAGTTGGCTCTTTTGGACTGAGGCATGCTGCAACAGCTTTTTTTTTAAAAAAGTTGCAGAAAATGGAAACTGAGATGGATTTGGGATTTTTGATGCCAATATGACATTTTATAGAAAAATGCCATGAAGAAAGTACCCCTAAAATCACATTTTCTATGTGATAGAGTTAAGACCAAAATTTATTTCCCAAAGGAAATCCCCTAAATGCCCTTAAATTAAATTATGCGAGAAAAATAAAAAATAATTCTATAGAAGGCTCATTTCATCAAGGGGAGGGTTTTTCCCGGAAACGATCATGAATGCAGACGTAACTTACCTATTAGGATGTACTATAATAATCCACAGCTTAAAAATACCGTCGATGCAAAATATGACCTCTCAAACCTCAAATGCGAGAAAAATAATTTTAAGGTCAAACCATGCAACAACCGGACTTAAATGCTTTCAAAAGGCCGTTTGGCCTTTGGCCACACTTCATGCATATTGAATAAGTCCTAGTGGATGTGCCAAAACATACTTTGCATCAACCGATTTGAAAATGAACCCTTAAAGGCTCGGATTTTACAATTTTAGCCCAAAACGCAAAATATGAAAATAAAATGTGAAACCTAAAACAAAATGGTGTTTGGCCCTTGGCCACACCTCATACATGGTAAATGAATGGCAAATAATGAATTTCATACATAATGCACACTCCGGTGCAAAAATGACATGTTAGAACCTTAATTTTCATACTTATCTCATTAAGGGCAAAATTCTACATTTATGAATATACATGGATTTCAAATGAGGTTCGGCCCTTGGCCACATATCATATACATAAAATGAATGTCAAGAAGTGTGCTTAGGTACACTTTACAAATTTAGAATCAATTATACACATTTGACATAAAAGGCTACAAATGGCATTTTAAGTCAACCTTTACAAGAATTGAAATCTTTTAGTCTACAAATCATCCAAGCATATTAAGAATCATGAACCAAGTCTTCGTACCTAAACAAAACCCCCAGTAACTTCGGGATGAGTAAACAAGTTTACTCGTAGAGAATGAGCATGCATCGACTCGATTTCTTCCAGATTTTTAGACTAACATGATACAGTTCAAGGGGGTCATGCCACCTAACGTCTATGTCAAGATGAGACTCAGGGAGCATCCTAAGCTACTCATGCAATTGAAATGAGATACATGACATACAAGCATACTGGTTATAAGTGTACTAAATGAAGATAAAAGCATGCGAGGTAAGTATACAAAACACAGGTATACTAATAAGATTAGAAACACACAAGGCAAGTATACAAGACACTAGTATGCTAAATGGAATCTAGATGCAAGAAGCAAGTGCACAGTTTCAAGTATACTGGATGAGGTCTAAATACATGAAGTAAGCATAATGTCTATGCAAATTAAACAAGGTAGGAAATACTCCATATAACACGACAAGGTCCTTATATCTTCAAGAGATAACACTTGAACTCTAAGGGTTTAGAGAGTTTGCATGTTGATATAAATCATTACATGTGGACCATGCCACCTAGAATCTAAGTCAAGTTACATATATAGGATCATTCCTAAGTCATGATAGCATTAAGTAACATGAAACAAGATAACTAAGAAAATTAACAAGATTGAAACAATTCAATTAACACGACAAGGACAAGGCGTGAAATCAAGGAAAATGCATAATATCTATGCAAGTAAACGAGAATGAAACATTCCGATTAACACGATAGAGTTCTACATGAAATCAAGAACAAGGCATAACATCTATGCAAATAAACAAGATTGGAGCATTCCACATACACGACAAGTTTAAATCTTAAAAGAATAGCAACTTGAAATTTAAAGAGTGAAATCAACCAATGTGGAAACTCGGAAAGCGCCCGGATTAAAACCGTACTCTTGGGATCACTTTAGGGCTACTAACCCATGGGTACCTTACCCTAGTGCGCACTATAGTGTAGGGAGCTCTCTATCTCCCGTACTAGAACCAAGTCCTAGCCATGTCAATTCTTAATTGATATCCCAAGTCCCAAAATCAATAAGTTGTGCAAGTCAAGATTGTATCAAATATAAGAAATGCATTAACCACGTTTCATGCACAACAAAGATTTTGGAATACACAAGTCATGCCCTAAGTTCTCAACTATGATGGTATGTGAAATGTCAAGAAATTATAGTGTGCATCTATATAGAATAGAACCGAGAGATATATAGCACATGGAATCCATTGAAGTAAATATACCACAAGTATAAGATACATGATAAAAAGCTAAAAGCTACACGAAATACAAGTCCAATTCATGAGTTTAACAAGGATTCAATATCAAGGCATAGTTAACTCAATAGAAGCATAAATGGAAATTTAATCTACTTAAGGGATTAAATTATCAAGATTACAATGCAAGTCCAAATGTTCTACAAACAAGTTATATTAAGGATCATGTCAAGGCCAAGTTCAATGTCAAGTTACAACTTCATTACCTACACGACACAACCATGTGAGTTAAGTTTCATATAAAGGAAATAAGTAAATGTAAGTTTCAAAACTTATCCGATTATTCTCAATGTGATACACATGAAGGAACATGTCAAGGAAATCATGAATACCAAGCTAGTGACTTAAACATGCTCATGGAACCATTGAATGGATTTTAATTAACTCATTTAATTAAAATCTCTAGATTTTGAAACTCGTCCAAATGATCTCAATTTAAAGTATGTTATACAATATGCCAAGACTTGATTTAAGGACACGATACGAGTACATTCCAATCAAGATACGACCATGAGTATTAAACCTTAATACTAGAAAAAAAAAATAATAAATGAGAGGTTTCAAAACCTAATCAAATATTCCTAATTTAATATATATGAATGTCTATGGCATGCATATCAATAAAATGAAGCCGAAAATCCAATGGAGTGAATAGTGCACTCAGAATAAATTAATTAATCAATTTAATTAAATATTCTTTAGATTTTAAAACATTTCCGATTACTCTCATTTTCACCTATGTTGAAGAGCATGATAGGGCCTAATATAATATGCTAACACATATTGATTTCAAGCTAGTTAAGGCCACATGGATTAAATATTTACTCAAGATAAATATTAAATAAAATCTTCGTTACTTGTCCAAATGCTCTAAATTTAATATATGTCAATGATCATATCAACGGGTAATTTAATATTATACCACATGTTTAAACAAAGTTATGAGCAACCGGGAAAATTAAATCTTACACAAAGCAAAATAAATTAAAGTTTATAGATTTGATACAAAAACATGTAAATGAGTTATATAAGCATCACAAGCATGCAATGTAACAAGAAAATAAATTATATACCTCAATTTGAGATGAAAATTTCAAATCCCCTCCGAAAGAAAAGTGCTCTGAATCCGACAATACCGAAGGGTTTTGTCGGGGACAACACGGTGAACAAGAATCCCTAGGAAGCCTCATGAAAATCACAACTTGACTTCAAACCCAAACTCAAAAATGGGTCAAAAATGGGTTCGAATAAGGGGGAAAGGTAGAGCACGATAAGGCGAACAATAAACGTTAAGGCTGAAGACTTTCCGTCAAGGAAAAGTAGTTCAAAGGAGGAGAGAGAAGGTGGCAGCCATGGCTGCCATGGAATCCGGCCAAGAGAGGGGAGGAAGATGATGAAATCTGATTTTTTGACTTTAAGGCTTTCTATTTATAGTAAAACCCTAAAAGTGCCCCGAAAGGGCCCCACCGGGTCTGAAAAAGTGAAATTTGAGCAGACGCACTCAAACGGCAAAAATCTATGAATGAAAAAGATTCAAAATGAGAAAATATGAACAACAGAAGAAGCGGCGTCAAAAATCAAGTCCCGAGCAGAGAGATATACCCCGAAGAAGTTCGGTAGCAACTTGGGTCAGAAATCCCTAAAACTAAGGAGAACGACCAGAACGGAATTCTAAGAGTTCATGAGTCGATGAAATGTGAAAATGAATCCCGTACGAGGATCTAGGCTCAAAATGAGGTATTTTGTAATAACTTTCGTTAATTGCACAATGGCCCCTCCAAAAAGTGAAAACTGAACTAATGACCCAAAATGAAAATATCTTCCAAAAATATTTTCTTAAAAACCCCTAAAATAAAATATCTTCAAAAGATATTTATGAAAAACACCCCAAGAAAAGAAAAAAATTCTGAAGAACTGTGCATCCATGTCTCTATGGACACCGGGAGCAACTAGAGTACTTTTCTACAAAAGTAAAGATATGTATTTTGTGGAAACCATTTAGAATAAAGATGCATGAAGTCAAAAACTAACTCTGAGCACAAAAAGTGAGGTTGTGCCAAAAAGTGACAAACGGGGAAAAGACGAAATAGGGAAAAGGACGAAAAGTGAATAGTATCAAAAAACGAAAAATGTGGAAATGACTCGGTCCTTAAAAGAAGTTGTCAATCCGAAAGAAAGAGTCTTAGAAACCATTTTTGAGCACTCGAGACGACACTCAGTGATGAGATACAGAACTCAGAAAAAAAAATTAAACGGAAAAAATTTATCCGTAAAATTTGATAAAAAGGAAAGGAAGGAAAATGACGGAGTCATTACACATTAAACCACACAAATCATGTAGAAACAAGATTTATGTAAACATGAGGTCAATACAATATTTACAACATAAATCCCCACTAATTACAAAATATTAAAGTTTAGGAGGCAAGCCTAGGGCTATCTCTAGCCCAAAGAGAATGATATAACTACTCATGGTTATTGTCATCCAACCCTCAAGGGCTCTCTTCATGGTTGAATTCATCTTCCTCTTTTTGGTGCTCTTGATAGAAACCCTAAAAAATGGAAGAATCTTACCCAAAATGTGTATATTCTTTCTCTAATCTCTAACCAACATTTCCCACTAACCAAAACCTCTACTAAAAATAGCCAAATCCTTTATATAAGTAGCTTAAATGTCACCCCAAATGGTCAAACCTCGTACACTAGGACCTCCAAATGATTATACCATGAGCACACCTTCAATTGGGCTTGAAATTTGTTTTGAATGGTTTTTGAGGCAGTTCGATCAATCACACTGTTGCTTCGATTGATCGAAGCATGGTAGCACACTTATTTGGATAAGGACAAAAGTTAAGATATTAATGGGGAAAAGGACAAAAGTTGTTATGAGGATAAGATCAAGGGGTTCAATCGATCAAAGAAAAGATTGGATTGATCGAAGAGGAAATTTTCCTGAGGATAAGGACGAAAGCTCGATACATCAAGGCAAGATTAGAACGATCATAGCGTGATCGATCATAGCATGGTTCGATCGATCGAATAGGGATAATTTTCACCATTTTGCTTCCACTTTGCTCCTTCTTTCTACTAAACTTTGGTTTGTTTCCTCCAAAGCTCTAATTCCGCTGATTTGGCTTATTTTGGGGCTAAGTACCTAAAAAGGAGAAAAACATAAAATTAGACTAAAGTGGGAAAAAAATAAAAATAAATAAGGTCTTAGTATACTCAAGATTAAGGGTTTAAATGTGCACTTTTCAGTGCTTATCACACCCCCCAAACTTAAATATTGCTAGTCCCTAGCAATGAACTATGAAGTAAACCAAGAAACTAACAACTATACAAGAATGAACTAGAAAGTAATAAAAAAGATAACGCCACTTTTGTAGGGAATACGATTGCATTTAGCATATGAAACAAGCCTTTTAAACCCCTACGTTACCCCTAGTGGACAAGTGAAGTCTCGTGAAGGTTTCCAAAAATGATACCCATAAATATTAAGCTCTTTTTCACTAAAGAGGCACCAACATTCCAAACAAGCATTGGGAGAAAACTACATCGAGTATGCAATTTTCAACCATCTATAAACAATTCTCCAAAATTTCAACAACATGCAAGCAAATATGATCCTCCACTCACCAAGAAAGATGATCATGCAAATCAAAACAACTCTAAAATCCCTTTTAAGTGAACCGGCATCAAATATGTTGCTATCTTGGCCAACTAATGAAATAGTTACAACCGGCTTCAAGCTAGCACACAAATCTAGTATCGATCATCAAGACAAAGAATGAACCTTTTATTAAAATTTTATTTAACTAGGTGCACTTATTCTTTTTAATCGATTCAATTTTTTTTTTTTTTTTTTAGGATCAAAGATGGAAGCATGGTGCAATGTAGTGATTTCTTAAGCTTTCTAGAAGATTCATGAGGAGAACGTTAGGTCAATGACTTCAAACCAGACGACTTTAGCTGTAAAGACACCCCTAAGGACTTAAAAGCTCAAATCAACTAGGCTACAAATCAAAACAACCTACACCTAATCACTTCCCACTTTTCACCTTTGGTAAGAAGTTCTCACTTATTTTATTTTATTTTTTATTATTTAAACCTAGACTTTGGGCCTTCCACCTTTCGGCGTGAGAAATTCAATGCTTGATGAGGCTAGAATCCTGGCTAATTAGTGAAAAGGGTTTGTTATCCACCTTTTTCAAGAATGAAAGCTTTCAAAGCACTATAACCAAATCAATAATCAACAAAGCATATACCCCACAAAAAATCAACCACAAAATTAATAAAAATTTTGTGCTAGTGTAGAACCCTAGAGTGAGTCTCAAAGCAACCACAAAATCAAGATGATATGAACCACAAAACAAGCATGATATCAATCTTTTAAAAAATTTGCTCCTAGAAGGCATCCAAAAGGCATATAAGGAGTATTAAACTCTCAAGTCAAGCAATTTTTAAATTCTAAGTAATATAGTCCTCAAAAGATCAAAATCATCGCTAATCATGGACCAATAATAAATCTCTCAAATGCATAAGTCATATTCAAAATCTTGAATTGAATGTAAAGAACACACATTACCCCCAAACTTAAACTGCACAATGTCCTCAATGTGCAATGAGAACAAAGGAAAGAGGAAAAGTATACCAGTGGTGGCAAAACGATGAATGGTCTCCAAAGCGAGAAGTGGAGATGATAACATAGTAGCCTCGTGAGAAATGAAAGATGTAAGGCGAACCTGAACTCACTGGTCAGTCTGATCCCGGTTCTCAGCGATAAGAGAACGACAGCTTTAGTTCAGTGATAAGATGTTCGGACGGACATAAGGATCCGAGGTGGGTGGTATAACTCTCCCAAACTTGGGATCAACTGTATTCCTAAAAAGATGACACTGGGATAAAACCTCATCAAATAACAAATGGGAGAAATAATGGTACACAGTGGGCATGAAAATGCAAGTAGGCTAGTAAATGAAAGAGATAGAGGGGTAAGAATGATCCTGAAAAATATGGGCTGCACTCTCTCAATGAAATCACTGTAATACACCTAATAACGAGGTCAACATCAAAAGATATATCAATATATAAACAATAACTTAAAATATCTAAAAAATGAAAGTATACGGTATATGACAGAATAATAGGCCAACCGACTAGCCGAAAAAATGGAATAAAAGTATCATAAGTTGCAGTAAAATATCACAGATATAAATATGAGAGAGAGGTCAGGCGGATGACGATGGTTTGGCGGGGTATGAACCCCAGATCTGCCTGGAAATGTCTCGCAGGTTATCACAGAGGCTGCCTATACCCTCCTATAGTGCGGTCATGACATCCATACAGAGAGTAACCATATCTGCACGGAGCGTGAGGACTAAGTCCTGCAACGCCTAATAGTGCTCCTCTAGTATGTTAGACTAGCCTGTGTATCAGGAATGACTGGGTCATCCCGAGGATGCAATCTCGAGTCAGCACTAGAATGTTGCTCATCTCGGCTTTAGGAGTGGTGGCTCTGATGGGCCTGAGAATGGGACGGTGATCCAACTGGGGGCTCACGCTCTAAATCTATCCCAACTCCCTCTGCTGCTGTTGTTGCCTCTGCCTCTGCCTCTTCTTCTGTCACTATTTCTTTCGCTACTTTTGCAGCCTCTTCTTGCAAACTCTTGATCAGAGCGTTATAGCTTTTTTTCCAATCAGCCCATCTGTAATGGCAAGAGCCAGCCTCAAATCTCTTATGTGGATCAAATGGATAACGCTGATCCCTGAGGAGCTGGGTAATAAGGTGAGCATATGGAAGAAACTTGGGCCGCTGGGGATTCTCTTTGCTGACATACTTATCATATAGCTTCATTATAACGCTCCATATGAGCATAGGAACTGTGCCCTATATCAATGGAATATAATGCTGCAATATAATTAGCCCGCCACTGGGTTTTGTGCCTAGATATATATACATTTCAGTACAAGACTGAATCAAAGAACCACATGCGATCAGGCAGGTAGGTTTAGGTAGCAAAAGTATCAGTGGCGATAGTAGTGCCTTGTAGAGCTGTGGTCATGTCTACAAAGGATGGCCTCTGTAGGACCGGGTAATCAACCCCCAAAGGACAGGTATGCGGGCAGTGAGAGGCTGTCGCTAATGTCTGTCAGTGATAATGATAGTATACCCATCTATAGTAGTCCGCAGCTCAGTCAAGTTACTTGAACTCGGCCCCAAGTTCTGGTAGAAGAGCCTGACCAGTCTCAGATAGACAGGGTCGGCTACTGGAGCAAAAATAGGTGAGAAGCGCCGGCAGTAGATCTCGTCATACAACCACTTGGTCGTTGCCTTATGTGCGAAGGCATCCTCATCAACTTTGGACTCATGCGCCACACTCAAGCGCACAAACTTGCTGGTAAACCTGTCTCAGACGACAACGGGCCCAGTTGACTGTACTGGTGGTGGTACAGGAGCAGGGGCTGGGGGTGGCTCGGAAGGAGCACTTTCAGAAGAAGAAGAATCAGAAGGCTTAGGCTAGGCTTGAACTGGCTCCTTAGTCATGGGCCTAACCCGACGACCATTGGTCTGGTTGGCCGTAGTCTTGAACCTAGTCGT
Organism: Cornus florida; assembly: GCF_030987335.1. NCBI lineage: Eukaryota > Viridiplantae > Streptophyta > Magnoliopsida > Cornales > Cornaceae > Cornus > Cornus florida. Next base: position 83,247,243 of record NW_026775577.1, on the reverse strand, counting down.
AGCCTGTAAAAAGAGAGAACAGTTACATTTGAAGTCAGTAACAGGAAGTGGTATATAAGATGTAGAAATGAAAGCTTAATGGATAGAAACATGATTGTCAAGTAAAGATAGACAACATAACTCTGAAATAATGCATGATGCAAATATCACAGTAGGAAACATATGAATCTATTTTTGCAAGTGGAGATACAAGCCATACTTAGACAATGAACGAGCAAAGAGGATACTTTGGTAACATCAATCAACATGAAACATGCTAGAAATGATAAGTACAATATGCAACAAATGTGGAAAACACAGGCATTGGGGCATGAATATGATAGCATGGAACACGGGAGAAGGTACAAGGGCATACATTTGCAAAATAGTGAATTTCGATCAATTATAAAAAATGTGATCGATCCAACTTGGATCGATCATGGTATGTAATGGATTAATCAGAGCACTGATGTGATCGATCGAACTTGCTAAAAATTGAAAATTCACCCGTTTGTGACATGGAGGATATGGGACGAAGGCTAATGGTCACTTGAAAGCTCATGACCCCCTATACACCTCAAATAGCAAGATTTGTCACTTAAAACGGCACGTGACACCTGATTTAAATTTAGAAAGAAAACAAAATATATACATATATATACACATGCTTGAAATCTAAAAATGGAAACAAGGAACCTAAATATGTACAAATCCATCAAAATTAAATCAAAACAAAACAAAGAATGAAAAGAAAAATGAAAATGGAAAAGAAAGGGAGAAATTCTAACTCGTCCGATGAGAGAAGTAGAGAGAGAGAGAGAGGAAATGTGATCAAAAATGAGGATTTGGATCTTCAGGAACCTCGCCGGAGGTGGAGAAGATGGTGGCTAGCTTTGGAAAGAAAGGAGAAGGCTTGGATCGATTGAAGGAATGATCCAAATGACCCTTCAATCTAGTTTTAAAAATTGTTCCTGACATGTGTGATCGATCACATGGTCCATTCGATCGATCGAATCTCGATCGATCATGAAGGTGCTCAGATCGATCGAAATGCAAAACTTTTTTTGAAATTTTTGAATTTTGAAATTTAAAAATCTTTTTGATTTTTTTTTTTTTTTTTTTTTTTTTTTTTTTTTGTAGAAAATAAAAAAAATTGAAAAGTCAAAGTCAATAGAAAGTCAAAGGTGGGACTTCGAATGATCAGGCTTGGATCGATCGAAACTTTGATCGGTCAAACGGTTTGAACGATGGCACAGAGGCCTAAAATTTGCAGAAAAGTTCGAACGATGGGACAGAAGCTTAAAATTTGCAAAACTTCAAAAATTTTCTAAGTATGAAATCTTGATCGATCATGAGGGTTCCTGGATCGATCAAAAATCTTGGAACGATCGAACAAAGATGCTTGCACGATGGGACAGAAGCTTGAAAGTTGCTAAAAAGTTGGAACGATGGGACAGAAAGTGCAAGAAATCCCATGCAAAGTTTCAAAACAGTAATGGGTAACCTTGAACCTTATCTAGATGACACAAGAGTGAAGAACAAAAAGAAATAAGAGAGAAATAGGGTTTGAAAACCCTATAAATGCTAGTGTTTAACGTCTTTAGCAAGACATTGGGCTCTTTTAGCCTAGATGAAAATTTTTGTTGGACATCCCTTTCTCAACGGGGTGAAATGAACTTCGAACCCTACCCAACAAATCAATACTGAAAGAAATCGTTGGATTTGATTCGAGTATACTTGATGGTTTTTGGTCAAAAAGGTGTTTTGGCTTCCATGCCCTTTTCACATTACATTTTAAAATAACATCTTTTGAAGATTTATTTGAGAGTAAAACCTTTGGTTTTTCAACAAGAGAAAGCAAGTAAAGTTTTTTGTAACGTTTTTCACAATATAAGCCTCTTAATGCTTATCTATTGAATTAAGGGTAGGATTGAATATGTTTAACTTTACTTTCATATGGCTAAAAGAAATCTTCATTATCCCCGTCCTACAATTTATGTTGGCATTAGCGATAGCCAAGAAAGAACGGCCAAGGATAAGGGGGATTTGGCTTTTTGGAATGGCAACCGGCTCCATGTCAATGACCACAAAATCAACCGGGAAGAAGAATTTATCAATTTTTATCAAAACATCCTCAATTATACCCTGGGGATTTTTGATAGATCGGTCAGCTAGTTACAAGATAACCGACATCAGCTTTAAATCGCCCAAACAATTTGACACCGAGTATGGAAGAAGATTCAAGCTCGCCTATAAATTCAAAATAGCCCGATTAATGACATGGTCACCTATAGTGCAAGATGTAATAGGTGAACCGGGGTCTTTGAACTTGAGTAGAATGTTGTGTTGCAAAATTGGGCTAACTTGCTTGGTGAGGACAACCTTCCTTGGTGCTTGGCTCTTGTTCTTTCTCTTTAAAAATTTTGCATATGCCGGAATTTGTCTAATGGCATCTAAGAGAGGAAGATTTATTTTAACTTACCAAAACACTTCAATTATTTCATTTACCTTGTAATGACCCTGTCATTTTCATTCCTTTCCTTTTCTCAGATTTTCATGGATATTTTTTTTACGTTAATCTTTTCCTTTCTGAGTTCAGTTTCTCGTCACTTAGTGTCATCTTGCGTACTCGGGAATGGTTTCTGAGATTCTTTTCGGTGGATTGACGACTTCCTTTGAGGACCGAGTCATTTTCACATTTTCACTTTTGTGACACTATTCACTTTCGTCTTTTTCTCGGTTGTCACTTTGTTGGCATAACCTCACTTTTCGTGTTCGTATTTGATTCCGGTTTTGCATCCATCCATGATATTTAAATTCCATACTATGTGTATTTTCACTTTTGTAAAAAAGCATGCTAAGTACTTACTTTTCTTGTAAAGGGTATAGATGCATGACTTTTTTGTAATTTTCTAAACTTTAGGGGTTTGTGTAATTATTGTAAAGTAATTATTTTTCGTCTTAGGGACCATTTTGTAATTTAATTTGGAAGAAATTTTCAAAAAGGATTTTTTTGCAATTTTTAGAAAGTGTGACAAGTGTCACACTCTCATTGGTCCACTTGTTGACATGTGTCTGGAAACACTTTGAGGCCTTGGATGAGGACATGTGGAGGGTGGAGATTTAACCACTTGTTGGCTTGGATGGTTAACAAGTGTAGGCTTGAGATTTAGCCTAGGGTGGAGCCTTGGATTTGTGACAAGTGTAGGCTCATAATTTGATCTTGCATTAGTGTGTGTGTGTGAGGTAGTGTAAGAGCACATAGTGAGTGGAGGATCTCTATCCCCTCCACTCACATTTCATCTTCATCATTTTTCATTTCCTTCCTCTCTTGTAAAGAAAACCCTAGCCTCCATGGATAGAGCCTAAAGCCTTAAGCTTTGACCTTGATTTTTGAGAGCCTTCCATTGATTTCCAAGCTTGAACTTGGGAATACATTTTGTTCCCCTCATCTTCCTCTTCATAACCCTAGAAGGGTTTGCCATTTTGTGTTGATTTTGCCTTGGATTCTAGAGAGACACTTCTCTAGTGAGGTAGGAAATGTTATAGGGTTGTATGTTTGTTGTCTTGCATGTTTTTGATGCTTATACAACTTGTATGCATGTAGTGTATTAATTTGAGAAATTATGATTAATGGTAGTTTGCTTATAACTAATTTTAGACTTAGTAAATGGCATGGCCATGAGTTGATCTTTAGTATATATTAATTTGGGTTGATTTAGATGGGTTTTCAAATCTAGAGATTAAATGGATTTAATTTGGTTTAAATTCTTGTAAATTGTGTTTTGCTTGTAACCCATCTTAGACTAGATATATGGTATGACCATGACTTAGTGCTTGATATAAATTAATTTGAGATCATTTGGACAACTTTTGAAATCTAGAGATTTAATTGATTTAAATTAATCAAATTCTATTTGATGATATCTTGCTTATCTTGCACTTTTGATTTGATATATGTAAAGACTATGATATGTTGCTTAACATATATTAATTTGAGGTTATTTGACATCTAGAGAATTTAATCACCTTGTTTAATTAAATTCTATCTAATGGCTCCATGGATCTATTGGTATTTTAGAAGTTGTTTTTATATTCAAATCATGGACTTGAACTTGTTATGTATTCACTTGATTGTGTTTTGAGCATTAGACAACTTTGTTGTTATATTTATATTCATGAGAACTTGTTTTCTTTATAGAATATGTTGATACCATGTGTAGTGAATTGCACACTTTGTAATTGACTTTATGTATGTCATTTTAGAATTGAAACTCTAAGGCATGGATTGTGTGGTTTTAACCTACTTGTGCATGGAAGGTGGTTTATATGCCTTAAATTTTGATATATAAGTTTTGAACTTGATATATTTTGGATTCTCTTGGGACATTGTGTTACAAGTGACATGGCTAAAGTTTGGCTTTAGTGCGGGAGGTATGAGTTTTCCCCAATTGAGATAGTGCGCACTAGGGTGGTCTTCCCAACGGGTTAAAGCCCGGAATAACCATATTGATCTTGGTTTAGTCCAAGATGAGATGTCCAAGTTTTCCATTATGTGATTTCGCATTAAATTTCTAGTTGACAACCAATGTTTAATTGTAACTTGTAATTTTTGGTTGATTGCGATTTTGATGTTGTTAAGTACATCCATACTAAATTGATATATTTAGTTGATTTCACACTTTTAGATTTCTAGTTGATAACCTAGAGAACCTATGTCTTGATGTGTGGTATTAGATATTCTAGTTATGCTAAATTGTTATATTTAGTTGATGTTGCATTTTAGACTTCAAGTTGATTACCATGAGAATCTATATGTTGTTGCTTTGTGTAAGCATGCTCCTATGTTTTTGCTTTGTGTAAGCATGACCTTATGTTGCTAAAATTGCATGAATGAGGTGATTGATGCTAGAAATGATCCTAGGTAGCTAGGATGCTCCTTGAGTCTCACCTTTGACATAGAGGTTAGGTGGAATGAACCACAATAATTAAATCATGCAAACTTGTAAAACGTAGGTCGATGCATGCTCATTTCCTACGAGTAGCTTTATGTTACTCACCCCTACGATACTGGGGCATAATTTAGGTACAAGAATCAAGGTTGCGATTCTCGTCATGCTTGGATGATTGGTGGATTTGAAGATTTTCATTTCTTGTAAAGGTTGGCTTGAAAAGCCATTTGTAGCCTTATATGTCAAAAAAAATGTATATTTGAATTTAAACATGTAGTGTGTACATGAGTGGACTCCTTACAATGTATTTGACATGTATGAGATGAGGTCGGAGGCCAATAACATGTATTTGTATCCTATGTAGTTTTGACTTTATGGTATATTATGAAAATATTAAAAAATGTTAAGTTATTGTCTCACTATGTTTGCATCGGTCGTTTCTGGGAGCCGCGGACCATCCCCACATGCTTAAAATCACTTATTACATTTGTGTGCATATTCATTTCAGCCTAGAAGTGTATTTGGGGTCAAAAGTATGTTTGGTGCAAACTTACATTTTTTCGCCGTTTTGAGCCTAAACTGAGCATAAGAGCATTTTGGGGTTTTCACTTGAAAAATAAAGTTTTATTTTGGCATGGTTGGCTAGAAAACATGATTTTGAGGGTAGTTTCTTCTTTGTGTTTTTCTCAAAAAGGCCCAGAAAGTCCTCAAAATTGCATTTCAAGTTAGCATTTCAGGAGCAACCTACAGGAGTTCGAGCGCTCTAAATGGGGAGTTCAAGCGCTCAAACTTTGGGTAGATTTCTTGGGGCAATTTTTGAGTGCTCGAAGTCCTTGTTCGAGCGCTCAAAGTACTGCTCATGGGTGTGTGTGTCTTGGTTCAGCACTGCACCTCCGACTTCAAATCATCATAACTTCTTCGTTTTAACTCCGAATTGGTCTGTTCTTGAGTCTAAATTGATCGCGTCGAAATAAGATTTCCAATGGTACTAATTAGAGCTTCAGATTCTTCTTGTGCCTCAAGTTATTCAAGTTTTAGTAAGGTAGTGTCTATTTTTGGTTCGAACCGGGATAGGGTATCCCTTCCTTCGACTTCAAAACTTGATATCTTTGCCGTCCAGACCCCGAATCAAGTGATTCTTGAGTCTATCTTTATTAATTTTTTGTTGTCTTTCCAATGGTGTGCACGGTGGCACCCATTTCAGTATGAAATGACCATTTTGCCCCTAGGTTCATTCTTTTCTGTTTTTGAAACGTTGCTTCCGCATTTTCTTCCTTTGGGTCTCGTGACCTTATCGAGGGTCACATTGGTGTCTTAGAGGAGTATCTCTAAAGACCATTGTTCTATCTTTTGCTTTTGCATTTTGGATCTGTTTTGGGTCATCACAAGACACATTGGGTTGAAAAATCCAGGGTCGTCACAGGTAGTATCAGAGCTCCTAGGTTTGAATACCTTGGACAATGGGTTTTGGGTGCATATCATGCTTATGTTGCCATACTCTATATGTTTATATGCTTCAAGATAACATGTTTTGGTTTGATAACATGTTTATATGCTTATGTGCTTATGTGGTATATGTAGTATGTCGTTTGTTTAAGCATAATTTTATTCTAATGTAAAGAGTATGACATGTGATGTGTGCTAGATTAGAATTGTATATGCATTATTGTGTTGCATATTTGGCAGGATTTGGGATTAGTCATTGGATGTTTGAGTTGAGCTTGAGTCGTTTGGTGAGTTTTCACTTAGTACGATGGTTGGTGAAATTGGTTTCATTTTGGCATTCTTCCTTGAGGTTGTTGGTGATTGTCCACATGGTTTTATGGTAGTATAGGTTGTTGTCGACCTAGCATTGGTTTGAGGTAGGTGGTGAGACACTTTTCGTTTAGGCTCTTGTGAGGTGAGTCCTTTGGCGTTGCCATGGTGCTGGATTATTGGTTTTGGGCCACGATGAGGTCATGGACCTCTTAGGATCCTTAATTGTTTTGGAAGGTTCCTCTGATATTGCAAATTCTATGGGCGGGTACGTTGTGGGTGGGTGCATGGCATTGTCATGCTACCGTACTGGCTAGCTACAAGTGCAGTTCGGATGGAATCAATGTTGGTTTTGTTGTGATAGGCGTTGTCCTTTTGGTTGGTGATGATGTGAGTTTTGTTTTGGGCGTGCGGTGTTGAGACGGTGATTGATGGTCGTTTTGAGGACGATTTTGGAGATTGAATTGGTTGTCTGATTGTACGGCTAAAGTAGCCATTTTGTTTTCTTTGTGTGATGATGCTTTTGGGATCGAGTCGATTGATCGATGTTTTGGGTTGGTGAGAGCATTGCATTATTAGTGTCACTTGTAATGTCATCCTTAGATTCGGAGTTGGATTGTTGGAGTCTTACCATTGTGGTAAAGGCTCACGTTTGTTTTGAGACAGGTTGTTGCCGCATTAGTTTTTTGAGACATTTATGGCTAGGACTGGTCTTTTCTTTTTTTTAGACACTCTAGGACACGATGTCCATGGGGTTCATTGTTGCATCGTCTTATTGCAGTTTCATTTACTACCATGTTAGTAGTATGATTTGTGATGTTGTGATGCATAAGTAGGTGGAGGTCTATCCACAATTGCCTTCTTGTTGTGTGGTATTAGCATGCCTTCTTTATATGCTTAGAGATGCCATGTTGTTATTGCGCTTTAGTGACATGCTTTTGTGCTTACGTGGAGACATGTTGTATGTACCTTTGATTTTTATCTATGTGAGTAGATTTATTTCTTGGTAGTTGCATTTCCTTGTTATATGCATAACTTCCAGGTTTGGTTTGCCCCATTCATTTCCCTCGGTCGCACGTAGCATGTATGCAGGTTTCCACAAGGGTTTTGTGTTGGTTTGTGTTAGGGACTTCACAAGGAGTGAGTCTCTTCTCTTCGTTGCAGTGTTCACAGCTTTGGGGTTGGTTGGTCCGTGAGGATCATTATCGTTGTCTTGAGTCCTTGGTGAGGATTTGATGGATTTTGGTCGACTTACTTCTATGTAGGGGGTGAAGTCTTTGACCTCGCTGTCTTTCATTTCAGAGATGGAGTCGTGGTGTTGTCCTTCTTAGGACTGGTGGTTCCCTTTCTTTCATGTCTTCCCTTGGGGAGTTTTTGCCGTGGTTGTTGACGGGTTGTGGTGCTCAGAGTGAGTGGATTGGTGTGAGATCATTTTTCAGGGACTTGTGTCCATATCATTAAGGATTTATTTGATTCGTGAGGTGAGCTCGGTGCTCTTTTGAGGATGCCTTTTGGAGACTTGTTTCAGTTTTGGAGACCTTGATGTGGTTGACTCTTAGGAAGAGTTTTAGAGGATCGCTGTTGGATATAGCTTGTTTGTGGAGTTTCTCGTCCTAATTATGACTAGGCATAGTTTTGAGAAATCGTAGTTCTAGTGATAGTTTATGGATCGATGAAAAGTTGAGGAATTTTGATTTAGCTTGGTGTGGCCAAGTACGGTTTAGAGAGACTCATTTTATGATTTTGATTGTTGTCAGAATTTTGATATGTATGCCACTTGGTGGACTTGTGTTTCGAGGATTTAGTTATCCATGATAGGGATGCGGATCTAATGTTTGATTACGGTGTAGTCTTGTAGTTGATCTGTTTCAGGGAGATATGAAGGACTTTCGATGAAATGTCTTATTGTGAGGTTCGTTTTGATTTTTGTAGGCGTTGACTTGCTTGTCAGGTTTTGGATTCCTGATTAATGTTGTTAATGGGGGTATTTTGAGACATTGGAGATGTTAGTTTTGCTGTGTTGAGGATTTGGGGCCTTAAGCATAGCGGTACCTATAGCATTGTTGTCAGAGTTTTGGGATTGGCCAGGATGGTCCGGCCGGACATCTTTGGACCATATCTCAAGTCTCACAAAATGTTGGTCCCCGTAGTGCTTTTGGTAATCATCATTTTTGACATTGACGTCATTTGTATCGAGAGGGTTCATGGGTAGACCTAGTGGGGGGCAGGTTATGAACTAGTGCCTTATACTGTCATGCTACCGTACAAAGTTGTGTGTTGTGGGTGAGTACTAGTTGCCGTCGATGCTACCTTACTGACGAGTAAGTGTAGGCAGGCACTAGGTACTGTCATTGCTACCACATATTTGAGTGCGTCGTGGGCGGGTTTTGGTCACTATTCGTACTGCCACGTTGTGTTTGTTCTGTACACTGATTTGATACGTGATTATTATGGAGTCCTTTTTGGTGGATGTGTTTTGGATCCGTTTGATGGTTATCAGGAGGGATGCTTTCGGTTGTTGTCTTCCGTTCCCTTGTCTGACCTTGGGTTCGGTGTGTGAGTTCTGATTTGTTGTATGGTCGCGTGGTCATTTTCCTTTTGAGAGGTTGTCTTGTCATGAGCACGTGGGTGCAAATGGCACTGGGTTATGGGATTCCTTTCAACTTTGAGGTCGCTGGTGTAGCGTGTTGTGTGGGATACTCAGAGATGTACTCTGTGGTGTTCCTTGTTTCGCCTTTTGTTGGTTGGGGCTGGATTTTGGGGACGAAATCCTTTTTAGGTAGGAAGGTTGTAATGACCCGGTCATTTTCATTCCTTTCCTTTTCTCGGATTTTCATAGATATTTTTTTTGCGTTGATCTTTTCCTTTCTGAGTTCAGTTTCTCGTCACTTAGTGTCATCTTAAGTACTCGGGAATGGTTTCTGAGACTCTTTTCGGTGGATTGACAACTTCCTTTGAGGACCGAGTCATTTTCACATTTTCACTTTTGTGACACTATTCACTTTCGTCTTTTTCTCGGTTGTCACTTTGTTGGCATAACCTCACTTTTCATGTTCGGATTTGATTCTGGTTTTGCATGCATCTATGTTATTTAAATTCCATACTATGTGTATTTTCACTTTTGTAGAAAAGCATGCTAAGTGCTTACTTTTCTTGTAAAGGATATAGATGCATGACTTTTTTGTAATTTTCTAAACTTTAGGGGTTTTTGTGTAATTACAGTAAAGTAATTATTTTTCGTCTTAGTGACCATTTTGTAATTTAATTTGGAAGATATTTTCAAAAAGGATTTTTTTTGCAATTTTTAGAAAGTGTGACAAGTGTCACACTCTCATTAGTCCACTTGTTGACATGTGTGTGGAAACACTTTGAGGCCTTGGATGAGGACATGTGGAGGGTGGAGATTTAACCACTTGTTGGCCTAGGATTGGTGCACTTGTTGGCTTGGATGGTTGACCAGTGTAGGCTTGAGATTTAGCCTAGGGTGGAGCCTTGGATTTGTGACAAGTGTAGGCTCACAATTTGATCTTGCATTAGTGTGTGTGTGAGAGGTAGTGTAAGAGCACATAGTGAGTGGAGGATCTCTATCCCCTCCACTTTCATCTTCATCATTTTTCATTTCCTTCCTCTCTTGTAAAGAAAACCCTAGCCTCCATGGATGGAGCCTAAAGCCTTAAGCTTTGACCTTGATTTTTGAGAGCCTTCCATTGATTTCCAAGCTTGAACTTGGGAATACATTTTGTTTCCCTCATCTTCTTCTTCATAACCCTAGAAGGGTTTGCCATTTTGTGTTGATTTTGCCTTGGATTCTAGAGAGACACTTCTCTAGTGAGCTAGGAAATGTTATAGGGTTGCATGTTTGTTGTCTTGCATGTTTTTGATGCTTATACAACTTGTATGCATGTAGTGTATTAATTTGAGAAATTATGATTAATGGTAGTTTACTTATAACTCATTTTAGACTTGGTAAATGGCATGGCCATGAGTTGATCTTTGGTATATATTAATTTGGGTTGATTTAGATGAGTTTTCAAATCTAGAGATTAAATGGATTTAATTTGGTTTAAATTTTAGTAAATTGTGTTTCGCTTATAACCCATCTTAGACTAGATATATGGTATGACCATGACTTAGTGCTTAATATAAATTAATTTGAGATCATTTGGACAACTTTTGAAATCTAGAGATTTAATTGATTTAAATTAATCAAATTCTATTTGATGATATCTTGCTTATCTTGCACTTTTGATTTAATATATGTAAAGACCATGATATGTTGCTTAACATATATTAATTTGAGGTTATTTGAAATCTAGAGAATTTAATCACCTTGTTTAATTAAATTCTATCTAATGGCTCCATGGATCTATTGGTATTTTAGAAGTTGTTTTTATATTCAAATCATGGACTTGAACTTATTATGTATTCACTTGATTATGTTTTGAGCATTGGACAACTTTATTGTTATATTTATATTCATGAGAATATGTTTGCTTTATAGAATATGTTGATACCATGTGTAGTGAATTGTACGCTTTGTAATTGACATTATGTATGTCATTTTAGAATTGAAACTCTAAAGCATGAATTGTGTGGTTTCAACCTACTTGTGCATGGAAGGTGGTTTATATGCCTAAAATTATGATATATAAGTTTTGAACTTGATATATTTTGGATTCTCTTGGGACATTGTGTTACAAGTGACATGGCTAAAGTTTGGATTTAGTACGGGAGGTATGAGTTCTCCCCAATTGAGATAGTACACACTAGGGTGGTCTTCCCAGCATGTTAATGCCCGGAATAACCATATTGATCTTGGTTTAGTCCAAGACGAGATGTCCAAGTTTTCCATTATGTGATTTCGCATTAAATTTCAAGTTGACAACCAATGTTTAATTGTAACTTGTAATTTTTGGTTGATTGCGATTTTGATGTTGTTAAGTACATCCATACTAAATTGATATATTTAGTTGATTTCACACTTTTAGATTTCTAGTTGATAACCTAGAGAACCTATGTCTTGATGTGTGGTATTAGATATTCTAATTATACTAAATTGTTATATTTAGTTGATGTTGCATTTTAGACTTCAAGTTGATTACCTTGAGAATCTATATGTTGTTGATTTGTGTAAGCATGCTCCTATGTTGTTGCTTTGTGTAAGCATGACCTTATGTTACTAAAATTGCATGAATGAGGTGATTGATGCTAGAAATGATCCTAGGTAGCTAGGATGCTCCTTGAGTCTCACCTTTGACATAGACGTTAGGTGGAAAGAACCACAATAATTAAATCATGCAAACTTGTAAAACGTAGGTCGATGCATACTCATTTCCTACGAGTAGCTTTATGTTACTCACCCCTATGATACTGGGGCATAATTCAGGTACAAGAATCAAGGTTGCGACTCTCGTCATGCTTGGATGATTGGTGGACTTGAAGATTTTCATTTCTTGTAAAGGTTGGCTTGAAAAGCCATTTGTAGCCTTATATGTCAAAAAAAATGTATATTTGAATTTAAACATGTAATGTGTACATGAGTGCACTCCTTACAATGTATTTGACATGTCTGAGATGAGGCCGGAGCCAATGACATGTATTTGTATCCTATGTAGTTTTGACTTTATGGTATATTATGAAAATATTGAAAAATGTTAAGTTATTGTCTCACTATGTTTGCATCGGTTGTTTCCGGGAGCCGCGGACCATCCCTGCGCGCTCAAAATCACTTATTACTTTTGCGTGCATATTCATTTCATCCTAGAAGTGTATTTGGGGTCAAAAGTATGTTTGGTGCAAACTTACATTTTTTCGCCTTTTTGAGCCTAAACTGAGCATAAGGGCATTTTGCGGTTTTTGCTTTTAAAATAAAGTTTTGTTTTGGTATGGTTGGCTAGAAAACATGATTTTGAGGGTAGTTTCTTCTTTGTGTTTTTCTCAAAAAGGCCCAAAAAGTCCTCAAAATTGCATTTCAAGTCAGCATTTCAGGAGCAGCCTACAGGAGTTTGAGCGCTCTAAATGGGGAGTTCGAGCGCTCGAACTTTGGGCAGATTTCTTAGGGCAATTTTTGAGTGCACGAATTCGTTGTTCGAGCAGTCGAAGTACTGCTCACGGGTGTGTGTGTCTTGGTTCAGCACTGCACCTTCAACTTCAAATCATCATAACTTCTTCGTTTTAACTCCAAATTCATCCGTTCTTGAGTCTAAATTGATCGTGTCAAAATAAGCTTTCCAATGGTACTAATTAGAGCTTCATATTCGTCTTGTGCCTTAAGTTATTCAAGTTTTAGTAAGGTAGTGTCTGTTTTTGGTTCGAACCGGGATAGGGTATCCCTTCGTTCGACTTCAGAACTTGATATCTTTGCCGCCCAGACCCTGAATCAAGTGATTCTTGAGTCTATATTTATTAATTTTTCATTGTCTTTCCAATGGTGTGCACGATGGCACCCATTTCAGTGTGGAATGACCATTTTGCCCCTAGGTTCATTCTTTTCTGTTTTTAAAACGTTACTTCCGCATTTTCTTCCTTTGGGTCTCATAACCTTATCGAGGATCACATTGGTGTCTTAGAGGTGTGTTGTATCTCTAAAGGCCATTGTTCTATCTTTTGCTTCTGCATTTTGGATCCATTTTGGGTCATCACAAGACACATTGGGTTGAAAAATCCAGGGTCGTCACATACCTTGCCTTGTTGTCTTTCAAAAGATGGGGATGCTTTTAAAGCATCTAGAAATGGAGTCTTTGGCTCAAAAGATTTCTCAAAAACATTTGGTGATGAATTCTAAAAAATGGGGTCCTTTTTACTAATTGAAGGAGGAATATGATGTGAAACGGGAGGGGTGTCAACGCTAGGTTGCACCGGTTCACTCTTTTCATTAGAAACATCAACTTAATTATCAATCACCCTTCCTCTTCTTAAAGTGGTCTGGTGGGGAGTCTGTCATCACACTCCAAAAGTTTGTATGTAATGTGGCCAAGTTTTACATTTAGAAATTACCACAACTACCTTCATTAAAAATATAGCTAGGGTGAGTAGGGATCGTCCCAAGGGATTGAGTGTCGTATTAGGTTGAGGAATCAAAATTAGGGTTAGTAGGTCAAGTGATCAAAATAGTGGTTGGTTGGTTGAATTAAACTAGATGCAAATTCAACTAAGGTAAACAATAATGCAATAGAGAGAATAAAAGAGAGAGAAAAATCTTGGGGTTTAGAGATCACCACTAAGCATAGCTTTTCTACACTTTTAATGTATGATTAATGAGAGGAAGAGTATGTATTGCAATATAGAGTGTGTGTGTGGTTGTTTCAACAAGCATGGATGACAAATTAAGCATATATTGTCTAAACAACATGGTGGATAGCACAACATATCAAATTAAGCCATTAATCCTTTCTTTAAGCTCACAATCCAAACACATCACAAGGTTAGAGATACATGTTACTTTTTTTTCATAAGTATGGAACATCAACAATAAGCATGAATTGTCCTCCCATTTAACAACTACTCTACAACTAAGCTAATGACATGAAATTAAACTAATTAAACTAAGGAAGAGGTACAATCCATCCAGCAATAAGTATGAACCATCAAATAAACCACAAGAACATGACATTAAGCACTATGTCTTGACAATCTCTAGATCTATAGCATCAATAAACATAGACATGCATCAATAACATAAGAAATAGAGACAAACACATGAACATCTATTCTAGCATACATAGACATATGGATAGAATGAAATGATCAATTGGAAGCATTAAACCACATAACTCATTGAACAAACAAGATCTATATATATATAAAAGTGTCAAGACATGAATCACAATACAAATCCCCTCAAAAATACATAAATCAAGAAGTAGAAAGCATGCCTGAGGCTAACTCTAGCCCCAAGAGGATGTCTAGCCGCTCATGGATGATGTCTTCCGACCCTCAAGGGCAAGCTCCATGGAAGAAATCTACTCTTTGGTTGATGAAGAGTCTCCAATGGAGTCTCTAGCCTCCTCATCTTCTTTGCTTCCTGCATAAGAGTTCTACAAGGTATGATATGATATTCTATGATATGATACAAAAAGTAATCCTTATCCTTATATAGGTAGGTCAATTGACACCCAAAATGAGCTGGGGTTGTACAGCAAATATTCCCCATTGATTGGATAAAGGACAACTTTTCGTGAGCTGGAAATTTAACTTTTTCGCACTGGAGGAAGTTCGATCGATCGAACCTTGGACTTAGATCGATCGAATATGGCTAAGATCTATCGAACTTAGGCTGGATTGATCCTCAATGGTGGCGCCTTTTGGATAAAAACAAATCTGAGATATTTTGAAGATATTTTTGGGAAAAGGACAAAAGTGGTTGGTAGGGTGGTACAACTGGATAAGATCAATCATTTGGATAAGGACAAGAATGTTCGATCGATCGGAGAAGGAAGTTGGATCGATCGAACTTTTGAGATCTTTGAACAGGGACAAACATGGCTCAAATCTATGTTGAAGTGCTGAGATCGATGAAAGTTGGATCAATCGAACTTTTCTTGAGATCGATCAAAGTTGCTGAAATTCCACCATAAGCTTCCTTTTGCTCTACTTTGTTCCTTTCGTTGATTCATCCCAGAATTGCTTCAATTATGCTCTTATTTGGCTGAGTTAGCTTGTTTTGGGAATAAGTACCTGAAAGTGAAAATAACACGAAATCAATACAAAATGGTAAATTAAAATAGATAAAGGTCCTAGAATACCTAAGCTTAAGGGGTTTAAATATGCACTTTTCAGCACTCATCACACCCCCGAACTTAAATATTGCTAGTCCTTAGCAATGAACTAGAAAGTAAAGGAATGAAATGAATGACTATACAACTATGAACTAGAAAGCAATAAATGGATAACGCCACTTTCGTAGGGAACACGATTGTACCTAGCATATGCAATAAGCCTTTTAAACCCCTAGGTTACCCCTAGTGGACGAGTGAAGTCTCGTGAGGGTTTCCAGAAATGATACCTACAAATATTAAGCTCATTCTTTCAAAAGAGATACCAATATTGCAAACAAGCATTAGGAGAAAACTACCTCAAGTATGCAATTTTTCAAACATTTCTAAGCAATCTCCCAAAATCTCAACATCAAGCAAGCAAGTATGGTCCTCCACACATCAAGAAAATGATCATGAAAATCAAAACAACTCTAGAATCTTTTTTGAGTAGACTGGCATCAAATATGTTGCTATCTTAGCCAACTAAAGAAATGATCACATCCTTACCCTCAAACTAGCACACAAATCTAGTATCGATCATCAAGACGAAAAGTGGACCTTTTATTAAAGCTTTATTGTTCTAGGTGCAATTATTCTTTTCACTCGAATTTTTATTTATTTTTATTTTTTATATATTGGATCAAAGATGGAAGCATGGTGCAATGTGTTGATCTATTAAGCTTTCTAGCGATTCATGAGGTCGAGCGTTAGGTCAATGACTCCCAAACCTGACGGCTTTAGGGCACTAGGTGTTCAAACACCCCTACGGACTTACAAGCTCAAATAAACTAGGCTACAAATCAAGACAACCTCCATCTAATCATTTCCCACTTCTTACCTTTTGGAAGTAATCCTCAATTTTTATTGCTTTTGCAACTTTTTCTTTCTTTCTTTTTTTTTTTTTTGGAAAGTTCATTTATTAACCTAGAGTTCAGGCCCTCCACCTTTCGGCGCGAGAAGTTCAGTGCTTGATGAGGCTAAAATCCCGGCTACTTAGTGAAAAGGGGTTGTTATCCACCTTTATCAAGAATAAAAGATTTCAATGCACTACTAGCTCAATTGGGATATAACCAATTCAATAATCAACAAAGCATGTACCCCACAAATGAATGCTAGTATGTGCCTATGCTAGTGTAGAATACTAGAGTGAAACTTAAAACAATCACAAAATCAAGATAATGTGGACCACAAATGCAAGCAAGATGTCAATTTTTCAAAAAATTTACTCCTAAATGGCATCCACAAGGCATACAAGGAGTATTAGACTCTCAAGTCATGCAATTTTTAAATTCTAAGCAATATAATCCACAAAAGATCAAAATCATAGCTAGTCATGGATCAATCATAGAAAATCTCTCAAATACACAAGACATGCTCAAAATTTTGCATTTAAAAACAAACACTGCAAAGCACCATTACCCCCAAACTTAAATGGCACAGTGTCCTCAATGTGCAAAGAGAACAAAAGGAAAGAGTATACCAGTGCAATTAAGGCAAAGAATGGCTGGGATAAAAGTATCCAAAGTGGGTGGCATAGCCCCCCCAAACTTGGGATTAACTGTGGTCCTAAAATTTGGCACTTGGATAAAACTCATCAGATAACAAAAGGGATAATAACAATGCATAGTGGTCATGTAAGTGTAAATGGGATAGCAACTGAAAATAAAGAGAGGTATAAGGGTGGTCCTGAAAATTTTGGTCAGTACTCTCTCTCACTGAAGTCACTGAGATGCACCTGATGGAGTCAAACAGACAGATATAAGAATATAAGAATATGACATCCATAAAGAAAGCATATATATAAAGCAGGATAAAGTGCATGGTACATCATAAAATCAAAGCCGACAGACCGGCTGCAAAAATAGTATACAATGACAAAAATATAGCAAGTATCACGAATATCAAAGATAATAAGGAAGAGGGACTGGGAATCTCAGGTGGATAAGGCAGGACGGGCAGGGCGCGCTCTGCGGATGTCTCAGGATAGATCACGAAATGCAGCCATGACATCTGTGCAAAGGGTAGCAATGTCAGCTCTAAGGCGACAGTCTCTGCGCGGATAGATACCACTGTGTCCTCCAGAGTCTGAAGATGCTCTCTAAAGCTGGGTATGTGATCTAGAGCCTCAGGTGCTGGATCAGAAGAATAATGATCCTGAGCCTGCTCCTCATCATGAATGGGTGACCCAACTGGAGAGTGCTGCTCGGCGTCCTCGGCAGGCTGCTCTAAATTAATGTCCATGTGTATGGCAGCCTGGTCGACTGCTGTATCGTCCATTTTTGGGCTTGCTATTGCTGCTACCTCCTCAGCCTCTAGCTCCTCTGCTGCCTCTGCAGCATCATCCTAAAGGCTCTTGATAAGAGCGTTGTAGCTCTTGATAAGAGCGTCCCAGTCCTTTTTCAGGAAGTGACAGGATCCTTGCTCAGGGTGCTCCCATGGATGGAAAGGATAACGCTGGTCTAGTAGGATCTGGGTGATGAGGTGGCCAAATGGGAAAGACTTAGCCCTTTTGGGCCTCTCCTTGCTAATGTGCTCATCATAGAGCTTCCTTATCACGCTCTAGATGAGCGTAGGGATAGATAGCCAATGCCCTATATAGAAAGCGTACAGAGCTGTCAGGTAGTCACCTCTCCACTAAATCTTATGGCCGGCCATGAAGACATTGCGGAACAAGATTGAGTCAAAGAACCACAAGTTATCCGGTAAGTAGGTGCGGGTGGCGAACGTCTCACCATCGGCATAATGACCTGTGAGAAGAACGGCTATATCTGCATATGAAGGCCTGTATAGCCTGGGATATGTCTCCTGTAGTTCTAGAGGGTAGTGATGTGGATAATGGCATGATTTGGATAATGTGTCCACAGTGATAGAAATTAGATGGCCATTAATGGAGGTGCTCAGCTCCGCCGTGTTATGCGGGGCAGGCCGGAGGTTCTGGAAGAACATCCGCATGAGCCTCGGGTACACCGGGTATGTGACAGGGGCAAGAATGGCTGTAAGGCCCCTCCACAGTATATCATCATAAGCTAATCGGGTAAGTACCGGTCTGGAAAGGAAGTCTGTATCGAAGACTAACTCGTGCGCCACTGGAAGGTGTGAGTATCTGCGTAATGGCTGGTCTAACTCCTGGGCTGGCTGAGCTGGTTATGGTGGTGGAGATGGTATATGCTCAGCCTCAGTGTCACCGTGTGAAGGAGATGCGCCATCATCAGAATATAATATGCTGTTAGAATGGGGATACTGTGTGGGCTCGGCTAGCTCCTCCTATATGGGGTCCTGGGCATAAGATGGACGGGCCTCGTTATCAAAAGTCTGCCTACCTCGGTGGTGATAGTGTCCGCAGGCTACAGTCTTGACCCGAGCCATGGTCTGCAAAATAAAAGGAAACTTGCAAGGGAAGTCAGTGCCGATATAAAGACTTAAAGCACAAAATAAAATCATGTATGTCAAGTAAGATAGACAAAATAGATAAATGACATGAATCTATGAAGTGACAGGATATGAACATGCTAAGTGGTATAAGTGTAAAATGCATCCAATGTGGAAAATCACAGGCATTGGGCATGAATGAGATAACATGGACACAAGATAAGATGCATGGAATGTGTATATGAAATCTGTGAAGTTCGATCGATCACAAAAAATGTGAGATCGATCTCTCATGATCGATCTGAGAAATAAAGAAACTAAGTTCGATCAATCTCACTTGATCGATCTGAGAAATATGTTTGATCGATCGAACTCTGTGAAGAACGTGGACAGTCACAGATCTGTGACGTGGATGGCACGGGGCCTTCACAAACATATTCGTGGGCCCATCAACACACAAATCATCAATCCTATTCACCTAACGAGGCTCATACTCCCAAAAATAAATCAAAAATCAACCATATATACAATCATATATACACATATATACATATATAAACAAAAAACTTCAAACTTCATCAATGGAGATTTTCAACATTAAAAGAGCATGGATCTAACATTTAAAGCATGTATGAAGCAAATGGATGCTTAATTCAAAAGGATGGATTCAGATCTCACCCAAAAACCAAGAGAGAGAAGTGGAAACTCGAAGGAGTGAGATATGAAATCCAAGAGGAGAGAGAGAGAGAGATTCGGGATGAGATGAAGCTCGCCGGAGATGGAAAAGATTGGGTGCAGCGTCGATAAGGGATAGGGTTTGAGAGAGGGTTAGATCGATCTTTGAAATTGATCTTGAAACCCTCGGTTTCATTTTTAAAAATTTCCCCAAACCAGTTCGATCGATCGAACTGAAACCCCAAATCGATTGAACAGATATGATCTCTCTTTGAAATTTTTTTGTTATTTTTGAATTTTTTTTTAAAAAATTTAAATTTAAATTTAAATTAAAAACTAAAAATTAAAAATTGAAAATAAAAATTTTTGAATTTTTGAAAAATTAAAATAAAATAAAATCTTTTTGGGATTTTTGGAAAATAAAATAAAATAATAAAATAAAATAAAATAAAATAAATTTTTTTTTGGAATTTTTAAAATTAAATAGTCAAAACAAAGTCAAAGATAATGAGATGAAGAACATATATCGATCTGAACAAAATGTTCGATCGATCTGACAAAGAGCAAAAGTATGCAGGTTTTTGGGTTCAGAAATTTGTCTAAGTGTTGGAACTCAAGATTGATCGAACTTGATGTTTGGATCGATCTAAGGACTTATGATCGATCTGAGAACAAGTTTGAACGATGGGACAGAGAGGTGATTTGGATGCAGGTGGATGCAGGTCAAAATTTTTCTAAGTGTTGGATGTAGGTCTAAGTTCGATCGATCGAACTCTCATTTGAGATCGATCGAACTTATGCAAAATGCTCAATTTCAACATAAAAGTGCATGAAGTCCTAATCACAGTTCCTAACAATGCATATGAACGAAAACAAGTATCTAGACTTCGCAAGAATTGAAATTAAAGATAGAAATGAGGGAGGAATAGGGTTTTGACACCCTACGAAATGTCTTGCTAGTCTTTAACGTCTCTAATAAGACGTTGGGCTCTTTTAGCCTGGATCAAACATCTTGTAGTGCATCCCCTCCTCAATGGGGTGATAAGTGCTTTGAACTCCACCCAACAAATGGTTATTTAAGGAACTTGTTGGATTAAGCTCAAAAGATGTTTTCGGTCTTTGGTTAGTGCAATCTTTGGGCTTCCACGCCCTTTCAAAACAAAATTTTGAAACAACTTTCTTTGGTTTCAAGGTTGAAGATGGACTTTTTGAAACTTTGGTCTCACACATAAACTCAATTCCTTCACTTTTAAGGTCATGACATTTCTCTACAACATTAATCTCTTCATATTTATCAAATGAGTTAGGGGTTGGATTAAAAATATTTAACTTTACCTTCATGTGGCCAAATGAAATCTTAATTATCCCCGTCCTACAATTGATGTTGGCATTCGCGGTTACCAAGAAAGGACGGCCAAGGATAACAGGAATTTAGCTCTTAGGATTTGGGACCGGTTCCGTGTCAATGACAACAATATCAACGGGAAAGAAGAATTTATCAATTTTAATCAATACGTCCTCGATGATACCCCTAGGCTTTTTGATTGATCGATTGGCAAGTTGTAAAACTACTGACGTTGGTTTTAAGTCTCCTAAGCCTAATTTGACATAAACTGAGTATGGAAGAAGGTTAACACTTGCTCCTAGGTCAAGAAGAGCTTGATTAATGATATGATCACCAATGATGCATGAAGTAGTAGGTGAACCGGGGTCCTTAAACTTGGGAAGAGTGTTATGCTGCAAAATTGAGCTTACTTGCTCGGTTAAGACCACTTTTCTAGGTGCTTGGCTTTTGTTCTTTTGCTTTTGGGTGCACAAGTCTTTCAAAAATTTGGCATAGACCGGAATTTGCTTGATTGCATCCAAAAGTGCAAAATTAACATTCACTTGCCTAAACATGTCCATGATTTAATTGACTTTAGCCTTTTGCTTGTCATTTGAAATGGATCCCTTTAAGGCATCCGGAAATAGAGCTTTTAGTTCAAAAACCTTTTTAGAATTTTTCTTTGAAGTCTCTTCAACACAAGAAGTTTGCGAATCATTTTGCAAATCTTTCTTTTTAAAATCACTTTTCAACACATTCTCATTTATATGGTTATGCACATGCAATGAAGGAGGAATATGATATGAAACGGGACAGGTGTCAACTTATAGTTGCACCGGTTCACTCTCTTCATTAGACATACCCACTTGGTTGTCCACAATCCTTCCACTTCTTAAGGTAGTCACCGCATTGACATGCTTTATTGTGTGACCTTCTGATGAGGAATGAGTCTCCATAACACATTGTTGCTTTTGTGGGGCATTCAAAGGTATTTTTCCCTTTTCTCTTACATTCAAAGTGCTAGCTATTTTCCCTACTTGGGTTTCTAACTTTGAAATAGATTGAGAATGAGAATGAAGCAATTGTGTGTTTGCCTGTAAAGTGCCCAAAGCAGTCAAAACTTTCTATTCAAAAGCGGGACTTCTAACATTTCCTTGGGAATATGATTAATTGGGAAAATGAGAATTTGAAAATTGGTTTCCATGTGATTGATATGATGATCTAAAACCTTGGGAACCTTGGCCTTGTAGTGGAGGTGGAATGTACTTTCCTTGAGAACTGCCTTGGGAAGGGTTTGAGCCCTCCCCTTGGTTTTTCCAAGAGAAATTCGAGTGGTTCCTCCAACTAGGATTGTAATGATTTCCATAAGGATTGTTCCTTTGATTAGTAAAAATAGCATTTGCTTGTTCATGATGCTCACTTTGCATATGTCCGTGGGGACAATTGGAAGTAGGAAGTAAAACACTTGAACAAGTCATACATGTCTCATTAGATGCATGATAAGAATGGTTAGGGAAAGAAGATACTTGATTCACCGAGTTTTGGTTGATCAAACCTGTGAGATAATGATTTTATCTCGGCGGCAATTTCATTAGAGTGGTTGACTTGATGTAAGCTAACACTCTTCCTACCACTAGAATTTCTACCATTCTTCAAAGATAAAGTACAATGTAAAGAATTTTCACTCATGCTCTCATAAAGACGCCACACGTCATCCTCATGCCTATCAATGTAAGAGTCACCCATGGAAGCATCAACCATGCCTTTGTAATTGTCTGATAAGCTCTCAAAGAAATATTAAACTAATTGCCATTTGGGCATGTCATGATGTGAAAATTCTCGAATTGAGGTTCTCATGGCATTGGTCTTAGAAACCGGATAGTTCTTCTTCAAGAACTCTTGTTGTATTTCTGCCCAAGAAGTTATTGAAAAGGGCCTAAGATTGTTAAACCAATACTTTGCCTTATCTTTAAGGGTGAATGGAAAAAGTTTAAGCCTTAAGACCTCTTCCAGCATGTCCGTATATTTTACAGTGGAACATACTTCAAGAAACTCATTGAAATGCTTGTAAGGTTCTTCACTTGGAAGTCCATGATAATTAGGAAGCATTTGAATGGTTTGTGGCTTAATTTCATAGTGGTGTGCTCTAAATGGTGGCAATTGAATGCATATGGGTGCATTTTATTCATTAGGCATATAGTGATCTCTTAAAGCAAGGGGAGGATAAACAATTGGAGGTGCAACATGGGCACCTTGGTTGCCTTGAATGATGGGAGGTGGTGGAGCATAGATTGGCCTTGGCATTCCTAATGGTACTTACATGTTATCATGATGCACATTGGGGTGGAGGATACCTTGTTGGTCTATGTGACCAAAGTCCTCCACATGGTCCTCATTGTGTCCTTCCATTGATGAAATGGATTGACTAGAACTACCTCTTCCCCTAGGGTTTCGAACAATTGATTCAAGATGAAAATTTAAAGGGATAAGAGTGGGTCTCAATGATCTATGACCATGCATGCACAATGCAACACAACAAGCAATAACAACAAACACTTCACCTTCATAACAAATCAACCATCAACAAACTTCCTCCACATACAATGTTCTTATACCCCTATGCTTTAACAATAATATTCAAGAAAAGAAAATTGCCTCCACGCGAGCTCACGATTTATCTAAGAATTGAAATATAAGCCTCCATATGGGCCGACGATTTAACTAAGGGATGAGTAAAGAAAAGCTCACAAAGGTCCTTTAGCACTTCAACTCCAAATTTATAGCTTAGCTTAGCAATTGTTTTTTTTTTTTTTAGATTTTCAGCATTTTTTCTTTGCTTGCTTAGCTCCTTCGCTTGCTTCCTAGCTCAATGCTCTTTGTCAATCAAGAACAAACATAGTAAGTAACAAAAATTTAACATAAAGTAAAGACACGATCAAAAGAGTACTAATTCCTAATTGATTACACAAATACGACATTGCCAATCAAACAATCCCTGGCAACGGCGCCAAAAACTTGGTGGGGGGTCTATCGTCGCACTCCAAAAGTTTGTATGCAATATGGCCAAGTTTTACATTTAGAAATTACCACTACTACCTTTCATTAAAAATATAGCTAGGGTGAGTAGGGATCGTCCCAAGGGATTGAGTGTCGTACTAGGTTGAGGAATCAAAATTAGGGTTAGTAGGTCGAGTGATCAAAATAGTGGTTGGTTGGTTAAATTAAACTAGATGCAAATTCAACTAAGGTAAACAATAATGCAATAGAGAGAATAAAAGAGAGAGAGAGATCTTGGGGTTTAGAGATCACCACTAAGTATAGTTTTTCTACACTTTTAATGAATGATTAATGAGGGAAAGAGTACGCATTGCAATATAGAGTGTGTGTGTGGTTGTTTCAACAAGCATAGATGACAAATTAAGCATATATTGTCTAAACAACATGGTGGATAGCACAACATATCAAATTAAGCCGTTAATCCTTTCTTTAAGCTCACAATCTAAACACATCACAAGGTTAGAGATACATGTTACTTTCTTTTCATAAGTATGAAACATCAACAACAAGCATGAATTGTCCTCCCATTTAACAACTACTCTACAACTAAGCTAATGACATGAAATTAAACTAATTAAACTAAGGAAGAGGTACAATCTATCAAGCAATGAGTATGAACCATCAAATAAACCATAAGAATATGACATTAAGCACTATATCTTGACAATCTCTAGATCTATAACATCAATACACATAGACATGCATCAATAACACAAGATATAGAGACAAACACATGAACATCTATTGTAGCATACATAGACATATGGATAGAATGAAATGATCAATTAGAAGCATTAAACCACATAAATCATTGAACAAACAAGATCTATATATATAAAAGTGTCAAGACATGAATTACAATACAAATCCCCTCAAAAATACATAAATCAAGAAGTAGAAAGCATGCTTAGGGCTAACTGTAGCCCTAAGAGGATGTCTAGCCGCTCATGAATGATGTCTTCCAACCTTCAAGGGCAAGCTCCATGGAAGAAATCTGCTCCTTGGTTGATGAAGAGTCTCCAATGGTGTCTCTAGCCTCCTCCTCTTCTTTGCTTCCTCCTTAAGAGTTCTACAAGATATGATATGATATTCTATGATATGATACGAAAAGTAATCCTTATCCTTATATAGGTAGGTCAAATGACACCTAAAATGAGCTGGGGTCATACAACAAATATTCCCCAATGATTGGATAAAGGACAACTTTTCGTGGGCTGGAAATTTAACTTTTTCACACTGGAGAAAGTTTGATCGATCGAACCTTGGACTTGGATCGATCGAACATGGCTGAGATCTATCAAACTTAGGCTGGATCGATCCTCAATGGCGGCGCCTTTTGGATAAAAACAAATCTGAGATATTTTGAAGATATTTTTGGGAAAAGGATAAAAGTGGTTGGTAGGGTGGTACAACTGAATAAGATCAATCATTTGGATAAGGATAAGAATGTTCGATCGATCGGAGAAGGAAGTTGGATCGATCAAACTTTTGAGATCTTTGAACAGGGATAAATATGGCTCAAATCTATCTTGAAGTGCTGAGATCGATGAAAGTTGGATCGATCGAACTTTTCCTGAGATCAATCGAAGTTGCTGAAATTCCACCATTTGCTTCCTTTAACTCTACTTTGCTCCTTTCTTTGATTCATCCCAGAATTGTTTCAATTATGCTCTTGTTTAGCTGAGTTAGCTTGTTTTGGGGATAAGTACCTGAAAGTGGAAATAACACAAAATCAATACAAAATGGTAAAATAAGATAGATAAAGGTCCTAGAATACCTAAACTAAAGGGGTTTAAATATGCACTTTTCAGCGCTCATCATGGTCACCACATTAACTTAATTAGTGAAGGACCTTCCGTTTGGGAAGTTATCTCAACTACGAATTGTTGTTTAGGTGCAGGTTTAAGAGGCATCTTTCTTTTTTCTCTTGCATTCAATGTGCTAGCTATTTGCCCTACTTGGGTTTCTAGCTTAACAATTGATTATGAGTGAGAATGAAGCAATTGAGTGTTGGCTTCCAAAGTACCTAAAGCTGATAGAACTTTTTCCTCAAAAGTAGGACTTCTAGGATGATTTTGAGAATAACATGGCTGATTAGGACCTTCAGAATTTGAAAATTGATTCACATTGGGAGCTTGATAAGGCAGTCGATAGCCTTGAGAATTTTAGCCTTGCAAGTGGGGTGGAATGTATTTTCTTTAAAAACCACCTTGGGGAAGATTTGAACCTTCCTCTTGTCTTTTCCAAGAGAAATTGGGGGTGATTTCTCCACTCGGCATTATAATGATTCCCTTGATTCACAAATGTGGCATTGACTTGTTTATGATGTTCATTATGCACATGTCCATGAGGACAATTGGAAGTAGTATGTAGCACACTTGAACATGTCATGCAAGACTCATTAGAATGGTGATGATGAGTTAAAGACTTTACCTTGGCAACTATGTCACTAGAATTGTCCACTTGATATAAGCTAGAATTCTTTTTCCCTCCTACATTTGCATTTATATCATTTATAGAGGACAATGATCAATGCATTGAGTTTTCACTTATGCTTTCATACAATCTCCACACATCATCCTCATGCTTATCCAAATAGGACCCTTCCATTGAAGCATCAATCATGCCTTTATGGATGTCCAGCAAACTTTCATAGAAATGTTAGACAATTTGTCACTTAGGAATGTCGTGATGAGGACATTTCCTAAGTAAGTCACTCAATCGTTCCCATGCTTTATGTAACATCTCCCTATCCCCTTGTGAAAACTCACGAATAGAAGTTCGCATGGCTTTGGTTTTGGAAATGGGATATTACTTTCTCAAAAACTCTTGTTGTATTTTTGCCCAAGAAGTTATGGAAAGAGGTCTCAAATTATTAAACCAATACTTTGCTTTGTCTTTTAAGATAAATAAGAATAGTTTAAGCCTTAATACCTCTTCCAGCATGTTCGTGTAATGCACGATGGAACAAACTTCATGAAGCTCATATAAATGCTTATATGGTTCCTCATTGGTTAGCCCAAAATAGTTTGGGAGTATTTAGATGGTTTGTGGTGTAATTTAGTAGTGATGTGCTCTAAATAGAGGAAGACGAATGCATGTGGGTGCATTATATTCATTAGGCACATAGTGATCCTTTAAAGCAATGGGAGGATTTGTAATTGGTTGCCCTACATGAGCTCCATTATTGGCTTGGACAATGGGTGGTGGAGGTGGCACAAAAAGTGGTCATGGCATTCCAAGTGGAACTTGGCCTTGAGGTTGAGGAGCAAAAGGTCTAGGCATACTTAGAGGAATGTTCATATTATCTTATTGTTGCACATTATTTGGATGATGGATGCCTTGGTGATCTATATGGCCTAAGTCTTTAATATGATCTTCCATTGATGAAATGGATTGATCAAGAATGAAAAGATTAACACTAGGACAAGCTCTGCTCCTTGGATTACGGACAATGGAATCAATATTAGGATTCAAAGGGACAAGAGAGCGATTAAGTGATCTCCTACCAAGCATGCACAATGCAAGTCAACACAAATAACAAACACAACAAATAGCAAATAAACTTCTCTTCCATAACACAAATCAATCAACACAAAGCCTCCACATACATTGTTTCCATACTCCCATGCTTTTCAACAATGCAAGAATTAAAGTTGCCTCCACACGGGCTAACGATTAATTAAGCAAGAGGAGTTTAGAAACGCTCACAAAGGTCCTTAAGCAACTTCAAAAAATTTCAAGCCCTTTTTGTTTTGCTTTTGCAATTTTTATTTTTATTTTATTTTTATGCTTTTTATGCTTTGCTTTTTAAGCTTGCTTTGAGGCTCCCTTACTTACTTCTCTTTGCTCCAAGTACCTAATCAATGAGTAACAAAGTGAGAAACAAAATAAAAATAAAATAAAAACAAGGATCAAAAGAGTACTAATTCCTATTCAATTCCTAATATGGCGTTGCTAATCCCCGGCAACAGAGCCAAAAACGTGGTGGCTTCTCTGAAACCAATTGCTCAAAATGATGTAAGAAGTGTGAATGTGTGAAGTGGCCACCACATTTAAAATTTATAAAAACCACTTAACACTATACTATGTAGTATGAGTGAAAGGGATCATCCCAAGGGATTTGCAAGGTACTACGGAATTGAATTTGGGTTAGTAGGTCGAATGATCAAAGCAAGTGGTTTGTTGGTTGTGTTATACTATGATTTAATTAAAATACTAAGATTGGTTGACAAAATAAGCATGCATTGTCTAATCAAGCTAGCGAGTAGCACAACCTATCAAATTTAGCCATTAACCATTCAATAAACCCCACAATTGATGCACACAATAATCTAGAGAAATATACTACTTGCACTCATAAGAATAGATCATCAAACAACAAAAATGGATTGTCTACCTATCTAGGAATTTAAAGAAACTACACTACAATTATACTAATGACAAGGAGATTAAATTAACTAAGCTAAGAAGGTAGCATAATCCATCAAGAAATAAGCATAATCCATCAAATAAATCACAAGAGTAATCAATTAAGCACCATGCATTGACCAACACTAGTTCTATAATTTTATTACACATAGACATGCATCAAATATAAAAAATCAAGTGTAAGCACATAATCATCCATTCCATCACACAGGGATCTATGAATATAATTGAAAGATTAATTGGAAGCATTAAACCACACAAATCATGTAGTACAAGATTTGTGTAAACATGAGGTTAATACAATATTTACAACATAAATCCCCACTAATTACAAAATATTAAAGTTTAGGAGGCAAGCCTAGGGCTATCTTTAGCCCAAGAGAATGATCTAGTCACTCATAGTTGTTGTCATCCAACCCTTAAGGGCTTTCTTTATTCATGGCTGAATTCATCTTCCTCCTCTTAGTGTTCTTGATAGAAACCCTAAAAAATTGAAGAATCCTACCCAAGATGTGTATCTTCTCTCTCTAATCTCTAGACAATATTTCCCACTAACTAAAACCTCTCTACTAAAAATAGCCAAATCCTTATATAGGTAGCTCAAATGTCAACCCAAATGATTAGACCTCGTGCACTAGGACCTCAAATGATTGCACCACGAGGACACCTTCAATTAGGCTTAAAATCTATTTTGCACGATTTTTTAGGCAGTTCGATCGATCACATTATTGCTTCAATCCATCGAAGCATGGCGGCGCACTTATTTGGATAAGGACAAAGGCTGAGATATTTATGGGGAAAAGGATAAAAGTGGTTATGAGGATAAGATCAAGGGGTTCGATCGATCGAAGAAAAGATTGGATCGATCGAAGAGGAAATTTTCCTAAAGGTAAGGACAAAAGCTCGATCCATCAAGGCTGGGTTGGAAATATCACAGCATGATTGATCATAGCATAGTTCAATCGATCAAACATGGATAATTTTCACCATTTTGCTTCCATTTTGCTCCTTCTTTATACTAGACTTTGGTTTGCTTCCTCCAGTGCTTTATTTCAGCTGATTTGGCTTATTTTAGGGCTAAATACCTAAAAAGGAGAAAAACATAAAGTTATACTAAAGTGGGGAAATAAGATAGAATAAGGTCCTAGTATACTCAAGATTAAGGGTTTAAATGTGTACTTTTCAGTACTTATCACCGGCTACTCGGTAAAAGGGTTTGTTATTAGCATGCAAAGTTATTCTGTCAAGAATAAAATCTTTTAAAGCGTACTAGCTCAATTGGGATATAACCAAAACATTGATCAACTAAGTATGTACTGTGATGCGTCGCTAAAGTGTGCTCAATAATGAAACCACACTAGCTATAACACAAGTTTCTAAGAAAGTGGTTAAGTAGGGGTATCAATCCATGAAAATTGCGAAACTTATGGCAATCAAGTTTCAAAGATTAATTTCACTTGTAAATGTCACAAAAGATAGTTGATTTGTTGTTTGCCATTTGCATAAGATTAAAATAAACTAAATTGACTTTAAAGAATAATAAAAGGGAGGCTAGGGAATTGAGGTCACCATGACCTCGTAATCATGCAGACTTGTAAGTAACTTAGGGATACAATTATATGTGATGTGTAAAGTGTAGAAATATAAAATAACTAAAACAATCGTCAAGAAAATCATGTAATTTAAGCTAAGCATAACCCATCTGCAGTTGGAATGGCTCATCCACCTAAACTAGGTTGTGGTATGAGCAATCTTCCCTAGGCATGGCCTATCAAAATCTTAACATTACAAGTTTAGCACATGATATCAATCCTCTGGCATAGACTATCTTTGGTTGGCATGGACCATCTACCTATCTACTTTACTTTAGGGGTGTAGCATGATCCATCTTCCCTTGGCATAATCTAAATTCATACATAGCATGCCAATAAACCCATTTCATGGATATAAATTCTTATTATCAGATATGAAAATATTAAGTGTATAAATATATAATCGCGCTTTCTAAGACAAGAATTACATGGTGTATATGCTTATATATAAATATATTACCCAAATTGTATATCAATTTAAATGTAAACAAAACATAAATTGAATAATGCATCACATCTTTATTAATGAAACTTTATCACATACAAGAGTTTTCCCAAAATTACATTACAAAAGACTACATAATTACTTAATTGAGGCTACCTCAGTTCCCTAGAAGGGGATTTAGCTCATCTTGGTGGTGGTAGGAACTCTGATGGTTGAAGTGGAAGACTCTATCTTTGACTCAATGGTAGCCCCAAACCAAGAACACTCAAGAATCCTATCTATTTCTCACTTTCTCTTTCTAGAACCCTCAAATTCTCTCTCTAAAATGATATATTCTATTAGATATATGATAAGAGATCCCTATACAAATGTATATAACCTCTTTCTAGCAGAATCAATTCAAAAAACCATTAAACTCGTGTATTCAAGCGACGAGGAGATAGAGAAGTAACTGAAATTTCTTTTGAATTTCAAATCTGGGGAATTATGTCCGAACGCCAGGAAGTGCATCTAGACGCTAGGTGTCCAAGTCTTCATGGCGTACACGCACAACGCTAGCTCGCAGGGTTGTGGCATCGGGCGTCCGGCAGCATGGTGGTGGGCCGCCGAGCACTGAAGCCTAAAGATATGCAAAAGATAGTGAATGTGCAATGTAACCAAGTTTTACATTTATAAATGCTGCTACTACCATTAACTAAAAATATAGCAAGGGTGAGTAGGGATCGTCCCAATGGATTGAAGGGCTATTAGTAATGGAACAATGCTTAGGATTAGTAGGTCGAGTGATCAAAGGTAGGTTGTTTGGTTGATTAAACTACAATTAAGATTAAACAAGATTAATATAAAACAAGTAATTAAAGGATAGAGAAAACAAGAGAGAGATTTTGGGACTTAGAGATCACCACTAAGCATCACCTTTCTATACACTCAATTCACAATTAATGAGGGGGAAAACATATGTTGCAACAATAGTGAGTGTGTGTGGTTATTTTTACAAGCATGGATGACCAATTAAGTATATATTGTCTAAAAAACACAATGAATAACACAATACATCAAACTAAGTCATTAATCCTTCTTTAAGCTCACAATCCAAACACATCACATAATTAGAGAAATATACTACTTGCATTTATAAGTATGGAACATCAAACAACAAGCACGGATTATCCTCCCATTTAACAACTAAGGTAGCTACACTACATCTAAGCTAATGACATGGAAATTAAACTAATTAGACTAAAGGAGAGGCACAATCCATCAAGAAATGAGTATGAACCATCAAATAAACCACAAGAGCATTCTATTAAGCACTATGTCTTGACAATCTCTAGATCTACAGCATCAACACACATAGACATGCATCAACAACACAAAAGATAGAGATAAACACATGAACATCTATCCTAGCATACATAGACATATGGATAGAATGAAATGATCAATTGGAAGAATTAAACCATACAAATCAGTGAATAAACAAGATATATGTATATAAATATGCCAAAACATGTATTACAATACAAATCTCCTCAAAAATACATAAATCAAGGTAAAGAAAGCATGCTTAGGGCTAACTCTAGCCCCAAGAAGATGTCTAGCCACTCATGAATGGTGTCCTCCAACCCTTAAGGGCTATCTCCATGGAAGAAGTGCTTTTCTTCTTGAGGAAGATGGAAAACCTCTCAAGAATGTCTCTAGCTTCCTCTTATCTTTTCTTCCTCTTTAAGAATTGTATATAAGACTATCAAAAACTATATGTAAAAGTGGCTCATATTTCTTATATAGGTAGCTCAAATGTCACACCCAATGGTCTAGGCTCGTACACAAGGGCTCCTCCAATAATTGCACAATGAGACAACTTTTAATGAGCCGGAGATATATTTTTTTCAGATTTGAGAGGGTTCGATTGATCGAACCTGTTCTGTAATTGATCGAACATGGCTGAGATCTATCAAACTTTGGCTGGATCGATCCTCCAATGGTGGCACCTTTTTGGATAAGGACAGATCTGAGATATTTTGGGGAATGAGACAAAAGTGGTAGGTAGGGTGGTACAACAGGATAAGATGGAATCTTTTCGATCGATCTTAGAATTGTTGGATCAATCGAACTTTGTGGGATCTCTGGATAAGGACAAAAGAGCTTGGATCCATCTTGGAGAGTCTAGATCGATGAACTTTCGATCGATCGAAGTATTCTTGAGATCAATCAAACCTGTTGAATTTCCACACTTTGCTTCAATTTGCTTCCACTTTGCTCCTTTCTTCCATCCAGCTTGAGTTAACTTCTTTTAAGCTCTTATTTGGTAGAATTAGATTATTTTGGGGATAAACACCTAAAAAGGGCAATAACACGAAATTAGTCTAAAACAGGAAAGTAAGATAGATAAAGGTCCTAGAATACCTAAGCTTAAGGGGTTTAAATGCGCACTTTTCAGCACTTATCACACCCCCAAACTTAAATATTGCTAGTCCCTAGCAATGAACTACAAAGTAAAGGAATGAAATGAACAACTATACAAGTATGAATCTAGAAAGTAATAAATGGATAACTCCACTTTCGTAGGGAACACGATTACATTTAGCATATGCAACAAGCCTTTTAAACCCCTAGGTTACCCCTAGTGGACGAGTGAAGTCTCATAAGGGTTTCCAAAAATGATACCCACAAACATTAAGCTTATTCTCACGAAAGAGACACCAATATTGCAAACAAGCATTGGGAGAAAACTACCTCAAGTATGCAATTTTTCAACCATTTCCAAGCAATCTCCCAAAATTTCAATATCAAACAAGCAACTATAGTCCTCCACACATCAAGAAAATGATTATGCAAATCAAAACAACACTAGAATCCTTTTTGAGTGGACCGACATCATGTATGTTGCTATCTTAGCCAACTAGAGAAATGATCACATCCTTACCCTCAAACTAGCACACAAATCTAGTACCGATTATCATGACAAAGAGTGGACCTTTTATTAAAACTTTATTGTTCTAGGTACACTTATTCATTTCACTCGCATGTTTTTTTATTTATTTATATTTTTTTTCCTATCCCTAAGGATCAAAGATGGAAGCATGGTTCAATATGTTGATCTATTAAGCTTTCTAGCGATCCATGAGGTCGAGCGTTAGGTCAATGACTCCCAAACCAGACGGCTTTAGGGCATTAGGAGTGCAAACACCCCTAAGGACTTACAAGCTCAAATCAATTAGGCTACAAATCAAAACAACCTCCATCTAATCATTTCCTACTTCTCACCTTTTGGGAGAAGTCCTCACTTTTTATTGCTTTTGCAACTTTTCTTTTCTTTTTTTTTCTTCTTCATTTTTATTTTTATTTTTTATTTTTATTATTATTATTTTTTAAACATGTTCAATTATTAACCTGGAGTTTGGGCCCTCCACCTTTCGGCGCGAGAAGATCTGTGCTTCATGAAGCTAAAATCCAAGCTACTCAATAAAAAGGGTTTGTTATCCACTTTTATCAAAATGAAAGCTTTCAATGCACTACTAGCCCAATTGGGATATAACCAATTCAATAATCAACAAAGCATGTACCCCACAAATGAATACTAATGTGCGCCTGTGTTAGTGTAGAATCCAAGAGTGAATCTCAAAACAATCACAAAATCAGGATGATGTGGACCACAAGTGCAAGCAAGATATCAATCTTTTGAAAAATTTACTCCTAAATGGCATCCACAAGGCTTACAAGGAGTATTGGACTCTCAAGTCAAGCAATTTTTAAATTTTAAGCAATATTGTTCTCAAAAGACCAAAATCATCGCTAATTATGGACCAATCATAGACAATCCCTCAAATACACAAGTCATGCTTAAAATTTTAAATTGAAAGCAAATACTACAATTAAAATAATGTAGTGAATGTGCGGTTCAACAAAAGCCTTTTAAGTCAAGTTTAAATTTATAAAAACCACTACCACCACTACTACTAACGTAGCAAGAGTGAGTAGGGATCGTCCCAAGGGATTATACGTGTTGGAATTTAACTTTGACTCTAATGTATCATAAGATTACAAAGAGATTTGATAAGATGATTAAACTACTTCAATTGATGAAAATGCAATTAAAATAAAACTAAGTTGAGATAGAGGTTTAAGAGATGAGAAGTGAGGTCTTGGGGTCTATTGGAATTGCCACCAAGCTTGTTCACCAAACCACACACTTTTAACTAATTTGCAGAAAACATTCTTGTGAACAAAATGCGACTACCAATTGCAATATTAAGCATGGACCATCAAATTCAATAATGTATTGTCTACCTAACCAACAAATAAAATAAGTGTAAAACAACCCATCAATTATAAGCATGACCCATCAAATTAGTCATAATTGTAGCACACATCAATCTAGAGAATCATGGAATTTGCAATAATAAGCCATGATATATCAACTCAAGTATAGATTGTCTACCTACCTACAAACATGAATTAAATTGTAGAACAACCCATCAAGATAAGAATAATCCATCAAATTAATTAACAAACCCATTTAATAAAAACCATGTCTAGCCATCACTAGATTCTCAATCAACCACACATAAACATGAAATTAATATAGAAAAACTAGTGTGGATATATTCCTAAATAATCACACATAAGACAACATGTAATCACAAAGAGAATCAATAGGAAGAATTAAACCATTTGAATCATGTGAGACATAATTCCTAATTTAATCACATATAGACATGTAAATAAACTAGAGAATTAATAGGAAGAATTAAACCATAGAAATCATAGAAATATATCAAGATTTATTAAATTCACAAGGCTAGAACATTAATCACAAGATATTATTCCCCAAAAAGTATAAAAAAGATTGAGGTTTAGATTACAAACTTGGGGCTCATCCAAGCCCTAAAGAGAAGTCTAGCCAATCATGGAGGAGGTAGATGTGGTCATGAAACCCTCAAGAGCAAGCTCCAAACATGGCTCCATCTTCTTCTTCCTCTTCTTCTTTGAAGCTCTAAAGAGAGAGAGAGAGTAGATCTAGAGATGGGTTTTTGAGATGTGCCTCTACCTCCCTCTTTTATTCTAATCCTAATCTCTAACTTTTCTAGAGAGAGAAAATAAAATTACAATGTAAAAGTAAAATAACGAAAAGCTCCCTTACAAAATGGGTCACTTCCCTTTAAATAGAAGGTCATTTTCTTAGTCATTAAGTCAGAAATATAGCCCCAAAAATATCTAATCCCGCAACTATGTGGTAGGTAGAAATCGGCGCTCTCGGGAATTTATTAAAGTTTTATTGTTCTAGGTGCACTTATTCTTTTTTTCTTTTTTTTTTTCTTTTTTTTTTTTTTTGAACTATCCTAAGGATCAAAGATGGAAGCATGGTGCAATATGTTAATCTATTAAGCTTTCTAGCGATTCATGAGGTCGAGCGTTAGGTCAATGACTCCCAAAACGGACAGCTTTAGGGCATTAGGCGTTATGTAATGACCCGGTCATTTTCATTCCTTTCCCTTTCCTTAGATTTTCACGAATATTTTTTTTCCGTTGATCTTTTTCACGAATATTTAAACGACGAGTTTTGGGTGCATATTATGCTTATGTTGCCATGTTTTATGTGCTTATATGCTTCATGATAACATGTTTTGGTTTGGTAACATGTTTATGTGCTTACGTGCTGTATGTGGTATGCCATTTGTTTAGCATGATTTAAATTTGTCGTAAAGAGCATGACATATGATGTATGCTAGATTAGATTTGTATATGCATAACTGTATTGTATATTTGGCATGACATGGGTTGGTCATTGAGGCATGAGTTGAGGTTGATGGTGATTGTAGTCATAGTTTCATGGTAGTATAGGTTGTTATCGACCTAGTATTGCTTTTGAGGTAGGTGGATGGTCACCTTTTGTTTAGGCTCTTGTGAGATGAGTCATTTGGCGTTACCGTAGTGGTGGATTTGTTGGGTTTGGGCCATTATGAGGTTATGGACCTCTTAGGATCCTTGATTGTCTAGGAAGATTCCTCTAGAACTTGCATTTTTTGTGGGCAGGTGCATGGCACTGTCATGCTACCGTGCTGGCTAGCTACAAGTGCAGTTTGGATGGAATCAGTGTTGGTTTTGTTTTGATAGGTGTTATCCTTTGATCGGTGATGATGATGGTTGTTTTGGGGATCATTAGTTATTATTGGTATGGCTGTAGTTGCCATTTTCCTTGAGGAGTTCTTGCGTGATAACGCTTTTGGGATCAAGTCGATTGATTAATGTTACAGGTAGTGAGAGCACTGCACTGTTAGTGTCACTTGTAGTGTCACCTCTAGATTTGGAGTTAGATTGTTAGAGTCTTACCGTTGTGGTAAGGGCTCACGTTTGTTTGGAGACAGGTTGTTGTCGCATTGGTTTTGGAGATAGGTTATGACTAGGAATTGTCCTTTCTTTTCTTAGACATTCTAGGACACGATGTCCATAGGGTTCATTGTTGCATCATGTTGTCTTATGCAGTTTCGTTTACTACCATGTTAATAGTATGATTTATAATATTGTGATGCATGAGTAGGTGAAGGTGTATCTATATTTGCCTTCTTGTTGTATGGCATTAACATGCCTTCTTTATATGCATAGAGATGCCATGTTGTTTATGTGATTTACTGACATGATTTTGTGTTTATGTGGAGATGTGCAGCATGTACTTTTGATTTTTATCTATGTGAGTAGATTTACTTCTTGGTAGTTGCATTTCCTTGTCATATGCATAACTTCCAGGTTTGGTTTTCCCATTCATTTCCCTCGGTCGCACGTAGTGTGTATGGGGGTTTCCACAAGGGTTTTGTGTTGGTTCGTGTTAGGGACTTCACAAGGAGTAAGTCTCTTTTCTCCGTTGTGTTGTGCGCTGTTTTGGGGTTGATTGATCCGTGAGGGTCACCATCGTTGTCTTGAGTCCTTGGTGAGGATTTGATGGATTTTAGTCGACTCACTTCCATATAGGGGGTGAAGTCTTTAGCCTTGTTGTCTTTCGTTACAGAGATGGAGTTGTGGAGTTGTCCTTTTTAGGACTGGTGGTTTCCTTTCCTCCGTGTCTTCCCTTGGGGAGTTTCTACCATGGTTGTTGATGGCTGTGGTGCTCAGAGTGAGTTGATTGGTGTGAGATCATTTTGTGGGGACATATGTCCATACCATTGAGGATTTGTTTGATTCATGAGGTGAGCTTGATGCTCTTTTGAGAACGTCTTTTGGAGACTTGTTTCAGTTTTGGAAATCTTGATGTTGTTGACTCTTAGGAGGAGTTTTGAAGGATCGCTGTTAGATATGGCTTGTTTGTGGAGTCTTCTCATCCTAGTTATAACTAGGTATGGTCTTGAGGAATCGTAGTTCTAGTGGTTGTTTATGAATCGATAGAAATTGAGGAATTTTGATTTAGCTTGGTGTTGCCAAGCATGGTTTTAAAAGATTCATCTTGTGACCTTAGTTGTTGGCATTTTGATGTGTGTGCCACTTGGTGGACTTGTGTTTTGAGGATGTAGTTATCCATGATAAGGATTCGGATCTGATGTTTGATTACTGTGTAGTCTTGTAACTGATCTGTTTCAGGGAGATATGAAGGACTTTCGATGAAATATCTTGTGGAGAGGTTCGTTTTGATTTTTGAAGGTTCCGATTTGCTTTTTAGGCTTTGGATTCTTCATTAATGTTGTTGGTTGAAGTATTTTGAGACATTGGAGATGCTGATTTTGTTGTATTCAGGATTTAAGGCCTTAAGCATAGCGGTACCTATGGCATTCTTGTCAGAGTTTTAGGATTGGCCAGGATGGTCTAGCCAGATATCTTTGGACCATATCTCAACTCTCACAAAATGTTGGTCTCCGTAGTGCTTTTGGCAATGATCATTTTTGACATTGATGTCATTTGTATCGAGAGGTTTCTTGGGTAGACCTAGTGGGGGGCAGGTTATGAATTAGTGCCTTATACTATCATGCTACCGTACAAAGTTGTGTGTTGTGGGTGAGTACTAGTTGCCGTCGATGCTACCTTACTGACGAGTAAGTGTAGGCAGGCACTAGGCACTGTTATTGCTACCACACATTTGAGTACATCATGGGCGGGTTCTGGTCGCTATTCGTACTGCCATGTCATCTCTGTTTAGTACCTTGATTTGATACGTTGTTATTTTGGAGTTCTTTTGTTGGTTGTTTTCGAACTCGTATGGTGGTTCGTTAGGAATGATGCTTTCGGTTGTTGTCTTCCATTCCCTTATCTGACCTTGGGTTCAGTATGTGAGTTCTAACTTGTCGTATGGCCATGTGGTCACTTTTCCCTTGAGGGGTTGTCTTGTCATGAGCACGCGGGTGCAATTGACACTAGTTTGTGTGTTTCTTTCAGCTTTAAGGTCGATGGTGTAGCGCGTTGTGAGGGATACTCGGAGATGTACTCTGTAGTTATCCTGGTTTTGCTTTCCGTTTCGTTGGGCTGGATTTCGGGGACGAAATCCCTTTAAGGTGGGAAGGTTGTAATGACCCAATCATTTTCATTCCTTTCCCTTTCCTCAGATTTTCAAGGATATTTTTTTTCCGTTGATCTTTTTCCTTTCTGAGTTCAGTTTCATGTCGCTTAGTGTCATCTTGAGTGCTTTGGAGTGATTTCTGAGAATCTTTTCTGTAAATTGACAACTTCCTTTGAGGACCGAGTCGTTTTCACATTTTTCGTTTTTCGACACTATTCACTTTTTGTCTTTTTCCCTATTTTGTATTTTCCTCATTTGTCACTCTGTTTGCGTAACCACACTTCTTGTGTTCGGAGTTGGTTTTTGACTTCACGTATCTTCATTCTCAGTGGTTTCTATGAGATATGTATCTTTACTATTGTGACAAAATACTCTGGTTGCTCCCGGTGCCCATAGGGGCACGGACGTATAGTTATTTGGAAACATTTCCTTTTCTTGGGGTTTTTTTCGTAAATATCTTTTGAAGATATTTTATTTCAAGGGTATCTAAGAAAATATCTTTTGGAAGATATTTTCATTCTGGGGCAGTTTCGTAATTTTCACTTTTTGAAGGGGCCATTGTGTAATTAATGAAAGTTATTGCTCAATGACTTATTTTGAGCCTGGATCCTCGTACGGGATTCATTTTCACATTTTGTCGAGTCGTGGACTCTTAGAATTTCCTCCTGGACAATGTTTTCCAGTTTCAGGGTTTCTAGCTCTAGTTTGCGCTAAATTTGTTTGGGGCATAACTCTCAGTTCGGGACTCGGTTTTTCACGCCGTTTCTTCCGTTGTTCATGTTTTCTCATTTTGAATCTTTTTTGTTCACAGAGTTTTGCCGTTTGAGTGCGTCTGCTCAAATTTTACTTTTTTGGACCCGGCGGGGCCCGTTCGAGGCACTTTATGAGTTTTTCTATAAATAGGGGGTTAGTAGATGAAAAATCAGATTTTTCTCTTTCTCCTCTCTCATGGCTGGTCCAAGCTTCTCCCATGGCTACCATCTTCTCTCTCCTCTTTTGAGCTTCTTCCCTTCAATAAAAAGTTATCGTGCCTTAGTGTTTTATGTTCGTGTTGGCGAGGGCTTCGATTCCAACCGATTGGAATCTCGTTTTGGCCATTTCTTGAGTTTGGGTTTGAAGTCAAGTTGTTTTTTTTATGGGGCTTCCTTGGGATTCATGTTCATGGTGTTGTCCCCGCCAAAACCTAGGAGTTTCGTCCGATTCAGAGCCGATTTATTTTGGTAGGGATTTGAGATTTCATCTCAAATGGAGGTAGGGAATGTTTTAGGGTTTTATATGTGTTGTATTATGCGTTTTCCATGATTATACAACCTATATGCATGCCTTGTATCAAATCTAGAAAATTGAAATATTTAATTCTTTGTGTAAGATTAAATTTTCATGATGATGTGTAATTTGGATTTCAATTGTGGCATAGTAGAAAATCTTATTTTAATATGTTGGTTAACATATATCAAATTTGGATTAATTAAATAAGAATTGCACTTTTTAATTAATATTTATCTTTTGTGAAAGATAAAAGTTCATGGCCGTACCTTACATGAAATCAAGTTGTATTATGCTTCTAAATTAAATTTGGGCATGTTTGTTAACATACTTTAATTTGAGAGCATTTGGCTGAGTTCAGAAATCTAGAGACTTTAATTAAGAGAATTAATTAAAATCTATTTTGTGGTTTCATGGGCCTAATTAAGCTTTTGTGCGAATATATGTAATGACCATGATATGTCTTTTATCATATATTAAATTGAGACCATTTGGAAATGATTTGAAATCTAGAGAGTTTAATTATTTTGATGTAATTAAATTCTATCTTGTTTATCCATGGATCTAATCATATGTTTAGAAGTTGTTTCTATTTTATGAGCATGGATTTAGATTTGTGATATATTCACTTGACTATGTTATATGCATTGAAGAGCATTGTTGTTAAATTTATATTCATGAGAGTATGTTTCTAATATGAATATATTGTTGGCTTGGGATTTCATAGCATTATGGATATGAAATGCTTATTATGCATAATTAAGAGTTATATTGCTAACTTGTTATTATGTAGTAGTAATATGTATAAGTTATGAACTTATTTGGTTTATTTTGGAGTCTTGGACATTTTTGTTACATATGATATGGCTAAAGTTTGGCTTTAGTGCGGGAGGTATGAGTTCTCTCCAATTGAGATAGTGCGCACTTAGGGTGGTTTTCCCTACGGGTTAGTGCCCGGAACAACCATTTTGTTCTCGGCTAAAATCCGAGACGTGATGTCTAAGTCTTCCACTATTTGTTTTCGCATTCAATTCCAAGTTGACAATCATATTTACCTTGTTGACTTGTGGTTTTGGCAATTGGCGATTTTGATGCTGTTAAGTACATCAATACTAAATTGCTATATTTAGTAGATTTCACACTTTTAGATTACTAGTTGATGACCTAGAGAATCTATGTCTGGATGTGTGGTATTAGATATTCTAATTATACTAAATTTTTATATTTAGTTGATGTTGCATTTTAGACGTCAAGTTGATAACCTTGAGAATCTATATATTGTTGCTTTGTGTAAGCATGCTCCTATGTTATTGCTTTGTGTAAGCATGACCCTATGTTGTTAAAATTGCATGAATGAGGCAATTGATGCTAGAAATGATCTTAGGTGGATGCTCCCTGAGTCTCACCTTTGACATAGACGTTAGGTGGAATGAACCACAATAATTAAATCATGCAAACTTGTAAAACGTAAGTCGATGCATGCTCATTTCCTTCGAGTAGCTTTATGTTACTCACCCACGTAGTGGGGACATTTTTCAGGTACAAGAATCAAAGTTGAGGTTCTCATTGTGGTTGGATAGTTTGTGGACTTGGAGACTTCCATTTTTGTGAAAGTTGGCTCAGAATGCCAATTGTAGTCTTATTTGTCAAATGTGTATATTTGATTCTAAACTTGTAATGTGTGCCTAAGCACACTTTTGATTCTCATTTTATGTATATGATATGAGGCCAATAGCCAAACTTCTTTTAGAATCACATTTATGTCATGGATGTTGATTTTTGCCTTTAATGAGATTATATGAAAATTCATATGTTTTAGTATGCTATTTTGCGCCGGAGTGTGCATTGTAAATGAAAATTTTCCATTAGCACTCATTAATCATGTTTGAAATGTTGCCAAGGGCCAAACGACATTTTGAAACCATCTCATGATTTTAAATTCCAAGTTTTCGTTCCAAACTTCGTTTTTGGCATTTTGGCCGTTGGGGGGGGGGGTCATATTTTGTATCGGCCATATTCTTGAGCCATGGACCATTTTAGCACATCTTATTAGGTAAGTTACGTTTCCGTGCATGGTCATTTCCGGGCAAAGCTTCTTCTTTGGTGAAATGAGCCTTCTACGGACTCATTTTACACTTTTGTTGCATAATCTGACCTAAGGGTATTTTGGGAATTTTCTTTGGGAAATAAATTTCGTTCTTCAAGTGGTCACTTAGAAAATGTGATTTTAGGGGGGGGTTTATTCTTCGTATTTTTCCGTAAAATGTCGTCTTGGCATTGGAAACCATTTCCGAAGTTCAGCTCTTAGTTTTTCAATTTAGCAGCTTTTTGGAACTCCATGACCAGATTTCATGGAGGGGCATTTTGGACATTTTACATTGCATTTTATTTTTTTTAATTCTCTTCTAAGTCACATAGAAAACTCAATTTTGAGGGGGGTTTCTTCTTTTTGTTTTCCAGAAAATGTCATCTAGGCCCTTAAAAATCCACTTTTTACCGAAAAACCCTGCTGCCAGGTTTTTGGGTTGTAC
This sequence comes from Cornus florida, assembly GCF_030987335.1. Lineage (NCBI taxonomy): Eukaryota > Viridiplantae > Streptophyta > Magnoliopsida > Cornales > Cornaceae > Cornus > Cornus florida. The sequence continues at coordinate 83,204,629 of NW_026775577.1, read as the reverse complement.
CTTACTGCCTTCTTCACATCTAACTGGTTAGAAGGGGTTATCTAAACGGTTAGATGACTTGGGGCAGTGTCTTAGTCATGTTTTTTGGCCTTCTAACCGGTTAGATAAGCCATCTAACTGGTTAGATATTCTTGGGTCGGTACTTTTGACCGTTTTGCCCCTGTTTCTTCCGTTAGCCATATCTTCTTCATCCGAACTCCGAATCAAGTGATTTTTGAGTCTAAATTTATTAATTTTTTGTTTTCTTTCCAATGGTGTGCTTGGTGGCACCCATTTTTAAGCTGGAAATGACGTTTTGGCCCCTAGGTACATTCTTGTCCATTTTTGAAATGTTGTTTCCGTATTTGTTTCCTTTGGGTTCCGTGACCTCATTGAGTGTCACATTGGTGTCTTAGAGTCATGTTGTATCTCTAGAGACCGTTGTTTTGTCTTTTGCTTTCGCATTTCGGATCCATTATCGGGTCATCTTTTGGTTCATCACTGACGCACCGAGTTGAAAAACTTGGGCCGTCACACGTCAAAACACCCCTAAGGACTTACAAGCTCAAATCAACTAGGCTACAAATCAAAACAACCTCAACCTAACCATTTCCCATTTCTCACCTTTTGGGAGAAGTCCTTACTTTTTTATTGCTTTTGCAACTTTTCTTTTCTTTTTCTTTCTTTTACTCCTAAATGGTATCCACAAGGCTTACAATGAGTATTGGACTCTCAAGTGAAGCAATTTTTAAATTTTAACCAATATAGTCCTCAAAAGATCAAAATCATCACTAATTATGGACCAATCATAGACAATCCCTCAAATACACAAGTCATGCTTAAAATTTTAAATTGAAAGCAAATACTGCAATTAACACCATTACCCCCAAACTTAAATGGCACAATGTCCTCAATGTGCAAAGGGAACAAAGGAAAGAGTATACCAGAGTAGCTATAGGAAAGAATGGCTGGGACACAAGTATCCAAAATGGGTGGTATAACCCCCCCAAACTTGGGATTAACTATGGTCCTGAAAAGATGGCACTGGAAAAAAGTTCATTAGATAACAAAGAGGAATAATAACAGTGCACAATGGACATAGAAGTGTAAATGGGATAAGAAATTGAAGTAAAGAGAGAGGAAAAAGGGTGATCTAGAAAATTTGGGCAGCACTCTCTCTCACTGAAGTCACTGGGATACACCTGATGGAGTCAATCAAATACAGATATATCAATACAAGGTATGAATCTAGAAGATAGCAAAATATAACATATATAGCAAAAGATAAAAATAATGTAAAAATAATGTACATCAGAATGTCTGGGCCAACAGATTGGCCGTAAAAATATCACAACAGTAGTAAAAATAGTAAATATCACAGATATGTAAAGCAGGTAATAGAGAGATGTGAAGATCATGTTGAGGAGGTAGGACGGGCAAGGCACGATCCACGAATATCTCAAGATATGTCTCACAACACAGTCATGACATCCGTACGTAAGGAAGAAATGTCAGCTCGGATGGAGACAATGTATGCGTGGATAGAGACTACGACATCTTCCAAAGCCTGGAGACGCTCTCTAAAGCCGGGTGTTTGTACTGGAGCCTTAGGTATGACTGGATCAGGAAACTGTGGTACATCCTGAGCGTGCTCCGGAGAATGAACTGGCGACCCTGCTAAAGAATGATGTTGTAGACCCTCTGCAGGATACTGCTCCAAGTCTATATCCATATGGACTGTAGTCAAATCGACTGCTGGATTGTCCGTTACTGGTGCGGCTGCTGTTGCTGCTATCTCCTCCTCCTCAGCCTCCTCTGCTGCTGTCACTGCGTCCTCCACAAGACTCTTGATAAGAGCATTATAGCTCTTATTCCAGTCCTTCTTGCCAAAATGGCAAGCTCCTGTCTCTGAGCGCTCATCATGACGAAATGGATAACACTGATCATGGAGGATCTGAGTGATCAGATGGCTAAATGGAAGATACTCAGTCTGCTTGGGCTTGGCCTTGCTAATATAGTCGGCATAGAGCTTCATCATTACAGTCCAGTAGAGGGCTGGAATAGAAACCCATCACCCTATGTAGAAGGCATACAGGGCTGTCAAATAATCGCCGCACCTCTGGATCTTGTAGCCAGCCATGAACATATTTTCAGTACAGGACCAAATCAAAGAACCATAAGTCATCGGGCAGATAGGTACGAGTAGCAAATGTGTCGCCCTCACTGTAATGGCCTGTAAGTGCCTCGGCTATAAATGTATAAGAAGGCCTCCTCTCCAAAATGGGATAATTAAGCTTAAGCTCAAGAGGGCAGGTATGCGGGCATTGGCAAGATCGGGCCAGAGTCTCCACTATGATGTGGATAAGATGGCCATCCACTATAGTGCGCAGCTCCGCCAGATTACTCGAGGTAGGTCGGAGGTTCTGGAAGAACATCCGGACAAGCCTCGTGTAAACTGGGTAAGTGACCAGGGCTAGAATGGCTGAAATGCCCCTGCGGTCAATAGCCTCGTAGGCTGCCCGGGTTAGGATATACCGGGAGAAGAAAGAAATGTCAAAAACTGACTCATGCGCCACCTGAAGGCATAAGTATCTCGGCAGAGGTTTATCTGAGGCCTGGCCTAGCTATGTATGAGGCGGAGATGAAGAAGGTGCTGGTGTATGCTCAGCCTCATCATGAGATGATGGAGATGCAGAAACAGAAAACTGTAGTCTGTTGTCTGATGGGGACTGAGCTGGATCAGCCTTTGTATAATCCTCTAACTACTCAGGCTGCTCAGGATCCGGGACCTGAGATGGTCCTGCCTGATGCTCGGGCTGCTCCCGAACATGAGAGGGCTCACCTGGCCCCTTTAATCTGGGCCTGACTCGGTGATGATAATGTCCACGGGCAACAGTCTTGACCCTAGCCATGGCCTATAAAACAGAAAGAAAAACACTCACAATATAAGTTAGTATTAGCATTAAGAATTGAAGCACAGTATATAGAAATATGTATGTCAAATAAGATAGACAACACAAGACATGAATCTACGCAAGTGATGACGGGGCTAAATAAACAGTGACAGTAAATGAAGTATGCTAAATAATATAAGTATGGAATGCATCTAATGTGGAAAACACAGGCATTGGGCATGTATGAGAGAACATAGATCACAAAAGAAAGCGTGTGAAGTGTGGGATACAAATCTGTGAAGTTCAATCGATCACAAAAATATGAGATCGATCTTTATGAGATCGATCTGAGATAAGTTTGATTGATCTTTGACTGATCGATCTGAGAAAACTTCGATCGATCGAACTGGGATGGGAAATTTAAAAAGTCACAGATCTGTGACGTGGAAGGCACGGGGGCACCTAAGCAAACTTGTGGGGCCCTCTCACACATCAACAACACAATATGGGTCACTTGTTTGGCCCGTGACACTCAAAAATCAATTTAAAAATGAAATATATATACAAAACCATATACACATGTATATACAATCATGGAAACTTCAAATATAGCAAGATTCAGACATAGTAACCCTAGATCTAACATGGCAAGCATCTGAAACATAGGATTGAAGATCGAAATCAAGAAATGCAATGTGAAACTTACCAAATTCGAGAGAGAGAAGTGGTGCGAAGGAGAGAGTTGAGATCTTAGATGAAGGAGAGAGATTCGAGGCTCAGGAAGGTCGCCGGAGGGCATGCCGGAGATGGAAGAGGGATGGTTTGCAGTGGCGAGGGATGAGAAGGTCTTTAGATCGATCTTTAAATCAATCTAATGACCCTAGGGTTTTGTTTTTAAAAACATTTCCCGACCAGTTTGATCGATCAGGGAAAATTTTCGATCGATCGAACATAGATCGATCTAAAAAATGTCAAGATCGATCTCACCTCGACAAATTTTTATTTATTTATTTTTAATATTTTAAATTTTTGGAAATTAAAAATTAAAATTATAATTAAAACTATTATTTTTGAATTTTTGGAAATAAAACAAAAGAAAATTATTTTTGGGATTTTTAAAAATTTTAAAATAAAAATAAAATAAGTAATTGAAAATAAAAGTGAAAAATAGAATTAAAATCTTTTCGAGTTTTTTTTTTTTTTTTTTGAAAATAAAATAAAATAAAATAAACACTAAAAATAAAAATAAAAATAAAAATAAACTTAAACTTGCAGTCAAAGTCAAAGTCAAGGTCAAGGTCAACAAAGGGTAGAGATCGATCAAGCTGAGATTGATCGAGAATATGGTTCGATTGATCAAACAGGTGAAAACCTACAGGGAATTTCGAACAATGACAGAGAGGCCTTTTTTCATGGATCTCAAAAAAAAATTCTAAGTGTGGAGTGAAGATCGATCCAAGAAAAAGTTGGATCGATCTAGAAAATTTCAGATCGATCCAAAGGAATTCTCAAACGATACACAGAGGGCTGATTTATGCAGGAAATTTCAGATCGATGGAACAGAGAAATGATTGGATACAGGGATGGGTGTTCGATCGATCGAACCTCCTTTGAGATCGATCGAACAGGGACAAGATGCCTATTTTCAGAACAAAAGTGCATACATACTCAATCAAAATTCCTAGCCATGTGTATGAATTCCAAAACATATCTAAACGACGCAAGAAATGAAAGATAAAATAGAAATAAGGGAGGAATAGGATTATAAACCCTACGAAGTGTAATGACCCGGTCATTTCTTTCCTTTCCTTTTTCCTCAGAATTTTACTGATGAATTTTTTTCGATGAAATTTCTTTTCTGAGTTCAGCTTCTCGTCGCTTAGTGTCGTCTTGAGTGCTCGGAAATGGTTTCTAAGTCTCTTTCCTTTGGATTGACAACTTCCTTTGAGGACCGAGTCATTTCCACATTTTTCGTTTTTCGACACTATTCACTTTTCATCCTTTTCCCTGTTTTGTCCTCTTCCCTATTTTATCTTTTCCCCATTTGTCACTTTGTTGGCATAACCTTACTCCTTGTGTTCGGAGTTGGTTTTTGACTTCACGTATATTCATTCTAAGTGGTTTCCACAAAATACGTATCCTTACTTTTGCAGTAAAGTACTCTGGTTGCTCTTGGTGTCCATAGTGACATGGATGCACAGTTTTTCAGAATCTTTTTCTTTTCTTGGGTGTTTTTCATAAATATCTTTTGATCATATTTTATTTTAGGGAGAAAATATTTTTGGAAGATATTTTCATTCTGGGCCATTAGTGCAGTTTTCACTTTTTGGAGGGGTCATTGTGTAATTAATGAAAGTTATTGCAAAATTGCCTCATTTTGATCCTGGATCCTCGTATGGGATTCATTTTCACTTTTCGTCGAGTCGTGTACTCATGGAATTTCCTTCTTGTTGTTTTTCTTTAGTTTCAAAGTTTCTGGCCCTAGTTGCCGCCGAACTTGTTCGGGGCATATCTCTCTGTTCGGAACTCGGTTTTGACTCCGTTTTTTCTGTTGTTCATATTTTCTCATTTTGAATCTTTTTTGTTCACGGAGTTTCACCGTTTGAGCACGTCTGCTCAAATTTTACTTTTCCGGACCCAGTGGGACCCGTTTGGGGCACTTTTTGAGATTTTCTATAAATAGGGGGACTTAAAATTTAAAAGTCGTCTTCTCCCCTCTCCATGCACGAGCAGAACTTGCTATGGCAGCCCAAGGGGGCTGCCACCCATTTTCTTTCATTTGAACCTTCTTCTTTTTGGTAAAAAGTTGAAGTGCCTTCGTGTTTTGTGTTTGTCTTAACCACACGCATCTTTTCCCCTTATTAGAACCCATTTTTGGCCAAATTTTGAGTTCGGGTTTGAAGTCAAGTTGTGATTTTGGATGGGGCTTCTTAGGGGCTCATGTAGATCGTGTTGTCCCCGACAAAACCCCGAAGTATTGTCAGATTCAGAGCGGTTTCATTTTGGTGGGTTTTGAGATTTTCATCTCAAATTGAGGTAGGGGATGTCTTAGGTTTATATTAATGTTGTATTGATTGTTATATGAGCATATACAACTTGTAAGCATGCCTTTGTTCAAGTTTTAGAATTTAATTTAATTTTTTTCTATGATTAAGATTTAATTCACATGGATGTATGTTGCTTAGAATTAAATTGTGGCATGCTAGTAATTTAGGCCTTAGTATACTTGTTGACATATATTAAATTGGGAGCATTTGGATAAGAATTGCAAAATTTATTTAATATTTATCTTTGGTGAAAGATTAATTCACATAGTTATATCAAGCATGAAATCAACTTGTAAAGTGATATTAGAGTAGGCCTTGGTGAGTTCTTTAACATATGTTAAATTGAGGACAATTGAAGTCGTTTAAAAATCTAGAGAAAATTAATTAATTGGCTTAATTAATTTTATTTTAAGTGTTGTAGTCACTTAAATTGATATTGGGTATGATATATGTGAAGACCATGTTATGATCATTAACATATATTAAATTGAGCATAATTGGAATTGAATTGAAATCTAGAGATTTTTCATGTTAGGTTGATAATCTCTTGAAATATAATATGTTTAATTACCTTGTGAGCATGCTACTAACTTGTTGTAGAATTAGTACTTATGTCTCTAAAGATGGTAATTTGACTTAGCATGATATGTAATATCATTGTCTCGATTATCTTGTTCAAATATATCTTGTGTAGGTATATAGCATGTTTAGAATGTTACAATTGATTACCTTGAAAGCTTGATACTAAATTATAGCCTATTTAGTACTTGTGGCTTAGGATGGTAATGTGGCTCAATTGTTGTTAAATATTCTTGCTTTGTGTATAAATTGCATATTGGAGACTTGACATGTCATATGCTATTTAGACTTGAACTCTAGGACATGGTTTGTGTGGATTCAACCTTACTTATGCATGTACATTAATTCCTAGACATTATTTGAAATGTATAAGTTTGGTTTAACTTATTGATTTTGCATAAGTTTTGAACTTATTGTTTTTGGAGGCTTATAAGGATTATGTTCATGTGATGGCTAAGGTCTGGCCCTAGTACGGATTTGTGAGTTTCCTAAGTCATATGAAATGCGCAGTAGGTAGTACCTTGTGGGTCGTAATTACCCGGAATAACTTATACACGTGCGCACTAGGTAGTACCTTACGGGCTAGTAACCCGGAATAACTTGATTGGTCTGCAACCAAGGATCCTAGTCTTTCCACTATTTGATTTCGCATTTAATTTCAAGTTGTTAATCATGGATTACTTGTAGCTTGAGAATTGATGCTTGCTTTGGATATTTGAATCCTATTTAGTATACTTGAACTTGTATACTTGCTCCGTGAGTTTAAATTTCATTTAGTATGCTTGTGCCGTGTATACTTGTTTTAGGCGTATCTCTTTTAGTTTAGTATACTTGTGTTCGTATACTTGATTTACGAGATTTTCATATAAAATGTATACTTGTGTACATATGCTTAGACATTGCATGACTTGTCTTAATATGGTTTAGTATACTTGGAAATGTATGCTTGTATGTTGTGTACATGTTTTAACAATGCTTAGTATACTTGAGCATGTATCCTTGTATGCCGTTGTTCACTTTAAATTGCATGAGTAGCTTAGGATGATCCCTGAGTCTCATCTTGACATAGACGTTAGGTGGCATGAGCCCCTTTAACATGCATCACCTTAAGGTGATAATTTTGTAAAATGCTAGGTCGATGCATGCTCATCTCCTACGAGTAGCTTTATGTTACTCACCTACGTAGTAGGGATATTTTTTAGGTACAGGAACTAAAGTCGAGACCCTCATTGTGCTTGGACGGTTTGTGGACTTGAAGGTTTCTATTCTTTTGAATGTTGGCTTGAAATGCCACTTGTAACCTTATTTGTCAAAATGTGCAAATTTGATTCCAATTATGTAATGTGTATATAAGTACACTCTATGCAATGTATTTGACATGTATGAGATGAGGCCAGAGGCCAATGACATGTATCTTGTATTCTATGCAACTTTAACTTCATGAAATATTATGAAAATATTGAAAAATGCTACGTCATTGCTTCATAATTTTTGCATCGGGTGTGGGAATTCCATTTTTATTCTTTCATAGGGTCTTATAAATCGTGTTTGAAGTGTGGCTAAGGGCCAAACGGTAATTTGAAATCATTTGTTAATTTTGGTTTTCAAATTTCCCTTTTCTTGTTCATTTTTGCCTTTTTGCCCGTTGGGGGGTCGGATTTTGCATCGGTGGTATTTTTAAGCCATGGACCATTATGGTACATCCTAATAGGTAAGTTACATTTGCACGCATGATCGTTTCTGGGCAAACCTTCTTCTTTGGTGAAATGAGTCTCCTATGGACTCATTTTGAAACTTTGTTACATAATCTGATCTAGGGGCATTCTAGACTTGTCACATCAGTTTCATTTTCTTCTTTCAACATTGTCGCTTAGAAAATGTGATTTTAGGGGGGGGGGGGGGTTTCTTCTTCATGTTTTTCCAGAAAATGTCATCTTGATACCGGAAATCCCTCGTGAAGTTTTAGCTTCCAGTTTTCAATTGTAGCAGCTTTTTGGCCTTCATGATCAGATTTCATGGAGGGGTATTTTGGGCATTTACAGTAAGTTTTTTTTTAATTCTCTCATGAGTCACATAGAAAACTCAATTTTGAGGGGGTTTCTTCTTTGTGTTTTTTCAGAAAAATTCATCTACTAGCCCATTTCTGCTCTCAGTTGCGGACAGATTCTATAGCAGCTTTTAGCCCTCTTGTCCAGTTCTGATCAAGGGGCATTTTGGGGATTTTACAGTGAGTTTTTTCCTTTTCCTTCCATGTTGTCAGGTAAAAAACTCAATTTTAGGGGGGCTTTCTTCTTTGTGTTTTTCCAGAAAAACTCGTCTTGACCTCCATTTCAAGCTTCAGTTCTGGAACTCACATTTTTTTTTTTCTTGTTGTCAGCATGCGCAAGCCATTGGGCGCCGACACGGGCGCCGGTGGGCTCGCGCATGGGCATCGGGCGCGCTATGGCCTTCGTTGGGCCACTGCAACGTTATAACTTCAAACACTCGTTTCTCCCTCGTTCGGACTCCAAATTGAGTGAACTTTTTTTTGAACTTGACTACTTTTTCGCTGTCTTTCCAACAGTGTGCTCGGTTGCACTCGGATCTTCCTGGATAATTACCAGTTTATCCTTTTTGCCTTAAGTGCTCATTTTTCTTCTTCATGCCATTTATCCTTCGTCCGGACTCCGAATCATGTGATTCTTAAGTCCATCTTGATTAGTTTTTCGTTGTCCTTCCAACGATGTGCTCGATGGCACCCGAGTCCACAGTTTTCAGAAATGACTATTTTGCCCCTGGGGGCTTATTTGTCGTATTTTTGGTCTTTTGCTTCCGCATCAGTTCTCATTGAGTTCCACGACCTCATGGAAGGTCACTTTGACTTCTTAGAGTCTTGTTTTTTGTTTTCGCTTCCGTATTTCGGTTCATCATAGGACGTACTTGCTTAAAAAACCAGGGCCATCACACGAAGTATTTACTAGTTTTTAACGTTTGTAGCAAGACGTTGGGATCTTTTAGCCTGGATCAAACATCCTGTAATGCATCCCTTCCTTTTCGGGGTGATAAGTCTTTGAATTCGATTCAACAAACAGTTCCCTAAAGAACTTGTTGGATTAGGTTCAAATGAATTTGTTGGTCCTTTGTTAATGTGACCTTTGGGCTTCCATGCCCTTTCAAAGCAAGATTTTGAAGCACCATTTTTTGAATTCAAGGTTGAAGATGAACTTTTTAAAGTTTTAGTTTTAAGCAAAAACTCCATTCTTTCACATTCATTACCTAGACATTTTTTCTATAACATTTACTTCTTCATGCTTGTCAAATGAATTTGGGGTTAGATTTAAGATATTCAACTTCACTTTCATATGCCTAAATGAAATTTTCATTACCCCCCTCCTACAATTAATGTTGGCATTTGCAGTTGCCAAGAAATGACGGCCAAGGATAACGGGAATTTGGCCCTTGGGATTTGGAACTGGTTCCATGTCAATGACAATGAAATCGACCGGGAAGAAGAATTTATCAATTTTAATCAAGACATCCTTAATGATACCCCTATGCTTTTTAATGGATCAGTCGGCAAGTTGTAAAACCACCGACGTTGGTTTCAAGTCTCCTAAGCCTAATTTGACATATATCGAGTATAGAAGAAGATTAACACTTGCTCCTAAGTCTAGAAGAGCCCAATTAATGACATGGTCACCAATGATGCAAGAGGTAGTAGGTGAACCAGGGTCCTTAAACTTTGGAAGGGTGTTATGTTGCAAGATTGAGCTCACTTGCTCGGTCAAGACCACTTTCCTAGGTGCTTGGCTCTTGTTCTTCCTCTTTTGGGTGCAAAGATCTTTTAAGAACTTGGCATAAACCAGAATTTGCTTAATTACATCCAAAAGTGGAAGATTAATCTTCACTTGCCTAAACATTTCAATAATTTCATTGGTCTTGGTCTTTTATTTATCAAGATAAATGGATCCTTTCAACGCATTCGGAAATGGAGCTCTTGGCTCAAAAAAATTTTCAAAACTTTTCTTTGAAACATCATCAACACAAGAATTTTTAAAATCCTTTTTCAAAGCTTTGTTCAATTCATCTTTCAAATCAATTTTAGACTCACTGTTTAGATCATTTTCTAACACTTTCTCATTTAAATGATCATGCATATGCAATGAAGGAGGAATATGATAAGAAACGGGACGGGTGTCAACTTTTGGTTTCACCAGTTCATTCTCTTCATTGGATATACCTACTTTGTTGTCCACAATCTTCCCACTTCTCAAAGTTGTCACTGCATTGACATGCTCAATTGTGTGCCCTTCTGATGAAGAATAAGTCTCCACAACATATTATTACTTTGGTGGGGCATTCAAAGGCATCTTCTCCTTCTCTCTAGCATTTAAGGTACTAGTTATTTGCCCTACTTGGGTTTCTAGCTTAGCAATGGATTGAGAATGAGAATGAAGCAGTTGAGTGTTCACCTCTAGAGTACCTAAAGTGGTCAAAACTTTCTCTTCAAAGGCGGGACTCCTAGAATTTCCTTGGGAATATGATGGTTGATTAGGAAAATGAGAATTAGAAAATTGATTGCCATGTGATTGAAATGATGATGATTTAAAACCTTAGGAACCTTGGCCTTGAATTGGTGGCGGAACATACTTCCCTTGAAAACCACCTTGGGGAGGGTTTGAGCCTTCCCCTTAGCTTTTCCAAGAAAAATTTGGATGGTTCCTCCAACTTGAATTGTAATGAGTGCCATAGGGATTATTCCCCTGATTAACAAATGTAGCATTGACTTGCTCATGGGGCTCACTTTGCACATGTCTATGGAGACAATTGGAAGTAGAATGTAAGACACTTGAATAAGTCATGCAAGATTCATTAGATGCACAATAATGAATATGAGTAGGGGAGGAAGATACTTGATTTGCTGAATTTTGGTTGATAAAAAATTGATCAAACCTTTGAGACAAGGATTTCATCTCAGCGGCTATGTCATTGGAGTTGTCAACTTGATACAAGCCGACATTCTTCCTTCCACCTAGGTTTCTACCATTTTTAGAAGATAAGGACCTATGCATTGAATTTTCACTCATGCTTTCATACAATTGCCACACATCATTTTCATGCTTATCAAGATAAGAACCACCCATAGATGCATCGACCATACCCTTGTGATTATCCGGTAAACTTTCAAAGAAATATTGGACTAGTTGCCACTTAGGTATGTCATGATGAGGGAACTTTCTAAGCAAATCATTAAATCTTTCCCATGCCTCATGAAACATTTCCCCATCCCCTTGAGAAAATTCTCTAATTGAAGTTCTCATGGCATTGGTTTTAGAAACCGGATAGTACTTTTTCAAGAACTCTTGTTGCATTTCCGCCCAAGAAGTTATTGAAAAAGGTCTAAGATTGTTGAACCAATATTTTGTCTTGTCTTTAAGGATAAAAGGAAAAAATTTAAGTCTTAAAACTTCTTTCGGCATGTCCGTGTATTTCACGGTGGAACACACCTCAAGAAACTCATCCAAATGCTTATAAGGTTCTTCACTAGGAAGTCCATGATAGTTTAGAAGCATTTGAATAGTTTGTGGTTTAATTTCATAGTGATGTGCTCTAAATGGAGGCAATTGAATATAAGTGGATGTATTGTATTCATTAGGCACATAATGGTCTCTTAATGCAATGGGAGGATTCGCAATTGGTGGTGCTAAACGAACACCTTGATTAGCTTGAACTATGGGGGGTTGTGGAGCAAATATTGGCCGAGGCATTCCCAATAAAACTTAGCCTTGTTGTTGTGGGTGAATGAATGGTCTAGGCATGCCTAATGGTACTTGAACATTTTCATGATGCACATTAGGGTGGAGGTTACCTTGTTGGTCTATGTGACCAAGGTCCTCCACATGGCCATCATTCACATTCTCCATTAGTGAAATGGAATGATGAGAACTACTTCTCCCCCTAGGATTACAAATAACCGATTCAAGATGCAAATTAGGAGGGACAAGAGTAGGATTCAATGACCTACGACCATGCATACACTAGCAAAACGAATAACAAGCAAGTAACAATCACTTCGCCCTGAGACAATTCAATCAACAAATCTCCACATTCAATGATCCCATGCTCCCATGCTTAAACAACATGCAAAGAAAAGTAAATTACCTCCACACGGGCTCACGTTTTATCTAAGAAATGAAAAACAAGCCTCCACGTGGGCCGACGATTTAACTAGAGCTTGAGTTAGAAAAATCTCACAAAGGATCCTTAAGCAACTTCAATTCATTTTCAACTTCCAAGCTTTGCTATGCTTTGCATGTTTTAGATTCTTAGTCCTTTTTGTACTTAGCTTAGCTCCTTGCTTTGAATTCTCCTTTGCTTAACCTCCTTACTCAATTTCGCCTAACCAAATAAGAACAAACGCAATAAGTAGCCAAAAATAAAAATAAAGTAAAAACACGATCAAAAGAGTACTAATCCCTAATTGTTTCCAAAACACGGCGTTGCCAATTAAATCCCCAGCAACAGCACCAAAAACTTGGTGGGTCACCGAGCACTGAAGCCTAAAGATGTGCAAAAGATAGTGAATGTGCAATGTAGCCAAGTTTTACATTTATAAATGCCACTAATACCATTAACTAAAAATATAGCAAGGGTGAGTAGGGATCGTCCTAAGGGATTGAAGGGCTACTAGTAATGGGACAATGCTTAGGGTTAGTAGGTCGAGTGATCAAAGGTAGGTTGTTTGGTTGATTAAACTACAATTAAGATTAAACAAGATTAATATAAAACAAGTAATTAAAGGATAGAGAAAACAAGAGAGAGAGATCTTGGGACTTAGAGATCACCACTACGCATCACCTTTCTATACACTCAATTCAAAATTAATAAGGGGGAAAACATATGTTGCAACAATAGTGAGTGTGTATGGTTATTTTTACAAGCATAGATGACCAATTAAGTATAAATTGTCTAAACAACAATGAATAGTAAAATATATCAAACTAAGTCATTAATCCTTCTTTAAGCTCACAATCCAAACACATCACATAATTAGAGAAATATACTATTTGCATTCATAAGTATGGAACATCAAACAACAAGCATGGATTGTCCTCCTATTTAATAACTAAGGTAGCTACACTACATCTAAGCTAATGACATGGAAATTAAACTAATTAGACTAAGGGAGAGACACAATCCATCAAGAAATGAGTATGAACCATCAAATAAACCACTACAGCATTCTATTAAGCACTATGTCTTGACAATCTCTAGATCAATAGCATCAACACACATAGACATGCATCAACAACACAAGATATAGAGATAAACACATGAACATCTATCCTAGCATATATAGATATATAGATAGAATGAAATGATCAATTAGAAGAATTAAACCACACAAATCATTGAATAAACAAGATCTATGTATATAAATATGTCAAAACATGTATTACAACACAAATCTCCTAAAAAATACATAAATCAAGGTAAATAAAGCATGCTTAGGGCTAACTCTAGCCCCAAGAAGATGTCTAGCCACTCATGAATGGTGTCCTCCAACCCTCAAGGGCTATCTGCATGGAAGAAGTGCTCTTCATCTTGAGGAAGATGGAAAACCTCTCAAGAATGTCTCTAGCCTCCTCTTCTCTTTTCTTCCTCTATAAGAATTGTATCTAAGACTATCAAAAACTATGTGTAAAAGTGGCTCATATTTCTTATATAGGTAGCTCAAGTGTCACACCCAATAGTCTAGGCTCGTACACAAGGGCTCCTCCAATGATTGCACAATGAGATAACTTTTAATGAGCTGGAGATATATTTTTTTTGGATTTGAGAGGGTTCGATCGATCGAACCTGTTTTATGATCGATCGAACATGGCTGAGATCTATCAAACTTTGGCTAGATCGATCCTCCAATGGCGGCGCCTTTTTGGATAAGGACAGATTTGAGATATTTTGGGGAATGAGACAAAAGTGGTATAGAATTAGCTTATTTTGGAGATAAGCACCTAAAAAGGGCAATAACACGAAATTAGTCTAAAACGGGAAAGTAAGATAGATAAAGGTCCTAGAATACCTAAGCTTAAGAGGTTTAAATGCGCACTTTTCAGCGCTAATCACCAGATAGTCTTAGGGCGTTAAGTGTAAAGACACTCCAAAGGGCATAATGACCCAGGATGACTAAGCTATGAACTCAAATAAACTATACATCTTACATTCTTTCCTTGTCTTCTTTTTAAATCAGTTGACAAGTAGAAAGATTGCAGTTATTTTATTTTTATTTTTATTTTTTATTTTTTTTTATGCCAAGGATGATTTTTTTCATCCAACTTACTAATTCAAGGAGCCATTTTAATTAAGACCACAAGGAAGGAGATGCAATTTCTAGTGTGCTCAATGTGCATTGTGAAGTCATTTAGAGATGAAAGACTCCAAAATGACATTTGAATCATGCAATGTAGAGACCTAAAAAAAAAAAATAGATATATTTATTTATTAGGTTATTTATCGAGATTATTTAATTATTTTTGTTTTTGTGCACTTATGTGGTAATGTTTGTGGTGGGAGGATCATGCAATTAAAGAAAACAATGGGTAAAGGGAAAATAAAATATAATAAGAGAAGGACTGATGTGTGTTATATATAGTATATAGTTAAGAGGTTGGTTAAATTAGTTTATGTAATGAGAATAATTATATAATAAATAAATAATTCTTTAGTTACCTTGGCTTGTGGTCTGGCAACACCACATGTGATTACTAAGTTATATAAAAATAAAATAGAATTAATAAAGTCCCTTGTCTTTGCATACATGCTGAGACTATTGCATAAGATACTTATTCCTTGGTTTCAAGGCTAAGATCATGGTCACGTGTTAGACCAAAGGAAAAAAAAAAAGGGTAAAGTGTACTAAACCCTCCTGAACTATGACCCAATTGCAATAAACCCCCCTAAAGTAAGCAAAACCCGCTGAAGTATTATTTTTGTTGCATGCAGTGAAGATCCGTTAGCAGCCGTTAATGGAAAAATGAAATAACCGTTTAGCCTTTATTTAAACGGCATCGTTTTAGTGCTATATTGGTGTTGATAAGTAGATTTGACTATGTAATCTGTAGGACTAATGAAGATGTGACACGTAGGCTGCTAACCTTATTAATAAGAAGCCTTATTCCAAAATGGTGCCAAACAATACCCATCAACATTTTATGGCACCAAACAAGTCCTATCCTAATCAACAATAAGACATAAACAAAACCCTAAATCGGTTGTAGGAGTTCTGTTTTGTTGCTCTTCGTTCGTTGAAGGCAGAAGAAGTACTGCTCTCGATTCGTTGAAGGCAGGAGAAGTTCTCACTGATGCAATGGTAAACCTAAACTTTGTTCTCAATAAAAGAATTTGCTCTATATTTTTCAAAGTTTGCCTTTTGTGGAATCTTTAACAGAACAAAAGAATTTGCTTTTTGTGTTTTTATATGATTTGTTGGTCATGCGAATAAATTAACAAAAGAAAAGGCTTTCTTATCTATTTGTTGTGCCCTTCGATAGGGAACATAACACAATATATGGTGGCCCATTTGTTGTGCTTTTTAATGGTTTTATGTCAATAGATGTATTTTTCACAAAGATTCTATGTGCATGTTTTCAATCTCTTTAGTGTGTGTGTCCCATATCTTTACTGTCTTATCTATTTTACTTTGTATGTGTTTTGTCTATTTTAGGCATTATATTCTGTTAAATTGACAGATAATGTTTGATATTTTGTGTTTTGACAATCTCTTTGGTCCTTAGATAAGTGGTCCAATTGTATTGAATATGTTCTAAAATTGTCCACTTGTTCTTCATTATTATGGATATTCATTGAATCTGTCACCTACTACTTTGATAAATTTATTTTACTTTGATAATATATACATTTTTGGTAGATGGACAGGGAATACACTATTGTTTTACACCATGGGGGTTTTTCATAAAAAGACCCCATAGGGCATAAATAGGACAAAAAAATCCACATTTAAAAATGTGGATCCAGACCTAATGTCCTATATAAAGGTCAGAGATATGGCAAAAAAACTTGGATAAAAGGAAATCAAAGAAGCCCTTTATGTGATGCCCTTTGAAGATGGTGGTGATGGATTCCAACAAATCAAGTCTAACCAAGATGTGGTGGAGATGTTTTCTATTTTTGAGCCATTCATTGAAGTGAAGGAAATCCACCTTTACATTGATGCATCAGTTGATGACTCAGGTAAGAAGAAAAATGTACATGAAGAAATGGATATGCCCTATTAGGCTTCACCTATTGATGTTCACCAGTCAAATGATTTGCCTCACACTGATGATGATAATGAATATCGTAAGCAGTTATTTGATTTTGCTAAAGTTGACTCTGATTATGCTTCTATTGATGAGTTGGTAAGCTTTTGTAACTCATCTAATGATGATGGTGATAACCCAAATCTTAGGTACATGGACTTTATTCCTTTAAGTGATTTGGGTGTAAAACCACTTCAAGTTGGGTTGAGGTTTGCATTAGCTGCAGACTTCAGAGATGCACTGAGAGACCATGTTGTAAAGGGGAACTTTGATATAAAATTCAAAAGAAATGATGGGGACAAAATTAGTGCAGTGTGTAAGCATGATTGTGGTTGGAGGATTTATGTAAGCATGCCAAGTGATGATCAGTGTATGATAATCAAGACATTTAAAGATGAATATAACAATTGTTTGTGGGTTCACAAAAGTAAGCAATCCACAACAAGATATTTAGCAAATAGGTACTTGGAGCAAATTAGGTTGAACCCAACCATCAACAATGGGGCTCTTAGAAAGACTATTGTTACTAAATTGAATATTGATGTGTCCAAATACAAAGTAAGCAGGGCAAAAAGGAGGGCATTGAATATTATAGAAGGAGATGAAGCTGAAAAATATTCTAAGATGAGGGAATATGGTGAATTAATCTTAAGGACAAATCCAGGAAGCATTGTAAAATTGTGAACTAAGCCCACTGATGGTGATGAGTCAGTTAGGACATTTCAAAGGATTTTTATTTCTTATGCTGCAATAAAGAAGGGATTTACAGATGGTTGTAGACCATTTCTGGGAGTTGATGGGTGCTTTCTAAAGGGACCACATGGTGGTCATTTGCTCTCAGCTGTGGGTTGTGATAGAAATGATCAAATGTTCCCTGTTGCTTTTGCAGTTGTAGAAGCTGAAACAAAAGAGTCATGGCATTGGTTCATGGAAGATTTAATGGATGTTGTTGGCCCTCATCATGAAATTACATTCATGTCAGATAAGCAAAAAGTAAGAACTGTAATTATTTTTAATTTTTTAAAAAAACTTTTATTTTTGTCCTTTTTACTTTGCTACTATTTTTTATTTTTTTTATTTTTTTCTTTCAGTTTTTCTGTAACTATTTTGTAACTTTTGTGGGACATTTCAGTCATGATTTTTTTACCTTAACTTTCTGTTATAGGGTTTGGTAGACACATTTGATACCATCTTGTATGGGGCCAATCAAAGATTCTGTGTGAGACATTTATACAAAACTTTTAAGCTAAAGTATAAGGGTCAAAATCTCAAAAATACCTTGTGGGAAGCTGCTCAATCATACACAGATGCTGAATTTGATAAGCATATGAAGAAGATTAAGGACATTAATGCTGAAGCTTATAAGTGGCTAAAAAAGATGCCACCTGAGGTTTGGTCAAAGTCCAAATTTACTAAGAGGTGAAAATGTGCTTTGGTGCTTAACAATATGTGTGAGTCTTGGAATGCAGTCATCCTTCTTGCAAGAAACAAGCCTATCCTGTATATATTGGATTGGATTAGAAGGCATCTCATGTTGAGGTTTGAAAGTAAGAGGCAGTGGATTAATTCAAATTATAGGTTGATATGCCCAGGAATTCAAAGGGAATTGGAACAAAAGGAAAAGGGAAGCAAAAATGTGTACAGTTAAATATGCTGGGTATGAGAAATATGATGTGCAGTGTAGATGAATTAGAGATGCAGTCAACATTGCTGCCAAAACATGCAGTTGTAGGCAATGGAATGTAACTGGTGTGTCTTGTATACATGTAGTTACATGTTGTTTTACAAGGAAGGAACTCCTTAAGATATATGTGTATCCCTACTATCACAAAGATACATATTTGAAAGCCTATGGTGGCATAATCAACCCCATGCCTATGAGAAGGCTGCTAATAACAGAGCCAACAACCCCTATCTATCCTCCAATTTTTAAGAAGCCAACTGGTAGACCAAAAAAAAAAAAAAAAAGGATGGGTCTACCACTTCAATCAATCTGAGCAGGTCAAAAGAAAAACTGCAGTGTTCAAGATGCTTGGTATATGGCCATAATACAAGGACTTGCAAAGTTGCAGAGCAGGTAGTTGTTGAGAAAACTCCACCAAAGAAAGGAGGAAGACCACCATCAGCATTTAAACCAACTAGAAGAGGTAAAAGGCCAAGTGCAAGTACAAATGCAAATGGTGGAAGGGCATCTGTTGGAAATTCATATGGTGCTTTAAGGCAAACTCATGAGGTACAACTAAACTCTTTTTCTTAGTTATTTTAATAAAAATTATACAATCTCAATATTCTATCAATAAACATTATTATTATTATTATTATTATTACTATTATTATTATTATTATTTATTGTTATTTATTATTATTTTTTTTTTTTTGCAGATTACAAATGCAAATGGTGGAAGGGCAAATAGAAATGTAAATGGTGGAAGGGAAACTATTAGAGCTTCATATGGTACTTTAAGGCAATCTCATGAGGTACAAGTAAACTCTTTTTCTTTGTTATTTCAATAAAAATTAAACAATCTAAATATTCTATCAGTAATTATTATTATTAATTTTTTTTTTTTAAATAATCTGGTGGGTTTGATTTGGATTTCTCTCATCTTTACAATTTGAAGATCTTATTTCTAACGGAATCTAGTGTCTTTTAAAAAATACTATTCATCAACATCATATATAACTTAACAAAATTCGTCATGAAGATTGTATGTTTTTGTGTAACAATAAATGTTGTAAATTTAGACAAGTGAATGACTATGAGTTAAGCTATTTGTCTCTATTATAACCTCGTCTCTTGAATTATCCTAACCAATGGATGGGCTTGACATGTATTGCTTAACTTTACAACTGGAAGCTTATATTTCTGAAAGAATCTAGGATTTTTTTTTTTTTAAAGAATCTATCATTCATCAGCATCATATATATATATATATATATATATAAATGGTCAGCAAGATTGTACACTTATCTCTCAAGCCAGAATGGCTAAACAAAATATGCCACCACCTCTCTTTTTTCTTACAAAGCTACCACTCCCCCTTGCTGTCCTCTCTTTCTTAGATAATCCCATTCCATGATAATTTTATTATTTTTTATTTATTTTTTTGCAGATTACAAATGCAAATGGTGGAAGGGCAAATAGAAATGCAAATGGTAGAAGGGAAACTGTTGGAACTTCATATGGTACTTTAAGGCAATCTCATGAGGTACAACAAAACTCTTTTTCTTAGTTATTTCATTAAAAATTATACAATCTCAATATTCTATCAATAAACATTATTATTATTATTATTATTATTTATTTTTTTTATTATTATTTTTTTGCAGATTTCAAACATCTCCTTTTCTCAGTTATTTGAAAGCCAATCATCAACTTCAAGGTGAACTAATGTTTAGAATTTTTTTTTTTAACTATGCCAGTCATTTTCTAACTAATATTTTTTTAGATTTCTAGCTATCTTCAATGTTTTTGCAAGTCAATGATAAATAATGACTATGCTTGTTGGTGAAGCAGTTAGTAATTTTTTGGTGTTCTGTTGAAATGGGACAAGTAGAAGCAGTTGGAAGATTACAGTAGTTGAAGATTGTAGGTGAATTTTTTGGTGTTTTCTTGAAATGGGACAAGTAGAAGTAGTTGAAGACCTTGGTATGATGAATTAAAATGTTGTACGTTTCTACTCTTTTGGTTTGTAAATAAGTCCCTTTGGTTTAAACAATCCTTTTTGTGGTTAGTGGATACCTGTTGATCTTGGATTATTTTGGCTAAAACTTGTTAAACCTGGTATTGTACTTTATTAATATATTGGGTTAATGTGCAGTATCTGTGATGTGCTTCTATTAGAATTGGTTATTGACACCATTATGACACAGGGTGATCAAATTTTATAGCACATATACTATGTCACGTGGTTAGTGGCACCACTATGGCACAGGGAGATAAAATTGCACATTATTGGCATCACTGTAACACTTGCATGAAAATGCACATTATTGGCATCATGTAAAAGTGTACCAAAACAAGAAAAATTCTTCTTATAAAGTGCACAACCATGAGAAATCCTTCTTATAGAGAGTTTTGCATATAATTTTGTCTTTCCAAAGCTATGATTTAAAATATTGTACCATTGAAGACATTGTAACATCTAAATAGATAACACATACATAATAGACAACTGAAATCAGCACCAAAACATACAAGCAACCCCATCAAATATAACAACACAAAATAGAGCCCAAGTCATAACAACATCATTACTTATCCTATGTACACAAAGGCACAAATCAAAATTAGAATAGAGAGAGAACAACAAAAAAAGCTTCCAATTAATAGAGCCTTTGCAATTGCAACAAATAGATCCACCATAGGTGTGACGGCCCTGGATTTTACAAACCCAGTGCATCCTGTGATGACCCTAAACGGGTCCAAAAATGCGGAAGCAAAAGATAAAACCAAAGTCTATAGAGATATAAAACGTCACTAAGACACCAATGTGACCTTCCATGAAGTCATAGAACTCAGATAAATAACCGGAAATGGAAGATAGAATGAAAAGTTCAAATGGTACCCTATGGCACCAATGACACATAAGAAAGCATGGTCTAGTTCAAACTAGACCACGTACGCTATTAAATGGCTCAAACAAGATCAAAAAGGTCTTATGAGAACAAACAAACGGGGTCAACCTATCAAGGCAACTAACCAAGCAAAACCCACAAGACAGCATCATTTCGGTCTTCCAAAATGATGCTTTGCTCGACTGAAATGAGCCAAGAAAGAGTTCACATTTTGGTCGACCGAAATAACAAATTGGTCGACCGGTTGTGGCTCAGGATGGGGGTTGGCTATTGGAATTGTGATGTTATTGTGCAATTAGCCACCGGTCGGCCGAAATGATGATTCGGTCAACCGAAACAGCTCGAAATTCTGTAGAAAACTCTACAAAACCAGAAAATGATGATGGGCTTCTCAAGCCTCCCTTGAATCCCCCATGGCATGACCAATTTAATTTAAATGCTATTGTGAGACGATATAAACATTCATGCAAGTGTGATATGGCATTTTAAATGAGCTACAATGGCCTATGGCCTTATTACATTTTCTTTACTCTAAGTCATATGCCAAACCTCCAAAGTTAGAAAAAATTACATTTCAAAGGCAAAACTTGAAATTTAAATGCATACACTTGAACTTTAAAGTTTGTGGTCTTTTGCCTCATGTCATACATATCAAATGAGTACTAAAAGGAGTGTTTAGGCACTCATTAGATATCTGGAATTGAAAATGACATGTTAAACCAAACATTACATTACAATTCAAAAGAGAAGCTAAACATGCTAACACTTGCATGATAACAAAAATACATTAAAAGTGCTTCAAAATAGACAAGGTAACCTAGGGATGTTGAGTATACCAAACAAGGTATCCGTACCTGAAAAAATAACCCAATAACTTAGGGTAAGTAAATAAGTTACTCGTAAGGAGAAGTGCATGCGTATACCCTAAAGTTTCAAATGCCATGCAAGTTCAACATAGATCATCATAAGGGATCATTCCTCTTAATGTCTATGTTCCAAGGTAAACTAAGGAATCATCTTAAGCTACTCATGCAATTGAAATAAACTACAACATACAAGTACACATACTCAAGTATACTAAACAATATTAAAGTACAATGCATGACATATAAGCATACCATTACAAGCATACTAAACTATATTATAAAAAGATATGCAATATTTAAGCATACATACTTACACAAGTACGCGATCAACATGGAGACACTCGTAAATCAAGTATACAAGCACAAGACAAGTATACACGGTACAAGTATACTAGGGTATCTCTAAGCTACATTATCAATATATAAGTCTACATGCTAGGTACACTAAACAATATGAAGCTAAATATTCAATATAAGCAAGTATACGTCTACAAGTACACAAATCAATATTGAAATGGAATGCAATATAAATATATACATATTCGCAAGTATACATTCACTAGTATACTAAATGCAATTTTAAACTCACAGAATGAGTTTACAAGTTCCATATACCAAAAAAGGTTTACACAAACGAAGCAAGTATACAAGTTCAAGTATACTAAATAAGATTTAAATATGCAAGGAAAGTACCAATTCACAAGCTACAAGTAATCCATGATTAACTATTTGGAATTTAGCGCGAAATCAAATAGTGGAAAGACTAGAATACTTGATAACAGACCAAGCAAGTTATTCTGGGTAGTTACAATCCACAAGGTGCTACCTAGTGCGCGCTTGTATAAGTTATTCTGGGCAATTATAACCCACAAGGTGCTACCTATTGCGCACTCCATATGACTAAGGAAACTTTTGTCTCTGTACTAGAGCCAAACTCTAGCCATTACATGTACATTTTCCCTACAAGCCTTCCAAAATAAATAATTTTAAACTTATGCAAAATCAATAAGTTAAATGAAACTTATACAAAACAAAATAATGCATCTAAACCATCTTCCATACACAAGTAAGGTTAAATCTGTAAGATATAAATTTTATAATTGGCTAATTTTGTTGTCAAAACAAGTCCGATCGAGTTGTCATTTTTCAGTTCAAAATTTCAAAGATTAAAGATCAGATGTGGAGTTAAAGAAGTTTAAGTGTTCGTGGGTTGCTACACTCCGAGATGATGAGAATAATGCTTTAGGAAGGTATGTGAGTGAGTGAGTGAGAACACTTTAGGGAGTTTAGAAGGTTGAAGGAAATAGAGATTTCACTTCTATCCATTGGGAACCAATAGGAGAATCCTTGAATAGGTAGCAAACCTTGGAACACAACAAGTTTGTTCACTGCCAACCTTGAACTGGTACCACAGTTGGGAACCGATAGCCAAAGTGCGTCGAAAAGGCTTCTGACCTTCTTGACCCAGTACCAAGTTTGGGAACCGGTACCAAGAGTCCTGACAGCATTAAAACTTTCAGTTTCCTGTTCTAATTGTTTCTTTTTTAATCCCAACTTCTTTCCAAGTCCTATGCACAAAATTTTTCATATCTTCAGAGGGACTAGGACATTCTAAACTCTATATAAACCTTGTTAGACTTCTAGATTTATTCATGACTTTAGGGACAATCAATTCTATATTTTGAGAAAGCCTTTTAGAGAGAGAAAATTCATAAAATCAAATCTGATTATTCTGAATTTATTTATGAGAGCACACATATATATTCATGAGTGATTTAATGGTGTTGTTCTCTATCTCATCAGAATTTGAGCTATATTGATGATTCAGAGCTTCCGAATGAAGAGCAGAATTTAATTCTTCTACATCGAGTTCAGATCTTGAAGAACAAAAGTAAAAGCGATCACACTTTGAAAGGGTTGGAGCATTTGAGGAGTGTTATTCTATCTACCTGCTACTCTTCTACAAATATCAAGCATAAGCCTGAGGTCAAGTTACTATTGGACGGGGAGTTGCAAAGCCAGAGGATTGTCAGCAATTGGAATTTATTAGAATGATATGGTGTGAGCTAGAGTCAAAGTTCGGTGTAATTTGTTTCAAACATAGTGGATCGCTGTACTTTGGACTGAACAGCCCATGAGATTTTTCCCATACAAACAGTTGATGTATTTTATCAACTGGGGTTTCCTCGCTAAAAAACCTTGTGTAATCTCTCTAAACTTTTTCTTGCTTTACTTTAGAGTATAAAATTATGATTATAGATGTTTAAATTGATCATATAATTTAATTAATCATAAATTGAGCAAGTTGACCTAATGATTAGATTTATGTCATTAAAGGAGTTAATCATAATTAAAATCAATTAACTATTTCCGCACCCCACGTAACTCTATTTTCACAATTTGGCATCAGAGCCGGATACTCGATATACAGAGTAGATCATATTTGTTGATTTATTGTTGATTTTTGCATCATGTCTGAAAATTCATCTGTTGATACTTTACCTCCTTTTTTTTATTCTGTCACAAGCATGCAAAGGATTTTGAAAATTTGTTAGAGAAATTGAATCTTGCGGAATTTGATAGAGATATTAATAAGTTAGAAGTTTTGTCTCTAATAAAAATTTGGAAGAAATTGGTCATAAGAATTTGAATCTTCTTCATAAAATTGATTTTCTAGAAATGGAACTAAAGAAGGTAAATTTTTTTAATAAATCACTGGAACTTAAAATTGATAATTTGAGTAGTGAATTTATTAAACCAAAACAATCTTTTTAGAAAGTTGATGTTGACACTTACAAAATTGATAAGTTGAAAGGAGTGGTTGAGAATAATAGTCATAACAAAGAATTAGCTTCAACTTCAAATGATTTGTATTTTCAAAAATCGAAAGATGTTTTTGTGAAAGTTGAAACCAAACCTTGTGTTATCTCTAGTTCTCCCAAACTTATTTCAACATATCATATTTGTGGTGAAAACGGGCATATCAAGTATAAGTGTCAGAAAAGAAAAATTGAACTAGGAAAGAAATTAAAAAATCTAGAGATTTCAAATTTAAAGAAGAAGAGGATTAGGACTATTGAGCCTTGTGACACTTTGCCTAGAACAATAAGAAAATCATTGCATAATGAATCTAAAATTGTTTGGGTAAAAAAAAAAGAATTTTAAATGCCTTGCCATGCACACAGCACTTAGCGCACTTGGTTAATGTGGTTGGTACTTTGATAGTGGTAGCTCTAGGCATATGACAGGGAATAGAACATTATTTACAACTTTTAAGGAATGCTCAGTTAGTACTATTACTTTTGGTGATGGTAATGCATATAGTGTAAGTGGTAAAGGTAAGATCAAATTTTCAAGAATTGGGAATTAAAAAAATGTTCTTTATGTTAAAGGTTTAGCTGCTAATCTGTTGAGTATTAGTCAAATTTGTGATGAGGAGTTTCAAGTCAATTTTACTCAACAAGGGTGTTTTGTAACTAATGAAAAAGGTGAATGCATCTTGAAAGGAACTATAACTTCTGATAATTGCTATGTTATATTTTCAAATCCTTCACTAATGTGTTTTTTTTGCAGTTACTAATGGGGTAGTTTTATGGTATAAAAGACTTGGACATGTGAATTTTAATGATTTAGTGAATTTGTCTAATAATGATCTTGTTCGAGGTTTGCCTAAATTGAAGATGCCTAAGAATGAAATATGTAGTCCATGTTAGTTAGGAAAACAAACTAGAGTGTCACATAAGAGATTTATTCATAAAGTCACTTCTCGACCTTTAGAATTGATTCATATGGATTTGATGGGTCACATAACACCTGATAGCATTGGAGGAAAAATATATATGCTTGTTATGGTTAATGATTTTTCTAGATTTACCTTTGTTGCATATTTGAGAGAAAAATCTGATACTTTTGTGAATTTCAGGTCTATTTGCCAACTTATTCAAAATGAGAAGGGATATCAAATTAATCGGATTAGAAGCGATAATGGAGGTGAATTCGAACCTAAGGAGTTTATTGAATATTGTGATAAGAATGACATTAAGCATGAATTTTCATCACCTAAAACACCACAACGGAATGGTGTAGTGGAAAGAAAAAATAGGACAATTGCAGGTATGGCACATTCTATGCTTCATGAAAATAAAATTGCAAGTCACTTTTAGGCTGAATCAATCTGCACTGCTTGTCATATCCTGAATAGAGTTTATCTTAGGCCTGGAACTAAAAAGACTTCATATGAATTGTGGTATGATAGAAAGCCCACTGTTAAATACTTTAGAGTCTTTGGAAGTAAATGTTATATCCTTAGAGATAGGGAACACTTCGGAAAATTTGACTCTAAAAGTGATGAAGGTGTGTTTTTGGGTTATTCACAAACAAGTCGGGCTTATAGGGTTTTTAATCTTTGACTCAAAGTGGTCATGGAGTCTATAAATATTGTATTTGATGATACAAAATCTAAGATAACCTCTTCTCAACTTAATAAAGAAGAAATTAATTTTGAAATTGCAAGAGAAAGAAAAGAACTTACAATTCATGAGGACTAAAGAGTTGAGAATTTAGGTAGAGAAGGTGAAGAGGTTAAAGAAGATGAGGATGAGGAATTAGAGGTCACCCCTGATGAACCTATAGGAATTCATGCACCATCCTTAGATATTCCCACATCTAGCAGTTTCAGAGTTAGATCGAGTCAATGTGATAGTCCCATGGGATAAGCCAGTTACTAGGAGTACAGTCCGTGATAATGTAGGACACTCATGCATTATAGATGACATAGGACACTCATGTCACATGTCTTAGTTTGAACCTAAGAATATTGATGAAGCTCTTCAAAATTCTGATTGGCTTATAGCTATACAAGAAGAATTACTTCAATTTGTGAAGAATGATGTTTGGGAATTAGTGCCTCGACCTAGTGATGTTAATATCATAGTGACCAAATGGATCTTTTTTAATAAACTTGATGAACATGGTCTTGTGATGAGAAATAAAGATAAATTAGTTACACAAGGACACTCAAGTTGAAGGAATTGATTTTGATGAGACTTTTGCACATGTTGCTAGACTTGAGTCTATTCAACTTCTTTTTGCTCTTGCATGTCACTTTAAATTTAAATTGTTTTAAATGGATGTGAAAAGTGCTTTTCTAAATGGTATTTTGAAGGAAGAAGTTTATGTAGCACAACCAAAAGGTTACATTGATCCACATAATCTTGATTTTGTGTTTCATCTTAAAAAGGCTCTTTATGGTTTAAAGTAAGCACCCAGAGCATGGTATAAGAAGTTAACTTCTTATTTAACGCACAAGGGCTTCAGAAGAGGAGGAATAGATAAAACGTTGTTTATTTTTAGGAAAGAAAAAGATTTTTTTGTTGCTTAAATATATGTGGATGATATTGTTTTTGGTGTTACATGTGATAACCTTATTCATAATTTTTCTAAAGATATGAGTAATTCTTTTGAAATGACCATGGTGGGTGAACTGACTTTCTTTCTAGGTCTCCAAGTGAAACAACTTGATGATGGGATTTTCATATCTCAATCAAAATATGCGAAGGAGCTAGTTAAAAAGTTTGGTATAAAAGATTCAAAGCATGTTCAAACTCTTATGAGTACTTTATCCAAATTGGATAGAGACTCTAATCCTAATAAGGTTGATCATTTCTTGTATAGCAGTATGATTGGTAGCTTGTTATGTTTGGTAGTAACTAGGCCAGATATTTCATTTAGTGTAGGTGTTTGTGCTAGGTATCAAGCTGATCCTAGAGAACAACACATTCTTGCAGTCATACGCATTACTCGTTTTGTCAATAGTGCATTGAATTACAGATTGCGTTATTCTGCTGAGTCTAACTCTGAGATTGCAGGCTATACTGATGCTGATTGGGCTGCTAACAAGGATGATAGAAAGAGTACTTCAGGTGGTTGTTTCTATGTTGGTACTAATCTTGTTTCATGGTATAGTAAGAAGCAAAATTGTATATCTTTATCATCTGGTGAAGCTGAATACATTACTGCTAGAAATTGTTGCACACAATTGCTTTGGATGAAACAGATGCTTCTGGACTATGGAGTTGATCAAGGTACTATTGCTATCATTTGTGATAATACTAGTACAATTAATAATTCAAAAAATCTAGTTTTACATTCTAGGACTAAGCACATTAACATTCTACATCATTTTCTTAGGGAACTTGTTGAACAAAATGTCTGTCTTTGGAAAAAGTGCATACTGATCATAATTTGGCTGATGTTCTCACTAAACCATTAGATGCTCCTAAGTTTTCTCATTTTAGGAAATCTATTGGCGTCTGTTCTCTTGAATAGATGCATTGCAAAGACATAGTCTAGAAAGAATTTTCATGCATATCTTAAATGTCTAGATTATGTTTTTTGGGAAGTTAAGCAAACCATATTGATTAAGTATGTTGAACACAAGGAGTTTCATGACACATGGATTATCTGTGGAAAGCATACAATAGCTATGAACTGATGAAATTGGTTTTGCTTACTTATTTCGTATAGTAAATGAATCATTGATAGTACATTTACTTGAGATGTCAATGTTTTGGTCAAAGATAATGTTGACATGATTGATCATTATCTTGGAATTTAAGCTTGCTTTATGTGTTTTAGACTAAAAGAGTGAAAAGAAAAGAAAATTGAAAAATAGCTTGGAATAAAAAGTTTTTAAAAAAGAAAGAAAAGTATTTGCTATTTTGAAAAAGGTGAGATAGAAAAGGCTACCTTTTAGATTTGTCTGAAAGCTACCTTGACTTGAAACAAATGGGAATAAGGGAAAGAGCTGGCTGCCCATAAGCATGAAAGCCGTCAATGTGCAAAAAGAAAAATGGAGCACAAAGAGAGATGAAAAAAAATAATAATAAAAAAAAAATGTCTTTTTTTGTGACAGCCCAAGTTTTTCAACCCGGTGCGTTAGTGATGACCTGAAAGTAGACCCAATAATAGATTCGAAATGCGGAAGCAAAAGATGAGACCAAGGTCCTTTGAGATATAAATCATCTCTAAGACACCAAATCAGACATTCCATGAAGTCACGAAATTTAAAGAGAGCGAAAGAGGAAACTAGTGTCAAAACAATCTAAATCCGTTAATTAAGGGAAAAATGGTCAATTCAAAAATAAAAGGAGAAAATTGACTCTAAACAAGTCAAATAAGGTGAATACAACCTAATCTAATCATTTCACAACATTCCAAGAGGTTCCAAGAACATTGGCCAAGAATCCAACAAAATTGCCCTTTCTCGGTTTAAGCAAAAAGTGACATTACCTCACTAAAACATGAGTAACTCCCACTGTGATTGGAATCTGAGAATGACATAGGTATCACTGGAAAGCTGACTCAAAATCCTTAAATTTAGGCTCAAGAATGACCCCATTTGAGGTAGAAATAAAGGAGTTATGACCCTTTGAAGTTGGAACTTTAGTGCTGAAACATAACCTGGAAGTTGTGTGAATGCAAGCTATTTCGGTTGACCGAAATAGAGTTTCGGATGACCGAACTGGGCATAATTTTGCTGAAAACATGATTTTTGAGAGGAGGTTGTTTCGGTAGACCAAAATAGGCCATCGGTCGACCAAAATGTTCCTAAACAGTGAAAAAGCCTATTGGAAGTGAGTTTTTACTGTGCAGTGAATTTCCCGAAAGCCATCGGTCGACCGAAATGGAGTTTCGGAGGACCGAAACACCTCGAAAAGCTACTGCAAGACCTGCTATATGCCAAATGTGTTAAGGTTTAACCCATACTTCAAATCCCCTCATGAATTGGTTTAAAAATGAAAGTTTAAAACTGATTTTCAACAAGATTTGAGTATGTGAGCATGTCAACAAGCTTTAAATGAATAAATGAATGTATTACAACAACTTATTGCCATATACATGTTAATTATAAGGATTTCATATGCCAAACCTCCAAGTTGGTAAAAATGCATTTTTATGGCAAAAGTTTAGTACCAAATGAATACAAGTACAAAAGTAAACATACTTATAACGTCAAAAGTAAGTACTTAAGTATCATTACACATCAAGGAAGTTACATTAGCTTCCAAAATACCATACACCCATGGTATGCAAAAATATGACATCAAAAGTAAAGCATGCTAAACACTTGCATGTTAATATACAAAAATGCTTCAAATTGCTGGTGACCCTCTAAGGACGATGAGCATCCAAGAACATAGTCTCTTTACCTGTAAAATAACTCAAACCACTAGGGTGAGTAATCAAGTTACTTGTAGGATATGGTGCATGCGCATACCCTATAATTTCAAGTATAATGCAAACCAAACATAGATCATTATAAGGGTGCATTCCACCTAACGTCTATGTTTTTAAGGTACTCTAAGGGATTATCTCAAGGTATACAAATATTTGAAATGATAAACACATATCATCCAAGTATACATAAACGAGTACACTAACCGTATTGAAACTAAAATTACCAAATCACAAGCTACAAGAAATCCATGATTTACAACTTGGAATATAATGCGAAATTAAATATGGAAAGACTAGGATATGTGGTCACGAGACCATACAAGTTATTTTAGGAAATTACGACCCACAAGGTACTACCTAGTGCATACTATGACTTAGGAGAATTCTTGTCCTCCATACTAAAGCCAAACCCTAGCCATCAACATTTGATATCCTTACAAGCTTCCAAAAATCAACAAGTCCATGACATTTATATAATCTCAATGCATGAAATTATCTACCAAGCACAAGTAGGGTGAAACTACACAAACCATGCCCTAAGGTTACATGTCTAAAGTGGCAAGTTAATGATACTACATATTACACTAAAGCAATTTACTATCAATGTAGGCCACAATTACTAATCATGCAATATAGTAATTTACCTACAAATAAATACAAGTGTCATATACAAGATCTTCACACTAGACCTTCAATGAATTTTCTATTACTTAACAATATAAGTACCAACTCCAATAAATCCACATTAGACCCTTAATAAAATCACAAGTATTAGGCAAGTCATTTAACAATAATTTACCTATTCCATTTAATAGTCATATACATGCTTTAATTCACAAATCCTAAGTCAAGCATAATAAATCTTTATTTATATGCAAATACAAGAATTTAAAAAGTATGTAATCAATATATATCAAGCTCCAATATATATAAAACCCAAAGAGGATAATCATACAACCACTCCTACCTCAATAGAGAATTGAATCTCTATAATCTAATGCAACCAAGCTAAAAATGGAAAACCAAACTAGGGTTTTATAGAGGAGAGTGAAAGGAAGCTAAACTATTCCAAGCTTAAAGGTCTAAGGTGAGTGGAAGGAGACCAAAAATGAAGTCAAAGCTCTAAGTCAAGCTTTTCCTTCAATGGCGGCTAGGTTAGGGTTTTGAAGAACAAAGAAAATAAGAAAGATAAAAATGGAAATGGTGAGTGGAAGGTCTAGAAATCCTTTACTCATTATGTGCTCTTACACAACCTCTCTCACACACACTTG
This sequence comes from Cornus florida, assembly GCF_030987335.1. Taxonomy (NCBI): domain Eukaryota; kingdom Viridiplantae; phylum Streptophyta; class Magnoliopsida; order Cornales; family Cornaceae; genus Cornus; species Cornus florida. Next base: position 83,172,879 of record NW_026775577.1, on the reverse strand, counting down.
TAAGACCAATTGTTAAACCTTCACTTGTCACCATCCTATGTAAACTTCTAAGACTTAATATTGAGCCTACACTTGTCAACCATCCATGCCAACAAGTGCTCCTATCCTAGGCCAACAAATGGGTGAATCTCTACCCTCCAAATGCCATGAGATTCAGTCTCCAAGTGGTTCTACCACAAAATCAACAAGTGGCACCATGAGAGTGTAACACTTGTCACATTTTTCAGAAATTGCAAAAAGGTCTTTTTTGAAAATATCTTCCAAATTAAATTACAAAATGGTCCCTAAGACAAAAATTAATTACTTTTCATAATTACACTAAAACCCCTCAAGTTATGAATATTACCAAAAAGTCATGCATCCATGCCCTTTACAAGAAAAGTAAACATTTAATTTGCTTTTCTACAAGAGTAAAAATGTAGATATCATGAAAATTAAATATCATGGATGTATGCAAAGCCGGAATCAAATCCGAGCACAAAAAGTGAGGTTATGCAAGGAAAATGATAAATGACAAAAACACGAAATAGGGAAAAAGACGAAAAAAAGAAATTACTGAAAAAAAGAAAAGAAGGAAAATGATCGGGTCATTACAACCTACCCTCCTTAAAAGGATTTCGTCCCCGAAATCAAATCGTACCTGAAAGAGAAAACAAATGGGGATACCGAGAGCGAACCTCCTGGTCAAGCTCCCAAGTAGTTTCCTCAATGCCGTGGTGTTTCCACAAGATCTTGACCAGTGGAATGGTCTTGGTCCGTGAGACCTGCTCCCGTGAATCAAGAATCTGGACTGGACCCTCCTCGTAGGTCACATCCTTGTCAACAACAACATCTGCCCACCGTAAAACATGCGATGTATCTGGCTCGTACTTCCTCAACATTGAGACATGAAAGACGTCGTGAACCCTATCTAGGTCTGGCAGTAACGCTAAACGATATGCAACTTTACCGACGTGCTCCAAAATCTAAAATGGTCCAACGAACCTAGGAGACAACTTGCCCGTTTGCCAAAATCTCAGAAGTCCCTTCCAGCGGTCTTGGATATATCCTCATCCTTAACCCTAACTGATAGTAACTTGATCTTAAATCAATGTTCGAAAAATAAGTTACTCCCTTCAACTGATCAAACAAGTCATCAATCTTAGGCAAAGGATGCCTGTTCTTGATCGTAGTGTGGTTCAACTTGCGATAATCAATGCAAAGTCTTAAAGACCCATCCTTCTTCTTCACAAAAAGAACCGGTGCTCCTTAGGGCGAAGCACTAGGACGAATAAAGGCCTTAGCTTTTAAATCATCCAACTGAGCTTTCAGTTCATCTAGTTCTGCTGGTGCCATGCGGTACGGTGCCATAGAGATGGGTGCAGTACCAGGAATGACGTTAATGGCAAAGATAACCTCCCGAAGAGGAGGAAGCTCCGTCAACTCCTCCGGAAAGACATCCAAAAACTCACCTACAATTGTCGAAAAAATACGGCCCGTACTATTATCCTCATCGGCTAACAGGCTAGCTAAGTAGGACCTGTGGCGACTCTAGTCACCAATATTAAAAATCATCGTCGGGTGGGAATCTTTCCGATCTCCCACGAAGTGAAAACAATCTCCCTTGGGAGTGCAAACAGTCACCTTCCCATGGAAGCAATCGATCGTAGCATGAAAGAAGGATAACCAATCCATCCTGAGAATGACATCAAAGCCCGCCATGTCAAAAACAACAAAATCAAACTCTAAAGTCTGCCTAGCTATCTCGATCGAACAACCCTGACAAACACAGTCCAAAAACACTAGACCCCAACTGGTGTGTCAACACAAAGGAAACCATCTTGCTGCATGACCTCCAGACCCAATAAATGTGCAAATGAAGCAGATATGAATGAATGTGATACACCTGTGTCAATAAGAACTCTAGTCTAAGAACTGAAAACTGGGAAGATACCTCGAACTGTAGAAGTCCCAGAAGAAGTATCGGCCTGTGGCAATGCTTAAGCTTATCCCTGAGCCCCAGACTGCTGTGAACTGCCCTGGTGGCCCGACTAATGTCCGAAAGCAGTAAGCGTAGTGTCTCTGACCGAATATGAACCAACTGAAGGTGTCACTGACTGCAGTGCCAGAGGCACCCTGAAACCTGACTGCACAACTACTGACTGTTCCAATGTGGCCTGTGAACCTATACCACCCTATGTCCAGCCTTGTAATTTCAGACATTCTATCCTGAAGTGACCTGGTTGTTTGCAATAGTGACAAGCTCCGCGAACCCCCTTCGTCAAAGCTGTAGGCTTACTAGCCTATGGCTGAAGCTGTGGGCAGCGAAGCTTGATATGCCCTGGCTGCTGACAGTGGTGACAAATCACTCCCCGGGCAGACCCCGAAGATACTGGAATTGCAAGTATAGATCGAGCCTGCTGTGACTGTCCTTAAATACGTGAACTATCCCCGGCCTTAGCCTTCTTCCATTGACTCCCAACAGATACAGATGAAGTCTCTCCACAAGACTGCTTACGTGAACCCTTGATCCTGAGCTGATCTCGGTCCTCTGCCTCAACCAACATAGCTTTCTGCACTACCTCCCTATAGGTCCTCAATTCTAATACTGAAATCCATAGCCTAATATCAAGATGTAACCCATCCTGAAACTTCCTCGCCCTGAGCTCATCGGTAGTTACCATTTCCGGTGCATAGCGGGAAAGAAAAGCGAAGTGTGTCTCATACTTAATGACAATCATCCTGCCCTGATAGAGACCTGTGAACTGCACTCTCATGTCTTGGGGTGTCGTCAATCCAAACCCAAAGTTTGTGCACCAAAAGATAATGGTGTGAAGCTTATGATGAATGTGGCCAAGTTTTACACTTAGAATTGCCACTATTACCTTTTACTAAAAAAATAGCTAGGGCAAGTAGGGATCGTCCCACGGGATTGAGGGTCGTACTAGGTTGAGGAATCAAGATTAGGGTTAGTAGGTCGAGTGATCAAAATAGTGGTTGGTGGTTGAATTACACTAAGATGTAATTTAAACTAAAGTAAACAATAATGCAATAAGGAGAATAAAAGAGAGAAAGATCTTGGGGTTTAGAGATCACCACTAAGAATACTTTTCTACACCCTTAATGAATGATTAACGAGGGGAAAAACATGTATTGCAATAAAGTGTGTGTGTGTGGTTGTTTCAATAAGCATGGATGACAAATTAAGCATATATTGTCTAAGCAACATAGTGGATAACATAACATATCAAATTAAGCCATTCATCTATTCTTTAAGCTCACAACCAAACACATCACAAGGTTAGAGATATATATTACTTGCTTTCATAAGTATGAAACATCAACAACAAGCATGGATTGTCCTCTCATTTAACATCTAAACTACAACTACACTACAATTAAGCTAATGACATGAAATTAAACTAATTAAACTAAGGGAGAGGTACAATCCATCAAGAAATGAGTATGAACCATCAAATAAACCATAAGAACATGCTATTAAGCACTATGTCTTGACAATCTCTAGATCTATAACATTAATACACATAGACATGCATCAACAACACAAGAAATAGAGACAAACACATGAACATCTATTCTAGCATACATAGACATATGGATAGAATGAAATAATCAATTGGAAGCATTAAACCATATAAATCATTAAATAAATAAGATCTATATATATAAAAGTGTCAAAACATGTATCACAATACAAATCCCCTCAAAAATACATAAATCAAGAAGTAAAAAGCATGCTTATGGCTAACTCTAACCCCAAAAGGATGTCTAGCCACTCATGGATGATGTCCTCTAACCCTCAAAGGCAAGCTCCATGGAAGAAATCTACTCCTTGGTTGATGAAGAGCCTCCAATGGTGTCTCTAGCCTCCTCATCTCCTTTGCATCCTCACTAAGTATAAAAGTATCAAGTCTCTAAGTCTTTAATTTCCTCTCAAAAAGTGGCTCATATTTCTTATATAGGTAGGTCAAATATCACCCCAAATGAGCTGGGCTCGTACACCAATAATCCTCTAATGATTAGATATGAGATAACTTTTAATGAGTTGAAATTTGGAATTTTCTCAAGATTTGGGAAGTTCGATCGATCGAACTTGTGGTGAGATCGATCGAACATGGCTAAGATCTATCGAATTGAAGCTGGATCGATCCTCAATGGCTGTGCCTTTTTGGGTAAAAACAAATCTGAGATATTTTGAAGATATATTTGGGAAAAGGACAAAAGTGGTTGGTAAGGTGGTACAGCTGGATAAGATCTGGCATGTGGATAAGGACAAGAAAGTTCGATCGATCAGAGAATGATGTTGGATCAATCGAACTTTTGGGATCTCTGAAAATGACATCATGGCCTGGATCTATCTTGAAGTGCTGAGATCGGTGAAAGTTAGATCGATTGAACTTTTTTCTTGAGATCGATCGAAGTTGCTGAAATTCCACCTTTTGCTTCCTTTTGCTCTACTTTCCTCTTTTCTTTGATTCATCCCAGAATTGCTTCAATTATGCTCTTATTTGGCTGAGTTAGCTTATTTTGGGGATAAGTACCTAAAATGGAAATAACACGAAATCAATACAAAATGAGAAAATAAGATAGATAATGGTTCTAGAATACCTAAGCTTAAGGGGTTTAAATACGCACTTTTCAGCGCTCCTCATGTCCTGCCTTATAGCCCTTGGAAAGAAGCGGTCGAAGAACAATGTCCTGAACTCCTCCCATGTCATCACCTCCATAGCGTGGATATTGGTTATGGACCTCCACCAGATATTGGCATCCCCCATGAACATAGAGGCAGTCAAGAAGATCCTCAATCGGTCCTTAGGTATTGCCATGCTATCGAGCTTTCATACCATGAGATCAAGCCATGCCTCTGAAGCAAGCGGATCCATACTCCTTACAAACTAGTCGATCTTAACCTACTGTAACTTCATGAAGTAGTCCAATGCCTCATTAGCAACTGGTGCCGGTGCTGGTGCTGGTGCCGATACCGGAATCTGCGTCCCTGCCATATGTTGATGAAACATCTGCTGAATGGACTCTGACATCCCCAGAGCCACTCCCTGTGCAATCTACTCCTCATAAGTCAGCGCTCATGGTGATTAGGATCCACACCATGAGGTCGAGCCCTAGGCCTCCCTAGACCCCGTGGGAGCCCAGTGTCTGTAACCTGCTCATCAGCCTGCTCATCCACCCCGACGTGATGAGAAGACTCTCCGTGAGTCAAGACCATGGTGCTACACACATAACGGACAAGGTCAACAACAATGCTAGTCATTAAGACCTAATACGACTCATGCCGTGAATGCATGAAACAAGTACCACATAGTAGATGCAAGAAATGTATGCAACATATAATCATGCTAAAATATACAAGTATATACAACATGCCAACACCAAACAAGCATATACAAAATGCTAAGGTATATAAGCATATACAACATACTAAAACAGTTAAGGTAGACTCTAAAACATACTACCACATAAGCGCGTAAACATGTTATTAAGTCAAAGCATGTTATCAAGAAACACATAAACATATCAAAGCATGATATGCACCCAAAACCTATCATCCTAAGGTTTTCGAACCTAGGAGCTCTGATACCACTTGTGACGGCCTAAGTTTTTCAACTCAGTACGTCAGAGATGACCCGAAAGTTAACCCAATAACGGATCCGAAAAGCGGAAGCAAAAGATGAGACCAAGGTCCTTTGAGATATAAATCATCTCTAAGACACCAAATCAGACATTCCATGAAGTCACAAAACTTAAAGAGAGCGAAAGAGGAAACTAGTGTCAAAACAAGCTAAATCGTTAATTAAGGGTAAAATGGTCAATTCACAAATAAAAGGAGAAAATTGACTCTAAACAAGTCAAACAAGGTGAATACAACCTAATCTAATCATTTCACAACATTCCAAGAGATTCCAAGAACATTAGCCAAGAATCCCACAAAATTGCCCTTTCCCGGTTTAAGCGAAAACTGACACTACCTCACTAAAACATGATTTTAGGCTCAAGAATCACCCCATTTGGATTAGAAACGAAGGAGTTATAACCCTTTGAAGTTGGAACTTCAGTGTTGAAACATAACCTGAAAGCTGTGTGAATGCAAGCTATTTCGGTCGACCGAACTGGGCATAATTTTGCTGAAAACATGATTTTTGATAGGAGGTAATTTCGGTAGACCAAAATAGGCCATCAGTCGAAAGAAATAGGCCATCGGTCGACTGAAATGGTCCTGAATAGTGAAAAGGCCTACTGGAAATGAGTTTTTACTGTGCAATGAGTTTCCCAAAAGCCATCGGTCGACCAAAATGGAGTTTTGGATGACCAAAACACCTCAAAAAGCTACTGTAAGACGTACTATATGCCAAATGTGTTAAGGTTTAACCCATGCTTCAAATCCCCTCTTGAATTGGTTCAAAAATGAAAGTTTAAAACTGATTTTCAATGAGATTTGAGTATGTGAGCATGTCAACAACCTTTAAATGAATAAATGAATGTATTACAACAACTTATTGCCTTATACATGTTAATTATAAGGATTTCATATGCCAAACCTCCAAGTTGGTAAAAAGGCATTTTTAGGGCAAAAGTTTAGTACCAAATGAATACAAGTACAAAAGTAAACATACTTATATTGTCAAAAGTAAGTACTTAAGTATCATTACACATCAAGGAAGTTACATTAGCTTCCAAAATACCATACACCCATGATATGTAAAAATATGACATCAAAAGTACAGTATGCTAAACACTTGCATGTTAATATACAAAAATGCTTCAAATTGCTCATGAGCCTCTAAGGGTGACGAGCATCCAAGAATATAGTCTAGTTGCACATAGTGAGTGGAGGATTTCTAGACCTTCCACTCACCATTTCCATTTTTATCTTTCTTATTTCCTTTGTTCTTCAAAACCATAACCTAGCCTCCATTGAAGGAAAAGCTTGACCTAGAGCTTTGACTTCATTTTTAGTCTCCTTCCACTCACCTTAGACCTTTAAGCTTGGAATACTTTAGCGTCCTCTCACCCTCTTCTACAAAACCTTAGTTTGGTTTTCCATTTTTAGTTTGGTTGCATTGGATTATAGAGATTCAATTCTCTATTGAGGTAGGGGTGGTTGTATGTTTATCTTTGGGTTATATATATGTTGGAGCTTGATATATATTGATTACATACTTTTTAAACTCTTGTATTTGCATATAAATAGAGATTTATTACACTTGACTTAGGATTTGTGAATTAAAGCATGTATATGACTATTAAATGGAGTAGGTAAATTATTATTAAATGACTTGCCTAATACTTGTGATTTTATTAAGGGTGTATTGTGGATTTGTTGGAGTTGGTACTTATATTGTTAAGTAATAGAAAATTCATTGAAGGTCTAGTGTGAAGATCTTGTATATGACACTTGTATTTAATTGTAGGTAAATTTCTATATTGCATGATTAGTAATTGTGGCCTACATTAATAGTAAATTACTTTAGTGTAATATGTAGTATCATTAACTTGTCACTTTAGACATGTAACCTTAGGGCATGGTTTGTGTGGTTTCACACTACGTGTGCTTGGTAGATAATTTCATGCATTGAGATTATATAAATGTCATGGACTTATTGATTTTTGGAAGCTTGTAAGGATATGAAATGTTGATGGCTAGGGTTTGGCTCTAGTACGGAGGACAAGAATTCTCCTAAGTCATATTGTGCATTAGGTAGTACCTTGTGGGTCATAATTACCCAAAATAACTTGTATAGTCTTATGGCCACATATCCTAGTCTTTCAATATTTGATTTCGCATTATATTCCAAGTTGTAAATCATGGATTTCTTGTAGCTTGTGATTTGGTAATTTTAGTTTCAATACGGTTAGTGTACTCGTTTATGTATACTTGGTTGCTACGTGTTTATCACTTCAAATATTTGTATAGCTTGAGATGATCCCTTAGAGTACCTTAAAAACATAGACGTTAGGTGGAATGCACCCTTGTAATGATCTATGTTTGGTTTGTATTATACTTGAAACTATAGGGTATGCGCAAGCACCACATCCTACGAGTAACTTGATTACTCACCCTAGTGGTTTAGGTTGTTTTTTAGGTAAAGAGACTATGTTCTTGGATGCTCATCGTCCTTAGAGGCTCATGAGCAATTTGAAGCATTTTTATATATTAACATGCAAGTGTGTAGCATGCTTTACTTTTGATGTCATATTTTTGCATACCATAGGTGTATGGTATTTTGGAAGCTAATGTAGCTTCGTTGATGTGTAATGATACTTAAGTACTTACTTTTGACATTATAAGTATGTTTACTTTTGTATTTGCATTCATTTGGTACTAAACTTTTGCCCTAAAATGCATTTTTACCCACTTGGATGTTTAGCATATGAAATCCTTATAATTAACATGTATAAGGCAATAAGTTGTTGTAATACATTCATTTATTCATTTAAAGGTTGTTGACATGCTCACATACTCAAATCTCATTGAAAATCAGTTTTAAACTTTCAGTTTTAAACCAATTTATGAGGGGATTTGAAGCATGGGTTAAACCTTAACACATTTAGCATTTAGCAGGTCTTGTAGCAGCTTTTCGAGGTGTTTCGGTGGTCCAAAACTCCATTTCGGTCGACCGATGGCTTTTGGGAAACTCATTGCACAGCAAAAACTCATTTCCAGTAGGCTTGTTCACTATTCAGGACCATTTCGGTCGACCGATGGCCTATTTCGGTCGACCAATGGCCTATTTCGGTCTACCGAAATAACCTCCTCTCAAAAATCATGTTTTCAGCAAAATTATGCCCAGTTCGGTCATCCGAAACTCTATTTCGGTCGACCAAAATAGTTTGCATTCACACAGCTTCCAGGTTATGTTTTAGAATTGAAGTTCCAACTTCAAAGGGTCATAACTCCTTTGTTTCTAATCCAAATTGGGTGATTCTTAAGTCTAAACTTAAGGATTTTGAGTCAACTTTCTAATAGTACCTATAACATTCTCAGATTCCAATCATAGTGGGAGTTACTCATATTTTAGTGAGGAAGTGTCAGTTTTTGCTTAAACCAGGAAAGGACAATTTTGTGGGATTCTTGGCTAATGTTCTTGGAACCTCTTGGAATATTGTGAAATGATTAGATTAGGTTATATTCACTCTTTTTTGACATGTTTAGAGTCAATTTTATCCTTTTATTTGTGAATTAACCATTTTTCCCTTAATTAATGGATTTAGCTTGTTTTGACACTAGTTTCCTCTTTCGCTCTCTTTATGTTTTGTGACTTCATGGAATGTCTCATTGGTGTCTTAGAGATGATTTATATCTCAAAGGACCTTGGTCTCATCTTTTGCTTCCGCATTTCGGATCCATTATTAGGTCAACTTTTAGGTCATCACTGACGCACCGAGTTGAAAAATTTGGGCCGTCACATTTGTAAATATTGATTGTTTGACTTCTAAGGATATGTAATATCATTGATTTATTATCTGAAATCTAAACAATTGACAGATCATATGTGTTTAGAACTTGGTGGTAATTTTACTACACTTACTAAGTTTGTGGAACTGAAAAGAATTGATCTTGGTTATTTCTGTTGATGCATATAATCTTGTGGAGTTTACATTTTCATTGGTTTCAATTTACAAGATTTATATGGTTGGTTGCTTCCTTCTTCTAGGATATTTCATCCTTGAGACCCTTGTTAATTTGTGACAAAAAAGGGGAGAGAGTTGAGAAACTTATCATTCAGGAGGAGAGATACTTTTGTATTAAGGGGGAGAACTTTTTCCATTGAGGGGGAGAACCATTGTTCATTGCATTACATTGCATTGACATTCAGGCATTATCAGCTTTACTATTTTATGCTTGTGTTGATTTTCTTCATTAAGCTTCACGAATAGTTGTGTTTGATCTAATGTGCAGATTATAGATTCCTACATGTGTTAAAGCTTCATGAGGTTCAAGAAAATTTCCGCGATTTTATTTCCTTTAACAATCATTGTAATTTACTTTCCTACTTGGATAGATTGTTGAATTATTTTTAGGGTTTTGTCACTAAATTGCCAAAGAGGGAGATTGTGAGAAATAAATTTTATAATTGGCTAATTTCGTTGTCAAAACAAGTCCAATCGAGTTGTAATTTTTCGATTCAAAATTTCAAAGATTGAAGATCGGATGCGGATTTGAAGAAGTTCAAGTGTTCATGGGTTGCTACACTTCGAGATGATGAGAATAATGCTTTAGGATGGTATGTGAATGAGTGAGAACACTTTAGGGAGTTTAGAAGATTGAAGGAAATAGAGATTTCACTTCTCTCCATTGGGAACCGGTAGGAGAATCCTTGAACCAGTAACAAACCTTGGAACACAACAGGTTTGTTCACTGCCAATCATGAACCGGTACCACAGTTAGGAACCGGTAGCCAAAGTGCTACGAAAAGGCTTTTAACCTTCTTGAACCAGTACCAAGTTTGGGAACCGGTACCAAGAGTCTTGACAGCATTAGAACTTTCAGTTTCCTGTTCTAATTATTTCCTTTTTAATCCCAACTTTTTTCCGAGTCCTATGCACGAAATTTTTCATATTTTCAGATGGACTATGACATTCTAAACTCTATATAAAACTTGTTAGACTTCTAGGTTTATTCATGGCTTTAGGGAAAATCAATTCTATATTTTGAAAAAACCTTTTAGAGAGAGAAAATTTAGAAAATCAAATCTGATTATTTTGAATTTATTTATAAGAGCACACTCATATATTCATTAGTGATTTAGTGGTGTTGTTCTCTATCTCATTGGAATTGGAGTTATATTGATGATTCATAGATTTCGAATGAAGAGCGGGTTTTAATTCTTCTACATCGAGTTCAGATCTTGAAGAACAGAAGTAAAAGCGATCACACTTTGAAAGGGTTGAAGCATTCGAAGAGTGTTGTCTGATCTACCTGCTACTCTTCTATAAATATCAAGCATAAGCCTGAGGTCAAGTTGCTGTTGGACGGGGAGTCGCAAAGCCAGAAGATTGTTAGCAATTGGTGTTTGGTAGAATGATAGGGTATGAGCCAGAGTCAAAGTTCGATGTACTTTGTTTCAAACATAGTGGATCGGTTTACTTTAGACTAAATAGTCTAAGAGGTTTTTCCTATACAAACAGTTAATATATTTTATCAACTGGGGTTTCCTCGCTAAAAATCCTAGTGCAATATCTCTAAACTTTTACTTGCTTTACTTTACAGTATAAATTTGTGATTGTGGATGTTTAAGTTGATCATTCATAAATTGAGCAAGTTGACCTAATAATCAGATATTGGTCATTAAAGGAGTTCATCAAAATTAAAATCAACTAACTATTTTTGTACCCCGCGTAACTTTATTTTCACAGAATCCACACAAATCATGTCCTAGAATTTAACTTTACATGGCATATATGCAATTTATGCACAAAGTAAGAATATTTTACAACAATCGAGCCAAATTACCATCCGAAGCCACAAATAATAAATATGCTACAATTTAGTAACTAGCTTTCATGGTAAGCAATTGTAATATTCTAAACAAGTTATATACCTACGCAAGATATATTTAAACAAGCATTGCAATACAATGATATCCTATATCATGCTAAATCCAATTACCATTTTAAGAGTCCACAAGTACTAATTCCACAACAAGTTAGTAGCATGCTTACAAGGTAATTAATGTACTACATTTCAAGAGATTATCATCTAAACATGAAATGTCGCTAAAATCAAATAATTTAATAAATGAAACAATTTACTCGTGACAAGATAAACATGTCCCCAAGGCTTTGAATTATGAAGCAAGCTATACTAAACATATAATTTATAACCTCAAGGCCACTAATTGTCATGTTATCTTTACACATTATATATATATATATAAGCTAGGCATGCTTCAAATTGTAGATTTAGCTATACAATATATATATATAAACTACAATTTGGCAAGCTATACATATATATATACCAAACATGCTTTTAAAACACTAAACCCTAAGTCATTTCAAGGATTTACGATCTATACACAAGACTATGGTTTAGTAAGCATGTAAACAATATATATATTAAGCTCCAAAAAACACTAAAACACTAAGGAAATAAACATACAACAACCCCTACATAGACTCTAAGGAGGCAGCACCTAAATCCGAATCCTACGATACTTCGGGGTTTTGTTAGGGACAACAAGGTGAACATTAGACCCTAAGGAGGCAGCACCTAAATCCATACTTAACTTCAAACCCGAACTCAAAAAATGGCCAAAACAAGATTCCAATCAGTTGGAATCGAAGGCCTTGCCAAGGCTGACATTAAAGCCTAAGGCATCACCGGAAAAATCCAAGAGGAGAAGGGCTAAAAGGGAGAAAGAAGGGTGGCAACCCTTTAGGCTTCCATGGATGCCGGCTAAGAGAGGGAGAGGATGAAATGGAACATCTCACTCACCCCCTATTTATAAAATAAAAAAATAAAAAATAAAAAATAAAAAATAAAAAATAAAAAAACTCAAAAAGTGCCTCAAACGGGTCCCGCCCGACCCAGAAAAGTGGAATTTGAGTAGATGCACCCAAACGGCAAAACACCGTAACCAAAAAAGAACCAGAATGATAAAAAATGAATAACGGAAGAAACGGCATCGAAAACTGAGTCCCGAGCAGAGAGGTATGCCTTGAACAATTTCGGCGGCAATTGGAGTCAAAAACCCAAAAATTTGGGAGATTGACCGCAAAACAATTCTAAAAGTACATGACTTGACGAAATGTGAAAATGAATCCCGTACAAGGATCCAAACCCCAATGAGGCACTTTGCAATTAACTTTTATTAATTACACAAAGGCCCCTATATAAAAGGATAACTACGCAAGTGACCCAAATGAAAATATCCTCCAAAAGATATTTTCTTAAAAACCCCCAAATCAGACTATCATGAAAAGATATTTATGAAAAACACCCCAAGAAATGAAAATGTTTCTAAAGAATCTTTTCATCCACGCCCCTGCAGGAAAAAGAAACAACCGACGAGCTTTTCTCCAAAAGTAAAGCTACGCAAATCTAGGAAACCAACTGGGATGGAAGTATGTGGAGTCAAAAACCAACTCCGAACACGAAGAGTAAGGTTACGCGAAAGGAAATCTCAAAAAAATATATATATATATATTAATCCGCAAAAATAGAGAAAAAGGAAAGGAAGGAAAATGACCGGGTCTTTACAACTTACCCTCCTTAAAGAGATTTTTATCCCCGAAATCAGGAACATCCCCAGAAGAACTATACAAGGACCAAACATATGGTCACACTAAAGAACAGATCATAAAGTACCCAAGGACAACTCCAAAGGTCTCAAGATCAACGAAAAGACACGGAACCGCGAACAGTGAGATATCTCTCCAAACGAATTAACATACTAACCCAATGTCAACCACATAAAAGAGACCAAGGCAAACATACGTCGGAACAAGGAACACAACCAGAAGTAACATGGCAGCATGAATAGTGACTAGAACTCGCCCACAACGTACCCAACGTGCGGTAGCATCGACAGCATTAAGTGCCCGCCCACACTCACATTACTAGCTAGGTAATGCAAGGTAGCACAGATGGCAACTAGCACTCGCCCACCACACACAACTTGTACGGTAGCACCTGTGAAACCTATCGATACAAATGACTTCAATGTCAAAATAGTCATTACCAAAAGCACCACGGAAACCAGGTATTTTGTGAAAGTTGAGATATGGTCCAAAGATATCCGGTCGGACCATTCTGACCAATCCCAAAACTCTGGCAACAATGTCATAGGCACCGCTACGCTTAAGGCCTTAAATCCTTAATACTGGAAAAAACTGAAAACCCCAAGTCTCAAAACACCGTTGTCAACCACACCAGTCATGAATCCAAAGCCTGACGAGTCTATACCCTCAAGCCAATGGATCGGACTTTACAAAATCAAACAACATCACCATCGCCCTAGTCACAATGACTCCAAACAAGACAATCCACCCAAGAACCTCCATGTCATCCTAAAGTTGACCTACTACAAGGCTACGCCTAGGAATCAAGACATCGGATCAAGTTCACACACACAATCCCGATAACCAAGGTCATACAACCCCAAGCATAGGTACAGGAATAATAAAAGAAATGAGCTAAATAAAGCAATTAGTTATAAAACATATATATATATATATATATATATATATATATATAAGTATACATTCATAAGTATACTAAGCAATATCGAAACGAAAATGCAATATATATATGTACAAGTATACATTCACAAGTATACTAAGTAATACTAAATCTATGGCATACAAGTATACAGGCTCAAGTATACTAAACCAAAACAAAGTGAAATATACAACGTGCAAGCATACTAGGTACAAGTATATTGAACGTAAATGAAACTCCATGCACCAAACAACTAAACACATAGTGTACAAGGGTAATCAAATATGCTACGTATCACATAAGGGTCAAGCATCAGAGACATGCTACACATCACCTATGATGCTAGCATGATAAACAGATATAGTAAATGGAAAACACATCATCTATATCAGCACATAAATACCAAATAGTCATATCCCCTAATATGTTTATAAGGTATGCTCAAAACAACAAGGTATATAAATATGCAAGAATGACTATGCAAATAACAATCCCACATAATCATAAGCAAGAAAGGATGAAATGCCTTTTAAAAAAGACAATCTCACCGAAAGTGAATCCCAAAAACCCGGATGAGTCCGATCTCTCACCTTGAGAAAAGGAATCATCTCCTAGAATGAACACTGAGGTTCCCGAAACAAAGAGTCTACAAGTCTTTCCCAAGACTGGCTCAAACCCAAGGTGGAATCCTAATGCCACACAAAACAAACAACGATGTAATGAATAGTTCCAATACTCACCATTACGAGACACCAACAAGAGAACTCAACTCAAGATGTCGACGAGTTCGATGGGAACTCTACAGGATCCTATCATAACCCTAAACATAACCCCAAGTCTCTGATGATGAGGGAGAGTAATTAATTGTACCAATGCAATTAATTACACAAAATCACTCACACCCCAACCTTAGCTCATAAAAGCTGTCCAAGACAACACAAGAAGAATCCTAGGTCAACGCATCTATCAAATCTCTAGTCATCACTCTAAGAAGAAGAGACACGAGAACCTCACTATTAAGGCTCACGAAACAAACCTCCCAATCCACAAGGAAGGACTCGAGTCAATCCGACTTATCGTCCCATGAGGCTAGAAATAAGACCCCAATGACGTCATCACATCATGGTCACCACAAAACCCCAAGAGACGATACCAACACCCCAGACACTCCTCGACCACATCGTAAAGCCATGAAGGAAAAAGGAAACAAAACGGTGCCTCCCTGGCCCACGTCTCATTCCACCAGACAAACATTGTGACTCTACGCTCAAATAAGCCTTACTCGCATCAATCGTTAGATTAAGGTCTTGAAACACCCAAACCAACAAAACAGATAAGAAGGTTCCCGTCGTGAGGACCTCATAGAATGAATTTCCCTCACCCAAGGAAGAAATTTTGTAAGATAAGAATATATCCACGGGATACAACGGACCTCAAGAGACAATACCCTATCATCCATCTCTACCAACCAAGCTGGGATAACATGCAATGCCTAAACAAGATATAGAAATGAACCACTACTAAGCAACATAGCAACGGATTATAGACTCACACAAAGAGTAAAAAATCACACAAGGCATGTCAAAGTATGCAGAGAAGGTCATAAAGCATGATAATATGCTACATACAATCATGTTAAGACGAACAAGCACATATAACACACTGAAGTAGACAAGCATAGCACATGCTAAGCCGACAAGCATGACTAATATATTAAGACAGACAAACATGTACAATAAACCGGAGCCGACAAACATATACAGTATGCTAAGGCAGTTAAAGTAAACTTCTAAGCACTTAAACACATAAGCACGTAAACATGTTATCAAACCAAAACTTGTTATCAAGAAGCAAATAAATACATAGAACATGGAAACACAAGCATGATATACACCCAAAACCCGTCGTCCTAAGGTTTTCGAACCCGAACGCTCTGATACCACCTGTGACGGCCCTAGATTTTACAAACCCAGTGCGTCCTGTGATGAGCCTAAACGGGTCAAAAAATGCGGAAGCAAAAGATTAAATCAAAGTCTATAGAGATATTTATCATCCCTAAAACACCAATGTGACCTTCCATGAAATCATGGAACTCAGATAAATAATCAGAAACGGAAGCTAGAATGAAAAGGTCAAATGGTACCCTATGGCACGAATAACACATTAGAAGGCATTATCTAGTTCAAATTAGACCATGTACGCCATTAAATGGCTCAAACAAGATCAATAAGGTCCTGTGGGAACAAACAAACTGGGTCAACCTGTCGAGGCAACCGACCAAGCAAAACCTATAAGACAGCATCATTTCGGTCGTCCAAAATGATGCTTTGGTCGACCAAAATGAGCCAAGAAAGAGCTCACATTTCGGTCGGCCGAAATAACAAACCGGTCGACCAGTTATGGCTCAAAATGGAGGTTGGTTACTGGAATTGTGATGTTACTATGCAATTAGCCATTAGTCGGCCAAAATGATGCTTCAGTTGACCAAAACAGCTTGAAATTCTACAGAAAACTCTGCAAAACTAGAAAATGATGAAGGCCTTCTCAAGCCTCACTCAAATCCCCCATGGCATGACAAATTTAATTTAAATGCTATTATAAGATGGTATGAACATACACGCAAGTATGTTATGGCATTTTAAACGTGCTACAATGGCCTATGGCCTTATTACATTTTATTTACTCCAAGTCACATGCCAAACCTCCAAAGTTAGAAAAAATTACATTTCAAAGGCAAAACTTGAAATTTAAATGCATACACTTGAACTTTAAAGTTTGTGGCCCTTGATCTCGTGTCATACATATCAAATGAGTACTAAAAGGAATGCTTAGGCACTCATTACATATCCAGAATTGAAAGTGACATGTTAAACTAAACATTCCATTACAATTCAAAAGAGAAGCTAAACATGCTAACACTTGCATGATAACAAAAATACATTAAAAGTGCTTCAAAATAGATAATGTAACCTAGGGATGTTGAGTATACCAATCCAAGGTATCTGTACCTGAAAAAATAACCCAATAACTTAGGGTGAGTAAACAAGTTACTCGTAGGGAGAAGTGCATGTGTATACCCTAAAGTTTCAAATGCCATGCAAGTTTAACATAGATCATCACAAGGGATCATTCCTCCTAACGTCTATGTTCCAAGGTGAACTAAGGGATCATCTCAAGCTACTCATGTAATTGAAATGAACTATAACATACAAGTATACATACTTAAGTATACTAAACGATGTTAAAGTACAACGCCTTACATGTAAGCATACCATTACAAACATACTAAACTATACTAAAACAAGATATGCAATATTTAAGTATACATAATTACACAAGTACGCGATCAACATGGAGACACTCGTAAATCAAGTATACAAGCACAAGTATACTAAGCTAAATGAAACATGCACAAGACAAGTATACACGGTACAAGTATACTAGGCTATCTCTAAGCTACTTCATCAATATACAAGTATACATGCTAGGTACACTAAACAATATGAAGCTAAATATTTAATATAAACAAGTATACGTCCATGAGTATACAAATCAATATTGATATGGAATGTAATATAAATATGCACATATTCACAAGTATACATTCACAAGTATACTAAATGTAATTTTAAACACACAGAACGAGTATACAAGTTCAATATACAAAAAGAGGTTTACACAAGTGAAACAAGTATACAAGTTCAAGTATACTAAATAAGATTTAAATATGCAAGGCAAGTACTAATTCACGAGCTACAAGTAATCCATGATTAACTACTTGGAATTTAATGCGAAATCAAATAGTGGAAAGATTAGGATACTTGATCACAGACCAAGCAAGTTATACTGAGCAATTACGACCCACAAGGTACTATCTAGTGCGCGTGTGTATAAGTTATTCTGGGCAATTACAACCCACAAGGTACTACCTATTGCGCACTCCATATGACTAAGGAAACTCTTGTCTCCGTACTAGATACAAACTCTAGCCATCACATGTACATTTTCCCTACAAGCCTTCCAAAATCAATAAGTTCAAAACTTATGCAAAATCAATAAGTTAAACCAAAGTTATACAAAACCAAATAATGCATAAAAACCATCTTCCATGCACAAGTAAGGTTAAATCCACACAAATTATGTCCTAGAGTTCAAGTCTAAATGGCATACGACATGTCAAGTCCTCAATATGCAATTTATACACAAAGCAATAATATTTTACAACAATTGAGCCAAATTACCATCCTAAGCCACAAGTACTAAATAAGTTACAATTTAGTAGCTAGCTTTCAAGGTAAGAAATTGTAATATTCTAAACAAGTTATATACCTACGCAAGATATATTTAAACAAGCATTGTAATACAATGATATCTTATATCATGTGCAACGACCAAGTCATTTCCTTCCTTTCCTTTTTCCTCAGAATTTTACGGATGAATTTTTTTCGTTAAAATTTCTTTTCTGAGTTCAGTTTTTCATCACTTAGTGTCGTCTCAAGTACTTGAAAATGGTTTCCGAGACTCTTTCCTTTAGATTGACAACTTCCTTTAAGGACCGAGACATTTTCACTTCTTTGACACTATTCACTTTTCGTCTTTTTCTTATTTGTCACTTTATTGGCACAACCTCACTTTTCGTGTTAGGATTTGATTCCAGTTTTTGTATGCATCCACGATATTTAAATTCCACGCCATGTGTATTTTTACTTTCTTAGAAAAGCATGCTAAGTGTTTACTTTTCTTGTAAAGGGTATGGATGCATAACTTTTTTGTAATATTCTTAACTTGTGGGGTTTTAGTGTAATTACAAAAAGTAATTATTTTTTGTCTTAGGGACCATTTTACAATTTAATTTTAAAGATATTTTGGAAAAGGACCTTTTTGCAATTTTAGGAAAGTGTGACAAGTGTCACACTCCTATGGAGCCACTTGTTGATATTGTGGTGGAACCACTTAGAGGTTTAGTTTGATAACACATAGAGGGTGGAGATTCTCCCATTTGTTGGCCTAGGATAGGAGCACTTGTTGGCATGGATGGTTGACAAGTGTAGGCTTAAGATCAAGCCTTGGATGATTACTTAAGATGGTGACAAATGTAGGCACCATATTTTGTCTTGCATTTGTGTGTGTGAGAGAGGTAGTGTAAGAGCACATAGTGAGTGGAGGAATACTAGATCCTCCACTCACCTCTTTTTCATTTTACTTTTCTTATCTCTCTTCTTTCAAACCCTAACCTAGCCACCATTGAAGGAAAAGCTTGGTTTAAGGCTTTAGGCTTCATTTTGGTACCCTTCCACTCACCTTTGACTATAAAGCTTGGAATACAAAAGCTTTTTCTCATCCTCCTCTACATAACCCTTGAAGGGTTTGCCATTTTGTGTTGATTTGCCTTAGATTCAAGAGGAACAATTCTCTTGTAAGGTAAGGGGTGTTATAGTTTATTTTCTAAATGATATTAATTACTTTTGTAGTGAAATACAAGTTGTATGCATGTTTTATATCAATTTGAGAAATAAATAATTTATTGTAACTTACATATAACTCACTTTAGACTTGATATATGGCATGGCCATGACTTGATCTTTGTTTTATATTAATTTGGGGTGATTTAAATAAGTTTTCAAATCTAGAGATTTAATGAATTTAAATTGATTTAAATTCTACTAAATTGTACCTTGCTTGTATTTCATTTTTGACTTGATATATGGCATGGCCATGACTTAGTCCTTGTTATATATTTATTTGGGATCATTTGAACAACTTTTGAAAAATTAGAGATTTAATTAATTAAAATTAATTAAAATCTACATGATGGAGTCTTGCTTATTTTGCTCTTTTGATTTGATATATGTAATGAGCATGCTATGTTGTTTAACATATATTAATTTGAGGTTATTTGGAATTGATTTGAAATCTAGAGACTTTCCATGATTAGGTTGAAAATTTCTTAAAATCTAGTATATTTAATTACCTTGTGAGCATGCTACTAACTTGATATAGAATTAGTACTTATGACTCCTTAAAATGGTAATTGGACTTAGCATGATATAGAATATCATTGACTTGTAATGTTTGTTTAAATATATATCTTTGTGTAGGTATATACCTTGTTAGAATATTACAATTACTTACCTTGAAAGCTAGTTACTAAATTGTAGCTTATTTAGTACTTGTGACTTAGGATGGTAGTATGGCTCAATTATTGTAAGATATTCTTGTTTTATGTATAAATTGCATATTGAGGACATGACATGTCATGTGCTATTTAGACTTGAATTTTAGGACTAGTTTCTATGGATTTAACCTTACTTGTGCATGGAATGTAGTAACTTGCATTTGAGTTTGTATAAGTTTTGAACTTATTGATTTTGGAAAGCTTGAAAGGACATAATTTATTTAATGGATAGGGTTTGGCACAGAGACAAGAGTCTTCTAAGTCATAAGTGCGCACTAGGTGGTACCTTGTGGGTCGTAATTACCCAAAAATACTTGCTTTGTCTAGCGACCGCATGTCCTAGTCTTTCCACTATTTGTTTTCGCATTTAATTTCAAGTTGTTAATCCTAGATTACTTGTGTCTTAAGAATTGATGCTTAGTTTGGGTATTTGAATCCTATTTAGTATACTTGAACTTGTATACTTGCTCCATGAGTTTAAATTTCATTTAGCATACTTGTGCTATGTATACTTGTCACATATGCAATCCTATTAGTTTAGTATACTTGTGTTTGTGTACTTGATTTACGAGCTTTCTATATTAAATGTATACTTGAGTAGATATGCTTGGATGTTGCATAACCTATTTTAATTTGGTATAGTATACTTGGAAATGTATGCTTATATTTCGTGTGACGGCCCAAGTTTTGCAAACCCGGTACGTTAATGATGGCCAAAAGATGACCCGATAACGGATCCGAAATGCAGAAGCGAAAGGTGAAACAACGGTCTCTAGAGATAGAATGCGTCTCTAAGACACCAATGTGACACTCAATGAGGTCATGGAACCCAAAGGAAAACAAATGCGGAAGTGTCGTTTCAAAAACGGACAAAAAGGAACCTAGGGGCAAAATGGTCATTTTTGAAAAAAAAATGGATTTAAGTGCTATCGAGCACACCACTGGGAAAACAATGAAAAACTAATCATGATGGACTCAATAATTTCATTATTCGGATTCCGGACGAAGGAGAAACGACAAAACAAAGAAAAACAAGCAATAAAGCTAAAAGGGTAAACTGGTAATTATCCAGAAATATTTGGGTGCAACCGAGTACACCATTGGATAGAAAATGAAAAATTAATCAATTTCAAAAAAAAAAATCACTTGATTTGGAGTCCGGATGAGGGAGAAAGGTCAAAAATAAAATCGACGTCGCGGCGGCCCGACGAAGGCCGTGACAGCTACAGTGCCGTCAACCCGCTACTGCTGCAACTGAGAGTAAAAACGGGCATCTAAACGGACTTTTCTGGAAAAGCTTAAAGAAAAAACCCCCCCTAAAATCAAGTTTCCTACCCCGACTATAGACGGAAATAAAAAAAATGCATTCTAAAATGCCCAGAATGCCCCCAAGAAAAATCAGGTCAAGAGGGAAAAAAAAATCCGAGCTACTACCCAAGTTTTGGAAATAGGGCTTCGGGAGGTTTTTAAATTGCCTAAATTGAAAATACAATCTTAAAATACACCCACAAGACCTCCGGAAGTTTCGGATCGGTCGTGACGATTTTTAAAAAAAAGTCGATGAATAGTACCAACTACATTTGTACTAAAAATTTGCAAAACCTGGCAGCAAGAATTTTTCGGAAAAATATTGATTTTTGAGGGCCAAGATGATGTTTTCTGGAAAAACACAAAGAAGAAACCCCCCTCAAAATTGAGTTTTCTATGTGACTTTCAAAGAAAAATGAAAAAAACGCATTTTGAAATACCCAAAATGCCCCTGAAACAGAATAGGGTAAAACTCCCTAAAAATGCTACTTAGAGTTTTTGTTTCATCAAGGAAGGTATTGTTTGCCAAAGTAAGTATGCAAGTGTATGCAATATGATAAAATAGATGCACCAACGTGGCCTAAATCCTCTTTACATTCCATTAACAAGTTTTAGCATACAAAGCCTCCATTTCTCACAAATAAGCTACAATGGCAATACTTGAGTTTTAAAGAGAACATGCTTGTAGTCTTTCATGTTAATGGCTCTTGGCCTCATCTCATACATGTCAAATACATTGTAAAGAGTGTACTTACGTACACATTACATTAATGGAATCAAATATACACATTTTGACATATAAAGCTATAAAGGCATTTCAAGCCAATCTTCACAAAATGGAAATCTTCAAGTCCACAAGTCATCCAAGCATAATGGGAGTCTCAACTTTAATTCTTGTACCTGAAATATGCCCCAGTATCGTAGGGGTGAGTAACATAAAGCTACTCGTAGGAAATGAGCATGCATCGACCTAGCATTTTACAATTATATCACCTTATGGTGAAACATGTTAAAGGGGCTCATGCCACCTAACGTCTATATCAAGTGAGACTCGGGGAGCATCCTAAGCTACCCATGCAAGTTAAAGCGAACAACGACATCCAAGTATACACACTCAAGTACACTAAATGAAAGTCAAACTCACGGAGCAAGTATACAAGTTCAAGTATACTAAATAGTATTCAATTGTCCCAAACAAGATTCAATTCTCAAGCTACAAGTAATCCATGATTAATAACTTGAAATTAAATGCAAAAACAACAAATAGTGGAAAGACTAGGACATGCGGTTGCTAGACCAAGCCAAGTATTTTCGGGTAATTATGACCCACAAGGTACTACCTAGTGCGCACTTATGACTTAGAAGACACTTGTCTCCATACTAGAGCCAAACCCTAGCCATCACATAATATATGTCCTCACAAGCTTTCCAAAACCAATAAGTTCAAAACTTATACAAAATCAAATGCAAGTTACTACATTGCATGCACAAGTAAGGTTGATTCCACACAAACCATGTCCTAGAATTTAAGTCTAAATAGCATATGACATGTCAAGTCCTCAATATGCAATTTATACACAAAGCAAGAATATTTTACAACAATTGAGTCACATTACCATCCTAAGCCACAAGTACTAAATAAGCTTCAATTTAGTAACTAGTTTCTAAGGTAAACAATTGTAATATTCTAGATAAGCTATATACCTACACAAAATACATTTAAACAAGCTTTACTAATCAATGATATTCTATATCATGTTAAGTCTAAATACCATTTTAAGAGGCCACAAGTACTAAATATACTTCAAATTAGTAGCATGCTCACAAGGTAATTAGAATACTACATTTTAAGAGATTTTCAACCTAATCATGGAAAGTCTCTAGATTTCAAATTTATCCCAAACAACCTCAAATTAATCTATGTTAAACAACAAAGCATGCTCAATACATATATCAAATCAAAAGAGCAAAATAAGCAAGACATCATCATGTAGATTTTAATTAATTCAATTTTAATTAAATCTCTAGATTTCAAAAGTTATTCAAATGATCCTAAATTAATATATAATAAGCACCAAATCATGGTCATACCATATCCCTAGTCTAAAATGGAATACAAGTAAAATACAATTTACTAGAATTTAAATCAAATTAAATCCATTAAATCTCTAGATTTGAAAACTCATCTAAATCATCCCAAGTCAATATTTATCAAAGATTAACTAATGGCCATGCCATTTAACAAGTTTAAAATGAGTTACATGTAAGCTATGATAAATCATAAATTCTCAAATTAGCAAAAGACATGCATACAACTCATATAAGCATCAATAGCATGCAAGAAACAAAATATAACCCTAAAACATCCCCTACCTCACAAAAGGATTGTTCCTCTTGAATCCAAGACAAATCAACACAAAATGGCAAACCCTTCAAGAGTTATGAAGAGGAAGATGAGAGGAAACTTTTGTCTCCCAAGGTTAATGATCTAAGGTGAGTGGAAGACCATCAAAAATCAAGGTCAAGGCTTAAGGCTTCAAGCTCCATCCATGGAGGCTAGGGTTTTTGGTAAGAAAGGAAATGAAAACAATGAATGAAGTGTGAGTAGAGGAAATAGAAATCCTCCACTCACTATGTGATCTTACACCATGGTCAACACACACATCTATGGTCAATTGCACAAAAACCCTCCTTTAAAACCATAATCCCAAAGTGGCCCAAAGATATTTGCAAAACTAAATTATGGCCCTACACTTGTCACCAATCCATGGCTCCTTCCTAGGCTTTATTCCACACCTACACTTGTCAACCATCCAAGCCAACAAGTGCACCAATCCTAGACCAACAAGTGGGTGAATCCTCACCCTCCAAGTGTCATCATCCAACGCATCAAAATGTTTCCACACAAATGTCAACAAGTGGACCAATAAGAGTGTGACACTTGTCACACCTTTCAAAAATCACAAAAAGGTCCTTTTTGAAAATATCTTCCAAATTAAATTGCTAAATGGTCCCTAAGACGAAAAATAATTGATTTGCATAATTACACTAAAACCCCTCAAGTTTAGGTTAATTACCAAAAAGTCATGCTTTCATGCACTTTATAAGAAAAGTAAACATCCAATATGTTTTTCTACAAAAGTAAAAATATAGATATCATAGAAATGAAATATCATGAATGTATGCCAAGCCGGAATCAAATCCGAGCACAAAAAGTGAGGTTAAGTAAGGAAAAATGAAAAATGACTAAAGGACGAAAAAGGGAAAAGACGAAAAAATGAATAGTGTCAAAAAACAAAAAATGTGGAAATAACTCGGTCATCAAAGGAAGTTGTCAATCCAAAGGAAAGAGTCTCAAAAACCATTTTCGAGCACTCGAGACGACACTAAGAGGCGGGAAATCAAACCCGAAAAGTAAAAGACAATGAAAAAAAATTATCCGCAAAATTTGAAGAAAAGGAAAGAAATGAAAATGACCGGGTCATTACATGTCGCATAACATGTTTTAACATTGTTTAGTATACTTAAGCATGTATACTTGTATACCGTTGTTCACTTTAAATTGCATGAGTAGCTTAAGATGATCGCTGAGTCTCACTTTGATATAGACGTTAGGTGGCATGATCCTTTTGAATTGTTTCAAGTTAATGTAAAAATCTGTGAAGAAATTGAGTCTATGCATGCTCATTCCCTACGAGTAAACTTGTTTACTCACCCCGAAGTTACTGGGGGTTTTGTTCAGGTACGAAGACTTGATTCGTGATGTTTATCATTGGTTGGATAATTGTAGACTTAAAGGTTTTAATTCTTGTAAAGGTTGGCTTGAAATGCCACTTGTAGCCTTATATGTCAAAACTTGTATCCTTGATTCCATATATGTAATGTGTACATGAGTACACCTTTTACAATATATTTGATATGTATAAGATGAGGCCGGAGGCCAATGACATGTATTTTGCATCCTATATAATTTTTGACTTCATGGAATATTGTGAAAACATTGAAAAATGTCAAGTTATTGCTTCACCATGTTTGCACTGGGTGTGGGAATTCCATTTTTATTCTTTCATAGGGTCTCATTAATCATGTTTGAAGTGTGGCCAATGGCCAAATGGTAATTTGAAATCATTTGTCAATTTTGGTTTTCAAATTTACCATTTCATGTGCATTTTTGCCCTTTTGACTGTTGGGGGGTCGGATTTTGCATCAGCAGTATTTTTAAGCCATGGACCATTGTAGTACGTCCTAATAGGTGAGTTACATTTGTAAGCATGATCGTTTTCAAGAAAAACCTCTTCCTTGGTGATTTGAGCCTCCCATGGACTCATTTTGTATTTTTTTTTATTTTATTTTTTTTTTTTTTTGCATAAACTGAGTATAAGGGAATTTTTGGTATTTCGCTTGAAAAATAAAAACTTCTCTTGACATGGTCATGTAGAAAACATGATTTTAGAGGGGGTTTCTTCTTTGTATTTTTCCAAAAAACGTCGTCTCGAACACGAAAACCCCATTTCAAATTCAATTTTCTGGTAAGGAAATTTTTGCTTGCTGTCAGCCTCATCTAATCGATTAGATGGTCTTCTGTGGGATTTCCAGCATTTTGTCTTGGCATCTAATCGATTAGATGGTCCTGATTTGCATCTTTTGACCATTTTTCTTCATTTAATCATAACTTTGTCATCCGGACTCCAAATTGAGTGAATTTTTTTTTTTTTAACTTGACTATTTTTTTGTCGTCTATCCAACGGTGTACTCAGTTGTACCCAGATATTCATGGATAATTACCAGTTTATCCTTTTGGCCTTAAGTGCTCGTTTTTCTTCGTCATGCCGTTTCTCCTTCGTCCGGACTCCGAATCATGTGATTCTTGAGTCCATCTTGATTAATTTTTCATTGTCTTTCAATGCTGTATACAGTAGCACCCATTCCTGGGTAAAATGACCATTTTACCCTTGGTCTATTTCTTGTAGGTTTTTGAAAACCTTGTTCCTTTCTTGCTTCTTTTGAGTCTCAGGACTACTCGGGAAGCCACTTTCGTGTCTTAGGGATGACGTACATCTCTCTAGACTTTCATTTCATATGAAAAGACTATTTTCCCTCGGAGGCATGCTTGGTCTATTTTTTATCTTTTTCTTCTGCGTTAGTTCTCGTTGAGTTTCGTGGCCTCTTGGAAGGTCACTTTGGTTTCTTAGAGACGTATTGTATCTCTAGAGACTTAGGTTCTATTTTTGCTTTTGCATCCTAGATTCGTTATCGGATCTACGTTTGGTTCATCATAGGACGCACTAGCCTATAAACCAGGGCCGTCACATTATGCTAAGTCCAATTACCATTTTAAGAGTCCATAAGTACTAATTCTACAACAAGTTAGTAGCACGCTCACAAGATAATTAATGTATTACATTTCAAGAGATTATCATCTAAACATGAAATGTCGCTAAAATCAAATAATTTAGTAAATGAAATAATTTACTCATGGCAAGATAAACATGTCCCCAAGGCTATGAATTATGAAACAAGCTATACTAAACATATAAGCTATAACCTCAAGGCCTCTAATTGTCATGTTATCTTTACACATTATATATATATATATAAGCTTGGCATGCTTCAAATCATGGATTTAGCTATCCAATATATATATATATATATAAACTACAATTTGGCAAGCTATACATATATATACACCAAATATGCTTTTAAAACACTAAACCCTAGGTCATTTCAAGGATTTACAATCTATATACAAGACTATGGTTTAGTAAGCATGTAAACAATATATATTAAGCTCCAAAAACACTAAAACACTAAGGAAATAAACATATAACAACCCCTACCTCACTTTGAGATGAAATCTCAAATTTCCACTGAAACGGAACCGCTCCTAATCCTACGATACTTCAGGGTTTTGTCAGAGACAACAAGGTGGACATTAAACCCTAAGGAGGTAGCACCTAAATCCATACTTGACTTCAAACCCGAACTTAGAAAATAGCCAAAACGATATTCCAATCGGTTGGAATCGAAGGCCTCGCGAAGGACAACATTAAAGCCTAAGGCATCACTGGAAAAATCCAAAAGGAAAAGGGCTAAAAGGGAGGAAAAAAGGTGGCAGCCCTTTGGGCTTCCATGGTTGCCAGGCAAGAGAGTGAGAGGATGAAATGGAATATCCCACTCACCCCCTATTTATAGAAAAACTCAAAAAGTGTCCCGAACGAGTCCCGCCCGGCCCGAAAAAGTAGAATTTGAGCGGACGCGCTCAAGCGACAAAACACCATGAACGAAAAAGAACCGGAATGAGAGAAAATGAACAACAGAAGAAACAGCGTCAAAACCGAGTCCCGGGTAGAGAGGAACAACAGAAGAAACAGCGTCGAAAACCGAGTCCCGGGCAGAGAGGTATTCCTCGAACAAGTTCGGCGGCAACTGGAGTCAAAAACCTAAAAACTAGGGAGATTGACCGCAAGATAATTCTTAGAGTACACAACTCGACGAAATGTGAAAATGAATCTCGTATGAGGATCCAAGCCCCAAGGAAACACTTCACAATTAACTTTCAATAATTACACAAAAGCCCCTACACAAAAGGATAACTACGCAAGTGACACAAATGAAAATATCTTCCAAAAGATATGTTCTTAAAAATCCCCAAATCAAAATATCTTGAAAAGATATTTATGAAAACACCCCAAAAAATGAAAATGTTTCTGAAGAATCTTTTTATCCACGCCCCTATGGGAAAAAAAAAACAACTAGCGAGCTTTACTCCAAAAGTAAAGCTGCATATCTAGGAAACCAACTGGGATAGAAGCACATGGAGTCAAAAACCAACTCCGAACACGAAGAGTGAGGTTACGCAAAAGGAAATTTCAACAAAATAAAAATAAAAATAAAAATTAATCCACAAAAATGAAGAAAAAATAAAGGAAGGAAAGTGACCGGTCATTACAATAGGGCTAACTGTTGTTGCTGGCAGTTCCATTGCTGATGGCAATTGTCGTGCAACATTATGGCTTTGATTAGTCGTCGCCCATTTCCAAAATTTGCAGTGCCGCCTTTAGCCCACACTAACATTTCCTATTATGTAAACGATCAACTACTGATAATGATGCCCTTGATGATGAACCCATTTTATTGCAGATCACCAAATTATTAAATAATCGAGTACACAAATATTTTTGTCTTAAAATTAGGTCAAATTAACTAAATAAAAAAATAATAAATCGTAATTTTTTATAAATAAAAAAAAAAAAATCTCACTTGGTGTATTCATATTTAACAAATATTTATCTTTTAAGATTCTCAAACTTATTTTTCTATATATTCAAGAAAATAATATGATTTTGTTGCCAAATTGTTTTATATGAATCTAATAACTCTATATCCAAATATAGATGTTTTTCCTTAATGGTGACCTACTAAATCAATTAAAAATAGTCATGTAATTTCTCATTTCAAAGAAACAAAATTTTTTAAATGGTTCCAAAAAATCAAAAGCAAGTTAGCCTCCTCACAAATTACCATCACAATCAAATAACTGAATGGTTGGGATTTATTAGCGCACATGCATAGCAGATCACCAAACAAAAGACTGATAAGATGCCAAAAAAATGATACACAGTCACAATACTTAGACAAAAGGGAGAACGAGAGAGAGAGAGAGAGAGAGAGAGAGAGAGAGAAAGTTACCTGGATGCAGAGATTTGAGACCGAAGGAGATAGAATTGTTGAAAACTGATGGTGAATGAGAAAGGATCGACGACGAAGGAGAGAGGATTTGTTGAGAGTGACTGTTAGGGCTTCGAATTTTGGGGCTTCTCTGGTACGCACATATATATATATATATATATGATGAATATTTATAAAATGTTAATATAATACGTAGTCTATTATAACGATAATAAGGGTATATATGGTATTCTAAATTTTCACCAAGGCACATGGGTCATGTGCTTCCTCTACCCATTAATTCTCAAACGGTCAACTAACAGATTTTAAGTTCTTGCAACAAATTGAATAGTTTAGGGAGTTAAGTGTATTCCGTAAAGTTTAGGGGGGTTTAATGGGAAAGAGAAGAAAGTTTAGGGGAGTTTAGTGCACTTTACCAAAAAAAAATAGATTCGGTGAAGGTACAGTAGTATTGTATCAACTAGGGTTATCTAATCTGTTGTCTATAAACAGAAAATAAAATAGGTAAGAGGAATAGAAACCACAGAGAACGCGAGAGGCAGAAACAAATAGTAGAGAGAGGATTACTTCCTCCTCCAATCTTTTCTTACGATTTGAAGATTTAGCAGTAAAGTTTTAATTCTCTTTGATTGAGGTAGGGGTATACTAACCTTACTAACCGTTAATTATGTGATTTGTTCTTCTTTGTGATTTTGTTGAGTATCATGTTTTATATACTTATTTTAATTATTGTTTAATTATTTAAAGTAAAGTAATTTTTTAATTTAATTTAGGTATTAATCAGGAATATACTATTATTAATTGCTATGGATCATGGACAGAAATTGTTGCACAATTTGGTGTTTAAATTCTGATTTTTGATTTATTTGAGAATTAATGCATTCAATGTGTTTGATAAAATATTTTATTGAGTGGTAATATTTGACACACTTGGCAAAGGTGCGGAATTTTGTTTAAGTGTTCTTGATTGGTTAACGGGGCTGTACTGGAAAAGCAAGATAGAGCTTGGTTCCCTTAGGAGAAAAACCTTAGACTTGGCCAAGTGGTGCTCGTACCTAACGGGTTAGTAGCCTGTGAACCGAATAGATGTTACGTGGCTTGCGATGTCAAGTGCACGGAATTACGGACAATACCTGAAATTTATTTGATTGAGACGTGATAAATATTTAGGATGAATATTTGGGAGGAAATTGATTAAAAAGTTTATATGATTATTAATATTATCATTTTTATGTTCATGCTTTTATCAAGCTGCTTGGTTGTGGCATCTCATATATTAATGGTTATTTTTGTTAGTGTATTTCTACTGGGATTTGCTCATCCCCCTACCCCCCCCAAACCAAACAATTTGCAGGTGAAGGAAATGGTACCTAAAATATTTAGCTTACTCGAAAAAGATTACTTCTATGTTACTTGCTTTAGAGGAACTCTATTTAATTGTTGATTTAATTTTTTTTAAGACACGTGTTTGGTGTCACAATTTAAATTGATATGATATGGTGGTTTGGTTTTTTTTTTTTTTTTTTTTTTAGAATTGTAAAGGATTAAATTTTATTATTTTTATGAGGATTTGTTAGACCAATTAATTGGTTCACTATCAGATTAATTGATGAATTTGAGATTATTACTTTATTTATGTGGGTTGATGTTAGACTAGTTGGTGGATTGGGGAAATTTTAATTAGTTGATATTTTGTTGTGTGACTTAATCAAAGTTGTCCGAAAGGGGGCATTATTTTAGTTAGATTAAGGTGTTATCCCAGGTATTGTGATTTTTAATGGCTATTGCGATGCTAAAAGCATTTCAGAGCATTACAATAAATGCTTATATAAGTAGAGAAGTTCTTTTAAAAGATTTCAAAGCCTTGACATTTGGTGTATGGGAAGGTTCTTTGCGGAACATATATATATATATATATATATATATATGCATTTGTTCATTGAAATTAATAAATAAGGGTATGGTGCTGGGTAGTTGTGCCAGATTTACTTAAAGGAAAGCATTTTATACATACCTGAATGATGATCCAATAAGTGTGATACGGAATGGTCATGTTTGAAATAACTTTTAGAAAACAAAATTACTTTAATTTCCATTGTCAGTTGTACTAAACCAGGTGGCTTATGTGCTTGTCATAAATATTTATTTATATTCAAGTGTTCATTCAGATCCTTAAGGATTTTAACGCTAAAATTTTAATTTAATTTTCTACTTTTTCCATCACAAAGCGATAGTTAAAGTTCGAGACGTGACATGCAATGGATCTTTTTCATTTAAACATTCATGCTAGCAACCTTAATCATTACTTGATATTATATATACGCATAGCCATATTAGTCACCCCCCACCCCCCCTCCAAAAAAAAAAAAAAAACTTAGTTCCAACAAATCAGAAATCATTTGCCTAAACATACAATATTTTTTTCATTTTCAGAATTTTCTAATTTATTTATTATTTATTATTATTTTTTTTTTGTAACCATAACTTGGCAATGACAATATACAACAATATGCATATAAATGGTTACATCCCAACACCCCCAAACTTAAATGATACATTGTCCTCAATGTATAAAGACAAGTATATAAGCTAAGCATGCATAGAAGTGTAAATGGAAGAACACTACCGAGTGCTAAATCATATGTGTCATGCCAAACATGGCTCAAAACAACAAAGTATTCAAAACACACTAAACATAAATAAATAGCATGAATAAATGTAGCAAATGAGCAACATGATGCTCAATCATCCCTCATAGAGGATGAAGACGAACCCGGACCTGCACCACCACTATCAATAAGTGATTGGAGCATTGCACGCAACATATGCTGCTCCTCCATTGTTTGCTCATGGTATATGTCAACTCGCAACTGGAGTGTGTCTAAGCGAGTGCTCAAGGTGTCATATTCCTCCAACCCCATCGTAGGTGGAGGTGTCGAACTGGAGGTTCATCTTTCTCTTCTTCCATTGGTTCCTCAATTTTCAAACCCTTAATATTTCCAAAGTCAATCTCTCCCGCAATCTTTAATTGTCTTACATTCTTCAACTGGCCTATGTTCTTCTTCCATTCCTTAAGAGTATATTTTCCCTTGCTTTTGGATTTTCCCTTTACCCGATGGATTGGAATACCCTTATTCTTGATTATTTTTTAAATGAGGTAGGGAAATTGAAATTGCCAGGTCAAAGATTTTGTAGTGTGCTAGATGATTAACTCTGTGTAGATTTTCATCTTCTGGTCCCAAATGAGCTCAGGAACATTGAACCAAGAATCGATATGGGCTAAATATAGAGTTTTCAAGAATTTTCCCATTCTCTTACAATGATGGCCAATGACAAAAATATTTTTAGCTAAGATGGACTCAATGAACCAAATCCGAGGTGGCAGATAAGATTTTCTTGTAGAAGTGTTCTTTTTGTTGGTGCAGTTATTATGGCAAATTTGCCTAACAATGTCCTCTTGGTCTACAAGTTTCAGAAAAGAGCCAAAGAGAGGCTGCCCATTGGCATCGACTGGAGGCTCAATAGGGCAACCACTAGCAATAGAGATGTCTTCCAATGTGAAAGTTAGAAAGACTCCATCGATGGTAGAAGTGAACACGACTGGGTTCTCGCAGTTATGGGAAACGTTTTGGTAGAATTGAGACCCAAATGCGGGTAAAACACATGGTGACAAGGTGCAAAGAGAGAACCAAGATCATGGTCATATAGATTTTGGACCGTTCACACCGTTTATGAATGCCTTTTGAAATTAGAATTGACTTCAAATTTTGTCTCAGGTCCGATGGGCTATTCGCTCCAAATGGGAACAAAGGCCTCCTCGGATGAACTTGCCCGCTTGTCCACTTTTGGATGATTTGGAATGCTTTTCGCCAACCTTAGGTGCCATTTGAAGTGAAAAAGTTGGTTGGGAAATGTACACAAACAGGTGGTGTGCAACATAAAAGAACATATAGTAAGAGTAGCTTGAGTTAAAAAACCCACAATTTTTTTAGCAACAAACAAAGATATCCTAGTCCCAACACAACCTAATCATCCAACTTATGATAATTCCTCTCCTCCTCATTGATTAATGAAAGAATGAAATAATTGAAAGAGAGAGGAGAAGAGATTTACCTTAGTGAAGGAGATGAAACTAGAGTTTGAATAATTGAGACCTTTGATTTTTTGAATGAGAATATGGATTGAAGATAGGAGTGATTGGAAGATGGATTGGTGAGGTAAGGTGAGTAAAAATATACTTGAGAGGGAGGTAGGGTTGAGATATGGAGGGTGGAGTATAATAAAAATGATATGGGGGTAAAATATATAAAGAACGAATGGGCCACCAAATTCTGGGTAATTGCATCCGGACGAAAGAAGGTGTGTCCGAACATTCGATGTCAAGGTGCGCGACATACGTGCATTGAGCTAGGCGTGACAGACTTGATGGCAACTGGCATCTGGATGCAAGGAGGTGCGTTCGGACGTATTTTTAGCAGTGGACTATTTTTTTCATTTTGGCCTTTTGGATGCCAGAACGAAGTCCGTAATTCATGAAAGTTTTTGAACATCATAAATTTACCCTGAGACAGTCCTTGGATCGATCGGAATTGAAATCAAAAATGTTTTGAGAAACCCAAACTTTTTGGATTTTTAAAACTGTTTTGCTCCAAGGTAGTTACGCGTCTAGACGCACGAAGGGGCATCTAGACACAAATTTGCCAGCAAACTATTGTTTTATGTTTTTTATTTTAGAACCTGAGATGAACTCAAAAAATTTTAATTTTTTCAACAGAGCCTATTCCATGCCCTAGACACCTAGTATGGCCAAAAGAATTGGAATCGGAGCACTTTTGAAAAAGCGCTAAATTTTTGTGTCATACTTAGGCAAAAACCATATTTGGATTTATATATATAAAGGAGAGAAGGTAAAGAAGTTTAGGACGCTCGGTGCTCCCTAAGGATGGCTAAGTTTAACGTCGATGGCTTAACGGAATTGGAATCTCGTTTAGTCTTTAGAAATTAGATCTGTCAAGAGGAAAGTCTCCATATTTCCAACATACGGATCATTTCCCTCGTAGGGTTGCAAACTTGGATCAATGCCTTGCAAGGGGTTGAAATAAGCATGTTTGGTCCTAAAGAATTCAAGCACACCCTGCAACCTTAGATTATTTTCTTTCAAATTCAAATTGTCTGGTTGTTCTTGAGGTGTTGAAAAAGTTCCTACACAATTTGAACCTTGAATATTCGTGAAAAGGTTTGGACCTTGTTCACATATATCTGGTGGTTCTACATTGAGATTCAGGGATTCAAATTGAGGAATGAGAGGAGATTCATTTTCCCAAGAGAGGGATTCCTTGGGTGTTTCCCATAGCAAAGACTGCAAAGTTGGATTTATCCTTAATTTATGAATTTTCCTTCCAACTAATGTCATTGATAACAACCTCTTCAGATTGATAATGAATTTTTTTTTTTTCAAGGACATTTTGACTTAGAATGAATGGGAGAGATTCTTCAACCTTTTCATCTGATATGTCAAAAGTAAAACAATCATTGTCATCCGGAGGATGTTGAGAAGCATTAAAGATGTTAAGCTTAACCTTCATATTCCCAAAAGAGATGTCCATCACCCCGGTCTGGCAATTAATTGAAGCATTAGCAGTGGCTAAGAAAGGCAACCAAGGATTACGGGAATATGTCTCTTACAATTGTGGACTGGTTCGGTATCTAGAACCAAAAAGTCTACTGGGAAGTAGAACTTGCCCACTTTAATGATTGCATCCTCGATGATACCACGGGGTTGCTTGATGGATCTATCCGCAAGTTGCAAGACAATTAAAATGGGTTTTAATTCGCCCAAGCTAAGTTACAAGTAAACTAAATAAGGAATCAAGTTTACACTCGCTCATAAGTGAAGGAGGGCCTTTTAAATCTCATTATCTCCAATAACACACGAAATTGTTGGGGCACCCAGATCCTTGAATTTTGGAGTGTATTGTAATGAATTATGGCACTCACTTGTTTAGTTAACCTCAGCTTTTTAGGAATGGTTCTTCTAGAAGTGCATTTATATGTACACAAATCCTTCAGAAATTTTGTATAAGGTGGAATTTGCTTTATGGCATCAAGAACAGGAATGTTGATCTTTACTTGCCTAAAGACTTCCAACATATCCTGAATTTTGTCGCCCTTGTTCCCAAAGTGAGTAGACTCTTTAAGACGTTGAGGATAAGGAGCTTTAGGCGCATAAGATGTCTCAACATTTGGGATTGGTGGATTTGGAATTTCTAGACTGATTTCAGGATCTTTAGGGGAACTTAAATCCTTGGGAGCAAGAACTTCAGGCTCTTCCCCTACCTTATTATCTATAACTCTTTCACTCCGAAATGTGGTGATTACATTGACTTGTTCATGATGTAATCCATTCGGAGGAGGGAGTTCATCAATCACAAACTGTCCTTTTGGGTTCACCACTGCTAGAGCTGGAAGCTTACCCAAATCCTTTTTATGAAGTTGATTCACAGAATTGGCTAATTGTCCCAGTTGGGTTTCAATGTTAGCAATTGATTGGGAATGGGTGTTGACCAATTGCATAGTTGATTGTATACTATTGAAAGCAACCATGAGTTGCTTATTGGTGTTCAACATCTCATTCCATTTGGATAAGTTAGGTGAAAAAGAATTTTGATTTAAAGAGCTTTGATTGTATAAAGGAGGACGATAACTTGTAGAATCTTGGAATGGCCATTTCATGGGTTGAGCATTAGATTGATTTGATTGCCTATAACCTTGGAATGCTGAATTTTGTGGGGCTGGTTGCTTCCACGAAAAATTTGAGTGACCTCTCCATCCCAAATTGTATATATTGGAATATGGATTATATCTAGGATGAGAGAACATAGCATTGGCCTGCTCTTGTGTAGCTACAGAAAATTACTCCGGTGTGGGGCAATATTCTTCATGATGAAAAATGCTTGTGCAAGATGCACACATAGCACTTGATAAAGAATTTTGAGAAGAAGAGAGATGTGGTGCCACTAGTGGAAAAACTTTGTGTGCTATGACATCTACTTGAGATGATTCTTCCTTTAAAGTCCGTGGTTGACATGGATTTGAAGGTTTTTCAATGCTAGAAGTAAGAGCTCTACGAGAACTATGTTAAATAGAATTGTCACTCATGTTCTCAAGCAAAGTCCATGCTTCATCTGCATTTTTGGACATAAACATGCCCTCACAGGAAGAATTTATCAATTGTCTATGTGGTTTGGTTAAACTATCATGGAAGGCTTGCACTAATTGCCATTTTAAAATTTGGTGGTGCGGACACTTCCTAAGAAGGTCTTGGAGTCTTTCTCACGTCTCATAGAATTGTTCTCCATTGATTTGGGATAAACTCAGAATTGAACGACGCATTTGATCAGTTTTACCCACTGGATAATACTTTTTGAGAAATTCTTGTTGCAATTGGGCTCATGTAGTAATGGAATTTGCAACAAAGGAGTTCAACCAATATTTTGCCCTATCTTTTATAGAGAATGGGAAGAGACACATATGAAGAGCATTTTGAGGGAAATCCCTCATTTTGATAGTAGAGCAGATTTCTAAGAACTCATCAACATGCTTATAAGGGTCCTCATTATCAAATCCAGGATAGGATGGAAGCATTTGAATTGCGCTGGATTTGATTTCATAGTGAGGTGTTTCGACATTGGGTATGACAATGCGCGATGGAGATGTATATGTTAATGGGATAAAATGATCTCTAAGAGTCATGGGTTCTATATTTTCATTAACAATTTCCTTATTGTTGACTCTAGGAATTTCAGCCCTAACATTGTCCCAAGCATTTTCCGCATTATCATCCATGTTGTCAATTTCACTTTCAAGTTCTCTTAAAATGGTGGAATCCCTAAGGTCCCTTTTTTGTTTTCTAAAAGTCCTTTCTAATGAAACAATATCAATTGGATTTTCAAAAATTGGCAATGTCAATGATCTAAGACCTAATATCCACTAACATGCATCTTTGTAAAGCCAAAAATACCAAATAATTAAGTGCAACAAATATCAACTTTGAAACACTTACAAAGGGGTACTTGTTCACGAATTTTCCAGAATTTTTTCAAAATTTTTCAGCATTTAAAAAGTGATTTCAAAGCAGCCCCCTCGCATCAATCTATACTAAAACACTTGACAAATAAATTGAAAATAGAAAAATATATATACAAAATTATATTTACAAAGAATCATAATTTAATCTTTGAAATTTTTTATCACAAAGCCGATTGCAATCCCCGGCAACGGTGCAAAAAATTGATGCATCGCTAAAGCGTGCTCAATAATAAAACCACACTAGCTATAACACAAGTTCCTAATTAAGAAAGTGGTTAAGTAGGGGTATCGATCCACGAAGATTGCGAAGCTTATGGCAATCAAGTTTCAAAGATTAATTTCGCTTGTAAATGTCACAAAAGATGGTTCATTTGTTCTTTGTCATTTGCATAAGATTAAAAGAAACTAAATTGAATTTAAAGAATAATAAAAGGGAGGCTAGGGAATTGAGTTCATTATGACCTCGTAATCATGGATACTTGTAAGTAACTTGGGGATACAATTGCATGTGATGTGTAAAGTGCAGAAATATAAAATAACTACAATAATTGTCAAGAAAATTATGTAATTTAAGACTAAGCATAATCCATCTGCGGTTGGCATAGCTCATCCACCTAAACTAGGGTGTGGTATGAGCCATCTTCCCTAGGCATGGGCTATCAAAATCTTAACATTACAAGTTTAACACATTATATCAATCCTCTGGCATAGAGTATCTTTGGTTGGCATGAACCATTTACCTATCTACTTTACTCTAGGGGTGTATCATTGTCCATCTTCCCTTGGCATAATGTATCTAAATTCATATATAGCATGCCAATAAACCTATTTCATGAATATAAATTCTCACTGTCACATATGAAAATATTAAGTGTATAAATATATAACTATGTTTTCTAAGACAAGAATTACATGGTGTATATACTTATATATAAATATATTACCCAGATTGTATATCAATTTAAATGTAAGCAAAACATAAATTGAATAATACATCACATCTTTATTCATGAAACTTCATCACACACAAGAGTTTTCCCCAAATTACATTACAAAAGACTACATAATTAGTTAATCGAGGCTACCTCAATCCCCTAGAAGGGGATTTAGCTCATCCTGGTGGTGATAGGAACTCTGATGGTTGAAGAGCAAGACTCCATCTTCGACTCCATGGTAGCCCCAAACCAAGAACACTCAAGAATCCTAGCTATTTCTCACTTTCTCTCTCTAGAACCCTCAAATTCTCTCTCTAAAATGATATATGATATTAGATATTTGATAAGAGATCCTTATACAAGTGTATATAATCTCTTTCTGGAAGAATCAGTTCAAAAAGCCATTAAACTCGTGCATTCAAGTAAGGAGGAGATAGATAAGTAACTGAAATTTCTTTTGAATTTCAAATATGGGGAATTGTGTCCGGACATCAGGAAGTGTGTCTGGACACTGGGTGCCCAAGTCTTTATAGCGCGCGGGCACAATGCTGGCTCGCGGGGCTATGGCATCAAGCTTCCAAACATAAATTTATGAGGAATATGGGCCTCAAAAGATTAAAAACATAGCTAACATGGATCTCAAATCTCAATCATACAATTAAAGCTCATACTTAAGTAGAATGCAACAAAGCCATCTTACCCCCAAACTTAAACCGTACATTGTCCTCAATATGCAATGACAACAATGTAAAAGATGGAAAAAGTATACCGTGGTAGCAAAGCCTATAAAGCCGGGCAATGATCTAATATGAAAGACATCTCCCCAAACTTTAAATCAACAACCTATATGAGTATATCGTGGTAGTTTGTTTCTTGTATTATCTGGGATGATGACACAGTTATGTGATCGACCACATAGTATTGCTACACTTATAGGTGCTACTTCTATTTTATATGAGAGTGATGGGCCTATTGATAAGCACCGAATATTACATATTCAAGTGCCCTTTCTTGCATTAGTTAAGTCTATTATTAGAGGATAATGTACAATTTTAATTCAGTTGTGTATTTCTTTCTGATTTCAGGTATTTTTCCCGGAAATGATCAAAGAAGTGGCTTTGACAACTTTCTGTTGAAATACGTGTGCCGTGTTGGGGAGTCATCTTCGGGACCTAACCTCTTCAATCACCATTTTTGTGAAGTTCGTGGCTTAGTGTTCATAGTGGAAGTCGTGTCAGTGCTCTGGCTCAAAAAGGCTTACGAGAAGCCTTGATGTAAAGCTGCAAATGGCAAGCTCCCGCGGGCGCCCGCCGCGCCACCGCGGGCGCCCGCCAAGCCCCCTACTCTCTACCAACTTTCGCGGGCCCTTAATCAGAAGCCACGGAAGCCCCCGCGAGCCACCGCAGGCGCCGGCCAAACATGTCAGGGCCCTTTTCGAATTTGAAAGCTCCCACGGGCGCCCGCCGATCTGCAGTAAGCAGTTCAACTGCCCCTGAATTTCAGCATTTTGGTCCCCTTATCCTTCTTTTGTGTGGTCTAGCTTCATGCAGAGGGGGGAGCTCAGGATTTTGAGTATGGGGAGTAGGTTTTGAGTGTATATAGAGGGGAAGCTCATCATTTTGGATATATCCCATATTTTTGGTAAAATTCTAGAGAGAGAGAGTAGTATTCTTGAGGGGTTTGGAGTTCTAGCTTGTTGGAGGGCGAAAATGGAGTTCTTCTTCATCTCTTCCTCTCCCTTCATTGCTCCTATGGGTAACTAATCCCTATCTAGGGAGGTGATGAAGCCCCATTTTGTAAGCATTGCTATGTTTTGATTTATATTTGGGGTATAATGTATATATGTAACTTTTTCATGAACTAGAGCACTTCTTATGATGTAATGAATCTCATTATCTATAAATGATCATTTTGTGTTAAATATCTTGTCTTAGATTGTTTTTCTCTCATGATTATATTGCTACATTTTCATAGTGACAATGGAGATGAGTTCATGGAAGTGTTTTTATTGGCATGATATTTAAGAATTTTGATAATCTATTGCTTAGGGCTTTCCTTTGATAGATTCTTCTTGATTTTTATTTCATATGCTCTTATTATGAGATTAAGGGCTTGATAATCTATGGCTTGGTGATCATGTCTAAGGTTGCATCCTAGTTTAGGTAACCAAAACATGTAAGCCTTGATAGGTTATTCTTGTATCTTGATTTTATATATTTCTTGAAGGTAATGTATCAATGTTGTGTTGTTGCATTCCACGGTTATATATATATGTATTTCCCCAAGTAAATCATTTCTGAGCATACTTATTGATGGGTAGTGGATTCACTTCCCTAGTCCCTTTTTAATTGTCTTTGCCTCTTTACTTCTTAGCATTAATGTTTTATGCACTTTTCAATTCATAATTTTAGTGACAATCCAACAAATCCTCTATAACCCCCCTTTATCATTCTAAAAATGACTCTAGACACCTAAGTTGTCATAAACTAGCAGTCCTAGTGGTTCGACTTACCCGACCAATAGCCCTATCTTACAATGATTTGTGCTATTGCAAAAAGGGTTGAATTATAATTCATAGTCCAGCCTTCGATCAATTTTTGGCACCGTTGCCGGGGACTTGCACACGGTTTAGCAACTGAAGTTCTAGGGTTAATTTTGGTTTGATTGTCAATATTGTGATTTGTGAATATTTCTTGTGCGGTTTTGACCATCTTGGTGTTGAAAGTTGTTTGTGAGATTCTAGGGACTTGATGCTTGCCGAGGGAACGCTAGCAAAATTTGTAAGTCTAGAGGACTCCAGGTAAGTCTCTTGGCCTTTTAGTTTCGAAATTGTTAATATTGTGGATGTGTAAATTTGGTGATAGTTAAGTTGTGAAGCCCTTGTTGAGGCTATTTTCTTGTTTATTTTCAATTGCAAAGCATCGGTCCTTGTTATGGCCATTTAATTTCTGTCTTGATAATTGAAGAGAAAGGGAATATCGTATGCGGAGTTGATGGTGATGATTTATTGTATTGATTGTGGGGTGTGTTGTTGATGTTTGGCCATAGATCACTCTCCCTACCAACTCTAAAATCGCCAGTTGATATAAATTCTCTTGAAAGAACTCTTAGACGAACCCTTAGGGAATCTTCTCATATAAGAGAGCTTGAAACTGAATTTAACACAATGGATGAAAATATAGGAAATGTCAAAAATGAGGGGATTAATAATGATAGGGTCAAAATTCCAATTGTGGTTCCCATGACTCTTAGAGGCCATTTCATCCCTACCACTTATGCTTCTCCCTCTTGTATAGTAATGCCAAATATTGAGGCTGCTCAATATGAAATCAAATCTAGCACCATCCAAATGCTTCCATCATTTCATAGCTTTGAAAATGAGGACCCTTAAAAGCACCTTGATGAATTCCTTGAAATATGCTCTACCATCAAGCCGAGGGGCTTTCCTGATAATGCTCTCCAATTGCATCTCTTCCCATTCTCATTAAAAGAACGGGTAAAATATTAGTTGAACTCCCTTGTTGCTAATTCCATCACCACATGGGCTCAACTGCAGCAAAAATTCTTAAAGAAATATTATCCAGTGAGTAAAACCAATTTAATGAGGCGTTTCATTCTTAGTTTTTCACAAAGCGAGGGGGAACAACTCCACGAGACTTGGGAGCGATTTCAAGACCTCTTAAGGAAATGTTCGTACCACTTAATTCCAAAATAGAAATTGGTGCAAGCCTTCTATGCTAGGTTAACCAACCCGCATAGGTTCATGGTT
The DNA here is from genome assembly GCF_030987335.1 of Cornus florida. NCBI lineage: Eukaryota > Viridiplantae > Streptophyta > Magnoliopsida > Cornales > Cornaceae > Cornus > Cornus florida. The sequence continues at coordinate 83,130,736 of NW_026775577.1, read as the reverse complement.
GACTCATCTTGTGGAGGGATGTTCATGTCTAAAAGTGCGGATGAGGCATAGACCTTACTTGAAAATTTGAGTGAAAACTCATTGCAGTATAACTCTCGTAGTGGTCCAACCTCAACCAATACAAAGAACACCAACCATTGTCAACCAAAAACACTAAGGGAGGAATCCTCCCAGGTGGATGCCATAGCTCATAAATTCTATCAATTGATGGCACCACATCTCTCCCCCTCTTTGTCTCAAAATTCGGCAAGTGCGGTTTGTGCATCATGTACTAGTCCATTCCATCTCTCAGAAGATTGTCTCACACCGGAACAATTTCCTAATTCCAATCAAGAGCAAGCAAATGCAATGTTCTCAAGGCCTGAAAATAATCTATATTCTAATACTTACAATCCCGGATGGAGAGATCATCCGAATTTCTCGTGGAGGCAACAAGCCCCATAAAATTCAAATTTTCAAAATCAAGGGCAACAAAATCAACCCTCTTCTCAATTTCAAAATAGGCAATTTCAGGCCTCCTCAAGCTACCGTCCTCCGTACAATCCAAATGTCTCAAATCAACCCCATGTATTCCCAACTGAAGAGATCGTGGCTGCAAACAAGCAAATGATGGATTCCAACAAACAACTCTTGACATCTTTGCAACCCACTCTCCAAATGGTTCATTCTCATACTCAGTCCATAGCTAAGCTTGAGAATTAAGTGGGCCAAATAGCTAATTCCATGAATCAATTGCTCCAAAAAGACAAGGGTAAGCTTCCCGCTCAACCATTTGAAAATCATAGAAGGCTACATGTGATTGATGAAACCTCTCCTCCGAGTGGGCCAATTCATGAACAAGTCCAAGCAATCACCACCCTTAGGAGTGGTCGTGTTGTTAACAACAAGGTTAATGGAAACAAGGAGGAGAAAAATTCTCCTTCGAAAAATCCAAATCCAAGTCCCAGCTCTTCTAATCCAAATCCTACTCATGAAAATCCCAAGCTTGTTACCCCAAATGTGGAAACTTCTTATGAGCCTAAAGCTCCATTTCCTCAACGTCTCCAAGAGTCGACACATATTGGGAACATGAATTGCAAAATTCAAGACATGTGGGAAGTTTTCAAGCAAGTAAAAATCAACTTGCTTCTTGGATGTTATAAAGCAAATCCCTCCCTATGCCAAATTTCTCAAGGATTTGTGCACTCAAAAGCGCACTTCCAAAAATCATTTGCCAAAGAAGGTGAGATTAACTAAAAATGTGAGTGCAATCATTCAACACAGTGCTCCTCCAAAGTATAAGATCCGGGCACTCCAACTATTTCGTGTGTCATTGGTGACAACAAGATAGAAAGGGCCCTCTTTGACTTAGGAGCTAGTATAAATTTGATTCCATATTCAGTTTACTTACAGCTTGGATTGGGAGATCTAAAGCCAACCTCCGTGGTCTTGTAGCTTACTGATAGATTGGTCAAGCATCCACGAGGCATTCTTGAGGATGTCATTATCAAAATGGACAAATTCTACTTCCCGGTAGAATTCGTGGTTCTCGACATGGAACCGGTCCATGACCCAAAGAAGCATATTCCCGTGATCCTCGGTAGGCCATTTTTAGCTACGACTAACGCTTCAATTTATTGCCGAACCGGGGTGATGGATATATGCAAGTCAAACTCCACATCTTCTATGCAACTCAACATCCTTCCGATGAGGATGATTGTTTCCTTATCGATGTGGTAGATGAAGTGGCCGAAGAATCTCTCCCCTTCATTCTAAGCAAAGATCCTTTGGAAACTTGCATGTCTCATTTTGACTTCTCAAACTTTGATATTGACCAATCAATCCAAGAAGTAAATTCCTTGCTTGACATTAATGCTGTCATGGATACTCCTCCTTGGAAAATTCCAAAAGAACCACTTCCTCAACTTTCTTCTACTCCTTCGGTCCCTTCCTTGGAGTCTCCTCCACAACTTGAACTAAAGCCGCTCCCGGCTCACCTCAAGTATGTGTTTCTTGGTGCAAATCAAACTCTTCCAGTCATCATTGCTTCTGACCTTTTAAAGGATCAAAAAACTAGCCTTTTAGCGGTGCAACAAGAGCACAAAGAAGCTATTGGCTGGGCAGTAGCTGATTTGAAAGGAATCGACCCTTCTATTTGCATGAATCGCATCCATATGGAGGAGAACGCTAAACCTTCTAGAGAGGTGCAGTGCCGGTTGAATCCCAACATGAAGGAAGTGGTCATGAAAGAAGTGATCAAGCTATTGGATGCAGGAATCATCTACCCTATCTCCGATAGCAAATGAGTGAGTCCCACTCAAGTTGTTCCTAAGAAATCCGGCCTCACCGTTGTTGAAAATTCCACGGGAGAGCTCGTGCCACAACGTACCACCACCGGGTGGCGTGTGTGCATTGACTACCTGAAACTTAACTCTACCACTAGGAATGATCATTTTTCACTCCCATTCATTGATCAAATCCTAGAGAGGTTAGCCGGCCAAAGCTTCTATTGTTTTCTTGATGGTTATTCCGGCTATAACCAAGTGGCAATTGATCCGCAAGATCAAGAGAAGACCACATTCACATGCCCCTTCGGAACCTTTGCTTATAGACGCATGCCTTTTGGGCTATGTAATGCACCGGCCACATTCCAAAGATACATGATGTCCATATTTTTGGACATGGTTGAAAAATTCTTAGAGGTATTCATGGACGATTTCTCCGTCTTTGGATCCTGCTTTGACTCGTGTCTCCAAAATCTATCTCTTGTACTTCAAAGGTGCACGGAAACAAATCTCATTCTAAGTTGGGAGAAAAGTCACTTTATGGTCCAAGAAGGCATTATTTTAGGACATGTCATTTTAAAAAGGGGAATTAAGGTTGACAAAGCCAAAGTGGAGTTAATCTCTAATCTCCCTCCTCCAAATTCGGTCCGTCAAATCCGTTCCTTCCTTGGACATGCCGGCTTCTATCGTCGCTTCATCAAAGATTTTAGCAAAATCTCTCGACCCTTGTGTAATCTTCTTGCCAAGGACGTTCCATTCAATTTTGATGAAGCTTGTATGGAAGCTTTCGTGAAACTACGCACTCTTCTCTCATCCACCCCAATCATGAAACCGCCTAATTGGTCTCTTCCATTTAAGATCATGTGTGATGCATCCGATTATGCATTAGGTGCGGTTTTGGGCCAACGTGTGGAAAAACTTCCATACGTCATCTATTATGCTAGCAAGACTCTCTCTGATGCTCAGTTAAATTACACCACCACTGAAAAAGAATTGCTAGCTGTGGTGTATGCCTTGGATAAATTCCGTTCCTATCTTCTTGGATCTAAGGTTATTATCTTCTCGGATCATGCCGCTCTTAGGCATTTGCTCACTAAAAAATAAACCAAACCATATCTAATTCGATGGATACTCTTACTTCAAGAGTTTGACATTGAAATCCGGGACAAAAAAGGGACCGACAATGTTGTCGCAGACCATCTCTCTCGTTTACTCATTGAAAAATCTTCTGAATTTGCTGCAGTCCGTGATTCCTTTCCGGATGAGCAACTTTTTCAGATTTCCCATTCCAGTCTCCCTTGGTATGCGGATATTGTCAACTATCTAGTGATAGGCAAAATTCCATCTAATTGGTCCAAACAAGAAAAAAACCGGTTCTTCTCCCAAGTTAAGCATTTCTTTTGGGAAGATCCGGAGTTGTTCAAATATTGCCAGGATCAAATCATCCGGAGATGCATTCCCGACAATGAAACCACAGGTGTCCTAAATTTCTGCCACACTCTTGCTTGTGGGGGACACTTTAGTGCCAAAAAGACCGCCGACAAAGTCCTTCAAAGCGGATTTTATTGGCCATCGTTGTTTCAGGATGCATACAATTTCTGTAAATCTTGTGAGCGATGTCAACAGCTCGGATCCATGTCCCAGAGGGACATGATGCCCCTCACTCCCATCTTAATCATAGAAATTTTTTATGTGTGGGGGATCGACTTCATGGGACCATTTCCATCTTCTTATGGCTATAAGTACATCCTTGTAGCGGTGGAGTATGTTTCCAAGTGGGTTGAAGCTGAAGCTACCAAAACCAGTGATCATAAAGTAGTGATCAGCTTCATTCAGTCCAACATTTTTAGTTGTTTTAGTACACCCCGAGCAATCATTAGTGATGGTGGAACTCATTTCCGAAATCGTTACCTTAAATCCGTCCTCTCCAAGTACTCCGTCCTTCACAAGGTTGCCACACCTTACCATCCTCAAATGAGTGGTCAAGTGGAAGTATCTAATTGGGAGATTAAGCACATCTTGGAAAAAATGGTTCGACCGGACCGCAAAGATTGGTCATTAAGACTAAATGATGCGCTCTGGGCTTACCGGATAGCTTATAAGACACCCATTGGCATGTCACCATATCGACTTGTCTTTGGCAAGGCGTGTCATCTTCCCGTTGAACTAGAGCACGGTGCTTATTGGGCCATAAAAAGGCTCAACTTTGATCTCAAACAAGCCAGCTGTACTCGTAAATTGTAACTTAATGAACTTGAGGAACTTCAAAATGATGCATATGAAAGCACCAAAATCTATAAGGCAAAGACTAAAGATTTTCATGACCAGCACATTGTTAAAAAGTCTTTTGCCCCTGGACAAAAAGTTTGGCTTTTCAATTCTAGATCGAGACTCTTTCCCGGTAAACTCCGTTCACGGTGGGATGGTCCATATGTCATCACCGCCATATTTCTTTATGGTGCAATCGAACTACAAGATCCTACTAATGGATCTCTCTTCAAGGTTAATGGCCAACGGCTTAAGCCTTACATTGATGGCATAGTCCCTTTTCGAAAAGTTGAGAAAGTCCTATTGACGGACCCAATCTACGAGGATTAGTGTGCCATACAATGCTTGGTTCGTCTAACTATCGACAATAAATTTAGCATTCATGCAAGAAATTCTTCCATTTTTCGAACTCTCTTCTTCCAAGTGCCTTTTTCCACAAATATTCCGGTAATTCGCTAAGTTTAGTGCACCTTTCCTGAATTGACTCATCTTGCATTCTATGGTCCCATTTGGTTTTCTTAGTCATTTTCAGGTCTCCGTACCACGTCCAGAATTATTCCTGGTCATTTAAGCATTTGGCTCGTCTAATCCAAACATTTAAATGCCTTTCGGATTTCGTGACTCCCCCTTAGGCAGTTAATGCCAAATCCTGTCCCGGCATTCCTGCAAAGCAACTTGAATCCTCTGCAATTCAAAAATCCATATTCAAGTTATTATTCGATCTCATACCAGGCCTTGCAAGACAAGCTTAAGCTGCACAAGGAAGCTACAGAGAGGCCCCGCGGTCGCTCGCGAAGCCACCACGGGCGCCCGCCAAATTGGGCAGTAGCAAGCCAGCCTCCGCGGGGCCCCGCCAAGCTGGGCGGGTCCCCACCATCAGTTCCGCGGGCGCCCGCCGCGCGACAGCGGGCGCCTGCCGCCTTCGCTGGTAGGGTTTTAAATGGGCTTTCAAGCCCATTTTTCCCTCTTTTATTCTCCCTTCAACCCTTCTCCCTCTCTACTCTCGCCCCCATCCCTTTCAAACCCTTAAACCATCCCACTCTCTCTCCCAATTCCTCCCTAATCCTCTCATTTATTCATCTCACCCATGATCATCTTCCAATCTCTATCCTCATCATCCATTATTCAAGCTTGAGGGGATTGAGTCCTACACTTTGGGTAAGTGTTTCTACCTTTCTTTTTCTTTCAATTTTTGCACTAAAGAGGATGGGATTCTTGTTCTGAGGGATTGGTGATTGAATGTCCATTACAGGTTAAAATTTTGGGGTTTTTGCATTTCTAACCTTATTTTTGCTCTCTTCCCAATTCTGCTGCACGCCAGGTGTTCGTAGAAATTCCCAAACCAGCTTTTTTCATTTCAATGGCTCCTAGGGTTATTTCCAAGTGTGCTCGTTCATTTGAGGGCCCTTCTAATGTTCCTCTGACCCCAAATTGGGCTGAATGGCCAATTGAAACTGAAGCCCGATTTGACATTGCAAATACTTTCGAGAACAATTTGGAGACCGCATGGTCCATCCGCGAATTGAGGGCCCATGGCCTGGCCTCTCTTTTCAAACCGCGCGCGCATTCTTACTACCCACGTGTGGTCCGTCTATTCTACACCAACATGTTCCACTCATGTGAGGAACCGGATAAACTCAAAACCACCATTGATGGCTATGATTATGAATTCGACTTGGATGACCTTGCTATGGCTATGGATTGCCCCTTGGTTTCACCGGTGGATGAGGCGGGCCTCGCCCTTTATGTTGAAGGTCCCGATCAGCTTACCTTAGTGGACATTGTGGGAGAAATTTGTCATGGTCAATTCACCGGCAACAGAACCACAAGCACTAATAAATCTTTCTTACCATGCCGGTTATGGTTTCTTGATTCGGTCCTGGCTAAGAATGTCCTACCCGTGCCAGGCCATTCCGAGCGCAAGGGGGATTTTCTGAAAACACTCTGCTATGCTAAAAAGGAGAGTTGGTTTTGTGTCCCACAGCTTGTCTGGGACCAATTGCTAAAAATCTACAATGAATTAATCTTGGTTTGGTCACGTAGCACCACCACCTGGGCATTCCCATTTCCATACCTTATTACAAGGTTGCTCAAAAATGCGGGGTTCGAGCTCCCCGTGATGAGCAAAAAGAGAAAGATGTGTTGAACTTCAACCTTGGAGTTTGGAAGTCCAGCACAGCTCAACTTCAGATGTCTCGTCAGGCCCGCATTGGTGACGAGTTGGATTGGGGTGCTCCGGCCCCCCCTGTGGCTCCTGCTCCTTCTACTCCTGATGCCTATGCTTCTCTAGCTGTCCCTTTTGTACCGCCGCCAGATGTCATGACTCACGCCGACTATCTCGCCTTGAATGCTCATCTTGATACCTTTTCTTTGCGCTTTGACGCCATAGAGGGTGCCGTCCAGAAGACTCAGGAGAATCAAGAGATTCTGCAGGCTATGCTCCAGTCATTAATTGACCGTGCACCTAGCGCACATGGTGCTTCCTCCTCTACTCCAATGGTGGAGTGATTTCATGTTTTTCGTCAAATTTCCCTTTTCAGTAGTACTTTTTAAACTTATTTTGGGCCGCGTTTGGCATTTGCTTTTCAGTTTTTCTTTTGAACTTATAACTGCATCACTTTTGCTACTTTACATGGCTTTTAGTTTTTAGTCAAATAAATTGCAGTTATTTTCATTTAATTTGGATTCATATGATTCTTGCCTTGTATAGATATCTTTTGACAGGTTTTTGAAACCAAGTTTAGGGTCCTGGAATTCACGAGCTGGCCTATATTTGCACCGCCACTCTAATCCTCTCAACTTGGTACTATTATTCCTTTCCCCCTTTGTTCATTCTCTCTGCTTGTCCCTTGTCTTCTCACATTGGGGATAATGTGATATTCAAGTTTGGGGGTGCATGTGCATGCTAATACATTTTTGGTGCATGAGCATGTTATTGCAGTTTTGATATTTTTGCTCATTTGATATTTTTGCTCATTTTTTATGCTCGTAAGTTAATAAAATTATATTGTTTAAAGGGAACATTTTGAAGGTTGAAGCATGTGCTTTATACTTTGTGTATAGAAGCCAAGACAAATTTTTTGAAAATAAAGAAACTTTTGAATTAAACATGTTGATTCATAATCGGTTTGTATAAAAACTTCAATTAAATTTTCGTCGGATTTCATACTCTGTTATGCTTCACATTGCACATTTGCACACCGGAAACCTAATTGTGAGGTATGCAACCCAAATTGACCCTGATCGGGACTCGATGACCTGAATTAATGACCCTAATGAATGGATATCCTTGGCATATAAAAAATAATAATAATAAATATATATATATATATATATATATATATATATATATATATATATATATATCAATGACCGGTTGAAGTTCGTAGCCTTTCCAACTCAAGTTATTAAGCTCTAGGAGTGTTTCTACACTTAGCACCCTAAAGCCATCTGGCTTAGGAGTTGTTGGCCTAAAACTTGTTACATGGGTTGGTTAGAAAGCTTAAAGAACTTAGACATTGCACGGTTGTTCAAAAATAAATAAAGATGGTTCGTCGAAATTCGTAGCCTTTCTAATTCGAGTTATTAAGCCCTAGGAGTGTCTTTAAACTTAGCACCCTAAAGCCATCTGGCTTGGGAGTTATTGGCCCAACACTTGCTACATGGGTTGGTTAGAAAGCTTAATGAATTTCGACATTGCACGACCATAGTAGGTGATCTTTTGAGTTGATCAATAAAATTGTCAATAAGCAACAAAATTTTTTCAGTTAATAAAGTTATGCCTTGGAGACCTCATTTAGAAAAAGATTTAAGGATGTGAAAATGTGTTCTTGAGATTGGAAAAAGAGGGTAAAAGCCACATATTAGGAAACCGGCTCACTTTCATTGAAGTTAGAGTTCATGTTATTCAAGAGATGACAATTGAAGTGTTTATATAGACCTTGATGATTGATGCATTTAAGTTGAACTTGTTTTGCCATTTTGTGTTAAGGCTTCATATATGCAAGGCAGTCTGCCTAATGTCTATCTTCAAAGTTTCTGTGTCCCAAATCATAGTTGAGCTTCGTCGATATTTTTGTTTCATGATTGATGCATGTGTTAGCATTTCATTGGTCGTCATTTGCATTAAGCTCTTTGTCTTGTTTTGCTAAGAGACTAGCAAAATGTAAGTTTGGGGGTGTGATAAATGCCGAATATTACATATTCAAGTGCCCTTTCTTGCATTAGTTAAGTCCATTATTAGAGGATAATGTACAATTTTAATTCAGTTGTGTATTTCTTTTTGATTTCAAGTATTTTTCCCGAAAATGATCAAAGAAACAGTTTTGACAACTTTCTGTTGAAATACGTGCATCGTGTCGAGGAGTCATCTTCGGGACCTAACCTCTTCAGTCGCTGTTTTTGTGAAGTTCGTGGCTTAGTGTTCATAGTGGAAGCTGTGTCAGTGCTTCAGCTCAGAAAGGCTTATGAGAAGCCTTGATGTAAAGCTGCAAATGGCAAGCTCCTGCGGGTGCCCGCCAAACCCCCCTACTCCCTGCCAACTTTCGCGAGCCCTTGATCAACAGCCGTGGAAGCCCCCGCGAGCCACCGAGAGCGCCCGCGGCGCCAACGCGGGCGCCCGCCAAACACGCCAGTGCCCTCTTCGAATTTGCAAGCTCCCGCGGGCGCCCGCCAGGGCCTCGCGGATGCCAGCCGATCTGCAGTAGGCAGTTCAACTGCCCCTGAATTTCAGCATTTTGGTCCCCTTATCCTTCTTTTGTGTGGTCTAGCTTCATGCAGAGGGGGGAGCTTGGGATTTTGAGTATAGGGAGTAGGTTTTTAGTGTATATAGAGGGGAAGCTCATCATTTTGGATATATCCCATATTTTTTGTTAAGTTCTAAAGAAAGAAAGTAGTATAAATGATCATTTTGTGTTAAATATCTTGTCTTAGATTGTTTTTCTCTCATGATTATATTGCTACATTTTCATAGTGACAATGGAGATGAGTTCATGGAAGTGTTTTTATTGGCATGATATTTAAGAATTTTGATAATCTATTGCTTAGGGCTTTCCTTTGATAGATTCTTCTTGATTTTTATTTCATATGCTCTTATTATGAGATTAAGGGCTTGATAATCTATGGCTTGGTGATCATGTCTAAGGTTGCATCCTAGTTTAGGTAACCAAAACATGTAAGCCTTGATAGGTTATTCTTGTATCTTGATTTTATATATTTCTTGAAGGTAATGTATCAATGTTGTGTTGTTGCATTCCACGGTTATATATATATGTATTTCCCCAAGTAAATCATTTCTGAGCATACTTATTGATGGGTAGTGGATTCACTTCCCTAGTCCCTTTTTAATTGTCTTTGCCTCTTTTCTTCTTAGCATTAATGTTTTATGCATTTTTCAATTCATAATCTTAGTGACAATCCAACAAATCCTCTATAACCCCCCTTTATCATTCTAAAAATGACTCTAGACACCTAAGTTGCCATAAACTAGCTGTCCCAGTGGTTCGACTCACCCGACCAATTGCCATATTTTACAATGATTTGTGCTATTGCAAAAAGGGTTAAATTATAATTGATAGTCCAGCCTTCGATCACCTGTGACACTAGATATTGGTAGACTTAGATTTCCAGCCAATCTATTAGCCCTGGACATGCATTCTTATGATGTGATACTTGGGATGGATTGGTTATCTCACTACCATGCCCAGGTTAATTGTTATGATAGGTCTATATTATTTGTTATACTGAGTCAGGATATGTACGTCATCGATATGCCACGTTCTAACGGGTTTCTAGCATAAACTTGTTCTACGTTGAGGAGAAGTCTGAGGAGAAGATTATTGTATCACTAGATAGCATACCGGTTGTACAAGAATTTTTGAATATCTTTCGAGAGATTCCAAGATTGCCACCTAGTCAAGAAATAGACTCGTGACTAACTTAGCTCCAAGCATTACACCTATTACTAGGGCACCATATAGGATGACACCAATAGAGATTCGAGAGCTTAAGGATCAAATTCAGCAACTACTTAGTCAGGGTTTCATCCGTAGCAGTACTTCACCCTAGGGAGTGCCAGTTTTTTTTGTGAAGAAGAAGGATGGTTCACTTTGCCTATGTATAGATTACAGGGAGTTGAATAAGTTTACTATTCGTAACAAGTATTCATTACCTATGATCGACAACCTTTTTGATTTGTTGAAGGGAGCTACTTATTTCTCTAATATTGATTTACGTTTTGGCTATCATCAACTTCAAGTCAGGGAGTAAGATGTTCCTAAGACAGCGTTTCTCACTAGATATAGTTCTTACGAGTTCTATGTCATGCCTTTCAGGTTGACTAGTGCACTAGTAGTCTTTAGTTTGTGATCGTATTCATTGATGATATTTTGGTCTATTCTAAGTCAGAAGATGATCATACTAAACATCTTCGCACAGCGTTGCAGACACTTCGTGAACATCAGTTGTATGCCAAGTTTGAGAAGTACGACTTTTGGCTGCGAGAAGTGAAGTTTCTAGGTCACGTGGTGTCAGAGATAGGGATATCAGTAGATTCTACCAAAGTCTCAGCAGTTTTAGAGTGGGGACAACCTACTTCATCTTTGGAGATTTGGAGTTTTTTGGGATCAGCAGGATATTATCATAGGTTCATTCAGGGGTTTTTGAAGATAGCGGGACCACTCACTCACCTGACTAAGAAAGGTGTACCGTTCGTATGGGATAAACACTATCAGAAAGCTTTTGATGAGTTGAAGAACAAGTTGACTTCTGTACCTGTTCTGGCTACTCCATAGAGCGAGATGGAGTATTTTGTCTATAGGGATGATTCTTTGTAAGGTCTTGGATGTGTTTTGATGCAGGAGGAGCGACCAATTTCGTATGAGTCTCATAAGCTTAAGCCTCATGAGCTTAATTATCTGACACGATTTGGATTTAGCAACTATGGTCTTTGCCTTATGCATTTGGAGGCATTATTTGTTAGGAGTGTCCTTCAGACGATTTAATGATCACAAGAGTCTGCAGTATTTGTTTATTTAGTGGGTGCTGAATATGAGTAGCGTAGATGATTGAAGTTTGTGAAAGACTATTATTTCTCTATACAATGTGGTAGCGAATGTGGCAGCAGATTCACTCAGTAACCGACACTATATTAGTCTTTCTGCATTATTCGCCACTAAGTGGGATGCTTTGAAGATGGTTGATGAGTGGTCTGATGCTTTTATGGTGTGTATAGTAGTCACACCATCTATCATTCATCAAATACTTAAGGTTTAACTTACAGAGCGATACATTAATAAAATTGCAGAGTTAGCTTCTAGAAAGGTTTCATTCTATTCAGTTAGGACAGATGGAAGCTTGAGGTACAAATGGCACTTAGTAGTACCTTTTGTTGAGATTTGAGGAAGGATGTGATGATAGAGGTTTGCAGATCTGAGTTTTTTGTTCAACCAGGTGGAGATAAGATGTATCAAGATATGAAGCGACCGTTTTACTGGGTAGGTATGAAGATGGACATTACTATTTTTGTCTCTATGTGTAATACTTGCCAGATGGTCAAGATTGATCATCAGAGACCGCTAGGTTCTTTGCAGCTACTTCCTATACCAGAGTGGAAATTGGAGAGCATTTCTATAGATTTTGTGGAGGGATTGCCTAATTCCAATGGGAATCACAATTCTATTTGGGTCATCATGGACAGATTGACTAAATCAGCTCATTTCTTGCCTATTCACACTGATTTCACTTCAGAACAGTTGGTGAGACTATACATTACAAAGATTATGAAGTTACATGACATACTGTTATCCATCATATTGGATAGGGATTTAAGCTTTGTATCAGGATTTTGGGAGAGCTTTCAACAGGCTTTGGGTATAGAGTTACATCTTAGCACTGCTTATCACATCCAATCCCGTAGGAGATGCTAAGTTTCCTCCCCCAAACTTATACCTGATAATCTGTCAAAATAAACTGGGTACCAAGTGTAAAGCATAGACATTTATATAGATTGAAATTTGAAAAACCATTCATGCTTTATTATAAAACCAGGAAGAAAACCAATATTCGTTCACGAATGAATGCGTAGCACTTATATCAAACAAAACACGACCAAATCTACCGTGAATAAGAAACATACCCTCAATAGCCTGAGGTGTCTGAACGTTATGTGGCATGTGGTTATACACCCTGCCATACTGTAACTATTACGGTGCCTATCCTTATGGCAGCGGCGTTGGTAAAGTTGGGAATGTCTATCCCTAAATACATGGAATCTGTGGAGCAGGTAAAGGTCTGCTGTCCTTTCTGCATCTGCTGTCCCTATCTAGCCTTAGGACACTGCCTAGATGTGTCTCCAAGCTCTCCACAATTATAGCAATTACCCCTAAATGTACCAAACTATCTCTTCTGTTAGTTAGATGTGGCTGACCCTGTCTTACCTGTGGTCCCCCATTCTGTTATCTCTAAATAGGTGCCCCATCTCTCTAACCATATGAACCACCCTTTTGCTTCTTCCAAGTTTGTTTCCCTAGAATCTGCCCTTGTCATTGATGAGTATAAATTATTACCACTTGCAATAGCACAAATCAATGTAGAATAAGGCTATAGTAAAGGGTTGTTGAACCATAAGGATTGCTAGTTTATGGCAACCAAAATTATACAATTGCTTTTTAGTTGAATAAAAGAGATGATAGTTTGATTGGTTTATCACTTAAAAACTATGGAATGGAATTGCAATAAAACAGTAAATAAAATGAATTCAAATGGATTAAACTTATAGAAATAAATGCTAGTGAATTAACTTCACCAAAACCTCATAAATATGCTAACTTGCACTCAACTTGGGGATAAACAACTACGTCTATAAAATGATGTTTAGAAGTATAAAACAACCATAACATCTTCAAAAAAATCATACATTTCAGGACTAAGCAAAACCATCTTTGGTTAGCATGATTCATCCACCTAAACTAGGTTATGGTAGAACCATCTTCCCTAGGCATGGCCTATCAAGGTCCTTCAATTGTATATTGAAGGATATGAAATTCTATTATCTATCATAAATTATCTTCAATTGGTATGGACCATCTACCTAACTAAATTAATCTAAAGGTGTAGCCTGGTCCATCTTCCTTAAGTATAATCTATATAAAATCTCAATTAACATGCCAATATAACCATTTCATATATTCATTCCTATTGTCACTATAGGAAATCAAGTGCATTATTGTGCCAATATGATTTCTAAGACAAGATAAACATATCAACATAATTATATATTCAAATGAAGTCATACATTCCTTCAATGTATAAACATATATATTCAAATGAAGTCATACATTCCTTCAATGTATAAACACATCAATTCAATATAAACACATTCTAATTTATGAAACCAATATATACAAGATGAATCCCCAAATTGAAATAGCAATTAACATATTTACTTGGTCTAGGTTACATCAACTCCTTAGGAAGGGACTCAGTTCCTCATGGACATGGTAGCAACTTCAAGGATTGAAGAAGAAGAAGATTCCCCTTGCAGCTCCATTGTTATAAAACTCAGCATAAAACCCTAAGGAAAATCTCTCTCCTTCTCTCTCTTTTTTTAGAATCCAAAACTAATTAATTAAAACCAGGCCTCTGCCCCCTCTTAATCCCAAAATAAGTTTCCAAACAACCCAACTCGTCAAAATTCAAATTCCCACTTAAAAAGGAACAAACTTTGACTTATTCAAAATGGGGGCCCGTAGGCTGGCATCCAGACGCAAAGCATAGTGTCTAGACGCGAGGTGTAGCTTCATGGTGTCCGAACACGAATACTGGCATCCAGACACAAGGCTAGTACTTGGCTTGGCTTGGTTACTTTCTTCTCTTCTGCAGTGCTAAATATAACCAATGAATGTTTGGGCCATCTCTTCTTGAAAATCACTTGGTATTTAGGCCCGATATGACTTGTTCTTCAAAAACCCTTAAAACCTTATTTTTATTTCTTTTTAGGAAATAAACCTGCGAAAAACACAAAAACACAAAAATGAAGATAATCTATATACAAAGATCAAATAATGGGTTTAACTAATGCAATTAAGGGCGCTTGAATATGCATTATTCAGCGCTTATCACACCCCCAAACTTACCTTTTACTAGTCCCTTAGCAAAAATAAAATGAAACACATAATTCATTATCCACATTTCTCCTCTTTTGTGGGAGTGATGATTGCATTTAGCATATGCAACAAGCCTTTTAAACTCCTAGGTATCCCTAGAGGATGAGTGAAGTCTCGTGAGAGTTTACCAGAAATGATACCCACAAAAATTAAGCAACAAGGCTCATTCTAGTATAAATTGAAACATATGACTTTGGGGGAAAGACTCTATCATGAAGAGTACAACAAGTATGCATACAATGACATCTCAAAATAATATTCAATTCCCATCATTCATGCATCAACAAAATAGTCCACATACATAATCTTCAACATCTCATTTATAATAGAATTTCATCTCAAGTTCCTTAGAAGTGAACTGAAATTTCATTTTCTTTTAAATGCACTTTTAACCCTTTTATGGCTCATTCAATGTCTTCCACATCCTTAATTTATCTTTTAAAATCATAATCCAAGGTATGAATTTATTTGAACACATTTTTTTTTTTTTTGTGTGTATATGTGTTTTATTTTTATTTTTTATTTATATCTATATATATATATTATACATGATCATGTGCAATGTCTAAGTTCCTTAAGCTCTCTAATCGCCCTATGTAACAAACGTTGAGCCAATGACTCCCAAACCAGATGCTCTTAGGGTGTTAAGTGTAAAAACACTCCTAATGGCGTAATGACTCGAAATGGTTAGGCTACAAACTCAAACTAATCATACATCTTACATTCTTTCCTTGTCTTCCTTTTTAATCAATTGACATATTGAAATAATGCAGTTTTATTCAAAAAAAAAAAATTTTTTTTTTTCAATGCCAAGGATTATTTCATTCATCCGACTTACTAATTCAGAGAGCCAATTAACTAAAACCACAAGGAACGGAATACAATTTTCGGTGTGCTCAATGTGCATTGTTAAGTTACTTAGAGATGAAAAACTCCAAAATAAAACATTTAAATCATGCAATGGACCTTTTTCATTTGAACAATCATGTTAGCAACTTTTAATCTTTTTTTTCCTGAATGGGATATTTTTTTGAATTTTATAAATAGAAGTACAATAGAACAATTACAAATGGGGAGGATAAACCTCCAAGAGAAACAGAAGAATGGACAACAAGTCCATCCACAGCAAAAATAAAAACCAAATCCTAACTAGGAAAACCAGAAAGAAAACCAAAGCCTTCTTAAAATGAAAATGAAAGCAAAAGCCATCCTGAGAAAGAAATTCTGAAAAACCAAACCACAGCAAAATGACTGCAGCAAATTCCAACAACCAATTATCTAGATCAGAGCAAACATCAGCAATTAAAAATTAGAATTAAGTCTTCCAATCCCAGCTTGAGGTATGACAAAACCTCCCATACAATAACTTGTGCAACATATGTAGCTTGATCTTGACTTCCCTTATGCAAAGCTTCATTTCTAATAGCCCAAATTTTCCAAATAGCAGTTGAAAAAATTGCACTCAACACTTTAGATTTAGTAGAATTCATGGTAGTTTGCAAACTGAACCACTCCACCAATTGCAACACTGAATTACAACCTAAATAAACAATATTCAGTAGGGAAAAAATCTCATGCCAGACCTTAGTAGCGTAGGGGCAAAAATAGAAGAGATGGTCATTTGAATCTACATTTTTCATACAATTGTGATAGATAGCAGCTAAGATAATACCTTTTTTCTGCAAATTTACCAAGGATAAATTCTTGTTATGTAAAATGATGCAAACCACCACAACAACTTGAGGTCTGCAGTACTTGTAACATAAATCATACTAACTCACTTGAGTATTTGAATGTCTACACTTATCCTAAGCAGCTTTCAATGAGAAACCACCATCCTTCCACTCAATAATGTCTGAACCAGGTATGATTTTTAACCTTTGAATAACACTAAAAACTTTCTCAGGAAAATATGCAGGTTTTTCCCATCTACCATTAACAATAAGCTCAGCCAATCAAGTCTGTCTGTCAATCTGTCTAAGCACACTAGCCCCAAAACATTGGATTAAAGTTTGATTAAAGGGTCAGTAAGTAATTTAAATTTCATCCCCTCACCAATCCGAAGCTCAACATTTTGTAAAATCAGTTGTCTTAATATCCTATATAAGCATACAAGTTGTATTAATCACATAGACCCTCCCCTAAACTTAGTTCCAATAACACCAAAAATCATTTGCCTAAACATATAATTTTTTAATTATTTATTTTTTATTTTTTTATTTTTTTGATCAACTCAACCACATTCAATAATGACAATATGCATATGTAACTCTCAACACCCCCAAACTTACATGATACATTGTCCTTAATGTATGAACAAGTATAGAAAGATTAAGCATGCATAGAAGTGTAAAAGGAGAAAAACTACCGAGTGCGAAACAGTAACTCCAGTGCAACCAGTCGCGTTGAAAATGCCAAAGTTCTTTCCCCCCAAACTTGTACATGATAATCTGTCGACATAAACTAGGTACCAAGCATAAAAGCATAGACATAAATAAAGACATAAATATAAAATAACATGTCATACTTTATTAAAAACTGGGAAAGAAATCAAAATCTATGCACATCAAAAAGTGCACCCACAATTGTCATGCCAAGCACAGCCCAAACTAGTATTGAAATGCAAGACTGAAACAAATAGCATGAAATAAAGGTAGCCAATAGAAAATTAATCCGCCCTCGGAGTGGAGGACGAAGTGCCTGCTCCTCCAAAAGTGCGATCAATCAGTGACTGCATCATCGCCTGTAAGAGTTGTTGTCCCTCTCTAGTCTCCTTACGAAAATCCATAAGGTTGTGCTCCATGGTACCAACCTACAACTACAGATTGTCAATCCTAGTGCTGAGAGAATCGTAGTCTACTCTAGTCATAACAGGTGGCTGTGGGCCAACAGGTGCAGGGTCATCATACGCAGCCTCCATAGGAACATCAATATCACCCCAATTAAATTCATCACCAATGTGGAGCTGTCGAGCCTTTTTCAATTGGGAACGGCTTTTCTTCCATTCAGTGAGATTATAACTGTACACATCCTCTACCTTGTCCTCCTTACGGCGCACCTTGAGCCCCTGTTCTTTAGCATCTTTGTGACCAAATAAGGAAAGGGGAATAACCATGTCATGGCATTATCCATTTACCTAACAAGGAGATCACGATAAAGCTTCATAATCTGGTCCCAAATGAGTTCCCACACAAAACCAATAACCTCTTTCTATGGCATAGAGGGTATCTAGAAAAGCACCATTTCTTTCAGAATGCTTAGCAATTGGAAAAACATTCTTAGTAAGGACAGAGTCCAAGAACCAAAGCCGGCACGGAATGTAAAACTTATTAGTGCTGGTTATGCGACGAGTTATGAAATTATTATAACATATTTCATGCACAATGTCCGGTAAAGTAATGGTGGCTGGGAAACTACCATAAATAGGCTCATCCTCTTCATTCAAAGGAAAAGTGAAAGGGCAATTCCAAGTTGTGTCAATGTCATTAATGGTGAATTCATTAGGTGTGCCATCAATTGTTGTCCGTATCACATTTGGCTCGGCGCATGAGTAGGTCATGTTGGAATAAAATTGCCGGATGATACGTGGAAAGAAAACATGATCACATGGCTTAAATAAAGCTTCGAGACACCATTTCCAGGTGGTCTTAGAATTCATGCTCAATGGTGAATTCGGACTCAAATTCAATTGGCCAATCAGACCAATCCGAAGTGGGAGCCTCCTCAGAAAAGCTTTTAGAAGTGCGAGGACGCTTGGAAGTAGAACCAGAAGCCATTTGAGTAAAGAAATTTGATTTAGGACTTTTGTCAAACACGTAGTGTGCAAGACTAAAAAGTAAGGAACAAGTACGAAGATTAGAATAATGTTAACCCAAAATTCATGAACCTAGGATGGAAGCACAATAATTCCCCAAATAATAGATAAATCCTCCATAAAATCAAGCCCTAACCTCCATGAAATACTCAAAAATTGAAAGATGAAAGAGAAAAGAACTTACCTCAATTTGGAACTCCAAATTCTGCCCCTTTTTAATGGAATGATAATAATGGAAGGTGATGATTTTGTGATTAGTGTAGATGGAGATGGTGAAATAAAAGATTGAGAAGATGAGGAAGGTAGGGTTAGGAAGTAGGGGACGTAGAAAGAAAATATGGAAGGTATGAAGTGAAAATAATATAAAAGGGGAGCAAGTTATAGAGCCCATGCTGGGCTTGGTTTCTCCAGATCGGCCTTGGCGAACGGACGCGAGACATGGCGTCAGAACGCGGGATGCTGAATGCTGCGCACTGGGAGGTGTTATGCGCGTGCTATGGTGCTGTATGGCATGGCGTCTGGACTCATGAAGTGGAGTCTGGACGCGAATGGTTCCAGGGATTGGCGTCCGGACGCATAGCTTGGCGTCCAGACGCGAGTGGAGTAGGTGTTGGCATTCGGATGAGGGAAGTGGCATCTGGACGTGGAGTATAGTAGGTATGGGTGTCCGGACACGGGAAGTGTCATCCCGACATAGGTGCTCTCAAGAATTGGCATCCAAACGCATGGAATCGCATCAAAACGCATTTGTGCCTGGTCTTGTTATGATTAGGAGCTTGAAAATTCCTGAAATTGTTACTAAAACGATAATATGACTATAGAAACCCACGATGACCACTGAAATAAAAATCTAGATGATTCTTGAAAGAATGCAAAGTGGAGTTTCTACTTAATCACTTTCAGAGATTTTTGGTTTACAGTAACAAAGTAATAAGGAAGCTTAGAATAGAAAGAATTGTTTCCTTGGAGTGCTAAATTTAACGTCGATGGTTAGATAATAAGGGAATCTAACTAGTCCTCATAAATTGGATCCATCAAGATGATGGAATCCACATATCCGACTAGGACTTGGTTGTCAATGTAGGGCTTAAGCCGCTGGCCATTGACCTTAAAAAGATTCCCATTCTTTGGATCTTGCAACTCAACTGCACCATGGGGGAAAATAGAAATGATAAGGAAAGGACCTTCCCACAGTGAACGGAGTTTCCCAGGAAAGAGTTGCAATCGGGAATTAAAAAGCCAAACTTTTTGACCCAAAACAAAAGACTTCTTGACGATATGCTTATCCTGGAATGCTTTAGTCTTTGCTTTGTAAATTTTTGCACTTTCATAAGCATCATTCTGGATTTCCTGTAGCTTATTGAGCTGCAATTTTCGGTTAAAGCCAGCCTGAACAAGATTGAAATTGAACCTTTTTACTGCCCAAAAGGCACGATGCTCTAATTCAACCGGAAGGTGACATGCCTTATCGTAGATGAGTTGGTATGGAGACATGCCAATTGGCGTCTTAAACGCAGTTCGGTAAGCCCAAAGCGCATAATGACCAATCTTTATGGTCCGGTCTAACCATATTTTCAAGAATATTTTTGACTTCCCGATTTGAGACTTCCACTTGACCACTCGATTGAGTATGGTAAGGCATAGCAACCTTATGAGTGATAGAGTACTTAAGGAGGACGGATCGAAGATAGCGATTACAAAAATGAGATCCTCTGTCACTTAAGAGTGCTCTAGGTGTACCAAACCAACTGAATATGTTCGTTTGAATGAACTTGACCACTGCATCGTGGTCATTGGTTATGGTTGCCTCAGCCTCTATCCATTTAGATACATAATCCACCGCTAAGAAAATGGAGAAATAGCTATAAGAAGCTGGAAATGGTCTCATAAAATCTATTCCCCATACATCAAAGATTTTAACAATTAAAATTGAGTTTAATGGCATCATGTCTCTTTTAGACATGGCCCCAAGCTTTTGACATCGCTCACAAGACCTGCAAAAATTGTAAGCGTCCCTGAATAATGAAGGCCAATAATCCACTTTGAAGGACTTTAGATGAAGTCTTTTTAGCACTAAAGTGTCCTCCATATTCAAGAGTGTGGCAGAAATTTAAAATATTTTGGACATCATTTTCAGGAATGCATTTCCAGATTATTTGATCTATGCAATACTTGAACAGTTCCAGGTCTTCCCAAAAGAAATTTTTGATTTGACCAAAGAAATGATTTTTTTTCTTGCTCAGACCATTGGGATGGAATATTTCTGACTGCAAGATAGTTGACAATGTTAGCAAACTAAGGAGCCGAAACATGAGAAATCTAAAACAGTTGCTCATCCAAAAAGGAATCATGAACTGGAGAAAAATTAAACGTGTTCTCAATAAGAAGCTGAGACAGATAGTCTGTTACAACATTGTCAGTGCCTTTCTTATCCTTAATCACAAGGTTGAACTCTTAGAGTAAGAGTCTCCAATGAATGAGTCGAGGTTTGGTCTTTTTCTTTGCAAGTAGATGCCTTAACGCGGCATGATCCGTGAAGACAATGGCCTTAGATCCAAGAAAATATGAATGAAATTTGTCCAAGGCATAGACAACAGCTAGCAACTCTTTCTCAGTTGTCGTATAATTCAATTGAGCATCTGAGAGGGTCTTGCTAGCATAGTAAATAGCATGAGGAGCTTTATCCATACGCTGGCCCAAAACAGCACCTAATGCATAGTTGAATGCATCACACATGATCTTAATGGGAAGAGACCAATTAGGTGGTTTCATGATTGGGGTGGAAGAGAGTAATGAACGTAGCTTCTTAAAAGCTTCCAAACATGCTTTCATCAAAGCTAAAAGTAGTATCCTTGGTAAGAAGATGACACAAAGGCCGAGATATCTTGCTAGAGTCTTTGATAAAGTGGTGATAAAAGCTAGCATGGCCAAGAAAAGATCGAATTTGTCTCACTGAAGAAGGAGGAGGAAGGTTGTGAATTAATTCAACTTTTGCCTTATCGACCTCAATCCCACTTTTAGAGATAATGTGTCCTAAGACAATCCCTTCTTGCACCATGAAATGACTCTTTTCCCAACTTAATATTAAATTGGTCTCCTTACATCGTTAAAGCATAAAAGATAAATTATGGAGACAAGAGTCAAAGGAAGATCCAAAGACAAAAAAATTATCCATGAACACTTTAAGAAAATTTTCAACCATATCAGAGAATATGGACATCATGCATCTCTGAAAAGTGGCCGGTGCATTACATAACCCAAGGGCATGCAACGATAGGCAAAAGTTCCAAAAGGACAAGTGAAGGTGGTCTTCTCTTGATCTTAAGGATCTACAGCCACTTGGTTATAGCCAGAATTACCATCAAGAAAATAATAATAGCTTTGGCCGGCTAGCCTTTCTAGGATTTGATCAATGAATAAAAGTGGAAAATGACCTTTCCTAGTTGCAGAGTTTAGTTTCCGGTAATCTATGCACACACGCCAACCAGTGGTGGTGCGTTGTGGCACAAGTTACCCCACCGAATTTTCAACAATGGTGAGACCAGATTTCTTTGGACCAACTTGAGTGGGGCTTACCCAGTTGCTATCCGAGATGGGATAAATGATTCCTACATCTAATAGCTTTATTACCTTTTTCATGACAACCTCCTTCATGTTAGGATTCAACCAACGTTGCAACTCCCGGGAAAATGTTGCATCTTCCTCCAAAAGAATGCGGTGCATGCAAATAGAGGGTCAATTCCTTTTAAATCAGCCACCGACCAACCAATAGCTTCTTTGTGCTCTTGTAACACCGCCAAAAGGCTATTTTCTTGGTATTTGGAAAGATCCAATGCAATAATGACCGGAAGAGTTTTGTTTATACCAAGAAATACATACTTGAGATTAGCTGGGAGTGGCTTTAACTCAAGTTGAGGTGGAGATTTTAGCGAAGGAACAGGAGGAGTGCTGGAAATTAATGGAAAAGATTCATTTGGAAACTTCCAAGAAGGAAAGTCCTAGATTGCATTGTCTACAAGCAAAGAGTTAACTTCATGAATGGATTAATCAATATTGTAATCTTCGAAGCTAAAATGAACCAAAAAAATTTCAAGAGGATCTTGACCTAAAACGAATGGGAGAGATTCTTCGACCATTTCATCTATGATGTCAAGAGAGAAACACTTATATTCTTCCGGAGGATGATGCGAAGTATTAAAGATGTTGAGCTTCACCTTCATATTTATAAAAGAAATATCCATCACCCCGGTTCGGCAATTAATTGAAGCATTAGCCGTGGCTAAAAAGGGCCGACCAAGGATCACAAGAATGTGTCTTTTGGGATCATGAACTGGTTCAGTATCTAGAACTAAGAAGTCTACTGGAAAGTAGAACTTGTCCGCCTAAATAAGTACATCCTATATGATACCACAAGGTTGTTTGACAGATCTATCTGCAAGTTGCAAGACAACCATGGTTGGTTTGAGTTCTCCTAAGCCAAGTTGCAAGTATACTGAGTAAGGGATCAGATTTACACTTGATCCTAAGTTAAAGAAGGCCTTTTTTCTCTCATTGTCTCCAATGACACACGAGATTGTCAGGGCACCCGGATCCTTACACTTCGGAGGTGTATTATGTTGAATGATACCACTTGTTTGCTCAGTTAACCTCACCTTCTTTGGAGTATAACTGCTAGAAATGCATTTTTGAGTACACAAATCTTTGAGAAATTTAGCATAAGGTGAAATTTTCTTAATGGCATCAAGGAGAGGAATGTTGATCTTTACTTGCTTAAAGACTTCAAACATTTCTTGAATTTTATCACCCTTTTTCCCAAAGTGTGTAGACTCTTTTAGGCATTGAGGAAAAAGAGCCTTGGGCTCATAAGATGTCTCAACATTTGGAATTGGCGGATTTAGACTTTCTTGACTCACTTCCAGATTTTTGGGTGAAAAACTTGAATTCTTGGGAGCAAGAGTTTCATTTTTTTCATTAACCTTATTATCCACAATTCTTCCACTCCAAAGTGTGGTGATTGCTTAGACTTGTTCAAGATTTGAACCATTTGGAGGAGTGATTTCATCAATCATATATTACCCTTTTGGGTTCACCACAGGTTGAGCTGGAAGTTTTCCCGTGTTCCTCTTGTGAAATTGATTCACAAAAGTAGCTAATTATCCCAGTTGGGTTTCAATATTGGCTATTGATTAGGAATGAGTATTAACCAATTACATAGTTGATTGTATACCACTAATGACAGCCATTATCTACTTATTGGAATTCAATATCTCATCCAATTGAGACGGGGAAGGTGGAGCAGGATTTTGATTAGAAGAGCTCGCATTATAGGAAGGAGGACGGTAGCTTGAAGAAGCTTGGAATGGCCAGTTCATGGGCTGAAAATTAGACTGAGTTGATTGCCCATAACCTTGAAATGATGAATTTTGTGCGGCTTGTTGCCTCCACGAGAAATTTGGATGATCTCTCCAACCTGGAATGTAAGTATTGGAATAAGGATTATTTCCAGGGCGAAAGACCATGGCATTGGCCTGTTCTGGCATACCTCCAGAAAATTGCTCCGGTGTGGGGCAAATAGATCACCTGGAAAGTCTTTAGTTCCTAGTAACATAAAAACACACTAAAAACATAAAACACACCAAAAATAAATAAAATATATACAATCAAACACAAAGCAATTTTTAAACTTTGATTACAAAACCGTATGCAATCCCCGGCAACAGCGCCAAAAGTTGATGGGTATAAATTATTATCACTTAAAATACTACTTGCAATAGCACAAATCAATGTAGAATAAGCTATCGTAAGAGGTTGTCGAACCACAAGGATTGCTAGTTTATGGCAACCAAAATTGTAAAATTGCTTTTTAGTTTAATAAAAGAGATGATAGTTTGATTGGTTTATCACTTAAAAACTATGGAATGGAATTGCAATAAAACAGTAAATAAAATGAATTCAAATGGATTCATCTTTGGTTAGCATGATTTATCCACCTAAACTAGTTTGTGGTATGAACCATCTTCCTTAGGCATGGCCTATCAAGGTCCTTCAATTGTATGTTGAAGCACATAAAATTCGATTATCTATCATAAATTATCTTCAGTTGGTATGGACCATTTACCTAACTAAATTAATCTAAAGGTGTAGCATGGTCCATCTTCCTTAAGTATAATCTATATAAATTCTCAATTAACATGCCAATATAACCATTCCATAAATTCATTCATATTGTCACTATAGGAAATCAAATGCATAATTGTGCCAATATGATTTCTAAGACAAGATAAATATATCAACATAATTATATATTCAAATGAAGATCACATACATTCCTTCAATGTATAAACACATCAATTTAATGTAAACAACTTCTAATTTATGAAACCAATATATACAAGATGAATCCCCAAATTGAAATAGCAATTACAACATATTTACTTAGTCTAGGTTACATTAACTCCCTAGGAAGGGAGTTAGTTCCTCATGGACATGGTAGCAACTTTAAGGATTGAAGAAGAAGAAGATTCCCCTTGCAGCTCCATTGTTACAAAACTCAGCATAAAACCCTAAGGAAAATATCTCTCCCTCTCTCTCTTTTTAGAATCCAAAACTAATTAATTAAAACCAGGCCTCTGCCCCCTCTTAATCCCAAAATGAGTTTCCAAACAACCCAACTCGTCAAAATTCAAATTCCCATTTAAAAAGGAACAAACTTTGGCTAATTCAAAATGATGGCGGGCCCGTAAGCTGGTGTCCGGACACAAAACATGGCATCCAAACGTGAGGTATAGCTTCATGGCGTCCAGACGCGAATATTGGCATCTGGACGCATGGCTGGTACTTGGCTTGGCTTGGCTTCTTTCTTCTCTTCTGCAGTGCTGAATATATCTAATGAATGTTTGGGCCATCTTTTATTGAAAATCACTTGGTATTTAGGCTCAATATGACTTGTTCTTCAAAAATCTTTAAAACCTTATTTTTATTTCTTTTTAGTAAATAAACCTGCAAAAACATAAAAATACAAAAATGAAGATAATCTATATACAAAGATCAAATAATGGGCTTAACTAATACAATTAAGGGCGCTTGAATATATAATATTCGGCGCTTATTAGTCATTCTATCACCCTATTTCTTACCCCTAGCCTGTCTGTACTCCATCTTCATCTGGCAATGCTGCAAAGTTGTGTCTACTACCTGAGTATAAGTAATATAGGTTGGACTACCTATGATGACTTGCTTAATAGGCCAGATCAGCCCATTAACAAAGCAAGTACGCTTCTTCTCCTCGGTTTCCACCTTATCTAGAGCAAATAGTGATAGATTGGTGAACTGCTGCTCATACTCTGCAATTGTCCTATCCCCCTGTTGTATGTCATGGAACTTTTTCTTCTTATTTGCGAGCACTAAACTGAACATAAGTCAGTGAACTCCTATCCTCTACAGTGGTAACTGACTCCCACCATTGGAGTGTATCTCCCACAAGCTTGAACGTACCAAGCATCTGCTTCTGAACCTCTGTGCACTCAACTATGCGAAAATGACGATCTATGTCCTTCCATTGATGAGCTACTTTCACATCGATGGAGCCTGAGAACTCAGGTAGGCTCCCTTTTGTGAAAGAACTCCTATCCTTCTCCCAAGGATTAGCCTGAACCCCTGGTACTGGTACAAGTTCCTGCTGAATATGTGGTTGATTTTGAAGTGCAACTACTACGCCTACTTCTACAATTTGAGCAATGATGTCAGCTATCTAAGGATAATACTCTAGATCCCTACCCTGAGTATGGACTTGATCCTGAGACTCCTGAAACTGCTGATCCTCCTCCTAAACTATAGGCAATTGTTTCTCCTCCTCCTAGAACAAAGGTGTATGTTGCTCCTTTATAGCTTGTTGACATAGCAAATAATTCTGATGCTTACACTCTGCCTTCCTTTGTTGCCTTTCTCTATGGAGTTGCTCCCTTTCCCACCTTCTTCCAATGTTAACCATTTTGTTAACACAATAAGATGGAAATCAATACGCAATTTAACAAACCGTATAAGAATACAACGGACCCTAAAACTTAAGCTCTAAATAAAATAATACGCTACGTGGAAGTCGATATACAAAAGATCCCTAAAGACACTTGAACCTGGAAAGCTCTAATACCAACAATGATACCCCTCGATTCCGAAACACGGGTTGATTAGGTCCGCGCAAAACACCAAGGGATATCAAAATAATTAGGTAATAAACGAACACAGATTACAAGTGGATAAATAAGAAATAAATAAATGCTAAAACAAAAACAAAAATAATAATTAATTAATTAAATCCTCCAAAAATAAAATCCCAGATAATAATAATCTCCTTAATACAAATATCCATCTCCTATGATACAAATATAATTCGGGAATCTATAATGTGTGGACCCCTAAATAAATCCCAACTAAAAGTAAATAACTGAAAGAAATCTTTAAAACTAAATATTGAAAACATAATGTAGAATCCTACATAGACTGGTCTCTGCTCTGCTCGAACAATCTCTACGCCTAATACTGACGAACACCTGAAAAATAATAGTGGGTCAGGTCCATGAACAAATCCTTTCTACTACGTCCCAAATAGAGACCCGATACATGAATACATCCTAGTCAACTCATATAATAATTACGTAGTCCGTATATATATAGAGATACACACTAAAGGACTCTTACTGGACCATAGGGCGAACTCAACTAGATAGTAGTCAATATGCAAAACGCACACATGGTGGACATAAGTACTATCATCTACCAGGGCACAAAACAATCCATTGTATCCAGTTATGTATCCCTAAGGCAATATATGCTCCCTAACCACTAATCCTAATGTCTAAGCTTATATCACGACACATATCTATATATATAAATTAATACCTATCCAAAACATAAATTAAACTATCTGTTATAGTTTTTAAATGGCATATCATCCACATATGAATCTGTGACCTAACACGAAGAATGAGAGTAAACTTATTAGCCAGCTCATCCATAATATGCCCCCATATCCTGAAAATGGAGCATAAATCCGAAACCATATCCTAACAATGGTTCTCAATCTAATAAATGATGTAAGCATGTATAAACATTAAATAATCCAGAAATAAACATGATAATAATCATATAAATATCCAATGCATTTAATTAAGCAATATAAATAATTATAAGTAGCATGTAGTTAACTTACAAAATAAGTAATTAACCTACATCTTAATTAAATTGCATAAACCTTCATATTATTGCACATTATTATATTTTACGCATTCTGCGAATAAATCATGTCCATTTAAACCATTAAATTTGATTAAAACATCCTACAGTAGCATTAAAACCCAAAAATCCAAAAATAAAAATCCCAGGCCAACAGTCAACTCATTCTCTAAATAAGTCGGCTTTTATGCCAAGTAAGTCGACTCAGTTTTCAACTGAGTCGACTCCTTTAGACTGCGTGTCACATTCTTCATCTCCAGCCTCTATTTTTTGTCCAACCTCCATGGTTAAGGGTTCTAAGCTTCGATTCTATGTTCCAGAGTGTCCCAATAATTATTTTAAAGCCTTTAAACATGATTAAATCAATTTAAAACACAATTCATGCACCAAATCATGCAAGTTGTATACAAACCATATACATATAATCAAACACTATTCTAGTCCAATTTTAACATACAAAGAGGTTCATTAATTCTGTTTAATCATTTTAGAATTAACCTAGGCATATATTAAACATGAAGCCAAAAAAGAATAGTAAAACAAGAACTTGTCTTGCGCGTTTTGGATTGAAAATCCGGATCTCCTTCTCTCAATTCTTTCTCTGTTTTCCTGCAGCCTTCCGGTTACCGTGTGATCCTTCTGCTGGTCTAGCATACGAATAGCCTTCTCTTCTTCCTCCTTGGTTTCGGCCTTTCCTTCTCTAACTCTCTCTGCCTCTGCATATAAGGATTTTCTAACCCTTCTACAGACTATTATACATGTATATAGATTATATATAACCCTAATACTAATTCCAGTAGCTTAAGGAAAAAGAAAAGAAAAGGGAAAATAAAAATATAGTAATAATAGTAATAAAAATATAGTAATAATAGTAAAGATTATGACCCATGGGTATTAGTTATATAACTCGTCTATTATAATTTATAATTTATTATAAATTATAATAGACGAGTTATATAACTAATACCCATGGGTCTTAATCTTTACCCATACAGGTTTCTTATCCAAGTAGTCCATGTGACCCATTTGGTTGGTCCAATACTACCATCCAAAATTCACTCCCTTTAAATAAAATAAAATACAACATTTAAACCTAACAATTAATTACAAATAATTACGTATAATTAAACAAGCAATTTTACACAATCAATTAAGTCACATAATTCACACAAACACATAGCCACATGATCAATTAAAATGCAATTAAAAGAAATAAATAAATCCAAATAAATTTAGAATATATATTACTAACACAAAGAATTTAGCAACTTCCTTAAGCAGTTTTGACCCACTTTGGACATTTTGCTATTCATATGGCAACCTCCATAACATACTCTTAAAATACGTCCTCTTTGTAATGTATCTAGATTGGATCTTAGCCTTTAGGATATCTTCTTCTTCTGCAATCCCTCACTTAATGGGACTCCTTACTTTTAGGCGCAATCCCAACTTATATAGTAAGTTAGAATATATATTTGGAGTAACACATTGCCTCTGTTGAAAAATTTAATCCTTGATTTGAATTTCCTCATCTCTTATTTTAGGGAACCAACATTTGACATGTGGCAATTGAATGCCACATGTATTCTTTTGATGGACATTTCCTTACTAGATCCCAATTCCTCTTAACTCATTCTTTAGTTCCACGTGGCAACATCTGAGTGGTTCTATGTTTCAAAGTTCAAGTTGTTGGGTGGAACTTCTTGTAGAGTAACACTCCCCATTCAATTCCTAACATGGCTTCATTTTCTAGTTGCTAGAACAGTAATTTGGTGTGGCAAGCTCCTATGGAACTTGCCACATGTCAACTTTCCATATATCCATATTAGTGGCTTTAACCGTACTCAATCCTTTCATTTGAAGCAAAGAAGTTATCTCCTTATGCCCTCTAATGAAGACGCAAAATTAAATTTGGAAGCATCCCTTTTCCTTGGAGGAAGAAGACTAAAGTTTAGTTTTAAATGCCAAAGATTGGTGTTCATCTCAAAGACCATATAAGTGGGTTAAGTTTTCCTTCTTTTCTCCCTTCACTCTATTATATACATTTGTGTGTTGGGTCCATGTGTATGTTAATCTCATATGAGTTGTTAGGTTGTATATATGCAACATGTGGGCAGTATGAGGTGTCTTTTCCATTGCTAAGTAAGCTTTTAAGGTGGCAAATTTGTGTAAGATTTTAATTTTGTAATTGAAAATTTTTGATTTCAAAACTTGTCCAATCGAGTAATAATTTTTGTTTAATTTTGTGAGTTTTGATGACGTAAGCAGAACAATAAGTGTAGCCAATATGCGTTCGATGAAGAACATCACGTTAGAGAAGGCATGTTGGTAAGGTCACATATCACTAGTGAGTTTTGTGTTGAGGCACTTAGGAAAATTCCAATGTCTTGTGATTGTTTGGTGCATTGTCACTACGAAACCAGTTCAAGATACTTTTGTTTGCAAAAAACTCACTACCACCGCGGAACTATTTCACCTCACGAAATTGGCTGCACAAGTGTTTTACAAAAAAAATATATATATTTGGGAATAAATCTCACTGGTGGAACCGGTTCTATCCCATGGAACCGGTTACACTTTTGCAAACCAGAAAGGAAAGTTCCATTCCTATTCTAATTGGATTTCCTTTTCAATCAATTTTTGGCTAGATTTTTGCAAGACAATACATGCATGAAATTGACTTGGTTTCCAACTATTTTTAGGTATTCCAAAAATCTATATAAACTCTTTCAAAAAAATTTTAAGGCTTAAAAATTTATATTTTTCTAATTAAGAGAATTGTTTGAGAGATTTCGTTCCCAAAAAATCAATCTGGTACTTTTTTTTTTTTTTTTTTTTTTGAGAGCACACATGTAAACACAAGAGTGATTTAGGGTGATGTTCTTAATCTGATTGGAATCGGAGTATAATTGAAGATTCAAAGATTTCGAGAAGCAAAATTTTAATTGTTCTTCATCAAATTGAAATTGAAGAAAATTGGTGATTTGATCACACTTTGAAGGGGTCAATGCATTTGCGTAGTGTTGCTGATCTACCAACAATCCTTCTATAAGGTACAAAGAGTAAACCTGAAGTCGTCAGTTATTGGATGGGAGGTCGAAAAGCCAGGGGTGTTGGAGTCTTGGTAGAGTGAAGGGGTGTGAGCCTGAGTCAAAGTGATCTGTACTTTGCTTCAAACATAGTGGATCATTTCGCTCGAAACAATGAAAGTCTACGTGGTTTTCATCCTGGTTGGTCGAATTTCTTCCAATTAGGGTTTCCATGCACAAAAATCCAGTGTCATCTCTCAAACTTTATTTTTGCTTTATGGGTTTATTTTTAGTTTTATTTCAGTAAAATTAAAATGAATAAAAATTGGTAGAAAGAGCCCTATTCAACCCCTTCTAGGTAATTTTTAATACAAACTTCCACATCCATTCGGTATTGTACAACTTACAATTTGTAGTGACCATAACTTGCTATAAATAGATGAAAAGTACGTAATGTTTGGAGGCACCTTGAAATAATAACAGTTTCTTACATAACTTATATTTCAACTTATTATATTGTTTTTGTCTACTAACTCTCTTATTTATATTTTATAACACGTTATCAACACGAGTCTCTACCCAATTGAGAAGAAGGTTTTTGCCAATTGAGAAGGAAACTCTATTTTTATTTCTTACATCAAAGGGAAGGAAAATCAATCTATTATAATGTTATTATGCTATTTAATTGTTTTTTTTAATAATATGAGTTTATTTAAATATATATTACAAAATTTAATACTTACTAAATTAAATAGCATCTCACACAAGATATATATATATATATATATATATATATATATATATATATATATATATATATATATATATTAGTAATCTACTAAATTAAATAGCATCTCTACACAAGATAAATAAACTATACATGCTTTGAATCATTAAACCTAAGGTCAAGTGTATAGAAATTACATCTTAATACAATTTTACAATTCAACAAGCATGTATACAACATATATAGAACCTCAAAAATAATTAAATATTTAGGAAAGAAACATACAGCAACCCCTACCTTAATAGAGAATAGAATTTCTATAGTCTAAAGAAGGTAAAGACAAATCAAGAAACCGGACAAGGGTTTTGTAGAGGGGGATGAAGGGGAGCTTTTGTCTTTCAAAGACTAAGCCAAAAGGTAAGGGGAAAAGGTTCAAAACTAAGGTGCAAGGTCTAGGTTAAAGGTTACAACAATGGTGGCTTTTGGGAGAGAAAGAGATGAAAACCTAAATGAAAATCATGTATTCCTCCACTCACATAGTCAATGATAGTAAAAAACACACACTCACAAATTACCTCTCTCACACACAAATGCAAGACTCAATCATGTCCCTCTACTTATCACCATCCTAAACCTCCTCCCAAGGCATCATCTAATCTAATACCCCTAATTTTAAAAGGATAGTCTCGGTATTTATTTATTTATTTTTATTATATTTTTTTTAATTGTTTAATTGATTATTTGACTAATTGTTTATGTGTTTAATTGAATTAAGTGTTACTTGATTAATTGGCTACTTATCTATGTGTTATGTGTATTTTGTCTAGGTGTTATTTGTATTATTTGTTTAATTAGATTGTGTGCTTAAATGATGTATTTGATTAATTGTAATTAATTGTAAATTAAATGATTAAATGTTTTATTTTATTTTATTTTATGGTTATGGTTAGTGGTAATGGGCTAACTAATTGGGTCCCATGAACTACTTGGATAGGAGGTTGGATGGGTATGGATAATTACCCATGGATAGTTGTATATGTATATATATAGATATATATGTATATACATATATATAAAAAGGAAAGTAATTTATTAATATTATAGTAATTTTAGTGTTAATAAATAATCTAATGTATATATTTTATATATTTATATAATAAGGATATACATATATTTTATACGTAACATGTTTTAAGTTACTTTTTTTAATATTATGGTAACTTTAGTATAAATAAATAATCTGATGTATATATTTTATTTATTTAATGAGGATACAGATAGATTATATACGTAACATGTTTTAAGTTACTTTTTAATATTATGGTAACTTTAGTATAAATAAATAATCTGATGTATATATTTTATTTATTTAATAAGGATATGGATAGATTATATACGTAACATGTTTTAAGTTACCTTTTAATATTATGGTAACTTTAGTATTAATAAATAATCTAATATATATATTTTATTTAATTAATAAGGATATACATAGATTATATACTTAACATATTTTAAGTTACCTTTTTAATATTTTCATTTTTTATTTTTCTTTATTAAGTTGACTTGGATTGGAAAAAGGAATAGGGTTATTATTTAGCCTATAAATACACAACTATAGGTTGAAAAAGGAGTGAAAATATATCACGTAATATATTCTAGAGAGAGAGAGTTAGAGAGAGAAGGAGAAAGAGGAAGGAAGGAGGAGAAAACCCTTTAGAGAGAAGATCAAGGAAGAAGAAGTTTAACTTTCAATCCGAAAGTTTAAGGCAAGTTCTTCTTCTATCTCTTTCCCTTTGATTCGTGCTTCTATACATGCCTAGGAAATTTCAGGATTTATTAAACACATAAAATTAAATAATTATGCATGTTTAATTGGATTAGAACATAGGTTTTATGAATTTGGTTCATATCTGTTCTTGTGTTATGAATTGATAAATGCATGATTTTGATTTGATTTCCGATGTGAATTTTTACATGTTTAAATTATGTATATTTCATATCCGTGGAATGATGGAACGTAGAAACATGCCTAGGATTCCTGAACATTAAATAGGAACTAGGTTTGGGTTTAAATAAATTTAAATAGACTCAATCATAATGATGCTTGCTATTTGAATGTTTTAAACAAACGAATGAACTTAATCTTTTAATATGTTTTAACAATTGAGATTAAATGTGTAGGATGAATTGGATATGGAGAATGCTTATTTGACAGTATAATAAAATATCATCATGTATAAGATTCAGTTTGCATAGGACATATGATATAGGAAGTTTAAAGAAATAATAAGTCATTCCTATTATGTGATAACTTGATATCATATTTATCATAGTTATTTATGGAATGTTTGATGTATTTCTTTATTTGTTACACCAATTGTTGGATTGTGTGGTTTAATGCACCGGTATGGGACGGTAGCATTCTAGGGATGGATTAACTTATCAGTTAAGTCATACCTATTTTATATAAGAGAATGGATTAACTAAAATGTTAAGTCCTACTTATATTTAAGTCATGTCAGCTGAACAAGTTGAATGACTTATGGAGGATTAATTTATTATATAAGGGAATGGATTAACTAAAATGTTAAGTCCTACTTATATTCAAGTCAGGTCAGCTGAACAAGTTGAATGACTTATGGAGGATTAATTTATACTGGATAGGATGGTTACTAGATTTTATATATATAAGTATGGTGCCATGATATGAGCTTGAGTCTCAGGATCAATGGTTAGGGCGCGTATATCGCCAGGGATGTGTAGCTAGATATAGTGTAGTTGTGTACCCTAGTAGGTCTAGGTACTCATGCCCACTATATGTGCGTTTTGCATGTTGCCTACTATTCAGGTTGAGACAACCTTATAGTCTAGTGAGGTTCCTTTAGTGTGTATATATATATATACAGACTACTAGTTACTGTTGGATTGACTAGGATGTATACGTGTATCGGATCTCTGCTTGGACTGTAGTAGAGTAGAACTTGTTTGTGGGCCTGACCCACCATTATTTTTCAGGTGTTCGTCACGAGTAGAGGTTGTTCGTGCTGAGCGGGGATCAGTCTACTTCATTCTTCCGATGCTACATAGGAGTTCCTATATGATTCAGTTTCCTGTTTTAGATTACTGTCATTTGTTTAGTTTGGATTTTCTAGGGGTCCACACAGTATCGATTCCCGAGTTGTATTTTAGAGGATCAGTTGTATCAGAAGAGTTTATTAATTAATGGAAATATATTATGAGGTTTATTATTAGATTATCATTTTAGTTTCTTGTCAACATTTTATTTATTCTTTTTTATTCTTTTGTACTCTGTGTTCGTTTATTATCAATTTGTTTTGATATCCTCGGGTATTCGGGCGTGGGCCTGGCCAACCCGCATTCGGAAATTCGGGGGTATCATATCTAAGCCCTACACTTGTCCACATCCTAAGCCAACAAGTGCACCAATCCTAAGCCACCAAGTGGGTGAATCCTCACCCTCCACATGTCATCAATCCAAGGCTTCCAAGTGTCACCAATGGGATGCTTACAAATGGACCAATGAGAGTGTGACACTTGTCATATTTTTCAAAAATTACAAAAAGGCCCCTCCCTAAAATATCTTTAAAAATAAATTGCAAAAAGGTCCCTAAGATGAAAAAGAATTACAAAAGTTAATTACACAAAACACCACAAAAGCGTAAATGTTTCCGAAGAAACTATGCATTCATACCTCTGCGGCGAAAAGTAAACAAGTAACATGCTTTTTAAAAAAAGTAAAACTATGCATTTAATGGAAATTAAAATAAATGGATGCATGCAAAGCCGGGATCAAATCTGAGCACAAACCATTAGGTTACGTGAAAAGAAACGATAACGGGAAAAAGACGAAAAAGGAAAATATCGAAGAAAAAAAAGAAGATGACGCGATCTTCACAAGGACGATACCAATCTCCCAAAAGAAAGAGTGTCGGGAACTATTCCCAAGAACTTAAGACAACCCGAAGGAAACAAAACTCGCACTTAGAAAAGGAAAATCAACGGAAAAAGAAAATCCGTAAAAATGGGAAAAAGAACCGGTCATTACACAAGTGATGATCGGTAGCCAAAATTTGCTACCGGTCATCCAAAGCATAACCTGCTGGTGAGCAGTAATTAACTTTAGCCAAAAATGCAAAACCCAACATTTGACACCTTCTACCCCTTTGCACAAAAATAATTCCTAAAGCTTCTAAGATCTATCACATGTAAATTAAAGCATGAACTGAAATAAAAACACATCAAAGTGCATAAAAGAATAACAAATACACATTAAGATATAAAGAGGTTTTTTAAACATGCATAGAGAAAGAATGGCCCTTGGCCTCAATTATATTGCTTTGAAATCCTATAAATATACATCCTTAAAAGTAAAGCATAGGCTTACATTTCTAAAAAGGTAAAATACATCATTGACTGTGCAACTCCAAATCATACATGAAAGTTTATATACATCAAGAATACATCCAAAAGAGAAATAAAGACATAAATCCATAAGTGAGTCCAAAAAAATGAGTCTTCAACTCAAGAATGATCCAAGCTACGCTGTTCCCACAAAATGTTTGTATAATAGGGGTGAGCACCGCTGCTCAGTAGGATTTGGTGGATTAGACTAATAATATATGTCCTTTAGAATTCCCAAGGACATGCAAGAATGCTCGGCATCCCAAGAATGAAAGGTCATGCAACCTAAACCCCAAGCTTAGTGAAATGAAAAGGAATCATATATCAACTCTAATTTCCGTAGCATGATAATCTGACTCAAGAAAATCAAAACATATAACCAAAGTGTGTATCCAAGATATCAAGTCAACAAGCAATAATCAAAATGGGGGTAATCATGAATCAGAAACTTCACATGCTTGTGCTTAACAAATTACAAAATCAAAACCTGACCTAATCACAAAACACTAAGGTTTCCAAAATCACAATGATCCTCATCATTGAACAGTCCACCGAAAATTATACATATAAAGTCTCACTATCACTATGAGTCTCCCAATCAAGTATTATAACTCAAACCTATCCTTCAAACAAAATCTCTCCACAAGAGAATCGAAGAGAGAAGACATCACAAAATGGTCACATGCCATCAATATAACCAACACCAAATGAATCCGAAAATATAAATGTCAAATAAGTCCCCCAAAATAGCTCAAAGCCAACTCTCCAAGGAAGTCAACAGTGGTCACAATACTAGACTCCATCACCAAGGAATCACATCTAAAACCTTTATATCCTTAATCATGCCTATTGCAAGGCTACACAAGGAAAACTAAAATAACGAATCAAGGTCCCTTTCATGGACAACCAAATCCTTAAAAACACAACTCTACCACGTAGCTCACATATCATAATTTCGACAACCAAGGTCATAAAACCCTATGTATCAATACATGAATGATAATATGGTATGAACACCATGAAACGTGTAGTTATTTTTGAATCACATGCCCGCCGGTAATAAACCATGTAATAATGTAGTTATTTTTTAGTTATACGCTTGCTGATAACAACCCATGCAATAATGTAGTTATTTTCGAGTCACATGCCCGCAGGTAACAACCCATGCAATAATGTAGTTATTTTCGAGTCATATGCCCGCAGGTAACAACACATGCAATAATGTCATGAACCCATATCATGATGAAACCCGTTCATGAAATATTGATATAAAAATGACAATAAGGGACCATGTCCCTGATGTGTGCAAAGCATATCAATAATAAAACCACACTATCTATAGAACAAATTCACGTAGAAAATGGCTAATTAGAGATATCGATCCACGAAGATTTTTAAGCTTGTGGCAATCAGATTTCAAAGATTAACTTCAAGTTTGTAAATGTCACGAGATGGTTTGAAGATTGTTGTGTTGTTTGTCACTTAGCATAAAATTAAAATCAAATTAAATCAAATTCAAAGATTGAATTAACAAGTAAAAGAGACTAGGGATTGAGTTCACCGAGACCTCATAATCATGCTTTAGTGTAATTAACTTTGGGAAAACAATTACATGTAATGATAATGTGTAGAAACATCAAAAGCTACAACAATTTTCTAGAAAATCATGTAACTCAAGACTAAGCATAACCCATCTGTGGTTGGCATAGCTCATCCACCTAAACTAAGGTGTGGTATGAGCCATATTCCCTAGGCATGGCCTATCAATGTCTTGAATTTACAAGTTTAGCACATGAAAGTCAATCATCTAGCATAAACTATCTTTGGTTTGCATGGACCATCTACCTAACTACATTAATCTAAGGGTATAGCATGGTCCATCTTCCCTTGGTATAATTTATCTAAGTCATACATGACATGCCTATAATCCCATTTCATGAAATCAATCTTTATTGTCACTATAAAGACATCAAGAGTACAAGTATGTAAACATGGTTCTAAGACAAGAATTACATAGCAGACATACTTATATATATGAATTCAGTATGGATCATACATCACTTTAAGATTAAAAAAAAAAACACAAATTGCAATATAAATCCTCATCTTATTCATGAAATCCATTACATATAATGCTATTTTCCCAAATTAAACTACAAGAATTACATGATTAATTTGGTCAAGGCTACCTCAATCTCCTAGCAGGGGATTTAGCTCATCCTGGTGGTGGTTGAAGCTCCAATGGTTGAAAAGGAAGCCTCCATCTTTAGCTCCATAGCAGCCCCTCTCAAGAACACTCAAGAACCCTAGTTATTCCTCACTTTTTCTATCTAAAAGTATACAATATTTGAATACGAAATGATATATGTTCTATATTACAACATAGAGAGGTGTATATAGCCCCTTCTGGCCAGAATCAGTCAAAATCCCCCCAAAACTCGTGCATTCAAGTTGGAGAAGAGAGAGAAAAATAAATGAAAAAAATTCAAATTCAACATTAACTCGCAAGTTGGCTTCCAGACGCTGATATGCTTGACTACTGGAATTTTATTTCAGCTTAAACTTGCAATTGTCAGCCTCGATTACAAAGGGCATCTGGACGCCAAGAATGGTCTTGGAGATTGCGTCTGGATGCCAGCCTTACTCTTCAAGGTTGGACTTTTTCTTTCTTGCTTAGCTTCTTAGGTCAACTTCCTTCCTCAAACTCAGAGACTTAGGACCACTTTGCTGGTTTCCATAGCTCGCCATGAACCTTGTTCATTAAAAACCCGTAAAAGCATGTTTTTTTTTTTTCCCCCCATTTTGGAGATAAGCCCTGAAAATAGACAAAATACAACAAAGCCTATAAAACATACTTTATTAACATGCTAAATAAACTAAATCATACAATTAAGGGCGCTTGAATATGTAATATTTGGCGCTTATCAGTCCCTCATCATAAAATAACCCCGTAAAATGACCATGTCACAATTTTGAAAATAAATGCACACCGTGTATGCAACTCCAATGCAACACAATGTACCCGTGTATGCTACACAAATATCACATAGTACCCACCCAAAATGCCACATTACATAACTCAGAGAACACTTTACAAATATGCCACATAGCCCACATAAGGCAACCAAATAATCCACCTATCACATAGGGACCAAATAAATAATGGCACACTACACATCACTAATGATATTAGCATGATAAACAAAAATAGTATGTGAGAAATGTATCATTTCCATCATCACCTAAACCATCATATAGCCACATATCCTCAACATATTTCTAAGGCATACTCGAAAACAATAAAGCATATAATAAACATGCAAGGGTGACTATATATAACAATGCCATATAATCATAAGCAAAATGGAATGTCTCTCAAAAGGACCACCTTGTAGAAAGCAAACCCTAAAACACGGATGAGTCCAACCACTCAATGCAAAGAAAGAAATCATTTCTCAAAATGACCACTGAGGACTCCGATACATAGGGTCAACAAGCCCTTCCCGAACTAGCTCTCACACCAAGGTTAAACTCTACACTCGCACGAATGAAAAACCACAAAAGGCAATGGGTAGTCCAAACACTAACGATCACAAGCCATCTACAAGAAAGATGCATCACAAGATGTCAATGAGTCCAATAAGAACTATATAGGATCCTATCAGAACCCTTACATACCACCTTATGTCTCTGAAGACAAGAGTGAGTAATTAATTGCACCAAATGCAATTAATCACTCAAACTCACACTCACACCAACTGTAGGTCATAAAAGCTTCCCCAAATCATACTAAAAAAGGAACCCTAGGTTGACACACCTCTCAAGTCCCAAAACTATCCCTCCAAGAAGATAAGATACAAGGCCCTCACCGTTGTGGCCCCAGAAAACAAACCTCTCTTATATTGAAGAAGGACTCAAGTCGATCACAACACGCTACCCCATGACTTTAGGAACCAGAATCCTAATGATGTCATTGCATCAAGGCACTGCCAACACCTCAAACATACCTATGACCATGTCATGAAGCTACAAAAAAAATAATAATAATAATAATAAATAAATAAATAAATAAAAAGGTGATGAAACTATGCCTCAATGACCCACGTCCCGTTCCACCATGCAAATACATCTACTAATGAAACACAACATAAGTCTCCCGATGTGGCGCCTAATGAAAACCATTTCTCGTAACCAATGAACAAACCTCTCAATGACAAAACGTGTCTAAGGTCACTTCGGACTCCAAGAGACGATGTCCTAACATCCATCTCACCCAACCAAAATGAACAATGCATATAGTCAATGCAACGTAATAATGACATCATGTGTATCACATAACAAAATCTCAAAATAAACACCTTACATGGTTACATCTCATGTTGTCACCACAATTATGTTAAGCAAGTAGTACACCTTCAGTTATACACATAGACATGCTAAACACTTAGCATATAACACATAACAACTAGTCCATATACTTATACAACTATTTAACGAACCACAGAAAACATACTTTGTCACATAGCAAGTGCATTTAAACTGAATAAGTAATGCAAGTCGTAACAAGTATGCTCATCACATAGCACGAGGCCAACATAAACATTTATCACATAATCGTGCTTAATAATTAGCATATACCATAAGGCATGAAGTACACAGCATGTAATAGAAACTACTAACTAGCATACTTGTGCAAAAGGCAACTTAAGATCCTAAGTGCTTTATCAAAATGCATTTAGTCAAGCTACACATACTCATGCTAAACACATAGCATGTACATAAACATGGCAACTAGCATGCTCCAAAAAAATATGCATTTAACAATGTATGAAACCCGAAATGAGAAGCTCCATGCCTTTCATGCACAACCACTAATCCGTTTAGGTCATACGAAACAAAAGGCGTCAAAGAAGATGATTAATTATAAATGTAAGTCAATTAATCACTTCTAATGATTGCAACCCCATGCAAGTCATCAAATGAATGCTCGAAATGAAGTACATGATAAGTTATAAAGACACATAGTCATACAATATCACATAAGCAATGCTTTAAACGCATAAGCATTCCAATCATGTTAAGTCACATAGTAAAAGCCTTAAACAATTAAACACATAAGAACACATATGCCAAGTCAAAATGAAACATGGAATAAACCCAACCCGTCATCCATGGTTTTTGAACCCGAATGCTATGATACCACGTTGTAACGCCCCAAATCCCGTGATCCAGTGCATTAACCTAGAAGACTAAAACCCGACTCGATATCGAGTCCGAAATGCGAAAGCAAAACAAGAGAAGAGGAAACTGGAGATAAACACCACCTCTAGGACAACAAAAGAGCCTCATAAAGAAGCCACAACACTCAATTAGAAGGCAAATTCGAAAGCTAAGGTCAAAACGGACAAAATATGAAGTTAGGGGTAAAATGGTCATTTCACCCAATGAGGAGAATATTTGACTCTAAAGAAGTCAAATGACGGTTATTCAATCCACTCAAATCATATCATAGCATACCAAGAGGTTCTAAGGCCCTTAATCAAGGTTTCCCACAAGTGCCCCTTCCCGGTTAAGTGATTTTCCGACACTATCCCACTAAAACAAGAATATCTCTCAGTTGGAATGTAATCTAAAAATGTGGTTGGTACCATTGGAAATATGACTCAAATTCCATGAATTTAGACTCAAGAATGACCTCATTTAGATTTAAGATGGGCAAGATATGATTGTTGTAATATCAGATGAAAAAGTTAGCCAGCATAAAAACAAATGGACGACCAGTCGTCCAACACCCTGGACACCCACGTGCACAAGTTGTGCACATTTTAATGTGCACCATGAAAAACGATAACTGGTAGCCAAAATTTGCTATCGGTCGTCTAAAGCAGAACCTGTTGGTGAACAGTAACTTTAGCCAAAAATGCAAAACCCAACATTTGACACCTTGTCCCCCTTTGCACAAAAAAGATTCCTAAGGCCTCTAAGATTTATTCGAAGTAAAATAAAGCATGGAATGAAATAAAAACACATCAAAGTGCATGAAAGAATGGCAAACACACATCAAAGTGCATGCATAGAGAAAGAATGGCCCTTAGCTTCAATTACATTGTTTTGAAATCCTATAAACATACATCCTTAAAAGTAAAACATAGGCTTACATTTAAAAGAAGGTAAAATACATCATTGAGTGTGCAACCATAAATCATACATGATAGCTTATATATATTAAGTGTGACGGCCCGAGTTTTGTAAACCCAGTGCGTCAGTGATGACCAAAAGATGACCCGATAATGGATCCGAAATGCGGAAGTGAAAGGTGAAACAACGGTCTCTAGAGATATAATGCATCTCTAAGACACCAATGTGACCCTCAATGAGGTCACGGAACCCAAAGGAAACAAATGCAGAAGTGTTGTTTCAAAAACGGACAAAAAGAACCTAGGGGCAAAATGGTTATTTTGAAAAAAGTGGATTCAGGTGCTATCGAGCACACTGCTGGAAAGACAATGACAAATTAGTCAAGTTCAAAAAAAAGCTTAATCAATTTGGAGTCCGGACGGGGCAGAAAGGTTAAAAACAAAAATGATATCGTGGCGGCCTGTCGAGGACAACCCACCACTGCTGCAACTGAGAGTAAAAACGGGCAGCTAAACGGACTTTTTTGGAAAAACACAAAGAATAAACCCCCCCTAAAATCAAGTTTCCTACCCCGCTAGTGGACGAAAACAAAAAAAATGAATTGTAAAATGCCCAGAATGCCCTCAAGAAAATCAAGTCAAGAGGAAAAAAAAACCAATCCAAGCTACTGCCCAAGTTTTGGAAATAGGGCTTCGGGAGGTTTTTAAATTTCCTAAATTGAAAATGCAATCTTAAAATACACCCACAAGACCTCCGGAAGTTTTGGATCAGTCGTGACGATTTTCAAAAAAAAGTCAATGAATAGTACCAACTACATTTGTACTAAAAATTTGCAAAACCTGGCAGCAAGGATTTTCTGGAAAAATATGGATTTTTGAGGGCCAAGATGATGTTTTCTAGAAAAACACAAAAAAGAAACCCCCCTCAAAATCAAGTTTTCTACATGACACATGAGAAAAAATATAAAAAAATGCATTGTAAAATACCCGAAATGCCCCTGGAACAGAATAGGGTAAAACTCCCTAAAAATGCTACTAAGAGTTTTTGTTTCATCAAGGAAGGTATTGTTTGCCAAAGTGAGCATGCAAGTGTATGTAATATGATAAAATAGATGTGCTACAATGGCCTATGGCCTCATTACAATACATTTACAACATTTGACATGTCAAACCTCCAAGTT
Source organism: Cornus florida (assembly GCF_030987335.1). NCBI lineage: Eukaryota > Viridiplantae > Streptophyta > Magnoliopsida > Cornales > Cornaceae > Cornus > Cornus florida. The sequence goes on along the minus strand of NW_026775577.1, from coordinate 83,087,497 downwards.
AGAAAAATTACATTTCATAGACAAATCATGAACATGCTAACACTTGCATGTGAACAAGAATGCTTCTAAAGAAGCTCAACTCAGCAAATCACCCAAGCAATTGCAATCTCCAATCTTGTATATCCTGTACCTGAAATATGCCCCAGTATCATAGGGGTGAGTAACATAAAGCTACTCGTAGGAAATGAGCATGCATCGACCTAAAGTTTTACAAGTTGCATGATTTAATTATTGTAGTTCATTCCACCTAACGTCTATGTCAAGGTGAGACTCAGGGAGCATCCTAGCTACCTAAGATCATTTCTAGCATCAATTACCTCATTCATGCAATTTTAACAGCATAGGGTCATGCTTACACAAAGTAACAACATAGGAGCATGCTTACACAAAGCAACAACATAGTGGTTCTCAAGGTTATCAACTTGAAGTCTAAAATGCAACATCAACTAAATATAACATTTTAGCATAAATAGAATATCTAATACCACACATCAAGACATAAATTCTCTAAGTTATCAACTAGCAATCTAAAAGTGTGAAATCAACTAAATATATCAATTTAGTATGGATGTACTTAACAACATCAAATTGCCAATTACCAAAACCACAAGTCACAATTAAACATTGGTTGTCAACTTGAAATTGAATGCGAAATCAAATAGTGGAAGACTTGGACATCACAACTTAGATTTCCGCCAAGAAAAGGCAAATTTGGAGCTACTAACCCCCAGGCAGCCTACCCAACGCGCGAACTTTATAGGGCTAATTTGGAGCTACTAACCCCCAGGCAGCCTACCCAACGTGCGAACTTTTGACTTAGAGGACTCTTGTCCCCGTACTAGAGCCAAACCGTAGGCATCACAGCTTAACAATGTCCCAAGCAACTCCAAAATAAATAAGTTAACAACTTATATACGTATTAAACAGTACACGAAACTACCTTCACGCACAAGTAGGTTGTAACCACACAACACATGCTCTAAATCCACAACAACTATAGGATGACAATGTCGAATCTTCAGAGCGCGATTCGTTACGCGCTATAATAACATCACATGTCGAATCTTCAGTGTGCGATTCGCTACACGCTATAACAATATAATCCAATATTGAAAACATAATTTATAAATCTATTACAAGTCTAAAATCATGCTTCAAATATACCATCAATGCCAATTTCAGGATTTAATCATTAAAGCAATAGAAACAAAATTTAATCAAATAAACTAATTAAATTCCCTAGTTTCCAAATCTCAATCAAATGGCCCCTAATCAATGCATATTATAAAATATAGCATAGTATATACATACATTCACTAAAATCTCAATTAGGCCAATGGCACAACAAGGTAGAATTTAATTATATCATGATAATTAAACTTCTAAATTTCAAAGCAACTTCAAATGGTCCCAATTTAATATATACTAGTACACAAGTCCTAGTCATCATGATTATCAAGTAAAAAACTTAATTGGGCCAAGGGAACCATTAAATAGATTTTAATTAATCATTTAATTTAAAATCTCTAGATTTTCATACTTGTCCAAATACTCTCAAATTAAAGTATGTTAACAAACATGCTAAGACTTAATTTAAAAGCATACTACAAGTTCATTTCATGAAAAGTATGGCCATGGGATTCAATCTTTCACCAAAGATAAATATTAAATAAAAAGTGCAATTCTTATTCAATTAATCTCAATTTAATATATGTTAACAAACAAATTAAAACATGATTTTCTAGTATGCCACAATTCCATTCTAAGTTATACACGTCCTTGTCATTTAAATTTCATACAAAGAAATAATTAATACTAATTTTCTAGAATTGATACAAGGCATGCAATTAAGTTATATAATCATGCTAAACACTCAATATAACACACACAAAAGCCTAGAACATCCCCTACCTCAATTTGAGATGAAAATCTCAAAAGCCACCAAATGGAAACCGCTCCGAATCCGACGAAACTTCTAGGTTTTGTCGGGGACTACACCGTGCACATAACCCCCAAGGAAGCCCCATCAAAATCATAACTTGACTTCAAACCCAAACTCAAAGAATGGTCAGAAATGGGTTCTAATAAGGGTGAAAGAAGCGCGTAGTCAACACGAACACTAAACGCAAAGGCCCTTCTTTGTTCTGACGAAGGAATGAAGCTCAAAAGAGGAGAGAGATGGTGGCAGCCTCCCTTGGGTTGCCATGGAAGCTTCAAGTCATGCAAGAGAGTGGGGAAGATGAAAAAATAAAATATCTCACCCCCCTTTTATAGAAATCTCAAAAAGTACCCCGAATGGGCCCCGCCGGGTCTGAAAAAGTGAAATTTGAACAGACGCGCTCAAATGATAAAACTCTATGAACAAAAAAGATTCAAAATGAGAAAATATGAACAACAGAAGAAACGACGTCAAAAACTGAGTCCCGAGCAGAAAGTTATGCCCAAAACAAATTTGGCGCAAACCGAGGCCAGAAACCCTGAAACTGGAAAATATTGACCAGGAGGAAATTCCAAGAGTACACAACTCGACGAAATGTGAAAATGAATCCCCTACGAGGATCCAAGCTCAAAACAAGACATTTTGCAATAACTTTCATTAATTGCACAATGGCTCCTCCAAAAAGTGAAAACTGCACTTATGGCCCAAAATGAAAATATCTTCCAAAAATATTTTCTTAAAAACCCCTGAAATAAAATATCTTCAAAAGATATTTACGAAAAACACCCCAAGAAAAGAAAATAATTTCAAAGAACTTTGCATCCATGTCCCTATGGACACCAGGAGTAACCAGAGTACTTTTTTGCAAAAGTAAAGATACGTATTTCGTGGAAACCCTCAAGATGAAGATACATGAAGTCAAAAACCAACTCCGAACACAAGAAGTGTGGTTACGCCAACAAAGTGTCAAAAGGGGAAAAGACAAAATAGGAAAAAGGTCGAAATAGGGAAAAGGTCGAAAAGTGAATAGTGTCAAAAAACGAAATGTGGAAATGACTCGGTCCTCAAAGGAAGTTGTCAATCCACAGAAAAGAGTCTCGAAAATCATTCTAGAGCACTCAAGACGACACTAAGCGAAGAGGAACTGAACTCGGAAGGGAAAGATAACGGAAAAAAAATATCCGTGAAAATCCGGGTCATTACATTAAGAATACATCCAAAAGAGAAATAAAGACATAAATCCACAAGTGAGTCCCAAAATGAGTCTTCAACTCAAGAGTGACCCAAGTTACGCCGTTCCTAAAAAATGTTTGTATAATAGGGGTGAGCATCGCCGCTCAGTAGGATATGGTGGATTACACTAATAATACACATCCTTTGGAATCCCTAAGGACATGCAAGAATATTCAGCATCCTAAGGATGAAAGGTCATGCAACCTAAAGCCTAAGCTTTGTGAAATGAAAAGGGATCATACATTTTAACTCTAATTTCCGTAGCATGATAGTCTGACTCAACAAAATCAAAACATATAACCAAAGTGTATATCCAAGATATCAAGTCAACAAGTAATAATCAAAGCGGGGGGGGGGGGGGGGGGGGGGGTGGGCCACATAGAGCACCTTATCACATAACGATTACCATGAAGCTATAAATATAACAAGGTCCAAAAAACTCCAAGAATTATGAACTCAACACAACCTATGAACTCCACCATGACACAACTCACACATGTGACGCTATGTTGCAATATAGTGATGTTGTGCCGGAATCATATTCCACACCTAAAATTATATTTGGTGTACTTCTACACCCCACTAGCCAATGTTCACAGGGACTCTCAACGCTTGGACGCGATGTCCACTTTTTCAAAGTTTGGATAATGTCTATCCTTTAATTTATGTCATGCATGTCATACTCACACAACCTCAAAATCTTTAAACTAAATGAGGACCACTATGCACCCATGGCCAAAGTGGCACTCACACAATAATTCACACATGAAGAATAATAAATCAATAAATCACAACACTAAAACAAGGTCTAGACTACTCAATAGTCATTCAATCAAGTCCTTAAAATGTATACCAACTCATATACAAACAAACATCTACAATATCTCTATTTCAACATAAATCATGCTTAGGCAAAAATAAGAAAACTAAATACTCAAATTCCTCCCATTTCTATCATGTTTGACATTTCTAAACTCAATACAAACACACGTAATACAAGGATGAGACTACAAATACTTAGCATGATCCTTAATACACATATAGTCAATTTAAGCATGGCTCACATATACAAATTGTAATTAATCATGCTTCATTTAACCCCACATCCATAAGACCCATAGGAATGTGAATTACGAGTACAAGACACATAGGTTTTCACATTGAGGTGAAAACCTCAAATGACGTCAAAATGAAACCGCTCCAAAAGTGACGTAACTTCAAGGTTACGTCTGGAACAACAGAGACAAAAACTAACCCTCTTGCGGCACCTTCTGAATCCAAACCCGAGCTCACTCCAAAATCTCAAGAATAGTCCAAATGAAAATCTAATGGGATAGAAAGATGGCCATTAACAAGGCCGACACAAAACCCTTATATAGTAAGGGATGAATCAAAGGTCTAAACCACCCCCCACTCAAAGGTGTTCGAAAATGAAAATAGGGACAAGGGTTTTGAAGCCCTTAGTGTTCCCAACCTTTCTCCCTCTCATGGAAAGCCCAAATGGTGAATGTAAGGCAAGGTAAAACAAGCTTTAAGCTTGGCCAACAATTGAGGAAGGTTAGAGAGAGAAAGAAGATGAAGATTAAGGGAAAAATTAACTAAGGAAGATGATATAAGCAAACACACACATTCTAGCACTATCTCTCACACACACACACATATCCACCCTCCACTTGTTACCATCCTAGCACCCCCTCCACTCCCATATGTCACCAATCTCCTTCCAACACATGGCCCAAAAGTCCTTCCAAGAAAATATCTAAAAAGATAATCACACTATTGCCCCAAATGAAAATATCTTCAAAATATATTCGCATAAAGGCCCCAAAAAATGAAATTGTCCTCAAAACTTAATCGCATAAATAACCCCAAATAATAAAAAATGAAACAAAAACAAGTGCAACATAAATCTCTAATGGCACGAGGTGAGATATACAAAGATGAAATGAAAGAAGCATAGGGAACCATTCCCGAGCACTTGACTCGGTCTGGTTCGACAAGACCCAAACCCGAAAAATAAATGGAAAAAAAAAATAAAGAAAAATGAAAAAGGGACAGATCCTCACACAACATATATATAATACTCCAACAATAAAAATTCTATCTCAAAGAGGAAATGTATGTGTCGCCATTATCCAATCATTGACCACGGAATTAACCTGAAATTCCTTTGTGAATGTACCATTATACCCTTGCCACCTTTACAAAAAATATCTTCAATATATATGATCACTGACAGCCCTTTAAATGTATATGAATGTATCACAAGCTTAATCACTAAGCAAAGAATGACAATTTGCATATTCTTATACCGGGACCACAAGACACGTGTCACAAAAGTTCTTAGCATATATTCATTGACCAAAATGCCCTCATAGTTATATTGTCGATAAATATAGATTTCTGCAGCTGAACTTGTGATCATTTAATTAACCTGTGAATTCAAGCAATTCAACACAATGTACCATCATACACAAATGTATTATGATATAAAACATGTGTGAAAAGACCTAATTGCCCTTGAGATGCTCTGTATCAAAATATCATTGTTTGTGCTAGGTTTTTTAACCCTGAGATGTCTGCAAAAGAGTCTTCAAGACAATGTACCTTCCTTAGATCATTTGGATAGTCTTCTCAACACTGTGAAATGACTAAGCTACCCTTGTAGATCAATTGAATGCATTGTTCAAGCCAAAAACACTTGGAACTCAATGTATAGAACATGTGATACACTTTTTTACACTTAAAAGGGCAAACCCTAATTCAAAGGTGGGACCAACACATATCAAAATCGCCGTGTGATCATTATTTGATCCAATCTTAAATCGAATCTCAATTGGAATTCGGTATACTTAATTTCATTCTCACGACGGGAAGCCCAAGTTACATGTCAAACCAAATTAAATGGTTCAAAATGTATTTTCACATCATAATTTAAATGAAATCATAACATGATCAGCCCGAATTTAGCCAATTTCAATAATTAAGGTTTCGGGCTCACACCAATCCATAATTTTTGCATCCATCAGTACATTCACGCTATATTTGGCAACACCGAATGGGCACCTTGGATTTGTGATTGGAAAAAGTTTAGTACAAGTTTTGAACTAAACTTCCTTCAATTCCAAATCTAAAGCACTAATTTGGTGTTCACAAACATAACATCATTAATTTGTTGGTGCTTCAATTCGGTTTATTTTCCCTATATCAACTGTGATCACCACTTGACCGGGCCACTTTAGCCATCAAGGAGCATTACATAAACCATCCAATTGTAGTGGAAGGTTACAAAATGACGAAAATGTAACTGAAAACTGTGTTTTATCAAATGATATTTGGATAATTATCTTAAAGTTGTAATAATTATAAAAAATTGTGGAATCATCTAGAATTGTGAGGCTTGTTGCAACCGTGTAAATTACAATGTGTTGCATCTATACCCTTTTCTTTTGGGCTAAACTATCAATTTGGCTTCCTCTTGAAACAAACAAAAAAAGAACAGAAATCTTCTTACAACATTAAGGGAGATTAGGAATACTCCAATCACCGTTGGAGTTTAGATTTCTAAAGAAAAATCTAGAAAAAACCTGAAGAACGGTTTATAAAATGATTATAACTCAAAATATGTTGATTATAACTTGATTACAACTGATAAAGAGGTTGTTCCTTTTATAATATACTATTAGTGACACTAGACATTTCCTAGAATGACTTTCAACCTACCCACAAAGCATTAATAATGACTTCTACTATTCCCATAACATTTTCAGATTCCCATATCATAATTACTACTTAAAACGTGACTAGACACTTTTCAAGAGTATTGGCTGCCTCAATCTTGGATAAAGTACCTTAATGATTTACATCAGACCCTTCTCCTTGAAGAAAATTCGTCCTCGAGTTTGATGCAACTTACCACGATCAAATTAGAATCTGAGTGAAGCCTTCCATCTTTTCTTTCTTCTTTTCCTTACTCAAACAAAACACACTAATCTGCTGTTACTGATAAAAACACACTAATATGATTTCCAGACCTCTCTTTAGAAATTTAGTAAATTTCCAAAACCTGCTTGAACACAAATCAAAAGCGAAGACCTAAATTAATCTGATTTTTGCATCGGAACAACACCTGACTATATGTTGTGCCAATAATTCATCACAAATCAGTTCACAAGTATGGAATTCGTGATTCCTCTGGCTCGAAGAACACAGAAGATTCATTTCTAAACAAATTATACAGGGGAACTTCTTTAGATGTATTTTCTAAGGAAACCCTTACCATTGGAAATTCAATGGTTTTATCTTGAAATTTTTCCTCTATTTGTCTGTTGACAAACATAAGTTTTGAAATTTCTGCAATTTGGAATCGACTTGAAATATTTGCTTTATTTCTTCAATAGTTCCCACTTTCTAACCACAAATCTGCGATATGTAGATTGAATAATGATGGTTGCTCATCTTCTGACATGTTGCCGCTGCTTCGTTAGACTTCTCCTCTTCCACCGGTTTTTTTCCTCACATTCCCTCTTCATTGTGATCAAATTCTGGTAGTGATGAAGTTGAGTGTGTTGGGAAACGTGCAAGTTTTAAAAACTTTTCGAGGGATTTTGATTCATAGATCTTGATTCATCACATAGAGACAAGTTTTATGTAAAAATAAAAACATGATGTATCATTCAATTAAAAGATAGAATACTTACATCAAGGTTTGAGTAAACCTTAGATCTCTCCTCTAAAGTGAATGTTCTCACTTATTGTAGATCCCTTTTTCTAGACACCTTTTCCATGGATCTCCATCTTCTTGGTAATTGTTTTGCCTTTAGGTATCACTCATAAGCCTCCATGAATGACCTTGGAAAACTAGGCTTGTGGGAGCCTCCATTAGATGAGAACATAAACCCTAATTTTCTAGAGAGAGAAAATAAATTCCTTTTTCCTTCTCATTAAAAATCACCCCTAAAATATACATAGACCATGTATATTTATAGGCAACATAAAGGTAAAGAAAATGAAACAACTAATCCTTCTCAATCTCTAATTCACATGTCTCAAATCTAATATGATTCCAATATCAAGTTGGGCTATGAGTGAGAATCCATTGGGCCTATTATTTTATTGGCTACAATGAATTAATGATTGGCCCGGTCCATGGACCCAATTAAATTAATTCATAAATTAATTTCTACTCCACTAAAAGAAATTAATTGAACTCCAATTAAATAATAAATAACCTCTAAGTCAATGTTGCACTTTGACCCCTCTATGCATAATTAGTTATCGGATAAATAATGCCATCAATCCGACTACTTAATTAATATATTTATTTTGGTACCTTTGATTATTTATGGCTCGATCACAATAAAACATTTGTTCGACAAAAATAATAATTTAATAAATAAATATATAATAAATCATTTTGTCTAAAATCATACGAAGGCCTTCGAATTTACTTTGTGATCAACCATAATCAATACAAAATAAATACAAGTAGCAATGATGCAAATATTGAAAATATAACCCTCTAACTATTAATTACATAACTACCCGAAGTGTCGGTCTAAGGATCCCGAAGAATCCGCCGAACAAATCAAAGTAATTATTAATTAATAAAAGAGTCTATACTTTTCTCATGCTTAAGAGTCAAATGCCATGACGGTGATAGGGAGTAATTGCATACGACGGCTCTCGCAATATATCTCAACCTAACGCGGATCCAGTTCAAGTCTTAATTAATTATGAGTCCATCCATAATTACCGACTATGAACAATTTATAATTACTATTTATATATCATGCATTGATTGTCATCACATATATATATATAAATATTTCTTGTAATTACATGGACACTATCAATTTCATAGTGAATCGAAACATAATACATTGAATTCACCAATTATATAAATCATAAATATTTCAGATATGTCAGGAACATATGTCACTATAATCCAGATAGGAATTTGCTATGCCAGGGCATATAAATCCCAACAGAGTGTACCCCCTACACTTTCAAAAATTAATCAAAAGTCGAATTTCCGTCTAGTGTCTCACCTTCTTCATATACACTTCCAAAGGATTCGTCAAAAGTTGAGTTGACATCAACATAATTCCCAAGATCTTCCTCAACCACAAATTGTTTTCTATCAATATTGGGGTTGTTTACATTTGTTGGGAACTTGGAAGACTAGAATCTTGAATCCTCACGTGTAGCACCAAAATTCAGGTTCTTTAGTACGTTTCACCATCGATATCCAAGTGCTTTGTGACAAGGCAGCACTCTTTTATGTCTATTTCATTTGGCTGATTAAGCCCTTAGAGTTATCTATCCTTCAAAACAAGATTCACAAGTTTGGTTTAGGCTCCTCTGCCTCACTAGGTAATAAACCTTCTTTAACCAATCTTTAAATCTCATTTTGATTGATTACAACCCAAAAATAGACACCAAAAATACAATGAGTCAGGAATAACAAATGTTCTCTTAACATTCAATCTAGAAGATGCAACATTAGTTTCTACATCCTGCAAATCTTAAGAGCTTGTGATTATAGTATATTAACCATCTTTCAATGCACCAGAAGCAATCGCATATCTATTCAATTTTATAAAACCAGTTTTAGAAAATAACAACATAGTTTTTATAAACCACAAGTAAAACAAAAATTAGATAGCGTCTAACCTCTGTGCATAAAGATAATTCTCTAATACTAATATCCTCATACTCTCTAATTTCAGATGTAATACTCCCACTGACTTAGTTACAACATTGACATCAGGTCAAGTACAAATATATTCCATATCATCGAGACTTCTGGATTCCTGAAATCCGTGCAATGAATTGCAAACATGTTTAGTGGCTCCAGAATCTATTCATCAGAAATTAATAGATACAACCACAGAACCTGGCTCAATGATTAACTATATATTTTCCTATGCCACGTCATTGCTTAGACAGTTTGTCCTTTAGTGTCTTAGTTAGCGACAAAAGAAACAGTTTTCTTTGCCCTCAACATACACTGCCTTATTCCCTTTAACCTTTTGGATACCTATGTTTTGTGCTAGCCTAGTCCTATTATCATCCTTCTTCTTTGCTTTGCCCGTCCACTTGGGCCTAGAAGAAGATGGTATAGACTAGGTTAGATTGATAGAAACGCCCATACTCTTGATTATCCCTTCATCTGTTACCAATTCTATAAGAATATCAGCGAGTGTGAACTCAAACTGATTCCTTATTTAGTTCACTATAACAGAATCGAACGAGTTTGGTAACAAGACAATAATCATGTCAACTTGAAACTTACCACCCAAGTCAGCTCTATTGATCTCCAGCTAATTTTAAATAATAAACAATCATTTTTCAAAATTCGGTTTCATACTGGAGTTCCTTAGGCTATCTTGATGCTATTCAAGTCTGACATAGTACTTTGGCATACTCTCTATCTAATCTCACCAAAACATTTTATTGACATTTAACATGATGCTTGAAAAAAATAAAATAATACAAATGTTAGCTTTGGAGTATATTCGAGCTAAACTCTAGAATATTGCACCAAGTCAAATCATTTGCCTTATCTAATTTATTAAAAGCATTAATGTCAAATTTGGTATCTCAAAGTAAAAGAGATAGGTATAGGAGTAATAAACATATTTTGTACCCTTACGTTGTGAATAAAATATCTAAGTTCATTTTCCAGTCATTATAAATAAGGTCCAATATCATAGAATATGTAAGCAAGCAGATAAACTGGATTAGACATAATTAATCTGAATATAAATGCATTCATACAATATGCAAGGTGAACTATTAATAATGTCATGCATATTTAAAATTAAAATGAGTTTGTTAACCACATAATATAATAAATCTCAATCGAATAAGAGATCATTATCATTATTGATGAACAATCCCTTTTAATTAATGCGGGTCCCTCAACTCTGTAGCATAATAAATCAACCAATCAATATGTCAATAACTTATCCCGTTGGAGGAGTTCATTATTACTATTGTTGAGATTCATTTACTATTTAGGTGAGCACTTCCATTAAAATAATAATATGTGGGTCCCTTAACCACTACATGAAAAATCGAATAACCAATACGCCAATAACTTATTCGGTTGGCGAAGTTCATTATTGCTATTGGCGGGCAAATCCCATCATTTCCATATCTCTTAAGACAATGCCTTGTCTATCATATGAAATGATTCCCGATTTAATTTAGCCTCTCTAAAATCACCTAGTATAGACCACTTCGTTGGGAAGCTAACACTATTGATTTTAGATTGAGTGTATAACGTTATTAAAACTCTAACGAAAAATTAAACATTAAATATGTTGTCATTATAATCTAGACTCTTTAAATCATGCGTAGGGCCTTATTTTTAAAGATCTAATTACAATGAACATTTAATATTTGTATTTTCATGAGACAACCATTCTTGTAATATTAAGACTCTTCAAATCATGCGTGGCGCCTTATTTTTGAAGATCTAATTACAATGGTGTTAATAACAAAGGCCATGGGGCAATGTATAAAAATCCCCGCTCCCACTCAATTTTTAATCATTCATAATTAGGGTTTTCATCTTATTCATTTACATGATATAATGCATGCAAAACGTCTTGATTTTAATCCAATTAAATTTAGAAAATATTTGGACTTTAAACGATTCACTAATATTTAATTTGAAGCACACTTTAAAAATAATTTACAAAAACAATTTTTCGTTTCCCAATAAGTGCCCTCAAATTAATTAGTAATCTAATCCAATTAATTTTCATAATTTAATTAATATAAATCAAGCCATTTAAATAAATATTATGGATCCAATGCATGAACAATAATAATTAGCAATTAATTATTTCATGCATCACATACAACAATAAATGACAGATAAAGCAAATTAAATGGCCAATGGATTCAGCTTTTAACATTTAACTACTCTAACTATCACGGGAAGATCATCCATCGGCTTGCAAACACCCACATAAGGCTGGTACGCACCAGGAGAAGCAAAACAGCGGTCCGAATGCGCTTGAATGGTCTTACACGCACCAACACGCGCTTACCACGCGCCTTCCAACCTCTTCACGCGCCTGGACGCGTCTCTAGAGGTCTCCAGCGCGTGCCACGCGCTCCCACGCGCCTGCACGCGCTGGGAGAATGCTGAAGCGCGTGCCACGCGCTCCCACGCGCGGGCACGCGCGTGTGCGAATAGCCAGCGCGTTCCACGCGCTGGCACGCGCCATGCGCGCTGATGTGGTTCCGGCGCGTGTCATGCACGCGCCTTGCTACTGCTGGTGCATGGGGCAACTTCCAGCCGTGTTCCACTGGATCTTTGCCCCGCTGAACTTTGATCCGACGGTTGCTGATGCGCGCTCATGTATACTGCACCACACCGGATCATCCGTCCACCTTCCGGAGCTGTCCCTTGTCGCCGGCCATACTCCGGTCGCCGGAAAATCGCCGAAAAATCCAGAAAAATTAATAAAAATTTCCAGAAATTAAATTAGGCCTTAAAAAATTCCAGAAAAATTCCGAAAAATTTCTAAAAAACCCCAGAAAATTCCTGAAGCCTAATTTAACCCTCTTGGACCTTCTTGAAGCTTCATAGCACCCTTTGATGAAGATTACATGGCTTTAAAAATATTTACAATTTGAAATACAATGGAAAAAATTTAATTACATCATTGAACTTTCAAACGGCTAAATCAAAGCCTTAATTACATTCATCCAAAGATAAAATTACATTAATTTAACCTATAAGCTTCATCCATGGCCCAACCATACATCATCATTCATTCACAATCATTCATACATCATTATGTATCAATATATATCAACATATTAAATCATATATCAACATACATCAATAAAAATATATATGAATATAATTTTGGATCCATGAATGATGATTTTCATAAAATCATGATCTCTAGTAATGAATCAAACCATGCTCTGATACCACTGTTGGGAAACGTGCAAGTTTTAAAAACTTTTCGAGGGATTTTGATTCATAGATCTTGATTCATCACATAGAGACAAGTTTTATGTAAAAATAAAAACATGATGTATCATTCAATTAAAAGATAGAATACTTACATCAGGGTTTGAGTAAACCTTACATCTCTCCTCTAAAGTGAATGTTCTCACTTATTGTAGATCCCTTTTTCTAGACACCTTTTCCATGGATCTCCATCTTCTTGGTAATTGTTTTGCCTTTAGGTATCACTCATAAGCCTCCATGAATGACCTTGGAAAACTAGGCTTGTGGGAGCCTCCATTAGATGAGAACATAAACCCTAATTTTCTAGAGAGAGAAAATAAATTCCTTTTTCCTTCTCATTAAAAATCACCCCTAAAATATACATAGACCATGTATATTTATAGGCAACATAAAGGTAAAGAAAATGAAACAACTAATCCTTCTCAATCTCTAATTCACATGTCTCAAATCTAATATGATTCCAATATCAAGTTGGGCTATGAGTGAGAATCCATTGGGCCTATTATTTTATTGGCTACAATGAATTAATGATTGGCCCGGTCCATGGACCCAATTAAATTAATTCATAAATTAATTTCTACTCCACTAAAAGAAATTAATTGAACTCCAATTAAATAATAAATAACCTCTAAGTCAATGTTGCACTTTGACCCCTCTATGCATAATTAGTTATCGGATAAATAATGCCATCAATCCGACTACTTAATTAATATATTTATTTTGGTACCTTTGATTATTTCTGGCTCGATCACAATAAAACATTTGTTCGACAAAAATAATAATTTAATAAATAAATATATAATAAATCATTTTGTCTAAAATCATACGAAGGCCTTCGAATTTACTTTGTGATCAACCATAATCAATACAAAATAAATACAAGTAGCAATGATGCAAATATTGAAAATATAACCCTCTAACTATTAATTACATAACTACCCGAAGTGTCGGTCTAAGGATCCCGAAGAATCCGCCGAACAAATCAAAGTAATTATTAATTAATAAAAGAGTCTATACTTTTCTCATGCTTAAGAGTCAAATGCCATGACGGTGATAGGGAGTAATTGCATACGACGGCTCTCGCAATATATCTCAACCTAACGCGGATCCAGTTCAAGTCTTAATTAATTATGAGTCCATCCATAATTACCGACTATGAACAATTTATAATTACTATTTATATATCATGCATTGATTGTCATCACATATATATATATAAATATTTCTTGTAATTACATGGACACTATCAATTTCATAGTGAATCGAAACATAATACATTGAATTCACCAATTATATAAATCATAAATATTTCAGATATGTCAGGAACATATGTCACTATAATCCAGATAGGAATTTGCTATGCCAGGGCATATAAATCCCAACAAAGTGTACCCCCTACACTTTCAAAAATTAATCAAAAGTCGAATTTCCGTCTAGTGTCTCACCTTCTTCATATACACTTCCAAAGGATTCGTCAAAAGTTGAGTTGACATCAACATAATTCCCAAGATCTTCCTCGACCACAAATTGTTTTCTATCAATATTGGGGTTGTTTACATTTGTTGGGAACTTGGAAGACTAGAATCTTGAATCCTCACGTGTAGCACCAAAATTCAGGTTCTTTAGTACGTTTCACCATCGATATCCAAGTGCTTTGTGACAAGGCAGCACTCTTTTTTGGACTTCTAGACTGCATATGGCAATGAAATCTCTCTGCAGCAGGCTGTTTTGTCCAATATTTGCATTCATATGCATCATGTTGATCCCTTTCACTCCTACAGTCCAGATTCAGAGGTGGAATGATTCCATATTGTTCTAATAGAGTGCTCAGTCGAGCAATTTGATGAGAAAATTGATGTTGCAGATTTTGAAAGTCTTCTTTTGTGGCCATCTTGCTTCCTTGCCTAGCTATAGATCTGCAACAATAATAGGTCTAAGAGGAAAGGCTCTGATACCACTTGAAGCAAACAAAAAAAAGAATAAAAGTCCTCTTAGAACAACAAGGAAGAATAGGAATACTCTAATCACAGTCCGAACCTAAATTTCTAACGAAAAATATGAAGAAAAAAAAAGCCCTGAATAACAATTTATAAACTAATAATAACTCAAAATATATTGATTACAACTTGATTACTGATAAAGAATGACTATTAGTGACACTTGACATTTCCTAGAATGACTTTCAACCTCCCACAAAGCATTAATAATGACTTCTACTATTCCAATAACATTTTCATATTCCCATATCATAATTACTACTTAAAACTTTGACTAGACACTTTTTAACGCTATTGTGACATTTATAAGCAAAGTTACCTTTTTGTACTCTATTTGTGACCAGAAGGTAGACTTTTTATACTCTATTTGTGACCAGAAGGTAAAGTTACCTCAACGGCAGCCTGGGCACTGAGTTTTGCTCTTTCTGTCCAAAAAATAAATAATAAAGATTTGTGCTCAAACCATTCATTTGAAGCAAAGAACGTCTCCTTGTGCCCTCCATTGAACACACACAATTGAAGATTTGAAGCATTCCTTTTCCTTGGAGGAAGATGCTAAAGTTGGTGTTAATCTTGAAGACCATAAGTGGGTTAAGATTTTCTTCTTTTTGTCCCTTCACTCTTCATTTTCTTTTCTTTTTTCTAATTTCAGGCATTGCTGGACTACTTTTCCCTTCTTCTTTTTTTTTTTTTTCTTTTAAGATAAATGATAGATTTTCCGACCTAAATTGCCGAACTATCCTCCGAATCTTACATGGCCCAGCCATGTCCGAACCTTAAAAAAAATAAGGCTGGATGCTTCTTTTTTCATATAAACTGGATAGCTTAAAAGTTGCCATTACCCTCTTTGTTTCTTCGACTTCTCTCTCCAGATTTCTTCTCTCTTCCTCTTCTTATTCCTCCTTTGTCGCTATCTCCTTTATTCTCGATCCTGGACTTCCCCTTCCTCTGATTCTGGCTGTCTTGGATATTGCAAAATCGAAAGTGAAAATAGGGCGTTTATCTTCGAAGGGAAGATGAGTCGAAACAAAGCTCTTTCTTTGTGTTGGCCTTTGTGATTGCTATAGTTTTTGCTAGTTGTTTTGCTGCCTTTTTTCATTCGTGTGGTGTTGCAGTTTTTTTTAATTTTACTGGGTAGCTAATGCAGCAACTAAAGAGGTTTTTTCACTGGGTAGCTAATGCGTGGTTGGAATTCGGATGAGCTAAATTTGCTTTGTTCTTGAACTCGTCTCCTATAGCCCAGTCTATTAGCCAGTATTCTATTGCCCAGTCTATTAGCCGTAAATTCTGAAGCAAGTCATTCATGCTCCTCGTTTAAAACCATTTCTTTTTGCAGCAACAATCTTTCCATTAAATATTTCTCATTCTCTTATTCAGAAACAAAAAAAAGATTGAAAGGAGATGAGGACAAGAAATCAATGTAAAATTATCACTTAGGAGTAACCAATCATTGCTTCAAATTAATCATCAAGTTAGTATAGCATCAACAACCCCATGAAATTGTTAATGAAATACCAACAAAAATTTCCAAAAAAAATTAAGAACATACCCATGAAATTTAGATTATGGCTGAGAAGACTGATTTCCAATTCTAGATTCAGACATTATATTAGGGCATGTATGTAAAAAAGACGTGAAATTAAAGGATGAAAGAGATAGTTCCACTATCAAATAGAAAGGTAGGATCGAGTAATGATGGTAGAAACAGAGAGAGAATTGAAGGACTAAGAATCAATGGTAAGATGGGGGAGAGAGAGAGAGAATTGAAGGACTAAGAATCAATTGTAAGATAGGAGGGGTAGAGACGGGGGAGGGGGTAATCGTGAAGAGATAGTCGAAGAGAGAGTTGTTTACTGTTATTTGTTTTTTTTTTCACTACAACGTGGCCACGTTGAATTTGGAAGATAAGTCGACAGTTTAGGTTGAAAGACCTGTAAGCGGAAATGATAAATTTGTTCACGGGAAACAGGTTACCTTAAATCCACATAATGGGTGTTTTGAATTTATAATATATTATTTGATAATTGAATAAATAAAAATTAATTCTGCACTTGGCAGTACACCTATTTATAATAAAAGAAAGGAAACTAAAAACATAAAGAAACCTAATAGCAAAAGGAAAATAATTCCTTAAAGAAATTAAATAAACTAAACTTTCTATAATATATATATATATATATATATATATAATAATTAAGAAATCTAATCAATAAGAAATACTAACTAGATAAAATTGTTCTACATCAATCCCCTCCACTTTAAAAAAAACTCGTATGAATGATGAATAAAATTCGATACCATTGATGACTTGACCTTGGTGCTTCATAAACTTACTTCTTGTTATCCAATCCCAAAAAAACAGCAACTGTGATAGATTTCCAATCTCCATTGGTAACTCAAAAGGAAAGAAATTATTTGAATGATGACACCCGATCTCAACAGGAAAGAGAAAACCTGATTGGTTCAAGCATAATTCAGTGGACTCCAAAATTAGATTGGAATGATGAAAAGAGTCAAGAGCTGTTTGGTAATTGTTTGAAAAATCAACCATCCAAAGTTGATTGCAAAGTCCAGACCCATGTCAAAAAATTCTAATG
Organism: Cornus florida; assembly: GCF_030987335.1. Taxonomy (NCBI): domain Eukaryota; kingdom Viridiplantae; phylum Streptophyta; class Magnoliopsida; order Cornales; family Cornaceae; genus Cornus; species Cornus florida. The sequence continues at coordinate 83,069,728 of NW_026775577.1, read as the reverse complement.
TGCTCACTTTAGTTAGTTACTGAAATCCAAATAGGATAGAACATGTGAGGTAACTAAAAGGATAAATCAAGTCTTAACACGATTTCCAAGTACCAAGCTTTCCCAAATCATCTTTACTTTCATCACTCAAACATGGATCACAGGAGAAATTCATTGGCTGGAGTCTGTTGAATAATAGGAAATTCATCCTTTACCACCAATGATTTAATATTGGTGAACCTTGGTTCACTTGTCATGGTACGAGTCTCCCCACTGCTGGTCACGCCATAAGCACAAAAATTGCTATCAACGCCTTCCACATCACCACTAACCGCATGTTGTACAACATCATCTTCTTGTACTCCAAACCTCATGTTCACAATTGGCCACCAACATAGTATTTGAATTTCCAACCTTTATAGTATGTTCAAAACAAGTGGCGGGTCCTACAAGAAGCAATTGTGTTGTTGCATAATCTAAATCCTTCTTTAGTGATTGATTTTCTGTCAAGGGATTAAGCTGCCCAACATAACTTTTTCACACTCGTGCTTGTACGATCTTGATGAGATTGTTGTTGATGGTGGTTGTTCACCTGCCGCAATTGGAACAAGATTGAAGAAACCATAACAACACTTTCGGGTTTCAAAAAGCATGAATGCTGATTTGGAACCAAAAATTTCTTGTAATCGCTACCTTCTTTTTTGGTTGTGTTGAATTTCTTACCACTATCACTTGCAACAATTGAAGGAACCCTCTTCAATTTTTCATTCTTTGTATCTCCTTTTTTCTCTTCTTGGAAACTACCACGGGATTGCACTTCTTGGACAAGTATAACCCTTTCGATACTTTTTGCTTCTTGTACAAACTTGACCATTGTAGAAGGAGGTCGAGGCTTCGAAGACAATGATAAATCAGTATAAGGCTGGACCTTGGCACACCACAGTTGGTAATCTTGGTATAACTGAAATTGGATCTCATCATACTCCTCATAATCTAGTGGAAGAAACTTGGCTTTTAAAAGACATTTCATCTTCAACCAAATCGTATCAGCGCTTTTCTTTGTCATGCACAAGTAACCCGCAATTGGTCCCACCAAACAGAATCTCTTCCCTTCAATTTGTATGCGACAAGTGCCACTTTCTTATCCTCTGGAATCCCCATGTAATCAAAGAACCTCTCAAAATCTTCTAACCAATCTAAAAAATCTTCAATATGAAAGAGACCATCAAAACTTCTAGGAAGACAATTCCTAGAATCATAATCTCCATAATCATGATATCTTCGTGTGTCTCTATGATCCCCAAACACCTTTTCCTCGTAGGCTGATTGACTATGAGTAGGGAATAGGTTGCGATTACGAACAGGATGAACACCATCTATGTCATTGCGCAACCTATTGTTATCACGATTCTGCTCTAGACCCAACTTAAGCCTAGCAAACATTGTTTGAATATCTTGCAATGTTTGCTGGGTTTCACGGGTTTCACGTTGACAATCTTGAAATTCAGCCCTAAAAGGAACCAATCTTTGTCGATCGTCGTCGCCAGCGAGGTTGCCACGAAAACGATCACCTACCATCAGACTAGGAAAAGACAAGGCTCTGATACCAACTGACGTTAGGAAAAGCGATAAATAAGTTACCTTGAATCCACAAGGTAGGTATTTTGAATCCACAAAACAGAAAGAGAATTCAGATAAATCTGATATATTATTTGATAGTTAAATGAATAAAAATTAATTCTGGCAGTACATGTATTTATAATAAAAGAAAACATAATACTAGAAGAAAACTAAAAACATAAAGAAACCTAATAACAAAAGGAAAATAGTTCTTCATTAAAGAAATTAAATAAAACTAAACTTCCTATATATATATATATAATAAAAATAATAAAAAAATATTAAGAAATCTAATCAATAAGAAATACTAACTAGATAAAATTGTCCTACATCAAGACCTATCATTTCTCTTTTTTTATATTGCATATATCTCACCTTCCTTAATTTTTTTCCATTTTGCAATATTTCCTTTTATTTATTTATTTATTTATTTTTGGTAGATCTTTGACATGCGAAGATAAAAAGAAAAAATTTCCACAATAAATCCACCATAAGACAACAAATAAATTCAAAAAGTAAACAAACAGTATTCCACCATTTCCACTAGCAAGTGTAATTTTCACTTCCTAATTGACAGTATACATGAATCCCCACAGTGGCTGTGAGTCAGCCTGGCCATGTACAAAAGACTGATTCATAAGAAGCCACTTAGAAGAGTCAGACTGGCCATATGCAAAAGACTTTATAAGAAGCCACTTAGAAGAGAGTCAGACTGACCATATACAAAAGACTCATTCATAAGAAGCCACTTAGAAGAGCCAAAGAGGAAGAAGCTGAGAGGCAAAATAAATACCAAAAAGGAGCCTACCAATTGTACAGTAGTGATTGCTACAACTACTAGTTTCACCTAACACTAGGTTGGGCATGTTTTGCATGCATCCATCCAACTTGAGGCATTGGAACCACCTGATTCATATTACATGACCCATCATCAAAAGCCAGTGAGTTCTGCATTGGGACAAAAGATGGTTGCTGAGGACCACCACCTGAACATCTAAAACCTACTAGTGGGTTATGGGAAGGAATGGGTGCAAGTGTTGTAGGATAACAAGAAGCCTCATTAACTAGGAGCCAATTGAATAATACAAGGAACTATAGGACTTGAGAATAGATTTCCATTGCTTGAAGTCACACAATTAGCTTGTTATTTTGCTTCCCAACCTTCTGCAGATCGAATCTCTTCTGCCTGGGTAGGGTCGAGCGGAATAGCTTGCCATGCACCTCCCCAACTAACTTTAGGTCTCATCGTTTTTGTTCCGATACAGTAGAGGGAAGTATATTGCTGTTTTTCTTCCCAACATTTGGTATATGTTCCTCCCCAGCTTTTTGTATGTGTTCCTCCCCAACCTTCAGTTCCTGTCTTTTCCCAACCTTCGGCATGTATTCCTCCCCAGCTTTTTGTATGTGTACCTCCCCAGCTTTTTGTATGTGTTCCTCCCCAACCTTCAGTTCCTGCATTTACCCAACCTTTGGCATGTATTCCTTTCCAACCTTCTGTCTGTGCTCCTCCCCAACCTTTTGTATGTGTTCCTCCCCAACCTTCAGTTCGTGTCTTTTCCCAACCTTTGGCATGTATTCCTTTCCAACCTTCTGTTTGTGCTCCTCCCCAACCTTTTGCATGAGTTCCTCCTCCCCAACCTTCAACAGATTGCACCTCTCTCATCTGCTTTATTCCTTCCCAACCATCTGTACGTCGCATCTTTTTTGTCTGGATAGAGTCGATGGGAATACGAGGCTCCACCACATTTTTGTTAAAATTTGTATTACCTTTGCCCACTAGATTAGGTATAGGATCTGGACCAAACAAACATTCCCTTAATTTGGAAACTTGAATCTTACCTTTCATGAAGGACAAAACATGCCAAATAGAAACATGGATGCACTTGTATATTTTTTTCATTTGGGTTGATCCTACTGCTCTTGCAACGTTTTGAGAACGATCTGTGAAATCTTCAACCTGTGAAAGGTAGATAATTTCACTGAAGTTCGTCTGTCTGAAAGCATAGGCAGAACTACAAATATTTAAGCCAGTCAAATAGACTTACACTTATACAGCCATCTTTAGAATCCCATGTTTTAGATATCCAAGATCCTTCATAGGTGCTTACACAAAGACCTTTGGGCCAAAGCGTTTCAACCGATGCTAGCTGCAACAGGAACAAGAACTACCAAAATTTATCACATTTTGGTGAAATAATTTGCATTCAGTTTGTGACATGTATTGTGTTAATATTTTCAGATAGTAGAATTGAACCTTGTCAGGATGTGGCATTTTTTCAAATAACTTAATATCCACTGAGAGGTAAAAATGTTACCTTTATTAACAGACTAGCAAAGAGCTCGGCCAAGGTTTCTTTATTCCTTTTTCCATAGTTTGAAAAGTTGTGGACTATTTGTTCCACTTTTGCAGGGTGAGTCCCATCTAGAATATGCCAAGCCCAGGTTAATGTCAGAATTGATTCAAAAAAAAAAGTTCAGCTACTTCCACTAATTAAAAATATAAGAACCTAAAGATAAGAAAAGAGTAAAATAGTAGTTGGACAAGAACAATTTTATGACGATTTCCTTAGATACCGCACATAGGTTAAGAGAAGGGGGAGACGGTATAAATATTAAAGAGTTACTTCCAAGTGACGTAACTTATACTCTAAATATCAGTTTTCTACAGTCCTTTTCTTTTCAAGTTTTCCACATGCAAGTGTACATATGTAAAGTAACTTACCAAGCAATACAGCTATAAATACAATATACTTAAGGAAGAATTGCTAATTTTGGATATAAAATTTGGACAAGATTTAGTCAGAGGAATTTTGTAATGTCTCAAACCGAAAAGAAACTATTCCTTCTCAAGAAATAACAACAAAAGTACTTGTCAAGAACTTTATAATTGAATCTCAGGAGCGAATGGTTATTACCTCCCAACATGACAGAAAATGGAGGTAATATCGGAGGATCTCGAGTCTGCAAGACCAATATGAAAAAATCATAAATATTTATAAATGGACATGGACAATCTAAGAAACTATTATTAATCAAGGCAAGGCTTTAATATCTATGTAGTAATTGCATGTGAATAGAAGGCTATATACAACAAATATTGAGCACATGCAAACTCATAACCTCGTGGTGGATCATAATCGGAGAGTGTGTTAAGTAACAAAGCAAAAAGCTGAAACATAAATTTAGTATTAAAAAAAAAAAAAAAAAATCAACAAGCTGAATCAATGACAAAACATGAACTATTGAAGCATCCCACCAAGGTAATAGTGTCTCTAGGCACTTGGACTTCTCTTGAATATCGAATTACTTGTAACTTTGATTTCTCTCTGGATGTCAGTACAGGGAAGTGGATGAGGATATATTAATTCCCAGGTCGCTGAATAGGCTCAACCCCAGCAGCAGCAGCCAAAAAAAAAAGTAAAAAAACAAGGGGAAGATAGGCAGCAGCAGAACCATAACATTATATGCTGCTTCAGCACGGTCGTGTTGGCATCTTACACATCAAAACATATTTGTATAAATAAAAACTGGAAACTGCATGATTGAAAAATTCTGTGCTAGAATCAATTCCGGAAATGTTCTCTATTTATCCACAGCAGGGAGATTGGAGCTAGTGAGATCCGGTTTAACTTCTTTTGTGTATTTTTGGTGCTCGGTGTTTACTATTTATTCATCTGTTGTCAGTATTTGGAGAAGATAGACTTTTTATGGGGATCTTCTGATGATCACATGAAACTGCATGCTCTTAGATGGAATTTGGTTGTAGCTCCAAAGGTGGAGGGTGGTTTTGGGGTGCGAAAGATTAAAGACATAAAACTTATCAAAAAAAAAAAAAAAAAAAAAGATTAACGACATAAAACAATGTTTCTACCTGCAGTGCTGTTTGGGACTTCATTCAGACTGCAAACCAACTAACTTAAGTATGCTGCCTTCTGCACTTATCCCAGACATCGTTAAAAGAGAATACACCATGCCTCCACACAATGGTATCCTAACCATGATGAAGATCGATTGACCTCAACTGATTAATTGCAGCAGAAGAATCCCTTGAATAGATCCACTGTCTATGTGGATAATGGCAGAAAGAGAAGCTTGTTTTGGCAGACCAAACTCTCTACAATCTGCTGCCAAATCTGGAAAGCAAACTTTGTCCTTGACACCATGGATCCGTGAACAAAACTAAAGTAGAACCAACACCAACATTTTCCTCCATAGAACTGAATCAGAAGGCCTAGGGTAGTAGTTCAAAAAGGAGACAACTCTTGTATATTTCCTCTGAAACCATGCCAAGTGCTCACTTACTTCTTGTCTTCTTGTCTAGCACTTCAGGATAAGTTGTCTTTTGAGAACTTGAGAATCAGGCGACTGCTGATCACTTCAATCTGTCACAATTGTTGGATGATGGTTTGTGTCGTCCAGACCTTGACCCTAAAAGATAGATGGAGAGAGAAGAGGGGTGTCAGTATCAAACTACGAATGATCTCTTCGGACAGGTTCTAAGGTCAAGGAATCCTAATTGGTAATCTAAGGATGCTTACTAAAACGGAGTACCAAGGTTGGTTAGTTAGGATGACTAAGGTTGGCTAGAAAGGTTTGGGCTATTTATATTGCCTAGGGAATGTACTTTGTGATGAGATGACTAAGGCAATTGGTAGATTGGCTTCCTAATGGTTGTTGTATGGCTTAGGTTGCCTAGGTTTTCCTAATACTGGTTATTTGGCTTCTTACAAGTGATTAGGTAGTTTGGAAATGATTGATGATTGAAGCAAAAATTGATTCAAGTATACTTGAATAGATTTGGCTTGATAAGTATGAATTCAATTTCTTTATAAATTCCTTCAAACATTAAGACTCGGTGAAAACAAACTCCTAAACATACATCTAATCCTAGCATACATGATACATCTACTCCTATCATGCATCTAATCCTAGAAAGCATCTAATCCTATCATGTTTCTAAAACAGAGGAATACGAAACAAAGAAATCATACATCCATAGAAGGTTATCTCAACTCAAACTGATGCATATGCGTTTGAATTAAACTAACATGCTGCAAATTAAAAGAGTTTTAAGAGTAAGACACATGATTTTACGAGGTTTGGATAATCTCCTACATCCTCGCCTCAAGCTTGTACTTGAGGAATGAGGAATTTGAAGTCAAACTTCATTGGAGCTCCTCCTTCAAGTCAGTGAGCAGAGCCTCTTCACTTTTAGGATCAGTGGGAACCTCTCTCACATCAAAGGTGAGACCTGGCCTTTCTCCTTTCACACAAAGGTCGCGAGTAGGCCTGGTCCTATCACATCAAAGCCAAGAGTAAGCATATCTCCTCTCACATCAAGACCGGGAGTAAGCCTATTTCCTCTCACATGAAGGCTGAGAGTAAACCTGATCCTCTCACATCAGGGCCGAGTGTAAGCCACAACCCTCTCACATGAAGGTCAAGAGGAAGCCTTTTCATCTCTCACATGAAGACTGAGAATGAGCCTTTGTGTACAAAGATATGTCTCTCATAGACTGAATTGTACAACTTCTGCCCAAACACATAGAGCTAAAACATGAGATATTTCAGTGAAGAATCGATAAGATTTTAAGAACTACTGAATAATGTGGGAGAAGAATTGACTGTATATTTTTATATTCAAATGATGATTACAATGGGGATATATAATTGTTAGCCGAGATATGATAAGCTAGAATCATGTATCTAACTTACCATATTAGCCGAGATTTGATAGGCTAGAATTATGGATTTTAACTTTATTTATGCGTATGTCTAGGCATAGAATATGCACTGATTTTATTCAGTTTCCTTTTTTGCAATATTAACACATGCTCCTTTTAGTATATAAATACCAGAGATGTGAAAGAGTATTTACACTAATTCAAGTCTTTACATATTCTTACAATCTCATTCAAGCCTTTACACATTTTTCTTCTCTTTCTTCAATATTGTATTGGTTCGACGACCACGAGGGCATTGTGAGTTTGGTACCACCCATTCGAGTATGGTCTAAGGAGACTTTGTTGATGGTTTATGGTCTGGTAAGACATTGTTAATTCTTCCCTCTACATATTTTCTAGAAATCTAGGCTCCGACGGTGATCCGAGTATTCCTGGTCTTCCTTACTGTTGTAAGAAGACTTTTGTTCCTTTTTCTGTTTGCTTCAACTGGTATCAAAGCCTCTCCTTTAGATCTGTGATTACAACGGATCTATGGCTAGGCAAGGAAGCACGATAGTCACAAAAGAAGATGTTCAAAATCTGGCGAAAAATCAGCAACATCAAATTTCTCAATTGAGAGCTATATTAGAACAAATTTCTCCTCTAAATCTGGACATTGGGAGACAAGGGCAGCGAATGGATGCATATCAATGTGAAAATTGGTTAAGACAGCCTGCTAGAGAGAGATTCAATGTCGCATGCAGTCTAGAAGTCCAAAGCTGAGTGCTGCCAGATCACAACGCACATGGACATCAATGGTGAACCATGCCCAAGATTCTGAATTTTGGTCCTACACGCACGAGGATTCAAGATTCAAATCTGCCGAGTGTCCAATAATTTTAGACATTCGTGTGATCAATGCAAAACAACTCATCCTTGAGGAAGACGTTGGAAATTGTGTTGATTTTGTGGATGTCACTCCAACTTGGGATGAACTTACTGGATGGGTGGATGAAGAAGGTAAGACACTGGAGGAAATCTCAACTTCCTCACTTCCAGAATTTGACAACAATGGTGAAAAATATGAAGAGACAATTAAGGCAGAAGAGGAGAAGTCTGAAGAAGCAGCCGAGAACTTGTCAGAAACTGAGGCAGCTATCATTATTCAGTCTGTATATCGTGGATTTGAGGTGAGAAGTTGGGAACCATTGAAGAAATTGAAGAAAATATATCAGGCTGATTCCCAAGTTGTAGGAATTTCAGAGCTTATGTTCGTCAACAAACAAATAGGTGGAACATTTGAAGATAAGACCATTACATTTCCTACGGTAACTGGTGCATTAGACAGTACAACAGACAGAGTTTACTTGCATAATTTGGTTTAAAATGAATCTTCTTTCTTCTTGGAGCTGAGAGATCATGAATTTCAGGTCTTGGCTCCTGATTTGTGTTCAAGCGGGTTTCGGAAATTTACTAAATTTCTAAAGAGAGGTCTGAAAATCAGATTCTTTGTTAGTAACAGCAGATTGGTGTGTTTTGTTCGTGTACGGAAAAGAAGAAAGAAAGGATGGAAGGCTTTACTCGGGTTCTTATTTGATCGTGGTAAATTGCTTCAAACTCGAGGGCGAGTTTTCTTCAAGGAGGAGGGTCTGATGCAAATCTTTAAGGGTACTTTAGTGAGGATTGAGGCAGCCAATAGTCTTGGAAAGTGTCTAGTCAAAGTTTTAAGTAGTAATTATGATATGGGAATCTGAAATGTCATTCTAAGAAATGTCAAGTGTCGCTAATAGTAGTATTATAAAAGGGACAGCCTCTTTATCAGTTGTAATCAAGTCTTTATCAATAGAATTTTGAGTTATTTAAGAGTAAAAATAATTCGTCAGGCTTTCCCCCAGATTTCCCTATAGAAATATAGGCTCCGACAGTGATCAGAGTATTCCCGGTCTTCCTTACTGTTGTAAGAAGACTTGTGTTCCTTTTTCTGTTTGCTTCAGAAATCCAACCCCAGCCCAACCTACCCCAACCCAACCCAACCAACATAACTTATATTATTATTTCTTTAATTTAAGTGGCCTAGAACCCAAAGCCCATCTCCTTTTCAGCCCACCCTAAACCCTATTTGGCTTTCTCAATTAGGATTTGTTTCTAAACTGATACGCAATCCGAGCCACATCCTTCCTATTACCTTCTCTTTCTCTCACACATACAACCCTAGCCGCAGATGGATTTTGCCATCGGGGCTACTCGTCTTCCTCCCATAAGTCTGGCTAGTCTGTGACAGCAAAGCTATGTAATAGGAAAGACTCCAGTCTCCCTAAACCAGAGGTTTAAAACCAGTCTCTCTTTGTAATCAAATTCCAGCAGAAAAGAAGTAAGAATTGCACAAGAACAATATCACTCCCACAATAATTAATCACTTGCAAGTTTTTACACATTGACAACTTGAGAAATCTATGTAATAATTTATTGTTTGAGATTGTTGTGTTGTCTAAATCTCTGCACCCCATCATATATATATGTGTATATGATAGTGTCACACACACACACACATATATATATATATTGTTTTAGAGTAATTTTAATGAGCTTCGAGCTCAGCTCGAATAGCTAGTGAATGGTTTCGAGCCGAGCTCGAACGCTATTGTGTGAACTCGGCTTGAACTCGAGCCGAGCTCAAACACCATGCTCTAACAGCCAAGCAGAGCCGCAGAGCCCAAACAGCTCACTACTCGGCTCGGATTGGCTCATTTACAGCCCTAACCCTCTAATAGCTTAAGCTTTTAGAGTAAATGGTAGTTAATAGTATCATTATGCTCTATATGAATTATCGTAAGACATTAACGCCTACTGAAGAGGCAAGCTTGGATTTTTGTGGATCATTCATGCTCACCTTCTCCTTGTTAGAATGCAGACTTGAGAAGATGACGGCTCCCAACAGGGACAAATCTAGAGGGACATGTGTAGCAATATAATTGAGATACTTGAAGTTTCTGTAAAATAACTTGGAATTCAGCAATCAATATATTTTTTGCATTAATATGTAATTGTCACGATTGTAAGCCATGTATGTACGCCTGTTGATGGTCGCTATATGAATGAAAAGTATATTTTTATTTTTATTTTTTTGAACATATGTTTGATGATATGCATTTAGTAGAAATATAAAAAGAAGAAAAATGAGATAATTGTGTAAAGGCTTGAATGAGATGAATCACTCATTCACAGCTCTAGTATTTATAGATAAAAAGAGCACATATTCATATTACAAGAAAGGAAACTAAATCAAACCACAATATATTCTAAAGCATATTCTATAGCATAATCAAATTTATGCTAATATGGTAAATCATTCTATAAATCGTGGCTATCATATATGCTAACATATGCATAGTCAAATCTTTGCTATTATGGTAAGTCATTCCATAAATCATAGATATCATATATACTAACACTCCCACTCAAGTTGGTGCGTGGATATCTGAAACGCCCAACTTGGACAATGCATTCTCAAACACGCTCATGCTAACGCCCTTTGTAAGAATGTGTGCAAGCTGCTGAGAGCTTGTGACAAATGGAGTGCAAATTTGACCAGAGATGATCTTCTCTCGAATGAAGTGATAGTCCACCTCTATATGCTTAGTCATGTCATGCTAAACGGGATTTGCTACTATGCTAATGGCAAACTTGTTATCGCAGTAGAGTGAGAATGGAAGCGACATTGGAAGGCACAAGTTTGTCTTCAAGGTTTTCAGCCATAGCAACTCACATACCCCAAGAGCCATAGCCCTATACTCTGCCTCTACACTAGATCGAGAGACAACATCCTACTTCTTACTACGCCAAGTAACCAAATTACCACCAATAGTAGCACAATAACCCGAAATTGACCTCCTAGAAATTGATCCTGCATAATCAGCATCTGTCCAACCCTCAACACGAAAGTGACCATGATTGGAAAACAAAATACCACGGCTTGGACACCCTTTTAAGTAGCGAAGGATCCGAATAGCTGCACCAAGGTGGGGTACGAGGAGAGTGCATGAATTGACTCACGACACTCACGGCATAAGCAATATCAGGTCAAGTCATGGATAAATAGATGAGCTTCCTCGCAAGTCGTTAATACTGACCAACATCTGACAACAACTCCCCCTCAGAATCAGCCAACCGATGATTCTGCTCAATTTGAGTATCAGCAGGACGAGCGCCAAGCTAACCCGAAGTAAAAAGCAAGTCGAGAACATACTTGCGATGAGAGATGAAAATGCCAGCCTTGGAGCGAGCCACCTCAATGCCCAAGAAGTGCTGTAGGGGACCAAGATCCTTAATCTCAAACTGACGGCCAAGATAGCTCTTAACCTCAGCAATTCTGATAGTATCATCGCCGATAAGAACAATATCATCAACATACACAATGAGAGCAACTGTCTTACCGCCTGAATGACGTAAAAACAACGTATGAACAACTGCACTTTGATGGAAACCAAACTTGAGCATGGCAGTGCCAAAGCGATCAGACCAAACTCGAGGAGACTGCTTGAGGCGATACAGAGAACAACGAAGACGGCATACCAAACTAGAATGAGCAGGAGAACGAAAGCCCAGAGGAGGAACCATGTACACCTCCTCCTGCAAATCACCATTGAGAAAGGCATTCTTGACATCTAACTGAAATAAAGGCCAAGATCAAATCGTAGCAACGGAAAATAATACACATATGATATTCATCTTGGCAATAGGGGCAAAAGTCTCCTGCTAATCTATGCCATAAGTCTGAGCATAACCCTTGGCAACCAACCGGGCAACTGACCCATTTGGATTATGCTTAACTGTAAACACCCAATAACAACCCACAGCCTTTCGTCTAATAGGAAATGGAACCATGTCCCAAGTCTGATTTTTCTCAAGTGCTTGTAGTTCTTCTGTCATAGCATCATGCCATTGAGGTTGCGCTAGTTCATCTGCAACACTAGAAGGAAAAGGAACCGAGGCAACAGAAACAAGAAAACTCTAATATGAGGGTGAGACAGCATAATCAGAAACAAAATTAGAAATAGGGTATATATAAGAACGTTTACCCTTTCGAAGAGCAATGGGGCGATCATCTAGCGAAACAATAGCTTGAGAAGGCAAAGCTAGTGCCGAAGGAACAGGGCAGTCGATCGTGGGAGTGGAAGCTTGTACTTATTGTCTCCGACTATAAACCTATAAAAAAGGAACAATTCCCCCTACTGGAGGAGTATCACGAGGAGGAATCATAGAAGACGAAACAGGTAACGGGAGAGGAGTTGAAGACGGAAGAAGGTGATCATCCATTATATTCAATGGGAACCATTCACTTTGAGAACCAACTGAACCACTATAGTACAGTGTATGCTCAAAGAAAGAAACATCCATGGATATAAATCGCCGATGACTGGGAGGATGGTAACACCTATAATCTTTTTTGAGAGTGAGAATAGCCCAAAAACACACACTTCAAAGCCTTGGGGTCAAGCTTTGCACGAATCTGCCCCAACTACTGAACAAAGCGCACACACCCGAAGACTCGCGGAGGAATCAAAAAACAGAGATAAATTAGGATGTAAGATTAAGAGTGGGGCTGCAAAGTTAAGTACCCTAGAAGGAGTCCTATTAATGATTTAAACAGCTGTAAGAACTGCATCTCCCCAAAATGAATGGGGAACATTCATGCCAATGCAGATTGCTCTGGTTAAGTCTAGCGATTCTTTCTCTCAGAACGGCCATTCTATTAAGGAGTTTTAACATTAGCCATCAGATACTCAATCCTAAATTATATACATAACCGTTGTACCTCCCCATAAGTGTACTCCGTACCCTGGTCAGATCTGAATTTTTTAATGGTACGACCATATTGAGTCTAAACCATTGTCATAAAAAAAATTTAAAACAGTGTATACATCATATAACACGACTATGATCATTAATGAACACCACGAAATATCGAAATCCAAGACTGGAAGTAACTGGGCAAGGACCCCACGCATCTGAATGAACAAGATCAAAAGGTGTTAAAGCAGATTTATTACTACAAGCAGGATAATTGGAACGAACATATTTATCCATATGACATGTCTCACAAGATAAATCTGACACTGCCACATTACAAAATAAGGAAGGAAATAAATGTTTTAAATAACCAAAAGAAATATGTCCTAAATGCATGTGCCAACGGATAGGCTTTATTAGATGAAACACAATTAGAAAATAAAGCTGAATGTGCTTGAGATGACAAAAGAGCATCCAATAGGCATAGACCGTCCACTTCACGCACACTGCCAATCGTCCGTTTCGACACCAAATCCTGAAAAATACAATGAAAGGCAGTGACGGAGCCAGAAAAAATTTCCAGAGGGGGCACATTATAAGTATTTGTATACCGTAACATATATTTACAATATAATGTATAAACATATAAGTGTATATATATATATATAGAAAGGGATAGTGATATTTTTGGAATTAAATTAATTTACAGATATAGAATATAAGTATTAAGGAAACAATTAGGAGAAAAAAATCTGAAAATATATAGAATTTTATGAAGAATGAGAAAATTCAGGGGGGGCACTTTCCATATTTTCATTAAAAAACATATATATTATTATAAAATATATATAGAATATATGAGAGGGAGAAAATACGCGCCGGGGGGGGAGGAGGGGGGGCCGCGGTTCCTTAATTGCCTTCGTCCTTGATGAGAGGGAAAGAACGTAACACTACAATTTAAATGTTTGGTAACGCTACTAACAGAAATAAGATTTGTAGTCAACTATGAAGCATGAAATGTATCTGACAAAGTTAATAAAGGAGTAATTTATATGTGACCCTTCCCAGCAATGGAAGAGGGAGAGCCATCCGCAAGATGTACCTTGAGATGGACAGAGCAGATACTATAAGATTAGAAGAATGAGGACATACCAGTCATATTGTCTGAAGCACCAGAATCAATGATCCATGGTGTCGAAGATATAGATACGCTATGTGCAGACGCAATAATACCTAAGTGGGCATAAGTGGAGGTTGGCTGAGATGATGCCTCCATTTGGTTGAAGAATTGTTTGAACTAATCCAAATTAGCTTGAGTCAAGGTAACTGTGGCAGAAGATGTAGAGGCAGAGTTGTCAGGAGTTCAAAACAAGACTGGTTGTGTAACAGAATGTGCAAAGGATCGAGGCAATTGTTTCTGTTGCGGTGGGCATCCATTAGCATAACAACGAGATTTGATGTGACCAATTTTTCTGCAATGCTCACACCGTCTGCATTGTCGTCCCAGAGGAGGACCGGTGGTAGAGCTTTGAACTGACTGGGATAGTGTAGTTTCTGAAAGGTTGGGAACCCAAACTTCCATAGCAAAACGATCAACAGAAGCAACACCTAATGGATGAGTCTAACGACTCCCATCTGACAACACATAAAAGCATGCATCCTCAAGAGTAAGGAATGAAGATAAGCCCAATAAATAAACACGAGCATACTCAAACTCATCGTTCAACCCGGCAAGAAACTAAAACACTCGATTCTTCTCCACAATCCCTGCATATAAAACTGCATCATCTGGATCCTTCCAAGAGTGGAAGTAATCATAATATGACATCTCCTCCCAAATAGCACGAAGCTTGGCGATGTAACCTGAAACTGTCAAGTCACCCCGAGAAATCCTGGTGATATCTCACCCCAGGAAAATCCGTGCATTATTCTGCCTCTGAGAATAAGTGCGTTGAACTGAATCCCAAATCTGCTTAGCAGTCTTCATAAACATATAGCCAACAAGTATGTTTGGTTGCATCAAATCTACTAGCCAAGACATAACCATAGCGTTATCTGCAAACCACTGTGGATATGCCTTCTCTGACTCAGCTGGCTCTTTCTCAGAACCAGTAATATAGCCAATCTTGCCTTTGCCATCAATGAACATCTTGGCAAACTGTGCCCAAATCAAATAGTTAGAACCATCCAACTTCACTGTGGTGATTTGAAGTCTTGGATTTTCTGATGAGTTGGTGGGAAAAATGGCACCACCACCCACAGAACTTGAGCCAAGAGAATAATAGTCGAGGACCCTGAATCTGCCATAATCTATCACACGACAATAAAAAAACTCCAAAAACACCACAAATTCTGTTAATAAATCAAAAGGTCTCCTCAGACCGTAAAGAATAACAATGTCTCCTCAGACCATTCCCGAAAATTCCAATTACATACTTTTTTTAAGGAGCGTTGCCCTCTTACATATAGCCTGACAACCTCCTTCTTAATATCCGGAACCTCTTTGTAAACTAATTTATTTTTTTACCCAAGCCCTTCTAGGTGTTGGAGACCAACTATCCCAATTTACCCAACCCTAGAACAGTAAAAAAGATATTGTAAAACTTAAAAAATACCTATTTTCGATCACAAAACAGCAACACAAAAAACATGTGTAAGCAACGTCACACGATGTCACAAACAGCCTAAGGTGGCTGTCGCACAAGTAGCAAGGCTGCTGAAAGGTGTAGAAAGGTGTTGGCTCTGATACCAAGTAGAAATATAAAAAGAAGAAAAATGAGAGAATTGTGTAAAGGCTTGAATGAGATGAATCACTCATTCACATCTCTAATATTTATAGATAAAAAGAGAACATGCTCATATTACAAGAAAGGAAACTAAATCAAATCTAAATCAAATCACAATATATTCAAAAGTATATTCTATGGCATATTTTATAGCAAAATCAAATCTCTGCTAATATGGTAAGTCATTCCATAAATCGTGGCTATCATATATGCTAACATATGCATAGTCAAATCTCTACTATTAAAGTAAGTCATTCCATAAATCGTGGATATCATATATGCTAACACATTTCGTGGTTTATTTTATTCAAGACTCCATCCAATTTTACTTATAAGGAACTAGGTCGTGACAATTATGCATGCCCATAACCCATATTTAGAAAATTGAAAAGAAAATAAAAGACAATAATAAAACATGCAAAATATGTATTTTTTATTGTCCTGTATGGAAACTCTATGGAGAGAAACTCCACGGAAATATCTTTTAGGTATTGATAAAAATGAGTAGTGTATGAGAATTGACACAATAAATTCTATTATTTCTAAAACATAGCCTATAACTAGTAGCATGTTCTCTCTTTGACAGCTATGACATCTCATAAACTTCTAAAATGTCATTCGAGTTTTCCTAGACAATCTATATGCATTTCACATTTATATAACTATATTGGACAGTTGCTGATTAATTTTGATCTATCACTAATTACATATAAAATCAACAGGAAGGAAAGCATGTGCTTGCAAAGACACCACTAAGATGTGAAAAAATCATCATACCTGTAGATGAAAAGCAACTAATGATATTATGGATAGAGAATTCAGAGTTCTGTCTTTTGAACTGTTAATACCCTGTGCTTTTGCCCAAGCTTTCATCTGCAAATATGGGTAAATTAAATCCCATCAGATTCTAAAGTAGAAGGTCCAAATCCAATAAAAGAGCACAAATACTCAAAACAAACACAAAGAGGTACATGAATCCATAAATATGATATGTACATGTGTGTGTTCATGCATAAATACAAACATTTGTAAGTTCATTATACAAGTTATTTGATTAAGATTGATGATGAGGTCTTGGTTAATGACATTAAGACTTGTTGAATACTGAAGCAAACAAGAAAAAGGAAGAAGTCTTCTTACAACTGTGAGGGAAACTAGGAATACTCCAATCACCGTCGGAGCCTAGATTTCTAAAGGGAAATCTGGGAAAGAGCCTTAAGAACTGTTTATACTCTGAAAATAACTCAAATTATATTGATAAAGACTTGAATACAACTGATAAGAGGGCTGTCCCTTTTATACTAAAACTATTAATGACACTTAACTTTCTCTAGACTGACTTTCAAACTACCCAACGAGCATTAATGACAGCTTTTACCATTCCCACTACATTTTCAGATTTCCCAAACCATAATTAAAACTTTGACTAGACACTTTCCTAGGCTATTAATTTTTATTTGCATCAGACCCTACTCCCTGAAGAAAACTCGCCCTCAAGTTTGAAAAAATTTACCACGATCTATTGAAAATCCAAACGAGGCCTTCCAAACTCCCTTTCTTCTTTTCCTTACTCCAACAAAGCTCAATAATCTTCCGTTATTGACAATGAATACCATTGCACAAACTTTCATAACTCTTTCGAAATTTAGTAGATTGCCAAAACCTGCTTGACCACAAATCAAGAACCAAGGTCTGAATTAATCTGATTTTTGCATTGGAACAACATCTGGCCATATGTCGCACCAAGAGTCCATCCCAAAGCAGATCAGAAATATGGGGTTGGATACTCCTTTGTGGTGGCAATCCTGCAGGCAAGTTAGCAGGGAAAACTTCAGCTAGTTCATTCAACAACTTATCAATTTCAGCCGGTACTTCTTGCAGTTCCTCCTTTCTTTCCTTGGCCAGCAGCACATATGCAACTCCACTATCCTCAAATTCACTAAGAAACTGCCGCAACATTAAGCAGGCATGTCCTTCCTCCTTTTTGGACTTGGGAAAGTCCTCATCTTCCATTGGAGCCAGGATCATATTAACTCCATTCTTATAAAAGGCATAAACATTCTTTTTACCAAGGTGGACAGTCTTGTTATCAAACTGCCATGGTCCTCCCAATAAGAGATGACAAGCCTCCATATTTACCACATCACACAAAACTTTATCTGAATAACTTTCCAAATTGAAAAAGGAACAAGACATTGTCCTGTTACCTTTACTTCACCTCCTTTCTTGAACCAACCTATCTTAAATGGCTTTGGATGTGGATGCACCTCTAGTTTCAGCTTTGTAACCATCTCCTTGGAAACTAAATTCTCACAGCTGCCTACATCAATAATGACGTTGCAAAGTCGTCCGTGAAATGTACATTTAGTACTGAAAATGTTGCTTCACCTCCAATCACCTTCCGGTTGTTTTGGTGTTAACATGGCTCGACGTACCACCAGACTTGGAAGATCTCTATCTTCAAATGTGACTTCATTTTCTTCAAATTCCAGCAGACCTTCATCAACTCGTGCATCATCAAATTGACCCTCTGTATTGTTTGAATCACCCTCATTGATAAGCAAGTTACTTGCTGCCTTTCAACAATCAGATGACTTCTGGCCTTCTTTACCACATTTGTAACATATTATCTTGTTTCCATGGACTGAAATGGTGTACTTGTTAGCAGATATGATAGCCACGATTTATGGAATGACTTCCATATTAGCAGACATTTGATTATGTTATATAATATGCCATAGAATATGCTTTAGAATATGCTTTGATTTGATTTAATTTCCTTTCTTGTAATATGAGCATGCGCTCTTTTTATCTATAAATACTAGAGCTGTATATGAGTGATTTATCTCATTCAAGCCTTTACACAATTCTCTCCTTCTTCTTTTTATATTTCTTCTTGGTATCAGAGTCAACACCTTTCCACACCTTTCAACAGCCTTGCTACTTGTGCGACAGCCACCTTAGTTTGCGACATCGTGTGAGTTGTGACATTGCCTACACATGTTTTTCTGTGTTGCTGTTTTGTGATCGAAAACAGGTATTTTTAAGCTTCACAATTTCTTTTATACTCTTCTAGGGTTGAGTAAATTGGGATAGTTCATCTCCAACACCTAGAAGCATAGTTGTCAAAGGCGCCGAAGGCGCGCGCCTCCAGGTGCCATCGCATCGCCTTTAGGGACTTAAGGCGCAGGTGTAATATAAGGCGCGCGCCTTTTCTGCACAGGCGCAAGGCGAAAGGTTCTTTAAAGGCGCCTGATTGTTTATTAAGTCTTTCTTCACAATATGCTGGATTTTTAATTGTTTATTCTTTGTTTATTTCTTATATTGTTATTGTTTTTATTATATTATTATTTTATTAGTTAAAATGTTACAACTTACAACATAAAAAGAAGAAAAAAAGATAACAAAAAAGTAAAGTAAAGCAAAGACGGAGGCAGGCAGCGAGAGCAACGACTGACGAGGATGACTTGGTCTCGGATCTGCGTTGGAATTGCCAGATCTGCGTCGCCGGTAAGTTCTCCAACTTCTGCTCCTCCTTCTCTTCTTCTTCTCTCCTCCTCCTCCTCCTCTTCTTCTTCTCTCTTCCAGTCTTCCTTCTCTTCTCTTCGTCAGCGACTCAGTTTTCAGTTTTTTTTTTTTTCCCTCTATTCTTCTTCTTTTCTTCTTTCTTCTTTTCTTCTTCTTTCCTTCTCTCGGCCCAGTCGAGTTTGGCAGAATTTTTTTTATTTTTTTATTTTTCTTCTCCTTTTTTTTTTATTTTTTTTTTTCTTCTTCAGTTTTTTTTTTTTTTCCCCTCTATTATTCTTCTTTTCTTCTTTTCTTCTTCTTCTTTTCTTCTTTCTTCTTTTCTTCTTCTTTTCTTCTCTCGGCCCAGTCGAGTTTGGCAGAATTTTTATTTTTTTATTTTTCTTCTTCTTTTTATTAATCTTAAAATAACAGTTGCTATTTATTTTTTATTTTATTATGATCCAAATACATAAAGTTATCCAAATGGATGCATTTACTTTTTACTTTTATATATATATTTGATACAATACCATACATTTGCTTAAATTGCTAGATTGATCAAGATTAGAGCTGTAAGTACTTATTTGTCCTAGTCTTTGTCCAAGAATTAATTCAACTGGTTTGTATAGTCTTTGGTTTCTACTATCGTGTAGTGTTTCAGTTTTACTACTAATATGCTTTAAATTTCAATAATTAATTTTTCCCTCAAATGTCTCATGACAACACCCATATACGATGGTGCAAATGGTGAAATTTTTTGTATTAGTCAAATTTTTTCGGATCTCATGAAATCATGCAACCAAATTGTATGCCTGTATTTGTTCCATTCTTAGAATGTTATTGGTTTGACTGTTTGAGGAAATGCATTTTTAACATCAAATTGTAACACCAAATTGAAGTCAAATTAACATCAAACTTAACACTGAATAGTCTGAATCCATGTGTTTTTTGCATGAAATAATATTCTGCTTTTTGCCTTTTTAAATTGAAATGTTAATATTGCTTTGAAGCTCTGTATTTTTTAGTTGGCTTTGACATCTTTATGTTGAATATTGAACTTAAGTAATTCATTTAGTTGACTTTTGCATCTTTTTATATACTATTGCATCTTTAATACTTTATTAGGTGGGTTTTGCTTCTTTTTTTTCCAACGTGCGCCTTGCTTCAGTCGGGCGCGCTCCTCGCCTTGCGCCTTGCGCCTCAGGCTCCAGGAGGCATTTGCGCTTTTGTGCGCCTTAAGCCTTTAACAACTATGCCTAGAAGGGCTTGGGAATTTTTTTTTTGAGTCTACAGAGAAGTTTCGGATATTGAGCAAGAGGCTGTCCAGCTATTTATGTAAGCGGGCAGCGCTCCTTGAAAAAGTCTGTAGTTGGACTTTTCTGGAATGGCCTGAGGAGACATTGTTATTGTTTATGGTCTGACGAGACCCTTTGATTTATTAACAGAATGTGTGGTGTTTTTGGAGTTGTTTATTGTCATGTGACAAATTATGGCAGATTTAGGGTCATCAATCGTTAATTCTCTTGGCTCAAATTATGTGGGTGGTGGTGCCATTTTTCCCACCAACTCATCAGAAAATTCAAGACGTCAAATCACAACAGTGAAGTTGGATGGCTCGAACTACTTGATTTAGGCACAGTCTACCAAGATGTTCATTGGTGGCAAAGGCAAGATTGGCTATATTATTGGTTCTGAGAAAGAGCAAGCTGAGTAGAGAATGCATATCCACACTGATCTGCAGATAACGCTATGGTTATGTCTTGGCTAGTCAATTCGATGCATGCAACCAAACATAGCCATTAGCTATATGTTTATGAAGACTACTAAGTAAATTTGGGATTAAGTTCAATGCACTTATACTCAAAGGCAGAATAAAGCACGAATTTTCCAGTTGGGGCGAGATATCACCAGGTTTTCTCAGGGTGACTTAACAGTTTCAGGTTACATCGCCAAGCTTCATGCAATTTGGGAGGACCCTAAGCAAAGATCTTCCCCTTGGTTAGGTAGAGGTCCTTGGACCTTATCTATAGGCATTAAATTATTATTGTTATAGGTATGATCCGGACCCTGGCCTGACTTTGTATGTTACCTAGAAAAACATTATCAAAAGAAGCATTCATTCCCTGTATCTCATCTATCAAAAGGGAGCTCTTGAGCCTGGAAAACCGCTTATACTATACATTGCTGCTCAAGGGGAATTGTGGCCAAAGAACACTAGATAGACAGAGCTGGTAAAATCAGGCCCATTTTCCTGCATCTTAGAATTGTGTTGTTTCCCTCAGCCCAACCCAGAATCTGAAGTAGCAAAAATCACTCTCGAGTCACATGCCTTGGATTTTTTAACTCGAGAGTAGATGCCAGCTGCAACCCACTAGAAACCAATGTCTCCCCACCCCCACCCCCCTCCTAAACCAAACACGTGGATTGCGCCTCTATCTCATCCTATCATGCATCAACTGTTTAAACCTCAAACAATCTTTAACGATTAGCCCCAGAATACGGATAACGTTCTCTTCGCCCTCCATGTGTCCCCCCTCTCACCCTATCTCGATCACTCACTATAAACGCATGAGCACCACTCCTTCCAACCAAATTGATATCCCTCTACATCTTCCGGCCATCTCTCCACCTCTGAAACTTGTTGACTCCTTTCGGACCCTTCGCGAGAAGCTTCCAAAACTCATCCTCCTTCATCGAACAAGAGTCATCCCTCCTTCCAAACTCTCCGTTTAAGGCACAAGCTCAGGAGGAGTCCCTTCCCATAAAGCAACTTTGTAGGACAGTCATTCATCATGGATGTAGATCGTCGGAGGACAATCACATCCATCTCGCACCGTGATGCAAACAAATTCAGTGTTTCTTGTCTCATCCGCTTCAACCCACACAAATCCCCAATAGTCACAAAGAGAGCAAGACACCAAGGGTGAAGAAGAAGATTGTACACAACAATTCTTTTCATCCCCTTCTCTTTTAGCACACCAGAGCTACCCACCCTAAAACACCATGAATCAATACGTAACATGTTATCGCCCCTGTCACGTTGACCCTCTTTCAACACCTGAATGGCCTCCACTTGTGAGGGTAAACAAAAGAAAATGAGAGAATTACGTAATGGCAAGACCCCAACTCCAAAAGAAATATGTCATACGCGAGAAACCCAATCTGCAATTTGACCCAGATCTCCAACTTCTCTCTTGCACTTTCCTTCCAAACAGGATCTGAGGTCATCCCTGCGTCCCCCATTAGAGTCATCATCAAGATAGATCAAAAGACCACTCTGGGGTTGAGCGGACTTGACTGTATCTCCCTGAGTAATGCAAGGCAACCTTGCAATCTCCACAAAATATTTCATATGAGAGTACAAAAAAAAAAAAAAAAAAGGGCAAATAGAAAACCTTTAAAGAAGGTGGCCGGAGAAGATGATTCCCAACGCCTGAGAAGATAGAGAAAATTTGGATTCTGAAAAAACTTTATCAAGCAGGCTAATCACTTCGAAGAAAGGGTCTTCAGCTGGCTGCTAATGGTCACTGCTGCTATGGTAATGTGGATTCAATTGATCATGTTTTTCCTATGTGCCCTTTTGCTTCTGTTATTTGGAGACAGATTTTTTATCTGCTGCACATGTCAGTTCTTTCTACTACTCAGCTGAATCAGCAGATTGCTTCGTCTTTGGCTTCAACAAGAGTTAAGTCTGTCAGAGCTTCATTTCTTCAGTGCCTTTTGCCTACAACTCTTTGGTCTATATGGAGGGAGATAAATTCTGCTCTTCATGAGGGATCAAAAAGCACTGTCACTGAAGTTGCCCATCTCATCATTTAACAGTGTCTTGTCCTTCTCGGATTGCAGCAATAACCCTTATCTTTGGCATAGTCCTACTTTTATAGAAAAAACAATAATCGCTCCACATATGGTACAAACTCTTGCCCTTATCTCAATATCCTGAATAGCCTTTGTAAATTTTATTTGTAAAGCCCATATGGACCCATTTTCTTTGTAAAGCCCACCAAATTATGTCTACTCTATCATATGCCTTCTTTAAATCTATGAAAACCATAAATAAATCTTTTTGACTGGGGCTAAAAATGCATCAATCAATAAGAAGGACCTAGCAACAAAAACTAAGCATATCGAAAAAAAGATAGTTAGACAATTAGAAAGGGTCCAAGGCACAATTGACCTAAAAAGCAAACCAAACGATTGACAAATATAGTGAAACTCCAGACAGAAAGGAACACAACGAAACCTAGGACAGTGTGAAAGGAGCAGGCAACTTGGATTATAGCTTATTTTGCTAGAGGGCCCACCATCAACTTCGAGGAGGGCGTAGAATATGAGAATTAAGAAGGTTCAAAATTAGCTTCATTTAATTTACATCGAAGTAGTGGTGGTTATTCGTCTCTGTGAATATGCTGGAGAAGTGCCATGGCGGGAGGTTTCCATGCTGCCCTCCTTCCTTTAGTTACCATAACTGAGTGGGGGGTTTGTGCTTGGTGTTCCATGTTTATACTGGTCCAGAAGAGACAAAAAAGTGGAACAGAGGGTTCATTCTAAACATTTTGAAATCATAGGCAGGTGGACAAATCAAATTTGATTGCTAAGAAAGAATGCTAGATGATTTATTGATGAAAATCTTTTTGCAATCAGCAAAGTGTATTCTGGCCTAAAACTTGGCAATTGTTGCACCCACCAGTGATCATGTAGAGAGAGATAGAGAGAGTTATTTTCTGTTGAGAAATAAGAGAGAATTATCACACATAAAAAGGAAAAGATGAAAAGGTGAGCTGGAAAAGTGATTAAATAACAAAAGAGGAAGCAAGAGTCCTAATATAAGATCTCTCATAATCTGGCCTAAAATGATGTCAAACTTTTACTTTCACAACAGGTATGAGTGTGCATGCGGTTTTGCACATGGGGATCCTTTTGTAACATAAGCAGAAAGTTTAAGAGGTATAAACAGTAGAGAGGTGAGTCATTACCAAAAAACTCAGCTTTTGAAACCTTTTATCAATTGAAGAAACCATACGAACAATCTTGGATTTCACAATTCCATCCCTGTTTTCGACTGATATATCACACTCAATACCAGTTCCACAGTCGACGACTTTTAAAATAGGCACCTTAGCGGAAGTGATAGGACGGACACCAGAAACATGTCCTTGCCCTACAGCATAGAAATGCACAAATCAGAAAAAATCAGGACATCAAAAAATTACTCAAGCGCAGCATAACAATGATCATAAACAGTATAAATTACAACTCAGGATCTGGTGCAACTCAAGTCCCCAGTAAGCTTGTGACATTTCATACTAAAAAGCTCATTTAGTTTAAATGCTGTAGAGAAATATAATACCAATTGCAGTTGAAATAATATTAGTTGCAGTAATCATTTTTTACTTAATATCTTTTCACGTAAAATATGACCATTAGGGTTTCGGGAGTTACTATATCAACAGGCCTTTTTGTTTCTCCAGAGCTTAGATTGTTTTTTGTATTCACAGTGATGAGAGTGCAGCAAATAAAAATAAAAAAAAAAGGCCTTTCAAAGTTATATATATGAACATAAAAATAAATGCAATTCTAAATCGAGAAAGGAAAAAATACATGGAACGGGAGTGTAGGAACAGATCTTTTTCTATAAGATGGACTAAACAAAGAATAAAACAACAAAATGGAGAAAGATATTTAGAAATATTTCCTTCTATTCAAATCTCAAAAGAAATGAAAGAATTAAGATATACAAAGCATAGAAATAAATTATTTTATAAACTAATGGGTTTACAAGTAAATCCACCAATTATTGTTCCTATCCATAATTTAGACCTCCATTCCAACATACATTTCTTTTCAATAGCTGAACATTATATGTACTACCATGGTCCATGTAATGGACTGAGGGCACATATAGTGCTGTGCTACATGAATTTATTTTAGAATATAGTGCCCCTTACAGTATTGTGATTCGATGCACATTTTCAGAATCTGATTGGTTTTTTTTTTTTTTTTTCTTTTTGGTAGCATTCTATACTCTAACTATGAAGAGAGACCCATTTAAACAAACTAGTAAAAGCACACGTGCAATGTACGTGGTGCGAAGTGAATTTATAATCTTAATTAAAATCTTATACAAATTAATAATTTTGTATCTTAACAACATCCACCAAAAATCTATAACATGGATGATACAAGATGAAGTCCTTTCTTGAGGTTGCAAGGCTTCCAAGGTTGTCACTTGGGGGGAAAATGAAGACGGCGATCCCTCATCGAGGGCCATCGCTCTATATTGATGAGGAATCCGTGAAAGGGAGAAGATAGATGCTTTTGTCATGTTTGGTGGGATGATTTGATAAAGAGGTGGGGGGGTGATCGAGTAGAAGAGTGGGGGAGCGGGCATGGAATACGTCGTGTGGGGTGGGCGTGACGCCTCTTTCAGATTCTTATTTAGGTTTCCATCTCCAACAGAGGCTCAAAGGGTGTTGAAGGAAGGTCGCCGACAGTAGGGATTGAGGATCGATGTGTGGTCTTTCAGGGTCGGTTGCTGTGGTGTGCTCAGGGATAAAGGGCTGAAGCAGATTCGAATGTTGGGGCTCCCACTGCAGCTATGGTGTCATGATCTGTTTGTTGAAGTGGGTGATTTATTTGGCGTCTTTGTGAGAGTGGTTGCGGATGAAACGAGGGATGCTGATTGTGTGCGGATTACAGTGAGAAGTGGATCAACGTGCCCGAAGTTTGTGTTCATCCATGACAACAGTTTCTGTTACAGAGTCTCAATTTGGGAAGAAGTCTTGCCAGAGCTTGTTCCTACCACAGAGAGCTTAGAAGGAAGTGATGGGGCTCATCTGATGACAGAGGAAGAGTGGATCAGGATCCTCAGTAAAGGGGAGAAAGGGGCGGTTGAAATCCAAGAGTGGTTGAAGGAAAGGGAGACCCAAAGAGCAGTGAGATATGTGGGAGGAAGACGAAGTGGAAGCCATGCGCCGGACAAGCGCGTTCAGAAGGAATGGAGGAAGGTTACACGTGGAGCTTGTTTAGGTGCCTATCCAGATTACAGGACATAATCTTCAGCCAAAGGATATGGGGTTGGTGAAAAGGTTTTTTTTTTTTTTTTTGGGGGGGGGGGGGTGTCCCTGCTTGGGCTGGGGTTGGTGGTAGTTTGGGCTAGAGGGTGTTAGGGCGGGCTCAAGTTGAGCCCATGCGGAGGAGTAAGTGTGGGCTGAAGCCAGATAGTGGGTGGATCAGGCGAGGGATGGGGTGATTCACGAGGATGGGTTTACTCATGTGGGCCAGAAAGGAAGACCGAAGGGTATAGGCCAGTTTGTTGGCCAAGACCTGGGGGTGTGGGTGTGGAGTCACCTGGGCTGCATGTGTTTAATGGCTTTGGGCCTTTGGGGGAGGGTCATAGTGCTTGGTTTGAGGAGGCCCACGTGGGGACTCAGGTGGCTGCGCTGGATCAATATGGGAGTAACTTTAGGGCTGGGGCTAAAGTATCACAGAGTATGCCTTCAATGAAGGGGTCTTCACAATTTTCGGCTAAGGCAGGGAATGGAGGTCAAGAGGAGAGGGGCAAGACTTCAGGCGCCCTAGTTCAACCATTTCACGCTGTTAAGGCAAGTAGGTGGTCGATAGGCAAAAGATGGTCGAGGTTTCAGAAACAAAAATGGGATGTGGTTGGAGATGGTGGTCCAAGTATGTATACTGTCTTGTTCCAGCCGAAATCTTCTTTCTCTACCCATGATTCTACTTCTACTCCTTCTGGGGAGGTGAGGAGAGTGGGTGAGACGGAGGGAAGGGTGAGATCATCGATAGTTCAGAGGCTTACGCCGGTTTTTGAAGTGGAGGGTGAAGGGAGGGGGTCTGATTTTTCAGTCAGGGATGAGGGAGGGTATGAACAGCAAGGGGAAGAGAAGGGGCTCATCAAGTTGAGGTCGAGTGAGACAGCCAAAAGGGGTTCTAAATTTTGTGTGGGGTGTAGGTGTATGTTGCTTACTGACAGAGGAGTTGCTGACCGTGTGTAACCTGAGGTTAGTTCATGCAGTGAAAAGGATGATTTATGTGATAGCAGAGTTGATATGGATTATTTATATCCTCTATTGGATATTGGTGAAGGCGGGGGGGGGGGGGGGGGGGGGTTCATACTCCGCTGGGGCTGACGTGGGAAGGGGAGGATCAGCAAGTTAAGGACTTGTTTCAAGCAGTGGAGGATGAATGGATAAGGAAGAAGGCGAAGAGCATGCCAGTTTTGAAAGGGGTGCGAGAACTGAAAGAGCATGCCAGTTTTGAAGAGCCTGTTTTCTGATGTTAATTATGAAGGAAGGAGTGGAGCAAGGAGAGTGAAGAGGGGTGGGGGAAGAAGGGACAGTGGAAGACTTAGTGTTTGTCAATGAAGCTCAATATTGTGTCTTGGAATGTTCGGGGATTAAATACACGAGGAAGAGGAAGGTGGTGAAGGCGTTGATTCGTAAATGGAGAGTGCAGGTGGTTTGCTTGCAGGAGACCACCAAGCTGGATGTGGAGGAGGCCAAGGTGATGAAAAGTCTGTGGGGGGGTAGATTTGTGGATTGGGAGGTTGTTGATGCAGAGGGGACTGCTAAGGGCATTGTTGTTCTTTGGGATAGGAGATGGGTGTCGAAGATTGATGTGTGGAAAAGGAAGCATTCATTATCAGTTTTATTTGAGTTTGAAGAAGATGGGTCGAAGTGGTGCTTTTCGGGGGTTTATGGGCCTGCTGGTGACGTGGAGCGCCGAGAATTGTGGGAGGAGCTGGGGTTCATTAGCAGCAGATGGGGAGTGCCGTGGTGTGTTGGGGCAGACTTTAATGTTGTCCTTAGCACTAGGGAGAGAACTTCTAGGGGTGTGTGGGATGGAGCAATGGCTGATTTCTCTGAGTTCG
The DNA here is from genome assembly GCF_030987335.1 of Cornus florida. Taxonomy (NCBI): domain Eukaryota; kingdom Viridiplantae; phylum Streptophyta; class Magnoliopsida; order Cornales; family Cornaceae; genus Cornus; species Cornus florida. The sequence continues at coordinate 83,041,496 of NW_026775577.1, read as the reverse complement.
TGGAAGCTAACAGGTTGTTGGATCTTCCTATGGTGGGAGGTGCATTTACATGGTCGAGTGGGCGTGATCCTCCTCCTTTTTCTCGGCTGAATAGATTTCTCATTTCAGTAGAGATGGAGGAGAAGTTTCCAGATGTGTCCCAAGTGGCATGTGCACGGGCAATTTCTGATCATGTTCCTGTATTGCTGGATTGTGGAGGGATCAGGCGAGGAAAATCCCCATTTAGATTTGAAAATTTGTGGCTACAAGTGGGAGATTTCAAAGACAAGGTCCAGAATTGGTGGTGTGGGTATGATGTTAGGGGTAATCCAAGTTTTCAGTTGGCATCTAAACTAAGACGCCTAAAGGGAGATATTAAGGTTTGGAATAAGGATGTGTTTAGCAAACTGGAGTGGAGGAAGAATCAGCTTCTTATGGAAACTTCAGAGCTGGATAAGAAGGAAGGGGTTGAGGGGATTTCTGGGGTGGAAAGGAGCAGAAGGGAGGAGTGCAAAGCTGAGTTTGAAGAGACTGTAGTAATGGAGAAAGTTTCGTGGAGACAGAAATCTAGAGCTTTGTGGCTTAAAGAAGGTAATCGGAATACTAAGTTTTTTCATCGCTTAGACAACGCTCATAGAAGAGGGAACATCATGGGGAGGATTTGTTTTGATGGAGTTATGAACTTCTGGAGAGGAGATTCGGACAGGTTTTGTGGCATACTAGCAGGAGATGTTCACAGAGTCTGTCTCTTGGGGACCAAGGTTGGACGATATTGAGTTTGATATAATTTCGGAGGCGGTTAGGGTGGGGTTGGAAAGGCCTTTTGGGGAGGAGGAAGTGTTGGATGCTCTAAAGAGTTGTGACGGAGATAAAGCGCCGGGGCCGGATGGGTTCACAATGGATTTTTTCCAAAAGAATTGGGAGGTGGTGAGAGCGGACGTGATGAGAGTTGAGAAGGTTGCTTTTTTTTTTTTTTTTTTTCTGATAAGTAAGAATAATTATATAAAAGCGCTCAAAAGGGGAGCGAAACCCTGAAAATATACACGAGACCACAAAGGACCTTTAGGCCTTCAAAGAAGCCAAAAAATCGACAATTTCATCTAAAGATCTATGATCTCTCCCATAAACCCAACAAAAAAGGGTGGAAATAATAGAGAATTTAAGAGTAGAAATCAACAACTCCTTCCCATCAAAATATCTTCTATTCCTCTCGAGCCAAATACACCACCACACACAAAGAGGCGTAGCCCTCCAAGCATCCACAATGTGAGCCCCCACATGGCAACCTCTCCAAGCCTCAATCAACCCTCTAACGGATCCAGGCATAACCCAAAGAATTCCAAACAAGCCAAACATCAAATTTCAGCGGTCTCTAACCATGTTGCAATGGAGGAGAAGGTAATCCACAAATTCCTCATCCCGAAGACACATATAGCAGCGATTGACCACCACCTGATTTATCCTTCTCAAATTATCCTGGGTTAAAATCCGTCTCAGAACAGAGGTCCAAGCAAATAAACAAATCTTGAGAGGAGCCTTAGAGCGCCAAACAACCTTCCAAGGGAAGCGAGCTCTACGATCATCCGTGAGGCATCTGAAAAAGGATCTAACCTCAAAGCGCCCATGAGAGGTGGCAGCCCAGGACCAACAATCAGAAATCCCATCCACAATTCTCTGGCGATACAACAACTCCAAAAAACGAATGGCCTCCTCAATCTCCCAATCCTGAAACAACCGCCTGAATCGAACATCCCAAACCAGTGACCCATTGTCAAGATGATAGCAGTTAACCACCATGGCCTGCCTATCCGTAGCAATCCTGAAAAGATGAGGAAAAGATGTGGCGAGAGGAGATTCCCCACACCAAACATCCTCCCAAAAGCTAATCCTCGCGCCATCCCTGATTCAAAAGCGAACGTGTTTGGAAAACTCATCCCAACCCTTCCGAATGACTTTCCAAACCCCCACACCTCGAGGGCCACGCACCTCCAAAGAACACCACCCTCCTCTAGACTCCCCAAAACGACAAGCAACGACCCTCCTCCAAAGCCAATGCCTCTCCACACCAAATCTCCACAACCATTTCCCAAGGAGAGCCTTATTAAAAGGCACCAGTCTTCTAAGACCCAAACCTCCGTAACAAATTGGCCTGCACACCTGATCCCAACAAACCAGATGGAACTTAAACTCTTCACCTCCCCCCCCAGAAAATTACGCTGCAATCTCTCAATCCTCTCCGCAACTGACAATGGAATCTGAAACAGAGAGATAAAATAAGTAGGAAGGCAAGAAACGGTGCTCTTTATCAGAGTGACCCTACCTCCCTTGGAGAGAAACTGCTTCTTCCAACCCGCCAACCTCTTCTCAAACCTATCCACCACAGGGTCCCAAACCCCAACACATCTAGACGAGGCCCCCAAAGGCATCCCTAAGTAAGAGATGGGAAAGGAACCAGTACGACAGCCAAGAATATCAGCCAAAAACCCAATCTCAGGGACCACTCCCACCGGCACCAAAACGCTTTTGACCACATTCAGCTTAAGGCCAGAAACAACTTGGAACCAAATCAGGACACACCTCAAATATCTAAGCTGGGACACATTCGCATCACAAAGAACCAAAGTATCATCGGCAAACATTAAATGGTAGACCTCCAACTGGGGAGCAGCATCCTTGCCCACTTGAAAGCCTCTCAGAAACCCTAACTCAACAGCCTTACTCATCAATCTACTGAGGGCCTCCATCACAAACAGGAACAAGAAAGGGGAAAGCGAATCCCCTTGTCTTAAACCCCTCGAGCTAGAGAAAAAACCGGTAGGAGCACCATTCACAAGAATCGAGAAGCGAGCACTGGAAATACAAAAATGAATCCATCTCCTCCACCGATCACCAAACCCCATCCTCTCCATCAGGTAAAGAAGGAAGTTCCAATTGACATGGTCGTAAGCCTTCTCCAGGTCAAGCTTACACAAAACTCCCGGGACCCCACTGCGTAATCGAGAGTCCACACATTCACTAGCAATAAGAACTGAGTCCAAAATCTGACGACCTCCCACAAAAGCATTCTGAGAATCAGAAATGACACCATCCAGGACTTTCCACAACCTAAAAGTAAGAACCTTGGCAATCAACTTGTAGAAACACCCCACCAGGCTAAAAGGGTGAAAATCCCTAATATCCATCGCCCCTCCTTTCTTCGGAATGAGAGAAATGAAAGTGGCATTCAAACTCTTCTCAAACGAACCCTAAGCATGGAAAGCATGAAATGAACCCATCACCTCCCCTCTAACCACCTCCCAGCACTCCAAAAGAAATCTCATGGTAAAACGTCGGGACTTGGGGCTTTATCCCCGTTACAACTCTTCATTACCCTTATACCTAAAAAGGGTAGAGCGGTTGATGCTAAGGATTTCAGACCAATTAGTTTGGTGGGCTCCATGTATAAGATTATTGCGAAGATTTTGGCTTTAGGCTAAGGAAAGTTTTGGATGGGGTCATTTCGGAGTCACAGAATGCGTTTGTGGGAGGAAGACAGATTCTTGATCTGGTTCTTATTGCTAGTGAATGTATTGATGCTAGAGTCAAGAGTAGCGAGCCGGGGATTGTGTGTAAATTGGATATTGAGAAAGCCTATAACCATGTGAATTGGGTGTTCTTATTGTATTTGTTGGAGAGGACGGGGTTTGGAGCTAAATAGAGAGGGTGGATACACCAATGTATTTCGTCAGCTCGTTTCTCTATCTTAGTGAATGGGTCACCAGCAGGTTTCTTCGCAAGTTCGAGAGGGTCACGTCAGGGGGATCCGTTGTTCCCTTTTCTATTCATTATTGTAATGGAAGCTTTGAGCAGACTCGTGAAAAGGGCAGAGGTACTAGGCTTTATCCAAGGTTTTTCGGTGGGGCGTGCGCCAAGCTAGATTGTTACATCTCACTTGCTGTTTGCTGATGATACTATTGTTTTTTGTGATGCGAGTGTGAATCATTTAAGGCATTTGAAGTGTGTTTTGGCCTGTTTTCAAGTTGTAACGGGGCTGAAAATTAATATTGGAAAAAGTGTGATTGTTCCAGTGGGGGAGGTGGGAAATATTCATGATTTAGCAGCTATTTTGGGTTGCGGAGTGGAGTCTTTTCCGTTTTCGTACTTGGGTTTGCCCTTGGCTACGTCTACAAGGAGAGTTGCTATTTGGGATCCGATAGTGGAACGGTTTCAAAAGAGGTTATCTGGATGGAAGAAGCAGTACTTGTCAAAAGGGGATAAACTCACATTGTTGAAAAGTACTCTTTCTAATCTCCCTGCATATTTCATGTCTTTGTTTACGATTCCGAGAACAATGATTAGTAAACTGAACAAGATTCAGGGGAACTTTCTGTGGGGGGTTTAGGGGAGGAGTTTAAGGACCATCTGGTGAAATGGGAGAAAGTTTGTACCCCTATTAAAAGAGGAGTTGGGAATTCGAAGGTTGGATATGTTCAATAAAGCTTTGTTAGGGAAATAGCTTTGGAGATTTGGGTGTGAAAGGTCTGTGCTTTGGAGGCGTATTATTGCTTGTCGGTTTGGGGGAGGAGGGAGAGTGGATGGCTAGAGGTGTGTCTTCATCAGTAGGTATGGGGTCTTGGAAAGTTATTAGGCGGGGATGGGATGAGTTTTCTAAGCGGATACGGTTTAGAGTTAGGAATGAGCAACATGTGAGGTTTTGGAAGAATGTATGGTGTGGGGAGGTGGTGTTGGCTCGTAGGTTCCCTCAACTGTTCAGGATGGTTGAGGACAAGTTTGTTGTGGTTGCTGATTATTTTCGGTTAGAGAATGGGCGAGCTAGTTGGGATGTGCGTTTTTGCCGTAACTTTAATGATTGGGAGAAGCTGGAATTTACAGAGTTAATGGGATTAATTTATAGTCAAGGGGTGGAGGGGGAAGGAAGGGACGAGATGGTGTGGATGGGGGGGTTCTAAAGGGGTGTTTGAGGTGAGGTTATTCTACCAAAGTCTTACGGATTCATTCAACAACGGTTTCCCTTGGAAGGCTGTTTAGAGGACGTCAGCTCCACTGAAGGTGGCGTTTTTCACATGGATAGTGGTACTTGGCAGCATTCTTACGTTCGATAATCTTAGAACAAGAGGTCAAATAACAGTTAATTGGTGTTGCATGTGTAAGATGACAGGCGAATCGGTTAACCATCTCTTGTTGCACTACAAAGTGGCAACTGATGTTTAGAGTATGGTTTTGAATGTGTTTGGGGTTTAGTGGGTGGTGTTTGGGGTTGAGCGTCTTTGTTAATATATATATTTACTTATCAAAAAAAAAAAAAAAGATAGAACAAGATTTTCAATCACCTATGTTTATCCTATATACTCCCTCTGTCCCACCATATTAGATGTCCCTTTTAGAGAGTTGAATTTTTCAAGGGGACATGTAATTATAGCATTGTCCCCTTTGAAAATTACTAAAGTATCCTTTCGCATTGTCCCCTTTGAAAATTACTAAAATAACCTTTCAAGTTTTAATATTTATATAATCAAGTTTAAACTTTTTTTAAAACTTCAAGGCAATTTTATACAAGGATGTGAAATATATTGTTTGACTTTTAAGTGGACAAATATTTTGGGACAACCCATAAAGGAAAGATTGACAACTAAATTGGGATGGAGGGAGTATTATATATATACAAATATATCTAAAAAAAGAAGATTTTAATTTTAGCAACACTCTCACACACAGAGGTCTCTTTGAAACCAAGGTCGAAAAGATTGAAAAAAATCAACACTTTACAACCACAGATGAAGGATTTCTCAAAAAGTTAAGGATTAATAATCCTTTTTAGAAATTGAATGGATTCAGTTCGTTCAACGTTCTCTTAAAATAGGAATGTGAAGTAAAAAAAAAAAAAAAAAAAATTGATAAGTAAGAAATAAATAAAAAGGCATTTAAAAGGGGAACGCGTCCCTTATACAAAAGTGGAACCGGGGGCTAAGGCCCCAAAGAATCCAAAAAAATAATTAAATCATCGAAAGAGGAGCAAGAATTCCTCTTCACATAATTGAAAAGAGAACGAATGATATAAAGTTTCAGCGTCATCGTAGACGATTCCTTCCCTTCGAACATTCTACTATTTCTCTCCTTCCAGATGCACCACTAAACGCAATGTGGGACAACTCTCCAGTAATCGCGTGCACTCCTTCTCACACAACATCCTCTCCAAGCATGAATCCCAACGCATACCAAACAACCCAAGAATAAGATTCCAACAATCATGCGCCACAGGGCAATGCATAAGGATATGATCAACTGACTCACCATCTTGCTTGCATAGGCAACACTAATTAACAAACAATTTCCCCTCTTCCACAAATTATCAATCGTCAGTATCTTACCCCATACAGGGGTCCGTACAAAGAATGCCACCCTAGTTGGAGCAATAGAACGCCAATTGGTCATCCACGGAAAGTCAAAGCTATCAAAATTAGACAGACATAAGAACAAAGATCTTACTTCGAAACGACCGTGGGAAGAGGGAATCCATGTCCGATCGTCACAACCTCTGCCAACTCCCTCCTGCCAATACAACTGATCTAGAAAAACATATACCTCATCCAACTCCCAATCTTGAAAGGAACGCCGAAAATGCACGTCCTACGTAATCCCACTACTATCAAGCCGATAATAGTCAGCTACATAGGCATGTCTGTCAACTGCAATACTGTATAATCTGGAAAATGTACGAGATAATGGCTGATCACCACACCAAAGATCTTCCCAGAAACGAACGCATCTGCCGTCACGAACTTTGAATCTGGTATGAGAGGAGAAGACATCCCATCCCTTCCGGATGGATTTCCACACCCCGACTCCTCCCACAAGAGAAACTAGACGGGTAGACCAGCCGCCACCAATCTCTTCCCCAAACCGACATGAGACTAGCCTTCGCCAAGGACGATGTCTTTCCCTCCCGTATCTCCACAACCATTTAACCAGGAGAGCTTGATTAAAAGAAACCAATCTTCTAATACCAAGACCACCCAACTTCATGGGCTTGCAAACTTGCTCCCATCTGACAAGATGAAACTTAAAACTCTAGAAAAAATATTACAGTGTTACTACAAACAATGTTGTTTTAGAGAGGAGGGGGGGGGGGGGGGCTACAAAATGTGATGACCTAGACAAGAACCATGGGAGTAAGGAGGAAAAGTAGACTAGTCAATGAGATATGTGATGAAGGTAAGTAAACCATTTGTCTTATGTGTGAGTTCAGTTCATTATCCTTGGCCTTGTGCATATGCAAAGGGCTCTATTTATAGTCTCAGCTTGCTGCTCGGTCGCCTGACTCTTGAGAGTTGCTTTTTGGATCTAGAGCCTACCAAGCTAGGCCCGTCATCATGACCCCTCTAGGTGCAATAGGGCTCACATGGTTATTTGGCTCGAGGAGATGCTACTTTGCATTAAATGCATCCCCTTAGAAAGCGGCAGTAGCTGAGCGGATTAAATGTGATTGTAAGTGTTACAGTCGAGGCATGTGGTTTCATCTCATTGACTAGGCCAATAGGCCCCGCGAGCTCTAGCATCTCATCCTCCAAACCCTTCCAGATTACCGGATAAGAGACATAGGCCCTCAAGACCATCTTACCTTGGTCTCGAGATGGGTCTATTCCTTGTAGGAGGTGTCCCTGAGCACCCTTATGCAGGTGCCACTCTCACGACTGCAAGGTGGTCTTGCAACATAGTCTTGCTGGAAGAGAATTATGATCGCGTTATTCAGGAAAAAAAAAAAAAGAATTATGATCGCGTGCTCGAGCTTGACCAGTGCCATGCTGTTATGCCACATGGATCTGTGGGAGATCCACCCCCTACAAGCCCTTAAAACAGATGGGATAATAAAGGATTTGTAATCAAATGGTATCTCTTTAATTTGTCAGAGGCGTAAGTTTTCATAGTGTTAATTATGTAGGTGTGATATTTGTCATGCAAAAAAATAAAAGAAAAAATAAAATCGTACGACCTGAAAGTATTCCTAGTGATCAATGACCTGATTTGATAAAAATATATAAATAATGAATTGATACTTTTATGATATAAATTTAAGATAGATTCGAATAAATAATAATCCTATTCTATTACTCATCAAAAATGATAATACTCCTATCCTATTAGCTAAACTTTTTCTTAATAAGTAATAATTAAATAAAAAGGCGTTCAAGAGGAAAACGCGTCCCTTATACAAAAGTGGAACTGGGGTCTAAGGCCCCAAAGAATCCAAAAAAAACGATTAAATCATCAAAAGAGGAACAGGACTTCTTCTTCACGTAACTGAAAAGAGAGCGACAAATATGAAGTTTTAGCGTCACCGTGGACGACTCTTTCCCTTCGAACATTCTACTATTCCTCTCCTTCCATATGCACCACCAAACACCACTTCTCACACGACATCCTCTCCAAACATGAACCAAGTTCTTAGAAGAACGAGACATTACCCAACGCATACCAAACAAACCAAAAATAAGATTCCAGTAGTCGCTCGCTACGGGGCAATGCATGAGGATATGATCAACTGATTCACCGTCTTGTTTGCATAGGCAACACCAGTTAACAAAACAGTTACCCCTTTTCCTTAAATTATCAATTGTCAGGATCTTATCTCATACAGCGGTCCATACAAAGAATGTCCCCCTAGTTGGAGCCATAGAAAGCCAGATGGTCTTCCACGGAAAATCAATGATATCAAAATTAGATAGACATAAGAATAAGGAACGAACTTCGAAGCGACCATGGGAAGAGAGAATCCATGTCAAATCGTCACTACCTCTGCCAACTGCCTCCTGTCGATACAACAAATCCAGAAAAACAAATACCTCGTCCAACTCAATCCTGAAAAGAACGCCGAAAGTGCACGTCCCACGTAATCCCAATACTATCAAGCCGATAACAATCAACTACGTAGGCATGTCTATCAACTGCAACACTGTATAATCTGGGAAATGTACGAGATAAAAGCTGGTCACCGCACCAAAGATCCTCCTAGAAACGAACACATCTGCCGTCACGAACTTTGAATCTGATGTGAGAAGAGAAAGCATCCTATCCCTTCCAAATGTTCTTCATTTGTGGAAGTAAAATGACCTCTCCCTCTCTCTCTCACACACACAAACACACACACACACACATATATATCATGTAATTGTGTGTTTTTCATCTCTCTTCTTTTTTTATCCGAAAAAAATATATCTTAAATTTATATCATGAAAAGTAGTGATAGTCTAAGTTGGAAAGAAATAAACACTGACCAGCAATTCACCTAAAGCAACTGGTTCAGTCTCACTATTAGTGTACATAATATTATTAAATACATGAAAAAAAAAAAAAAAGGAACATTATTACGTCTATATGGTGAAGATAAGTTTCTTTTCAAATAAATAATAATAATCGATAATATTGTGTTAGGGATGAAGCAATAATTTTATGTGTATGGTTATTCGGAGTATTTGAGAGAGAGATGGAGAGAGAAGAAGAAGATGAAGAGTTTAGAGAGAGAGAGAGAAAAGAATACATACCACGGTGGTGAGAGCAGTTTTGCCGGAAACGAAGAGAAAGAGGTCTGAAGTGGATTGTGTGGTGAAATAGTTAGGAATGATGTAGGAATAATGGTTGTGTTAGGGATGAAGCAACAATTTTATGTTTATGGCTATTTGGAGTATTTGAAAAAATAAGATAAAATACATAAATAAAAATAAAGACTTTAGAGAGAGAGAGAGAGCGAGCGAGAGAGGAGTATGTACCACAATGGTGTGAGCAAGTTTGCCGGTGACAGGAAGAGAAATAGGCCTGAAGAGGATTATGTGGTGACATAAGTTATGAATAATGTAGGAATAATGATTGGTTAATTAGTAGTTAATAGAGTTTGAGAGTAAAGATGATATATAATTCTTAGTACTCTGAATTTTGAAATAAGAGTTTAGAATTATAGTTCATATAGAATTCTTTTTTTTTTTTTGATAAGTAATAATAAAATAAAAAGGAGTTCAAGAGGGGAACGCATCCCTTATACAAAAGTGGAACCAGGGTCTAAGGCCCCAAAAAATCCAAAAAAATGATTAAATCATCGGAAGAGGAACAGGACTTCCTCTCCACGTAACTGAAAAGAGAGCGAAGGATATGAAGTTTCAGCGTCGCCGTAGACGACTCTTTCCCTTCGAACATTCTACTATTTCTCTCCTTCCATATGCACCACCAAACACAACGTGGGACAACTCTCCAACAATCTCGTACACCACTTCTCACACGACATCCTCTCCAAGGGTGAACCAAGTCCTTAGAAGAACGAGGCATAACCCAACGCATACCAAACAAACCAAAAATAAGATTCCAGCAATCACTCGCCACGGGGCAATGCATGAGGATATGATCAACTGACTCTCCGTCTCGTTTGCATAGGCAACACCAGTTAACAAAACAGTTATCCCTTTTGCTTAAATTATCTATCATCAGGATCTTACCCCATACAGCAGTCCATACAAAGAATGCCACCCTAGTTGGAGCCATAGAACGCCAGATGGTCTTCCACGTAAAATCAATGATATCAAAATTAGATAGACATAAGAATAAGGAACGAACTTCGAAGTGACCATGGGAAGAATTCTTAGGGGTGACGAATTTTGATAAAACTAAATGATTTGAAACTCTTTACACGTTTAATAATGGCATAGATATATCAAAACCATATTGCAATGGTTAGTGTCAATTTTAATAGACACATCAATGGAGAAACTGCCCATGCCTTCTTCAAAAGAATAAACCACCCTCTCTTTCAGTAAACATTTTGACATCAGGTTAGTAATTAGTAGTCCTCAGTTTTACTAAATAATTTTCATCAATTGTTACAGTATCAACACATCATTAACTCCATGGTATGAAGAGAAACTGGACATGGTTTTCCCGAATTCAATATTCTAACAACAATTTTCTACTCATCCAACGAAAGATAAAACATCTATCTGTTTCAAGTTAAATTTTTTGGTGTTCTATTGACTCTCTTATAAACTTATGGAGTATTGGCCAGGGATCATAACTCCTTACTGTAGTCAGTCATCACTGTTTTTGCTCTAACGTGGTACTTCCACTCCAAAATTGCTCATGAAACTAAATGATACAAAGCTTAAAACTAATTATCCAAAAGTGTCTTAAGCATATAAAGCAAATATAAAAACATCTTTCTTTACAAATATTTGTTATATTAAAACTTTAAAACATAAAAAATAACTTATTTATCAGAAATTAGCACCAACAAAAGGAAAAAAAAATATATTTATATAATAAAAGTTGAAAATTACTTTGAAGCGCATATAACTTTTTCGCAAACTTTCGAAGAGTTTGAACCTTCTTCTCTCGAGGGAACTGAACTACATTGTCACAGAAATTAACAGACAAATCAAGATCACTTTTAGCACTGAAGATATCCATTAAGAAAGAGCCGAATTCCTCCACAAGAGGAAGGTTATCGGATTTGCCTGAAACAAAAATAGAAGGAAATTATAATTAAATTTTGCAAAAGTGAACACAACTCCAAGTGAATTTGAAATAAGCTATGAAAGAGATAATTTGCAATAAATAGCACATCAAAATACAAAAATGAAGCATAATTTTCTAAATACAGGAGAAACAATAGATAGAATTAGACTTTGTTTTATTTTTTGAAGAAACTCTTGCACAATAAAGAAACTAAATGCAGCACCAGTTTCTAACTTTCTAGAATGGGGATCCCCAAAAATCCAAAAGAAAGGAGCCTAGTAACATGCAATTCAGGATCACAACCAATCAACCCAGCAAACTTCATTAAGATATATTTAAACATATACAAATAAATATGTTAAATGAAAATCTAGTTGGGATCTTGCGGTGTCGCCAAATGATATTAAAGCAAGACATGCCACTAGAATCTTGTTTGTGGGTTACTACTTGAGAAAATAACTATAAGACACAAGTCCAAAGATAAAAACATTGAGTTTTGGTGCCACTGACAGAAGTTCAAGCTTCAGAGCAGTAGCTTCTTTGTGAAATAGAAATATCGAAGGTTAGGTCTGTCTCGAATCCTCCCTCCCTATGATCCTGCAGTAGTGGGACTAGAACAGGACAAAGATGAAAATATTTTAGGAATCAACCGAAGAATTTTTTTCTTCTTTTTTATTTTCCTACAACAGAAGAATTTCAATAGTAACTTGAGTGGATAGAACTGGGCAGAGATGAAATATTTTAGGAGTCAACAGAAGAATTTTTTTCTTCTTTTTTATTTTCCTACAACAGAAGAAATTCAATAGTAGTAACTCAAGACTTATGTAATACCCTCACGAATTAAGGAGGTAGGTGTCAAGTACAAAATTGCTACTAAAAACTGTTAAGGTATGCACAAAGAAGACGAAATAACAGAACTTCCAAAAAAAGAGGAGGAAGGGGGGGGGGGGGTGGGGGAGAGGGGGGAATAAGCTGGAAAAAGAGTTAAAATATAACAATATCCAAAGGGAAAAAGGAAATATGAAAGAAGCTAAGAGGGAGGTAGACACATGTTGTCCACAGAAATTTTACATGTGTTATAGAAAATGAGGATATTTAAGTTCTTCCATGCTAAAGGCCAAACCACTTTCACAATACAAGACAAGCAAGTAACACTTTTTGAAGCTGTCAAACACAAGCAGGCATGTATAGTGCTACAAATATTTCTGATACAGCCATATATTCTATGAGCAGTACCATGTAAAGGCCCAACAAATCATGAAGCTTCTCAAGCACGCCTTCTGTTTCTTCTTTATTTTCCTTTTTTTATGATTTTCTCTTTTATTATTTTGCACTACTAGCAACATCAATTTCTTTTTCTTTTTTTTCATAAGTAAGATTGTATTGAAGTGCACAAAAGGGAGACGCATCCCATAAAAGAAACACGAGGCCAAATGGGGCCTCTAAACACTCAAAGAGCCAAAAATATCAACAATTTCCTCTACAAATTTACAATTTCTCCCTAAAACCGAACAAAAAAGGATAATAGAGAACTTAAGAGTCCCAATAGGAGTCTCCTTTCCTTCAAAAGATCTCCTATTCCTCTCTAACCATAAGCACCACCAAACGGATAAGGGCGAACCCTCCAATAATCACGAACTTGGGCCCCACTGTACACCCTCTCCAAGCCTCCACCAAAACTCTAAAGGACCTAGGCATGACCCAATGAACGCCAAAAGTAAACCCCAACTATCACAGTATCACGAGCCCCAGGGCAATGCAAGAGGAGATGATCCATCGTCTCCTCATTTCTTTTGCACATGCAACACCAATTGACAACTACCTGTCTCCTCCTCAAATTATCCAAGTCAAAATGCTACCCGGCACAACTGTCCGCACAAAAAAACACCACCTTAAGAGGAGCCTTCGATCTCCAAATCATTTTGTTACAACAAATGCAGCGAACCAAGCAACAATTACGTAACACGACAGAAAAATAAACACACCACACAAAAAACACAAAGATTTATATGTGGTTCAGCCGCAAAGCCTACGTCCACGATGGATATCCGGCGAAAGTCTTCACTATATGTAAAATCGGACATTACAAGTTTCAACCCCTCACTCTCTCTGTGTACGATTTTCAATCTCTTTATCATACACTCCAAACCCTAAGCGCCCTTATATATCGGGCTACAAGAGTACTAATTAGGGTTCTCGTACCAAATTCGGGCCACAACATCACACGTTTTTCATAGGAAAAAAACCCCTGGAACATCTAAAAGGCATCTATAAAGAGATCGGACATCAAATCGACCCTGGGGAGAGGGAATCCACACCTTATGATCAAGACCAACACCCGCCACCTACTGGCATACAAATGCTCCAAGAACCCAACAGCCTCCTCTAACTCTCAATCCTGAAAATGCCTCGAAAAGAGCACGTACCAAGTGAATCTCCCACTAACGAGCTGATAGCAGTCAAAAACCATGGCATGCTTGTCCGTAGCAATCCTGAAGAGCCTGGAGAAGGAGGATGCAAGAGAGCAATCCCCACACTAAATATCATCCCAAAATCTAATAACCGTACCATCCCTAACTCCGAATCTGAGATGTTTAGATAATTCATCCCACCCCTTCTGAATGAATTTCCAAACCCCAACTCCACCCAGCCTTCTAACCTCACGGGAGCACCATCCTCCTCAATCCTCCCCGAATTTGCAAACAATCAGTCTCCTCCACAATCTTTTTCTCTCCACACCAAAGCAACATCATTGTTATAGCAATAGAGTCTCATCTCCAATGTCGTCATCTTCTGTTTAACTTTGCTCAACATAACACATGTATCTCTTCTTCTCTTTGGGACATTCCTTCTCTTTCCACTAAGCTTAGATCTCCTATTTTAGAACACTTGGAGGCTAGATCTAAGTAGACGGGTATTACTGAGGAGAAAATCTGTTGAAGAAAGGAAGTGTGGAAAAATCTATGAAAAAAATGGACCTCTTGAATGACAAAAAGATAAACCATAAAATATGTGCATCTAGGAGCTAAACAGTTACTATTTTGGTGTAAAAATATTTGAAACTCAAATAAACAAAGATTCACATTTTAATGAACACTACGGAGTCTTAACCATCTACATAAATGCAAATCGGCAGATCAATTAGTCAAAAATGCATTGTTGTGGTCCAAAGTCATGCATCCTTGAGCTACAACTGAACAGAAAATGCTTAGATCATTCCCAGTTTCAAAGTCCCTCTAATAGTTGTAGATACCAGAAATGTGATCGTTGACCACGTGTGTGCTGACTAGCTAATAAATAATTAATCATTAATTCATTTATTTATTTATGTTAACTTTTCAATCATTTCTTCCTTGGGAAACCCCCATGAGATGCCTCCTTTGGAGATGCCCCGCCCAAGGATGCCCCGTCTAGGGATGCCTTGTCGCTTGGGCCTCACCCTAGAACCACACAAGATGCCACCTTCAAAGATGCACCGCCTAGGGATGCCTCGTTGTCTAGGTCTTCCTTAGGAAAGCCCCACGGGATGCCCCGTCTAGGGATGCCTCATAGCTTGGACCTTCCTTAGGGAACCCCTACAAGATGCCTCCTTCCTAGATGCCCCGCCTAGGGATGCCCCGTACTTTGGGACTTTCTCGAGATGCCTATTTTAGAAATTCTCTAAAACCTTGAGAAGGCACCCCCTCTGGTTTCTCAACCATGGGGCATTGCTTCTTAGGCCCTCTAAAAAATACTCACAAATTATCTTGAACTTCGAAAGAGGATTCTCCCACTCAGGGCCGACACCGAGCCTTATGTCCTCCTTGGAAAATTCTTCATAATTTGCAAGGCCAACACGAGAAACATCAATTATGTGCACGTAACCTTCTATGAAGCTTAGTGTGCAGGGGGGATAAATGTAGATATCGAATATGCGTGCCCCATGTGACTCTTGTCACATCACCAATAATGACCTACTTATCTAAAAGTCAATAGGTCAATGCGCAAATTACGTGGCACATACTACGTCATCTAATCATACAGAAGACCAAAGACTTGAAGACATGAGTTAGGAGCAAGACTCGATGATTTCTAGGATCCGAGGAGGTACTTGGTTTGGTAACCTAACTTGTAGAGAGAGAGACCATTTGACTCCCACGTACCCCATCCCATGTGCCCCATCCACACCCTATCCTTGTCCCCCATTACTTTATATTCTTTTCCTTTTGTTATAATAATAAAACTCAGCATGACATCACCCACCCTCACTGATGCAGGACAAGAGACCAGCCCGAATAGTTGAAACAAATAAGAGTTATGGCTGAAAGTTCAAATGAACAGAATTGGGATTCAGGAGGGGTAGGATTTGAAAATAACAAAAGAATCTATTGGAATTGCACCAACAGGGTCTAGGCATCACACCTAGGGAAGGCATCACACCCTCATATCTTGTGAATCACTCACAAAGAACGTTGAAAGACTTTTTTTATTCATTCATGGTCTGCCTCACCAAGTTTACATCATACCCTTCTTATAGCAATTTATGACCCTTAGATTACCCCATAATTGAAGTAATCAAAAGTTAACTCTAAAGCATAATAAAAGTAACCAATACTGACTTACGCAGTTTGACCATAATTGATGCAGTTTCCCATAACTATGCAGTTTACCATAATTGATGCAATTTGACCAGACCCCCCAATTATGCAAAACTCCAAGCGGACCCCACATCCTCTAGCATTTGCCAGATTAAGGCTTGAGCCTTAGAGCCCTCCTTGCCACACCTTTTATTGATGCAGACCATTAAGGATACTTTAGTCAGGATTCAGGCAGTATGCCTTGGAAAGTGCCTTGAAGAAAAGTTAAAAAGTCATTCTAGTTTTGTGGTAATAATTAATTAAGCTTTGGAATAACTAAGTGTTCACTTAGGGAAGTGGTAAAGTGCATTTAAAGCTGTGTGGGAATTCTAAAAGTCTCTCTAGGAGATGTCAAGTGTCACTAATAGTAGTATTATAAAAGGGACAGCCTCTTTATCTGTTGCAATGAAGTCCTATAAGATATTATCAGATTTTCTACTTCTATAAGGCTTTCCACCATATTTCCCTTTAGAAATCTAGGCTCCGATGGTGATCGGAGTATCTTTGGTCTTGCTTACTGTTGTAAGAAGACTATTGTGCTTCATTTATACACTTTAAAAGAATGTTGCCACTATTCTTTACCACTCACCCTAAAAAAGGACGCACCCCAAAGCCATCAATGGGAATGAGAAGTTAAGGAACCACCATGTACACACTTGAAGCTCTCTTGTTTTCTCTCTCTTTTTGCTCTCTAACCCATTCTCTCTCATCTCACCCAATAAACCTTTACCAAGGGAATCAATGGTGGACTTGCACACTGTCGTCCTCTCTCTCTCAAGTTTGCATGGGGTTTCACCTCTCTCAATCCACCTTGGATATTTGAGTAACACGTGATGTTATATATGTATATATAGAATCTACATCTTCATCGTGGCATAGTTTCATAGTGCTTTTGCGCCTTTGTCGCGGCTTGGCATCATAGTGCCTTCACCCCTTCATCGTGGCATGACGGCATAGTATTTTCACCCATTAGTCACAGCTTGGTGTCATGGCGCCTTCACCCCTTCATCGCGGCTTGGCGTCATAGTGCCTTCACCCCTTCTTCACGGCTTGGCACCAATAGTGCCTTCACCCCTTCGTCATGGGGCATCGCAGTAACTTCATCTTTGCTTCATTGTGTTGCCTTCAACTACGCTAGCTTTATCACGGTTTGACACTCCCTATTCCCCTCCATCTACCGCGGCCAAGCACCACGACCTCTCAGGTCCGTCTTGCCCCCTTGCCTCCGCCCCAGAGCGACCCCCTCCGATATATCCCCTTTGCTCCTTCCCAGGGCAATCACTTCCGATATATCCCCTTTGCTCCGCCCCAGGGTGACCCCCTCCGGTATATCCCCTTCGTTCCACATCCAGGGTGACCCTCTCAAGTAACTAGGGTTATAAATGAACCAAATGTTCGGCAAACAGCTCGAGCTCGAGCTTGACTCGTTAAGAGTTTGGTTCGTGTTCGTTTGCTTAATAAACGAACCAAGCTCAAACAAAATTTTCAAGCTCGTTTAATAAACAAACCAATCTTAAACAGCCTCCAGCTCAGCTTGTATGCTCGTGAACATGTTCATGAACAAGCTTGTTAATAGGCTCATTTTTTTTTTTTTTAATAAATAAAGATTTTATAAAAAACGCTCAAAAGGGGAGCGGATCCCAAGAAAGATACAAAAAATCAACAATCTAGCTTCATAGGAAAACACTTGGAAAAGCAAACCCTCCCCCCCTTCCACCACCTCTCCCTCCAAACCTGGACCCCCTATTCCTCCTTTCATACGTGATAAAATCATTGGGACTTTGCATCACTATCTCCCCCCTCTCCTCCAGAAACCCTACCTTACCACCCACCTTTTCCTTAAAATGAGAAGAGGGGAAGAGTCAAAAGGAACTGAAATTGAAAATATACCAGGATCGAAACCCGATTGCGAAGATGCCACCCATTTCTGTTTATCTTTTCTTGACCACTTTTTGCGAAGAGCGAGAAGGTTAATCTTTTTCTTAGGTAGACGATGTCCCAGCACCGGATCCTTCACTCGCCGATCAACCTTGACTTTCGCATTAATCAAACCAGCAGCACAAGAATCACTGTTATTTCTCATCAACGACAAGGGCTCAAACCTATTAGACACCAACCCAGATCCAGAACTCGGCCCACTATTCAACCCCGAAAGTCCACCTATTGAATCATCTCTAGAAGAATGGGCACTCGGCCCACCAACCACATCACAGGAAGCTAGCACATCACAATCCAAGTCCAAAGAATCAGACAAAGGCCTTTTAGAAACTGAAGTAGGCCTTTTAGGCCCATCAAGCGGCCCAACAGACCCAGGCAAAACAATACTAGAAACAGGAGCCCTTTTATCAAGTCCACCTTCAAGCCCAACTAAAGGAGCCGAATTTGAAATGTTCGTGGGATCAGCTGTTCTCCACTGGGAACGGATAAGGCCTGAGCGCCAACCACGTGGAAAAACTGGAAACCTCCCCCTCCCACACGCCTGCTAAGCGTGAAAACCACCTCATCGTCTTAATTGATCCCACTACTGCACAAAAGGCCGACGACTATTTCCGGCGAGACCTCCGCCCCACTGCAACTTCCGAGACCCTTCTTGCCGTCGGCGATTCGGCAAACAAGAAAGCCCGTCCTTTCGATTCTGATTGAAGATCCTTCTAAAGCACTCCGAATTGCTCTCCATTTCTTCCATGCCTGGAACTCTGCCATACCTTTTTTCCGCATGGATTCCCACCGCAGCCATACTTTCTCCTTAAGCAAGTGCGAACCATCCCCTCCTTCCAAGCTATCTGTCGTCGGAACAAGCTCGGGATGCTTTTCCTCCCAGACATACACCTTATAGCAGAACTGGTCATCATGAATGAACACAAACGAAGGGCAAACCTTAACATCAAATACAGTGATTCGAACTCTTTTAGCGTCCAAAGCTTCATCAGCATCAACCCAAATGAACCCTCCACAAAGATCGCCAACTGTCACAAACAGAGCATGGCTCCAAAGGTGGAGAGGAAGACCATACGGCGTCACCTTTTTCAACCCCTGCTCCTTCAACACCTCCGAACACTCAACCCTAAAACTCCAAGCTTCCAAACAAAGAGATGTCGTTCCCCCGTCACGGCGACCCCCCTTGAGAACTCGAGAAGCTTCCGCCGAGGAAGGAAACCGGAAAAGCAGTAAAGAATCCGGCAGAGGCGAGACCGTCACACCAGAGGAGACCTTCCAAGCACGCGAAGCCCAAGCTGCAATTTGAGCCCCATCACCCACTTCCTTATCAAATTTCCCAACCAAACACGACCGAAGGTCTTCTCTTCTTCTTCGAACCGAATCATCATCCAAGAAAATCGATGGGCCTCTATACGGATTTGCAGATCTAGCAGACCCACTTTGGAACAAGCGTGGCAATCTAGCAACTTCCAAGAAAGAGCGTTTGGGCTCGTGAAATTTATATTGATAATTTTATAATTTTATGTTTTGAAGGCTCAACCCACATCTAATTTTTTTTTCCTAGTTGGTACTCACACACACATCTCTTATGAGACTTGAACCCCTGACCTCCCTTTGGAAAGTAAGAGGCTGATACCGCTAGGCCACATCTAATAAGCGCATTAAATATTTAAATTTTTTGTTTTAGATGTAAAACTCGGCCTAATCCAACCCAATCTATATTTATCATTCATTCATTTTACAACAAAAACCCAAGCCCATCTATCGAGTTCAACCCAAGCCCATCTATTACTAAAGTCTAACCTAGTATTATCATCTTCACTTTTTGTAAAATAATCAGTAGCCGCCGTAGTAGCAGCAGCACAGCAACACCCTCAGCGTCAGCGATCTGCCAGCGAACACTAGAAACAACTTGATCGTCTGTCTTGCTCTTGCTGTATTTTTTTCATCCAATCTCTCTCTCTCTCTCTCTCTCTCTCTCTCTCTCTCATCCCATGGGGTGTTTGGATCTGAGTATAGACGGCGTCACCGATCGTCCATCACTGTGAAGACTTAAGATCAAAGCGTAAGTATCGACCGATTTCTTATATATATATATATATATATATATATATAAGGAGAACGCATATGTGGAATACAGTCTAACAAGCTCGATTCGAGCTGTGCTTGAGCTCGTCAAACAGCATCAAGCCAAGCTCGATCATGCCTGAGCCAAGCTCCACCGAACTCGAGCCAAGCTCGAACAAGACTAAAATTTGCCATGCCGAGCCGAACCTAAACACTCCAAAACTTCGCTCGGCTCGATTACAACCCTACAAGTAACTCCCCTTGCTTCATGGAACCCCATAGTAGGGCTCTCCCTCTTATCCCCTTGCCTATTCAAAGCAGCTCAAGAATCTTTTCCATCAGACTTTCACCTAGGCCGTTAACTTTGGACACTTTTGTTATACGCCTACCATCTTACGGGTGACGCCTCCATCTTACTCTTTTCGATGAAACACACATCAACAATAGTTACAATAACAAACAGACATGAGATACGATAAAAAGGTTGACAATTCAACCGACTAAGTAGGCCTCTCATTGTATTATGACTACAAATTCAAATATCATTTTTTATTTCATTTGATTATAAAGTTTGTTGTATGGAATGTGTGTAGAGTCAAAAAGCAGAAAGTAAAATGGAGTCGATTGTGTTGGACTGGTTGCAGACCAAGGGTTTCAATGGGAGTTAGTATCATTCTACATAACAAAAATTTCTCCTTTGTGAATTTGCAGAAAATAGGAATTACATTAACAGCTATTTGTCATAATTGCTTTGATAATGCAGACACCAATGATCATCTGTTCTGCAATTGTGTGTATGCTTAAGATATTTGGAATATCTTGTTCAATTTGCTTCATTTACAGTGGCCGAGAGTTATTTCTATCAGTGAAATTATACTGGTTTGTGATGCAAACTAGTGTACACCATACCAAGTCTAAGTTTCTGGGTGCAATTTTTGCTGCTACAATATGGAAGATAAGGATAATGAGAAACTCAGCTCTTTATAATGGATTCAAAGATGATGCTGAATATGTAGTTCAATCCATCATTTGGGATGTGCTTGCATATCTCAATATTACATTACAAGACTTGATAATTGTTTTTTCATTATAATGTCATTCAAGTTGCTGAAAAGAAGCTTGGATACGCAAATGGATTGAATTCAGGTTGACATTACTGGTTTTAATTTGGGCTGGGAGGTCAAGACACATGCACTCTTTATGTTTTTGTGACAAGATTGTTCAAGTGCAGCAATTGGACAGTCTTCAGGTCTTCATAATGGGCTTATTTTTTTTTTTTTTTTTTTTTGATAAGTCATAATGGGCTGGTTTTTGAAGTTAAAGATCAGTAATCTGTTCTCTGGTTTTTAGTCTGTTTAGGTTTTGTTTGTTGTGCTTTGTAAATGGACTTAGTCCATTTTTTTGGTTTGTTTTGGAGGTTTGTCCTCCGATTTGTAATTGTACTACTTTTGCATTATATATAAAACAAAAATACCCCCATTCAGGAAAAAAAAGATTATAAAGTTGGTTTTACAATAAAATTGATACATAAAACAGGTGTTTAACACCTCTTGGTTTAACCCATTGAAATTAGTGTTTAACCTTTAACTAAATTATAAGAACATGATCTGAGTAAAGCGTTAGGCATTTCAATGCCTTGAGTACATCTTGAGAATTGTTGGAACAAAGTTTTGATGGAGTTTTATTGAATGAAAATTTAAGAGAGGGCATCTGGCTGTTAAAAGATACGTGATCAAATTAAGCCATGAATGCTGCATTGATTCATTGAATAGTTGCCAATAAAATGACATTATTGGCATGTACCAGATCCAAAATAAATAAAGAAAATGCAGGTTGAATTCATGTGTAACAATATGTCATCTACGAGCAAAGAAGGAAAAAAGCCAATGCTTAAAAGTTGAAGAACTAGTAAATAACAGCATTCACATTGTAACAAATTCAATAGTGGATTAGCTTAATTTATTTAATGGCAATATTTAGATAATGCATTCTCAGCTTCTGTCCAAGTATGACCCTTTTTCTTGTAAAATCTATGGCCAAGAGTGTTACATTGAAAGAAAACTAACTATAGATAGCTGAATCATATAGCCTGAGAGGTCAACTAGTTAAAAAGTTATATTTAAACACATTTCTTCTAATAGGCTACAATAAGCAGAGTCCTCAGTGAACCAACAAGAATTACAGTTACAATAGAAGATTCAATTATCTATCGCTGCATGTTTGCTTTGGGGAGTTGGCATTAGTAAAGTTAAGTGCAAGAGATTACCATATATTTCCTTTGCTATCTCGTTGAATATACGAACCAAATCTCTTCGATAGTTATAGTCTCTTGATTTTGGAAGGCGGGTGACATAAACATCATAAAGTAGTTCATCAAATTGAGATATACATCCCGGGGTGACACTATTCTTTTGTAATTCCTTTAATTCAAGTTTCCTTGCTTTCTTGCGCAGGACTGAAAACAAAGCCAGAGCATTCGAAGAATTACTATTTCACAAATCAAACCATCATTCATACAAAAACATTTTAGGACATCCAGATAATTTTCATACCAATGCACCATTATCATCAAATGTTAGTGAGAAATAGATAAGACATTGAAATGAGAAGTAATGATCACTCACCTTTTTCACCTAATCCCATGATTTAGAACCTACAAGTTGGTGAATGACGGGACTTTAGCTTAAGGGAAGAAAAACATTGTCCACCTACCTCTACAAATAATATAAATTCCAGTAAATAAGATGGTATTGCCTATCACCAAATCAGCAAAAATAAACAATATTAGTTCATTAAGTTCAGCATTCAAAAACTTCATAGCAGGCAGTACGGATTTTACAAGCAAAATAAACCAGTGAAGAGAAGTAACCACTTCACCAAATAATAATAAACATTACGGTTATAATTAAATATATACACTTATCAATCATGCTATGCAATAGTTCCACGTTCTACAGACCCAAAACCCTGATGGCTTCATATGATGCTTGACAAATAGAAGTTACTGAAGAGGCAAGACAATATTGATAAACTCTTATTTATATTTTTTCACTCCCTCGGTGAGGAAGGAAGAGAAAGAGAGGAAAGGAAGTTTTAGATTGTTAATTGCTGTATTTTAGAATGAATTTTTACCATATTCTAAAAATGTGTACCAATAAAAAAATAACTAGGTATAAGTGTTTAACAGTAAACAGTAACTTTATCAAGCTGCAAGGCACTCTAAATAAGCAAGAGCATTAACTATTTAAATAAAGAATGGTGCCTTGAAAAGTCTCTTTTTGTTTAATTAAGTCAAAGTCCATCCTTGTTTCTATAAAAGTATTACTAGAGTTTCGAACTACTAAGTGTTAGATTAGGGAAGTGATAAAATGTTATTGATGCTGTGTGGAGATTCTTAAAGTCGGCAGGAGTCATTAGAAGTTCTATTATAGGCAGCTGATATTGGCACTCCAATAATGTCCTCAACACTCCATTCTCCTTTTTTTTCAAAAAAAATAAATTACAAAAAAAAGTCCCTAAACAGAATGCTTAGTTTCGAACTACTAAGTGTTAGATTAAGGAAGTGATAAAATGTTATTGACGCTGTGTGGAGAATATTAAAGTCGGTAGGAGTCATTAGAAGTTCTATTATAGGCAGCTAATATTGGCACTCCAATAATGTTCTCAACGCTCCACTCTCCTTTTTTTTTCAAAAAAAAATAAATTACAAAAAAAGTCCCTAAACAGAATGATTTGTTCTGTACAAACTATTGTACAAATGAACATTGGGTCCGTGTATTTCATTGAAAACGTTAACTGCTACAACCATTTGGCAACACAGCAAAAACACGACAATAAGTTTGGGCACAACGAAAGAGTTTGTGAAGATTGGCTCTGTATTTATAAGAGTGAACTTTCTCCAAATGGTTTACGTTCATACACTTGTGAAGCCCTGATAGCCTTTTTTCAAAGAGGGTGCATGTGGAGACCCGTGTGTGGGCTCGAATTGTTGTGGATATTTGCATTTTCGTGTGGGAAAAGCTTTAAAATGGAGAAGAGTCTTTGCATTGTAGAAGATGGATTAATAATTTAGAATGTAGCTTAGTTATGAGGGATTGGATGAATTAGGGAATAATAAAAGAATATTGGTAGTTCTGAAAATAGATAAGGGGTGTGTGTGTGTGTGTATTCCTTTTAGTCTCTATGGCTAGAATTTGGTGTCAGTCAAACTCTTGTTTTAGATTGAATTAATTCACAATTTTATTTTTTTTTTTGATAAGTAAATTGTATTAAAAGCGTTCAAAAAGGGGAACGCGACCCAAACTATACAAAGACAAAACGGAGCCTATGAATTCAAAGAACTCATAAAGTCAACAATCTCCTCAAGAGAGGAGTAGTCTCTCCCCTGACCCCAACAAAACAAATTACAAATGATAGAAAATTTTAACACCCCAACGGAGGATTCCTTTCCTTCAAAAGATCTTCCATTACGCTCTCTCCAAAGGCTCCACCAAATACAAAAAGGGATCACCCTCCAAAAAACTCTGACTTGAGCCCCCACCCATTGGCCCCTCCACATATCTAACAACTCCCAAGATGTCCGAGGCATGACCCAATGAATACCAAACAGGCCAAACATCAAACTCCAACAATCATGAGCCACAGGACAGTGCAACAAAAGATGATCCACCGACTCCCCATTAATCTTGCAAAGACAACACTTATTAACAATGATATGTCTTCTCTTCCTCAAGTTGTCCAACGTCAAAATCTTACTCCAAGCAGCAGTCCACACAAAAAAGGCCACCCTAAGAGGTGCCTTAGACCTCCACACCGTCTTCCATGGGAATGAGGTACCATGAAAACCAGAAAGGCACACAAAAAAGGACCGGACCTGGAACATCCCCTGAGAAGAAGGCACCCAAATCAAAGAATCTGCCCCAGACCCCTCCACCTCCTGTCCGTAAAGAAGAGCCAAAAACCCAGTGACATCATCCAGCTCCCAATCCTGAAAAGCTCGCCGGAAACGCACATCCCAAGACAACCTTCCACTATCAAGGCGATAATAGTCAGCAACCATTGCATGTTTGTCAACAGCAATCCTAAAAAGCCTGGGAAACAAAAGGGCCAAAGGCCTATCATCACACCATGGATCCTCCCAAAACCGGACAGTTCTTCCATCCCGAACTCTGAATCTAATATGTTTGGAAAAGGGGTATCACTTTTGAGAGAGAGAGAGAGAGCAGTGAAACCTCTATTCACAATTGACTTTGGATACCACTTTTGAGGGAGAAAGGGTTTTGAAAGCTCAAGGTTTGGGTTAATTAAAGAGAGAGGAATGTGATAAAGTTTTGGGAGAATTGTAACTAATCATACCATTAAACCAGATTCTGATCTAGATAGGACTCTATTTTCTCTAACTAGCATCCACACACAGTAAAGATAGGGTGATTTCACCGGCATTTAAGGGCAATTATGGCATTGGAAAATGCAAGAACAAACCATTATGTGGTATAAGGACTTTTCCGTAATTTCATTTTAGGAAAAAATGAAAGTGGATCGCCAGTGCCCATATTATACATTAAAACACTTTCTGTTTAATGTGTGTATAGAACTTTTAAGCATACCAGTTTCAATAGATAAAAAAACAGATTCATACCAAAAGGACGATTGAAAATATATCCTTAGCTACTGTAGCATGTAAAAGAAATTCATTTTTGTTTTAGTACAGTTCCCAAAGACCTCCTAAGTGAGTAGAAATAAAACAGAAACATTATTACATGGAATTTCAAAAATACTAGTATGCAAATGCATATATGGGCATCATTATCAAATTTTAAACCAACACTTAGCACTTAAACACACGCACAAACAAGTGTGTGTGTATATATGTGAATGTGTCTGTACACGACATGAACACTCGTTTGCTGTTTCAAAATCGACAAAGATGAATGTTACAGTGATGTATGGCGTTAACAAAATGTGTTTATACACACACATACGACAATAAAATAATTTTAGATTCAGGTCATAAATTGTAGCATCGCATAAAGTGACCTATAATTGCAGCACATACAGCAAAAACCCTAAATTCGAAATCGAGTCACAACCATAAACTATTAAGAGAATCGGAAACGACTGGAATTCAACACACTATCTATCTATCTATATATATATATATATATATAAACACACACTATGTATGCACACACACGTAGATTTATGCATATACAAGGAAGAGAATCTTGGGATGTACTTGTACCTCGTAGGACCAAACGCTGTGTGATTTTGGATCATGACATATACGAGCAAAAAGAACGCAAGTATAGAGAGAGTTCGGAAACGGAGTGGGGCCAGAACGATTACGAAACTCATAAAGCGGGATGAGCAAGCTGTAGATAGGTTAGACGACGAAGAAAGGGGATTGCAAGCTAGTAGGAACCCAGCCACGCACGGAACACTTTCTATAGATAGATCCTCCGCCGTGTCACTCTACCACGAACCCATGTTCCCCCGGAGTCTTTCAATCCTTCCCTATGTAATAGGGAGCGATATTGGTCCTATGATCAGAATGGGATGATAGAGGCCTGCCCTAGTCAATGACACCGCTCATTGTATCAGATGTGGCTCTTCGACCCAAGCCAGAAACATGAGCGAAATGTCACGGGTTAGGTTTAAGCACCACTCTAGCTGTTTACTTTTACTTTCGCAAATACTTAGTCAGCATAACTCCTGTACACATCTTAGCCAACACACCCTCCTCATGCGTTTACTAGTATTGTAGTGGCCCTCGCCCACTCCTCACTTGACTTGCATATTCACACACACTAAGACACTTACGTTAGTAAGGAAATAATAATTCTATTACTTCAAATAATATTTTGTACAAGGCTAGCACTCAAATTCTCTACAAGGCTCTCAAGACTCACTATAGGACTTGTTGCCTACAAAATGAAGTCCTACTCCTATTTATAGGTATCTCCATCCCTAATGGACAGCTAGGTTGCATTTCAACCAACGGTGGAGATCTATTCTCTAGAATCTTTTCCCACCTTCTTCATACATCCATACATATCTACAAGTATCTATAACATTCTAAAACTCTCCATACTACTCCACACAATTCTGGAGAACTCTAGAATATACTACACATATCTAGAATCTTCCACACAACTCTAAACAACTCCGGAAAACTCTAGAAATGCAATTCGCCATGCAGCGTCCTCTTCAGCATCTGCGTGTCGCCTGCGTGGCATAACCTCCATAGGCGAGGCATGACATTCTCCCCCACCCATTTCCGTAACGCCTTCGTCACAATTTCTTCAGCTGACCTAGCCTCTCGCAGGTCATCAGCACTTACGCATATGTCCTTGGCCCAAACGTATGCACCCCCTTCGGGAGATGTGAGGTCCTCACGAGCTCCATCGTGTTGACTGCCACTTCTGGACTCTCCTTCCTGCCCACGAGCGGCACCATGCATGCGGCCTTGCCTTCCTCGCCTCCAAGTATCATCAACACACCAAGGCATGGTAGTGGCGCGGCGTTGTTCCTGTCCATGAACTCCAGCCCCAGCACCATGTCGTGGTCGTCCATCTCCGCAACCTGGAAGTCGGCCTTGCCCTTCCATCTTTGCATGCATAGTTCCACCTCCTTGCACACTCTACTCACGCGTGCCTCCTCGGAGTTGACGGCCTTGATCCAGCCCTCCGTCTTGCGCATCTCCAAGCCAAGTCGCTGCGCCTCCTTCGGGGTAATGAAGTTGTGTGTGGCGCCCGTGTCTACCAACGCTTGCACGGCTTTGCCACCAACCTGCCCATCCACATAGCGCACCCCAGCTACCTTCTTTGCCTTGCCCTTCTTCTTGGTGTCATGCGTCATGCTACTCAGCATCTACATAGCCCCCATGCACCTATCTTCATCGCTGCCCACATCGTCCATCTTGCCCTTGCCCTTATCCTTTACAAGGGCGCTCATGGTCTTCTTATTAGGACAATGTCACAATATGTGCGGCCTTTCGCACAAGTAGCACTTCAGCGGCTCCCACTTGCCCTTGTCGCGGCTTTCCCCTTTGCCACTAGGCTTGGACCTCTCTCCATGGTCCTTGCCCTTGTTATGGCGTGGGCGTCTCTGCTCATCGCTATGTTCATCATCACTAGACTTGGGCGAGCCCCCTTTCTTGAAGCGCCGATCTCCCTCACCTTTGCCGTGGTCCCTCCTGGGAGATGTGACCCTCTTGTCATCGCGCCTAAGGTCTTCAAGGCGCAACATTATAGCCATTGCGGATGCCAAGTCTCTAGGCTCCCTCCTCCTCAACTCTGTGGCCACCCAAGACTGCAACCCATCTATGAACAAGCACACGTGTTACCGCTCTAACATCTCTGGGATCGCCAGCATCAAATTGGAGTATTCTTTCACATACTCCCTTATGCTGCCCTTCTGCTTCAGGCGCCTTAGGTTGATCATGGCGAAGTCCTCAATGCACTCAGGGTAGAACTACCTCTTGAGCTGCCTCTTGAACTCTTCCCATGTGTCAACCGCTCTTGCGCCTCTATCGGTGAAGCGCTGCCTCCACCATAGAGCAGTAGTGTCCGTGAGGTACATAGTGCCTGTCTGCACCTTCTCCTCATCGTCCTCGATTTCCATGCACTCAAAGTGCCGCTCCATGTGCCAGAAGAAGTTGTCAATCTGGCGGGTATTCCTTGCCCCATCATACTCCTTAGGCTCTGGCGCCTTCTTCTTCCTTGGCTTCACCACGACCTCGCGCGCCTGGGAGAACTCCTTCTTGCACTCGGCAATCTCTACGTGTAAGTTGTCTACCCGATTATGCAAGTCCCTTTCCTTCTCTCGCGCCTTGTTGGCGATGCCGTCAATCAGCTCATAGAGCTCCGCCATCATTTTCTTGAGCTTGTTACACTTGGTCTCCGTATAGAGCAAGTGTGTGGCAAGCTTCTCCTCCAAGCTCTGCGCCAAGACGTGGACAAGCTCTGCGCCAAGACGTGGACTTGGTGGTCTCCTCCCCTATCCATGTCTACTCCAACAAAGCTCCCTTGACGAACCTGCTCTGATACCAGCTGTCACGGGTTTAGAGTTTCAGCACCAAGATGTTGCTTTTACTCTCACAAGTACTTGGTCAGCCTAACTTCCGTACACACCTTAGCCAACACACTCCCCTCGTGCGCTTACTAGTGTTGTAGTGGCCCTCACCCACTCCTCACTTGGCTTGCACATTCACAGACACTAAGGCACTTATGTTGGCAAGGAAAGAACACTTCTATTACTTTAAATAATGTTTTGTACAAAGCTAGCACTCAAATTCTCTACAAGGCTCTCAAGACTCACTCTAGGACTTGTTGCCTACAAAATGAAGTCCTACTCCTATTTATAGGCATCCCCATCCTTAATGGACGGCTAGGATGCATTCCAACCAACGGTGGAGATCGATTCTCTAGAATCTTCTCCCACCTTCTTCATACATCCATACATATCTACAAGTATCTACAATATTCTAGAACTCTCCATACTACTCCACACAATTCTGGAGAACTTTAGAATATACTACACATATCTAGAATCTTTTACACAACTCTAGATAACTCCGGAAGACTCTAGAAACTCCACTCGCCATGCAGTTGCCATGCAGCGTCCTCTTCAGCATCTGCGTGTTGCCTGCATGGCAGAACCTCTATAGGCGGGGCGTGACAGAAAGCTGAGCTATGACTTTAGGGTGTGTTTGGTATGGTTGATTTGGAGGGATAGTGAGAAAAAAGAAAAGAGTGGATAGTGTGAGGGTGTGTTTGGGTAGGTTAAGTGGAGAGATGGGGAGGGGGTAGGTTAAGTGGAGAGATAGGGAGAGATCCCTCCCTATCACTTGTTGGTTTTCTTTCCCAATTTGAGAAGATAGGGAAAGAAAGGATAGTGGAATAAGTTGCAAATTACTAATACCAAAAATACCCTTTAGAAATCAACATACTGAAATGTAATTCCATTTATGTCCCCTTAACTGTACCCTCATTTCCATCACTCTATGTTGTTGTTCAACACCATTTCCAGTAATCGCCTTAAAACTCTGTTCTCTGCGGCTTAATTTCGCCGGAATCTGACATCAACTCCGTGAATTTCACCGGAATCTGAGTCCTACTTTGCATTTTCTTGGATTTTCCTAGAAAATTTCCTGACCACTGTAGTTGTTTATCCAAACACACCCTTAGTTATGAGTTCCACCAATTCTTTCATTGATTCATGAAGTTTTGCGCTGAAAAGACTACACAGCACTCGCTTATTCTCTTATTGGCATTGTGGTTCCGCGGTGGCCCAAGAAATTAGAAGAAATTAACACGCGCTTATCTTTTCGTGTTTTGTAATCGAGCCAGACACTTGATCTTTGCCTGTAGATACCGTATGGGGCTTTTCTTGCTAGAGTAAAATAAATAAATTCAATAACCATAAAAGACAAGGAAAAAGTTTGCACGAACGGGCTTGAATGGGGGAAATGAAACGAGTGGATTGGAAGGGTTGTATGACCCGAACCTGGTAAATGATCCAGGCTGCCTACGTATCCCAACCATATGAGGCGTAATGGGAATCAGGCCAAACGTAGTTCGAAAACCTGTACCTATAAGATGAAGAAATCTTTACCTTTAGGACTAGTTTGATGTGGTGGAATGAATTGGAATGGAATGAGAATGGAGGTGGGAATAGAATAAGAAAAGAATGGAATGGTTATTCCTTTTGTTGGAAGGTGGAATAATTTTGATGGAATGATCATTCTCCAAGAATAGTGGGGAATGATAATTTCAACTTTAAAATTAGCACCAAACACGATAATGAAAAAAAAAAATCATTCCATTACGCTTTCTTTTATTTCATTCCATTACACCAAACTAGCCCTTAGAGCATCATCTCGTAGGCATCTCGGGTTGGAGAAAAGGGTAATGGATCTTTTTCACAGAACCGGCAAAGGCTCATATTCCAAACCAAGTAAGCACGATCGCTCTTTCCCGTTTTATCGGTGTAAGAGACAAGATTCATGGGATCGAGCCGAAAATGGATAGGTGGCTCGGCTTTAAGTAGATCAGGGAGTCATAATTTAGGTAAGGAGCTTCTTATTCCACAACAACGAAAACATAAACCTTTACACTTTATTTGGAATGCTGGATTTGATGGAATTTGGATTTGCAAATAGGATTTGTCTTGTTTGGAACCATAGAATTATAAATAGGATTTGATAATTATAGGATTTCAAATATCTTTTTTATTGCGTTTCAAATCCAGTCTAAAACGCCAAGATTTCACAGGATTTGACTGGATAAATATTCATTAATTAAACCCTTCCTTTTTTAACCCTCCAACGTTTCTTGTTATTAAACCCTTCTTCGTATTAAACCCTATCCTATTAAATATCTACTACCACTGGTCGTTGTTTTAATGTGTGTGTATGTATGTATGTATGTATATATATATTTTCCTTTGAGTGTTGAGCATATCCAATTTATTTTTTATTTATTTATTTATTTTTATTATTATTATTATTATTTGTATACTTCAGTATTTAACATATTGATCCTCAAAGTTATGGAACTTTGAGTAAGACATCGATTTCTTAAAATTACCAAAAGTTTGTGTTTAACCGATTGATCCACCACCACTTTTGTATTCTTGTATTTGAAAAATCTACAATACAGAATTTTATAACCAAAACTTATACTCTAATCCTCCATAATTCACACCATTTTTTTTTATTATTTGGTATACTCCAATATCTTAAACTGCGTTCAATAAATTGATCTATCAACACTTTTGTATTCTTGTGTTTGAAAAATCTATAATACAAAATTGTTGCAATCCTCTATAATTCACACCATTTTTTTTGTTTGGTATACTCCAACAGATTGATCTACCACAATACAGAATTATATAACCAAAAGTCTGCGTTTAACAATTGATCCACCACCTTGAAATTTTTTTTACTTATAACCAAAAGTCATGTAATCCAATACTTTAGTATTTGTGTACTTAAAAATTTAAACGAATAAAGCAGAATTTTATAAGTAAAAATTATATTATCCAATTCTTCATAATTCACAGATAAGTCATTCATATATATATATATATATGTGTGTATATATATATATAAGCCAATATTGCCAATATTATCTTTAATAATTTTTTTTTTTTTTCTTATTAAATAAATTTCATGTTTCAGAGTTCCATCACGTAATCATTCTCGTTGTTTGTCTTCTTCTTGCTGTAACTTTGGAGTATATTTTGCAATAAAATAAATATTTCATTTATTATTTAAATAAGGGCAAAAATGGTATTATATTATTTTTATTCAAAATCCCATTTTAAATCCAATTTGATCCAAACATATAAATAGAATTTCATTTTAACTCCAATTCCTATTCCAATTCAGATTCCTTTTCCAAATCCTAAAATAATTTATTCCAAACAAAGTGTTAATAATTTATATTCATAAATAAATAAGTTAAAAAATAAAAAATAAAAAAAGAAAAAAAGAAAAACATGTCGATTGAAATTGTAGATTCTTTGTGGTTACTAGAAAGGATCAAAATCGTTTCTAGCACAACAGTAAATCTGTTGTGCCACGTCAGCTAGTCATAAAAGACAAAAACAGAGTAAATCGTTTTTTACCAAATACGTATTACAAGAGTGTATATAGAGAAAGTGCATTATTTGTATTGTTCTCGTCTTTGCTACACAGGGATACACAGGGATAGTGATTCCGGATGAACCGAAGAAGACAATTCCGAATTTGAAGCTGCCGATGGATGAACTGAAGAATCCTTCGATCCTGGGGAATTTGTTTCCAATGTTGAAGCCGTATGAAACCCAGAAGGTATGATTTGTATCAAAATTTATCTTGTGAGTGGTTTTAGGGTTTCGTTTAGAGAGAGAGTGTAAGCTTCAATCTATTGTATTTTGTTCCCAATCTTGAAGCCGTATGAAACCAGCAAAGAAAAAGATCGAAACCCTCTCAAATCAGCTCTCCAATCCCAAAAATCTCCGATCGAAAACCCTAATTCGAACAGATATTTCAACCAAATCTATGGAGATGCAGGGTGTAAGGCTCGTAGGATGCTGAAAGCACTCTAATATAAGTGTAATAAGAAAATTAGGTCTCAAATTAGCTCTCCAATCCCCAAAATATCCAATCAAAAACCCTAATTCGAACAGATATTTCAACCAAATCTATGGAGATGCAAGGTGTAAGGCTTGTGGGATGTTGAAAGCACTCCAATATAAGCGTAATAAGAAAATTAGGTCTCAAATCAGCTCTCCAATCCCCAAAATCTCTAATCAGAAACCCTAATTCGAACAGATATTTCAACCAAACCTATGGAGATGCAAGGTGTAAGGCTCGTGGGATGTTGAAAGCACTCCAATATAAGTGTAATAAGAAAATTAGGTGTGTTGTATGTTGTGTGTGAGAGAGAGTCATTTGGGTATATATATATATATATTTATGTTTATCGTATTTGCTGTTTTTTTATGCAAGTTAGTAAAAGACATTTTGTGGTCCATATTTGAACGCACATAAAAAACTTTTTCTTAGATGTTGTTCTCTTCTACAAGTGAAGCAATATTGCACTTTTGCGATACTCCTTGGATCCGAGACACGGGTTGATCAGGCCTAGGCCCAAACCCGAGGGAATATCAAACAATTAAAGTATTTTAAAACGAACACAGATTACAAAATAGATTTAAGAAGGTAAAATAATAAAGCTGAAACGAATACTAATATAAAATCCTCAACTGATAAAAATTAAATAAATCCAACTTCCGAAACCTCCATGAATACAACTCGGGAATCTATCTCTAGTAGACCCCTAATAATAATCCAAATTGAAAAGAAAACTACTAAAAGAACATCCATAGTAAACCATGGAGAGAAGTTTTACGTCGCCGGAAGAGTGAGTGATGGTCTCTGCTCAGCACGATCAAGCCTACGACTGGAATGGTCGAACACCTGAAAAAAATAGAAGTGGGTCAGACCCACAAACAAGTTCTATCCTACTACTATCCAAGCAGAGACTCGATACGCATATACATTCTAACCAACTTAACAATAGCTAATAGTCCGTATATATGTATATTTACACTATAGGACTCTCACTGGACTATGGAGAGGGTCTCAACCTGAATAGAAGGCAACATGCGAAAACGCACCCATAGGTGGGCATGAGTACCTAGACCTAACAGGGTACACCTCAACCTCTCATATTCAGCTACGCATCCTACTGCATATACGTTTCCTAACCGACGACTCTGAGACTCAAGCTCATATCACGGTACCATAAAAATATATTTAAAGTCCGATCCTAACTATCCATCAAGAATCCAGTTAGTCATTCAGCTTGTGCAGCTTCTTTGACTTAACATATATAACAAGTAATCCAGTTAGTCATTTAGCTTGTGCAGCTTCTTTGACTTAACATATAAAACAAGTAATTCAGTTAGTCATTCAGCTTGTGCAGCTTCTTTGACTTAAGCATAAGTAGGATTTACTTTGAAATCCATTCCCTTGTTCCCTGTAGGTAGAATGTAGTATTTTGAAACTAATCCAAACCTAGATATGTCACCGTCCCATACTGGTGCATGTAATCCATCATCCACCAGTTAATAAAAACAAGTAATAACTGTAGTTATCAACTATTTCACATATCTAACAATTTATAGTAAAACATTAGATACAAACATCAATGGATCCAGATTAAGCATGGTAAAATTGTATTATTTAATAGGCTTATACATACTACTTTCCCAAGATTCAATAATTGATAATACATGTCATGTATATAAACATCAATTTAACTCCAAGATAGTATAACAGAATATACAGATTTACATGCTCACCTTATAATACTACACAATTGTTCAGGAACTGATGACTAATGTATGTTTTCATCACTTATCCATTATAAGCATACAATCATCCTGTAATCTAACATGCTTATAATTTACTATAGACATATGAACAAACCATAACTCCATTCACAGATAAACTGCTACACATAAGGTTGTGCAATTTAAATCCTTAGTCTAAAAATAGTCTGCTAATTTTACTTTAAAATTATATGCTGTTCTAATAACAAATCTTACTTGATTTATCATACATTATCAAGCCCTCTCAAAACTTAATTTGATCATAGACCTCAACCAAATCTCCTAACTACAGCCCCTAAACACACCGGTAGCATCAGAAATAAGCCCGGAATCAACCCAAGGCGTCAAAACACAACAGAAGGAAAAATGAGACATCTTCCCACAAGAGGAGCCGCCTCCCCTTTGAGTGGAGCAGCCTCTACACCATGTGGAGCCGCCTCCAACTCTCCTGGAGCCGGCTCCCCCTTGTGGGGAGCCGCCTCTTTGCCCCTTTGCTCCTAATCTGCTCATCTTCTCCAACTATGTCCTCTCCGGCAACATCCAGTGCATCCGTCTTAAATTCTAAGGCTACTACTGATTAAAAGTATGTCCCAGTGTGATCCAGAAATAGTTTAATGCCTTAGTCATTCACCGACAACAATCATAGTAAGAATTATGCGATAACAAGTTCGAACGAGCAGTTTACCATTCAAGAACATGCACTGTTCTAAGTAAATTAATCATGTGAACCAGAGTAATATTAAGGCTTCTTTGAGTGTTAAAAACTAATTTAACTGTTTACATACCAGTCTACGTGAATTATACATTCAGTTCCATGAGTTACTTTATGAGTTACATGTGAAAGATTTTAGAACAAACAATATAACTCAAGGCTACGTTCAGTTTAAAATAACAGAGACATGCAAACAAATCCACTTTTAATCTTTATAGATTCCTGGAATTGTGTTAGAGATGCAAAGAACACAGGCCTAAGGAATAGAGTTAGGATTAGAACTTGCCTTAC
This sequence comes from Cornus florida, assembly GCF_030987335.1. Classification (NCBI taxonomy): domain Eukaryota; kingdom Viridiplantae; phylum Streptophyta; class Magnoliopsida; order Cornales; family Cornaceae; genus Cornus; species Cornus florida. The sequence goes on along the minus strand of NW_026775577.1, from coordinate 83,005,517 downwards.
TCTGACGTCGTTCTCAATTCTCCGGTGACTATCTGTTTGTTCCTCTAGTCTCTCTCTCTACCTCCACCACCATGAACAGGTCTAAAACCCTAGAAGAATTTTACCCGTATATTTATAGGCCACTAATCTTAGGTTCTATTAAACCCTAATTGACTTACCCGCCCATAAACTAACCTATGATATATAATTGTCGGCTACATATAAGAATTGTAAACCTAGTTTATAACCATACGTGTGCAACCCTATATACAACCACGTTAAGAAGGAAACATCAAATTCAATTAAATAATTAACTAAATTTAATTAAAAAAATTCAATAAAATATTTAACTACGTTGAACACAATTAATTCTCAAGTACAAGTAAATCAATTAATTAATTAAAGCAAAATAAAATCCAATTAAATAACAATTAAATAAACTCACAACTAATAACAATTAAATAAACCTCACAACTAATTCAAACAAACAAACAAACCAATAATCAATTAAATAAATTAAAAATTCAATTAAGCAATTAAATAAATACCAGGACTATCCTTTTAAAATTAGGGGTATTACATTCTTCCCCCCTAAAAAAAAGAATTCCGTCCTCGGAATTCGCTCTTACCTGCTTCCCATAATTCAGGAAACTGTGAGCGAATGACATCCTCCCGTTCACAAATGGACTCAGTTGCATTGTGATGACTCCACTGAGTATGAACTAAAGGAATAACCTTGTTACATTGGATTTGATCCCGACGGTCGACAATCCGACACGGTGGTTCCAAAGAAGTTGCATCCGGCTGCAACTCAATCTCCCTAGTCATAGACCTCCACCAGATATCTGCATCCCCCATGAACAAAGAAGCAGTCAAAGAAATCCTCAACTTGTTCATGGGTACCGCCATACTGTCTAACTTGCGAACTATAAGGTCCAACCAAGCTTCTGAGACTAGCGGATCTGAAGTCCCCGTAAATGGATCAATCTTGACCCTTTAAAGTCGCATAAAGTACTCTAGTGCCTCATTGACTATTGGTGCCGGTGCCGGTGTCAGTGCCGAAATCTTTATCCCTGCCACCTGCCTGCGTATCAACTTCTATAGGGATTCATCGATCCAGCAACCCGCTCCTCGAAAGTCGGTGCCGCGGCGGATCAGCATCTATGCCACGAACTGGAATCCTGGGCCTCCCATGACCCCTTGTGAACTCAGTGTTAGCCATCTGCTCCTCAATGCCCTAACGTGAAGACTCTCCACACGTGACAACCATGATGCTAAATGTACATAAGAAAAGAGGTCAACAATAACACAAATTATTATGACCCAGTGCAACTCACCCTATGAATGCACCAAACACAAAGCAAGACAAGGTATGCAATATAGAGTCATGCCAAAGCAATCAAGGAAAGCTGTGTAAATAGTTAAGCACTTAAGCAATGAAGCATACATATCAAACAAAGATGCTTTTAAACATGTAAGCATATAAGCCTAAAGACATGTCATACTTCCAAGCGTGTTATAACGAAACACATAAATATGTTATAAAGTCAAAACGTGTAATCAAAAACATGTGAACATATCAAAGTAAATCAACAAAAGCATGATATGTACCCAAAACCCATCGTCCTAAGGTGTTTAAACCTAGGAGCTCTGATACCACTTGTGACGGCCCAAGGTTTTTTAACCCGGTGCGTCAGTGATGAACCGAAAGATGACCCGATAACGGATCCAAATTGTGGAAGCAAAAGATGAAACGACATCCCTAGGGACACAACATGTCTCTAGGACACTAAAGAGACCCTCAATGAGATCACGGAACCCAAAGAAAACAAATGCGGAAACAAAATTTTAAAAATGGACAAAAAGGAACCCAAGGGTAAAATGGTCATTTCCATCATAAAAGTGAGTACTACCGAGCACACCATTGGAAAGAAAACGAAAAATTAATGAATTTAGACTCAAGAATCACTTGATTTGGAGTCCGGATGAAAAAGATATGGCTAACGAAAGAAACAGGGGTAAAAAGGTCAAAAGTAGCTAACCTTAGGTCATCTAACCGGTTACAAGGTCTATCTAACCGGTTAGAAGGCTAAAAATCACGTCTAACCCACTAACCACACACATCTAACCATTTAGATGACCCCTTCTAACCGGTTAGATGGTAAGAAAACAGTAAGCTCAACCCAAAACCTGGCTGTAGGGGTTTTTCGGCAAAAAATGAGTTTTTGAGGGTCAAGATGACATTTTCTGGAAAAACACAAAAAAGAAACCCCCCCTCCTCCCCCAAAATCGAGTTTTCTACTCGGCAACGTAAGCAAAAATGAAAAAAACGCATTTTGAAATACCCGAAATGCCCTTGGAACAGAATAGGGTCAAAACTAAAAAATGTGCAACTTTAGGTTTTTGTTTCATCAAGAAAGATATTGTTTGCCAAAGTGAGTATGCAAGTGCATGCAATATGATAAAAATGATGTACCAACATGGCCTAAAGCCTCTTTACGTTCCATTAACAAGTTTTAGCATACAAGGCCTCTATTTCTCACAAATAAGCTACAATGGCAATACTTGAGTTTTAAGGAGAACATGCTTGTAATCTTTCATGCTAATGGCTCTTGGCCTCATGCTATACATACAAAACATGCACCAAAAGAGTACTTAGATACACATTACATGAAGGAAGCCATCTTAGCTTCTAAAATACCATACATCCATGATATGCAAAAGTATTACATCCAAAAGATAAAACATGCCATACGAGTGCATGCTAATATACAAAAATGCTTCAACTAGCTCAAAAGCTTCTAAGGATGATGAGCATCCAAGAACATAGTCTCTTTACCTGAAAAACAACCCAAACCACTAGGGTGAGTAATCAAGTTACTCGTAGGAGAAGTATATGCGTATACCCTAAAGTTTCAATATTATTGCAAGATCAATATAAACAAATACAAGGGAGTATTCCACTTAACGTCTATGTTCAAGGCATTCTAAGGGATCATCTTAAACTTAATGCAATGATTCTATCACAACACAATATCAAAAGAATGTATTTAACAACATCAAATCGCATTAAACAAAAATTACAAGTTACAACTTAAGCATTGATTGTCAACTTGGAATTGAATGCGAAATCAAAAGTGGAATCCATGGACACCTAAGCTCGGAATACTGCCGAGACCTCAACGGTTATTCCAAGCATTAACCCGCAGGGAAGACCACCCTAAGTGCACACTATCTCAATTGGGGAGAACTCATACCTCCCGCACTAGAGCCAAACTCTAGCCATGTTACTAGTAACCATGTCCCAAGAGAATCCAAAATATATATCAAGTTCAAAACTTATATATAGATAACAAGGCATATAAATGACCTTTCATGCACAAGTACTTTGAAACCATACAAACCATGTCTTAGGGTTCCAAGTCTAGAATGGCATGCCAAATGACAAGTCCTCATCATAATATTATGCACAATACAATATCACTAATTTATCAACTTAGGTCATGCCTCAACAATAAGCTTCATATACTAAATATCAACATTATAGCAATAAGCTTCCAAATAATTAGAATTAGTAATTCACAAGGACATAGAATCATTGTAACAACAAATATAGCAATTTATATCAATAGAGATTGCATATAACATCAATAATTCTACAAGTGTTCCATATCACTAACACATGTAAAATTTCTAGAATTTACATACTACTAAATTTTATAATCCTCTACATATGGTTTATACATAACATACATGCTTAATCCAATAAACCCTATGTCAAGAAGTGAGGGTTTCCTATAATATGCAAAACTTTCATATTAAAAGCATGTACATAATATATATTAAACTCCAAAGATTATAAAACACTTAGAATATAAACATACTACCACCCCTACCTCAATAGAGAATTGTATCTCTATAATCCAAGCTACCAAGCACAAAATGGAAAACAAGTTTAGGGTTCTTGAAGAGGAGAATGAGAGGAAACTTTTCTCTCCCAAGGTTTTTAGTCTAAGGTGTATGGAAGTGATCCAAATTGAAGGGGTAAGCTATGAAATAAGCTTTCCTCCAATGGTGGATTAGTTAGGGTTCATGTGAGATAATTAAATGAAGAAGGTAAAGTGTAAAAATGGTGAGTGCAAGGGCTAGATATCCTTCACTCATTATGTGCTCTTGCACTACCTCTCTCACACACACACAATGCAAGACTACATCATGGCCTTACACTTGTCACTAATCTAATGCCTCTTCTAAGACTTAATCCTAAGCTTACACTTGTCAACAATCAATGGTTACATGTGCACCAATCCTAAGCCAACAAATGGATGACTCTTCACCTTCCAATTGTCAAGAAACTATGGTACCAAGTCATTTCACCCAATTGCCAACAAGTGGCACCATGAGAATGTGACACTTGTCACATTTTTCAAAAATTGCAAAATGATCATTTTTCAAAATATCTTCCAAAATAAATTACAAAAGGTCCCTCAAACGAAAAATAATTGTTTTACATAATTACACTAAAACCCCAAATTTCAAGAATGTTTTCCTAAAGTTATGCATTCATGCTCTTTATGAAAAATAAAAGCAACTAGCATGCTTTTCAACAAAAGTGTAAATACCAATGTCATGGAAATCAAGTATCATGAATGCATGCAAAATCGGAATCAAATCTGAACACTCGAAGTGAGGTTAAGCAAGGAAAAACAATAATCGGGAAAAAGACGAAATAAGGAAAAGACGAAAAAAAAAAATCACCGAAAATGGAAAAGGAGGAAAAAGTCCAGGTCATTACAGGTCTGACCGGACATCTTGGACCATATCTCAACTCTCACAAAATGCCTGGTTTCCGTGGTGTTTTTGGTAATGATCGTTTTGACATTTATGTCATTTGTATCGGCAGGTTTTACGGGTAAGCTTGTTTGGGGCAGGTGATGAATTAGGGCTTTATACTGTCATGCTACCGTACAAGTTATTTGTGGTGGGCAAGTTATAGTCGCTATTCATGCTGCCATGTTGCTTCTGGTCGTGTTCCTTGTTTTGGCGTGTTGTTGCCTTGGTTTCCTTTGGGAGGTTGACGTTGGGTTGTATGCTAATTCGTTTGATGAGGTGTTATCTTTCGGTTTGTGGTTTCGCGTTCATTCAGTTAGATCTTGAGGCTTTCCTTTAGTGATTTATGATCCTTTCCTCGATGTGACCTTGTGTTCAGTCCTTGTTCGGTTCTTCCGTGTTCCTAATTTTGGGGACGAAATTTCCTTAAGGAGGGTAGGTTGTAATGACCCGGTCATTTTCCTTCATTTCCTTTTTCTCAGATTTTTACTGATAAATTTTTTCTGTTGATTTTTCCTTTCTGAGTACGGTTACTCATCACTTAGTGTTGTCTCGATCCCTCGGAGTGGTTTTCGAGACTCTTTCCCTTGGATTGACAACTTCCTTAAAGGACCGCGTCATTTCCATATTATTCGTTTTTTGACACTATGCACTTTTCGTCCTTTTCCCCGTTTGTCACTTTGTTGGCATAACCTAACTTTTTGTTTTCAGAGTTAAGTTTTGACTTTATGAACCTTCATCCTAAGTGGTTTCTATGAAATACGTATCTTTACTTTTGTAGGAAAGTACTCTAGTTGCTCCTGGTGTCCATTGGGGCGTGGATGCAAAGTTCTTCAGAAATATTTTTGTTTCTTGGGATGTTTTTCATAAATATCTTTTGGAGATATTTTATTTCAGGGGTTTTTTAAGAAAATATTTTTTGGAAGAAATTTTCATTCTGGGCCGTTTTACAGTTATCCCTTTTTGTAGGGGCCATTGTGCAATTAACAAAAGTTATTACAAAATACCTCGTTTTGAGCCTGGATCCTCATATGAGATTCATTTTTACATTTCGTCGAGTCGTGTACTCTTAATATTGTCCTGCGGTCGAACCCTACAGTTTTTGGGTTTTTAGCCCCAATTAGCGCTAAACTTGTTTGGGGACACATCTCTCTGCTCGGGACTCGGTTTTTGACACCGTTTCTTCCGTTGTTCATATTTTCTTATTTCGGTTTTTTTTCGTTCATGGAATTTTGCTGTTTGAGCACGTCTGCTCAAATTCCACTTTTTCGGATCCGGTGGGACCCATTCGGGGCACTTTTTGAGATTTTCTATAAATAGGGGGTTTGAAAAATTAAAACATAATTTTCCTCTTCTTCTCCACACGTTCTGGAGCAGATTCCACTGCCCTTCCAAGGCTGTCACCCCTCTTTTCCCAAATTAACCTTCTTCCCTTAGGTAAAGTGTCGTAGTGCCTTAGCATTTATCGAAGGACTTGACGACGCACACCTTTCCCCCTTATTTGAACCTGTTTTTGGCTTATTTTTTAGTTCGAGTTTGAGGTCAAGTTAGGATTTTGGTAGGTCCTCTTTGGAGTTAAATGTTCATGGCGTTATCCCTGACAAAACCCCGAAGTATCGTCGGATTCGGAGCATTTTCGTTTTGGTGGGGATTTGTTATTTCATCTCAAATGGAGGTAGGGGATGTTTTAGGTTTAAATATGTGTTATATTGATGGTTTTATAAGCATATACATCTTGTAAGCATGCCTTTGTATTAATTATAGAATTTAATTTAATGATTTTCTATGTTTAAGATTTAATTCTCATGGCTGTGTATAGCTTGGAATTATATTATAGCATGCTATTAAATTAAGCCTTGATATGCTTATTAAAATATATTAAATTGGGAGGATTTGAATAAGTAATGCAACTTTTAATTAATCTTTCATTTGAATGAAAATTTAATTCACATGGTTGTAACTAGTATGGAATCAACTTGTAATGTGATATTAAATAAGGCCTAAGTATGTTCTTTAACATATGTAAATTTGAGGACATTTGGAATTGTTTTAAAATATAGAGAAAATTAATTAAATAGATTAATTAATTTTACTCTAAGTATTCTAATCACTTAATTGGATTTTTAACTTGATATTATTGATGAGCTTAGTATGTTCTATCATATATATTAAATTGAGAGTATTTCAATAAGTTTTGAAAAATTTATTTAATTATTTTCTTGGCATTGATCTTAATTTACTTTGTTGTAACTAAGGTAGAATTGATTTGTAACTTGCAATTAAATTAGGCCTTGCTATGACCTTTGACATATATTATATTTAGGATTCTTGGAGTTGCTTTGTAATCTTAAGAATTTAATTATTTAGTTTAATTAAATTCCATTTGTATGCTTTCATTGAGGTAATTCAGTATTGACATTATATTCTTCCTTAAGTTATAATTTACAACTTGGTGTATGATTACAAGATGGTATTCCATGAGTAGAAGTTATGATTTAACTTGTTGCATACACATTATATTTGTATGACATTTAATATGCCATTGTAGCTTGAAGACCTAAAGCATATCTTCTGTATATTCCATGACTTGGTTGTACATGGTAATTGACAATGTGCATTGTGTATATATGATATACTTGTTGCATAACTTGATAATTTTTGGAAAGCTTGTATGGACATTGTAATATGTTAAGGCTAGAGTATGTCTCTAGTACGGGGGGTGAGAGTTCCCTCTACAACATTTAGTGCGCACTAGGTAGTTCCTTGCGGGCTAGTAACCGGAGATCACTTGTTATGTCATTGAGACCATATGTCCTTTGTCTTTTCGCCATTGGTTGATTTCGCATTCAATTCCTATTTGTAATTGTGGATTACTTTTAACTTGTGCTTGGATGCATGGTACTTCATTTCTTGCTTAGTATACTTGGATTTGTATACTTGTATGCCTTATATATCAAAAATTCTTAGTATACTTGGATTTGTATACTTGTATGCCATGCATGTCAACATTGCTTAGTATATTTAGAAATGTATACTTGAATTTATATATTGCATTTCCATTTCAATATTGCTTAGTGTACTTAGTGTGTACCCTTGTATATTGATGATTTACTTTCTAGATAACCTAGTATACTTATATCTTCTATACTTGTCTTAAGTGCATTTCAATATTGAGTGTGTACTTGTGTACGTATACCTGTAAATTGATTATCTTGTTGAGTTGTACCGCATGCTCCTATGTTGTTTAAATTACATGAATGATGTGGTTTATGCTAGAAATGCTCTAAGGTAGCTTAAGATGCTCCCTGAGTCTCACCTTTGACATAAAACGCTAGATAGCATAACCATTTAAGTTAAACTATAGTAACTTAATAGGTTTGTAAAACGTTAGGTCTTTGCATGCTCATCTCCTGCGAGTAGCTTTATGTTACTCACCCACGTAGTGGGGACATTTTTCAGGTATCGGGATCAAGATTCGGGATTCACATCATGCTTGGATGATTTGTAAACTTGAAGTTCTCATTTCTTGTAAATGTTGACTTGAAATGCCATTTATAGCTTCATATGTCAAAATATATAAATTTGATTCTATTTATGTAATGTGTACATAAGTACACTCTTTACAATGTATTTGACATGTATGAGATGAGACAATAGGCCAATGACATCTAATTTGTATCCTATATAACTTTTAACTTCATGAAATATTATGAAAATATTGAAAAATGTTAAGTCATTGTCTTACCATGGTTGCATCGGTGTGGCAATTCCATTTTTATTCTTCCATAGGGTCTTATTAATCATGTTTGAAGTGTGGCCAAGGGCCAAAAGGTAATTTGACTCCATTATATATTTTAGGATTTCAAATTTTTCATTCCAAGTCCATTTTTCTCATTTTTGGCCGTCGGGGGGTCGGATTTTGAGTCGGGGCTTCTCGAGAGCCGCGGACCATTCATGCGCGCTTAGAATCATTTATTACACTTATGTACACATTCGTTTCAACCTTGAAATGCATTTAGGGTTAAATGCATACTTGGTGCAAAGTTGCATTTTCTGAGTTTTTGACCCTTTGCTGATCTAGGGGCATTTTGGGCATTTTACAGTGTATTTTTTTCATTTTCTCTCATGTTATGGGTAGAAAACTCGATTTCGGGAGGGGTTTCTTTTTCGTGTTTTTCCAGAAAAATTCATTTGATACCCCGTTTTTGCTCTCAATTGTGCACTGATCCTGAAAAAATTTCATGTAGCAGCTTTTTGGGCCCTCTTGACCTGCGCTGATCTAGGGGCATTTAGGGATTTTACCGAGTGTGTTTTTTGTTTCCTTTCACATTGCCGGGTAGAAAACGTGATTTTAAGGGGGGTTTCTTCTTCATGTTTTTCCAGAAAAATTCATTTAAAAGTCCGTTTTAAGCCTCAGTTCTGGGAAAAAAATTAAAAGATGCTTTCTGTCAAAACACTATTCTTGCCCAGATTTTCTTACCCGGAAAAGTTATTTTTTTTTTGAAACTTTGACGCTTCATATATTCTTCTTCCCGTCTCCGAATCAAGTGATTTTTGAGTATAAGTTTATTAACTTTTGCTTGTCTATCCAACGGTATGCATGGTTGCATTCAATTCTATCTGAAAAGACCAATTTACCCCTTGTCAAGTACCCTTGCCGCACTGATTTTAAACCCAAAAGTTGGTTTTTTTGAAACTTCGACATTTCATATCTTCTTCATTCAGACTCCGAATCAAGTGATTCTTGAGTCTAGATTTATATTTTTTCCTTGTTTATCTAATGGTATACTCAGTTGCATCTAGTTTTGTCTAAAAAGACCATTTTACCCCTTGTAAAGTACCCTTACTGCACTAATTTTTAACCCGGAAAGTTTGATTTTTTTGAAACTTTGGAGTTTCATATTTTCTTCATCCGAACTCCGAATCAAGTGATTCTTGGGTCTAACTTGATTAATTTTTTGCTGTCTTTGCAGTGCTATTGTCGGTAGCATCCGATTTTATATTTTCAGAAATGACCATTTTGCTCTTGGGGCTAAATTTGTCCGGTTTTCTTTTAATTTGTTTCCGCTACTTTCTTTGAGTCCCATAACTTCATGGGAAGTAACGGATGTGTCTTAGGAATGGTGTACATTCCCAAGGACATTGTTTACATGTGAAAAGACTATTTTGCCCTTGGGGGCCTGTTCGATTTTTTTTTTCTTGATCATTCGTTTCCGCATTGTTCTTGTTGAGATCCGTGACCTCATGGAAGGTCACTCTGGATTTTTAGAGATGTATTGCATCTCCTGGGTCTTGTTTTCTATTTTTGCTTCTGCATTTGGATCCGTTATCGGGTCAATCTTTGGTTCATCACAGGACGCACTGGCTTGAAAAACCAGGGCCATCACATCTAGGTTTTGTGACATTGATGCATGTCTATGTGTGTTGATGTTATGAATCTAGTGATGGTCAAGGCATGGTACTTAAATAGATTACTTTTGTGGTTTACTTGATGGTTTATACTTATTTCTTGATGGATTGTTCCACCTCCTTAGTTTAATTTTCATGTCATTAGCTTAGTTGTAGTGTGATTGGCTTACTTTCTTAGATAGGTGGAAAATCTATTCTTGTTGTTTGATATTCCATCCTTATGAATAAAAGTAGTATATTTCTCTAATTTAATGAGTGTGCATTAATTGTGGCCTTATGGAAGGATTAATGGCTTAATTTGATATGTTGTACTACTCACTAGATTGACTAGACAATGTATGTTTACTTGGCCATCCATGCTTGATAATTCAATTAATGGCACACACTTTCATTTACAACACACAATCCCCCTAATCCATCAAATATTGTGTAATGACCCGGTCATTTTCCTTCATTTCCTTTTTCTGAAATTTTACGGATAAATTTTTTCTGTTAAATTTTCTTTTCAGAGTTTCGGTTACTCATCACTTAGTGTCATCTCGAGTGCTCGGAAATGGTTCCGACACTCTTTCCTTTGGATTGACAAGTTCTTTTAAGGACAGAGTCATTTCTACATTTTCATTTTTTTGACACTATTCACTTTTCGTCCTTTTTCATGTTTATCACTTTGTTGGCACAACCTCACTTTCTGTATTTGAAGTTGAGTTTTGACTTCACAAGTTTTCATTCCAGTTGATTTCCTCGAAACACGCACCTTTACTTTTGGAGAAAAGCTCGCCGGTTGTTTCTTTCTCCCGTAAGGGCGTGGATGAAAGGATTCTTCAGAAACATTGATGTTTCTTGGGGTGTTTTTCTTAAATATATTTTGGAGATATTTTGATTAGGGGTTTTTAAGAAAATATCTTTTGCTTCATTCCTGGCAATTTTGTAGTTATCCCTTTTTGTAGGGGCTACTGTGCAGTTAATGAAAGTTATTACAAAAAGCCTTGTTTTGAGCCTGGATCCTCGCACGGGATTAATTTTCACTTTTCATCGAGTTGTGTACTTTTAGAATTTTTTTTCAGTTATTTTCCCTATTTTAGGGTTTTCGACCCCGGTTGCCGCCAAACTTGTTTAGGGCATATCTTCCTGCACAGGACTCGATTTTCAATGCTGTTTCTTACGTTGTTCATTTTTTTTATTATTTTTTTTTTTTTTATTTTGGTTCTTTTTCGTTCATAGTGTTTTACCGTTTGAGCGCGTCTGCGTGAATTCCACTTTTCCGAACCCGGCGGGGCCCTTTCGGGGCACTTTTAGGGTTTTACTATAAAGAGGGGGTTATAAAAAAATTAAAACATTTCCTCCTTTCTTCTTTGTCTGGCCAGCAGCAACCATGGCAGCCCAAGGGGCTGCCACCTTTTTTTCTTCATTTCCACCTTCTTCCCTCGTGTAAAATGTCGTAGTGCCTTAGCGTTTATCGTAAGCCTTGGCGAGGCGCACCTTTTCCCCTTATTAGAAACCATTTTTGAGTTCAGGTTTCGAGTTCGGGCTTGGATTTTCATGGTGCCTCAAAGGTTAAAGTTGTTTCCCTCGTTGTCCCTAACATAACCTAGGAGTATCGTTAGATTCAAAGTACTTTTCTTTCAGTAGGGATTTGAGATTTCATCTCAAATTGAGGTAAAGGATTTATAAATGTTGTATTGAATGTATTTCATACTTATACAACTTGTATGCATGCCTAGGTATTTTATTTAGAATTTAATTTAATTATTTTCTATGTACAAGATTTAATTCTCATGGTTGTATATAACTTGGAATTAAATTGTGGCATGCTATTAAATTAGGCCTTGATATGCTTGTTAACATATATTAAATTGAGAATTTGAATAAGTATTGGAACATTTATTTAATTTTTCACTTGTACGAAAATTTAATTCACATGGTTGTAACTAGTATGGAGTCAACTTGTAATATGATATTAAATTAAGCCTTGGTATGTTCTTTAACATAGGTGAATTTGAGAATATTCGAAATTGTTTTACAATCTAGAGAAAAATAATTAATTAGATTAATTAATTTTACTCTAAGTGTTCTAATCACTTAATTCGATTTTTGACTTGATATTATTGATAAGCTTGGCATGTTCTATCTTATATATTAAATAGAGAATATTTGAATAAGTTTTGAAAACTTTATTTGTTTATTTTCTTGGCATTAAGTTTAATTTACCTAGTTGTAACTAGTGTGTGATTAGCTTGTAATATGATTTTAAGGTGGGCCTTGATATGTTCATTAACATACCTTGAATTGAGAATATTTGAATGAGCCTTGAATACTTTATTTAACTATTTTCTTGTATAAAGTTTAATTCACCTAGTGATGCCTAGTGTAGGACTAACTTGTATCATGAAATGAAAATAGGCCTTGATATGACCTTTGACATATATGATTTATAGAACATTTGAAGTTGCTTTGTAATCTTGAGAATTTAATTATTTAAGTTAATTAATTCCTTTTTATGCTTCCATTGAGGTATTTAGGCATTGATGTTGTATTCTTGCTTAATTTGTAGTTTGGAACTTGTTATATGATTACATGATAGTATTCCATGAGTTGAAGTTCTGATTTAACTTGTAAGTATTCACATTTTATTTATATGACATTTAATATGCCATTGTAGCTTGAATGCCTAGGGGATGGCTTATGTGTATTCCATGACTTGGTTTTGCGTGGAAATTGATTTTGGTGCATTGTGTATATGTGATATACTTGTTGCACAACTTGTTGATTTTAGGAAAGCTTACTAGGCATTATAATGTATCACGGCTAGGGTATGGCTCTAGTACAGGGGATTAGAGCTCCCCCTATAACATTTAGTACGCACTGAGTGGTTCCCTTAGGGCTAGTAACCCTAAAACACAAATATATTGTTTGATTCAGGGTTTAATGCGTACTAGGTAGTACCTTGCTAGCTAGTAACTCGAGATCAGCTTGCTTGGTCATTGAGACCGTATGTCCTTGTCTTTCCGCCACTACTTGATTTCGCATTCAATTCCAAGTTGTTTAATATGAATTATTTATAGCCTGTGATGTGGTGTTTGACATTTCAGTTAGATGTAGTATACATATACTTAGTATACTTGCATGCCTTGTTTTTCAAAACAAGCTAATAACACTAAATTGTCATAACTTGTTGTCTCCGTATTTTAGATTTCAAGTAGTTAACTTTGATAATCTATGCTTTGATACGTTGTATTAGAAGTTCTATTGTTAGTTAAAATTGCATTGAAATTGTAATTTGTGTTTTGATTGTTCAATGTAGCCTAGGATGATTCCTTAAACTCATTTGAAACATAGACGTTAGGTGGCATGAACCGTTTCGGTTGTTTTACGCATTTTAGGTTCCAAGTTGATAACTTTGAATACCTATGTCTTGTTGCGTTGCACTATATGCTCCTATGTTGTTAAATGGCATGAATGGTGTGGTTTATGTTAGAAATGCTCCAAGGTAGCTTAGGATACTCCCTGAGTCTCACATTTGACATAGACGCTAGGTGGCATGACTGTATGAATGGATTTGTATCAACTTAATAAGTTTGTAAAACACTAGGTCTTTGCATGCTCATCTCCTACGAGTAGCTTTATGTTACTTACCCACGTAGTGGAGACATTTTTCAGGTACAGGAATCAAGGTTCGAGATTCTCATTATGCTTGGATGATTTATAGACTTGAATGTTTCAATTCTTGTAAAGGTTGGCTTGAAATGCCACTTGTAGCCTTATATGTCAAAATGTGTATATTTGATTCTAAATATGTAATGTGTACATAAGTACACTCTTTACAATGTATTTGACATGTATAAGATGAGGTCATAGGCCAATGACATATAATTTGTATTCTATGCATTTTCACTTTCAAGGTTTATTATGAAAAAAATAGAAAAAAATGACAAGTCATTGCTTCATCATGTTTGTATCGGGAGTGAGAATTCCATTTTTATTCTTTCATAGGGTTTCATTAATTATGTATGAAGTGTGGCCAAGGGCCAAATGGAAATTTGAAATCATTTGTTAATTTTGGTTTTCAAATTTTCCATTTCTAGTTCATTTTAGCCATTTTTGGCCGTCAGGGGGTCGTATTTTGCATCGGCCTTGTTTGGGAGCCGTGGACCATTCCCGCATGCCCAAAATCACTATTTACATTTGCATGCATGATAGTTTTCAGGTTTAGAGTCATATTTCATAAAATGAGCACTCTACGGATTTATTTTTGACGTTTTTTGCACAATCTGATCTAGGGGCATTCTGGACATTTCACAACAATTTTTTTTTTGCTTTTGACATGGTCAGGTAGAAAACGTGATTTTAGGGGGGGGGGGGGGGGTTTCTTCTTCATATTTTTCGAAAAAAATGTTATCTTGGTACCGGAAATCCCTTGTGAAGTTCAGTTTTCTGTTATGCATGTAGCAGCTTTTTAACCCTCTTGACCTATGCTTATCTCGGGGCATTTTAGGGATTTCACAACGTGTTTTTTTTCGTTTTCTTCTACATAGTCGGGTATAAAACTTGATTTTAAGGGGTTTCTTCTTTGAGTTTTTACAAAAAATTCCGTTTCGATGCCCGTTTTTGCTCTCAGTTGCAGCAGCAGCAGTGTGTAGACAGCAACAGTAGCTGTCATGGCCATTCATTGGGCTACCACGACATTGTTTCTTCTTTTGGGCTTTTCTCCCTCCTCCGGACTCCAAATGGGGTGATTCTTTTTTTCAAACTTATTATTTTTTTGTCTTCTATCCAAAGGTGTACTCAGTTGCACTTGGATATTTCTAAATAATTACTAGTTTACCCTTTTTGTTTTATTTTCTCGTTTTTCTTTGTTTTGCCGTTTCTTCTTTATCCAGATTCCGAATCGTGCGATTCTTGAGTTCATCTTGATTATTTTTTGCTATATTTCAAGTAGTGTGCTCGGTAGCACCCGATTTTATATTTTCATATATGACCATTTTGCCCTTGGGGCTAAATTTGTCCGATTTTCTTTTAATCCACTTCCGCTATTTCTTTTGAGTTCTATGACTTCATGGGAAGTCACGGATGTGTCTTAGGAATGATGTACATTCCTAGGGACGTTTCTTCCATGTGAAAAGACTAATTTGCCCTTGGAGGCCTATTCGGTCTTTTTCTGATCATTCGATTTCGCATTGTTCTCGTTGAGATCCATGGCCTCATGGAAGGTCACTCTGGCTTCTTAGAGGTGCATTACATCTCCCGAGTCTTGTTTTCCATTTTTGCTTCCGCATTCAGATCCATTATCGGGTCATACTTCGGTTCATCACAGAACGCGCTGGCTTGAAAAACCAGGGCCGTCACATATTAAATGTCTAGGAAAGTAATGCTTAGTGGTGAACTCTATGACCCAAGACTCCTCTCTCATATTCTCTACACCTCGTATTGGTTTGTTTTACATTGCTTTTATTTAGTTTAAATTGTAGTCTAATTCAACCAACAAACTATCTTTTGATTATTCGACCTACTAATCCAACATTGTTCCCACAAAAATACGCTTCCTTTCCGTTGGGACGATCCTTACTTACTCTAGCTACATTAATAGTTAGTAGTGGTAGTGGCATTCTATAAATTCAAACTTGGCCACATTTTATCACACTTTTAAGCAGCTGATGCCGCGGCACACACCAATGGTCCATTCCTATTATCCAAAACCATTAAAATAAAATAAAAACAACCATTTAATTCTTAACAAATAAATTACAAGTAAACACTTAACATTTAACCAACTTATACACATCATTTAGCACACAATTTAAATAAACAATTTATTTCAAATAATCACATAAACAATTAATTCAAATAAGCAATTAAACAAAATAACTAAGAAATCAAATAAATAATTTAAAAATGCAAATAAAATAATTAATTAAATACCGAGACTATCCTTTTAAAATTAGGGGTATTACACTCTTCCTAGTGCCAACCATTCTGTGACTACAGAATATAATTGACATCAGTTCCTTCTAACGAATTGTAAATAGAGTACAACGAATCCTAATATAGGCTCTAAGTTTTAAGAGACGCAACGCGGAAGTCATATAACGAAAGACACTCGTAAGGACACTTGAATCCGGAGTACTCTGATACCAACTGTGATACCCCTGTGTTTCCGAATGTGGGTTAGCCAGGCCCACGCCCGAATAGCCGAGGATATCAAAAACAAATCGGTAATAATTAAATACATAATACAAATATGATAAATAAGAATAAATAAAATGCTGAAAAGAAACTAAAATGACAATCCAATAATTAAAATCCTCAGAATAAAATTTGATAAATAATAAAATATTCTGATACATCCAATCCTCCAATAATAGTACAACTCGGGAATCCATACTATGTGAACTGAACAAGTGACAGCAATAACTATTTACATCAGAACACTGAAACATAAAGGAAACTCCTATGTAGATAATCCGGAAGAGTGAAATAGACTGATCCCTGCTTAACACGAATAACCTCTACTCCTGACGAACACCTAAAAAATAATAGTGGGTCAGGCCCACAAACAAGTTCTACTCTACTACAGTCCAAGCAGAGATCCAATACTCATATACATCTTAGTCAATCCAACAATAACTAGTAATCCGTATATATATACACACACTAAAGGAACCTCACTAGACTATAGGATTGTCTCAAACAGAATAGAAGACAACATGTAAAACGCACATATAGTAGGCTTAAGTACCTAGACCTACCAAGGTACACAACTATACTATATCTAGCTACACATCCCTGGCAATATATGCGCCCTAACCAATGATCCTGAGACTCAAGCTCATATCATGACGCATAATTATATATATAAAATCCAACTATAAGTAATCCTCTATAATTAATCCTCTACAAGTAATCCTCTATAATTAATCATCTACAATTAATCCTCTACAAGCCATTCAACTTGTTCAGCTGATTTGACTTGAATATAGGTAGGACTTAACATTCTTTTGGTTAATGTAATGACCCGGTCTTTTTCCTCCTTTTCCATTTTCGGCGATTTTCTTTTTTTATCTTTTTCCTATTTTGTCTTTTCCTTATTTTGTCTTTTAGTCGTTTTTCATTTTTCCTTGCATAACCTCACTTGTTGTGCTCGGATTTGATTCCGATTTTGTTTGCATTCATGATATTGGATTTCCATGACATTACTATTTTTACTTTTCTTGAAAAGCATGCTAGATTAGTACTTTTCTTGTAAAGGACATAAATGCATACTTTAGTGTAATTATTTATAACTTTTGGGGTTTTAGTGTAATTATGTAAAATAATTATTTTTCATTTTGGGGACCTTTTTGTAATTTATTTTGGAAGATATTTTGAAAAAGGATCATTTTGCAATTTTTGGAAAGTATGACAAGTGTCACACTCTCATGGAGCCATTTGTTGGCATTTAGGTGAGGAGACTTGGCACCATGACTTCTTGACATTTGGTGGGTAGAGATTCATCCATGTGTTGGCCTTAGATTGGTGCACATGTAACCATTGATTGTTGATAAGTGTGGGTCTAGGATTAAGTCTTGGAAGGGGCATTGGATTAGTGACAAGTGTAGGTTCACCATTTAGTCTTGCATTGTGTGTGTGAGAGAGGTAGTGCAAGAACACATAGTGAGTGGAGGATTTCTAGCCATTCCACTCACCATTTTTACAGTTTACCTTCTTCATTCTATTATCTCTCATGAACCCTAGCAAAGACTCCATTAGAGGAAAGCTTAGTATAGAGCTTTGACTTCACATTTGGCACTCTTCCACTCACCCTAGACCTTTGACCTTAGGAGAGAAAAGATTCATTTCACTCTCCTCTTCAAGGATCCTAATCTTGTTTTTCATTTTGTGCTTGGTAGCTTGGATTATAGAGATTCAATTCTCTATTGAGGTAGGGGTGGTAGTATGTTTATATTCTAAGTGTTTTATAGTCCTTGTGGTTTAATATATATTGTGTACATGTTTTTGGTATGATAGTATTGCATATTATAGGAAACCCTCACTTCTTGACTTAGGGTTTATTGATTTAAACATGTATGATATGTGTAAACCATGTGTAGGAGGATCATATAATTTAGTAGCATGCTAAATTCTAGAAATTTCATATGTGTTAGTGATGTGGGACACTTGTAGAATGATTGATGTTGTATGCAATATCTATTAATATGAATTGCTATATTTGTTGTTACAATAATTCTATGCCCTTGTGAATTACGAATTGTAGTTATTTAGGAGCTTATTGCTATGATGTTGATAATTAGTATATAGAGCTTGTTATTGAGGCATGACTTGAATTGATAAATTTGTGATATTATATTGTGCATAATATCATGATGTGAATTTGTCATTTGGCATGTCATTCTAGATTTGGAATCCTAAGACATGGTTTGTATGGTTTCAAAATACTTGTGCATGGAAGGTGGTTTGTATGCCTTATTATATATATATAAGTTTTGAACTTGATATATATTTTAGAATCTCTTGGGATCTCCCCAATAGAGATAGTGCGCACTAGGGTAGTCTTCCCAGCGGGTTAATGCCCGGAATAACAATATTGGTCTTGGTTAAGTCCGAGACGTGATGTTCAAGTCTTCCATTACTTGTTTTCGCATTAAATTTCAAGTTGACAACCAATGCTTAATTGTAGCTTGAAATTCTTGTTATTGGCGAATTGATGTTTTTAAGTACATTGATATTGATTTGTATTGCTAAAGAATCATTCAAGTTAGCTTAAGATGATCCCTTAGCACATCTTGAACATAGACGTTAAGTGGAATGCTCCCTTGTATTTGTCTATATTGATCTTGCAATGATATTGAAACTTTAGGGTATATGCATATGCTTCTCCTACGAGTAACTTGATTACTCACCTTAGTGGTTTGAGTTGTTTTTCAGGTAAAGAGACTATGTTTATGGATGCTCATCATCCTTAGAAGCTTTTGAGCTATTTGAAGCATTTTTATATATTAACATGCAAGTGTTTAGCATGACTTGACTTTTGATATCATATTTTGAATGCCATGGGTGTATGGTACTTTTGGAGCTTTAGTAGCTTTCTTGATATGTAATAACATTCAAATATTTGCTTTTGACATTTTAAGTACGTATGTATAGAGGCTAAGGGCCAAGCATGTCTATTTTTGTACTTAGACACTTTTTGTATCAAAGTTTTACTTCAAATATCTCTTAATCAAATTTTGAGGTTTGACATATGAAAATCTTGTAAATGGAGTGTATGAGGCCATGGGCCATTGTTTTATATTCATTTACTCATATCAAACTTGTTGACATGTTTACATTCTCAAAACTTCATGAAAAATCAGTTCTACACATGCATTTTGAACCAATTTCTTGAAGTTATTTAAAGTAGAGTTTAGACCTTAGCACCTTACGCTGTTAGCAGCTTTTTCAGCAGCATTTCATGGTGTTTCGGTCCACTAAAACTCCATTTCGGTCGACCGATGTCAATTGGTTTTGTGTTTGCACAGTAACATCACATTCCAGTAGCCAAAAACACTATTTAAGAGTCATTTCGGTCGACCGAACCCTTATTTCGGTCTACTGAAGCAACACGAACCTTTTCTTCATGATTTCAGGTCTCAGCATCTTCATTTTGGTCATCCGAAACTTCATTTCGGTCGACCGAAATAGCTTGAACCCGAGCCTTGCCTCTATTGAGTTTCAGCACTGATCATCTGACTTCAACGGGTTATAACTTCTTCGTTTCTAATCCAAATGGGGTGATTCTTAAGCCTAATCTCAAGGATTTTGAGTCAGCTTTCTAGTAGTACCAATACCATTATCAAATTCCAAACACAGTGGGAGTTATGTGTGTTTTAGTGAAGCAGTGTCAGTTTTCACTTCAACCGGGACGGGGCATTTTGTGGGATTCTTAGCCAAAGTCTATGGAACCTCTTAGAATGCTTCAAAATGATTAGATTAGGTTGTATTAACCTTGTTTGACTTGTTTAGAGTCAAGTTTCTCCTTTTAATAGTGAATTGACCTTTTTGCCCCTTGGGTAGCAAATTTTGTCCTTTTTGACCTTTGTTTATGTTTTTGTCCTCTTTAAGTTCCGTGACCTCATGGAGAGTCACATTTGTGTCTTAGGAGTGACTCCTATCTCTAGAGACCTTGGTTTACCTTTAGCTTCCGCATTCTGGATCCGTTATCGGATCACTTTCAGTTCATCACTGACGCACCGGGTTGAAAAACTTGGGCCATCACAAGTGGTATCAGAGCTCCTAGGTTTGAACACCTTAGGACAACAGGTTTTGGGTGCATATTATGCTTTTGTTGATGTACTTTGATGCATTCACATGTTTTTGATAACATGTTTTGACTTTATAACATGTTTAGGTGTTTTGTGATAACATGCTTAGTAGTATGACATGTCTTTATGCTTATATGTCTATGTGGTTAAGAGCACCTTGGTTTGACATGTATGCTTATCTGCTTAAGTGCTTAATTGTTAAAAAGCTTTTGTTAATTGCTTTAGCATGACAGTATGTTGCATATCTCGTCTTGCTTCATGTCTTGTGCATTCATAGTGTGAATTGCACTTGGTCATAATAACTTGAGTTATTGTTGACCTCATTTCTTTCGTGCGTTTAGTATTATGGTTGTCACGCGTGGAGAGTCTTCGCGTCAAGGCACTGAGGAGCAGGTGGCTGACACCGAGTTCACACGGGGTCCGGGGAGGCCCAGGATTCCAGTTCGTGACTTGGATGCTAATCTGCTAAGGGCACCGACTTATGAGGAGCGAGTGGCTTAGGGAATCAATCAAGGGATCGCTGAATCTCTACAGGAGTTGATACGTAGGCAGGTAGCAGGGGTACAGATTCCAGCATCGGCACCGGCACCGATAGTCAATGAGGCACTAGAGTACTTCATGCGACTACAGAGGGTCAAGACTGATCCATTTGCAGGGAGTTCAGATCCGTTAGTCTCAGAAGCTTGGTTGGACCTTATGGTTCGCAAGTTAGACAATATGACGGTACCCATGGACAGGTTGAGGTCTATGACCAATGTCCACAATGTTGAGTTGATGACTTGGAATGAGTTCAGAGATCTATTTTTTGAGTGCTTCTTTCCGAGGGCTATGAGGCGGGAGATGAGGACACAGTTTGCAGGTCTTTATCAGAGCACTATGAGTGTCATTGAGTATGAGACACGATTTACTTCTCTCTCTCGTTATGCCGAGGATATGGTAGCAATAGACGAGGCTAGGGCAATGAAGTTTCTGGATGGGCTACATCTTGACATCAGGCCACGGGTCTCAATTCTAGATTTGAGGACCTACAGAGAGGTGGTCCAGAGGACTATGCTAGCTGAAGCAGAGGAACGAGATCAGTTATGGATCAGGGGTTCACATAAGCAGCCTTGTGGAGATAATCCATCATCTTCCGGGAGTCAGTGGAAGAAGGCTAGGGCAGGGAACATTACTCACTCACAGGGGGCATCATAGCAGAATCGTTCTGCACCCACAATTCCTGTATCTATGGGATCAGCTCAGGGAGTAGTTTGTTACCATTGTCAGCAGCTGGGGCACATCAAGCCTCGCTGCCCATAGCTTCATCCACAGGCCAGTCAGACTTCAGTTTCTACGAAGATAGGGCAGGGAACTTGCTTCTATTGCAAGAAACTAGGTCATTTCAAGAAGGATTATCTAAGATTGTTGAATAAGCCACGTAGTGGCACAGATTCACAGATGGTACCGGCACAGTCTGAGGGGTTCAGTCTGGTTTCAGAGTTCCTCAGGCACCACAGTCAGTGGTGCCGGTTGGCACTTATCCAGCTAGGGGTTCTACACCTACTATTTCTATACATCAGTCAGGCTATCATGGCAGTTCACAGCAGGGCTCAGGGACTCAGGGACGAGCCTATGCTCTTCCATAGGCGGATGCTTCCACAGGCACCGTTTCAGTCCGAGGTATCTTTCCAGTGTTCAGTTCTTGGGCACGAGTTCTTGTTGACATGGGTGCATCGTATTCTTTCATTTCTGCATCATTTGCACATTCATTGGGTCTGGAGGTCACACTTCGGGACAATTTTCTCTGTGTTGACACACCAAAAGGGGGTCCAGTGTCTTTGGATCGCGTTTGTATGGGTTGTGCTATTGAGATAGCTGGGCGGACCTTGGAGTTTGATTTGTTGTTCTCGACATGACGGGTTTTGATGTCATTCTTGGGATGGATTGGTTGTCATTCTTCAGGGCTACGATTGATTGCTTCTGCGGGAGGGTGACCGTTTGTACTCCCAAGGGAGATTGTTTCCATTTTGTGGGAGATCGGAGTGATTCCCATCCGGCGATGGTTTTCAGCATTGGTGACTAGAGTCGCCACAGATCCTACTTGGCTAGTTTGATAGTTGATGAGGATAGTAGTTTGGGCCGTGTTTTTCCGGCAGTTGTTGAGGATTTTGTTGATGTCTTTCCAGAGGAGCTAACAGAGTTACCTCCTTTAAGGGAAGCGGTTTTTGCCATTGATGTCATTCCCGGCACGGCACCCATCTCTATGGCACCGTACCGTATGGCACCGGCAAAGCTTGATGAATTGAAAGGTCAGCTGGATGATTTGAAAGCTAAGGGCTTTATTCATCCTAGTGCTTCACCATGGGGAGCACCAGTTCTTTTTGCGAAGAAGAATGATGGGTCTTTGAGACTTTGCATCGATTATCGTTAGTTGAATCAAGCTACGATCAAGAACAGATATCCTTTGCCTAGGATTGATGACTTGTTTGATCAGTTGAAGGGAGCGACATGCTTTTCGAAGATTGATTTGAGATCAGGTTACTATCAGTTGAGGGTTAAGGATGAGGATATATCCAAGACCACTTTTCGTACACGGTATGGCCATTATGAGTTTCTGGTGATGCAATTTGGTTTGAGCAATGCTCCAGCAATTTTCATGGACTTGATGAACCGTGTATTCAGTGACTATCTTGATAAGTTTGTGGTGGTGTTCGTTGATGACATTCTCGTGTACTCAGCTTCGAGAGAGGAGCATGAGTATCATCTGAGAGCATTTTTACAGATCCTTAGGGATAACCAATTGTATGCCAAGTTCGAGAAATGTGAATTTTGGCTACCAGAGGTGAAGTTCCTTGGACACGTTATGTCAGGGGGTGGTGTTGCAGTGGATCCGTTAAAGATTGAGTCTGTGATGGATTGGGAGCATCCGAAGACAGTGTTTGAGATTCGGAGCTTTCTTGGCCTAGCCGGCTATTACAGGAGATTTGTTCGGGATTTCTCTCGTTTAGCGGCACCTATGACTCGACTTACTTGCAAGGGGGTCAAGTTCATATGGAATGAGGCTTGTGATTTTACTTTTCAGGAGTTAAAGGTCAGGTTGACATCAGCTCCAGTTTTGATCATACCTGAACGTGGTTTGGGTTACATGATTTATTGTGATGCTTCGCGAGAAGGTTTGGGTTGTGTTCTGATGCAGACTGAACGGGTGGTAGCTTATGGGTCACGACAGTTGAAGACTCACGAGTTGAACTATCCGACACATGATTTGGAGTTGGCAACAGTTATCTTTGCCCTTAAAGGGTGGATACACTATTTGTATGGGGAAAAGTTCGAAGTTTTCTTCGATCACAAGAGTCTTAAATATCTCTTCTCTCAGAAGGATTTGAATTTGAGATAGCATAGATGGCTTGAGTTCATGGAGGACTATGACTTTGTGTTGCAGTATCATCTGAGGAAAGCCAATGTGGTGGCTGATGCATTGAGTAGGAAGTCACGAGGTACTCTTGCTAGCATTTTCATTCATAGATGGAAGATGCTAGAAAAGCTTACAGATCTTGGTTTGCAGTTGTTTGAGGATGTTCCACCAGTTATTTTGTTTAGCCTTGTGGCTCAATCGGCTTTGGTTAGTAGAGTTATTTAGGCACAGCAGGAGGATGGGGAGATGAAGTCCATCCACGAGCAGATTTCGGGCGGCAGGAATGTAGAGGGTTGGACCTTGCATTCAGACAGTTGTCTCAGGTACAGAGGGAGGATGTTTGTCCCTTTGTCTTGTCTGACGTTGTTCTTTGGGATTTTCGCCATTCTCGACTCGCAGTTCATCCTGGTGGTACGAAAATGTATCACAATTTACGGAGACAGTTTTGGTGGAAAGGTATGAAACGGGATGTTTCTCAGTTCGTGACTAAATGCCTTACTTGTCAACAAGTGAAGGTAGAGCATCAGAGACCGGCAGGTTTGTTGCAACCACTACCAGTGGCAGAGTGGAAATGGGAGCACATCACTATGGATTTCGTGATGGGACTTCCGAGATCCAAGGCAGGGAATGACGCCGTTTGGGTCATTGTTGGTAGATTGACTAAGACGGCTCACTTTTTACCTATGACAGTGACAGATAACGCAGAGAGACTTAGTGGACTGTATGTGGGGCAGATTGTCAGGCTTCATGGCGTTCCAGTATCCATTGTTTCGGATAGGGATCCCAGGTTCACATCTCACTTTTGGCAGAGTTTTTAGGAGGCTCTTGACACGGGGCTTCATTTCAGCACAGCATTCCATCCTTAGACTAATGGTCAGTCAAAGTGTACCATTCAGATATTGGAGGATATGCTACGGGCTTGCATTTTGGATTTTGGGGGTAGTTGGGAAGACTACTTACCTTTGGTTGAGTTTGCTTACAACAACAGTTACCAGTCCAGTATTGGCATGGCGCCTTTTGAGGCGTTATATGGCAGACCTTGTAGATCTCCAATTTGTTGGACTGAGGTAGGTGATACAGTCACCTTAGGTCCCGATATTGTCCTTGAGACTACAAAGAAGATTAAGTTAATTCGGCAACGGTTGGCTACAGCTCAGAGCAGACAGAAGAGTTATGATAAAAGGAGGAGATCCTTATCTTTTGAGGTAGGGGACCACGTCTTTCTCAAGATTTCTCCACGGAAGGGACTTCTGAGATTCAGACAGACAGGCAAGTTGTCTCCTAGGTTCATTGGGCATTTCAGATTTTGGAGCGCGTCGGTGAAGTTGCTTATCGTTTGGCATTACCGTTAGACCTGGATAGGGTTCACGACGTTTTTCATGTATCTATGTTGAGGAAGTACGAGCCGGATCCATCGCATGTTTTACGGTGGATAGATGTTGTTGTTGATGAGGATGTGACCTACGAGGAGGGTCCGGTCTAGATTCTTGATTCACGAGAGTAGGTTTTGCAGACCAAGACAATTCCATTGGTTAAGGTCTTGTGGAGACATCACGGCGTTGAGGAGGCTACTTGGGAGCTCGAACAAGAGGTTTGTTCTCAGTATCCCTATTTGTTCTCCCTTTCAGGTATGACTCAATTTCGGGGATGAAATCCTTTTAAGGAGGGTAGGTTGTAATGACCCGGTCTTTTTCCTCCTTTTCCATTTTCGGCGATTTTCTTTTTTTATTTTTTTTCCTATTTTGTCTTTTCCTTATTTCGTCTTTTAGTCATTTTTCATTTTTCCTTGCATAACCTCACTTGTTGTGCTCGGATTTGATTCTGATTTTGTATGCATTCATGATATTGGATTTCCATGACATCGGTATTTTTACTTTTCTTGAAAAGCATGCTATATTAGTACTTTTCTTGTAAATGGCATAAATGCATACTTTAGTGTAATTATTTATAACTTTTGGGGTTTTAGAATAATTATGTAAAATAATTATTTTTCGTTTTGGGGACCTTTTTGTAATTTATTTTGGAAGATATTTTGAAAAAGGACCATTTTACAATTTTTGAAAAGTGTGACAAGTGTCACACTCTCATGGAGCCATTTGTTGGCATTTAGGTGAGGAGACTTGGCACCATGACTTCTTGACATTTGGTGGGTGGAGATTCATCCATGTATTGGCGTTAGATTGGTGCACATGTAACCATTGATTGTTGACAAGTGTGGGTCTAGGATTAAGTCTTGGAAGGGGCATTGGATTAGTGACAAGTGTAGGTTCACCATTTAGTCTTGCATTGTGTGTGTGAGAGAGGTAGTGCAATAACACATAGTGAGTGGAGGATTTCTAGCCATTCCACTCACCATTTTTACACTTTACCTTCTTTATTCCATTATCTCTCATGAACCCTAGCAAAGACTCCATTAGAGGAAAGCTTAGTATAGAGCTTTGACTTCACATTTGGCACTCTTCCACTCACCCTAGACCTTTGACCTTAGGAGAGAAAAGATTCCTTTCACTATCCTCTTCAAAAATCCTAATCTTGTTTTTCATTTTGTGCTTGGTAGCTTGGATTATAGAGATTCAATTCTCTATTGAGGTAGGGGTGGTAGTATGTTTATATTCTAAGTGTTTTATAGTTCTTGCGGTTTAATATATATTGTGTACATGCTTTTGGTATGATAGTATTGCATATTATAGGAAACCCTCACTTCTTGACTTAGGGTTTATTGATTTAAGCATGCGTGATATGTGTAAACCATGTGTAGGAGGATTATATAATTTAGTAGCATGCTAAATTCTAGAAATTTCACATGTGTTAGTGATGTGGGACACTTGTAGAATTATTGACGTTGTATGCAATATCTATTGATATGAATTGCTATATTTGTTGTTACAATAATTCTATGTCCTTGTGATTACTAATTATAATTATTTAGGAGCTTATTGCTGTGATGTTGATAATTAGGATATAGAGCTCGTTATTGAGGCATGATTTGAATTGATAAATTTGTGATATTGTATTGTGCATAATATCATGATGTAAATTTGTCATTTGGCATGCCATTCTAGATTTGGAACCCTAAGACATGGTTTGTATGGTTTTAAAATACTTGTGCTTGGAAGGTGTTTTGTATGCCTTATTATATATATATAAGTTTTGAATTTGATATATATTTTGGAATCTCTTGGGACATTGTTGCATGTGACATGGCTAAAGTTTGGCTTTAGTGCGGGAGGTATGAGTTCTCCCCAATAGAGATAGTGCGCACTAGGGTGGTCTTCCCAGCGGGTTAATGCCCGGAATAACCGTATTAATCTTGGTTAAGTTCGAGACGTGATGTCCAAGTCTTCCATTACTTGTTTTCGCATTAAATTTCAAGTTGACAACCATTGCTTAATTGTAGCTTGAAATTCTTGTTATTGGCGAAAAATCAGTTCTACACATGCATTTTGAACCAATTCATGAAGGGATTTAAAGTAGAGTTTAGATCTTAGCAATTTATGCTGTTAGCAGCTTTTTCAGCAGCATTTCATGGTGTTTCGGTCGACCGAAACTCCATTTCGGTCTACCGATGTCAATTGGTTTTGTGTTTGCACAGTAACATCACATTCCAATAGCCAAAAACACTGTTCAAGAGTCATTTCAGTCGACCGAACCCTTATTTCGGTCTATCGAAGCAACACGAACATTTTCTTCATGATATCAGGTCTCAGTATCTTCATTTTGGTCATCCGAAACTTCATTTTGGTCGACCGAAATAGGTTGAACCCGAGCCTTGCCTCTGTTGAGTTTCAACACTGATCATCCGACTTCAACGGGTTATAACTTTTCGTTTTAATCCGAATGGGGTGATTCTTAAGCCTAAACTCAAGGATTTTGAGTCAGCGTTCCAATGGTACCAATTCCATTCTCAAATTCCAAACACAGTGGGAGTTATGTTTGTTTTAGTGAAGCACTGCCAATTTTCACTTCAACCGGGACGAGGCATTTTGTGGGATTCTTAGCCAAAGTCTATGGAACCTCTTGGAATGCTTCAAAATGATTAGATTAGGTTTTGTTAACCTTGTTTTACTTGTTTAGAGTCAAGTTTCTCCTTTTAATAGTGAATTGACCTTTTTGCCCCTTGGGTAGCAAATTTTGGCCTTTTTAACATTTGTTTCTGTTTTTATCCTCTTTAAGTTCCGTGACCTCATGGAGGGTCACATTTGTGTCTTAGGAGTGACTTCTATCTCTAGAGACCTTGGTTTACCTTTAGCTTCCGCATTTCGGATCCGTTATCGGATCACTTTCAGTTCATCACTGACGCACCGGGTTGAAAAACTTGGGCCGTCACAGTTAATCCATCCCTTTACATAAAAATAGGTAGGACTTAACTGATAAGTTAATCTGTCCCTAGAATGCCACCGTCCCATACCGGTGCATTACATCTATATAATCCAATTATTGATGCAAGAAATAAACAATACATCAATAAATCCAGGAAATAAGCATAATAATAATTAGATATAAAGAATCATAGCATGCTACCAACACAAGATTAAAATCATATAATCTCCATTTAACTTGCTGAAATACTTCAAAGCAATTAAATCCTCTATTATCAATATGTAAATTTAATTAAAATTTCATACCGATTAATCTTTAGTATAACAACATCAGAAACAATCCATGATTATATTATAATGTTACTACACGATAAAAATCACATATTATCCAATTAAATTGCCGAAATTATATTAAGCAATGAAATTATCCATTAACAATATACCAATTTCATTAAAATTCTATATTGTTCAAGTTATTAGCATAAGAGCACAAATTATGCATTATGGGATTTTAATTTACTTATTTAAAATTATTTAAAACCCCCATGACCATCCAAAGCGACCATGGAACTTCAAATTCCAACCACGGTAGAAAAAACCTACGCGCAAGTGAGTTTCTAGCAAGGGAGGCGGCTCTTTTCAAAAAGAAGCCGGATCTCACCATCATGGAGCCGGCTCTTTCCAAAAGAAAGCCGGCTCTCGGCCTAAAGGAGCCGACTCTTTTCTCTATAGAGCCGGCTCTCTCCTTGAGAGCCGTATGAAAACATCAAAGGGAGCCGGCTCCATTCCCTTGGGAGCTAGCTCTCGCCCTGCTACCTCTCTTACTCTCCGTCTCTGGCGACCTTCAACCCCTCTGTTCTCGATTGATAATGGTCCTAAGGGTCTGAACTATGTCCCGAATAATTCCAGATAATTATATAAAATCCTTATGCATCCTTAACACAATTTAAAACAAGATTTTATGCAATTTAATTCAAGATCACGAAACTATACACATAAACTTTGTTTTAAATCTGTTTAGCATGCAAACAAGATCAATTTAATGTCTGAATAACCTTGGAATTACCCTAGGCATGCATAGAACATGAATCTAAGGGAAAGAGTAGGAGAAGAACTTGTCTTAAGGGTTTGAATAAACCCCAACTCCTTATTCTTCCTAAGTTTTTCCGGCGACCCTTGGTTGCCGTCAAAGTCCTCTCTGCTGCTCTTTGTTCACCCACAAGCCAGCCTCTTTCTCCCTCTTAAGGTTTGGCCGTAAGCCTTGGCCGAGTCTTCACCTCTTTCGTCTATTTCTCTCTCGGTTTATCTCTTTGTAAAACTCTCTGTAACTCTTTACTTCTCTCTAAAATATACTTATGCTTACATATATATATATATATATATATATATATATATATATATATATATATATGCATAAAAAGTTTGCCAATAAAAGGAAAAGAATAAGAGAAAAATGGAAAAATAAAATATATTATAAAGTAATAATACTAACTATACTAACGTAATATTCATATTTATATAATATATATTTACATATATAATTCTATGTACTAACTATAGTTATTAATATTAATTATTTATAATATTAATAAATATAAAATCCTCATATACATATATATCCATATATATATGTATAACCATCCATGGGTAAATATCCGTACCCATTAATTATCCTATCCAGGTAGTCCATGAAACCAATTGGTTCATCCATTACTACTATCCAAATCCATCCTTTAAAATTAAAATAAAATAAAATAAAAAGCAATGAAATCATTTAATCTTAACAAATAATTATAATTAAACCACACATCATTTAAGTAAGCAAAACACCCAATTAATTAACCACACAAACACCCAATTAAATCAAATAAATCACATAAGCAATTAAAACAAATAAGCATATAATCATTTAGCCACATAAGCACAAAGCCACGTAAGCACATAAAATACAATAAAATAAATAATCAAATTCCTTTTATATCATTTTGAAAATTAGGGGTATTACACTTCTTATCATCCTCCAGAAGATTATGAGTGTTTCTCTCTTGACGTCATAGATGAAATGGTCAAAGAATCTCTCCCATTCATTCTAGGGCAAGATCCTCTTGAAACTTAGTTGGCTCATTTTGACTTCGAAGATTATAATATTGATCAATCCATTCGTAAAGTTAACTCTTTGTTTGAGGCCAATGCAGTCTGGGACTTTCCTTTTTGGAAGTTGCCTAAGGAACCTTTTCCATTCATTTCCAACATTCATCCTATTCTGTAATGACCTGGTTATTTTCTTTCCTTTCTGAGTTCAGATTCTCATCACTTAGTGTCATCTTGAGTGCCCGGGGATGGTATTCGAGACTCTTTTCTTTGGATTGACAACTTTCTTAGAGGACCGAGTCTTTTCCACATTTTCACTTTTTGGACATTATTCACTTTTCGTCCTTTTCCAAATTTTTTCTTTTCCCCGTTTGTCACTTTGTTGGCATAACCTCACTTTTTGTATTCGGAGTTGGTTTTTGACTTCACGTATTTTCATTCTAAGTGGTTTCCACAAAATACGTATATTTACTTTTGTAGAAAAGTACCTTGGATGCTCCCGGTGTCCATAGGGGCATAGATGCATAGTTCTTCAAAAACTTTTTATTTTCTTAGGGTGTTTTTCATAAATATCTTTTGAAGATATTTTATTTCAGGGGTTTTTAAGAAAATATTTTTTGGAATATATTTTCATTCTGGGTCATTTGTGCAGTTTTCACTTTTTGGAGGGGTCATTGTGCAATTAATGAAAGTTATTACTAAATGCCTTATTTTGAGCTTGGATCCTCGCAAGGGATTAATTTTCACTTTTCGTCGAGTCGCGTACTCTTAGAATTTCCTTCTGGTTGTTTTTCTCCAGTTTAAGGGTTTCTGGCCCCAGTTGCTGCCGAACTTGTTCGGGGCATATCTCTCTGTTCGGGACTCAATTTTTGACGCCGTTTCTTTCGTTGTTCATCTTTTCTCATTACTGTTCTTTTTGGTTCACAAATTTTTACTGTTTGAGTGCGTCTGTGCGAATTCCACTTTTTCGAACCCGGCCATTCAGGACACTTTTTGAGTTTTTCTATAAATAGGGGGTCTTAAATTAAAAAATCAGATTTCACTCTCTCTCTCCCCTCTCTTGGCCGGATTCCATGGCAGCTAAGGGCTACCACCTTCTTTCTCCTTTTTTGAGCTTCTTCTCCTTAGTGAAACACCGTAGTGCCTTAGTGTTTTATGTTCGCATTGGCGAGGCCTTCGATTCCACTAATTGGAATCTTGTTTTGACCATTTCTTGAGTTCGGGTTTGAAGTCAAGTTGTGTTTTTGATGGGGCTTCCTTGGGGTTCTTGTTCATCATGTTGTCCCCGACAAAACCTAAAGTTTCGTAGAATTCGTAGCGGTTTCATTTTGGTGGTTTTTGAGATTTTCATCTCAAATTGAGGTAGGGGGTGTCTTAGGTCTATATTCATGTTGTATTGATGATTTTAGAAGCTTTTATAACATGTATGTATGCTTTGGTTTAAGTCTTAGAATTTAATTTAATTATTTTTTATGGTTAAGATTTAATTCTCATGTGGATAGATAACTTAGAATTAAATTGTGGCATGCTAGAAAATTATGTTTTGGTATGTTTGTTAACCTGTATTAAACTGGGATTATTTGAATAAGAATTGTACTTTTTATTTAATAATTATCTTTGATGAAAGTTTAATTCCCATGGATGTACCTTACATGAAATCAACTTCTGATATGCTTTTAAATTAAGTCTTGACATGTTCTTTAACATACTTTAATTTGAGAGCATTTGGATGAGTATAAATATCTATTTAAAGGTTCCATTGGTTTAATTAAGTTTTTAACTTGATATTGGTGATGATTAGGACTTGTATACAAGCATATATTAATTTGGGACCATTAGAGTTGATTTAGAATCTAGGAATTTAATTATCACGATTCAATTAAATTCCATCATATTGTTTCAATGACCTAATTAAGTTTTTGATGTGGTATATGTAATGACCACGCTATGTTATTTAACATGTGTTAATTAAGGATCATTGGATTGAGATTTAAAACCTAGGAAAATTAATTAGGTTATGTAATTAATTTCCATTTCTATTGCATTATTGATTTAACCATGAGTTTGACATTGATAGTATGTTTAAAGAATGATTTTAGACTTGTATTAGATTCTTCAGATTATGTTTTCAATATTGAATGATATTGTTATAGCGTGTAACGAGTCGTACACTGAAGATTCGACATGTGATGTTATTATAGCATGTAATGAATCGCACTCTGAAGATTCAACATCTGTCATCCTATAACAATTGTGGATTTAGAGCATGTATTGTGTGGTTCCAGCCTACTTGTGTATGGAAGGTGATTTCGTGCATTATGTAAATTATGTATAAGTTATGAACTTATTTGGTTTATTTTGGAGTCTTGGGACATTGTTACAAGTGATATGGCTAGAGTTTGGCTCTAGTATGGGAGGTATGAGTTCTCCCTATTTTGATAGTGCACACTAGGGTGGTCTTCCCAGCGGTTTAATGCCCGGAATAACTATTAAGTTCTCGGTAGAAATTTGAGATTTGATGTCCAAATCTTCCATATTTGTTTTCGCATTCAATTCCAAGTTGACAACCAATGTTTAATTGTGACTTGTGGTTTTGGTTATTGGCGATATTAATGTTGTTAAGTATATTTATGCATTATGATTTCTAATGAATCATTGCAGGTTTCGATGTTGTTTAGTACATTCAGGCATTATGATTTTAAGGAATCATTACAAATTTTGATGTTGTTAAGTACATCTATGCTTTATTATTCAAATACAGATTAGGAATGATCCTATAGATTCATTTGGAACATAAACGTTAGGTGGCAGACCCACTTTGGCTGTTTTCGCATCTTAGATTTCAAGTTGATAACCTTGAGAATCTATATCTTGTTGCTTTGTATAGCATGTTGTTATGTTATTAAAATTGCATGAATGATGTGATTTATGCTAGAAATGATCTAAGGTAGTTTAGGATGCTCCCTGAGTCTCACCTTTGACATAGACACTAGGTAGAATGAATCACAATGATTAAATTATGCAAACTTGTAAAACGTTAGGTATTTGCATGCTCATCTCCTACGAGTAACTTTATGTTACTCATTCACGTAGTGGGGACATTTTTCAAGTACAGGATTTAAGATCTAGAGATTCGCACTTGCCTTAGGTGATTTGTAGATTTGAGGTTTCTTTAAATGCATTCTTGTTCACATGCAAGTGTTAGCATGTTTTAGTTTTACCATTGAAATGTAATTTTTCTAACTTGGGGGTTTGACATTTCAAATGTTGTAAATGAATTGTAATAACGCCATGGGCCATTGTAGCATGTTTAAACAGCCATTTTACACTTGCGTATATGTTCACATCATCACACAATATCATATAATTTTATTTGATCATGCTATGGGGGGATTCAAATGAGACATAAAGTGTCTTTTTAGTTTTGGTGCTTGGCAGGTTCATTCTTCACATTTTCGACCTGTTTCGGTCGACCGATGGTTTGTTTCGGTCGACTAATGCTCTTTTGGTTTTCAATTGAACAGTAAAAAGTCTAATTCCAGTAGCTAATTTCACTTCGATCCACAAACCGGTTGACCGGTTTGTCATTTCGGTCGACCGAAATAAAGGCTCCTTTTGTGACAACCCTGGATTTTTTAACCCAATGTGTCCTGTGATGACCCGAAGCGGATCCAGAATACGGAAGCAAAACCAAACAAGACAATTCCATAGAGATGTACATTATCCCTAGGACACAAGAATGACCTTTCAAAGAGTTTCGAGGCTCAACGGAAATAAACGAAGACAAGGGTATCGAAACCCTACCGAAAGGAGGACCAATTTACCCTAAGAGGGAGGAATTTGACTTCCAATAAGTCAAATAAGATCAAAAACTTCCAAAAACATCCTTTGGTAACTTCACATGAAGTCCCAAGGCCAAAGGGAATGAAAACCCAACAGAACCCTATCCCGGTTCGAACTAAATCCCGACACCACTTCACTAAAATTTTAATATCTTAAGCTACAAGAAGAATCTGAAGTTGAAATTAGTACCATTGAAAATCTTATTTCGATGCGGTCAGTTTAGACTCAAGAATGGACCAATTCAGAGTTAAAACAAAGAAGATACAATAACTTAAAGTTGGAGGTGCAGTGCTGAACCAAGACACAAACACACACCCACATGAACAGTACCACGAGCGCTCGTGTGAGGGCTATGAGCACTCGAACAGTGCACGCCTAGGGCCAAAACCTACTACCCCATTTATGAGCGCTCGTGCGACATGGACGAGAGGTCGTTCTGCTGAAGGCTTAGCTGAAATCTGAGTTTGAAATATGATTTTAAGGTCTTTAAGGGACTTTTTTTGGAAAAAGTTGTGAAGTAACCCCCCCTAAAATAATGTTTTCTAGTCAACCATGTCAAGACCAACCTTAATTTTTCAAGTGAAAATCCCAAAATTCCCTTATGCTCAATTTAGGCTCAAAACGACAAAAATGTAAGTTTGCACCAAACATACATTTGACCCCAAATGCACTTCTAGGCTAAAGCGAATATGCACACAAACATAATAAGTGATTTTGAGCGCACGGGAATGGTCCACGGCTCCCGAAAATGGCCGATACAAAATCCGACCCCCCGACGGCCAAAAAGGCAAAAATGAACTGGAAATGGAAATTTTGAAAATCAAAATTAACAAATGATTGGAAATTACCATTTGGCCCTTGGCCACACTTCATACATGATTAATGAGATCCTATAAAAGAATAAAAATGGAATTCCCACACCCGATGCAAACATGGTGAAACAATTACTTGGCATTTTTTAATATTTTCATAATATATCATGAAATCATAAGTCACATAGGATACAAAATACATGACATTGGCCTCCGGCCTCATCTTATACATATTGAATACATTGTAAGGTGTACACTCATGTACACATTACATATATGGAATAAAATATACACATTTTGTCAAATAAAGCTACAAAAGGCATCTCATGCTAACATTTGCATGAAATGGAAAGTTAAAAAACTACAAGCCATCCAAGGAATGATGAGCATCACGAACCAAGTCTTCGTACCTGAAAAATGTCCCCACTACGTGGGTAAGTAACATAAAGCTACTCGTAGGAGATGAGTTTGCATCAACCTAACATTTTACAATTATATCACCTTAAGGTGAAACATGTTAAAGGGGCTCATGCCACCTAACGTCTATGTCAAAGTGAGACTCAGGGATCATCCTAAACTATTCATGCAATTGAAATGAACTACGGCATACAAGTATACATGCTCAAGTACACTAAACTGTATTAAAACATGATACACTACACACAAGTACACATGCTCACAAGTATACTAAATCATGTTAAACGGGATAAGCAATATCTAGCATACATACACAAGTATAAGATATATATAGAGTACTCATAAATCAAGTATACAAACATAAGTATACTAAGCTAAGCAAGTACACACAAGACAAGTATACATGGCACAAGTATACTAAAATGAAATCCGTATACGCAAAACAAGCATACTAAGCATAATTACACTAGATAAAGTTTAGATACACCAACAAGGGTACAAATTCAAGTATACAGTTTCAAGTATACTAAATGAGATCAAAATACACGAAGCAAGAATACAGTCTCAAGTATACTAAATGAGATCAAAATATATAAGCAAGCACAAATTCTCAAGTTACAAGTAATCCATGATTAACAACTTGAAATTGAATGCGAAATCAAAGTAGAAAGACTAGGACATGCGGTCTTTAGACTAAGCAAGTGTTTCCGAGTAATTACGACCCACAAAGCACTACCTAGTGCACACATGCATAAGTTATTCAAGGCAATTATGACCCACAAGGTACTACCTAGTGCGCACTTATGACTTAGAAGACTCTTGTCTCCGTACTAAAGTCAAACCCTAGCCATCATGTGACATAAGTCCTTACAAGCTTTCCAAAATCAATAAGTTCAAAACTTATACAAAAATCAATAAGTTAGACCAAACTTATACCAAATCCAATAATGCATAAAACCATCTTCCATGCACAAATAAGGTTGAATCCACACAAACCATGTCCTACAATTCAAGTCTAGATAGCATATGACATGTCAAGTCTCCAATATGCAATTCATAGACCAAAACAAGAATATTTTACAACAATTGAGCCACATTACCACACTAAGCCACAAGTACTAAATAAGCTACAATTTAGTATCAAGTTTCCAAGGTAAACAATTGTAATATTCTAACAAGCTATATACCTACACAAGATATGTTTAAACAAGCTATGCAAGTTAATAATATTTTATATCATGCTAAGTCCAATTACCATTTTAAGATGCCTCAAGTATTAATCCGACATCAAATTAGTAATATGCTCAGAAGGTGATTAAACGGACTACATTTCAAGGGATTAGCAACCTATAACCTCCGATATCAATTTAAGTGACCAACACACCCAAAATAAAATTAATTAAGCTCATTAATTAATTTTTCTCTAAATTTTCAATCAATTCCAATTAACCTCAATTTAACATATGTTAAAGAACTCACCAAGGCCTACCGTAATATCACATTACAAGTTGATTTTATGCTTGATACAATTATGTGAATTAAACTTTCATAAAAGATAAATATTAAATAAGTTTTGTAATTCTTATTCAAATGCTTCAAATTTAATATATGTTAACTGTAATACCCCTAATTTTAAAAGGATATTTCTGGTATTTAATTTCTGATTTAATTATTTTTTTATTTGATTAATTGTTTAATTGTTTTATTATGGTGATTAAATTGAGTTAATTGTTTAATTGGATTTAATTAATTATTTGAATTAATTACTTGGATTAATTACCTGTTTAAATACTAAACTTATTTAATTGTTTTATTTAGTTAATGTAATATTTATTTGTTTTTCTTTATGGTAACTTAGGGTTACAATTATAACTTTGGTTTATATTTCATGTATATGTGAGCCGCCGTAGGTCCGAACTGAGATAGTTTTATGGGCAGGTTCGGATTAGAATTATAATGACCAGGTCATTTTCCTCCCTTTCCTTTTTCCTGAATTTTTACGGATAAATTTTTTTTCGTTTAATTCCCTTTTTTGAGATCTGTTTCTCATCATTTAGTGTCATCTCGAGTGCTCAGAATTGGCTTCTGAGACTCTTTCATGTGGATTGACAACTTTCTTTGAGGACCGAGTCAATTTCGCATTTTCACTTTTCGGGATACTATTCACTTTTGTCATTTTCCCTATTTCGTCCTCTTCCTTATTCTGTCTTTTCCCTGTTTGCCCGATTTTCGCACAACCTCAATTTTCATGCTTGGAGTTAGTTTTTGACTTCACGTGCCTTCATCTTAAGTGGTTTCCTCGAAATACGTATCTTTACTTTTGCAAGAAAGTACTCTGGTTGCTCCCGGTGTCCATAGGGGCGTGGATGCACAATTCTTCAAAATCTTTATCTTTTCATGGGGTGTTTTTCATAAATATCTTTTGAAGATATTTTATTTCAGGGGTTTCTAAGAAAATATCTTTTAGAAAATATTTTCATTCTGGGGCAGTTTCGCAGTTAACCCTTTTTGTAGAGGCCATTGTGCAATTAACGAAAGTTATTGCAAAATACCTCGTCTGGAGCCTGGATCCTTGTATGGGATTCATTTTCACATTTCGTCAAGTCATGGACTCTTGGAATTCCGTTCTGGTCATTTTTCTCCAGTTTCAGAGTTTCTGGACACAGTTGCCGCCAAACTTGTTCGGGGTATACCTTTCTGCTTGGGACTTGGTTTTAGACGCCATTTTTCCGTTCTTCATATTTTCTCATTTTGAATCTTTTTCGTTCATAGAGTTTTTCCGTTTGAGCGCGTTTGCTCAAATTTCACTTTTCTGGACCCGGCGGTGCCCTTTCGGGGAACTTTTTGAGACTTACTATAAATAGGATAACTTAGAGTGAAAAATCAGATTTTCACTCATCTTCTCCACCTCTTGGCCGGCAGCCATGGAAGCTCCTTGGCTGCCACTCTTTCTCTTTCTCCTCCACTTGATTTCCTTGGTAGAAATTCTTCGGCCTTTACATTTATTATTCCCTTCGACGTGCTCTACCATTCCCCCTTATTAAAATTCATTTCTGACCATTTCTTGAGTTTGGGTTTGAGGTCAAGTTGTGGTTTTCATGGGGCTTCCTTCGGATTCATGTAGATCGTATTGTCCCCGACAAAACCCTTCGGTTTCGGTGGATTCGAAACACTTTTTTTTGGGTGGGGATTTGAGATTTTCATCTCAAATTGAGGTAGGGGGTGTTATAATTTACTTTCTTGTTATATTGCATGCTTGTGATGCTTATACAACTTAATTACATGCTTGGATGTAAAATCTAGAGATTTTATTATTTATTTTTCTTGTGAAGGATTTAATTTTCTCGGTTGTCCGTAGCTTTGTTTAAACATGTGGCATGATAGAATATTACCCCTTGATATGTTGATTGACATATATTAAATCTACATCATTTGGACAAGTATTGAAGATTTTATTTAATATTTATCTTGAATAAAATATTAAATCATGTGGCCTTAACTAGCTTGAAATCAATATGTGTTAGCATATTATATTAGGCCTTGACATGCTCTCCAACATAGGTGAATTTGAGAGAAATTGGAAGTGTTTTGAAATCTAAGAGTATTTAATTAATTAGATTAATTAAATTGCTCCAAGTGTACTATTCATCCCGTTGGAATTCCGACTTGAAATTCTTGATGTGCATGGCATGTAGTTTCATATATATTAAATCTATAATATTTGATTAGGTTTTGAAACCTTTCAATTATTATTTTTCTAGTATTAAAGTTTAATACACATGGCTGAAACTTGCATAGAATGTACTTGTATCACGCTCTTAAATCAAGTCTTAACATGTTTAATAACATACTTTAATTTGAAATCATTTGGACGAGTTTCAAAATCTAGAGATTTTAATTAAATGAAATAAGTAAAATCCATTCAATGGTTCCATGAGTTAGATTAAGTCTCTTACCTTGTATTCATGATTTCTTTGGCAAGTTCCTTCACGTGTATCAAATCAAGAATAATCGGATAAGTCTTCAAACTTATATTTAATTAATTCCCTTGTATGGAATTTAATTCACATAGTTGCATCTTGTATGCAATGGACGTGTAACTTAACAATGAACTTGGCCTTGACATGACCCTTGAAATAACTTGTTCGTAGTACGTTTTGACTTACCTTGAAATCTTGATAATTTAATCCTTGAGTATATTAAATTTCCTTATATACTTCCATCGAGTTAATCATGCCTTGTTAGTGAATTCTTGATAGACTTGTGAATTTGACTTGAATTCCATGGACTTTATTCTTTTTTATCAAGCATCGTGAACACTTGTACCTTGATCTCATTAATGTACTTAACGAACATGCACATTTGTCTTGGAATGTTTTAATTACACATGTGTTGCTTAGAAAGTAATTAAATCATGTATCTTATACTTGTGGTATATTTACTTCAATGAACTCCATGTGCTATGTATCTTGGTTGTTGTCTATATAGTTGCACACAATAATTTCTTGACATTTCACATGCCATGATAGCTGATGAACTTAGGGCATGACTTGTGTGTTCCAAAATCTTGGTTGTGCATGAAACGTGGTTAATGCATTTATTGTACTTGATATAATCTTGGATGCACAACTTGTCGATTTTGGGACTTGGGATATCAATCAAGAATTGTCAGGGCTAGGACTTGGTTCTAGTACAGGGGATTGTCCTCCTACACTATAGTGCGCACTAGGAGAAAGGTACCCATGGGTTAGTAGCCCTAAAGTGATCTCAAGAGTACGGTTTTAATCCGAGCGATATCCGAGTTTCCATATTGGTTGATTTCACTCTTTAAATTTCAAGTTACTATTCCTTAAAGATTTAAACTTGTCGTGTATGTGAAATGCTCCAATCTTGTTTACTTGCATAGATATTATGCCTTGTTCTTGATTCATGTATAACTTTTTTCATGTTTCATGGAATGTTCCATTCTTGTTTAATTGCATAGATATTACGTTTTGCTCTTCATTTCGTGTATTACTTCTATCGCGTTAATTGGAATGCTCCAATCATGTTAACTGCATTGATAATGTAATTCGTGTTAACTTTTATTCGAGTATACTTCTTGTCATGTTAATTGGAATGTTCCAAACCTTGTTCAATTCCATTAATAATGTGATACTTGTATTCTAGTACTTTCTTGTCGTGTTGTACGGATTATTCCAAACCTTGTTTAATTGTACTAAAAATGCAATTCATGTTGATCTATACTCAAGCATCCTCCTTGTCGTGTTCTTTGGATTATCCCAATCTTGACTTGCTTCATATATGTAGATATATCATGATTCTTGTTGCTTGTGCTCCATGGTAGCTTAGGACGATCCCTGAGTCTAATCTTTGACATAGACGTTAGGTGACATGAACCCTTTTAAATTATATCATGTTAGTCCTAAAAATCTCTAAAGAAATCGAGTCGATGAATACTCATTTTCTACGAGGAAACTTGTTTACTCACCCTGAAATTACTGGGGGATTTGTTCAGGTATAAAGACTTGGTTTATGATGCTCGTCGCTCCTTCGAAGGCTTATAGCTTTCACATTTCCATTTCATGCAAGTGTTCACATGAAATGCCATGTTTGTAACCTTTTGTATCAAACTTGTATTATTTGATTCCATTTATGTAAAGTGTGCACAAGTACACTCTTTTCATTGTATTCAACGTGTATCAAATGAGGCTGGAGGTCAATGACATGTAACATGTATTCTATGGACTTTTGTTTTTAAGGCTAATTATGAAAATATTGAAAATTCATAAGTCATTGTAGCATAACTTTTGCATCGAGCGTGGGAATTCCATTCTTTCTGTTCCATAGGGTTTCCATGATCATGCATGAGGTGTAGCCAAGGGCCAAATGCCATTTCATTCTAAGTTTCGCATTATGGTTTCATTTATAGCATTTTTTAGGCATTTTTGGTCGTTGAGAGGTCATATTTTGCATTCTTGGCATTTTGAAGCCGTGGCGTCTTAAATGTCTTTCTATGTTTGCGTGCATGTCCACATTGCACAAAACCCTTGAGTTTCAACTTTTGACTTATTTTTGGGCGATTTTATGAATTTCTATGGAAAATTCCTCCTTGGAGTGTCATTTGAAGTTCCTCCTTGCCTTGGCATGTCTTAGGTGCTTGAACGGGGCTAGAAAGTGTTTTCAATCATGTTCGGATCATGTAGGATGCATGTAGAACCTTAGAAATGGCCCAAGCACCTTGCACACACCTTGCAGCAGCTTTTATAGTAGCAGTAGAGGTGTCGGTCGGCTGACGATTGTCTTGAGACCATTCCAGCAGCCTTTTTGGTGAAAAAGGGTGTTTCGGTCGGCTTACCATGGGGGTTTGGTTGGCTGACGATTGAGTTTAGGCCGGCTAACCATTGTCTTTAGTCGACCGATCCTCTTTGGAACCTTCTCTTCTCAGTTTCTCTTGGGCAACTTTGTTACATTGACTTCAGAGGCCCATATCTCATTCGTTTTAAATCCAAATTTGGTCATTCTTGATTCTAAGTTCAAGAGCTCGAAGTCAGCTTTCCAATGGTGCCAACCATTCATCAATACTCCACCTATAGTGGGAGTTATTCTGGTTCTAGTAAGGTAGGATCGTGGAAATACTTAAACGGAGAAGGCCTCTTTGTTTTAAATTCATATCTTTTCCGTCCGGACTCCGAATCAGACGATTCTTGAGTCTAACTTGGTTCATTTTTTGTTGTCTTTCCAGTGGTGTGCTCAGTGGCACCCATTTTAGTTTGGAATAACCATTTTGTCCTTGCTTCATTTCTTTTTGAGTTGGCATTCTTGCCTCATTTGTTTGGTTCATTTGTGTTCCATGACCTCATGGAAGGTCATCAAAGTGTCTTATAGGTGTGTTGTGCCTTGAAAGACTGTTGTCTTGTTTCTTTTGCTTCCGCATCTTGGATCTAGTTCGGGTCATCACAGGACACACTAGCTTAAAAACCAGGGTTGTCACAGGCGGTATTAGAACGTCCGGGTTCGAATACCTTGGACGATGGGTTTTAGGTGCATATCATGCTCACGTTTTTATCCTTTGATATGTCATTGTATCTTGATAACTTGTTTTGTATGATAACATGTCTTGTGTGATAACATGTTCAGATGCTTAGGTGTTTTGAGACATCTATTAATTGTTAAGCATACTTTATGTGTATATATATGCTTCTTGATAATATGGTCTATGTCGCTATCATGTCCTGGTGTGATATCATGTCTGCGTGCTTACGTTAGCATGACCGTATGCGACGTATGTCGTCATAGCTTACGTTTTTCATTCACGTGTATTGTCGTACCATGT
Source organism: Cornus florida (assembly GCF_030987335.1). Taxonomy (NCBI): domain Eukaryota; kingdom Viridiplantae; phylum Streptophyta; class Magnoliopsida; order Cornales; family Cornaceae; genus Cornus; species Cornus florida. The sequence continues at coordinate 82,962,792 of NW_026775577.1, read as the reverse complement.
ACTTATGTGCTTCTTGATAACATGTTTTGATTTGATAACATGTTTGCTTGCTTATGTGGCACCTTGAGTAAATAGTCCATAGCTATGCTGCATGCTAGCTGTTTACTTTTATGTCTGGTTTTGACGTTGTCTCTTAGGATCTGTCACATCCCTTGGGTGCATTCTTGTTTTACGAGTTTCTTCCTTGGATATGAGGAATTCATTCTGTAAGGACCCATGTAGGGAACCTTTTTGTCTATTTTTGTAATGACCCGGATTTTCACGGATATTTTTTTTCCGTTGTCTTTCCTTTCTGAGTTCAGTTCCTCTTCGCTTAGTGTCGTCTCGAGTGCTCTGGAGTGATTTTCGAGACTCTTTTCTGTGGATTGACAACTTCCTTTGAGGACCGAGTCATTTCCGCATTTTTCGTTTTTCGACCCTATTCACTTTTCGTCATTTTCCCTATTTCGTCCTTTTGCCTATTTTGTCTTTTCCCCGTTTGACACTTTGTTGGCGTAACCACACTTCTTGTGTTTAGAGTTGGTTTTTAACTTCATGTATCTCCATTTTGAGTGGTTTCCACGAAATACGTATCTTTACTTTTGCAAGAAAGTACTCTCGTTGCACCCAGTGTCCATATGGGCATGGATGCAAAGTTCTTTGAAATTATTTTCTTTTCTTGGAGTGTTTTTTGTAAATATCTTTTGAAGATATTTTATTTCAGGGGTTTTTAAGAAAATATTTTTGGAAGATATTTTCATTCTGGGCCATAAGTGCAGTTTTCACTTTTTGGAGGGGCCATTGTGCAATTAATGAAAGTTATTACAAAATGTCTTGTTTTGAGCCTGGATCCTTGTACGGGATTCATTTTCACATTTCGTCGAGTTATGTACTCTTGGAATTTCCTCCTGGTCGATGTTTTCAAGTTTCAGGGTTTCTGGCCCCGGTTTGCCCCAAACTAGTTTTGGGTATAACTTTCTAATCGGGACTCAGTTTTTGACGCTGTTTCTTCCATTGTTCATATTTTATCATTTTGAATCTTTTTTGTTGACAAAGTTTTGCCATTTGAGTGCGTCTGCTCAAATTTTACTTTTCGTACCCGGCGGGGCCCGTTCGGGGCACTTTTTGAGATTTCTATAAAAGGGGGGTGAGATATTTCATTTTTCATCTTCTCCCTACTTCATGTACGACCTGGAGCTCCCATGGTAGCCCAAGGGGTGCTGCCATCTTCTCTCTCCTCTTTTGGTTCACTTTTCCTTGATGGAAAGTCTTCGGCCTTAACGTTTGTTGTTCCCCTCGCCGTGCTCTACCTTTTCCCCTTATTAGAATTCAGTTTTGACCATTTATTGAGTTTGGTTTTGAGGTCAAGTTATGATTTTGATGGGGCTTTCATGGGGGTTATGTTCACGGTGTTGTCCCCGACAAAACCTAGTAGTTTCGTCGGATTCGGAGCCGTTCCATTTTGATGACTTTTGAGATTTTCATCTCAAATTGAGGTAGGGAATGTTTTAGGCTTTTGTGTGTGTTGTATTGAGTGTTTAGCATGATTATCCAACTTATATATATGCCTTGTATCAAATCTTGAAAGTTATTAATTTTTATTTCTTTGTATAAGATTTAAAATTCTTGATGATATATAACTTTGATTTGAATTGTGGTATGCTAGAAAACTTAGTTTTAATATGTTTGTTAACAGATATTAAATTAGGATTAATTAAATAAGAATTGCTCTTTTTAATTAATATTTATCTTTTGTGAAAGATTAAATCCCATGGCCGTACCTAGCATAAAATTGACTTGTGATATGCTTTTAAATTATGTCTTAGCATGTTGTTTAACATACTTTAATTCGAGAGCATTTGGACAAGTATAAAAATTTAGAGATTTTAATTAAAATGATTAATTAAAGTCTAATTAAGGGTTCCATTGGCCTAATTAAGTGTTTAACTTGATATTTGTGATAACTATGACTTATGTTCTAGCATATGTTAATTTGGAACCATTTGATGTTGTTTTAGAAGTTAAGGATTTGATTATCATGATTTAATTAAATTTCACTTTATTGTTCTTATGGCCTAATCGAGTTTTGATATGGTGTATGTAATGACCATGCTATATTGTTTATCATGTATTAATTGGAGGCCATTTGATTGAGATTTGAAACCTAGGGAATTTAATTAGTTTATAGATTAAATTCCATTTCAATGGTATTATTGATTAACTCATGTATTTGACATTGATAGTATGTTTAAAGCATGACTTTTGACTTATAATGAATTTATGAGTTTATATTTTTAATATTGGATTATATTGTTATAGCGTGTAACGAATCGCACTTTGAAGATTCGACATTGTCATCCTATAGTAGTTATGGATTTAGAGCATGTGTTGTGTGGATACATTCTACTTGTGCATGGAAGGTGACTTAGTGCATTATATAAATTACGTATAAGTTGTGAACTTATTTGATTATTTTGGAGTCTTGGGACTTTGTTACTGTGATATGGCTAAAGTTCGGCTTTAGTGCGGGAGGTATGAGTTTTCCCTAATTGAGATAGTGTGCACTAGGGTGGTCTTCCCAGCGGGTTAATGCTCGGAATAACTAATTTGTTCTTGGTTTAGTCCGAGACGTGATGTCCAAGTCTTCCACTATTTGATTTCGCGTTCAATTCCAAGTTGAGAACCAATGCTTAATTGTGACTTGTGGTTTTGGTAATTGGCGATTTGATGTTGTTAAGTATATCCATACTAAATTGATATATTTAGTTGATTTCACACTTTTAGATTGCTAGTTGATAACCTAGAGAATCTATGTTTTGATGTGTGGCATTAGATATTCTAATTATGCTAAATTGTTATATTTAGTTGATGTTGCATTTTAGACTTCAAGTTGATAACCTTGAGAACCACCATGTTGTTGCTTTGTGTAAGCATGCTCCTATGCTGTTACTTTGTGTAAGTATGACCCTATGTTGTTAAAATTGCATGAATGAGATAATTGATGCTAGAAATGATCTTAGGTAGCTAGGATGCTCCCTGAGTCTCATCTTGATATAGACGTTAGGTGCAATGAACCACAATAATTAAATCATGCAACTTGTAAAACTTTAGGTCGATGCATGCTCATTTCCTATGAGTAGCTTTATGTTACTCACCCCTACGATACTGGGGCATATTTTAGGTACAGGATACAAGATTGGAGATTGCAATTGCTTAGGTGATTTGCTGAGTTGAGCTTCTTTAGAATCTTGTTCACATGCAAGTGTTAGCATGTTCATGATTTGTCTATGAAATGTAATTTTTCTAAGTTGGAGGTTTGACATGTCAAATGTTGTAAATGTATTGTAGCACATCTATTTTATCATATTACATACACTTGCATGCTCACTTTGGCAAACAATACTTTCCTTGATGAAACAAAAACTCTAAGTAGCATTTTTAGGGAGTTTTACCCTATTCTGTTCCAGGGGCATTTTGGGTATTTCACAATGCATTTTTTCATTTTTCCTTAGAAGCCACGTAGAAAACTAAATTTTGAGGGGGGTTTCTTCTTTGTGTTTTTCCAGAAAACATCATCTTGGCCCTCAAAAATCCATATTTTTCCAGAAAATCCTTGTTGCCAGGTTTTGCAAATTTTTAATACAAATGTAGTTGGTACTATTCATCGACTTTTTTTTTGAAAATCGTCACGACCGATCTGAAACTTCTGGAGGTCTTGTGGGTGCATTTTAAGATTGTATTTTCAATTTAGGCAATTTAAAAACCTCCTGAAGCCCTATTTCCAAAACTTGGGCCGTCACAAGTGGTATCAGAGCTCCTAGGTTCGAAAACCTTAGGACAACGGGTTTTGGGTGCATATCATGCTTTTGTTGTCATGCTCTATGTGTTTATATGCTTTATGATAACATGTTTTGGTTGATAACATGTTTATGTGCTTACGTGCTACATGTTGTATGTCGTTCGTTTAGCATTGTTTTATTCTAATGTAAAGAGCATGACATGTGACGTATGCTAGATTAGAATTGTATAGGCATAATTGTGTTGCATATTTGGCATGACACGAGATTGGTCATTGAGGCACGAGTTGAGGTTGATGGTGATTGTAGTCACAGTTTTGTGGTAGTATAAGTTGTTGTCGACCTTTTCAAGGTAGGTAGGTGGTCACCTTTTATTTAGGCTCTCGTGAGATGAGTTGTTTAGTGTTACCATAGTGCTGGATTTGTTGGTTTGGGGCCGTTATAAGGTTATAGACCTCTTAGGATCCTTGATTGTTTAGGATGATTCCTCTGGAACTTGCATTTTTTGTAGGCGGGTACGTTGTGGGCGGGTGCATGGCACTGTCATGCTACCGTACTGGCATGCTATATGTGCAGTTCGGATGGAATCAGTGTCAATTTTGTTTTGATAGGCGTTGTCCTTTTGATCGATGATGATGGTGTTTGTTTTGAGGATCAGTCGTAGTGATTGATTTGGTTGTTGTTGGTATGGCTGTAGTTGCCATTTTCTTTGAGGAGTTCTTACGTGATGACCCTTTTGGGATCAAGTCGATTGATTGATCCTTCGGGTAGAGTGAGAGAACTACATTGTTAATGTCACTTGTAGTGTCACTTCTAGTTTCAAAGATGGATTGTTAGAGTCTTACCATTGTGGTAAAGGCTCCCGTTTGTTTAGAGATAGGTTATTGTCGCACTGATTTTTGGAGACAGTTTATGGCTAGGAATTACTTTCCTTTTTACCTAGGCACTCTAGGACACGATGTCCATAGGGTTCATTATTGCATCATTTTTTTTTTTTTTTTATCTTCTGCAGTTTCATTTTTTGCTATGTTAGTAGTTTGATACATGATATTGTGATGCCTGAGTAGGTGGAGGTTTATCTACATTTGCCTTCTTGTCGTGTGGCATTAGCATGCCTTCTTTATATGCTTAGAGACGCCATGTTGTTATTGCGCTTTAGTGACATGTTTTTGTGCTTACGTGGAGACGTGTTGCATGTACCTTTGATTTTTTATCTATGTGAGTAGATTTTCCTTCTAGTAGTTGCATTCCTTGTTATATGCATGGTTTTCAGGGTTGGTTTTCCTTTTTGTTTTCCCTCAATTGCACGTGGAGTGTGTGTGGGTTTCCGTAAGGGTTTCGCTGTGAGATTCCTTGTAGAGGAGTTGTCACATCTGTTTTGTCTTGAGCTGTCCATTTCCCTAAAGTGGGAAGGATGCTCTATTTTCGTGGTTGTCATATCGACACTTGTGGGAGGATAGGGTTTCTTCTTTTTTCTTGGTTCGTGTTAAGGACTTTACAAGGAGTGAGTCTCTTCTTTTCGTTGCGTTGTGCATAGTTCTTGGTTGGTTGGTCCGTGAGGATCACCATTGTTGTTTTGAGTCTTTGGTGAGGATTTGATGGATTTTGGTTGACTTACTTCCATGTAGGGGGTGAAGTCTTTGACCTTGTTGTCTTTCATTTCAGAGATGGGGTTGTGGTGTTGTCCTTTTTAGGACTGGTGGTTCCTTTTCTTTCGTGTCTTCCTTGGGGAGTTTTTGCTGTGGTTGTTGACGGAATTATGGTGCTCGGAGTGAGTTGATTGGTGTGAGATCATTTTATGGGGACTTGTGTCCATATCATTGAGGATTTATTTGATTGTGAGGTGAGCTCGATGCTCTTTTGAGAATGTCTTTTAGAGACTTGTTTCCGTTTTGGAGGTATGGATGTGGTTAACTTTTAGGAGGAGTTTTGGAGGATCGCTGTTGGATATGGCTTATTGTGGAGTTTCTTGTCCTAGTTATAATTAGGCATGGTTTTGGGGAATCGTAGTTCCAGTGGTTGTTTATGGATCGATAGAAATTGAGGAATTTTGATTTAGCTTGGTGTTGCCAAGCATGGTTTTGAGAGATTCATCTTGTGACCTTAGTTGTTGGCATTTTGATGTGTGTGCCACTTGGTGGATTTGTATTTTGAGGATTTAGTTATCCGTGATAGGGATGTGGATCTGATATTTGATTACTGTGTAGTCTTGTAGTTGATCTGTTTCAGGGAGATGTGAATGACTTATGATGAAATGTCTTATTGTGAGGTTTGTTTTGATTTCTGTAGGCGTTGATTTGCTTGTCAAGTTTTGGATTCCTAATTAATTGTTAATAGGGGTATTTTGAGACATTGGAGATGTTGGTTTTGTTGTATTGAGGATTTAAGGCCTTAAGCATAGCGATACCTATGGCATTGTTGTCAGAGTTTTAGGATTGGCTAGGATGGTCTGGCCAGACATCTTTGGACCATATCTCAACTCTCACAAAATGTTGGTCTCCGTAGTGCTTTTGGTAATGATCATTTTTGACATTGATGTCATTTGTATCGAGAGGTTTCTTGGGTAGACCTAGTGGGGGGCAGGTTATGAATTAGTGCCTTATACTGCCATGCTACCGTACAACCGTACAAAGTTGCGTGTTGTGGGCAAGTACTAGTTGTCGTCGATGCTACCTTACTGATGAGTAAGTATGGGTGGGCACTAGGCACTATCATTGTTACCATACATTTAAGTACGTCGTGGGCGGGTTCTGGTCGCTATTCGTATTGCCGCATCGTCTTGTTCGGTACCCTGATATGATACGTGGTTATCTTGGAAATCTTTTGGTGGTCATTTTTGGATCGGTATGATGGTTCATCTAGAGGGATGTTTACGGTTGTTGTCTTCCGTTCATCTCACCTTGGGTTCTGTGTGTGAGTTCCGACTTGTTGGGTGGCCATTTAGTCACTTTCCTTTTAAGAGGTTGTCTTGTCATTAGCACGTGGGTGCGAATGACGTTAGTCTGTGCATTGTCTTTCAGCTTTGGGATTGCTTTTGTATCGCGTTGTGTGGGATACTCGGAGATGTACTCCATAGTTATCCTAGTTTCGCCTTTTTGTTTTGGTTGGGGCTGGATTTCGGGGACGAAATCCCTTGAAGGTGGGAAGGTTGTAATGACCCGGATTTTCACGGATATTTTTTTTCCGTTGTCTTTCCTTTTTGAGTTCAGTTCCTCTTCGCTTAGTGTCATCTCGAGTGCTCTGGAGTGATTTCTGAGACTCTTTTCTGTAGATTGACAACTTCCTTTGAGGACCGAGTCGTTTCCGCATTTTTCGTTTTTCGACACTATTCACTTTTCGCCATTTTTCCTATTTCGTCCTTTTCCCTATTTTATCTTTTCCCCGTTTGACACTTTGTTGGTGTAACCACACTTCTTGTGTTCGGAGTTGGTTTTTAACTTCATGTATCTCCATCTTGAGTGGTTTCCACGAAATACGTATCGTTACTTTTGCAAGTAAGTACTCTGGTTGCTCCGAGTGTCCATAGGGGCATGGATGCAAAATTCTTTGAAATTATTTTCTTTTCTTGGGGTGTTTTCTAAAATATATTTTGAAGATATTTTATTTTAGGGGTTTTTAAGAAAATATTTTTGGAAGATATTTTCATTTTGGGCCATAAGTGCAGTTTTCACTTTTTGGAGGGGCCATTGTGCAATTAATGAAAGTTATTACAAAATGTCTTGTTTTGAGCCTGGATCCTCGTACGGGATTCATTTTCACATTTCGTCGAGTTATGTACTCTTGGAATTTCCTCCTGGTCGATGTTTTCAAGTTTCGAGGTTTCTGGCCCCGGTTTGCGCCAAACTTGTTTTGGGCTTAACTTTCTGATCGGGACTCAGTTTTTGATGCTATTTCTTCCATTGTTCATATTTTATCATTTTGAATCTTTTTTGTTCACAAAGTTTTGCCATTTGAGCTCGTCTGCTCAAATTTTACTTTTTTATACCCGGCGGGGCCCGTTTGGGGCACTTTTTAAGATTTCTATAAAAGGGGGGTGAGATATTTCATTTTTCATCTTCTCCCCTCTTCATGCACGACCTAGAGCTCCCATGGCAGCCCAAGGGGTGCTGCCATCTTCTCTCTCCTCTTTTGGTTCACTTTTCCTTGATGGAAAGTCTTCGGCCTTAACGTTTGTTGTTCCCCTCGCCGTGCTCTACCTTTCCCCCTTATTAGAATTCAGTTTTGACCATTTCTTGAGTTTGGTTTTGAGGTCAAGTTATGATTTTGATGGGGCTTTCATGGGGGTTATGTTCACGGCGTTGTCCCTGACAAAACCTAGTAGTTTCGTCGGATTCAGAGCCGTTCCATTTTGATGGCTTTTGAGATTTTCATCTCAAATGGAGGTAGGGAATGTTTTAGGCTTTTGTGTGTGTTGTATTGAGTGTTTAGCATGATTATACAACTTATATATATGCCTTGTATCAAATCTTGAAAGTTATTAATTTTTATTTCTTTGTATAAGATTTAAAATTCATGATGATATATAACTTTGATTTGAATTGTGGTATGCTAGAAAATTTAGTTTTAATATGTTTGTTAACATATATTAAATTGGGATTAATTAAATAAGAATTGTTCTTTTTAATTAATATTTATCTTTTGTAAAAGATTAAATCCCATGGCCGTACCTAGCATAAAATTGACTTGTGATATGCTTTTAAATTATGTCTTGGCATGTTGTTTAACATACTTTAATTCGAGAGCATTTGGACAAGTATAAAAATCTAGAGATTTTAATTAAAATGATTAATTAAAATCTAATTAAGGGTTCCATTGGCCTAATTAAGTGTTTAACTTGATATTTGTGATAACTATGACTTATGTTCTAGCATATGTTAATTTGGAACCATTTGATGTTGTTTTAGAAGTTAAGGATTTGATTATCATGATTTAATTAAATTTCACTTTATTGTTCTTATGGCCTAATCGAGTTTTGATATGGTGTATGTAATGACCATGCTATATTGTTTATCATGTATTAATTGGAGGCCATTTGATTGAGATTTGAAACTTAGGGAATTTAATTAGTTTATAGATTAAATTCCATTTCTATGGTATTATTGATTAACTCATGTATTTGACATTGATAGTATGTTTAAAGCATGACTTTTGACTTATAATGAATTTATGAGTTTATATTTTCAATATAGGATTATATTGTTATAGCGTGTAACGAATCGCATTTTGAAGATTCGACATTGTCATCCTATAGTAGTTGTGGATTTATAGCATGTGTTGTGTGGATACAATCTACTTGTGTATGAAAGGTGACTTAGTGCATTATATAAATTACGTATAAGTTGTGAACTTATTTGATCATTTTGGAGTCTTGGGACATTGTTACTGTGATATGGCTAAAGTTCAGCTTTAGTGCAGGAGGTATGAGTTTTCCCCAATTGAGATAGTGCGTACCAGGGTGGTCTTCCCCGCGGGTTAATGCCCGGAATAACCAATTTGTTCTTGGTTTAATCCGAGATGTGATGTCCAAGTCTTCCACTGTTTGATTTCACGTTCAATTCCAAGTTGAGAACCAATGCTCAATTGTGACTTGTGGTTTTGGTAATTGGCGATTTGATGTTGTTAAGTACATCCATACTAAATTGATATATTTAGTTGATTTCACACTTTTAGATTGCTAGTTGATAACCTAGAGAATCTATGTCTTGATGTGTGGTATTAGATATTCTAATTATGCTAAATTGTTATATTTATTTGATGTTGCATTTTAGATTTCAAGTTGATAACCTTGAGAACCACTATGTTGTTGCTTTGTGTAAGCATGCTCCTATGCTGTTGCTTTGTGTAAGCATGACCTTATGTTGTCAAAATTGTATGAATGAGATGATTGATGCTAGAAATGATCTTAGGTAGCTAGGATGCTCCCTGAGTCTCATCTTGATATAGACGTTAGGTGGAATGAACCACAATAATTAAATTATGCAACTTGTAAAACTTTAGGTCGATGCATGCTCATTTCCTACGAGTAGCTTTATGTTACTCACCCCTACGATACTGGGGCATATTTTAGGTACAGGATACAAGATTGGAGATTGCAATTGCTTGGGTGATTTGCTGAGTTGAGCTTCTTTAGAAGCAATCTTGTTCACATGCAAGTGTTAGCATGTTCATGATTTGTCTATGAAATGTAATTTTTCTAAGTTGGAGGTTTAACATGTCAAATGTTGTAATGTATTGTAGCACATCTATTTTATCATATTATATACACTTGCATGCTCACTTTGGCAAACAATACGTTCCTTGATGAAACAAAAACTCTAAGTAGCATTTTTAGGGAGTTTTACCCTATTCTGTTCCAGGGGCATTTCGGGTATTTCACAATGCATTTTTTCATTTTTCCTCAGAAGTCACGTAGAAAACTAAATTTTGAGGAGGGTTTCTTTTTTGTGTTTTTCCAGAAAACATCATCTTGTCCCTCAAAAATCCATATTTTTCCAGAAAATCCTTGTTGCCAGGTTTTGCAAATTTTTAGTACAAATGTAGTTGGTACTATTCATCGACTTTTTTTTTGAAAATCGTCACGACCGATTCGAAACTTCTGGAGGTCTTGTGGGTGGATTTTAAGATTGTATTTTCAATTTAGGCAATTTAAAAACTTCCCAAAGCCCTATTTCCAAAACTTGGGCCATCACAGTTTTCTTGGTTGGGTGTTTTGCGACCTTAGTCTGACGGTTGATGCGAGTAAGGCTCATGTGAGCATAGAATTGCAATCCTTATCTGGTGGAGTGAGACATGGGCCAGGGAGGCACCGTTTCATTTCCTTTTCCTTCGTGGCTTCTGGATCTAAGGGCTTAAGCACAATGGTGCCAGTGTCATTGTTATCAGAGTTTTGGGATTAGCTACCCCAACTCTTACAGATGCCTGGTTCCCATGGTGCTTTTGGTAATGATCGTTCCGACATTGATGTCATCCGTATCGATATGTTTCTCAAAGTTGACCTGGTTTGGGGCATGTTATGAACTAGTGCCTTATATTGTCATGCTACCTTGTTGACGAGTAAGTGTGGGCGGGTTCTGGTCGCTATTCATACTGCCTTGTCCCTCTCTTCTTCTATCGTGTTTTAATGTTTCATTGTCTTGGGATTCTCTCAGTGGTTGACGTTGAGTTAACGCGCTAAATGGTATGAGGTGTTGTCTTAGTTCATGGTTTCGCGTTCCTTCAGTTAATCTTGAGACTTCTGTACTTGTCCTTCAGCGCTTTACGAGCTGTCCTTGGTTTGACCTTTTGTTCGGACTTTGCTCTGTTCTTTTCTGGTATGTTCCAAATTTCGGGGTTGAAATTTCTTTAAGGAGGGTAGGTTATAATGACCCGGTCATTTTCCTCCCTTTCCTTTTTCCTGAAATTTTACGGATAAATTTTTTTTCGTTTAATTCTCTTTTCTGAGATCTGTTTCTCATTGTTTAGTGTCATCTCGAGTGCTCAGAATTGGCTTCTGAGACTCTTTCGTGTGGATTGACAACTTCCTTTGAGGACTGAGTCATTTCCACATTTTCACTTTATGGGATACTATTCACTTTTGTCCTTTTCCCTATTTCGTCCTTTTCCCTATTATGTCTTTTCCCCATTTGCCAATTTTTGGCACAACCTCATTTTTCGTGCTCGGAGTTAGTTTTTGACTTCACGTGCCTTCATCTGAAGTGGTTTCCTCGAAATACATATCTTTACTTTTGCAAGGAGTACTTTGGTTGCTCCCGGTGTGCATAGGGGCGTGGATGCACAATTCTTCAGAATTTTTTTCTTTTCTTGGGGTGTTTTTCATAAATACCTTTTGAAGATATTTTATTTTAGGGGTATCTAAGAAAATATCTTTTGGAAGATATTTTCATTCTGGGGTAGTTTCGCAGTTAACCCTTTTTGTAAGGGCCATTGTGCAATTAACGAAAGTTATTGTAAAATACCTCGTTTGGAGCCTGGATCCTCATACGGGATTTATTTTCACATTTCGTTAAGTCATGGACTCTTGGAATTCCGTTCTGGTCATTTTTCTCCAGTTTCAGAGTTTTTGGACACAGTTGCCGCCGAACTTGTTCGGGGCATAACATTCTGCTCGGGACTCGGTTTTCGATGATGTGTTTTTTTCTGTTGTTCATATTTTCTCATTTTGAATCTTTTTCGTTCATAAAGTTTTCCGTTTGAGCGCGTTTGCTCAAATTTCACTTTTCCGGACCTGGCAGGGCCCTTTCGGGGCATTTTTTGAGACTTACTATAAATAGGATGACTTAGAGTGAAAAATTAGATTTTCACTCATCTTCTCCACCTCTTGGCCGGCAGCCATGGAAGCTCCTTGGCTACCACTCTTTCTCCTTCTCCTCCACTTGATTTCCTTGGTAGAAATTCTTCGGCCTTTACATTTATTGTTCCCCTCGACGTGCTCTACCATTCCCCCTTATTAGAATTCATTTCAAACAATTTCTTGAGTTTGGGTTAGAGGTCAAGTTGTGGTTTTCATGGGGCTTCCTTCGGATTCATGTAGATCGTGTTGTCCCCGACAAAACCCTTCGGTTTCAGCGGATTCGGAACACTTTTTTTTTTTTTTTTTTTTTTTTTTTTTTTTTTTTTTTTGGTGGGGATTTGAGATTTTCATCTCAAATTGAGGTAGGGGGTGTTATAATTTACTTTCTTGTTATATTGCATGCTAGTGATGCTTATACAACTTGATTACATGCTTAGATGTAAAATCTAGAGATTTTATTATTTATTTTTCTTGTGAAGGATTTAATTTTCCTGGTTGTCCATAGCTTTGTTTAAACATGTGGCATGATAGAATATTACCCCTTGATATGTTGATTGACATATATTAAATCTACATCATTTGGACAAGTATTGAAGATTTTATTTAATATTTATCTTGAATAAAATATTAAATCATGTGACCTTAATTAGCTTGAAATCAATATGTGTTAGCATATTATATTAGGCCTTGACATGCTCTCCAACATAGGTGAATTTGAGAGAAATTGGAAGTGTTTTGAAATCTAATAGTATTTAATTAATTAGATTAATTAAATTGCTCCAAGTGTACTATTCATCCCGTTGGAATTCCGACTTGAAATTCTTGATGTGCATGGCATGTAGTTTCATATATATTAAATCTAGAATATTTGATTAGATTTTGAAACCTTTCAATTATTATTTTTCTAGCATTAAAGTTTAATGCACAGGACCGTAACTTGCATAGAATGTACTTGTATCACGCTCTTAAATCAAGTCTTGACATGTTTAATAACATACTTTAATTTGAAATCATTTGGACGAGTTTCAAAATCTAGAGATTTTAATTAAATGAAATAAGTAAAATCCATTCAATGGTTCCATGAGCTAGATTAAGTCTCTTACCTTGTATTCATGATTTCTTTGGCAAGTTCCTTCATGTGTATCAAATCAAGAATAATCGGATAAGTCTTCAAACTTATATTTAATTAATTCCCTTATATGGAATTTAATTCAGATGGTTGCATCTTGTATGCAATGGACGTGTAACTTAACAATGAACTTGGCCTTGACATGACCCTTGAAATAACTTGTTCGTAGAACGTTTTGACTTACCTTGAAATCTTGATAATTTAATCCTTGAGTAGATTAAATTTCCTTATATGCTTCCATCGAGTTAATCATGCCTTGTTAGTGAATTCTTGATAGACTTGTGAATTTGACTTGAATTCCATGGACTTTATTCTTTTTTATCAAGCATCGTGAACACTTGTACCTTGATCTCATTAATGTACTTAACGAACATGCACATTTGTCTTGGAATGGTTTAATTACACATGTGTTGCTTAGAAAGTAATTAAATCATGTATCTTATACTTGCAGTATATTTACTTCAATGAACTCCATGTGCTATGTATCTTGGTTGTTGTCTATATAGTTGCACATTATAATTTCTTGACATTTCACATGCCATGATAGTTGATGAACTTAGGGCATGACTTGTGTGTTCCAAAATCTTGGTTGTGCATGAAACGTGGTTAATGCATTTATTGTACTTGATACAATCTTGGGTGCACTACTTGATGATTTTGGGACTTGGGATATCAATAAAGAATTGTCATGGCTAGGACTCGGTTCTAGTATGGGGGATTGTCCTCCTACACTATAATGCGCACTAGGGGAAAGGTACCCATGGGTTAGTAGCTCTAAAGTGATCTCAAGAGTACGGTTTTAATCCGGGCGATATCCAAGTTTCCACATTGATTGATTTCACTCTTTAAATTTCAAGTTGCTATTCCTTGAAGATTTAAACTTGTCATGTATGTGAAATGCTCCAATCTTATTTACTAGCATAGATATTATGCCTTGTTTTTGATTCATGTATAACTCTTTTCGTGTTTCATGGAATGTTTCGTTCTTGTTTAATTGCATAGATATTACGTCTTGCTCTTCATTTCGTGTATTACTTCTATCGCGTTAATTGGAATGCTCCAATCATGTTAATTGCATTGATAATGTAATTCGTGTTAACTTGTATTCGAGTACACTTCTTGTCGTGTTAATTGGTATGTTCCAAACCTTGTTTAATTCCATTAATAATGTGATACTTGTATTCTATTACTTTCTTGTCGTGTTGTACGGATTATTCCAAACCTTGTTTAATTGTATTAAAAATGCAATTCATGTTGATCTGTACTCAAGCATCCTCCTTGTCGTGTTCTTTGGATTATCCCAATCTTGACTTGCTTCATTTATGTTGATATATCATGATTCTTGTTGCTTATGCTCCATAGTAGCTTAGGATTATCCCTGAGTCTAATCTTTGACATAGACGTTAGGTGGCATGATCCCTTTTGAACTATATCATGTTAGTCCTAAAAGTCTCTAAAGAAATCGAGTCAATGCATGCTCATTCTCTATGAGTAAACTTGTTTTCTCACCCCAAAATTACTGGGGGATTTGTTCAGGTATGAAGACTTGGTTCATGATGCTCGTCGCTCCTTCGAAGGCTTATAGCTTTCGCATTTCCATTTCATGCAAGTGTTCGCATGAAATGCCATGTTTATAACCTTTTGTATCAAACTTGTATTATTTGATTCCATTTATGTAAAGTGTGCATAAGTACACTATTTTCATTGTATTCAACATGTATCAAATGAGGCCGGAGGTCAATGACATGTAACATATATTCTATGCACTTTTGTTTACAAGGCTAATTATGAAAATATTGAAAATTCATAAGTCATTGTAGCATAACTTTTGCATCGGGTGTAGGAAATTTGTTCTTTTTGTTCCATAGGGTTTCCATGATCATGTATGAGGTGTAGCCAAGGGCCAAATGCCATTTCATTCTAAGTTTCACATTATGGTTTCATTTATAGCATTTTTTAGGCATTTTTGGCCGTTGAGAGGTCATATTTTGTATTCTTGGCATTTTGAAGCCGCGGCGTCTTAAATGTCTTTCTACGTTTATGTGCATGTCCTCATTGAACAAAACCCTTAAGTTTCAACTTTTGACTTATTTTTGGGCGATTTTATAAATTTCTATGGAAAATTCCTCCTTGGAGTGTCATTTGAAGTTCCTCCTTGCCTTGACATGTCTTAGGTGCTTGAACGGGGCTAGAAAGTGTTTTCAATCATGTTCGGATCATGTAGGATGCATGTAGAACCTTAGAAATAGCCCAAGCACCTTGCACACACCTTGTAGCAGCTTTCATAGCAACAGCAGAGGTGTCGGTTGGCTGATGGAGCTCCATCGGTCGGCTGACGATTGTCTCGAGACCATTCCAGTAGCCTTTTTGGTGAAAATGGGTGTTTCGATCAGCTGACTATGGGGGTTTGGCCAGCTGACGATTGAGTTTCGGCTGGCTGACCATTGTCTTCAGTCGACCGATCCTCCCTGGAACCTTCTCTTCTCAGTTTCTCTTGGGCAACTTTGTTACATTGACTTCAGAGGCCCATATCTCATTCGTTTTAAATCCAAATTTGGTCATTCTTGATTCTAAGTTGAAGAGCTCAAAGTTAGCTTTCCAATGGTGCCAACCATTCATCAAAACTCCACCTATAGTGGGAGTTATTCTAGTTCTAGTAAGGTAGGATCGTGGAAATCCTTAAACGGAGAAAGCCTTTTTGTTTTAAATTCATATCTTTTCTGTCCGGACTCCGAATCAGGCGATTCTTGAGTCTAACTTGGTTCATTTTTTGTTGTCTTTCCAGTGGTGTGTTCAGTGGCACCCATTTCAGTTTGGAATGACCATTTTTTCCTTGGTTCATTTCCTTTTGAGTTGGCATTCTTGCTTCATTTGTTTGGTTCATTTGTGTTCCATTACCTCATGGAAGGTCATCAAAGTGTCTTATAGGTGTGTTGTGCCTTGAAAGACCATTGTCTTGTTTTTTTTTCTTCCGCATCTTGGATCCAGTTTGGGTCGTTATAGGATACACTGGCTTAAAAACCAGGCTTGTCACAGGAATTAGGACTATAAATACAAAAGCAATACACGGTTTAGGGTTTTAGAAAAATAAATGTAAAATCTATAAAAGCAAAGACCGTGAGATACAGAGGGAAAACAGAGAGAGATAGGAGAGGAAGGCTAGGTGGGATCAAGGAGGAAGGAATGTGGTTTTGTAGAACAGCAGCAGTGGGGAGTTTAACAGATAATTTAGAGAAGAGTGGTGTTGAGTTTCAAATCTGAAATTCAAAGGCAAGTCTCTGTTCTTCTCTTTCCCTTCAATTCGTGTTCTATGCATGCCTAGGTAGACTCCAGGGATTAAATCAGGGATAAAACGGATTTAAATAAACATTATAACAAGTCTTTTATGCAAGCATGAATTTTGTTTAGACTCGTTGAAATAACTACTTTGCATTACCTTTTATGTTCTGTTATTTGTTTCTTCTGTGGTTTACGATTAAGTTTGGTTTTAGTTGAGATTAGTAATGCAATTGGATGTCTTGTAACTAATCTAGGATTAAGTTTGAACTCAAGAACAAGTATTTAGAACAATATATAAACAATTCACTGAATTAATCTGTGGTTAGATGGTTAAAATTTCTAACGGAATTTCTGTAATCTTGTTTCAAAACTTGTGTTCCATATATGTTCTGATTGGATGTTAGTGGTTTAAAATTTATCTAGGACTAAGATTGAACCTTGAATGAGAATCAAAACACAATATAGAGGCTCTATTAATCACCGGAGTCAAAGAAGACAAAGGGAAAACGGACAACGGCTGCTAAGGGAGGGAGAGCAGGCTCCCAAAACCCTTAGAGGCGGCTCCCAAAGGGTTGGAGCCGGCTCTAAGTGATTTAGAGCAAGCTCTAAGTGGTTTTGAGTAGGCTCTAATTTTTTAAAGAGCCTGCTCTATCCTTATATGTTACAGAATTGATTTTAGGAGCTTGTTTGGGCTACGCAGGGTGTTTGCACTTTATTTAAATTATTTTAAGTGATGTATAGGATTGTATAAGATTGGTATTATGATGGAAAAATATAAAATCATAATTGGATTGAAGAATAGTGCAAGAAAACCTAGGAGAAAACTGGTAGCTGGCACACTGTCTTGTTGGTTTATCTTACTAGAACTTGGCACGGTTTTTATATATAATCTAATTATATATAATCATATATTTTTAAGGGAAAACGGACAACGGCTGCTAAGGGAGGGAGAACAGGCTCCCAAAACCCTTAGAGACGGCTCCCAAAGGGTTGGAGTTGGCTCTAAGTGATTTAAAATAGGCTCTAAGTGAAATAGAGCCGGCTCTAAGTGGTTTTGAGCAGGCTCTAAGTTTTTAAAGAGCCTGCTCTATCCTTATACGTTACAGAATTGATTTTAGGAGCTTGTTTGGGTTGCACAGGGTGTTTGCACTTCATTTAAATTGTTTTAAGTGATGTATGGGATTGTATAAGATTGGTATTATGATGGAAAAATATAAAATCATCATTGGATTAAAAAATAGTGCAAGAAAAACCTAGGAGAAAACTGGTAGCTTGCGCACTGTCTTGTTGGTTTTACTTACTGGAACTTGGCACGGTTTTTATATATAATCTAATTATATATAATCATATATTTTTTTAGTGTTATAAGTTTAGTGAATTAATTATATTTCACTATACTTAGTTTGGAATTAATTGATACTCAAATTGTTATAATTGTATCAATTTATCGGCTATTTTGGAGGATTTGGACGCTATGGTTTATTTTAGCAGTTTAAATAATTGGAGCATGATTTTTAGGTTCTGTAGTGAATACCTATTGACATTGTATATGTATTAAACTATATTGATGCATATTTCAGAGAACTGTTGATAAATTAATTAATGTTATTTTTATCAACTATATGGATTGGAGGACTGTATGCACTGGTATGGGACGGTAGCATACTAGGGATGGATTAGTAAACACTAAATCCTACCTATTTTGGAATGAGTTGGATTAGCTATAAAAGTTAAGTCCTACTTATATGGATGTCTATGCACCGGTATGGGACGGTGGCATAATATGGACGGCTCAGTTTATAACACTGAGACCTACCTATATTGGGGATGGATTAGTTGAAACACTAAGTCCTATCTATATTGAAATAAGATGGATGAACTACAAAAGTTAAGTCCTACCTATAACTAGGTGTCAGGTCAATAAACCTTTTGAATGATACACTTGGAACGGACTTTATATATTTATGTTATGATGCCATGGTATGAGCTTAAGTCTCCTGACCATGGTTAGGATGCGTATATCGCCTAGGATAATTAGCTGGACAGTAGTTGCTGTTCCCTGGTAGGTCTAGGTACACAAGACCACGTAATGTGCGATTTGCATGGTATCTCTACTCAGGCTGAGACAGACCTATTGGACTAGTGAGTGTCCTATAGTGTGTATTATATACATATATGGACTACTGTAGTTATTGTCGAGTCTATCTAGGATGTATCTGCGTATCGGATTCCTGTTTGGATCGTAGTAGATCAAGACTTGCATGTGGGCCTGACCCACTCTTTTATTTTTCAGGTGCTCGTCAGTTCCAGGGTTAGAGCTTGGTCGTGCAGAGCAGATACAGACTTCTATTCCACCGATTACATAGGATTGCTTTCTTATTAGCTTTGGATCTTCTTTCACTTTACAGTTGGGATTTTTATTAGGGGTCCACTGGATAGATTCCCGAGTTGTTAATTAATTGAAGGTTTTGGAGTTGGATTTTATATTATTATTTTGAGGATTTTCATTAGAATTCTTCCAGCAATTTATTATTTATTTCTTATTATTTCAATTTGTATTCTATGTTCGATTTAAATATTAATTATTTGATATTCCCTCGGGTTTGGGTCTAGCCTAATCAACCCGTGTCTCGGATCCGAGGGGTATCACAGTTGGTATCAGAGCACTCCAGGTTCAAGTGTCTCTTGGATGTTTCGTATTAAGACTTCCGCGTAGCGTTTTCTTTGGATTAGAGCTTAAGGTTAGGATTCATAGTATTCCTTTACTGTTCATTTAGAAAGTACTAATGTCAAGTTTGTTCTGAATTTTAGAATTTTTGGCACTAGGAAGAGGGTGAGGGCCGCGATGAAAGCAAAGAAGGGCCCAAGGCCAAGGAAGGTTACTCCTATGATTCCCTTACGAAGGCTAAATAAGAAGGCAAAATTGGAGACCAGGGAGTTGATTCCAATAGGCGTTGCATCAGAGTACAAGTCAAGGAAAGTTTCTTGCGTGCGGGATTGGCCACCAAACTGTGGACCTAACACAACTTCGGTGGTGCTTGAAGCTGAGCCAAGCGGAGAGGAAGACCCTGAAGAAGATCAGGATGGAGGAGATACTGGTGCATCCAAGATGGAGGGCACCAGAGTTCAGGGATGACTGCTCTTTTAAGAGTACTTATAATTACTAGTAGTGGAGGAGGTATTAGTAAGAATGTAGTACGGATTTAATCACGTACATTAGGATTATGTTAAAAAAATACCTTACGGTTATTTGTTTGACGGTTTTGGTTTGGAAAAGTTCTTAATAAAGTGAACTCACGGTTTTGGTTATTTTATTGTGTTGTGATGGCATGTATGTGAGTTATACACATATGGTTTTATAAAGCTGTATTAGAATGTGTATGTTGGGCTCATAAATGTCTATCACGGTGGAGTGATTGGGGTTTTAAACAGGTAAACAGATATTTGCTTGTACGTTTATGGTGTTGAGACAGGATGATTACTAAGAGGTTTACAAAAGAACTTGTGTAAATCAGTATGGTAAGTTTGGTTTAGAAGGAGGGATTCCCAGGAATAGAATGATAGTCTAAATGGAATGATTGCGGAGCATCTCATTTTCCCTTATTGTGTTCGGCTCTACGGAGTATTCAGAAACAGGGAATTTTCATAGATCGGTTGGTGATACACTTATACAATAGACCTTAGGATATTTATTTTAGGCAATACTGCCATATAAGATGGACTCGTGACACTAGATGTTGGTAGACTCAGATTTCTAGCAAATCTTTTGGTCTTGGACAGGCACACTTATGATGTGATACTTGGGATGGATTGGTTACCACTACCATGCTCAAGTTATTCATTTTGGAAAGGTCTATTGTGTTCACTATACTAGGTCAGGATATTTATATTGTCGTTATGCCACGTTCTAGCAGGGTCACTGGCACCTATTTGTTTTGTAGTGAAGAGGAAACAGAGGAGGGGACTGCTGTATCATTGAATAATATACCAATTGTACAGTATTTCCCAGAAGTATTTCAGGGGATTCCAGGGTTGCCGCCGAGTTGCAAGATTGACTTTGGGATTGACTTAGCTTCAGTCATTACGCCTGTAACTAGAGCCCCGTGCTGGATGGCATCAGTGGATATGCGAGAGTTGAGGGATCAGATTTAGCAGTTACTCAGCCAGGGTTTTATTTGTAGGAGTACGTCACCCTGGGGAGCACCGATTTTATTCGTGAAGAAGAAGGATGGTTCACTCCGCTTGTATATAGATTACAGGGAGTTGAACAAGGTTACGATTCGTAACAAGTATCCTTTGCCCAGGATTGATGACTTGTTTGATCAGTTGAAGGGAGCTACTTATTTCTCTAAGATTGATCTGCGCTCTGAATATCATTAACTTCGGGTTCAGGAGTAGGATGTTCCAAAGACAGCGTTTCTCACTAGATATAGATCTTATGAGTTTCGGGTGATGCCGTTCGGGTTGACTAATGCACCAGCGATTTTCATGGATTTGATGAACATGGTTTTCAAAGCCTTTTTGGATCAGTTTGTCATTATTTTCATTGATGATATCTTGATCTATTCTAGGTCTAAGGACGATCATGCTAGACATCTATGGATAGTTTTGTAGACGCTTCGTGAACACCAGTTATATGCCAAGTTTGAGAAGTGTGAATTTTGGCAACGGGAGGTGAAGTTTCTAGGTCACGTGGTGTCAGAAAGGGGAATAGCGGTGGATCCGGCCAAGGTTTCAGCGGTGGTTGAGTGGGGACAGCCTACTTCACCTACCGAGATTCGGAGTTTCCTCAGTTTGGCAGGATATTATAGGAGGTTCATCCAAGGGTTCTCAAAGATAGCAAGACCACTTACGCACCTAACTAAAAAGGGTGTACAGTTTGTGTGGAATGAACACTGTCAGCGGGCTTTTGATGAGCTAAAGACTAAGTTGACTTCTGCACCGGTTTTGTCTACCCCATAGAGCGGGATAGAGTATCTTGTCTACATAGATGCTTCTTTGCAGGGTCTCAGATGTGTTTTGATGCAGGAGAAACGACCGATTTCGTATGGATCTCGGAAGCTTAAACCTCACGAGCTTAATTATCTAACACATGATTTGGAGTTGGCAGCTGTGGTCTTTACCTTACATATTTGGAGGCATTATCTATTGGGTGAGTCCTTCAGATTATTTAGCGATCACAAGAGTCTGCAATACTTGTTCACTCAGCGGGAGTTGAATATGAGACAGCGCAGATGGTTGGAATTTGTGAAAGACTATCAATTTTCTATACAAAACCATCCAGGGAAGGCGAATGTGGTGGCAGAGGCATTTAGTCGCCGACCTGTTGGTAGTCTTTCTGCTTTATTCACTACTGAGTGGAATGCATTGAAGAAGGTGGATGAATTGGCAGATGCTTTCATGGCTTGCATGGTAGTTACACCTTCTATCATTCATAAAGTTTTGAAGGCACAACTCACCGATCAGCAGTGCATTGACAAAGTTGCAGAGATAGCTTCCGGAGAGGTTTCATTCTACTATGTTGGGACTGATGGAGGTTTGAGGTACAAAGAACGGTTAGTGGTACCTTCTACTGATGATTTGAGGAAGGATGTGATGACTGAGACTCACCACTCTGAGTTTTCTGTTCATCCAGAAGGCGACAAGATGTATCAGGATATGAAGTAGCAATTTGGTGGGCAGGTATGAAAAGGGACATTGCTCTTTTTGTCTCCTGATGTAGTACTTGTCAGATGGTCTTGATCATCAGAGGCTGCCAGGAGCTCTACAGCCACTGCCGATACTGGAATGGAAGTGGGAGAGCATTTCAATGGATTTTGTGGAGGGATTGCCTAATTCCTTCAAGGATCACAATTTCATTTGGGTTATCATGGACAGACTGATGAAATCAGCTCATTTCTTGCTTATTCACACTGACTTCACTTTGGAGCAGTTGGCGAGACTTTACATTTCAAATATTGTAAGCTGAATGGCATTCCATTGTCTATTATATCGGACAGGGATTCGAGCTTTGTGTCTGGGTTTTGGAAGAGTTTTCAGCAGGCTTTGGGTACAGAGTTGCATCTTCGCACTGCTTATCATCCTCAGACTGATGGACAGACAAAGAGGGTGAATCAGATTATGGAAGATATGCTTTAATCGTGTGTTCTTGACTTCAAGGGCCACTGGGAGGATTATTTGCCACTTATGGAGTTTGCATACAATAACAGTTTCCAGAAGACTATTGGTATGGCACCATTTGAGGCATTGTACGGTCGACCGGGTTGATCGCCTGTTTGTTGGATGGAGGTTGGAGAGAGTAGATTCTTGGGTCCTAAGTTCATCAAGGATATTTAAGAAAAGATAGCTCTTATTAGGGATCGCATGCGTCCTACCCAGAGTAGGCAGAAGAGCTATGCGGATCGTAGCACACGTACTTTGGAGTTTCGGGTTGGGGATCAGGTTCTTCTCAAAGTATCTCCTATGAAGGGTGTTATGCACCTTGGGAAGAAAGGGAAGTTGTCTCCATGATTTGTCAATCCATTCATGATTACGGATCGAGTTGGAGCTGTTGCTTATCGGTTGGCACTTTCGGATAATTTAGATCGCGTACACAACGTATTCCATGTTTCCATGTTGCAGAAATGTCTGCGAGATGAGGATCGATATCAGAATATCGATGTTGGGGAAATTGAGTTGCAGCCGGATGTAACTTATTTGGAGCTACTGTGTCGTATTGTCGACCGTCGGGATCAAATCCTTCGTAATAAGGTTATTCCATTAGTTCGGGTTCAGTGGAGTCATCACAATGAGGCTGAGTCCACTTAGGAACAGGAGGATGTCATTCGCTCGCAGTTTCCTGAAATCTTAGAAGAAAGTAAAAGCGAATTCCAAGGACGGAATTCATTTTGTTTGGGGGGAAGAATGTAATACCCCTAATTTTAAAAGGATCTTTCTGGTATTTAATTTCTGATTTAATTGTTTTTTTATTTGATTAATTGTTTAATTGTTTTATTGTGGTGATTAAATTGAGTTAATTGTTTAATTAGATTTAATTAATTATTTGAATTAATTACTTGGATTAATTACCTGTTTAATTACTAAACTTATTTAATTATTTTATTTAGTTAATGTAATATTTATTTGTTTTTCTTTATGGTTACAGTTATAACTTTGGTTTATATTTCATGTATATGTGAGCCACCGTAGGTTCGAACTGAGATAGTTTTATGGGCCGGTTCGGATTGGAATTAGGGCTTAGTCTCTAATTGTACATGGACTAGGGTTAGTATTTACCTATAAATATAAAGCAATACATGATTTAGGGTTTTAAAAAAATAAACGTAAATTCTGTAAAAGCAGAGACCTTGAGATACAGATGGAAAGCAAAGAGAGATAGGAGAGGAAGGCTAGGTGGGATCAAGGAGGAAGGAACGTGGTTTTGTGGAACAGCAATATGGAGTTTAACAGACAATTTAGAGAACAGTGGTGTTGAGTTTCAAATCTGAAATTCAAAGGCAAGTCTCTGTTCTTCTCTTTCCCTTTAATTCGTGTTCTGTGCATGCCTAGTTAGACTCCAAGGATTAAATCAGGGATTAAACGGATTTAAATAAACATTATAATAAGTCTTTTATGCAACCATGAATTTTGTTTAGACTTGTTGAAATAACTGCTTTGCATTACCTTTTATGTTCTGTTATTTATTTCTTCTGTGGTTTACGATTAAGCTTGGTTTTAGTTGAGATTAGTAATGTGATTGGATGTCTTGTAACTAATCTAGGATTAAGTTTGAACTCAAGAACAAGTATTTAGAACAATATATAAAAAATTCACTGAATTAATCTGTGGTTAGTTGCTTAAAATTTCTAACGGAGTTTCTGTAATCTTGTTTCAAAACTTGTGTTCCATACATGTTCTGATTGGATGTTAGTGGTTTAAAATTTATCTAGGACTAATGTTGAACCTTGAATGAGAATCAAAACACAATACAGAGTCTCTGTTAATCACCGGAGTCGAAGAAGACAAAGGGAAAACGGACAACGGCTGCTAAGGGAGGGAGAGCAGGCTCCCAAAACCCTTAGAGTCGGCTCCCAAAGGGTTGGAGCCGGCTCTAAGTGGTTTTGAGCAGGCTCTAAGTTTTTAAAGAGCCTTCTCTATCCTTATACGTTACAGAATTGATTTTAGGAGCTTGTTTGGGCTACACAGGATGTTTGCACTTCATTTAAATTATTTTAAGTCATGTTTGGGATTGTATAAGATTGGTATTATGATGGAAAAATATAAAATCATAATTGGATTGAAGAATAGTGCAAGAAAAACCTAGGAGAAAACTGGTAGCTTGCACACTGTGTTGTTGGTTTTACTTACTGGAACTTGGCATGGTTTTTATATATAATCTAATTATATATAATCATATTTTTTTTTAGTGTTATAAGTATGGTGAATTAATTATATTTCACTATACTTAGTTTGGAATTAATTGATACTCAAATTGTTATAATTGTATCAATTTATCGGCTGTTTTGGAGGATTTGAACGCTATGGTTTATTTTAGCAGTTTAAATAATTGGAGCATGATTTTTAGGTTCTGTAGTGAATACCTAATGACATTGTATATGTATTAAACTATACTGATACATATTTTGAAGAACTGTTGATAAATTAATTAATGTTATTTTTATCAACTATGTGGATTGGGGGACTGTATGCACCGGTATGGGATGGTGACATACTAGGGATGGATTAGTAAACACTAAATCCTACCTATTTTGGAATGAGTTGGATTAACTATAAAAGTTAAGTCCTACTTAAATGGATGTTTATGCACCGGTATGGGACGGTGGCATAATAGGGACGGCTCAGTTCAAAACACTTAGAACGGACTTTATATATTTATGTTATGATGTCATGGTATGAGCTTAAGTCTCCTGACCATGGTTAGGGTGCGTATATCGTCTAGGATGGATAGCTGGACAATAGTTACTATTCCCTAGTAGGTCTAGGTACACTTGACCACGTAATGTGTGATTTGTGTGGTATCTCTACTCAGGCTAAGACAAACCTATTGGACTAATGAGCGTCCTATAGTGTGTATTATATACATATATGGACTACTGTAGTTATTGTCGAGTCTATCTAGGATGTATCTGTGTATCGGATTCTTTTTTGGATTGTAGTAGATCAGGACTTACATGTGGGCCTGACCCACTCTTTTATTTTTCAAGTGCTCGTCAGTTCCAGGGTTAGAGCTTGGTCGTGCAGAGCAGATACAGACTTCTATTGCACTGATTACGTAGGACTGCTTACTTATTAGCTTTTGGATCTTATTTTAGTTATTTCACTTTACAATTGGGATTTTTATTAGGGGTCCACTAGATGGATTCCCGAGTTGTTAATTAATTAGAGGTTTTGGAGTTGGATTTTATATTATTATTTTGAGGATTTTCACTAAAATTCTTCTAGCCATTTATTATTTATTTCTTATTATTTCAATTTGTATTCTGTGTTCGATTTAAATATTAATTATTTGATATTCCCTCGGGTTTGGGCCTAGGCCTGATCAACCCGTGTCTCGGATCTGAGGGGTATCACATTAACCAACATAGCAAGGCCTAATTTACTAGCATGCCACAATTTAATTCTAAACTTTATACCATCCTTAGAATTAAATCCTAAACAAAGAAAATAAATAAATTAAATTCTAAAAACTTGAACAAGGCAGGCTCACAAGTTGTATATGCTTATAAAATAATCAATACAACAATAATATAAACCTAAGACATCCCCTACCTCATTTTGTGATGAAATCACAAATTTCCACCGAAATGAAACAGCTCCGAATCCGACGAAACTCCTAGGTTTTGTTGGGGATAACACGATCTACATGAACCCCCTAGAAGCCCCATCAAAATCACAATTTGACTTCAAACCTGAACTCAAAAAATGGCCAAAACAGAGTTCCAATCTGTTGGAATCGAATGCCTCGTCAAGGTGAACAATAAACACTAAGGCTTCACCACTTTTCATTCAAGGGAGGAGGTTCAAAAGAGGAGAGAGAAGATGGCAGCCATGGGAGGGAGCTAGGGCTGGCCAAGAGAGGGGAGAGAGAGTGAGAAATCTGATTTTTCACTTAAAGGTCCCCTATTTATAGAAAAACTCAAAAAGTGCCCCAAACGGGTCCCGTCGGGTCCGGAAAAGTGGAATTTGAGCAGACGCTCTCAAACAGCAAAACTCCGTGAATGAAAAAGAACGAAAATGAGAAAAAATGAACAACGGAAGAAACGACGTCAAAAATTGAGTCCCGTACAGAGAGATATGCCCCAAACATGTTTGGTGCTAACCGGGGCTGAAAACCCGAAAACTGTAGGGTTTCACCGCAAGACAATTCTAAGAGCACATGACTCGATAAAACATGAAAATGAATCCCGTACGAGGATTCAAGCCCTAAGGAGACACTTAGCAATGAACTTTCATTAATTGAACAAAGGCCCCTACACAAATAGATAACTGCACAAGTGACCCCAAATGAAAATATCTTTCAAAAGATATTTTCTTAGAAACCCCTGAAATAAAATATCTTCAAAAGATATTTATGAAAAACACCCCAAGAAACAAAAATATTTCTGAAGAACCATGCATCCATGCCCCTATGGACACCGGGAGCAACCAGAGTACTTTCTTGCAAAAGTAAAGATACGTATTTCGTGGAAACCACTTAGGATGAAGGTATATGAAGTCAAAAACCAACTCCGAACACAAGAGTGAGGTTATGCCAACAAAGTGACAAATGAGGAAAAGACAAAATAGGGAAAAGGACGAAAAGTGAATAGTGTCAAAAAACGAAAAATGTGGAAATGACTCGGTCCTCAAAGGAAGTTGTCAATCCAAAGGAAAGAGTCTCAGAAACCACTTCCAAGCACTCGAGATGACACTACACGACGAGAAACCGTACTTACAAAAGAGATTTCAACGAAAAAAATTCATTCGTAAAATTCTAAGGAAAAAGGAAAGGAAGGAAATGACCGGGTCATTACAACCTACCCCCTTAAAGAGATTTCGTCCCCGAAATTAGGAACATTCCCAGAAGAACCGAATAAGGACTGAACATATGGTCACACCAAGGAATAGATCATAGGGCACCCGAGGACAACTCCAAATGTCTTAAGATGAATGAAAAGGGAGGAAACCACAAACCGTGAGACACCTCTCTAAATGAATTGACATACTAACCCAATGTCAACCACTCGAAAGGAGACCAAGGCCACTACACGTCGAAACAAGGGATGCACCTAGAAGCAACATGGTAGCA
Source organism: Cornus florida (assembly GCF_030987335.1). NCBI lineage: Eukaryota > Viridiplantae > Streptophyta > Magnoliopsida > Cornales > Cornaceae > Cornus > Cornus florida. Next base: position 82,935,031 of record NW_026775577.1, on the reverse strand, counting down.
TGAATAATGACTAAAACCCGCCCACAACGTAACCAAGGTGCGGTAGCATCCACAGTGTCAAGTGCCCACCCACACTTACATTACTGGCTAGGTAATGCAAGGTAGCATCGACGGCAACTAGCACTCGCCCACACACAACATGTACGGTAGCATGACAGTATAAAGCCCCAATTTGTCATCTGCCCCCAACAAGCTTACCCGTGAAATCTATCGATACAAATGACATCAATGTCAAACAATCATTACCAAAAGCACCACGAAAACCAGGCATTCTGTGAGAGTTGCGATATGGTCCAAAATGTCCTGCCAGACCATTCTGGCCAATCCAAAACTCTGACAACAATGTCATAGGCACCACTACGCTTAAGGCCTTAAATCCTCAATACTGGAAAAACTGGTAACCCTAAGTCTCAAAACACCGTTGTCAACCACATCAGTCACGAATCCAAAGCCTAACAAGTCTATGCCCTCAAGCCAATGGATCGGACTTTACAAAATCAAATAACATCATCATCACCTTAGTCACAACGACTTCTAACAAGACAATGTACCCAAGAACTTCCACAGCATCCTAAAGCTGACCTATTACAAGGCTATGCCTAGGAATTAAAACATCGGATCAAGCTCACACACACAATCCCTGACAGCCAAAGTCACACAACCCCAGGCACAGTACAGGAATGATAAAAGAAATGAACTAATAAGGCAATTAGTCATGAAACAAATATATCTATGCAAGTACACATTCACAAGTATACTGAGAAATATTAAAACTGAAATGCAATATATATATAGGTACAAGTATACACTCAAAAGTATACTAAGTAATAATAAATCCATGGTAGACAAGTATACAGGCTCAAGTATACTAAAACCAAAATGAATAAAAATATACAACGTGCAAGCACACTAGGTACAAGTATACTAAACGTAAACAAAAATCCACGTACCAAACTGTTAAACACATAGTGTACAAGGGCAATCAAATATGCTACCTATCATATAGGGGTCAAGCATCAGAGATAAACTACACATCGCCTATGATGCTAGCATGACAAGCAGATATAGTAATGAAAAATACATCATTTATACCAGCACATAACTATCAAATAGTCACATCCCCTAACATGTTTCTAAGGCATGCTCAAAACAACAAGGCATAGAAGCATATAGGAATAACTATGCAATTAACAATCCCGCAAAATCATAAGCAAGAAGGGATGAAATGCCTCTCAAAAGGACAAACTTACCAAAAATGAATCCCAAAAACCCGGATGAGTCAAATCCCCCACCGCGAGGAAATGAATCATCTCCTCAAAATGAACACTAAGGTTCCTAAAACGAGTCTGCAAGCCTTTCCCAAGATTGGCCCAAATACAAGGTGGAATTCTAACGCCACACAAAACAAACAACGATGTAATGGATAGTCCCAATACCAACCATTACGAGACACCAACAAGACAACTTAACTCAAGATGCCTACGAGTTTGATGAGAACTCCACAGGATCCTATTGGAACCCTAAACGCAACCCCAAGTCTTCTATGACGAGGGAGAGTAATTAATTACACCAATGTAATTAATTACCTGGAAACACTCACACCCCAACCTTAACTCGTAAGAGCTGTCCAAGGCAAGACAAGAAGAATCATAGGTCAACACACCTATCAAATCTCCAACCATCACTCTAAGAAGAAGAAATGCGAGGACCTCGCCATCGAGGCTCACGAAAACAAAAAACTACCAATCCCCAAGGAAGAACTCGAGTCAATCCAACCTATCGTCCCATGACGCTAGAAACAAGACCCCAATGACGTCACCACATCAAGGTCACCACGAAACCCCAAGAGATGATGCCCTAGCATCAATCTCAACCAACCAAGCTGGAACAACCCACAATGCCTAAACAAGATATAAAAGTAAGCAGTTGACATGTAACATAGCAATGGACTATATACTTACAGAAGTAGTAAAGGATCACATAAGGCATGTCAATGTATGTATCATACAATTATACTAAGATAAACAAGCTCATATAACACGCAAAAGTAAACAAGCATACCTAATATGCTAAGCAGACAGCGTAAATCAACATACTAAAACAGATAAGCACATACAATGTACTGAAGCCGACAAACATATATAGTATGTTAAGGCAGACAAGCACATATAACATGCTAAGACCCACAAGTATATACAATATACTCAAACAGACTAGCACATACAATATACTAAAGCAAATAACCATATATATCATGCTGAGACAATTAAAGTAGACTTTTAAACAAACGTCCACATAAGTACGTAAACATGTTATCACAAAGCAACTAAAAACATAGAGCATGGAAACACAAGCATGATATGCACCCCAAAACCCATCGTCCTAAGGTTTTTGAACCTAGGAGCTCTGATACCACTGGTGACGACCCTGGATTTTTTAATCCAGTGTGTCCTGTGATGACCCGAAGCGGATCCAGAATGCAGAAGCAAAACAAAACAAGACAAGTCCATAGAGATGTACGTTATCCCTAGGACATAAGAATGGCCTTTCAAAGAATTTCGAGGCTCAACGGAAACAAAACGAAGACAAGGGTATCGAAACCCTATCGAAAGGAGGACCAAGGGTAAAATGGTTATTTTACCCTGAGAGGGAGGAATTTGACTTCCAATAAGTCAAATAAGATCAAAAACATCCAAAAACATCCTTTGGTAACTTCACATGAAGTCCCAAGGCCAAAGGGAATGAAAACCCAAAATAACCCTATACCGGTTCGAACCAAATCCCGACACCACTTCACTAAAACTTCAATATCTTGAGCTACAAGAAGAATCTGAATTTGAAATTAGTACCATTGGAAAAATTATTTCGATGCGGTCATTTTAGACTCAAGAATGGACCAATTCAGAGTTAAAACAAAGAAGATACAATAACTGAAAGTTGGAGGTGCAGTGCTGAACCAAGACATAAACACACACCCACATGAACAGTACCACGAGCGCTCGTGTGAGGGCTACGAGTGCTCATATAGTGCATGCCCAGGTCCAAAACCTACTACCCCATTTATAAGCGCTCGTGCGACATGGGCGAGCGCTCGTTCTGTTGAAGGCTTAGCAGAAATCTGAGTTTGAAATGTGATTTTAAGGTCTTTAAGGGACTTTTTTTTGGAAAAAGTTGTGAAGTAACCCCCCCTAAAATCATGTGTTCTAGTCAACCATGTCAAGACCAATCTTAATTTTCCAAGTGAAAACCCCAAAATGCCCTTATGCTCAGTTTAGGCTCAAAACGGCAAAAATGTAAGTTTGCACCAAACATACATTTGACCCCAAATGCACTTCTAGGCTGAAACGAATATGCATGCAAACATAATCAGTGATTTTGAATGCGCGAGAATGGTCCACAGCTCCAGCAAATGGCCGATACAAAATCCAACCCCCCGGCGGCCAAAAAGGCAAAAATGAACTTGAAATGGAAATTTTGAAAACCAAAATTAACAAATGATTGGAAATTACCGTTTGGCCCTTGGCCACATTTCATACATGATTAATGAGACCTTATGAAAGAATAAAAATGGAATTCCCACACCCGATGCAAACATGATGAAACAATTACTTGGCATTTTTTAATATTTTCATAATATTTCATGAAATCATAAGTCACATAAGATACAAAATACATGACATTGGCCTCCGGCCTCTTCTTATACATGTTGAATACATTGTAAGGAGTGCACTCATGTACACATTACATATATGGAATCAAATATACACATTTTGTCAAATAAAGCTACAAAAGGCATCTCATGCTAACATTTGCATGAAATGGAAACTTAAAAAAACTACAAGCCATCCAAGGAATGATGAGCATCACGAACCAAGTCTTCGTACTTGAAAAATGTCCCCACTACGTGGGTGAGTAACATAAAGCTACTCGTAGGAGATGAGCATGCATCGACCTAACATTTTACAATTTTATCACCTTAAGGTGAAACATGTTAAAGGGGCTCATGCCACCTAACGTCTATGTCAAAGTGAGACTCAGGGATCATCCTAAGCTACTCATGCAATTGAAATGAACTACGGCATACAAGTATACATGCTTAAGTACACTAAACCGTATTAACACATGATACATTACACACAAGTACACATGCTCACAAGTATACTAAATCATGTTAAACGGGATAAGCAAAATCTAACATACATATACAAGTATAAGATATATATAGAGTACTTGTCATGTCCCGAATTTTCTAAATAAAATCCTCAATTTATTTCAAATCAAAATACTTCAATATTACACCCAGGATCTCAAAAGAAATAAAATTCTCTTTAATGATACAATAATCAATTTCCTCAATATTAAAATACAACATCTCTAGATAATTAAATTAATTTAATTCCTCAACACCAACTCTTCCACCTAAGCCCACAACTAGCAATCTAAGCTTATCCTCTGACCTAAAACTGTAGGGGGTTGAGACTCCTAGTAAGAAAAACCATAACAAGAATTTTGAAGGGGTTTTATGAAAATCAGTCTCACAAAATATACATATGTTTTTAAACAAAATACATATATGCAATTTTATCAAGATAGCATTAATAAAATATTTGAGATAAAAATCACCCCAAACGATTCGAGGTATGAAAATCCCTACACTGTAAAAGAAATAATAACATCACTGAATCATCTGTGTATAATGCTCGGCCCTCTGTGTGTGTCTCGGCTCAATCTGTCCTCAAACTCTCTCTCTTTGTTTCAAATTTGCCTTCTCTGTATCATTCACAATCAGTGGGCACAAGCACTCATTAAATAGGCAGTGCACTGACATAAACAAAATATCAAAACTGCTCACTTGCTTCCACCGACACAATTCAATAATATCTCACTTTCTTATCTTACTTTCTTATTATTCATAGATCCTACAACAATTTCAATCTATCTAAAAACATCACCACGTGAAAATATAACCAAAGTCAGTAGAATAGACTCTTGTGGGCCCCGCGAAATACACTGTACATCACCATTTCAATTTTTGCTTTCTTTCCTCACAATTTTGGTGGCAGGTGCATCTCCTTTGCACCAGATGCACAATATATATATATATATATATATAGTATATTATATACACAAATGCACATAATTAAAACTAAACCTATTAATATTCATCAGTGGGCCCCACGAAAAACATCAAGACCCATTTCTCTTCCCTCCATTTCGGTAGCCCACTATTTCCTTCTTTTCTTTACCAGACATCATATATATATATATATATATGTAACTAATATATATATTGAATGTAACAAAATCCAACCCATTAACATCATTAAGCATGGGACCTACAAAACCATTTCAACTTTTCTCTTTTCCACGGCTGGCAGTCTTCATTTTGCATAGACAAGGTACCAAATATATGTATATATCATTATATATATAAAGGTAACCAAATAAATCAAAGCACTTAAATACCTTCAAGTGGGATCCAAAATTACCATTTCAATTTCTTTCCTTACCACTAATTTCACTGCTCCTTCCATTAGGTGGTATCACCTTAATCATCAATGTTACATAAATATACAAATCATCATAGGATAATAAAAAATCATGAATTAATCAAATACTCGTTAAATCTCAACCGGTAAATCGCTAATTTAAAATTAAATAATCAACTATGACAATTAAAGAGTCATGAAATAAAATATAAATTAAAATCTTCACAGTACTCATAAATCAAGTATACAAACACAAGTATACTAAGCTAAGCAAGTACACACAAGACAAGTATACATGGCACAAGTATACTAAAATGAAATCCATATACTAAATGAGATCAAAATACACGAAGCAAGTATACAGTCTCAAGTATACTAAATGAGATCAAAATACATAAGCAAGCACAAATTCTCAAGTTACAAGTAATCCATGATTAACAACTTGAAATTGAATGCGAAATCACAGTAGAAAGACTAGGACATGCGGTCTCTAGACTAAGCAAGTGTTTCCGAGTAATTACGACCCACAAGGCACTACCTAGTGCACACATGCATAAGTTATTCAAGGCAATTACGACCCACAAGGTACTACCTAGTGCGCACTTATGACTTAGAAGACTCTTGTCTCCATACTAAAGTCAAACCCTAGCCATCACGTGACATATGTCATTACAAGCTTTCCAAAATCAATAAGTTCAAAACTTATACAAAAATCAATAAGTTAGACCAAACTTATACCAAATCCAATAATGCATAAAACCATCTTCCATGCACAAATAAGGTTGAATCTACACAAGCCATGTCCTAGAATTCAAGTCTAGATAGCATATGACATGTCAAGTCTCCAATATGCAATTCATAGACCACAACAAGAATATTTTACAACAATTGAGCCACATTACCACACTAAGCCACAAGTACTAAATAAGCTACAATTTAGTATCAAGCTTCCAAGGTAAACAATTGTAATATTCTAACAAGTTATATACCTACACAAGATATGTTTAAACAAGCTATGCAAGTCAATGATATTCTATATCATGCTAAGTCCAATTACCATTTTAAGATGCCTCAAGTATTAATTCTACATCAAATTAGTAATATGCTCAGAAGGTGATTAAACGGACTACATTTCAAGGGATTAGCAACCTATAACCTCCGATATTAATTTAAGTGACCAAAACACTTAAAAATTTATTTAAGCTCATTAATTAATTTTTCTCTAGATTTTCAATCAACTCCAATTAACCTCAATTTAACATATGTTAAAGAACTCACCAAGGCCTACCGTAATATCACATTACAAGTTGATTTCATGCTTAATACAACTATGTGAATTAAACTTTCAAAAAAGATAAATATTAAATAAGTTTTGCAATTCTTATTCAAATGCTCCAAATTTAATATATGTCAACCAACATACCAAGGCCTAATTTACTAGCATGCCACAATTTAATTCTAAACTATATACCATCCTTAGAATTAAATCCTAAACAAAGAAAATAAATAAATTAAATTCTAAAAACTTGAACAAGGCATGCTCACAAGTTGTATATGCTTATAAAACAATCAATACAACAATAATATAAACCTAAGACATCCCCTACCTCATTTTGTGATGAAATCACAAATCCCCACCGAAATGAAACGGCTCCGAATTCGACGAAACTCCTAAGTTTTGTCGGGGACAACACGATCTATATGAACCCCCAAGAAGCCCCATCAAAATCACAACTTCACTTCAAACCTGAACTCAAAAAATGGCCAAAACGGAATTCCAATCGGTTGGAATCGAAGGCCTCATCAAGGTGAACAATAAACACTAAGGCTTCACCATTTTTCATTCAAGAGAGGAGGTTCAAAAGAGGAGAGAGAAGATGGCAGCCATGGGAGGGAGCTAGGGTCGACCAAGAGAGGGGAGAGGGAGTGAGAAATCTGATTTTTCACATAAAGGTCCCCTATTTATAGAAAAACTCAAAAAGTGCCTCGAACGGGTCCCACCGGGTCTGAAAAAGTGAAATTTGAGTAGATGCACTCAAATGGCAAAACTCCATGAACGAAAAAGAACTAAAATAAAAAAAAATGAACAATGGAAGAAACGGCGTCAAAAACTGAGTCCCGTATAGAGAGATATGCCCCAAACAAGTTTGGCGCTAACCGGGGCCGAAAACCCAAAAACTGTAGGGTTCGACCGCAAGACAATTCTAAGAGTACACGACTCGACAAAATGTGAAAATGAATCCCGTACGAGGATTCAAGCCCCAAAGAGACACTTAGCAATTGACTTTCATTAATTGCACAAAGGCCCTTACACAAATAGATAACTGCACAAGTAACCCCAAATGAAAATATCTTCCAAAAGATATTTTCTTAGAAACCCCTGAAATAAAATATCTTTAAAAGATATTTACACAGAACCATGCATCCATGCCCCTATGGACACCGGGAGCAACCAGAGTACTTTCTTGCATAAGTAAAGATACGTATTTCGTGGAAACCACTTAGGACGAAGGTGCATGAAGTTAAAAACCAACTCCGAACACAAGAGTGAGGTTATGCCAACAAAGTGACAAATGAGGAAAAGACAAAATAGGGAAAAGGACAAAAAGTGAATAGTGTCAAAAAACGAAAAATGGGGAAATGACTTGGTCCTCAAAGGAAGTTGTCAATACAAAGGAAAGAGTCTCAGAAACCACTTTCGAGCACTCGAGACAACACTAAACGACGAGAAATCGTACTTAGAAAAGAGATTTCAACGAAAAAAATTTATCTGTAAAATTCTAAGGAAAAAGGAAAGGATGGAAATAACCGGGTCATTACACCTTTCCGTTCTTTTCTTGGCTCACTTCGATTGACCGAAGCATCATTTCGGATGACCGATATGATGCTACCTTATGGGTCTTGCTTCATTTGTTGCCTAGGTAGGTTAACTCCGTTTGTTTGTTTCCACAGGACCTTGTTTACTTTTTTTTTTTTTTTTTTTCCTGAATGGGATGATATACATATATATATATATATATATATATATATATATATATATAATATAATATAAAAATAAAAAGAGCATTACAAGGTCTTAAGGAGGCATTCCCCCTTTTTACATCACAGGACTAGAATAAGCCCATTTCCAATAAATGCTGGACAATAATAAAAAAAGAAAACCACAACATCAAGAATTAAAAAATGATTAACAAATCCTCAAGTCTAAGTTTGAGGTATGCAAGCACATCCCAAACAATAACTCTAGCAGCAAAAGAAGAAGTATCATGTATTCCATGATGGAGATTTGAATTTCAATTGCACCAAATCTTCCAAATAGTAGAGCAAATAAGGCACTTACCATTGTTGATTTTGTAGATTTGAAAGCTGATTGTTGCAGAAACCAGTCTATCATTTGTGGAAATAAGTTGAAACTGGGCTGATTCATTTGACTAATACTAGCAATTTCTTGCCAAATTGTAACAGCATATTTACATTCACAAAATAAATGATCATTGGTATCGGTGTTGGCCAAACAGTTGTGACAAATAGGAGCAATATACGGTCCACGTTTCTGTAAATTCACATAGCTGAGGTTTTTATTATAAAGTATAATTGAAACCTCCACATCTATTCTAGGTCGGCAGTGACCCCAGCAAAGAGAACTCCATTGAAAAGTCTATTTTTTTAGTCTACATAAACTTCAAGCAGCTTTCAAAGAAAATCGCCCATGCTTCCATGAAATTGTATCAGTCTCAGCCTGCAACTGAAGTCGTTGAATGGCAGTACAAGCAATCTCTGGAAAATCAACTGGGAACATCCAACCTTATTTACTTTGTTTAAGCCATTGAATGGCATACGTGGTCTAGTTTGAACTAGATCTTGTTCCCTTGGTTATCATTGGTGCCATAGGATACCATTTGACCCTTACATTATAGCTTTCGCTTCTGGTTATTTCCTTGAGTCCCGTGACTTCATGGAAGGTCACTACAGTGTCCTAGGGATGATCTATGTCTCTATAGATTTTGGTTTTATCTTTTGGTTCCGCATTTTGGATCCGCTATCAAGTCAATTTTCAATTCATCACTAACGCACCGGGTTGAAAAACTTGGGCCGTCACATATCCCTTTGCTGAAATCTCCACCTCAACTTGAGTTAAAACCACTCTAAGCTAATCTCAAGTATATATTTCTTGGTACAAACAAAACTCTTCTGGTCATTATTGCATCGGATCTTTCCAAAGACCAAGAAAATAGCCTTTTGGCGGTGCTACAATGGCACAAAGAAGCTATTGGTTGGTTGATGGCTAATTTAAAAGGAATTGACCCCTTCATTTACATGCACTGTATTCTTTTGGAGGAAAATGTGACACCTTCCAGAGAGATGCAGCGTCGGTTAAATCCTAACATGAAAAAGGTTGTCATGAAAGAGGTAATCAAGCTATTAGATGCGGGAATCATTTATCCCATCTCGGATAGCAAGTGGGTAAGCCCCACAAAGAAGCTATTGGTTGGTCGATGGCTAATTTAAAAGGAATTGACCCCTTCATTTACATGCACTGTATTCTTTTGGAGGAAAATGTGACACCTTCCAGAGAGATGCAGCGTCGGTTAAATCCTAACATGAAAAAGGTTGTCATGAAAGAGGTAATCAAGCTATTAGATGCGGGAATCATTTATCCCATCTCGGATAGCAAGTGGGTAAGCCCCACTCAAGTTATTCCAAAGAAATTTGGTCTCACCGTTGTTGAAAATACGGTGGGGGATCTTGTGCCACAACGCACCACCACTGGTTGGCGTGTGTGCATATATTACTGGAAACTAAACTCTATAACTAGGAAAGATCATTTTCCATTTCCATTCATTGATCAAATCCTAGAAAGGTTAGCTGGCCAAAGCTATTATTGTTTTCTTGATGGTTATTCTGGCTATAACCAAGTGGCTATAGATCCTCAAGATCAAGGGATGACCACCTTCACTTGTCTTTTTGGAACTTTCACTTATCGTCGCATGACCTTTGGGTTATGTAATGCACTGGCCACTTTTTAGAGATGCATGATGTCCATATTTTCTAATATGGTCGAAAAATTTGTTGAAGTGTTTATGAAAGATTTTTACGTCTTTGGATCTTCCTTTGAATCTTGTCTCCATAACCTATCTCTTGTGCTTCAAAGATGTAAGGAGACAAATTTGATCTTAAGTTAGGAAATGAGTCATTTCATAGTACAAGAAGGGATTGTCTTGGGACATATTATCTCTAAAAGAAGGATTGAGGTAGATAAGGCAAAAGTTGAATTAATTCAAAGCCTTCCTCCTCCTTCTTCGGTGAGACAAATTTGATATTTTCTTGGTCATGTTGGCTTTTATCCTCACTTCATCAAAGACTTTGGCAAGATATCTCGGCCTTTGTGCCATCTTCTTACCAAGGATACTATTTTCAACTTTGATGAAGCATGTTTGGAAGCTTTTAAGAAGCTCCGTTCATTACTCTCTTCTGCCCTAATCATGAAACCACCTAATTGGTCTCTTCCTTTTGAGGTCATGTGTGATGCATCCGACTATGCATTAGGTGATGTTTTGGGCCAGCGTGTGGATAAAGCTTCTCATGCCATTTACTACACTAGCAAGACCCTCTCAGATGCTCAATTAAATTATACGACAACTGAGAAAGAGTTGTTAGTTGTTGTCTATGCCTTGGACAAATTTTGTTCATATCTTCTTGGATCCAAGGTCATTGTCTTCACGGATCATGTCGCGTTAAGACATCTGCTTGCAAAGAAAAAGACTAAACCTTGACTCATTCGTTTGATACTCTTACTCCAAGAGTTCAACATTGAGATTAAGGACAAGAAAGGCACTGATAATGTTGTAGCAGACCATCTCTCTCAGTTTCTCATTGAGAATCCTTCTGATTTTTTTTTTTTTTTTCCAGTTTATGATTCCTTTCTGGATGAGCAACTATTTTAGATTTCTCATGTGTCACCTCCTTGGTTTGCTGACATTGTCAACTATCTTGCAGTTGAAAAATTTTTATCCCAATGGTCTAAGCAAGAGAAAGACTGGTTCTTCGCTCAAATCAAAAATTTCTTTTGGGAAGACCCAGAATTGTTTAAGTATTGCTCGGATCAAATAATCCAGAGATGCATTCTGGAAAATGATGTACAAAACATTTTAAAATTTTGCCACACTCTCAAATGTTGAGGACACTTCAGTGCTAAAAAGACTTCATCTAAAGTCCTTCAAAGTGGATTTTATTGCTCTTCATTATTCAAGGATGCTTAAAATTTTTGCAAGTCTTGTGAGCGATGTCAAAAGCTTGGGGCCATGTCTAAAAGAGACATGATGCCATTGAACTCAATTTTAATTGTTGAAATCTTTGATGTATGGGGAATAGATTTTATGGGACCATTTCCATCTTCTTATGGCTATTTCTACATTTTCTTAGCGGTTGATTATATATCTAAATGGATAGAGGATGGGGCAACCATAACCAAGGACCACGATGCAGTAGTCAAGTTCATTCAAATGAATATATTCAGTCGGTTTGGTACACCTAGAGCATTCTTAAGTGAAGGAGGATCTTATTTTTGTAATTGCTATCTTCGATCCGTCCTCCTTAAGTACTCTGTCACTCATAAGGTTGCCACGCCTTACCATCCTTAGTCGAGTGGTCAAGTGAAAGTCACAAATTGGGAAATCAAAAATATTCTTGAAAAGACAGTTAGACCGAACAGCAAAGATTGGTCATTACAACTAAACGATGCGCTTTGGGCTTACCGAACTACGTTTAAGACGTCAATTGGCATGTCTCCATACCGGCTCATCTACGGTAAGGCATGTCACCTCCCGGTTGAATTAGAGCATTGAGCCTTTTAGGCCATAAAAAGGTTCAATTTCAATCTTAATCAGGCCGACTCTAACCGGAAATTGAAGCTCAATAAGCTAGAGGAAATCCGGAATGAGGCTTATAAAAGTGCCAAAATTTACAAAGCAAAGACTAAAGCATTCCATGATAAGCATATCGTCAAGAAGTGTGACGGCCTAACTTTTTCAACCCGTTGCGTTAGTGATGAACTGAAAATGATCCGATAACGGATCCGAAATGCGAAAGCTAAAGGTAAACCAAGGTCTCTAGAGATAGAAGTCACTCCTAAGACACAGATGTGACCCTTCATGAGGTCATGGAACTTAAAAAGGAGAAAAACGGAAACAATGGTCAAAAAGGAAAAAATTTGCTACCCAAGGGGCAAAAAGGTCAATTCACTATTAAAAGGAGAAAATTAACTCTAAACAAGTCAAAAAAGGTTAATAAAACCTAATATAATCATTTTGAAGCATTCCAAGAGGTTCCATAGACTTTGGCTATGAATCCCACAAAATGCCCCGTCCCGGTTGAAGTGAAAACTAACACTGCTTCACTAAAACACACATAACTCCCATTGTGTTTGGAATTTGAGAATGGTATGGGTAACATTCGAAATTTGACTCAAAATCCTTGAGTTTAGGCTCAAGAATCACCCCATTTGGATTAGAAACGAAGAAGTTATGACCCGTTGAAGTCGGATGATCAGTGCTGAAACTCAACAGAGGCAAGGCTCGGGTTCAAGCTATTTCAGTCGACCAAAGTGAAGTTTTGGATGACCAAAATGAAGATGCTGAGACCTGAAATCATGAATAAAAGGTTAGTGTTGCTTCGGTAGACCGAAATAAGGGTTCGGTCGACCGAAATGACTTTTGAACAGTGTTTTTGGCTACTGGAATGTGATGTTACTGTGCAAACACAAAACCAATTGACATCGGTCGACCAAAATGGAGTTTTGGTTGACTATAACACCATGAAATGATGCTGAAAAATCTACTAACAGCCTAAGTTGCTAAGGTCTAAACTTTACTTTGAATCCCTTCATGAATTGGTTCAAAATGCACGTGTAGAATTGATTTTTCATGAAGTTTTGAGAATGTACACATATCAACAAGTTTGATATGAGTAATGAATATAAAACAATGGCCCATGGCCTCATACACTCCATTTACAAGATTTTCATATGTCAAACCTCAAAATTTGATAAAGAGATATTTGAAGCAAAACTTTGATACAAAAAGTGTCTAAGTACAAAAATAGACATGCTTGGCCCTTGGCCTCTTTTCATACATACTTAAAATGTCAAAAGCAAATATTTGAATGTTATTACATATCAAGAAAGCTACTAAAGCTCCCAAAGTACCATACACCCATGGCATTCAAAATATGATATCAAAAGTCAAGTCATGCTAAAACTTGCATGTTAATATACAAAAATACTTCAAATAGCTCAAAAGCTTCTAAGGATGAAGAACATCCACGAACATAGTCTCTTTACCTGAAAAACAACCCAAACCACTAGGGTGAGTAATCAAGTTACTCGTAGGAGAAACATATGCGTATACCCTAAAGTTTCAATATCATTGCAAAATTAATATAGATGAATACAAGGGAGCATTCCACTTAACGTCTATGTTCAAGGTGTGCTAAGGGATCATCTTAAGCTAACTTGAATGATTCTTTAGCAATACAAATCAATATTAATGTACTTAAAAACATCAATTTGCCAATAACAAGAATTTCAAGCTATAATTAAGCATTGGTTGTCAACTTGAAATTTAATGCGAAAACAAGTAATGGAAGACTTGGACATCACCTCTCGGACTTAACCAAGATCAATACGGTTATTCCGGACATTAACCCGCTGGGAAAACCACCCTAGTACACACTATCTCTATTGGTGAGAACACATACCTCCCGCACTAAAGCCAAACTTTAGCCATGTCACATGTAACATGTCCCAAGAGATTCCAAAATATATATCAAGTTCAAAACTTACATATATATAATAAGGCATACAAACACCCTTCCATGCACAAGTATTTTGAAACCATACAAACCATGTCTTAAGGTTCCAAATCTAGAATGGCATGCCAAATGACAAATTCACATCATGATATTATGCACAATACAATATCACAAATTTATCAATTCAAGTCATGCCTCAATAACAAGCTCTATATACTAATTATCAACATCATAGCAATAAGCTCCTAAATAATTACAATTAGTAATTCACAAGGGCATATAATTATTGTAACAACAAATATAGCAATTCATATCAATAGAGATTGCATACAACATCAATAATTCTACAAGTGTCCTATATCACTAACACATGTGAAATTTCTAGAATTTCGCATGCTACTAAATTATATAATCCTCCTACACATGGTTTACACATATCATACATGCTTAAATCAATAAACCCTAAGTCAAGAAGTGATGGTTTCCTATAATATGCATTACTATCATATCAAAAGCATGTACACAATATATATTAAACCACAAGGACTATAAAACACTTAGAATATAATAATACTACCACCCCTACCTCAATAGAGAATTGAATCTCTATAATCCATGCTACCAAGCACAAAATGAAAAAAAAGATTAGGATTCTTGAAGAGGAGAGTGAAAGGAATCTTTTCTCTCCTAAGGTCAATGGTCTAGGGTGAGTGGAAGAGTGCCAAATGTGAAGTCAAAGCTCTATACTAAGCTTTCTTCTAATGGAGTCTTTGCTAGGGTTCATGAGAGATAATGGAATGAAGAAGGTAAAGTGTAAAAATGGTGAGTGGAAGGGCTAGAAATCCTCCACTCACTATGTGTTCTTGCACTACCTCTCATACACACACAATGCAAGACTAAATGGTGAACCTACGCTTGTCACTAATCCAATGCCCCTTCCAAGACTTAATCCTAAACCCACACTTATCAACAATCAATGGTTACATGTGCACCAATCTAAGGCCAACACATGGATGAATCTCCACCCACCAAATGTCAAGAAGTCATGGTGCCAAGTCTCTTCATAAACGCCAATAAATGGCTCGATGAGAGTGTGACACTTGTCACTTTTTTCAGAAATTACAAAATGGTCCTTTTTCAAAATATCTTCCAAAATAAATTGCAAAAAGGTCCCCAAAACGAAAAATAATTATTTTACATAATTACACTAAAACCCCAAAAGTTATAAATAATTACACTAAAGTATGTATTTATGCCCTTTACAAGAAATGTACTAATCTAGCATGCTTTTCAAGAAAAGTAAAAATACCAATGTCATGGAAATCCAATATCATGAGTGCATATATAATTGGAATCAAATCCGAGCACAACAAGTGAGGTTATATAAGGAAAAATGAAAAATGAGTAAAAGACGAAATAAGGAAAAGACAAAAAAAGAAAATCGCTGAAAATGGAAACGGAGGAAAAAGACCGGGTCATTACAACCTATCCTCCTTAAAAGGATTTCGTCCTCAAAATTGAGTCGTACTTGAAAGGGAGAACAAATGGGGATACCGAGAACGAACCTCCTGTTCGAGCTCCCAGGTAGCCTCCTCAACGTCGTGATGTCTCCACAAGACCTTAACCAATGGAATGGTCTTGGTCCGCAAAACCTGCTCCCGTGAGTTAAGAATCTAGACCGGACCCTCCTCGTAGGTCACGTCCTCATCAACAACAACATCTGTCCACCGTAAAACATACGATGGATCCGGCTCGTACTTCCTCAAGATAGATACATGAAAAACGTCGTGAACCCTATACAGTTCTGGCGGTAATGCCAAATGATAAGCAACTTCACCGACGCACTCCAAAATCTGAAATGGTCCATTGAACCTAGGAGACAACTTGCCTGTCTGTCTAAATCTCAGAAGTCCCTTCCGTGGAGAAATCTTGAGAAAGACATGGTCCCCTACCTCAAAAGACAAGGATCTCCTCCTCTTATCAGCATAACTCTTCTGTCTGTTCTGAGCTGTAGCCAACCGCTGCCGAATCAACTTAATCTTCTCTGTAGTCTCAAGGACAATATTGGGACCTAAGGCGGTTGTATCACCTACCTTGGTTCAACAAATTGGTGATCTGCAAGGTCTGCTATACAACGCCTCAAATGGTGCCATGCCAATACTGGACTGGGAACTGTTGTTATAGACAAACTCAACCAAGGGTAAGTAGTCTTCCCAACTACCCCCAAAATCCAAAATGCAAGCCCGTAGCATATCCTCCAATATCTGAATGGTAAGCTCTGACTGACCATCAGTCTGAGGATAGAATGCTGTGCTGAAATGAAGCCCTGTGTCAAGAGCCTCCTGAACAGTCTGCCAAAAGTGAGATGTGAACCTGGGATCCCTATCCGAAACAATGGATACTGGAACCCCATGAAACCTGACAATCTGCCCCATTTACAGTCCACTAAATCTCTCTGCGTCATTTATCACTGCCATAGGTAAAAAGTGAGCCGTCTTAGTCAATCTATCAACAATGACCCAAACGGCGTCATTCCCTGCCTTGGATCTCAGAAGTCCCGTCACGAAATCCATAGTGATGTGCTCCCACTTCCACTCTGCCACCGGTAGTGGTTGCAACAAACCTACCGGTCTCTGATGCTCTACCTTCACTTGTTGACAAGTAAGGCATTTAGTCACGAACTGAGAAAGGTCCCATTTTATACCTTTCCACCAAAACTGTCTCCGTAAATTGTGATACATTTTCGTACCACCAGGATGAACTGCGAGTCGAGAATGGTGAAAATCCTGAAGAACAACGTCACGACAAAACAAAGGGACAAACATCCTCCCTCTGTACCTAAGACCACTATCTGAATGCATGGTCCAACCCTCTACATTCCCGTGGCCTGAAATCTGCTCGTGGATGGACATCATCTCCCCATCCTCATGCTGTGCCTCAATAACTCTGCTAACAAGAACCGGTTGAGCCACAAGGCTAAACAAAATAGCCGGTGGAACATCCTCATACAACTACAAACCAAGATCTGCAAGCTCTTCTAGCATCTTCCATCTATGAATGGAAATGCTAGCAAGAGTACCTCGTGACTTCCTACTCAATGCATCAGCCACCATATTGGCTTTCCCCGGATGATACTGCAACACAAAGTCATAGTCCTCCATGAACTCAACCCATCTGCGCTGTTTCAAATTCAAATCCTTCTAAGAGAAGAGATATTTGAGACTTTTGTGATCGGAGAAAACTTCGAATTTCTCCCCATACAAATAGTGTCTCCACCTTTTAAGGGCAAAGATAACTATTGCCAACTCCAAATCTTGTGTTGGATAGTTCAACTCGTGAGTCTTCAACTGTCAAGACCCATAAGCTACCACCCATTCAGTCTGCATCAGAATACAACCCAAACCTTCTCGCGAAGCATCACAATAAATCACGTAACCCAAACCACGTTTAGGTATGATCAAAACTGGAGCTGATGTCAACCTGACCTTCAACTCCTGAAAAGTAAAATCATAAGCCTCATTCCATATGAACTTGACCTCCTTGCGAGTAAGTCAAGTCATAGGTGCCGCTAAACGAGAGAAATCCCGAACAAATCTCCTGTAATAGCCGGCTAGGCCAAGAAAGCTCCGAATCTCAAACACTGTTTTCGGACGCTCCTAATCCATCACAGACTCAATCTTTGACGTATCCACTACAACACCACCCCTTAACATAACGTGTCCATGGAACTTCACCTCTGGTAGCCAAAATTCGTATTTCTCGAACTTGGCATACAATTGGTTATCCCTATGGATCTGTAAAACTGCTCTCAGATGATACTCATGCTCCTCTCTCGAAGCTGAGTACACGAGAATGTCATCAACGAACACCACCACAAACTTATCAAGATAGTCACTGAATACATGATTCATCAAGTCCATGAAAGTTGCTGGAGTATAGGTCAAACCAAATGGCATCACCAGAAACTCATAATGGCCATACCGTGTACAAAAAGCGGTCTTAGATATATCCTCATCCTTAACCCTCAACTGATAGTAACCTTGTGACGACCTAAGTTTTTCAACCCGATGCGTCAATGATGAACCGAAAGATGACCCAATAACGGATCTGAAATACGGAAGCAAAAGATAAACAACGGTCTCTAGAGATACAACATGACTCTAAGACACCATTGTGACCCTCAACGAGGTCACGGGACCAAAAGGAATCAAATGCAGAAATAATATTTCAAAAAGAGACAAGAATGCACCTAGGGGAAAAATTGTCATTTCTAGCCAAAAATTGGGTGCCACCGAGCACACCATTGGAAAGACAACGAAAAATTAATGAACTTAGACTCAAAAATCGCTTGATTCGGAGTCCGGATGAAGAAGATATGGCTAACGGAAGAAGAAGGGGTAAAACGGTCAAAAAGATGGCAACCAGGAACATTTAACCGGTTAGGAGACTTTCCTAACCGGTTAGGAAGCCAAAAATCTTGCCAAAAACACTACCCATGCACATGTAACCGGTTACAAAACCCCTCGTAACCGTTTACATGTGAAGGAGGCAGAATGGGCAGCCCAAAAACCTGGCAGCAGGGGTTTTTACGGAAAAAATGGAAATTTGAGGACTAAGCTGACATTTTCTGGAAAAACTCAAAGAAGAAACCCCCCTCAAAATTGAGTTTTCTTCGTGACTTACAAGAAAAATAGAAAAATACACAATGTGAAATGCCAAAAATGCCCTCCCAAGAAAACTGGTCCAGAGGGTCCAAGAAGCTGCTAAATTGAAAAACTGAGAGCTGAACTTCGGATGCGATTTCCGATGCCAAGATGGCATTTTCTGGAAAAACACGAAAAAGAAACCCCCCCTAAAATCATATTTTCTATTTAACCATGTGAAGAACGGAATTTATTTCCCAAAAAAAATTTCCAAAATACCCTTAGGTCAGAAAATGCAACAAAAGTGTAAAATGAGTCCGTAGGAGGCTCATTTCACCAAAGAAGAAGCCTTGCCCGGAAACGACCATGCACGCAAACGTAACTTACCTAGTAAGATGTGCTACAATGGTCCATGACCCAAAAATATGGCCGATGCAAAATATGACCCCCCAACGGCAAAAATGCCAAAAATGAAGTTTGGAACGAAAACTTAGAATTCAAAACTATGAAATGGTTTCAAAATGCCGCTTGGCCCTTGGCCACACTTCATACATGATGAATGAATGCTAATGGAATTCCCACATCCAATGCAAACATGGTGAATCAAAAACTCAATATTTTACAATACTTTCATAATATTCCATGAAGTCAAAATTTACATAGGATACAAATTACATGGCATTGGCCTCCGGCCTCATCTCATACATGTCAAATACATTGTAAAGAGTGTACTCATGTACACATTACATATATGGAATCAAATGTACACATGTTGACATATAATACTACAATTGCCATTCCAAGCCAACCTTCACCAAAAATGGAAGTCTCCAAGTCCACAAACCATCCAAGCATAATGAAGACCTCAACTTTGATTTTTGTACCTGAAATATGTCCCAGTATCGTAGGGGTGAGTAACATAAAGCTACTCGTAGGAAATAAGCATACATTGACCTACGTTTTACAAGTTTGCAAGATTTAATCATTGTGGTTCATTCCACCTAACGTCTATGTCAAAGGTGAGACTCAAGGAGCATCCTAGCTACCTAAGATCATTTCTTGCATCAATCACCTCATTCATGCAATTTTAGCAACATAGGTTCATACTTACACAAAGCAACAACATAGGAGCATGCTTACACAAAGCAACAACATATAGATTCTTAAGGTTATCAACTTGAAGTCTAAAATGCAACATTAACTAGATATAACAATTTAGCATAATTAGAATATCTAATACCACACCTCAAGACATAGATTCTCTAGGTTATCAACTAGAAATCTAAAAGTGTGAAATTAACTAAATATAGCAATTTAGTATGGATGTACTTAAAAACATCAAAATCGCCAATAGCCAAAACCACAAGTTAACAAGGTAAACATGATTGTCAACTTGGAATTGAATGCGAAAACAAACAGTGGAAGACTTGGACATCACGCTCAGAATTCTGCCGAGACCTCAATGGTTATTTCGGGCACTAACCCGCAGGGAAGACCACCTTAAGTGCGCACTGTCTCAATGACTTAGAGGATTCACGTCCCCGTACTAGAGCCAAACCCTAGCCATCTCAACTCAACAATGTTCCAAGATTCCAAAATTAGCCAAATAAGTTCATAACTTATATATATTACTACTACATAGTAACAAGTTAGTAATATAACTCTCAATTGTGCATAATAAGCATTTCATATCCATAATGCTACGAAATCACAAGCCAATAATATATTCATATTAGAAACATACTCTCATGAATATAAACTTAACAACAATGCTCTTCAATGCGTATAACACAATCTAGTGAATACATCACAAGTCTAAATCCATGCTCTTAAAATAGAAACAACTTCTAAAACATGATTAGATCCATGGATAAAAAAGATAGAATTTAATTACATCAAAATAATTAAACTCACTAGATTTCAAATCATTTCCAATTGGCCCCAATTTAATATATGTTAATAGACATATCATGGTCATTATATATATTCACACACAAGCTTAATTAGGCCCATGAAACCTCAAAAAATAGATTTTAATTAATTCCCCTAATTAAAGTTTCTAGATTTCCAAACTTAACCAAATGCTCTCAAATTAAAGTATGTTAACAAACATGCCAAAACTTAATTTAGAAGCATAACACAACTCAATTCCATGCAAGGTATGGCCATGAACTTAAATCTTTCACAAAAGATAAATATTAATTAAAAAGAGTAATTCTTATTTAATTAATCCTAAATTAATATATGTTAACCAACATATTAAAACAAGAGTTTCTACCATGCCACAATTCAAAACCAAGTTTCTCATCATCATGTAAATTAAATCTTATACAAAGAATTAAATATTTCAAATTTCCTAGATTTGATACAAGGCATGCATATAGGCTATATAAACATGGAAAACACATAATACAACACATATAAAATCCTAAAACATTCCCTACCTCCATTTGAGATGAAATCTCAAATCCCCACCAAAATAAATCGGCTCTAAATCCGACGAAACTCCTAGGTTTTGTCGGGGACAACACCATGAACATGAATCCCAAGGAAGCCCTATCAAAAACACAACTTGACTTCAAACCCGAACTCAAGAATTAGCCAAAACGAGATTCCAATCGGTTGGAATCGAAGGCCTCGCCGAGGGGAACAATAAACACAAAGGCATCACCACTTTTTAATGAAGGGAAGAAGTCCAAAAGAGGAGAGAGAAGATGGCAGCCATGGATGGAGCTTAGACCGGCCATGAGAGAGGAGAGAGAGAGAAAAATCTGATTTTTCTTTCTAAGACCTCCTATTTATAGAAAAACTCAAAAAGTGCCCCGAACGGGACCCGCCGGGTCCGGAAAAGTGGAATTCACGCAGACATGCTCAAATGGCAAAACTTTGTGAATGAAAAAGATTCAAAATAAGAAAATATGAATAACAGAAGAAACGGTGTCAAAAACTGAGACCCGAGCAGAAAGTTATGCCCAAAACAAGTTTGGCGCAAACCGGGGCCAGAAACCCTGAAACTGGAAAATATCGTCCAAGAGGAAATTCTAAGAGTCCACGACTCGACAAAATGTGAAAATAAATCTCGTATGAGGATCCAGGCTCAAAACAAGGCATTGAGCAATAACTTTCATTAATTGCACAATGGCCCCACAAGAAAGTGAAAACTGCGAAACTGCCCCAAAATGAAAATATCTTCCAAAAGATATTTTTTTAGATACCCCTCAAATAAATTATCTTCAAAAGATATTTATGAAAAACACCCCAAGAAAAGAAAAAGTTTTCAAAGAACTTTGCATTTATGCCCTTATGGACACCGGGAACAACCAGAGTAATTTCTCACGAAAGTAAAGATACGTATCTCATAGAAATCATTGAGAATGAAGATACGTAAGTTTTTCAACCCGGTGCGTCAGTGATGAACTGAAAGTGATCCGATAACGGATCCAAAATGCGGAAGCTAAAGGTAAACCAAGGTCTCTAGAGATAGGAGTCACTCCTAAGACACAAATGTGACCCTCCATGAGGTCACAGAACTTAAAGAGGACAAAAACAGAAACAAAGGTCAAAAAGGACAAAATTTGCTACCCAAGGGACAAAAAGGTTAATTCACTATTAAAATGAGAAACTTGACTCTAAACAAGTCAAACAAGGTTAATACAACCTAATCTAATAATTTTGAAGCATTCCAAGAGGTTCCATAAACTTTGGCTAAGAATCCCACAAAATGTCCCGTCTCGGTTGAAGTGAAAACTGACACTGCTTCACTAAAACACACATAACTCCCACTGTGTTTGCAATTTGAGAAAGGTATTGGTACCATTTGAAATCTGACTCAAAATCCTTGAGTTTAGGCTTAAGAATCACCCTATTTGGATTAGAAACGAAGAAGTTATGACCTGTTGAAGTCGGATGATCAGTGCTGAAACTCAACAGAGGCAAGGCTCGGGTTCAAGCTATTTCAGTCGACCGAAATGAAGTTTTAGATGACCAAAATGAAGATACTGAGACCTGAAATCATTAAGAAAAGGTTCGTGTTGGTTCGGTAGACTGAAATAAGGGTTCGGTCGACCGAAATGACTCTTGAACAGTGTTTTTGGCTACTGGAATGTGATGTTACTGTGCAAACACAAAACCAATTGATATCGGTCGACCAAAACACCATGAAATGCTGCTAAAAAATCTGCTAACAGCCTAAGGTGCTAAGGCCTAAACTCTACTTTGAATCCCTTCATGAATTGGTTCAAAATGCATGTGTAGAACTGATTTTTCATGAAGTTTTGAGAATGTAAACATGTCAACAAGTTTGATATGAGTAAATGAATATAAAACAATGGCCCATGGCCTCATACACTCCATTTACAAGATTTTCATATGTCAAACCTCAAAATTTGATTAAGAGATATTTGAAGCAAAACTTTGATACAAAAAGTGTCTAAGTACAAAAATAGACATGCTTGGCCCTTGGCCTCTTAACATACATACTTAAAATGTCAAAAGCAAATATTTGAATGTTATTACATATCAAGAAAGCTACTAAAGCTCCCAAAGTACCATACACCCATGGCATTCAAAATATGATATCAAAAGTCAAATCATGCTAAACAATTGCATGTTAATATACAAAAATGCTTCAAATAGCTCAAAAGCTTCTAAGGATGATGAGCATCCAAGAACATAGTCTGTTTACTTGAGAAACAACCCAAACCACTAGGGTGAGTAATCAAGTTACTCACAGGAGAAGCATATGGGTGTATCCTAAAGTTTCAATATCATTGCAAGATCAATATAGATGAATACAAGGGAGCATTCCACTTAACGTCTATGTTCAAGGTATGCTAAGGGATCACCTTAAGCTAACTTGAATGATTGTTTAGCAATACAAATCAATATCAATGTACTTAAAAACATTAATTCGCCAATAACAAGAATTTCAAGCTATAATTAAGCATTGGTTGTCAACTTGAAATTTAATGCGAAAACAAGTAATGGAAGACTTGGACATCACCTCTCGGACTTAACCAAGATCAATACGGTTATTCCGGACATTAACCCGCTGGGAAGACCACCCTAGTACGCACTATCTCTATTGGGGAGAACTCATACCTCCCGCACTAAAGCCAAACTTTAGCCATGTCACATGTAACATGTCCCAAGAGATTCCAAAATATATATCAAGTTCAAAACTTACATATATATAATAAGGCATACAAACCACCTTCCATGCACAAGTATTTTGAAACCATACAAACCATGTCTTAAGGTTCCAAATCTAGAATGGCATGCCAAATGACAAATTCACATCATGATATTATGCACAATACAATATCACAAATTTATCAATTCAAGTCATGCCTCAATAACAAGCTCTATATACTAATTATCAACATCATAGCAATAAGCTCCTAAATAATTACAATTAGTAATTCACAAGGGCATAGAATTATTGTAACAACAAATATAGCAATTCATATCAATAGAGATTGCATACAACATCAATAATTCTACAAGTGTCCCACATCACCAACACATGTGAAATTTCTAGAATTTAGCATGCTAGTAAATTATATAATCCTCCTACGCATGGTTTACACATATCATACATGCTTAAATCAATAAACCCTAAGTCAAGAAGTGAGGGTTTCCTATAATATGCATTACTATCGTATCAAAAGCATGTACATAATATATATTAAACCACAAGGACTATAAAACACTTAGAATATAATCATACTACCACCCCTACCTCAATAGAGAATTGAATCTCTATAATCCAAGCTACCAAGCACAAAATGAAAAACAAGATTAGGATTCTTGAAGAGGAGAGTGAAAGGAATCTTTTCTCTCCTAAGGTCAAAGGTCTAGGGTGAGTGGAAGAGTGCCAAATGTGAAGTCAAAGCTCTATACTAAGCTTTCCTCTAATGGAGTCTTTGCTAGGGTTCATGAGAGATAATGGAATGAAGAAGGTAAAGTGTAAAAATGGTGAATGGAAGGGATAGAAATCCTCCACTCACTATGTGTTCTTGCACTACCTCTCTCACACACACAATGCAAGACTAAATGGTGAACCAACACTTGTCACTAATCCAATGCCCCTTCCAAGAGTTAATCTTAAACCCACACTTGTCAACAATCAATGGTTATATGTGCACCAATCTAAGGCCAACACATGGATGAATCTCCACCCACCAAATGTCAAGAAGTCATGGTGCCAAGTCTCTTCATAAATGCCAACAAATGGCTCCATGAGAGTGTGACACTTGTCACTCTTTCCAAAAATTACAAAATGGTCCTTTTTCAAAATATCTTCCAAAATAAATTTCAAAAAGGTCACCAAAACAAAAAGTAATTATTTTACATAATTAAACTAAAAACCCAAAAGTTATAAATAATTACACTAAAGTATGCATTTATGCCCTTTACAAGAAAAGTACTAATCTAGCATGCATTTCAAGAAAAGTAAAAATACTAATGTCATGGAAATCCAATATCATGAATGCATATAAAATCGGAATCAAATCCGAGCACAACAAGTGAGGTTATGCAAAGAAAAATGAAAAATGACTAAAAGACGAAATAAGGAAAAGACAAAAAAAGAAAATCGCCAAAAATGGAAAAGGAGGAAAAAGACCGGGTCATTACAACTTACCCTCCTTAAAAGGATTTCATCCCCGAAATTGAGTCGTACCTGAAAGGGAGAACAAATGGGGATACCGAGAACGAACCTCCTGTTCGAGCTCCACGGTAGCCTCCTCTACGCCGTGATGTCTCCACAAGACCTTAACCAATGGAATGGTCTTGGTCCGCAAAACCTGCTCCCGTGAGTTAAGAATCTGGACCGGACCCTCCTCGTAGGTCACGTCCTCATCAACAACAACATCTGTCCACCGTAAAACATGCGATGGATCCGGCTCGTACTTCCTCAAGATAGATACATGAAAAACGTCGTGAACCCTATACAGTTCTGGCGGTAATGCCAAATGATAAGCAACTTCACCGACGCACTCCAAAATCTGAAATGGTCCAATGAACCTAGGAGTCAACTTGCCTGTCTGTCTAAATCTCAGAAGTCCCTTTCGTGGAGAAATCTTGAGAAAGACGTGGTCCCCTACCTCAAAAGACAAGGATCTCTTCCTCTTATCAGCATAACTCTTCTGTCTGCTCTGAGCTATAGCCAACCGTTGCCGAATCAACTTAATCTTCTCTATAGTCTCAAGGATAATATTTGGACCTAAGGTGATTGTATCACCTACCTCGGTCCAACAAATTGGTGATCTGCAAGGTCTGCCATACAATGCCTCAAAAGGTGCCATGCCAATACTGGACTGGTAACTGTTGTTGTAGACAAACTCAACCAAGGGTAAGTAGTCTTCCCAACTACCCCCAAAATCCAAAATGCAAGCCCGTAGCTTATTCTCCAATATCTGAATGGTAAGCTCTGACTGACCATCAGTCTGAGGATAGAATGCTGTGCTGAAATGAAGCCCCGTGTCTAGAGCCTCCTGAAAAGTCTGCCAAAAGTGAGATGTGAACCTGGGATCCCTATCCGAAACAATGGATACCGAAACCCATGAAACCTGACAATCTGCATCACATACAGTCCACTAAATCTCTCTGCGTCATCTATCACTGTCATAGGTAAAAAGTGAGCCATCTTAGTCAATCTATCAATAGTGACCCAAACGGCGTAATTCCCTGCCTTGGATCTTGGAAGTCCCGTCACGAAATCCATAGTGATGTACTCCCACTACCACTCTGCCACTGGTAGTGGTTGCAACAAACCTGTCGGTCTCTGATGCTCTGCCTTCACTTGTTGACAAGTAAGGCATTTAGTCACGAACTGAGAAACGTCCCGTTTCATACCTTTCCACCAAAACTGTCTCCGTAAATTGTGATACATTTTCGTACCACCAGGATGAACTACGAGTCGAGAATGGTGAAAATCTCGACGAACAACGTCACGACAAGACAAAGGGACAAACATCCTCCCTCTGTACCTGAGACCACTGTCTGAATGCAAGGTCCAACCCTCTACATTCCCGCCGCCTGAAATCTGCTCGTGGATGGACATCATCTCCCCATCCTCATGCTGTGCCTCAATAACTCTGCTAACAAGAACCGGTTGAGCCACAAGGCTAAACAAAATAGCCAGTGGAGCATCCTCATACAACTGCAAACCAAGATCTGCAAGCTCTTCTAGCATCTTCCATCTATGAATGGAAATGCTAGCAAGAGTACCCCGTGACTTCCTACTCAATGCATTAGTCACCACATTGGCTTTCCCCGGATGATACTGCAACATAAAGTCATAGTCCTTATTGAACTCAACCCATCTGCGCTATCTCAAATTCAAATCCTTCTGAGAGAAGAGATATTTGAGACTCTTGTGATCGGAGAAAACTTTGAATTTCTCCCCATACAAATAGTGTCTCCACCCTTTAAGGGCAAAGATAACTACTGCTAACTCCAAATCATGTGTCGGATAGTTCGACTCGTGAGTCTTCAACTGTCAAGAACCATAAGCTGCCACCCGTTCAGTCTGCATCAGAATACAACCCAAACCTTCTCGCGAAGCATTATAATAAATCACGTAACCCAAACCACGTTCAGGTATGATCAAAACTGGAGCTGATGTCAACCTGACCTTCAACTCCTGAAAAGTAAAATCGCAAGCCTCATTCCATATGAACTTGACCCCTTTGCGAGTAAGTCGAGTCATAGGTGCCGCTAAACGAGAGAAATCCTGAACAAATTTCCTGTAATAGCTGGCTAGGCCAAGAAAGCTCCGAATCTCAAACACTGTCTTCGGACGCTCCTAATCCATTACAGACTCAATCTTCGACGGATCCACTACAACTCCACCCCTTGACACAACGTGTCCATGGAACTTCACCTCTGGCAGCCAAAATTCGCATTTCTCGAACATGGTATATAATTGGTTATCCCTAAGGATCTATAAAACTGCTCTCAGATGATACTCATGCTCCTCTCTTGAACCTGAGTACACGAGAATGTCATCAACGAACACCACCACAAACTTATCAAGATAGTCACTGAATACACGGTTCATCAAGTCCATGAAAGCTGCTGGAGCATTGGTCAAGCCAAATGGCATCACCAGAAACTCATAATGGCCATACTGTGTACGAAAAGCGGTCTTGGATATATCCTCATCCTTAACCCTCAACTGATAGTAACCTTGTGACGGCCCAAGTTTTTCAACCCGGTGCGTCAGTGATGAACTGAAAGATGACCCGATAATGGATCCGAAATACAGAAACAAAAGACAAACAATGGTCTCTAGAGATACAACATGACTCTAAGACACCACTGTGACCCTCAACGAGGTCACAGGACCCAAAGGAATCAAATGCGGAAACAACATTTCAAAAACGGACAAGAATGCACCTAAGGGAAAAATTGTCATTTCCAGCCCAAATTGGATGCCACCAAGCATACCATTGGAAAGACAACAAAAATTCAATGAACTTAGACTTAAAAATCGCTTGATTCGGAGTCCGGATGAAGAAGATATGGCTAACGGAAGAAGAAGGGGTAAAACGGTCAAAAAGATGGCAACCAAGAACATCTAACCGGTTAGGAGACCTTCCTAACCGGTTAGGAAGCCAAAAATCTTGCCAAAAACACTGTCCATGCATATGTAACCAGTTACGAAACCCCTCGTAACCGTTTACATTTGAAGGAGGCAGAATGGGCAGCCCAAAAACCTGGCAGCAGGGGTTTTTACGGAAAAAATAGAAATTTGAGGACCAAGCTGACATTTTCTGGAAAAACTCAAAGAAGAAACCTCCCTCAAAATTGAGTTCTCTACATGACATTTAAGAAAAATCGAAAAATACACAAGGTGAAATGCCCAAAATGCCCTCCCAAGAAAACTGGTCCAGAGGGTCCAAAAAGCTGCTAAATTTAAAAACTGAGAGTTGAACTTCGGATGCGATTTCCGATGCCAAGATGGCATTTTCTAGAAAAACACGAAAAAGAAACCCCCCCTAAAATCATATCTTTTATTCAACCATGTAAAGAACGGAATTTATTTCCCAAAGAAAATTCCCAAAATACCCTTAGGTCAGAAAATGCAACAAAAGTGCAAAATGAGTCCGTAGGAGGCTCATTTCACCAAAGAAGAAGCCTTACCCGGAATCGACCATGCACGCAAACATAACTTACCTAGTAAGATGTGCTACAATGGTCCATGGCCCAAAAATATGGCCGATGCAAAATATGACCCCCCAACGGCCAAAATGCCAAAAATGAAGTTTGGAACGAAAACTTGGAATTCAAAACTATGAAATGGTTTCAAAATGGCACTTGGCCCTTGGCCATACTTCATACATGGTGAATGAATGCTAATGGAATTCCCACATCCAATGCAAACATGGTGAATCAAAAACTCAATATTTTACTATACTTTCATAAAATTCTATGAAGTCAAAATTTACATAGGATACAAATTACATGGCATTGGCCTCCGGCCTCATCTCATACATGTCAAATACATTGTAAAGAGTGTACTCATATGTACACATTACATATATGGAATCAAATGTACACATGTTGACATATAAGACTACAATTGCCATTCCAAGCCAACCTTCACCAAAAATGGAAGTCTCCAAGTCCACAAACTATCCAAGCATAATGAAGACCTCAACTTTGATTTTTGTACCTGAAATATGCCTCAGTATCGTAGGGGTGAGTAACATAAAGCTACTCATAGGAAATGAGTATGCATCGACCTACGTTTTACAAGTTCATTCTACCTAACGTCTATGTCAAAGGTGAGACTCAAGGAGCATCCTAGCTACCTAAGATCATTTCTAGCATCAATCACCTCATTCATGCAATTTTAGCAATATAGGTTCATACTTACACAAAGCAACAACATAGGAGCATGCTTACACAAAGCAACAACATATAGATTCTCAAGGTTATCAACTTAAAGTCTAAAATGCAACATTAACTAGATATAACAATTTAGCATAATTAGAATATCTAATACCACACCTCAAGACATAGATTCTCTAGGTTATCAACTAGAAATCTAAAAGTGTGAAATCAACTAAATATAGCAATTTAGTATGGATGTACTTAACAACATCAAAATCGCCAATAGCCAAAACCACAAGTTAACAAGGTTAACATGATTGTCAACTTGGAATTGAATGCAAAAACAAACAGTGGAAGACTTGGACATCACGCTCAGAATTCTGCCGAGACCTCAACGGTTATTCCGGGCTCTAACCCGCAGGGAAGACCACCTTAAGTGCGCACTATCTCAATGACTTAGAGGACTCACGTCCCCGTACTAGAGCCAAACCCTAGCCATCTTAATTCAACAATGTTCCAAGATTCCAAAATAAGCCAAATAAGTTCATAACTTATATATATTACTACTACATAGCAACAAGTTAGCAATATAACTCTCAATTGTGCATAATAAGCATTTCATATCCATAATGCTACGAAATCACAAGCCAATAATATATTTATATTAGAAACATACTCTCATGAATATAAACTTAATAACAATGCTCTTCATTACATATAACACAATCTAGTGAATACATCACAAGTCTAAATCCATGCTCTTAAAATAGAAACAACTTCTAAAACATTATTAGATCCATGGATAAACAAGATAGAATTTAATTACATCAAAATAATTAAACTCTCTAGATTTCAAATCATTTCCAATTGGCCCCAATTTAATATATGTTAATAGACATATCATGGTCATTACATATATTCACACACAAGCTTAATTAGGCCCATGAAACCTCAAAAAATAGATTTTAATTAATTCCCCTAATTAAAGTTTCTAGATTTCCAAACTTAACCAAATGCTCTCAAAAGAGGAGAGAGAAGATGGCAGCCATGGATGGAGCTTGGACCGGCCATGAGAGAGGAGAGAGAGAGAAAAATCTGATTTTTCTTTCTAAGACCTTTTATTTATAGAAAAACTCAAAAAGTGCCCCAAACGGGCCCCGCCAGGTCCGGAAAAGTGGAATTCACGTAGACATGCTCAAATGGCAAAACTTTGTGAATGAAAAAGATTTAAAATGAGAAAATACGAATAACAAAAGAAACGGTGTCAAAAACTGAGTCCCGAACAGAAAGTTATGCCCAAAACAAGTTTGGCACAAACCGGGGCCAGAAACCCTAAAACTGGAAAACATCGTCCAAGAGGAAATTCTAAGAGTCCACGACTCGACAAAATGTGAAAATGAATCCTGTACGACGATCCAGGCTCAAAACAAGGCATTGAGCAATAACTTTCATTAATTGCACAATGGCCCCACAAGAAAGTGAAAACTGCGAAACTGCCCCAAAATGAAAATATCTTCCAAAAGATATTTTTTTAGATACCCCTCAAATAAAATATCTTCAAAAGATATTTATGAAAAACACCCCAAGAAAAGAAAAAGTTTCCAAAGAACTTTGCATTTATGCCCCTATAGACACTGGGAGCAACCAGAGTACTTTCTCACGAAAGTAAAGATACGTATCTCATAGAAATCATTGAGAATGAAGATACGCAAGTTTTTCAACTCGGTGCGTCAGTGATGAACTGAAAGTGATCCGATAACGGATCTGAAATACGGAAGCTAAAGGTAAACCAAGGTCTCTAGAGATAGGAGTCACTCCTAAGACACAAATGTGACCCTCCATGAGGTCACAGAACTTAAATAGGACAAAAATGGAAACAAAGGTCAAAAAGGACAAAATTTGCTACCCAAGGGGCAAAAAGGTCAATTCACTATTAAAAGGAGAAACTTGACTCTAAACAAGTCAAACAAGGTTAATACAACATAATCTAATCATTTTGAAGCATTCCAAGAGGTTCCATAAAATTTGGCTAAGAATCCCACAAAATGCCCCGTCCCGGTTAAAGTGAAAACTGACACTGCTTCACTAAAACACACATAACTCCCATTATGTTTGCAATTTGAGAAAGGTATTGGTACCATTCAAAATTTGACTCAAAATCCTTGAGTTTAGGCTTAAGAATCACCCTATTTGGATTAGAAATGAAGAAGTTATGACCCGTTGAAGTCGGATGATCAGTGCTGAAACTCAACAGAGGCAAGGCTCGGGTTCAAGCTATTTTGGTCGACTGAAATGAAGTTTTGGATGACCAAAATGAAGATACTGAGACCTGAAATCATTAAGAAAAGGTTCGTGTTGCTTCGGTATACTGAAATAAGGGTTCGGTCGACCGAAATGACTCTTGAACAGTGTTTTTGGCTACTGGAATGTGATGTTACTGTGCAAACACAAAACCAATTAACATTGGTCGACTGAAACACCATGAAATGCTGCTGAAAAATCTGCTAATAGCCTAAGGTGCTAAGGCCTAAACTCTACTTTGAATCCCTTCATGAATTGGTTCAAAATGCATGTGTAGAACTGATTTTTCATGAAGTTTTGAGAATGTACACATGTCAACAAGTTTGATATGAGTAAATGAATATAAAACAATGGCCCATGGCCTCATACACTCCATTTATAAGATTTTCATATGTCAAACCTCAAATTTTGATTAAGAGATATTTGAAGCAAAACTTTGATACAAAAAGTGTCTAAGTACAAAAATAGACATGCTTGGCCCTTGGCCTCTTAACATACATACTTAAAATGTCAAAAGCAAATATTTGAATGTTATTACATATCAAGAAAGCTACTAAAGCTCCAAAAGTACCATACACCCATGGCATTCAAAATATGATATCAAAAGTCAAGTCATGCTAAACACTTGCATGTTAATATACAAAACTACTTCAAATAACTCAAAAGCTTCTAAGGATGATGAGCATCCATGAACATAGTCTGTTTACCTGAAAAACAACCCAAACCACTAGGGTGAGTAATCAAGTTACTCAGAGGAGAAGCATATGGGTGTACCCTAAAGTTTCAATATCATTACAAGATCAATATAGACGAATACAAGGGAGCATTCCACTTAACTTCTATGTTCAAGGTGTGCTAAGGGATCATCTTAAGCTAACTTGAATGATTCTTTAGCAATACAAATCAATATCAATGTACTTAAAAACATCAATTCGCTAATAACAAGAATTTCAAGCTATAATTAAGCATTGGTTGTCAACTTGAAATTTAATGCGGAAACAAGTAATGGAAGACTTGGACATCACCTCTCGGACTTAACCAAGATCAATACGGTTATTCCGGACATTAACCCGCTGGGAAGACCACCCTAGTACGCACTATCTCTAT
Organism: Cornus florida; assembly: GCF_030987335.1. Taxonomy (NCBI): domain Eukaryota; kingdom Viridiplantae; phylum Streptophyta; class Magnoliopsida; order Cornales; family Cornaceae; genus Cornus; species Cornus florida. The sequence continues at coordinate 82,901,841 of NW_026775577.1, read as the reverse complement.
TGGGGAGAACTCACACCTCCCGCACTAAAGCCAAACTTTAGCCATGTCACATGTAACATGTCCCAAGAGATTCCAAAATATATATCAAGTTCAAAACTTACATATATATAATAAGGCATACAAACCACCTTCCATGCACAAGTATTTTGAAACCATACAAACCATGTCTTAAGGTTCCAAATCTAGAATGGCATGCCAAATGACAAATTCACATCATAATATTATGCACAATACAATATCACAAATTTATCAATTCAAGTCATGCCTCAATAACAAGCTCTATATACTAATTATCAACATCCTACCAATAAGCTCCTAAATAATTACAATTAGTAATTCAAAAGGGCATAGAATTATTGTAACAACAAATATAGCAATTCATATCAATAGAGATTGCATACAACATCAATAATTCTACAAGTGTCCCATATCACTAACACATGTGAAATTTCTAGAATTTAGCATGCTACTAAATTATATAATCCTCCTACACATGGTTTACACATATTATACATGCTTAAATCAATAAACCCTAAGTCAAGAAGTGAGGGTTTCCTATAATATGCATTGCTATCATATCAAAAGCATGTACACAATATATATTAAACCACAAGGACTATAAAACACTTAGAATATAAACATACTACCACCCCTACCTCAATAGAGAATTCAATCTCTATAATCCAAGCTACCAAGCACAAAATGAAAAACAAGATTAGGATTCTTGAAGAGGAGAGTGAAAGGAATCTTTTCTCTCCTAAGGTCAAAGGTCTAGGGTGAGTGGAAGAGTGCCAAATGTGAAGTCAAAGCTCTATACTAAGCTTTCTTCTAATGGAGTCTTTGCTAGGGTTCATGAGAGATAATGGAATGAAGAAGGTAAAGTGTAAAAATGGTGATTGGAAGGGCTAGAAATCCTCCACTCACTATGTGTTTTTGCACTACCTCTCACACACACAATCCAAGACTAAATGGTGAACCTACACTTGTCACTAATCCAATGCCCCTTCCAAGAGTTAATCTTAAACCCTCACTTGTAACAATCAATGGTTACATGTGCACCAATCTAAGGCTAACACATGGATGAATCTCCACCCACCAAATGTCAAGAAGTCATGGTGCCAAGTCTCTTCACCTAAATGCCAACAAATGGCTCCATGAGAGTGTGACACTTGTCACACTTTCCAAAAATTGCAAAATGGTCCTTTTTCAAAATATCTTCCAAAATAAATTACAAAAAGGTCCCTAAAACGAAAAATAATTATTTTACATAATTACACTAAAACCCCAAAAGTTATAAATAATTACACTAAAGTATGCATTTATGCCTTTTACAAGAAAAGTACTAATCTAGCATGCTTTTCAAGAAAAGTAAAAATACCAATGTCATGGAAATCCAATATCATGAATGCATACAAAATCGGAGTCAAATCTGAGCACAACAAGTGAGGTTATGCAAGGAAAAATGAAAAACGACTAAAAGACGAAATAAGGAAAAGATAAAAAAGAAAATCGCCGAAAATGAAAAAAGAGGAAAAAGACTGGGTCATTACAAGAAGTCTTTTGCTTCAGGTCAGAAAGTTTAGCTTTTCAATTCCTGGATGCAACTCTTTTCTGGAAACTTCGTTCATGGTGGGAAGGTCATTTCCTTATCATTTCTGTCTTCCCCCATGGTGCAGTTGAGTTGCAAGATCCAAAGAATGGAAATATTTTTAAGGTCAATAATCAGCGGCTTATGCCTTACATTGACAACCTAGTCCCGGTCAGTTATGTAGATTCCATCATCTTGATAGATCCAATTTATGAGGACTTGTTAGATTCCCATATCGTCTAGTTATCGACGTTAAATTTAGCACTCCAAGGAAGTAATTCTTTCTATTCCAAGCTTCCTTCATTCTTAGTTACTATAAACCAAAAATCTCTGAAAATGACTAAGTAGAAACTCCACTTTGCATTCTTCAAGAATCTTTTACATTTCCATTTCAGTGGTTATCATGGGTTTCTAGAGTCATAATATGGTTTTTGTAACATTTTCGGGAATTTTCAAGCTCATATCCATAAAAAGACCAGGCCATAATTACGTCCGGAAGCCATTTTTCGCGTCCGGACGCCAATCTCTTGGCAAACTCGCGTTCAAACGCTAACACCTGCTATCCCCCACATTCGGACGTAGGAAGTCCAGATGCCACTTCCCGCGTCTAGATGCCCACACCTGCTCCACTTGCTTTCGGACGCCATATACCGCGTTCGGACGCCAATCGCTGGGACCTTCCGTGTCCGAACACCACTTACCGCATCCGGACGCCATGCCATATAGCCCCCTTAACATCTCGCGTCCGGACGCCATGTCTCATGTCCGAACGCCAAGGCCCACCAGGTAAAAACCAAGCCCAGCATGGGCTCTATAATATGATCCCCTGTTATATTATTTTCACTTCTGACCTTTCATGTTTTCTCTCTACGTCTCCTACCTCCTAACCCTACCTTCTCAACCTCTTCTTTCACCCTTTCCATCTCCATTAATCGCCAAATCATCACCTTCCATCATCATCTTTCCATCAAAAAAGGGCAAAAAATTAGAGTTCCAATTTGAGGTAAGTTCTTTTCTCTTCCATCTTTCAATTCTTGAGTATTCTATAAAGGTTAGGGCTTTATATTGTGGAGAATTTATCTATTATTTGGGGATTTGTTGTGTTTCCATTCTCAGTTCATGAATTTTGGGTTCAAATCATTCTAATCTTCATACTCGTTCCCTTCTTTTCAGTCTTGCATACCACGTGTTTGACGAAAGTCCTGAGCCAAATTTCTTCACTCAATTGGCTTCTGGATCTGTTTCTAAGTGTCCTGGCACTTCCGCGTCTTCTAAGGAAACTCCCACTCCAAATTAGAATGAATGACCTCTTCAATTTGAGACTAGATTCGACGTTATGAATGTCTGAAGGCGTCCTGACACAGAATGGGCAGTGAAAAATCTCAAGGAATGTTGCCTTGCTTTTATATTTTAGCCATGTCATAATATGGTTCATCCTCGCTTAGTCCGTCAGTTCTACCAGAATCTTTCATATAAATGTAAGGAACAAACTGTAATTTTAACTACAATTGATGGCATCATGCTTACATTTACATTGGATGATTTTGCAAATGCATGTGGTTATCCTATCAACTCCCCAGTGGATGTGAATGGTCAACCTCTCTATGCTCCACTACCGGACATACTTGAATTATTAGATGGCGTAGCGAAAATTTTGGAAGAAATGGCAAATAGTAATCTCATAAACATCGAGAGCACCTTTACTACAAAGTCCTTTTTGCCACCCCAAATTTGGTTCATCGAGGTTGTAATAGCTAAGAATGTTCTTCTAATTGGCAAACCTACGGAACATAACAGTGTACTCCTGGATTCTCTCTATTCAGCGGAGAATGACTTTTGGTTTTTAGTTCCTACTTTGATTATGAATCAAATTTTGAAGGTCTATAAAAAATTAATTGTCAGACAAACCAAAGGCTCATTGACTTGGTCCTTCCCATTCCCCTATCTAAACACAAAGATGATTTAGGACCAAGGGTTTGTTATTTCATGTAATAAACAGCGGGTAACCTCGAAGAAGGTCTACAATTTCAAAAACTGGAAGGAGTCACTTATTGCCCGTGATAGTGCAGTCCTTGATTAATCGTAGTCTTGGGGGAGCAGGCACTTGGTCCAACTCCGTGGGCGGACTGATTTTATATTTGCTACTTTTATTTCATGTTATTTGTTTCTGTCTTGAATTTTGCTACTATTTGGGCCGTGTTTAGCATGAAAATTGTGGGTGCACTTTTTGATGTTCACAGATTTTGATTTATTTCCTGATTTTTAATAAGCTTAATATGTTATTTCATATTTATATCTTTATCTATATCTCTGCTTTTATGTTTGGTACCTAGTTTATGTGGACAGATTATCAGGTACAAGTTTGGGGGAAAGAACTTTGGCATTTTCAATATAACTGGTTGCATTGGAGTTACTGTTTTGCACCCGGTAGTTTCTCTCCTTTTACGCTTCTATGGATGCTTAATCTTTCTATACTTGTTTTCATACAATGAGGACAATGTATCATGTAAGTTTGGGGGTGTTGAGAGTTACGTATGCATATTGTCATTATTAAATATGGTTGAATTGTTTAAATAATAATAATAATAATAATAATTAAAAAAAATTGTATGTTTAGGCAAATGGTTTTTGGTGTTATTAGAAGTAAGTTTGGGGGAAGGTCTATGTGATTAATACAACTTGTATGCTTATATAGGATATCAAGGTATGATTGAAAGTTGCAAGCATGATTGTTCAAATGAAAAAGGTCCATTGCATGATTTAAACGTTTTGTTTTGGAGTCTCTCATCTCTAAGTAACTTTACAATGCACATTGAGCACACCGAAAATTACATTCCCTTCCTTGTGGTTGTAGTTAATTGGCTCCCTGAATTAGTAAGTCGGATGAATGAAATGATCCTTGGCATTTGAATAAAAAAAAAATGAATAAAACTGCATTCTTTTAACATGTCAACTGATTAAAAAGGAAGACAAGGAAAGAATGTAAGATGTATGATTAGTTTGAGTTTGTAGCCTAACCATTTTGAATCATTACGCCCTCAGGAGTGTTTTTACACTTACCGCCCTAAGACCATCTGGTTTGGGAGTCGTTGGCTCAACGCTTGTTACATTGGGTGATTAAAGAGCTTAAGGAACTTAAACATTGCACAATAATAATAAAAAAATTAAAAAAAATAACATAAAATGTGTTCAAATAAATCCATGCCTTGGATTATGATTTCAAAAGATAAATTAAGGATGTGGAAGACATTGAATGAGCCATAAAAGGGTTAAAAGTGCATTTTAAAAGAAAATAAAAATTCGGTTCACTTCTAAGGAACGTAGATGAAATTCTATTATAAATGAGATGTTGAAGATCATGTATGTGGACTAGTTTGTTGATGCATGAATGCTAAAAATTAAATATGTTTTGAGATGTCATTGTATGTGTTCGGCTCGCGGAGAAGTGCTAGTTCCGCTTTCCAGGTGAGTGGAAAGTAGGAGTGGATGTCGGGCATGCCAGGAACTGCTGTCGTTCCAAAGTGAGTATCCGAACAACTATCCAGTAGGAAATTGCAGGGATCAGGCAATTGAATGAAGGACTGGAATTACCACCTTCAAGGGTTCTTTTTGCCCTGAAAAAGGACTTTTGGACTGAACTATGGCTAGTGGAAAAGAAAGCGGTATTGAAAGTGCAGGACTTCAAAGTAAAGGAATTGAAGTGCAGGACTTGGAAAGTAAGAAAGATAAGTGCAGGACTTGAATTAAACATAATGAAATTACATTACATGAATGTATAGATACATGAATGTAAAGATATTGAAAGTGCTATTTTGCTGTGTGATTTGAACAGGGTTTGCAAGTGAAGCCTAAGTGTTCTATTTATAGAGCTCTCTATGCATGCATTAACTAGGTGTGGCAACTTTAGCAGTTTCCGCGTGGAATGGTTTTGGACTACCACGTGTCCCATGATCTTTCAGCCTTCTCTAAATCTTGCCAAGTGTAAACCCATGTTCTCCCATGATCTACAACTGCTATATAGTGGTCTTTGGCGGTTGAATGCATGATTGCAAACCTTCTCCCATGTTCTGGAACTGCCCAGATGGAAAGTCGACAGTTCCAGCAGCAGTTGTAGCAGCAGTTGAGAATTTCCACCTGGAAGGTCCGGATCTTGCCACGTATCCCATGTCTTCCTTATTCTTCTCATAATGTTGACACGTGTAAGAACATAATGTCCCATGAATTTTAGTTTTGAAGGAGTGGTTTTGGTGGTTCAATTCCAATTAAAATCTTCTAGCCACGTTCTGGAACTGCTAAATGGAATGGTCCATGATCTCCTAATTGCCCCTAATTTGTAGGTAAGCCTGCCATGTGTCCACTTGGAAAGTCATGCCTTTCCAACTGCATATAACTGCCTCCTTCTCTGCTTGCCACGTGTCCACTTGGAAATTCATGTCTTTCCAATTGCATGTAATTGCTTACCTCTTTGGCTGACTCGTGTCCCATGTTTTCCTCATATTTCTCTAGCAAATGCATCATGTTTTCAGCCCACTTTGCTGATTTTTAGCAACCTCCTCACTTAAATAAGGCAAATGGTTGCCTTATTCTTGGAGTGACTCCTACAAACTAGGAGATATTATAGGAGTGGGGAAGTTGTCATTCTTGATGACTAGGTCAAAGGTACACATGGCTTTCTATATGTTTGCCACGTGTCCACTTGGAAAGTCTACGTCTTTCCAACTGCATATCTTGTACCAAATGGCTTCATTTGATGAAGCCACTTGTTACTTCATGATTATGCTTTTGCATACCACCTTTCCAATTGGAATTGGCTACGACAACCTTTCCAACTGAAAAATATTTATGGTGTAATCATATGCCCCCCAAATTCCATGCCTTGTGGAACAATTTGATGATAAGGCATGGGATTTGAATTCCGCCATCATGAAGAAGAAAAAAAAGAAATTGAAGAGGAAGAATTGGAAGTACTGGACCATATAATGTAGCCTCTTCTCAATGAAATGCTCCATACTTAGGAAATCAGCTGATCTTGGAAATTCAGCTAAGTCTGTTTCATAACTTTAGCTAATGTACTTTTCCAAGTACTTAGCTTTTACTTCTTGGAATGGCCGAAGTATGGCCATAACGCTTCCTTTCCAGCTTTCCGGTTTACTTGGAAAGGAAGATACCAGCCATTCTACATGGCTGGTTGAATGATTGTGGACTTTCAGTTTTCATAGATGGAAGGGTGATACTCTTTCAAGTATACCCTATTCACAGGATGCTTGTGGGATCCTCCATTAATCAGAATGTAATGTGGTGCCAAAAGCTGAACCCTCTTGTTCACATTGGTATTAAGCTCTTGCAAGAATTGGATAATTAGTGTTCTCCAATCTTCCAAGTCTAATCCATCTATATCAATATTAAAAATCTCCCATGTCTTCTTGGTAGGTTTGATTATTTCTGGCTCGTCAGCTTGGAAATGGCGTGCCATCTCATGCCTTGACTCTATAAAAGGAAGAGTCCTTCTTTTGATTGTGATCATGGTTTCTTCTACTCCCGGTGAGACTTTCACTCGAGAGGCTAATTGTGTTAGATCATCAGCCTTTGTATTTAAATGTCTAGGCCAATATTTGAGTTGAAAATCATCAAACTAGCAAAGTAATTCCAAGACCAAAGAATGGAAAGGCCTCAAATGCCAGTTGTAAGTAAATTCACCTGGAAGGCTCCCAAAATAGATCTTTTTGCTGCTGCTGAAACTGTTGGAGCTTTCCTTGTCTGTTTCATCTTTTGTAGGGAGGATGTCTGCCAACAAGGAATTTCCAACTTCTGACTCAAGATCTAGCAAGTCATCAGGATCTCTAACTCCACCTTTAGCTGGAAGTTCTGACAAGTCAGATGGTTTGGCTATCTTCTTTGAACAATTAGTCCAACCATGATCTTTCTCCCATAATTTTCTTCTATCAGCCCTCTTCCTTTGTTGCCTTAGCCTTTATGTGCGAGTTAAATAGGAATTAACATGAATCAGAAACTTGGGATGATTAAGCCTCTTCCACCTATCATTTTGTAAAGTGGGAGGCTTAACCATTCTTGAATGGATATGCTCACTCTCCTTTTTGACCAATACTTTCGAGGCCAATTTTGGTTTGGAACCTCTGTCTTGCCATCTACTCCTTTCAAACTTTCTACTAGGAGGACGAGAACCTGGCTGGTAGGAAATTCTACTCCTTTCCAAACTCTTTGGAAGGATTTCAGATTTCCTCTCTGCTGCCTTTCTTTTTGGATGAACCCGGCTTTCCTTCTCTGGAATGGTTACAGTAACTGTGTTTTCCACTTTTTAGAAAGTTAGCCAGTCATGGACTTTCCTTTTTTGACCCCGGTCACTATTGGAGGGCTTTTCATTCTGCTTCTCTTTTGGAAAGTCTTTACGGCAACCTTCATTCTGAACTTTACACTTGGGGTAACAACCTTGTTAGATTAAAGCAATTTGGGCCTCTCAGAGTTGCCTCTCCAACTCAGCTACTGTCTTCTCCATAGATGTTGCCACCTTTGGAATTTCCAACTTTCCACTGGTAACTGGATTTACCAAGTCCACCTCCTTTTTGGAATGATCCGGAACCATGGAAGCAACGTTTATTGCAACAACCTTGGGGGAAGGATTTCCATCAACACCCATGACTTCTGATTTTTCTGGAAACTTCAAACGGCCATCTTCGATTACCTTTTGCACAATGTTGCGGAAGATAACATAATTATTAGTGGAATGCTTCCATGAATTGTGGAACTTGCAATACTCCTTCTTGGCTATTTCTGAAGCCGACGACATCTTGTGGCATGTTGTGAAAATCAGTTGCTTGTCAGCCATGAGCAAATCAAAGATTTGCTGGGCTTTAGAAATATCAAAAGAGTAACTTCTGGAAGAGTCTGCCCCCTTTCACTTGGAACTAGAGGCGGCCTGCAAGTTGGCCGTGGCTGATTTTGGTTTTGTCAAGGCCTCACAGGTGTAAGCCTTCTTTATGTTGAGTTCGGCTACGTTGACTTCAAACTCCCCTTTAGTTTCAGTGGTATACACCTCATAGTTAGGATCACGATAGTAGGTGCCCTTGGAAGAATTCTTCCTATCTTGCTCCTCACGAAGGAGCTCTTCATACTTAGCCACTTTGCCGTCCAAGTCAAATAAGTCATGAAATTGTACACCTTCAAAATTTTTGCGAAGTTCAAATTCTAGGCCGTTCACAACCATCTTCACATATTCTTTCGCCCGCAAAGACAAATTACGTTTGAACTTGGTCCGCCTGAATCTGAAAAGGAAGCTCATCACAGACTCTCCAGGTAGTTGATGAAGTCTGGAAAGGTCTGCCATGGACACTTCAAGCTCAGCTTTATAGAACTGAGTATGGAATAAATCCTCAAATTGCTGCCAACTTTGAATGGAGTTGGCTGGCAAGTTGGAATACCCCCTGAAAGCATACCCAGTCAATGTATTTGGAAACAAGCGTACCTTCAACCATGGATTGGCTGCTGCTTCTCCACATTGAACAGTGAACCGACTGATATGTTCCAAGGTAGACTATTCGCCCTCTCCATTGAACGTTGCAAACTCTGGAATTCTTAAATTCCTTAGAAATTCAACTTCATCAATGAACTCTGGATAGGGCTTTCCATAAGTTGGCCTTCCACCTCTTCGAGTTAGGCCAAATTCCTGTTGAAGGAATTCTATAAATTGGCCTCTGTCAAGCGCTATAGGTTGTAGAAGGTTGTTGTCTGGCCAACCTTGAGGTTGATTGGCCACTTGATGCCCCCCACCCGTCATAAGCAAGGGGTTGGCATCTGCATAGTTGTTCCTACCACGGTTCTTTCCTCCTTGGTCAAGAAGTGGCTCCCTTGGAAAAGGTTGCCCCCCAACCGCCATAGGAATAACTATAGGTGGTGGCCTTGTCTGAATATGTGTGGCTGGCTGAATGTTCATAGTGGAACATTCTGTTGTGCTTGAGGGTTGTGGTATGGCCATGGTTGACCAGGCTAATTATGCCAAGTCTATTGTGGAAATGCCACAGGTGGAGGATTCTGAACTTGCTGAATGGTTGGCATGGGCGCAGCTTGTGAAACAGTCATCTGTGCCACTGGAGTAGTCACAGGTGTAGCTGGAATGTAAGTCTGTGCCATTGGAAGGGACTGCACCTGCTACTGGGTTGGAGGGAGTGGCCCTGCATGTTGCTGAGAGGAACTCCCTTCAACAAATGTTGCCAGCCTACTAGCTTGGAAGGCCAACTATTGAGACCTTTCAGAGTTGTTTGGTCGAGGGGCCAAACCTTGGTTTAAGCTTCCAAGGGTCCGTTCCAACATAGACTCGAACCTTTGAGAGATTCAGTCTACCAATTCTTCAAACTTCTGGTCTTGAGATAGAACAGCTTTAGATTGGTCTTGAGCAACTCTGGCTAAGTCTTGAGCAACTTTAGCTTGGTCTTGCGCAAACCTATCTTGCTGCATTGCCATCATGCGGATGTTGTCCATGATGGGTCCATTTGCATTGTTTGAGTAAATTTTTCCACCATATCATTTTCATCAGGTGCGAATCGTGAACTTTCCACTGGAAGTTCACTAACTTGTATCTCTTCTAGTTCGGCAGGGTCTTGGACAAACTTGCCTTGCCTTCTTCCATCGGCCATTGACCAATCTGTCTAGATGTCCCACCGGGCGTGCCAAGAATGTTCGGCTCGTGGAGAAGCGCTAGTTCCACTTTCCAGGTGAGTGGAAGGTAGGAATGGATGTCGGGCATACCAGGAACTGCTGTTGTTCCAAAGTGAGTATCCGAACAACTATCCAGTAGGAAATTGCAGGGATTAGGCGATTAAATGAAGGACTAGAATTACCACCTTCAAGGGTTTTTTTTGCCTTAAAAAAGGACTTTCGGACTGAACTATGGCTAGTGGAAAGGAAAGCGGTATTGAAAGTGCAGGACTTCAAAGTAAAGTGCTGGAAAGTAGGAATAATAAGTGCAAGACTTGAATTAAACATATTGAAGGTGCATTACATGTATGTAAAGATATATGAATGTAAAGTTATTAAAAGTGCTGTTTTGCTGTGTGATTTGAACAGGGTTTGCAAGTGAAGCTTAAGTGTTCTATTTATAGAGCTCTCCATGTATGCATTAACTAGGTGTGGCAACTTTAGCAGCTTCTGCGTGGAATGGTTTTGGACTACCACGTGTCCCATGATCTTTCAGCCTTCTCTAAATCTTGCCAAGTGTAAACCCATGTTCTCCCATGATCTATAACTGCTATATAGTGGTCTTTGGCAGTTGAATGCATGATTGAAAACCTTCTCCCACGTTCTGGAACTGCCCAGATGGAAAGTCGACAGTTCCAGCAGTAGTTGTAGCAGCAGTTGAGAATTTCCACCTGGAAGGTCCGGATCTTGCCACGTGTTCCATGTCTTCCTTATTCTTCTCATAATGTTAACACGTGTAAGAACATAATGTCCCATGAATTTCAGTTTTGAAAATGTGGTTTTGGTGGTTTAGTTCCAATTAAAATCTTCTAGCCACGTTCTGGAACTGCCAAATGGAATGGGCCACGATCTCCTAACTGCCCCTAATTTGTAGGTAAGCCTGCCACGTGTCCACTTGGAAAGTCATGCCTTTCCAACTACGTGTAACTGCTTGCTTCTCTGCCTGCCACGTGTCCACTTAGAAATTCATGTCTTTCCAATTGCATGTAATTGCTTACCTCTTTGGCTGACACATGTCCCATGTTTTCCTCATATTTCTCTAACAAATGCATCATGTTTTCAGCCTACTTTGTTGATTTTTAGCAACCTCCTCACTTAAATAAGGCAAATGGTTGCCTTATTCTTGGAGTGACTCCTACAAACTAGGAGATATTATAGGAGTGGGGAAGTTGTCATTCTCGATGACTAGGTCAAAGGTACACATGGCTTTCTATATGTTTGCCACGTGTCCACTTGGAAAGTCTACATCTTTCCAACTGCATATCTTGTACCAAATGGCTTCATTTAATGAAGCCACGTGTTACTTCATGATTATGCTTTTGCATACCACCTTTCCAATTGGAATTGGCTACAACAACCTTTCCAACTGAAAAATATTTATGGTGTAATCAGTATGCATACTTGTTGTAGTCTTCTTGATAGAGTCTTTCCCCCAAAGTCATATGTTTCAATTTATACTAGAATGAGCCTTGTTGCTTAATGTTTATAGATATCATTTCTGGTAAACCCTCACGAGACTTCACTCATCCTCTTAGGATACCTAGGGGTTTAAAAGGCTTGTTGCATATATTAAATGAAATCGTCACTCCCACGGAAGAGGAGAAATGTGGATAAATGTAATACCTCTGATTTTCAAAAGGATATAATTGGAATTTAATTAATTGTTTTAGGTGCATTTTAAATTGCTTAATTGATTATGTGTTTAATGTGATTTGATTTTTATGTTTTATTGACCTAATTGTTTGATTTTGTGTGTAATTAAGTGTTTTATGTACATAGGTGTTAAATGGAATTAATTGTTATTTGATTTTGGATGTTTACTTTTATTAATTGATTCCTTGTTTTATTTCTTTTAATTGAATTGTTTTGTTTATTTAATTGTTTCTTTAATTTTATTTTATTTCCTGTAATTGAATTATTAGTTTTAACTGTTTAAATGTTTTATTAGTCTTTTTAAATAGAATTAGTTGGATTAACGTAGTATTTCTAATTGTAATATTAAAATAGGGTTTTAGTCTTTTATGTCTCATGCCGACTAGACTAGGAATTAATTAGGTTTTCCATCGCTGATTAGAATTGGGCTTAGGGTTTTATTGGTGCCTATATATATACTGTTGTACGTCTTCAAAAGGGTTTTAAGAACCCTATGCACGTATAGTATTATAGAGAGAAAACAGAGATAGAGATTGTAAGGAAAATAGAGGGATTTGCCGTTAGGGTTTTGGCTGCGGATTGAGGGATGGACCTAGGAGGAAGGAAGGTTGAGCAGTAGGAGGTTGATAGTGAATGGATGTCATCGGAAAGATTGGAAAGACGATGACGAGGTTTTGATTCAAAATCTCAGACAAGTTCTTTTCTTTCTCTCTCTTGTTAGCCTGTGTTCTGTGCATACCTAGATGATCTCTAGGAATTTAAGGGGATGTTAATTGAATCTAGCATGTTTAATATATGCTAAATTGATTATCTATTGTGTGTTAAGTTTTATCCTAAATAATTCTTGCAAGGATAGAGTGCGTCGTCTATTTTTTTTAAGGCATAACAAATCGGTGCTATTTAATTGTTGTAATCAAGTCTTACTGTTATAATCAAAGGTCTGGAATAATACTGGATGTAATTTAAGACCTTTAGGTTTGGTTTTGATGTAGAACAGTTGGGTTAGAAACGGCCAGAAATGAAACAAACGAAGCGAGGAGGAAGCAGTCATCTCAGATAGGGAGAGAGAGCCAGCTCTAGGAGGTTAGGAGCTGGCTCCCCTCTTTATAGAGCCGGCTCTAAGGTCTAGGGAGCCGGATCTAAGGTGCTTAGAGCCTGCTTCATCTTCTTGAGAGCAGGCTCTATGGTTTTGGTATGTTATGGAGTGATTTTGGTGAGTTCTGGAGCAGTTTTGGGCATTATTTTGGACGTGTTTGGGATTTTGAATTGTTTCAAGGACTAGAATAAGAATTTTAAAAGTAATTTCATGGGATTTTAAACTCTCTAATTGCATAATTTAATTTATCATGCAAATAGAATAAACAATATTAATATAAGCAACTTTGCACGCTGCTAACAGATAAGAAGGACTGAATGGTTTAATCTTGTTTTAAAAATTTAACAGATTGTAGCATGGACTCTAAACATGATATTATACTATATTTGAGCCTACAGTGCATAATTTATCTCTATATGCTAATGGTATTCACCGTGTGGAAGTCTTAAGCAATGTCGCACACGGTTGACAGGTGTACAGTATTTAGTGCTTACAATTATTTTAGCAACCTAGATAACTGGAGTAGGATTGTGATGGCCCTAGTTTTTAGGCCAGCGCATCCTAAGATGAACGGAACATAAATCCAATGATAAATCCAGAATACGGAAACAAAAGGTATAACAATGGTTTCTAGAGATATTACACATTTATAAGACACCAACGTGACCCTCAATGAAGTCACGAAACCCAAGGAAAACAAATGTGGAAACGACGACTCAAAAATGGACAAGAATGAACCTGGGGAAAAATGGTCATTTCATAGAGAAATGGATCCTACCAAGCATACCATTGGAAAGACAACGAGAAATTAATGAATTTAGACTCAAGAATCACTTGATTCGGAGTCCGGACGGAAAAGATATGTAAAAAGGAACGAAGAGGCATCCTCCGTTTAAGAGGCAGCACGAGCCTATTTTACTAAAACTACTATAACTCTCACTATGGTTGAAGTTTTTAAGTGTAATTGGTATCATTGGAAATATGACTTCAATCTCTTAAGTTTAGGCTCAAGAATGACCAGATTTCGATTAGAAATAAAGGAGTTATGGCCCTTTGAAGTTGACCCAAGAAATCTGTTCGAGATGCTGAAAGGAAACTATGCTTCAGGGAGGATCAGCCGGCTGAACCCCCATCATCAGCCGACCAAAACTCAATGATCAGTCGGCTGAACCCAATCATCAGCCGGCTGAAACTCTAATTTTCACTAAAAAGGCTACTAGAATGGTGCGAAACAATCATCAGCCGACTAATGGGCTTAGCAACAGCAAAAAAAGATGTTATAACCTGCTGTGATCCATGGGAAAGATGCTTCGCCTGGTTCTAAGGCTATGCATGCTTCCTAAATGATCCAAACAAGTCTCAAAACACTTTTTAGTCTCATACAAGCATCTAAAACATGTTAAATCAAAACGAAGCTTCGAATGATACTCCAATGCATGTATTTTGCTTAAATTTGCATAAATCATCCATAAATAGTTCAAAAGTTGGAGTTTAAGAGTTTTATGAAATTTATACATGCATACATACGTAAAATGGTGAAGTAGACATGCTACAGTGGCCTACGGCCTCATGGGACGTCATATGCAAAATATGACCCTTCAATGGATGAAATCCCTTAAATTCCAGATACAAACTATAAAGATAAGGTAGCATACATAGCAAGTAAGTATCTTTGGCCCTTGGCCTCCTTACATACACGACTAGAGAGTATCAAAAGGTACACTTAAGTGTACATTACATAGTTTGAACATTAAATACATGTTTTGTCAAAATAAACAAGAATGGAGCATGATATGCTAACAAGTGCATATTCTAACATACAAAAATACTCCAACTAGTCAAGCAATCCTAAGAGTGTTGAGTATCCCACAATAATGCTTTTTTACTTGAAAGACACCTAGTAACTTCGGGGTGAGTAAACAAGTTTACTCGTAGGGAATGTGTATACATAGGTTTAACTTATTACATAGTTTGCAATTTAATAAAGTTTAGTCCATGCTATTAAAATGACATTATAACTTTTCACATGGTACAATGAGATGCAATATCACATAGCTATCAAATTTGGAATTTAAAATGCGAAATCAAACCAAAGTGGATACTTGGACATCACGCCGGATCAGGCCGACACCATGGTTACTTTAGGGTTACTAGCCCATGGGTAACCTCCCTATGTGCGCACTAGACTTTTAGAGGGACAATCCCCCGTACTAGAACCATGCCCTAGCCTTAGTCATAACAACGACATCCCAAGTTTCCAAAATAAGCAACTTGTGCAACAACATATATGTATTAACATAACCTATATATATACAATGTAAAGCCATAACCTATATATATACAATGTAAAGCCATTAACCATGCACAAACCAATTTTGAAAACACAATACATGCCCTAAGTTCACAACTATAATGGCATGAAGAATGTTGAATAATCATTATATAACTTGTTACTCTTAATAACAATGTCTATCACTATTAAGAACATAATCCCACAATTACAGTACAAGCCTAGAATTATGATTTAAACATGCAATTAGCATACAATACATACTCAAATCATTAATACAACAAGGATAGAAATTAATTAAACAAAACAATTAATTTCTCTAATTTTCATTTCTTATCCAAACATGCTCAATTAAATCTATGTTCAAGAACCTATTATGATCATTACATATATCACTTCAAAACTTGATTGAAGTCATAAGAACACTTAAGTTGAAAATTAGTTAAATTAATTAACTAATTCCTTTAGATTTCAAAACAACCCTAAATGACTTCAAATTAACATAAGTTATGAATCAAGTCATGGCCTTTCTAAAAATCATGTCTTGGCTAAATTTCATGCAAGATATAATTAACAACTCACTTAAATTTTAGATTAGAGACATGTATTCCATTTGTATCAAAATATTAAAACATATAAAGCATCAAGGACATAATTTAGAACACCCCCTACCTCACAAGAGGATTGTTCCTCGTGAATCCAAGGAAAGCAAAGGAATTTCAAGGTTTCCTCTTAGTGTTATGAAGAGGAAGATGAGGCAAGGCTTTTATATTCCAAGCTCAATGATCTAAGGTGAGTGGAGAGTGGTAAAAAATGAAGTCAAAGCCTTGAACCAAGCTTGTCTTCAATGGTGGCTAGGTTAGGGTTCTTGAGAGGAAAGTGATGAAATGAAAACCCTAAGTTAAATTTGGTGGGATTCTCCACTCACTAGGTGCTCGGACATTACCTCTCTCACACACACACTTGCAAGACTAAAGGTGAGTCCTACACTTGTCATGAATCTAAATAAGCTTCCTAGATTAAATCCTAAGCCTACACTTGTCAACCATCTAGGCTAACAAATGGTCCAATCCTAGGCCAACAAATGGGTAAATCTCCACCCTCCATGTGTTAAGAGATTAAGCCTCCAAGTGGTTCCTCCACAATGTCAACAAGTGGCACCTTAGGAATGTGACACTTGTCACATTTTTCAGAATTTGCAAAAAGGTCCTTTTTGAAAATATCTTCCAAAATAAATTACAAAATGGTCCCTAAGACGAAAAATAATTACTTTATTTAATTACACAAAAACCCCTCAAGTTTAGAATAATTACCAACAGTGATGCATTTATGCCCTTTACAAGAAAAGTAAACATTTAACATGCTTTTCTACAAAAGTGAAAATGTAAATATCATGGAAATGAAATATCATGGATGCATGCAAAGTCAGAATCAAATCTGACTGCAAAAAGTGAGGTTATGCAAAGAAAAATGAAAAATGATTAAAGGACAAAATAGGGAAAAGACGAAAAAAGAAAATTACCAAAAAAAAGAAAGGATGTAAAATGACCGGCTCATTCCAACCTACCCTCCTTAAAGGGATTTCGTCCCTAAAATCGAATTATACCTGAAAGAGAGAACAAATGGGGATACCAAGAGCGAACCTCCTATTCAAGCTCCCAGGTAGCCTCCTCATTGCCGTGGTGTCTCCATAAGACCTTAACCAATGGGATGGTCTTGGTCCGCAGGACCTGTTCCCGTGAATTAAGAATCTGGACCGGACCTTCCTCGTAGGTCACGTCCTCATCAACAACTACATCCATTCACCGCAGAACATGCAATGGGTCCGGCTCGTACTTCCTCAGCATAGAGACATGAAAGACGTCATGAACCCTATCCAAGTCTGGCAGCAATGCCAAACGATAAGCAACCTCACCGACGCGCTCCAAAATCTCAAATGGTCCAATGAATCTAGGAGACAACTTGCCAGTCTGTCGAAATCTCAGAAGACCCTTGCGCGGAGAAATCTTAAGAAAGACATGGTCCCCTACCTCAAAAGACAAGGATCATCTCCTCCTGTCAACGTAACTCTTCTGTCTGCTCTGTGTGGTAGCCAATCGCTGCCGAATCAA
Source organism: Cornus florida (assembly GCF_030987335.1). Classification (NCBI taxonomy): domain Eukaryota; kingdom Viridiplantae; phylum Streptophyta; class Magnoliopsida; order Cornales; family Cornaceae; genus Cornus; species Cornus florida. The sequence goes on along the minus strand of NW_026775577.1, from coordinate 82,884,394 downwards.
CTTGAATTTCTCTGTAGTCTCAATAACAATGTCAGGACCCAAGGCAATGGTATCACCGACCTCGGTCCAATAAATTAGAGATCTACAAAGTCTGCCATACAACGCCTCAAAAGGTGCCATTCCAATACTGGTCTGGTAACCGTTGTTGTAGGCGAACTCAACCAAAGGCAAGTAATCCTCCCAACTACCCCCAAAATCTAAGATGCAACCCCGTAACATATCCTCCAATATCTGAATGGTACACTCCGACTGACCATCAGTCTGAGGATGGAATGCCGTGCTAAAGTGAAAACCCGTATCAAGAGCCTCCTGAAAACTCCGCCAAAAGTGAGACGTGAACCGCGGATCCCTATCCAAAATGATGGATACAGGAACTCCATGAAGCCTGACAATCTGCCTCACATACAGTCCACTTAGTCTCTCTACACTATCTGTCACTGCCATGGGCAAGAAGTGTGTCGTCTTAGTCAACCTGTCAACTATGACCCAAACGGCATCATTCCCTGCCTGAGACCTTGGAAGTCCCGTTATGAAACCTATAGTGATATGCTTCCATTTCCACTCAGCTACTGGTAATGGTTGCAATAACCCTGCCAGTCTCTGATGTTCTGCCTTCACTTGCTGACAAGTAAGGCATCGAGCCACAAACTATGAAACACCCCATTTCATGCCCTGCCACCAAAACTGTCACCGTATATTGTGATACATCTTTGTACCACCAGGGTGAAGTGCGAGCCAAGAGTGGTGAAAATCCTGAAGAACATCTTCTCAACAAGACAAAGGAACAAACATCATCCCCTTGTACCTGAGACCACCGTCTGAATGTAAGGTCTAACCCTCTACATTCTCACCGCCTGAAATCCAAACTGGATGGCCTTCATCTCCCCATCCTCCAACTGTGCCTCAATAACTCTACTAACAAGTGCCGGTTGAGCCACAAGGCTAAACAAAATAGCCGGTGAAACATCCTCACAACACTGTAAACTAAGATCTGCAAGCTCTTCTAGCATCTTCCATCTGTGAATGGAAATGTTAGCAAGAGTTCCCCGTGACTTCTTACTCAATGGATCGGCCACCACATTGGCCTTACCCGGATGATACTGTAATTCAAAATCGTAATCCTCCATGAACTCAACCCATCTGCGCTATCTCTAGTTCAAATCCTTCTGAGAGAAGAGATACTTAAGACTCTTGTGGTCAGAGAAAACTTCTAACACTTTCCCCGTACAAATAGTGTCTCCACTCCTTCAGGACAAAGATAACTGCTGCCAACTTTAAATCATGTGTCGAATAGTTCAACTCATGAGTCTTCAACTATCGAGACCCATAACCAACCACCTGTTCTGTCTGCATCAAGACACAACCCAAACCTTCTCGCGAAGCATCACATAACCTAACCCACATTCAAGAATGATCAAAACTGGAGCCGAAGTCAACCTGACCTTCAACTCCTGAAAAGCAACCTCACATGCCTCGCTCCATACGAACTTAACCCCCTTGCGGGTAAGTCGAGTCATAGGTGCCGCTAAACGAGAGAAATCCCGAACAAATCTTCGGTAGTAGCCAGCTAGGCCAAGAAAACTCTGAATCTCAAATACTGTCTTCGACGCTCCCAATCCATCACTAACTCAATCTTCGTTGGATCCACTGCAACACCACCCCTTGACACAACATGTCCAAGGAACTTCACTTCCAGTAGCTAAATTTGCATTTCTCGAACTTGGCATATAACTGATTATCCCTAAGGATCTGTAACACTGTCCTCAAATGATACTCATGCTCCTCCACCATAGTTGAGTCTACGAGAATGTCATCAACAAAAACCATAACGAAATGATCAAGATGGTCACTGAATACACGGTTCATCAAGTCGATGAAAGCTACTAAAGCGTTGGTCAAACCAAATGGCATCACCAGAAACTCGTAATGGCCATACCGTGTACCGAAAATGGTCTTAGATATATCCTCATCCTTAACCCTCAACTGATAGTAACCCGATCTCAAATTAATCTTCGAAAAACAAGTGGCTCCCTTTAACTGATCAAACAAGTCATCAATCCTAGGCAAAGGATACCTGTTCTTGATCGTAGCGTGGTTTGGCTTGCGATAATTGATGCAAAGTCTTAAAGACCCATCATTCTTCTTCGCAACAAGAACTGGTGCTCCCCAGGGCGAAGCACTAGGATGAATAAAGCCTTTAGCTTTCAAATCATCCAATTGAGCTTTCAGCTCATCAAGCTGTGTTGGTGCTATGCGGTACTGTGCCATAGAGATAGGTGCAGTACCAGGAATAATATCAATGGCAAAGACAACCTCCCGAAAAGGAGGAAGTTCTGTCAACTCCTTTGGAAAGACATCCTGAAACTCGTCTACAACTGCCGAAAAAACACGGCCCAAGCTGTTATCCTCCTCAGCTAACAGGCTAACCAAGTAAAGACCTGTGGCGACTCCAGTCACCAATACTGAAAATCATCGTCGAGTAGGAATCGCTTTGATCCCCCACGAAGTGAAAACAGTCTCCCTCGGGAGTACATACAGTTACCCTCCCACGGAAGTAATCGATCGTAGCACGAAAGAAAGACAACCAGTCCATCCCGAGAATGACGTCAAACCCCGTCATGTCGAAGACAACAAAATCAAACTCTAAGGTCCGCCCAGCTATTTCAATAGCACATCCCCGATAAACACGGCCCAAAGACACTGGGCCCCTACTGGTGTGTCAACACAAAGGAGACCATCTCGCTACGTGACCTCCAGACCTAAAACATGTGCAAATGAAGTAGAAATGAATGAATGTAACGCACCCGTGTCAACAAGAACTCTAGCTCAAGAACTAAAAACTGGAAAGATACCTCGAACTGTAGAAGTCCGTGCGGAGGTATCGGCATGTGGTAGTGCGTAAGCTTGTCCCTGAGTCCCTGATTGTTGAGAACTGCCCTGGTGGCCTGACTAATGTCCGGAAGCAGTGGGCGTAGAACCCCTACCCGGATAAGAACCAACTGATGGTGCCACTGGCTGTGGTGCCTGAGGCACCTTGAAACCTGACTGAACATTTACAGACTGTGCCAGTGTGGCCTGTGAACTAGTGCCACTCTGTGCTCTATTCTGTAGGTGTAGACACTCCCTTTTGAAATGTCCAGGCTGCTTGCAGTAATTACAAACCCCCTGAAGTCCCTATGTTGAAGCTGAAGACTTACCTGTCTGAGAACGACTGCCCTGAGGCTGCAACTGCGGGTAACGAGGCCTGATGTGCCCCGGCTGCTGACAGTGGTGACAAATCAACTTCCCCAAAGGAATAAGAACTGTGGGTGCAGACCAAGCCTACTGTGACTATCCCTGAACACGAGAACTGTCCCCAGCTTTAGCCTTCTTCCACTGACCCCCAATAGATATTGATGAAGCCTCTCCACGAGACTGCTTATATAATCCCTTGATTCTGCGCTGATCTCGGTCCTCTGCCTCAACCATCATAGCCCTTTGGACCACTTCTCCGTAGGTCCTCAAGTCCAACACTGAAATCCGTGGCCTAATATCAAGATGTAACCCATCTTGAAATTTCTTCGCCCCGAGCTCATCGATGGCTACCATCTCCGGTGCATAGCGACAAAGAGAAGTGAAGCGTGTCTCAAACTCAATGACACTCATCATGACCTAATAGAGACTTGTAAACTGCATTCTCATGTCTTGCCTCATAGCCCTTGAAAAGAAGCGATCGAAGAATAATGTCCTGAACTCCTCCCAAGTCATCACCTCCACATCATGAATATTGGTCATGAACCTCCACCAGATATCGGCATCTCCCATGAACATAGAGGCTGTCAAGGAGATCCTTAATCGGTCTGTAGGCACTACCATGCTATCGAGACTGCGTACATGAGGTCAAGCCATGCCTCTGAAGCAAGCGGATCCATACTCCTTGCAAATTGGTCGATTTTAACCCTCTGTAACTTCATGAAGTAGTCCAAGGCCTCATTCACAACTGGTGCCGGTGCTGGTGCTGGTACCAGTACTGGGATTTGCATCCCCGTAATATGCTAACAAAACATCTGCTGAATGGACTCTGACATCCCTAGAGCCACTCCCTGTGTGATTTGCTCCTCATAAGTTGGCGCTCGTGGTGGATTAGGACCCATGCTACGAACTGGAATCCTGGGCCTTCCCGAACCCCTCGTAAACTTAGTGTCGTCAACCTGCTCCTCAACGCCCAAACGTGAAGACTCTCCATGTGTGACAACCATAATGCTAAATGTACACAAGGAAAGAGGTAAATAATAACACAAGCTATTATGACTGAGTGCAACTCACACTATAAAGGCATGTAACACGAAGCAAGACAAGGTAAACAAACTATGGTCATGCTAAAGCAATTAAAGAAAGCTCTTTAAACAACTAAGCACTTAAGCAAATAAGCATACATGTCAAATAAGGATGTTTTTTTAATACATAAGCATATAAGCATAAAGACATGTTATAATACCAAGCATGTCGCCAAGAAACATATAAACATGTTACAATGCCAAAACATGTTATCAAAAGCATATGTATTTATCAAAGTAGATCAACAAAAGCATGATATTCACCTAAAACCCGTCATCCTAAGGTTTTCGAACCTAGGAGCTCTGATACCACCTGTGACGGCCCTGGTTTTTAGGCCAGCGCGTTCTAAGATGAATGGAACATAAATCCAATGATGAATCCAAAATGTGGAAGCAAAAGGTATAACAATGGTTTCTAGAGATACTACACATTTATAAGACACCATCGTGACCCTCAATGAAGTCACGAAACCCAAGGAAAACAAATGTGGAAACAACGACTCAAAAATGGACAAGAATGAACCTAGGGGAAAAATGGTCATTTCATAGAGAAATGGATGCTACCAAGTATACCATTGGAAAGACAATGAAAAATTAATGAATTGAGACTCAAGAATCACCTGATTCGGAGTCCAGACAGAAAAGATATGAAAAAAGGAACGAAGAGGCATCATCCGTTTAAGAGACAACACGACCCTATCTTACTAAAACTACTATAACTCTCACTACGGTTAGATTTTTTGAGTGTAATTATTATCATTGGAAATCTGACTTCAAGCTCTTGAGTTTAGGCTCAAGAATGACCTGATTTGGATTAGAAATGAAGGAGTTATGGCCCTCTGAAGTTGACCCAAGAAATCTGTCTGAGATGCTGAAAGGAAACTATGCTTCATGGAGGATCAACCGGCTAAAACTCTAATTTTCACTAAAAAAGGCTACTGGAATGGTGCAAAACAATCATCAGCTGACTGATGATTGCCATCAGCCGACTGATGGGCTTAGCAGTAGCAAAAAAAAGCTGCTGTAACCTACTGTGATCCATGGGTAAGATGCTTGGCTTGGTTCTGGCTATGCATGCTTCCTAAATGATCCAAACAAGTCTCAAAACACTTTCTAGTCTCATACAAGCATCTAAAACATGTTAAATCAAAATGAAGCTTCGAATGATACTCCAATGCATTTATTTTGCTTAAATTTGAATAAATCATCCATAAATAGTTCAAAAGTTGGAGTTTTAAGAGTTTTGTGAAATTTATACATGCACGCATACGTAAAATGGTGAAGTAGACGCGTTACAATGGCCTACGACCTCATGGGATGTCATATGCAAAATATAACCCTTCAATGGATGAAATCCCTTAAATTCCACATACAAACTATAAAGATAAGGTAGCATACATAGCATGTAAGTATCTTTGGCCCTTGGCCTCCTTACATACACGACTAGAGAGTATCAAAAGGTACACTTAAGTGTACATTACATAGTTTGAACATTAAATACATGTTTTGTCAAAATAAACAAGAATGGAGCATGATATGCTAACAAGTGCATATTCTAACATACAAAAATACTCCAAGCAGTCAAGCAATCCTAAAAGTGTTGAGCATCCCATAATAATGCTTCTTTACCTGAAAAACACCCAGTAACTTCGGGGTGAGTAAATAAGTTTACTCGTAGGGAATATGTATACATAGGTTTAACTTATTATATAGTTTGCAATTCAATAAAGTTTAGTCCATGCTATTCAAATGACATTAGAACTTTTCACATGACACAATGAGATGTAATATCACATAGCTATTAAATTTGGAATTTAAAATACGAAATCAAACCAAAGTGGATACTTGGACATCACGCCAGATCAAGCTGACACCATGGTTACTTTAGGGTTACTACCCCATGGGTAACCTCCCTATGTGCACACTAGACTTGTAGAGGGACAATCCCCCATACTAGAACCATGCGCTAGCCTTAATCATAACAACGACATCCCAAGTTTCCAAAATCAACAACTTGTGCAGCAATATATATGTATTAACATAACCTATATATATACAATGTAAAGCCATCAACCATGCACAAACCAATTTTGGAAACACAATACATGCCCTAAGTTCACAACTATAATGGCATGAAGAATGTTGAATGATCATTATGCAACTTGTTACTCTTTATAACAATGTCCGTCACTATTAAGAACATAATCCCACAATTATAGTACAAGCCTAGAATTATGATTTAAACATGCAATTAGCATACAATACATACTCAAATCATTAATACAAGAAGGATAGAAATTAATTAAACAAAACAATTAATTTATCTAATTTTCATTTCTCATCCAAACATGCTAAATTTAATCTATGTTCAAGAACCTATCATGATCATTACATATATCACTTCAAAACCTGATTTAAGTCATAAGAACACTTAAAATGAAAATTAATTAAATTAATTAACTAATTCCTCTAGATTTCAAAATAACCCTAAATGACTTCAAATTAACATAAGTTATGAATCAAGTCATGGCCTTTCCAAAAATCATGTCCTAACTAAATTTCATGCAAGATATAACTAACAACTCACTTAAATTTTAGATTAGACACATGTATTCCATTGGTATCAAAATATTAAAACATATATAGCATCAAGGACATAATTTAGAACACCCCCTACCTCACAAGAGGATTGTTCCTCTTGAATGCAAGAAAAGCAAAAGATTTTAAGGTTTCCTCCTAGGGTTATGAAGAGGAAGATGAGGCAAGGCTTTTCTATTCCAAGCTCAATGATCTAAGGTGAGTGAAGAGTGGTCAAAAATGAAGTCAAAGCCTTGAACCAAGCTTGTCTTTAATGGTGGCTAGGTTAGGATTCTTGATAGGAAAGAGATGAAATGAAAAATAAAATGAAAACCCTAATTTAAATTTGGTGGGATTCTCCACTCACTAGGTGCTCTTGCACTACCTCTCACACACGTACACTTGCAAGACTAAAGGTGAGTCATACACTTGTCATGAATCTAAGTAAGCTTCCTAGATTAAATCCTAAGCCTACACTTGTCAACCATCTAGGCTAACAAGTGGTCCAATCCTAGGCCAACAAAAGGGTGAATCTCCACCCTCCATGTGTCAAGAGATTAAGCCTCCATGTGGTTCCTCCACAATGTCAACAAGTGGCACCTTAGGAATGTGACACTTGTCACATTTTCTGAAAATTACAAAAAGGTCCTTTTTGAAAATATCTTCCAAAATAAATTATAAAATGGTCCCTAAGACGAAAAATAATTACTTTATTTAATTACGTAAAAACCCCTCAAGTTTAGAGTAATTACCAAAAGTGATGCATTTATGCCCTTTATAAGAAAAGTAAACATTTAACATGCTTTTCTACAAAAGTGAAAATATAGATATCATGGATGTATGCAAAGCCAAAATCAAATCCGATTGCAAAAAGTGAGATTATGCAAAGAAAAATGAAAAACGACTAAAGGACGAAATAGGGAAAAGACGAAAAAAGAAAATTACCAAAAAAAGAAAGGAAGTAAAATGACCGGGTCATTACAAGGATATTTTTAAAAGTTGGTTTGGATGCATAATAAGGTCTTATACATATTAGATTTTGTTATGTTTCTCCTGGATTTAATTGAAGAATTAATTACTTATTTTATGTCAATTACATGGATGTTGGTCTGGTTTTTAATTGAAGAATTAGTAAAGTATTTTATGTCAATTACATGGAGGTTGGTCTTGTTTTTAATTGGAGAATTAGTAAATTATATTATGTCAGTTACATGGATGGATTCTAGATTTCAAATTGACGAATGATTAAACTTTGTCTCGTCAATTACATGGATATTATTATGGATTTTTATTTGATGAACTGTTTAAATTCTATTTTTATCAACAATATGGATTATGTGGATTTTATTTGATGTACTATTTAAAGTGTTGCATCACTTGCAGATCATATGCATTACATGCACTGATATGGGACAGTGGCATATAGAGTGACGGATTAGATCAAAATGTTAATTCCTACCCATTCATACATACGGAATGGGTTAACTAAAACAGTTAAATCCTACATGTTTCATGTCCTATCAACTAAAAAAGTTGAATGACATATTGGATGGTTGTTTATATTTCTGTACTAGGAAGCATAGGGATTTAATTAAAACATTTAAATCCTAATTATATATTTTGTTTTGGCGATGAACAGTTGACCAGCACAACATTGTATTTGGATGGAATTTATATATATAATTATGGTACTGCGATATGAGTTTGAGTCTCATAGTCGATGGTTAGGGAGCGTATATGCAGTAAGATGCGTAGCTGACTATGTTGGTTGAGGTATACCCTGTTAGGCTTAGGTAGTCATGCCCACTCAGGTGCGTTTTGCATGTTGCCTTCTATTCAGGTTGAGACCCTCATCATAGTCTAGAGAGAGTCCTGTAGTGTGGATATATATATACATATATATATATATATATATATATATATATACGGACTATATAGATATGATTGAGACATCTAGGATGTATCTGCGTATCGGGTCTCTGTTTGGATTGTAATTAGGATAGAATTTGTTCGTGGGCCTGACCCACTATTATTTTTTAGGTAATAGACGGTTCCATGTCTGAGAGCTTGTTCGTGCTGAGTAAAGACAGTCACTCATTCTTCCGATAACGTAGGAGTTTTTTTCATGGTTTAGCATTGGATTTCCTTCAATTGTTATTATTCAATGTTGGAGGTTTATAAGGGGTCCACCAGATGGATTCCCGAGTTGTATTAGAAATCGAGAAGTTGAATGTATCAGAATAGTTTCTTATTTATAAAATTTATTCTGAGGTTTCAGTTTCTAGATTTTCATTTTAGTTTTCTTTCAGCAATTTTATTTATTCATATTTATCTTAATTGTATTATGTGTTCGTTTATTGCTAATTGGTTTGATATCCTCGGGTAATCGGGCGTGGGCCTGGCCAACCCGCATCCGGAAATCCGGGGGTATCACATTAAATAATTCTGTGTTTCATTTTATTTTTGCTAAGGGACTAGCAAAATGTAATTTTGGGGGTGTGATAAGCGCCGAATATTGCATATTCAAGCGCCCTTAATTGCATTAGTTAAACCCATTATTTGATCTTTGTATATAGATTATCTTCATTTTTGTGTTTTTGTGTTTTTGCAGGTTTATTTGCTAAAAAGAAATAAAAATAAGGTTTTAAAGGTTTTTGAAGAACAAGTCATATCGGGTCTAAATATTAAGTGATTTTCAAGAAGAGATGGCCCAAATATTCAATGGATATATTCAGCACTGCAGAAGAGAAGAAAGAGCCAAGCCAAGCCAAGTATCAGCCTTGCATTCGGACGCCATCTTGTTACATCTCACGTCCGGACACCATGCCTTGCATCCGGATGCCAGCCTACGGGTCCCCAATTTGAATTAGTCAAAGTTTGTTCCCTTTTAAGTGGGAATTTGAATTTTGACAAGTTGGGTTTTTTTTAAACTCATTTTGGGATTAAGAGGAGGTAGAAGCCTAGATTAAATTAGTTAGTTTTGGATTCTAAAAAGATAGAGAGAGAGAGAGATTTTCCTGAGGGTTTATGCTAAGTTTTATAATAATGGGGCTAAAAGGGGAATTTCTTCTTCTTCAATCCTTGAAGTTGCTACCATATCCATGAGGAACTAACTCCCTTCCTAGAGAGTTGATGTAACCTAGACCAAGTAAATATGTTGTAATTGCTATTTTAATTTGGGGATTCATCTTGTATATATTTGATTTCATAAATTAGAAGTTATTTACATTGAATTGATGTGTTTTTACATTGAATTAATGTATGTGATTTTCATTTGAATATATAGTTATGTTCATATGTTTATCTTGTCTTAGAAATCATATTGGCATAATTAAGCACTTGATTTCCTATAGTGACAATGGGAATGAATTTATGCAATGGTTTTATTGGCATGTAAATTAAGGATTTGTATAGATTATGCCTAAGAAAGATGGACCATGCTACATATTTAGATTAATTTAGTTAGGCAGATAATCTATACCAACTGAAGATAATTTATGATAGATAATCGAATTTCATGTGCTTCAACATACAATTGGAGGACCTTGATAGGCCATGCCTAGGGAAAATGGTTCATACCACAACTTAGTTTAAATGGATGAACCATGCCAACCAAAGATGGGTTATGCTTAGTCCTGAAATGTATAATTTTCTGGAAGATCTTGTGGTAGTTTTTATACTTCTACACATCATTTTATATACATAGTTGTTTATCCCTAAGTTAAGTGCAAGTTAGCATGTTTATGAGGTTTTGGTAAAGTCAATTCTCTAGCCTTTATCTCTATAAGTTTAATCCATTTGAATTCATTTTATTTACTATTTTTATGCAATTCCATTCCATAGTTTTAAGTGACAAACCAATTAAACTATCATCTCTTTTATTAAACTAAAAAGAAATCTTATAATTTTGGTTACCATAAACTAGTAATCCTTGTGGTTCGACAACCCCTTACTATAGCCTTATTCTACATTGAATTGTGCTATTGCAAGTGGTATTTTAAGTGGTAACAATTTAGACCCATCATTTTATATATGATTATACTCTTACGTTGCTGTTTTACATAGTAGAAGTTGGAAATCTTGTATTATGTTGTTGTTACTATGATGTTCTAGTATAATTATTGTAATTGATTGTGTTGTGATATTTGACTATATTGTTGTTAAGTTAGGGATTTAATGAATTACATGTTAGCTTGATCAAAATTCCTATCTTGATTATCTTATAGTTGTGTGGTTGTAATCATTTTATGAACTTGACATTGTGTATGCCATCATAGCTTAAGGACTTAGGGCATATCTTGTGTGTAGTTCAAAGCTTGGATGTGTTTGGAAGGTGACTACATGCATTGTATAAGTATTTGATAAGATGTGACTTACTTGATTGATTTTGGAAATACTTAGGGTAAAGAAAACGTGACATGGCTAGAGTTTTGCTCTAGTGCGGGAGGTATGAGTTCTCCCCAATATAGTGCGCACTTAGGTAGTTCCTTGTGGGTTAAAAGCCTTTAACAACTAATTGTCATTTGTCGTGAGTTCATGACCGGACACCACTCCCAAATTTTCCACATTATTTGATTTCGACTTCAATTTACAAGTTAAAATAACCTAGGGTTGTAACTTGTTGTATTTCATGGAATATTACCACTGTGATTGATTGTTTTATCAATTGTGGATTGCTTTCATATTGTTTTATTATAGCTTAGGATGATTCCTTAGCTCCCCCTTTGAAATTAGACGTTAGGAAGCATGATCCACATGTGTTTGGTTTATATTACATTGCAAAGAACCAATCAAACTTTATGGTATATGCATGTGCTTCATCCTACGGAGTAATTTGTTTACTTGTCCAAGTTAATATTTGTTTTTCAGATAAAGAAGTTCTTTTCTTGGATGAACATTGCTCTTAATGTATTTCTGGATGTAGTGTCATGGACACATCTCTTTTGTTAGCATGCAAAATGTTTAGCGTGATTGTTTTTATATATATTTTTGTAATTATAGACTTATGAAGCATGTTTTTGGATAAATGACATGTAATGAGGCCGTGAGCCAATTTATTTCATCTCTATATGTTTATACGTTTGTTGGCAAGTTCACACCCTTGTACACTTTTAAATTTATATGTCGGACCAAATATAAAAGGGTAGACTAAGACCTATGAAGTTTATAGCATTTTTTGGTGCATAGCAGAATGTTCTGTAGTTTTTCGAGGCATTTGGGTCGACCGTAACATCATTTCGAACAACCAGTTGCTTTTGGGTTTCAATTGAACAGTTAAAAGTCATTTCCAGTAGCTGGAGTCCTTTTTGGGTCACAACCAGTTGACCGGTTCCTCATTTCGGAAAACCAGAATGTGACCTCCTTTTTGGGTTCATTTCGGCCTACCGAAATACCATTTCGAACGACCGAAATGTTGTTGCCCCTATTGACCTTATTTGGTCAGTTGTCATTGTATGTTGACGCCACTACATGTCTTCAAATTTTACATTTATGACTTTGTCTGAGCCATCTAATGGTGCTTGTGGTCTAGTTTAACCTAGACCATGCTTCTTTGAGTGTCATTGGTGCCCGAAGGCACCATTTGACCATTTGACTTAGCTTCAACAGTTTTGATCGGTTATCGGGTCAGGTTACTCACTGATGCACCGAGTTTTGTAAAAACTTGGGCCGTCACAAGTGGTATCAGAGTTTGAGGTTCAAAAACCTTAAGACAACAGGATTTTGGGTTTATCACATGCTTCTTGTTGAGTTGCTTTGATATATTCATATGATTATGTGCTTAAATGCTTAAGTGTTTAAAACCTTTTCTCAACTGTTTTAGCATGACTACATGTTGCATACATCTTCGTGCTATATGTTTCATGCATTCACCGAGTGAGTTGCATTCAGTCATAACGACTTGCATTGTTGTTAACCTTATTTTTCGTGCATGTAGCATCATGGTTAGGACACGTGGAGAGTGTTCACGTCAGGCTGGAGGGGATGAGTAGGTGGATAGCACCGAGCTTATCAGGAACCTTTGTAGGAGGGATAGAGTTCGTGCTCGCGGTATAGATACTAATCCACCACGGGTTCCTACGAATGAGGAACAGATTCCACAAGGAATGGCTCTTGGAATTTCTGAGTCCATTCAGAAGTTGTTTCGCAGACAGTTTTTTGGGGATATAGATTCCTGCACCTGTACGAGTGCTAGAACCGGCACTAGTAGTTAATGAGGTGTTGGACTACTTTATGAAGCTTCAGAGGGTGAAGATTGATTAGTTCGCTAAGAGTTCGGATCCGTTAATTTCAGAGGCATGGCTCGACCTCATGGTTTATAAGTTAGAAAATATGGCAGTGCCTACGGATAGGTTGAGGATCTCTTTGACCTCTTCCATGTTCATGGGCAATGTAGAGATTTGGTGGAGGTCTATCACTAATGTCCACAATGTTAAGACGATGACTTAGGTTGCATTCAGAGAGTTTTCTTCGAACAATTCTTTCTGAAGGCGATGAGACGGGAGATGAGGATCCAGTTTACAGGTCTCTATCAGGGCACTATGAGTGTCATTAAGTATGAGACATAGTTTACTTCTCTTTCCCGATATATCGAGGAAATGGTAACGATAGATGAGACCAGGGCCATGAAGTTTCAGAATGGGCTACATCTTGATATCAGGACACAATTTTCACTTCTTAATTTGAGGACATACAAGGAGGTTGTCCAGAGGGCTATGTTAGTCGAGGCAGAGGACAGAGATCAGTTGAGGATCCGAGGTTCACATAAGCAGCATCATAGTAAGGCTCACCTTCTTTAGGGAGTTAGTGGAAGAAGGCTAAGGTTGAGGACAATACTCACACTCAGAGGCCACCACAGTAGGCTCGTTCTGCATCCACGGTTCCTGTATCTCTGGGATTAGCCCAGGGGGTGGTTTGTCATCATTTCTAGCAGCCGAGGCACATCAGGCCTCGCTGCCCATAGCTTCATCCACAGGCTAGTCAACCTACAGGTTCTGTAAGGGGAGGACAGGGAGTTTGTCATTACTACAAGTAGCCAGGGCACATTAGGAAAAAGTGTCCAAAATAACAGGGCAGGGCAGATAGTGGCACAAGTTCACAAGTCGCACCAGGATAGTTCATAGTGGTTCAGTCAAGGTTTAGAGTTCCTTAGGCACCACAGTCAGTTGCCCCAGTTGGCACCTATCCAACTAGAGGCTCTACACCTAGCCCTTCCACACTTCAGTCAGGCCATTAGGGCAGTTCACAGTAGAGTTCAGGGGCTCAAGGACGAGTCTATGCTCTTCCACAGGCAGATGCTTCCACAAAACCTTTAGTTATTTAAGGTATCTTTCTAGTGTTCAGTTATTGGGCTCAAGTCTTGATTGACACTGGCGCATCGCATTCTTTTATTTTATCATCATTTACACATTCATTGGGTTTGGATGTTTCCCTTTGGGACAGTTTTCTTTGCGTTGATACGCTAGTTGGTGGTCCAGTGTCTTTGGACTGGGTTTTCCAGGGTTGTGCTATTGAGATAGCTAGGCGAACCTTAGAGTTCAATTTTATCCTTCTCGGAATGGCAGGCTTTAACGTCATTCTCGGGATGGACTGGTTGTCTTTCTTTCGGGCTACGATTGATTGCTTCCACGAGAAGGTGTCCATTTGCACTCCCAAGGGAGATTATTTTCATTTTGTGGGAGATTGGAGTGATTCCTACCCGGCAATTGTTTTCAACATTGGTGACTGGAGTCGCCACAGGTCCTACTTGGCTAGTTTACTAGTCAACGAGGACAGGAGTTCGAGCCGTATTTTTTTAATAGTTGTTGAGGAGTTTCTTGATGTCTTTCCAAAGGATCTGACAAAGCTACCTCCTTTATAAGAAGTTATTTTTGCCATTGATGTCATTCCCGGTATAACGTCTATCTCTATGGCACCGTATCGTATGGCACTAGCTGAATTAGATGAATTGAAGGGACAGTTAGATGATTTAAAAGTTAAAGGCCTTATTCATCCTAGTGCTTCACCATGGGGAGCACCGGTTCTTTTTGTGAAGAAAAGGATGGGTCCTTGAGATTTTGTATCAATTATCGCAAATTGAATCACGCTACGATCGAAAACAGGTATCCTTTGCCTAAGATTAATGACTTATTTAATCAGTTGAAGAGAGCGACATGTTTTTCGAAGATTGACTTGAGGTCAGGGTAATATCAGTTGAGGGTTAAGGATGAAGATGTATCCAAGACCTCTTTTCGTACACGGTATGGCCATTATGAGTTTCTGGTGATACCATTTGGTTTAACCAATGCTCCAGCAGTTTCATAGACTTGATAAGCAGCGTATTCAGTGACTATGTTGATAGATTTGTGGTGGTGTTTGTTGACAACATTCTCATGTACTCATCTTCAAGAGAAGAGCATGAGTATCACTTGAGAGTAGTTTTACAGATCCTTAAGGATAATCGGTTCTATGCCAAATATGAGAAGTGTAAGTTTTGGCTACTTGAAGTGAAGTTAAGTTCCTTGGTTATGTTGTATCAGGGGGCGGTGTTTCAGTTGATCCGTCTAAGATTGAGTCTGTGATGGATTGGGGATATCCGAAGAGTGTGTTCGAAGTTCGGAGTTTTCTTGGCCTAGCCAGCTATTACCGGAGATTTGTTTAGGATTTCTCTCATTTAGCGGCACCTATGGCTCGACTTACTCGCAAGGGAGTTAAGTTCACATGGAATGAGGCTTGTGATTTTGCTTTTCAGGATTTGAAGGACAGATTGACATCAGCTCCAGTTTTGATCATCCCTGAACGTGGTTTAGGTTATGTGGTCTATTGTAATACTTCACAAGAAGGTTTGGGATGTGTCTTGATGTAGACTGATTGGGTAGTTGCTTATGTGTCTAGACAGTTAAAGACTCACCAGTTGAATTATCCAACACATGATTTGGAATTAGCAGCAGTGATTTTTGCCCTGAAAGGGTAGAGACATTACTTGTACGGGGAGAAGTTTGAGGTTGTCTTAAATCACAAAAGTCTCAAGTACCATTTCTCATAGAATAACTTGAACTTGAGACAGCGCAGATGGGTGGAATTCATAGAGTACTATGACTTTGAGTTGCAGTATCATCCGAGGAAGGCCAATGTTGTGGCAGATGTTTTGAGTAGGAAATCAGGGGGTACTTTTGCTAGCATTTCCATTCATAGATGGAAGATGTTAAGAGAGCTTGTAGATCTTGGTTTACGGTTATGTGAGGATATTTCACCGGCTATTTTGTTTAGCCTTGTGGCTTAACTAGCTCTAGTTAACAGGGTTATTGAGGCATAGTAGAAGGATGGGGAGATAAAGTTGATCCATGCACGAATTTCAGGCGGCGAAAATGTAGAGGTTGGACCTTGTATTCAGACAATGGTCTCAGGTACAGGGGAATGATGTTCGTTCCTTTGTCTTGTTATGATATTCTTCTTCAAGATTTTCACCATTCTCGACTCGTAGTTCATCCAGGTGGTACGAAGATGTATCACAATTTGTGGCAACAGTTTTGGTGGAAGGGTATGAAGAATAATATCATGACAAGACAAAGGAACGAACATCATCCTTTGTGGCGACAGTTTTGGTGGAAGGGTATGAAGCGGGATGTTTCATAGTTTATAGCTAAGTACCTTACTTGTCAGCAAATGAAGGCAAAGCATTAGAGATCGGCAGGTTTGTTGCAACCACTAACAATGGCAGAATGGAAATAGGAGCATGTTATAATGGATTTCGTGACAGGACTTCCAAGATCCCAGGCAGGGAATGATGCCGTTTAGATCATAGTTGACAGGTTGACTAAGATGGCTCACTTTTTACCTACGGTAGTGATAGATGACACAGAGAGACTTAGTGGACTGTATGTGAGGTAGACTGTTAGGCTTCATGAGGTTCCTGTATCCATTGTTTCGGATAGGGATCCTTGGTTCACGTCTCACTTTTAGTAGGGTTTTCAGGAGGCTCTTAACACGGTGCTTCATTTCAGCACAGCATTCCATCCTCAGACTGATGGTCAGTCAGAGTGTACCATTCAGATATTGGAGGATATGTTATAGGCTAACATCTTGAATTTTGGGGGTAGTTAGGAAGAATCATTGCCTTTGGTTGAGTTTGCTTACAATAACAGTTACCAGGCCAGTAATGGCGTGGCACCTTTTAAGGCGTTATATAGAAAACCTTGTCGATCTCCAGTTTGTTAGACTGAGGTAGGTGATACAGTCGCCTTAGGTCCTGACATTGTCATTAAGACTAGAGAGAAGGTTAAGTTGATTCGACAAAGGTTGGCCATAACTCAGAGTAGACAGAAGAGTTACGCCGACAGGAGAAGGAGATCCTTATCTTTTGAGGTAGGAGATCATGTCTTTCTCAAGATTTCTCCACGCAAGGAGTTTATGAGATTTTGATAGACTGACAAATTATCTCCTAGGTTCATTGGAGAGTTTGAGATTTTGTGGACAGCATTGGTGAAGTTGCTTATCAGTTGGCATTGTCACCACATCTGGACAGAGTTCACGATATTTTTCATGTTTCCATGTTAAGGAAGTACGAGCCAGATCCATCGCATATTCTGAGGTGGACAGATGTTGTTGTTGATGAGGATGTGACCTACGAAGAGGGTCCAGTCCAGATTCTTGACTCTCGAACGCAGGTCTTACAGACCAAGACCATTCCATTGGTCAAGGTTTTATGGAGACATCATGGAGTTGAGAAGACTACTTAGGAGCTCGAGCAGGAGGTTTGCTTTTAGTATCCCAAATTGTGTGCAATCTCAAGTATGACTTGATTTTAGGGACGAAATCCTTTTAAAGTAGGGAGGTTGTGAAGACCGAGTCTTTATTTTCCTTTTCTGTTTTTTCGGCATTCATTTTTTATTTATTTATTTTATTTTATTTATTTAATTTATTCGTTTTTCGTGTTGCCTTAGGGTTTTGTTGCGCCCGAGGCAAGCTATGGTGTTCAGAACTGATTTCCGACACCACGTTCATTACATTATTTTATCTTTTACTGCCTGCATATGTCTTCATTTCACTGTAACACATGCTCGTTTATTTTTTATTTCCTACGGTATGGATGCATAGTTTCTTCAGAAACATTTTTGTTTTACGGGGTGTTTTACATAATTGTGTTTTTGAGATATTTTTGCTTAAGGACCATTTTGCAAATATTTTTTTGAGATATTTAGAGAAAGGACCTCTTTGCAATTTTTTAAAGGTGTGACAAGTGTCACCTTTTCCACGGACCACATGTTGACCTTTGGGTGGAACACTTGGAACCTAGGATGGTGACAAGTGTAAGGCCTAGATCAAACCTTATGAGGAGACCTAGGATCATGACAAGTGGAGGGTGGATGTATGTGTGTGAGAGAGAGGTAGTGTTAGTGTGTGTGTGTTTGACTACACAAAGCCATTTAGTTAGTGAAAAGGGTGTGAAAAGTTGTCTTCCTCACTTGACCACCATTGAAGCACCTTGAAACCCTAGCCACCATTTTCAGATTTTGACCCTCTTCCCTTAGGATTTTGATCTTCCACTTTGAAGACAAAAGTTCATTTTCTTCCTTCTCTAGAACACCTTTTTATAGTTTTTCCACTTGCCTTTGTTTGCCTTGGATTCTAGAGGAACAATCCTTTAGTGAGGTAGGGGTTGTCCTATGTTTATCCCCTTGTTGTATCTTGTGTTCCTTGTTGTTAATATACATTGTATGCATGTAATATGATATTCTAGGATTGTATTAGATGTTTATTGATCATTCTTAACCTAGGGTGTCATTTTTACACAAGTATTATATGTGATTATACTCTTGTGTTGTTGTTTTACATAGTAGAAGTTGGAAATCTTGTATTATGTTCTTGTTGTTACTATGATGTTCTAGTATAATTATTGTCATTGATTGTGTTGTGATAATTGACTATATTGTTGTTAAGTTAGGGATTTAAAGGATTACATGTTAGCATGATTAAAATTCCTATGTTGATTACCATGTAGTTGTGTGGTTGTAATCACTTAATAAACTTGACATTATGTATGCCATCATAGCTTGAGGACTTAGGGCATATCTTGTGTGTAGTTTAAAGATTGGATGTGTTTGGAAGGTGACTACATGCATTGTATAAGTGTTTGATAACTTGTGACTTACGTGATTAATTTTGGAAATACTTGGGCAACGAAAATGTGACATGGCTAGAGTTTGGCTCTAGTACGGGAGGTGTGAGTTCTCCCCAATATAGTGTGCACTTAGGTAGTTCCTTGTGGGTTAAAAGCCTCAAACAGCTAATCGTCTTGTGTTGTGAGTTCATGACCGGACACCGCTCCTAAATTTACCACATTGTTTGATTTCGATTTCAATTTACAAATTGAAATAACCTAGGGTTGTAACTTGTTGTATTTCATGGAATATTACCATTGTGATTTATTGTTTTATCAATTGTGGATTGCTTTCATATTGTTTCATTATAGCTTAGGATGATTCCTTAGCTCCCCCTTTGAAACTAGACATTAGGAGGCATGATCCACATGTGTTTAGTTTATATTACATTGCAAAGAACCAATGAAACTTTAGGGTATACGCATGCGCTTCATCCTACGGAGTAACTTATTTACTCACCCTAGTTGATATTTGTTTTTCAGGTAAATAAGTTCTTTTCTTGGATGGACATTGCTCTTAGTGTATTTCTGGATGTAATGTCATGGACACATCTCTTTTGTTAGCATGCAAAATGTTTAGTGTGCTTTTTTTTTTTTTATGTATTTTTGTAATTCTAGACTTATGAAGCATGTTTTTGGATAAATGACATGTAATGGGGCCGTGAGCCAATGTATTTCATCCTATATGTTTATTACATTTGTTAGCAAGTTCACGCACTTGTACACTTTCAAATTTATATGTCAGACCAAATGTATGAGGGTAGACTAAGACCTATGAAGTTCATGGCATTTTTTGGTGCATAACAGAATATTCTGTAGTTTTTCGAGGCATTTCGGTCGACCGAAACATCATTTCGGACGACCGGTTGCTTTTGGGTATCAATTGAACAGTTAGAAGTCATTTCAAGTAGCTGGAGTCCTTTTTGGGTCACAACCGATCGACCAGTTCCTTATTTCGGACGACCGAAATGTGACCTTCTTTTTGGGTTCATTTCAGCCAACCGAAATACCGTTTCAGGCGACCAAAATGCTGCTATCCCGAATAACCTTGTTTGGTCAGTTGTCATTGTATGTTAATGCCACTGCATGCTTTTAAATTTTACATTTATGACCTTGTCTGAGCCATCTAATGGCGTTTATGGTCTAGTTTAACCTAGACTATGCTTCTTTTAGTGTCATTGGTACCTGAAGGCACCATTTAACCATTTAACTTAGCTTCTGTAGTTTTGATCCGTTATCAGGTCAAGTTACTCGCTAACGCACCAGGTTTTGTAAAAACTTGGGCCGTCACATGTGTAAGTTGAAGAAAAGCTTATATGGTTTGAAGCAAGCCCCGAGCCAGTGGTACAAGAAGTTTAATGGGTTTATAAAACGACATGGCTACAACAAGTGCAACACTGACCATTGTTATTACTTCAAGAGGTTTAAGTCCTATTTTATTATCCTTCTACTTTATTTTGGTGACATGTTAGTGGCAGGTTCTGATTTTAAAGAAATCAGTAAATTAAAGAAGTAGTTGTCTAGTAAATTTGAGATAAAGGATCTTGGTGCAGCAAAAAAAAATATTGGGATAAGGATTACTAGATACAAGTAGAAAGGTACTTTGCAGTTATCTCAGGCTGAGTACTTTGAACGGGTTTTAAAGAGGTTCAACATGAACAATGCTAAGGCGGTGAGTACTCCCTTACCTAGTCACTTCCGATTATCTCAAGATCAGTGGTCGAAGATAGAGGATGAAAAAAACTTAATGGCTAAAATTCTGTATGCCTCAGCCATTGGAAGTTTGATGTGTGTCATGGTGTGTATAAACTACACATTGCATATGAATGGGAGCAGTAAGCAGGTTCATGAAGGATCCGGGCAAGCTACACTGGGAAGCAGTGAAGTGAATATTGAGATATCTATGGGGTACCACAGATAGATGCCTATGTTTTAGAAAGGACGATATGAAACTACATGGTTATGTAGATTCAAACTTTGCTGGTGAGGTGGACCACAGAAGAAGTACTACCTGGTATATCTTCATAGTGAGTACAACTACAGTTAGTTGGGTTTCGCAAATACAAAGTATTGTAGTGTTATCTACTATAGAAACAGAGTATGCGGCGATGACGGAGGCCAGTAAGGAGATGATTTGGTTACAAGGTTTGTTGACAGAGTTGGGATTCGAATAGGTGAAAAATACTTTACACAGTGATAGTCAGAGCGCGTTACATGTAGCGAAGAATTTAACATTTCATTCAAAGACCAAGCATATAAGACTTCGGTATCACTTCATAAGATCTTTATTGGAAGATAAAGTGTTGACACTGAGAAAATACTTGGCACTGAGAATCCGGCTGACATGTTGACCAAGACAGTGACCGTTGAGAAACTAAAGCTGTACACTATTTTAGTCAATCTTCTAGCTTGAAGATAGAGATAAGCACACCGACATACATTTGAAATGCATGAGAAGAATATGGAATGGGTTTACAAGTGTTCCAACCTCCAAGTGGGAGATTGTTGTCATTTTGTGGAGTCTAATCACGTGTGATTACGTGAAAGATTTTGGGAAGCTAATGGTTTCTATGTTGGCTACTACCAACGTTGAACCAGTTCAGGGCACTTGAACTGGTTTAAGTGTAGCGTCGACTTTGGCTACTACCAACATTGAACCGATTCAGCCTCCCTGAACTGGTTCAAGTAATGCAGTGAGTTGCAGCACGTTTGAGCAACAAAGTTGAACTGGTTCAAATTGGTTGAACTGGTTCAACTCCCTTGGGAGCCTACATAATTGAACTTCCTTATTGGTTTTGGACTGTACAAAAGGCAAGTTCTTGTAGGACAAGTTGTGTTCCATTGTCAGGGACTAATTTATCAACTCTAATTAGATTTTAGGGTGTGAAGAAAAGAGAAGAAAAAAGAAAGGATCGTCATACATGTTGTCTGATTGATTAATTTGTGCCAATGATGAGTGAATATTGCATATTTGAGCCCCTAAATACGTATATGTTAAGACCTAAAATGATATATCTATCCTATTTTATATTGATTTATGTTTATTTCATGTTTTTAGGTGATTTTCCAAAGAAGTAGTTAAAACCGGGCTTTTATAATGAAAAGAATGATAATGAAGTTTACCGTGTCGTTGCCGGTCATTTAGAGCAAGACGAGAGTCAAAATGGTGAATTTTGGAAGAGTTTAAGTTTTGAAGCTTGAGCCTTGCACCTTCAGGCTCGAGCTTGAATAAAGGATGCTTGAGCCTGACTATAGGGTGCTCGAGCCTTGACCCTTAAGCTCGAGCACAAGACGTTAGAATTTGAAGGAATTGATTTCGAAGCTCCCAAACCTCGTGCAGACCTTAGGGATCGAGCACTAACACCTAAAGCTCGAGCCCACAGCCCCAAAGCTCGAGCCCAACACCTTGGGATTGAACACCATGAAGAGAGGATCGAGCACCATCAATAAAAAGACGTTCCAGACAATTTTTGTTCCCAGAGCTCGAGCCCGAGCTTTAAGGCTTGGGCACGAATCAGAAGGATCAAGCACCAACACTTCGGGCTCGAGCCTGGCTGAAAACTCTAAACCTACTTTAGTATTTTTGCCATAACTTTTGACTCAGAACTCCAAAGTCAACAAACTCAGCGGCTTTGGAAAAAGACTCGAAGCCTGATGTTTTTTTCTCTAATAGCCATCTCCAAATTCGCACTCTAAATGGGTCAAAATTACGTTACAACGTCAGAACAATTTGCTGGCAGGTGATGCTTGAGCCTGAACCTAGATGCTCGAGCCTGAACCTCAAAGCTCGAGCCTGGGACTCTAAAGCTCGAGCCTGGATGTCCTGTAAGTCGTAAATACATGTGGAAATTACCAAAAATCATATTTCTTTATTTCCTTATGGGCTCAATTGTTACCAAAAGCTAGAAAACCAATCCAAAGGGGATTAGGACTTGTTCTCCACTATAAAAGAAGAGGAGAAGGCTACAAAAAAAGATCCATCCATTGTCTTATATCTCTCTCCCACAACAGCTTTTAGGGTTTTGAAAAAGAAGATCCCAAAGGAGTTTTGGCGGTCCATGGCGATGAAGACCACGACAACACAGATAATATCTTGCGTCATCACAAGTAGCTAATTCCTCTCTTAGGGCATTGATGTAGCCCGAATCTGAATACTATGGTTTGATTGTTCTGTACTTTGGGAATTTAATATATAATGTATTTTGATTGCATAATTTTTGGCAATTGCTTAATTCAATTGTTGTTTTAATTATTAAATAGTTTTTGAATGATTAATACCTTGTCCTAGATTTAATTATTCCTAAATTATATTCAACTCATTCTTATGGACAATATCTGGCGGAGCCCTATTGTAGTGACTCGAGTTTTTCAACCCGGTGCGTCAGTAATGAACCGAAAGTTGACCTAGTAACGAGTCCGAAATGCGGAAGCAAAAGATGAAACTAAAGTCTTTAGAGATATAAACCCTCTCTAAGACACCAATGTAACCTTCCATGAAGTCACGAAGCTCAAAGAGAACAAAAGCTGAAACAAAAGGTCAAAACGGGCAAATCCTTGAACCAAGGGCAAAATGGTCAATTCACAATTAAAATGAGAAACTTGACTCTAAACAAGTCAAAAAAGGTGAAAAAAACCTAACTTAATCATTTCATGACTTTCTAAGAGGTTCTAAGAACATTGGACAAGAATCCCACAAAACGCCATTTCCCAGTTTAAGCGAAAACCGACACCCTCTCACTAAAACTTGAATAACTCCCACTGTGATTGGAATCTGAGAATAGAATTGGTACTATTGGAAAGCTGACTCAAAATCCATGAATTTAGGCTCAAGAATCACCCCATTTGGATTTAAAACAAAGGAGTTATGGTCATTTGAAGTCGGAAGAACAGCGCTGAAACTGAACTGAAGTTACTCTCGAGATCTAGCTATTTCGGTCAACCAAAATGACCCATCGGACGACTGAAATGGACAAAATTTGTGCTGAAATCATGTTTTCAAGGTTTGGTTGTATCGGCAGACCGAAATGAACCATCGGTCGACCGAAATGGCTATAAACAGTGAAAAAGGCTACTAGAAATGCATGTTTTGAAGTTCAATCAAAAACCAAAAGGCTTTGGTCAACCGAAATGGCATTTCGATCAACCAAAATGACTCGAGGAAGTCCAAAAATTTCATGTTATGCACTCGAGGCTAAAAGTCTACTTGAAATTCCCCATGACATGTTCAATTCACAAAATATGCAAGTTTGTGATGATGTGAACATGCACGCAAGTGTAAAATGGATATTTAAACATGCTACAATGGCCCATGGCCTTATTACACTCCATTTACAAAATTTGCCATGCCAAACCTCAAAGTTGGAAAAGTTTACATTTCAAGAACAAAACTTGCAATTTAAACACATACACTTGAATCTTTAAGTTTGTGGCCCTTGGCCTCACGTCTTACACATCAAATACATTGCAAGGAGTGTACTTACAGACACTTTACATGATTAGAATCAAATATACATGTTTTTGACATATAAAGCAAAAATGGAATTTCAAGCCAATCTTCACCAAAATGAAAACCTTCAACTCCACAAGTCATCCAAGCATAATAGGAGTCTCAACTTTAATTCTTGTACCTGAAAAATGTCCCCACTATGTAGGTGAGTAACATAAAGCTACTCGTAGGAAATGGGCATGCATCGACCTAAAGTTTTACAAGTTTGCATGATTTAATCATTGTGGTTCATTTCACCTAACGTATATGTCAAAGGTGAGACTCAGGGAGCATCCTAACTACCTAAGATCATTTCTAGCATAGATCACATCATTTATCCAATTCAATAACATAAGAACATGTTATATAAGGCAACAAGATTTTAGATTCTCAAAGTTATCCACTTGAAATCTAAAATGCTAGAATAACCAAAGTAGGTCATGCCACCTAACGTCTGTATTCCAAATGAATCTATAGGATCATTCCTAAACCACATTTGAACATATAAGGCATAATGTACTTAACAACATCAAAGTTCACAATGATTCACTAAAATTATAAAAACATAGATGTACTTAACAACATCAAAATGATTCTTTAAAATCATAAACATGGATGTACTTAACAACATCAAAATCGCCAATAACCAAAACCACAAGTCACAATATAAACATCATTGTTAACTTGGAATTGAATGCGAAAACAAATAGTGGAAGACTTGGACATCACGCTCGGAATTCTGCCGAGACCTCAATGGTTATTCCGGGCACTAACCCGCAGGGAAGACCACCCTAAGTGCGCACTATCTCATTTGGGGAGAACTCATATCTCCCACACTAGAACCAAACTCTAGCCATGTCACATGTAACAACAATGTCCCAAGAGAATCCAAAATATACCAAATAAGTTCACAACTTATACTTAATTTATATAATGCACGAAATCACCTTCCATGCACAAGTAGGTTGAAACCACACAATCCATGTCTTAGGATTCAAATTCTAAAATGACATACATAATGTCAACACAAAGTGTACAATTCATTATACAAGTCAATCATATATTCAATATTGGAAACAAGTTCTCATGAATATAAATTTAACAACAATGTACTCAATGCTTAAAACATAACCAAGTGACTTCACGGCAAGTCCAAATCCATGATTTAAATATAGAAACAACTTCTACAACACATTTAAAATCCATGAGACAATGAGATAGAATTTAATTAAATCATGAAAATTAAATCTCATATAAAGAATTAAATATTACTAACTTTCTAGATTTGATACAAGGCATACATGTAGGTTGTATAATCATGGGAAACACATAATACAACACTCAATTAATCCCTAAACATTCCCTACCTCCATTTGAGATGAAATCTCAAACCCCCACTAAAATGAAACCGCTCCGAATCCGACAATACTTCTAGGTTTTGTCAGGGACAACATCATGAACATAACCCCCATGGAAGCCCCATCAAAATCACAACTTGACTTTAAACTCGAACTCAAGAAATGGCCAAAACTGAATTCTAATATGGGGGAATGGAAGAGCACGTCGAGGGGAACAATAAACATAAAGGTACTACACCTTTTCAACCAAGGGAAGTGGCAGGAAAAAGAAGAAGAAGACCAGCAGCCACGAGATCCGGCCAAGAGAGAGGAGAGAGAGAGAAAAATCTAACTTTTCAACTAAAGGCACCCTATTTATGGAAAATCTCAAAAGGTGCCCCGAACGGGTCCCGCCGGGTCCGGAAAAGTGGAATTGGAGCAAACGCACTCAAATGGCAAAACTTTGTAAACAAAAAAGATTTAAAATGAGAAAATAAGAACAACGGAAGAAACGACGTCAAAAACCGAGTCCCGAGCAGGAAGTTATGCCCTAAACAAGTTTGGCGCAAACCGTGGCCAGAAACCATGAAACTGGAAAACATCGATCAGGAGGAAATTCTAAGAGTCTACGACTTAACAAAAAGTGAAAATGAATCCCGTACGAGGATCCAGGCTCAAAATAAGAGATTTAGCAATAACTTTCGTTAATTGCACAATGGCCCCTCCAAAAAATGAAAACTGCACTAATGGCCAAAATAAAAATATCTTCCAAAAATATTTTCTTAAAAACCCCTGAAATAAAATATCTTCAAAAGATATTTATGAAAAACAACCCAAGAAAAGAAAAGATTCCCAAAGAACTTTGCATCCATGCCCCTATGGACACTAGGAGCAACTAGAGTACTTTCTTGCAAAAGTAAAGATACGTATTTCATGGAAACCACTGAGAATGAAGATACGTGAAGTCAAAACCCAACTCCAAATGCAAGAAGTGTGGTTATGCCAACAAAGTGACAAATGGGGAAAAGACAAAATAGGGAAAAAGACGAAATGGGGAAAAGGACAAAAAGTGAATAGTGTCGAAAAACGAAAAATGTGGAAATGACTTGGTCCTCAAAGGAAGTTGTCATTCCAAAGAAAAGAGTCTCGGAAATCACTCCAGAGCACTCGAGACGACACTAAGCGATAAGGAACTGAACTCAGAAAGGAAAAAAATCAACGGAAAAAAAAATATCCGTGAAAATTTGAGAAAGGGAAAGGAATGAAAATGACCGGGTCATTACACCTATCGGACATAAGAATGGAGATCATGCAATGGTGTTCAAACGTCTTTCATGAATGAATGTTTTCATAGTTTATACCTAGGGAAGACGAGTTATACTGCAAAATTAGTTAGAAGTAGGTAGGTAGATAATCCGTGCCAACCGAAGATAGGTTATTATTAATTAAAATTCATGAAACATCTTTCTTTAAATCTAAATTAAATGAATGTTATTGAGTTTAATTCCATATTATACATAATTGTTGAAATCCCAAGGTTAAATAGTTGATCATTGTATGACGTTCGTGGTGAAGTCAATCCCTAAGTATTTCTTCTCTTAATCTCAATCCTTTTATTAAGTTTATTTTCTTTTATGTTATTGAATTGCAACACAATGCACAAAATCAAATCCCATTTTTAAATTGGAATAGTATTAATTGAAAACTTGATGAACCACCACAGTCCTTGAGGTTCGACACCCTCAATATAGCCCTATCCTACAAGGATTCATTCTATTGCAATTAGAATTTTATTATTGATAAATAAAAACTGTGACGGCCCTGGTTTTTCAAGCCAGTGCGTCCTGTGATGAACCGTAGTTTGATCCGATAACGGATCCGAAATGCGAAAGCAAAAATAGAAAATAAGACTCTAAGAAGTCAAAGTGACCTTCCATGAGGTCATGGAACTCAATGAGAACTAATGCGGAAACGAATGATAAAAAAAAAAAGACCGAACAGACCCCCAAGGGCAAAATGGTCATTTTTGAAAATATAAAATCGGGTGCTACCGAGCACACCACTAGAAAGATAGCAAAAAATTAATCAAATTAGACCCAAAAATCACTTGATTCGGAGTCCAGATGAAGAAGATATGAAACTCCAAAGTTTCATAAAAATCACATTTTTGGATTTGAAATCAATGCAGCAAGGGTACTTCGCATGGGGTAAAATGGTCTTTTCAGATATAACTGGATGCAACTGAGTATACCATTAGATAGACCAGGAAAAATTAATGAATCTAGACTCAATAATCACTTGATTTGGAGTCCGGACAAAGAAGATATGAAATGTCAAAGTTTCAAAAAAAAAAACAACTTTTAGGTTTAAAATCAGTGCGGCAAGGGTATTTGATAAGGGGTAAAATGGTCTTTTAAGATAGAATTGGATGCAACTGTGCATACCGTTGTATAGACCAGCAAAAACTAAAAAACTTAGACTCAAAAATCACTTGATTTGGAGTCGGGACGAAGAAGATATGAAGCCTCAAAGTTTCAAAAAAATCAACTTATTTTCCGGGTAAGAAATCTAGGCAGGAATAGTGTTTTTACAACAAGCAACATTTGATTTTTTTCTCGGAACTGAGGCTAAAAACGAACCCTTAAATGAGTTTATCTGGAAAAACACGAAGAAGAAACCTCCCTTAAAATCACGTTTTCTACCCAGCATCGCGAAAGCAACGGAGAAAAACACGTTGTAAGATCCTTAAAATGCCCCTAGATCAGCCTAGGTCAAGAGGGACCCAAAAAGCTGCTACATGAAATTTCTTCAGGATCAGTCCACAACTGAGAGCAAAAACGGGCTATCAAATGAATTTTTCTGGAAAAACACAAAAGAAACCCCTCCTGAAATCGAGTTTTTTACGTGACACGTGAGACAATTCAAAAAACACTCAATGTAGAATGCCCAAAATGCCCCTCCATGAAATCTAGTCATGAGGGTCATAAAGCTGCTAAATGTAAAACTGGAAGCTAAACTTTACAATGGATTTCCGGTATCAAGACGACATTTTCTGGAAAAACATGAAGAAGAAACCTCCCCTAAAATCACATTTTCTAAGCGACCATATCGAAAGAAGAAAATAAAACTGATGTGAAAAGTCTAGAAAGCCACTAGATCAGATTATGCAACAAAGTTTCAAAATGAGTCCATAGGAGGCTCATTTCACCAAAAAAGAAGGTTTGCCCGAAAACAACCATGCACGCAAACGTAACTTACCTATTAAGATGTGCTACAATGGTCCATGGCTTAAAAATACCACCGATACAAAATCCGACCACCCAACAGGCAAAAAGGCAAAAATAAACAAGAAAAGGGAAATTTGAAAACCAAAATTAACAAATGATTTCAAATTACCGTTTGGCCCTTGGCCACACTTCAAACATGATTTATAAGACCCTATGAAAGAATACAAATGGAATTCCCACACCCGATGCAAGCATAGTGAAGCAATGACTCGGCATTTTTTAATATTTTCATAATATTTCATGAAGTTAAAAGTTACATAAGGTACAAATTAGATGTCATTGGCCTATGGCCTCATCTCATACATGTCAAATACATTGTAAAGAGTGTACTTATGTACACATTATATAAATAGAATCAAATTTACATATTTTGACATGTAAAGCTATAAATGGCATTTCAAGCCAACATTTACAAGAAATGAGAACTTCAAGTCTACAAATCATCCAAGCATGATGTGAATCCCGAGTCTTGATCTCGGTACCTAAAAAATGTCCTCACTACGTGGGTGAGTAACATAAAGCTACTTGTAGGAGATGAGCATGCATCGACCTAGCGTTTTACAATTATATCACCTTAAGGTGAAACATGTCAAAGGGCTCATGCCACTTAACGTCTATTTCAAATGAGACTCAGGGATCATCCTAAGCTACTCATGTAATTTAAAGTGAACAACGGCACACAAGGATACATGCTCAAGTATACTAAGCATTGTTAAAACATGCTACACAACATACAAGCATACATTTCCAAGTATACTAAACCATATTAAGACAAGTCGTGCAATGTCTAAGCATATGTACACAAGTATACATTTATATGGAAATCTCGTAAATCAAGTATACGAACACAAGTATACTAAGCTAAAAGAGATACGCCAAAAACAAGTATACACGGCACAAGCATATTAAATGAAATTTAAACTCACGGAGCAAGTATACAAGTTCAAGTATACTAAATGGGATTCAAATATCTAAAGCAAGCATCAATTCTCAAGCTACAAGTAATCCATGATTAACAACTTGAAATTGAATGCGAAATTAAATAGTGAAAAGACTAGGACATGCGATCGCTAGACCAAGCAAGTGTTTCTAGGCAATTACGACCCACAAGGCACTACCTAGTGCGCACATGCATAAATTATTTCGGGCAGTTACAACCCACAAGGTACTACCTAGTGCGCACTTATGACTTAGAAGACTCTTGTCTCCATACTAGAACCAAACCCTAGCCATCACGTGAAATATGTCCTTACAAGCTTCCCAAAATCAATAAGTTCAAAACTTATATCAAAATCAATAAGTTAGACCAAACTTATATCAAAATCCATAATGCATAAAACCATCTTCCATGCACAAATAAGGTTGAATCCACACAAACCATGTCTAATGATTCAAGGCTAAATAGCATATGACATGTCAAGTCTCCAATATCCAATTATACACAAAATAAGAATATTTTATAACAATTGAGTCACATTACTATCCTAAGCCACAAGTACTAAATAAGCTTCAATTTAGTAACAAGCTTTCAAGGTAAACAACTATAATATTCTAACAAACTATATACCTACACAAGATATATTTAAACAAGCTTTACAAGTCAATGATATTCTATATCATGCTAAGTCCAATTACCATTTTAAGAGCCCCAAGTACTAATTCTACATCCAATTAGTAATATGCTCACAAGGTAATTAATTTCACTACATTAGAAGGAATTTTTGACCCAACATGAAAAGTCTCTAGATTTTATATTAATCCCAAATAAACTCAAATTAATATATCTCAAGGAACACAGCATAGTCTTCACATATATTATACCCAAAATCAATTTAAGTAACTACAACACTTAAAAATAAAATTAATTAAGCTAATTAATTAATTTTCTCTAGATTTTCAAACATATCCAAATGTCCTCAATTTAATATACTTTTAAGAAATCACCTGTGACGGCCCAAGTTTTTCAACCCAGTGCGTCAGTGATGAACCGAAAGATTACCCGATAACGGATCCGAAATGCGGAACCAAAAGACAAACAACGGTCTCTAGAGATACAACATGACTCTAAGACGCCAATGTGACCTCCAACGAGGTCGCGGAACCCAAAGGAATCAAATGTGGAAGCAACGTTTCAAAAACAAACTAGAATGAACCTAGGGGCAAAAATGTCATTTCCAGCCTAAAAGTGAGTGCCACCGAGCACACCATTGGAAAGACAATGAAAAATTAATGAACTTAGACTCAAAAATCACTTGATTTGGAGTCCGGATGAAGAAGATATGGCTATCGGAAGAAGAAGGGGCAAAACGGTCAAAAAGTGCCAACCCAAGAACATCTAACAGGTTACCAAGCCTTCCTAACCGGTTAGGAGACCAAAAAATTCGACCAAAACACTGCCCATGCACATGTAACCGGTTACGAGGCCCTATCTAAACGTTTACATGTGAAGGAGGCAGAATGGGCAGCCCAAAAACCTGGCAGCAGGGGTTTTTCCGGAAAAAATGAAAATTTAAGGCCTTAGATGGCATTTTCTGGAAAAATACAAAGAATGAACCCTCCTCAAAATTGAGTTTTCTAAGTAAAACATGAGAAAAATTAAAAAATATGCATTGTGAAATACCCAAAATGCCCTCCCAAAAAAACTGGTCCAGAGGGTCCAAAAAGCTTCTAAATTGAAAAACAGAAGCTGAACTTTGGGATCGATTTTCGATATCAAGACGACATTTTCTGGAAAAACACAAAGAAAAAACCCCACCTAAAATCATGTTTTCTATTCAACCATGTAGAGAACAGAATTTATTTTCCAAATAAAATTTCCAAAATAACCTTAGGTCAGATTATGCAACAAAAGTGTAAAATGAGTCCGTTGGAGGCTCAAAACACAAACGATGAGGTTTTGCCCGGAAACAACTATGCACGTGAACATAACTTACCTATTTAGACGTGTTACAATGGTCCATGGCTTAAAAATATAGCCGATGCAAAATCCGACCCCCCAACGGGCAAAAAGGCAAAAAATGGAACTTGGAACGAAAACTCGGAATTCAAAATTATGAAATGGTTCCAAAATACCGTTTGGCCCTTGGCCACACTTCATACAAGATTAACAAGACCCTAGGGAAGAATCAAAATAGAATTCCCACACCCAATGCAAACATGGTGAAGCAATAACTCAACATTTTTCAATATTTTCATAATATTCCATGAAGTCAAAAATTACATTGGATACAAATTACTTGTCATTGGCCTCCGGCCTCATCTCATACATGTCAAATACATTGTAAAGAGTGTACTCATGTACACACTACATATATGGAATCAAATAATACACATTTTGATACATAAGGTTACAAAGAGGCATTTTATGCTAACACTTGCATAAAATGGAAACTTAAAAACTATAAGCCATCCAAGGAGCAATGAGCACCACGAACCAAGTCTTCATACCTGAAAAATGTCCCCACTATGTGGGTGAGTAACATACAGCAACTCGTAGGAAGTGAGCATGCAATGACCTTATGGTGAAACATGTTAAAGGGCTCATGCCACCTAACGTCTACATCAATGTGTGACTCAGAAAGCATCCTAAGCTACCTAAGATCATTTCTAGCATGAAACACATCATTCATGCAATTCAAGCAACATAGAAGCATATTATACAAAGCAACAAGACATAGATTTTCAAAGTTATGAACTCAAAATCTAAAACACAAGAATTACCAAAATGGGTCATGCCACCAAACGTCTATGTTCCAAATGAAATTATAGGATCATTCCTAAGCCATATTTGAACATCAAAACACAAATCATGATATTAATACACTTTAACCAACATTGGAACTTCCAATACAACGCATAAAGCATGATTTCACAAAGTAAACATCCTGCAACAAAATATGGAGAATCAAATAAGAAACAATAAGTTATAACATTATATAGTTATCAACTTGAAACGAAATGCGAAATCAACCAAAGTGGATACTTAGACGTCACGCCGGATCAGACCGACACCATAGTTACTTTAGGGTTACTAGCCCACGAGTAACTTCCCGATGTGCACACTAGACTATGTAGAGGGACAATCCCCCGTACTAGAACCAAGTCCTAGCCGTAGCCAAACAACGACATCCCCAAGTTTCCAAAATCAACAAGTTGTGCAACAACGTATATATCAACATGTATATACAAGATATCAACTATCTACCAAGCACAACCAAATTTGGAAACATATACAATACATGCACAAAGTCCACAACTACTATGGCATGAAAAATGTCCAATATAAAGAGTGCAATTTCTTACATAAGGCAATAACATATTCATTAAGGAAAACACATTCTCATGAATATTAATATAACAACTATGTTATCCAATACTCAAAATATAACCAAGTGAACATACAACAAGTCGAAGTCCATGATTTAAACATAGAAACAACATCCAAAACGTAATAAAATCCATGGAGCAAAAATATAGAATTTAATTAAGCAAAAATAATCAAATTCTCTAGATTCTAAATTAATTCCAAATAACACCAAATTAATATATGTTGAAGGACATGTCATGGTCATCACATATATAACTCCAAACGACCAATTAAGTGATTAAAACAGTTAAAACAAAATTAATTAAGCTAATTAATTAATTTCCTTTAGATTTCTATACAATTCTAAATGCTCTCAA
The DNA here is from genome assembly GCF_030987335.1 of Cornus florida. Taxonomy (NCBI): domain Eukaryota; kingdom Viridiplantae; phylum Streptophyta; class Magnoliopsida; order Cornales; family Cornaceae; genus Cornus; species Cornus florida. The sequence continues at coordinate 82,850,573 of NW_026775577.1, read as the reverse complement.
TTTAAGATATGTTAGAGAACATGCCAAGGCCTATCTAAATATCACATTACAACTTGATTTCATGCTTGTTATGACCATGTAAATTAAACTTTCACCAAAGATAAATATTAAATAAAATTTATAATTCTTAACCAAATGATCCAAATTTAATATATGTCAACAACCATACCAAAGCCAAATTTTCTAGCATGTCACAATCTAATTCCAATTTACATATCATCATGGAAATTAAACCTTAAACAAAGAAATTAATTAAATTAATTTCTAGATCTTGAACTAAAGCATGCATACAAGTTGTATAAGCTCATATAATCATCAATACAACACAAATATAATCCTAAGATACCCCCTACCTCCATTTGAGATGAAATCTCAAATCCCCACCAAAATAAATCGGCTCTGAATCCGACGAAACTCCTAGGTTTTGTCGGGGACAACACCACGAACATGAATCCCAAGGAAGCCCCATCAAAAACACAACTTGACTTCAAACCCAAACTCAAGAAATGGCCAAAACAAGATTCCAATTGGTTGGAATCAAAGGCCTCGCTGAGGGGAACAATAAACACAAGGCATCACCACTTCTTAATGAAGGGAAGAAGTCCAAAAGAGGAGAGAGAAGATGGCAGCCATGGATAGAGCTTGGACCGGCCATGAGAGAGGAGAGAGAGAGAGAAAAATCTGATTTTTCTTTCTAAGACCTCCTATTTATAGAAAAACTCAAAAAGTGCCCCGAACGGGCCCCGCCGGGTCCGGAAAAGTGGAATTCACGCAGACACGCTCAAATGGATAAACTCCGTGAACAAAAAAGATTCCAAATGAGAAAATATGAACAACAGAAGAAATGGCGTCAAAAACCGAGTCTCGAGCAGAGAGTTATGCCCAAAACAAGTTTAGCGCAAACTGGGGCCAGAAACCCTAAAACTGGAAAACATCGTCCAGGAGGAAATTCTAAGAGTCCACGACTCGAGGAAATGTGAAAATGAATCCTATACGAGGATCCAGGCTCAAAACAAGGCATTGAGCAATAACTTTCATTAATTATACAATGACCCCTCTAAAAAGTGAAAACTGCGAAACTGCCCCAGAATGAAAATATTTTCCAAAAGATATTTTCTTAGATACCCCTAAAATAAAATATCTTCAATAAATATTTATGAAAAACACCCTAAGAAAAGAAAAGGTTTCCAAAGAACTTTGCATTTATGCCCCTTTGGACACCGGGAGCAACCAGAGTACTTTCTCACGAAAGTAAAGATACGTATCTCGTAGAAATCATTGGGAATGAAGATACGTGAAATCAGAAACCAACTCCGAACACAAGAAGTGTGGTTACGCAAACAGAGTGACAAATGAGGAAAAGACGGAATAGGGAAAAAGACAAAAAATGAATAGTGTCGAAAAACGAAAAATGTGGGAATGACTCAATCCTCAAAGGAAGTTGTCAATCCACAGAAAAGAGTCTCGGAAATCACTCCAGGGCACTCGAGACGACACTAATCGACAAAAGCCCAAACTCAGAAGGGAAAAGACAACGGAAAAAAAATTTATCCCTCATTACAACCTTCCCACCTTAAAGGGATTTCGTCCCCGAAATCCAGCCCAACGAAACAGAAAGCAAAACTAGGATAACTACAGAGTACATCTCCGAGTATCCCTCATAACGCGCTACACCAGCGACCTCAAAGATGAAAGGAACACACAAACCATTGTCAATTGCACCTGTGTGCTCATAACAAGACAACCCCTCAAGGGAAAAGTGACCACATGGCCACATGACAAGTCTGAACTCACACAGAGAACCCAAGGTCAGACAAAAGAACGGAAAACAACAACCATAAGTGTCCCTCCTAACAAACCATCATAAGGAACCAAAAACAACCACCAAAAGAACTCTAAGATAACCACATATCAAATCAGGGTACAAAACAAACACAACGTGGTAGTACGAATAGTGACCAGAACTCGCCCATGACGTACTCGAATGTATGGTAGCAATGACAGTATCTAGTACTCACCCACACTTACTCGTCAGTAAGGTAGCATCGACGGCAACTAGTACTCGCCCACAACACACAACTTTGTACGGTAGCATGACAGTATAAGGCACTAATTCATAACCTGTCCCCCACTAAGTCTACCCAAGAAACCTCTCGATACCAATGACATCAATGTCAAAAACGATCATTACCAAAAGTACTACGGGGACCAAAATTTTGTGAGAGTTGAGATATGGTCCAAAGATGTCCGGCCAGACCATCCTGGCCAATCCCAAAACTCTAACAACAATGCTATAGGTACCGCTATGCTTAAGTCCCCAAATCCTCAATACAGTAAAACCAACATCTCCAATGTCTCAAAATAGCCCTATTAACAACATTAATCAGGAATCCAAAACCTGACAAGCAAATCAACGCCTATAGAAATCAAAATGAACCTTACAATAAGACATTTCATCGAAAGTCCTTCATAACTCCCTGAAACAAATCAACTACAAGACGACACCGTAATTAAACATCAGATCCGCATCCCTATCTTGGATAACTAAATCCTCAAAATATAAATCCACCAAGTGGCACATATATCAAAATGCCAACAACTAAGGTCACAAAATGAATCTCTCAAAACCATACTTGGAAACACCAAGTTAAATCAAAATTATTCAATTTCTATCGATCCATAAACAACCACTGGAACTACAATTCCTCAAGACCATGCTTAGTCATAACTAAGACGAGAAACTCCACAACAAGCCATATCAAACAGCAATCCTTCAAAACTCCTCCTAAGAGTCAACAACATCAGGATTTCCAAAACTGAAACAAGTCTCCAAAAGACGTTCTCAAAAGAGAATCGAGCTCACCTCACGAATCAAACAAATCCTCAATGATATGGACACAAGTCACCATAAAATGATCTCACACCAATCAACTCACTCTGAGCACCACAGCCGTCAACAACCACGGCAGAAACTCCCCAAGGGAAAACATGAAAGAAAGGGAACCACCAGTCCTAAAAAGGACAACACCTCTACTCTGTCTTTGAAACGAAAGACAACAAGGTCAAAGACTTCACCCCCTACATGGAAGTAAGCCGACCAAAATACATCAAATCCTCACCAAGGACTCAAGACAACAACGATGATTCTCATGGACCAGCCAACCCCAAAACAGTGCACAACACAATGGAAAGAAGAGACTCACTCCTTGTGAAGTCCTTAACACGAACCAACACAAAACCCTTGTGGAAACCCGCATACACACTACGTGCGACCGAGGGAAACAAATGGGAAAACCAAACCTGGAAGTCATGCATATGACAAGGAATGCAACTACCAGAAAGAAAATCTACTCACATAGATAAAACTCAAAGGTACGTGCAACACGTCTCCACGTAAGCACAAAAGCATGGCACTAAAGTGCAATAACAACATAGCATCTCTAAACATATAAAGAAAGCATGCTAATGCCACACAACAAGAAGGCAAATATGGATACACCTCCACCTACTCATGCATCACAATAACATAAATCATACTACTAACATGGTAGTAAACGAAACTGCATAAGACAAAGTGATGCAACAATGAACCATATGGACATCGTGTCCTATAGTGTTTAAGAAAAGAAAGGACAATTCCTAGTCATAAACTGTCTCCAAAATCAATGCGACAATAACCTGTCTCTAAACAAGCATGAGCCCTTACCAAAACAGTAAGACTCTAACAATCTAACTCCGAATCAAGAGGTGACACTACAAGTGACACTAACAGTGCAGTGCTCTCACTACCCGTAACATCAATCAATCGACTTGATCCCATAAGCGTCATCACGCAAGAACTCCTCAAGAAAAATGGCAACTACAGCCATACCAACAATTAAATCAATCACCACAACTGATCTCCAAAACAACCATCATCATCGCCGATCAAAAGACAACACCTATCAAAACAAAACCAACATTGATTTCATCCGAACTGCACTTGTAGCTCGCCAGTACGGTAGCATAACAGTGCCATGCACCCGCCCACAAACGTACCTGCCCACGAAAAAAAACGCAAGTTCCAGAGGAATCATCCTTAACAATCAAGGATCCTAAGAGGTCCCTAACCTCATCATGGCCCAAAACTAACAAATCCACCACTACGGTAATGCCAAATGACTTATCTCACAAGAGCCTAAACAAAAGGTGATCATCCACCTATCTCAAAACCAATGGTAGGTCGACAACAACCTATACCACAATGAGACTGTGACTATAATCACCATCAACCTCAACTCGTGCCTCAATGATCAATCCCATGTCATGCCAAGTATACAAAACAATTATGCATATACAATTCTAATCTAGTATACGTCACAGGTCATGCTCTTTACATTAGAATAAAATAATGTTAAACAAACGGCATACAACATGTAGCACATAAACACATAAACATGTTATCATAAAGCATATAGACACATAGAGCATGGCAACAAAAGCATGATATGCACCCAAAACCCGTCGTCCTAAGGTTTTTAAACCAAGGAGCTTTGATACCACTTGTGACGGCCCAAGTTTTTTAACCCGGTGCGTCAGTGATGAACCGAAAGATGACCCGATAACAAATCTGAAATGTGGAAGCAAAAGACAAACAACGGTCTCTAGAAATACAACATGACTCTAAGATGCCAATGTGACCTTCAACGAGGTCACGGAACCCAAAGGAATCAAATGTGGAAGCAACGTTTCAAAAACGAACAAGAATGAACCTAGGGGCAAAAACATCATTTCCAGCCTAAAAGTGGGTGCCACCGAGCACACCATTGGAAAGACAATGAAAAATTAATGAACTTAGACTCAAAAATCACTTGATTTGGAGTCCGGATGAAAAAGATACGGCTAACGGAAGAAGAAAGGGCAAAACGGTCAAAAAGTGCCAACCCAAGAACATCTAACCGGTTACCAAGCCTTCCTAACCGGTTAGGAGACCAAAAAATTCAACCAAAACATTGCCCATGCACATGTAACCGGTTACGAGGCCCTATCTAAACGTTTACATGTGAAGGAGGCAGAATGGGCAGCCCAAAAACCTGGCAGCAAGGCTTTTTCCCGAAAAAATGGAAATTTGAGGCCTTAGATGACATTTTCTAGAAAAACACAAAGAAGAAACCCCCCCTCAAAATCTAGTTTTCTACGTGACTTATGGGAAAAATTAAAAATATGCACGGTGAAATACCCAAAATTCCCTCCCAAGAAAACTGGTCCAGAGGGTCCAAAAAGCTACTAAATTGAAAAACATAAGCTGAACTTCGGGATCGATTTCCGATGCCAAGACAACATTTTTTGGAAAAACACAAAGAAGAAACCCTCCCTAAAATCATGTTTTCTATTTAACCATATAAAGAATGGAATTTATTTCCCAAATAAAGTTCCCAAAATAGCCTTAGGTCAGATTATGCAACAAAAGTGTAAAATGAGTCTGCTGGAGGCTCAAAACACAAACGATGAGGTTTTGCCCGGAAACGACTATACACACGAACGTAACTTACCTATTTAGACGCGTTACAATGGTCCATGGCTTCAAAATATAGCCAATGCAAAATCCGACCCCCCAACGGGCAAAAAGGCAAAAAATGGAACTTGGAACGAAAACTCGGAATTCAAAATTATGAAATGGTTCCAAAATACCATTTGGCCCTTGGCCACACTTCATACAAGATTAACAAGACCCTAGGGAAGAATCAAAATAGAATTCCCACACCCAATGCAAACATGGTGAAGCAATAACTCAATATTTTTCAATATTTTCATAATATTCCATGAAGTCAAAAATTACATTGGATACAAATTACATGTCGTTGGCCTCCGACCTCATCTCATACATGTCAAATACATTGTAAAGAGTGTACTCATGTACACACTACATATATGGAATCAAATAATACACATTTTGATACATAAGGTTACAAAGAGGCATTTTATGCTAACACTTGCATAAAATGGAAACTTAAAAACTATAAGCCATCCAAGAAGCAATGAGCACCACGAACCAAGTCTTCATACCTGAAAAATGTCCCCACTACGTGGGTGAGTAACATAAAGCTACTCGTAGGAGGTGAGCATGCATCGACCTAGCATTTTACAAATTATCACCTTATGGTGAAACATGTTAAAGGGCTCATGCCACCTAATGTCTACATCAATGTGTGACTCGGGGAGCATCCTAAGCTACCTAAGATCATTTCTAGCATGAAACACATCATTCATGCAATTCAAGCAACATGGAAGCATGTTATACAAAGCAACAAGACATAGATTTTCAAAGTTATGAACTCAAAATCTAAAACACAAGAATTACCAAAATGGGTCATGCCACCAAACGTCTATGTTCCAAATGAAATTATAGGATCATTCCTAAGCCATATTTGAACATCAAAACACGAATCATGATATCAATACATTTTAACCAACATTGGAACTTCTAATACAACGCATAAAGTATGATTTCACAAAGTTAACATCCTACAATAAAATATGGAGAATTAAATAAGAAACAATAAGTTATAACATTATATAGTTATCAACTTGAAACGAAATGCGAAATCAACCAAAGTGGATACTTGGACGTCATGCCGGATCAGACCGACACCATAATTACTTTAGGGTTATTAGCCCACGGGTAACCTCCTTATGTGTACACTAGACTATGTAGAGGGATAATCCCCCGTACTATAACCAAGTCCTAGCCGTAGCCAAACAACGACATCCCCAAGTTTCCAAAATCAACAAGTTGTGCAACAACGTATATATCAACATGTATATACAAGATGTCAACTATCTACCAAGCATAACCAAATTTGGAAACATATACAATACATGCACAAAGTCCACAACTACTATGGCATCAAAAATGTCCAATACAAAGAGTGCAATTTCTTACATAAGGCAACAGCATATTCATTAAGGAAAACACATTCTCATGAATATTAATATAACAACAATGTTATCCAATGCTCAAAATATAACCAAGTGAACATACAACAAGTCAAAGTCCATGATTTAAACATAGAAACAACTTCCAAAATGTAATAAAATCCATGGAGCAAAAATATAGAATTTAATTAAGCAAAAATAATCAAATTCTCTAGATTCTAAATTAATTCCAAATAACACCAAATTAATATATGTTGAAGGACATGTCATGGTCATCACATATATAACTCCAAACGACCAATTAAGTGATTAAAACAGTTAAAACAAAATTAATTAAGCTAATTAATTAATTTCCTTTAGATTTCTATACAATTCTAAATGCTCTCAATTTAAGATATGTTAGAGAACATGCCAAGGCCTATCTAAATATCACATTACAACTTGATTTCATGCTTGTTATGACCATGTAAATTAAACTTTCACCAAAGATAAATATTAAATAAAATTTATAATTCTTAACCAAATGATCCAAATTTAATATATGTCAACAACCATACCAAAGCCAAATTTTCTAGCATGTCACAATCTAATTCCAATTTACATATTATCATGAAAATTAAACCTTAAACAAAGAAATTAATTAAATTAATTTCTAGATCTTGAACTAAAGCATGCATACAAGTTGTATAAGCTCATATAATCATCAATACAACACAAATATATTCCTAAGACACCCCCTACCTCCATTTGAGATGAAATCTCAAATCCCCATCAAAATAAATCGGCTCCAAATCCGACGACACTCCTAGGTTTTGTCTGGGACAACACCACGAACATGAATCCCAAGGAAGCCCCATCAAAAACACAACTTGACTTCAAACCCAAACTCAAGAAATGGCCAAAACAAGATTTCAATCGGTTAGAATCGAAGGCCTCGCTGAGGGGAACAATAAACACAAAGGCATCACCACATTTTAATGAAGGGAAGAAGTCCAAAAGAAGAGAGAGAAGATGGCAGCCATGGATGGAACTTGGACTGGCCATGAGAGAGGAGAGAGAGAAAAATCTGATTTGTCTTTCCAAGACCTCCTATTTATAGAAAAACTCAAAAAGTGCCCCGAACGGGCCCCGCCGGGTCCGAAAAAGTGGAATTCGCGCAGACGCACTCAAATGGAAAAACTCCGTGAACAAAAAAGATTCCAAATGAGAAAATATGAATAATGGAAGAAACAGCATCGAAAATTGAGTCCCGAATAGAGAGTTATGCCCAAAACAAGTTTGGCGCAAACCGGGGCCAGAAACCCTGAAACTGGAAAACATCGTCCAGGAGGAAATTTTAAGAGTCCACAACTAGACGAAATGTGAAAATGAATCCCATATAAGGATCCAGGCTCAAAACAAGGCATTGAGCAATAACTTTCATTAATTGCACAATGACCCCTCTAAAAAGTGAAAACTGTGAAACTGCCCCAGAATGAATATATCTTCCAAAAGATATTTTCTTAGATACCCCTGAAATAAAATATCTTCAAAAGATATTTATGAAAAACACCCCAAGAAAATAAAAGGTTTCCAAAGAACTTTGCATTTATGCCCCTTTGGACACCGGGAACAACCAGAGTACTTTCTCACGAAAGTAAAGATACGTATCTCATAGAAATCATTGGGAATGAAGATACGTGAAGTCAGAAACCAACTCCGAACATAAGAAGTGTGGTTACGCAAACAGAGTGACAAATAAGAAAAAGACGGAATAGGGAAAAAGACAAAAAATGAATAGTGTCGAAAAAGGAAAAATGTGGGAATGACTCAGTCCTCAAAGAAAGTTGTCAATCCACAGAAAAGAGTCTCGAAAATCACTCCAGAGCACTCGAGACGACACTAATCGATAAAAACCCAAACTCAGAAGGGAAAAGACAACGGAAAATAAATTTATCCGAAAAATCAGGGTCATTACATCACCAATGCCTACTTTAATATCACATTACAAGTTGATTCCATACTTGATACAACTAGGTGAATTAAACTTTCAGAAAAGATAAATATTTAATAAAATTTACAATTCTTATTAAAATAACCCCAATTTAATATATATCCACCACCATACCAAGGCCTAAATTTCTAGCATGCCACAATTTAATTCTAAGTTGCCTAGCATCGTGAGAATTAAATCTTAAATAAATAAAATAATTAAATTAAATTCTATAACTTGAACAAGGTATGCTCACAAGTTGTATATGCTCATATAACAATCAATACAACATTAATATAACCCTAAAACATCCCCTACCTCAATTTGAGATGAAAATCTCAAAAGCCCACCGAAAAAAAAATGCTCCGAATCCGACGATACTGAAGGGTTTTGTCGGCGACAACACGATCTACATGAACCCACAAGAAGCACCATCAAAATCACAACTTGACCTCAAACTCAAACTCAAAATTTGGCCAAAAATGGGTTCTAATAAAGGGGAAAGATGCACGTGGTCAAGACAAACACAAAACGCGAAGGCACTTCGACTTTTTAACAAAGGGAAGAAGGTTCAAATGAAAGAAGAAGGGTGGCAGCCCCCTTGGACTGCCACAGCAGGTTCTGATCGTGCATGGAGATGGGAGAAGATGACTTTTTAATTTTAAGTCCCCCTATTTATAGAAAATCTCAAAAAATGCCCCGAACGGGTCCTGCCGGGTCTGAAAAAGTGAAATTTGAGCAGACGAGCTCAAATGGCAAAATTCCGTGAATGAAAAAGATTCAAAATGAGAAAATTTGAACAACCGAAGAAACGGTGTCAAAAACCCAGTTCTGAACAGAGAAATATGCCCCGAACAAGTTCGGTAGCAACTAGGGCCAAAAACCCTAAAACTGAAGAAAAACGACCAGAAGGAAATTTCAAGAATTTACGAGTCGACGAAAAGTGAAAATGAATCCCGTACGAGGATCCAGGCTCCAGAAGAAGAATTTTACAATAACTTTCATTAATTGCAAAACGGCCCCTCCAAAAAAGGTTAATTGCACTAATGCCCCAGAATGAAAATATCTTCCAAAAATATTTTCTTAAAAACCCATGAAATAAAATATCTTCAAAAGATATTTACGAAAAACACCCCAAGAAAAGAAAAAGATTCTGAAAAACTGTGCATCCATGCCCCTATAGACACCGGGAGTAACCAGAGTACTTTCTTGCAAAAGTAAAGATACGTATTTCGTGGAAACCACTTAGAATAAAGATACGTGAAGTCAAAAACCAACTCCGAACACAAAGAGTGAGGTTACGCCAACAAGGTGACAAACAGGGAAAAGACAAAATAGGGAAAAGGACGAAATAGGGAAAAAGACGAAAGTGAATAGTGTCGAAAAACGAAAAATGTGGAAATGACTCGGTCCTCAAAGAAAGTTGTCAATCCAAAGAAAAGAGTCTCAGAAACCATTTCCGAGCACTCGAGACGACACTAAGCGATGAGAAACTGAATTCAGAAAAGAAATTTCGACGAAAAAAATTCATCCGTAAAATTCTGAGGAAACAGGAAAGGAAGGAAATGACCGGGTCATTACAACCTACCCTCCTTAAAGAGATTTCGTCCCCAAAATCAGGAACATTCCCAGAAGAACCGAACAAGGACCGTACACAAAGTAACACCAAGGAATAAATCATAAGGTACCCAAGGACAACTCCAAAGGTCTCAAGATCAACGAAAGGATACGAAACCACGAACCGTGAGACACCTCTCCAACAAATTGACATACTAACCCAGTGTCAACCACCCCAAGGAGATCAAGGCAACTACACATCGAAATAAGGAACACAACCAGAAGCAACATGGCAGCACGAATACTGACTAGAACCCGCCCACAACGTACCCAAGGTGTGGTAGCATCCACAATGTCAAGTACCCGCCCACAGTCACATTACTAGCTAGGTAATGCAAAGTAGCATCGACGGCAACTAGCACTCGCCCACACACAACCTGTACGGTAGCATGACAGTATAAAGCCCTAATTCATCACCTGCCCCCAACAAGCTTACCCATGAAACCTATCGATACAAATGACATCAATGTCAAAATGATCATTACCAAAAGCACCACGGAAACCAGGCATTCTGTAAGAGTTGCGATATGGTCCAAAATGTCTGGTCGGACCATTCTGGCCAATCCAATACTCTAACAACAATGTCATGGGCACCGCTACGCTTAAGGCCTTAAATCCTCAATATTGGAAAAACTGACAACCACAAGTCTCAAAACACTGTCGTTAAGACATTCCAACAAAATAATGCACCCAAAATCTTCCACGTCATCCTAAAGCTGACCTACTATAAGGCTACGCCTAGGAATCAAGACATCGGATCAAGCTCACACACACAATCCCGACAACCAAGGTCATACAACCCCAAGCACAGTGTGGAATGATAAAAAAAATAAACTAATAAAGCAATTAGTTATGAAACATATATATACATATGCAAGTATACATTCATAAGTATACTAAGAAATATCTAAATGGAAATACTATATATATGTATGTGCAAGTATACATTCGCAAGTATACTAAGTAGTACTAAATCCATACTAGACAAGTATACAGGCTCAAGTATACTATACCCAAAACGAATTGAAATAAGCAACGTATAAGCATACTAGGTACAAGTATACTAAACGTAATGAAAATCCATACACCAAACAACCAAGCACATAGTGTACAAGGGCAATTAAGTATGTTACCTATCACATAGGGGTCATGCATTAGATACACGCTACACATCACCTATGACGCTAGCATGACAAGCAGATATAGTAAATGAAAACATATCACCTATATCATCACATAACTACCAAATAGTCACATCTCCTAACATATTTCTTAGGCATGCGCAAAACAACAAGGCATATAAACATGTAGGAATGACTATGCAAATAACAATCCCGCAAAATCACAAGCAAGAAGGGATGAAATGCCTCTCAGAAGAATAAACTCACTAAAGTGAATCCCAAAAACCCGGATGAGTCCAATCCCTCACAGCAAAGAAGTGAATCATCTCCTAAAATGAACACTAGGGTTCCCGAAACAAAGAGTCTATAAGTCTTTCCCAAGACTGGCTCAAACACAAGGTGGAATCCTAACACCACACAAGATAAAACCACCACTCTAAGAAGAAAGGGCACGGGAACCTCGCCGTTAAGGCCTACAAAAATAAAACTTCCAATCCCCAAGGAAGGACTCGAGTCAATCCGACTCGTAGTCCCATGACGTTAGAAACAAGACCCCAATGACGTCACCACATCAAGGTTACCATGAAACCCCAAGAGATGATTCCCTAGCATCAATCTCAACCAACCAAGCTGGAACAACCCACAATACCTAAATAAGACATAAAAGTAAGCAGTTGACATGTAACATAGCAATAGACTACATACTCACACAAGTAGTAAGGTCATATAAGGCATGTCAATGTATGCATCATACTATCATACTAAGAAAAACAAGTGCATGCAATACGCTAAAGTAGACAAGCATAACCAACATCCTAAGTAGACAAGCGTAAGTCAATATGCTAAAACAAACAAGCATATACAATGTACAGAAGTCGACAAACATATACCGTATGCTAAGGCAGAAAAGCACATAAAACATGCTAAGATCTATAAGTATATACAATGTACTAAAGTAAACAAGCATATGTATCATGCTGTGATAGTTAAGGTAAACTTCTAAATATACGTTCACATAAGCACGTAAACAAGTTATCAAGAAGCAACTAAACACATAGAGCATGGCAACACAAGCATGATATGCACCCAAAACCCATCGTCCTAAAGTTTTTGAACCTAGGAACTCTGATACCACCTGTGACGGCCTTGGTTTTTCAAGCCAGTGCGTCCTGTGATGAACCGTAGTTTGATCCGATAACGGATCCGAAATGAGGAAGCGAAAACAGAAAACAAGACTCTAAGAAGTCAAAGTAACATTCCATGAGGTCGTGGAACTCAATGAGAACTGATGCAGAAACGAATGATCAAAAAAAAAAGACCGAACAGACCCCCAAGGGCAAAATGGTCATTTTTGAAAATATAAAATCGGGTGCTACCGAGTACACCACTAGAAAGACAGCAAAAAATTAATCAAATTAGACCCAAGAATCACTTGATTTGGAGTCCAGATGAAGAAGATATGAAACTCCAAAGTTTCATAAAAATCACATTTTTGGATTTGAAATCAATGCAGCAAGGGTACTTTGCAAGGGGTAAAATAGTCTTTTTAGATATAACTGGATGCAAGTGAGCATACCATTAGATAAACCAGGAAAAATTAATGAATCTAGACTCAAGAATCACTTGATTCGGAGTCCAGACAAAGAAGATATGAAACGTCAACGTTTTAAAAAAAAAAAAATAACTTTTAGGTTTAAAATCAGTGCGGCAAGGGTATTTGATAAAGGGTAAAATGGTCTTTTAAGATAGAATTGGATGCAACCGTGCATACCGTTGTATAGACCAGCAAAAACTAATAAACTTAGACTCAAAAATCACTTGATTTGGAGTCGGGACGAAGAAGATATGAAGCCTCAAAGTTTAAAAAAAATCAACTTATTTTCCGGGTAAGAAATCTGGGCAGGAATAGTGTTTTTACAGCAAGCAACATTTGATTTTTTTCTTAGAACTGAGGCTAAAAACGAACCCTTAAACGAGTTTTTCTGGAAAAACACGAAGAAGAAACCTCCCTTAAAATCACGTTTTCTACCTGGCCTTGTGAAAGGAACGGAGAAAAACAAGCTGTAAGATCCTTAAAATGCCCCTAGATCAGCCTAGGTCAAGAGCGACCCAAAAAGCTGCTACATTAAATTTCTTCAGGATCAGTCCACAATTGAGAGAAAAAACGGGCTATCAAATTAATTTTTATGGAAAAACATAAAAAAGAAACCCCTCCCGAAATTGAGTTTTCTAAGGGATTCTTGAGAGAATTCAAAAAAAACTCAATGTAGAAAGCCCAAAATGCCCCTCCATGAAATCTGGTCATGAGGGTCATAAAGCTGCTAAATGTAAAACTAGAAGCTAAACTTTGCAATGGATTTTCGGTATCAAGACAACATTTTCTAGAAAAATACGAAGAAGAAACCCCCCCTAAAATCACATTTTCTAAGCGACCATGTCGAAAGAAGAAATAAAACTGATGTGAAAAGTCTAGAAAGCCCCTAGATCAGATTATGCAACAAAGTTTCAAAATGAGTCCATAGGAGGCTCATTTCACCAAAGAAGAAGGTTTGCCCGGAAACAACCATGCACACAAACGTAACTTACCTATTAAGATGTGCTACAATGGTCCATGACTTAAAAATACCACCGATGCAAAATCCGACCCCCCAACGAGCAAAAAGGCAAAAATGAACAAGAAAAGGGAAATTTGAAAACCAAAATTAACAAATGATTTCAAATTACCCTTTGGCCCTTGGACACACTTCAAACATGATTTATAAGACCCTATGAAAGAATAAAAATGGAATTCCTACACCCGATGCAAGCATAGTGAAGCAATGACTCGGCATTTTTCAATATTTTCATAATATTTCATGAAGTTAAAAGTTACATAAGGTACAAATTAGATGTCATTGGCCTATGGCTTCATCTCATACATGTCAAATACATTGTAAAGAGTGTACTTATGTACACATTATATAAATAGAATCAAATTTACACATTTTGACATGTAAAGCTATAAATGGCATTTCAAGCTAACATTTACAAGAAATGAGAACTTCAAGTTTACAAATCATCCAAGCATGATGTGAATCCCGAGTCTTGATCCCGGTATCTAAAAAATGTCCCCACTACGTGGGTGAGTAACATAAAGCTACTCGTAGGAGATGAGCATGCATCGACCTAGCATTTTACAATTATATCACCTTAAGGTGAAACATGTCAAAGGGTTCATGCCACCTAACGTCTATTTCAAATGAGACTCAGGGATCATCCTAAGCTACTCATGCAATTTAAAGTGAACAACGGCACACAAGGAAACATGCTCAAGTATACTAAGCATTGTTAAAACATGCTACACAACATACAAGCATACATTTCCAAGTATACTAAACCATATTAAAACAAGTCATGCAATGTCTAAGCATATGTACACAAGTATACATTTATATGAAAATCTCGTAAATCAAGTATACGAACACAAGTATACTAAGCTAAAAAAGATACGCTTAAAACAAGTATACACGGCATAAGCATACTAAATGAAATTTAAACTCACGGAGCAAGTATACAAGTTCAAGTATACAAAATAGGATTCAAATATCCAAAGCAAGCATCAATTCTCAAGCTACAAGTAATCCATGATTAACAACTTGAAATTGAATGCGAAATCAAATAGTGAAAAGACTAGGACATGCGGTCGCTAGACCAAGCAAGTGTTTCTGGGCAATTACGACCCACAAGGCACTACCTAGTGCGCACATGCATAAGTTATTCCGGACAATTACGACCCACAAGGTACTACCTAGTGCGCACTTATGACTTAGAAGACTCTTGTCTCCGTACTAGAACCAAACCCTAGCCATTACGTGAAATATGTCCTTACAAGCTTCCCAAAATCAATAAGTTCAAAACTTATACTAAAATCAATAAGTTAAACCAAACTTATATCAAAATCAATAATGCATAAAACCATCTTCCATGCATAAATAAGGTTGAATCCACACAAACCATGTCTAATGATTCAAGTCTAAATAGCATATGACATGCCAAGTCTCCAATATACAATTATACACAAAGCAAGAATATTTTACAACAATTGAGTCACATTACTATCCTAAGCCACAAGTACTAAATAATTTTCAATTTAGTAACAAGCTTTCAAGGTAAACAATTGTAATATTCTAACAAGCTATATACCTACACAAGATATATTTAAACAAACTTTACAAGTCAATGATATTCTATATCATGCTAAGTCCAATTACCATTTTAAGAGGCCCCAAGTACTAATTCTACATCCAATTAGTAATATGCTCACAAGGTAATTAATTTCACTACATTAAAAGGGATTTTCAACCTAACATGAAAGTCTCTAGATTTCGTATTAATCCCAAATAAACTCAAATTAATATATGTTAAAGGATATAGCATAGTCTTCACATATATTATACTCAAAATCAATTTAAGTGACTACAACACTTAAAAATAAAATTAATTAAGCTAATTAATTAATTTTCTCTAGATTTTCAAACATATCTAAATGTCCTCAATTTAATATATGTTAAAGAACTCACCAAGGCCTACTTTAATATAACGTTACAAGTTGATTCCATACTTGGTACAACTAGGTGAATTAAACTTTCACAAAAGATAAATATTTAATAAAATTTGCAATTCCTTATTCAAATAACCCCAATTTTATATATATCAACCACCATACCAAGGCCTAAATTTCTAGCATGCCACAATTTAATTCTAAGTTGCCTAGCATCATGAGAATTAAATCTTAAATAAAGAGAATAATTAAATTAAATTTTATAACTTGAACAAGGCATGCTCACAAGTTGTATATGCTCATATAACAATCAATACAACATTAATATAACCCTAAAACATCCCCTACCTCAATTTGAGATGAAAATCTCAAAAGCCTACCGAAAAAAAAAGTGCTCCGAATCCGACGATACCGAAGGGTTTTGTCAGCGACAACACGATCTACATGAACCCACAAGAAGCCCCATCAAAATCACAACTTGACCTCAAACCCGAACTCAAAATTTGGCCAAAAACGGGTTCTAAGGGGGAAAGATGCATATGGTCAAGACAAACACAAAACGCGAAGGCACTTCGACTTTTTAACAAAGGGAAGAAGGTTCAAATTAAAGAAGAAGGGTGGTATCCCCCTTGGGCTGCCATAGCAGGTTCTGGTCGTGCATGGAGAGGGGAGAAGATGACTTTTTAATTTTAAGTCCCCCTATTTATCGAAAATCTCAAAAAGTGCCCCGAACGGGCCCCGCCGAGTCTGAAATAGTGAAATTTGAGCAGACGAGCTCAAATGGCAAAACTCCGTGAACGAAAAAGATTTAAAATCAGAAAATTTGAACAACGAAAGAAACGGTGTCAAAAACCGAGTTCCGAACAGAGAGATATGCCCTGAACAAGTTCGGCGGCAACCAGAGCCAAAAACCTTAAAATTGAAGAAAAATGACCAGAAGGAAATTTCAAGAATTTACGAGTCGACGAAAAGTGAAAATGAATCCTGTACGAGGATCCAGGCTCCAGATGAAGTATTTTATAATAACTTTCATTAATTGCAAAATGGCCCCTCCAAAAAGGGTTAATTGCATAATGCCCCAGAATGAAAATATCTTCCAAAAATATTTTCTTAAAAACCTTTGAAATAAAATATCTTCAAAAGATATTTATAAAAAACACCCTAAGAAAAGAAAGATTCTAAAAAACTGTGCATCCATGCCCCTATAGACACCGAGAGCAACCAGAGTATTTTCTTGCAAAAGTAAAGATACGTATTTCGTAGAAACCACTTAGAATAAAGATACATGAAGTCAAAAACCAACTCTGAACACAAAGAGTGAGGTTACGCCAATAAGGTGACAAACGGAGAAAAGACAAAATAGGGAAAAGGACGAAATAGGGAAAAAGACGAAAGTGAATAGTGTCAAAAAACGAAAAATGTGGAAATAACTCGGTCCTCAAAGGAAGTTGTCAATCCAAAGAAAAGAGTCTCAGAAACCATTTCTGAGCACTCGAGACGACACTAAGCAACAAGAAACTGAATTCAGAAAAGAAATTTCAACGAAAAAAATTCATCCGTAAAATTCTGAGGAAAAAGGAAAGGAAGGAAATGACCGGGTCATTACAAAAACACACATCAGTTTTTCACTCCGTTGCTAGGGACTATGTCACGGATTTGTTGAGTTCGAGATTAATTCTAGTTTAATTTATAGTATTAGGACTTTCTCTCACTTTATTTCTTTTTCTTTTCAAGTGCAGGAATCTAGTAGAGAGGACGAAGATGCCTAAGGAATAGAAGATTCGGTTTCCGGACCTTTTGTGAGTTTTTGTTATTTTTCTTCACTTGAAATTTTTCTTTTTGTTACTACTTTTACCATTGAAATTAGCTTAAATTGTTATGAGAATTTTTTTAAATCAAACATGGCTAATAATGGTGATAATCCAAATGGGGCACAATTGAGGGATCACTTCATTCCCACCTCATATACGTCACCTTGTTGCTTTCAATTTCCACAATCTGATGCAACCCACTTTGAGATCAAGCCAGCTATGATCCAAATGCTTCCAACTTTCCATCGGTCTGCTACTGAAGATCCCTATAAGCACATAGATGAATTTCTAGAATTGTGTTTAACTACCAAGTTATCCACTCTCTCTGATGATGCTTTTAGGATGAGACTCTTCCAATTTTCTCTCAAGGAAAAAGCTAGAACTTGGTTGCACTCCCTACCTCATAATTCCACAAGTACATGGGATAAGTTGCAACAAGAGTTCTTGAAAAAAATATTACACTGTGGGTAAACCACACAAATGAGAAGAGAAATCATGGCGTTCTCCCAAATCCCGGGTGAACAACTTCATGATACTTGGGAAAGATACAATGATCTTCTGAGAAAGTGTCCACACCATGATATTCCTAAATGGCATTTGGTGCAAATCTTTTATAATGGATTACATGATCCATATAGGAATATGGTAGATACTTCTAGTAATGGTGGTTTTCTGCATAAGAGCCCAGATGACGCTTGGGAACTGTTTAAGGCCCTAAGTGAAAATTCTGTTCAACATGCTTCTTCTTCTAGGTCTAGGTCCACTCCTGGTATCCATCAAGTTAAAAACTTGTATGAAGCAGAACAATCCAGAGAGCTTGCCATTCAAATGGAAGTGTTAAATCGAAAGTTTGGCCAAGTTTTGTCAACTGTCAGTACTATTAATTCTTCTCAGCATTCCTCTTTACCAAAAGAGGTGTGTTCTGTCTGCGCTAGTCCATCTTATTATGCTAATAGTAAATAGAGTATGGAATGAGATTGATACTTGCACCTAAATCAAGGAGAAATCTACGAATCTCTTGGTTTCCAAGAACATAAGAAATGGTTGGAGCACCCATATCCTTAAACTTAGGAGGAGTGTTAGACAGAGTGATGGAACTCACTTGTTCCGTTAAAAGCACTTTCTTAAGGTCCCTTCCCTTGCTCTTCCTCTTTTGTGTGCATAACTCCTTTAAAAACTTTGCATATGGTGGAATTTTTCTAATTGCATCTAGAAGAGGAAGATTAATTTTCACTTGTTTAAACACTTCCATTATATCATAAATTTTTCCTTCTTGTCTCCCAAATGATGAAGTTGCTCTCAAAGCTTGAGGAAATGGAGCTTTTGGCTTATAAGGCTTCTCTAATTGGGGAAATGATGATGAAGATGAGGGAATGTTCCTTTTGGAATCACTAGCATCCAAGGGAGTAAGAATAGGATTTTGAATGGGATGAATGCAACCACTTGGTTGTGTCAATTCACTATCCTCCTTAGGTACCTCTACCTTATTGTCCACTTTCCTACCACTCCTCAAGGTAGTAATTGTTTGAACTTGCTCATTTTCAAAAAATTCTAATGAAGGACTTGCTTGCGCTATAAATTGCCCCTTAGGATTGGTCTCAGTTTGACTAGGCAAC
Organism: Cornus florida; assembly: GCF_030987335.1. NCBI lineage: Eukaryota > Viridiplantae > Streptophyta > Magnoliopsida > Cornales > Cornaceae > Cornus > Cornus florida. Next base: position 82,830,981 of record NW_026775577.1, on the reverse strand, counting down.
TTACCTTTCTATCTCATATTTAAAGAATTAGCTAATTACCCGATTTGAGCTTCAAGCTTTGCAATTGATTGAGAGTGAGAATAAAACAATTGATTATCTTTTCGAAGATCACCTAAGGCTTCCAAGACCTTGTCCTCAAAAGCGGAACTCTTAGGAGGCGCTTGATTTGGATTAGAGTGAGATTGAGAATTTGATACTTGAGGATGAGAGTAGGATTGAGAATTTGATTCTTGAGGATAAGAGTAGGATTGAGAATTAGATGCTTAAGGATGAGAGTAGCATTGAGAATTTGATGCTTAAGGATGAGAATATTGATTCACATTTTGATGATAGAATGAAGGATGGTAGTAACCTTGAGAATTCTGATTTTGGAAATGTGGAAGAACATACTTTGCTTGGTAACCTTAAGTTTGAGAAGGGTTTACACTATCTCCTTGATTTTTCCATGCAAAGTTTGGATAATTCTTCCACCCCGGATTGTAAGTATTAGAATAAGGGTTGTTCCCTAGATGAATAAAAGCGGCATTTGCTTATTCTTGAGACTCACTTGGGATGATTTGTCTAAGAGGACAATTTGAAGTATGGTGAGTGTAACTAGAACAAGTTATGCACATTTCATTGGAATGGTGAGGATAAGATTTAATTGTCGGACCTTGATTCAAAAGGAATTTATCAAACCTTTGAGTAAGATTTTTTACCTCGATGACAATTTTTAAGGAAGCGTCTATTTGATTTAGAGCTTTCTTTCCTCCCACATTTGCTAGGTGACCACCCTTAGAAGATGAAGATCTATGCATTGAGTTTTCACTCATTTTTTTTAAAAGATGCCAAATTTCATCTTCATTTCCTTCAATGTAGTTGCCGCCACAAGAAGCATCAACAATGCCCTTATTAGCATCGGATAAACTTGAAAAGAAACATTGAACTAATTGCCACTTAGGAATTTCATGATGTGGACAATTTCGTAGCAAGTCATTCAAACGTTCCCATGCTTCATGAAGGGGTTCTCCTTCTTCCTGTTTAAATTCACAAGTGGAAGTTCTTATTGAATTAGTTCGACTCGTGGGATAGTACTTTTTTAGGAACTCTTGTCGCAATTGTGCCCAAGAGGTGATTGTATTTGACCGCAAGTTGTTGAACCAATATTTAGCTTTATCCCGAAGAGTGAAAGGGAAAAGCTTCATTTTTAAGACTTCTTCAGCAACATCCATGATTTTCACAGTGGAACAAACTTCCAAGAACTCATCTAAATTTTTATAAGGCTCTTCATTGCTCAACCCATAGAAAAGGGGGCATATGTTAATGGTGGAAGCCTTAATCTCATAATGATGAGCACGTAAATTTGGAAATTGAATGCAAGTGGGTGCATTATATTGATTTGGAGTGTAATGATCCCTAAGGACTATTGAAGGATTGAGAGGAGGATATGGCATTTGACCTTGATGATGGTATGCCATTTGAACATATTGTTGTTATTGCTCACCAATTGGGGGAATAACATTTGGCCTTGGCATCCCTAAATTAGGTTGTTCCACCACAGGATTAACTGGTCGTGGCATTCCCAAGGTTGGATGCTCACCTTAAGGATCCATAATATGAACTTGTGGTGGGTGGTGCACACTGTAATGACCCAGTCATTTTCCTTCTTTTTCTTTTCTCAGATTTTCACGGATATGATCTTTCTTTTCTGAGTTCGGCTTTTTATCACTTAGTGACATCTTGAGTACTCGGGAATGGTTTTCGAGACTCTTTTCCTTGGTTTGACGACTTCCTTTGAGGACCGAGTCATTTCCACATTTTCACTTTTCTGGTACTATGCACTTTTCGTCTTTTTCTCGATTATCACTTTGTTGGCATAACCTCAATTTTCGTGTTCGGATTTGATCCCAATTTTGCATGCATCCACGATATTTAAATTCCATGCTATATGTATTTTTACTTTTGTAGAAAAGTATGCTAGTTGTGTACTTTCTTCCTTAGGGGTGTGGATGCACACTTCTTTGGAATTTTTATTTCTTTTGGGGTCATTTGTGTAATTACTGTAAAGTAATTATTTTTCGTCTTAGGGACCATTTTGCAATTTAATTTGGAAGATATTTTCAAAAATGTAATGACCCAGTCATTTCCTTCCTTTTCTTTTTTCTTAGAATTTTACGGATGAATTTTTTGGTTGAAATTTCTTGTCTGAGTTCAGTTTCTCGTCGCTTAGTGTCATCTCGAGTGCTCAAAAATAGTTTCTAAGACTCTTTCCTTTGGATTGACAACTTTCTTTGAGGACCGAGTCACTTCCATATTTTTTTTTTCTATACTATTCACTTTTCGTCCTTTTCCCTGTTTTGTCATTTTCCCTATTCTGTCTTTTCCCCGTTTGTCACTTTATTGGCGTAACCTCACTCTTTGTGTTCGGAGTTAGTTTTTGACTTCATGTGTCTTCATTCTAAGTGAATTCCACGAAATACGTATCTTTACTTTTGCAAGAAAGTACTCTGGTTGCTCTTGATGTCCATAGGGGCATGGATGCAAAGTTCTTTGGAATTATTTTCTTTTCTTGGGGTGTTTTTCATAAATATCTTTGGAAGATATTTTATTTCAGGGATTTTTAAGAAACTATTTTTGAAAGATATTTTCATTCTGGGGCATTAGTGCAATTAACCCTTTTTGGAGGGGCCATTTTGCAATTAATGAAAGCTATTGTAAAATACTTCATCTGGAGCCTGGATCCTCGTACGAGATTCATTTTCACTTTTTCTTGACTCGTAAATTCTTGGAATTTCCTTCTGGTCATTTTTCTTTAGTTTCAGGGTTTTTGGTCCCGGTTGCCGCCGAACTTATTCGGGGCATATCTCTCTGGTCGGAACTCAGTTTTTGACGTCGCTTCTTCCGTTGTTCATATTTTCTCATTTTAAATCTTTTTTGTTCATGGAGTTTCACCGTTTGAGCACGTCTGCTCAAATTTTACTTTTTCGGACCCGGCGGGACCCGTTCGGGGCACTATTTGAGATTTTCTATAAATAGGGGGACTTAAAATTAAAAAGTCATCTTCTCCCCTCTCCATGCACGACCAAAACCTACTATGGCAGCCCAAGGGGGCTGCCACCCTTCTTCTTTCATTTGAACCTTCTTCCCTTTGTTAAAAAGTTGAAGTGCCTTCGCGTTTTGTGTTTGTTTTGACCACGCGCATCTTTCCCCCTTATTAGAACCCATTTTTGGCCAAATTTTTAGTTCAAGTTTGAAGTCAAGTTTTGATTTTGATGGGGCTTCTTAGAGGTTCATGTAGATCGTGTTGTCCCCGACAAAATCTCGCGATATCGTCGGATTCGGAGCACTTTTTTTTCGGTGGGCTTTTGAGATTTTCATCTCAAATCAAGGTAGGGGATGTTTTAGGGTTATATTAATGTTGTATTGATTGTTATATGAGTATATACAACTTGTGAGCATGCCTTGTTCAAGTTATAAAATTTAATTTAATTATTTTCTTTATTTAAGATTTAATTCTCATGATGCTAGGCAACTTAGACTTAAATTGTGGCATGCTAGAAATTTAGGCATTGGTATGGTGGTTGATATATATTAAATTGGGATTATTTGAATAAGAATTGCAAATTTTATTTAATATTTATCTTTTGTGAAAGTTTAATTCACCTAGTTGTATCAAGCATGGAATCAACTTGTACTGTGATATTAAAGTAGGCCTTGGTGAGTTCTTTAACATATATTAAATTGAGGACATTTAGATATGTTTGAAAATCTAGAGAAAATTAATTAATTAGCTTAATTAATTTTATTTTTAAGTGTTGTAGTCACTTAAATTGATTTTGGGTATAATATATGTGAAGACTATGCTATGTCCTTTAACATATATTAATTTGAGTTTATTTGGGATTAATATGAAATCTAGAGACTTTTCATGTTAGGTTGAAAGTCCCTTTTAATGTAGTGAAATTAATTACCTTGTGAGCATATTACTAATTAGATGTAGAATTAGTACTTGACGTCTCTTAAAATGGTAATTGGACTTAGCATGATATAGAATATCATTGACTTGTAAAGCTTGTTTAAATATATCTTGTGTAGGTATATAGCTTGTTAGAATATTACAATTGTTTACCTTGTAAGCTTGTTACTAAATTAAAGCTTATTTAGTACTTGTGGCTTAAGATGGTAATGTGATTCAATTGTTGTAAAATATTCTTGCTTTGTGTATAATTGCATATTGGAGACTTGACATGTCATATGCTATTTAGACCTAAATCCTAGGACATAGTTTGTGTGGATTCAACCTTATTTGTGCATGGAAGATGGTTTTATGCATTATTGATTTTGATATAAGTTTGGTCTAACTTATTGATTTTGGTATAAGTTTTGAACTTATTGATTTTGGGAAGCTTGTAAGGACATATTTCACGTGATGGCTAGGGTTTGGCCCTAGTACGGAGACAAGAGTCTTCTAAGTCATAAGTGCGCACTAGGTAGTACCTTGTGGGTTGTAATTGCCCGGAATAACTTATGCATGTGTGCACTAGGTGGTACCTTGAAGGTCGTAATTACCCAAAAATACTTGCTTGGTCTAGCGACCCATGTCCTAGTCTTTCCACTATTTGATTTCGTATTTAATTTCAAGTTGTTAATCATAGATTACTTGTAGCTTGAGAATTGATACTTGTTTTGGATATTTGAATCCTACTTAGTATACTTGAACTTGTATACTTGCTCCGTGAGTTTAAATTTCATTTAGTATACTTGTGCCGTGTATACTTGTTTTAAGCGTATCTATTTTAGTTTAGTGTACTTGTGTTCGTATACTTGATTTACAAGATTTCCATATAAAATGTATACTTGTGTACATATGCTTAGACATTGTATGACTTGTCTTAATATGGTTTAGTATACTTGGAAATGTATACTTATATGTCGTGTATCATGTTTTAATACGATTTAGTGTACTTGAGCATGTATACTTGCATATGGTTGTTCATTTCAATTGCATGAGTAGCTTAAGATGATCCCTGAGTCTCATTTTGAAATAGACGTTAGGTGGCATGAGCCCCTATAACATGTTTCACTTTAAGGTGATAGAATTGTAAAATGCTAGGTCGATGCATGGTCATCTCCTACGAATAGCTTTATGTTACTCACCCACGTAGTGGGGACATTTTTCAGGTACCGGGATCAAGATTCGGGATTCACATCATGCTTGGATGATTTGTAGACTTAAAGTTCTTAAATGTTAGCTTGAAATGCCATTTATAGCTTTATATGTCAAAATGTGTAAATTTGATTCTATTTTTGTAATGTGTACATAAGTACACTCTTTAAAATGTATTTGACATGTATGAGATGAGGTCGGAAGCCAATGACATGTATCTTGCTTTCTATGCACTTTCGTTTTCAAGCCTTAATATGAAAATGTTGAAAAATGCTTAGACATTATGTCATAACTTTTGCATCGGGTGTGGGAATTTTATTTTTATTCTTTCGTAGGGTCTCATTAATCATGTTTGAAGTATGGCCAAGGGCCAAATGGTAATTTGAAATCATTTGTCAATTTTGGTTTCCATATTTTCAATTTCAAGTTCATTTTCGCCTTTTTGGCCGTTGGGGGTCGGATTTTGACTCAACCATTTCCAGGAGCCGCAGACCATTCCCGCATACTCAAAATCACCATTTACGTCTGCGTGCATGATCATTTCCGGGAAAAACCCTTTCCTTTGGGATTTGAGCCTCCTATGGAACCATTTTTTCAATTTTGTTACATAATCTGTTCTAGGGGCATTATAGACTTTTCACATCAGTTTTATTTCTTCTTTTAATATGGTTGCTTAGAAAACATGATTTTAGGGGAGGTTTCTTCTTCGTGTTTTTCCAGAAAACATCGTCTTGGTACCGGAAATCCCTCGTGAAGTTTGAACTTCCAGTTTCATTTTAGCAGCTTTTTAGCTCGTTTGACCAGATTTCTTGGGAGGGCATTTTGGCCATTTCGCAATGAGTTTTTTTTTAATTCTCTTATGTCACGTAGAAAACTCAATTTTGAGGGGGGTTTCTTCTTTGTGTTTTTGCAAAAAAATTCATCTAGGCCTCCAAATTCAGCCTCTGTTATGGAATTTTCTGGAAAAAAAAAAAAACCACACAGCAGCTTTATGGGCTGCTGCCAGCCATGGCGCACCAATGGTGCGCGCGGCGTGCATGGGCGCGCGCATGGGCGTGCGCATGGGGCTGTCATGGCCCCTCGTCGGGCCGCCGCGACGTCAATTCTTCTTTTGGGCTTTTCTCCTTCGTCCGGACTCCGATTCAAGTTAATTTTTTTTTTTTAAACTTGATTAATTTTTCGTCGTCTATCCAACGGTGTGCTCAGTTACACCCGGATATTTCTGGATAATTACCAGTTTGCCCTTAAAGCTTTAAGTGTCCATTTTTCGTCGTCATGCCGTTTCTCCTTCGTTCGGACTCCGAATCATGCGATTCTTGAGTCCATCTTGATTAGTTTTTCGTTGTCCTTCCAACGGTGTGCTCGGTGGCACCCGAATCTACAGTTTTGAGAAATAACTATTTTGCCCTTAGGGGCTTATTTGTCATATTTTTGATCTTTTGCTTCCGCATCAGTTCTTGTTGAGTTCCACGACCTCATGGAAGGTCACTTTGACTTCTTAGAGTCTTATTTTCTATTTTCGCTTCCGCATATCGGATCCGTTATCGGATCAATCTTCGGTTCATCATAGGTCACGCTGGCCTAAAAACCAGGGTCGTCACAAAAAAGGACCTTTTTGTAATTTTTGAAAAGTGCGACAAGTGTCACACTCTCATTGGTTTACTTGTTGACATTTGTGTGGGGACACTTTAATGCATTGGATGATGACACATGGAGGGTGGAAATTGAACCACTTGTTGACCTAGGATAGGTGCACTTGTTGGCTTGGATGGTAGGCTTAGGATTAAGCCTACAATGGATGCTTAGATGAATGACAAGTGTATGCTCCAAATTAAGTCTTGCAATTATTTTTGGGCCACTTTGGGATTATGGTTTTAAAGTGGGGTTTTTTGTGCAATTGACCAAGACTTGTGTGTGTTGACCTTGGTGTAAGAACACATAGTGAGTGGAGGATTTCTATTTCCTCCACTCACATTCTATCACACTTAATTTCTATCTCCTCCCTCTCTTGTAAAGAAAACCCTAGCCTCCACGGATGGAGCTTGAAGCCTTAAGCTTTAACCTTGATTTTGAGGGTCTTCCATTGATTTCTAAGCCTGACCTTGGGAATACTTTTTGTTCCCCTCATCTTCCTCTTCATAACACTAGAAGGGTTTACCATTTTGTGCTTACTAGCCTTGGATTCAAGAGAAACAATCCTCTTGTGAGGTAAGGGGTGTTATAATTTATTTTCCAAGTGATTATACTTGTTTTTGTATGAGATACAAGTTATATGCATGTCTTATGTTAATTTGAGAAATTAATGGTGTATCATAGTTTGCTTATAACTCATTTTAGACTCAATATATGGCATGGCCATGACTTGATCTATGTTGTATATTAAATTAGGATGATTTAAATAAGTTTTCAAATCTAGAGATTAAATGGGTTTAATTTGATTCAAATTCTAGTAAATTATGTTTTGCTTGTATTCCTTTTAGACTTGATATATGGTGTGACCATGACTTAGTGCTTGATATATATTAATTTGAGATCATTCGAACAACTTTTGAAATCTAGAGATTTATTTAAGTTTTATGTAATTAAATTCTATTTAATTACTCCACTGATGTAATTAAGTTTTGACTTGATATTAGTGATTATCTTGATTTAATCCTTGTTATATATTAATTTGGGATTATTTGAATAACTTTTAAAAATTAAAGATTTAATTAATTTAAATTAATTAAATTCTACATGATGATGTCTTACTCATTTTGCTCTTTTAATTTGATATATGTAATGAGCATGCTATGTTGTTTAACATATGAAAATTTGAGGTCATTTGACATTGCCTTGAAATCTAGAGAATGTAATGATTTTTGTTTAATTAAATTCTATCTAATGGCTCCATGGACCTAGTTGTGTTTTAGAAGTTGTTTCTATATTCAAATCATGGACTTAGACTTGTTGTATATCCACTTGGTTATGTTGGAGCATAGGATAACATTGTTGTTATATTTATATTCATGAGAGTATGTTTTCTTTATGGATTATATTGTTGTCTTGTGTAATGAGTTGCACATTTTGTATTTGACATCTTTTCATGTCATAGTAGTTGTGGACTTATAGCATGTATCGTATGTGTTTCCAAATTCGGTTGCGTATAGTAAATAGTTGATTATCTTGTATATACATGTTGATATATATACATTGTTGCATAACTTGTTGATTTGGGAAACTTGGGGATGTCGTTGTTTGACTACGGCTAGGGCTTGGTTCTAGTACGGGGGATTGTCCCTCTATAGTCTAGTGCGCACATAGGGAGGTTACCCATTGGCTAGTAAACCTAAAGTAACCAAGGTGTCGGCCTGATCCGACGTGACGTCCAAGTATCCACCTTATTTGATTTCACATTTCATTTCAAGTTAATAACTAGATGATGTTGTAACTTGTTGTTCCTTATTTGATTTCCCATTCTAAGTTCAAGATGGTAACTTTAAGAATTTGTGCTTTACGCATTGTATTGGAAGTTCCAATGTTGGTTAAATTGCATCGATATTGTGAATTGTGTTTTATTGTTCTAATGTGGCCTAGGACGATTCCTTAGACTCATTTGGAACATAGAAGCTAGATGACATGAACCACTTTAGTTGATTTCGTATCTTGGATTTTAAGTTAATGATTTTGAGGATCTATACATTGTTGCTTCGTATAACATGCTTCTATGTTGTTTGAATTGCATGAGGGATATGAATTATGCTAGAAATGATCTAAGGTAGCTTAGGATGCTCCCTGAGTCTCACCTTTGACATAGACGTTAGGTGGCATGACCCTTTTGAATTGTTTCAAATTATTGTAAAAATATTTAAAGAAATCGAGTCTGTGCATGCTCATTCTCTACGAGTAAACTTGTTTACTCACCCTGAAGTTACTGGGGGATTTGTTCAGGTATGAAGACTTGGTGCGTGATGTTCATCATTGCTTGGATAATTGTAGACTTGAGGGTTTAAATGCTTGTAAAGGTTGGCTTGAAATGCCACTTGCAACCTTATATGTCAAAACTTGTATTTATTGTCTCAAATATGTAATGTGCACTTAAGTGCACCTTTTAGCACTCTTTGGATATTTCTGTAATGAGGCCAAGGGCCAAAGACACTTATATGACATGTATGTTGGTTTAACTTCATAGTTTGTTATGGAATATATGGAAATTCAAGGGTTGAACACAATTTGTAAATGACTTGGCATGAGGCCTTAAGGCCACCTTTTGTTTATTTTCCTTAATTGATTAAAGATCACTCATAAGTATGTTGCACACACTTGTAAATGATCATTCATGTTGGCCATGTTCCTGAGACTTGTCTTTTTTACCGTGTTTCCGCATTTTGGGGTTCCAGTCCATGCCACTGCTGCATTTGGAGGGCCCCTGTAGAATTTTGGCGGGCACCCACGGGGATCTGCCACATTGGGTGGGCCCCCACAGCATTTGGGCGCGCTCCCGCAGGGACCTGTTCCTTCTCCAGTCATCTTCCTTCGAAAGGCCATATCTCACTCGTTTTTACTCCGAATTGGTCTGTTCTTGAGTCTAAACTGACCGCATCGAAATATGCTTTCCAATGGTTCCAATTAGAGCTTCATATTCCATTTTTAACTGAATTTATTCTAGTTTTAGTGAGGTAGTGTTAGGATTTGGTTTGAACCGGAATGGGGTTTTCTTTCCTTAACTTCAAGACTTGATATCATTTCCGTCCGGACTCCGAATCAGGTGATTCTTGATTCCATTTTAATTCATTTTTCATTTTCTTTCCAATGGTATAAATTTTAGTTTTAGATTCTTCTCATGGCTTGAGATATCCTTGTTTTAATGAGAGGGTGCCAGTTTTAGTTCAAGTCGGGATAGGGTTCAATTGGGATTTCACTTTCTTTGGCCTTGGTACTTCATGTGAAGTTACCAAAGAATGTTTTTGGATGTTTTTGATCTCATTTGACTTGTTGGAAGTCAAATTCCTTCCTCTTAGGGTAAAATAACCATTTAACCCTTGGTCCTTCTTTCGGTAGAGTTTTGATACCCTTGTTTCCGTTTTGCTTCCGTTGAGTCTTGAAACTTTTTATGTCCTAAGAATAACGTACATATCTATAGACTTGTTTTTGTTTTGCTTCCACATTCTGGATCCACTTCGGGTCATCACAGGACACACTGGGTTAAAAAATTCAGGGTCGTCACAGGTGGTATAAGAGCTCCTAGGTTTGAATACCTTGGATGATGGGTTGGGTGCATATCATAGTTGGGTGCATATCATGCTTGTGCCATGCTCAATGTGTTTATATGCTTCGTGATAACATGTTTTGGTATAATGACATGTTTATATTCTTATGTGCTATATGCGGTGTGCTATATGTTTAGCCTGTTCCGATTCTTTTGTAATGAGTATGACATATGATGTATGCTATGTTAAATTTATATATCAATAACTGTTTTGCATATTTTACAGGACTTGGGATTAGTCATGGATGATTGCCTCGAGGATTGGGTTGTTTGGTGAGTTAGCACTTAGTGCAATGTTTGGTGTGTTTTGGTTTTGTTTAGGCACTCTTCTTAGATGCTGTTAGCATTTGTCAGTTTGGTTTCGTAGTAGCATAGGTTGTGTTGACTTAGCATTGGTTTTGAGGTAGGTGCTGAGACACATTTTGTTTAGACTCTCGTAAGGTGAGTCATTTGGCGTTGGCGTAGTGCTGGATTTGTTGGTTATGAACCTCTTAGGATCCTTGGTTGTTCGGGATGGTTCCTCTTAGATTAAAATTTTCGTGGGCGGGTTCGTTTGTGGGCGAGTACATGGCACTGTCATGCCATCGTACTGGCTAACTACGAGCGCAGTCTGGGTAGGATCAGCGTTGGTTTTGTTCTGATAGGCGTAGTCCTTTTGGTCAGTGATTGATGATCATTTTAGGGATAATTCTTGAGATTGATTTGGTTGTTGATGGTATGGTTATAGTTGCCATTTTCTTTGAGTTCTTCTTGCATGATGACGCTTTTGTGGTCGAGTCGATTGAACGATGTTTCGGGTTGGTGAGAGCATTGCATTGTTAGTGTCACTCATAGAGTCACCTCTAGATTCGGAGATGGATTGTTAGAGTCTTACTATTTTGGTACGGGCTCATGTTTGTTTTGAGACAGGTTATTGTCGCCTTGGGTTTTAGAGTCAGGTTATAACTAGGACTTTCCTTCCTTTTTCCTAGACACTCTGGGACACGATGTCCATAGGGTTCATTGTTGCATCATTTTTATCTTCTGTAATTTCGTTTACTATCATGTTAGTAGCATGACTTATGATATTGTGATGCATGAGTGGGTGGAAGTGTGTCCACATTTGCTTTCTTATTGTGTGGCATTAGTATGCCTTCTTTATATGCTTAGAGATGCCATGTTGTTGTTGTGCTTTAGTGACATGCTTTTGTGTTTACGTGGAGACGTGTCGCATGTACCCTTGATTTTATCTATATGAGTAGATTTACTTACTTGGTAGTTACATTCCTTGTCATATGCATGACTTCCATATTTAGTTCTCCCCTTTTATTTCCTTTTCGTGTTTATCGTGTTGACACTTGCGAGAGAATAGGGTTTCCCCTCTTTTTTGTAGTTCATGTTTGGGACTTCACAAGGAGTGAGTCTCTTTTTTTCGTCGCCTTGTGCACGGTTTTGGGGTTGGTTGGTCCGTGAGGATCACCGTTGTTGTCTTGAGTCCTTAGTGAGAATTTGGTGGATTTTTTTTTTTTTTTTTTTCCTGAATGGGGTTATGTTATAAACAAAGAAGAAAGTAGTACAAGTGCTTAAGGAGGCATACCTCCTTTTACAAATCAAGAGCTAGAAAAAGCCCATTTCCAGTAAATATTAGGAAAAACAAGAAATTGTAAAAACATTAAGATTTAAAAAAAAAGAGCAAAATCTTGAAGACCAAAATTAAGGAAATTTAAAACTTTCCACATAATAGTCTTGGCAGCATATGTTGCTTGATCTTAAGCTCCATCATGCATGATCACATTTCTCACATTCCAAATCTTCCAAATAGTGGTTGCAAAAATTCCAGTTAAAATTTGAGTCTTGATACTTCTGCCTACAATTTGCATAATAAACCAGTCCATAATTTCCCAAACAGAATTGAACACTGGCAAATCCATTCTCAATAAATTAAATATGTTCTGCCAAATTGCTTTAGCATAGGAATAATGATAGAAAAGATGGTCATTTGTATCTAGGGGGCGAAGTCTTTGACCTTGTTGTCTTTTATTTCAGAGGTGGAGTCGTGGTGTAGTCTTTCTTAAGACTGGTGGTTCCCTTTCTTTCGTATCTTCCCTTGGGGAGTTTTTACTGTGGTTGTTGACGGAGTTGTGGTGCTCAGAGTGAGTTGATTGTGTGAGATCATTTTACGGGGACTTGTGTCCATATCATTGAGGATTTTTTTGATTCGTAAGGTGAGCTCGATGCTCGTTTGAGGATATCTTTTAGAGACTTGCTTTGGTTTTTTGGAGACCTGGATGTGGTTAACTTTTAGGAGAAGTTTTGGGGAATTGCTGTTGGATATGGCTTATCTGTGAAGTTTTCTCGTCCTAGTTATGGCTAGGCATAATTTTGAGGAATCGTAGTTCCAGTGACTGTTTATAGACTGAAATTAAGGAATTGTGATTTAGTTTGGTGATGCTAAGTACGGTTTTGAGAGACTTGTTTTATGACCTTAGTTGTCAGGATTTTGATGTTTGTGCTACATGGTGGACTTGTTTTTCAAGGATTTAGTTATCCATGATAGGGATGTGGATATAATGTTTGATTACAGTGTGATTGGTCTTATAGTTGATCTATTTCACGGAGATATGTGGGACTTTCGATGAAATGTCTTGTAATGAAGTTTGTTTTGATTCCTGGTGGTTTTGATTTGCTTTTTAGGCTTTGGATTCTTGATTGATGTTATTGGTAGTAGTATTTTAAGAAATTGAAGTTGTTGGTTTTGTTGTATTGAGGATTGAAACCTGAAGCTGGAAGGTACCTGTAACATTGCCGTCAGGATTTTGAGTGTGGCTGGGATGTCAACGTCTTTGGACCATGTCTCAACTCTTACAGAATGCCGAGTTACCTGATTGCTTTTGGTAATGATAATTCACGACATTGATGTCATTTGTATTGAGAGGTTTCATGGGTAGACCTAGTGGGGGCAGGTTATGAACTGGTACCTTATACCATCATGCTACCGTACAAGTTGGTGTTGTGGGCGGGTGCTAGTTGCCGTCAATGCTACCTTACTGATGAGTAAGTGTGGGCGGGCGCTAGGTACTGTCATTGCTACCATATATATGAGTACGTCGTGGGCAGGTTCTGGTCGCTATTCCTACTGCCACATTGTCTTTCTTCTGTACCCTGATTTGATACGTGGTTATCTTGGAGTTCTTTTGGTGGTTGTTTTTGGATCGGTATAATGGTTCATCAGGAGGAATGCTTTTGATTGTTGCCTTCCGTTCATTTGTCTGACCTTGGGTTCTGTGTGACTTTTGACTTGCCGTGTGGCTGAGTGGTCACTTTTCTTTTGAGAGGTTGTCTAGTCGTAAGCATGTGGATGCGAATGACATTGGGTTGTGCGTCATCTTTCAGTTTTGGGATTGCTTCTGTAGCATGTTGTGTGGGATACTCGGAGATGTACTCCGTAGTTGTCCTGGTTTCGCCTTTTGTTTTGTTGGGACTGGAATTCGAGGACAAAATCCCTTTAAGGTGGGAAAGTTGTAATGGCCCAGTCATTTTCCTTCTTTTTCTTTTCTCAGATTTTCACGGATTTTTTTTTTTTTCTTTCCGTTGATCTTTCTTTTCTGAGTTCGGCTTTTTATCACTTAGTGACGTCTTGAGTACTCAGGAATAGTTTCCGAGACTCTTTTCCTTGGTTTGACGACTTCCTTTGAGGACTGAGTCATTTCCATATTTTCACTTTTGTGGCACTATACGTTTTTCGTCTTTTTCTCGGTTGACACTTTGTTGGCATAACCTCACTTTTCGTATTTGGATTTGATCCTAGTTTTGCATGCATCCACGATATTCAAATTCCACGCTATGTGTATTTTTACTTTTGTAGAAAAGCATGCTAGTTGTGTACTTTCTTCTTTATGGGTGTGGATGCACACTTCTTTGGAATTTTTCTTTCTTTTGGGGTCATTTGTGTAATTATTATAAAGTAATTATTTTTCGTCTTAGGGGCCATTTTGTAATTTAATTTGAAAGATATTTTCAAAAAGGACTTTTTTGCAATTTTTAAAAAGTGCGACAAGTGTCACACTTTCATTGGTCCACTTGCTGACATTTGTGTGAGGACACTTTGATGTATTAGATGATGACACATGGAGGGTGGAAATTGAACCACTTGTTGACCTAGGATAGGTGCACTTGTTGGCTTGGATGGTAGGCTTAGGATTAAGCCTACAATGGATGCTTCGATGAGTGACAAGTGTATGCTCCAAATTAAGTCTTGCAATTATTTTTGGGCCACTTTGGGATTATGGTTTTAAAGAGGGGTTTTTTGTGCAATTGACCAGGACTTGTGTGTGTTGACCTTAGTGTAAGACCACATAGTGAGTGGAGGATTTCTATTTCCTCCACTCACATTCTATCACACTTAATTTCTATCTCCTCTCACTCTTGTAAAGAAAACCCTAGCCTCCATGGATGGAGCTTAAAGTCTTAAGTTTTGACCTTGATTTTGAGGGCCTTCCATTGACTTCCAAGCCTAATCTTGGGAATACTTTTTGTTCCCCTCATCTTCCTCTTCATAACCCTAGAAGGGTTTACCATTTTGTGCTTGCTAGCCTTGGATTCAAGAAGAACAATCCTCTTGTGAGGTAGGGGGTGTAATAATTTATTTTTCAGAGTGATTTTACTTGTTTTTGTATGAGATATAAGTTATATGCATGTCTTATGTTAATTTGAGAAATTAATGATGTATCATAGTTTGCTTATAACTCATTTTAGACTTGATATATGACATGGCCATGACTTGATCTTTGTTGTATATTAAATTGGGATGATTTAAATGAGTTTTCAAATCTAGAGATTAAATGGATTTAATTTGATTCAAATTCTAGTAAATTGTGTTTTGCTTGTATTCCATTTTAGACTTGATATACGATGTGACCATGACTTAGTGCTTGATATATATTAATTTGAGATTATTCGAACAACTTTTGAAATCTAGAAATTTATTTAAGTTTTATGTAATTAAATTTTATTTAATTACTCCATTGATGTAATTAAGTTTTGACTTGATATTAGTGATTATCATGATTTAATCCTTGTTATATATTAATTTAGGATTATTTGAATAACTTTTGAAAATTATAGATTTAATTAAATTAATTAAATTCTACATGATGATGTTTTGCTCATTTTGCTCTTTTGATTTGATATATGTAATGAGCATGCTATGTTGTTTAACATATAAAAATTTAAGGTTATTTGATATTGACTTGAAATCTAGATAATTTAATGATTTTTATTTAATTAAATTCTATCTAATGGCTCCATAGACCTAGTTGTGTTTTAAAAGTTGTTTCTATATTCAAATCATGGACTTAGACTTGTTGTATATCCACTTGGTTATGTTGGAGCATAGGATAACATTGTTGTTATATTTATATTCAGAGCATATTTTCTTTATGGATTATATTATTGTCTTGTGTAATGAGTTGCACATTTTGTATTTGACATCTTTTCATGCCATAGTAGTTGTGGACTTAGAGCATATATCGTAAGTGTTTCCAAATTCGGTTGTGCATGGTAGATAGTTGATTATCTTGTATATACATGTTGATATATATACGTTGTTGTATAACTTGTTGATTTGGGAAACTTGGGGATGTCGTTGTTTGACTACGACTAGGGCTTGGTTCTAGTACGGGGGATTGTCCCTCTACAGTCTAGTGCGCATATAGGGAGGTTACCCATGGGCTAGTAATCCTAAAGTAACCATGGTGTCGTTCTGATCCGACATGACGTCCAAGTATCCACCTTGTTTGATTTCCCATTTCATTTCAAGTTGATAACTAGATGATGTTATACCTTGTTGTTCCTTATTTGATTTCCCATTCTAAGTTCAAGATGGTAACTTTAAGAATTTGTGTTTACGCGTTGTATTGGAAGTTCCAATGTTGGTTAAATTGCATTGATATTATGAATTGTGTTTTATTATTCTAATGTAGCCTAGGACGATTCCTTAGACTCATTTGGAACATAGAAGCTAGATGACATGAACCACTTTAGTTGATTTCATATCTTGGATTTTAAGTTAATGATTTTGGGAATCTATACCTTGTTGCTTCGTATAACATGCTTCTATGTTGTTTGAATTGCATGAAGGATGTGAATTATGCTAGAAATGATCTAAGGTAGCTTAGGATGCTCCCTGAGTCTCACCTTTGACATAGACATTAAGTGGCATGACCCTTTTGAATTGTTTCAAATTATTGTAAAAATCTTTAAAGAAATCGAGTCTATGCATGCTCATTCTCTACAAGTAAACTTGTTTACTCACCCCGAAGTTACTGGGGGATTTGTTCAGGTACGAAGACTTGGTGCGTGATGTTCATCATTGCTTGGATGATTGTAGACTTGAAGGTTTTAAATGCTTGTAAAGGTTGGCTTGAAATGCCACTTGTAACCTTATATGCCAAAACTTGTATTTGTTGTCTCAAATATGTAATGTGCACTTAAGTGCACCTTTTAGCACTCTTTGGATGTTTATGTAATGAGGCCAAGGGCCAAAGACACTTATATGACATGTATGTTGGTTTAACTTCATAGTTTGTTATGGAATATATGAAAATTCAAGGGTTGAACACAATTTGTAAATGACTTGGCATGAGGCCTTAAGGCCACCTTTTGTTTATTTTCCTTGATTGATTAAAGATCACTCATAAGTATGTTGCACACACTTGTAAATGATCATTCATATTGGCCATGCTCTTGAGACTTGTCTTTTTTACCGTGTTTCCGCATTTTGGGGTTCCAGTCCACGCCACTGCTGCATTTGGCAGACCCCCGCAGAATTTTGGCTAGCACCCATAGGGATCTACAGCATTTGGCGTGCCCCTGCAACATTTGGGAGGGCCCTCGCAAAGACCTGTTCTTGCTCCTGTCATCTTCCTTCGGAGGGCCATATCTCACTTGTTTGAACTCCGAATTGGTCCGTTCTTGTGTCTAAACTGACCATGTCGAAATAAGCTTTCCAGTGGTACTAATTAGAGCTTCAGATTCCTTTTGGAATTCAGGTTATTCAAGTTTTAGTGAGGTAGTGTTAAGATTTGGTTTGAACCGAATGGGGTTTTCTTTCCTTAACTTCAAGACTTGATATCTTTTATGTCCGGACTCCGAATCAGGTGATTCTTGAGTCCATTCTAATTAATTTTTTATTGTCTTTCCAATGATATAAATTTCAGTTTCAGATTCTTCTCATAGCTTGAGATATCCTTATTTTAGTGAGAGGGTGCTAGTTTTGGTTCGAGTCGGGATAGGGTTCAATTGAGATTTCACTTCCTTTTGCCTTGGTACTTCATGTGAAGTTACCAAAGAATGTTTTTGGATGTTTTTTATCTCATTTGACTTGTTGGAAGTCAAATTCCTTCCTCTTAGGGTAAAATGACCATTTTACCCTTGGTCCTTCTTTCGGTAGAGTTTTGATACCCTTGTCTCCGTTTTGCTTCTGTTGAGTCTTGAAACTTTTTGAAATTCTATTTTTGTGTCTTAGGGATAACATACATCTCTATGGACTTGTTTTTATTTTGATTCCGTATTCTGGATCCGCTTCGGGTCATCACATGACACACTGGGTTGAAAAATCCAAGGTCGTCACACACACCGTTATGATCCACATGACCAAGATCTATAATGGGATCTTCAATTGGATCTATTGGGTCTTCTATTAAAGGTGATGAAAGATCAAAATTTGGAAGATTAGGATGACTATCCCTAATACTACCTCTTAAACGCCAAACAGAAACTTCGAGATTTTGATTTACAGAAGCAAGAGGACGATTAAGTGATCTACGACCATGCATGCACTAGAATAAGTCAACACACCAACACTTCAATATTTCAACCTCCACATACTATGTTCGCAAACTCCTCAATAATATTAATGCACTTAAAACAAATAAATGCCTCCACACGGGCTGATGCCTTCTACAAGAAGGTATGCTTGGACTTAAAAATAAAACAATTCAAATTAAGCCTCCAATTGGGCTGTCCAAAGCATGCAAGATGGTAAACAATTAAATTACTAAAATGAAAGAGAACTTACAGATGGTCCTTAAGCAACTTCAAATTTTTTTAATTAATTGCTTCTAAGTCCAGCGTTTGCTCCACTTTGCTTCAAGTACCTAATTGACAAATCAAATGAGAAAATAAAAATTAAAATGACTTAAAAGTAAACAATCAACAAAGAACTAATGTTTAATTCAATTCTTTTAAAAACTATTTGATCCCTGGCAACGGCGCCAAAATTATGATGTGACCGAGTGTGTGCACAAAATAATGCACAATACTTGGGTTTTAGAAATGGTATCAAGTGGGCATCATATTTTATAATTTATAAAACCACTAAACACTTATACTATGGAGTATGAAGCGAGTAGGGATCGTCCCAAGAGATCTAAACAATTATTGGTTTTCGGAATTGAATTCTACTTTAGTGCTTATGTGATTACTAAAAAGGGTATTGTTTATGATGAAAACTAATTTTAAATTAAATGATTGCAATAAATAAATGGAGTTTAAGAGATTGGAAAGAGACTTAGGGTGTAAGATTCACCACTAAACATATTCCCTAACTCACTAACTTTCAACTAATTGGGGAAATAATACTATGTAATCTATATGTGGCTAACAATTGTAATGAAAAGTGTAAACCATCAATTTCAAGCATGAATCAACTACCTAATGACAATTAAACTAAGTGTAGTGCAATTCACCAATTCAAAGCATGATTCATCAATTCAAGTTACAAATTTAACACACATAATCTAAAGGATATGTAATTGTAACAATAAGTATGAATTTCAAACAATTATATGGATTGTCTACTTACCTAATAATTAAATTGTAATGACCCGGTCATTTTCCTCCCTTTCCTTTTTTCCTGAAATTTTAAGGATAATTTTTTTCCGTTTAGTTTTCTTTTCCAAGTTCTATTTTTTGTCACTTAGTATCATCTCGAGTGCTTGGAATTGGTTTCTGAGACTCTTTCGTGTGGATTAACAACTTCCTTTGTGGACCGAGTCATTTCCACATTTTCACTTTTCGGACACTATTCATTTTTCGTCCTTTTCCCTATTTCGTCCTTTTCCCTATTCTGTCTTTTCCCCATTTGTCACCTTGTTGGCAAAACCTCACCTTTCATGCTCAGAGTTTGTTTTTGACTTCACATGTCTTCATTCGAGGTGGTTTCCACGAAATACGTATCTTTACTTTTACAAGAAAGTACTCTAGTCGCTCCCGGTGTCCATAGGGGCATGGATGCATAGTTCTTCAAAATCTTTTTCTTTTCTTAGGGTGTTTTTTGTAAATATCTTTTGAAGATATTTCATTTCAGGGGTTTTTAAGAAAATATTTTTGGAAGATATTTTCATTCTGGGGCATTAGTGCAGTTTTCACTTTTTGGAAGGGCCATTGTGCAATTAACGAAAGTTATTGCAAAAATACCTCATCTGGAGCCTGAATCCTCGTACGGGATTCATTTTCACATTTCGTCAAGTCGTGTACTCTTAGAATTTCCCTCTGGTCGTTTTTCTCCAGTTTCAGAGTTTCTGGCCCCAGTTGCCGCTGAACTTGTTCGGGGCATATCTTTCTGCTCGGAACTCATTTTTTAATGTTGTTTCTTCCTTTGTTCATATTTTCTCATTTTGAATCTTTTTCATTCATGGAGTTTCGTCATTTGAGCGCATTTGCTCAAAATCCACTTTCTCAGACCCGGTAAGGCCCTTTCGAGGCACTTTTTGAGTTTTTCTATAAATAGGGGATTTAAAGAGAAAATATCAGATTTTTCTCTCTCTCTCCTCTCTCTTGGCCGGCAGCCAAGGGGCTGGCACCCTTCTTCTTCATTTTTCGGCCACTTCCCTCGAGTGAAACATCGTAGTGCCTTAACGTTTAATGCTTGTCTTGACGACGCGCATCTTTCACCCTTATTAGAACCCGTTTTTGGCCAATTTTTGAGTTCGGGTTTGAAGTCAAGTTGTGATTTTCATGGGTCTTCTTCGGGATTCTTGTTCACCGTGTTGTCCCTGACAAAACCCTTCGGTATCGTCGGATTCGAAGCACTTTTATTTCGGTGGGCTTTTGAGATTTTCATCTCAAATTGAGGTAGGGGTTGTTATAATTTATTTTCTTGCTATCTTGCATGTTTGTGATGCATATACAACTCATTTACATATCTTTGTACCAAATCTAGAAACTTTGATTTATTATTTCTTTGTATAAGATTTAATTTTCCCAGTTGTCCATAGTTTGTTTTAAACATATGGCATGATAGAATATTATCCCTTGACATGATCATTGACATATATTAAATTGAGAGCTTTTGGATAAGTAATGAAGTTTTTATTTAATATTTATCTTAAGTGAAAGATTAATTCATGTGGCCTTAACTAGCTTGAAATCAATGTGTGTTAGCCTATTATACTAGGCCCTAGCATGCTCTTCAACATAGATGAATTTGAGAGAAATCGGAGATGTTTTGAAATTTAGTAATATTTAATTAATTTATTCTGAGTGTACTATTCACTCCATTGGAATTCTGACTTGATATTCATGATGTGCATGCCATATAGTTTCACATATGTTAAATCTAGAATATTTGATTAGGTTTTGAAATCTTTCATTTATTATTTTTTCTAGTATTAAAGTTTAATACTCATGGCCGTTTCTTGCTTAGAATTCACTTGTATCATGTTTTTAAATCAAGTCTTGACATGTTGTATAACATATATTAATTTGAAGTCATTTGGATGAATTTCAAAATCCAGAGATTTTAATTAAATAAAATAATTAAAATCCATTCAATGGTTCCATGAGCTAGATTAAGTTTCAGAGATTTTAATTAAATAAAATAATTAAAATCCATTCAATGGTTCCATGAGCTAGATTAAGTTTCTAACCTTGTATTCATGATTTCCTTGACAAGTTCCTTCACGTGTATCAACTCGAGAATAATCGGATAAGTTTGAAACTTATATTTAATTATTTCCTTTGTGTGGAAATTAATTCACATTATTGAGTCCTGTATGAAATGAACTTATAACATGATATTGAACTTGTCCTTGACATGATCCTTGGCATGCCTTATTTGTATATTTGGACTTGTCTTGAAATCTTGATAATTTAATCCCTTAAGTAGATTAAATTCCTGTTTATGCTTCCATCGGTTTAATCATGGACTTGTATCTTTTAATCAGGCATTGTGACCCTTTGTATCTTGGTTTCATTAATGTACTTCATAGACTTGTACATTTGTCTTGGAATGGTTTAATTACACATGTGTTGTTTAGTAAGTAATTGAATCATGTATCTTATACTTGTGGTATATTTACTTCAATGAATTTTTTGTGCTATATATCTTGGTTCTAGTCTATATAGATGCACACTATGATTTCTTGACATTTCACATGCCATCATAGTTGATGAACTTAGGGCATGACTTGTGTGTTCCAAAATCTTGGTTGTGCATGAAACGTGGTTAATGCATTTCTTATATTTTGATACTATCTTGGTTTGCACAACTTCTTGATTTTGGGACTTGGGATATCAATCAAGAATTGACATGGCTAGGACTTAGTTCTAGTACGGGGGAATGTCCTCTTACACTATAGTGCGCACTAGGGGAAAGGTACCCATAGGTTAGTAGCCCTAAAGTGATCTCAAGAGTACGGTTTTAATCCGGGCAATATCCGAGTTTTCCACATTGGTTGATTTCACTTTTTAAATTTCAAGTTGTTATTCCTTGAAGATTTAAACTTGTCGTGTATGTGAAATGCTCCAATCTTGTTTACTTGCATAGATATTATGCCTTGTTCTTGATTCATGCATAACTCCTTTCGTGTTTCATGGAATGTTCCATCCTTGTTTAATTGCATAGATATTGTGCCTTGTTCTTGATTTCGTGTATTACTCCTATCGTGTTAATTGGAATGCTCCAATCATGTTAATTGCATTGATAATGTAATTCTTGTTAACTTATATCCATGTATACTTCTCATCTTGTTAAATTAGAATGTTTCAATCATGTAAATTGCCTTGACAATTTGATCCTTGTATTCTAGTACCTTCTTGTCACGTTATATGGATTATTCCAAACCTTGCTTAATTGTATTGATAATGAAATTCATGTTGATCTCTTTTCAAGCATCCTTCTTATCGTGTTCTTTAGATTATCCCAACCTTGATTTGTTTCACATATGTATATGTATCATGATTCTTGTTAATATTGCTCTAGGGTAGCTTAGGATGATCCCTGAGTTTCAGTTTGACATAGACGCTAGGTGACATGATCCCTTTTGAACTATTTCATGATAGTCTAAAAATCTCTAAAGAAATTGAGTCGATGCATGCTCATTCTTTACGAGTAAACTTGTTTACTCACCCCAAAGTTACTGGGGGATTTGTTCAGGTATGAAGACTTGGTTCGTGATGCTTGTCATTCATTGGGATGGCTTGTAGCTTCAAGTTTCCATTTCATGCAAGTGTTAGCATGAAGTGCCATTGTTGTAGCCTTTTGTATCAAACTTGTATTCTTTGATTCCATTTATGTAATATGTACATAAGTACACTTTTTTCATTGTATTCAACATGTATAACATGAGTCCAAGGGCCAAGCATGTTCATATTTGCACTTGTACTCATTTGGAGCTTCATTTTGTTTTGAAATGTATATTTTATCAACTTTGGAGGTTTGGCATGTCAAATCTTGTGAATGGATTGTAGTGAGGCCGTAGGCCATTGTAGCATGTTTAAAATACCATATTACACTTGCGTGTATGTTCACATCATCACACATTAGCTTATAATGCAATTTGATCATGCCATGGGGGTTTCAAATGAGACTTAGAGTCTTTTCTTCATTTTGACTCATAACAGGTTCATATGCACATTCTCGAGCCATTTCGGTCGACCGAAATGCTAGTTCGGTCGACCGATTCCTTTTTGGTTTCAATTATTCAATAAAAACTCCAATTCCAGTAGCCATTTTCACTACCGAGGCCCATTTTGGTCGACCGGTTCTCTACATCGGTCTACCGAAACTCCTTTTTTTTATCTCGAGCCTCAAACCGGTCGACCGGTTTGTCACTTCGGTCGACCGAACTAGGAGCTCTTTCTTCTCTTTTCTCCTGGCTCATTTTGGCAAACTGATGCTCCATTTCGGTCGACCGAAATGGAGCTGCCTTGTGAGTTTGTTTGGTTTGTTGCCTAGACAGGTTAACCTTGTTCTATTTGCTCCCACTTGACCTTGTTCATCTTGTTTAAGCCATTTAATGGCGTACGTGATCTAGTTTGAACTAGATCTTGTCCTCTTGGGTGTCATTGGTGCCATAAGGTATCATTTAATCTTTTTATCCTAGTTTCCGCTTCCAGTTATTTCATTGAGTTCTTTGACTTCATGGAAAGTCACTTTGGTGTCCTAGGGATGGTTCCTATCTCTAGAGGCCTAGGTTTATCCTTTGCTCCCACGTTTGCGTTTCCTTTGAGTTCCTTAACCTCATGGAAGGTCATCTTAGTGTTTTAGAAGTGTGTTATGCCTTGGAAGACCATTGTCTTGTTTCTTGCTTCCGCATCTGGATCCATTATCGGGTCAATCTTCGATTCATCACTGACCCACCGAGTTAAAATAAAACTCGGGTCGTTACATAAATTGCAATTAACTAATTTACCTTAAATTAAACTAACCAAACCTGAAATTAAACTATTTAAACTAGACATTAACCTAATTGTGTAGTACAACCCATCTAATATAAGCAATTTCCATCAAATTAGAACACAATTATATCAAATTAATACAATGCATAGCCATCACATGATTTAATTCACAAAGAAATCAAATGTAAAGATCAATTATCATTCAAAAACATATAAGACAATATAAGATTGACAAAGATAATCAATTAAAAGAATTATTATATAAATATATCAAGGCTATAACAAAAATTACATAAATTAAATCCCTAAAATAGTAAAAGAGAGAAAATTTAGGTTACATGCTTAGGGTTTATCCAACCCTAAGTTGAAGAATTAGCCGCTCATGGTTGATGGATGTAAGATGTCAACAAGCCCCATCCTTTGATTCATCTAGCTCCTCTTCTTCTTCTCTGAACTTTTCTCAAGAACCCTAGCTTTCCTCTTTTTTGTGTTTTCCAGAGAGAATATCGATATATTGATTACATAAATTAAAAAATTAATAATAAAATAATAAAAAAAAAACTCCCCCAACTAATGGGTATTGGTTTCCTTAAATATAAGCCTTATTGGAGACCAATAAGTTACAAAATAAGCCCAAAACAAGAAAATCTCATAGCCAAGTAAACATAAATCCCGCAATGCTGCCAGGGGCTGGGGGATCGATCCCCCATCCCCTAGAGTTGGAATTTTCTTTTGCGCCTTATTTAGCTCCATTTTGGCCCCAGGCTAATTAGTTTGCTTCTTCATCTTTGGGAACATCATCAAAGGCCTGAAAAAGGTAGAATTGACCGCTTTTGAAGAATAAGCACACTATACGAACAATGGGCTGCGAGCTCTTTTTGCCATTTTCTAAACTTTTTCCGAATGTCTTTGCTTGTCTTCAAATAGGTTTTAATGAACCGAAATTAGTCCGTTTGAACCTTATTGACCTGAAATTGACAAAAACATAAATTAAAACTAAAACATGAAAATAAGATAGATGCAAGGACTAAAATACCCTAATTTAGGTGCTGAAATGTGCAACATTTAAGCACTTATCAAAAATCCAAGACATGATGGATGTCTTCAAACAGATAAAAGTCAATATTCCTCTCCTAGATGCTATCAATTAAATCCCTGCCTATGCTAAATTTCTAAAAGACTTGTGCACCCAAAAGAGAAAATCAAAAAGCTAAGTCTC
Source organism: Cornus florida (assembly GCF_030987335.1). Lineage (NCBI taxonomy): Eukaryota > Viridiplantae > Streptophyta > Magnoliopsida > Cornales > Cornaceae > Cornus > Cornus florida. The sequence goes on along the minus strand of NW_026775577.1, from coordinate 82,805,709 downwards.
TAAGAAAATCTATCTCACTGAGCAAGTCAGTGCAATCATACAACATAGCACTCTTCCTAAGTTCAAAGATCCTGGTGCTCCTACCATATCTTGCATCATTAGATATAATGTGATAGACAGAGCACTTCTTGATCTTGGAGCTAGTGTTAATCTTCTTCCTTACTCGGTGTATGAGCAATTAGGCTTGGGAGAGCTTAAACACACGTCAATGGTGTTGCAACTTGCTGATCGATCTATCAAGCAACAACGTGGGATCATTGAAGATGTTCTCATTAAAGTGGATAAGTTTTATTTTCCAGTTGACTTTTTTGTCCTGGATACAGAACTTGTTTACGATCCCAATAAATATATTCTTGTAATCCTTGGTCGTCCATTCTTAGCTACAGCAAATGCCAACATTAACTGTAGGACTAAGGCTATGGATATTTCTTTTGGGAACATGAAACTCAAATTAAACATCTTCAATGCCACTCCATATTCCTCAGAGAAAGATAAGTGCTTCTTTATTAATATCATAGATAAGGATTCAGTCACCATCTTTCCAACAAAAGATCCTCCTCATTTGATTTCAAGTCCTCCTTGTCCTTCTTGTGAGTCCTCTCACAAACTTGAGCTTAAGCCACCACCGAATAAGCTTGAGTATTCTTTCATGGGTCTTGATGGAACCACATTGGTTCCTCCTGTTTCAAATTTCATAATCACCCATAAGACTGATTTTGGGATAAGGGAGGTAGTTGAGTTGTTGATATAAGCAAAAGAGCGGTGTGTAGTCAAGCTAGCGACATTAAACTTAGCATGCTGTCGAGCTATTGACGTTAAACTTAGCATTTGTATGTTTGTACCATAGTTTATTTTTATTCTTTTTAGTTTTTCTAGGTTTTTATTTTTTTTTTCTTTTCTTTTTAAATTAGGTTAGTTTAGGTTTTCTTTGATAAAAAATAAAAATAAAAATAAAAATTAGGTTAGTTTATTTGTGTATTTTTCTTTTATTTTTAGATTAGGTTAGGTTAGGTTAGTTTTGTTATAAAAAAATAATAATAAAAAAAAAAAAAAAATGTCTTGTGCATAATAGTGATTTATTTGTTTTACTATATATGCTTGATACTCTGATGTGTGTTGTGGAGTGTGATTATTTTGTAGGTACAAAGGACTAAGTTTGGGGGTAAGGTGACGATTTCATCCTCTATGCTCTAATTCATGACCTTTGTTGGTTCTGCGCATTCTGGTAATATTGTTCTAACTCTACATCTATTTTCACACATTAAGGACAATGTGCATCTTATGTGACGACCTTGGTTTTTAGGCCAGCGTGTCCTGTGATGAACCAAAGATTGACCCGATAATGGATCCGAATTGCGGAAGCGAAAACAGAAAACAAGACTCTAAGAAGTCAAAGTGACCTTCTATGAGGTCATGGAACTCAATGAGAACTGATGTGGAAGCAAAAGATCAAAAATATGACAAATAAGCCCTCAGGGGCAAGATAGTCATTTCTGAAAATATAAAATCAGGTGCCACCGAGTACACCGCTGGAAGGACAACGAAAAACTAATCAAGATGGACTCAAGAATCGCATGATTCGGAGTCCGGACGAAGAAAAAACGGCATGACAAAGAAAAACGAGCACTTAAGGCTAAAAGGGTAAACTGGTAAATATTCAGGAAGATCCGGGTGCAACCGAGCACACCGTTGGAAAGACAGCAAAAAATTAATCAAGTTCCAAAAAAAGTTCACTCGATTTGGAGTCCGGACGAGGAAGAAACGAGTGTTTGAAGTTTTGACGTCGCGGCAGCCCGACGAAAGCCATGACATGCCCCATGCGCGCCCGGCGCCAATGCCGGCACGCGCGCCGGCACCCAATGGCATGCCCATGCTGACAGCAAGGGTCCAAAGTAGGTTTTCCAGAACTGAGGCTTGAAACGGAGGTCAAGACGAGTTTTTCTGGAAAAACATGAAGAAGAAACCCCCCCTAAAATCGAGTTTTCTACGTAACTCGTGAGAGAATTCAAAAAAAAAAAAAAATCACTGTAAAATGCCCAAAATGCCCCTCCATGAAATCTGGTCATGAAGGCCAAAAAGTTGCTAAAATGCAAACTGGAAGCTGAAACTTCACGAGGGATTTTCGGTACCAAGACGACATATTCTGGAAAAACACGAAGAAGAAACCCCCCTAAAATCACATTTTATATTCAACCATGTCAAAAGAAGAAATTAAAACTGATGTGAAAGGTCTAGAATGCCCCTAGATCAGATTATGCAACAAAATTTCAAAATGAGTCCATAGGAGGCTCATTTCACCAAAGAAAAAGGTTTGCCCGGAAACGACTATGCACGCAACCGTAACTTACCTATTTGGACGTGCTACAATGGTCCACGGCTTAAAAATACCACCGATACAAAATCCGACCCCCCAACGGGCAAAAAGGCAAAAATGAACAAAAAAAGGGAAATTTGAAAACCAAAATTATCAAATGATTTCAAATTACCGTTTGGCCCTTGGCCACACTTCAAACATAATTTATAAGACCCTATGAAAGAATAAGAATGGAATTCCCACACCCGATGCAAAAGTTATGAAGCAATGACGTAGCATTTTTCAATATTTTCATAATATTTCATAAAGTTAAAGTTGCATAGAATACAAGATACATGTCATTGGCCTCTGGCCTCATCTCATACATGTCAAATACATTGCATAGAGTGTACTTATGTACACATTACATAATTGGAATCAAATATACACATTTTGACGTATAAGGCTACAAGTGGCATTTCAAGCCAACTTTTACAAGAATTGAAACCTTCAAGGCTACAAATCATCCAAGCAATATGAGAATCTTGAATCTTGATTCCTTTACCTGAAAAATGTCCCCACTACATGGATGAGTAACATAAAGCTACTCGCAGGAGATGAGACTGCATCGACCTAGCAGTTTACAATAAGATCACCTTATGGTGAAACATGTTAAAAGGGCTCATGCCACCTAACGTCTATATCAAAATGAGACTCAGGGAACATCATAAGCTACTCATGCAATTGAAATGAACTACGGCATACAAGTATATATGCCAAAGTACACTCAACCGTATTAAAACATGATACACGACATTCAAGTACACATGCTCACAAGTATACTAAATCATGTTAAACGGGATAAGCAATACCTAGCATACATACACAAGTATAAGATATATGTATAGAGTACTCATAAATCAAGTATACAAACACAAGTATACTAAGCTAAACACATACGCACAAGACAAGTATACATGGCACAAGTGTACAAAAATGAAATCCGCACACACAAGACAAGCATACTAAGCGTAAATACACTAGATAGAGTTTAGATACACCAACAAGGATACAAGTTCAAGTATACAGTTTCAAGTATACTAAATGAGATCAAAATACATAGGCAAACACCAATTCTCAAGTTACAAGTAATCCATGATTAACAACTTGAAATTGAATGCGAAATCAAAGTAGAAAGACTAGGACATGTGGTCACTAGACCAAACAAGTGTTTCCGGGTAATTACGACCCACAAAGCACTACCTAGTGCGCACATGCATAAGTTATTCCGGACAATTACGACCCACAAGGTACTACCTAGTGCGCACTTATGACTTAGAAGACTCTTGTCTCTGTACTAGAGCCAAACACTAGCCATCACGTGAAATATGTCCTTATAAGCTTTCCAAAATCAATAAGTCCAAAACTTATACAAAAATCAATAAGTTAGACCAAACTTATACCAAATCCACTAATGCATAAAACCATCTTCCATGCACAAATAAGGTTGAATCCACACAAACTATGTCCTATAATTCAAGTCTAGATAGCATATGACATGTCAAGCCTCCAATATGCAATTTATACACCAAAACAAGAATATTTTACAACAATTGAACCACATTACCACACTAAGCCACAAGTACTAAATAAGTCCCAATTTAGTAACTAGCTTCCAAGGTAAACAATTGGAATATTCTAACAAGCTATACACCTGCACAAGATATATCTAAACAAGCTATGCAAGTCAATGATATTCTATATCATGCTAAGTCCAATTACCATTTCAAGAGGTCTCAAGTACTAATTCTACATCAAATTAGTAACATGCCCACAAGATGATTAAATAGACTACATTTCAAGGGATTATCAACCTATTACCTCCAATATCAATTTAAGTGACCAACACACTTAAAATAAAATTAATTAAGCTCATTAATTAATTTTTCTCTAGATTTTCAAACATATCCAAATATCCTTAATTTAATATATGTTAAAGAACTCACCAAGGCCTACTTTAATATCACATTACAAGTTGGTTTCATGTTTGATACAACTATGTGAATTAATCTTTCACAAAAGATAAATATTAAAAAAGTTTTGCAATTCTTACTCAAATGCTCCAAATTTAATATATGTTACACAACTCACCAAGGCCTAATTTACTAGCATTTCACAATTTAATTCTAAACTATATATCATCATTAGAATTAAATCCTAAATAAAGAAAATAAATAAATTAAATTCTATAACTTGAACAAGGCATGCTCACAAGTTGTATATGCTCATATAACAATCAATACAACAATAATATAACCCTAAAACATCCCCTACCTCAATTTGAGATGAAAATCTCAAAAGCCCACTAAAAAAAAAGTGCTCCGAATCCGACGATACCGAAGGGTTTTGTAAGGGACAACACGATCTACATGAACCCACAAGAAGCCCCATCAAAATCACAACTTGACTTCAAACCCAAACTCAAAATTTGGCCAAAAACGGGTTCTAATAAGGGGGAAAGATGCGCGTGGTCAAGACAAACAATAAACGCGAAGGCACTTTGACTTTTTAAAAAGGAAAGAAGGTTCAAATGAAAGAAGAAGGGTGGCAGCCCCCTTGGGCTACCATAGCAGGTTCTGGTCGTGCATGGAGAGGGGAGAAGATGAATTTTTAATTTTAAGTCCCCCTATTTATAGAAAATTTCAAAAAGTGCCCCGAAAGGGCCCCGCCGAGTTCGAAAAAGTGAATTTGAGCAAATGCACTCAAACGGCAAAACTCTATGAATGAAAAAGATTCAAAATGAGAAAATATAAATAACGGAAGAAACGTCATCAAAAACTGAGTTCCGAGCAGAGAGATATGCCCCAAACAAGTTCGGCGGCAACCAGGGCCAGAAACCCTGAAACTGAAGAACATCAACCAGAAGGGACTTCTAAGAGTTTACGACTTGACGAAAAGTGAAAATGAATCCCATACGAGGATCCAGGCTCAAAACAAAATAATTTGCAATAACTTTCATTAATTGCACAATGGCCCCCACAAAAAGGGTTAACTACAAAACTGCCACAGAATGAAAATATCTTCCAAAAGATATTTTCTTAAAAACCCCTAAAATAAAATATCTTCAAAATATATTTACAAAAAATACCCCAAGAAAAGAAAAAGATTCTGAAAAACTAAGCATCCATGCCCTTATGGACACCGGGAGTAACCAAAGTACTTTTCTGCAAAAGTAAAGATACGTATTTCGTGGAAACCACTTAAAATGAAGATACGTGAAGTCAAAAACCAACTCCAAACACAAAGAGTGAGGTTTTGCCAACAAAGTGACAAACTGAAAAAAGACAAAATAGGGAAAAGGACAAAATAGGGAAAAAGACGAAAAGTGAATAGTGTCAAAAAAATGAAAAATGTGGAAATGACTCGGTCCTCAAAGGAAGTTGTCGATACAAAGGAAAGAGTCTCAGAAACTATTTCTGAGCACTCGAGATGACACTAAACGACGAAAAACCGAACTTAGAAAAGGAATTTTAATGAAAAAAATTCATCCGTAAAATTCTAAGGAAAAAGGAAAGGAAAGAAATGACCGGGTCATTACATCTTAAGTTTGGGGGTAAGGCAGTGCCTTTTAAAATTTTTTTGATGATATATTGTGCACAAAAGGATATAATTTAACTACTTAGGCATGATTTTGAGTCTGTTGATTGTTATGATGTCTCTATTCAGTCTGAAGTTGGTTAAAGATGGCTTATATGCCAAATTTATGTTGAAAATAAATTTTTAAAATTTTTTGAAATCAGTTGGTGGCCTGTGGTCCACTTGGTCGGGATGATTATTGTTTGATGATTGAGATCTCTGAAATACTTTACTTTGCACATATTCACACTTGCATGAATTCTGTGGGGTATAAACTGGAAGTCTTATTTGGTTTTGTGTTAAATTGAGATGAGCAGGTGAATTTGATAATTTTGATAACCAAGGTATAAAAATAAAAAAAAAAATAGAAAGAAAGAAAGAAAGAAAGAATTAGTATGTATACAATAAATAAAAAAAATTCTTCACCAATGTGAATGAAAGAAAAAAAGAAGAAAAGTGAAAAAAAAAGAAGTAGAAAAGGGCCAAGTTTAGGTCTATACCTAGATTAGTTGAGCAATTAAGTCTTTAGGGGTGTTTCAATATCTAATGCCCTAAGACCATCTGGTTTGAGAGTTATTGGCTGAAAGCTTGTTATATAAGGGGTTTAGGTTGCCTAGATTACTTGAACAATTAGGTCCAGAGGGGTGTTTTATCACTTAATGCCCTAAAACCGTCTGGTTTGGGAGTCATTAGCCGAAAGTTCGTTACATGGGTGATTTAGAAGCTTAATAGACCTGAGCATTGCACAGTATTCTTTTTGAAAAATGCATACCTGAAGAAAATAAAAAATAAATAAAAAAAAATACCTTGGGAATTGGAATTTGAAAAGTTTGCCTATAAATTGAGGGATAGCATGGAATGAATATAAGTATGGATAGTAAGCCACATGTTTAAAATTGTGAGTTCACTATAAAAAGGATTTTGGGGATTGAGATTGTTAAATAAATGATTAAACTGACATGTGGGAACCATGGTTACTAAATAGAGATTGAAGGATTGAAATTTTTCCTGATTAATATAACTTGTTATAATTGTTGTAGTTGACTGATTGATGCATTATTGAGACATCATGATATGAAAACAGGTTTGGTTGAGCTTACCATGCAATTAAGGCACTGATTTAAGAAGTTTGTGGGTATCTTTACTGAAACCTTCACGAGACTACAACTCGTCTACTAGGGATAACCTAGGGGTTTAAAGGCTTGTTGTATAAGATAAATGCAACCGTGATTCCCATGAAAGCGGCCTTTTAGTTTTGTATTGCTAAGGGACTAGCAATATGTAAGTTTGGGGGTGTGATGAGCGCTGAATATTGCATATTCGAGCCCCTAAATACGCAAATGTTAAGACCTAAAGTGATATATCTATCCTGTTTTATATTGATTTATGTTTATTTTGTGTTTTTAGGTGATTTCCCAAAGAAGCAGTTAAAATCGGGCTTTTATGATGAAAAGAATGATAATGAAGTTTACAGCGTCGTTGCCAGTCATTCAAAGCAAGTCGAGTGTCAAAATGGTGAATTTTGGAAAAGTTTAAGTTCTGAAGCTCGAGCCTTGCACCTTCAGGCTCGAGCCTGAATAAAGGATGCTCAAGCCTGACTATAGGGTGCTCGAGCCTTGCCCTTAAGCTAGAGCACAAGGCGTCAAAATTTGAAGGAATTGATTTCCAAGCTCCCAGACCTCGTGCCAGACCTTAGGGATTGAGCACTAACACCTAAAGCTCGAGCCCACAACCCCAAAGCTCGAGCCCAACACCTTGGGATCGAGCACCATGAAGAGAGGATCAAGCACCATTAATAAAAAGACGTTCTAGACAATTTTTGCTCCCATAGCTCGAGACTGAGCTTTAAGGCTTAAGCACGAATCAGAAGGATCAAGCACCAACACTTCGGGCTCGAGCATGGCTGAAAACTCTAAACCCACTTTAGTATTTTGGCCATAAGTTTTAACTCAAAACTCCAAATTAAGCAAACTTAGTGGTTCTAGAACGAAGAGTCGAAGCCTAATGTTTTTGTCTCTAATAGCCATCTCCAAATTCGCACTCTAAATGGGTCAAAATCACATTACAAAGTTGGAACAATTTGTTGGCAGGTGATGCTCGAGCCTAAACCTCAAAGCTCGAGCCTGGGACTCTAAAGCTTGAGCCTGGACGTCCTAGAAGTCGTAAATACATGCGGCAATTACCAAAAATCATATTTCTTTATTTCCTTATAGACCCAATTGTTACCAAAAGCTAGAAAACCAATTTAAAGGGGATTGGGACTTGTTCTCCACTATAAAAGAAGAGGAGAAAGCTATAGAAAAAGATCCATCTGTTGTTTCATATCTCTCTCCCACGGCAGCTTTTAGGATTTTAAAAAAGAAGATCCCAAAGGAGTTTTGGCGGTCCATGGCGATAAAGACCACAACAACACAGATAATATCTTGCATCGTCATGAGTAGCTAATTCCTCTCTTAGGGCATTGATGTAGCCTGAATCCGAATACTATGGTTTGATTGTTCTGTACTTTGGGAATTTAATATATTATATATTTGGATTGCATGATTTTGGGCAATTGCTTAATTCAATTGGTGTTTTAATTATTAAATAGTTTTTTAATGGTCAATACCTTGTCTTAGATTTAATTATTCTTAAATTATATTCAACCCATTCTTATGGACGATATCTGGCGGAGCCCTGTCAGACATAAGAATGGAGAAATGCAATGGTGTTCAAACGTTTTTCATGAATGAATGTTTTTATAGTCTATGCCTAGGGAAGACGAGTTATACTGCAAAATTAGTTAGAAGTAGGTAGGTAGATAATTCGTGTCAACCGAAGATAGGTTATTATTAATTGAAATTCATGAAATATCTTTCTTTAAATATGAATTAAATGAATGTTATTGAGTTTAATTCCATATTATACATAATTGTTGAAATCCCAAGGTTGAACAGTTGACCATAGTATGAAGTTCGTGGTGAAGTCAATCCCTAAGTATTTCTTCTCTTGATCTCAGTCATTTTATTACGTTTATTTTCTTTATGTTATTGAATTGCAACACAACACACAAAATCAAATCCTCTTTCTAAATTAGAATAGTATTAATTGAAGACTTGATGAACCACCACAGTCCTTGAGGTTCGACACCCTCAATATAGCCCTATCCTACAAGAATTCATTCTATTGCGAGTGGTATTTTATTATTGATAAATAAAAACACACATCAGCCAACACACGAGGGATCAATTGAGAGTGATTGAGAGAAATTCTCCATTGTAATTCTTCATTTTTTTCATAGTAAATTTGTTCAGTGCGCTCCATGGATGTAGCCCTAAGATTTAGGTGAACTATGTATATATTGTGTTCTTGTGTGTGATTGATTTTATTCTTTGTAATTGCTTATAATTATTCCTTGAACAACATTGTTTTTTGCGTTTTTACCACAATAACTAGTATCAAAGCATCTGGTTGATTGTGCAACAACCATAACAACTGGTATCAAAGCATCCGGTTGATTGTGTATCAACTCCAACAATTTATTCATGGTACAATAGATTGTCACTTTACTTCATGTTTTGTTCTTAGGAAATGGTACCGTTTACTGATTGTGATTTTTAGGGGAAGACGGGATTTTAATTCAGAGAGGGCATAGTTTTTTTTTTTTTTTTTAAAAAAAAAAAATCAGTGAACATTGATATAACACGCAAAAAGAAGAATTTTAATAAGAAAAAAAGGAAAGAAAATGGAGATATATTTGAAAGGAAAAAAATTAATGTATGATTTAAAAAGGGAAATTTAATTTTTTTAAAAGAAATTTAAAGAATTTAAAAAACAAAAGAAAAAAAAAAGTTGAGATAATTTCAGAAATTAAAAATTTAGGGGGGCACGATATATAATTTTTCATATATACTAAAAAAATTATAAATTAACTATATATATATATTCTATTGGGCGGGGCCGGGGGGCACGTGCCCCCCCAGACCTTAATTGACTCCGCCCGTGGTCATTTTGCTTTTGCAAGTATATGGTATAGTGTCAGTTTACTTCATGACAGATTGTTAATTTACTGCAGTATTAGTGGTATTATTTTTTAGGAAATGGTATTATTTAGTTCTTTCCTTGAAATACTATTATTGTTCAAATATGTAGTGGTGGTTGTGGCATGGTCAATTACCATGGTTATTATTGATATCCAGTTTTGGTTAGTGGGTTGTATTATTGTTACATTATTGGTAGCTGTTATGTTATGATGACAACAGTTGTTATTACATTATTTGCCCTCAATGTGATTGTCTTATAATGATAGCATTTGGTATTACATTGTTAGTGGCTGTTGTGTTGTTTAAATGTTGTGTTAGGTTGTTATAGTGTGCATAATGTATGTGTGTGTGTCATGATTAATGTACATGTTATGATAGCAAGGAAATAGACTTTATTTTATTAACAATACAATTACCATTACAATAGCACATGTTATAAATCCTAACATGAAAACAACCAAATTAGTAGTTCACATACTCCTTGTATTTGCTACTGCACTCACAAAGTTAATACTCTCATCAATAGGCAAAGGTTCCACCACCAAGTTCCTATCAACATTTCTCATACCAACTTATTGATGGGAGAATTCAAGGACTGATTCTACCAACCTGAATCTCTCACAATTAAATCAGTAAAAATATATCCTCCCTCTGTGTGTAAATCTGTTGGGAAGCAATTAAATAGAGCACAATAATTTGCAAAATATAATCAATATCACACACACAATTGACACAGTCAATTTTAGCATGGAAAAAACTCCCTAATGTAGGAAGCAAAAAACCATGGACCGTAGTCACTTAATCTCCACTATCAACAAAATAATAGGTGTACAAAAGTTCCCTCTAGTTAGAATTAGAGGTAAACAATCTTAAGAAATAATCTTTCTTGGCAACAAATATCTTTTAATCAAAGATTAAGGACAGATCTCACCAAAAATAGAGGTATTATTCATGGACCCAAAACTATTCCAGAATGCTCGAAATCCAATCTCTACCGTTCAAAATGTAGAGACTTGTATTACGAACCCACCTGCCAAATTTCAGTTCGATCAGACCACAAACACCTGTTGATCGGAGCCCTTGATGAAATCTGGTTGCACTTGGAAAAACTGGTTTTAGCAATTATTCTCTATCTGTTTTTGGGTGCAGAAGACGCCGCTGCTTTTTTTTTAACCTCAATACAGAAACTATATATATATATATATGTAAGCATGTGGACTTCAAACCACATGGGCTTCACTTGGCCATTCTCACATTAGGAGGGAACCCAGCCCAACAAATCTCCCCCTTCCTAACTAAATGGGAAGATTCGCCATCCCAGCGATCAAGCGGCAAATCTCAAGCTTCTCCCTTGCCAGAGCCTTCGTTAACATGTCTGAGCCATTGCGATTTATATGAATCTTTTCAAGTTCCGACAACTTGTCATTCAAAGCGTCTCTGATCCAATGGTTTTTCACATCAATATGCTTCGATCTGGCATGAAAAGTAGAATTCTTAGCAAGGTGAATAGCACTTTGATTATCACAAAACAAGAAATATTTTTGTTGCTTAAAACCAAGCTCTCTCACAAACTTTTTCATCCATAGAAACTCTTTACAAGCTTTTATTGCTACAATAAACTTTGTCTCTATTGTAGAAAGTGTAATACATTTTTGCAACCTCGACTACCAAGAAACAACCCCACCTGAGAAAGTGATCAAACATCCTGAAGTAGACTTGCGGGTATCCACATCTCCCGCAATATCTGCATCTGCATATGTAATACCCCTAATTTTCAAAAGGATAATTTTGGAATTTAAATTTGATTCTATGTACTTAGGTGTCAAATTGTTTAAATAGTTGTTTTATTTAAATGAATTATTTTTTTTCAATTGTGTTTGTTGTTTGATTATTTAATTTAATTGCATTCCTTGATTTAATTTACTTATATGATTTAATTGGTAGTTATTTATTTTAATTGCATTCCTTTATTTAATTGATTGGTGGAAATGGTTTAATTTATTGTTTGGTTTTTTTTTTAGTTTACTTTACTTATTTAATTAAGTTAAATGAGTATTTTAAATTACGTTAATACAGTCATTACAACCTATGGGCCGATTAGGGTTTTATTTAGGCTAGGGTTTCTATCTCAGATTACCATTAGAATTAGGGTTTTATCTGTGCCTATATATATATGTTTATAGCCTGAAAGAAGGGTTGGGAAAACCTTATTCACGTCTCAAAACACAGTGTGATACAGAGTGAGGTTTTGAGAGAAACAGAACAAGTTTGTGAGGTTTCAGGCTGGGGCTTCAAGGTCAGACCTAGGAGAAGGGAAGAGCAGAAGTAAGAGGAGGCTAGACAGTAACTCAGTGTTGCCAGAACAGTGGACACGACGCCGAGATTTCATAACTGAAATCACAGGCAAGTTCTTTCCTTCCTCTTTCCCTTTGGCTTGTGTTCTGTGCACCTAGATGGTCTCTAGGGTTTAATTAATCATTAACTGAGTTTCACATGTATAATAGATGCTATATTGATGATCTGTATGGGTTAAAATTTGATCAATTACAGTTCGTGCATTTTTTTATATCAGTGTGTTTCTTAAAGCATAAAAAGTCTGTAGAACTTGTAGTTTCTGTATTTGGTTTCAACTGCTGTAAACACACCATGGGGATTATACTGGACATAGTTAGGACTCTTAGGAACTGTTGTAAAACCAAACAGACAGGTCGAGAGTGGCCGGAGACAAAGCAGAAGGTCGTAGAGGCAGCAGAGGTTGAAGACGGCTCTCAGAAAGGGAGAGAGCCAGCTCCAAGAGGAGGGAGTCGGCTCCCCCCCATTGTAGAGCCGGCTCTAGGAGAGATAGAGCCGGATCTACCCTTTTGGAGGCCATTCCAGATAGGTTGGAGCCTGCTCCAATAATTTTTAGAGCCTGCTCTACAAGTTTAAGAGCAGGCTCCCTTGTTTTCGTGAAATCTGGACTTTTGGGCACTTGTTTGGTGTTCTGAAATGATTTTTGAAGTGCACTGTGGGTTTTAAACATAATTTCATGAATTATTAAAGTTTCACATGGCAAAGATTATACCCATAGACAAGTGGATGAAACAGTATTAAACTATACAATTTAACATACTGTTAACGAACGGGTGGAACTGAACTGTTCTGGAAAAATTCTAGGACTACACAGAATGATTAAGAAGTTAATTTTAGGTGTTAATACGACTTTAATTGATCAAAGTTTACCCCTAAATTAACGGAACAAATCGTATAAAATTTATGCATTTTTTTATACGGTTAACGGATGGAAGAAAACTTAAATTGCCTAAGCTTAGTTTTGGCAATCCAGTGGGATCTAGTATGTTTATAAATCTTATTTTGGTTGTATGCTAGGGTCAGTTAGATATCAAGTTTGCTCTAAGCATACCTTGGATGTTAATTGTTGAAATGCTAATTCTGTTTTGCAATACATGGATTTAAGCTAGGATTGTAACTGCAGTAATATTAAGCACTATTATGCAAATACTTGGGTTATTGATTTGGGCCTAAATTGTTGAACTAATACTTAGGTTTTGTCAATCTAATTGGATGTTGGCCTGGAAATAATTGAAGAATTAATTATATATTTTCTGTCAATTACCTGGATGGATGTTGGACTGTAACTTGATGCACTGTTAAACTTCGTCTCGTTAAGTTACGTGAATGGATTCTGGATTTGTAGTTGATGAACTGTTTAAATTCTGCATTTATCAACTATTTGGATTATGTGGACCTTATTTGATGTACTGCTTAAAATATTACATCATTTACGGATCATATGCATAGTATATACCGGTATGGGACGGTGACATACGGAGGGATGGATTAGATCAAAATGCTAATTCCAACCCATTCATACATACGGAATGGATTAACTAAAACAATTAAATCCCACAACCAATCATCGGAACTACGATTCCTCAAAACTACGCCTAGCTATATCTAGGATAAGAAAACTCTACAAGCAAGCCATATCCAACAGCGATCCTCCAAAACTTCTCCTAACAGTCAACCACATCTAGATCTCCAAAACCAAAGCAAGTCTCCAAAAGACATCCTCAAAAGAGCATCGAGCTCACCTCACGAATTAAACAATTCCTCAATGATATGGACATAAGTCCCCGTAAAAATGATCTCACACCAATCAACTCACTCTGAGCACCACAACTCTGTCAACAACCACGGTAAAACTCCCCAAGGGAAGACACGAAGGAAAGGAACCACCAGTCCTAAGAAAGACAACACCACGACTTCATCTCTGAAATGAAAGACAATAAGGTCAAAGACTTCACCCCCTATATGGAAGTAAGTCGACAAAATCCATCAAATCCTCACCAAGGACTCAAGACAACGATAGTGGTCCTTACGGACCAGCCAACCCCCAAAGCTGTGCACAACGCAACGAAGAGAAGAGACTCACTCCTTGTGAAGTCCCTTACTTGAACCAAGAAAAGATGAGAAACCCTATTCTCCCACAAATGTCAACACGACAACATGAAAAGGGAGCAAAAAGGGAGAACTAAACCTGGAAGTCATGCAAATAACAAGGAATGCAACTACCAAGAAGGAAAATCTACTCAGATAGATAAAATCAAGGGTACATGCAACACGTCTCCACGTAAGCACAAAATCATGTCACTAAAATACAGTAACAACTTGGCATCTCTAAGCATATAAGGAAGGCATGCTAATGCCACACAACAAGAAAGCAAATGTGGATAGATCTCCACCTACTCACGTATCACAATAACATAAATCTTACTACTAACATGGCAGTAAACGAAACTGCAAAAGATAAAAATGATGCAACAGAACCCTATAGACATCGTGTCCTAGAGTGTCTAAGTAGAAGGAAAGACCAATCCTAGCCATAAACTGACTCAAAAAACCAATGCGACAACAACCTATCTCAAAACATATGTGAGCCCTTACCACAATGGTAAGACTCTAACAATCCATCTCTGAATCTGAAGGTGACACTACAAGTGACACTAACAGTGCGATGTTCTCTACCCAAACATCAATCAATCGAGTTGATCCCAAAAGCGTCATCACGCAAAGAAAACTCAAAGAAAATGGCAACTATAGCCATATCAACAACAACCAAATCAATCACTACGACTAATCCTCAAAAAAACTATCATCATCATCGATCAAAAGGACAATGCCTATCAAAACAAAATAAACATCGATTCCATCCCAACTGCATTTGTAGCTAGCCAGTACGGTAGTATGACAGTGCCATGCACCCGCCCACGAAAATTGCAATCCCAGAGGAATCATCCCGAACAATTAAGGATCCTAAGAGGCCCATAACCTCATCATGGCTCAAAATCAACAAATCCAGCACTACGGCAACGCCAAATGAATCACCTCACGAAAGCCTAAACAAAAGGTGTCTCACCACCTTCCTCAAAACCAAAGCTAGGTCGATAACAACCTATACTACCACAAAACCATGTGGACAATCACCAAAAACCTCAAGGAAGAGTGCCTAAACAAAACCAAACACACCAACCATTGCACTAAGTGCAAACTCACCGAACAGCTCAAACTAAACTCGAACATCCCATGACTAATCCCAAGTCCTGCCAAATATGCAAAACAATCATGCATATACAAATCAAATCTAGCATACATTATATGTCATGCTTTTTACATAAGAATTAAAATCATGCTTAAACAAACTGCATACTATATATACCACATAAGCACATAAACATGTTATCAAACCACAACATGTTATCAGGAAGCATATAAACACATAGAGCATGGCAACACAAGCATGATATGCACCCAAACTCGTCGTCCAAGGTATTCAAACCTAGGAGCTCTGATACCACCTGTGATGGCCCAAGTTTTTCAACCCGGTGCGTCAGTGATGAACCGAAAGTAGACCCGATAACGGATCCGAAATGCAGAAGGAAAAGATAAATCCAAAGTCTATAGAGATGTAAACCATCCCCAAGACACCAATGTGACCTTCCATGAAGTCACGGAGCTCAAGGAAATAACCAGAAGCGAAAATTAACATGAAACGGGTCAAATGGTACCTTATGGCACCAATGACAACCAAAGGGACAAAATCTAGTTCAAACTAAACCAAGAACACCACTAAATGGCTTACACAAGATTAATAAAATCTAGTAGGAAAGAATGAAGTAATAAAGGCCTGAAGAAACAATCAACCAAACAAAACCTAAAAAACAGCTTCATTTCGGTCGACCGAAATAGAGCTTCAGTCTGGCGAAATGAGCTAGGAAAAAGAAGGAAAAGAGCCTTCATTTCGGTTGACCGAAATGACAAACCGGTCAACCAGTTTGTGGTTCGAAACTGAAAAAGGCTACTGGAATTGGACTTTTATTGTTCAATTGAAATTCAAAGGCTACCGGTCGACTGAAATAGGTTAAAAATGCAAAAACGAACCTATTATGCACCAAAAATGAAAAGAAATCCCTAAGGCTCAATCGGATCCCCCATTGCATGATCAAATTGAATTGTATGCAAGTGTGTGATGATGTGAACATACACACAAGTGTAAAATAACATTTTTAAACATGCTGAAATGGCCTATGGCCTTATTACAATTCATTTATAACATTTGACATGTCAAACCTCTAAGTTAAAAAAATTACATTTCATAGGCAAAACTTAAACATGCGAACACTTGCATGTGAACAAGAATGCTTCTAAAGAAACTTCCATTCTGCAATGCACCCAAAGCAAGTGTAAATCTCCAATCTTGTATCCTATACCTGAAATATGCCCTAGTAACTTTAGGTGAGCAACATAAAGCTACTCGTAAGAAATGAGCATGCATCGACCTAACATTTTACATGTTTGCATGATTTAAACATCGTGGTTCATTCCACCTAACGTCTATGTCAAAGGTGAGACTCAGGGAGCATCCTAAGCTGCCTAAGATCATTTCTAGTATAAAACACATCATTCATGTAATTCAAACAACATAGGAGCATGTTATACAAAACAACAAAATATAGACTCTCAAAGTCATCAACTTAAAATCTAAGATGCAAGAACAACCAAAGTGGGTCATGCCACCTAACGTCTATGTTCCAAATTAACCTATAGGATCATTCCAAAGTCACATTTGAACAGTAAAGCACGAATCACAATATCTATGTAATTTAACCAACATAGAAGCATGTTATACAAAGCAACAGGATATAGATTCTCAAAGTTATCAACTTGAAATCTAAAAGTGTGAAATCAACTAAATATAGCAATTCAGTATAATTAGAATTTCTAATACCACACATCAAGACATAGATTCTCTAGGTTATCAACTAAAAATCTAAAAGTGCGAAATCAAATAGTAGAATACTTGGACATCTAAGCTCGGAATTCTGCCGAGACCTCAACGGTTATTACGGGCACTAACCCGCTGGTAATACCACCCCTAGTGCGTGCTATCTCAACGGGGAGAACTCATACCTCCCGCACTAGAGCTAAAATCTAGCCATGTTATAATAACCATGTCCCAAGTGACTCCAAAATAAATAAGTTAACAACTTATATACGAAAAATATATATACAGCACGAAACTACATTCTATACACAAGTAGGTCGAAACCACACAATACATGCTCTAAATCCACAACTACTATAGGATGACAATGTCGAATCTTCAGAGCACGATTCGTTACGCGCTATAATAACATCACATGTCGAATCTTCAGTGTGCGATTCGTTACACGCTATAACAATATAATTCAATATTGAAACATAATCGTATAAATCCATTACAAGTCTAAAATCATGCTTCGAATATAATATCAATGTTAAACACATGATTTAATCAATATTGCAATAAAAACATAAATTAATTATATAACCTAATTAATTTCTCTAAGTTTCATATCTCAATCAAATGAATCATAATTAACACATGTTAAACAACATAACTTATTCATTACATGAATCAAATCAAAAGCTTACTTAGGTCATTGGATCAATAGGATGGAATTTAATTAAAACATGATAATTAGATCCCTAAATTCTAAGACAACATCAAATGGTCCCAAATTAATATATGCTAGTATATAAGCCCTAGTCATCACAAATATCAAGTTAAAAACTTAATTAGGCCAATGGAACCATTAAATTGATTTTAATTAATCATTTTAATTAAAATCTCTAGATTTTTATACTTATCCAAATACTCTCGAATTAGAGTATGTTAAGGAACATGCCAAGACTTAATTTAAAAGCATATTACAAGTTCATTTCATGTAAGGTATGACCATGGGAATTAATCTTTCACAAAAGAAAAATATTAAATAAAAGTGCAATTCTTATTCAATTAATTTCAATTTAATATATGTTAACAAACATATTAAATCCAAACTTTCTAGCATGCCATAATTTAATTCTAAGTTATACATCATCATGAGAATTAAATTCTAACCATAGAAATTAATTAAATTAAATTCTAGGACTTAAACAAAAGCATGCATACAAGTTGTATAATCATGAAAAACACTCCATACAACACATATAAGATCCTAAAACATACCCTACCTCAATTTGAAATGAAAATCTCAAAAGCCCATCGAAATAAAAGTGCTCCGAATCCGACGATACCGAAGGGTTTTGTTGGGGACAACACGATGAACAAGAATTCGAAGGAAGCCCCATGAAAATCACAACTTGACTTCAAACCCGAACTCAAGAAATTGTCATAAATGGATTCTAATAAGAGAGAAAGGTAGAGCTCGTCGAGGGGAACAATAAACGTGAAGGTCGAAGACTTTTCACTTAGGAAATCAAGTGGAGGAGAAGAAGAAAAGGTGGCAGCCCAAGGAGCTCCCATGGTTGCCGGCCAAGAGGGTGAGGAAGATGATCAAAATCTGAATTTTCTTCTTTAAGTCCCCTATTTATAGAAAATCTCAAAAAGTGCCCCGAAAGGGCCCCGCCGAGTCCAGAAAAGTGGATTTTGAGCAAACGCGCTCAAACGGTGAAACTCCGTGAACAAAAAAGATTCAAAATGAGAAAATATGAACAACGGAAGAAACAGCGTCGAAAATTGAGTCCCGAACAGAGATATATGCCCGAACAAGTTCGACGGCAACTAGGGTCAGAAACTCTGAAACTGGAGAAAAATGACCAGAAGGGAATTCTAAGAGTACACGATTTGATGAAATGTGAAAATGAATCCCGTACGAGGATCCAGGCTCCAGACGAGGTATTTTTACAATAACTTTCGTTAATTGCACAATGACCCCTCCAAAAAGTGAAAACTGCATTAATGCCGCAGAATGAAAATATCTTCCAAAAATATTTTCTTAAAAACCCCTGAAATAAAATATCTTCAAAAGATATTTACGAAAAACACCCCAAGAAAAGAAAAAGATTCTGAAAAACTATGCATCCATGCTCCTATGGACACCGGGAGCAACCAGAGTACTTTCTTACGAAAGTAAATATACGTATTTCGTGGAAACCACTTAGAATGAAGATATGTGAAGTCAAAAACCAACTCTGAACACAAGAAGTGAGGTTATGCCAACAAAGTGACAAACGGGGAAAAGACAAAATAGGGAAAAGGACGAAATAGGGAAAAGGATGAAAAGTGAATAGTGTCGAAAAACGAAAAATATGGAAATGACTCGGTTCTCAAATGAAGTTGTCAATCCAAAGAAAAGAGTCTCGGAAAGCATTCCAGAGCACTCGAGACGACACTAAGCGACGAGAAACTGAACTCAGAAAGGAAAAGACCAACGGAAAAAAAAAAATATCCGTAAAAATCTGATAAAAGGAAAGGAAGGAAAAAGACCGGGTCATTACAGCTTAGGTAGTCATACCCACTCAGGTACGTTTTGCATGTTGCCTTTTATTCAGGTTGAGACCCTCAGCATAGTCTAGTGAGAGTCCTGTAGTGTGAATATATATTTATCTATTACGGACTATATAGATATGGTTGAGACATCTAGGATGTATCTGCGTATCGGGTCTCTATTTGGATTGTAGTTAGGATAGAACTTGTTCATAGGCCTGACCCACTCTTATTTTTCAGGTAACGGATGGTTCCAGTTCTTAGAGCTTGTTCGTTCTGAGCAGAGACGACTTCTCATTCTTCCAATGACGTATGAGTTTTTTTTGGATTTAGCATTGGAGTTCCTCAGTTGTTGATTTCAGTGTTGGAGTTTATTAGGGGTCCATCAGATGGATTCCCGAGTTGTATTAGAAATGGAGAGTTGGATGTATCAGAATATTTCTTTATTTATAAAATTTTATTCTGAGGTTTTAATATTTGGATTATCATTCTAATTTCTTTTCAGCAGTTTTATTTGTTCCTGTTTTCTTAATTGTATTCTGTGTTCGTTTATTGGTAATTGGTTTGATATCCTCGGGTAATCGGGCGTGGGCCTGGCCAACCTGCATCCGGAAATCCGAGGGTATCATAGCATAGCCAACTAGCACTAGTTTGCCACTTCCAAAGCTGAGTCTGAACTTAGAAGTGCCTCGAAGATACCTCATAATCCACTATACTGCATTTCAATGGTCTCTTCTTGGATTTGAAAAAAATCGGCTAACAACACCAACTGCGTGGGCTATGTCTGGCCTTGTGCAAACCATTGCATACATCAAGCTTCCTACTGCTGAGGCATATGGAACTCTTTCTATATCTTCCTTCTCTTTATCTGTGAAAGGGCTTTGATTTGTGCTTAACTTAAAATGAGTAGCAAGAAGAGAGCTAACCACTTTAGCATTATCCATTTTGAACCTTTTAAGCACATTTCCAGTGTATTGCTCTTATGACATATACAGCTTCTTCTTTTTTCAATCTCGACAAATACGAATACCAAGAATTTGTTTTACCGGTCCCAAGTTCTTTATAGCAAAGGATTGACTTAGCTGCCTTTTCAATTTGTCAATTCTTGAAAGATTCCTACCAACAATCAACATGTCATCAACATATAGCAATAAAATAAAAAAATCATCATCAGAGAATTTTTACACAAATACACAATGGTCAAAAGTAGTCTTCCTGTAGACTTGTTCCCCCATAACTAACTCAAACTTCTTATACCACTGTCTAGGTGCCTGCTTCAAACCATAAAGATTTTTCTTTAGTTGACACACATAATCCTCTTTTCCTTTCACCTTGAAACCCTTTGGCTGCTCCATGTAAATCTCCTCCTCCAAGTCACCATGAAGGAATGTAGTTTTCACATCCATTTGTTCAATCTCTAAGTCTAAGCTAGCTGCTAAACCAAGAACCACACTTATGGAAGACACTTTCACAACTGGAGAGAAAATGTCATCAAAATCAATGCCTTTTCTCTGACTGAATCCTTTGACAACTAATTTAGCTTTGTACTGTGGCCGTGAAGTATGTTCTTCTTGTTTCACCCTATAAATCCATATATTCTTCAAAACTCTTTTTCCTTTAGGCAACTTCACCAGCTGAAAGGTGTAATTGTCATGTAATGACTACATCTCATCTTGCATTGCATCAACACACTCTGTCTCATGTTCATCTTCTATGGCTTCTGCATAACACTCAGGTTCTCCCCCGTCAGTCAGTAACACATACTCATTTATAGAATACCGAGTGGAAGGGTGTCGGTTTCTAATAGATTTCCTGAGTGGAACATTTGGTGGTGTCTCTAGCACTGGCAACTGATCAATCTCAATCTGTACAGAAGCATCACTGTCACCTGGACCCTACTGGTCATCCTAAGCATCATGTTTAACATATACTGGAACATCTGTCAAAGAAATTAGATCCAAGTCAATCAAACCATCATTGTACTGAGGCACTGCTTTATCTGTTTTCTCAGTATCTTGTATGATTTGATCTTCCATAAACACAACATCTCTACTTCTCACTAGTTTCTTGTCAATTAGATCATATAACTTGTAGCCAAACTCATCTAGGCCATAGCCTAGAAAGATGCATTGTCAGGTCTTCACATCAAGCTTAGACCTCTAATCTTTGGGAATATGCACAAAAGCCTTACACCCAAAGACACGCAAATGATCATAAGAAACATCCTTGCCAATCCAAACTCTGTCAGGTACATCAAACTGAAGAGAAGTATATGGTGTGATATTAAGAGCATTTATAACTGTACTCAAAGCTTCACCCCAAAAGGATCTTGGCAATCGTGCCTATGAAAGGAAGCATCTCACTCTCTCAACTAGTGTCATGTTCATCCTCTCAGCTAAACCATTCAACTGAGGAGTCTTGGGAGGCGTCTTTTGATGTCGAATACCCTGTTGTCTGCAATAGTCATCAAAAGGACCTATGTACTCTCCCCCATTATCTATTTTGATGCACTTCAGTTTATTTCCAATTTGCCTCTCAATTAAAGCCTGAAACTGTTTAAACATATCCAACACTTGATCTTTTCTTCTCAAGGTATACACCCACAATTTCCTTGAATGATTATCTATGAAGGTCACAAAATAACGAAAGACATCGAGTGACATCGTCTTTATAGGGCCACAGACATCTGAATGTATCAAGTCAAGTATATATGGCTTTCTTGAAGGAGGGGAACTCTTAAACGAAACTTTATTCTACTTCTCTACCAAACAATGAGTACACTCTTTCAAAAATGCACTCTTAATTCATGACAGAAGATTCTTTTTAGACAACATTGTCAAGCCTTTCTCACTCATATGACCAAGCCTTTTGTGGCACAACTCAATTGAGTGCTCATCCTCCATTGCATTAATAATGCCTTTGGAGATTTTTGCCTGCAATACGTACAAACTAGAAGACTTGTTGCCTTGAGTAACTATCATAGCACCTCTGGTGAGCTTGCACTGGCCATCACTAAAGGAGCTGCAATAACCCTCATCATCAAGTTTGCCTGCAAAAATCAAGTTCAAGCGGATGTTAGGAATATGCCTTACATCTTTAAGGACCAATCCCGTGTCATTAGTCATTTCCAAGCACACATCTCCAATACCAATGATTTTGGCCAAGCCATCATTTCCCATCTTTATTATCCCAAAGTCACATGGTGTATAAGATGTGAAGGCATCCTCTCAAGATGTAGCATGAATAGAGGCGCCACTATCAATAACCCATCTAGTCTCATGGTATGCAATATTAATAGCATCATCATCATAAACAATGAGGAAGTCTTCAAAAGTAGTGGTGGCAACTCGATCATCATCTTTGCCATTGTCAATTTTTTTTCTCATTCCCTTTCCCCTTGTTCTTTCTCTTTAACTTTCTGCAATATTTCTTGATGTGCCTCTTCATGCCACAATGATAGCACTCAACATTAACAAACTTATTGGACTTGCTTCTGCCTTTATCTTTATTCTTTTAACCTCTGCTCTTACTTCTCCCCCTATATTTTGTAACCAAAACCTCTAACTGTGAACTGGATCCCTGTGACTTCTTTTCATCTTTTCATTTAAAACACTGTTCTTAGCCAGATCCATATTGATTAAGCCATCCGGAACTGAATTAGACAATGACATTCTGAAGGTCTCCCATAAGTCCAGCAATGTACCAAGTAGACATAACCCTTGTACCTCAGCATCAAACTTAATACCCATTCCAACCAGTTGATTAATTATTCCTTGGAAAGTGTTCAAGTGATCTGTTATTAGAGTCCCATCTTGGTATCTCAAAGTTATTAAGTGTTTTATCAAAAACATCTTGTCATTTTTAGTCTTCCGGGCATACAACTACTCAAGCTTATTTCAAAGTGTGCGTGCATGTGTCTCTTCAACAATATTGTTCCAAATATTATCATCAACCCACTGTCTAATATATCCACACACTTGCCGATGTAGTAATGTCCATTCTTCATCAGATTTATTATCAGGCTTCACACTAGCAAACACCAGTAAATAAAATTGCTTCACATAGAGAAGGTCTTCCATTTTTCCTTTCTAAGTGTGGTAATTTGAACCATTCAAAATGACCATTATACTTAAATTAGCTTCCATTATTTAACACAAGAAATTCAGCAGTAATAATAACCAGGCTCTAATACCACTTGATGAGAGAATTCAAGGATTGATTCTAGTAACCTGAATCTCTCACAATTAAATCAGCAAAAATATATTCTCCCTCTATATGTAAATCTGTTAGGAAGCAATTAAATAGAGCACAATAATCTGAAAAATATAATCAACATCACACACATAATTGACACAATCAATTTTAGCGTGGAAAAAACTCCCCGATGTAGGAATCAAAAAACCACGGGACCATTGTCACTAAATCTCCACTATCAACAAAATAATAGGTGTACAGTAGTTCTCTCTAGTTTGAACTAAAGGTAAACAATCTCAAGAAATAATCTTTCTTGGCAACAAATATCTTTTAATCAAAGATTAAGGAAAGATCTCACCAAAAACAACGGTATTGTTCACGGACCCAAAACTGTTCCAGAATGCTCGAAATCCAATCTCTACCGTTTAGAATGTAGAGCCTTGTATTGCGAACCCACCTGCCAAATTTCAGCTCGATCGGACCACAAACACCTATTGATTGGACCCTTGATGAAATCTGGTTGCATTTGGAAAAACTAGTTTTAGGAATTATTCTGTCTGTTTTTAGTTGCAGAAGACGCCGAAGACACTGTTTGTGACGACCCTGGTTTTTAGGCTCCTGTGATGAACCGAAGATTAACCCGATAATGGATTCGATGTACAGAAGCGAAAACAGAAAACAAGACTCTAAGAAGTCAAAATGACCTTCTATGAGGTCGTGGAACTCAATGAGAACTGATGCAGAAGCAAAAGATCAAAAATATGACAAATAAGCCCCCAGGGGCAAAATAGTCATTTTTGAAAGTATGGATTCCGGTGCCACCGAACACACCACTGGAAAGACAATGAAAAACTAACCAAGATGGACTCAAGAGTCACATGATTCGGGGTCTGGTTGAAGAAGATAAGAAATTCCAAAGTTTCATAAAATCAAACTTTTGGGTTTTTCAAACAAGTGCGGCAATGGTACTTTACAAGGGGTAAACTAGTCTTTTTAGACAAAACCATATGCAACTGAGAATACCATTAGATAGACAAGGAAAAACTAATAAATCTAGACTCAAGAATCTCTTGATTCGGAGTCCGGATGAAGAAGATATGAAACGTCAAAGTTACAAAAAATTAGACTTTTGGATTTCAAATCAATGCGGCAAGGGTACTTGGCGAGGGGTAAAATGGTTCTTTAAGAGAGAATTGGATACAACCAAACATACCGTTGGATAGACAAGCAAAATTTAATAAACTTAGACTCAAAAATTACTTGATTTGGAGTCCGGATGATGAAGATATGAAGCCTCAAAGTTTCAAAAAAAATCAACTTATTTTCCGGGTAAGAAATCTTGGCAGGAATAATGTTTTTACAGCAAGCAACATTTGATTTTTTTTCCCAGAACTGAGGCAAAGAACGGACCCTTAAACGAGTTTTTCTGAAAAAATACAAAGAAGAAACACTCCTCAAAATCATATTTTCTACCTGACATTGCAAAAGAAACCAAAAAAAACATGACGTAAAGTCCCTAAAATGCCCCTTGAACAGCATAGGTCAAGATGGACCCAAAAAGCTGTTACATGAATTTTTTTCAGAATCTGCCCACAACTGAGAGTGAAAACGGGCTACCAAACGAATTTTTCTGGAAAAACACAAAGAAGAAACCTCCCTCAAAATTGAGTTTTCTACATGACTCACAAGAGAATTAAAAAAAAAATGCAATGTAGAATGCCCGAAATGCCCCTCCATAAAATCTGGTCATGAAGGTCCAAAAAGCTGCTAAAAAAAAAAAGAAAGCTGAACTTTGTGATCGATTCCCGGCACCAAGACGACATTTTCTGGAGAAACATGAAAAAGAAACCCCCCCTAAAATCACGTTTTCTAAGAGACCATGAGAAAACCGGAATTTATTTCCCGAAGGAAAACTCCAGGATGCCTTAAAATCAGATTATACAACAAAGTTATAAAATGAGTCCACAAGAGGCTCAAATCACTAAGGATGAGGTTTTCTTGAACACGATCATGCACACAAATGTAACCTACCTATTTGGATGTGCTACAATGGTCCACGGCTTAAAAATACCGCCGATGCAAAATTCGACCCCCCAACGGCCAAAAAGGCAAAAATGGACTTGAAATGGGAAAAATTAAAACCAAAATTGATAAATGATTTCAAATTACCGTTTAGCACTTGGCCACACTTCAAACATGATTTATGAGGCCCTATGAAAGAATGAAAATGGAATTCCCACACCCGATGCAACCATGGTGAGACAATGACTTGGCATTTTTCAATATTTTCATAACATTTCATGAATTCAATATACATGTCAATAGCCTCCAGCCTCATCTTATACATATCAAATACATTGTAAAGAGTGTACTTAGGTACACATTACATACATGGAATCAAAAGATACAAGCTTTGTCAAAATAAACAAAAGCAAACATGATATGCTAACATGTACACATTCAATGTCATCAAAAATACTTCAAGACTTCTAGCATGTCTAAAAGTGTTATATATCCCACAACAAAACTTATTTACCTGTAAAACACCCAGTAACTTCGGGGTGAATAAACAAGACTAACAAGTTTATTCGTAGGGGATGAGCATGCATCGACTTGATTTCTTTAGAGATTTTTAGGACTAACATGATATAATTCAAAAGGAATCATGCCACCTAACGTCAATGTAAAAGTGAGACTCAGGGATCATCCTAAGCTACCATGGAGTATAAGCAACAAGAGTCATGATATATATACATATATGAAACAAGTCAGAGTTGTGATAATCCAAGAACACGATAAGAAGGATGCTAGAATACAATGATCACATTATCAAATGCAATTAACATGATTGGGAGTGATACATGAAATCAAGAACAAGGCATAATATCTATGGAATTAACAAGATTAGAGCATTCCAATTAACACGATAAAAGTAATACAAGAAATCAATGACAAGGCATAGTATTTATGCAACTAAACAAGGATGGAACATTCTATGAAACACGAAAAGAGTTATATCAATAGCAAGGCATAATATCTATGCATTTAAACAAGGATAGAATCTTCCATACAACACGAAAAGAGTCTTAAATCTTCAAGGAATACAACACTTGAAATTTAAGGAGTTAAATCACGAATGAAGTATAAAATCTATACAATGAGACAAGTTTGGAGCATTTCACATACACGACAAGTTTAAATCTTCAAGGAATAGCAACTTGAAATTTAAAGAGTGAAATCAACCAATGTGGAAACTCGGATATCGCCCGGATTAAAACCGTACTCTTGAGATCACTTTAGGGCTACTAACCCATGGTACCTTTCCCCTAGTGCGCACTATAGTTTAGAGGGACAATCCCCCATACTAGAACCAAGTCCTAGCCATGTCAATTCTTGATTGATATCCCAAGCTCCAAAATCAACAAATTGTGCAAGTCAAGATTGTATCACAATACAAGAAATGCATTAACCACATATCATACACAACCAAGATTTTGGAACACACAAGTCATGCCCTAAGTTCTTAACTATGATGGCATGTGAAATGTCAAGAAATCAATGTGTGCATTTATATAGACCACAACCAAGATAAATAGCACATGGAATCCATCGAAGCAAATATACTATAAGTATAAGATACATGATTCAATTGTATATTAAACAACACATGTGTAAATAAACCATTCCGAAACAAATGAGCTTGTTCATTAAGCACATTAATGAAACCAAGATACAAGAAGTCTAGATACATGATATCAAGGCATGATTAACTCGAGGGAGACATAAAATGAAATTTAATCTACTTAAGGGATTAAATTATCAAGGTTACATGGCAAGTCCAAATGTTCTACGAACAGGTTATGTCAAGAATCATGTCAATGCCAAGTTCAATGTCAAGTTTTAAGTTCATTTCATACATGACACAACCATGTGAGTCAAGTTCCATACAAGGGAAATAAATAAATGTAAATTTCAAAACTTATCCGATTATGCTCAAAGTAATACACGTGAAGGAACTTATCAAGAAAATCATGAATACAGGGTTAAAAACTTAATCAAGTGCATAGAACCATTAAATGGATTTTAATTATTTCATTTAATTAAAATCTCTAGATTTTGAAAGTCATTCAAATGACCTCAATTTAATATATGTTATACAACATGTCATAACTTGATTTAAGAACACGGTATAAGTACATTTCATGCAAGGTACGGCCACGAGTATTAAACTTTACTACTAGAAAAATAATAATTGAAAGGTTTCAAAACCTAATCAAATATTCCAAATTTAATATATGTGAAACTATATAACATGCATATCAAGAATTTCAAGTCGGAAATCCAACGGGATGAATAGTACACTTGGATCAATTTAATTAATCTAATTAATTAACTATTACTAGATTTCAAAACTTCTCCGATTACTCTCAAATTAATCTATGTTGAAGAGCATGCTAAAGCCTAATATAATATGCTATCACATGTTGATTTAAAGATAGATAAGGCTACATGATTTAATATTTTATTCAAGATAAATATAAAATAAAATCTTCATTACTTGTCCAAATAATCTAGATTTAATATATGTCAATCTACATATCAAGGGGTAATATTCTATCATGCCACATGATTAAACAAAGTTATGGACAACCAGGAAAATTAAATCCTTCACAAGAAAAATAAATAATAAAATCTCTAGATTTTACATCCAAGCATGTAATCAAGTTGTATAAGCATCACAAGCATGTAATATAGCAAGAATTTAAATTATAGCACCCCGTACCTCAATTTGAGATGAAAACCACAAATCCCTACTAAAAAAAAAGTGTTCCGAATCCGCCGATACCGAAGGGTTTTGTCGAGGACAACACGATCTACATGAATCCGAAGGAAGCCCCATGAAAATCACAACTTGACTTCAAACCCAAACTCAAGAAGTGGTCGGAAATGAATTCTAATAAGAGGGAATGGTAGAACACGTCGAGGGGAACAAAAACCGTGAAGGCCGAAGACTTTTTACTTAAGAAAAGTAAATCAAATGAGGAGAGAGAAGGTGGCAGCTGTGACGGCCCAAGTTTTGTAAACTCGGTGCGTCAGTGATGACCAAAAGATGACCCGATAACGGATCCGAAATGCGGAAGTGAAAGGTGAAACAATGGTCTCTAGAGATACAATGTGTCTCTAAGACACCAATGTGACCCTCAATGAGGTCATGGAACCCAAAGGAAAACAAATGCGGAAGTGTCATTTCAAAAACGGATAAAAAGGAACCTAGGGGCAAAATGGTCATTTTGCAAAAAAAAAAGGGATTCAAGTGCTATCGAGCACACCACTAGGAAGACAATAAAAAATTAGTGATGATGGACTCAAGAATTTCATTATCTGGATTCCGGACGAAGGAGAAACGACAAAACAAAAAAAAAAAAACGAGCAATAAAGCTAAAAGGGTAAACTGGTAATTATCCAAAAATATCTGGGTGCAACCGAGCACACCATTGGATAGAAAATGAAAAATTAATCAAATTAAAAAAAAAAAAAACTCACTTGATTTGGAGTCCGGATGAGGGAGAAAGGTTAAAAACAAAATCGATGTCGCAGCGGCCCGACGAAAGCCGTGACAACTACAGTGCCATTAACCCACTACTGCTGCAACTGAGAGTAAAAACGGGCATCTAAACGGACTTTTCTGGAAAAACTCAAAGAAGAAACCCCCCCTAAAATCAAGTTTTCTACCCGATGTGCAAACAGAAACCAAAAAAATGCATTGTAAAATGTCCAAAATACCCTAAAAAAAATCAGGTCTAGAGGTCAAAAATCGTTCCAAGCTACTGCCCAAAGAAAGGAAATGGGGCTTTGGAAGGTTTTTAAATTGCCTAAATTGAAAATGCAATTTTAAAATACACCCACAAGACTCCCGGAAGTTTCGGATCGGTCGTCATGCTTTTCAAAAAAAAGTCGATGAATAGTACCAAGTATATTTGCATTAAAGTCGGCAAAAACCTGGCAGTAATGATTTTTCGGAAAAAAAAAATCGATTTTTGAGAGCCAAGATGATAGTTTCTGGAAAAATACAAAGAAGAAACCCCCCTCAAAATTGAGTTGTCTATGTGACTCATGAGAAAAAATGAAAAAACACATTTTGAAATATCCGAAATTCCCCTAGAACAGAATAGGGTAAAACTCCCTAAAAATGCTACTTAGAGTCTTTGTTTCATCAAGGATGGTTTTGTTTGCCAAAGTGAGCATGCAAGCATATGTAATATGATAAAATAGATGTGTTGCAATGGCCTATGGCCTCATGGCATGTCATATGCAAAATAGAACCCTTCAATGCATTAATCCACATATCTTCCATAGGCAACAATGAAGTTCAAAGTTAGCATACTTTTCACATAAGTGTCTTTGGCCCTTGGCCTCATTACAACCACATTCTAAGAGTGTCAAAAGGTGCACTTAAGTACATATTACATAACTTAAACAATAAGTACAAGTTTTATCAAAGTAAGCAAAAGTATGACAAGAGATGCTAACATATGCATATTCTATGTCATCAAAATATACTTCAAGAACTCTAGTGAGTCTAAGAATGCTGTGCATCCCACACTAAGGCTTCTTTACCTGCAAAACACCCATTAACTTAGGGGTGAGTAAACAAATTTACTCGTAGGGAATGCATGGGTTTATCTTTGTACCAAGTTACAATCCAATACCATTTAATTCATGCTATCAAGTGACAATAGAACTTTCAACATAACACAATGAGATGTAATTTTACAAAGTTAACAACTTGGAATTTAAATGCAAAATCAAACCAAAGTGGATACTTGGACGTCATGCCAGATCAAACCGACAATGTGGTTACTTTAGGGTTACTAGCCCATGGGTAACCTCCCTATGTGCGCACTAGACTATATAGAGGGACAATCCCCCGTACTAGAACCAAGTCCTAGCCGTAGCCAAACAACGACATCCCCAAGTTCCCAAAATCAACAAATTATGCAACAACGTATATATATATATCAACATGTACATACAAGATATCAACTATTTACCAAGCACAATCCAATTTTGGAAACTTATACAATACATGCTCAAAGTCTACAACTACTATAGCATGAAAGATGTCAAATACAAAGTGTGCAATTCCTTACGCATAGCAACAATATATTCAATAAGGAAAAATATATTCTCATGAATATAAAAGTAACAACTATGTTATCCAATGGTCAAAAGTAATCAAATGAACATACACCAAATCCAAATCCATGATTTAAATATAAAAATAACTTCTAAAATGCAATTAAATCCATGGAATAATAAAATAGAATTTAATTAAACATAAATAGTTAAATTCTCTAAATTCCAAGTTAACCCCAAATAACCTCAATTTAATAAATATTGAAGGACATGTCATGGTTATCATATATATAATATTAAATGACAATTTAAGTGATTAAAACACTTAAAACAAAATTAATCAAACTAATTAATTAATTTCCTCTAGATTTTTAAACAATTCCAAATATCCTCAATTTAATCTATGTTAGAGAACATGCCAAGACCTATCCAAATATCACATTACATCATGATTTCATGCTTGCTATCACCATGTGAATTAAACTTTCACAAAAGATAAATATTAAATAAATTTTACAATTTTTATCCAAATGTCCCAAATTTAATATATGTTGTAATACATGTCATGGTTATTATATAAATCACTTCAAAACTTGATTTAAGTCATAGGAGCATATAAATAAAAATTAATTAAATTAATTCATTAATCTAACTAGATTTTAAAACAACTCTAAATGATCTCAAATTAACATAAGTTATGA
This sequence comes from Cornus florida, assembly GCF_030987335.1. NCBI lineage: Eukaryota > Viridiplantae > Streptophyta > Magnoliopsida > Cornales > Cornaceae > Cornus > Cornus florida. The sequence goes on along the minus strand of NW_026775577.1, from coordinate 82,773,915 downwards.
ATCAAGCCATGGTCATGTTATTTATCAAGTTTAAAGTGAATTACATACAAGTTACAATTAATCATTTATTTCTCATTTTAATACAAGACAAACATATAACTTAGATATCACTATAGGAACAATTAAAATCACTTGGAAGATAAATGATAACACTCCCTACCTCAATAGAGAATTGAATCTCTATAATCCAAGCAACCAAACTCAAAATGGAAAACAAGTTTAGGGTTAATGAAGAGGGGAGTGAGAGGAAGCTTTTGTCTTCCAAAGTTTTATGTCTAAGGTGAGTGGAAGGAGGCCAAAATGAAGAAGAAAGCTATGAACCAAGTTTTTCTCCAATGGTGGCTAGGTTATGGTTCTTGAAGACAAGTGAAAATGAAAATGATAAAGTATAAAATGGTGAGTGGAAGGGCTAGAAATCCTCCACTCACTATGTGCTCTTACACTACCTCTCTCACACACATAATGCAAGACTAAATGGTGAACCTACACTTGTCATGAATCTATGGTTCATTCTTAGGCTTAATCTCAAGCCTACACTTGTCACCATCCTATGTAAACTTCCAAGACTTAATATTGAACATACATTTGTCAACCATCCATGCCAACAAGTGTACCAATCCTAGGCCAACAAGTGGGTGAATCTCCACCCTCCATATGTCATCATCCAAGGCATCAAAGTGTTTCCACACAAATGTCAACAAGTGAACCAATGAGAGTGTGACACTTGTCACACTTTCCGGAAATTGCAAACAAGTCTTTTTTGAAAATATCTTCCAAATTAAATTGTAAAATGGTCTTTAAGACGAAAAATAATTACTTTACTTAATTACCCAAAAACCTCTCAAGTTATGGATAATTACAAAAAGTCTTTGTTTTCATGACTTTTACAAAGAAAGTAAGTATTTAATATGCATTTCTACAAAAGTAAAAATGTAGATGTCATGGAATTTAAATACCATGAATGCATGCAAAATCGGAATCAAATCCGAGTACAAAAAATGAGGTTATATAAGTAAAAGTGAAAAACGAGAAGAGGACGAAATAAGGAAAAGACGAAAAAATGAATAGTGTCAAAAAACAAAAAAATGTAGAAATGACTCGGTCCTCAAAGGAAGTTGTCAATCCAAAGGAAAGAGTCTCAGAAACCATTTTCGAGCACTCGAGACGACACTAAGAGGCGGGAAATCGAACCCGAAAAGGAAAAGACAATGAAAAAAATTTATCCGCAAAATTTGAAGAAAGGGAAAGAAATGAAAATGACCGGGTCATTACAGAAGCTCCATGGGTATTCATGGCTGCTTCAAGTCGTGCAAGGAGAGTGGGGAAGATGAAAAATAAAATATTTCACCCCCCTTTTAAAGAAATCTCAAAAAGTGCTCTGAACGGGCCCCGCCGGGCCCGAAAAAGTAGAATTTAAGTAAACGTACTCAAATAGCAAAACTTCATGAATGAAAAAGATTCAAAATGAGAAAATATGAATAACGGAAGAAACGGCGTCAAAAACTAAGTCCTGAGCAGAAAGTTATGCTCCGAACAAGTTCGGCGGCAATCGGATCCAGAAACTCTGAAGCTGAAAAAAAATGACTAGAAAGAAATTCCAAGAGTCCATGACTCGACGAAATGTGAAAATGAATCCCATATGAGGATCCAGGCTTCAAATGATATATTTTGCAATAACTTTCGTTAATTGCACAATGGCCCCTACAAAAAGGGTTAACTGCGAAACTGCCCCAGAATGAAAATATCTTCCAAAAGATATTTTCTTAGATACTCTACGAAAAACACCCCAAGAAAAGAAAAATAATGCCAAAGAATTGTGCATCCATGCCCCTATGGACACCGAGAGCAACCAGAATATTTTCTTGCAAAAGTAAATATACGTATTTCGAGGAAACCACTGAAGATGAAGACACGTGAAGTCAAAAACCAACTCCGAGCACGAAAAGTGAGGTTGTGCCAAAAACTGGCAAACGGGGAAAAGACAGAATAGGGAAAAGGACAAAAGTGAATAGTGTCCCGAAAAGTGAAAATGCGGAAATGACTCGGTTCTCAAAGGAAGTTGTCAATCCACACGAAAGAATCTCAGAAGCCAATTCTGAGCACTCGAGATGACACTAAACGACGAGAAACAAATCTCAGAAAAGAGAATTAAACGGAAAAAATTTATTCGTAAAATTTCAGGAAAAAGGAAAGGGAGTCAAATGACCGGGTCATTACACTGTTGCCTTTTTATTTTTTTAAACCTCAATACAGAAACTACATATATATATATATGTGTGTGTGTGTGTGTGTGTGTGTGTGTGTGTGTGTGTGTGGGCTTCAAACCCACATGGGCTTCACTTGAGCCATCCTCACATTAAGAGGGAACCCAGCCCAACACTTATACCCTAGAGATTATATGGTCTCCGTGGCCATATCTTGTTCCATATGGTTCTAATTAAAATTTCTTTGAACTTCATTGTGCTTGGGATCGATCTATCTCAGGAACCCACAACACTTTATCGAATAGTTATCACATCCATAGAACATTCGTCCTAAATTACTGTTGTTGCTCTTCTCAAAGGAGACTTTAGTCCATAGTAGAAATAGATATCTTTATATAATCTATCCAGGGGCGGTTGGACCCTTAGGCGACTTAGGCTGTTGCCTAAGGCCCCAGCCAATAAGAAGGCCTCAAATTATTATTTTTTATTTATTTTTATTTCTTCATATATATCCTTCCTAAAATTTTTATTTCCTTCCTATTATCACTCCAGGTCAATATAAATTAAGGCCCCAAAATTTGTATTTCCTTAATTATATTATAACTTTCAATTTTTTTTTTTGTTTATATTATAACATTTCAAAAAATGTTATTTCCTTCTTATTATTAAACTCTGTCAAATAGAAAGGCCCCAATTTTATTTATTTATTTTTTATTTCCTTATATTATAACCTCCTTACAATTTTTATTTGTACCCTTGACCAATAGAGATTTAATAGGGGTCAAAAGATATCTATCTATCTATCTTCTTTTTTTTTTTTTTTTTTTTTCTCTCTCTCTCTCTTAGCTCCTCATTCACGTTTCTTTTTTCATATTCCGAAATTTGTAAAACTTTCCATATTCATATTTTAACTTTTTTTTTTTCTTTGTTTTTTTTTTTTTCCTCATTTTTCTAATTGGATTGACTATATATATATATATATATATATATATATATATATATTAGATATTAGAAAGCCACTTTTATATATTTTGCCTAAGGTCTCAAATTATATTAAGCCGCCCTTAATTCTACCCTGATATAATAAGTGATTCGGGTTTCTTGAAGTCATAGATGCATCCATATATGCTGCTTAAAAAAAAAAAAAATTTCAAATCTGTTAATAAAAATACTACTTATGTGAACATATAGATGCGCGCGCGCGCGCATATTTGTACTAAAAAGTGAAACTTATAGATGCAAATTGGGATAAAATCTGAAACTTTTGATGCAAATGGGTTTGGGAATTGCCTGATTACTGTTGGATGGGAGACGAGAAAGAGGGGCTGCCGCATTTTGCTTGCAAATGGGTTTGTGAGGCAAACAATACATTTTATAGCACATGAGGGGGCATTTTGGCATTAAAATAATATTGCAGGGTGTATCACAAATTTACGGAAAGTGCACTCCGCTTGGCTCCAGAGGGTATTTGCTTCATTTTGGAAAGGTGGAGGACTGACTTGAGAACAAAATTAGTTCAGTGGGTTTTATGCAACTTTTTTTTATAGTATAGGGATTTTTTTCAAACTTCTGCCTTGTATCATTTTGGGTATCGTCATTTGGCGAAAGGCACTTTGCTCTCTCTCTCTCAGCGTAACACAGCTTAGCAGAGCACAGCAGCATACTATAGCAGCATACAGCTCTTCCTTCAAGTCATGGCTCTCTCTTTCTCCACCACCCCCATATCAACCTCTTCAAACCTCACCATTCTTGCTTCACTTCTAAAGCCACGATTTAAGGTGCAATCTCGTCCTTCACTCGTAGTCTCAGTCTCGCTCTACAATCGTAACCCTAGAACTCTTCGATTCCCTTGTTGCCATGCCGCCAAGCAACAGAGCAGCTCAGTCAAGAAGAGGCCACCCAGGAAAAAGAGGGGTAGTGCTGGTAATGATGCTTTGAAGGGGTTGAGTTTAGATGATGTTGAAAATGAAGATGATGATAGTGTCGATGCCTCGTCGTCTAAGTCCAAGTCCAAGTCCAAGTCGCAGTCATACCATCCTCTCCCGCTACCCAAACCTCCGGCTGGGTTTGTAGTGGATGAACACGGACAGGTTCTCATGGTTTCAAAAAAGAGAATTGCTACAATTGTAAGTCTCTTCTTGCAACTTCCATAGTATATAAACATCATCTATATGTATATCTTTATGCATATACATGATTATGCATATACATGATTGTATATATTGTCTGGTACGGGTACCTTTTGGTTTGAATTTCATGTCCACAAGTAATGCTGCCTCTGCCTTACAAAGAATTCAAGATGAAGAAATTATCTTAATCTATTTCTACAACTTAATCTGAAAACTAGAGCAATAAATTTTTTTTTTGATAGGTAAAAAAACTAGAACAATAATAATCCCACAAATCCTTGCAATGCCAAATTATATTGTGTTTCCTACTCAATCCCAGCCATAGATGGATTTATTACCAGCTATAATTTCAAAGGAAAAGGGAGAATTTAAAAAATGTTAGAAAATCTGTATCTCTTGCCCTTTCCCCACTTTCTCTCTCTTTTGGGTGTTTCCAAAATTGTAGGAAATTTTCTGCATGGATATGATGCCATTATCCTCCCCCTAGGGGAAGTCGTCAAATTTTGGCTCGACCTCCAAGATTACTTCATAAAATTCCTCAGTGTAATCTACCACACTGCTGCCTCCTTGCCTTAAATTCTGCAAACTTTGGTACATTGTTTGAACATAATTAAAATGTAAAAAATGTTTCTTTAACTTTTTCATCTCTTTTCATTCCGCAACCTTAGGCTTATTCTCTTCCCTTCAAACGAATAGCCATAAGCTTGACCACTTTTTTTATTTTTTATTGGTAAGTAAAATTTCATTAAAAGAACCCTCAAGAGGGGAGCATCCCAAAGAACTACACCATCAAAGTATGTTATGTAGATAAGATATCCAAAAAATCCACTGTATCCCTTACCGATTTACAAATTGATCCCTGTATCCAAAAAAATAAAGAACTCACAATAGAGAACTTAAGCAGCCAAATCAGAACCTCCTCTTTATCAAAGGATTGCCTGTTCCGCTCTCTCCACAAACCCCACCACAAACAAAGGGGTGCCACCCTCTAAGCATCATGAGCATGCCTCTGCACTATACATCCTCTTTAAGCCTCAAGCATGCTCTTTGGGGACTCTGGCATAACCCATAAGACACCAAACAACGTAAAGATCATAGACAAGCTCTCCCAAGCCACTGCGTAAAGCAATAGAAGATGATTAACCGACTCCTCACCCCTCTTACACATGCAATACCAATTGGTGATAGTGTAATTTGCCCTCAGTGGACATCAGTGTAATTTACCATTTTTTTGGGTTTGCTAAGCAACACATTCACACACCACATTGCCCTGCGTAGGGCTTGAAGCACTCACCTCCCCTTTGGGGAGCAGAGCTCTTACCACCTGAGCCATTACCCTAGTGGTAGTTTACCCTTTCTTTAATCAAATTATTGACACTCACATTCCTAATTATCCCTTTCCTCAATCAAATTGTATGAATGAAATTCTCTCTCAACCTATGAGAGCTCATACCACCCAGGCCAATGGCCCAATGGTAGTTTACCCTTTCTTAAATCAAATTGTAAACACTCACATTCCTAATCAGCCCTTTCCTTAATATAATTGTATGAATAAAATTCTCTCTTGACCTATGGCCCATTATATCTAGCTTTAGTTGTTATCAACATTGTGATCTACCAATCTTTACTGTAAGAAAATATAGAAATAAAGTAAACAGAGTTAAGGTAGCCCAAAGGGATATACTAGGGAGATGTTTTCACAATAGTATTGATACACCAACATTGTTTATTTGGTTTGTTGGAAGATAATGACCACTATGGATTATGACAAATATTCCCTTTACAAGAATATGTTAAAATGCTTATCAACTGCAGTTTTGTGATACATCTTTTTGGGTATTATTCTATCTTGGTCCTTGCATGGCCTTGATTTTATAAATTATAATGAAATCTTGGACAGGTTGATTCTACCAATAATTTCCCATTGGACTGCATAATTAGGAGAGTGTTTAGAAGTTCACGAGGGGATGAGTGTTTGCTACTCTGCCCAGTTGATACGTAAGTGAGATTGCATTACACAACATCTCTTGTCAACTATTAAATGTTTTTCCCTTTTCTAAAAGTATACTTAATGTATAGTTTTGCTTTTGCAGGCCTGTTCAGATTTTGAAGAGCACAAATATTGACGGATGGTCAGCTGTAAGTTTTTTCTTCTTGTGTAAATTAAAACTTGGAAATTAAATATTCATTTAACATATTTATATTACATATTACTAATCCACACATGTAGATAAAGAAGTCAAAGCCGCTGCCCCAACTCTTTTTTTCTCACTGTTGTCAAAGGTGTGCCTAGGCTCTAGGCTCATACAGGCTTGCGCTTGTGCCCTGTTGTGTGCCCAGGTGTGCCTTTCACAACAGTTGTGCCTTTAATATGGAATATGAATATGCTTTAATAGTAATTTAAATTTTTAGTTGTGCACCTCTCTTTACTCAGGCGCGTGCTTCGCCTTGCGCCTAGGCTCCAACGGACCTCTAGCGCCTTAGGCCTTTGATAACACTGCCACTACCACAATCTCTCTCCACCATCAAGAGTTCCTACGACCACCACCACATGACACTAATGCCTGCCCCCCCTCTCTCTCCCTCTCCCTCTCCCCACCCCACCGCCGCCATCCCTGCCTCTATCTCTTTCGTCGATACTGCCTCTCCCCCCCCCCCCCCCCCCCCCTCTCTCTCTCTCACACACACATTGCAGCCTCCAAATCCCCCGCTAAGTGCTCTGGCAATTGCTTTAAAGAAATAAACAAACACACAAGCTTGCAGAAATCAAGCAACTTCCATTTGGGGAATTTCAGAAATTGTTCAATTGCGATTGAGGGGCATGTTTGCGATTGCAATGATGAGAAGAACAATGACTGTCTTTGCAATGCTATAATTGAATGGCTGTGATACCATGTGAAGTTTGCATGGAGAAGAAGAGGGAAGCAATCCAGCCGTATGTTATTCAAAATTGTTGAAGAAGAATACAATACATACAAAAAATACAAGAAGCCCTAAACTAATAAACCGATGGAAAGGACAGTACGACCCTCATAACAGGGCAATGGTGTATAGTATGTATTTGAAGGAAGATTTTAAGAGCAAATGCAACTTTACATGTAAGCTATTGTTTGCATTTTTATGCCGTGATTTTCCATTGTAGGATGCCTTCCTTGTTTTGCTGCTTCTCCCTCAGAGATTCTTTCTTTATGGTTGCGACTTGAGAGATTGTTTTTTAAAAATACGATTAACATTTTGCTGCTTATTGTGAGAAGGAGATCCACTCATCATCCTTCTTCTATTTAAATGTAAATAGGGATATATGTGTGTGTTTAAACTTGAGTTCACATTTTTTATAATCTGCATCTATCTGCATTTAGGTCAGTGATGAAGAAGTTGAAACTATCCTTCCCACAGCAGCCTATGCCCTTGCCAAGATACACATGCATCTGGTATATAGCGGGTAAGGTCACCGATGTACATTTTTTTTTTCTTTCTCTAAAGGTTGTGCTTGTGCTTGTTTCCTTTGCTTGTTAAACCATATATACATTTTTATCTTTTCACTTCTAATAGTTTTGATATCATGTTTCTGCTTTGTGTCTTCCAATCAGGTTTTGTTACACGGCTCGGGGAGGATTTTGCTACAGGGAAGAGGACATATTTGAATTTCGTACAGGCAATGCTCTTATTCTATAATTATTCTGTGCTTGTCTAACCATTGAAGCACTATAGACCCCTTTTTTAGTTGGATCTGGAGATTTTCATAACTTATTCATGAATTCAACTTGAGCATTATTAAGATGGTGATGAGCTTTCTATCTATTGATTTACATGTGCTTTTACTTGGGTATTACTAGCTTAACTAAACAAATGATTGGGAGTTATCCAAAATGGTACTATAAAAATTCAGTTGAGAATGGTTTGGGACCTGTAGACGGCATTTCAGTGGGTGGGAATCAGTAGCAGCCTGCAATGGTGACATTGCGTTGCTGTCAACCACTGTGATGATGATGTGGTGGTGGTTACAGTTGAAAGGGCTATGGTGAAACGTAATGTATCGTGATAATCTTGTGATGGTGGTTTGCTGAAGATGGTGGTGGCAGCTACTGACGGTAGTTGATGTAAGTTTACAGAATTCTAACAGTGTTTTAGAAAGTTGACAAGGGAGAGCAGTCTCTCAAATTGTCTCTTAAATTGGGGACCTCTTCTCTGTAACAGGGAGAGAGAGTTCAAGAGCAAAAGGCATAAAAAATGGTAAAACCAAAACAGTTCACATGAAATGTAAATTTGATAAAGTAGCAGAAAATGATAATATAAGTATTAGAAGGGTAAACTGTGAATAACCCCCCTCAACTGTCAAGGATTTTCAAATACCCCCTGGTGATGCAACTAACCCCTCAACTATCTAAAAGTTGCAATTTACCCAAAATAGTGTCTGATTTACCATTTTACCCCTGAAGAAATAAAAAATAGGTAAACTGCAAAAAAAAAAAAAAAAAAAAAAAAAAAAAAAAAAGAAAAATCCCTCCACTTTCAAGAGGTGTTGTAGCATTTTGTAATATTTTAAGGGGGTTATGTGCAAAAGTGAAAGTTGAGGGGAGTATGATGTAGAGCATAGTGTGATGGATTCTTGTCCCACATTGGATTTGGATGGGGAGGGTCTTGGGCATATAAGGTTGGGTGTTAGAACCACTTAATAGCTTAAGCTTTTGGGTAGGCTCGTGAAGCACCCGGCCCGTGAAAAATGCTATCAGAGCAGGCCCAATACTTGATCCGGTGTCACGCCAAGTGCCCACACACATGGAGGTATCCGGATTGGGTACCGGATCCCTCGCCGTTAGGGTGGACGGGTAGGCAGGGTGGGCCAACTGCAACGAGGGCGTTGCGGGTTTGGATGGGGGAGAATGTTATGGATTCTTGTCCCACTTCGGATCTGGATGGGGAGGGTCTTGGGCATATAAGGTTGGGGGTTAGCACCACCTAATAGGTTAAGCTTTTGGGTCGGACAACAAAGCACCAGGCCCATGACAATAGGCTGGCATACAAACCAGGCATAGGCAGCTAACCTAACGGCTGCAATCTGATTATGATGCAATGGCAGCTTCAGTGATGTTTTTGCAATGCTGTTTTGTGTACTTGACAGTCATATTTTGTACTTTCTATGCTATCAAGTTTCCCTAGATATTTTGTGTTTCTTTAGTTATAAAGGAAACTTTTGAGGGAAGCTTTTGTTAAGAAGGTTATGGAGGAAGCTTTTCTAGGAACTAGGAAGCTTTTGGTGCCTATAAATAGGCATATATGTAAATCATATGGTCAGTTTTTGGATTGAGTTTGAATATTGAATTTGAGTTCAGTTTTCCTCCCCTAAATTCTTCTCTCTTCTCCTCCCTCTCCTTCTCTAGTCTTTCTCACATCTCTTTTCTTCTCTATCTCGCCTCTGTTTCTATCTGTTCTCCATCAATTCTGTTCTCTATCTCTTGCATCTATCTCTACTCTGTTTCTATCTATTCTATTATAATTTTGTTATCTACGTCTCTTCTTAATTGTTTCTACGCTCCAGTTGCAACCAAAGCTAACCATACCAACAAACTTCTATCCATTCTACATTAGGGTAATCACGAAATCATGAAAGTTGAGGGATTTTATTATTATTATTATTATTATTTGCAGTTTACCCGAAAGGGTATTATAGAGTTTTTACAGCTTAAAATCTCATGTGCTATGCACATGATACTATTCCATCCATTCCGTTATGGTCAGCTTTTTTTAGTACTTTAGGGGGGTTATTTGTAAAAATAAAAGTTAGAGGTTTTTTTTTTTTTTTTTTTTAGCATTTTACCCATATTAGAATTCAAGACCAAAGAATAATTCAAAATAACTACTTTTGTTATTTAGGGTCAATTTTACAAATAGATGGAAAAATAGATGGTGATGTAGGAAGCAGGATTGGAGTAAGGGGGGACAAAACGGAGGCAAACTAGTTGTATTCTTTGTTACAAACGAATATCAAATAAATAAAAGGAAAATTCTATGGAACGGGTAATTAAGCTAGTTATATTTTATGGAATAGTGTGCTATGCAATGAAAAAGAAACAAAAATAACACACTCATGTAGCGGAAATGAGGATAATATGATGGAGATGATAGGAGTGAGAGGATTGGTAATGAACGAGTCAGGGAAAAACTAGGAATAGCCACTACTTCTGATAAAATTTGAAAAAGTAGACTTAGGTGGTATAGTCATGTACAACGTAGATTTGAAGATGCACCCATTAGAAGAGGAAAAGTTGTTTGCCTAGAAGGTAAGCAACAAAGAGGATGACCAAAACATACATGGAATGAAGTAATTAAACATGAATTTAAAACATTAATTTGAGGAGACATGGTATATAATAGGTAAGAATGAAAAAAGAGAATTCATGTGGCCGACGCCATCCATATGGGGCAAAGGCAAGGATGATGATGGTATGTTGACTCTAATTCAACTTGAAAAAGTTGTTTATATGCTCTTCATCTCATTGTGGGCTTTAAAATCTGATTTTACTTCTCAATGAAAAGGGTTTTTTTTAAATTTTTTTTTGTATTATTGTAATTATTTACTGGGATAGTATCTTTTGAGACATATTTCAAGTTTCGTCCACACTGCGTGTTCACAATTTTGCAGATGATGGTCAAGATGTAGATGGCTTGCCAACCGAAGGCATAGAAATTACATGCTTCCATTTGGTAATGTGTTTGTGATCTGTTCTATGAACTTATCATTTTAATTTTGGAATATAGTTTAGAACATCTTGATTTCTAGAAACTGTTTAATGGTGCTCTGTTTGGATAAAAAGTGACACACTTATATTAGCCTTTTCTTCTCATACAATTATGCTTTTCACCTAGTGAAGTGAGTATTTATAATGCTTATATGCTTTCATTGTTAAAATGGTGTGGCAGCTCCTAATGGGTATTAACAATATTAGGCTTGCAATTAGATCCTAGTTTCCTTCCACTCTTTCTTCTTTTTGTCTGAAAATTTTACTTAATAAGATTTCTCTTCGCCATTGCCCAAGGCCTTTCCAAATTGTTTTTAAGTTGGGTATCTACTTTGGTTTATTGTTTTCTTCATCATTTCCTATCTGCCTAGGTTTATGGTTGTGGTTGAGATGGATTACTTATGAAACTAGAGTTGAAAGGTATCTACTTAGGTTTATTGAAATGGATTGCTTGTGCTAATAATCCATCTACTTGAACTATAAATCTCTCGTTTCTTAAGCAGTTGCTTGTCTTTGTTGTAAGTGACCAAAAACATCTTAAATGATATTTTTTCATTGTGCTCAACTTACATGAAACATTCCTTTTGTTGTATCATGAGTCGTGTGCAAAATAATTTTTTGAGCCAATTGTCTTTCTACCTCGCCCTATCCCAAGAACTGAAAACATAAAAAGTAAAAAGAAAGGAAAAGGCTCATTGCAGAAATTTTAATATTGCACATTGAAACTATAGGGAGAAAATATAGGGATTTGATCTGTATTGGGAGTATCTTTAGGGATTGGATTTGATCTGTATTGGGAGTATCTTTAGGGATTGGATTTGATCTGATCTTAATTTGATTTTATATGATATTATTTTCATATGCCTATTAGAGGCATAGGATTAGTGATTTGATTTACTTTCCACTTATGTAATATAAATTAGGGGTAAGAGCACGACACACACTCCACTCCACTCCACTCCACTGCTTGAGCTCTACTTCATCTTCTCCTGGTTCATCCTCGCCTTTTCTGTGTTCTTTAATTTTTTCAGTCACCAACAACTAGACCACACCCATGCAAACCCCTCGGGGGTATTTCTTCTTCCCTCCATGGCTTCGTGCGGTAGAGGGGTCTCTCTCTAAACTAACGACCGGCTCGGTCGTTATGTGCTGTTGACGAATCATCCAGCCTCTTTTCATACTTAGTCGACTTCTGCAAGGGTCACTACATGTTGTTGATGAATTGTCTGGCCGAGTTTCACAATTGCAGACAGAGCTGCTCGCTTGGAAGACTTCTCCAGCCCTCGTGACTTGCAGACAACAGTATTTACAATCTGCAATTTGATTCTATATCATCACAATCTGAGAAATGGTATCTGTTCAGATTAAGGATAACGTAACCTATGGGCATAGTTCCCAAGCCCAAAGGATTAGTACAGTTTTATTAAATGGGAAATTTTTTTCCATCTTGGTCGAGATCAGTGAGACTTTATTTAGGGAGTTGGGGTAAAACTGGATATTTATTGGGCACTATTAAAAAACCAGCACCTACTGAACCCACGTTTACACTGTGGGACATTGATAATTGTACCACTCTTGGGTGGTTATTCAATTCTATGTAGCAGTGTATTTATAATATGTTTATGTATCATGAAACTGTACACACATTATGGATTGGTCTCAGTAAGACTTATGTCCATGCTCGCAATGACACCCAAATTTATGAGTTGCATCGAGATATCTCACGAGCTACCCAAGACGATCTCAAGCTATCAGTTGCAGATTACTTTGCCTTCCTCCAGTCAAGTTGGGAGGAGCTTGCTCACTATGAGCCCCTTCGGGATATCTCAGCAGAGGCTTCAAGGATTATTAAGGCTAGACATAAGCGCCATTAGATTTATCAGTTTCTTATGGGACTTCATCCAAAATTTGAGTCCCTTTATGCTTAAATTCTGAATACGACACCTCTACCCTCTCTTTTCGAGGCTTATGCTATTTTTGATGGGGATGATTGTTGACGTTAGGTTACACCTTCGATGGCTCCTGCTACACTTCCTGCACCTGACATTGATTAGATGGCATTAGTCGCTTCTTCTAAACCATCTAGTACTTGCAGTCGTGGCCGTGGCAGTAACCATGGACGGTGGAGTTCTACCATATGTGCACCCTCTGGAAAAATTGGTCATACTACCTGAATGACGTAAGAACAAGGTATGATTGGTTGCACTCTATTGGAAACCAAACTTGAGCATGGCAGTGCCAAAGTGATTAGACCAAGCTCAAGGAGACTACTTGAGGCCGTACAGGGAACGACGAAGACGACAGACCATACCAGAATGAGCAAGAGAACGAAAGCCCGGAGGGGGAACCATGTACACCTTCTCCTGCAAATCACCATTGAGAAAGGCATTCTTGACATCTAACTGAAATAGATGCCAAGATCGAATCGCAACAACGGAAAATAATACATGGATGGTAATTCATCTTGGCAACAAGGGCAAAAGTCTCCTTATAATCTATGCCATAAGTCTGAGCATAACTGTAATGACCCACTCCACTACATGGTATGATATTGTCCGCTTTGGGCCTGAGCCCGCACGGTTTTACTCTTGGGCTTTACCCCAAAAGGCCTTATACCAATTAGAGTAACACACCTACATATAAGCACTTCACCTTTCCCTTTCCTAGGTGATGTGGGATTGTGCACCCGTAGCTTGCCAGTGTGGTAGTCTGTTAGTGTCTCGCACCCGCCCACGGCACACCCGCCCACAGGGTCATCACAATCCACCCCCCTTGGAGGTCCGACGTCCCCGTCGGCATACTTCCGGCTGGATCAGGCTCTGATACCATTTGCAACGACCCACTCCACCACATGGTATGATATTGTCTGTTTTGGCGTGAGCCTTCACGGTTTTACTCTTGGGCTTTATCCCAAAAGGCATTGTGATGACCTTGTGGGCGGGTGTGCCGTGGGCGGGTGCGAGACATTGGCAGGCTACCACACTGGTGAGCTACGGGTGCACAATCCCACATCGCTTGGGAAATGGAAAGGTAAAGTGCAAATATGTAGGTGTGTAACTCCAATTGGTATGAGGCCTTTTGGGGTAAAGCCCAAAAGCAAAACCGTGCGTGCTCAGGCCCAAAGCGGACAATATCATACCATGTGGTGGAGTGGGTCGTTACAATAACCCTTGGCAACCAACCGGGCAATTGACCCATTTGGATTATGCTTAATTGTAAACACCCAACGACAACACAGCCTTTCATCCAATAGGAAGCGGAACAATGTCCCAAGTCTGATTTTTCTCCAGTGCTTGTAGTTCTTCTATCATAGCATCACGCCATTGAGGTTGTGCTAGTGCATCTGCAACACTAGAAGGAAGAGGAACCGAGGCAACAGAAACAAGAAAACTCCGATAGGAGGGTGAGAGAGCACAATCAAAAACAAAATTAGAAATAGGGTATGTATAAGAACGTTTACCCTTTCAAAGAGCAATGGGGTGATCATCAAGCGAAACAATAGCTTGAGAAGGCGGAGTTGGTGCTGAAGGAACATGGCAGTCGATCGTGGGAGTAGAAGCTTGTACTTGTTGTTTTCGACTATAAACCTGTGGAAAAGGAACAATTCTCCCTGCTGAAGGGGTATCACGAGGAGAAATCATAGAAGACGAAACAGGTAAAGGTTGAAGAGTTGAAGACGGAAGAAGGTGATCATCAATTATATTTAATGGGAATCATTCACTTTGAGAACCAATTGGACCACTATAGTATGGTGTATGCTCAAAGAAAGAAACATCCATGGATATAAACCGCAGATGATTGGGAGGATGGTAACACCTATAACCTTTTTGAGAGTGACAATGGCCCAAAAACACACATCAAAGCCTTGGGGTCAAACTTTGTAAGAGTCTGTCCCAACTGCTGAACGAAGCACACACACCCGAAGACTCATGGAGGAATAAAAAAAGAGATGAATTGGGTTGTAAGATTGAGAGTGGGGCTGCAAAGTTAAGAACCTAGGAGTCATATTAATGATGTAAACGGTTGTAAGAACTGCGTCTCCCCAAAATGACCGGGGAACATTCATGCCAATGCAAATTGCTTTGGCTAAGTCAAGAATGTGGCGGTTCTTTCTCTTAGAACGGCCATTCTGTTGAGGGGTTTTAACATTAGACATCTAATGCTCAATCCCAAATTCTATACATAGCTGCTGTACCTCCCCATAAGTGTACTCCGTACCCTGGTCAGATCTAATTTTTTTAATGGTACAACCATATTGAGTCTAAACCATTGCCATAAATTTTTTAAAAATGGTGTACACCTCATTTTTGGTTTTCATTAGATAAACTCATGTAACACGGCTATGATCATCAATGAACAACACGAAATATCGAAATCCAAGATTAGAAGTAACTGGGCAAGGACCCCCACACATCTGAATGAACAAGATCAAAAGGTATTAAAGCATATTTATTACTACTAGCAGAATAATTGGAATGAACATGTTTAGCCAAGTGACACGTCTCACGGGATAAATCTGAGACTGCCACGTTACAAAATAAGGAAGGAAATAAATGTTTTAAATAACCGAAATAAATATGTCCTAAACGCATGTGCCAATGCATAAGCTGGGCTTTATTAGATGAAACATAATTAGAAAATAAAACTGAATGTGCTTGAGGTGCAAAAGATCATCTAATAGGTATAGACCGTCCACTTCACGCCCACTGCCAATCGTCCGCTTTGACACCAGATCCTGAAAAATACAATGAGAGGGAAAGAACGTTACAATACAATTTAATTGTTTAGTAATGCTTCTAACATAAATAAAATTTGTAGTCAACTGTGGATCATGAAGTGTACCTGACAAAGTTAATGAAGGAGTAACTGATATGTGACCCTTCCCAGCAATGAAAGATGGAGAGCCATCCGCGAGGCGTACCTTGCGATGGCCAGAGTAGTTACTATAAGGTTGGAAGAATGAGGGCAAACCAATTATATTGTCTGAAGCACCAGAATCAATGATCCATCGAAGATGTAGATACGCTATGTGCAGACGCAATAGTACCTGAGTGGGCATAAGTGGAGGTTGGCTGAGATGATGCCTCCATTTGGTTGAAGAATTGTTGTCCAAAGCAGCTTGAGTCAAGGTAACTGTGGTAGAAGACGTAGAGACGAGTTGTCAGGAGCTGACAGCGAGACTGGTTGTAATGTGCAGAGGATCGAGGCTGTTGTTTCTGTTGCGGTGGGTGTCCGTGTAGAGCATAACAACGAGATTTGATGTGACCAATTTTTCCGCAATAGTCACACCGCCCATGTTGTCGTCCTAGAGGAGGACCGGTGGTAGAACTCTGAACTGATTGGGATGGTGCAATTCCTGAAAGGTTGGGAACCCGAATTTCCATAGCAGAACGATCAACAGAAGCAACACCTAATGCATGAGTCCGACCGCTCTCATCTGACAACACAAAGGAGTATGCATCCTCAAGAGTAGGGAATGAAGATAAGCCCAATAAATGAACACGAGCATACTCAAACTTGTCGTTCAACCCGGCAAGAAACTAAAACACTCGATTCTTCTCCACAATCCCTGCATATAAAACTACATCATCTGGATCATTCCAAGAGGAAGGAATCATAATATGACATCTCCCAAATAGCACGAAGCTTGGCAATGTAACCTAAAAGTGTTGAGTCACCCTGAGAAATTTTGGTGATTTCTCGCCCCAACTGGAAAATTCGTGCATTACTCTGCCTCTAAGAATAAGTGCGTTGAACTGAGTCCTAAATCTGCTTAACAGTCTTCAAAACATATAGCCAATGACTATGTTTGGTTGCATCGAATTAACTAGCCAAGACATAACCGTAGCGTTATCTACAAACCATTGTGGATATGCCTTCTCTGACTCGGTTGGCTCTTTCTCAAAACCAGTAATATAGCCAAGCTTACCTTTGCCACCAATGATCATCTTGGCAGGCTGTGCCTAAATCAAATAGTTGGAGCCATCCAACTTCACTATGGTGATTGGAAGTCCTGGATTTTCTGATGAGTTGGTGGGAAAAATGGCACCTCCACCTATAGAACTTGAGGCAAGACAATTAACAGTCGAGGACCCTGAATCTGCCATAATCTGTTACACGACAATAAAAAAACTCCAAAAATACCACAAATTCTGTTAATAAATCAGAGGGTCTTCTTAGACCATTCCCGAAAAATCCAAATACATACTTTTTTTTTTAAGGAGCGCTGCCCGCTTACATATAGCCATACAACCTTTTCCATTTGTTTTTGATAAGTAAAATTGTATTAGAAAGCGTTCAAAAGGGAACGCGTCTCAAGAGCTTTACAAAAACCGAAATCAACAAAGGGAGTCCTATGGACCCAAAGAACACAAAAAGTCCACGTTTCCTTAAAGATATACAATTTCTCCCCATAACCTAACTAAAAAGAGAACAAATAATAGAAAACTTCAACACCCCAATGGAGAATTCCTCCCCATCAAAAGATCTTCTATTCTGCTCTTTCTAAAGACTCCATCAAACACAAAGGGGGGTCACCCTCTAAAAGTCACGAGCATGAGCCCCCACCCTTTGGCTCGTCCAAACGTCAATCAAATCCCTTGAAGTCTGGACATTCAGATCACCCTTTCTATGAAGGGTCTGTGGGGAGGCTATTAGAGCCTAGCTGCTTGAGAACTGAGAGTTCGGAGCTCTGTGGAAAGGTAGGAGGGACTGTGTTGAGGCCTCACGTGGAAGGGTTATGTGGAACTTCAGGGAACATGACAGTTTGTGTTGGTAAGGACATTCATATCACCCTTAGCGATGAGTCGGCAGCTTTGTTGGTTCAGGAATTGAGGAGTTTGCGAGATCGGAAGGTGGGGGAGATATTGATTGGATGTCATGTGTAGATGATGTGGAGGGGCTGGAGTGTTGTGTGGGTAGTGGGGTGAGGGACCAGCAGGTTGGGTCTCTTGATTTAGTTCTGTGGGTAGAGGAGGGTCATCCTAATTTGGGGGTGGTGGATCCTTTGGTTGTGGTGAGACTGGAAGGGTTGGAGTCGGATGGTTTGGTGCAGGGAAATGTTGACTTAGGTAAGGAATGGGTGAAGGACAATATTGGGATCACTAGCGAACTCTTGGGTGTCTCTTTTGAAGGAAAAAAGGAACAGGCTATTTCGCTTCTTCATGCGACTGTGGAGGGGAGAGCAGGGGAGGTGAACAAGTACGGAAGGAGGGGAAATAGAAGGAAGAACCCCCTTTCATGGATAGGGGAGGGAGGTGAAGAATCTTATTTGTTACATGAATTATGAGGGGGAAGGAGGGTCGGTGAGGGAGAAAGGAAGAGGGAGGAGTGGAGGGAGGAGAGGTGAATGACTTTGTTTCCTTATGAAGCTTAGATTTATTTCATGGAACGTCCGTGGTCTAAATGATTTGGACAAGAGGAAGGTGATTAAGTTGGCGGTGAGAAAGTGGCGGGCTCATGTGGTGTGCTTACAAGAAACTAAGATTGCTTCTATGTTGGATAGGGTGCCTAGGAGCCTTTGGGGAGGTAGGTTTGTGAAATGGGTGGCGTTGGATGCTTTTGGTGGTATCCTTGTCATGTGGGATAGGAGATGGTTGACTCATGCGGATATTTGGAGAGGGAGGTTCTTTATCTCATGCGTGTTTAATTTGGAGGAGGATGACTTTAGATGGGCTTTCTCTGGGGTGTATGGCCGGTGGATGATGGCGAGAGAGAGTTGCTTTGGGTGGAGCTCAGTTTTGTGAAGGGGTTGTGGTCGCTTCCTTGGTGTGTGGGTGGTGACTTTAATGTTGTAATGTCCCCGACAAAGAGATCTATTGGTGGGAGTTGGACAATGGCATAATTTTTAGAGTTTATTGATGCTTATTATCTTATCGATTTACCCTAGGAGGGAGCGGTCTTCACGTGGTCTAGTGGCAGGGTTTTGCCTACTCTTTCCAGGTTGGATAGATTCTTGATTATAGGGGACTGGGAGGAGAAATTTCTGGATGTTATTTAGGCAGCTTTGGCTAGGGTGACTTCGGATCACATTCCGTTGGTTTTGGATTGTGGGGGATTGAGAGCTTGAAGATCCCCGTTTAAATTCGAGAATATGTGGCTCAGAGCTGACAACTTTCAGGATAGAGTTCGGTCTTGGTGGGAGGCGACTCTGGTGGTCGGCTCTCAGAGTTTTGTTTTAGCTGGGAAACTTCGCTTCCTAAAGAATGAGCTCAAAAGATGGAATAAGGAGGTGTTCGGAAACTTAGAATGAAGGAAGAACAGGGCGCTAACCGATATTGTTGAGATTGATAGGTTGGAAGGGGTGGATGGTATTGTGGATTTTCAGCGTTCCCAGAGAGCAGAAAGTCGGGCGGAGTTAGCGGAGATTGCCATTATGGAGGAGATTTCATAGCGACAGAAATCCCGAGCTTTATGGCTCAAAGAGGGAGACCACAATACGAAATTCTTCCATAGGCTCGCTAACGCCCATAGGAGGGGCAACCATATTGGGCGGATATATGTGGATGGAGTGGAGATGCATAGGGAGGAGGACGTGTGTGGGGGGATTGTTTCCTACTATCAGAGGCTCTACTTTGAGACTGTCGGTTGGAGACCTAGGCTTGGTGGCCTTCATTTTGATTCTATCTCTGTGTTGGAGAGGGATGTGCTAGAGATTCCTTTCTATGAGGGGGGCGTTGAGGAGCTGCAATGGTGATAAGTTGCCGGGATCGGACCGGACGGGTTTACTATGAGATTTCTGCTGGAGAGTTGGGAAGTGGTTAGGAGGAGTGAGGTTTTGGGCACTTTTCAAGAGTTTTATTCTCACGGGAGGTTTGAGAAGTCGTTGAACGCTTCTTGTGGGGTGTATTTATAAACTTATTGCTAAAGTCCTTGCTTTGAGAATGAGGGTGGTGCTAGATGGGGTTATATTTGAGTCTTAAAACGCTTTTGTTGGTGGTTGACACTTTCTTGAATCTGTTCTTATTGCTAGTGAGTGTGTGGATTCTAGGCAGAGGAGCAATGAACCGGGAGTTTTGTGCAAGCTTGATATCGAGAAGGCGTATAATCATGTTAGTTGGAGCTTTCTGTTGTATCTGCTAGGAAGGTTGGGTTTTGGAGAGATGGAGGAGATGGATTGAGGCTTGTTTTTCCTTTATTAGATTCTCTGTTTTGGTGAACGGATCTACTATGGGTTTTTGGTAGCTCTCTGGGTTTGAGACAGGGTGATCCTCTATCTTCGTTTTTATTCCTTATTATTATGGAGGCTATAAGGGCAGTGAATTTGGGATTTATCAAGGGCTTTAGGGTCGGTAGAGACGTGGATCATCAGATGGAAATCTCTGATTTACTGTTTACGGATGATGCCTTGGTTTTCTGTGATGTTGATGTAGCCCAGCTCAGATATTTGAGGTGTGTCTTGGTTTGTTTTCAGGCAGTTTTTGGTTGAATATTAATGTAGGAAAGAGCATGCTTGTCCCTGTAGAGGTTCAGGATTCCGTATCTCTTGCTGCAGTTCTTGGGTGTGGGGTGGGCTCTTTTCTTATCTCCTATTTGGGTTTGCCATTGGGTGCTCCGTCAAGGAGGTGGGAGTTTGGGATCCTATGATTGAGAGATTTTTGAAAGGAGACTGGCTGGTTGGAAGAAGCAATATATTTCGAAGGGTGGGAAGGTTACTCTTTTGAAGAGTACACTGTCGAGTCTACCTACTTACTTTCTATCCCTTTTTCAATTCCTGTCTCAGTAGTTGAAAGGATTGAAAGAATTCAATAGAACTTCCTATGGGGTGGACAGGAGGACGAGTTCAAGTATCATCTTGTTCGTTGGGATCAAGTGTGCAGGCCAATTCCATTGGAAGGTCTGGGTATTAGGAGGTTGGCCCTTTTCAACAGGGCTCTTTTGGGAAAGTGGTTGTGGAGATTTGGTAGTGAGCGCCATCGTCTTTGAAGTAAGGTTGCTGTGTGTCGCTTTGGGGGAGGCGGTTGGTCCTCAAATCTGGTCAGATTCGCTGGAGGCGTGGGTGCTTGGAAATTCATTCGTAGGGATGGGATGAATTTTCTAAGCATATTTAATTCAGAGTACGGGATGGCAGGGGAGTTCGGTTCTGGGAGGATTTATGTTGTGGTGATCGCCCGTTGGCTCGTTCCTTTCCCAGACTTTTCGGATTGCCGTGGATAAACATGCATTGGGAGTTGGAGGAGGTTGCGGGTTTGTTGAAGTTGTTGTGCGGACATGAGGGTGATGGTAGTGGCATGAACTCTTTGGTTTGGGTGCCCTCCTCGGGGGAGGTTCGAGGTTTGTTCCTTATTCCATTGTTTATCTGATTTTCATGGTTCTAATTTCCCTTGGAAAAAGGTGTGGCATTCCAAGGCTCCCCTCAGAGTGGCCTTCTTTGTCTGGACTGCTGTTTGAAGCAAGATTTTGACCCTAGATAATTTGAGAAAGATAAGACAGATTACAATCAATTGGTGTTGTTTATGCAAGAGGAGTGGCGAGTCT
Organism: Cornus florida; assembly: GCF_030987335.1. Taxonomy (NCBI): domain Eukaryota; kingdom Viridiplantae; phylum Streptophyta; class Magnoliopsida; order Cornales; family Cornaceae; genus Cornus; species Cornus florida. Next base: position 82,752,366 of record NW_026775577.1, on the reverse strand, counting down.
GTGGATCACCTCTTTTTGCATTGCCTTGTAGCTCACGACTGTTGGAGCCTTATCTTTGGCATTTTCAATGTCCATTGGGTTATGCCTCGGTCCTCGAGGGGGTTAATTGACGCTTGGCGAGGTTGTAGTGTGGGAGCCCATGCCTGTGAGTGTTGGAGGGTGGTTCCTCTTTGTTTGGTGGTGCTTATGGAAGGAGCGGAATAAAAGATCTTTTGAAGGGGAGGAATCTTCCTTAGGGGCCTTGAAGTTTCATATTATTAGCTCTCTTTTTAGTTGGGTTTTGAGGAGAAATTGTACATCCATTGATTAGTTTATTGATTTTTTGGGTTTGGTAGGTCCTTAGGACCTTGTCTCTGGTTTCGGCCTCTGTATAGCTCTTGGGACGCATTCTCCGTTTGAACGATTTCTAATACATTTTACTTATCCAAACAAAAAAAAAAAAAAAAAAAAAAAAAATGTCTAGGGTCATCCTGCCCCAAGCTGCAGTCCAAACAAAAAAGGCCACCCTAAGAGGAGGCTTCGAATGCCAAACCGTTTTCCACGGGAAATTGGAATCGTGAAACCCGGAGAGGCAGAGAAAAAAGGAACGGACCTAAAAAGTCCCTTGCGAAGAAGGCACCCAAGTCAAGGAATCCCAACGAGTACCATCCACCTCTTGTCTATACAAAAGGTCCAGCAAGCCAGTGACGTCATCCAACTCCCAATCCTAAAAGGATAGCCGGAACCGCACATCCCAAGACAACCTACTGCTATCGAGTCAATAACAGTCAACTATCAACAGTAATCCTGAACAATCTTTGGAACAAACATGACAATGGGCGATCCTCGTACCAAGTATCCTCCTAAAACCGGACGTCCCTTCCTTCCCGAACTCTGAATCTAATATGCTTAGAAACCCATCCCTTCCCAATGGATTTCCACACCCCCACGCTGACAGCAGATCTGATCGGCCTAGAAGACCATCCCCCTCTCTCCTCCCCAAAACGACATGAAACAACCTTCCTCCATAACCTATGTCTTTTGCTGCCGAATCTCCATAACCACTTGCCTAGGAGCGCTTTGTTGAAAGGGGCCAATCTCCTAATCTCAAGACCGCCCAACTTAAAGGGCCTGCAGACAACCTTCTCCTTAATATCCGGAACCTCTCTGTAGACAAAATTTTTTTAACCTAAGCCCTTCTAGGTGTTGGAGACTAACTATCCCAATTTACCCAAGCCTAGAAGAGTAGAAAATAAATTGTAAAACTTAAAAATACTTGTTTTCGATTACAAAACAGTAACATAGGAAAACATGTGTAGGCTACGTCACACGATGTCATAAATAGCCTAAGGTGGCTGTCACACAAGTAGCAAGGCTGCTGAAAGGTGTGGAAAGGTGTTGGCTTTGATACTGAGAAGAAATATAAAAAGAAGAAGAATGAGAGATTTGTGTACAGGCTTGAATGAGATGAATCACTCATTCACAGCTCTAGTATTTATAGATAAAAAGAGTATATGCTCATATTACAAGAAACGAAATTAAATCAAATCTAAATAAAATCACAGCATATTTTATAGCATAATCAAATCTCTGCTAATATGGTAAGTCATTCAATAAATCGTGGCTATCATATCTGCTAACACTAAGGATCGATGCTTCCAGCTCTACCCACACCTCAGATCTAGCAGCACTACAATTTCTTCTACTGCTGCTATTGCCGAGTCTTTTGGCGTCCATGCACCACATGCTCCTCCGCCTAGATGTATTGATATGCATTAATTGCATACACAAATTGGGTCTATTATCCGAGATCATTTATCACAGGCAGCTCTCCCATCAGCTACATCAACTGCATCTCACTTAGATACCCCATTTGCATTCCATGCCTTTCAGTCTGGTACTGTTCCTCCAACTTGGGTCATAGATTCTGGTGCTTCCGATCACATGACTGGTGAGTCTCTATATTTTTAGGATATGGAAGCATCCTTCGGGCAGGTAAGCCTTGCTGATGATTCTTTTACACCGATCATTAGTAAGGGTACTGCCCCTTTATCTCCTGATTTATCTTTAAAGTTTGTTCTTCATACTCCTAACCTTTCCCTTAACTTATTATCTGTTAGCCGTTTAACTCATTCATTGGCCTGCGCAGTGACTTTCTTTCTTGCACAGTGAATTTTTTTCCTGATAGGGGGTATGAGAGGGACGGGCTGTACACCTATGGGACATCTTCAATTCTTGTTTATTGACGATTACTCTCGTTGTACTTGGGTTTATTTACTTAAATCATGCTCTGAAGTATTGTCTACATTTATTTCTTACAAATAACTATCTCGCTTAATGCATTACATCAAATTGTGCTCAAAGAGTGCCTATATAATAAAAGTCTAACCAGGCCCATGTCCTAAACAAGGGCCATTTATATTTTAATCCATACAATTGGGCATCCACTCACCACAAGCCATTTATTTTATTTCAGTTCATAACTAAACCTAGCCCAAAATTCCAAACTAGTCCAACCCAATTATGTTTATACAATGTTATGCTTTTAAAAAAACATCCCTAAGTCCAAATCTACTTACTAGGCCCATAGTCCATTTTCATAAGCATAACCCTAATCCCTCGCTCCTCATTTTACTAGATACGACCTAACCCAATCTCATTCAAGCAAAGTAGCGGCAAGGCCCCTAACACTAAGCAAGAGAAAGGTTCATTCGCGTAGTTGATCAAAGACGTCTAACTCAATCCTCAATTCCGATGATGATACAGAAGCGAACTAAGCCTCTGATCAATCAATCTAGTGATGAAGCAATTGTAGATGTCTAATTGAAGAGAAAGGGTCATTTGCATCAGTTAATCAAAGACTTTTGTGAATGTCTAAATCAATCCTCAATTCCGTTGATGATGCAAACGAAGCCTTCGATCGATCAGTTCGATGAAGAAGAAATTGTAGATGTCTAAGTCAACCTCAAGTCTGGTGATGATACAAAGGCAAAGGGAAGCGAAGCCTAGCCTCCGATCGATTAATTTGGCGGCTCTGCATGTGGATACACGCGGATACTCACGGATTGTGGGTCAAATATTGAATTCGCGAATTCAGAAACTGAGTTCGCGAATTAAACACGATTTTGCTCCCAACTCGTCGATCCGTGTACGGAGCTTGGGAACGTGAGCCTCACACGCGAATTGTATGACTAAGGTTAAAACCATCCAGTTAGATTATTGGAGGGAGTAAATCTGTAATGATTTTCGGTCTCATTATAATAAATTGGGGATTCTTCATTAATTGACATACCCTTATACACCGGAATAGAATGGAGTGGCGGAACGTAAAAATCGTCATCTCATGAGTGTTGTTCGGTGTCTTTTACGTGGTATGCATGTTTCTCAATCTTTTTGGAATATGGTAGTTCTCATTGCAGCTTTAAGGGGTAGGTTCTATTACATATTTTGCGACCAGACATAACCCCTAGTTGAACTTTAAGGGGTAGGTTCCATTACATATTTTGCGACCAGACATCACCCTTTTCCCTATTACTCCTCGTGTTTTTTGATGTACATGTTTTGTTCAGGACCGATATCCTATACGTACGAAGCTTGATGATAAAGCTATTTGTTGCGTTTTTTCTAGGTTATTTAACTATGTCGAAAGGGTACCATTGTTCTGAACCTACCACTCGTCGGATTCATTCTCTTGATGTCACCTTTTTCGAAGATATTCATTTCTTTGGCACATCATTTTTGCAGGTTCCATCTTCTTCTACTCCCATCAGTGACTTTCTCACCTTTGGCTCGGCCTGCACCAATTCTATCCTCAACATCTCCTCTTGTAGCTCAGCCCGAGCTTCACGTTTAACATGCTACCCTGCCATTGCCCTCTTCTGGTACAGGTAATCCTAACCCTGCTATTCCAAATTCTACTCCAGATCCTACCTTGCCTACTTCTGTTGTAGATCCTGCATCGCCTAGTTCTGATTCTGATTTGCTTATTGCTCTCTGCAAAGATAAAAGGACTTGTGTGACTAATCATCTTATTACCTAGTTTGTTTCTTATCAAGGACTTTCGCACAATTACTAGGCCTACCTTGCTGCCACCTCAGCTATTTCCATCCCTCGAACTGTATATGAGGCTTTGCAAGACTAACATTGGACAATAGCCTTGGCTGTTGAGATGGATGCCTTGCAGAAAAATAAGACGTGTAGCTTGTTACTTTACCACAAGGAGAGAGGATTGTGGGCTGTAAATGGGTATTTACAGTTAAATATAAACCATATGGTATTGTTGATCGCCACAAAGCTAGGTTGGTCGTGAAGGGATTTACACAAACTCCGAGGAAGACTTTAATGCCACTTTTGCTCCGGTCTCCAAGCTGACTACTGTCTGCCTTCTTATTTCCTTAGCGGCTTGCTACTCTAGGTCTCTTCACCAGCTAGATGTGAAGAACGCCTTTCTTCACGGGGATTTGACAGAAGAAATTTATATAGATCCTCCTCTGGTTTTCGGCTTCAGGGGGAGTATTCTGGGAAATTTTGTCGCCTTCTAAAATTCTTATATGGACTGAAGAAGTCACCTCGGGCATGGTTTCACCGATTAATTAATGTAGTTATTTCTATGTGGTTCACTTGATGTCACTCAGATCACACCTGTTTCTTCTGTCGTAGTCCAGAAAATTGTTTTGCCATATCTTAGTATATATTGATGACAAAATCGTTACAACAAATGATGAACCCTTTATTGACAAGGTAAAAATAGATCTTGGGCAGACTTTTGAGGTTAAAGACTTAGGTCCTCTTCGATTTTTTCTTGGTATTGAGGTTGCACGCTCTAGGCATGGCATTTCGCTCTCTCAACGAAAGTATGCACTAAAACTCCTATAGGACACTGGTATGCTTGGGTATCATCCTGCTTCCTCTCCTATGGATTAGACGCATCGGCATCGTGCCGAGTCTAGAGACCTTCTCCCAGATCCGTCTGCTTATCAGCGCCTTGTTGGCCGCTTAATTTATCTAACGACCACTAGACTTGATCTCACATTTGCGGTTAGTGTTGTGAGTTCATGCCTGCTCCTCGGACCTCACACTTAGATGCAGTATACCGAATTCTTTGATACCTTAAGTTTTGCCCAAGACTTGGTCTATTCTACAGATCCACACCACAACCTCTTATCTCGTGCTACACCGATGCTGATTATGTTGGATCTCTGACTGTTCGTCGCTCTATTTCCGGTTTCTGTACTTTTCATGGGGGCAATTTAATTTCCTGGAAAAGTGAAAAAACATTATTCATGGGGGCAATTTAATTTCCTGGAAAAGTAAAAAACATAACGTCGTGACTTGTGAGATCCTTTGGCTTCGTTCCCTATTGACTAAGCTAGGATTCCCTATATTTAGTCCATCAACACTCTTTTGTGATAACCGGTCTGCTATTATGCTTGCATCTGACTCAGTTCTTCATGAGAGGACAAAGCATATTGAGGTTGATATTCACTTTCTCAGGGAGAAAGTGCGTTGTGGAGTTATCCATACTACTTTTGTTTCTTCTACTAATCAGCTTGCCGATATGTTCACAAAGTCAATAGGACAATCTGTTCTTCACTCTGGTATTGGCAAGCTGGGCTTAGTCGATGTCTTCCGTCCAGCTTGAGGGGTAGTATTGGGAGAAAATATAGGGATTTGATCTGATCTTAATTTGATTTTATATGATATAATTTTCATCGTTTGCCTATTAGAGGCATAGGATCAGTGATTTGATTTACTTTCTGCTTTATGTAATATTCAGTGTGTAATATAAATTAGGAGTATGTCTAATGAGAATTTGTGGCTTTACAAGAGCCTTTTACACTCAACTGAAACAATGTCGAAATTTCGATTCTTCTTTCTTATTAAACCTCATAATTCTTGGAGAAGTTGTGTATTAATGATATGCTCTGTTTCCTTCATATTCAATCTCTTCCAACATTTTTGGTGTCAGTTGTACTATTAGAAGCTTGGGCTATTGGCACCATTTGTGTATTTCTCTATATCTCATATCTGAACAGCTACTACGAATGGTATTTTATATTTTGTATTATGATATTGTTACATCAATTTAGCCAGACATTATAATGACGCCATAAGAAAAGATTTATCTTATTTGATGCTAATGATGATAAATTGATACGAGCTTAAAATTTCTTCCATGCAGGATGGTAGCCACTACATGATCTATACACCATCTGACCCGTTACTGTTTGTTGCAATGAAGGTAACAATCAGCTCTCATATGCATAACATAAGAAAACTTGTATTGCTTTTCCTGATTTCAAGCCATACTTTCCTTCTCTTATTTCTTACTCAATCCCGTTTGCTAGTTTTGGAGAGCCCGTTAGCAATTTCAAAATTTCTATACTTAGAATAACTTATTTTCCCTCATTAATTCTTGAGTTTCCTGTGTTTGAGTTTGAAGCAGAACATATGAAGTTTCATTTTCTCTTTCCTACATGTTTTTTTCTCAATGCAGGATCATAACGGCCTATTGCAAATTGTTGATGATGTAAGCAATCCTATTTTTTGAATAGATATTGTTTACTGTTATCACATTCTCTCACCGTGCTTATTATCCTTTTGTGAGGAATTCCCACTTGTATGGAGATTATTGTGTTGCCTTAATTAAATTGCTTTTTGTAATGTTTTTTTGTTGTTAAACTATTTCACTAACTTTTCAAGAATGGTGTTTTAGCACTTCTTCTTACACTGTAAAATTAGATTACGAAGCATTTAATGAACCTTTTCATTTTAGTAGCCCTTCCTACCATGGTTCTTATGGTTGCACATTATTTCGATACTCCTGGAACTTTGGGAAATCAGGGCATTCCTCAACTTAAATTAAGGTTTAGAAATGTTTGCATGATATGAGGTTCTGACATTATTAAATATTTATAATTTTGAGAATCGGGTGTCACAAAATTAGGGTTGGTAAGTTTTGATGTGCCAATGATGTTTAAGGATTGTAGTTGAGGTCTAAGAAGCACGGACACGGACACGATATGACACGGATATGCCAACACGTCAAATCTTAAAAAAGAAGCACGGACACGGACACGATATGACACGGATATGCCAACACGTCAAATCTTAAAAATGTAGGACATGGACACGGTGTGGACACCACTAATATAAATGTAATTCTTCATTTATATTTCTATTGATCAAGACAATTATAGAACTTTAATTAATTGATAATTTCTATACTAAAGTTACTTAAGTTAGAAGATGAAGCTATTCAAATATAAAAAAGAGTACATTATATTATATATGATATTACACTCTTATCTTGTCATTATAACATGTGTTTAATGTCAATGTTTTAAAGAAAAAGAGGTTGGACACTCTGATGTATGTTCACAATGTTGTTTCCTGGATTGTTATGTGTTTATTTTATACAAGACGAAGAGTGTAGGATATGTTGGAAGTGTCTGGAATGTGTTGACAAGGGTTCGACATATGTCGGCCAAGTGTACGAAATAATATAAATTATTTTTAAATTATGGACACAACCATGAAGTGTCGAACACACGTCTAGGCGAACAAGCCCAATTGAACTATTTTTCTTTTTATTTTCTTATAATTCAGTGTGGTGACTTTAAGATATAATCAAATCAAGAGTAAGTGATAAAGAAGAAGAAAAAGAGAAGAAAGCGGATGAGAGAAAAAGAGAGAGAGAGATGGGGAAAGAGAGAAAGAATGAAACAATACTTTCATCCTTCCACCACATTCTATTTATAATAAGAAGTTTCAGAAATTACACATAAGCCCCAACATTATATAAGTAATAACAAATAAGCCCCTGACAACACAGTGGGCAATAGGATTTTTGAGTACCTATATTTGAATAAATTGAGTTTATTGTTTGGGCCACCATCCGGAATGCTTAGCTGTTAACTCTGGTCCGTTTAAGTAAATTGTCTGGTTGGGAGGAGATATCACTAGTTTATGTATAATGTGTTTGCATTGTGCTTATTTGCCTGTATGGCTTTGATTATTTTAACTATTCTTGTACTACACTTTGTTGCTCTTGAAACACTGAGCCTTCTCTCTTACGAGAAAGAACCCCACAAGGTGCTGTGTCTCATCTAGAATAAGCTAATATTAAGCATTAGCTGCTGTATCTCAACAAATGAAACTTCATATTATGTCTTGTTTCTTGCTTCAAAACAGGATCTGTTGGACGACCCTGCCATAATAAGTGCCATTGATGAGGAGACTGAGTTTAACGCCTTAGTGGTATTTTTTTCCCTTTCTGCCCAGAAGAGACATTCATAATTGAATGCAGCTCATTCACTTTTTTTTTGTTTGTTTTTTTATTTATTTTTGGCAGGAAGAAGAGGCTGCTCTTCTTGATCCTTATTAGGCGAAAAGAATCAGGCTGCTGCTATTTTTATTCTGAAAGCAGAGCTGCCACTTTGTACACATTATGTAGTGAATTCCGGTTGTATAAAATCATTTAAATTGTTTCCTTTTTGTAAAAAAAAAAACTTTCGGTTAGATGTTTATTTTGTGAAAGAGTGCTTGGGGTTCATGTCTTATTCGTATCTGCCAAATATATATGCTAGTATTAGGTAATGGTTGATATTAATGAACATGTGTAAATGTGATGAGATTGGGATTATCCGAGTCTGGTTGCCCTATATTTTGTGGGATATAAGGAAATGCAGAAATAAGTTCTCATTAATGAGCATGAGAGCATCTCAATTACATTGCATCAGTGGAAGAATATTAATTGGTAGTGCAGAAAGATATAGTGACTGAGGTTGCAACTGAAAGAGTGGGTAGATGTGGTCCAATGTTGGATGATTTGAAGATGAACTATGATGCTACTTATCAGAAGGATAATGTAGTGGCTGCTGGTGGAAGTTTCAGAGATTTTTTAAAGGCGGCTATTTTGTTTCGAGGCCATGTTGCTTCAGCAATGACTGCTGAAACTTTAGTGGCCAAGCAAGTGCTTTAGTGGGGATATGATTCAGTAAAAATTGAAGGAGATTGCAGAGCTGAGCAATTTTGGAGTTGGATATATTTCATGACTCAATTGCTGTTATTCAGAACATTAATTTCTTTTTAAACCTGCACCCTTATCAAGCCAGAGCTGGGTGAAGAGAGGGAAATGTTGTTGCTTGGTCAGTTGGCTTTACAGCTCATGCATATGGGAGACTTCTTTTCCTTCTCAGTTATGGGATATAGCAGCATCTGATTGTGTATCTTGATTCCTTTTCATCTCTATCGAATGCAGTTGGAATTGCAATTCCAAGAATTCAATTCCAAATTCACTGGTTAGATCTACTTTAGAATTCTAATGATATGTATGGGAGCTTCGAATTGGTGCTTCGGTTCAAACTTTTAATTAAATTTTATCTGATTCCAAATTCAAGCTCAAATTCAAAGCGCGATTGGGTGCTTCCAAATGCAAAATAAGTTTAATTGAATTTCAGTTTTAAAATGCAACATAAGTTTAATTGGATTTCAGTTTCAAATTATATATAGTACGATACTAAGAAAACAGCGGCGGTGAAGAAGTGACCGCACCATTAACAGCAAATATTAAGAACTAGCACACAAGAAGTAACTACTCCAAGGAAAACAAAATCTAAAATAGATAAACCAGAAGACCCAAATCTAACTTTAAATTTTTTATTTTTATTTTGGGTAAAGTACAAAGACACTCCCTGAAATTTGGGGAAAGGACAAGTAGAGGAAAGTTGGCCTGTTTTTGGACAATGACACCCCTTCAAGTTTGAAAAATGGACAAAGAGACCCTGAAAATGGTGAATTGACCTTATTACCCTTTCAAATAAAATTAACATTTTAATTGACTTAAATACCCTTTGATTAAACCCAAACCTGAAACCCAACCTGAACCCGCCTATGTGTATATTATACAGTTCACCAGAGGAGAGAGAAGGGAGATCAAATGGATGGTGGTTTGTGACTGCGATGGTGGGTGTAGAGAGGGGGGAAGAGAGGGGTGGTCATAGCTGAAGAGATGAGGTGAAGAGGAGAGAGGAAGAAGATAGGAGAGAGATTGTGGTGATGGCTGCGACAGTGGGGGTGGCGGCAATGACTGCGATAGTGGTGGCGAAACCCAAAAGCATCGGCGAAACCTTGAAATTACCGGCGAGGACCAAGCTCTGATGACGATGCGGCCATGGATTGAACAGTGTGGCGAGGTTTAGAAACCGAGTAACAAGAGACCGACGAGCAGAAACAATCCGGCGAGGACCAAGCTCCGATGACGACAAGGTTAAACACAGTCCGGCGACCGTCACCTGCAAGGCCGAGGAGGCTGAAGTGGCCATCGCCTCTGCCGTCCGATTTAAGTCCGATTAGAGCCCTTTCCGTGCGCAGATGAGAACTGGGGATGGTGATGTGCGTAGATGGGTGATATATATGTGTGTGCGCGCGCGCGCGCGTGTATAGAGAGAGAGGGGAAGAGGGTGGTGGTGGTGGTGGCAGCGGCGGCACCGATCTCATCCTTAAATCTTCGCTGTATGCCAGGCTCAAAATCAACTCTCTGCCACTGTTAAGAATTAGAGACGCCGGTGTGGGGAACGTCTATGTCAATCTCGGTCAAACTCGACTTGTCCGAGGCAGAGTTGGCCGCCCGAACCGAGGCTAAGCTCCGGCGAGTTCGAGGAGGTGGCGGTAGCAGAGCTCCTATTTGGCGTCTTCTTTAGGGGGTGGTGATTATGGAGGTTGAGGGTTGGTGATTATGGAGATTAGGGGCGGTGGTGACTGGTTGTTGGTGTATATATATATATATATATAAGTATATATAGAGAGAGATGAAAAGGGTAATTTGGCCATTTATGTTTTTAATATATTATAATTAAAATTAATAAAATAGTGAAGGGTAAAGTGGACTTTTCACATGATTAAAGGCTTTGTTTGGAGGGCAAATTTCACAAGGGGGTGTGTTTGTCCAAAAACAGGCCAACTTTCATATGCTTGTCCTTTGTCCAAACCTCAGGGGGTGTCTATGTACTTTACCCTTTTATTTTTTTGGTGGTAAATTGTACTCACCCTTCCCCCCAACCCCCCTACAATTCAGTCACTATTTGGACAATAACACTCTCCAAGTTTGGTAAATTGAACAATGACACCCCCAAATTAAGCTAAAAGTACCTTATTACCCTTTGACTTATGAATGGACTTATGCCAACACTGATCGCCGAGAACATAATAATCGCCGCGAGTTCTTGGGCTTTGAGCCATTAGGTCCCACTCCAACACCTAGTCGACGAAACCGATCCATAGTTGTTGTTATTGCAGCATTTGTTGGATTATCGGCATTGCTGTTCTTATCATCGTCCTCCTCACAGTTGACCGATGTCGGCACACCAGATAACGAGGTAGAAAGGGTTTTTGGCGTCGCCAAGAAGCCCTTGCAAAACCAAGATCTCAAGTGTTGAAGGCTTTCTTTATCTCCACCATCGTTGCCAATGCTTTGTCCGCCCTCAATGCCTCCGAAGAACCATCATCATCGACAACTTTGCTGATTTCCAAAGGCCTTCTCCTAGTCGACAATGCTGACATCAATCTCACCCTCCAACCAACACAATCACATCTCACACATCTTTGCTATTCGGTGGCAAAAGAAATCGTTCGCTATCGAATCACTGCTCCTACTCATAAACCCACAACTAAATCAATAGCAATCCCGAACAAGCCATGGTTGTTATCACGGAGAAATGCGTGATTCAGATCGTTAGGAGCAGAGTCTAATTCAAGATTGGGCCTTTTCAGTATAAGTCTAACCCTAGATTTTAATTTCAATTTAGAATATGAAATTATGAATCTAGAAAGACTAAACATGTGTTAGGGAGGAAGATTTAGATGGAGATAGAGGTGTTGGGTTCTATGTTGATGTCCTTGATTGTGACACGTCGGTGAAGGAAGGGATGGTGTGTAATGACCCTAAATTTCATAAATCAGTGCACCAACTGAAAGACCCAAAGCCGACCCGATAATGACTCCAAAATGCGGAAGCGAGAACAAGATGAAGAGGTCGTTAGAGGCAAACATTGCCTCTACGACAGCAAGAGAATCTCAAATGAGTCAACAAGACCTTACACAAAATGAATATGGAAGCAAAGAATAAACGGATGGAAATAATCCCAAGAATGATTAAAGCAAGGGGTAAGATGGTCAAATGGAATAAACGAGACAATAAATGAAGTCTCAAAACACAACTACACTTGTACGATGCATCCCTAAGTACCATATGTCAAGAGAGAAGGGTCAAAATTGAACTGGGAAGCAAATAACAACTACAGGTTGACGTGTAAAGTTCACATGTCGACCAAAATGGCCAACTTAGTCGACGTGAGGAAAGGATACGTCGACCAAAAACTGCAAATTCCCAAAATTCCTACTATGTTATAGTGATCCAAGAGATACCGATCGACGTATGGGATCTAGACGTCGACCGAAACCATACTGTACTCTACACTTTGGTCTTTTGACCTGTAGAATGATTCTTGGTCACCTCGAAGCCATTGATAAGCATTCTAATGAGTCCCAAAATGAAATATAAACGTGTGACGTCCTGGATTTTTCTAGATTTTTTTTCGATTTTCATTTTTCTCAACACCTCGTTTTGCATGTTAGGCGCCGATTAGCATGTCGTGTGGGCCCCGAGAGTCATTTAGGGCATTTCTTTGAGTTTATAACTCTTATAAATGCATTTCGACCCATTTCAGTCATTTTCGAGTTTTGAATCGGGGGGATCCCATGTGGGTCTAGGGTGGCTTAAGTCTATGGGAATGGCTTAAGTGAAAGACCACTGGAGGGCATCATTATTATATTTTCGGTAGATTATTGTCTTAAAGTAATTTTAGGAAAGTTACTTAGAGGAAGGGAGTAATTAGCTGTGGAAATTTGGGATTAAGTGGCGTAAATAGTGGAAGTTATGGGGGATTTATAAATAGGAGGGGTTTGGCAATTTTCCCCACTATTCACCTTCTTCCTCCCCACACATTCTCTCTCTATATTTATACATATCATCCTCCATGGATGAGTTTAGAAAAACTTCATTTTGAGGGCCTTGGTTTCTGATTTTGAGTGTACCCATGAAAGGAAAGTTGTTCATCTCCTTCTTCTCTATACAACCATGGTGAAAAATTAGAGATTTGACTACATTGAAATTCTTGAAATCCCTAGAGCTTGGATTTGGAATGGGGGTTAGCTAGAGAAGTTGCAGAGCATCTCTTGATCTACAAGATGATGTGATTTTGGAGGCCATTGAAGCATTCTTGAGATTTCGGCCAAGGCAAGTTGGTGGCTTTTGGGGTAGCTCCAAGAGGAATGTTGTTCGCCTTTTCTTTCTCTTCATTTTGATGGTTCAACCTTTTGATTTGGTGGAGTTCAAGCTTAGACTAAGCTAGGGCTTTGCATCTATGAGGTAGGGGCTTACTTAAATTGTGTAGTCCTAGGTTGTAGTAATTAATTTCTTGTTTTCCCCTTGAAAACATGCTTATTGTGGTGTAATTTGTGTTTAGGGTTTCAAGCATGATCTTCAATTGCTTAATTATTGCTTGAATTGAAATCAACGCCATTTTATGTGTTGTAAAACATGATGATTATGTTGCTAAGTGTGCCAATTTGGAAGATTGTGTTAACTATATGTATAGTTGTGTATTGTATGTGCTTTAACTGAGGTAAATGCTAAGTGTTGTGAGTTAAACCATGTCTAACATGCTTATTATATGACAACTTGCTTACATGAGATTATCTTTTGTATTGAAGTTAAATGCTATGTGGTATATTTGCCAATATGAACTTTTTTATGATTTATGAGCAAAAGTATGCCTATTGTTCTAATTGTAGTTGTGTGTTGATGATGGAATGTATGGTTGTCCTAAATTTGTTGTAATGTATCTTCATGGCATTACCATGGCATGGTGTTGGTATGGATAGAGTGGTGTGTGGGAAGTCGTGGGTGAAAATGAGTTTTTGCAAAGTTTGTGGAGTAAAGGTTTATCTTAAAACCGGTATTGGGGGGGTACCCCTTTAACGGCGGTACTAATTAGCTATAAGGATGGAAGGAGGTACCCGAAGTCCGGCTACTTAGTACATAGTTACTATGCTCCTACGTGTTTGTTGCCATGCTTAATCGACTTAAGGAAACATTATTTAGGTATCCTCTACTAAGCGAAGTGTCGCTTACCCTTTTATTATAAACATTTTTTAGGTACCGAGAACTTAGAATTGAATGGAGTGAAGTTGGGGATTTGTTCCGGATAACCACCAACTATTGCACCCATTTTATTTACATTGTAATAATAATAGATTTTATATTTGGGACCATGTATTTTTGATAGCTATGCTATTCATTTTGGACATCTAACCTTAATTCTAGATTATGAATTTCATGAGGTATATGTAAAATTAAACTAAACTTGGGAGCTATGTCCTTATGTAAATGAATTGTTTCGACTATGTAACTCAAATGAACAGGAAATAACTATGTAGGTGATTGAATGATTTTGAATTTTCATGTTTATGGGTGTAATGAGAGCTTTGGATGTCATATATATATTATGCTTAATACAGGATGGAGTGTACTCTAATGACCTTTCATGGGACCAAAGTGGTGTCTATGGTATTCAGCACTCAAAATAGGCCATTTTGGGCATTCTAGTCAAGTTGAATCTGTTCAACCCCTTCGAACCGGTTCAAGTATGAATTTTGGGTTTCGGGAATGGGTAACAGCCTAACTTGAACCGGTTCAATTATCCCGAACCAGTTCAAGTGTCCCAGAGTTGGTTAACCTTGGGTAGACTTCAGTTTTGGACCCCTAACTTCGAGTAGTCATAACTCAATTTTAAATCCAAACAGGGTTATTCTTGAGTTCAAATTGAAGAATTTTTTGTCAAATTTCCAATGGTACCAATCCCATTTTTAGATTCCAATTGCACTAAGAGTTATAGCTATTTTAGTAAGGTATTGTGGGGAAACCCTTCAAACCGAAAAGAGGTATTTATGGGAAACTATAACTAACTCCCTTGGAACCTCTTAACTATGACCCGGTTAGTGATTCGGATCTCCATATTTGGGTCATTATAGATTTTGTATTAGAGCTTTAGGTTCGAAAACCTAAGTACAATGGGTAGGGTTTGGTGTCGTCGTGAACCAACAAGTTAAAATGTGTTAAAGAGCGGCCAAGTTTGAATTTATAAAGTGTCACTACTACCTCTAACTACTAATATAGCTAGGGTGAGTAAGGATCGTCCCAAGGGATCGGGATCAATGTTGATATGGAAACAAGGTCGGACTAGTAGGTCGAGTGATCAAAAGGTGATTTGGTTAGTTAATTAAACTACAATGTAAACAAATTTAATACAAAGCAATTAAAGTAAATAAAGGGTAGAGAACAGGAGAGAGGGATCTTGGGATTTAGAGGTCACCACTAAACATCACCTTTCTATATACTCAACGTGTAATGAATGAGGGGAAATATATGTTGCAACACTAATATGTGTGATTGATTGAATCAACAAGCATGTATAACTAATTAAGTATACATTGTCTAGACAACCTAATGAATAGCACAATATATCAAACTAAGCCATTATTCCTTCCTTTAAGCTCACAATCAAACACTTTAACAAGCTAGAGAATTATACTACTTGCATTCATAAGCATGGATAGTCCTCTTATCTAGGAAAATAAGGCAACTACACTACAACTAAACTAGAGACATGAAAATTAAACTAATTAAACTAAGGTAGAGGCACAATATATCAAGAAATGAGTATGAACCATCAAACAAGCCACAAGAGTATTCCATTAAAGCACCATGCCTTGACAATCTTTAGATTCATAGCATTAACACATATAGACATGTATCAATATCACAGAACCAAGAGATAAATATATGAACATCTATTCTAGCATACATAGACATATGAATAGAATGAAATGATCAATTGGAAGTACTAAACAACATAAATCATTGTAGAAACAAGATTCATATATAAATCAAATGTCAAGACAAGAATTACAACATAAATTCCCTCAAAATACAAAACATCAAGATCTAGAAGGCATTCTTAGGGCTAACTCTAGCCCCAAGAAGATGTTTAGCCACTCATTGATGTAGTCATCCAACCCTCAAGGGCCATCTCCATGGTAGGATTGATCTTCTTCTCCTTGATGGAAATCCTAGATGAATGGAAGAACTCCCAAATGGTGTGTGTGTCTCTCTAATCTCTAGGCTCTCTCTTCTATTCTCTTATTGTATGATGATATATGATCTTCCTCTTGTAAAAATGGCTCAGAATCCTTATATAGGTAGTTCCAATGTCACACCCAATGGTCAGGTTTCGTGCACTAGCGCCCCTTCAATGATTGCACCATGAGCTATCTTTTAATGAGCTGGACTCTATTTTATTTCGAACTTGAGGAGATTCGATCGATCGAATTCTGATGAGATCGTTCGAAGTATGACCAGATCGATCAAAGTATGACCAAATCGATCAAACCTTGGCGGCGCCTTTTTGGGATAAGACAAATCTGAGATATTTTTGGGATATTTTGGGAAAAAGATAAAAGTGGTAGGTAGTGATAAGATCAAAAAAGTTCGATTGATCGAAAGAAAAGTTGGATCGATCGAAGATGAAAATTCTTGAGGATAAGGATAAGGGGTTTGATCCATCTTGGTGAGGCTGGATCGATCATTGTGAGATCGATCGAAGATTGGTCTGATCGATCAAAACTTGCTGTTTTCCACCACTTTGCTCTACTTTGCTCATTTCTTCCATTTAGTTTGAGATTGCTTCTTTTATGCTCTAATTTGGCTGAATTGACTTATTTTGGGGATAAACGCCTGAAAAGGGCAATAACATGAAATTAGTCTAAAACAGGAAAATAAGATAGATAAAGGTCCTAGAATACTCGAGTTTAAGGGATTTAAATACGCACTTTTTAGTGCTCATCAGGGTTGACCTAGGTGGGGTCGGAGTTGACTTGGCGGTAACATACACATAAGTGTTTAAATGCTAGTATGTTTATTTTATAGCCATGATTAGTAAATGTTAAGGTGTTTATTGCTTATTGAGTTTATTGTTTATTTAGTGTGAAAGCATGCCCAGTTGCTAGATGCTAAATTTTTTTATGCAATTATTATATTATAAATGAAATGATTAATTTTGTTTAAAACATCCATGATTAGTTACATGCTTAAGTGTTAAGTGTTTATTTTTGAAGAAATCATGCTATACCTGACAATATGACATATAGTTGAGCATGGTTTATACAAGCATGTATTATTGAATTATGATTATACGAGCATGATAGGTAAGATCTTATTGTGGGATGTGGTTACACTTCTACGTATACATTGTGGTCATTCATTCACGAGTGAGTTGTTTCATGTATGTGAGCATGTTCTAGCTGTTGACGGGATAAGTGTTCGTGGTGATGTCATGTATTATGGAGGGTTATGAACCATGTAAGAAGTTTGATGGTTTCTGAGCCTATGCGTGTTTTAGTGCTTATCGAACGAGTAACGTAAGTACCCTAGCTCGTGGATTGAGCTATCTAATATGATGTCGTATTGATCTTCTTTTCGCTTTCATAGTACCGTGCTTAAGGATTTCGTGAAGAGATGGATTCGAGTGGAGTTAAAGGACGAGTAAGTGAAGGGTAGTCCTTACAGGATAGGGTTTTTTTGGGACAGGGCCAAGGTAGAGATGTCGATGCTAACCCACTAGTGTCGATGGATGAGACTTTGTTAATGAGAGAAAGTTCACTTTTCTTTCATGTTTAGCTACGAATGCGTTAGGGAACGAGGGGAAAAGGACATGACGGTTTATGTGCGGCCTAAATCATTCCATTAGGCCAGGGGTGACGCTTTTGGGATTAAGGAATTATTTGAAGGCGGTGACGAGTGCGCCTATGGCAGAGGATGAGGCCAAGGACTGGCAAGAAAGGAGTGGTGTTAGTCCTAATGATAACCAAATGATGTTTGCCTATTTAATGTCAAAAACTTGTGATTCAGAGCTTTTCAAGGCTTATACCAATTGCATTATAGTGGCTTAAATCATCATACATGGGTAGTATTATCCTTTACCGTCTTGTGACACAATTATACAAGGGTTTGAGATAGCACATTGCAGCCATTATACATGCTCAGGCTATTTTACTGTGCAAATTAAGGTTCAACACATGAAATTGAGCTATAGGGGGCATTATTGTCTTTTCACAACTGTATTATATGTCTATACATATGTCCAGATAGCTGTATTGTATTGAATAGCTGTGGTTAAACCTATATTGTGATTTATATAGTCTTAGGACTTGTATTTTGCTAAGAGTGACAAATGGCTGTTACAAGGGCAATTTGGTCTTTCCACATTGAGCTCAAGTGTGTGACATGTTGTTGTGGTCCTAAAGTGATATTGTATGCAATACAATTGCATTTCTTAGAGGCTAAATTTGGATAAGAATACTATTACAACCTTATCTCAGTGAGGTGTATTGGTCCATTTGCATAAAGAATGTTAGAACATTCTCTGTGCAATCATTGCCTAAAGGTGCCATGTGTATATCCTCATTAAAGAAGGACTAGTGTAGTGAGCTTCACTATATATATGTTGTTATAGGAGTTTTAGGGTTTAGGCATTTGTTAAAAATCCCTAAAAAGTAACCTGCATTGTTATACACTCGAGAGCTTCAAATGAGCAAAGTTTTCTGAGGTTTTTGATAATGATCCAACCAGAAAACTTCATTGAATCAATCCTTGTTGATATACTTACCATGGGTATGAGTTGATATCAATGTTGCTGGTGCAATGGTTGGATTAAAGGGTGATATTGAGTTAAAGGTTGCTGTGGTGTCAATTGAAGGTTGAGTTAGGTATATTTAAGCTAGTTACATTTGTAGAATACTTAATTTTGAACTACACATTACTGCAAATGAATTTATACTCTCAGACCTGTGTTTTGGCCTATTTTATAGTTTAACCTTGTGATTCATGTAGATATTGGTTATATCTTGCTATATTATGTTTGATTTACCTACTAACAAGTTTATATTGATGAATCAAGGTTGTTGAAGTTGAATTTTGGACAGAACTTTGGTTAGCTTTGGCTTTAACCTACTAAAACCCTAGTTATTCATTGAACAGTTGCTGTCAAGGCCTTATTAGGATTATATTGTGATATACATGTTTTGCATATCTTGTTTATCATCTGAGCATGATTGTAATGGTGATATAAGGCTGTGGGATTGATCTCAGAATTTTGGTACATTGATTTCCATTTTACCCCCCAAACCCTAGTTTATGCAGAAAGGGTTCTAGAGGTTAGAGATTGTTGTTTTGAGTTACACAATTATTCTTATCATTTTTGTAAGCTTGAATATAGTTTTTATACATTCTTTTCTATGTATTTGGTGAGCTGTGAGAGCTTGTAGGGTCCAAGCAAGGGTGCTTAGGGCAGGGGGAGTATAGTGTGCACTATGTTGAGCTAGTGTGTGTGTACTAGTGTTTTAACTTGTACAAGGGTGTGTGCAGAGTGTGAGGTAAATACTTGCATACAATTAGTGGAGCTTTACATTGGTTGAGGCCAAGAACCAAGGTTTTTCCTTATTGAGGTGGTTTCCTTGTACATCTTGTGTTCCAAGCCTTATGTATGTTTATTGAGCCTGCAGTGGACAATGAAGAAGTTTATTTTGACCAATTCACCGCTCTTCTTAGTCTAACAAGTGGTATTAGGGATTCTTTGGTACAAGGCATGAGAATGGGTACTTCTTCCGGGAGTCAAGAAATGATGAGGCACAGAGGTGTTTCATCATATTCTCAGAAGTAACGGGCGACATACGCTATTCCTATGGTTGGTATGTCTTCGGGGTTTTCTAGGAAGATTGTGGTGTGCCATCATCGCAAGCAGCTAGGGCAGTACAAGGTAAAATGTCCTCTTGATAGGCCTAATTCTGAGGTTTATTATTGATGTGGTAAGCTGGGCCATATAAAGAAAGACTATCCATAGATGAGTTGAGGAACTGCACATGGTTAATTCTTATTGTAACGGGGGGTTACCTGCGACTATGATGTGTAACAGGGGGCTACCTGTGGTTATGTTGTGTAACGGGGGATACCTATGAGTCATATGTGTTGTAACGGGGGCTACCCGTGAGTCATGTGTGTTGTGATGTAACGGGGGATTCTTGTGATGTCTTGTGTTGTAGCGGGGGATACTTGTGATGTCTTGTGTTGTAACGGGGGGTACCTGTAATGTCTTGTGTTATAACGGGGGGTACCTATGATGTCTTGTGTTATAACGGGAGATACCTGTGAGTCATGTGTGTTATAACGGGGGCTACCTGTGAGTCGCATCTGTTGTGTTGGTAACGGGGGATACCTGTAACGACCTAAACCGGGTGTAATCACCCACTCTGTAATACCCCTAATTTTAAAAGGATAGTCTCGGTATTTATTTATTTATTTTTATTATATTTTTTTTAATTGTTTAATTGATTATTTGACTAATTGTTTATGTGTTTAATTGAATTAAGTGTTACTTGATTAATTGGTTACTTATCTATGTGTTATTTGTATTTTGTCTAGGTGTTATTTGTATTATTTGTTTAATTAGATTGTGTGCTTAAATGATGTATTTGATTAATGTTAATTAATTGTAAATTAAATGTTTTCATTTCTTTTATTATTTTATTTTATTTTTCTTTTATGGTTATGGTTAGTGGTAATTGGCCAACCAATTGGATCCCATGGACTGCTTGGATAGGAGGTTGGATGGGTATGGATAATTATCCATGGATAGTTGTATATGTATATATATAGATATATATGTATATACATATATATAAAAAGGAAAGTAATTTATTAATATTATAGTAACTTTAGTATTAATAAATAATCTGATGTATATATTTTATATATTTATATAATAAGGATATACATATATTTTATACGTAACATGTTTTAAGTTACCTTTTTAATATTATGGTAACTTTAGTATAAATAAATAATCTGATGTATATATTTTATTTATTTAATGAGAATACAGATAGATTATATACTTAACATGTTTTAAGTTACCTTTTAATATTATGGTAACTTTAGTATTACTAAATAATCTAATGTATATATTTTATTTAATTAATAAGGATATACATAGATTATATACGTAACATATTTTAAGTTACCTTTTTAATATTTTCATTTTTATTTTTTTTTTATTAAGTTGACTTGGATTGGGAAAAGGAATAGGGTTATTATTTAGCCTATAAATACACAACTATAGGTTGAAAAAGGAGTGAAAATATATCACGTAATATATTCTAGAGAGAGAGTTAGAGAGAGAAGGAGAAAGAGGGAGGAAGGAGGAGAAAACCCTTTAGAGAGAAGATCAAGGAATAAGAAGTTTAACTTTCAATCCGAAAGTTTAAGGCAAGTTCTTCTTCTATCTCTTTCCCTTTGATTCGTGTTTCTGTACATGCCTAGGAAATTCCAGGATTTACTAAACACATAAAATTAAATAATTATGCATGTTTAATTGGATTAAAGTATAGGTTTTTGTGAAATTGGGTCATATCTGTTCTTGTGTTATAAATTAAAAAATGCATGATTTTGATTTGATTTCTGGTGCGAATTTTTATATGTTTGAATTATGTATTTTTCATATATGTGGAATGATGGAACGTAGAAACATGCCTAGGATTCCTGAACATTAAATAGGGACTAGGTTTGGGTTTAAATAAATTTAAATACACTCAATCATAACGATGCTTGCTATTTAAATGTTTACACAAACGAATTGATTTAATCTTTTAAAATGCTTTAGCAATTGAGAATAAATGTGTAGGATGAATTGGATATGGAGAATGCTTATTTGACGATATAATAAAATATCATCATGTATAAGATTCAGTTTGTGTAGGACATATGATATATGAGCTTAAATAAATAATAAGTCATTCATATTCTGTGATAACTTGATATCATATTATCATAGTTATTTCTGGAATGTTTGATGTATTTCTTTAATTATTACATCAATTGTTGGATTGTGTGGTTTAATGCACCGGTATGGGACGGTGGCATTCTAGGGACGGATTAACTTATCAGTTAAGTCCTACCTATTTTATATAAGGGAATGGATTAACTAAAATGTTAAGTCCTACTTATATTTAAGTCAGGTCAGCTGAACAAGTTGAATGACTTATGGAGGATTAATTTATTATATAAGGGAATGGATTAACTAAAATGTTAAGTCCTACTTATATTCAAGTCAGGTCAGCTGAACAAGTTGAATGACTTATGGAGGATTAATTTATGCTGGATAGGATGGTTACTAGATTTTATATATATAAATATGGTGCCATGATATGAGCTTGAGTCTCAGGATCAATGGTTAGGGCGCGTATATCGCCAGGGATGTGTAGATAGATATAGTGTAGTTGTGTACCCTGGTAGGTTTAGGTACTCATGCCCATTATATGTGCGTTTTGCATGTTGCCTACTATTCAGGTTGAGACAACCCTATAGTCTAGTGAGGTTCCTTTAGTGTGTATATATATATATACGGACTATTAGTTACTGTTGGATTGACTAGGATGTATACGTATATCGGATCTCTGCTTGGACTGTAGTAGAGTAGAACTTGTTTGTGGGCCTGACCCACCATTATTTTTCAGGTGTTCGTCACGAGTAGAGGTTGTTCGTGCTGAGCGGGGATCAGTCTACTTCATTCTTCCGATGCTACATAGGAGTTCCTTTATGATTCAGTTTCCTGTTTTAGATTACTGTCATTTGTTTAGTTTGGATTTTCTAGGGGTCCACACAGTATGGATTCCCGAGTTGTTTTTTGGAGGATCAGTTGTATCAGAAGAGTTTATTAATTAATGGAAATATATTATGAGGTTTATTATTAGATTATCATTTTAGTTTTTTGTCAGCATTTTATTTATTCTTCTTTATTCTTTTGTACTCTGTGTTCGTTTATTATCAATTTGTTTTGATATCCTCGGGTATTCGGGCGTGGGCCTGGCCAACCCGCATTCGGAAATTCGGGGGTATCACACACTCCACCACATGGTATGATATTGTCCGCTTTGGGCCTAAGCCCGCACGGTTTTGCTCTTGGGCTTTACCCCAAAAGGCCTTATACCAATTGGAGATGACACACTTACATATAAGCACTTCACATTTCCTCTACCCAGGCGATGTGGGACTATGCACCCGTAGCTCGCCAGTGTGGTAGCCTGATAGTGTCTCTTGCACCCGCCCACGGCACACCCGTCCACAAGGTCATCACAATCCACCCCCCTTGGAGGCCCGACGTCCCTGTCGACACACTTCCGGCTGGGTCAGGCTCTGATACCATTTGTAACGACCCGCTCCACCACATGGTATGATATTGTCCGCTTTGGGCCTGAGCCCGCACGGTTTTGCTCTTGGGCTTCACCCCAAAAGGCCTCATACCAATTGGAGATGACACACTTATATATAAGCACTTCACCTTTCCTCTACCTAGGCGATGTGGGACTGTGCACCCGTAGCTCGCCAGTGTGGTAGCCTGACAGTGTCTCTTGCACCCGCCTACGGCACACCCGCCCACAAGGTCATCACAATATGAGGCCTTTTGGGGTAAAGTCCAAGAGCAAAACCGTGCGGGCTCAGACCCAAAGCGAATAATATCATACCATGTGGTGGAGTGGGTCGTTACAAATGGTATCAGAGCCTGACACAGCCGGAAGTGTGCCGACGGGGACGTCGGGCCTCCAAGGGGGGTGGATTGTGATGACCCTGTGGGCGGGTGTGCCGTGAGTGGGTGCGAGAGACACTGACAGGCTACCACACTGGCGAGCTACGGGTGCACAGTCCCACATCGCCTGGGTAGAGGAAAGCTGAAATGCTTATATGTAAGTGTATCATCTCCAATTGGTATGAGGCCTTTTGGGGTGAAGCCAAAGAGCAAAACTGTGCGGGCTTAGGCCCAAAGTGGACAATATCATACCATGTGGTGGAGTGGGTCGTTACACCAGGGACCCGAAACCTTAACCGGGTCATGACCCGACCGGGAACCACCCAAGGCTAAAATGGTCAATTTGACCAATACAATGTATTCAAGGCCATAATGATGTCCTAACACTCGATAAAAACCACTTTGGTCCACTTGTGGTTGAAGGAATCAACTAAATCCTTAAAATGGTCCAATTAGGGTTATAGGGGTAATTTGGTTATTTTGGACCGTGTAACGCATCGGGAACCTTATAACTATCTTCTAAACCATAATTGTTCATTTGGAAACACTTAAAATTGAAAGGAAACAATTTCGTTCAAAGTTGTCTATTTTAGGGTTAAAAAGGGTAAAAATGACATTTTGGACTATTCGACGCGTAACCTGGAGCGGCCATTGGGTCCTGTATATCCTAAAGGTCATATAGGATCCACACAAAAAGGCTCAGAAGGATCGAAAAAAGTTAGAAAAAAAAAAAAAAAAAAATAGTGGGCTCACTCTAAATAATGAGCACTAGTCTGCCCCACACAAGTGCTCATGGGACATGCCAGGCGCGCTCTCGTGCTAGCTGCGGCATGCCCCCATGCTGGACAAGTGCTTGTTCTCCCAGGTCGAGCACTTGACCCTGCCAAGAAATGGGGCTCCTTGCTCCTTTTGCCCCCCGAAATCTATATTTGTCGCACCTTTTGGTCGTTTTGACCTTCAACACCTTGTCCCAACTCATGGTAAGTATAAATAGCCAATTAATTACATTAAATATCAATATAGAAATCATATGGATCATTAAACATTCAAACCATTACAAAATAGCAACATAGCCAATACATGCTTTAATTGTTGTAACAAAACTCAAATTTGTATCTAATTAATGCCAAAAGAATAGGGTTGTAAGCTATAGCCCAATATGCCTTAATCACAATGCTTTACAAAACTTTAGCTAGGTCTAAGCATTTTATACAAAAAATAACATCATTGGCCCTAACTAAACTTGTAAGGGTCCTTTTTCAATTACGTCCTTGCCGTGACCAAAAAAATGATAATAAAGTGGTGAGCACAACGGCTCAGTAGGAGGTGCCTAAAATGCAACTCCTTAATGATTCCGTGAATCGCATACAAAGCATAGGATATAAAGAATAGGATCATGCTTAATTGGGGGGGAAATAATCATAAAAAAATCCAAGTCTCGTAAATGTAATGAGATGCAATGCCAATGTCTTTCCCCATTTTCCAAAATCTTTTCCAACACCATAACTGTTAAACCGTTAATGTAACCAAGCCCAAGGTGACCCCCCGGCGCCACGAGAGGAGGATTGGCTAACTATTCCTGACCTAAGGTAACTCTTTAGCATCATTTAGGGTCTACGTAACTCAACCACGCGTAGGGCAGTCTCCTTACATCCCTTCTAGGTTCCATTAATGCCACGGACACAAGGTAACTCCTTGCTATCCGGTTTTTGCAAACATCTTTTCAAACCTTTCCAAAATCAATATTTTTCATTTCAAAATCCTTTTTCCCCTTTTTCTCACCCATTGGTAATTCATGGATTTGTCATGAATTTCAATGTCATGCTAATATGAAATTTCATGCATTTAACCACTTCCATACTTGTATTGTTTCAGAAATAGTTATTACATCCATCCACAAACTATCAACCATATAGTCATAGCAATATATATATGTGTAGAGCATATAGTAACTTAAAACAATCATACAAAGTCACAAATATTTCAAGTTAGCATATTTTTCACATAGAACATACCATCATGCTTGTCAAGTAAAACCCTAATAAACATGACACAATTCATATCTAGACATGCCATAGTACAATCTTAAGGGGGAAAATTCACAAAAGACCAAAGATTGTGAGTTTTAGGAGCCAAAGTCCCAATTGTAGCCCCAAATTCAAAAATCCCAAGGTGGCCCGAATGAAAATTAGCTCCGATCAAATCGTTGCTCTTGTTGTGCTCGTAAACTTTCCTTTCAATGGCAAAGTCTAAATCTAATTAGAAATAGATGAAATTGAGGCTTGATGATATGGATTTAGAGAGAGAGAGAGAAAGAGCATTTCAACTAAAATGAAGATGGAAAAATCACCAAGTTTTGGTCATTGAGTCCTTATGTAACACTTTAGTTAAAGGTGGGGTCCACTTTGACCCCCAAAATGACAAAATTGCCCCCGTGTGCAAATATATACACCATACATACAACAATGATGTAATTAAACACATCACCACATATAACATAATATGAAATGCAATGACCCCGAAAAATAATCCTGAGTGCAAAAAATCTTGGTGTGGGATCCACACGGGACCTCCCGGTCCGAAAATCTAAAAAATGAGAAAAATATAAGAAATACATTTCTAAGAGTTCTAAACTCAAAGAAATGCCACACTCGAAACCTTCATGACACGCTAACCAGTGCGTGGCATACATAACAAGGCGCAAAAAAAAAATAAATCCAAAAATTAAAAAAATACCCGAAAAAATGGAAAATTGAGAAACATTATAATGTCGCCAACTTTAAATGATTTCGTCCCTGAAATCAAGCCATACCCGGGGAAGGAAACAACTCCGGGTACTTGGAACGGACTTCCTGCTCTCGTTCCTAAGTAGCATCTTCGACACCGTGATGTCTCCACAGAACTTTCACTAACGGTATCGTCTTGTCCCTCAACACCTTCTATCACGTGTCAAGGATCTGAACTGGTCCCTCCTTATAGGAAACATCCTCGTCAACATCCACATCAACCCAGTCAACATGTGAGATGGATCCGGCTCATGCTTCCGAAGCATCGACACATGAAAACATTATGGACTCTGTCCATCTGTGGAGGCAATGCAAGTCTGTAGGCAACCTCTTCTACACGCTCCAGAATCTCAAAAGGCCCAATGAATCATGGCGACAACTTGCCACTCTTCTCGAACCTCATCAATCCCTTCCGTGGAGTAGCCCGAAGAAATAAGTGGTCCCCCACCTCGAAGGATAACTGCCGTCTCCGTCTATCCGCATAACTCTTCTGTCAGCTTTGAGTTGCAAGCAATCTCTGTCTAATTAGTCTAATCTTCTTGGTAGTCTCAAGTACAATGTCGGGTCTTAAGGTGGCTGTCTCGCCCACCTCAGTCCTACAAACATAAGTTTGACAAGGCCTACCGTACAGTGCCTCAAAGAGAGCCATTTCAATGCTTGCCTAAACAAGTGGCAGATGATCATTCCAACTACCACCTAAGTCAAGCACACAGGC
The DNA here is from genome assembly GCF_030987335.1 of Cornus florida. Lineage (NCBI taxonomy): Eukaryota > Viridiplantae > Streptophyta > Magnoliopsida > Cornales > Cornaceae > Cornus > Cornus florida. The sequence goes on along the minus strand of NW_026775577.1, from coordinate 82,725,130 downwards.
CAGAAGCATGTCCCCCAAAATCTGGATGGTACGCTCCGACTAGTCATTCGTCTGTGGATGGAATGCCGTACTAAAATACAATGGTAAGCCAAACATTGTGTGAAGTCCTTCTTAAACTTCGACGTAAACTTGGCATCCCTATCCAAAACAATAGATAATGGAACTCCATGTGTAGGTGTAAAATTTCTCTCTATTGAAACAAATAAAAATAAAAATACAACTCACTCAGAACAAACAAAAATAAAACTCAGAATAAGTATATAATGCTCGATGATTTTATTGGAGGTCTAAGCCTCTATTTATAAGAAATAAGGTGGTGGAATTATGGTAGGATTCGCATGGCTTGTCCTCCAATCCATTCCATATATGACTTTCTTTACAATTACAATCCTTTCCTTTTTACAATTCTTTCCATACAGCATTTTCCTTGTACAGAACTTGCTCTCTGTAATGACCCGGTCATTTCATTCCTTTTCTTTTTCCTCAGAATTTCACGGATGAATTTTTTTCGCTGAAATTTCTTGTCTGAGTTCAGTTTCTCGTCGCTTAGTGTAATCTCGAGTACTCGAAAATGATTTTTGAGACTCTTTCCTTTGGATTGACAACTTCCTTTGAGGACCGAGTCATTTCCATCTTTTTTGTTTTTCGACACTATTCACTTTTCGTCTTTTTCCCTGTTTTGTCATTTTCCCTATTCTGTCTTTTCCCCGTTTGTCACTTTGTTGGCGTAACCTCACTCCTTGTGTTCAGAGTTGGTTTTTGACTTCACGTGTCTTCATTCTAAGTAGTTTCCACAAAATACGTATCTTTACTTTTGCAAGAAAGTACTCTGGTTGCTCCCGGTGTCCATAGGGGCATGGATGTAAAGTTCTTTGGAATTATTTTCTTTTCTTAGGGTGTTTTTCGTAAATATCTTTTGAAGATATTTTATTTTAGGGGTTTTTAAGAAAATATTTTTGGAAGATATTTTCATTTTGGGGCATTAGTGCAATTAACCCTTTTTGGAAGAGCCATTTTGCAATTAATGAAAGTTATTGTAAAATACTTCGTTTGGAGCCTGGATCCTCGTACGGGATTCATTTTCACTTTTTGTTGACTTGTAAATTCTTGGAATTTCCTTCTGGTCGTTTTTCTTCAGTTTTAGGGTTTCTAGTCCCAGTTGCAGCCAAACTTGTTCGGGGCATATCTCTCTTCTCAGAACTCAGTTTTTGACGCTGTTTCTTCCGTTGTTCATATTTTCTCATTTTGAATCTTTTTTGTTCACAGAGTTTTGCCATTTGAGCGCGTTTGCTCAAATTCCACTTTTTCGGACCTGGCGGGGCCCGTTCGGGGCACTTTTTGAGATTTCTTTAAAAAGGGGGTGAAATATTTCATTTTTCATCTTCCCCACTCACCTTGCATGACTAGAGCTCCCATGGCAGCCCAAGGGAGGCTGCCACCACCTCTCTCCTCTTTTGAACTTCATTCCTTTGTTAAAAAGTTAAAGTGCCTTTACGTTTTGTGTTCGTGTTGACTACGTGCACCATTACCCCTTATTAGAAACCATTTCTGACCAAACCTGGGAGTTTCGTCGGATTCGGAGCCATTTCAATTCAGTGGGGATTTGGGATTTTCATCTCAAATTGAGGTAGGGGATGTTTTAGGGTTATATTAATGTTGTATTGATTGTTATATGAGCATATACAACTTGTGAGCATGCCTTGTTCAAGTTATATAATTTAATTTAATTATTGTCTTTGTTTAATATTTAATTCTCATGATGCTAGGCAATTTAGAATTAAATTGTGGCATGCTAGAAATTTAGGCCTTGGTATGGTTGTTGATATATATTAAATTGGGGTTATTTGAATAAGAATTGCAAATTTTATTTAATATTTATCTTTTGTGAAAGTTTAATCCACCTAGTTGTATCAAGCATGGAATTAACTTGTAATGTGATATTAAAGTAGGCCTTGGTGAGTTCTTTAACATATATTAAGTTGAGGACATTTGGATATGTTTGAAAGAGAAAAATTAATTAATGAGCTTAATTAATTTTATTTTAAGTGTGTTGGTCACTTAAATTGATATCGGAGGTAATAGGTTATTAAGCCCTTGAAACGTAGTCCGTTTAATCACCTTGTGAGCATATTACAAATTTGATGTAGAATTAGTACTTGAGGCATCTTGAAATGGTAATTGGACTTAGCATGATAAAGAATATCATTGACTTGCATAGCTTGTTTAGATATATCTTGTGTGGGTGTATAGCTTGTTAGAATATTACAATTGTTTACCTTGGAAGTTAGTTACTAAATTGGGACTTATTTAGTACTTGTGGCTTAGTGTGGTAATGTGGTTCAATTGTTGTAAAATATTCTTGTTTTGGTGTATAAATTGCATATTGGAGGCTTGACATGTCATATGCTATCTAGACTTGAATTCTAGGACATGGTTTGTGTGGATTCAATCTTATTTGTGCATGGAAGATGGCTTTATGCATTAGTGGATTTGGTATAAGTTTGGTCTAACTTATTGATTTTTGTATAAGTTTTGAACTTATTGATTTTGGAAAGCTTGTAAGGACATATTTCACGTGATGGCTAGGGTTTGGCTCTAGTACGGAGACAAGAGTCTTCTAAGTCATAAGTGTGCACTAGGTAGTACCTTGTGGGTCGTAATTGCCCGGAATAACTTATGCATGTGCGCACTAGGTAGTGCCTTGTGGGTCGTAATTACCCGGAAACACTTGCTTGGTCTAGTGACCACATGTTCTAGTCTTTCTACTTTGATTTCGCATTCAATTTCAAGTTGTTAATCATGGATTACTTGTAGCTTGAGAATTAATGCTTGCTTTGTATATTTGAATCTTACTTAGTATAATTGAAACTGTATACTTGTTTTGTGCATTTAGATCTCATATAGTGTACTTGAACTTGTATGCTTGCTCTGTGAGTTTAGATTTCATTTAGTATGCTTGTGCCGTGTATACTTGTTTTAGGCGTATCTCTTTTAGCTTAGTATACTTGTGTTTGTATACTTGATTTACGAGATTTTCATATAAAATGCATACTTGTGTAAATATGCTTAGACATTGCATGACTTGTCTTAATGTGGTTTAGTATACTTAGAAATGTATGCTTGTATGTTGTATAACGTGTTTAACATTGTTTAGTATACTTGAGCATGTATAGTTGTATGCCGTTATTCACTTTAAATTGCATGAGTAGCTTAGGATGCTCCCTGAGTCTCATTTTGATATAGACGTTAGGTTGCATGAGCCCCTTTGATATGTTTCACCTTAAGGTGATATAATTGTAAGATGCTAGGTCGCTGCATGCTCATCTCCTACGAGTAGCTTTATGTTACTCACCCACGTAGTGGGGACATTTTTCAAGTACTGGGATCAAGATTTGGGATTCACATCATGCTTGGATGATTTGTAGACTTGAAGTTCTCATTTCATGTAAATGTTGGCTTGAAATGCCATTTATAGCTTTATATGTCAAAATGTGTAAATTTGATTCTATTTTTGTAATGTGTACATAAGTACACTCTTTACAATGTATTTGACATGTATGAGATGAGGCCATAGGCCAATGACATCTAATTTGTATCCTATGTAACTTTTAACTTCATGAAATATCATGAAAATATTGAAAAACGCCTAGTCATTGTCTCACCATGGTTGCATCGGGTGTGGGAATTCCGTTTTCATTCTTTCATATGGTCTTATAAATTATGTTTGAAGTGTGGCCAAGGGCTAAATGGTCATTTGACCCCGTTTTATATTTTTGGATTCCGAGTTTTCATTCTAAGTTCCATTTTTGCCTTTTTGCCCGTTGGGGGGTCGGATTTTGTATCGGTGGTATTTTTAAGTCGTGGACCATTGTAGCACGTCCAAATAGGGAAGTTACGTTTGTGTGCATGGTCGTTTCCGGGCAAAACCTTATCGTTTGTGTTTTGAGCTTCCTATGGACTCATTTTGAAGTTTTGTTGCATAATCTAATTTTAGGGCACTTTGGGGTTTTCCTTTGGGAAATAAATTCCGTTCTTGACACGGTCACTTAGAAAACGTGATTTTAGGGGGGATTTCTTCTTCGTGTTTTTCCAGAAAATGTCGTTTTGGTACCAGAAATCCCATGCAAAGTTCAGTTTTTCTGCTATGCTGTAGCAGTTTTTTTTCAACTTCTTGCCCTTTCCTGATCTAGGGGCATTCTGGGTAATTCATAGTGTTTCTTTTTCATTTTCGTCCGAAATCTGGGTAGAAAATGTGATTTTAGGGGGGTGGGGGGTTTCTTCTTTGTGTTTTTACAAAAAAAATCATCTTGATGCTGAAAACAACTCGCAGATCTGGAAAATCTGGTCGTTCCAGGTTTTTCAGGAAAAAGTTCTGATCTAAGGGGGCATTTCGGGTATTTCACTTGAAAAATAAAAACTTCTCTTGACATGGTCATGTAGAAAACATGATTTTTTTGGGGGGGGGGGGGTGTTTCTTCACAACTTTTTACCAAAAAATGTCATTTAAGCCCTTAAAATCCCATTTGAATTCGGAAAATCTGTGTAGGCCCTGCTCATACTTGAAACCCAGAAAGTCTAATTTTTTGAAACTTTGAGACTTCATATCTTCATTATCCGGACTCCAAATCAAGTGATCTTTGAGTCTAAGTTTATTAGTTTTTGCTGGTCTATATAACGGTATGCACGGTTACATCAAATTATATCTGAAAAGACCATTTTACCCCTTGTAAAGTACCCTTGCCGCACTGATTTTAAACCCAAAAGTTGGTTTTATGACACTTTGACGTTTCATATCTTCTTCGTCTGGACTCCGAATCAAGTGAGTCTTAAGTCTAGATTCATTAATTTTTCCTGGTCTATCTAACGGTATGCTCAGTTGCATCTAGTTTGGTCTGAAAGGACCATTTCAACCCATGTAAAGTACCATTGCCGTATTGATTTCAAACCCAAAAGTTTTATTTTATGAAACTTTGGAGTTTCATATTTTCTTCATCCAAACTTCGAATCAAGTGATTCTTGAGTCCATCTTAATTAGTTTTTCGGTGTCCTTCCAGCGGTGTGCTCGGTGGCACCCGAGTCCATAGTTTTTAGAAATGACTATTTTGCCCCTGGGGGCTTATTTGTCAAATTTTTGGTCTTTTACTTCCGCGTCAGTTCTTATTGAGTTCCACGATCTCATAGAAGGTCATTTTGACTTCTTAGAGTCTTGTTTTCTGTTTTCACTTTCGCATATCAGATCCGTTATCGGGTCAATTTTCGGTTCATCACAGGACACGCTGGCCTAAAAACCAGGGTCGTCACACTCTCTTTGTGATACCTTGGCCTAGCAGGACTGGTCTTCCCTTAACCAAGATTGGGCTGAATATGGGTTGACCTAGACGAATCAGCTAATAGGCTTGGAGTTCACCCTTGGTGTTACAGGCTGCTGATGTCCGGGCTTGGAAGGTGGGTCGGATTGCCTGGGTCTGTGATCTATATGGGAGCCAAGACTTTGTCTAGGCTTGCTCTGGATTGGGTTGCTCCAATTTGGGCTCGGCACCGATTGGGCCCTTGCTGTACCAAGAGTAATTTTGTAGTGTGATGATGTGGACGATTCTTACTGGAAGGGAGATTTTTTCCTTCCACACTTTGCCCCCAATTCCCTTTTTAATTGGACTATGGCTTCTAATTAAAAGGGAATTGAAGTTACACGGTTGCCAACTCTTCAAAAGATGGTTCGAGGTGTGTCTGTTGCCATTCTGATAAAAAGGCCTCTTCATAGTTCATTCCTGACCCTGCGACGTTCACTTTGCTCTTTGCTTCAGTGTGATCTCAGGTTAGTTCCTCATTCATTTGTCTAATTTATTTCGCATCATGAGCTCTTTATCCACTCACAACCGTATAGATTTGGTAGATTTGGATTCCACCCCTTTTTCTTCTCCCAATCTCATCAAGATCCCTCCCCCTAGGGTTTCTGACCTCATCGAAATCACAAACGATTTAGTTGTTCAGATGGATGTCTGCCCTTCACAAGCTGAAGCATCCACTTCGGGGTCAGATTGTGTGATTGCTAAGGGAGAGAGAGAGTTGATTTTGTCTATTCAACGCATCAAGATCTCTATCGAGTCTGTAGTAAAGGATTATAAGATTCCTGATGGAGTTGACATTGTCGAATACCCAGAAAGGGGCTGATTTCAGTTCTGGTGAAGGCGTATGAGACAATGAGTTACTTTTATCAGTTGGACATCTCAACGCTCTTCGTTTCCCTCTTCACCCCTTCTATCATCTAGTTTTTAATAAGTTAGGGATTGCCCCTCTCCAAGTGAACCCTAACTTTCTTTGAGTGGTTTCGGCACTTCTAGTTCGCCAAAGGCTGGAAAGTCTTGACTTGACTCTTACTGATTTACTCACTACCTACACCATCGCTAGGCATGGGACTGAGCCTGGCTGCTTTTATCTCACTTCTCCTCTTCAGCAAAGGATATGCACGAACCTCCTTCCTCCGAGAAGAAGAGGAAGGAGAGGATGATAGTCATGAAGGGGAACTGGTTTGTGGATAAATCGAATACCCTTCCCATTCCTTGCAAATTTGGGAAGTTAGGTATAGAGTACCTTCCCTCATTTCATGATAAATGCTCTGGTTGTTTCCCATGTCAAGTTTTATTATTTTGCCATACTTATGAATTTCTTGGTCTTCTTTCAGCAACCTTTCCTTCCTTTGTAGCTAAGAAGAGGCTTGCCTTTCTCGAAGCACAAGTTTGGAGCGAGCCCCCTTCGGTTGAGGAGCTACTCACCTCATCCAACCTTCAGGAAATTGCTTCTAGTGCTTCAGTTGCAGATCTCATGGACTTGGCACTTCCATCTTCGATAGCTTCCCCCTGACTGAGGAGGAAAAACTGAGAGTTGAAGCTCTGAAGAAGAAAGCTACTGAGGAGCAACCTTTGTTAGTCATCAGATTAACTGAGCACGAGAAGGAGGTGGATGAACCCCCTTTCAAAAAGACAAGATCAAACCCTCCCTCCAGTAGCAAGAGTAAGACCATCCCCAAAAGCAAGGGGAAGAAAGTAGACTGACCCGGAGGAGGAAGTCCGGGCTTACGTTCAGGCTGAGTCTAGAAAACCTTGGAGACCTGTCTTCTTAAGGGCTGACAAGTCAGTTCTGCATTCCGGGGATTCTATAGTCTCTAACCCCTCTGCTTCCTTGGTAGTTGCTCGAGGGATGTGGCTTCCCAAGAATGAGGAGATCATTGGGAATCTGGGGTTGGACTAGCTGCTACCATCTGCCCTAATTGATGCTGTGAAGGTTTACTCTTTTCCATCTACTTGTTTAATTCTTCAGTTTTTTTTTTACCACATACCTACTGATATTGTTATTGTTGACCATGTAGAGTCTGTACCAGACTATGGCATTGTGTGCCACCGCTGAAGCTCAGTCCCTTTCCATTAAGAAATTGGAAAGGGACTTAGGTAATGCTGAGAAGAAGTCTTTACACTGGGCTATGAGTGCGAAGATTGCTCCTGTGCGAGGGATGTTTATAAGAATCACATGGTAGCTTCTGAGGTGAAGGTGGAGGTTCTGGAGGCTGAAGTCCAGCGCTTAAACAATGCCATTGGTACCTGTATTACTATTGGGAGGCAAATGCAAGGGCGCTACTCCACCATCGTGCGCTTATCCAGTGCAAAGACTTTTAGGTTTGGCTTCAGCCAGGGCTCTGGTGACAAAGCAAAGGATCCAGAAACCTTCGATGCTAATATGGAAGTGTCCTTCCCTTATGCTGAGGGTCTAAAGGCCCAAGAAGCTGAGGTGCTCTTTGCTGAAATGGTAAAGGCTCATCCAGAGGTTCTCCCAGCTTCAAGCTTGCCAGCTCCTCCATCTTTTGGCCTGCCGACTCCTCTACCCACCAGTCCTAATGTGGTGGATGCATTTGACTCTACTCCCTTTGATCCAAAAAGGAAGTATAGTTATGTAATTGTCTTTTCTTTTCCTTGTTTTAAAAGAACGAATGTAGAAACCATAATTTTTGCAATGTAATGACTACATTTACTCTGAAGTCTTCCTCATGTTTATGAACGCCTCTGGTTTTTATACAATTATATTGTAATAATATGCTCATATCCTCAGGGAGGAAGGCTTATTGCCTGAGAGCTTTGGATCTTTTATGGTCCGAAGCAAAAACAGGACAGATGATAAGAAAGGAATCCCTTCAACTATTTAACTAATACCTGAGGAAGGCTTCTTCATTTAGCATTCCAACCATCAAGGGAACCCTTCTTGCCACTGATTTTTAAGGAATAGATATATCAATACTTATTTTTCTTGTATTATTTCAATGTAGGATGAAATTTTCCATGGGTTATGCACCATTAGCCCATTAAATAAGGATATGTGGGTGTGTTACCATAGAGAACTTTTGCCCCCGCTTGGTCTTATACCTTACTGGCGTAGCTTCGGACTTAAATCGTTTGAAGTGGCACTTTTTGGCTCAGCCTCGAACTTGAATTGTTCGAGGTGGTATACTATTTGTCTAGGAGACTGAAAAGAGTTGTATTGCACTGGATTCCTTTCGTCTGAAGCAATATGCTCCTTGGTCATGAGCTTGGGAGGAGCTGTGCTGCGCCAGAGTCCTGAGGTCTGAGCGTTGTGTTCCTTGGCAATCAACTTGAGAAGAATTATATTGTGTTGGACACTTGGGGTCGGAGGAGTTGTGTTCCTCTGCTATGAGCCGGAGAGGAACTGTGTTAAGCTGGACTCTTAGGGTCCGAAGTGAAGTGTTCCTCGGCTATGAGCCCGAGAGGAACTTTATTGAGCTGGACTCTTGGGGTCCGAAGGGAAGTGTTCCTCGGCTGTGAGCCCGAGAGGAACTTTACTGAGTTGGACTCTTGGGGTCCAAAGAGAAGTGTTCCTCGGTTGTGAGCTCGAGAGGAAATTTACTGAGCTGGACTCTTGGAGTCCGAAGGGAAGTGTTTCTCGGCTGTGAGCCTAAGAGGAACTTTACTGAGCTGGACTCTTGGGGTCCGAAGGGAAGTGTTCCTCAGTTGTGAGCCTAAGAGGAACTTTACTGAGCTGGACTCTTGGGGTCGGAAGGGAAGTGGTACTCGGCTGTGAGCCCGAGAGGAACCTTAATTGAGCTGGACTCTTGGGGTCCGAAGGGAAGTGTTCCTCGACTGTGATCCCGAGAGGAACTTTATTGAGCTGGACTCTTGGGGTCCGAAGGGAAGTGTTCGTCGGCTATGAGCCCGAGAGGAACTTTATTGAGCTGGACTCTTGGGGTCCGAAGGGAAGTGTTCCTCGGCTGTGAGCCTGAGAGGAACTTTATTGAGCTGGACTCTTGGGGTCCGAAGCGAGGTATTCCTTGGTTGTGAGCTTGATTTGGAAAAATCATCAAGTATGCCAGGCTGGCCAAAGATTCAAAAATGATATGAGGCCAAGAAAGAAAGTAATTGTGACTGGGAAGTCCCCCATACATTTGTTTTGGGAGACTTTCCTTCACAGAGACTCTCTTCGTGGCAACCAAATATAGCTTGCTAACTCTATATTTACTACACACCTTTTGTACTCCTATTTAATATGGGACAAAGGATATACGAGCCACAAATCTGGTTTATTTGGAAAGAACAAAAATTATTGCAAAGAATGCCCGTTGGTACTAAGGCTTTGAACACAACTTGGGCTGGGTCGCTACTGTTACCAATGGGCCCTCTTTGCAATGCACCCAAATACTTTAATATTTCCCTATGTAAAGGTAGTACAGAAATAGTTTTTTTTTTTTTTTTTTTTTTTTTCTGATGTGGGACTATAGTAGATAAGTGCTCTGAGCTACACATATTTGTGGTTTGTGTCCAAAAACGAAAAAACTGTAAAACACCTTTAGGTTCATGATTTAGGTAGAGCCTGAATGTTCATTAAAAAAGGACTTGTAATATTAATAGTAGGGTATATACTTGTACTTTTGTGCTTTTATATGAAAAAGGGACTTGTAAGTACCACCAAAAAGCCAAAATTATTTGTTTTGTTTGCTTTATGTTGATATCCTTCTTTTGTCGTAATATCAACAGTAGGGTGTATGGTACATGCTTTTGTTGCAATATCAATAGTAGGGTGCATATATTGCCCCCTATTACGACAAAAGAAGTAATACCCCACTCTAGTAAAGATGTGCAAAAATGTGCATAACTCAAGAAACTTTTATTATATAGGCCTAGAAACGGCCATACTTGGATAAAAAACAGACGTACGCTGTCTATGAATAGAAAGTAAACAAACTATATCATCTAATGATAGTATATTTTCAAGTGTATTGCATTCCATGGACATGTAATTAGACGCCCATCAGCTTTCGCCAATAGGTAAGCTCCTTTCCTTACTACTCTGTGACTCTGTAAGGTCCGATCCAATTGGGTTGCAACTTTTTTACATGGGCTGTTTCTTGTTTCAGCACACAATCTCCTTCCACAAAACGTCTGAACCTAACTCGCTTGTTGTAACTATTACGCAACTGTTGCTGGTACGAAGTGAGCCTAATTATCGCGGCATCTCTCTTTTCTTCCAAGAGATCGAGGCTGTGCTCGAGCTGCTGATCATTATTACCTTCGAGTACCAAGTGGGTCGGAAGAGTTGAAACTACTGATTCCATGGGTATGACAGCCTCTGACCCATAGGCCATGGCAAAAGGGCTTTCTCCTGTTGGCCTTCAGGGGGTGGTTCGATACGCTTAAAGTACCTGAGGTAGATTCTCGTACCATTTGGATTTGAGCTTTTCCAACTTTTTCTTCAAGCAACTGAAGATGGTTCGGTTAGTTATTTCTGCCTGTCCATTTCCCTAAGGATGGCTAACTGCAACCAACTTTTCCCTAATCTTATGCTTGGCAAAGAACTTTCTTGTGCTTTGGTTATCTAAATTTGGGCCATTGTCCATCATGATAACATTCGGCAGATTATGTTGTTCCATAGAAAACTCTTCACTTATTTATGGGTCACGCTTGAGTAAGCTTCGGCTTCTACCCATTTAGTGAAGTAATCGGTGGCTAGCAACACGTATTCTTTTTTCTCCACAGTTTTGGGCAAAGGACTGACCATATCAATCCCTCATTGAGCAAATGGCCATGGATTTGCCAATATGTGCAAATCTTTGGCGGGTTGATGCTTTATTGGACCATGTCGCTGGCACTTATTACACCTTCTGGCATACTCTTTAGTATTCCGAGCCAAGTAAGGCTAGAAATAACCTTGAGTCAGAACTTCTTGAGTCAGAACTTTATGTGCCAAAGATCTACCTCCAGAGTGATTGCCACAATCCCCATCATGAATCTGTTTCAGAATCGTGAGAGCCTCAGTAAGGCTTAAACATTTCAGGTAAGGACCTGAGAATGACTTTCAGTATAATTGATTATTGATGACAGCATATTTGGCTGCAGTGAGCCTGAGTTTCCTCACCTCGGCCTTCTGGTTCGGGAGAGTCCCCTCCTTAAGATAAGCTTCCAATGGATCCATCCAGCATGGTTTGCGTGGGACATCTGGGATCACCATTATTTCCTGTCGAGGGCTTATACTAGGTTCGTCTAGGATGTCAATTGGTACCATCCAGACCAGATCTTCATCCGAAGAAGATGCTGCTGCAGCCAACTGATCTGCTTCAGAATTCTCATCGTGAGGTATCTAATGGAATTTGATCTAGTCGAACCCTCATGAGGCACTCTCCACAGCCTCTCTGTAGGCTTTCATTCTATCCTCTTTGGGTTGGTACTAGCCTGTTACCTGATTCACAATAAGTTGAGAATCACTAAAAACTTTTAGATACCTTACCTAAAGCTGGTTTGCTAACCGGAGTCCTACAAGCTCATATTTTGCCTCATTGTTAGTGGCATGAAAAGTCAGCCGGATTGATTGTGATAACGACTCCTGCCCCAGCATCAATCAAGTTCGAAGAACTATTCACCCGAAGCTCCCATAACGGCTCGGAAGGGCCTGGCTCCTCGGGCTTATCTTCATACTCTAAGAGGAAATCAGCTAGTGATTGCCCTTTGTGCAACACCTTCGGTTTGTAGGATATGTCAAAGGAACTAAGCTCGATTGCCCATTTAGTTATTCTTCCGAATAAATCCAGTTTAGAAAGAATGACTCGCATAGGGTAGTTGGTAAGAACTTTGATGCTGTGCGACTCAAAGTAATGTCGAAGTTTCCTTTTTGCATATACCAATGCTAGTATGATCTTCTCGGCTTAGCTGTACTGCGTTTCTGTATTTGTCATTGTCTTGCTGGTGTAGAAGATTGGATATTGATTCTTACCTTCTTCTCTGATTAACACTGCACTCGTGGCTATGCTGGAGATGGCTAAGTACATGATAAGAGTCTCACCAGGCTTCGGAGCTGACAAAATTGGGGGTTTCGCCATGTAGCATTTCAGTTGATTGAGAGCAATTTGCTGTTGAGGTCCCCATATGACTTTGTTTTTAGACCTTATTGTATCAAATAATGGTTTGCACTTATCAGACAATCGAGAGATAAATTGACTAAGAGCTGCGATTCTACCGGTCAAAACTTGTACTTCCCTGCAGGTCTTTGGTTCTTGATTTTGTATAAGGGCTCGAGCCTGAGCCAGACTCACCTAAATTCCCTTTTTGTTTACAATATGACCGAGGAACTGTCTTGAAGAAACTGCGAAGGAGCACTTCAAAGGATTTAGCTTCATGCCATATTTTCTTAAAGTGTCAAAGACCTCTTGGAGGTTGTGATACCCCTCGGATCTGAGACACGGGTTGATCAGGTCCAGGCCTAAACCCCGTGGGAATATCAAACAATTAATATTTAAAACGAACACAGATTACAAAACTAAATAAGAAATAATTAATAGCTAGAAGAAAACTAAATAAAATCCTTAAATATTAAATCTTAAAATCCACTAATCTGAAACCTCTAATTAATTAACAACTCGGGAATCCATCTAGTGGACCCCTTGTAAAAATCCCAACTGTAAAAATAAAATAACTGAAATAAGATCCAAAGCTGATAAGTAAGCAGTCCTACGTAGTTGATGGAATAGAAGTCTATATTTGCTTTGCATGACCAACCTCTAACCCTGGAATTGACGAGTACCTGAAAAATAAAAGAGTGAGTCAGGCCCACATGCAAGTCCTATTCTACTACGATCCAAACAGGAATCCGATACGCAGATACATCCTAGATAGACTCAACAATATCTAGAGTAGTCTATATATGTATATATTAAACATTATAGGACGCTCACTAGTCCAATAGGTTTGTCTCAGCCTGAGTAGAGATACCATGCGAATCGCATATTACGTGGTCATGAGTACCTAGACCTACCAGGAACAGCAACTACTGTCCAACTATCCATCCTAGGTGATATATGCACCCTAACCATGATCCTGAGACTCAAGCTCGTACCATGGCACCATAACATAAATATATAAAGTCCATGTCCTCCTAATACAAAATATCATCCATCTGGTATAGTGGCTTGATACCTATATAACAATCCATCCAGAAACTAAAGTAGGTTATTCAATTATTTTATTGACATGACACAAGTAGGAGATGGATTTAACCCTTATGGTTAATCTATACCTCAATCCAGATTAGGTAGGATTTAACCTCTTTGGTTAATCCATCCCTAGAATGCCACCGTCCCATACCGGTGCATTAATCCATCCAGTCCAACAATTGATGCAACAAAATAATAACATATCAATTAAACCAGAAATATTATGATATAAAATTAAACCATCCAGTCCAATAAATGATGCAATATAAAAATAATACATCAATTTAATCCACAGATAATATGATACACGTCATACAGATAAGTATTGCATTTATTTAAGCAATACCACAGTTTAAATTGCATGCAGCTAACTTACCCTCCTAGTCACTAACATACATCTCAGATAAATAAACATAACATTTCATGAACATTGTTTAATCTGTTTAAACATTAATCTCAATTTTCAGAGCAGTTAAATTTACCCTTCTATCCGATGTAAACAACATATAAGTTATTTAATTTTCAAACCATCCACCTTTTTAGCATATATAGATATAAGATGCATTTGGGGATCTTCCTAAGTCCATTAAACCCATTTAGATTAATTAAAATAGGTTTAGAAATAATTCTGGGCAATTAAAACCAAAATCCAGGTCCCGGTCCAACTAAGCTGGCTGAGTTGCCAACTTAGCAGGCTAAATTCCCTGCTTAGTCGGCTGAGTTCCCAACTTAGTCGGCTGAGTTCCAACTTAGTCGGCTGACTTGGTGCTGAAGTTGTCTTCTTCGTCTGTTCAGCCTCTGTAAACCCTAAAACTCCATAGTTAAAGCCTCTAAGCTTTAACCTAAGTCCTATACATCCATACTAAATTATTTTCGATGTTTTAACATGCAACTATTAAACTTAAACATCAATTGTCCATCAAAAATTTCCAGAATCATTCAAAACAAGAATATGAAAACATAATCATACACCCTCTGTTTTAGTCCAACTAAGCATGCATAATTACTCAATTTTAGCATTCATTAAACCCCTGGAGTCTATCTAGGCATGTACAGAACACAAATTTAAGGGAAAGAGTAGAACAGAGACTTGCCTTTGAGTTTCAGTTTGAAACTCTAAACCACCATTCTCTGAATTGTTCGTCCAACTCCCCACTGCTATTCCACAAAACCACGTTCCTTCCTCCTTGATCCAACCTAGCCTTCCTCTCATATCTCTCTCTGTTTCCCTCTATATCTCACGGTCTCTGTTTTACAGAATTTTGTTTATTTTTTCTAAAACCCTAAACCACCGTAATATGCATATTTATAGGCTTAGACCTTAAACCCTAATCCAATTCCAACTACAAGTCGGCCGCGTTACATCCTACAACCCTAAGTTACGATAAAGAAAATAAATAAACAAATAATTAACTAAATGAAGCAATTAAATAATTAAAGTAATTAAAACAGTTATTAATACAAGTTACATATTATTAAGCAATTTATTTAATTTAAATAAGTCAAATTACACAAATAATATAATAAAGTCAAATTATACAACTAATTCAATAATCACCAGAATATAATTTAAATGAAACAAATAATCCAATAAAATAACACATAATCAAATAAAATGCAATTAAATAATAAATTAAATACTAGTTAAATACTAGGAATAATCTTTCAAAATTAGGGGTATTACATTCTTCACCCCTAACAAAAGGAATTCCGTCCTCGGAATTCGCTCTTAACTTCTTCCAATATGTCAGGAAACTGTGAGCGAATGACATCCTCCCGTTCCCAAGTGGACTCAGCCTCATTGTGATGACTCCACTGAACACGAACTAATGGAATAACCTTGTTACGAAGGATTTGATCCCGCCGGTCGACAATACGACACGGTGGCTCCAAATAAGTTACATTCTGCTGCAACTCAATCTCCCCAACATCGATATGCTGATACCGATCCTCATCTCGCAGGAATTTCCACAACATGGAGGCATGAAACACGTTGTGTACGCGATCCAAATTATTCAGAAGTGCCAACCGATAAGCTACAGTGCCAACTCGATCCGTAATCATGAATGAACCGACAAACCGCGGTGCCAACTTACCTTTCTTTCCAAAGCGCATTACCCCTTTCATAGGAGACACTTTGAGTGAAACCTAATCCCCAACTTAAAACTCCAAAGCACGTGTGTGACGGTCCACATAACTCTTCTGCTTACTCTGGGCAGTGCGCATGCGATCCCGAATAAGAGCTATCTCTTCAGAAGTATCCTTGATGAACTCAGGACCCAAGAATCTGCTCTCGCCAACCTCCAGCCAACAAACAGGCGATCGACATGGGGGCCGTATAATGCCTCAAATGGTGCCATACTAATAGTCTTTTGGAAACTATTGTTATATGCAAACTCCACAAGTGGTAAATAATCCTCCCAATGGCCCTTGAAATTAAGAACACATGACCGAAGCATATCCTCCATGATCTGATTAACCCTCTCAGTCTATCCATCAGTCTGAGGATGATAAGCAGTGCTAAGATGTAACAGCTTTACAATCTCTGTAATGTAAAGTCTTGCCAACTACTCTGAAGTGAAGTCAGTGCGAATAGGCAAGAAATGTGCTTATTTCGTTAACTTGTCCACAATGACCCAAATGGAATTGTGATCCTTGAAAGAGTTTGGCAATCCCTCCACGAAATCTATAGAAATGCTCTCCCATTTCCACTCCGGTATCGGCAGTGGCTGTAGAGCTCCCGGCGGCCTATGATGATCAATCTTAACCATCTGACAAGTACTACATCGTGAGACAAATAGAGCAATGTCCTTCTTCACACCTGCCCACCAAAACTGCCATTTCATATCCTGATACATCTTGTCACCTCCCGGATGAACAAAAAACTTAGAGTGGTGAGTCTCAGTCATCACATCCTTCCTCAAATCATTAGCAGAAGGTACCACTAACCATCC
Source organism: Cornus florida (assembly GCF_030987335.1). Classification (NCBI taxonomy): domain Eukaryota; kingdom Viridiplantae; phylum Streptophyta; class Magnoliopsida; order Cornales; family Cornaceae; genus Cornus; species Cornus florida. The sequence goes on along the minus strand of NW_026775577.1, from coordinate 82,708,696 downwards.
CTTGTACCTCAAACCTCCATCAGCCCCAACATAGTAAAATGGGACCTCTCCGGAAGCTATCTCTGCAGCTTTGTCAATGCATTACTCATCCATGAGTTGTGCCTGCAAAACCTTGTGAATGATAGAAGGTGTAACTACCATGTAAGCCATGAAAGCATCCGACAATTCATCTACTGTCCTCAAAGTGTTCCACTCAGTAGTGAAAATAGTAAAAAAACTACCAACAGGTCGGCGACTGAGTGCATCTGCCACCACATTCACTTTCCCTGGATGATACTGTATAGAAAAGTGATAGTCTTTTACAAACTCTAACCACCTACGCTGTCTCATATTCAGCTCCCACTGAGTGAACCAATACTGCAGACTCTTCTGATCGCTGAATAATTTGAAAGACTCACCCAACAGATAATGCCTCCAAATACACAAGGCAAAGACCACAGCTGCCAACTCCAAATCATGTGTTGGATAATTAAGCTCATGCGGCTAAGCTTTCGAGATCCATACGAAATCGGTCACTCCTCCTGCATCAAAACACATCCAAGACCCTGCAAAGAACCATCCGTGTAAATAAGATACTCGATCCAGCTCTGTGGGGTAGATAAAACTGGTGCAGAAGTCAACTTAGTCTTTAGCTCATCAAAAGCTTTCTGATAGTGTTCATCCCACATGAAACGTACACCCTTCTTAGTCAAATGAGTGAGTGGCCCCGCTATCTTGGAGAACCCCTGGATAAACCTCCTGTAATACCCTGCCAAACCGAGGAAACTCCAAATCTCAGTAAGTGAAGTAGGTTGTCCCCACTCAACCACTGCTGAAACCTTGGCCAGATCCACCGCAATTCCCCTTTTTGACACCACGTAACCAAGAAATTTCACCTCCCGCTGCCAAAATTCACATTTCTCGAACTTAGCATACAACTGGTGCTCACGAAGCGTCTGCAAGACTATCCAAAGATGTCTAGCATAATCGTCCATAGACCTTGAGTAAATTAAAATGTCATCTATGAAGACAATGACAAACTGATCCAAGTAAGCCCTGAAGACCCTGTTCATCAAATCCATGAAGACCGCTGGTGCATTAGTCAACCCAAACGGCATCACACGAAACTCATAAGATCTATATCTAGTGAGAAACGCTGTCCTCGGAACATCCTGCTCCCTAACCCGAAGTTGATGATATCCAGACCACAGATCAATCTTAGAGAAGTATGTAGCTCCCTTCAACTGATAAAAAAGATCATCAATCCTGGGTAATGGATACTTGTTATGAATAGTAACCTTGTTCAACTCCCTGTAATCTATACACAGCCGAAGTGAACCATCCTTTTTCTTCACAAATAAAATCAGTGCTCCCCAGGGTGAAATACTCATGTGAATAAAACGCTGGCTGAGTAATTACTGAATCTGATCCCTCAGCTCTCGCATCTCGACTAGTGTCATCCTATATGGTGCCCTAGCAATAGGCGTAGTACCTGGAGCTAAGTCAATCATAAAGTCAATCTCTCGACTAGGTGGTAACCCTGGAATCTCCTGAAATATATCCGGGAAATCTTGTACTATTGGTATGTTATCCAATGATACAGTAGTCCTCTCCTCTATTTCCTCCTCCATATGAAACAAATAGGTGCTAGTGACCTCGCTAGAATGTGGCATAGCGACGACGTACATGTCCTGACCAGGTATAGTGAATACAATTGACCCATCATAACAATCAACTTGGGCATGATAATGCGATAACCAATGCATCCCAAGTATCACATCATAAGTGTGCATGTCCAGGACCAAAAAATTGGCTAGAAATCTGAGTCTACCAATATCTAGTGTCACAAGCCTATCACTCTCATGAAGAATGGCTGTATTGCCTAACGGTGTAGAAATACCATGAGGTCTATTGCATACCTGAGTCGTCATCCTAGATAAAACAACAAAAGATCTAGCTACAAATGAGTGTGTAGTACCCGTATCAAACAAAACACGTCCATGTAAACCATGAATAGGAAACTTACCCTCAACAGCCTAAGGTGCCTTCATATCCTGTGGCATGGGGTTATACACCCTGCCATAATGTAGCTGCTGCGGTGCCTATCCCTGAGGCTGCGGCGGTGCCGGTAAAGCCGGATATGTCTGTCCCTGAATCTGTGGAACCTGTGGAGTTGGTAAAGGCACTGGCGCCCTCTGCCCCTACTGCACATGTTGTCCCTGTCCCTGTCCTTGTCCTTGTCCTTGTCTTGCTCTAGGACATTGCCTAGAAGTATGACCATACTCTCCACAGGTATAGCAACTATCCTGGAAAGTACCAAATGGCCTCCTCTGTCAGTTAGCCTGTGGCTGACCCTATCCTGCCTGTGATCCCCCATTCTGCTGTCGCTGAATAGGTGCCACATCCCTGAAAACATCTGAACCACCCTTGTGCTTCTTCCAAAGCTGCTGTCCCTGGAATTTGCCTTTGTCATTCTGTCGATGTTCGTTCCCATTCCCTTTCTCAGCTGACTAATTAACAGAGTCTCTATCACCCCGCTTCTCACCCTTGGCCTGTCTGAAATCCACGGTCAACTGATACTGCTGTAGAGCGGCTTCTACCACCTGAGCATAGGTAGTATAGGTTGGACTACCTATAATAGCTCTCTTGATAGACCACATCAGTCCCTTAACAAAACTGTTGTGCTTCTTCTCTTCTGTATCCACCTCCTCCGGTGCAAAAAGAGATAAGCGTGTGAATTGCTACTCATACTCCGCCACTGTCATATTTCCCTGCTGCAGATTAAGAAACTCAGTCTTCATGGCTGCGCTGACTACATAAGGGAAATACTTTTTTTCAAAGCGTGCACTAAATTCATCATAAGTCAATGTCATCCTCTCCTCTGTGGTGGTAACTGACTCCCACCACTGTAGTACATCTCCAACTAACTTGAAGGTAGCAAGTATCTATTTCTAAACCTCCGTGCACTGAACCAAACGAAGATGTCGCTCGATGTCCTGTTTCAACTGGTGAGCTGCTCTCGCATCGGTGGAGTCTGTGAACTTAAGTGGGCTCCTCTTTGTGAAAGAACTCTTGGCCTTCTCCCAATTATTAGTCTGAATAACTGGTGCTGGTAACGGTGCCGGCTATACCTGAGGCTGATTCTGAAGTGTAGCTATTACCCCTGCTTCTATAGCCCGAGCAATAAGGTCATTGAGGTAAGGAGGATACTCTAGATCTCCTCTCTAATCCCGAGTCTGCTGAACTTCCTCCTGCTCCTCAAAGAACTGACCATCATCCTCTTGACGCTACCTACGGGTCGCTTCCATTCGTCACTGATTGTTCTGTCTGGTTCTTGCGTTAACCATTTTGTCAACATAGAAGACAGACATCAGTACGATTAAACCAAACCGTAAAGGAATACAATGAATCCTAATCTTAAGCTCTAAACAATTGAGAACGCTACGCGGAAGTCTTATATGATAGAATCCTAGAGACATTAAACCTGGAGTGCTCTGATACCAACTATGATACCCCTCGGATCTGAGACACGGGTTGATCAAGCCCATGCATAATCCCCAAGGGAATATCAAACAATTAATATTTCAAATGAACACAGATTACAAAACTGAATAAGAAATAATTAATAGCTGGAAGAAAACTAAATAAAATCCTTAAATATTAAATCATAAAATCCACTAATCTGAAACCCCCAATTAATTAACAACTCGGGAATCCATCTAGTAGACCCCTAGTAAAAATCCCAACTGTAAAAATAAAATAACTGAAATAAGATCCAAAGCTGATAAATAAATAGTCCTACGTAGTCGGTGGAATAGAAGTCTATATCTGCTCTGCACGACCAAGCTCTAACCTTGGAATTGACGAGCACCTGAAAAATAAAAGAGTGGGTCAGGCCCACATGCAAGTCCTATTCTACTACGATCCAAACAGGAATCCGATACGCAGATACATCCTATATAGACTCAATAATATCTAGAGTAGTCCATCTATGTATATATTAAACACTATAGGACACTCACTAGTCGAATAGGTCTGTCTCAGTCTGAGTAAAGATACCATGCAATTCGCACATTACGTGGTCATGAGTACCTAGACCTAACTACTGTCCAGCTATCCATCCTAGGTGATATATGCACCCTAACCATGATCCTGAGACTTAAGCTCGTACCATGGCACCATAACATAAATATATAAAGTTCATGTCCTCCTAATACAAAATATCATCCATCTGGTATAGTGGCTTGATACCTGTATAACAATCTATCCATAAACCAAAGTAGGTCATTCAATTATTTTATTGACATGACACAAGTAGGAGATGGATTTAACCCTTATGGTTAATCCATACCTCAATCCAGATTAGGTAGGATTTAACCTCTTTGGTTAATCCGTCCCTAGAATGCCACTGTCCCATACCGGTGCATTAATCCATCCATTCCAACAATTGATGCAACAAAATAATAACACATCAATTAAACCAGAAATATTATGATATAAAATTAAACCATCCAGTCCAATAAATGATACAATATAAAAATAATACATCAATTTAATTCACAGATAATATGATACACGTCATACAGATAAACATTGCATTTATTTAAGCAATACCACAGTTTAAAAAGCATGCAGCTAACTTACCCTCCAAGTCACTAACATACATCTCAGATAAACAAACATAACGTTTCATGAACATTGTTTGATCCATTTAAACATTAATCTCAATTGTCAGAGCAGTTAAATTTATCCTTCCATCTGATCTAAACAACATATAAGTTATTTAATTTTCAAACCATCCACATTCTTAGCATATAGATATAAGATGCATTCTGGGATCTTCCTAAGTCCATTAAACCCATTTAGATTAATTAAAATAGGTTTAGAAATAATTCTGGGCAATTAAAACCAAAATCCAGGTCGCGGTCCAACTGAGCTGGCTGAGTTCCAACTTAGTCGGCTAAATTGGTGCTGAAGTCGTCGTCTTCGTCTGTTCAGCCTCTGTAAACCCTAAAACTCCATAGTTAAAGCCTTTAAGCTTCAACCTAAGTCCCATACGTCCATACTAAATTATTTTAGATGTTTTAACGTGCAAAGATTAAACTTAAACTTCAATTATGCATAAAAAATTTCCAGAATCATTTAAAACAAGAATATGAAAACAAAATCATACACCCTTTATTTTAGTCCAACTAAGCATGCATAATTACTCAATTTTAGCATTCATTAAACCCCTGGAGTCTAGCTAGGCATGCACATAACACAGATTTATGGGAAAGAGTAAAACAGAGACTTGCCTTTGAGTTTCAGTTTGAAACTCTAAACCACTATTCTTTGAATCATCCGTCTAACTCTCCACTGCTGTTCCACAAAACCACATTCCTTCCTCCTTGATCCAACCTAGCCTTCCTCTCCTATCTCTCTCTATTTCCCTTTGTATCTCACGGTCGTTGTTTTACAGAATTTTGTTTATTTTTTCTAAAACCCTAAACCACCGTAATATGCATATTTATAGGCTTAGACCTTAAACCCTAATCCAATTCCAACTACAAGTTGGCCACGTTACATCGTACAACCCTAAGTTACGATAAAGAAAATAAAGAAACAGAGAATTAACTAAATGAAGCAATTAAATAATTAAAGTAATTAAAACAGTTAATTAATACAAGTTACATATTATTAAGCAATTAATTTAATTTAAATCTGTCAAATTACACAAATAATATAATAAAGTCAAATTATACAACTAATTTAATAATCACCACAATATAATTTAAATGAAACAAATAATCCAATAAAATGACACATAATCAAATAAAATGTAATTAAATAATAAATTAAATACCAGTTAAATACTAGGAATAACCTTTCAAAATTAGGGGTATTACAGAGGTGCCTAGGATGTTTTTCCTTCTTCACACTTTTGACCACCATATCGTCGATATAGGCCTCGACTGTCTTTCCCAACATCTCGTCGAAGATCTTATTAACAAGGCGCTGGTAAGTTACTTGATAAGCGCCGAATATTGTATATTCAAGCGCCCTAAATTGCATTAGTAAAGTCCGTTGTATGTTAATTTATGTAGATTATCTTCATTTCTATGTTTTTATGCATTTTCAGGTTCATTGGCCAAAATGGAACAAGAATAAGGCCTTGTGGAATCTTGAGCAACAAAAGGTGCCAATGCTGAATTCTGGCAGCAGTAGAACCTGGGCTTTGCTCGCCATTTTGACCTTCCAAAATCGAGAACTGGACTTCCCTCATAACATGAAAGATTTAGAGCTCTGAATCAGCTTTCCAAATCTTCAAACAGTTTGTCATTCGTAGCTCGGAGCAGAGAGTTATGGCCTTGTTACCAGAGGCGCGCAGAACTGCCTGGCAGCAATGAAATTCTGCCTTGATCTTCATTTTCGACCAACCATCCTTGAGAATTGGATCTCCACCAAAACATGAAATATTTAGAGCTCTGAATTAGCTTTCTAAATCTTCAAACAGTTCATCATTCGGAGTTCGGAGTGCAAAGTTATGGCTGTTTAACCAAAGTAGGTCTGGGCGGAGCAAGTGAAGCATGGGCATTTTTACACTAAATTCGAGTGCTCGAGGCCTTGCTTAGAGTGCTCGAATTTTGGGCAGAATGCCCTTCGGAAATGGCTCATTTCAGCCCACTTGCACCTTGGTTTCTTCACTTTGCTTTCCTCTTTAATGAAGTGGTTGGAGATGTTGGTTGGTGACCTTTTGGTGGTAGATAAGGCAAGGAAGGCCACACATATCATTAGCCCATATTCTACAAGATTAGAAGAGAGAGAAGAGAGCAAGGAGATAGAGTTCTTCAAGCTTGAAGAAGGGAGCACGAAAATGGAGGAGGTCTTCAAGCTTCTTCCTTCTTCCATTGCTCCTATGGGTAACTAAATCTTCTCTAGGGAGGTGATGAAGCCCCTCCCTTGTAAGCATGTTCTAGTGTAGATTTTACTTTTGGAATTTCAATGTATTATTGTTGGTGATTTTATGATCTAGAGCATCATATGTGTTGTAATGAATTCTAATGTCTATACATGATTATTTTGAGCTATTCATCTTGTCTTAGATGGTTTCTCTTCCTAATCATATTGCTTGCATTTCCATAGTGACAATGGAAGTTAGATCATAGAATGGTTTTAATGGCATGGAGTTTGAGAACTTTGATAAATCATTGCTTAGGATGCCCTTTGATGGTTTATACTTGATTCTTAACTTTGTGTGCTCTCATCATTTAATTAAGGGCTTGATAATCTTTGGCTTAGGGAGCATGTTGAAGACTACACCCTAGTTTAGGTAGTTCAAGCATGTGAATCTTTGATGGATTATTCTTGTTTTTGATTTAATGAACCTCTTGAGGATAGTATAGCAACCAAGGGTTGTTATGTGTCATGACCATCATTTATGTTGATTTTCCCAATTTAATCTCAATCTAGAATTTTTATAGGGTTGGAGCGGATTCATTTCCCTAGTTTTTCTCTACTTGTATTTCATTTCTTTTTAATTCTTGCAAGTTTCTAATTTATGCAATTTCAATATTCTTAGCTTAAGTGACAAACAACAAAACCTTTATAAACCCTTCATCATTCTAGAAAGATTCTAGACACTAAGGTTGCCGTAAGACTAGCGCAGTCCCAGTGGTTCGACTTACCCGACCAATAGCCCTATTTTACAATGATTCGTGCTATTGCGAAGGTTGATGTTAATTGACCAACCGATCAATTTTTGGCGCCGTTGCCGGGGACTGCAAACGGTTTAGCGACCAAGGTTCTAGGGTTAAATTTAGTTTGATTGTGAATACTGTGTTTTGTGAATATTTCTTGTGTGGTTTAACCTTTTTTGTGTTGTAAGTGAGATTCTAGGAACTCGAAGCTCGCCGTGGGAATGCTAGCAAATTGTAAGTCTAGAGGACCCCAGGTAAGTCTTGTGACTTCTAGTTTCGAATTGTGAATATCGTGCATGTGTTAAGCTTAGAAGTAGTTAAATTGCAAGCCCTTGTCGAGGCTATTTCAATTGTTTTATATTTCGTGTTCAAGCATCGGTCCTTGTCGTGGCCATTTACATTTTTTGTCTTGATAATTGAGGAGAATGGGAACATTGTATGTGGAGGTTATGGTGATGAAGTGTTGTGTTGATTGCTTTGTGTGTTGTTGAATTACTCCTAGATGGAGAATAGTTATCTTCCAACTCAATTCTACACACCACATGAGTTTTGTGCATTTTGCTCTAGTCATACACATCATACAAGAGAATGTCTTCCAACGAGACAATTCTCGGACTTCTATCTAGAGCAACCAAATGAAAATTTCTTTGAACCGGGTAGTGATCCATACTTCAATGGTTATAACTCGGGTTGGGGAGACCAACGAAACTTCTTGTGGCATGACATAGGAAATTCAACCCCACAATCTCATATGCAACCTTTTCAACCTAATGATCATTCTTTCTCGCCCTCTTCTCCTTGTCCACCGTCTTCATTGGATGAATTTATTGCTGCCAATGAACAAATGATGGAGTCTTTCCACACGCAAATGATGGAGTCCAATAAGCAAATGTTGGATGACATTGTTGGCATGCAATCCACTACTCATTCTCAGTCCCAAGTTAGTGCAATGATAGATGACCAAATATCTCAAATTCAACAAAGGATTAATGCTAAAAATCATGAAGAGGAGGAAACATTTTCATTTGAATTTATGGCCAATCCAAAAGAAAATTCTATGAATGATGAGATTACTCCTAGTTACTTTCATCATGAGAATGAACAAGTGGTTATTACATGTGAAAATGATGAAATGGTGGTTAAAGATCAAATTGTTGCCACTCATAAAATGGAAGAATTTGTGGTTAAAAATGAGGAAAAAGATGATGAGATTGCATCCTTTAAAACTCCAGAACAACCCCTAAATAATCCTTTGCTTGATGCACCTCCTTCAATGGAGGATCCTCTAAAAGTTTGTTTGGCTCATTTCAATTGTGAGGATTTTAATGTTGACAATTCCATTTCAGAGGTGAATTCTTTGCTTAATATTCATCCACATATTCATTCTCTTCCTTGGTCAACATCAAATGTATCTCTTTCTTGGGAGCTTGCATCTCATCCCATTCCCTCACTTGAGTTGTCTCAAGTTGTTGAGCCCGAACCGCCGGATAAGTGTGAGGAGGATGTTGAAATTTTGAAGGATAAGTTGTCGAGCATTCCCGTGCTCAATATGACCCTTCAAAAGCCTTTGCTAGGTGCACTCTCACCTACTCCATCTTCCTATAATCCAAATCAGCCCCATAGTCCAAAGTTCTTCATTGAGGATGAAGAGTGGATTGAGGTCTTTCCATTACCTCTTTCCGACTTTTGTCTTCAAGCTCTTTTTCTTCCGCTTCCAAACGAACTTTCTTACTTAGGGAAGCTTGAATCTCTAGAGAGACATGGTATAGGGTAAGGAGGACTAACTTGATCTCGGTGTGTCTAGCTATCGAGATTTTTGAGGATAAGTGCCTGCTCTAACTTCGTCTAGCTATCGACATTAAATTTAGCAAAGTAAGGGAAGAAATTCTTTCGATGTTCCAAGCTTCCCTACCTTCTCAAATTGCTCGTGCCTTGAAATTTTCTGGGAAATGGTTTCGAAAAGCCAAAAATTTGATTTTTCTGAAATGGTCTTCAGTTGTGTTCCGCAATTTTAGACCGGCTTCTTAGACCTTCTCAGCCCTAATTTTCATTCCCGAAAATTTCCATCGCTTCCTAGCAATTTCATCGGATCTTGAGAATGCTTCTCATGTGCATATTTTCTCATTTTTAATGCACAAGTTGGAAATTTTCTCAAAATTCTCCATGCATTAGAGAGAAGCTGCAAGGTTTGAAAATTTTCTCAAAATTTTCCATGCATTGGAGATGAAATGCAAAGTTTGAAAATTTTTCATCTAGGCATTAGAAATGTTGAGCAATTTGATAATTTTTCCAAAAATTTTCCATCCATGCAGTGGAATGGACTGAATTTGCAAATTTTAAAATTTTTTCCATGCTTTAGAGATAAAGTGCTAAGTTTCAAAAATTTTCCATCCATGCATTGGATTGGAATTCTCTTGCAAGGCTTCAAAAAATTTTCCCTGCATTAAAATTGGAATGATGTTGCGATACAAAAGTTCAAAAATTTCTTCTATGCATGGGAATGCCATGCAAAGCTTCAAAATTTTTCTATGCATAGCTTGAATTTAGGTTGCCGCATGCAAAGTTTAAAACTTTCCCCATGCATTCCATGGGAATGACATGCAAATTTTTTTTTTTTTTTTTTGTTTCCAAGTCGCCAACTTGCAAAATTCTTGGAATGATGTTGCAAATGCATCAAAATGCATGAAAATGCATGCAATAGTGCTCACTGTCTTCCATAGAATGAGATTGCAAATGCAAATGCATGGAATGATGTTGCACATGAATCAAATTCCATCCAATGCATGCAACAGTAACCACTGATAATGTATTTAGATTGCATGCATTCTTTCATCTCCAAGCCATTGACTTTCCATGCATGGACTCCATTTTGAACAGCTTCCATTTCCATGTTGCTCACATTACACATTCCATTGCAATGAATTCATTTTCAAGCCTACTGATCCAATTTCGAGCATTCAAAATCCAAGTTGGAGTGCTCGCTGATGCCCTCCAATTTCAGCCCTTCATTTGCAGCCACTGCCTCATTTTCGAGCCCTCTCAAGTTCCTTTGGAGTGCTCGCAGCCACATCCCAGCAAACCCGAGCTCTCTGGCTTCATTTCGAGCAATCTAAACTCCAATTTGGAGTGCCCGACCTTGCTTGAATTTTAAACCCCAAAGCTGCTGAGGCTACTGGTCCCAATTCGAGCACTCTACTTCCATGCTTAGAGTGCTCGACCACTTCTCTCAACCAAGAAACCCAACTCCAACAACCAACATCCCAGCAATCACCTTCTCTCACCTCATGCATCACTCTATCTCGGCTCCAACCAAACAACCCACTCCATGCATCCCTCCCACTCCCTATGCCTACCACCACTCACCACCTCACCCGAACCCATCAACAACCCTCATCCTCTCGGCATACCCCCATGCATGCACAACACCATGCATAACCAGCCCACTGCCCCATTTTAGAGCACTCGAAGACACACTTCGAGTGCTCGAACCAAGCCCCCTCTCTTTTAAACACAACCTCAACCAACCAACTCCCTCTCACTCGGCTCAACCTCTCCACAACTCATCAACCTCACCTCACAACCCTCTCCCAAATCCACTACACCTCTCTCGGCAACCACGCACACCATCCTCCAAACTCAACCTCTCGGCACCCTTAAGCTCCAACCCAACTATCCAAACCCACCACCTCATGCATGCCTCCATAACCACACCACCACACAAGGACATGCATTCATGCATGCACCACCACTTCCACCCCACATTTCCCACCATGCATGCATGCATGCACCTCTCCATACATGCTTATCCATTTCCTTCCACTCCCCATGCATGCTTACCCACCCATCTATCAATCTCTCATCCATATCTTCCATTAACCACAAAATAATGGGCCTTGTGTTCTCCATTGTTGGGTAAGTGTCTACCCTCTTTTTCTTTTACTTTTTGATCCATGGAGGATGGGATTGCTTGTGTGAAGGATTTGTGATTGTTTGGGAGTTGTGTATTGCAATTGCAGGGCCAAATTTTTGGATTTTCTCATCTCTAATCAACCTTTGGCCCTCTTCCTTTTTGTCTTGCACACCACGTGTTTGACGAATTGCCTAAGCCAACTTTATCTCTCTAAATGCACGGCTTTTGGCATTATTTTTTTTTTTTCCATTTTACACTTATGACTCATGTGTGCCAATTTGTATTTTGTATGGATTTTTACCTTGCAATCAAATTCAGGTTAGTATTTTTCTTTCTGTTTTGATTTTTCTTACGAGACCTATGCTTTCACCTGTGTACATTAGTTCTGTTTTGATAGGTCTTCATGTCCAAGTTTGGGGGACGCCATTGCGCACTCACATGGCTGAACATCTACGTCGTCGTCACTCCACTTGGTATTATTGTTCTTTTACCCTCTTTGCGCTTATTTTGATTTACTTGTCTTCTCACATTGAGGACAATGTGACATTCAAGTTTGGGGGTGCATTTATGTATTTTTGGTTTTACATTTTTGCTAAGCAATGATAATGGAATTTGAAACCTGTTGGAGATGAAAGCATATGTTTAAAACTTTGTGTATAGAAGCAGCTGATATTTTTGAAAATAAAGAAAAATTTGAGTTGAAATGATCATGTAGATTCAAATTAGTCCGTATAAATGTCTCAATTAGATTCTTGCTGGATTTACACTCTTATAAGCTTCACAATGCACAGATGCACATTAGAAACTTAACTGTGAGGCATGCAACTTGATTGACCTTGACCTTGCCCTAGTTAATCTGATTTGATGAACCTAATGGATGAATACTTTTGGCATGAATCTAAAAAAAAAAAACTGAGAAAGAAAGAAAATAATGATCAGTTGACGTTCGTAGCCTTTCCAACTCGAGTTATTAAGCCCTAGGAGTGTCTCTACACTTAGCACCCTAAAACCGTCTGGTTTGGGAGTTGTTGGCCTAACGCTTGCTACAGGGGTTGGTTAGAAAGCTTAAGGGACTTAAACATTGCACGGTCATTCAAAAAAAATAAACTGGTAATAAACATGGTTCGTTGGAGTTCGTAGCCTTTTCAACTCGAGCTATTAAGCCCTAGGAGTGTCTCTACACTTAACACCCTAAAGCCATCTGGTTTGGGAGTTGTTGGCCTAACGCTTGCTACAGGGGTTGGTTAGAAAGCTTAAGGGACTTCAGCATTGCACAACCATTCTATGTTTCGCTTATGAGTTACAATAAATTGTCAATAAGCAACAAAAGTTGTCTTGTAAATAAAATCATGCCTTAGGGACCTCATTTAAAGGGGAATTCAATGATTTGAAAACTTGTGCTTGGGAATTGGAAAAGAAAGTAAAAGCCGCATGTTGAGAATCCAATTCACTTTCACTGAAGCTAGAGTTGATTTCCATTCAAGAGATGATAATTGAGTTATTTATATAGACTTTGATGTTGATGCATGTATGTGGAAATGTATTTAGCCAATTTTTGTATCAATGCTTCATATATGCAAGGTAGTCTTCCCAATGACCCCATCTCCAGCTCTTTTTCTATTTCAAGTTATTTTTGAGCAATGTATATATCTTATTTTACCATGGATGATATTTTTGTAGTAGCAAGCCCATGGTTGTCTTTTCATTAAATTTTTCATTGTAGTTTTGCTAAGGGACTAGCAAAATGTAAGTTTGGGGGTGTGATAAGCGCCGAATATTGTATATTCAAGCGCCCTAAATTGCATTAGTAAAGTCCGTTGTATGTTAATTTATGTAGATTATCTTCATTTCTATGTTTTTATGCATTTTCAGGTTCATTGGCCAAAATGGAACAAGAATAAGGCCTTGTGGAATCTTGAGCAACAAAAGGTGCCAATGCTGAATTCTGGCAGCAGTAGAACCTGGGCTTTGCTCGCCATTTTGACCTTCCAAACTCGAGAACTGGACTTCCCTCATAACATGAAAGATTTAGAGCTCTGAATCAGCTTTCCAAATCTTCAAACGGTTTGTCATTCGGAGCTCGGAGCAGAGAGTTATGGCCTTGTTACCAGAGGCGCGCAGAACTGCCTGGCAGCAACGAAATTCTGCCTTTATCTTCATTTTCGACCAACCATCCTTGAGAATTGGATCTCCACCAAAACATGAAATATTTAGAGCTCTGAATTAGCTTTCTAAATCTTCAAACAGTTCATCATTCGGAGTTCGGAGTGCAAAGTTATGGCTGTTTAACCAAAGTAGGTCTGGGCGGAGCAAGTGAAGCATGGGCATTTTTACACTAAATTCGAGTGCTCGAGGCCTTGCTTAGAGTGCTCGAATTTTGGGCAGAATGCCCTTCGGAAATGGCTCATTGCAGCCCACTTGCACCTTGGTTTCTTCACTTTGCTTTCCTCTTTAATGAAGTGGTTGGAGATGTTGGTTGGTGACCTTTTGGTGGTAGATAAGGCAAGGAAGGCCACACATATCATTAGCCCATATTCTACAAGATTAGAAGAGAGAGAAGAGAGCAAGGAGATAGAGTTCTTCAAGCTTGAAGAAGGGAGCACGAAAATGGAGGAGGTCTTCAAGCTTCTTCCTTCTTCCATTGCTCCTATGGGTAACTAAATCTTCTCTAGGGAGGTGATGAAGCCCCTCCCTTGTAAGCATGTTCTAGTGTAGATTTTACTTTTGGAATTTCAATGTATTATTGTTGGTGATTTTATGATCTAGAGCATCATATGTGTTGTAATGAATTCTAATGTCTATACATGATTATTTTGAGCTATTCATCTTGTCTTAGATGGTTTCTCTTCCTAATCATATTGCTTGCATTTCCATAGTGACAATGGAAGTTAGATCATAGAATGGTTTTAATGGCATGGAGTTTGAGAACTTTGATAAATCATTGCTTAGGATGCCCTTTGATGGTTTATACTTGATTCTTAACTTTGTGTGCTCTCATCATTTAATTAAGGGCTTGATAATCTTTGGCTTAGGGAGCATGTTGAAGACTACACCCTAGTTTAGGTAGTTCAAGCATGTGAATCTTTGATGGATTATTCTTGTTTTTGATTTAATGAACATCTTGAGGATAGTATAGCAACCAAGGGTTGTTATGTGTCATGACCATCATTTATGTTGATTTTCCCAATTTAATCTCAATCTAGAATTTTTATAGGGTTGGAGCGGATTCATTTCCCTAGTTTTTCTCTACTTGTATTTCATTTCTTTTTAATTCTTGCAAGTTTCTAATTTATGCAATTTCAATATTCTTAGCTTAAGTGACAAACAACAAAACCTTTATAAACCCTTCATCATTCTAGAAAGATTCTAGACACTAAGGTTGCCGTAAGACTAGCGCAGTCCCAGTGGTTCGACTTACCCGACCAATAGCCCTATTTTACAATGATTCGTGCTATTGCGAAGGTTGATGTTAATTGACCAACCGATCATTACTCCAGCATTCTTGAGCCCGAAGGGCATAACACTATAACAATAGGTGCCCTTTCCTGTTATGAAAGCAGTCTTCTCTTTATCCTCTGGATTCATAGGAATTTGGTTGTAGCCGGAGTACGCATCAAGAAACGTGAGCCTCTCAAAACCAGTAGTGGCATCAACCATTTGATCAATCTTGGGTAATAGAAAGCTATCTTTAGGGCAGGCTTTGTTGAGATTGGTAATATCTATACACACCCTCCATTTTCCATTCTTCTTCTGAACTACCACCACGTTGGAGAGCCATTGTGGGTAGTACACCTCTCGGATGAAGCTTGATAAGTGCCGAATATTATATATTCAAGCGCCCTAAATTGCATTAGTTAAGTCCATATTTTGATTATTTATGTAGATTATCTCCATTTCCATGTTTTTATGCATTTTCAGGTCCATTGGCCAAAAAGAAGCAAGAAGGATGCTTTGTGGAGTTTTGGCCATCAAAAGGCACAAGGCTGAATTTCTGGCAGCAGTAGATCCTGAACTTTGCTCGCCATTTTGACCTTGAAAACTTGATAACTGGACTTCCATCATAACATGACATATTTAGAACTCTGAATCAGCTTTGCAAATCTCCAAGCGGTTTGTCATTCGGAGTTCGGAGCAGAGAGTTATGATCTTCTTATTAGAGGTGCTCAGAACTGCCTGGCAGCAATGAAAGTCTTCTTTGTTCTTCAATTTCGACCAACCAAACTTGAGAATTGGATCTCCACCAAAACATAAAGTTTTTAGAGCTCTAAATTATCTTTTCAAACCTTGAAACGGTTTGTCATTTGGAGTTCGAAGCACAAAGTTATAGCCATTTTACCAAAGTAGGTCCGGGCGAAGCAAAGCAAGCATGGAGCAATCTGCTCCAATTTCGAGTGCTCGAGGCCTTGCTTCGAGTGCTCGAAATTCAGGTAGAATTGCCTTCGGGAATTCTCAGTTTGGCAGCCACTTGTGCATTGGTTTCCTCATTTCTGCTTACTTCTTTATGAGGTGGTTGGGGATGTTTTTGGAAGGGAGAGAGAGGCCTTACCTATAGAAAAGAAGAGAAGGGAGGCCACACATTATTAATCTCACTTTTGGATCAAATTTTTGGAGAGAGAAGAGAACAAAGAGGAGGAGTTCTTGAAGTTTCAAGGAGGAAGCTCGAAAATGGAAGGGAAAGCCTTGCTTCTTCCTTCATCTAGGGCCACCATGGGTAACTAAACCTCCTCTAGGGAGGTGATGAAGCTCCATTTTGTAAGCTTTGCTTTGTTTTGATTTATATTTGGGGGTTAATATATGTATGTAATCCTTCCATGAACTAGAGCTCTTCATTTGATGTAATGAATTTCAATATCTATACATAATCATCTTGAGTTAAATATCTTGTCTTAGATGGTTTTTCTCCTATGATTATACTGCTACATTTTCATAGTGACAATGGAATGGAGTTTATGGAAGTGTTGTTAATGGCATGATATTTAGGAGATTTGATAATCTATTGCTTAGGATCTTCCTTTGATAGATTATTCTTGGATTCTATGTCATGTGCTTCTACTATGTGATTAAGGGCTTGATAACTCTATGCTTAGTGAGTATGTCTAAGGTTACAACCTAGTTTAGGTAACCAAAACATGCAATGCTTTGATAGGTTATTCTTACCTATTGATTTCATAAATTTCTTGAAGGGAATGTAATAATTTGTGTTGTTGCATCCCATGGTTATACATATATGTTATTCCCCTGAGTAAATCATATCCTAGCATGCTTATTGATGGTTGTGGAGTCTCTTCCCTAGTCTCTTCTCTATTGTTCTATCTCATCTAATTCTTGCAAGTCACTATTGTTTTATGCACATTTGAATTCCTAGTTTAGTGACCATCAAACAAACCCTTATTAACCCTTATCATTCTAAGAACAATTCTAGACACTTAGGTTGCCATAGACTAGCGTAGTCCCAGTGGTTCGACTTACCCGACCAATAGCCCTATTTTACAATGATTCGTGCTATTGCGAAGGTTGATGTATAGTTGATTAACCGAACAATTTTTGGCACCATTGTCGGGGACTTACATACGGTTTAGCAACCAAAGTTTTAGGGTTAAACTTAGTGTGATTGTTAATATTGTGTTTTGTGCATATTTCTCGTGTGGTTTAACCATTTTTATGTTGTAAGATTCTAGGGACTCGACTCTCGCCGTGGGAACGCTAACAAAGTGTAAGTCTAGAGGACCCTAGGTAAGCTTCTTGACCTTTTAGTTTCGCATTGTTATATTTTGTGCATGTGTTAAGCTTAGAAGTAGGTAACTTATTTGCAAGCCCTTGTTGAGGCTATATTATTGTTTTAATTTCGTGTTCAAGCATCGGTCCTTGTCGTGGCCATTTATTTTCTGTCTTGATAATTGAGGAGAAAGGGAACATCGTATGTGGAGTTGTGGTTGATGAATTGCTTTGTTAAGTATATGCTTTGTTGTTGATGTTCGGTCGTAGGTCACTTTCCTTACCCACAATCGATTCTCCCATTGATATTAACTCTCTTGAAAGAACTCTTAGACGGAACCCTAGGGAACCTACTCTTACACGGGATCTTGAAACTGAATTTAATACAATGGGGGATAATATAGGAAATCCGGGGAATGAAAGGGTTGAAATTCCTAATATCGAGCCAATGACTCTTAGAGATCATTTCATCCCTACCACCTATGCTTCTCCATCTTGCATAGTGATGCCAAACATCGATGCAGCTCAATATGAGATCAAATCTAGTACCATCCAAATGCTTCCATCTTTTCATGGTTTTGATAATGAAGATCCATATAAGCATCTCGAAGAGTTCCTTGAAATCTGTTCGACCATCCAGTTGAGAGGATTTCCTGAAAATGCACTCCACTTACATCTTTTCCCATTCTCCCTAAAGGATAGGGCAAAATATTGGTTGAACTCCCTCGCTCCCAACTCTATTACTTTTTGGGCTCAACTGCAACAAGAATTTCTTAAGAAGTACTATCCGGTGAGTAAAACCAACCAAATGAGGCATTCCATTCTAAGCTTTTCTCAAGTTGATGGAGAACAACTCCACAACACTTGGGAAAGGTTACAAGATCTTCTTCGGAAGTGTCCTCATCATTTGATCCCAAAATGGCAATTAGTGCAGGCTTTCTATGCCGGCTTGACCGACACCCATAGATTCATGGTTGACTTTTCTTGTGGTGGGATGTTCATGTCCAAGAATGCGGATGAGGCTTGGACCTTACTTGAGAATTTGAGTTAAAATTCACTTCAACACAATTCTCGTAGGGCTCCGACCTCAACCACTCCAAAGAACACCAATCATTGTCAACAAAAATCAATAAGGGAGGAATCATCTCAAGTGGATGCCATTGCTCATAAATTCTACCAATTGATGGCACCACATCTTCCCCCTTCATTGTCTCAAAATTCGGCAAGTTTGGTTTGTGCTTCATGTACTAGTCCATTCCATCTCTCGGAAGATTGCCCCACACCGGAGCAATTTCCCAATCCCAACCAAGAGCAAGCTAATGCCATGTTCTCAAGGCCCGGGCATAACCCGTATTCCAATACATATAATCCAGGTTGGAGGGACCATCCGAATTTTTCGTGGAGGCAACAAGCCCTACAAAATTCCCAACTTCAAAATCAAGAGCCTCAAAATCAGCCCTCTTCTCAATATCAAGGTAGGCCTTTCCAAGCCTCTTCAAGCTACCAACCTCCATACAATCCAAATGTCTCCACTCAACCTCCTGTGAATCCAATTGATGAGATAGTGGCTGCAAACAAGCAAATGATGGAATCATTAAATGTGCAAATGATGGAATCATTAAACAAGCAAATCATGGATTCCAACAAGCATCTCTTGACATCCTTGCAACCTACTCTCTAAATGGTTCACTCCCATACTCAATCCATAGCTAGGCTCGAAAATCAAATGGGACAAATAGCTAACCAAGTGAACCAACTTCTTCAAAAAGACAAGGGTAAGCTTCCCGCTCAACCATTTGAAAATCCTAGAGGGATACATGCAATTGATGAAACCCCTCTTCCGAGTGGGCCGAGTCTTGAGCATGTTCAAGCTATCACCACCCTTCGGAGTGGTAAAGTGGTTGACAACAAGGTCGATGGAGATAAAAGTGAACAAAATCCTCTTTTGAAAAATCCAAATTCAAGCTCTTCCAATCCAAATCCAAGTTCTTCTTGTCCAAATACCATTCACGGAAATCCCACGCATGTCACCCCAAATGTGGAAACTACTTATGAGCCAAAAGCTCCGTTCCCTCAACGTCTTCAAGAGTCGACACATTTTGGGAATAAGAATTGCAAAATTCAAGACATGTGGGAGGTCTTTAGGCAAGTAAAGATCAATCTTCCTCTCTTGGATGCTATCAAGCAAATTCCTCCCTATGCAAAATTCCTTAAGGATTTGTGCACTCAAAAGCGCACTTCCAGAAGTCATTTACCAAAGAAAGTGAGGTTAACCGAAAATGTGAATGCGATCATTCAACACAGCACTCCTCCGAAGTATAAGGATCCGGGTGCCCCCACAATCTCTTGTGTCATTGGTGACAATAAAATCGAAAGGGCCCTCCTTGACTTAGGAGCTAGTGTGAATTTGATTCCATATTCGGTTTACCTACAACTTGGTTTGGGAGATCTTAAACCAACTTTGATAGTATTGCAACTTGCTGATAGATCTATTAAGCAACCACGGGGAATCATTGAAGATGTTATCATAAAGGTGGATAGGTTCTACTTCCCGGTAGACTTCGTGGTTCTTGATACGGAACCAGTCCACGACCCAAGAAAACACATTCCCATAATTCTCGGACGTCCTTTTCTAGCTACAGCTAATGCTTCTATTAACTGTAGAACCGGATTGATGGATATCTCTTTTGGGAATATGAATGTTAAGCTCAATATTTTCAATGTTGTGCATCTTTCTCTAGATGAGAGTGAGTGTTTTGCAATCACTATTGCTGATGAACTCATTGAAAATCCAATTCCACCTCCTTCAACGGAGGATCCCCTATAAGCTTGCTTGGTCCACTCTGATTTTGAGGATTTTGATGAGGAAAAATCCATTCAGAAAGTCAACTCCTTACTTGATATTCCATCACCATTTTCCTCTCCTTTATGGGTAGCACCAAACCCATCTCTATCTTGGGAATGTCCATCTCCTTCCATTTCTTCACCGGAGTTACCTCAACATTTTGAGGGTGAACCACCGGACAAAGGTAAGGAGAATGTTGACAAGTTGCTGGAAATTCTTCCAATCATTCTGGGCCCAATCTAGAATCATTGTCCATGATACTCAACCTGTGAACAAACCATTTGAGTACAATGAGGTATATGACTTGGAGATTGCAAATATGAAAGGTCATGATCCTCCCATTGTTAGTCAAGACAATGACATTCAACGAGCCTCCATAATCTCGAACAAGCAACACCTTTGCTTAAATCTGAAAATAAAAGAAGTGAGATTAAAAGCGATGCTCAAATCCTCTAAGGCCAAACTTGTTTCTCTTCGGAAGGATCAATATCCCTCACTATTCATTGATCCAAGTTTGAGACCATATGAAGGAGGCAAGTTGCATACGGAGCGTTAAGGATCCATCTCTCCAATGGATCCCGATCGTGGTTCGTCTAGCTATCGACATTAAATTTAGCAAAGCAAGGGAAGAAATTCTTTCGATGTTCCAAGCTTCCCTACCTTCTCAAATTGCTCGTGCCTTGAAATTTTCTGGGAAATGGTTTAGAAAAGCCAAAAATTTGATTTTTTTTGGAATGCTCTTCAGTTGTGTTCCACAATTTTAGACCGGCTTCTTAGACCTTCTCAGCTCTAATTTTCATTCCCGAAAATTTCCATCGCTTTCTAGCAATTTCATATGATCTTTGGTATGCAACTCATGTGCACAACCTCTCCTTTTCAATGCATTGTTGGATCATGGTTCCCCAAAATTTTCCATGCATTGGAGATGAAATGCAAAGTTTGACAATTTTTCATCCAGGCCTTAGAAATGTTGAGCAATTTGACATTTTTTTCCAAAAATATTCCATCCATGCATTACATTGGAATGAATTTACAAAGTTTTAAAATTTTTCTCCAGAAATTTCATTCATCCATGCTATGTGTGATGTTGTGCAAGTTGGAAATTTTTCCATGCAATTGAAATTCATGCATGCATCATTAAAGAAAAAAAATTTCCATGAAAAAAAAAATTTCCATGAAAAATTTCAATTTTTCCATCCATGCAACATTTCAACTTTCAAGCCAATGCATCCAGGCAAATTGCAAATTGCATCATGTATACACAGTTTATCTATGCATAGGAATTTCGCATGCATTCACAATGCATAAAAATAAAAAAATTCATGCATGCATCCATGATGAAAAATTTTGCATTCAATACATAAGAATGGATTCATGCATGCATAAGAATGAAAATTTTTTGGATACATCCATGCATCCATGTCGGATGAAGAATTCAACTTCCATGATGCTCAAAACCCCTCACCTTTCTGTGCTCATTTCGAGCAATCCAAAGGCCCTTTGGAGTGCTCGCAGCTGCACACCAATGTCAGCACATCATCCTGAGGCTACTGTCTCCATTTCGCGCACTCGAAGTCCATTTTCGAGTGCTCGAACACTTCATGCATCACAACCAGAGACACTGCCTTCAATTCGAGTGCTCGCAGGCTCAGTTCGAGCACTCGAATCTGCAACCCTCTCCTCTCGGCAAGCTCTCCATCCAACCCCTCCCTCACAAACCCAAATCATCCTCAACCATGTACCATGCCGAGTGCATCTCGGCATCTCTCATACCAACCAAACCAACTTCTCACCCTAAACTAACTCACCCCTAAACTCCCTCTCTCTCGGTAACATACACTACCACCCATCAAACCATCTTGTATGCCATCCCTCACATTCTCTCCCTCTCGGCTCCAACACCCCAACCCTCCTTACCACCATCTCTCTCTCTTCAACCGAGCTCATCTCTCACCTCAAAACCAACCATCTCTCATCAACCCACAAACCACACCCAACCTAAACCACCACACCTCATCCTCACCCTTCCCTGCAAACCCACTTCCATGCAACCCAACTCACCAATCCCTTCACCCTCACCTCACCACCACCCCCCCACACTCTCGGCCACCATTCAACTTCAGCATCACCAACCCAACACAAACCCAACGCCGAGCCCTCTGCCAAAGTTTCGCGCACTCGCCGAGCCCATTCGAGTGCTCGAAGCTAACCCATCTCCTTCACCTTCCTCTAGAACCCAAAACCATCTCTGCAACACCCCATGCACGACCAACCTCTCTCTCTCATCAACCCACAACCTTCCAACCATTTCTCCCTCTCAGCACCAGCCAACTACCTTGCATGCCAACCATGCAACCATTCACCACAACCCAAACCAACCAACCCAACTCTCGGCTTCTCCTTCTCCTTCAACCAACATCCCACCCCAAACCAACCTCTCATGCATACTATTTACAAAAAAAAAAAAAAAAAAAAAAAAAAAACATAATACTATCTATATATATATATATAAAAATAATAATAATAATAATATTCCTATATATATATATATATATATATATATATATAGTACTAATAATAATAATACTACATCAATAAAGAAATACATAAATTTTTGGGTTTTATTTAGATTTTTATCTTGCCATATAATTCCTGTGACTGTTTTTATTTCTGTTTTGATTTTTCTTGAAAGGCTATGCTTTTACTTGTGTATAGTAGTTATGTTTTGACAGGTCTTCCTGTCCAAGTTTGGGGGACACCTTTGCGCATTCACATCGATGGATATTTTTGCATTCGTCACTCCACTTGATAATATTGTTCTTTTACCTTCTTTGCTCTTATTTTGTTTCACTTGTCTTCACACATTGAGGACAAGGTGACATTCAAGTTTGGGGGTGCAATAGGACATTTTTGGTTTCACATTTTTGCTAAGCAATGATAGTATGATTTGAACTTGTCGGGGATGAAGCATATGTTTAATACCTTGTGTATAGAAGTTATTGACATTTTTGAAAATAAAGAAAAATTTGAGTTGAAATGATTATGTGGATTCAAATTAGTCTATATAAATGTCTCAATTAGATTCTCGCTGGATTTGACACTCTTTTAAGCTTCACAATGCACATATGCACATTGGAAACTAAACTGTGAGGCATGCAACTTGATCGACCTTGACCTTAGCCTAGTTAATTTGATTTGATTAACCTGATAAATGAATATCTTTGGCATGATTTAAGTTGTCTAAAAAAAAAAAAAAAACTGAGAAAGAAAGAAAATAATGACCAGTTGACGTTCGTAGCCTTTCCAACCCGAGCTATTAAGCCCTAGGAGTGTCTCTACGCTTAGCACCCTAAAGCCGTCTGGTTTGGGAGTTGTTGGCCTAACGCTTGCTACAGGGGTTGGTTAGAAAGCTTAAAGGACTTAAACATTGCACGGTCATTCAAAAAAATTTGTAATAAACATGGTTTGTTGGAGTTCATAGACTTTCCAACTTGAGCTATTAAGCCCTTTGGAGTGTCTCTACACTTGACACCCTAAAGCCATCTGGTTTGGGAGTTGTTGGCCTAACGCTTGCTACATAGGTTGGTTAGAAAGCTTAAGGGACTTCAGCATTGCACAACCATCTTTTGTTTCACTTCTGAGTTACAATAAATTGTCAACAAGCAACAAAAGTTGTCTTGTAAATAAAATCATGCCTTAGGGACTTCATTTAAAAGGGAATTCAGTGATTTGAAAACTCGTGTCTTGGAATTGGAAAAGAAAGTAAAAGCCGCATGTTGAGAATCCAATCCACTTTCACTGAAGTTAGAGTTGATTTCCATTTAAGAGATGATAATTGAGTTATTTATATGGACTATGATGTTGATACATGCATGTTGAAATGTGTTTAGTATCAATGCTTCATATATGCAAGGTAGTCTTCCCAATGACCCCATCTCCAGCTCTTTTTCTGTTTCAAGTTATTTTTGAGCTATGTATATATCTCATTTTACCATGGATGATATTGTTGTAGTAGCATGCCCATGGTTGTCTTTTCATTAATTTTTTCATTGTAGTTTTGCTAAGGGACTAGCAAAATGTAAGTTTGGGGGTGTGATAAGCGCCGAATATTATATATTCAAGCACCCTAAATTGCATTAGTTAAGTCCATCTTTTGATTATTTATGTAGATTATCTCCATTTCCATGTTTTTATGCATTTTCAGGTCCATTGGCCAAAAAGAAGCAAGAAGGACGCTTTGTGGAGTTTTGGTCATCAAAAGGCACAAGGCTGAATTTCTGGCAGCAGTAGATCCTGAACTTTGCTCACCATTTTGACCTTGAAAACTTGAGAACTGGACTTCCATCATAACATGACATATTTAGAGCTCTGAATCAGCTTTCCAAATCTTCAAGTGGTTCATCATTTGGAGTTCAGAACAGAGAGTTATGATCTTCTTATTAGAGGTGCTCAGAACTGCCTGGCAGCAATGAAAGTCTGCCTTGTTCTTCAATTTCGACCAACCAGACTTGAGAATTGGATCTCCACCAAAACATAAAGTTTTTAGAGATCTGAATTAGCTTTCCAAATCTTCAAACGGTTTGTCATTCAGAGTTCGGAGCACAAAGTTATAGCCATTTTACCAAAGTAGGTCCGGGCGAAGCAAAGCAAGCATGGAGCAATCTGCTCCAATTTTGAGTGCTCGAGGCCTTGCTTCGAGTGCTCGAAATTCAGGCAGAATTGCCTTCGGGAATTCTTAGTTTGGCAGCCACTTGTACATTGGTTTCCTCATTTCTGCTTACTTCTTTATGAGGTGGTTGGGGATGTTTTTGGAAGGGAGAGAGAGGCCTTACCTATACAAAAGAAGAGAAGGGAGGCCACACATTATTAATCTCACTTTTGGGTCAGATTTTTGGAGAGAGAAGAGAGCAAAGAGGAGGAGTTCTTGAAGCTTCAAGGAGGAAGCTCGAAAATGGAAGGGAAAGCCTTGCTTCTTCCTTCATCTAGGGCCACCATGGGTAACTAAACCTCCTCTAGGGAGGTGATGAAGCTCCATTTTGTAAGCTTTGCTTTGTTTTGATTTATATTTGGGGGTTAATATATGTATGTAATCCTTCCATGAACTAGAGCTCTTCATTTGATGTAATGAATTTCAATATCTATACATAATCATCTTAAGTTAAATATCTTGCCTTAGATGGTTTTTCTCCTATGATTATATTGCTACATTTTCATAGTGACAATGGAATGGAGTTTATGGAAGTGTTGTTAATGGCATGATATTTAGGAGATTTGATAATCTATTGCTTAGGATCTTCCTTTGATAGATTATTCTTGGATTCTATGTCATGTGCTTCTACTATGTGATTAAGGGCTTGATAACTCTATGCTTAGTGAGTATGTCTAAGGTTACAACCTAGTTTAGGTAACCAAAACATGCAATGCTTTGATAGGTTATTCTTACCTATTGATTTCATAAATTTCTTGAAGGGAATGTAATAATTTGTGTTGTTGCATCCCATGGTTATACATATATGTTATTCCCCTAAGTAAATCATATCCTAGCATGCTTATTGATGGTTGTGAAGTCTCTTCCCTAGTCTCTCCTCTATTGTTCTATCTTATCTAATTCTTGCAAGTCACTATTGTTTTATGCACATTTGAATTCCTAGTTTAGTGACCATCAAAAAATCCCTTATTACCCCTTATCATTCTAAGAACAATTCTAGACACTTAGGTTGTCATAGACTAGCGCAGTCCCAGTGGTTCGACTTACCCGACCAATAACCCTATTTTACAATGATTCGTGCTATTGCGAAGGTTGATGTATAGTTGATCAACCGAACAAAGCCTGCCTTATGTAACTTGCTTACCTCTTCAGTTATAATTTGGTTGCGCTCTGGAGCGAACCTTTTGTGCTTGTGCTTGACTGGTTTGTATACCGGATCCACCTTCAGGCTATGGCATGAGACCGAAGGATTGATCCCCACCATGTCTGAATGCTCCCAAGCAAATGCATTTACGTTTCGTTGAATGACATCAATTAATGATTCCTTTTCTTCGGCTGTGGGGGAAGAACCTATGTAGGTAATTTTCTGAGGATCGCTGAGGATTACTTCAAAAGCTTCCAGAGACTCCTCGGTAGGCTTTTTAGCTTCGGCCTCATCCTCTGCTCTCAAATACCTAGGCAAAGGATTCTGTAATTGCTATTTGGACATGCTTCCAGGAGGTGTGATCGGTTAGGACTGTTTTGTTACCTTTTTTACCTCATTTTGTGTTAACATGTAGCATTCTTTGGTAGCTACTTGATCTCCCCTGAGGTCAATAACCTCTCTACTATCCAGAGACAAGCATCGCATCACCTGATGAATGGTAGATGGAACCCCGTTCATTCGGTGGATCCAACCTCTTCCCATAATAAGATTATAAGAAGGGTGGATCTCCGTTAAAACAAAGTTTTCCTTCAGTATCCTCTTTGCTGCGGTTACGGATAGGTCAATTACACTAAGGGGGTCCACTTTTGTACCATCGAACCCTATCAATGGGCTGGAGGTGGGCCGAATTGATGATGATGGAATCTCTAATTGCTCAAAGACCGCCTTTGTGATGATGTTGGCACTGCTCCCTGGGTCTATCAAAACTCTTTTAATCTTGCAATTCGCCACCAAGAGACTGATGACCAACTGATCCTCGTGGGGGAGTTGGACTCTAGATAGATCTCCATCGCCGATCCCAATGTTGACGCTTCCCGAAGCAATAGCGTTTACTGAGGATAGCCTCCATAGCCTATGGGCTGTTCTCAATCGGGACCTATAAACCTTCTCTGACTCCTGATCATCCTCCGATCTTCCATGTATTGCATAGATGACCTTCATTTGATTACCTTCGACTTTCCGAAGGTTGACCTCCCGAGGCTTCACGTACTCTTTTGTTGTGAGGTAGTTTGTTAATTCACCTCTCAGTATCATGTTTTCCACTTGCCGCCTAAGGGATCTGCAATCATTAGTCGTATGCCTATAATCTCTGTGGTAGGCGCAGTGTTTGGTCTTGTCTCTTTGTTCCAATGGTTGTTTTATTGGCTGAGGGGCTGCAAACTTCATTTTATTCTCCAGGAATAACCGAGCCAAGGTTGTGCGAAGAGGCATGAACCTTTCCTCTATCCTTTGCATTTTTTTGGGTATTTGAATGGTTGGTGCCAAAGCGTGTTGGCTTTTTTGGCTTTTTGAGTTTGAAACCCTTTCTTGAGGCTTGTTCTCCACCGTAACGAGGGTGGCATGTTGAGCTCGGTGGGCCACATTCTCCTCAAGTCGGATGTAAATCTGTGCTCTAGCATTAAGAGTCTGCATGTTCGGAGGAGAATACTTAACTAAGGATGTATGGAACTTGGTTCCCTGAATCATTGCAAGTTTGAACGTTTCTATTGCGGTAGCAGGATGGCAATCTGCTATTTTCGAAGTCTCCATATTAAATCTAGATAAGGAGTCTTGTAATGTTTCGCCCTTCTTTTGCTTCTTATTACTGTAATACTGCGCTAAGAATATAGTGTATAGAGTTTCGTAGTCTGGAATAGATTTGTGTGGCCTATTCCTGAACCATTACAACGCAGCCCCTGTTAGACCAGTAGGGAAAACTTTGCACATCCATGGGTCATTGTGATCGTCCAGAGCCATCTTTTGCGCGTAGTGATCTAAGTGCCGAGAAGGATCTCCCGTACCATCAAACTAGGTAAAAGAAGGCATAGTGAATCTTTTAGGCCTGTCAATAAGGTACACATTGTCAGTGAATGAAGTCTTCACGAGAGAGTTCTTATGTTCCCTGGCTATCTCTGTAGGTGTTTGAACTCTCAGGAGTCTCTTCTCGTCAAAGGTCTCCTTTACTCCTGCACCATCTGGAACACCATTAGACCATACCGTAAGCTTACGGCTGGATTCAACCTGTTCATCCTGCGTGCGACGAGGAAGATTGTCCGAAGCTACCGCCTCGGACCTTGCCCTCTGGTCTTGCTAAACTTCAGTGGGCCGAACTTCACTAAGCCGGACCCCATTGACCTGAGGCTCGTTTTAGTTGGGAGGAGGCGTAGCCCCGTCAACTGGTGGTGGCCGAACTTCATTAAGCCAAACCCCATTGACTTGTGGCTCGTTTTGGTTGGGAGGAGGTGCAGCCCTATCAACTAGTGGTGGCTGAGGTGTCAACTGAGCCATGGCCGTTTGAAGGGTGTCGTTTTGCTGTTGAAGCAATGCAATTTGGGCTATGCTAGCTTTATTTGCCTGACGAAGCGCTTCGAATTGGTGCAAAAACTCTTCTCATATCTTTTGCATCAACTCCATCTATTGATCTGCCGCCGTCGATTCTCCGTTCGACATTCCAGATCATGGAAACAAAAACAATTTGAAACAAAAAGTGGGAGTATCTTTCTATATGATTCCCACAGACGGTGCCAAAGTGTAGGTGCAAAATTTCTCTTTATTGAAACAAATAAAAAGAAAAATACAACTCACTCAGAATAAGCAAAAATAAAACTCAGAATAAGTATATAATGCTCGATGATTTTATTGGAGGTCTAAGCCTCTATTTATAAGAAATAAGGTGGTGGAATTATGGTAGGATTCGCATGGCTTGTCCTCCAATCCATTCCATATATGACTTTCTTTACAATTACAATCCTTTCCTTTTTACAATTCTTTCCATGAAGAATTTTCCTTGCACAGAACTTGCTCTCTTTGTGATTCCTTGGCCTAGTAGGACTGGCCTTTTCTTAACCAAGATTGGGCTGACCCAGACGAATCAGCTAATGGGCTTGGAGTTCACCCTTGGTGTTCTAGGCTGTTGATGTCCGGGCTTGGAAGGTGGGCTGGATAGCCTGGGTCTGTGATATATATGGGAGCCAAGACTTTGTCTGGGCTTGCTCTGGACTGGGTTGCTCCAATTTGGGCTCGGCACCGATTGGGCCCTTGCTATACCTAGAGTAATTTTGTAGTGTGATGACGTGGACGATTCTTACTGAAAGGGGGATTTTTTCCCTCCACACCATACAGTCTCATTATCTTGTTTACATACAATTTGCCAAGTGCCTCTGCATCATTTGTCGACTTAATAGGCAAAAGGTGGGCTGTCTTGGTCAATCTGTCAATGATGACCCATACAACCTCATTCCCCCTCTACGACCTAGGAAGCCCTGTCACAAAATCCATAGCGATAAACTCTCATTTCCACTGCGTTACAGGCAATGGTTGTAACAAACCGGTGGATCTCTGGTGCTTGGCCTTCACCTGGTGACAAGTGAGGCATCTAGCCCTGAACCGTAAACCACCATCCGTATGTAAGGTCCAATCCTTCACTGCCTCACCACTAGAAATCAACATTTGAATGGCATCCAAATCACAATCCTGTCTCTGCGACTCAATCACTCGACCAATAAGAGTAGGCTGAGCCACAAGACTAAATAAAAATGCCAAATCACTACCATCATCGTGATCATAATAATGCAATCCCAACTCGTCCAAGTTTTCCAACATTTTCCATTTCTGAATGGCTATATGAGCCAAAGTCCCACGAGATTTCTGGCTTAAGGCATCATCTACAACATTTGCCATGCCCGGATGATACTGTAAATCAAAATTATAATTTTCAATGAACTCAACCCATTGCCTGTCCCTCATATTAAAGTCATTTTGGGAGAAAAAGCACTTGAGGCTCTTGTGATCCGAGAACACCTCCAATCTCATACCGTATAAGTTGTGCCTCTAGCACTTTAAGGCAAAAACAACTTCCGCTAACTCTAAGTTGTGAGTAAGGTAGTTATGCTTATGATTCTTCAACTATTGAGACCCATAAGCAAATACTCTACCATTTGGCATCAACATACATCCCAATCCGTCACGTGTGTTAGGATTTATATGCCCTGGCATAGCAAATTCATGTTTGGATTAAAGTGACATATGTTCCTGACGTTTCTGAAATATTTATGTTTTATACAATTGGTGAATTCAATGTATTATATTTCGATTCATTATAGAATTGATAGTGTCCACTTGATTACAAGAGATATTTATATATGTATGTGATGGCGATCAATACATGAATATAAATAGTAATTATAAATGGTTCATAGTTGTTAATTATGGATGGACTCATAATTAATTAAGACTTGAACTAGATCCGCGTTAGGTTGAGATATATTGCGAGAGCCGTCGTATGCAATTGTTCCCTATCATCGTCATGACATTTGACTCTTAAACATAAGAAAATTATAGACTCTTTTATTAATTAATAATTACTTTGATTTGTTCGGCGGATTCTTCGGGATCCTTAGACCGACACTTTGGGTAGTTATGTGATTAATAGTTAGAGGGTTATATTTTCAATATTTGCATCATTGCTACTTGTATTTATTTTGTATTGATTGTGGTTGATCACAAAGTAAATTCGAAGGCCTTCGTATGGTTTTAGACAAAATGATTTATTATATATTTATTTATTAAATTATTATTTTTGTCAAACAAATGTTTTATTGTGATCGAGCCAGAAATAATCAATGGTACCAAAATAAATATATTAATTAAGTAGTCGGATTGATGGCTTTATTTATCCGATAACAAATTATGCATAGAGGGGTCAAAGTGCAATATTGACTTAGAGGTTATTTATTATTTAATTGGAGTTCAATTAATTTCTTTTAGTGGAGTAGAAATTAATTTATGAATTAATTGAATTGGGTCCATGGACCGAGCCAATTATTAATTCATTGTAGCCAATAAAATAATAGGCCCAATGGATTCTCACTCATAGCCCAACTTGATATTGGAATCATATTAGATTTGAGACATATGAATTAGAGATTGAGAATGATTTGTTGTTTCCTTTTCTTTATTTTTATGTTGCCTATAAATATACATGGCCTATGTATATTTTAGGGGTGATTTTTATGAAAAAGAAAAAGGAATAAATTTTTTCTCTCTAGAAAATTAGGGTTAGTATTCTCATCTAATGGAGGCTCCCACAAGCCTAGTTTTTCAAGGTCATTCATGGAGGCTTATGAGTGATTCCTAAAGGCAAGACCATTACCAAGAAGATGAAGATCCATGGAAAATGTGTCTAGCAAAAGGGATCTACAATAAGTGAGAACATTCACTTTAGAAGAAAGATTTAAAGGTTTACTCAGACCTTTGATGTAAGTATTCAATCCATTAATTGAATGATACATCATATTTTTATTTTTGCATAAAACTTGTCTCTATGTGATGAAGCAAGATCTATGTATTAAATCCCTCGAAAAGTTTTTAAAACTTGCACGTTTCCTAACAGTGGTATCAGAGCATGGTTTGATTCATTACTAGAGATCATGTTTTTATCAAAATTCATCATTCATGGATCCAATTTTGATATGCATATATATTTATTTATTAATGTATGTTGATGTATGAATTAATATATTGATATATATTGATATATAATGATGTATGTATAATTGTGAATGGATGATGATGTGTGTTTGGGCCATGGATGAAGCTTATAGGATAATTGAAAGTAATTTTATCTTTGGATGAATGTAATTAAGGCTTTGATTTAGCCATTTGAAAGTTCAATGATGTAATTTAATTTTTTCCATTGTATTTCAAATTGTAAATATTTTTAAAGCCATGTAATTTTCATCAAAGGATGTTATGAAGCTTCAAGAAGGTCCAATAGGATTAAATTAGGCTTCAGGAATTTTCTGGAATTTTTTCAAATTTTTCAGAATTTTTCAGAAATTTTTTTTAGGCTAAATTTAATTTTCTGGGAATTTTTCTGATTTTTCTAGAATTTTTTGGCGTTTTTCCGGTGGCCGGAGCATCGCCAGCGGCGAAAAGAGGCGTCGGAGGAGGCTGGAATCAGATGTGGTGCATAGAGGGTGAGCCTGGTGCGTGAGGAACACGCGCCAGGAGGTGGCATTTGCATCACATGCTGGCGCGTGCAGCCAAAGTTGTATTACCTCCACGCGCGTGAAGGCGCGTGGAGGCGCTCTGGTGCGTGCCTGCGTGTGGGGGCGCGTCCCACGCGCCCCAAGCGCGTGCCAGCGCGTGGGGGCGCGTGCCTTCACCTGCTGCATGTCCCAGGCGCGTGTGGGCCCTTCCGGGCGCGTTCCAAACGCTGTTTTGTTTCTCCCGGTGCGTACCAGCCTTATGTGGGTGTTTGCAAGCCGATGGATGATCTTCCCGCAATACTTAGAGTAGTTAAATGTTAAAAGCTAATTCCATTGGCCATTTTATTTGCTTTATCTGTCATTTATTTATTTATGCGATGTATGAAATGCATGGAATATATAATTGTTAATTAATTATTATTCATGCATTGGATCCATGATATTTATTTAAATGGCTTGATTTATATTAATTAAGTTATGAAAATTAATTGGATTTGATTACTAATTAATTTGAGGGCACCTATTGGGAAACGCAAAATTATTTTTGTAAATTATTTTTAAAGTGTGCTTCAAATTAAATATTAGTGAATCGTTTAAAGTCCAAATATTTTCTAAATTTAATTGGATTAAAATCAAGACGTTTTGCATGCATTATATCATGTAAATGAATAAAATGAATTATAAATGATTAAAAAATTGAGTGGGAGCGGGAATTTTTATCCATTGCCCCATGGCCTTCGTTATTAACACCATTGTAATTAGATCTTAAAAAATAAGGCCCCACGCATGATTTGAACAGTCTTAATATTACAAGAATGGTTATCTCATGAAAATAATAATATTAAATGTTCATTGTAATTAGATCTTTAAAAATAAGGCCCTACGCATGATTTAAAGAGTCTAGATTATAATGACAAGATCTTTAATGTTTTATTTTTCATTAGAATATTAATAATGTTATACACTCAATCTAAAATCAATAGTATTAGCTCCCCAACGGAGTGGTCTACACTATGTGATTTTAGAAAGGCTAAACATAATCGGGAATCATTTCATATAGATAGATAAGGCATTGTCTTAAGAGATATGGAGATGATGGGATTCACTCGCCAATAGCAATAATGAACTTCGCCAACCGAATAAGTTATTGGTGTATTGGTTATCAGATTTTTCATGCAGTGGTTAAGGGACCCACATACTATTTTAATGGAAGTGCTCACCTAATAGTAAATGAATTTCAACAATAGTAATAATGAACTCCTCCAACAGGATAAGTTATTGACATATTGATTGGTTGATTTATTATGCTACAGAGTTGAGGGACCTGCATTAATTAAAAGGGATTGTTCACCAATAATGATAATGATCTCTTGTTCAATTGAGATTTATTATATTATGTGGTTAACAAACTCATTTTAATTTTAAATATGTATGACAGTATTAATAATTCACCTTGCGTATTGTATGAATGTATTTATATTCAGATTAATTATGTCTAATCCAATTTATCTGCTTGCTTACATATTCAATGTAACTGGACCTCATTAATATTGACTGAGAAATGAACTTAGATATTTTATTCACAACGTAAGGGTACAAATGTATTTACTACTCCTAAACCTAATCCTCTTACTTTAAGATACCCAAGAGAACATTAATGCTTTGAATAAGTGAAATAAGGCAAATGATATGACTTGGTGCAATATTCTAGAGTTTACCTCTAATACGTTCCAAAGCTAACATTTACATTATTTTATTTTCTTCAAGCATCATGTTAAATGTCAATAAGATGTTTTGGTGAGATTAGATAGAGAGTATGCCAAAGTACTATGTCAGACTTGAACACCATTAAGATAGCCTAAGGAACTCCAGTATGAAATTGTATTTTGAAAATGGTTGTTTAGTATTTAAAAATTGAACTGTAGGTCAATAGGGCTGACTTGAATGGTAAGTTTTAAATTGACATGATTATTGCCTTGTTACCAAAGTGGTTCGGTTTTTCCAGAGTGAACTAAACAAGGAATCAGTTTGAGTTCACACTCGCTGATATTCTTATAGAATTGGTAACAGATATAGGAATAATCAAAAGTATAGGCGTTCCTATCAATCTAACCTAGTCTATACCATCTTCTTCTAGGCTCAAGTGGACGGGCAAAGCAAAGAAGAAGGATGATAATAGGACTAGGCTAGCACAAACCATGGGTATCCAAAAGGTTAAAGGGAATAAGGCAGTGTATGTTGAGGGCAAATTAAATTGTTTCTTTTGCTGCTAACAAAGACACTAAAGGACGAACTGTCTAAGCAATGACGTGGCATAGGAAAATATATATTTAATCATTGAGCCATGTTATGTGGTTGTATCCATTAATTCCTGATGGATAGATTCTGGAGCCACTAAACATGTTTGCAATTGTTGCAAGGATTTCAGGAATCCAGAAGCCTCGATAATATGGATATATATTTATACTTGACCTGATGTGAAGGTTGTAGTTAAGTCAGTGGGAGTATTACATCTGAAATTAGAGAGTATGAGGATATTAGTATTAGAGAATTATCTTTATGCACAGAAGTTAGACGCAATCTAGTTCATGTTTCACTTGTGGTTTATAAAACTGTATTGTTATTTTGTAAAACTGGTTTTATAAAATTGAATAGATATGCGATTGCTTCTGGTGCATTGAAAGATGGTTAATATACTATAATCACAAGTTCTTAAGATTTGCAGGATGTAAAAACTAATATTGCATCTTCTAGATTGAAGGTTAAGAGTAAATTTGTTATTCCTGACTCATTGTATTTTTAATGTCTATTTTTAGGTTGTTATCAATCAAAATGAGGTTCAAAGATTGGTCAAAGAAGGTTTATTACCTAGTGAGGCAGAGGAGTCTAAACCAAACTTATGAATCCTGTTTTGAAGGATAGATAACTCTAAGGGCTTAATCAGCCAAATGAAATAGACATAAAGGACAATTGGAGTCGGTACACACATACACGTGTGGTCTTATGAACATCCAAGCAAGATTACTCACGTTTTGGATAAGTTTATCTGATGCAACACAATTCTTAAACTCTTGGTATATTCTGAGAAGGTCAAGACTGATGTGGAGCACATATTAGGTAAACTTATCAAGACACTTTGATCTGATCGAGGATATAAGTATTTCTTGGGATAATGCAAAGACTATATGGTCAATGAGGGTGTTGTGTACCAGTTTTTCGCAATTGACGCTAAATACATTTAGGTGTCAAATAGGAATAACAGAATTCCACTTAAAATGGTTAGATCTATGATCAGTTATGCCACATTATCTCTTTCATTTAAGAGTTTAGCGTTAATGACATCGATGCGTATTATGAACTGCATTCCATCTTAGTCAGTGTCAAGGATACCGTTAAGCTGTGTTTTTAACTAAATCTTAGTTTGAATCACATGCACATATGGGGTAGTCTTGCACATGTGCGCTTGATATGGACAAGTAAGTTGGAAACAGATCATACGCATGATAGATTTGATAGCTACTCTAAAAGTCACTAGGACAGATTATTTTATGATCTCAAGATAAAAGTTGATTTTTTTCACTCACTGTTTATCTATAGGAGAATCATATTATGAATCACATACCTAGTAGCATAAAGTTAGAGAATTTGGTATGAGTACCAGATGTACCACATGTGAACACACTTATTATAGAGATTGAGAATAATATGTGAATTCCCTATTGATGCGTTAGCATCATCTAGTACACAGATTCTTGCATCGGTACATTGATGTAGTGGGTGGATTATCATTCAATCCGATAGAATCGTGTTTTTAGGTGAGACCATTATGGACATCCCTGTTAAACATGAGTTGGACCCAGTAAGCTACACGGAAGCGTGAACCGATATGGATACAGATCGTTTTGGCGAGTTACTATGAAATCAGAGTTGGAATCTATGTATTCTAATAAATTCTGGGATCTTGTAGAACTTTCTAGTAGGGTGATTCCTATGGAAGGCAAGTTAATCTACAAAAAGATACCAAAAGATTTCTTAGTGAATAAATCATGATTGTATAAGGGAATGTCATTATTATTATTTTTTTTTCTTAATTCTATATATTGATGACATCCTACTCATTTATAATGACGTGGAAGTTTTGTCATCAATAAAAAGGTAGTTGTTCAATTACTTTTAAATGAAGGATTTTCAAGATGTAAGCTATATTCCTAGGATCAAGCTTTTGCAAGATCAGGTTAAAAGGAAAATAGGCTTATCTTAATAATCCTATATTGATAAAGTTTTGACCAGGTTTGGTATGCATAACTCAAAGAATGAGTTCTTGTTTTATTGATATGGATTGCTCTCTCTAGTAAGTAGTTTTCCAAGACTAGCAGAGGAGATTGAGCAAATGAGACTGGAACTATATGCTTTGGCATATGGGAGTCTCATATATGCCATGGTCTATACCGAACAGGACATCCGCTACATTGTAGGGATAGTCAAATGATATCAGTCCAATCCTGGACTTGATAACTGGTCTGTTGTGAAAAATATCATTAAGTACCTAAGGAGAACCAATGATATCATACTCATTTATGGATGTGATGATATGGTCCTAGTCAGGTATGCTAGTTCTGATTTTCAATCAGAAGTAGATACTATGAGGTTCATGACTTAGTGTATGTTCACTTAGTGAAAGGGAAATCAGTTGGTAGATTGTTAAGCAGATTTCAACTGCTGACTCAAACCTGCAGGTGGAATACATTGCAGCCTTAAAGGCGGCAAAGGAAGCCTATTGGTTTGATATCACTGATTTAGAGGTTGTGGAGTATACTAGCCTGCCTATTGAGCTATGTTGCGATAATAGTGCAGAAGTAGTCCAAAACAATTACCCAAGGTTCTATAGAGGAACAAGATATACTGAGAGGAAGTATCATATTCTACATGATATTGTCCGGCAAGAAAATGTACTTGTAGCTAGAACATTGCATTGGAATACAACTTTCTTGATTCATTATCAAAGGTGTCATTGATCAATAATTTTGATCAACATCTGGATAACATTGGAATTAGGTGCAATTTGAATTGGCTATGAGGGCAAGTGGGAGCTATTAGGATTTATATGCCCTGGCATAGCAAATTCATGTTTGGATTAAAGTGACATATGTTCCTGACGTTTCTGAAATATTTATGTTTTATACAATTGCTGAATTCAATGTATTATATTTCGATTCATTATAGAATTGATAGTGTCCACTTGATTACAAGAGATATTTATATATGTATGTGATGGCGATCAATACATGAATATAAATAGTAATCATAAATGGTTCATAGTCGGTAATTATGGATGGACTCATAATTAATTAAGACTTGAACTAGATCCACGTTAGGTTGAGATATATTACGAGAGCCATCGTATGCAATTGTTCCCTATCATCGTCATGGCATTTGACTCTTAAACATGAGAAAATTATAGACTCTTTTATTAATTAATAATTACTTTGATTTGTTCGGCGGATTCTTCGGGATCATTAGACCGACACTTTGGGTAGTTATGTGATTAATAGTTAGAGGGTTATATTTTCAATATTTGCATCATTGCTACTTGTATTTATTTTGTATTGATTGTGGTTGATCACAAAGTAAATTCGAAGGCCTTCGTATGGTTTTAGACAAAATGATTTATTATATATTTATTTATTAAATTATTATTTTTGTCAAACAAATGTTTTATTGTGATCGAGCCAGAAATAATCAATGGTACCAAAATAAATATATTAATTAAGTAGTCGGATTGATGGCTTTATTTATCCGATAACTAATTATGCATAGAGGGGTCAAAGTGCAATATTGACTTAAAGGTTATTTATTATTTAATTGGAGTTCAATTAATTTCTTTTAGTGGAGTAGAAATTAATTTATGAATTAATTGAATTGGGTCCATGGACCGAGCCAATTATTAATTTATTGTAGTCAATAAAATAATAGGCCCAGTGGATTCTCACTCATAGCCCAACTTGATATTGGAATCATATTAGATTTGAGACATATGAATTAGAGATTGAGAAGGATTTGTTGTTTTCTTTTCTTTATTTTTATGTTGCCTATAAATATACATGGCCTATGTATATTTTAGGGGTGATTTTTATGAGAAGGAAAAAGGAATAAATTTTCTCTCTCTAGAAAATTAGGGTTAGTGTTCTTATCTAATGGAGGCTCCCACAAGCCTAGTTTTTCAAGGTCATTCATGGAGGCTTATGAGTGATTCCTAAAGGCAAGACCATTACCAAGAAAATGGAGATCCATGGAAAAGGTGTCTAGCAAAAGGGATCTACAATAAGTGAGAACATTCACTTTAGAGGAAAGATTTAAAGGTTTATTCAGACCTTTGATGTAAGTATTCAATCCATTAATTGAATGATACATCATATTTTTATTTTTGCGTAAAACTTGTCTCTATGTGATGAAACAAGATCTACGTATTAAATTCCTCGAAAAGTTTTTAAAACTTGCACGTTTCCTAACAACGTGAAGCGTCACAAAAGATCATATAACCCAAGCTACGCTCGGGGTATCACCAACACTGGAGCCGTAGTCAACTTTGTCTTCAACTCCTGAAAGGAAGACTCGCATGCTTCGTTCCACCTAAAGTTGATTCCTTTTCAGGTCAATCTAGTCGTAGGAGCTGCTAAGCGGAAAAAATCCTTCACAAATCTTCGATAATAACCCGCTAAGCCAAGGAAGCTCCAAATTTCAAACACATTCTTGGGATGCTCCCAATTCAAAATCGCTTCAATCTTTGAAGGATTAGCTGATACGCTGCCTCCCAAGACAATATGTCACAAAAACTTCACATCTTATAGCCAAAATTCACACTTCTCATATTTGGCATACAAGCGGTGCTCCCTCAAAATCTATAAAACTACCCCCAAATGGATCTCGTGCTCCTCTCGAGACTGTGAATACACAAGGATATCGTCCATGAACACTACCACAAACTGGTCAAGATAATCATAGAAGACACGATTCATTAAGTCCATGAATGCCGTCGTTGCATTAGTTAAACCGAAAGGCATCACAAGGAACTCATAATGTTCATACCGTGTACGGAATGTCGTATTTGGGATATCATCATCCATAACCCGTAACTGATAATAGTCTGACTTCAAGTCAATCTTTGAAAAACAGCAAGCTCCCCTCAATTGGTCAAACAAATTGTCCATCCTTGATAAAGGATACTTGTTTTTGATGGTGGTATGATTCAACTTCCGATAATCAATGCACAACTTCAAAGAACCATCTTTCTTCTTAGTAAACAAGACCGGTGCTTCCTACGATAAAATGACAGGCGTGTATTATTGGATATTGTCGTTGTGAATACACTCCATACAAAAATAATTTATTTCCTACAATCACTTTATTAAAACTGTACAGTGATAAGCAGGGTCGAACCCAAGGGAATGTGTTGATAAAAAAAAACTAATATGAATCCAAGTTAATTTAAATCTTAACACAGTAAAAATTGGGTGGATTTAAAAATGGATTTAAACTAAATAAAATAAAAATAATAAAAATAAAAATAATAAAAGATAGAAGATATGAAATTAACTTCATCACAAATCTTATAAAAATGTCTAACTATATCTAACGTGGGAAAATTCAATTTATGTATGATTATGATTCGTATGGCTACAAGCACACAACAATATCGCCAAGAAGATAAATACACATATAACCAAAAGTTAAGTATAATCCATCTTCGGTTGGCATAGACCGTCTACCTAACTACATTACTCTAAGGTTGTAGTACGGTCCGTCTTCCCTAGGCATGGCCTATCAAATCCCTTGTATTACATGCCATGAAAACCATTGCACAATCATCATTCTCATTGACACTACAAGAATTATTTTAAGCTTACTCAAGATATATTTTCTATCTAGATTGTGCAACTATCACATATATGAATAAGTTTTCCTAATTATAAACACAATCAAACAAATATAATTTAAATGTAACTACATCAATCCTGAATAAGAAAAAGAAAACCAACAAAAACAAAAATAAACAAAATAGAAAAGCAAACACTGAAGGGACAGGAGCCCTTTCTCGGACTCTAATCTGTGGCCTTCTCATCTCTGTCTTGATATCTAAATCCAAGTCTTCTATAGGAATTTATAGCTGAAATTCCGAAAAGTCTAAGTCTTGTATGTAAATTTATAGTTGAAATTCCGAAACAATATTCTTCTTGATTATTTCCATTTTTCTTGATTATTTCCATTTCCTCCATATTTTGCTCATTCTTTCTGTCATTCCCCACTTTCCTTTTATATTTCTTTCCTGCAGCCATTACCTCCGACTAATTTAACATATTTGTCTGGATTTATTTTCTTATTACAAATAATCTAAATAAATACAAAACTCTACTAATTAAATACAGGAAAATGATATTTACACCAAAGTAATACACCGATTTATTTCACCAAATCTATGTGTTTGCTTAGATGGATATCCACGTCAGAAGTCAAAATAGTAACTCTAAATTCTCTCTCTTCCATTTTTCTCTCTCCTTACTTATCTTTCTCTCTTCTGTCTTTTTTCTCTCCTTACTTATTTTCCTGCAAAGCAGTAAATCAGTTTTTGTTTCTCTTTTCTCATCTTTACCACTATTAATCTTTTTTGCATCAGGCATTTCAACCATGAACGGCCACCTTACCATCTGGCTGACCACTAGCGGCAATCTAATCCATTATATGAAAGATATGATATCCACATATATGGTATATGAAGTTACAACAAAAAATTGCATATCGCAAACTGATATTTTTCTTGATTAATGAAGATAATTATTTAAAATTTAATTTTAAAGAAAAATTGCAGGGACGCCGGATTTCCCTTTGATTTCCAAAAAGACGCCAGGATTTAAAAACCCTAATTTTTTAAAAAGATTACATACAATACAAGTACGAACTATAAAAAATTTAAAAAAAAAAAAAAAGGAAAAAAAGGTTTTTCTAATTAAAAAGAGGTTTAATTTGTGATATTTTTTAAATTAAATTTGCAGGGTTATGAGCAGTGGTGGTTGTGGTGCTCGGATGACGGTGGTTGTTCGTATTTTGGTTGTTGGTATTTTGGAAGAGACGATCCACATGTTTCAGTAATTGTTTTAATCAATTTATCGAGAAACACGTAATTTTTGATAAATAAATAAAGATAAGCGTGAATCTTGATGACATGACATCCATGTAGATTCGACTAAGGAAATAGGTTAAAGTCTTCGGTGTGAGTATTACTACTCTTAAATAAAATAAATTAAAATAAGGTACTAACAAATATAAATTTAGGGGTAAAATATGTAAAAAATGTGAACTCATCACACTCCCAAACCTATATTTTGCTAGTCCTTGAGCAAAACACACAAAAATCAAAACAAAAATCACTTTCGCTGGTATTCTCGATTGCATTTATAG
Source organism: Cornus florida (assembly GCF_030987335.1). Taxonomy (NCBI): domain Eukaryota; kingdom Viridiplantae; phylum Streptophyta; class Magnoliopsida; order Cornales; family Cornaceae; genus Cornus; species Cornus florida. The sequence continues at coordinate 82,667,234 of NW_026775577.1, read as the reverse complement.
TATGCAATAAGCCTCTGAACCTTTAGGTTACCCCTAAAGGACCAGTTGTCGTCTCGTGAAGTTTTCCAGTAAAGAAACTCACAAACTTTCAAAATAATACATCTCTTTTCTTCTTCTCTTTTTTTTTTCAATTTTTTTCTTTTCTTTTCCATTTTTTTTCTTTTCTTTTTTTTTTTCATTTTTTTTTTCCTAAATATATATATATATATATATAGAGTAATGATAGGTCTTCTGACTTCAATTGTCGACTCATGCTCCAAATACAACGTGATTGGACATAAGTCGAAAAGAAAGAGATGTTTCTGAAATCTTTTTTAAGAATTCCAACATAATCCAACCCATTGTATTAATAGAAAGAGTCGATAATTCCAAAGACTTATTATTTCTCATATTTATTGTCCCCATTTATTTTCCCTCGTTAGAACACCACACACAATGTAATATACATAAGGTTAACCCACACGCTACAACTAAGGAATTGGTTTACTGAACCGATATCAAAACCAAAATAACTTTGTAGTTATTATCTTCGCTGCACTTCTCCAAACGAGTCACAATAACAGAACCACATCGGCGACAACCAGAGACAATCAGAAGAAACACCAAGCGATGACCAGATGGAGATCCGGTGAAGAAGACTCCGACAATAATCGGTGATAAGGACTGCAATATTCCAGCGACGGCAAGAATAAAGGGCTCCAACCGGGTTTGTTGGTGTGACAGAATCGGCGAGCAAGAACGACAGAATCGGTGACAAAGGTTCTGATCGACGAGCAAGGATGCACGATTTCGGCCACAAAGATTAGCACTATTCCGACAAAATCAATAACCAAAGAAGGATAAAAAATTCCGATGACGACGATGATGATGGTGATGGTGACCCGATTCCGACGAAGGTGAAGGCACGGTGGCTGTGAACAATATCGGGTCTTGGGGTTGTGATTGGTGAGGGTTTGAAGTTGTGGTGATCTGTTGGGTGGTTGATTGGTTACATGTTTGCAATTGATGGGTTGTGGTGAGGATGGAGGTTTGCAGTGAGTGGTTGTAGTGGTGTGGCTTTGGGGCGGTGATGGTGGTTTCTGTACGCCATATGATTGCTACTTGCAATAGAGGAGAAAGAGGGATGAAAGAAAGAAAAAGAAAAAGAAAAAATTAAATTAAATATAAAAGAAGATAAAAAAATAATAATAATAATAATAATAAAATAAAATAATAAATATGATAACTAAGAACAACAGAGCAATATATTTTTTAGTAATAATAAACCTAAACTAAAACTAGTAGAAGAAATAAATTAAACTCGATTCAAATAGTTTCTCATTGCATTCCCCGTCAATAACGCCAATTTGACAGCAGTGTATTATCGGATATTGTCGTTGAAAATACACTCCGCATAAAAATAATGTGTATTATCGGATATTGTCGGATATTGTCGTTGTGAATACACTCCGCATAAAAATAATGTGTATTATCGGATATTGTTGTTGTGAATACACTCCGTACAAAAATAATTTATTTTCTACAAACATTTTATTAAAATTGTACAGTGATACGCAGGGTCGAACTCAAAGGAATGCGTTGATAAAAAAAACTAATTCGAATCAAAGTTAATTTTAATCTTAACAAAGTAAAAATTGGGTGGACAATGGATTTAAACTAACTAACTAACTAATAATAATAATAATAATAATAATAATAATAATAATAATAATAAAAGATATAAAATTAACTTCATCACAAATCTCATAAAAATGTCTAATTATATCTAACATGGGAAAATTCAATTTATGTATGATTATGATTCGTGTGGCTACAAGGGCACAACAATATCGCCAAGAAGATAAATGCACATATAACCAAAAGCTAAGTATAACCCATCTTTGGTTGGCACGGACCGTCTTCCTAATTACATTAGGTTGTAGTACGGTTCGTCTTCCCTAGGCATAGCCTATCAAATCCCTTGTATTACATGCCATGAAAACCATTGCACAATCATCATTCTTATTGTCACTATAAGAATGATTTTGAGTTTACTCAAGATATATTTTCTGTCTAGATTATGTAACTATCACACGTATAAATAAATTTTCCCAATTATAAACACAATCAAACAAATATTATTTGAATGGAATTATATCAATCCCAAATAAGAAAAAGAAAACAAACAAAAACAAAAATAAAGAAAATAGAAAAACAAACACTAAAGAGGCAGGAGCCCCTTTTCGGACTCTAATCTGTGGCCCTCTCCTCTTTGTCTTGATGTCTGAATCCAAGTCTTATATAGGAATTTATAGCTGAAATTCTGAAACGTCCAAGTCTTGTATGGAAATTTATAGTTGAAATCCCGAAATGATATTCTTCTTGATTCTTTCCATTTTTCTTGATTATTTCAATTTCCTTCTGATTTTACTCATTCCTTCCATCATTCTCCACTTTCCTTTTATATTTCTTTCCTTCAGCCATTACCTCTAACTAATTTGACATTTTTTTTTGGATTTATTTTCCTATTACAAATAATTTAAATAAATACAAAACTCTACTAATTAAATAAAATAAATTAAAATAAGGTACTAACAAATATAAATTTAGGGGTAAAATATGTAAAAAATGTGAACTCATCATGAAACACTTGGTCAAATGAAACCTTTCATCTTCAAGTCATCAAGCTGCTTCTTCAGCTCTTCCAATTCTACTGGTGCCATAGAAATTGGTACGGTACCAGCATCAAATCAATGGCAAACTCAATCTCCCTTTTAGGAGGTAATTCTATTAAATCCTTTGGAAAAACATCCAAGAAGTCACAAACAACCGTCGGATAAGTCTCCTCCACAACATCCTTTTCTTCGGCTAAAAGACTAGCCAAGAAGTAATCACAACGACCTCGTCCACGAATCCCGTCAAATGCCAAAGTGTGGGAATCATTCCGATCTCCCACGAAAAAGAAGCAATCTCCCTTGGGAGTACAAATTGTGACTCTACCTCATAAACAATCGATCGTAGCATGAAAAGAAGCTAATCAGTCCATCTGAAGAATGACGTCAATGCTAGTTATCTCAAGAAGGATAAGATCAAGCACAAGAGTCCATCCGGCTATCACAATGGTGCAGTCCCTCACAACTCTACTCAAGGACAATAAAACCCCAACTGGCGTATCAACACATAATGCTCGATCTAGGTAACTGACCTCTAAACCCGATGCAAGTGCAAATGGAGATGAGATGAAAGAATGGGATGCACTCAAATCAAATAACACACAGGCCTAAGAACTAAACACTGGAAATATACCTCAGAGAACTGATAGACTAGATGATGTGTCGGCTGAAACAATTGCATAGACATGACCTTGTGGTGCTTGTGCTTATGGACCACCAGCCTGAATACCCCCTAGCTGGTCGTAAACCGTAAGAGGACATAACAGGCTGTGGTGGTGGTCTGAAACCTAACTGAGTTGTAGCTAACTATGATGGCCTTTGCTGTGACCCTCTACCACTAACTGTGCCTCCACTTTGACGTGGATAATCCCTAACCTTATGGCCCTGCTGGCCATAACCAAAGCAAACTCTTATTCTAGCAGACAACTGTGGACACTTAAACTTATAATGCCCATGCTGATTGCACTGAAAACAGACGACACCACTCCTAACTGACCCTACTGGCATAAGAGTAGTAGGAGCGGATCGTGCAGGCTGTTGCCACTGAAACTAAAATGAACCACCCTTGTGCTTCTTTCCAGTGTGCCCCTCGAATGATGGCCCCATATTCCTCTTCTGCTTCCACTGTTCTCTATTCGTATTCCTATCCTTTGCTTCAGCTTCTATCATAAAGGCTCTGTCCACTGACTCCATGTACCCTTTGATAATCTGAGCTTTCAAGGCTGGTCTTATGCTATAATGAAGGTTAAAGACAAACTTTCGAGTCTTATCCGCCTCATCTCTCACTAAGTTAGGAGCAAAGCAAGAGAAAGAGGTGATATTGTTCTCGTACTCCGTCACTGTTATAGTGCCTTGAATAAGGAGATCAAACTCCCTCTTTATCTCCAACCTCTTGGTCATCGGGAAGAACTTGTCGTAGAACAACTCCTTATAAGTATCCCAATCCATAGCCTTAACATTATGTCAGTTAGGGACCAACTTCCACTAAAGCTTCGCATCCTTAGAGAAATTATAAGTGGCCAAGATGATTTTCAAGTGATCATTCTGCACATCTATAGTCGACAAGTGTTTTTCCACTTGATCAAACTAGTCATCCGTTACCATAGGGTTTAGACCACCCTCAAACATTGTAGGCATTAACTTAAAAAACTTAGAAATCAACTTAAGACGTTTCTCCATCTTTATTTATTCTGGTTGAACCACTGGTTGTGGTATCGGTTGGGGCATCGGTTGAGGAACAATGGCAACCGTATCCAGTAAAACATTATACAAAAGAGTGGTTAGAGTCAACCTAATCGAGCCTTTACCCTCTTCAACAGGTGTCTCAACATTATCCCTTCTAGTGGGAACACCTCTCGGAGGAACTAAGTCCTTAAGAAGTATGTCCTCATCAACATGCTCCACGAGATTGGAGCTAGTGTTCTCCCCAACATCTCCTCTTTTTGGCCTAAAGCCAATTCCTCGTTTTTCTTTCACGATGGCATCGTGCTATAAAATGAGAAAATGAATTAATACCCATAACACTAAAGTCCGCCCGAGAACGATATCCTCTCATGAATAACTTAGCATGAAACGAAGGCCTTTTAACATTTATCATGTATAGCCATGCAACAAATACGTCAACTTAAGCAATATAAAAACATAGTCACATAAGCAAGTAAGCATGTTTTGCAATTAATGAAACATTATACACAGAAGTACATAACCAATGCAAATCAACTTCTATACGACCTTAGGTAAGCCTATACCTGTCGTCCTAATGGTTTTTGAACCATTGCTCTGATACCAAATTTGTAACCACCCAAACCCAGGACCGAAAACCTTAACCGGGATATGACCCGACCCAGAACCACCCAAGGGTAAAATGGTCTATTTGACCAATACCACGTATTCAAGGCCATAACAATGTCCTAACACTGAATACAAACCACTTTGGTCCACTTGTGGTTGAAACACTTGAAATTGAAAGGAAATAATTTGGTTTAAAGTTGTCTAGTTTAGGGCTAAAAAGGGTAAAAATAACATTTTGGACCATTTGACGAGTAACCGGGAGCAGCCATTGGGTCATATACATCCTAAAAGTCATGTAGGACCCACACGAAGAGGCTCGAAGAAAGTAAAAAAAAATAAATAAATAAACAATGGGCTCACTCCAAATAATGAGCACTCGTCCGCCCCTCACGAGCACTCGTGGGATATGTCAGGTGCGCCCTACGACATGCCCCTATGTCGGACGAGCACTCGACCCTGCCCAGAAATGGGGCTCCTTACCCCTTTTGCCCCCGAAACCTATTTTTGTCATGCCCTTTGGTCGTTTATACCTTCAACACCCTGTCCTAATTCACGACAAGTATAAATAGCCAATTAATTGCATTAAACATCGATATAGACATTATATGGATCATTAAACATTCAAACCATTACATGCTTTAATAGTCATTACATTGACAATACATGCTTTAATAGTCATTACAAAACTCAAATTTACATCAAGTTAATGCCAAAAGAATAGGGTTACAAGCTATTGCCTAATATGCCTTAATCATAATGCTTTACAAAACTTTAGCTTGGTCTAAACATTTTATACAAAAATTTACAAAAAATAACATCATTGACCTTAACTAAACTTGTGAGGGTTCTTCTTTAATTACGTCCTTGCTGTGACTTGAAAAATGATAATAAAAGGGTGAGCACAATAGCTTAGTAAGAGGTGCCTAAAAAGCACTCCTTAGTGATCCCGTGAATTGCATACAAAACATAAGATATAGAGAATATGATAATGCTTAATTTAGGGGAAATAATCATCCAAAAATCCAAATCCCATAAATGTAATTAGATGCAATGCCGATGCAATGTCAATGTCTCTCCCCATTTTCCAAAATCCTTTCCAACACCTTAACTATTAAGCCTTTCATGTAACCTTGCCCAAGGTGACTCCCCGGCGTCATAAGAGGTGGATTGGCTAACTATCCCTGACTTAAGGTAACTCCTTAGCGTCATTTCGGGCCTAGGAAACTCAACCACGCGTAGGGCAGTCTCCCTACGTCCCTTCTAGGTTCCTTTAATGCTACAGACATAAGGTAACTCCTTACCATCCAATTTTGGCAAATATCCTTTCAAACCTTTCCAAAATTAATATTTTTCATTTCAAAAGCCTTTTTCCTCTTTTTCTAACCCAATAGCAATGTATGGATGCATTATGAATTTTAATGTCATGCCAATATGAAATTTCATCACTACCATACTTGCATTGTTCTGGAAATAGTTACTACATCCATCCATGGTGGTGGTCAAGACCAAAGCATGCAAAAGTGGAGTGTAGTGTGGCCAAGTTTAAATTTAGAGATTGCTACCACCACTTCTAACTATAAATATAGTTAGGGTGAGTAGGGATCGTCCCAAGGGAAATTGAGTGTATTATACTTGGAAATCAAGGTTGGATTAGTAGGTCGAGTGATCAAAGATGTTTTGGTTGGTTAATTAAATTACAATGTCAATTAAATGGATGCAAGGTAAAGCAATTGAAATATAGTAAAATGTAGAGAATATAAGAGAGGGATCTTGGGACTTAGAGGTCACCACTAAACATCACCTTCCTAGACACTCAATGTGTAATGAATGAGGGGGATTATATGTTGTAATATTAGTGTGTGTAATTGATTGAATCAGCAAGCATGGATGACTAATTAAGTATACATTGTTTAGACAAACTAGTGAATAGTACTGTGACAGCCCAAGTTTTGTAAACCTGGTGCGTCAGTGATGACCAAAAGATGACCCGATAACGGATCTGAAATGCGGAAGAGAAAGGTGAAACAACAGTCTCTAGAGATACAATGCGTCTCTAAGACACCAATGTGACCCTCAATGAGGTTATGGAACCCAAACAAAAACAAATGCGGAAGTGTCATTTCAAAAACGGACAAAAAGGAACCTAGGGGCAAAATGGTCATTTTGTAAAAAAATGGATTCAAGTGCTATCGAGCACACCACTTGGAAGACAATGAAAAACTAGTGATGATGGACTCAGGAATTTCATTATCCGGATTCCGGACAAAGGAGAAACGACAAAACAAAGAAAAATGAGCAATAAAACTAAAAGGGTAAACTGGTAATTATCCAAAAATATCTGGGTGCAACCGAGCACACCGTTGGACAGACAATGAAAAATTAATCAATTTTACAAAAAAAACTCACTTGATTTGGAGTCCGGATGAGGGAGAAAGGTCAAAAACAAAATCGACGTCGCGGCGGCCCGACGAAGGCCGTGACAGCTATAGTGCCGTCAACCCACTACTGCTACAACTGAGAGTAAAAACGGAAATCTAAACGGACTTTTATGGAAAAACTCAAAGAAGAAACCCCCCCTAAAAACAAGTTTTCTACCCGAATTGCGAACGGAAACCAAAAAAATGCATTGTAAAATGTCCAAAATACCCTTAAGAAAATCAGGTCTAGAGGTTAAAAATCGTTCCAACTGCCCAAAGAAAGGAAATGGGGCTTTGGAAGGTTTTTAAATTGCCTAAATTGAAAATGCAATCTTAAAATACACCCACAAGACCCCCGGAAGTTTCGGATCGGTCGTCATGTTTTTCAAGAAAAAGTCGATGAATAGTACCAAGTATATTTGCACTAAAGTCGGCAAAAACCTGGTAGCAATTATTTTTCGAAAAAAAAATAGATTTTTGAGGGCCAAGATGGCATTTTCTGGAAAAACACAAAGAAGAAACCCCCCTTAAAATTGAGTTTTCTATGTGACAAATAAGGAAAAATGAAAAAAATGCATTTTGAAATACCCGAAATGCCCCTAGAAAAGAATAGGGTAAAACTCCTTAAAAATGCTACTTAGAATCTTTGTTTCATCAAGGATGGTGTTGTTTGCCAAAGTGAGCATGCAAGCATATGTAAAATGATAAAATAGATGTGTTACAATGGCCTATGGCCTCATGGTATGTCATATGCAAAATAGAACCCTTCAATGCATTAATCCACATATCTTCCACAGGCAACAATGAAGTTCAAAGTTAGCATACATTTCACATAAGTGTCTTTGGCCCTTGGCCTCATTACAACCACATTCTAAGAGTGTCAAAAGGTGCACTTAAGTGCACATTACATAACTTAGACAATAAGTACAAGTTTTATCAAAGTAAGCAAAAGTAAGACAAGATATACTAACATATGCATATTCTATGTCATGAAAAATACTTCAAGAACTCTAGTGAGTCTAAGAATGCTGTGCATCCCACACTAAGGCTTCTTTACCTGCAAAACACCCATTAACTTAGGGGTGAGTAAACAAGTTTACTCGTAGGGAATGCATGGGTTTATCTTTGTACCAAGTTACAATCCAATACCATTTAATTCATGCCATCAAGTGACAATAGAACTTTCAACATAACACAATGAGATGTAATTTTAAAAAGTTAACAACTTGGAATTTAAATGCAAAATCAAACCAAAGTGGATACTTGGACGTCACGCCGGATCAAACCGACAATGTGGTTACTTTAGGGTTACTAGCCCATGGGTAACCTCCTTATGTGCGCACTAGACTTGTAGAGGGACTTTCTGTTGGGATTTATATGCCCTGGCATAGCAAATTCCTATCTGGATTATAGTGACATATGTTCCTGACATATCTGAAATATTTATGATTTATATAATTGGTGAATTCAATGTATTATGTTTCGATTCACTATGAAATTGATAGTGTCCATGTAATTACAAGAAATATTTATATATATGTATTTGATGGCAATCAATGCATGATATATAAATAGTAATTATAAATTGTTCATAGTCGGTAATTATGGATGGACTCATAATTAATTAAGACTTGAACTGGATCCGCGTTAGGTTGACATATATTGCGAGAGCCGTCGTATGCAATTACTCCCTATCACCGTCATGGCATTTGACTCTTAAGCATGAGAAAAGTATAGACTCTTTTATTAATTAATAATTACTTTGATTTGTTCGGCGGATTCTTCGGGATCCTTAGACCGACACTTTGGGTAGTTATGTAATTAATAGTTAGAGGGTTATATTTTCAATATTTACATCATTGCCACTTGTATTTATTTTGTATTGATTATGGTTGATCACAAAGTAAATTCGAAGGCCTTCGTGTGTTTTTAGACAAAATGATTTATTATATATTTATTTATTTAAATTATTATTTTTGTCAAACAAATGTTTTATTGTGATCGAGCCAGAAATAATCAGAGGTACCAAAATAGATATATTAATTGAGTAGTCGGATTGATGGCTTTATTTATCCGATAACTAATTATGCATAGAGGGGTCAAAGTGCAATATTGACTTAGAGGTTATTTATTATTTAATTGGAGTTCAATTAATTTCTTTTAGTGGAGTAGAAATTAATTTATGAATTAATTGAATTGGGTCCATGGACCGGGCCAATTATTAATTCATTGTAGCCAATAAAATAATAGGCCCAATGGATTCTCACTCATAGCCCAACTTGATATTGGAACCATATTAGATTTGAGACATATGAATTAGAGATGGAGAAGGATTTGTTGTTTCCTTTTCTTTATTTTTATGTTGCCTATAAATATACATGGTCTATGTATATTTTAGGGGGTGATTTTTAATGAGAAGGAAAAAGAAATTTATTTTCTCTCTCTAGAAAATTAGGGTTTATGTTCTCATCTAATGGAGGCTCCCACAAGCCTAGTTTTCCAAGATCATTCATGGAGGCTTATGAGTGATTCCTAAAGGCAAAACAATTACCAAGAAGATGGAGATCCAAGAAGAAGGCATCTTGCTAAGGGATCTACAATAAGTGAGAACATTCACTTTAGAGGAAAGTTTTAAAGGTTTACTCAGATCTTTGATGTAAGTATTCAATCTGTTAATTGAATGATACATCATATTTTTATTTTTGCGTAAAACTTGTCTCTGTGTGATGAATCAAGATCTATGAATCAAAATCCCTCAAAAAGTTTTTAAAACTTGCACGTTTCCCAACAGTGGTATCAGAGCATGGTTTGATTCATTACTAGAGATCATGATCTTATGAAAATCATCATTTATGGATCCAAAAGTATATTCATATATATTTTTATTGATGTATGTTGATGTATGATTTAATATGTTGATATATATTGATACATGATGATGTATGAATAATTGTGAATGAATGATGATGTATGGTTGGGCCATGGATGAAGCTTATAGAAATATTGAATGTAATTTTATCTTTGGATGAATGTAATTAAGGCTTTGATTTAGCCGTTCGAAAGTTCAATGATGTAATTTATTTTTCCCATTGTATTTCAAGTTGTAAATATTTTTAAAGCCATGTAATATTCATCAAAGGATGCTATGAAGCTTCAAGAAGGTCCAAAAGGGTTAAATTATGCTTCAGTAATTTTCTGGAATTTTTTCGAATTTTTTAGAATTTTTCTGGAATTTTTTGAGGCTTAATTTAATTTTCTGGGAATTTTTCTGATTTTTTTGGAATTTTTTGGCGTTTTTCCGGTGGCCGGAGCATCGCCGGCGGCGAGAAGAGGCGTCGGAGGAGGCTGGAATCAGATGTGGTGCATGTGGGGTGAGCCTGGCGCGTGAGGAACACGCGCCAGGAGGTGACTTATGCTGGCGCGTGCATTGCACGCGCCAGCCAAGGTTGAATGACCTCCACGCGCGTGCAGGCGCGTGCAGGCGCGTCCCAGGCGCCCCACGCGCGTGCCAGCGTGTGGGGGCGCGTGCCTTCACCTGCAGCATGCCCCAGGCGCGTATGAGCGCGTGTGGGGCCCTCCAGGCGCGTTCCAAGCGGTGTTTTGCTTCTCCTGGTGCGTACCAGCCTTATGTGGGTGTTTGCAAGCCGATGGATGATCTTCCCGCGATACTTAGAGTAGTTAAATGTTAAAAGCTGATTCCATTGGCCGTTTTATTTGTTTTATCTGTTATTTATTTATTTATGCAATGTATGAAATGCATGAAATATATAATTGTTAATTAATTATTATTCATGCATTAGATCCATGATATTTATTTAAATGGCTTGATTTACATTAATTAAATTATGAAAATTAATTGGATTAGATTACTAATTAATTTGAGGGCACTTATTAGGAAACGAAAAATTATTTTTGAAAATTATTTTTAAAGTGTGCCTCCAATTAAATATTAGTGAATCATTTAAAAGTCCAATTATTTTCTAAATTTAATTGGATTAAAATCAAGACATTTTGCATGCATTATATCATGTAAATGAATAAAATGAAAACCCTAATTATGAATGATTAAAAATTGAGTGGGAGCGGGGATTTTTATATATTGCCCCATGGCCTTCGTTATTAACACCATTGTAATTAGATCTTCAAAAATAAGGCCCCACGCATGATTTGAAGAGTCTTAATATTACAAGAAAGGTTATCTCATAAAAATAATAATATTAAATGTTCATTGTAATTAGATCTTTAAAAATAAGGCCCTACGCATGATTTAAAGAGTCTAGATTATAATGACAAGATATTTAATGTTTTATTTTTCATTAGAGCTTTAATAACGTTATACACTCAATCTAAAATCAATAGTGTTAGCTCCCCAACGGAGTGGTCTATACTAGGTGATTTTAGAAAGGCTAAACATAATCGGGAATTATTTTATATAGATAGACAAGACATTGTCTTAAGAAATATGGAGATGATGGGATTTGCCCGCCAATAACAATAATGAACTTCGCCAACCGAATAAGTTATTGGTGTATTGGTTATCCGATTTTTCATGCAGTGGTTAAGGGACCCACATATTATTTTAATGGAAGTTCTCACTTAATAGCAAATGAATCTCTATAATAGTAATAATGAACTCCTCCAACAGGATAAGTTATTGACATATTGATTGGTTGATTTATTATGCTACAGAGTTGAGGGACCCACATTAATTAAAAGGGATTGTTCACCAATAATGATAATGATCTCTTGTTCGATTGAGATTTATTATATTATGTGGTAAACAAATTCATTTTAATTTTAAATATGCATGACAGTATTAATAATTCACCTTGTATATTGTATGAATGCATTTATATTCAGACTAATTATGTCTAATCCATTTTATCTGCTTGCTAATTTCAATGTATGCGGACTTCATTTATAATGACTAGAAAAGGAATTTATATATTTTATTCACAACGTGGTGGTACAAATGTATTTACTACTCCTAAAACCTAATCTTTTTACTTTAAGATACCCAAGAGAACATTAATGCTTTGAATAAGTGAAATAAGGCAAATGAGATGAATTGGTGCAATATTCTAGAGTTTACCTCGAATACGCTCCAAAGCTAACATTTACATTATTTTATTTTTTTCAAGCATCATGTTAAATGTCAATAAGATGTTTTGGTGAGATTAGATAGAGAGTATGCCAAAGTACTATGTCAGACTTGAATAGCATCAAGATAGCCTAAGGAACTCCAGTATGAAATCGAATTTTGAAAAATGATTGTTTATTATTTAAAAATTAGCTGGAGATCAATAAGGCTGACTTGGGTGGTAAGTTTCAAGTTGACATGATTATTGCCTTGTTACCAAACTCGTTCGACTCTGTTAGAGTGAACTAAATAAGGAATCAGTTTGAGTTTACACTCGCTGATATTCTTATAGAATTGGTAACAGAGGAAGGGATAATCAAGAGTATGGGTGTTCCTATCAATCTAACCTAGTCTATACCATCTTCTTCTAGGCCCAAGTGGACGGGCAAAGCAAAGAAGAAGGATGATAATAGGACTAGACTAGCACAAAACATGGGTATTCAAAAAGGTTAGATGAAATAGACATAAAGGACAATTGGAGTCGGTACACACTGACATGTGTGGTCTTATGAACATCCAAGCAAGATTACTCACGTTTTGGATAAGTTTATCTGATGCAACACAAGTCTTAAACTCTTGGTATTTTCTGAGAAGGTTAAGACTGATGTGGAACACATATTAGGTAAACTTATCAAGACACTTCGATCTGATCAAGGATATGAGTATTTCTTGGGATAGTGCAAAGACTATATGGTCAATGAGGGTATTATGTACCAATTTTCCGCAATTGACGCTAAATGTATTTAGGTGTCAAATAGGAATAACATAATTCCACTTAACATGGTTAGATCTATGATCAGCTATGCTAAATTATCTCTTTCATTTAAGAGTTTAGCGTTAATGACATCGATGCGCATTATGAACTGCATTCCATCTTAGTCTGTCTCAAGGATACCGTTGAGCTGTGCTTTTTACTAAATATTAGTTTGAATCATATGCACATATGGGGTAGTCTTGCACATGTGCGCTTGATATGGACAAGTAAGTTGGAAGCAGATCATAGACATGCTAGATTTGATAGCTACTCTAAATGTCACTAGGATGGATTATTTTATGATCTCAAAGATAAAAGTTGATTGTTTTCACTCACTGTTTATCTATAGGAGAATCATATTATGAATCACATACCTAGTAGCATAATGTTAGAGAATTTGGTATGAGTACCAGATGTACCACATGTGAACACACTTATTATAGAGATTGAGAATAATATATGAATTCCCTATTGATGCATTAGCATCATCTACTACACAGATTCTTGCATCGGTACATTGATGTAGTGGGAGGATTATCATCCAATTCGACAGAATCATGTTTTTAGGTGAGACCATTATGGATAGCCCTGTTAAACATGAGTTGGACCCAGTAAGCTACACGGAAGCGTGAACCGATGTGGATACAGATCGTTTTGGTGAGTTACTATGAAATCAGAGTTGGAATCTATGTATTCTAATAAATTCTGGGATCTTGTAGAACTTTCTAGTAGGGTGATTCCTATGGAAGGCAAGTTAATCTACAAAAAGATACCAGAAGATTTCTTAGTGAATAAATCATGAGTGTACAAGGGAATGTCATTATTTTTCCTAATTCTATATATATTGATGACATCCTACTCATTTAGAATGATGTGGAAGTTTTGTCATCAATAAAGAGGTAGTTGTTCAATTACTTTTAAATGAAAGATTTTCAGGATGTAAGCTAGATTCCTAGGATCAAGCTTTTGCAAGATCAGGTTAAAAGGAAAATAGGCTTATCTTAATAATCCTACATTGATAAAGTTTTGACCAGATTTGGTATGCATAACTCAAAGAATGAGTTCTTGCTTTATTGATATGGATGGCTCTCTCTAGTAAGTAGTTTTTCAAGACTATCAAAGGAGATTGAGCAAATGAGACTGGAACAATATGTTTCGGCATATAAGAGTCTCATATATGCCATGGTCTATACCAAACAGGACATCCGCTACATAGTAGGGATAGTCAGTAGAGATCAGTCCAATACTGGACTTGACAACTGGTTTATTGTGAAAAATATCATTAAGTACCTAAGGAGAACCAATGATATCATATTCATTTATGGATGTGATGATATGGTCCTAGTCAGGTATGCTAGTTCTGATTTTCAATCAGAAGTAGATACTATGAGGTTCATGACTTAGTGTATGTTCACTTAATAGGAGGGAGATCAGTTGGTAGATTATTAAGCAGATTTCAACTGCTGACTCAAACCTGTAGGTGGAAGATAGTGCAGCCTTAAAGGCGGCAAAGGAAGCCTATTAGTTTGATCTCACTGATTTAGAGGTTGTGGAGTATACTAGCCTGCCTATTGAGCTATGTTGTGACAATAGTGCAGAAGTAGTCCAAACCAATGACCCAAGGTTCCATAGAGGAACAAGATACACTGAGAGGAAGTATCATGTTCTACATGATGTTGTCCGATAAGAAAATGCACTTATAGTTAGAACATTGCATTGGAATACAACTTTGTTGATCCATTATCAAAGGTGTCATTGATCAATAATTTTGATCATCATCTGGATAACATTGGAGTTAGGAGCAATTTGAATTGGCTATGAGGGCAAGTGGGAGCTGTTGGGATTTATATGCCCTGGCATAGCAAATTCCTATCTGGATTATAGTGACATATGTTCCTGACATATCTGAAATATTTATGATTTATATAATTGGTGAATTCAATGTATTATGTTTCGATTCACTATGAAATTGATAGTGTCCATGTAATTACAAGAAATATTTATATATATGTATTTGATGGCAATCAATGCATGATATATAAATAGTAATTATAAATTGTTCATAGTCAGTAATTATGGATGGACTCATAATTAATTAAGACTTGAACTGGATCCGCGTTAGGTTGACATATACTGCGAGAGCCGTCGTATGCAATTACTCCCTATCACCGTCATGGCATTTGACTCTTAAGCATGAGAAAAGTATAGACTCTTTTATTAATTAATAATTACTTTGATTTGTTCGGCGGATTCTTCGGGATCCTTAGACCGACACTTTGGGTAGTTCTGTAATTAATAGTTAGAGGGTTATATTTTCAATATTTGCATCATTGCTACTTATATTTATTTTGTATTGATTATGGTTGATCACAAAGTAAATTCGAAGGCCTTCGTGTGTTTTTAGACAAAATGATTTATTATATATTTATTTATTTAAATTATTATTTTTGTCAAACAAATGTTTTATTGTGATCGAGCCAGAAATAATCAGAGGTACCAAAATAGATATATTAATTGAGTAGTCGGATTAATGGCTTTATTTATCCGATAACTAATTATGCATAGAGGGGTCAAAGTGCAATATTGACTTATAGGTTATTTATTATTTAATTGGAGTTCAATTAATTTCTTTTAGTGGAGTAGAAATTAATTTATGAATTAATTGAATTGGGTCCATGGACCGGGTCAATTATTAATTCATTGTAGCCATTAAAATAATAGGCCCAATGGATTCTCACTCATAGCCCAACTTGATATTGGAATCATATTAGATTTAAGACATATGAATTAGAGATGGAGAAGGATTTGTTGTTTCCTTTTCTTTATTTTTATGTTGCCTATAAATATACATGGTCTATGTATATTTTAGGGGGTGATTTTTAATGAGAAGGAAAAAGGAATTTATTTTCTCTCTCTAGAAAATTAGGGTTTATGTTCTCATCTAATGGAGGCTCCCACAAGCCTAGTTTTCCAAGGTCATTCATGGAGGCTTATGAGTGATTTCTAAAGGCAAAACAATTACCAAGAAGATGGAGATCCAAGAAGAAGGCATCTTGCTAAGGGATCTACAATAAGTGAGAACATTCACTTTAGAGGAAAGTTTTAAAGGTTTACTCAGACCTTTGATGTAAGTATTCAATCTGTTAATTGAATGATACATCATATTTTTATTTTTGTGTAAAACTTGTCTCTGTGTGATGAATCAAGATCTATGAATCAAAATCCCTCGAAAAGTTTTTAAAACTTGCACGTTTCCCAACACTTTCCCCCGTACTAGAACCATGCCCTAGCCATAGTCATAACAACGACATCCCCAAGTTTCCAAAATCAATATTTTGTGCACATTACATATATGTATCAACATAACATATATATATACAGTGTAAAGCCATCAACATGCACAAATCAATTTTGGAAACACAATACATGCCTTAAGTTCTCAACTAAAATGGCATGAAGAATATTGGATGATCATTATGCAATTTGCCACTAATTACAACAATATCATTCAACAACAAGAATATAGCCTCACAAGTATGATATAAGTTTAAAATCATAATTTAAACAATTAAATAAAATAACTAAATTCCCTAGATTTCACTTCTCATCCAAACATGCTCAATTTAATATATGTTGTAGTACATGTCATGGTTATTATATAAATCACTTCAAAACTTGATTTAAGTCATGGGAGCATACAGATAAAATTTAATTAAATTAATTCATTAATCCCTCTAGATTTTAAAACAACTCTAAATGACCTCAAATTAACATAAGTTATGACTCAAACCATGGTCATGTTATTTATCAAGTCTAAAGTGAATTACATACAAGTCACAATTAATCATTTATTTCTCATTTTAATACAAGATAAACATATAACTTAGATATCATTATAGAAACAAATAAAAGCACTTGGAAGATAAATGATAACACCCCCTACCTCAATAGAGAATTGAATCTCTATAATCCAAGCAACCAAGCTCAAAATGGAAAACAAGTTTAAGGTTAATGAAGAGGGGAGTGAGAGGAAGCTTTTGTCTTCCAAGGTTTTATGTCTAAGGTGAGTGGAAGGAGGCCAAAATGAAGAAGAAAGCTATTAACCAAACTTTTCTCCAATGGTGGCTAGGTTATGGTTCTTGAAGACAAGTGAAAATGAAAATGATAAAGTGTAAAATGGTGAGTGGAAGGGCTAGAAATCCTCCACTCACTATGTGCTCTTACACTACCTCTCTCAGACACACAATGCAAGACTAAATGCTGAACCTACACTTGTCATGAATCTATGGTTCATTCCTAGGCTTAATCTCAAGCGTACACTTGTCACCATCCTATGTAAACTTCTAAGACTTAATATTGAACCTACATTTGTCAACCATCCATGCCAACAAGTGTACCAATCCTAGGCCAACAAGTGGGTGAATCTCCACCCTCCACATGTCATCATCCAAGGCATCAAAGTGTTTGCACACAAATGTCAACAAGTGGACCAATGAGAGTGTGACACTTGTCACACTTTTCGAAAATTGCAAGCAAGTCCTTTTTGAAAATATCTTCCAAATTAAATTACAAAATGGTCTTTAAGACGAAAAATAATTACTTTACTTAATTACACTAACACCCCTCAAGTGTAGGTTAATTACACATTCATGCCCTTTACAAGAAAAGTACTAATCTAGCATGCCTTTCAAGAAAAGTAAAAATACTAATGTTATGGAAATCAAATACTATGAATGCATGCAAAACCGGAATCAAATCCGAGCACAACAAGTAAGGTTATGCAAGGAAAAACAAAAGAAACGGGAAAAAGACGAAATAGGGAAAAGACGAAAAAAGAAAATCGCCAAAAATGAAAAAAGAGGAAAAAGGCCGAGTCATTACAACCTATCCTCCTTAAAAGGATTTCGTCCCCGAAATCGAGTCGTATCTGAAAAGGAGAACAAATGGGGATACCGTGAGCGAACCTACTGTTCGAGCTCCCAGGTATCCTCCTCAACACCATGATGTCTCCACAAGACCTTAACCAATGGAATGGTCTTGGTCCGTAAGACTTGCTCCCGTGAATCAAGAATCTGGACCGGACCTTCCTCGTAGGTCACGTCCTCATCGACAACCACATTAGTCCACCGCAGAACATGCGATGGGTCCGGCTCGTACTTCCTCAACATAGAGACATGAAAGACGTCGTGAACCCTATCTAGGTCTGGCGGCAATGCCAAACGATAAGCAACTTCACCGACGCGCTCCAAAATCTCAAATGGTCTAATGAACCTAGGCGACAACTTGCCAATCTGCCGAAATCTCAGGAGCCCCTTACGCGGAGAAATCTTAAGAAAGACATGATCCTCTACCTCAAAAGATAATGATCGCCTCCTTCTGTCAGCGTAAGTCTTCTGTCTACTCTGTGCGGTAGCCAACCACTGCCGAATCAACTTGATCTTCTCTGTAGTCTTAATAACAATGTCGGGACCCAAGGCAACAGTATCACTGACCTCGGTCCAACAAACTGGAGATCTGCAAGGTCTGCCATACAACGCTTCAAAAGGTGCCATGCCAATACTGGCCTGGTAACTGTTGTTGTAGGCAAACTCAACCAAAGGCAAGTAGTCCTCCCAACTACCCCCAAAATCCACGATACAAGCCCGCAACATATCCTCCAATACCTGAATGGTGCGTTCCGACTGTCCATCAGTCTGAGGATGGAATGCCGTGCTAAAATAAAGCCCTATGTCAAGAGCCTCCTAAAAACTCTGCCAAAAGTGAGAGGTGAACCACGGATCCCTATCCAAAACAACGGATACAGGAACCCCGTGAAGCTTGATAATCTGTCTCATATACAGTCCACTTAGTCTCTCTGCACTATCTATCATTGCCATCGGTAAGAAGTGAGCTGTCTTAGTTAACTTGTCAACTATGACCTAAACGGCATCATTCCCTGCCTGAGACCTCGGAAGTCCCGTCACAAAATCCATAGTGACATGCTCCCATTTCCACTCAGCTACTGGTAATGGTTGCAACAATCCTGTCGGTCGCTGATGCTCTGCCTTCACTTGTTGACAAGTAAGGCATCGAGCCACGAATTGTGAAACATCTCGTTTCATGCCCTGCCACCAAAACTGTTGTCGCAGATTGTGATACATCTTTGTAGCACCAGGATTAACTGCGAGCTTAGAGTGGAGGAAATCCCGAAGAACGTCCTCACGACAAGACAATGGAACAAACATCATCCCCTTGTACTTGAGACCACCGTCTGAATGTAAGGTCCAACCCTCTACATTCTCGCCGCCTGAAATCCGAACAAGGATGGCCTTCATCTCCCCATCCTCCAACTGTGCCTCAATAACTCTGCTAATAAGTGCCAGTTGAGCCACAAGGCTAAACAAAATAGCCGGTGAAACATCCTCATAACACTGTAAACCAAGATCTGCAAGCTCTTCTAGCATCTTTCATCTATGAAGGGAAATGCTAGCAAGAGTTCCCCGTGACTTCCTACTCAATGCATCGGCCACCACATTGGCCTTACCCGGGTGATACTGTAATTCAAAATCGTAATCCTCCATAAACTCAACCCATCTGTGCTATCTCAAGTTCAAATCCTTCTGAGAGAAGAGATACTTGAGACTCTTGTGGTCGGAGAAAACTTCAAACTTCTCCCCGTACAAATAGTGTCTCCACTCTTTTAGGGTAAAGATAACTGCTGCTAACTCCAAATCATGTGTTGGATAGTTCAACTCATGAGTCTTCAACTGTCGAGACCCATAAGCAACCACCCGTTCTGTCTGCATCAAGACACAACCCAAACCTTCTCGTGAAGCATCACAAAAGATCACATAACCTAAACTACGTTCAGGAATGATCAAAACTGGAGCCGATGTCAACCTGACCTTCAACTCCTGAAAAGCAAACTCACATGCCTCATTCCATACGAATTTGACCCACTTACGAATAAGTCGAGTCATAGGTGCCGCTAAACGAGAGAAATCCGAAACAAATCTCCGGTAATAGCCGGCTAGGCCAAGAAAACTCTAAATCTCAAACACTGTCTTTGGACGCTCCCAATCCATCACTGACTCAATCTTTGTTGGATCCACTACAACACCGCCCTTTGACACAACATGTCCAAGGAACTTCACTTCTGGTAGCCAAAATTCGCATTTCTCGAACTTGGCATACAACCTATTATCCTTAAGGATCTGCAACACTGTCCTCAAATGATACTCATGCTCCTCCACCAAAGCTGAGTATACAAGAATGTCATCAACAAAGACTACAACGAACTGATCAAGATGGTCACTAAATACACGGTTCATTAAGTCCATAAAAGCTACTGGAGCATTGGTCAAACCAAATGGCATTACTAGAAACTCATAATGGCCATATCGTGTGCGGAAAGCGGTCTTAGATACATCCTCATCCTTAACCCTCAACTGATAGTAACCCGATCTCAGATCAATCTTCGAAAAGCATGTCGCTCCCTTCAACTGATCAAACAAGTCATCAATCCTAGGCAAAGGATACCTGTTCTTGATTGTGACATGGTTCAGCTTGCGATAATCGATGCAAAGTCTCAAAGACCCATAATTTTTCTTCGCAAAAAGAACCGGTGCTCCCCAGGGTGAAGCACTAGGACGAATAAAGCCCTTAGCTTTCAAATCATCCAATTGAGCTTTCAGCTCATCAAGCTCTGCCGGTGCCATACGGTACGGTGTCATAGAAATAGGTGCAGTACCGGGAATGACATCGATGGCAAAGACAACCTCCCGAAGAGGAGGGAGTTCTGTCAACTCCTCCGGGAAGACATCCAGAAACTCATTTACAACTGTCGAAAAAACACGGCCCAGATTGATACCCTCGTCAACTAACAGGGTAGCCAAGTAGGACCTGTGGCGACTCCAGTCACCGATACTGAAAATCATCGTCGGGTGGGAATCACTCCGATCTCCCACGAAGTGAAAATAATCCCCCGCGGGAGTGCAAACAAACACTCGCCCACAGAAGTAATCAATCGTGGCACGAAAGAAAGACAACCAGTCCATCCCAAGAATGACGTCAAAACCCGTCATGTCGAAAACAATAAAATCAAACTCCAACGTCCGTCCAGCTATCTCGATAACACAACCCCGATAAACACGGTCCAAAAACACTGGACCACCAACTGGTGTGTCAACAAAAAGGAAACCATCCCGCTGCGTGACCTCCAGACCCAAAGAATGTGCAAATGATGCAGATATGAATGAGTGTGATGCACCTATGTCAACAAGAAATCTAGCCCAAGAACTGAAAACTGGAAAGATACCTCTAACTGTAGAAGTCCCTGTGGAGGTATCGGCCTATGGCAATGCGTAAGCTCATCCCTGAGCCCCTGACTGCTGTGAACTGCCCTACTGAGCTAACTGATGTCTGGAAGTAGTAGGTGTAGGGTTCCTACCTGGATACGAACTGATTGGTACAACTGGCTGTGGTGCTTGAGGCACCCTGAAACCTAACTGTGCAACTATCGACTATGCCGGTGTGGCTTGTGGGCCTGCGCCATTCTGTGCCCTATTCTATAGGCGTGGACACTCCCTCTTGAAATGTCCAGGCTGCTTGCATTAATTACAAACCCCCTGAAGTCCCTGCATCGAAGCTGAAGACTTACTAGTCTGAGAACGACTGCCCTGAGACTGCAACTGTGGGCAACGAGGCTTGATGTTCCCCGGCTGCTGACAGTGGTGACAAATGACTCCCCGGGCTGACCTCGAAGATACTGGACCTGCAGATGCAGACCGAGCCTGCTGTGACTATCCCTGAGTGCATGAACTGTCCCCGGCCTTAGCCTTCTTCCACTGACCCCCAACGGATACTGATAAAGCCTCTCCATGTGGCTGCTTATATGAACCCTTAATCCTAAGCTGATCTCGGTCCTCTGCCTCAACTAGCATAGCCTTCTGTACTACCTCTCTATAAGTCCTCAAATCCAACACTGAAATTCGTGGCCTAATATCAAGATGTAACCCATCCTGAAACTTTTTTGCCCTGAGCTCATCGGTGGCTACCATCTCTGGTGTATAGCGAGAAAGAGAAGTGAAGCGTGTCTCATACTCAATGACACTCATCTTGCCCTGATAGAGACCTATAAACTGCACTCTCATATCATGCCTCATAGCCCTTAGAAAGAAGCAGTCAAAGAACAATGTCCTGAACTCCTCCCAAGTCATCATCTCCACATCATGGATATTGGTCATAGACCTCCACCAGATATCGGCATCTCCCATGAACATAGAGGCTGTCAAGGAGATCCTTAATTGGTCTGTAGGTACTGCCATACTATCGAGCTTGCGTACCATGAGATCAAACCATGCCTCTAAAGCAAGCGGATCCATACTCCCTGCAAACTGGTCGATCTTAACCCTCTGTAACTTCATGAAGTAGTCCAATGCCTCATTAACAACTGGTGCCGGTGCTGGTGCCGGTACCGAAATCTGTATCCCCGCCATTTGCTGGCAAAACATCGCCTGAATGGACTCTGACATCCCCAGAGCCACTCCCTGTGCAATCTGCTCCTCGTAAGTCGAAGCTCGTGGTGGATTTGGACTCGTGCCACGAACTGGAATCCTAGGCCTCCCTGGACCCCTCGTAAACTCGGTGTCATCCACCTGCTCCTCAACACCCTGACGCGAAGACTCCCCACGTGTGACAACCATGATGCTAAACATATGCAATGAAAAAGGTCAACAATAACACAAGTTATTATGACCGAATGCAACTCGTACTACGAAAGTAAGAAATACGAAGCAAGATGAGGTATGTAACATACGATCATGATAAGGCAATCAAGGAAGGCTGTTTAAACAGTTAAGCACTTAAGCAATATGTTAAACAAGGATGCTTCTTAAACATATGAGCATACAAACATAGAGACATATCATAATAACAAGTATGTCACTAAGAAACATGTAATCATGTTATAATGCCAAAAACATGTTATCAAAGATATGCTAATAAATAAAAGTACACTAACAAAAGCATGTTATGCACCCAAAACCCATCATCCTAAGGTTTTCGAACCTAGGAGCTCTGATACCATTTGTGACGGCCCAAGTTTTGTAAACCCGGTGCATCAGTGATGACCAAAAGATGACCCGATAACGGATCCGAAATGCGGAAGAGAAAGGTGAAACAACGGTCTCTAGAGATACAATGCGTCTCTAAGACACCAATGTGACCCTCAATGAGGTCATGGAACCTAAACGAAAACAAATGCGGAAGTGTCGTTTCAAAAACGGACAAAAAGGAACCTAGGGGCAAAATGGTCATTTTGTAAAAAAAAGGATTCAAGTGCTATCGAGCACACCACTGATGGACTCAAGAATTTCATTATCCAGATTCCGAACGAAGGAGAAATGACAAAACAAAGAAAAATGAGTAATAAAGCTAAAAGGGTAAACTAGTAATTATCCAAAAATATCTGGGTGCAACCGAGCACACCGTTGGACAGACAATGAAAAATTAATCAATTTTTTTTAAAAAAAACTCACTTGATTTGGAGTCCGGATGAGGGAGAAAGGTCAAAAACAAAATCGACATCGCGGCGGCTCGACGAAGGCCGTGATAGCTACAGTGCCGTCAACCCACTACTGCTACAACTAAGAGTAAAAACGGGCATCTAAACGGACTTTTCTAGAAAAAATCAAAGAAGAAACCCCCCCTAAAATCAAGTTTTCTACCCGACTCGCAAACGGAAACCAAAAAAATGCATTGTAAAATGTCCAAAATACCCTCAAGAAAATCTGGTCTAGAGGTCAAAAATCGTTCCAAGTTACTGCCCAAAGAAAGGAAATGGGGCTTCGGAAGGTTTTTAAATTGCCTAAATTGAAAATGCAACCTTAAAATACACCCACAAGACCCCCAAAAGTTTCAGATCGGTCGTCACGCTTTTCAAAAAAAAAGTCGATGAATACTACCAAGTATATTTGCACTAAAGTCAGCAAAAACTTGGCAACAATGATTTTTCGGAAAAAAATAGATTTTTGAGGGCCAAGATGGAATTTTCTGGAAAAACACAAAGAAGAAACCCCCCTCAAAATTTAGTTTTCTATGTGAAAAGTGAGGAAAAATAAAAAAACTCATTTTGAAATACCCAAAATGCCCCTAGAACAGAATAGGGTAAAACTCCCTAAAAATGTTACTTAGAGTCTTTGTTTCATTAATGATGGTGTTGTTTGCCAAAGTGAGCATGCAAGCATATGTAATGTGATAAAATAGATGTGTTGTAATGGCCTATGGCCTCATGGCATGTCATATGCAAAATAGAACCCTTCAATGCATTAATCCACATATCTTCCATAGGCAACAATGAAGTTCAAAGTTAGCATACATTTCACATAAGTGTCTTTGGCCCTTGGCCTCATTACAACCACATTCTAAGAGTGTCAAAAGGTGCACTTAAGTGCATATTACATAACTTAGACAATAAGTTCAAGTTTTATCAAAGTAAGCAAAAGTAGGACAAGATATGCTAACATAAGCATATTCTATGTCATGAAAAATACTTCAAGAACTCTAGTGAGTCTAAGAATGCTGTGCATCCCACACTAAGGCTTCTTTACCTGCAAAACACCCATTAACTTAGGGGTGAGTAAACAAGTTTACTCGTAGGGAATGAATGGGTTTATCTTTGTACCAAGTTACAATCCAATACCATTTAATTTATGCTATCAAGTGACAATAGAACTTTCAACATAACACAATGAGATGTAATTTTACAAAGTTAACAACTTGGAATTTAAATGCAAAATCAAACCAAAATGGATACTTGGACGTCACGCCGGATCAAACCGACAATGTGGTTACTTTAGGGTTACTAGCCCATGTGTAACCTCCCTATTTGCGCATTAGACTTGTAGAGGGACTTTTCCCTGTACTAGAACCATGCCCTAGCCATAGTCATAACAACGACATCCCCAAGTTTCCAAAATCAACATTTTGTGCACATTACATATATGTATCAACATAACATATATATATACAATGTAAAGCCATCAACATGCACAAATCAATTTTGGAAACACAATACATGCCCTAAGTTCTCAACTAAAATGACATGAAGAATATTGAATGATCATTATACAATTTGCCACTAATTACAACAATATCATTCAACAACAAGAACATAGCCTTACAAGTATGATATAAGTTTAAAATCATAATTTAAACAATTAAATAAAACAACTAAATTCCCTAGATTTCACTTCTCATCCAAACATGCTCAATTTAATATATGTTGTAGTACATGTCATGGTTCTTATATAAATCACTTCAAAACTTGATTTAAGTCATGGGAGCATATAGATAAAATTTAATTAAATTAATTCATTAATCCCTCTAGATTTTAAAACAACTCTAAATGACCTCAAATTAACATAAGTAATGAATCAAGCCATGGTCATGTTATTTATCAAGTCTAAAGTGAATTACATACAAGTCACAATTAATCATTTATTTCTCATTTTAATACAAGATAAACATATAACTTAGATATCACTATAGGAACAATTAAAATCACTTGGAAGATAAATGATAACACCCCCTACCTCAATAGAAAATTAAATCTCTATAATCCAAGCAACCAAGCTCAAAATGGAAAACAAGTTTAGGGTTAATGAAGAGGGGAGTGAGAGGAAGCTTTTGTCTTCCAAGGTTTTATGTCTAAGGTGAGTGAAAGGAGGCCAAAATGAAGAAGAAAGCTATTAACCAAGCTTTTCTCCAATGGTGGCTAGGTTATGGTTCTTGAAGACAAGTGAAAATGAAAATGATAAAGTGTAAAATGGTGAGTGGAAGGGCTAGAAATCCTCCACTCACTATGCGCTCTTACACTACCTCTCTCAGACACACAATGCAAGACTAAATGGTGAACCTACACTTGTCATGAATCTATGGTTCATTCTTAGACTTAATCTCAAGCCTACACTTGTCACCATCCTATGTAAACTTCCAAGACTTAATATTGAACCTACATTTGTCAACCATCCATGCCAATAAGTGTACCAATCCTAGGCCAACAAGTGGGTGAATCTCCACCCTCCACATGTCATCATGCAAGGCATCAAAGTGTTTGCACACAAATGTCAACAAGTGGACCAATGAGAGTGTGACACTTGTCACACTTTTCAAAAATTACAAACAAGTCCTTTTTGAAAATATCTTCCAAATTAAATTACAAAATGGTCCCTAGGACGAAAAATAATTACCTTACTTAATTACACTAAAACCCCTCAAGTTTAGGTTAATTACACATTCATGCCCTTTACAAGAAAAGCACTAATCTAGCATGCCTTTCAAGAAAATTAAAAATACTAATGCCATGGAAATCAAATACCATGAATGCATGCAAAACTGGAATCAAATCCGAGCACAACAAGTAAGGTTATGCAAGGAAAAACGAAAGAAATGGGAAAAAGACGAAATAGGGAAAAGACAAAATAGGAAAAAGACGAAAAAAGAAAATCGCCAAAAATGGAAAAGGAGGAAAAAGGCCGGGTCATTACATGTACAACATATCAAATTAAGCCATTATTCCTTTCTTTAAGTTCACAATCAATACACATCATCAAATTAGAGAAAAATACTACTTGCATTCATAAGCATGGAATATCAAACAACAAACATGGATTGTCTTTCCTTCTAAGAAAGTAAGGCAACTATATTACAACTAAACTAGGGACCTGAAAATTAAACTAATTAAACTAAGGAAGAGTTAAAATCCATCAAGAAATGAGTATGAACTATCAAACAAACCATAAGAGTATTCCATTAAAGCACTATGCATTGACCATCACTAGATTCATAGCATCAACACACATAGACATGCATCAATATCACAAAATCTAGTGATAAACACATGAACACCTATTCTAGCATACATAGACATATGAATAGAATGAAATAATCAATTGGAAGTATTAAACCACACAAATCACTATAAAAACAAGATTCATATATAAATCAAATGTCAAGACAAGAATTACAACACAAATTCCCTCAAAATACAAAACATCAAAGTTTAGGAGGCATGCTTAGGGCTATCTCTAGCCCCAAAAGAATGGTTTAGCCACTCATTGATGTAGTCATCCAACCCTCAAGGGCCATCCCATGGTAGGAATAATTTTCTTCTCCTTGATGGAAACCCTAAATGAGTGGAAGAACTCCCAAATGGTGTATGTCTCTCTAATATCTAGACTCCTCCAACCTCTCTTGTGTATTTTGTTCCTTTCTCTAAGATTGTATATGTGTAAAATGACTCAAAATCCTTATATAGGTGGCTCAAGTGTCACACCCAATGGTCAGACCTCGTGCACTAGGACCTTCAAATGATTGCACCACGAGCACACCTTTTAATTGGCTGTAACTCTGTTTTTCTTGCACTTGAGAAGGTTCGATTGATCACAAGGGTGGTTAGAATGATTAAACCATGACAGCGCCTTTTTGGAATAAAGACAAATCTGAAATATTTTTGGGATATTTTGGGAAAGGACAAAAGTGGTAGGTGGGGATAAGATCAAAGAAGTCCGATCAATCGAAGTAATGTTGGATCGATCAAAGATGGGAATTTCCTGAGGATAAGGACAAGAGGCTTGATCCATTTTGGCATGGTTGGAACGATCACTGTGAGATCGATCTGAGCTTAGTCTGATCGATCGAAGATTCCTGTTTTCCACCACTTTGCTTCTTTCTTCCACTAAGCTTGAAATTGCATCTTTTATGCTCTAATTTAGCTAGATTATCTTATTTTGGGGATAAGTGCCTAAAAAGGGAAATAACATGAAGTTAGACTAAAACGAAAAAATAAGATAGGATAAGTACTAGAATACCCAAGCTTAAGGGGTTTAAATGCACATTTTTTAGCGCTTATCACACCCCCAAACTTAAATATTGCTAGTCCCTAGCAATAAACTACGAAGTAAAGGAATGAAATGAACAACTAAACAACTATGAACTAGAAAGTAATAAATGGATAACGCCACTTTCGTAGGGAACACAATTGCATTTAGCATATGCAACAAGCCTTTTAAACCCCTAGGTTACCCCTAGTGGACGAGTGAAGTCTCGTGAGGGTTTCCAGAAATTATACCCATAAACATTAAGCTCATTCTCACAAAAGAGGCACCAATATTGCAAACAAGTATTGGGAGAAAACTACCTCAAGTATGCAATTTTTCAACCATTTCCAAGCAATTTTCCAAAATCTCAACATGAAGCAAACAAGTTTGGTCCTCCACACATCAAGACAATGATAATGCAAATCAAAACAACTCTAGATACCTTTTTGAGTGAACCGGCATCAAATATGTTGTTATCTTAGCCAACTAAAGAAATGATCACATCCTTACCCTCAAACTAGCACACAAATCTAGTATCGATCATCAAGACAAAAAGTGGACCTTTTATTAAAGCTTTATTGATGTAGGTGCGCTTATTCTTTTCACTCGATGATTTTTTTTTTTTTTTATTTATCCCTAAAGATCAAAGATGGAAGCACAGTGCGATGTGTTGATCTATTAAGCTTTCTAGCGATCCATGAGGTCGAGCGTTAGGTCAATGACTCCCAAGCCGGACGGCTTTAGGGCATTAGGTGTTAAAACATCCCTAAGGACTTACAAGCTTAAATCAACTAGGTTACAAATCAAAACAATCCCCATCTAATCATTTCCCACTTCTCACCTTTTGGGAGAAGTCCTCACTTATTTATTTATTTATCTATTTATTTGCTTTTGCAACTACTCTTTTTTTTTTTTTTTATTTTTTTTCTTTTTTAACATTCAATTATTAACCTAGAGTTTGGGCCCTCCACCTTTCGACGCGAGAAGTTCAATGCTTGATGAGGCTTGAATCCTGGCAACTCAATGAAAAGGGTTTATTATCCACCATTATCAAGAATGAAAGCTTTCAATGCATTACTAGCTCAATTGGGATATAACCAATTCAACAACTAACAAACCATGTACCCCACAAATGAATGCTAGTGTGTGCCTGTGTTAGTGTAGAATTCTAGAGTGAATCTCAAAACAATCACAAAATTAGGATGATGTGGACCACAAATGCAAGCATGAAATCAATTTTTTGAAAAATTTACTCCTAAATGGCATCCACAAGGCATACAAGGAGTATTGGACTCTCAAGTCAAGCAATTTTTAAATTCTAAGCAATATAGTCCTGAAAAGATCAAAATCATAGCTAGTCATGGACCAATCATAGAAAATCCCTCAAATACATAAGTCATACTCAAAATATTAAATTAAAAACAAACACTGCAAAGAACACACATTACCCCCAAACTTAAATGGCACAGTGTCCTCAATGTGCAAAGAGAACAACAAAAAGAGGAAAGAGTATACCAGTGTAGCTATGGCAAAGAATGGCCAGGACATAAGTATCCGAAGTGGGTGGTATAACCCCTCCAAACTTGGGATTTACTGTAGTCCTGAAAATATGGCAATGGGATAAAACCTTATCAGATAACAAATGGGATAATAATGGTGCACAGTGGGCATGCTAGTGCAAGTGGGATAGGAAATGAAATAAAGAGAGAGAGAGGAATAAGGGTGGTCCTAAAAAATTTGGACAGCACTCTCTCACTGAAGTCACTGGGATGTACCTGATAATAGAGTCAATCACAAATAGATATATCAATACATAAACTGACATCCAAAAATAGGATGAATAGATAATAGAATAGAAACAGTATAGAGTACATCATAGTATTGGGCCAACAGACTGGCCGCAAAAATATAATAACTGTATCAAAGTAACAGTAAAAAATCCCAGATATATATGAATAATAGAGAGAGAGAGAGAGAGAGAGGTCAGGCAGATGAAGTCGGTCTGGCAGGTCGTGAACCCCGGATATCTCTAGAAATACTCTGCAGTGTAGTCAAGACGTCAGCAGAGAGAGTAGTCACATCTGTTCTGAGGGAGGCCACATATGCTCAGAAAGAGATTATCGCATCCTCTAAGGTCTGGATACGCTCCCCTAAGCCTGGTGTCTGAGTTGGAGTGTCAGGGATGGTGGGATCGTGAAATTGATGCTTATCTTGACTCTGCTCCTGAGAATGTAATGGGGACCTCGCTAGAGAGAGTGATGTGGTGACTCCTCTAGAGGCTCTTGCTCCAAGTCTATATTCATATGTGCATCCGCAGCCGCTGGTGCGTCTACTGGATCATCTGTTGCTGCTGCTGCTGCTGCTGCTGCCTCTGCCTCCTCTATCTCTGCCAACTCTGCCTCCTTAGCTGCCAAGATAGCCTCGTCCTCTAGACTCTTAATACGAGCACTGTAGCTCTTATTCCAGTCCTTCTTGCCATAGTGGCAAGCCTTTGTCTTAGGATGCTCCTCTGAATGGAAAGGATAGTGCTAGTCCCTGAGGATCTGAGTAATCAAATGCATGAAGGGGAGGAACTTGCCCCTCTTGGGCTTACTTTTGCTGATGTAATCTATATAGAGCTTCATCATAACACTCCAATAGAGTGCAGGAATAAAGAACCAGTGGCCTGTATAGAATACATATAAGGCTGTAAGAAAATCTAATCGCTTTTGAATTTTGTGCCCCGTCATGAATACATTTCGGACTAACACCGAATCAAAGAACCATAGGTCATCGGGCAAGTGAGTCTCATCGGCACTAGTAGGGCCATTTAGAGCTGTGGCCATGTCTGCATTAGATGGCCTCCGAGAATAGGATAATCAACGCCGGGAGGGCAGACATGTGGGTACTGAGAAATTATGGCCAGTGTCTCAACTATAATGCAGATAGAATGGCCGTCAATGGTAGTCCGCAACTCTGCCAGGTTACTTAGAGTCAGCCGGAGGTTCTGGTAGAACAACCGGACGAGCCGCGGGTAAACCGGATTGGCCACCGGAGCCAAGATGGGAGAGATGTTGTGCCGGTAAATCTCATCGTAGGCCGTCTTGGTTAGAATCGACCGGGAGAAGAAAGTCTCATAAAAAATGGACTTATACGCCACTGAAAGGTATGAATATCTGCGCTCTACTCTGTCGTGGACTATACCGAGCGGTGCTGGTGGTGGAATAGGTGATGTGGGTAGTGCCTGCTTGGCCTCCTCTGCCGATGAAAAAGATGAGGATGCGGATGCAGAAGAGGAGGAGCGCTCAGACTGAGCAAGAGCTGGCTTCTTAGGCTCCTCTACCCACTGCCGCACTCTGTGCTCATATGTCCGGTGGACAGTGGTCTTGACTCGAGCCATTGTCTGCAAAACCGAAAAACATTTGCAATTGTAGTCAGCACAGGAAACAATATATGAGATACAGAATTGAAAGCACACAGATAGAAACATGTTTGTCAAGTCAAGATAGATAACTCAGAATAAATGACATGAATCTATGCAAGTGATAATGCAGCCAAATATAGACAGTGACTATTCTAATAAAGTGAAACATGCTAGATATGACAGAGCAGAATGCAAACAATGTGGAAAACACAGGCATTGGGCATAAATAAGATAGCATGGAACACAAAAGAGAGGGTATATGAGCTGTATATGCAAAACAGTGAAGTTCGATCGATCATGAAAAAAATAGGATCGATCCAAGTTGGATCGATCATGATATGATAGCGATCCATCGTGCTCTGATCAATCAGAGCACTAGTGTGATCGATTAAACCTGTGGAAAAACATAAACAGTTATAGATCTATGACGTGGACAACACGGGGCCCTCCGAATATGCTCATCGGCCCCTCTACACCTCAACAAAGCAAGAATAGTCAATTAAATCGGCACGTGACCCCCGAAATAACAATCGGAAACAAAATATATACAAAAATATACATATATATACACATGTTGAAAAACTCAAAAATAGCTACAACAATTCATGGAAAGCTTTAGATCTAAACATGGCAACATGGAAAACACTAGATTAAGCTCGAAAATGGAAAACAAAGCCAAAAACTTACTAAAAACGAGGGAGAGAAGTGGTCCGAGACAGAGAGAGAAGATTGGGATCGAGAAATGGAGTTTGGAAGCTTCTGAGATGTCGCCAAAAGTTCGCCAGAGGTATGGAAGACGATGGAACAGTGGTGGGAGAGAAGGAGGGTCTTAGATCGATGTTGAAATCGATCTAAGTGACCCTTGGGTTATATTTTTAAAATCTATTTTCGACCTGTTCGATCGATCACTTGGGTGATCAGATCGATCGAACCCAGATCAATCATGAAGGTGATCAGATCGATCGAACTCACAAAATGACAAAATATTTTTGGTTTTTTGGAAAATGTTTTGTTTTGTTTTTTTTTTGGTTTTGTTTTTGTTTTTTTTTTTTTTTAGACTACAAAATATTTTTAAAAAAAATTTGAAATTTGAAATTCAAAAATAAAAAAGAAGTCAAAGTCAAATGGAAGCACACAGATTGATCGAACATAGATCGATCGGAACTCAATCGATCGAACAAGTGAAAACCTGTAGACATGTTCGAACGATACATAGAGGTGATTTTTTTGGAGTTTCAAAAATTTTACTAAGTATGGAACACAGATCGATTTGACAGAAAGCTTGATCGATCAAGGAAGACTTAGATCGACCAGGAAGAAAGTTCGCACGATACATAGAGTGATGAAATATGCAGAGATTTTCGCATGATGGGACAGGAAGATGGGAATATGCAGGGATGATTGTTCGATCGATCGAACTTCTTCTTGGATCGATCGAACAGACACCAAATGTCTAATTCGAAAATGAAAACCCATGCATTCCCTATTAAAGTCTCAAACAATATGTATGATCCCAGAATATATCTAGACGACGTAAGAAATGAAAGGTAAAATGGAAATGAGGGAGGAATAGGGTTAAAAACCCTACGAATCACTAGTGTTTAATGTCTCTAGCAAGACGCTGGGCTCTTTTAGCCTAGATAAAAAATCTTGTTATGCATCCCCTCCTTAGCGTAGTGAAAAGCACTTTGAACCTTACCCAACAAATTGTTCCCTAAAGAGCTTGTTGGATTTGATTCAAAGGAGATTGATGGTCCTTTGTCAATGCAACTCTTGGGCTTCCATGCCCTTTCAACACTTGGTTTGGAAACATTTTTCTTCGAAGTCTTTTTGGAAAGTAAACCATGGGAATGTTCAAAATCAATCAAAGACTCAAAATTTTCACATTCATTTTCAATGCATTTTTCAACAACACAAACTTCTTCATGTTTGTCCAAAGAATTGGGGGTTGGATTAAATATGTTCAACTTCACCTTTATATGCCCAAATGAATTTTCATTATCCCAGTCCTACAGTTTATGTTGGCATTAGAGGTTGCCAAGAAGGGACGGCCAAGGATAATCAGAATTTGGCTCTTGGGATTTATGAACAGTTTCGTATCTATGACTATGAAATCGACCGGGAAGAAGAATTTATCAATTTTGATCAACACATCCTCAATTATACCCCGTGGCTTTTTGATGGATTGGTCGGCTAGTTGTAAAACCACCGATGTAGGTTTTAAATCTCCTAAGCCCGATTGAACATACACTGAGTATGGAAGAAGGTTCACACTTGCTCCTAAATCAAGAAGACCCCGGTTAATGACATGGTCACCAATGATACAAGAAGTAGTAGGTGAGCTGAGGTCTTTGAATTTTGGGAGAATGTTGTGTTGCAATATTGAGCTCACTTGCTCGGTCAAGACAACTTTCTTTGGTGCTTGGCTCTTGCTCTTCCTCTTTTGGGTGCAAACAAGAGAGGAGGATTAATCTTCACTTGCCTAAACACTTCAATGATTTCATTCACTTTGCCTTGTTGTTTTTCAAGAGAATTGGATCCTTTTAAGGCATCCGAAAATGGAGCTTTTGGCTCATAAACCTTTTCAAAATTCTTTTTGGAATTACTTTCAACACAAGAATTTTTCAAAACTTTGTCAACAAAAGGATCATGTACGTGCAATGAAGGAGGAATAGAATGTGAGATGGGACGGGTGTCAACTTTTGGTTGCACTGGTTCACTCTCTTTATTTTGAATACCAATTTGATTGTCAATAAATTTTGCACTTCTCAAGGTCACTACCGCATTGACATGCTCAATCGTGTGACCTTTCGACGAGGAATTGGTCTCCACAACAAATTATTGCTTGGGAGGTAGATTCAAAGGCATCTTCCCCTTTTCCCTAGCATTTAGAGTACTAGTTATTTGCCCAACTTGGGTTTCTAGCTTCGCAATGGATTGAGAATAGGAATGAAGTAATTGGGTGTTTGCCTCCACCGTACCCAAAGTAGTCAACACTTTTTCCTCAAAAGCGGGACTCCTAGAATTTCCTTGAGAATAAGATGGTTGATGAGGAAAATGAGAGTTAGAAAATTGGTTTCCATGTGATGATTGAAAAGATGATCTATAACCTTGGGAACCTTGGATTTGCATTGGGGGTGGAACATGCTTGCCTTGAAAACCACCTTGGGAGGGTTTGAGCCTTCCCCTTAGCTTTTCCAAGAGAAGTTTGGATAGTTTCTCCACCCGGGATTGTAATGTGTGCCATAGGGATTATTCCTTTGGTTGACAAATGCGGTATTTACTTGTTCGTGGTTCTCATTTTGCACATGTCCATGGGGACAATTGGAAGTAAAATGTAAGACACTAGAACAAGTCATTCAAGATTCATTAAAATTGTGATAATGATGATTAGGGGAGGAAGACACTTGATTCACCGAATTTTGGTTGATCAAAAATTGATCAAACCTTTGAGATAAAGACTTGACTTCGGCAGCTATGTCATTGGAATTGTCAACTTGATATAAGCCAACATTCTTTCTTCCACCTAGATTTCTACCATTGTTGGAAGACAAGGATCGATGCATTGAATTCTCACTCATGCTCTCATTTAATCGTTAAATATCATCCTCAAGCCTATCAAGATATGAACCACCCATGGAAGCATTTACCATTCCTTTAAAATTATCCGACAAACTTTCAAAGAAAAATTGCACTAATTGCCATTTAGAAATGTCATGATTTGAACACTTCCTAAGTAAGTCATTGAGGTGCTCCCATGCCTTGTGAAATAATTCCCCATCCCCTTGAGAAAATTCTCGAATTGAGGTTCTCATTGCATTGGTCTTTAAAACCGGATAGTACTTCTTTAAGAACTCTTGAAGTTATCAAAAAAGGCCTAAGGTTGTTGAACAAATATTTCACCTTATCTTTAAGGGTGAACGGGAAGAGTTTTAGTCTCAAAACCTCTTCTGGCATGTCCATGTATTTCACGGTGGAACATACTTCAAAAAACTCATCCAAATGCTTGTAAGGTTCTTCACTTGGAAGTCCATGATAGTTGGGAAGCATTTGGATAGTTTGCGATTTAATTTCATGGTGATGTGCTCTAAATGGGGGCAATTGAATACATGTAGGTGCATTATATTCATTTGGCATATAATGGTCACGCAAAGCAATGAGAGGATTCACAACCTGGTGGTGCTACATAAGCACCTTGATTAACTTGAGCAACAGGAGGTTGTGGAGCAAAAATTAGCAGAGGCATTCCCAATGGAACTTGGCCTTGTTGTTGTGGTGGAATGAAAGGTCTTAGCATACCTAATGGTACTTGAATGTTGCCATGATGCATATTAGGGTGGAGGATACCTTGTTGGTCTATGTGACCAAGGTCCTTCACACGGTCCTCATTGATGTCTTCCATTGATGAAATGGAATGACTAGAATTACCCCTTCCTTTAGAATTACGAACAATGGATTCTAGATTCAAATTAAGTGGGACAGAAGTAGGATTTAACGATTTACGACCATGCATACACAAACACAACAACTAGAAACAAGCAATTAGCAAACACTTTGCCTCCACAACAAATCAACAATCAACAATTCTCCACATACGATAATCCCATACTCCCATGCTTTGAACAATATGCGAGAAAAATTAAATTGCCTCCACATGGGCTCACGATCTATCTAAGAAAATAAAGACTTGCCTCCACGCGGGCTCATAATTTAACTAGAGAAAAAGTTTAGAAAAGCTTACAAATGATCCTTAAGTAATTTCAAATTAATTTCAATTTTTGCCTTGCTTTGCCTTGCAATTTTTTAGATTTTAGCTTTTTATGCTTAGCTTAGCTTGGCTCTTTGCTTTTGCAATTCCCCTTTGCTTCACTTCCCTTGGCTATCACCTAGCCAATCAAGAATAAACACAATAAGTAACCAAAGTAAAATAAAATAAAGACACTAAGGATACCAAAGGCGGCATGGATCGGATCCAATCCACATGATGAATAATGGGCCTGATAATTAACTTGGGCCCGAACCAAGCTTTCATAAGGCAGGCCCAATGCTGAAGAGTGAAGCTGAAAGCCCCTGAAGATAATCAGGCCCATTATTGTAAAAGCCTCGAGGATGAGCCCAATGGAAGAAGTTAGTTAGGGATCTTCTAGGAAACTGTAAATAGCCTATAAATAGAAGGAAAAGAGAGTGAAAAAGGGGAGGAAAATTTCTTAAAGTGTAACGAAACTCTGTCAAAATAGAGAGAGAAAATTCTTGCATCTTTAATGGCGCCGTTTGTGGGAACTCAATGAGGATTGATTGATGTTTAATTCAGATTGATTCGATCCAGTGTAGTTCATGAAGACGAAGCTTGATCGCTAAAGGCTGAATCAAAATTGGTGAAATCGTGATTTGTCTGGCCAAATCTCGATTCCAGTTGATTTTGAGAGGTTGGCATTCGATCTACACAGTTCTGATTTGTACTTGTTCTGGTGAGCTGTGCAGTTGAGATTTGTTGAGATTGCTAAATTTGGCGAGTTCGTTCTTGGAGCAATTCAGATCTAGCCAATTATGGTCGAAATTCAGCTAAGCTTGAATCCAGATCTAGTGCGTTCGCATTAGCGAAGTTCAGATCTAATCAGAAATTTGCGGTTAATGACTTTGCTAAGATCCGGAATGATGATCAAAGGAGAGAGTTCGAATCTAGTGGAGAATGGCCAGCAGATGAAGCTTGATGAACTGATGAGCATGATTGAAGCTCGGAGAAAAAAAAATGCAGAATTGAGAGCTAGAATGGAGCGCCGAGAAGTTCCGGTTGCACTGCTATCGCCTCCGGTGGGTGAAAGAGGTGTGCAGCCTGATGAAGCATATCAAGGTGAGCAAGAGGGGTATAACCACGAGGATCTTCACTGCTAGGAGGTCAGGATGGAGAATTTACCGCCAAATGCTCGTCGAGTTGAAGATCGAGAAGGATCTATACATCTAGATCCACATCGTGAGCAGATCAGGAAGGAAGAAGCTACAACTTTCAATCTATATCAGGAAAGGCACAATCACGAATAGGATATGGAGTTTGATTATCACAAGATAAACTCACCGTGGCAGAAGGAGTTCACTGAGGAAAAGTCATTCAATCCACCTTATCGACCTTCAATGGCTACATATGATTATAGGAGCTCGGAAAAAAAACCTACAGATCAAAGAATCATCACAAGGTTTCAAAGAGAGAATGAGGCCCTACGTTCGGCAGCACAGATGGTTGATTTGTCATTTACTGACGAGGTCCTGAATGCTCTGAGCCCGAGGAAGTTTTCCAGGCCTGTTTTCATTCTGTTCGACGGAACAACCGATCCAATTGATCATGTATATCACATTAAGTTGAAGATGGCACTAAACACGGAGAATGATCCCTTGATGTGCAATTGTTTTCCTACAAGCTTAGTTGGACCGACGCTCAACTGGTTCAAGAAACCTGCCGAGGGGCTCAGTGGACAGTTTCCGTAGTTTGTGTGATCGGTTTATAAGCCAGTATTATAGGAATAAGCGCCCAACAAAAGATATCTCTAGTCTGTTCACTATGAAGCAGCATGAGGATGAGCGTCTCCAAGCCTTTCTTACCAGGTTTAACCTAACCAAGAGCATGGTGATAGAGTGCCATCCTTCCACAACAGTTCAAGCGTTTAAATTAGCAATGACTCGTGGAACACTGTTCCACACAAGCCTAGTGGTGAACACACCACAGACCATAGACGAACTGAACGAGAGAGCTGGCGGTTTCGTGTGTTTGGAAGAAGAAGAAGTAGCTAACGCTAGGAAGACATCTATTATCTCCATAGAAGAGAAGTCCAAAGCCAAGATTCGGCAAAAATAAGCTCCATCGCAGTGTCAGAGGTCCTGGAAGGCAGAGAAGAGGCCTAGAGAGGATGAGTTGATTATTCCACTCAAGGTTACGCTGGCAAGGCTATACCAAGAAAACAAAGATAAGTTTCGCCCCCCTTTGCCAATCAGCCAACCTCTTGAACAGAGAGATTAATTTAAACATTGTGCTTTTCATAGTGATTTTGGTCACCAGACTAATGAATGCAGGAACCTAAGGAAGCAAGTGGAGATGCTGATTGCCAGGGGAGAGTTTGCAGGATATGTTCAAAGGCTAGCACAAGAGCAGAATCGACCAATTGAGCAAGTCAAGAGAAATCAAAAGTCGAACCACCATAACGCTTAGCCCGTTTGGATTGTAAATGTAATTCATTGTCGACCACAGACCGAAGAATCTGAAGAATTGCTCCAAACACGTCTTCGCTAAGCACAAATGAAGAGGAGAATAGGCAGTGTCAACACTCTGCACCAGCAGAGTGCATCAACGCAGATAAGATTCAATAAAACAGACCTGATGCAAGTTTAGATTCCTTATGAAGACCCCCTGGTCATTAGTTTGACAGTGGTAGAGTATTTGGTATGAATGGTGCTAATTGATCCAGGGAGCAGTGCCAATATTATGCCTAGGGTCACCTTCAATCGGCTGGAAATCAAGCCAAAAGAGCTCAAATGTACTGGGAATCCATTGTTAGGATTTGATAGAAAATGAGTTGAACCAATTGGCACAGTAGAATTGCTGGTCCGGGCAGCCGAAAGGGAGCTTGTCGAAAGCTTTGTGGTGGTGGAGATCCATCCCTCTTACAATCTGTTGATAGGGAGAGGGTGGATTCATAGGGTACAGGAGGTCCCATCAACCCTGCACCAAGTGATGAGATACCTGAGTCCAGATAGGAGCAAGGTGATTGACATCTATGGGGATCAGGTTACAACAAAGGAATGTTACTCGGTGACTCTGAAAGCCGTAGGGAATGGAAAAGCTCCCATCTGATTTGTTAGTACATAATAGCAATTAAAGAAACCTCCCCCCAGCACGAACGGGGAGTAGGAGCTTCCGGTGCTAACCGAGGAACCCCTAGTTGAAGTTCAAATTGATCATTTGAGGCCAGACCGAACCACAAAGGTAGGTTCAGGGCTTTCCGAGGAAGAAAAATGCCAGTTGATTAATTTCCTTTCCCAGAACACAGATGTATTCGCTTGGAGCCATTCGGACATGCCGGGGATCGACCCCTCTGTCTCTTGTCATTCTCTTAATATAGATCCGAGCGTTAAGCCTGTGAGGCAGAAGCAGAGAAGGTTCGCCCTGGAACGCAACCAGATCATTGCAGACGAAGTTAATCGATTGTTAGAGGCTGGGTTCATTAGAGAAGTACAGTACCCGATTTGGTTGTCGAACATGGTTGTAGTGCAAAAGAGGAATAGAAAATGGAGAGTTTGCATTGATTTCACCAATCTGAATAAAGCCTGCCCGAAGGATAGTTTTCCACTTCCAAAGATTGATCAAATGGTGGATGCAACAACTAGGTATGAGCGAGTGACCTTTTTGGATGCTTATTCAAGTTATAATCAAATCCCAATGGACCCAAATGATGAGGAAAAAACCTCTTTTGTCACTGAACGAGGGATCTATTGCTATAAGGTCATGCCGTTCGGACTAAAAAATGCCAAAGCTACGTACCAAAGGTTGTTTAGCAAGATTTTTTAGGATCAAATGGGCAAGATGGTGGAGGCTTACATCGATGACATGGTGATAAAAAGCAAACAGAAGGACCATCACTTAAAGTATTTGCAAGAGGTGTTCGGCGTACTACGAAGGTATGGAATGAGGCTTAATCCAACTAAGTGCTCATTCGGCGTAGGATCTGGGTAATTCCTTGGCCACGTGGTCAATAATAGAGGGATTGAGGTCAGCCCAGCCCAAGCGGAAGCTTTGCTAAAAAATTCCAAACCAAACACTGTCAAGGAAGTCCAAGCTCTCACCGGACGCATAGCGGCACTGAGTCGATTCATCTCTAAGTTATCCGACCAATGCAAGCCATTCTTTGCTACAATCAAGAGTCATGGAAAATAGTCCTGGTGGGATGAACAGAGACAAGCGCTGACCAAGTTGAAAGAATATATGCGGAACCCACCAGTCTTGAATGCCCCAGAACCAGGTGAAAAACTTTTCTTGTGCCTTGGAGTTTTTAAAATTGCAACCAGTGGTGTACTGATACGATATGTAGAAGGTAAGCAGTTCCCAATTTTCTATGTAAGCAAAACATTGACCGAGCTAGAGAGAAGGTATTCAAAGGCCGAACGATTAATCTTATCCTTGGTAAATGCAAAGAGGAAGCTCAGGCATTACTTCGAGTCCCATCCTATAGTTGTTATGACCACATTTCCCATAAGGGTGATCTTGCATAAGCCCGATTTGT
Source organism: Cornus florida (assembly GCF_030987335.1). NCBI lineage: Eukaryota > Viridiplantae > Streptophyta > Magnoliopsida > Cornales > Cornaceae > Cornus > Cornus florida. Next base: position 82,626,453 of record NW_026775577.1, on the reverse strand, counting down.
CCGGACGAATGACGAAGTGAGCAATAGAGCTAAGTTCTTTTGACATAACGTATGAACCCTGAACAGCCATCAAAGGGCAAGCTATGGCTGATTTCTTACTGGAGTGTGATATGGATGAGCTAGTAGAGTGTCCTGAAGAATCTTCGTGAAAGCTCTTCGTTGACAGCTCTTCAAATCAAATGGGGCAGGAATTGGGGTCAAGTTACAAACACCAGAAGGCACTACGCTGAGCCAAGCAATCAGACTTGAGTTCAGGGTAACTAATAATGAAGTAGAGTATAAAGCGCTGCTGGCTGGGTTGAAGTTGGCCAAGGAGCTAAAACTCAAAAGCTTAATCACTTTCAGTGATTCACAGTTGATCGTTCGGCAAGTAACTAGGGAGTATAGAACCAAGAATGAAATGATGGAGGCATACCGTTCAGCCATTATATTCGAGGCAGGAAGTTTTGATCAAATCAAATTCATTCAATTGCTGAGGGAGCATAACGAAGATGCCGATCGGTTGGCCTGTAGTGCGTCTAATTCAGGCGAAACATTGGCAAGGGTGATTCCGGTTGGTGTATTATGCCAGCTATCTATCCTTGAGGAACCATCGACCTCGGATCCATGGCAAGTGAATGTCATACCATATGAGCTGAGCTAGATAGATCCAATTATGGCGTATATACGAGATGGTGTTTTGCCCGAACAAAGGGATGAGGCAAGAAAGATCAAATCGAATGCTGCAAAATATGCCATAGTGCACAATCAGTTGTATAGGATATCTTATTTAGGACCTTACTTAAAATGTGTTACCCCTGCAGAGGCTCGGCAGATACTGCGAACTATCCATGAAGGAGTTTGTGGTAATTATTCAGGGGGAAGGTCTCTAGCACACAAAGCGATGACACAAGGGTATTTTTGGCCAAACATGTCACGAGAGGTGGAGGAATTCTCGAGAAGGTGCGATAAGTGCCAAAGGTTTGGACAACTGGTCCACCAACCACCAGAAGACTTGCACATAATGGCCAAACCATGGCCTTTCGCGCAATGGGGGATGGATGTGGTTGGCCCATTACCGACCGCCAGATCACAAAATAAGTACATTCCACTTGTAACAGACTACTTTACCAAATGGGTGGAGGCCAAACTGTATCCCAGTGTGACTCAGACCCATGTGAGACGGTCCATTTGGAGTAATATCATCTGTCAATTTGGTGTGCCAAGGTCGATCGTTATGGACAATGGGACTAATCTTGATAGCAAGCAGGTGAGGCAATTGTTGGAGGAGTATGGAATCAATCAAAAGTTAGCAGTAGTCAGCCATCCATGGGCAAATGGTTAGGCTGAGATCATGAACAGAACGATCTTTGCTTGCATAAAGAAAAAGCTTGAAGAAGAAAAGGGGAAGTGGTTGAATAAACTCCCGAATGTCCTGTGGGCATATAGAACAACTCCTAGACAACCGACCGGAGAGAGCCCATTTGCCATGGCATATGGTACTAAGACAGTAATACCAGTTGAGCACCAAGTTCCTACAGTTTGGAGCTTAGCGTGGAATCAAGAGCAGAATGATCACATGTTGAAATTCAACCTCAACCTACTTGAAGAAAAGAGGAATGCAACAGCAATAAGGCTCGCGTCATACCAACAGACGTTTATGAACAGTCACAATAGAAAGGTGAGGCATAGGGACTTTGCACCTGGTGATTTAGTTCTGAAAAGAAAAGTTTGAATTATCAAGAAAATGGTGTCACTGTGGGAAGGACCGTATAGAGTTGCAGAAGTTATAGGAAAGGGGGCATATGTCTTGGAGACCATGGCTGGAAGGCTGGTAAATAAGCCATGGAATGCCTCATCTTTGAAAAGGTATTACCAGTAGGAAATTGAGGAGTGAGTTCTAACCTGGTTAGTGTTTATTTCCAATTATGTGCTTACAAATGTATAAAACTTCAAAAGATCTATAAAAAGTGCTATTTTCTTCCAAAAAGATGATCGAGTGTTGAGCAATTAAGCAAAGTAAGTGGCAATTGGCACTATGAGCCGAACGTCAAACACTTGCTAAAAATAAAAAGGCAAGTGACATTCAGCCAAGCACCAGGCACTTAGTGAAGTAAGTGGCAGCTGGCACTATGAGCCGAACGCCAAATACTTGCTAGAAATAAAAAGCCAAGTGACTAGTGGCATTTAGCCGAGCGCAAGGCACTTAGTGAAGTAAGTGGCAGCTGGCACTATGAGTCGAACGGCAAAAATTTGCTAAAAATAAAAAGCCAAGTGGCAAGTGGCATTCAGCCGAGCGCCAGGCACTTAGTGAAGTAAGTGGCAGCTGGCACTATGAGCCAAACGCCAAACACTTGCTAAAAATAAAAAAGCCAAGTGGCAATTGGCATTCAGCCGAGCGTCAGGCACTTAGTGAAGTAAGTGGCAGCTGGCACTATGAGCCGAACGCCAAACACTTGCTAAAAATAAAAAGGCAAGTGGCAAGTGGCATTCAGCCGAGTTCCAGGCACTTAGTGAAGTAAATGGCAGTTGGCACTATGAGCCGAACGCCAAACACTTGCTAAAAATAAAAAGCCAAGTGGCAAATGGCATTCAGTCGAGCACCAAGAACTTAGTGAAGTAAGTGGCAGCTGGCACTATGAGCCGAACGCCAAACACTTGCTAAAAATAAAAAGCCAAGTGGCAAGTGGCATTCAGCTGAGCGCCAGGCACTTTAACCGAACACCAAACACTTGTGATAAATGATAAATGATAACTTAGAAGCAACGATGAAGAAAGCAATATGAGACATGAATTAGTCAAAAAATCTTCCATTCCATTAAATTCATATCCCTAAAACATTTACAAAGATAATTCTGGTGGAATGAGTAGAGTATACAAAGGAAGATGATACATTTATAGGTAATTATTCAGTCATGTTCATACCCTCGGTCTCTTGCTCACGCTCGACATTCCCCTCACCTTCATTGACTGTACTCTCCTCTCGGGGGGGAGAGTTAAATTAGATGATCATTCCATCCAGCTGGGTTCTGCCCTGAGCAACAAGCGCGGGAGGAACCATGGTGGAGAGAGGAGGAATATCCAAGGGTTAAATGGCTGAAGGAACAGGAATAACACCTGAGGAAGTAATCTCCTAGTACTCATCAAAAATACGCTCGGTAGGAGTGGAATCCGGATCAGCATAAATTTCGGGGGGATCGATCTCCAGTTCCTTGTCGATATCATCTGGATTGGCGCCTGAACTGGTCTGACCCTCTGCAGGAAGATGACTGTAGCCCTCCCTGTACCCCTCAGCATACCCGAGGGCTCCGATCCTGGAGAAGTGACCATGCAGAGCTGTCACTCCGCTGTTAACCTTGCCGATGACGCTGAGCAAGGCATTACACTCATCCAGAGCCCTTTTCTCAAAGCCTATACGTTCTGCCTGTTTGTTATAAAGCAAGCATTGAAGGTTGTCTCTTTTAGCCTTAAGAGATTCGCGTTCGGTCTGCCAGACACTCTTCTCAATCTAAAGGGCATCCCTCTCATCTTGAAGGGAGTCCGCTTCCTTCTTCAGACTATCCCTTTCATTCTCAACCTTGTTTAGCTGCACCATCAATTCAACAGTCTTGGTGCTAATGATATTATTCTCCTTGGTGGCTGCGTCAAGGTTGTTGGCGAACTTGCGTGCCTTAGCATTGGCAGCCTCAACATGTTTTTGCATGGCCATCATGCCAAATAGAGTCTACAAAACAATACATGAGTACTAATTAAGCTAAACGTATGTCCAGAGGAATTGTAATATGAAGACATTTTTAAATGCAATCAGGAGGAGGGTAGGGAATTACCTCCATAGCAACCAGAGGAAAGTGGCTAAAGACTTTCTTTCGAGATAAAGATTTGGCAACCTCAATGTCTTTGGGAGACCACATGTTCTTATAATAGGCCATAGTGGTTGGGCCTTCTCTGAACATGGTTTCGCTCGGCCTCACTACCAAGCCATCAACTCGGACGAATCTGGGGGTCCACAGCGCCTCTCTAGAGGGGGAAGCGGTGGCTGTGCCAGACCTAGAAGGAGCAGTTGGTTTGACCTGAGGAGGGATAGGCAAGCTCGGCCCAGAAGTTCAAATCCTCCTTGCTAGAGGAACATCATCAGGGCTACCTTCACTCTCAGGCTGAGGCCTTTTTCCTCACTCCTTATCCTGAATGGATGTAGTGGGGGCAGAGGTATTCCGAACTTGAGGAACAACGTTCAGGTTGGCAGGTGGAACGGTGATGATCGGGCTAACGGTCACCACGTTCGGAGTGGTGCTGGAGGTGGTGGCAGATAAAGATGCTGAGGCTAGAGAAGAAGAAGCTGCGGAAGCAGTAACAACCTTGGGAGGATCCTTCTTCCTGCTGAAGGAAGGAATCCGAAGCTGACTCATAGTGGTGCCGAGGAGTGAAATATCTCTAAGATTCTCGGACGTGAGGAGTTCCGAACAAGAAGGGATATCATTCCAAATGTGGTCCTTCAGATAAGTGAACCTATCCTTGCAAATGTTAAAACTGAGTTCATTATCTTGCGGGATACCCAAAGAATTGCAAAAAAATGAACAGAAGCGATGGATGCAAGTTTCATAAGGGCAGTCCGTTTTATGGGTTTTGAATTTTTTGTAAGAGGATATGGAGCATTCGCCAAAGACATTCGGGATAGGGTAGTCCTTGGCAGCCGGAGCGAACCAAGCCCCCCGAACCCCAATAATGCCCTTCTTCCACCCTTTCTCAGACTTAAGTTTGTCCGTACAAATGGATCTCTTCTCAATAGGATAAAAGTGGTAATATACATCCTCTAACCTGATCTTGCTGACCTTATAACAAAGGAGAAGGTCAATTAAGTCAATATCTAGGCCTCTGTCATGGTTCAGAAGCAGTAGAATAGATAGAACCCTAAAAAAATTGGGGTTAACTTGGAGAGGAGAAAGATTTAGCCTATTGAACACATAACAGAAGAAAGGGTGTAGAGGGAATCTAATAATATTGAGATGGTAAAGGGAAAACAAGGTTTCACCGGGAAGAAGGCCGGCACCAGTTTTAATATTTACATTTTTGGGGCATTCCCTAAGATAAATATCGGAAGGGAGATGGAGTTTCATGCGAAGAACATCCAAATCTATAGGTATGGTGAGAATGACTCCGATCCTTGGGGAAATATGCATAGATTTAAAGAAGAAGAAAAAAGTGAAACTAACCTTGAGAGGATGGAGAGCTACAAATGATGTTGCAAGGAACTGAAGATGAAGAACCTTTCACAGGATTCGCCAGAGAAGATTTGGTTTGACTAAAGAAGATTCGATTTGCCTGTAGAGAATGGATTATGAATGGATTGATAGCGAGATATGATAGGTACGACAAGGAAGGCTATAAGTGTGAAGGAACGGTATATATAGAGAAAGTGGTCCTATCAACCGAGATGTCAGGAAGTTACAGAAATTTAAATTTTAAAAACATTGATTCAGAGGCCGACCGCTCGATGCCCCATGTGATTTCCTAGAGCCGTCAAGTCATCATTAGCCGCTAAGTCATTATTAGTTCAGTAAATAATCACGCCTTAATTAATGAGGGAGTGATTATGGGGGTAGTTGAGGATACCAAAGGTGGCATGGCCCGGATCCAACTCACATGATGAAGAATGGGCCTGGTAATTGACCTGGGCTCGATCCAAGCTTTCATAAGGCAGGCCTAATGCTAAAGAGTGAAGTTGAAAGCCCTTGAAGATGATCAGGCCCATTATTGTAAAAGCCTCGAGGATGAGCCCAATGGAAGACGTTAGTTAAGGATCTTCTAGGAAACTTTAAATAGCCTATAAATAAAAGGAAAAGAGAGTGAAAAAAGGGAGGAAAATTTCTTGAAGTGTAACGAACTCTATGAAAATAGAGAGAGAAAATTCTTGCATCTTCAGACACGATCAAAAGAGTACTAGTTCCTAATTGATTTCCAAAATATGATTGTGCCAAAAAACCCGGCAACGGTGCTAAAACTTGGTGGTGGTCAAGACCAAAGCATGCAAAAATGGAGTGTAGTGTGACCAAGTTTAAATTTAGAGATTGCCATTACCACTTCTAACTATAAATATAGCTAGGGTGAGTAGGGATTATCCCAAGGGAAATTGAGTGCATTATGCTTCGAAATCAAGGTCGGATTGGTAGGTCGTGTGATCAAAGATGTTTTGGTTGGTTAATTAAACTACAATGTCAATTAAATGGATGCAAAGTAAAGCAACTGAAATAGAGTAAAATGTAAAGAATATAAGAGAGGGATCTTGGGACTTAGAGGTCACCACTAAACATTACCTTGATAGACACTCAATGTGTAATGAATGAGAGGGATTATATGTTGTAATATTAATGTGTGTCATTGATTGAATCAACAAGCATGGATGACTAATTAAGTATACATTATCTAAATAAACTAGTTAATAGCACAACATATCAAATTAAGCCATTATTCCTTCCTTTAAGTTCACAATTAATACACATCATCAAATTAGAGAAAAATACGTACTACTTGCATTCATAAGCATGGAACATCAAACAACAAGCATGGATTGTCCTCCTATCTAAGAAAGTAAGGCAACTACACTATAACTAAACTAGGGACATGAAAATTAAACTAATTAAACTAAGGAAGAGGCACAATCCATCAAGAAATGAGTATAAACCATCAAACAAACCACAAGAGTATTCCATTAAAGCACTATGCCTTGACCATCACTTGATTCATAGCATCAACACACATAAACATACATCAATATCACAAAACCTAGAGATAAACACATGAACATCTACTCTAGCATACATAAACATATGAATAGAATGAAATGATCAATTGGAAGTATTAAACCACACAAATCATTGTAGAAACAAGATTCATATATAAATCAAATGTCAAGACAAGAATTACAACACAAATTCCCTCAAAATACAAAACATCAAAGTTTAGGAGGCATGCTTAGGGCTATCTCTAGCCCCAAGAGAATGGTTTAGCCACTTATTGATGTAGTTATCTAACCCTCAAGGGCCATCTCCATGGTAGGAATGATCTTCTTCTCCTTGATGGAAACCCTAGATAAGTGGAAGAACTCCCAAATGGTGTGTGTCTCTCTAATCTCTAGACTCCTCCAACCTCTTTTATGTGTTTTGTTCCTTTCTTTAAGATTGTATATGTATAAAATGGCTCAAAATCCTTATATAGGTAGCTCAAGTGCCACACCCAATGGTCAAACCTCGTGCACTAGAACCTCCAAATGATTACACCACGAGCACAGCTTTTAATTGGTTGGAACTCTGTTTTTCTTGCACTTGAGGAGGTTCGATCGATTACAAGGGTGGTCAGATCGATCGAACCATGGCGGCGCCTTTTTGGAATAACGAAAAATCTAAGATATTTTTGGGATATTTTGAAAAAAGGACAAAAGTGGTAGGTGGGGATAAGATCAGAGAAGTCCGATCGATCGAAGTAATGTTGGATCGATCGCAAATGGGAATTTCCTGAGGATAAGGACAATAGGCTCGATCCATCTTGGCATGGTTAGAACGATCATTGTAAGATCGATCTGAGCTTAGTTTGATCAATTGAAGATTCCTGTTTTCCACCACTTTGCTTCCACTTTGCTCATTTCTTCCACTAAGCTTAAAATTGTATCTTTTATGCTCTAATTCAGCTAGATTAACTTATTTTGGGGATAAGTGCCTGAAAATGGAAATAAGATGAAATTAGACTAAAACGGGAAAATTAAGATAGGATAAGGTCCTAGAATACCAAAGCTTAAGGGGTTTAAATGCGCACTTTTCAGCACTCATCAATCCACAAACTATAAACCACATAGTCATAGCAATATATATATGTGCAGAGTATGTAGTAACTTAAAACAAGCATACACCTTCACAAATATTTCAAGTAAGAATGTAAGTTAGCATATTTGTCACATAGAACATACTATCATGCTTCTTAAATAAAACCTTAATAACCATAACACAATTCACATCTAGACATGCCATAGTACAATCCTAAGGAGGAAAATTCACAAAAGACCAAAGATTGTGAGTTTTAGGAATCCCTACCTTAAGAAATCGAGCCAAAGTCCTAATTGTAGCCCCAAATTCAAAAATCCTGAGGTGGTCCAAATGAAAATTGGCTCCAATCAAATTGTAGCTCTCATCGTGCTCGTAAGCTTTGCCTTCAATGGCATAGTCTAAATCCAATTAAAAATAAATGAAATTGAGGCTTGATGATATAGATTTAGAGAGAAATATTATAAAGAGAGAGAGAGAGCATTTTGGCTGAAATGAAGAAGAAAAAATGACCAAGTTTTGGTCATTTAGTCCTTATGTAACACTTTGGTCAAAAGTGGGGTCCACTTTGACCCCCAAAATGACAAAATTGCCCTCATATGCAAATATATACACTATACATGATACAATGATGTAATTAAACATATAGCCACATAAATATACTCCTAATAACATAATATGAGATCCTAAAAAGTAATCCCGAAACCATCTCTAAAAGAGAAACATTCAAGTTGAACCATCGCAACACACAATCTCATACTCCCACAATCACTACCCAAAAGAAAAATCATTGACCTTTGACCTAAAAATCTACAAAAGTCGAATTGATCTAAGAAAAAATGTACGTAGGCCATTTCTCTATGCATCAATCCAATCTTAACAATCATGTCATTCTTATCCTCAGGTTGAACTCCAAATATGACTTTCATATGAAAGCCTCAATAATACAATTACCTCGATCACTGTCATTAAATCCAAAATCTCAACAAATACCTAAATCATTACTATGATATCAACACCTTAATAAGAATAATCATGTATCCCCCGACAAAATCTGAAAACTGCATATCCATCTAACAATTATAACTCAAATCTCTTAAAGTCATGCTTAGTAACACTAAGCTGGAACAAAATTCCTCAAAATATATTTCTACTTATATCAATCCTTCTCTTCATTATATAAAATAACAACTGAGATCACCATCCCTTAAACCCAGACCTAGCCACAGGTAGAACAAAAAGACTCCATAACAAAAACCAAATCCAAATCTGATCCTTCGAAACATCTCCTTAGAACCATTCACATCCAAAAATCTAGAACGCGGAACAAGTTTCCAAAAGACAACCTCAAAGAAATATGAAGCTCACTCAATGAATTAAATGAATCCTTAATGATATAGACACAAGTCCCAAAAAAATGACCTCACATGAAACCCCACTCACACTGAGTATAACAAACCCATTAGCAACCACGGCTAAAACTCCCCAAGGGAAAACACGAAAATGAAAACCACAAGCCCCAACAAGGACAACCCCACCAACTCTATCTTTGTATGAATGGCATAAGATCAAAGACTTAACTTCCTACGTGGAAGTAAGTTGACCAAAATCAATCAAATCCTCACCAAGGACCCAAGACAACAATGGTGATCCCCACAGATCAACCAACCCACAACCATGTACAATGCAAATGAAGAAATGAGACTCACTCACTATAAAGTCCCCAACACGAGACAAGAAAAGGGGAAAAAGCCTTGCTCTCCCAAGAGTTCCAACGACACAAAAAATAAAATTTGACAACTCCCTCACAACGAATCCCACAATGCAACCCACTACAAAAGCCCGTAAGCACACTGTGCGTAAACAAATGAACACAACACCTATCTCATGCTCTCCCAAAATGAACCCTAAAGGAACCCCGTATAGACACCATATATCATGCGAAAAAGAATTACTCGTAACACAAAGCATGACAATCAATGCATATAACAAGGGAATGTATTTGCCATAAAAATAAATATACCGACTCAGAGAGGCAATACCAACAATAGAAGAACAGGTCTCCACATACGCAGATAGGCATGTTATCAAAACGCAACCATTAACATGGTATCTTCAAGCATATAGAAACAGGAAAGCTAGTGTAACGATCCAAACCCGTGGATCCAAAACACTGACCGGGTCTCTAAGCTAACTAACGTGGCCCCTTTGGGTACTAACTTTTCTGTGAGAGGTCACTTCACAAGGTCAAAATATGATGGAATGTGGTTTTGGAAGCTTTAAAAGTCGAATTTACATTTAAAAAATCATTATTACTATAATGAAGTATAACGAGTAGGGATCGTCTGCAGGGATTAAACATGTAGTTGGAATCTAACTCAACATTAATGTTTCACAAGATTACAAAGAGAGGTTTGGTTGGTGATTTAGTCTAAAGTGCAATTGAATGAAAATGCAAATTAAAATTAAACCAAGTGAGTTAGGGTTTGAATGATAAGAAGAGAGGGCTTAGGTGCGGTACCCCTAATTTTAAAAGGATAGTCTCGGCATTTAATTATTTGTTTTACTTGCTTTTTTAAATTATTTAATTAATTAATTGGCTATTTGTTTATTTGTTTATTTGTTAATTTGAATTTAAATTGCATTTTTAAATTATTTAATTGATTAATTGGCTATTTGTTTATTTGTTTAATTTATTTTTTTATTTGTTAATTTGAATTTAAATGATTAATTGTTTTGTTTGCTTATATGATGATGTGTATTTTGTGTAACTAATTGTTAGATTAAAATGTTTTATTTTATTAATGGATTGGATAGTAGTAATGGACCACCCAATGGGTTGGGTTGCATGGACTACTTGGATAGGAGTTGAATGAGTACAGATATTTACCAATGGATAATTGATTATATGTATAAAGATATATATGTATTCAAGGATAATTTATTTTATTACTATTATTATTATTTGTAAATAATTAATAGTTTTAAAATTGAATAAGTCAAGGTTATATATATGTAGATATATAATTATATCTTATATATATGTGTGGGTATATTACGTATTATCTCCTTTTATTTTCTATTTTCTTTTTCTTTTTCTTTTTCTTTCTATTAGTAGCAGACTTGGATATCTTCTAGGATTAGGTTTTATTTTGTATATGCCTATATATATACAATTATAAGTCTACAAGGGTTAAAAACCTATTCACGTAATAGAGAGAATATAGAGTTTAAAGAAAGAAATTAGAGAGAGGAAGAAGGAGGAAAGCAAAGAAGGAGTTAAGGTTTTGAACCAAAAACCTTAGAGGCAAGTTCTAATTATGTCTCTTTTCATTTGACTTGTGTTTCTACACATGCTTAGTTATATTCCAGGATTTTTAATTGGATTTAATAAACTGATTTGGATGCTTAAAATCTTAATTTACAGTGCTTGGATATATGTAATGGGTTATATGATTTTTAGTTGTTTTAAATAATTTAATGCATGGTATGTGTTTTAAATTGATATATAAATGTTTATATGATGTAAAATCAATGTTGAGACACTCTGGGATGTAGGGTTACTGCTTAGGACCTGTAACAATGGAGGTTAGATGGAGTAAAGGTCACTGGAGTCGGAGAAGATAAACGGCCGCGGAGGTTCGGTCGACCAGTTTGGTGTTTCGGTTGACCAAAGTGGCTCAGCAGTGAGAGATAGAGGTTGTATTTTGGCCGACCGAATTGAGTATTTTGGTCGACCGAAATAGCTATATCGGCCAACCGGTTTGGTACTTCGGTTGACCGGTTTGGCACTGGGAACTATTTCTAGGATTTTTACATACTGTATATGCTTGCATAGGTTGAATCTATTTTAAATATCCTAAATTTGTTAAGATAGATTCTTAGTGGAATAGAAAAGCATGATTAAGTATTAATATGCTAATGATAAGAACAACATGGACTTTAATTATACATATATGTTATTGATGGAGGATATAAATGCTTAACTTTAATCTAGCATGATCTCATGATGTATGTATATGATTTTAGTCATATATTGTTAGTATGATATGATCATATATATGTTTGATTTATATTATGCTCATTTTGAATTTAAATTGATGTAATGTTATATTTATTTTCATTAATTGTGGATTGTGAGATGTAATGCACCTGTATGGGATGGTGGCATTCTAGGGACGGATTAACTTATTAGTTAAGTCTTACCTATTTTGTATAAGGGAATGGATTAACTAAATATGTTAAGTCTTACTTATATTCATGTTAGGTCAACTGAACAAATTGAATGACTTACCTGGATTACTTATGGTTGGATATGATGGATTATATATATATAATTATATATCATGATATGAGCTTGAGTCTCAGGATCAGTGGTTAGGGCGCGTATATTGTCAGAGATGTGTAGCTAGATATAGTATAGTTGTGTACCCTGGTAGGTCCAGGTACTCATGCCCACTATATGTGCGTTTTTGCATGTTGCCTTCTGTTCAGGTTGAGATAACCTTATAGTCTAGTGAGTTTCCTTTAATGTATGTGTATATATATATATGGATTGTATAGTTATTGTTGAATTAACTAGGATGTACACATGTATCGGGTCTCTGTTTGGGATGTAGTAGATTAGAACTTCTTCGTGAGCTTGACCCACTATTATTTTTCAGGTGTTCGTTAGATCCAGCCGTAGAGGTGGTTCGTGACGAGTATAGACTATCCATTCACTCTTCTGATTCGACGTAGGAGTCTTCTTTATGTTTAGTATTTGGATTTAGTTTTATTTCATTTATTTATTTAGTTTTAGTTGGATTATGGATAGGGGTCCGTATGATGGATTCCCGAGTTATAATGATATCAGAGATTTTGGATATTGTTATTTGGAGAATTATTTAATTAGTAACTCAAGGATTTATTATTTAGTTTTCTTTCCTCTTATATTTTTTTAATTTATTCTTATTTCTTTTCGTACTCAATGCTTGTTTAAATATTAATTGTTTTATATCCTTCGGTTCTGTTCTCAAACTTGATCACTCGTGGCTCTAGAATCAAGGGGTATCACATTAGGGCATAAGGATTCACCAACAAGCTCATTCACTAAACCACATGATTTCAACTACTTGGGGAAAACATTATTGTAATCTAGATGCGACTACCAATTGGAATATTAAGCATGGATCATCAAATTTAAGCATGAATTGTCTACCCAATCAACAAGTAAACTAAGGTGTAGCATAACCCATCAAGCCTAAGTATAATCCATCAAATTAGTAACAATTGTAGCACATATCAATCTAGAGAATCATGGAATTTGTAATAATAATCCATGGATATCAAATTCAAGCATGAATTGTCTACCTAACTAACAAGTAAACTAATGTGTAGAACAACCTATCAAGTCTAAGCATAATCAATCAAATTAATTAACAAATCCATCAAATGAAAATCATGCATAGCCATCATTAAATACAAGTACAACAAGTATCTAGTGCAGAGATCGATTCCCAAATAATCACAAATAAGACAACATGTAATCACATAGAGAATCAATATATACACAAGGCTATAGCACTAATCACAAGATATAAATCCTCAAAAAGATGAAAGACAAGGGTTTAGATTACAAGTTTGGGGCTCATCCAAGCCCCAAGGAGAAGTCTAGCCAATCATGAGGAGGTGGATGTGGTCATCGAACCCTCAAGGGCAATCCCGAAACATGGCTTCATCTTCTTCCTCTTCTTCTTTGTTGAATTCTAGAGAGAGTGTGTGTAGATCTTGAGATGTGTTCTTGTGCCTCCTCTCACCTCTTTTCCCAAAACCATAATCTCTAACTTTCCTAGAGAAAAAACTAATGAAAATAAAATATATAATAAAAGGTACAATGAATAATGTTTACAAATGGTTCAATCCCCCCTTTTATATAAGACCTTTAGAGCTCAAAACAGCTTAGAAATAAACCCCAAAATGATGCAATCTCGTAGGCATTTGGTAGGTGAAGATCGGGCGAAACAGGGCAAAAAACAGGCTGCTGCCAAGTTGGTTATGATCGATCGCAAATGATGTGGCATGGCTTATCTGCTGACTGGATATTATGAATGATCGTACCAGGGCTGTGATCGATCGTAAGCCCCTATTCGGCATTTTTTTAAACTTTTTCACGCTACAATCGCTTGACTCTAAAAAAGCTTTAATGAACTGTTTTTAGCCCATTTAAACCTTATTGACCTAAAATAGACAAAAACGCAAATTAAGACTAAAACAGGAAGATAAAGATAGATGCAAGGTTTAAAATACCCAAGATTAGGGCTGAAATGTGCAATATTTCAGCACTTATTACACCCCCAAACTTAGATATTGCTAGTCCCTAACAATGAATTATGAAGTAAAAATGAAAGAAACAACTATACAACTATGAACTAAAAAAGCAATAAAGGGATAACACCATTTTCATAGGGGTCACGGTTGCATTTAGTATATACAACAAGCCTTTTGAACCCCTAGGTTACCCCTAGTAGAAGGGTGAAGTCTCGTGAGGGTTTCCAGAAATGATACCCACAAACATCAAACTCTTTCTCACTTAAGGGGCACCAACATTCCAAACAAGTATTGAAAGGAAACTACCTCAAGTATGCCATTTTTTAAGCATCTCCAAGCAATTCTCAAAATTCAAACATCAAGCATGCAAATACGGTCCTCCACATATCAAGTAAGATAATCATGCAAATCAAATCAACTCTAGCATCCTTTTGAGTGAACCAGCATCAAATATGTTGCTATCTAAGCAAATCAATGAAATGGACACAACCAGTCTCAAACTAGCACACAAATCAAGTACCAATCATCAAGACAAAGAATAAACCTTTTTATTCAATTTATTTTCAACATGCTCTCTTTTTCCTTTTTTTTTTTTTTTTTTTTTTTAATGGGATCAAAGATAAGAGTATGGTGCAATGTAAAGATCTCTTAAGCTTTCTAGAAGATTCATGTAACGAGCATTAGGTCAATGGCTCCCAAACCAGATAACTTTAGGGTAATTGGTGTAAAGACACCCCTAAGGACTTACAAGCTCAAACCAGCTAGGCTACAAATCAAAACAACTATCATTTATCATTTTCCAACTCCCCACCTTTGGTGAGAAGTGCTCACTTCTTTTTTATTTATTTATTTTTTTTTAGGATTGTTTGGGCCCTTCACTTTTTGATGCGAAAATTCAATGTTTAATAAGGCAAGAATCCCGGCTACTCGATAAAAGAGTTTGTTATTTAGCATACAAGTTCATTTTGTCAAGAATGAAAGCTTTCAAAGCCTACTAGCTCAATTGGGATATAACTATAACAATAATCAACTAAGCATGTACCCCACAAATGAATGCTAGTGTGCGCCTGTGCAAATGTAGTACTCTAGAATCAATCTTCAAAGCATTCTGACAAACAAGATGATGTGGACCACAAAAGCAAGCATGAAATCAAACTTTTGAAAAATTTGCTCCTAAATGGCCTCTAAAGGCATACAAGGAGTATTGAACTCTCAAGTTATGAAATTTTGCAATCAATGGAACATAGGCCTCAAAAGATCAAAATCATAGCTAAATTGAGTCTCAAATCTCAATCATATGATTAAAGCTCAAAACTTTAAGTAGAATGCAACAAAGCCATCTTACCCCCAAACTTAAACCGTACATTGTCCTTAATGTGCAATGGAAACAATAAAAAAGATGGAAAGAGTATACCGTGGTGGCAAAAGCCTATGAAGCCCGGCAATGATCCATTTTGAAATACTTCTCCCCTAAACTTGGAATCAAAAACCTATTTGAATAACCACACTAGCAAACTTACATTAAATATCACAATAAGATAAAGAAGAGCAAATCATGCACTCTAAGACAATATAAAACAAGATGGTAGAGAGAAATGAGATCAAGCCTTAGATAAAACATTAAAGTATGTATGAATACACATAAGGGCACAATGGTGAAATTTTTATTTTTTTATATTTTCCTTTTTATGAAAGCATGAAAAGAAACAAAATGCAAGATGTAAAAGAGAAAAAAAAAAAAATAAAGAAGCAAAAATGCAAGAACAAAAGTGCAAGATGCAAAAGATAAAAGACAAAATATGTCTCGTGAGTGCTAAGTTTAACGTCTCTAGCAAAACGGAATGTTACTTTGAACAATTTCATTATTATTATTATTTTTTAAAACTATGCACAGGTGCAATCGATCACACAATGGTGCGATTGATCGTACTCCAGGTACGATCGATTGTACCTGGAATGTTTTCTAGGCCAACTTTGTTTACGCATGATTGATCGCACCTGGGGTGCGATCGATAGTAAAGATTTATGAACGATTGGCAGAGAACCAACTTCAGGCCAAAAATTTCTGGGTGCTGGTGTGATTGATCGCACCTGCTGTACGATCGATCACACTTTGTTGTGACCGATTGTACTTGCTGCTAGCTAGGGACAAAATGCTAAAATTTTTGAAAATTTTGAGAATTTTTCTAAGGCAGAATTTTTCAAAGGCACTAAATACTGAAATTTTTCAATGAAGCGTAATGGAACTATCTAGACAATACAAGAAAAATAAAAAAATAAAAAGAAATGAGGGAGGAATAGAGTTTGAAAACTTTATGAAACTGGTGTTTAACGTCTCTAGCAAGACGTAGGGCCAACTCACTAGTCAAAACTATTAAAAACCAGATAGAAAACGTTCTTATTTATACTCTTGTCAATTTTCTCCATTAGATCCTCTTTCACAACAATGAAATCATCTCCCCAAGGAATAACTTGAACATATATGGAAAATGTGACTTTTTTTCTCTCATCCATGGTCTTGAAAATAAAACAAATAATAGGCGGCCTTGCTGACGAGCCCCTTTCTAAATGTTTAGAAAACCTACTTTTTAATGCGAGAGGTCGCTTCGCAAGGTTAAAATATGAATGTGGTTCATGAAGCCTTCCTAGTTAAATTTACATTTATAAAACCACTACTACAACTAATGAAGTATAGCGAGTAGGGATCGTCTGCAGGGATTATACGTGTTGGAATTTAATTTCGACTCTAATGTACCAATTGATTGCAAAGAGAGAGATTGGTTGATTAAACTAAGATGCAAGGAAATTAAAATAAACTAAGTTGAGTTAGGGATTGAAGAGATGAGAAGTGAGGTCCTTGGGTGCATTAGAATCGCCACCAAGCTCGTTCACCAAACCACACACTTTCAACTAATTTGGGGAAAACCTTCTTGTGAACAAAAAGCGATTACCAATTGCAATATTAAGCATGGACCATCAAATTCAATAATAAATTGTCTACCTAATCGACAAATAAATTAAGTGTAGCATAACCCATCAATTCTAAGCATGACCCATCAAACTAGTCATAATTGTAGCACACATCAATCTAGAGAATCATGGAATTTGCAATAATAAGCCATGGAATATCAAATCAAGTAAAGATTGCCTACCTACCTACAAGCATGAATTAAATTGTAGAACAACCCATCAAGCATAAGCATAATCCATCAAATTAATTGACAAACCCATCTAATAAAAACCATGTCTAGCCATCACTAGATTCTCAATCAACCACACATAGACATGCAATTAATATAGAAAAATTAGTGTAGAGATTAATTCCCAAATAATCACACATAAGACAACATGTAATCACATTGAGAATCAATAAAAAGAATTAATCCATAGAAATCAAAGGAGAACCCAAGATTCATTAAATTCACAAGGCTAAAACACTAATCATAAGATATTATTCCCCAAAAGTATGAAAGAGACAAAGGTTTAGATTACAAACTTGGGGCTCATCCAAGCCCCAAGGAGAAGTCTAGCCAATCATAGAGGAGGTGGGTGTGATCTTGGAACCCTCAAGGGCAATCCCCAAACATGGCTCCATCTTCTTCCTTTTCTTCTTTGTTGAATTCTAAAAAGAGAGTGTGTAGATGTTGAGATGTGTTCTTGGAGCCTCCACTCCAATAATTAGAATATCTAATACCACACATCAAGACATAGATTCTCTAGATTATTAATTAGAAATCTAAAAGTGCGAAATCAAATAGTGGAAGACTTGGACATCATGCTCGGAATTCTACCGAGACCTCAACGGTTATTTCAGGTATTAACCTACTGGGAAGACCACCCTAGTGCGCACTATCTCGATTGGGGAAAACTCATACCTCCCGCACTAGAGCCAAACTATAGCCATATCACTTGTAACCACACTATCCCAAGACTCCAAAATAAATAAGTTAACAACTTATATATGTATAAAATGGTACACAAGACTACCTTCATGCACAAGTAGGTTGAAACCACACAATACATGCTATAAATCCACAACTACTATAGGATGACAATGTCGAATCTTCAGAGTGCGATTCGTTATGCGCTATAATAACATCACATGTCAAATCTTCAGTGTGCGATTCGTTACATGCTATGACAATATAATCCAATATTGAAAACATAAACTCATAAATCCATTACAAGTCAAAAATCATGCTTTAAACATACTATCAATATCAACACATGATTAAATCATTAATGCAATAGAAACGAAAATTAATTGCATAGCTTAATTAATTTCTCTAGGTTTCAAATCTCAATCAAATGACCCATAATTAACACATGTTAGACAACATAGCATGGTCATTGTATAAATCAATTCAAAGCTTAATTAGGTCATTTGAACAACAAAATGGAATTTAATTAAATCATGATAATCAAATCCCTAAATTCTAAAACAACATAAAATGGTCCCAAATTAACATATGCTAGTATACAAGTCCTTGTCATCTCAAATATCAAGTCAAAACTTAATTAAGCCAAATAAACCATTAAATAGATTTTAATTAATCATTTTAATTAAAATCTCTAGATTTTCATACTTATCCAAATGCTCTCAAATTAAAGTATGTTAAAGAACATGCCAGACTTAACTTAAAAGCATGTTACAAGTTAATTTCATGTAAGGTACGGCCATGGAATTAAACTTTCACAAAAGTTAATTATTAAATAAAAAGTGCAATTCTTATTCAAATAATTCCAATTTAATATATGTTAACAAGCATATCAAAACATAATTTATCATCATACCACAATTTAATTCTAGGCTATATACATTCTTATAGATTAAATCTTATACAAAGAAATAAATATTACTAATATTCTAGATTTGACACAAGGCATACATATAAGTTGTATAATCATCGAAAATACTTAATACAACACATACAAAATCCTAAAACATCCCCTACCTCCATTTGAGATGAAATCTCAAATCCCCACCGAAATGAAATTGCTCCGAATCCGACGAAACTTCTAGGTTTTATCGGGGACAACACGGTGAACAAAAATCCCAAGGAAGCCCCATCAAAATCACAACTTGACTTCAAACCCGAACTCAAGAAATGGCCAAAAATGAATTCTAATAAGGGAGAAAGGTAAAGCACAACAAGGTGAACATAAAACACAAAGGCACTACACATTTTTACCAAAGGGAAGTGACAGGAAAAAAAGAGAGAAGGACAGCAGCCATGGATGGCCGGCCAAGGAGGGAGAAAGAAGAAGATAAAATCTGATTTTTCTCTTAAGTCACCCTATTTATAGAAAAACCCCCAAAAGTGCCCTTAACGAGCCCCGCCGGGTCTGGAAAAGTGGAATTTGAACAGACGTGCTCAAACAGCAAAACTCCGTGAACAAAAAACATTCAAAATGAGAAAATATGAATAACGGAAGAAACGACATCGAAAACCGAGTCCCGAGCAGAGAGATATGCCCCAAACAAGTTTGGCACAAACTGGGGTCGGAAACCCTGAAACTGGAAAAAAATGACTAGAAGGAAATTCTAAGAGTATGTGACTCGACGAAAAGTGAAAATGAATCATGTACGAGGATCCAGGCTCAAAATAAGACATTTTACAATAACTTTCATTAATTGCACAATGGCCCCTCCAAAAAGTGAAAACTGTACTAATGGCCTAGAATGAAAATATCTTCCAAAAATATTTTCTTAAAAACCCCTGAAATAAAATATCTTCAAAAGATATTTATGAAAAACACCCCAAGAAAAGAAAAAGATTCTGAAAAATTATGCATCCATGCCCCTATGGACACCAAGAGCAACCAGAGTACTTTACTGCAAAAGTAAAGATACATATTTCGTGGAAACCACTGAGAATGAAGATACGTGAAGTCAAAAACCAACTCCGAACACAAGAAGTGAGGTTTTTCCAAAAAATGATGAACGAGGACAAGACGAAATAGGGAAAAGGACCAAAAGTGAATAGTGTCAAAAAAACGAAAAATGCAGAAATGACTCGGTCCTTAAAGGAAGTTGTCTATCCTAAGAAAAGAGTCTCAGAAACTATTTTCGAGCACTCGAGATGACACTAAGTGATGAGAAACTGAACTCAAAAAGGAAAAGATCAACAGAAAAAAAATATCTGTGAAAATCAGAGAAAAGGAAAGGAAGAAAAATGACAGGGTCATTACAGGAAATTAGGATTAAAAGGTTAAATGGGACCCTATAACACCAATGAAAACCGAAGGAATGAGATCTAGTCCAAACTAGACCATGTAAGCTATTAAATGGCTTGAACAAGATCAACAAAGTCAAGTGGGAACGAATGAAACAAGGTTAACCTGTCTAGGCAACAAACCAAACAAGACCCACAAGGCAGCTTCATTTCCGTCGATCGAAATGGAGCTTCGGTCTGCCGAAATGAACTAAGAAAAAGAGAAAAATTGAACCTTCATTTCGGTCGACCGAAATAACAAAACCGGCTCGAGATGAAAAAAGGCTACTGGAATTGGACTTTTTACTGTACAACTAAAACTACAAGGGCATTGGTCGATCGAACCAAGCCATCGGTCGACCGAACTGGGCCAAAACATCAAAATGGCTACAGGAATGTGGGATTTTACTGTTTAAATAAAACCAAAAGGGAATCGGTCGACCGAACTGGCATTTCAGTCTACCAAAATGGCTCGAAAAAGTGTATATGAACCTGTTATGCACAAAAATGAAGAAAAGTCCCTAAGTCTTATTTAAATCCCCCATGGCATGATCAAATTTAATAATATGCTATTGTGTGATGATGTGAACATACACGCAAGTGTAATATAACATTTTAACCATGTTATAGTGGCCTATGGCCTCATTACATTCCATTTACAAGATTTGACATGCCAAACCTCCAAAGTTGAAAAAAAATGCATTTCAAAGGCAAAACTTGTAGTTTAAATACATACACTTGAACTTTAGAGTTTGTGGCCCTTGGCCTCATGTCATACATAACAAATATGTCACAAATAGTGTATCTAAGTACACTTTACATGTTATAAAGCAAAAATGGCATGTTGAACCTAACTAAGTATTACAACTTTAAAAGTAAAATTCAAACATGCTAACACTTGCATGTGAACAAAAATGCTTTAAAGGAAACTTCAAATCTCCAAACCACCCAAGGCAAGAGCAAATCTCCAAGTCTTGAATCCTGTACCTGAACAAATGCCCCAGTAACTTCGGGGTGAGTAAACAAGTTTACTCGTAGAGAATGAGCATGCATCGACTATATTTCTTTCAGATTTTTAGACTAACATGATACAACTCAAAAGGGTCATTTCACCTAACGTCTATGTCAGAGTGAGACTCAAGGATCATCCTATGATACCTTAGAGTGTAATTAACAAGAATCATGATCTATATACATATATGAAACGAATCAAGGATGGGATAATCCAAAGAACACGACAAGAAGGATACTTGAGCATAGATTAACATGAATTGCATTATCAATACAATTAAGCAAGGTATGGAATAATCCATACAACATGACGAAAGGATACTAGAATACAAGGATCACATTATCAATACAATTTACATGATTGGAATATACCAATTAACACGACAAGAGTTATACATGAAATCCAAAACAAGGCATAATATCTATGCAATTAAACAAGATTAGAGCATTTCATATAACACGACAAGTTTTAAATCTCCAAGGAATAGCAACTTGAAATTTAAAGAGTGAAATCAACCAAATTGGAAACTCGGATATCGCCTGGATTAAAACCGTACTCTTGAGATCACTTTAGGGCTACTAACCCATGGGTACCTTTCCCCTAGTGCGCAATATAGTGTAGAGGGACATTCCCCCGTACTAGAACCAAGTCCTAGCCATGTTAATTCTTGTTTGATATCCCAAGGCCCAAAGATCAACAAGTTGTGCAAATCAAGATAGTATCAAAATACAAGAAATGCATTAACCACGTTTCATGCACAACCAAGATCTTGGAACACACAAGTCATGCCCTAAGTTCTCAACTATGATGGCATGTGAAATGTCAAAGAATCATAGAGTGCATCTACATAGATGAAAACCAAGATATAAAGCACATGAAATCTATTGAAGTAAATATACCACAAGTATAAGATACATGACGAAAAGCTAAAAGCCACATAAAATACAAATCCAATTCATGAATTTAACAAGAATTCACTATCAAGGCATAGTTAACTCGATAGAAGCATAGATGGAAATTTAATCTACGTGAGGGATTAAATTATCAAGATTACTGGGCAAGTCCAAATGTTCTACGAACAAGGCATGTTAAGGATCATGTCAAGGACAGGTCCTATATCGAGTTACAAGTTCATTCCATACAAGACACAACCATGTGAATTAAGTTCCATACAAAGAAAACAATTAAATATAAGTTTCAAAACTTATCTGATTATTCTCAAGTTGATACACATGAAGGAACTTGTCAAGGAAATCATGAACACAAAATTAGAAACTTAATCAAGTGCATAGAACCATTGAATGGATTTTAATTAATTCTTTTAATTAAAATCTTTAGATTTTGAAATTCATTCAAATGACCTCAATTTAATATATGTTATACAATATGTCAAGACTTGTTTTAAAAACATGATACAAGTGAATTTTATGCAAGCAACAACCATGAGTATTAAACCTTAATACAAGAAAAATAATAAATGAAAGGTTTCAAAACATAATCAAATATTCTAGATTTAATATATGTGAAAGTACGTGGCATGGACATCAATAAAATCAAGTCGGAATTCCAATGTAGTGAATAGTGCACATGGAATAATTTAATTAATCAAATTAATTAAATATTTTTAGATTTCAGAACATCTCCAATTACTCTCAAATTCACCTATGTTGAAGAGCACACTAGGGCCTAATATAATATGACAACACATGTTAATTCCAAACTAGTTAAGGCCACATGAATTAATCTTTCATTCAAGAAAAATATAAAATAAAAACTTTAATACTTGTCCTCTCGATTTAATATATGTCAATGAACGTGTCATGGAGTAATTTAATATCATGCCACAAGTTTCAAACATGCTATGACCCACCGTGAAAATCAAATCTCACACTAGAAAATAAATAATTAAAAATTCTAGATTTGATATCCAAGCATGTAAATGAGTTGTATATGCATCAATAACATGCAATATAACAAGAATATAAATTATAACACCCTCTACCTCAATTTGAGATGAAAATCTCAAAAGCCCACCGAAAGAAAACTGCTCCGAATCCGACGATACCGAAGGGTTTTGTCGGGGATAACACGGTGAATAAGAATCCCAAGGAAGCCCCATGAAAATCACAACTTGACTTCAAACCCGAACTCAAAATTTGGCCAAAAACAGGTTCTAATAAGGGTGAAAGGTGTGCGTCGTCAAGGCGAGCAATAAACGCTAAGGTACTACGGCGTTTTACACGAGGGAAGTGGCCAGAAAAAAGAAGAAGAAGCATGGCAGCCCCTTGGCTGCCATGGCTGCCGGCCAAGAGAGAGGTGGGTGTAATACCCCTAATTTAAAAGGGATAAAAATTGGAATTTAAATGTTATTTTATGTGCATTTTTATTTTATTTTATTTATTTATTTTGTGGCTAAGTGTTTTATGTGTCAAATTATTTATTTGTGTTTATTATTTGATTTATTTGAATTATTTGCATTAATTGAATTAATTGCATTATAGTGATTTGATTGAAATTGTTTGTTTGCATTTATTAACTTATTGGAATTCTTATGTGAATTAATCTACGTGAATTTTTAAATATATTAAGTTATTTTTACTTACAAGTTTTGGGACGTCA
This sequence comes from Cornus florida, assembly GCF_030987335.1. Classification (NCBI taxonomy): domain Eukaryota; kingdom Viridiplantae; phylum Streptophyta; class Magnoliopsida; order Cornales; family Cornaceae; genus Cornus; species Cornus florida. Next base: position 82,602,508 of record NW_026775577.1, on the reverse strand, counting down.
TCTGGTGTAGCCGACATAGAATTTAATCGTAGGCTTTATTATGGGCCGACTAGGATTAAGTTTAGGGCTCTGTCTCTATTATGACAAGGATTAGGGTTTTGGTATTAAGCCTATAAATATACCATTATGCTTTAAGCTTAGGGTTTACGATATATCACATAGCATACACGTAGAGTTGTTCTGTAAAAACAGAGGGTAGAAGAACAGAGCATTGTAAGGATTGTCAAGGAGGAAATCAAAGAGGACCAAGGGAGAGTTATGGTGGATTAAAACAAAACCATGGGAGGCTTAAAGGTGGTCAGTGTTGGCAGGAAATTAGGAAAACGGCGACAAAGTTTTTAGACCAAAACTGCAGGCAAGTTCTTCTCTTTCTCCTTCCCTTTGGCTTGTGTTCTGTGCACCTAGATAGTCTCTAGGTTTTAATTGAATGTTAATTGGAAATTATATGCTTAGTACATGTTATATCAATGATCTGTAGGTGTTGATATCAATTCTGTAAAACAAAATTTATGCATACTTTCGTTTCAGCATTCTATTCTTAAAGTATGTTAAGTTAGTTGCAATTTTAGCCTCTGTAATTGTTTCCAACTACTGTAGATAGGACATTGGAATGATACTAGGTATTTATAAGACTAGTAAGTTCAATATTTAAGAGAAACAAAGGAACTGGAATGACCGGAGTTGGAGCAAATAGGCTGAAACGGAGCAGAACGGGGACGAAGGCTCTCAAAGGAGGTGAGAGCCGGCTCCATGGATGTGGGAGCCGGCTCCCACACTTAAAGAGCCAGCTCTAAGACCTATAGAGCCGGCTCCAGGTTCAAAAGAGCCTGCTCTTTAAAACTTAGAGCAGGCTCTCTTCAATAGTGAATGTTCTGTAAACTTTTCTACGAAATGTTTGTTACTTTGGAGCATAGGAATGTTTCTGTTGATTCTGGGGTTTCACAGAATGATTAGAAGGTTGATTTTGGGTGTTATTAAGACCTTGAATTAATTAAATTTGATAAGGCTCCTAAGTTTAGTAGAATTGTTGTTGAAAAATAGTTTTAGTTTTGTTCTTAACACATGTTAATTCGGTAGCGAATTTAATTTCTGTAGTTGATTTTAATTGTTGTTTTCAAATCATTGGGATTCTCTTTGGTATTAATAAGACCTTTAGGATCAGTTTTTGAAATCAATTGAATGGTGGAAAAAGGCCGGAGAAGAAGCAGAACGGTCGAAAACGGATAAGTAACTGAACTGAGGCTCTACCTTTAAAAGAGGCTGCTCTACCTCTAAAAGAACCTGCTGTTTTAGGATTAGAGTAGGCTCCTTTCATTTTGCACATTCAGTTAATGTTTTTACGAACTTTTTGCTACTATTTGGGCACTTGGGGTTCTTGAAAAATTCTAGAACTTTAATGGGGGTTTAAATAATTAATTTAACATGTAATTAAGATCTTAAATTGCATAAACTACCCTCGTTGTAATAATGGAATTAATAGTGCGCTAATTAACAATTTTGCGTACGGTTAACGGTTGGAAAGAAATAAATTGTTTAATTTTAATTTGACAATTTAAGGTGTTATATATGTTCTAAATTAAATTTTAGATGCGTGAGGGAGTCTTTTAATTAATAAATTAGACTCGTAGCATAGTTTGTGGCTGGGTGCTTAAACAACAAAACAATATACAAGTATGCAACCTAGCTTGCTATTGACGGATAAAAGGAACTGAATTGCTAGAATTAATTTTTAGCAAATTCTTGGATAATATTATGATTTTAAATCTTATTTGAATGCATGATATAATAGTTGATTTATTAAAACTAATTTATTCATGCTTTGGATGCTTGTTGATGAACCGTTAAATAATACATGGTTTAACTTTTGGATTTAAATTGCTAAAATAATAAATATTCTTCTACAATTGTTTGGAATGATTTCGGATTGTAAATTACTAACATGTATTTATATGTTGTAATTTACATGGTTTTGGATTTTAAATTGCTGAAACTTAAAACACTTTTCTGCAAGGATATGGATATTTGGTTTTGGACTGTAAATTATGTGCTTAGTATTTATATGTTGTAATTTATATGGATATGGAGGATTGTATGCACCAGTATGGGACGGTGGCATACTAGGTATGGTTTAGCTCAAAATGCTAATTCCTAACTTATGGATTTTAATTGGTGAACAGTTTTATCTGTTTTATCAATTATATGGATTTTGTGGATTGTATGCACCGGTATGGGACGGTGTCATACTAGGGACAGACTGATTCAAAATACTCAGTCCTCCCTATTTTGGAATAAGGGTACGAATTATAAAAACATAATTGTCCTTATATTTAAGTCTGTGCAGTTGAATAAGATGAACGACTTACTGGATCTCTTATATAAGTTTGTGTGGCTGAATAAGCTGAACGACTTATTGGATTTCTTATGAATCGATATGAACGGATTTTAAATATATGGTTATGGTACCATGAGATGAGCTTGAGTCTCAGACTCGTCGGTTAGGGTGCGTATATGCAGTGGATGCGTAGCTGGCTATAGTAGGTTGAGGTGTACCCTGTTAGGTTTAGGTACTCATGCCCACCTTTGGGTGCGTTTTCGCATGTTACCTTCTATTCAGGTTGAGACCCCTACTGTAGTTCAGTGAATGTCCCTTAGTGTGGATATATATATATATATATATATGTATATATATATATATATATGTATGGACTAAATAGCTATTGTTGAGATATCTAGGGTGTATCTACGTATCGAGTCACTGTTTGGATTGCAGTTAGAGAAGAATTTACATGTGGGCCTGACCTACTCTTATTTTTACAGGTGTTCGTTAGTTCCAGTCTTAGAGCTGGATCGTGCTGACCAGATACAGGCATTTACTCCACCGATGCTGTAGGATTTTGTTTCATGTTTTAGGCTTTGGTTTTTTTCCAGTCATTTGAGTTCAGTGGGATATTTTAGGGGTCCACTAGATGGATTCCCGAGTTGTATAATTTGGAGAACGATTTGTATTCGTGAAGGATCAGCTGTAATAGAATAGTTTTATTTATCAATAAAATTTTATTCTGAGGTTTCAGTTTTTGGATTATCATTCTAGTTTCTTTTCCGCAATTTATTTATTCCTGTTTTCTTAATTGTATTGTGTTCGTTAACTGCTAATTGGTTTGATATCCTCGGGTAATCAGGCGTGGGCCTGGCCAACCCGTATCCAGAGATCCGGGGGTTATCACAGTGGGAGAGAGAAAAATCTGATATTTTCTCTTTAAGTCCCCTATTTATAGAAAAACCCTAAAAGTGCCCCGTAAGGGCCCAGCCGGGTTTGGAAGAGTGTAATTTGAGCAGACGCACTTAAACAGCAAAACTCTATGAACAAAAAAGATTCAAAATGATTAAATATGAACAACAAAAGAAACAGCGTCAAAAACCAAGTCCCGAGCAGAGAGATATGCCCCAAACAAGTTCGGCGGCAACCGGTGTCCGAAATCCCTAAAACTGGGGAAAACGTCCGGGAGGAAATTCTAAGAGTACACGACTCGATGAAAAGTGAAAATGAATCCCGTACGAGGATCCAGGCTCAAAACAAGGTATTTTGCAATAACTTTTGTTAATTGCATAATGGCCCCTATAAAAAAGGTTAACTACAAAACTGCCCTAGAATAAAAATATCTTCTAGAAGATATTTTCTTAGAAACCCCTGAAAATAAAATATCTTCAAAAGATATTTACGAAAAATACCCTAAGAAAAGAAAAAGATTCTGAAGAACTGTGCATCCATGCCCCTATGGACATCGGGAGCAACCAGAGCACTTTCTTACAAAAGTAAAGATACGTATTTCATGGAAACCACTTAGACTGAAGATACGTGAAGTCAAAAACTAACTCCGACCACGAAAAGTGAGGCTTTGCCAAAAAAGTGAAAAACGGGGAAAAGACAGAATAGGGAAAACGACGAAAAGTGAATAGTGTCGAAAAACGAAAAATGTGAAAATGACTCGGTCCTTAAAGGAAGTTGTCAATCCGAGCGAAAGAGTCTCATAAACCATTTCTGAGCACTCGAGACGACACTCAGTGACGAGAAAGAGAACTCGAAAAGGAAAATTAAACGGAAAAAATTTATCCGTAAAATTTCAGAAAAATGAAAGGAAGATAAATGACCTGGTCATTACAACCTACCCACTTTAAAGAAATTTCATCACCGAAATTTGGAATATACCGGAAAAGAACAGAACTGGGACCGAACAGAAGGTCAAACCAAAGGATAGCTCATAACGAACTGAAGGACAACTCCAAAAGTCTCAAGGTCAACTAAAGGAACGCGAAACCACAAACCGAGAAAACACCTCATACGAATCGGCACGTTAACTCAACGTCAACCACCGAGAGAATCCCAAAACAACGAAACATTGAAACATGATAAAAGAAGAGAGTGACAAGGGAATAGGAACAGCAACCAGAACCCGCCCACACTTACTCGTCAATAAGGTAGCATGACAGTATAAAGCACTAGTTCATAACATGCCCTGAACTAAGTCAACTTAGGAAACCTATCAATATGGATGACATCAATATCGGAAACGACCATTACCAAAAGCACCACGGGAACTAAGCATCTGCGAGAGTTGGGGTAGCTAATCCCAAAACTCTAACAATAATGTCATAGGCACAGCTACGCTTAAGGCCTTAGATCCACAATGTAAGTAGAGCCAGCAACTCCTACATTGCAAAACACCCTTGAAGCCATGAAGGAAAAGGAAATGAAATGGTGCCTCCTTTGCCCGCGTCCCACTCCACCAGACAAGGACTATGATTCTACGCGTCTAACCAACAAAACAGACAAGCATGTTCCCGACATGGGTCCTTACAAAATGAATTTCTCCTATCTAAGGAAGAACTTCGTAAAATAGGAACGCATCCAAGGAATACGACAGACCCAGAAAGACAACGTCAAAACCAGACAAAAAAAGTAAATAGCTAGCATGCAATCATAGCATCGGACTATCTACTCACGCAAGTAGTAAGATCACATAAAGCATGTCAGTGTATACAGGAGAAGAATGTAAAGCATGACGACATGCTACATATAATCATATCAAGATGAACAAGCGTAGATAATGTACTCAGATAGACAAGCATATACCACATGCTAAAATAACAAGCAGGTACAAAGTGCTAAGGAAAACAAGCATATATCATATGCTAAGACAATCAAGGTAAGCTTCTAAACAAGCTGCCACATAAGCAAACAGACATGTTATCAAATCAAAACATGTTATCAAGAAGCATGCAAGTACATGGTACGACAATACAAGTGAATGAAATGCATAAGGTATGCCGACATACATCACATACGGTCATGCTAACAAAAGCACGCAGACATGATATCACATCAGGACATGATAGTAGCGCAGACATGGTCTGGGTCATATGTAATCAAGATGCATATATATACACATAAGGCAAGCTTAACAAATAATAGATGTCTCAAAACACCTGAGCATGTGAACATGTTACCATACAAGACAAGTTATCAAAATATAAATGATATAACAAAGTATAACAACATGAGCATAATATGCACCCAACACCCGTCGTCCAAGGTATTCGAACCCAGACGCTCTAATACCACTTGTAACGACCCGGGTTTTTATTCAACCCGGTGCGTTAATGATAACCCGAAAGTTGATCCGTTAACAGATCCAGATACGGAAGCAAGAAACAAGACAGCGGTCTCCCAAGGCACAATAGACCTCTAAGACACTTTGATGACCTTCTATGTGGTCTTGAAACCCAAAAAAAGTAAATACGGAAGCAAAAGATAAACCAAAGTCTTAAGAGATATAGATCATCTCTTAGACACAAATGTAACCTTCCATGAAGCCACGGAACCCAAGGAAATAACCGGAAGTGGAAACTAGGATAAAAAGGTTAAATGGGACCCTATGACACCAATGACAACGGAAGGAAAGAGATCTAGTCCAAACTAGACCACGTACGCCATTAAATGGCTTGAACAAGATCAACAAGGTTAAGTGAGAACGAATGAAACAAGGTTAACCTGTCAAGGCAACAAACCAAACAAGACCCACAAGGCAGCTCCATTTCGTTCAACCGAAATGGAGCTTCAGTATGCCGAAATGAACCAAGAAAAAGAGAAAAATTGAGCTTTCATTTCGGTCAACCAAAATGACAAACCGGTCGACCGGTTTGTGGCTCGAGATGAAAAAAGGCTACTGGAATTGGACTTTTTACTGTACAACTAAAACTACAAGAGAATCGGTCAACCGAACCGAGCCACCGGTCGACCGAACTGGGCCAAAACATCACAATGGCTACTAGAATATGGGATTTTACTGTTCAAATAAAACCAAAAGGGAATCAGTCAACCGAACTGGCATTTTGCTAAACCGAAATGGCTCGAAAAATGCATATGAACCTGTTGTGCACAAAAATGAAGAAAAGTCCCTAAGTTTTATTTGAATCCCCCATGGCATGGTCAAATTTAATAATATGCTATTGTGTGATAATGTAAACATACACGTAAGTGTAATATGACATTTTAAACATGTTACAATGGCCTACGGCCTCATTACATTCCATTTACAAGATTTGACATGCCAAACCTCCAAAGTTGAAAAAAAAATGCATTTCAAAGGCAAAACTTGAAGTTTAAATACATACACTTGAACTTTAGAGTTTGTGGCCCTTGGCCTCATGTCATACATATTAAATATGTCACAAATTTTGTATATAAGTACACTTTGCATGTTATAAAGCAAAAATGGCATATTGAACCTAACTAAGTATTACAACTTTAAAGGTAAAACGCAAACATGCTAACACTTGCATATAAACAAGAATGCTTTAAAGGAAACTTCAAATCTCCAAACCACCCAAGGCAAGAGCAAATCTCCAAGTCTTGAATCCTGTACCTGAACAAATCCCATAGTAACTTCGGGGTGAGTAAACAAGTTTACTCATTGAGAATGAGCACGCATCGACTCGATTTTTTTCAGATTTTTAGACTAACATGATACAGTTCAAAAGGGTCATGCCACCTAACGTCTATGTCAAAATAAGACTCAGGGATCATCCTAAGCTACCTTAGAGTATAATCAACAAGAATCATGATATATATACATATATGAAATGAATCAAGGTTGGGATAATCCAAAGAACACGACAAGAATGATACTTGAACATAGATTAACATAAATTGCGTTATCAATACAATTAAGCAAGGTTTGGAATAATCCATACAACACGACGAAAGGATACTAGAATACAAGGATCACATTATCAATGCAATTTACATGATTGGAACATACCAATTAACACGACAAGTGTTATACATGAAATCAAGAACAAGGCATAATATCTATGCAATTAAACAAGATTGGAGCATTTCATATAACACGACAAGTTTTAAATCTTCAAGGAATAGCAACTTGAAATTTAAAGAGTGAAATCAACCAAATTGGAAACTCGGATATCGCCCGGATTAAAACCGTACTCTTGAGATCACTTTAGGGTTACTAACCCATGGGTACCTTTCCCCTAGTGCGCAATATAGTGTAGAGGGACATTCCCCCGTACTAGAACCAAGTCCTAGCCATGTCAATTCTTGATTGATATCCCAAGGCCCAAAATCAACAAGTTATGCAAATCTAGATAGTATTAAAATACAAGAAATGCATTAACCACGTTTCATACACAACCAAGATCTTGGAACACACAAGTCATACCCCAAGTTCTCAACTATGATGGCATATGAAATGTTAAGGAATCATAGAGTGCATCTATATAGATTAAAACCAAGATATAAAGTACATGAAATCTATTGAAGTAAATATACCACAAGTATAAGATACATGATGAAAAGCTAAAAGCCACATAAAATACAAATCCAATTCATGAATTTAACTAGAATTCAATATCAAGGCATAGTTAACTCGATAGAAGCATAAATGGAAATTTAATCTACAAGTCCCGAGCAAAGAGATATGCCCCAAACAAGTTCATCGGCAACTGGTGTTAGAAATCCTTAAAACTGGGGAAAACGTCCGGGAGGAAACTCTAAGAGTCCATGACTCGATGAAAAGTGAAAATGAATCCTGTATGAGGATCCAAGCTCAAAACAAGGTATTTTACAATAACTTTCGTTAATTGCACAATGGCCCCTACAAAAAGGGTTAACTGCAAAACTGCCCCAAAATGAAAATATCTTCCAAAAGATATTTTCTTAGAAACCCCTAAAATAAAATATATTCAAAAGATATTTACGAAAAACACCCTGAGAAAAGAAAAAGATTCTAAGGAACAGTGCATCTATGCCCCTATAGACATCGGGAGCAACAAGAGTACTTTCTTGCAAAAGTAAAGATACGTATTTCGTGGAAGCCACTTAGACTGAAGATACGTGAAGTCAAAAACTGACTCCGAGCACGAAAAGTGAGGCTGTGCCAAAAAGTGACAAACAGGGAAAAGACAAAATATGAAAAATGACGAAATAGGGAAAATGACGAAAAATGAATAGTGTCGAAAAACGAAAAATGTGGAAATGACTTCGTCCTTAAAGGAAGTTGTCAATCCAAACGAAAGAGTCTCAGAAACTATTTTCGAGCACTCTAGACAACACTCGGTGATGAGAAACTGAACTCAAAAAGGAAAATTAAACTAAAAAAATTTATCCGTAAAATTTCAGAAAGAGGAAAGGAATGTAAATGACTGTCATTACATCACGTGCCTACATAGGTGACCAATCTTAATGTGTTGAAGTGTGAGAGGACCCATGAGCTTGCTCGGGTTCCCCCCGTGTTGTCCACGTCATAGATCTGTGACTTTTCATATTTTTTTGTTGTGTTCGATCGATCACGTTTTTCTCTGATCGATCAGAGAAATATCAATCTCACCATGTCCAGATCGATCCAACTTAGATCGATCTCATCTTTTTCCTGATCGATTGAATTTTATTTTCATATCTCTGCACCATCTACAATGTTCATGCTAGTTTATTTTTGCCCAATGCCTGTGTTTTCTACCTTGGATGCATTTCATACTCATATTGTTCAGCATTCTTCACTTATTTGAACATTCACTGTCTATGCCTGCCTATATTACCACTTGCATAGATTCATGTTGATTCATTTTGAGTTGTCTATCTTACTTGACAAACATGTTTTTATTTGTGTGCTTTCAATTCTATATTTCATATATTATTCCTGTTACTGACTCCAATTGCAAGTGTTTTCCTTCTTTTGCAAACCATGGCCTGTGTCAAGACTTTGGTCAACCAGCAGTATGTACGCCGAGTGCGACAGCTTATAGAGGAGCCCGCAGAGCCTTCCTATGCTCAGGACCCAGCTCCAGAGCTAGCTCCAGCTCAGTCCTCATTAACTGATACCAAACTACAGTCTTCTGCTTCCGCATTATCTTCTTCGGATAAGGCTGAGCATGTACCACCTCATTCACCACTACCAGCACTACCAGGCCAGGTTTGAGACAGACCGAGTAGGAGATATACACGCCTTCAGGTGGTGCATAAGTCAGTCTTCGACATTGCTTTCTATTCCCGGTCGATTCTGACCCGGGCAGCATTTGATGATATTAATCGGTGGGGCATTTCAGCCATTTTTGCTCCAGCCACATACCCTGTTTACCTGAGGCTCATCCGGTTATTCTACCAGAACCTTCGGCCGGCCCTGAGTAACCTATCGGAGCTACGGACTACTATTAATGGCAATCTCATCCGCATCACTATTGAGTCATTGGCCATATCTTCTCAATGTCCGCATGTCTGCCCTCCCGGCCTTCATTATCCTATTCTCAGGTGACCATCTGATGCAGACATGGCCATTACTCTGACTGGCCATTACAGTGATGGCGAGACTTTCGCCACTCGGACTTATCTCCCTGACGATTTATGGTTCTTCAATTCAGTCTTGTACCGAAACGTATTTATTGCGAGCCATAAGATCCAGAGGCGCTCAGATTTTCTAACTGCTCTTTATGCCTTCTATACTAGCCATTAGTTCTCTATTCCTGCACTCATCTAGAATGTCATGATGAGATTATATGCAAGCTACATCAACAAGGCCAAGCCTAGGCGAGCCGCTTTCCTCCCCTTCGGACATCTTATTACTCAGATCCTCCAAGATCAGCACTACCCTTTCCATCCAGCGGAGCATACTGAGTCAGGGGCTAATAAGAGCTATAACGCTTTTATCAAGGGCTTAGAGCAAGAGGCCATTTTAGCAGCAGAGGAGGCTGTAGAGGCAAAGATGGCAGAGATAACAACAGTTGCAGCAGCAGCAGCAGATGATCTAACAGACCCACCAGCGGCTGTAGACGCACATATGGATATCAATCTAGAGCGAGAGCCTCCAAAGGAGTCACCACATCACTCTACAGTAGGGTCGCCATTACACTCTGAAGAGCAGGGTCAGGATGTACCTTAGTTTCATGACCTAGTTATCCCTGACACTCCAATTCCGACACCTGGCCTAGGAGAGCATATACAGACTTTGGAGGACGCGGTTGTCTCTCTTCGGTCAGATGTGGCCTCCCTCAGCACTTACGTGACTACTCTCCGCTCAAACGTTTTGGCTGTGCTGCAGGATTTATCCAGAGATATCCGGGAATCTCGCCCTACTTCCTCTACTGATCTCTATACCTCTCTTTCATCTTTTTATATATATCTGTGATACCTGCTATTTTGATACTGTTATGATATTTTTGCGGCCAGTCTATTGGCCCTGATACTGTGATGTAATTATACTATTTTTATTTTCTATATCGTATGCATGATATTTTTGGATGTCAGATCCTTATATTGATACATCTATCTGTTCTTGACTCCATTATGAGGTGCATTCCAGTGACTTCAGTGAGAGAGTGCTGCCTAAAATTTTTCAGCACCATCCTTATTCCTCTCTCCTTAGTTCATTTCTTATCCCATTTACACTTGCATGTCCACTGTGCACTGTTATTATCCCCTTTGTTATCTAATGAGATTTCGTCCCAGTGCCATCTTTTCAGGACCACAGTCAATTCCAAGTTTGGGGGTTATACCACCCACTTCGGATACTTATGTCCCGGCCATTCTTGCCATAGCTGCACTGATATACTCTTTCCTTTGTTCTCTCTGCATATTAAGGACACTGTGCCGTTTAAGTTTGGGGGTAATGGATGTTATTTGCAGTGTTTGCTTTCAATTCAAAATTTAGAGCATGACTTATGTATTTGAGGGATTTTCTATGATTGGTCCATGACTAGCTATAATTTTGATCTTTTGAGGACTATATTGCTTAAAATTTAAAAATTGCTTAACTTGATAGTCCAATACTCCTTGTATGCCTTGTGGATGACATTTAGGAGTAATTTTTTTAAAAAATTGATATCTTGCTTGCATTTATGGTCCACATCATCCTGATTTTGTGATGTTTTGAGATTCACTCTAGGATTCTACACTAGCACAGGCGCAGACTAGCATTCATTTGTAGGGTACATGCTTTGTTGATTATTGAATTGGTTATATCTCAATTGGGCTAATAGTGCATTAAAAGCTTTCATTCTTGATAAAGGTGGATAATAAACCCTTTTCATTGAGTAGCTGGGATTCTAGCCTCATCAAGCACTGAATTTCTCGCGCCGAAAGGTGGAGGGCTCAAACTTTAGGTTAATAATTGAACTTGCTAAAAAAAAAGTGAGGACTTCTCCCAAAAGGTGAGAAGTGGGAAATGATTAGATGGAAGTTATCTTGATTTGTAGCCTAGTTGATTTGAGCTTGTAAGTCCATAGGGGTGTTTTAACACCTAGTGCCCTAAAGCCGTCTGGTTTGGGAGTTATTGATCTAACGCTTGACCTCATGGATCGCTAGAAAACTTAATAGATCAACACATTGCACTATGTTTCCATCTTTGGTCCATAGGATTATAAAAAAAATAAAAAGTAAAAATAAAAAATCGAGTGAAAAGAATAAGCGCACCTAGAATAATAAAACTTTAATAAAACGTCCACTCTTTGTTTTGATGATCGGTACTAGATTTGTGTGCTAGTTTGAGGGTAAGGATGTGATCATTTCTTTAGTTGGCTTAGATAGCAACATACTTGATGCCGTTCTACTCAAAAAGGATTCTAGAGTTGTTTTGATTTGCATAATCATTTTCTTGATGTGTTGAGGACCATATTTGTTTGCTTAATATTGAGATTTTAGGAGATTGCTTGGAAATTGTTGAAAAATTGCATACTTGAGGTAGTTTTCTCCCGATGCTTGTTTGCAATATTGGTAATTTTTTGTGAGAATGAGCTTAATGTTTGTGGGTATCATTTCTGGAAACCCTCATGAGACTTCACTCGTCCACTAGGGGTAACCTAGGGGTTTAAAAGGCTTGTTGCATGCACTAAATGCAATCGTATTCCCTACGAAAGTGGCTTTCTCCATTTATTGCTTTCTAGTTTATACTTGTATAGTCGTTCATTTCATTCCTTTACTTTATAGCCCATTGCTAGGGACTAGCAATATTTAAGTTTGGGGGTGTGATGAGCACTGAAAAGTGCGCTTTTAAACCCCTTAAGCTTGAGTATTCTAGGACCTTTATCTATCTTACTTTTCCGTTTTAGACTAATTTCATGTTATTGCCCTTTTCAGATGTTTATCCCCAAAATAAGTCAATTCAGCCAAATTAGAGCATAAAAGAAACTATCTCAAGTTGGATGGAAGAATAGAGCAAAGTGGTGGAAATCAACATTTTCGATCAATCTCACAAATCTTCGATCGATCTCAAAGTGATCGATTTCACCTCACCAAGGTAGATCGAACCCCTTGTCCTTATCCTCAAGAATTTCCACCTTCGATCGATCTCATCATTATTTCGATCAATCGAACTTCCTTGATCTTATCCCTACCTACCACTATTGTCTTTTTCCCAAAATATCCCAAAAATATCTCAGATTTGTCTTATTCCAAAAAGGCGCCACCAAGGATTGATCGATCTGGCCTTAATTTGATGGATCTAGCCACAGTTCGATCGATCTCAGCGAAATTCAATCGATCGAACCTCCTCAAATCCGAAATAAAATAAAGTCTAGCTCATTAAAAGATGGCTCGTGGTGCAATCATTGAAGGGACCCTAGTGCACGAGACTTGACCATTGGGTGTGACACTTGAGCTACCTATATAAGGATTTTTAGCCATTTTTACATCATAACTTAGATATCTCATATCATACTATCTTGGAGAAGAGGCTAGAGCTTAGAGAGACATATACTATTTTGGGAGTTCTTCCATTCTTCTAGGGTTTCCATCAAGAAGAAGAGCATTTCTACCATGGAGATGGCCTTTGAGGGTTGGATGACTACATCAATGAGTGGCTAAACATCTTCTTAGGGCTAGAGTTAGCCCTAAGCATGCCTTCTAGACCTTAATGCTTTGTATTTTGAGGGGATTTGTGTTGTAATCTTGTCTTGACACTTGATTTATATATGAATCTTGTTTTTATAATAATTTGTGTTGATTAATACTTCAAATTGATCATTTCATTCAATTCATATGTCTATGTATGCTAGAAGTAGATGTTCATGTGTTTATCTCTTGGTTTTGTGATATTGATGCATGTCTATGTGTATTGATGCTATGAATCTAGAGATTGTCAAGGCATAGTGCTTAAATAAAATACTCTTGTGGTTTGTTTGATGGTTTATACTCATTTCTTGATGGATTGTGCTTCTACCTTAGTTTAATTAGTTTAATTTTTATGTCCTTAGCTTAGATGTAGTGTAGTTGCTTTACTTTCTTAGATGTGAGGACAATCCATACTTGTTATTTGATGTTCCATACTTATGAATGCAAGTAGTATTATTCTCTAACTTATTAGTGTGTTGATTATGAGCTTAAAGGAAAAAATAATGGCTTAGTTTGATATATTGTGCTATTCACTAGGTTGTCTAGAAATTATATGCTTAATTAGTCAATCTATGCTTGTTGATTCAATCAATCACACCTCTTTGTATTGCAACACATGTTTCCCCTCATTCATTACACATTGAGTGTCTAGAATGGTGATGTTTAGTGGTGACCTCTAGATCCCAAAACCTCTCTTTCTTGTTCTCTATCCATCTATTTACTTTAGTTGTTTAGTATTGAATTTATTTATATTATTGTTTAATTAACCAATCAAAACACATTTTGATCACTCAACCTACTAATCCGACCTTGTTTCCATATTAACATAGCCCCCAATCCCTTGGGAAGATCCCTACTCACCCTATCGGTGTTAGTAGTTAGAGGTAGTAGTGGCACTTTATAAATTTAAACTTGGTCACACTTTCATTGCAACTTTGTTGGTGCTAGCGACGGCACACACCAATACATATCATAGGTGAGAAAATAATGTGCTATACTTTATGATATATATCATTGTCTTATGCATGTTAATGTCTCAAATGAATTATGAAATATTAAGCATGCCATTTTATGACATTATGTTCATTATATGCATGTTGATAGGGGGAGCATTTTTCAAATGCTACTCCACTTGCTTATGAACACATCAATGTTTTGTTATCATCAAAAGGGGGAGATTGTTGACACAAAAATTTCATCTAAGGACAATCTAGTGATTTTGATGATTATAAACCATTAATTATGTTTATGGACTAATGTTTACATTGAGTGTTATAAATTATCCACATTCAAAGATTGACCTCAATAAAGCAATAACGATCAATTCCAAGTATTCCATTATTGAAGATCATATCAAGGAAAGCAATGGATACAAAGAAGACGTGAAGTTGCAAAGAGCTAAATGCACATCTATCCAAAGATAGCTTGAACTACATCAAGCAAGCAATCAACTCAAAGAAAGGAAGAAAGTAAGAATACGTTAAAGCCTAAACGATCATGGACAAAGCTTGAAGAAAAGGGTAGATAGCTTGTTTAGTATTTAGGATTCAATGTCAAAGTATTTATGAATCCATTTGAAACTCATCTCTATAGGACCATGCATATCATATCATTATTCATAAGTTCCTATATTCATTCGCAATAGACTATGAATTTCATTCACATATATAAATCACATATGAAGTTTTTACTAAAAAATGAGTTAGTTTAAGCGTACATAAGCTTTGAAAGAACTCAACACTTGAGCTAGAAATGCTAGGAATATGCACATCAATCATATGATTTATTTTGGTCTCTAGAAACTAGAGTCTAAGGCATTAAACTTATTTTTTTATTCATAAAACCCTTGTTACCATGACTTAGTAAAAGACTTTACGACCCACGCATCTCTCATGAAAAATTCTTCTTTGTTTTTGGCTAAGTATGGGAAAAAATGAATTTTTGAAATAAAGATATTTTCAAAACAATTTTTTTCAGTATTTACTCATTACATATTTATTAGCCAAATATGATTTTATGATATTTTATTATCACTTCTGATAAGTGCTCAAATGTTTAACATTTTAGCACCTAAGTTAGGATATTTTAGTCCATTCATCTATTTTACTTTCCCGTTTTAGTTATAATTTGTGTTTTTATCCATTTCAGGTCAATAAGGATCAAACAGGCCAAAAAAATCCTATTAGCTCCTTTTTGGAGTCAAGAAGAAAATCCGAAAAAAGTTAGAAAAACTGCACTGGACAGTCTTCGATCGATCGAAGAAGTTCCCGATCAATCGACAAGATTCTCGATCCATCGAAGTAATAAGTCAATGCTAGCTCAGCAATTCGAATAAGGCTTTCATGCCACATCAACTTCGATCGATTGAAGTAAGTTTTGATCCATCGAAGATCCTGCTGACAGTGAGCTTTTTTAATTCCCGAGTGCGTCCGAACTTCACCAACTTTGGTAGCTACGAGATTAGACCAATAAAAGGCCTATTTTCTGACTTGTTCACTACTCCAAGAAGCTTGTATAAAAGGGGAATTGAACCATTTGAAAAGGTCTTGAATTATTTTTTTATGTTTACATTGCAATATTTAGTTTTTCTCTCTAGAAAAGTTAGAGATTAGGATTAGAAGAAAAGAGAAGAGTGGAGGCACCAAGAACACATCTCAAGATCTATAAACTCTCTCTCTCTCTAGAATTTAACAAAGAAGAAGAGTGTAATGTTGCTGAATTTTTTTCATTTTCCAATTTCTGGAATTTTCTGTTTTCGGGGTTATTTTTGTCTTTTTTTCATTTTGCGTGTCAGACACTGTGGGGTGTACCGGGTGTGTTCGAAAGTTGGTCAAGGCATTTCATTGAGTTCAGGACTCTTTGAAATGCAATGGTTGCTATTTCGGTATTTTTTTCATTTTACGGGCCGAACGGTCCCGAGTGGGACCCGCTACTAGAATTGTTGTGCACGGGAGTTGTGTCTTGGGCCATTTGCATATCACATATATTTAATTGTGTATAATTTTAATGTTGTAAATTAATTTGTGTGGTTGTGGTAATTGGTGCACGTGTATTTTATTTTGTGGTGTAAAATTTAAAAAGTAGGATTTTTAGCTTAGTGGTGGGGCCCACTCCCCACTCACTTTTGTTTAGTGGCCAAGAGGCCACCCAAGGCCTCACTTTCTTCTCTCTCTCCCCAGCTATATCTCTCTCTCCCTCTTTTCCTCTTCATTTTCTTTTTCTTTTCAAGTAAAACTTCAATCTTCAATTAATCTCTCATCTTTTGGAAATTTTGGGTGCCGTTTGCGACAAATCGAAGAACTTAGCGAGATCTTCAAGTCAGTATAAGCAATTTCAGCTTTGGTGCATCCTAGGATTTTTGAAAATCTAAGGTTCAAATTGGAGGTTTTCGTCATTTTTAAGGTAGGGGTTTCTAATATATGATTTTCTTATGCTTTTGTGAGTTGTTCTTCTATAATTTGTTGATGTGCATACTTAATTTAGTTGAGTTCTTGCAAATTACTTAAATGTTGCATATGAAAGATGTGACTATGTGTAGTGCTATATTGTGTATAAGCATGCCTATGTGAAATAGAAATTATGCCTTGTATGATTACTATGTTACACTAATGTTGAATGAAAACATGAATTTCATATTTTTAGAAATTTACTTTTGAAAACATATGTGAAAATTCTATTGTTAAATTGATGATTAGAGACATGAAGCATTCATGCATCCATTGGGAAAGAAAAGGGAAAAGTATTTTGAAAACAAAGGAAATTGATTTAGGAAAATAGTTTTTGAAAAGTATTTGCGAAAATCGGATGCCTAGGAGGCGCCTAGTGGTCCGTGATGTTAGTGTAGTCTAAAGAAGATTAGGGATTGAGCTAACTAGGCCAGATGCAACGCCTTGGAGGTGCCTTGTGGTCGTGGATAGTTAGTCAATTCCCCTTTCGTGAAGGCTTGGAGGTGCCTTAAGTCAGATTACACTAACAGTTTGGAAGTTGAAATGGAATTGTTTCGGAAATGGGTAATGGCATTTGCATGACATTACACTCCATTTGCATATGAGGTGTGATTGTGATTGGATGGCATTCGTTATACACTTGTCATTGTAGTTGTTGAAATGTATTCCCTATGGTATGACCCCATCCCTTTTTAAATATTCCTTACATCGATTCATGGGGTCATAAGAAGTGTGTCTTAGACACTTCATACTGAGCTTTTAGCTGATCACCCCATTATTTAACATTTTCCAGGTTTGGGAAAGCAATTGGCGGACGATAACCCACCACAACTTTAGACGGGATTGGGACTTTTGTTTTGTGTCTTTTGTAATGATAAGGTGTAAATTTGTGTAATGTTACAAATGTAGAGGTTTGATCGGTTGGTCAATCATACATCAACCTTCGCAATAGCACGAATCATTGTAAAATAGGGCTATTGGTCGGGTAAGTCGAACCACTGGGACTGCGCTAGTCTAAGGCAACCTAAGTGTTTAGAGTCATTCTTAGGATGATGAAGGGGTGTTCATAGAGGTTGTGTTTGTTGTCACTTAACTACAAATTCAGAATGCATACACAATAAATTGAAGGAGATTAAAAGAGAAGATTTAGAGAAGGAAGTCTAGGGAAGTGAATCCACTCCAAACCTCTACACAAGCTAATTATATGATTGATTTGGGGAATTAATGTAGAAATGACCTTGATGAATAGCAATTCATGACTACTATATCATCTTCAAGAAATTCAATTAATTAAAATATAAGAACAACCTATCAAAGCTCCACATGCTTAAATTACCTAAACTATGGTGCAATCCTCAACATGCTCACTAAGCTAGAGATTGTCAAACAAGTAACCAATTGATGAGAGCACATGATAACAAGTCACAAGGTTAATTCATCAAAAGAAATTCTTAAGCAATGAATTAACAAGCTACTCAAAATCATGCCATTAAAACCATTCCATAGTCTTAGCTCCATTGTCACTATGAAACTACAAGCCATACAACCATGAGATTAAATCATCTAAGACAAGAGTATTTAATGCAACATGATCTTTAGAACATTAAAACATCCATTGCATTATGTAACATGCTCTAGATTATGGAACTAGTCAAATACACATTTCATTCCCCAAAATAAATCAAAAACTAGACATGCTTACAAGGAGGAGTTTCATCACCTCCCTAGATGGAGGTTTAGTTATCCATGGATACAAAAATGGAAGAGGAAGAAGAAGACTCCATCTCCATTTTCGAGCTCCTACTGTAGCACTCAAGAACACCCTTCTCCTTGCTCTCTTCTCTCTCCTCTATCTTGCTAAAGATCAAAGATAGCAAATGTGTGGCCTTTGGTAGCTTTTTATTCTCCAACACACCCTCTCTCTCTCCTCCAAGGAACACCTCCAACCACTTCATAAAGAGGGAAGATGGCATTGAGGAAACCAATGTGCAAGTGGCTGAAATTGAGCCATTTCCGAGTGCAATCTGCCTGATTTTCGAGCACTCGAAAAGTGGTCTCGAGCACTCTAAATTAGTGCAATGTGCAACATGCTCTTCTTGCTCAGCGCTGACCCACTTTGGTAAAACTACTATAACTTTGTGTCCCAAACTCCGAATGATGATCTGTTTGAAGATTTGGAGAGCTGATTCAGTGCTTTAAAAACTTCATGTTTTGATGAAGACCCAATTCTCAAGTCTGGTTGGTCGAAAATGGGGAGAAATGCAGTACTTCAGTGCTGCCAGGCAGTTCTGCGCACCTCTGTTACGAAGATCATAACTCTCTGCTCCGAACTCCGAATGATGAACCACTTGAAGATTTGGAAAGCTAATTCAGAGATCTAAATCTTTCATGTTATGATGGAAGTCTAGTTCTTGAGTTTTCTAGGTCAAAAATGGCGACAAAAGTCAGGATCACTGCTGCCAGAAATTCAGAAATGGCATCCTTTTTGTTCAAAATTCCACAAGGCATCATTTTTGCTTCCTTTTTGCACTTTAACCTGAAAATGCATAAAAACATGCAAATGGAGTTAATCTACATAAAATAATTAATAACTGGACTTTGTTAATGTAATTTAGGGCGCTTGAATATACAATATTCGGCGCTTATCACACCCCCAAACTTACAGTTTGCTAGTCCCTTAGCAAAACTACAATGAAAAACATAATGAAAAGACAACCATGGGCATGCTACTACAAAAATATCATCCATGGTAAAATGAGCTAGATACATAGCTCAAATACAACTTGAAACAGACAAAAACTGGAGATGGGGTCATTGGGAAAACTACCTTGCATATATGAAGCATTGATACAAAAAATGGGAAAAACCATTTCAACATGCATGCATCAACATCATAGTCCATATAAATAATTCAATTGTCATCTCTTAAATGGAAATAACTCAAACTCCAGTGAAAGTGAATTGGATTCTCAACATGTGGCTTTTACTTTCTTTTCCAATTCCAATGCACAAGTTTTCAAATCAATGAATTCCCTTTTACATGAAGTCCCTAAGGCATGATTTTATTTTCAAGACAACTTTTGTTGCTTGTTAACAATTTATTTCAACTCATAAGCGAAACATAGAATGGTTGTGCAATGCTAAAGTCCCTTAAGCTTTCTAACCAACCTATGTAGCAAGCGTTAGGCCAACAACTCCCAAACCAGACGGCTTTAGGGTGTTAAGTGTAGAGACACTCCAGAGGACTTAATAGCTCAAGTTGGAAAGGCTACGAACTCTAGCTAACCATGTTTATTACAATTTTTTTTTGAATGACCGTGCAATGTTTAAGTCCTTTAAGCTTTCTAACCAACCCTTGTAGCAAGCGTTAGGCCAACAACTCCCAAACCAGACGGCTTTAGGGTGTTAAGTGTAGAGACACTCCAAAGGGCTTAATAGCTCGAGTTGGAAAGGCTACGAACGTCAACTGGTCATTTTTCATTTTTTATTTTATTATTATTATTATTTTTTTTTTAATTTTTTTTTTTTTTTTTAACTTAAATCATGCCAAAGATATTCATCTATCAGGTTCATCAAATCAGATTAACTAGGCCAAGGTCAAGGTTGATCAAGCTGCATGCCTCACAGTTAAGTTTCCAATGTGCATCTGTGCATTGTGAAGCTTATAAGAGTGTAAATCTAGCAAGAATCTAATTGAAACATTTATACAGACTAATTTGAATCTACATGATCATTTCAACTCAAATTTTTTTTTATTTTCAAAAATTTCAATTGCTTCTATACACAAGGTATTAAACATATGTTTCATCTCCGACAAGTGTCAAGTTATACTATCATTGCTTAGCAAAAATTATGAAACCAAAAATATGCCAAGAATGCTTTGATGCACCCCCAAACTTAAACTACACAGTGTCCTCAATGTGGGACATGGATGCAAGTTAGAGACAAAAATGACAAAGAGCATAAAAGGAACAACAATACCCAGGGGGAGGAAACGGCATTTTGAGACAAAAACCCCCAAACTTGAATTGGACTGCGCAACCTGGAGAGCAACATGAAGAACAAAAAGAAACAACCACAAACAGCATTAATAACACAAGCATAAATACAGAAAAAGAATGTAGCGAAAGTTAACAGAACAGAAAGAATTTGCATTGCAAAAAGAGTTTACATGATGACAAAAAGAGTTGTACAGGGATCATGTCGACTAGAGCAACCTATACATAGCAAATTCTTACAGTTCAAAAGGAAAACAAAAGATACAAGAGAAATAGTTACATATGAAACAAAAAGATAAGGTCCACACTCGCAACAAGCTACTGTCCAGAAGGTAAACGGGCGAGGATGGAATGGAGGAGAGATTGAGTCTTACGCCGTTCAGCGGAAGCCAAACGACGGTCCTCAGCAGCGACACGGCGGTCTTCAGCAGCAAGACGACGATCTTCTTCAGCACGTGAAGAAGTCTCACACAGAGTCTGAGTGCACGCGGACAAAGAATTCTCAAAACGATCTAGTCGCTCATGAATACCGGCAATGGAAGCCCGGATGAAAGCCTGGTCCTGGTGAGAGTCGACCGGAGGCTCTACCCTTGCAGCGGCTGCGGCGGTGGAAACAGCCTCAGAAGGAGGAGGAGGTGGAGCGTGGATGAACAGGGGGGCAGGAGGCGGAGGGGTACTAGAATGGCTCAGAACATTGATCCACCGGCGCTGGGTAAAAATTTTAATTTTTTCGCCTTTTGGTTCATGGGGAGGAATAACGAAACCCTTGTGCTGAAGGAGCCGAGTGATGAAAAACGGCAAAGGCAATTTCCGATTTTCAACTCGCGGAACCCGTGCATTATGAGCATCATGCCAAAACTTCATAAATGTGGTCCAAATGAGCTCTGGGATGGAGAACCATTGGCCTTGCTCCATGGCATATAAGGCTTGCAAAAGGAGGCCCCGACGCTCGGTGCTATGCACCAAAGGGCAGACATTGTGCTTGAAGACAGTGTCAATGAACCATAGTCGTTCCGGAAGATTGGTTTTGCGGATCAAAGACCGGGGCCTAGTAGGATCGTCAATACTGCAAATGGCAGCGGCAATCTGCTCTACAGTTAATGTATCCGGCTCCTCATATTAAGGGAGATTTTCACGATTGACAATGTCATCGGGGCACTCAATGGGGCAACCAGAAACCTGAATGATGTCAGTCATAGTGAAAGCATAGGTGGTGCCATCAATGGAGGTAGTGAGAGAAATGGGTGGCTCTTCAGGGCATTGGAGATTCTGGTAGAAGAGGCACACTACAAGGGGGTAGGCAACCCTGGCAAGGGGTGCGCAAATGTGCTGCAGACGCCGGTTAGCCAATTCGGCTACAGCCCACGAAGTTGTGGGTAGAATGTCAAAGGCATCCGTGAGCGGAAATGAGAGTTCGTAGTTGAGTTGTTTGCGATCCCAAGGATCACGTGGTCGCTCACGAGTGACAGCACGGGCACCCGAAGAGGGTCGAGGAGGGCGAGAAGGACCGGCACGAGACATTTAGAGAGGTGGACTTGGTTGAGGAATTTCAGCGAACACCTGGCGTACACCACAAAAAGGAGAAGGTGAAAATGAGTGGGGTGGAGGATGAAACCCAAAAAATTTTTGGCCCTGCAATTGTAATAACAACTCCCAAACAATCACAAATCTCCATTGCATGCAAGCCCATCCTCCATTGATACCAAAAATGTGAAAGAGAAAGAGAAGGAAGAAACTTACCCCACAATGGAGAACCAAAGGCCCTTTGTGCGTGGGAGAAGTGGTGGGGATGGGTGGGAGGTGGGTGAGGGTGCTTGGGTTAGAGGAGAGTGGGGAAAAAGGTGGAGGAGGTGAAGTTGGGTGTGCATGGGGTGGTGAGGTTTGAGGGTGGTTTGGTTGTGGAGTTGGTGCGAGAGAGAGGAAGGTTTAAGGTCGAGGGATTGATGGTTTGGGAAGGGGGTGGGTTGATGAGAGAGAGACCGAGAGGGAGTGAGAAGTTGGTGAAGCTTGAGGAAGGGTGTTTGGGTGTTGCAGCAGGTTGGGTTGATGGTGGAGGAGAGGGAGTTGGCAGCCGAGGAGGGGAGGTGAGGTTGAGTGAGATTGGTGTGGTTGTGGTTTTAAAAGGGAGGGAGAGAGAGGCTTGGTTCGAGCACTCGAAGGGTGCCTTCGAGTGCTCGAAATGGGGGCAGTGGCCTCAGCTGCTTTGGCTGAGAAAGCCCGGGCAATGGCGAGCACTCGAAGCTTGGGTTCGAGTGCTCTGGAAATCGGCAGAGAGGGGTGGGTTTGGGTTGGGGTGGTGGGTTTGTTGTGGAGATGGTTGGCATGGTGTGGGGTGCATGGTTGTGACATGCATGGCTGCAGGGTGGCTGAGAATGGAGGTGGGGTTTTGGTTTTGGAGGTGGTGTGGGTTGGGGTTGAGAGGAGGTTCGAGCATGGGAGGGTGGAAGTGGGTATGAGGGTTGGATGCCGAGATAGAGAGAGGTTTGGAGAAGTTGAGGAGGTTGGTTGCTGGAGGAAGAAAGGTGGTGGATGCATGCATGGGGCTGGCATGCATGCATGCACCTCCATGGTGGCTGAGAGGTGAGGTGGCTTGAGGGGGTGGTTGGGAGGTTAGTTAGTTGGTTTGTGGGTAGCTGGCATGCATGCATGCATGGTTGATGGGGTTGAGGGTTAGTTGAGGTTGATGCATGCAGGAAGTTGATTGTGGGGATGGTGTATGGTTTGTGATATTGAAGAGAGAGGTAGAGTGAGTGTGGTGGGTTTGTGGAAGTGCCGAGAGGGTGGTGAGCTTGGGGGTGGGAGAAAGAAGAAGATGGTTTGGGGAAGTGGATAAGAGTGGAGGGTGGTTGGTTGGTTTGGAATGGTGGGGTGGTGTGGGTTGTTTATGTTGGGAAGTTAGCTTGTGTTGGGGTTAGATAGTTGTTGGTTTGTTAGTGAGAGAGAAAGAAGGGAAGATGGTTGCTGGGTTGTTTATGTTGCAACGGCGCCAAAAATTGATCGGTTGCTGGGTTGGAGGTTGGGGTGTGGGTTGCCGTGAGGGATGAGGAAGAGATGGGTTGAGGATAATGCCGAGAGGTATGCATGGAGAGAGTTCATGCATGGTTTGGGGATGAGTGGGAGGTTGATTTGCAGGGGCATGCATGGGAGTTGAGGTGTGAGGTGGCATGGTGTGATGCTGAGAGGGGTGTTAGAGGTGTGGAGGTGAGTAGGTTCATGGTGTGCCGAGGAGTGGTAGTTGCGAGCACTCAGCAGCTTTGGGTTTCAGCTTCGAGCACTCGAAATCCAGTCTTCGAGTGCTCGAAATCATGGCAGTAGCTGCGAGATGCTGGGCTGAAAATTTGGAGCAATCTAAATGGGAAGCTAGAGTGCTCTAAATGAAGGCAGTAGGCTCATGTTGTTGGGCTGAAATTGGATGGTAGCAGCGAGCACTTGAAATGAGAGATAGAGTGCTCAGAAATGAGGCAGTGAGCTCATTAGGCAACATGGAGATGGAAATTGCAATGTGAGCAACATTATGAGAAGAGGTTAGTTGACAGGGGGCATCATTATTCAACATAAGGCAACATGGAAAATGAATGTGGCAATGTGAGGCCATGCAAGCAAGATGAAGGAATGCATGCAACCCACAATGGCTCGGATATGAAAGAAGGCATGCAATATAGAAATGTATGGAATGCATGCATTTTTTTTTTGTTTTTTTTTTTTTTTTTTTTTTCAAACTTTGCAATTTCTAATGCATGGAAAAATTGCCAACTTTCAGAACATCACACAATGCATGAATGAAATTTCTGGAGAAAATTTTAAACTTGCAAATTCATTCCATTCCAATGCATGGGAAATTTTGAAAGTTTTGTTTTGAAACCTTGCAATTTTTCAACTTTTTAAACATCTCAAAGGCATGAAGAATTTTGAGAAAATTTTCAAACTTTTTAGTAAAAATGAGAAAATATGCACATGAGTCGCATTTGAAAAATCTAATGAAATTGCTAGAAAGCGATGGAGACTTCCGGGAATGAAAATTAGAGTTGAGAAGGTCTAAGAAAAATCAGATTTTTGGCTTTTCTAAACCGTTTCCCAGAAAATTTTGCAAGGCACGAGCAATTTCAAAGAGAAGGAAGCTTGGACCATCGAAAGAATTTATTCCCTTGCTTTGCTAAATTTAATGTCGATAGCTAGACCAAGCTAGAGCAGGCACTAATCCTCATAAATTGGATCCGTCAAGAGGACTTCCTCAACTTTTCGGGTTAGAATTGTGCCGTCAATGCAAGGCTTAAGCCTTTGGCCATTTACCTTGAAGAGTGATCCACTTACAGGATCATGAAGTTCGATTGCTCCATAAGGAAAGACGGTAGTGACAATGTATGGACCATCCCATCTTGACCGGAGTTTACCGGGAAAGAGTTTCAAGCGGGAATTGAAAAGCCAGACCTTTTGTCCCGGGGCAAAAGACTTTTTGACGATATGTTTGTCATGAAAAGCTTTAGTCTTTGCCTTGTAAATTTTTGCGCTTTCATACGCGTCATTACGCAATTCCTCAAGTTCATTTAATTGCAACGCACGATTAGAGCCGGCTTGTTTGAGATCAAAATTGAACCTTTTTATGGCCCAATAAGCACGGTGCTCTAATTCTACCGGGAGATGACATGCTTTACCAAAGACAAGTCGATATGGTGACATGCCAATGGGTGTCTTATAAGCTGTCCGGTAAGCCCAAAGCGCATCGTTTAGCCTTACGGACCAATCTTTGCGGTCCGATCTAACCGTTTTTTCCAAAATGTGCTTAATCTCCCGGTTAGAAATCTCTACTTGACCACTCGTTTGAGGGTGGTAAGGTGTAGCAACCTTATGAATGACGGAATACCTAGCAAGGACGGATTTTAGATAACGATTTCGGAAATGAGATCCGCCATCACTAATGATTGCTCGGGGTGTACCAAAACGACTAAAGATGTGAGACTGAATGAAATGGATCACGACTTTATGATCATTGGTTTTGGTAGCCTCGGCTTCAACCCATTTAGACACATAATCCACCGCTACAAGGATGTACTCATAGCCATAAGAAGATGGAAATGGTCCCATGAAGTCAATCCCCCACACATCAAAAATTTCAACAATTAAAATGTTGGTGAGGGGCATCATGTCTCTTCGGGACATGGATCCAAGTTTTTGACATCGTTCACACGATTTGCAAAAATTGTATGCATCCCGGAACAAGGTAGGCCAAAAGAATCCGCTTTGAAGGACTTTGTTAGCGGTCTTTTTGGCACTGAAATGGCCTCCACAAGCAAGAGTATGGCAAAAATTTTAAAATGCTTGTGGCCTCGGTTTCAGGAATACATCGCCGGATGATTTGGTCCGGGCAATACTTGAATAGTTCCGGATCTTCCCAAAAGAAATGCTTGACTTGGGAGAAAAACCGGTCCCTCTCTTATTTGGACCAATGAGCTGGAATTTTGCCAACCGCAAGATAATTGACAATATCCGCAAACCATGGAAGAGTAGAATGTGAAACTTGAAGAAGTTGCTCATCCGGAAAGGAATCATGGATGGCTGCAAATTCTGAAGATTTCTCAATAAGTAAGCGAGAGAGATGATCGGCGACAACATTGTCGGTCCCTTTTTTGTCCCGGATGTCAATGTCAAACTCTTGAAGTAAGAGGATCCATCGAATTAAGCGGGGTTTTGTCTCCCTTTTCGCTAACAAATGCCTAAGAGCGGCATGATCTGAAAAGACGATGACCTTGGAGCCAAGAAGATAAGAGCGAAATTTATCCAAGGCGTACACCACAGCTAGCAATTCTTTTTCAGTGGTGGTGTAGTTCAATTGGGCATCGCAGAGAGTTTTGCTAGCATAATAAATGACATGCGGAAGTTTATCCACACGTTGGCCCAAAACCGCCCCTAATGCATATTCAGATGCATCACACATGATCTCAAAGGGAAGAGACCAATTAGGGGGTTTCATGATTGGGGCGGAGGAGAGGAGAATGCGAAGTTTGATGAAAGCTTCCATGCAAGCGTCATCAAAATTGAACGGAACATCCTTGGCTAAGAGATTACACAAGGGCCGTGAGATTTTGCTAAAATCTTTGATGAAGCGACGATAGAATCCGGCATGGCCAAAAAAAGAACGGATTTGACGGACGGAATTCGGAGGAAGAAGATTATAGATTAACTCAACTTTTGCCTTGTCGACCTCGATTCCCCGCTTAGAAATGACATGTCCTAAAACAATGCCTTCTTGGACCATGAAGTGGCTTTTCTCCCAACTTAGAATGAGATTCGTCTCTTTGCATCTTTGGAGCACAAGAGATAAATTTTTGAGACACGAGTCAAAGGAGGAGCCAAATACGGAAAAATCGTCCATGAAAACTTCCAAGAACCTTTCAACCATATCGGAGAATATGGACATCATGCACCTTTGGAACGTTGCCGGTGCATTGCATAGACCAAAAGGCATGCGTCGATAGGCAAAAGTACCAAAGGGACATGTGAATGTTGTTTTCTCTTGATCTTGGGGGGCGATTGCCACTTGGTTATAGCCGGAATAACCATCAAGAAAACAATAGAAGCTTTGGCCGGCTAACCTTTCTAGGATTTGATCAATAAATGGGAGTGGGAAATGATCCTTCCTAGTTGATGAATTGAGTTTACGATAGTCAATGCACACACGCCACCCGGTGGTGGTTCGTTATGGCACGAGCTCACCCGCTGAATTTTCAACAACGGTGAGCCCGGATTTCTTGGGGACAACTTGTGTGGGGCTCACCCACTTGCTATCAGAGATAGGATAGATGATTCCCGCATCTAGCAATTTGATCACCTCTTTCATGACCACTTCCTTCATATTTGGATTTAACCGGCACTGGACCTCTCTAGTAGGCTTTGCGTCATCCTCCATATGAATGCGGTGCATACAAATGGACTGTCCAACCAATAGCTTCTTTATGCTCTTGGAGCACCGCTAAAAGGTTGGTCTCTTGGTCTTTTCGAAGGTCCGAGGCAATAATGACTGGAAGGGTTTGCTTTGGACCAAGGAACACATACTTGAGATGGGCCGGGAGCGGCTTAAGCTCAAGTTATAGAGGAGATAACAATGATGGGACCGGAGGAGTGGTGGAAAGTTGGGGAAGTGGTTCTTTTGGAATTTTCCAAGGAGGTACATCCATGATAGCATTAATATCAAGCAAGGAATTGACTTCTTGAATGGCTTGATCAACATCAAAGTTTGAGAAGTCAAAATGGGACATGCAAGTTTCAAGGGGATCTTTGCTTAGGATGAAGGGGAGAGATTCTTCGACCACTTCATCGATGACATCCACAAGAAAACAATCATCCTCATTGGAGGGATGTTGAGTTGCATGAAAGATGTGGAGTTTGACTTGCATGTTTCCAAAAGCAATGTCCATCACCCCGGTTCGGCAATTAATTGATGCATTAGCCGTGGCTAAAAATGGCCTACCAAGGATCACGGGAATGTGCTTTTTTGGGTCATGGACCAGTTCCGTATCAAGAACCACAAAATCTACCGGGAAGTAGAATTTGTCCACTTTGATGATAACGTCCTCGAGAATACCTCGTGGATGCTTGACCGATCTATCGGCAAGTTGCAAAACCACGGAAGTCGGCTTAAGATCTCCCAAACCAAGTTGTAGGTAGACCGAGTATGGAATTAAATTCACACTGGCTCCTAAGTCAAGGAGGGCCCTCTCGATTTTGCTGTCACCAATGACGCACGAGATTGTGGGGGCACCCGGATCCTTATACTTCGGGGGAGTGTTGTGCTGAATGATAGCACTAACATTTTCAGTCAACCTCACTTTTTTTGGCAAATGATTTTTAGAAGTGCGCTTTTGAGTGCACAAATCTTTGAGAAATTTTGCATAGGGAGGGATTTGCTTGATAGCATCCAAGAGGGGCAAGTTAATCTTCACTTACTTGAAAACTTCCCACATGTCTTGAATTTTACAATTCTTGTTCCCAAAATGTGTCGACTCTTGAAGACGTTGAGGAAACGGAGCTTTTGGCTCATAAGTAGTTTCCACATTTGGGGAAACATGTGTGGGATTTCTGTGAATGGTATTTGGACAAGAATTTGGATTAGAAGAGCTTGAATTTGGATTTTTCAAAGGAGAAACTTCCTCACTTTTGTCTCCATCGACCTTGTTGTCAACCACTCTACCACTCCGAAAGGTGGTGATAGCTTGAACTTGTTCATGAGTCGGCCCACTCGGAGGAGGGGTTTCGTCAATCACATGCATTCCTCTAGGATTTTCAAAAGGTTGAGAGGGAAGCTTGCCCTTGTCCTTTTGAAGCAATTGATTCACCGAGTTAGCTATTTGGCCCACTTGATTTTCGAGATTAGCTATGGATTGAGTATGAGAGTGAACCATTTGGAGAGTAGGCTGCAAGGATGTCAAGAGTTGCTTGTTGGCATCCATTATTTGCTTATTTAATGATTCCATCATTTGCTTGTTTGCAGCTACTATCTCGTCAGTTGGACACACAGGAGGTTGATTGGAGACATTTGGATTGTAAGGAGGACGGTAGCTTGAAGAGGCTTAGAAAGGTCTACCTTGATATTGAGAAGAGGGCTGATTTTGCCGCCCTTGGTTTTGGAATTGGGAATTCTGTGGGGCTTGTTGCCGCCATGAGAAATTCGGATGATCTCGCCAACCCGGATTGTAGGTGTTGGAATATGGATTGTTCCCGGGCCGCGAGAACATGGCATTAGCTTGCTCTTGGTTGGGACTAGGAAATTGCTCCGGTGTGGGGCAATCTTCCGAGAGATGGAATGTACTAGTACATGAAGCACAAACTGAACTTGCTGAATTTTGAGACAATGAAGGAGGAAGATGTGGTGCCATCAATTGGTAGAATTTATGAGCGATGGCATCCACTTGAGATGATTCCTCCCTTATTGACCTTGGTTGACAAGGGTTGGTGTTGTTTGGAGTGGTTGCGGTCGGAGCCCTACGAGAATTGTGTTGAAGTGAATTTTCACTCAAATTCTCAAGTAAGGTCCAAGCCTCATCCGCATTCTTGGACATGAACATCCCACCACAAGAGGAATCAACCATGAATCTATGGGTTTCGGTCAAGCCAGCATAGAAAGCTTGCACTAATTGCCATTTTGGGATCAAATGATGAGGACATTTTCGAAGAAGATCTTGTAGCCTTTCCCAAGTCTCGTGGAGTTGTTCTCCATCAACTTGAGAAAAGCTTAGAATGGAACGCCTCATTTGGTTGGTTTTACTCACCGGATAGTACTTCTTAAGAAATTCTTGTTGCAATTGAGCCCAAGAAGTAATAGAGTTGGGAGCGAGGGAGTTCAACCAATATTTTGCCCTATCCTTTAGGGAGAATGGGAAAAGATGGAGATGAAGTGCATTGTCCGGAAAACCTCTCAACCGGATGGTCGAACAGATTTCAAGGAACTCATCAAGATGCTTATATGGATCTTCATTATCAAAGCCATGAAATGATGGAAGCATTTGAATGGTACTAGACATGATCTCATATTGAGCTGCATCGATGTTTGGCATCACTATACAAGAAGGAGAAGCATAGGTGGTAGGAATGAAATGATCTCTAAGAGTCATTGGTTCTACATTAGGAATTTCAGCCCTTTCATTCCCCGGATTTCCTACATTATCCCCCATTATATTGAATTCAGTTTCAAGGTCCCTTGTAAGAGTGGGTTCCCTAAGGTTCCGTCTAAGAGTTCTTTCAAGTGAATTTATATCAATAGGCGAGTCAAGTGTGGCAAGAGAGAGTGACCTACGGCCAAACATCAACAATTCACTACAACATCATCACAACAAATCTTTATCATCAACTCCACATACGATGTTCCCTTTCTTCTCAATTATCAAGACAGAAAATAAATGGCCACGACAAGGACCGATGCTTGGAATTGAAAATACACAATTGAAAAAGCCTCGACAAGGGCTTGCAATTTATCTACTTCTAAGCTTAACACATGCACGATATTCATAATTTGAAACTAGAAGTCACGAGACTTACCTGGGGTCCTCTAGACTTACAATTTGCTAGCTATCCCACGGCGAGCTTCGAGTCCCTAGAATCTTACAACACGAAGATGATCAAAACACACAAGGAATATTCACAAGACACAATATGCACAATCAAACTAAATTTAACCCTAGAACTTTGGTCGCTAAACCGTTTGCAGTCCCCGGCAACGGTGCCAAAAATTGATCGGTTGGTCAATCATACATCAACCTTCGCAATAGCACGAATCATTGTAAAATAGGACTATTGGTCGGTTAAGTCGAACCACTGGGACTGCGCTAGTCTAAGGTAACCTAAGTGTTTAGAGTCATTCTTAGGATGATGAAGGGGTGTTCATAGAGGTTGTGTTTGTTGTCACTTAACTACAAATTCAGAATGCATACACAATAAATTGAAGGAGATTAAAAGAGAAGATTTAGAGAAGGAAGTCTAGGGAAGTGAATCCACTCCAAACCTCTACACAAGCTAATTATATGATTGATTTGGGGAATTAATGTAGAAATGACCTTGATGAATAGCAATTCATGACTACTATATCATCTTCAAGAAATTCAATTAATTAAAATGTAAGAACAACCTATCAAAGCTCCACATGCTTAAATTACCTAAACTATGGTGCAATCCTCAACATGCTCACTAAGCTAGAGATTGTCAAACAAGTAACCAATTGATGAGAGCACATGATAACAAGTCACAAGGTTAATTCATCAAAAGAAATTCTTAAGCAATGAATTAACAAGCTACTCAAAATCATGCCATTAAAACCATTCCATAGTCTTAGCTCCATTGTCACTATGAAACTACAAGCCATACAACCATGAGATTAAATCATCTAAGACAAGAGTATTTAATGCAACATGATCTCTAGAACATTAAAACATCCATTACATTATGTAACATGCTCTAGATTATGGAACTAGTCAAATACACATTTCATTCCCCAAAATAAATCAAAAACTAGACATGCTTACAAGGAGGAGTTTCATCACCTCCCTAGATGGAGGTTTAGTTATCCATGGATACAAAAATGGAAGAGGAAGAAGAAGACTCCATCTCCATTTTCGAGCTCCTACTGTAGCACTCAAGAACACCCTTCTCCTTGCTCTCTTCTCTCTCCTCTATCTTGCTAAAGATCAAAGATAGCAAATGTGTGGCCTTTGGTAGCTTTTTATTCTCCAACACACCCTCTCTCTCTCCTCCAAGGAACACCTCCAACCACTTCATAAAGAGGGAAGATGGCATTGAGGAAACCAATGTGCAAGTGGCTGAAATTGAGCCATTTCCGAGTGCAATCTGCCTGATTTTCGAGCACTCGAAAAGTGGTCTCGAGCACTCTAAATTAGTGCTATGTGCAACAGGCTCTTCTTGCTCAACGCTGACCCACTTTGGTAAAACTGCTATAACTTTGTGCCCCGAACTCCGAATGATGATCTGTTTGAAGATTTGGAGAGCTGATTTAGTGCTTTAAAAACTTCATGTTTTGATGAAGACCCAATTCTCAAGTCTAGTTGGTCGAAAATGGGGAGAAAGGCAGTACTTCAGTTCTGCCAGGCAGTTCTGCGCACCTCTGTTACGAAGATCATAACTCTCTGCTCCGAACTCCGAATGATGAACCACTTGAAGATTTGGAAAGCTGATTCAGAGATCTAAATCTTTCATGCTATGATGGAAGTCTAGTTCTTGAGTTTGCTAGGTCGAAAATGGCGACAAAAGTCAGGATCACTGCTGCCAGAAATTCAGAAATGGCATCCTTTTTGTTCAAAATTCCACAAGGCATCATTTTTGCTTCCTTTTTGCACTTTAACCTGAAAATGCATAAAAACATGCAAATGGAGTTAATCTACATAAAATAATTAATAACTGGACTTTGTTAATGTAATTTAGGGCGCTTGAATATACAATATTCGGCGCTTATCAAGGTTGTGGAGGTAAATGGAACTCATAGAATGTAAATTTTATAAACTTTGTTCTTTTGTAAGAGACTACGATGAATCATGTATAACTATGTTGTTAACGAACTTAATTAAATGTTGTAATCCATTTTCTATGATTTCGTATATGTTGGGACAAAATTAATTAGCTTTAAAGTTCTATAGCAACCCGTATACACATTTGCAAGTTCATAGCAGTTCAACAGGATAAAACAGCTCGCAGAACCATTTCAGTCGACCGAAATGACCATTTTGGTCGACCAATTCTTCCAGTGGCCACCATTACTGTTTGAGTCACAACCGACTGACCGAAATGACCACTTCGGTCGACTGGTATAGAAGCTGATTCGGTCGATCGAAGCTTCATTTTGGCCGACTGGTTTGGCTGCTGTTTGTGATTCTTGCTCCTTCTTTGGCTTAATAAATCTTGAGTCTTGGGAAATCACTTGGGGTCTTTGTGGATCATTATAATAAAGTAAATAATGATGTATCATATTGAATTTAATGGTATTGACTTAGGTAACCTCGGGTTTGGGTAAGAACCCGGTTCACGATTCAAACCTATGGTTCGGGTCATTACAAAAAGGAAGAAGATAGAGTCATGTTTGGGGATTACCCTTGAGGGTTCCAAGATCACACCCACCTTCTCCATGATTGGCTAGACTTCTCCTTGGGACTTGGATGAGCCCCAAGTTTGTAAATCTAAACCCTTCTTTTTAACTTTTTGGGGGAATTTATCTACTGATTAGTGTTTTAGCCTTATGAATTTAATGAATCTTGGGTTCTTCTTTGATTTCTATACTTAAATACTTCCATCTAATTCACTATGTAATTACATGTTGTCTTATGTGTGATTATTGGGGAATTGATTTCTACACTAGTTTTTCTATGTTAATTACATGTCTATGTATGGTTGATTGAGAATCTAGTGATGGCTATACATGGTTTTCATTTAATGGGTTTGCCAATTATTTTGGTGGGTCATGCTTATACTTGATAGGTTATTCTACAATTTAATTCATGCTTGTAGTTAGGTAGACAATCTATACTTGATTTTTTATTCCATGACTTATTATTGCAAATTCCATGATTCTTTAGATTGATGTGTGCTATAATTGTTACTAGTTTAATGGGTCATGCTTAGGATTGATGAGTTGTTCTATACTTAGTTTAATTGTTGGTTAGGTAGACAATTCATACTTGAATTTGATAGTCCATGTTTAATATTGCAATTGGTAGTCACATTTTGTTCACACGAAGGTTTTCCCCACATTAGTTGAAAATGTGTGGTTTGGTGAACGAGCTTGGTGGCAATTCCAATGCACCCCAAGACCTCACTTTTCGTCTCTTAAATCCATAGCTCAATTTTAGTTCTATTTTAATTACATTTTCATTAATTGCATCTTAGTGTAATCAACCAACCCAACCCTCTTTTGCAATCAATTGATACATTAGAGTCGAAGCTAAAATTCCAACATGTATAATCTCTTGGGACGATCCCTTCTCACTCATACTACATAGTATAGGTGTTAAGCGGTTTATAAATTTAAAGTATGATGCCCACTTGACACTAATTTCCAAACTCAAAGTATTGTACATTATTTTGTGCACATGCTCGGGTCGCATCATAATTTTGGCATCGTTACCGGGGATTAACAGTTTTGTTGGAATTAAACTAAACAATAGTGTTCATTTGATTGCTTCTACTTTTATTTTATTTTCTTTTGTATATTCTTTTCTCATTCTTAATATTATTTATTCAATTAGATACTTGACTACAAGGAAGGTAAACATTGGATATTAAAGCATTCATTGGAGCTTAAAGCTAGCATTGGAATTTGAAGTTGCTTAAAGACCTTTGTGAGCATTTCTTAAAAATCTTGTAGCTTAATTGTTTCACTTCTTTGTATGCTTGAGATAGACCTTGTTGAGACTCATTATATTGCTTAAATTTTTGTCCAAGCATCAGCCCGTGTGGAGGCCGTGTTTTTATTGCAATATCATTAGCCCGTGTGGAAGCTAATATTACCTTGCTTTGAGATTTTGAATGTGAATGGAGCCATTATTTGATCCAAGTTCAGGAGGAAATTACATCCCTTCACCTTATGCTCCTACATCATATTTAATTCTTATGAGATTAAGTCCAATGCATGTAATACCCCTAGTTTTCAAAAGGATAAAAAAAAAAAAAAAAGGGAATTTAAATTTAATTATGTGACTTATGTGGTTTATTTGCTTAGTTGATTTAGTGTGAATTTATTTTAAATTAATTGGTTATTTGTTATTATGTATTTAAGTGATTATTTGTGTTTGTTTAATTGATTTAGTTAATATTTGTGTAATTGATTCTATTTGCATTCATGGTTTAAGTTAATTATTTAATTGGTCTATTTTAATTAGTTGTCTTAATTGTTTTAATTTAATGATTTTAATTAAATTAATTTTGTAGGATTTAGTACTTTAATTGTTTAAATGACTGGCTTTAGTTACATGGATTTGGTTTTCAACGTGACTGTTATATATATAGCTTTTCATAGGTAGCCGTCATTAATTATCACTTAGGTTTACCTATGGGCCGAGTTATATATGGATTAGGGTTTAATATCTAAACCTATATATATGTATATTACGGTGGACTAGGGTTTAAGTCATCACAAAACAAAACGCAGGTTTTCTGTAGAACAGAGATACAGTGAGGTATTGAGAGACACAGAGGAAAAAAAAAACCAGAGAGTGGTCTGGAGAGGAAAACACAGAAGGAGAATCATAGAGTGTCTTGAAAGATTAATTAAGGGGTTGCTTCGGGATGGAATTAAGATGCAACAGTGGAATAAAACAGTGATCAGAGGAGAAACGGTCTTGATGAATTCTGGAATTTAGCAACGGCGTTAAAAGATTTCAAACCGGAATCTTAAGGCAAGTTCCATTCTCTCCTACCTGTAAACTTATGTTCTGTGCATGCTTAATAGTCTCCAGGAACCTAATTAACTTTTAAAACAGACTTGTATGAATATTAGATTGGGTTGTAATCTGTTTGATGCTTTTAGAACTGAAACTTTGTTTTCTTGCATAAATTGCTTTGAATTGGTTATAGTTCTTGTCAAGCAATGTTAAATGGAAATTGGGGAGTTCTTAGGACTATGAGGGCTTAATTTAATTCTAATTAGTCTAAAAACAAAGGGGACAGAAGGTTAAACCTCGCCGGAAACACAGATGACAGCCAGACGAAGCAGAACGAAGTCTGGGATGCAGAGACGGCTCTCAGAGGGTGAGAGACGGCTCTCTAGGAGAGGGAGCCGTCTCCCATAAATGTAGAGCCGGCTCTCCATGAGGGAGAGCCGGCTCTGGATAATGAAGAGCCGGCTCCCATGGGGGGGAGCCGGCTCCCTTGAACAGATACCCCTTCGAGGGTATTTTCGGTATTTATTTTGCCCTTGGGGCCTTAAACAGAGTTTCTGGAAAATAAAGGGGGTTCTAAATACTTAAAAAATTTACCTATTGGGACATTTAAACAGTTGGTTTATGCTAGGGTTTAATTCTAAGGGGCATCATGAATATAAACAATAGTAATGTGTATGCTGTCCGGAAGAAAGGAAGGGAGACGGAAAGGCTAGTTGTTTCCGCAAATTCAATTAACTGATATAACGGATATTGTTGGGATTTTATAGCAATGAGATCTAGGATATATATGAGTCTCAAGAGGTTGGTTGGGTTGTGGTTGTGGTTGACATGTAATTTTAAATATATATAGTTGCATGCTGTACGGAGTGGAGGAAGTTCTAACTACTAGGTTGTTTTCACTAGTAAATGGTCTAGTATATTGTACCATTGGGGACTTATATGAGGTACAGTTTGACTTCTCTGTGTTATACTGTATCAAGCACAGGTTTTAAGTTGGAGGATTAAAAAACGTCATATGATGCAAACATAAATTTTTATGCCGTCAAGGGGTTAAGGAGGTTTGCGTTACTAGTCTTTGTTTTAATGATTTAAATGAACTAGTATGAGGGTATGGTTTGGATTGAATGGTATATTGTGCTCAGTTCATAAGTCTGATAATCATTATACTCTGCTATGGTTGTTAATTGATGAACTGATTTAGTTTCTGTTTTGTCAATTGGATGGATGTGGATAATTTAAATTGTTTAACAGTAATATAACAATTTAACAGGAGTTTTATGATTATAATCATATACTGGATGCATAATAGGATCTTAATAATACCTGTTTTCTATTATGCTGGTTCATGGATATACTTGATGTTCTAATGAATGTGCATCACTGGTGGATCATTTGCATTATATGTACCGGTATGGGACGGTGACATATCAGGGATGGATTAGATCAAAAAGCTAAGTCCTACCCCTTCATACATACGGAATGGATTAACTAAAATAGTTAAATCCTACATGAATGCATGTCCTGTCAACTAAAACAGTTGAACGACATAACGGATGTTTGTTTTATTTTTCTGCATTAGGAAAGAATTTATATATATATTTATGGTACCGTGATACGAGATTGAGTCTCCTGATCACAGTTAGGGTGCGTATATTGCAAAGGTTGAGTACCTAGATATAGCTAATGTTCCCTGGTAGGTCTAGGTACTTGGCCGCTGAAAAACGTGTTTTATATGTCACCTTCTACCCAGGCTGAACTATGTTATAGGCTAGTGAGCATCCTATAGTGTGTATATATATATGGACTATGGTAGATATTGCCGAGCTATCAAGGATGTATCTGCGTATCGGGTTTACGTACGGATTGTAGTAGATTGGAACTTGCATGTGGGCCTGACCCACTTCTATTTTTCAGGTATTCGCCAGTACCAGGCTTAGAGTTTGATCGTGTTGATGCAGATACAGACACTCATTCTTCCGGTTACATAAGATTTCCTTTCTATTTTGGTTTTGGATTTTAATTCTGTAAATTTATCTAAAGGTTTGGAATTAGGGGTCCACTAGGTGGATTCCCGAGTTGTACAGATTTAAATTATATTAATTTATTATTTAAGGTTCGAGGATTTTCATTTTAGTTTTCTTTCAGCGCATTATTATCTTATTCTTAATTCAGTTTTATTCTTGCTTATTTACATATTGATTGTTTGGTATCCCTCGGATCTGTACTCGGACTTGATCACCCGTGGCTCTAGAAACGAGGGGTATCACAGTTAGTATCAGAGCACTCTAGGTTCTAGTGTCCTTAGGAGTGTCTTTCATTAGAAGTCTTCCGCGTTACGTCTCTTACAACTTAGAGCCATTTTAGGATTCGTTGTACTCTTTTACGGTTCGTTAGGAGGAGCTGATGTCAATTATATTTTATCGTTATAGAATGTTGACACTAGAAGGAGGATGGGGTCTGCAGCGACAGCGAATTAGATCCGAAGGAGTAGAGGAGTACGTTATCGAATTCTCTATCAGAAGTAGAATTTAGGACTGAAGGTTTAGTTTCGGTTGGCGTTACTTTTAGAAGTATAAGCCAAAGAGGGATATAGGAGTGCGTTTTTGGTCACCATATAAAGGGACCAACACGATTTCAGTTGTTCTCATAAAGGAGACAGCCGAGGAAAAAGGAGTCCAAAGAGGATTCTGATGGAGGAGATTTCAACATACCCAAGAAAGAGGGTATTGAATCTTGGAAATTAAGGATCAAGCGAGAGTGATCATGTTCGCTAATAGTATAGTGAACGATACTTATAGAGTTGGTGTGGATTGACCTACATATAGTTAGACTTTCGTATTACCTTTAAAAGAGGTAGATAAAAGAGAACTCTTCAGGGGCTTAGGATAGGATGGAGTTCTTCTCAGAACGAAGCAATGATTTGATGTCACGTTCCGGGAAGTATAGGAAGTAGGTTGTGACGTTCTAAGTTGCCTTATAAAGCTACATTAGACGGTTTATATTCCGCGTAAAAGGAGGATGAAGGTTAAGCCTTTGGAATTTGCTGAGGCAAATGGATTTAGTTTGGAGCTATGGTTGGAGCTTATGTTTTGAGGTTGGTTGATTACCTCCGAAACTTAAAAAGGAGATTGTGAACCAATCAGGCACAGTTGATTTCTAAAAGAGATTTTCTTTGCAAGGAGGAACGATGTTTTACGTAGATTTTATTGTGTTTTATTGTGTGTGCATTATGTGTTTCTTTTTTGTTAAATGTTCAGGAGGGGGAATGTGGTTTAGTTGGGGACACGAGTATGTGATCAACCAACTATCATTTTGGAGGAATAGAGATAACTATATTAGGATTTTGGGCATGGGGTCCAAGGATTTGGTAGTATACCTACCCTTAGCCAATTTAGTGAACTTAAATATGCATAGTTATAGTACGTTTTCAGGATGGGATAGGTAAACCAGCAGTTCGAGTCAAATGATATGGATTCATTTGATAAACTATAATGCCATGATGTTTTACCGGAGGAACTGACTTGGCTGAATATCTTCTTGAAGATTTTAGAAGAGGTAGTCCCAAGTCAGCAGGAGGATTTTGGTACTGGTTTAAGTACTTGTTGGAATGACACCGACTGAGGATAGTAGACGGATTTACTAGTCAATTCTTAATCAAGAATTTTATTTTCATCAGGGAGTGTCATTAGGAGGAGGTGCTGGAGTTGCATATCAAGGAGGAGGCAGAGTCACTCATTTGCACAAATAATATGGAAATTTTTTTAGGTTACTGTTCGCAATAAGTAGTTGTTGCTCGGAAATTGTTGACTATTTGGAAGATGAAAAGATTTTCATATGCGGTTGCAGTTAGACAGGATGTCTAATAGACACTTACTTATGTTAGAAAAGTAAGATGTCAAAGACTTGAAGATGAGACCGACCATCTAATATCCGTCTCAAAGTTTAATATCTGGTAAATAATCTAGATGGACCGTCAGAGATCATTAGATCCTTGCGGCCACTTCTCATGCTAGAGCGGGACTGACAGAGTAGTTTCCACGGATCTAGATGAGAGATTATTGATTCTACACAAGGGTCAGGATTCTTGTTGGGAGATCATTGACTGATAAAATTAAATCAGTTTCATTTTGTCTGTTTTGGGAACTAGTAAGATATCAGTTCCTATGAATAGCACGGATCACAAGACGACTTAGATGGATCGATGTGGTGATTCACACTTTGCATTAAGCTTCATCTGGTGAAAGTAATAGGGAGGAGGATGATCTTTTTAATTAATATGGAAATTGAACCTTCGGTGGTTATTGCGCAATCCGTTGTGGTTTAGTATGTGGAAATAATACCACTTGCTATTACCAGGGAAATAGAAGTGGTCAACTTAGAATATTTAAGCTGATTCCACAGGAGGTAGTACCTTACTCAGATGAGTTTAGGGTACTGAAGGCGGATTGGTCGTTGTCTTACTAATTCCAGGAAGGTCGAAGTGACTGAGATGTAAATTAGTAAAATTTTACAGTGCAGTCAAATAGTTATAAGTTGCATCACGACATACAATGTTAGTTTTGGTGCGGTACGGATAGGGACATGTACATAACTGTCTCCAAGAGTATCATATGTTAGTAGGGTGGAAAATTGATACTTGGATATCATTAGAGGTTTTAGCCCTTTCCTATATCGAAATGGGAGTAGGACTAATCAGGAGGGGATGGTTGGTAGAAATTACCGACATTGGTTGGAAGTTTACATCTCTCTGGATTAAAAGTCGTGGTTATGGAAGTTTGAGGGTGGACATCACTATTAGTGGTGTTTGTTTTGGCGTGTTGTGTCAGTTCTACATTGTGCTGATAATGGAGTTGTAGTATGTGGTTATCTCTTATAAGAGGTAAACACTATTATTTCAACGGAGTTTTTTGAAGATGTGGGAGCAACAACTGTGTTTTGCATCTCTAGACGGGACATTTGGTCGAAATATAATATTTGATCATGGCAAATATGCTTAGGATATACCTCCTAGGTAGGCGTGGGTAATTAAAAGCATTATTTAGCTTTTCCGATATTATCTGTGCTATTGTTGGCACAAGGAGGTTCGTGCAACAATGTTTGGGTTTTTGGATAGTAGGTTGTGCTGATCTCTCACTAGTTGGTCTGGCATGGAAGCGAGGTTATCTGATAAGACCTTGACTTTATGTAAGGATACATGGGAGAAACATACTCTCTTTTGGTAATGAGTGCGCACAGTTTGGAGGCGACAGTCGGATTTTGTGGATAGTTGAACCCGTACATAGGAGTTCTCTATCAGGAAATGGTTGTTTTGGAGGAAGGTTAGTTTTCTGTATTACACTGCCTTTTCACGGATTTTGTTAATCAAGTTAGGCAGTTGTTTATATTATAGCTTTACCAACTTGTTAAGCGCTGGATGCATAGGGATTTTATGTGTTTGTTCTATGGAACTTGAAGGAATATGGATTGTTACCCTTCGCTAAATATGGGTATGATTGGATTGTTGGTCGATACAACCTAGGAGTTGTACATTTATGCTATATTTCTTTTACGTGGAAAATTACTATATTGTTAGTTATGTTGGGAATTTGGTAGAGCTCATCTAAAATAGTCTCTACCACACGAAAACGGAAATAAATTTTTAAAAGACATTAATTCAGAGTTTCATGAATTCCGAGGACGGAATTCCTTATGTTAGGGGGGAAGAATGTAATACCCCTAGTTTTCAAAAGGATAAAAAAAAAAAAGAAAAAAAAAAGGGAATTTAAATTTAATTATGTGACTTATGTGGTTTATTTGCTTAGTTGATTTAGTGTGAATTTATTTTAAATTAATTGGTTATTTGTTATTATGTATTTAAGTGATTATTTGTGTTTGTTTAATTGATTTAGTTAATATTTGTGTAATTGATTCTATTTGCATTCATGGTTTAAGTTAATTATTTAATTGGTCTATTTTAATTAGTTGTCTTAATTGTTTTAATTTAATGATTTTAATTGAATTAATTTTGTAGGATTTAATACTTTAATTGTTTAAATGACTGGCTTTAGTTACATGGATTTGGTTTTCAACGTGACTGTTATATATATAGCTTTTCATAGGTAGCCGTCATTAATTATCACTTAGGTTTACCTATGGGCCGAGTTATATATGGATTAGGGTTTAATATCTAAACCTATATATATGTATATTACGGTGGACTAGGGTTTAAGTCATCACAAAACAAAACGTAGGTTTTCTGTAGAACAGAGATACAGTGAGGTATTGAGAGACACAGAGGAAAAAAAAACCAGAGAGTGGTCTGGAGAGGAAAACACAGAAGGAGAATCACAGAATGTCTTGAGAGATTAATTAAGGGGTTGCTTCGGGATGGAATTAAGAAGCAACAGTGGAATGAAACAGTGATCAGAGGAGAAACGGTCTTCATGAATTCTGGAATTTAGCAACGGCGTTAAAAGATTTCAAACCGGAATCTTAAGGCAAGTTTCATTCTCTCCTTCCTGTAAACTTGTATTCTGTGCATGCTTAATAGTCTCCAGGAACCTAATTAACTTTTAAAACAGACTTGTATGAATATTAGATTGGGTTGTAATCTGTTTGATGCTTTTAGAACTGAAACTTTGTTTTCTTGCATAAATTGCTTTGAATTGGTTATAGTTTTTGTCAAGCAATGTTAAATGGAAATTGGGGAGTTGTTAGGACTGTGAGGGCTTAATTTAATTCTAATTAGTCTAAAAACAAAGGGGACAGAAGGTTGAACCTCGCCGGAAACACAGATGACAGCCAGACGAAGCAGAACGAAGTCTGGGATGTAGAGACGGCTCTCAGAGGGTGAGAGACGGCTCTCTAGGAGAGGGAGCCGTCTCCCATAAATGTAGAGCCGGCTCTCTATGAGGGAGAGCCGGCTCTGGATAATGAAGAGCCGGCTCCCATGGGGGGGAGCCGGCTCCCTTGAACAGATACCCCTTCGAGGGTATTTTCGGTATTTATTTTGCCCTTGGGGCCTTAAACAGAGTTTCTGGAAAATAAAGGGGGTTCTAAATACTTAAAAAATTTACCTATTGGGACATTTAAACAGTTGGTTTATGCTAGGGTTTAATTCTAAGGGGCATCATGAATATAAACAATAGTAATGTGTATGCTGTCCGGAAGAAAGGAAGGGAGACGGAAAGGCTAGTTGTTTCCGCAAATTCAATTAACTGATATAACGGATATTGTTGGGATTTTATAGCAATGAGATCTAGGATATATATGAGTCTCAAGAGGTTGGTTGGGTTGTGGTTGTGGTTGACATGTAATTTTAAATATATATAGTTGCATGTTGTACGGAGTGGAGGAAGTTCTAACTATTGGGTTGTTTTCACCAGTAAATGGTCTAGTATATTGTACCATTGGGGACTTATATGAGGTACAGTTTGACTTCTCTGTGTTATACTGTATCAAGCACAGGTTTTAAGTTGGAGGATTAAAAGACGTCATATGATGCAAACATAAATTTTTATGCCGTCGGGGGGTTAAGGAGGTTTGCATTACTAGTCTTTGTTTTAATGATTTAAATGAACTAGTATAAGGTTATGGTTTGGGTTGAATGGTATATTGTGCTCAGTTCATAAGTCTGATAATCATTATACTCTGCTATGGTTGTTAATTGATGAACTGATTTAGTTTCTGTTTTGTCAATTGGATGGATGTGGATAATTTAAATTGTTTAACAGTAATATAACAATTTAACAGGAGTTTTATGATTATAATCATATACTGGATGCATAATAGGATCTTAATAATACCTGTTTTCTATTATGCTGGTTCATGGATATACTTGATATTCTAATGAATGTGCATCACTGGTGGATCATTTGCATTATATGTACCAGTATGGGACGATGACATATCAGGGATGGATTAGATCAAAAAGCTAAGTCCTACCCCTTCATACATACGGAATGGATTAACTAAAATAGTCAAATCCTACATGGATGCATGTCCTATTAACTAAAACAGTTGAACGACATAACGGATGTTTGTTTTATTTTTCTGTATTAGGAAAGAATTTATATATATATTTATGGTACCGTGATACGAGCTTGAGCCTTCTGATCACAGTTAGGGTGCATATATTGCAAAGGTTGAGTAGCTAGATATAGCTAATGTTCCCTGGTAGGTCT
Organism: Cornus florida; assembly: GCF_030987335.1. NCBI lineage: Eukaryota > Viridiplantae > Streptophyta > Magnoliopsida > Cornales > Cornaceae > Cornus > Cornus florida. The sequence continues at coordinate 82,558,639 of NW_026775577.1, read as the reverse complement.
AGGTACTTGGCCGCTGAAAAGCGTGTTTTATATGTCACCTTCTACCCAGGCTGAACTATGTTATAGGCTAGTGAGCATCCTATAGTGTGTATATATATATATGGACTATGGTAGATATTGCCGAGCTATCAAGGATGTATCTGCGTATCGGGTTTATATACGTATTGTAGTAGATTGGAACTTGCATGTGGGCCTGACCCACTTCTATTTTTCAGGTATTCGCCAGTACCAGGCTTAGAGTTTGATCGTGTTTATGCAGATACAGACACTCACTCTTCCGGTTACATAAGATTTCCTTTCTATTTTGGTTTTGGATTTTAATTCTGTAAATTTATCTAAAGGTTTGGAATTAGGGGTCCACTAGGTGGATTCCCGAGTTGTACAGATTTAAATTATATTAATTTGTTATTTATGGTTTGAGGATTTTCATTTTAGTTTTCTTTCAGCACATTATTATCTTATTCTTAATTCAGTTTTATTCTTGCTTGTTTACATATTGATTATTTGGTATCCCTCGGATCTGTGCTCGGACTTGATCACCCGTGACTCTAGAAACGAGGGGTATCATAATGCATATCAAGCATCATCATTTTATTATGGACTTGATCACTCTTTTAATCATTCTTATGACTATTGCCCTCTCCCACCATTTTATGATGAACAAACTTCACCACCTTCTGGGTACTCACCCGAATTTCAAGAAAAAGTATTAGTTCTACTTGATGCACTTAATTCACAAACTCAATTTATTCTTTCACATTCTCAAATCTTAACTAAGCTTGAAGCTCAAGTTGAGCAAATTGCAAGTACTCTTTCTCATCAAGAGGATAAGGAAGAGGCAAATGAACAAATGGCAAGAACTTTAATTTATATAGATAAGGATGAGAAGAGTGAAGATGAAGAAGTAGCAAGTGAGCAATTTAAGGAATTGATGATTCCACCAATGGCTAATCCAATAGAGCACAACATGACTAATGAGGACTTTCCTTGTTTTGATCATGATTTTATCCCGGCCTTTGATACTTTAAATAGTGAGGAGATGTTGACCACTAGAGAGGTATGAGAGGAAGAGAAGGAACTTGTTGAACAAATCCTTCCTTCTATTATCTCCAAAGACCCTCTTGAGACATGCCTATTTGAAATGTATAAAAATTGTGGTTTTGACCTTGAAAGCTCCAAAAATGAAATGAACTCTCTAATGGACTCCTTAGTTAACTTGGAAGGTGAGGAGATGGTAATTTTTGAAGAAGAGAAAAAGGATGAAGAGAAGGTGTTTCTTGATATTCCAAATGAGTCTTTGAAAGACATTGACTTGCCAATTCACAAAGGAAGTGATTCTTTAAATACACTTCAAGAGCATAAAAATGAGGCAAGGCCAACTATTATTGATTTTGTTTTTAAGACCATGGATGAAAGCAACGAAATCATCTCTTTTACTTCTTTTCAAGTCATTCTTTTGGAGAATGATTTCATTGTTGTAAGTGAGGCATTAAATGAGAAAATGGAAAAAAAGGGTCAATGAGGATGTTTTATATCCGGTCTTTGATTCTTTCAACTAGTGAGCCGAACCAACATCTTCCTAGATACGTTAAAAACTAGCATTCGTAGAGTTTTCAAATATATTCCTCTCCCAATTATTTTTATTTTTCACTTCTTGCGGCATCTAGATATGTTCCATTGAGCTTCATTGAATATTTCATGCATGTTAGGCATAAGAAAAAAATTATGCTTTAGGAAAAAGTGTCAAAAGTTCCAAAAAAATTTCAAAAATTTTTCTGCCCAGTGCTAATTCGATCGATCAAAAATGTTCTTGATCGATCGAAAATGTTCTCAATTAATCAAAAATTTTCTCGATCGATCGCCAACCACGTCGAAAATTTTCTTGGCCCAGGGGCATCCTTCACAAAATTCTCGATCAATCAAGAATTTTCTCGATTGATCAAAGCATTGATTCAAAAAAAAATCCATATTCTTCAAAGTATCATTCCGTCTAGTATAGTGCATGTTTATTCTCATTTTCATTTCTTTATTTTTCTTTCATTTTGTTTCTTTACATGCTTTCATAAAAAGAAAAATAAAAATATATTTCACCATTGTGCCATTATGTGTAGTCATGCTACTTTCATGTTTTATCTAGAGCTTGATCTCATATCTCTCTTTCATCTTGTGTTATATTGCCTTACAATGCTTGTTTACTTATCTTTATCCCAATGCGATAGTTGATGTGAGTTTGCTAGTGTGGTTATTCAAGTAGGTTGTTGATTTCAAATTTGGGGTGTATTTTTTCCCAATGAATCATTACCGGACTTTATGTCCTTGCCACCACTGTATATTCTTTCCATCTTTTCCATTGTTCTCATTACACATTGAGGACAATGTGCAGTTTAAGTTTGGGGGTAAGGTGACTTTGTTGCATTCTATTTAAAGTTTTGATCTTTAAATGCATGATTGAGATTTGAGATCGATGTTTGCGATGATTTTGTTCTTCTGAGGGCCATGATACTTATAATTTAAAATTTACTTAACTTTTGAGTTTAATACTCTTTCTATGCCTTTTGGAAGTCATTTTGGGGCAATATTTTTCAAAAGATTGACATCTTGCTTACTTTTATGGTCCACATCATCTTGATCTTGTGATTATTTTGAGATTCACTCTAGAGTTCTACACTAGCACAGGCACACACTAGCACTCATTTGTGGGGTACATGCTTTGTTGATTATTTATTTGGTTATATCTCAATTGAGCTAGTAGTGTTTTGAAAGCTTTCATTCTTGACAAAGGTAGATAACAAACCCTTTTCACTAAGTAGTCGAGATTCTAGCCTCATCAAGCATTGAATTTCTCGCGCCGAAAGGTGGAGGGCCCAAACTCTAGGTTGAAAAAAAAAAAAAAAAAGTGAGGACTTCTTACCAAAAGTGAGGAGTATGAAGTGTTAGATGGAGATTGCTTTGATTTGAAACCTAGTTGATTTGAGCTTGTAAGTCCTTAGGGGTGTCTCTACACCTAATGCCCTAAAGCCGTCTGCTTTGGGAGTCATTGACCTAACGCTTGCCTCATGAATCTTCTAGAAAGCTTAAGAGATGATTACATTGCACCATGCTTCCATCTTTGATCCTTGAAAAAGAAAAAAAAAAATCGAGTGAAAAGAATAAGTTCACCTAGTCAAATAAACTTTAATAAAAGGTTCATTCTTTGTCTTGATAATCGGTACTAGATTTGTGTGCTAGCTTAAGGCCGGTTGTGACCATTTCATTAGTTGGCTAAGATAGCAACATATTTGATGTCGGTTCACTTAAAAAGGATTCTAGAGTCGTTTTGATTTGCATGATCATCTTGCTTGATGTGTGGAGGACCATATTTGCTTGCATGTTGTTAAAATTTTGAAGAATTGGTTAGAGATGGTTGAAAAATTGTATACTTGAGGTACTTTTCTCCCAATGCTTGTTTGGAATGTTGGTGCCTCTTAAGTGAGAAAGAGCTTAATGTTTGTGGGTATCATTTCTGGAAACCTTCACAAGACTTCACCCATCTACTAGGGGTAACCTAGGGGTTTAAAAGGCTTATTGCATACGCTAAATGCAATCGTGTTCCCTACGAAAGTGGCGTTATCCTTTTATTGTTTTCTAGTTTATAGTTGTATAGTTGCTTATTTCTTTCTTTGCTTTATAGTTTAGGGGTGTGATAAGTGCTCAAATGTTACACATTTTAGCACCTAATTTAGGATATTTTAGTCCATTCATCTATCTTACTTTCCCGTTTTAGTTCTAAGTTGTGTTTTTGTCCATTTCAGGTTAATAAGGTTCAAACAGGCTAAAAAAAAGCCTACTAGCTCCTTTTTGGAGTCAAGAAGAAAATTCAGAAAAAGTTAGAAAAACTATACTGGACAGTCTTTGATCGATCGAAGAAATTCCCTATCGATTGACAAGATTCTCGATCCATTGAAGTGATACGTCAGCGCCAGCTTAACAATCTGGATAAGGCCAAGAAGATATTTTCATGCCATGTCAACTTCAATTGATCGAAGTAAGTTTCGATCCATCGAAGCCATCTTCAATCCATCGAAGATCCTGCTGGCAGTGAGCTGTTTTAATTCCCAAGCGCATCCGAATTCCACCAACTTTTGTAGCTGCGGGATTGATAAAAGGCCTATTTTCTGACTTGTTCACTACTCTAAGAAACCTATATAAAGGGGGAATTGCACCATTTGTAAAGATTCTGAATTATTTTTTTTTTATTTTTACATTGTAATAGTTAGTTTCTCTTTCTAGAAAAGTTAGAGATTAGGGTTAGAAGAAAAGAGAAAAGTGGAGGCACCAAGAACACATCTTAAGATCTACACGCACTCTCTCTCTAGAATTCAACAAAGAAGAAGAGGAAGAAGATGGAGCCATGTTTGGGGATTACCTTTGAGGGTTTCAAGATCACACCCACCTCCTCCATGATTAGCTAGACTTCTCTTTGGGGCTTAGATGAGCCCCAAGTTTGTAAATCTAAACCATTTTTTTTAACTTTTGGGGGGGATTTATCTTGTGATTAGTGTTTTAGCCTTGTGAATTTAATGAATCTTGGGTTCTCCTTTGATTTATATGGTTAAATACTTCCATCTAATTCTCTATGTAATTACATGTTGTCTTATGTGTGATTATTGAGGAATTAATCTTTACACTAGTTTTTCTATGTTAATTGCATGTCTATGTGCAGTTGATTAAGAATCCAGTGATGGCTATATATGGTTTTCATTGAATGGGTTTGTCAATTAATTTGATGGGTTATGCTTATACTTGATGGGTTGTTCTACAATTTAATTCATGTTTGTAGTTAGGTAGACAATCTATACTTGATTTGATATTTCATGACTTATTATTGCAAATTCTATGATTCTTTAGATTAATGTGTGCTATAATTGTTACTAGTTTGATGGGTCATGCTTAAGATTGATGGGTTGTTCTATACTTAGTTTAATTGTTGGTTAGGTAGACAATTCATACTTGAATTTGATGGTCCATGCTTAATATTGCAATTGGTAGTCACATTTTGTTCACAATAACATTTTCCCTAAATTAGTTGAAAATGAATGGTTTGGTGAACAAGCTTGGTAGCGATTCCAATGCACCCCAAGATCTCACTTTTCATTTCTTAAATCCCTAGCTCAATTTTAGTTTTATTTTAATTACATTTTCATTAATTGTATCTTAGTATAATTAACCAACCTAACCATCATTTGCAATCAATTAATACATTAGAGTCGAAGTTAAAATTCCAACACGTATAATCTCTTGGGACGATCCCTTCTCACTCACACTACATAGTATAGGTGTTAAGCGGTTTATAAATTTAAAGTATGATGCCCACTTGACACTAATTTCCAAACTCAAAGTGTTGTGCATTATTTTGTATACACGCTCGGGTCGGATCAACTTCTACATTAGTTTACATGAAGAACCATTTTTCACCAAAACTGTCAGGAACCCTACTTTATACTAAAACTGAATTTTTACATTTTGATTTAATTGGATTTTAATTTTTTTGTATTTTTTATTGAATCCAAATAGGGGTACTTCCTTATTTACATTGTAAACTTAAAGTAAATGAACATATAAAAATAGTAAAGATATTGTTGTCAATTAGATGACCAAAACAGAGAAATACTCATTTTTTCATTTACCCCATCTAACCGATCAGATTAGCCCATGTAACCGAGAATATGTAACGACCCGATCATTTGCCTTCCTTTCTTTTTTCCTGAAATTTTACGAACGAATTTTTTTCATTTAATTTTCTTTTCTGAGCTCTGTTTCGTTCCGCTTAGTGTCATCTCGAGTGCTCAGAATTGGTTTCTGAGACTCTTTCATGTGGATTGACAACTTCCTTTGAGGACCGAGTCATTTTCGTATTTTTCGTTTTTCGGACACTATGCGCTATTTCGTTTTTTCCCTATTATGTCATTTTCCCTATTTCGTCTTATCTCCGTTTGTCAGTTTTTGGCACAACCTCATTTTTCAAGCTTGGAGTTGGTTTTTGACTTCAAGTATCCTTATCGTGAGTGATTTCCACGAAATACGTATCTTTACTTTTGCAAGAAAGTACTCTGGTTACTCCCGGTGCCCATAGGGGCATGGATGCATAAATCTTTGGAATTAATTTCATTTCTTGGGGTGTTTTTCATAAATATCTTTTGAAGATATTTTATTTCAGGGGCATCTAAGAAAATATCTTTTGGAAGATATTTTCATTCTGGGGCAACTTCGCAGTTAACCCTTTTTGTAGGGGCCATTGTGCAATTAACGAAAGTTATTGCAAAATGTCTCATCTGGAGCCTGGATCCTCGTACGGGATTCATTTTCACTTTTTGTTGACTTATAAATTTATAGAATTCCGTTCTGGTCGTTTTTCTCCAATTTCAGAGTTTCTGGACCCGGTTGCCGCCAAACTTGTTCAGAGCATAACTTTCTGCTCGGGACTCAGTTTTTGACGCCGTTTCTTTTGTTGTTTATATTTTCTTATTTTAAATCTTTTTTATTCACGAAGTTTTTCCGTTTGAGCGCGTTTGCTCAAAATCCACTTTTCTGGACCTGGCGGGGCCTTTTCGGGGTACTTTTTGAGATTTCTATAAATAAGTTGCCCTAATTTTTAAAATCAGACTTTCAGACCTTCTTCCTCCTCTTGGCTGGCAGCTATGGGAGCCCAAGGGGCTGCCTTCACTCTTTCTTCTCCTCTACTTGATTTCCTTGGTAGAAATCCTTTGGCCTTAGCGTTTGTTGTTCCCCTCGTCGTGCTCTACCATTATTCCTTATTAGATTTCATTTTTAACAATTTCTTGAGTTTGGCTTTGAAGTCAAGTTTGGATTTTCATGGGGCTTTCTTCGGATTCATGTAGATCGTGTTGTCCCCGGCATAACCCTTCGATTTCGGCAGATTCAGAGCACTTTTTTTTCAATGGGGATTTGAGGTCTTCATCTCAAATTGAGGTAGGAGGTATTATAGGTTTAATTCTTGTTACATAACATGCTATTGATGCTTATACAATTTGATTGCATGCTTAAATATAAAATCTAGAGATTTTATTATTTGATTTTCTTGTATTGGATTTGATTTTCCCAGTTGCTTATGACTTGTTTTAAACATGTAGCATGGTAATATAATACTCTATAATATGGTCATTGACATATATTAAATTGAGGGAATTTGAACAAGTATTAAAGATTTTATTTAATATTTATCTTGAATAAAATATTAAATCATATAGCCTTAGCTAGCTTAAAATCAATATGTGTTAGTATATTAAATTAGGCCTTTGCATGCTCTCTAACATAGTTGAATTTGAAAGTAATTGGAGGTGTTTTGAAAATTAGTAATTATTAATTAATTTAATTAATTAATTTGCCCCGAGTGCACTATTCACTCTATTTGAATTCCGACTTGATATTCTTGATTTACATGCCATATAGCTTCACATATATTTGATTTAGAATATTCGGTTAGGTTTTGAAACCTTTCATTTAATTAAATTCCTTGTTTAAGATTTAATGCTCATGGTGATATACAACTTGGAATTGAATTGTGGCATGCTAGAAAATTAAGTTTTAATATGATTGTTCACATATATTAAATTGGGATTAATTGTATGAGAATTGTAACTTTTATTTTATATTTAACTTTAGTGAAAGTTTAATTCACATAGTCGTAGATTGAATGAAATAAACTTGTAATGTGATATTACATTAGTTCTTGGCATGTTCTCTAAGATATGTTAAATTGAGAGCATTTGGTTAAGTTTAAAAATCTAGAGATTTTAATTAAAAGAATTAATTAAAATTTATTTTGTGGTCCCATTAGCTTAATTAAGGTTTTAACTTGATATTTGTATTGATCATGACTTGTTTACTTGCATGTATTAATTTGGGACTATTTGAAGTTGTTTTAGAACCTTGGGATATAAATTAGCATGATTTAATAAAAGTTCTACCTTGTTGTTGTATTTAAACTCACGAGTTTATGTTTTCAATATTGAATATATTGTTATCTTGGGTAATGATTTGCACACTTCATATTTAACATCATTCATGCATAGCGTGTAACGAATCGCACACTGAAGATTCGACATTCATCATATCATATTAGTTGTGGATTTAGAGCATATATTGTATAGGTTTCCAAAATTGGTTATGCTTGGTAGATAGTTGATAATCTTGCATATTCCTGTTGATATATGCGTTGTTGCACAACTTGTTGATTTTGGAAACTTGGGGATGTCGTTGTTTGACTATGGCTAGGACGTGGTTCTAGTACGGGGGATAGTCCTTCTATATAGTTTAGTGCGCACATAGGGAGGTTACCCATGGGCTAGTAACCCTAAAGTAACTATGTTGTCGGTCTGATCCGGCGTGACGTCCGAGTATCCACTTTGTTTGATTTCGCATTTCATTTTCAAGTTGATAACTAGATAATGTTGTAACTTGTTGTTTCTTATTTGTTGTTCCATTTTAAGTTACAGGATGTTAACTTTGCGGAATTGTGCTTTATTCATTGTATTGGAAGTTCCAATGTTGGTTAAATTGCATCGATATTGAAAATCGTGTTTTGACGTTCTAATAAAGCTTAGGATTGATCCTATTGATTCATTTATAACATAGACGTTAGGTGGCATGACCCACTTCTGTTGTTTTCATGCTTTAGATTCCAAGCTGATAGCTTTAAGAAATTGTATTTTGTTGCCTTGTATAATATGCTTTTATGTGGTTAGACTGCATTGAAGTTGTAATTTGCATTTTGATTGTTCAGCATGGCCTAGAATGATTCCTTAGACTTATTTAGAACATAGACGTTAGGTGACATGATCACTTTAGTTGTTTCTGTATTCGAGATCGCAAGTTAATACCTTTAAGAACCTATATCTTGTTACTTTGTATAACATGCTTCCATATTGTTTAAATGCCATAGATGATGTGATTTATGCTAGAAACACTCTAAGGTAGCTTGGGATGCTCCCTGAGTCTCATTTCGATATAGACGTTAGGTGGCATGAACCCTATTAACATGTTTCACCTTAAGATGATAAATTTGTAAAATGCTAGGTCGATGCATGCTCATCTCCTACGAGTAGCTTTATGTTACTCACCCTTACGATACTGGGGCATATTTCAGGTACAAGAATCAAAGTTGAGGTCTTCATCATGCTTGGATAGTTTGTGGACTTGGAGACTTCCATTTTTGTGAAGGTTGGCTCGGAATGCCAATTGTAGTCTTATATGTTAAAATATGTAAATTTGATTCCATGTATGTAATGTGTACTTAAGTACACTTCTTTCAATGTATTTAATATGTATGAGACGAGGTCGGAGGCCAATGACATGTATGTTGTATTCTATACAACTTTTTAACCTCATAAAATATTATGAAAACCTTGAAAAATTGCAAGTCATTGCTTCACCATGGTTGCATCGGGTGTGGGAATTCCATTTTCATTCTTTTATAGGATCTTATTAATCTTGTATGAAGTGTGGCCAAGGGCCAAACGGTCATTTAACTCCATTTTACATTTTTGGATTCCATGTTTTCCATTCCAAGTCCATTTTTGCCTTTTTGCCCGTTGGGGGGTCGGATTTTGCATCGGCTATATTTTTAAGTTATGGACCATTGTAGCGTGTCTAAATAGGTAAGTTACTTTTGCGTGCATAGTCGTTTCCAGGCAAAACCTCATCGTTTGTGTTTTGAGCCTCCTACGATTTCATTTTGCGTTTTTGTTGCATATTCTGATCTAGGGGCATTCTAGACCTTTTAATTCAGTTTTATTTTCTTTTTTCAACATTATTGAATAGAAAACGTGATTTTAGGGGGGGTTTCTTTTTTGTGTTTTTCCAGAAAATGTCGTCTTGGTGCCGGAAATCAATCGCAAAGTTCAGCTTTTTGTTTTTTTTAGCAGCTTTTTGGACCTCAATGACCAGATTTCATAGAGGAGCATTTTGGGCATTCTACATTACGTTTTTTTTTAATTCTCTCACAAGTCACGTAGAAAACTCAATTTTGAGGGGGGTTTCTTCTTTGTGTTTTTCCAGAAAAATTCATCTACTAGCCCGTTTTTACTCTCTGTTCTGGTTGTTTCTGGAAAAAAATGCTTGTAGCAGCTTTTTGGGTCCATCTTGACCTAGGCTGTTCAAGGGGCATTTTAGGGACTTTACATTGTATTTTTTTTGGTTTCTTCTGCATAGTCGGGTAGAAATCGTGATTTTAAGGGGGGTTTCTTCTTCGTGTTTTTCCAGAAAAACTCGTTTAAGGGTCCGTTTTTAGCCTCGGTTTTAGGGTCCGTTTTTAGCCTCGGTTTTGGAAAAAAAATTTCATTGGTGCTTGCTGTTCTTACCCGGAAAATAAGTCTAATTTTTTGAAACTTTGAAGCTTCATATTTTCTTCGTCCCGACTCCAAATCAAGTAATTTTTGAGTCTAAGTTTATTAGTTTTTGCTTGTCTATCCAACGGTATTCACGGTTGCATCTAATTCTATCTGAAAAGACTATTTTATCCTTTGTAAAGTACCCTTACCGCACTGATTTTAAACTCAAAGGTTGGTTTTTTTGAAACTTTAACGTTTCATATCTTCTTCATCCGGACTCCGAATCAAGTGATTCTTGAGTCTAGATTCATTAATTTTTCCTAGTCTATCTATTGGTATGCTCAGTTGCATCCAATTTTGTCTAAAAAGACCATTTTACCCCTTGTCAATTACCCTTGCCGCACTGTTTTGAAACCCGAAAGTTGGTTTTTATGAAACTTTGGAGTTTCATATCTTCTTCATCCAGACTCTGAATCAAGTGATTCTTGTGTCTAGATTTGTTTTGCTGTCTTTCCAGTGGTGTGCTCAGTGGCACCCAAATCCACATTTTTTAAAAATAACTATTTTGCCCCTAGGGGCTTATTTGTCATATTTTTAACCTTTTGCTTCCGCATCAGTTTTCATTGAGTTCCACGACCTCATGGAAGATCACTTTGATTTCTTAGAGTCTTGTTTTCTGTGTTCGCTTTCGCTTATCGGATCCGTTATCGGGTCAACCTTCGGTTCATCACAGGACACGCTGGCCTAAAAGAACCAGGGTCGTCACAGAATATGACAAAAACGATGAGATAGCTGATCATCACAAGTTATACATGTGATCAAACAGTTCATTAATCTATCCGATCAGATGGACCCATGTTGTCGATCAGATGAAACATCTATCCGATCACTTGCAGATCTAAGATTTGATTTAACTGATCAGATAAGTCCAAGTGACCACACGGGTGGTACTTGTAATCGATCAAATGGACTAAAATTTTAAATCTGAGAAAATGAATTCATATCATACGGCTATCTTCTTCAAAGGGGTTATAAATACACAATGTTTGTACATTGTGGGCATGCGTTGGAAAGAAATAGAAAAACCTTCTTTAGTATCAAACCGCTTTTGTTCTTTATCTTCTCATCATCTCATACATATCATTCATAGAGTATTGAGCTTCATTTGTATGCATTGATACTCTAGTTCTGAGCTTTGATTTAGATATCAATCTTTGAGAGATATATTCTTGTGCAACAAAATTCTATCTACAATCTATCGTAAAGGTTGGCGTGACCTAATAATTGGTGTGATCCTGCAGAAGTCTAAGAGAGGATTGTTCTCTTAGCAAGAAGAAGTAGAAGCGTTGTGCTTCTTGTACCGGTTTGCCCTTCCACCTGTAAGGAGGTGCCATAGTGGGTTTGGAAAAGTTTCAAGAGGGATCATGAGCTGAGTAGTAGAAGTTACCGAACCTCGCTAAATCGCCGTGTTATTGTTTGCAATCTCTCTTCCCTTATCTCTTTTACAATTGTACTTTAATTGATTATGTCTATATCTTGATTATTGCATAATTGTTATAAGTTATTTATTAGAATTTGCAAATCTATTAAAACCAAAAATTGATCATTGTTTGCCATAGACTCTATTCACCCTCCCTCTAGAGTTAATAATTGTATAACACCTCCTATGGCCGTCTCCGAATCTAAACTCGAAATCGGCCTCAAAAATTCAAAATGCCCGGAATCAAAAACAAAATCAAGGGTTTTGCTCCCCATGGTGTTCCCGTCATATCTCTCTTTTATGGCAACTCGCAAATCTGACATATGCTAGATGAAATCAGGTAAAAACCTCAAGAACACAAAATAAATAAATAAAGGAAAAGAAAAGAAAAGAAAAAGGAAAAGGAAAGGGGGGAGGGGACCTCGGCTGCCAAGTTGAATCCCCTCTTTCTCTCCTAACATATACATACATATATATATATATATATTTACACAGAGCATCAAAAGTCTCCCATGGACTCACAAAAGTTAAAATTGTGAAAATGTCTAAAAATTAGAAAATATTTGAAAAATAATAACGCGAACGGGCCCAAATAAAATATGATGTCTAAAACATCCCTAATTAAATATATAGGTCTTATATATCCTCAAAACAATAAATGCAAAGTGTTGAAAAAAAATTTCGAACATTTAACCAGGTTTGGTCTCGCTTGACCGAACCCGAAAATGATGAAAAAAGAAAATAGTGAAAAATGGAAAAAGGAACAAGGAACAAGTCCTTACATAGCGGCAAAGACTGACCCCCCGGTCAACGAAAGGGTGTGGTGGGAACTCTTGTGGTGATTGTGAAACAAGATGGTGGTGTTGGGGTTGGTTATGGTTAGTGCCAGTGATGGTGGTGGTGATGGTAGTGGGTGGTGGAAGTGAAGGAAAGGATGACATCGACTGACTCTTTGGGCCGCGAAAGAGGTGTGATAGGAGTGGTAGTGGTGATTGTGAAGCACGATGGTGGTGTTAGGCTTGGTTGTGGTGGGTGGTGGTGATGGTGGCGGGTTCGTCAGTGGGAGGCCGGAATAAATTTTTTCTCTCTTTCTTTCTCATACATGTTACCAAAATATTGGGATGTTAGCCTCGTATCACAACATTTTCTTAATGTGCATCATAACTTTCTCCTTATCGGCATTACAATATTTTCGTAAAATGCATCCTAAGTTATCCACACCGACCCGAACAGATGTACCGTCACAAAAGAGAGGATTTTTATCCGTAGGAGCCCATGCAAGAAAGAGGCCTAAACCATACCGAAAACAACAACCCTGCCATATGCAATTTGTTGGCCACTTTGAGTGAAACCAGTTTTCCTTGGCTTCAAAGAGAGAGAGAGAGAGCAGGCACCACAGATCTACCTTATGCATTGCGCCACTTAATATATATATATATATAGGGTAAAATACAGTAACACTCCCTGAGATTTGTCAAAAGGACACTCAGAGAAAAATTTGCCTATTTTGGAACAATGACACCTCTTGAAGTTTGATACATTTACCAAAGTCACCCCAATAGTAATAAATTGACATTTTTACCCTTTAACTTTTATATTGACTAATTTAAATATAGAAATGACCTTTCTAACCTCATATCTATAACAATTTCTTTCCTTCCATTCTCTATATTTTCTCTTCCTCAGCCCCCAACACCAACACACACTGTCACACATATACACACATACTGTCACACATACATAAAAAATGAAAGTGGAGTATTTAAATATTGCTAGGGCTAAATCATAACAAATGTCCTAATGCATCCAACAACTAAAATCCATATTTTGTAGATATAATTTTTCAAGTCTCACAGAATTTGACAAACACTACAGATAGGAGGGATTGGACATAAACATTGAAAAATTTAAAACCAAAGTCAGAAAAATTACATCTATAAAAACAATGGAAATTTCAAAATAACTTGCATCATCAAATCAACCCACCAAGTTATTTGGAGAATTTAATAAACATAAAATGCCCAAAAGTTAAAACTTGGTTTTGCTCAAGGAACACATCAAAGTAATTAGATTTATTAACCGAAAAAAATATCAAGTAATTGATGTATTATTATTTAAATAAGTATGAATGCATCATTTGTGTGACAGTACGTGGGCATATGTGTGACAATGTGTGTTAGTGTTGGGGGTTGAGGAAGAGAAAATAGAGAGAAAAGAAGTAAATAAATTGTTATTGGTATAAGGTTATATAGGTCATTTCAATATTTAAGTTAGTCAATATAAAAGTTAAAGGGTAAAAATATCAATTTATTACCATTGGAGTGTCTTTGATACATATATTAACTTTTAGGGTATCATTGTCCCAAAATAAATAAATTTTTTAGTGTGGTTTTAGCAAACTTTACCGGTGTCACTGTACTTTACATGTGTTGTTGATACCTATTATTTTATTCTTTTTGTATTAAATATCTATAACACCTTAAAATTATCCCATTGAAATTACAGAAAAAATTTATTAGTGCCCCATAACATAGGTTGCTCCCCTAACATAAATTTCTGAGTCCGGAGAGATTCAATTCAATTCATGGGAGGGTGGAGGAAAGTAGGACGCATATTCCACTGTAGACGAGCTTTCCGAGTCCCTCCTCTATTTAGTCGCTTTTTAGTCTGGTAAAATTTGCTTCTTGGATTTTCTGAGTGTTAAATTTTGATGCGATCGATTTGGTACCGCTGAATATCCTTGCATTTCTTTCTTGCCAGATGTGGTAAATTGGTGCACGCAGAAGGTGCCATTTTGTTGATGGAGTTGACGGTTGGTTTCCAATGGTGGGATGCCCATTGAATTAGGGCATTCCATGATGGTATGGTGGAGGCTGTGTAAAATCCACTACTTTCAAATCCATCTAACAACGTATCAGATTGCAAAGTTTGGAGATTCGCTTGAGCATGAATTTGTGCCTGGGGATGGAGATCAGGTTGAGATGGAAGCCACAGCACTCTAGGTATTGTTAGCGCCACATTGCTTAGTTCTTGACATTTGTGGACAGTTTTTAACTATGTAAACTTTTTATTTTTATTATTATTTTATTTATAAAAAAGATCGTTGATTTGAAGCAGACAATATCCACACCAGTTGTTGCTATCTATGTTGTTCGGATAAAGCACAGACTTCATAACTCTCAACTTATGAAGCTTTTCAATGCACCGAGAACATATACATACGTTTGGGTTACAACTTACAAGCCAGCTGGCCATTCCAACACATTAACGACGACGTATTAGGAAAAGAGCTTATATAACAGCAAATACAGCCAATAAAAGAAACCGTTAGTCTATTTTAAGAAAATTCTGACTTGCCAACTATTTAATGTAACTAACTTACAAATAATCATAAAGATTACTTCCATTTTCCATCTTCATCTTGTTCACCATTTCATTCCCCCAGAGTTTCTTCAATTTTTTTTTCCCTAGGAAACTTGAAGGGGAATGAATGTGATCCGTGCAAACATTATTCAAGTAAGTTTAATTAATTTGCCTCTTTTAATATCATTTATGTTTTAGTCTCAATGTTTGTTGTTATATCGTTCAATCCCGTCCATCCCATCAAAATATATATATTTTTGTTTTTAAATTTTTTTGTAAAACCAAGGTTCATTTAATAATTCTAAATGTTTATAATTTTGATAGTGAACATAGGCTGTTTCAAATCCAAGGAATCTAACAAGTTTGGATATAAGAGTTAATTACTTTTTCCTCTTATTAGATGACTCATCTAACCTGTTATAATTGTTGTTTTTTTTTTTTTTCTTCAGAAAAACGTTTGACAGTATCATCCGAAAATGATTACGCGGTTGGTTTTTGTTCTCTTGTTGATCCATTCAACTATAGCAGCTGAGAAAGCAGAGAAACGTACCCAAAAGCTCTCACCTATAGCAGCAGAGAAAGCAGAGCAACATCCCCCCAAGCCCTCATCTACAGCAGAGAAAGATCCCCACAAGCCTTCAAAATGGATGACTCTTGATGGTAAGTAATGTGTATTAATTTCTTGCTATCTTAATTAACTTAACTGCAAGAAATTATCCATTTACTTTCATTTCTCTCTAATTTGAAATTTTTAGAGAATGAAAACTTTAGAATTAGAAGGAAGCCAAAAAGTGGAATTTTCCTTGGGCACAGTAGGAAGAGATATGGGAATAAGATTAGCTAGAGCTAGGCTGGCACAATTTCCGGTGTAGTTCCGACAAAGCCCATTTCAACTTTCAGAGATCCATTCCAGATTGGAATCGACCTCGTGATCAAAGCCCACTAGATCTGCTCGTGACATATGCCCTTTTTGAAACTCAAAATTCATCATTTTGGGTCCCATATCTGCGTTTCCCAATGCTACTAGAAGAACACTGATTTTTTATGGATTTTTGTTGGAGTTTGGAACAAACTCGGATTGTTATAATATTTCTTTGTTAACTTAATTTCACAGTTTTTAGAGTTATTAGGATTGTATTCCCTATTATTTCATATCCGACTTCTGATATTAGGATTGTATCCGACTTCTGATATTAGGATTGTATCCGACTTCTGATCATATCCCTGTGGTGTTAGACTGTGGTGGATTGAGAACGAGGAGTACTCCTTTTCGCTTTGAAAATATGTGGTTACGAGCTGAGGATTTTTAGGGATTTGTGAGGACTTGGTGGGAGGCTATCAGGGTGGATGGTAATCCGAGCTTTATTTTTGCAAAAAAGCTTAAGGGGTTGAAACATGAGATTAAAAGGTGGAATAAGGAGGTGTTTAGGAATTTGGAGTGGAGGAAGAATAGGGCTTTTGCGGAGATTGCTGAGATTGATAGGCGGGAAGGTGTGGGTGGTATTGATGAGGGTCAGAAAAGTAGGAGGTATGTGTGCCAGAAGGAGATTGCTGCGATAGCAGTGGTGGAAAAAATCTCTTGGAGGCAGAAATCTAGAGCCATATGGCTTAAAGAAGGTGATAAGAATACTAAGTTTTTTCATCAGCTTGCTAATGCTCATAGGAGAGGCAATCACATTGGGAGGATTACTATTGATGGGGAGGTTCTGCTTTGGGGGGAGGATGTATGTAGGGGGATTGTCTCTTTTTATCAGGGTTTGTTTACGGAGCCTTATTTATGGAGACCCCGATTTGATGGTCTGCATTTCGACGCTATTTATGAAATTAATAGAGATGGTTTGGAGATTCCGTTTTCTGAAGAGGAAGTGCTGAAATGGTTTTACTATGAGCTTTCTATTGGAGAGTTGGGTGGTGGTTAGGGGAGAGGTGATGGCTACGTTTCATGCCTTCCATATTTAGGGGAGGTTTGAGAACTCTTTGAATGCATCGTTTATTACACTTATTCCTAAGAAGGGGGGAGCTTCAAATGTAAAGGACTTTAGACCTATTAGTTGCTGGGTTGCATTTATAAATTAATAGCTAAAGTTCTAACATTAAGGTTGAGGGTTGTTCTGGATGATATCATTTCGGAATCTTAGAACGCTTTTATAGGTGGGCGTTAGATTCTTGATTCAGCTCTTATTGCTATTGAATGTGTGGACGGTTGAGGAGTGGTCTCCCAGGGGTTCTGTGTAAGCTTGACGTTGAGAAAGCTTATGATCATGTGAATTGGAAGTTCTTGTTGTATTTGATGGATATAATGGGTTTTGGGGATAAATGGAGGTGTTGGATTGAGGCTTGTTTATCTTCAGCCAGATTTTCGGTGATGGTTAATGGGTCTCCGACCTGGTTCTTTGGTAGCTCGCGAGGCTTGCGCTAGGGGGATCTTTTGTCTCCTTTCTTGTTCATTATTGTTATGGAGGCTCTTAGTAGGTTGATGGGGAGAGCGGTGGAGTTGGGTTTTATTAAGGGGTTCAGGGTGGGTGGGGGTGATGTTTCATCATATGGAGGGTGGAAAGGTCCATTTGAAGATGGGTTTCGGCGGGACCCTCACGAAGAGATATCCCACTTATTGTTTGCGGATGACACGTCGGTGTTTTGTGAGGCTGATTTTTCCCAGATGAGGTATCTGAGATCGGTGCTGAGTTGTTTTCAGGCGGTGTCAGGATTGAAAGTGAATGTAGGGAAGAGTGTCTTGATTCCAGTAGTGGAGGTGCAGAATATTGGTGAGTTAGCTTCTGTGCTTGGATGTGGAATCAGTAGCTTTCCGATTACATATTTGGGGTTACCTTTCGGTGTTTCTTCAAGGAATGTGGGTGTTTGGGATCCAGTGATTTAGAGGGTTCAGAGGAGACTTGCAGAGTGGAAGAAGCAGTATTTATCGAAAGGGGGGAAGGTCACTCTTTTGAAAAGCATGCTATCAAGTCTTCCTACTTATTTTTTATCCCTCTTCCGGATACCAGTTGGGCTTCAAGGAGAATTTAAATATCATCTTATTCGGTGGGAGCAGAAATGTCGGCCAATTCAGGCCGGAGGTTTAGGGATAAGGAGGTTGGTGCCATTTAACAATGCTCTTCTTGGCAAGTGGTTGTGGACTAAGAAGCACGGACACGGATACGGGACACGGACACGACACGGCAAATCCAAAAAAATTAGGACTCGGACACGGCGAATAGTATATATATATATATATATATATATATATATATATCAGCATTAATAATTTTAAAAAAAAACACTGATATGTTTAGGTTGGAATATATATATATATCACTGATATGTTAGTATATATATATATCAGCATCTTTAGGACACGGACACGGCGAATTGTGGCATCTTTAGGTTAGTATATATATATATCAGCATCTTTAGGATAGTACAAAACAAAAAATAGAACATATTAGCATTAAAAATTTAAAAAAAAAAAAAAAAAAATTAACATATCAGCATTAAAAATTAAAAAAAAAAAAAAAAAAAATCCAGAAAAGTGTGTTCGAGCCGTGTCTGAGCCGTGTCCGATCTGTCTGAGCCGTGTCCGTGCTGTGTCCAAGCTGTGTCCGAGCCGTGTCCGAGCTGTCTGAGTCGTGTTCGAGCCGTGTCCGAAAATTAAAAAAAATAAAAAAATTCCAGACACTTTTTTTGGCGTGTCCGACACTTGTCGGGGCGTGTCCGACGCGTGTCCGTGTCTGACACGTGTCGGACACGGATTCTTCGCCCATTTTGGAGTGTCCGTGCTTCCTAGGTTGTGGAGATTCGGAGTGGAACGTCATAGGTTGTGGAGGAGGGTTATTTTGTGCCGGTTTGGGGAAGAAACGGGGGGATGGTGTTTGTGTTTGGTGAGGATTCCTGTTGGTGTCAGAGTTTGGAAATTCATTAGGAAAGGTTGGAATGAGTTTTCAAAACACATCAGATTCAGAGTTTAGGAGGGTAGGGATGTGCAGTTTTGGGAGGATATTTGGTGTGGTGATTGTACTCTTGCTTGTGCATTTCCCAGATTGGTTAGAATTGTTGTTAATAGGCATGTTTCGGTTGCTAACTGCTATTGGCTTGATAGCGGGAGGGTTACTCGGGATGTGCGGTTTGTGCGAGCGTTTCAGGATTGGGAGTTGGAGGACATTTGTGGATTGCTAGATCGGTTGTATCGGCATGAGATCCGTGGCAGGGAGAGAGATTCGCTTGTTTGGGTGCCTTCTTTTTGGGGAATGTTTGAAGTGAGATCATATTTCCGATGCTTATCAGATACTACAGGGATTATGTTTCCGTGGAAATTAGTGTGGAGATCTAAGCTGCCACTTAAAGTGGCGTTCTTTACTTGGACAGTGGTGTGAGGCAAGATTTTGACGCTTGATAATTTGAGGCGGTGAAGACAAATCACAGTTAATTGGTGTTGTATGTGCAAGTGCAATGGGGAATCGGTGGATCATCTTCTGTAGCATTGTCCATTGGCTTTGGATTGTTGGTGTCTTTTGCTAGGAATGTTTGGGGTTTCGTGGGTTATGCCTCGATCTACGAGAGGTTTGATGGAGGCTTGGAGAGGGTGCTATGTGGGAGGTCATGCTCGTGGGATTTGGAGGATGGCACCCTTGTGTTTATGGTGGTGTTTGTGGAGGGAGCGGAATAATAGATCCTTTGAAGGACATGAATCATCGATTGCTGTTCTTAAGTCAACTTTTATTTCATCTTTATGTTTTTGGGGTATGGGTAGGTATTGCTCCTCACCGGAGGAGATGACTGATTTTATTTCTTCTTTGGGACCTTAGGCTCCCTTTGTTGTCTGTGGGACAAGTTCCCCTTTTGAATGAATTTGCTTATTTATCAAAAAAAAAAGTATCCCCTATTATTTCTTCAGTTTTTAGAGTTAGTGACAAGTTGGGTTATGTTTAGGTTCCCATCCCAGATAAATAGTATTTTTGTTATTGAGCAAAATTATCATCATTCATCAATAAAAAATCAGTATTCTCTTTGCTGAACTTTGTAAATTCAAAGTTGTTTAATTGCTGACTTTCATAACTACTGTTCTATCACCATTAATTGGTAATCAATTTTTCAGTCTTTTTGATGTCTCTTTTTTTATTTTATTTTTAATTTTTTGTTATGTAAAGAACGGATTAATATTCCTTCAGAAACCCATCCATTCCCTTACAAAACTACATCTCACAAGAATTACAGCCGCTTTTTACCCAATACAATTAGCATCTTGACACAATTTAAACTATCTGAGGTAATGCAATCATCACAAATAACTAAGATATAAAATAAAATAAAATAACATAAAATTGAAAGAAATGACTGAGGCACATAAACTACGCCGAGACTTTGCGAATCTGCAGATCACCCATATGAAGTGCATTGTTATATTGCATGGGAGGTTGCACAAGTAACTGTAAAATTGATGCCATTCCTCAGTGTGTGAAAAAACATTTAACCATTTTTTGCTGATGCATTCATGATCTTTGTACAGCAAAGGTAATCAGTGATGGACCCAGAAAATTATTTGAGGGAGGCGATCTTGAACTACCATAAGATAATTTTTTTTAACTACCATAACAAACAAAAATGATAACTTCTCAATATTCTTTCATAAAATACATATTTATATAAATTTTTTTTAAAAAAGGAGGAAGGAAGAAAGAAAAGCCAAATACATGCATGTCCTTTAAAAAGGCAACTCCAACAGCCCCATAATATGAACCAGAACACTACAATAAATAGTCAACATCCCTAAAACCATGAAAATTACATGAAAAAAAGAAAAAAAACATGAATTACAGAACCAAGAGAAACTCATAGGAACCTCAATTTCCCAAACCCGTGAAAATTCCCAAAATAGCAAAAAAAAAAATCCCCAAACTCATGAACTGATAAACCTCAATCCTTCTTTGGGGAACCCACATAGTTTCCAATGTTCATCTTATCTACTTATAACAAATTCAAATTGAAAACTCTTAAAGGAAATACAATAAAATATATTTGGGAGAAATTTAAAAATGAAATAAAATAAAAGAGAACGAGGGTTGTGTTGCCAACAATTAGGCTCCATTTGACTTGTCAAAATAAAAAAAAATTATGCTCCATTTGATTAGGTAGAGGTAGCAGAAAAGGAAAAGAAAAAGGAAAAAAAAAATTAAAATTTGAAGTCTGGTGTGGAAATGAAATTTTTTGGGAAACTAGGATCCTGCTAGTGGTTGATTTTACTCAAAATGTTTCCTGTATATAAAACACATGAAAATTTTTCTTTCCTGCAAAAGTTGTGCATTTATATTTTAGTTTCCCATTACATCCATATCAGTTGTTTCTCACAGTTTACTGAACTGTAAATTGCTCAGTTTTTATTATCATGGAATAGTAATTCAATTGTTTATATATTTATATGTCTATACAAAATTGATTATAGGTTTGTGAAAATTAGGGTTAGGGGTAATGCTGGGTTTGTCGGGTTTTTTTTTTTTTTTTTTTTTTTGGACTAGTAAATGAGGGTTTGACGAAATGGGTTTGGCGGAGTCTATGGCTCTTAATAGTCTACGTGGAAAGTGTGTGTTTGGGGCCTCCATGGCTATTTGTAAAGTGGTGTTTTTGGCAGATAGAAAAGCGGTTGATACTTTTGGGTGCTCTGAAATGGCTGAGAATGTTTGTGATGAGTTGGTTTCCAATGGGGAGGCTTGTGATGGGGTCACTGTTCATGTGGGTCGAGATGTTCAACTTCGATTGAGCAATGAATCTGCAGCTGTTTTGGTGAAGGAACTGTGGCTCCATAAGGCTCTGAAGGGGCTGAATTGCTTTCTGAAGCTGGGGATGGACAGGGACGAGGACAGGGAGATTGATTCCGAAGGGGTTTTTGGGACCCCGAGGGCTGTTAGTTTGTCGTCTGCTTCAGAGGATGAATGGGATAGGCTTTCGGTGTCCACAAGGGGCAAGGATTTGGGGATTGTTCCTTGGGTGAGCAGTGGGACTCCGGTTGATGAACAACTTCTTCCATTGGCATGATGGGTCCAGAGGGGGAGAGGGGTGAGGGAGCCGATGTTGGGGGAGGGGTGGATGGTACTGCTGAGGTTGAAAGAGAGGAATGGGTGAGGGAGAATGCTGGTTGTGTGGGAAATCTTGTTGGGGTTTTCTATGGTGGCAGGCATAATCAGGCAGTGAGCATGTTTAACGATATTGATTCGAACCAAAAGGTAAGAAGTACGAGGACTCCTGCAGAAAAAAGGGGGAGGGAGATGAGGGGTCTTATTTCCTATGATAATTATGATGGGAAAAATGGAGGATTGAGGGAGAGGGGGAGAGGGAGGAGGAGAGGGAAAGAGAATAATATTATTTCCTTATGAAGTTCCGCATTTTATCTTGGAATGTCCGAGGTCTAAATGATCTGGAGAAAAGGAAGGTGGTGAAGTTAGGGATACGCAAGTGGGGTGCACATGTGGTGTGTTTGCAGGAAATGAAACTTTCGTCAGTGTCGGATAAGGACATCAGGAGCCTTAACGGAGGAAGATTTGTGGATTGGGTTGCTTTGGATGCTTCCAGTGCTGAAGGAGGTATTATTGTTATGTGGGACAAAAGGTGGTCTCCAAGCTAGATGTATTGGTTGGTGTTTTCTCTGTGTCTTGTGCCTTCTCTATGGAGGAGGATGGCTTTCATTGGATCTTTTCGGCTGTTTATGGGCCAAATGACGATGATGTTCACCACCAGTTGTGGGAGGAACTTCTTTTTGTTCAAGATAGGTGGCCTTTTCCTTGGTGTGCAGGAGGGGACTTCAATATCATCCATTCTCCTATGGAAAGATCTTCGGGGGGGTAGGTGGACTCTGGCAATGGAGCAGTTCTCTAAGTTCATTGATGATTGTCAATTGATTGATCTACCTTTGGAGGGAGCTTCCTTTACGTGGTCCAGTGGTAGAGAGGTCCCCACTCTCTCTCGCTTGGATAGATTCCTTGTGTCGGGGGTTGGGAGGAGAAGTTTCCGGATGTTGTCCATGGCCCGTCCTATGTCTGATCATATTCCTTTGGTGTTAGACTATGGTGGGATGAGGAAAAGGAGTTTGCCTTTCAAATTTGAGAATATGTGGCTTAGGGCGGAGGGATTCTTGGAGATGGTTCAGTCTTGGTGCGGAGTTTATGTTGTGGATGGGTCCCTGAGTTTCTCCCTTACCTGTAAGTTGAGGTTCCTTAAGGATGATATCAAGTTATGGAACAGGGATGTCTTTGGTAATTTGGAATGGAGGAAGAATCGTGCTCTTTTAGAGATTGCTTATATTGATCGGAGGGAGGGGTTGGGTTCTCTTGAGGAGGTTTTGAGGCGAAGGAGGAGTGAGTGTCAAGCGGAGATTGTTGAGATTGCTTTTCAGGAGGAGATTTCGTGGAAGCAAAAATCTCGTGCTTTGTGGCTGAAGGAAGGGGATAGAAACACGAAAATTTTCCATCGGCTTGCAAATGCCCATAGAAGGGGCAATCATATTGGAAGGATTGTGGTGGATGGTGAGTTATTGTCTAAGGAAGAGGATATTTGTAAGGGGGTTGCCTCTTTTTTATCAGAATTTGTTCACTGAAACCTCGAATTGGTGTCCTTCCCTTGGAGGGCTTCAGTTTGATGCGATCTCCGGATCAGAGAGTGAGGGGTTAGAAAGGCCCTTTTCTGAAGAAGAAGTCGTGAAGGTGTTGAAGAGTTGTAATGGGGATAAAGCCCCAGGACCCTTGATGGTTTCTCTATGAGGTTTCTTCTTGAAAGTTGGGAGGTGGTTAGGGGAGAGGTGATGAACACTTTCCATGCTTTTCATTCTCAGGGCCGTTTCGAGAAGAGCCTGAATTCAACGTTTATTGCTTTTATTCCTAAGAAGGGGGGAGTGACGGATGTGAAGGACTTTAGACCCATTAGTTTGGTGGGATGCATCTACAAATTAATTGCTAAGGTTTTGGCTTTGAGAATGAGGGAGGTGTTGGATTAGATCATTTCGGACTCCCAAAATGCTTTTGTTGGGGGGTGTCAGATTTTGGATTAGTTCTTATTGCTGGCGAATGTGTTGATTCTAGGTTGTGTAGTGGGGTTCTAGGGTCTTATGCAAGCTAGACATTGAGAAGGCTTATGATCACCTCAGCTGGAGCTTTCTTCTTTCTCTTCTTAAGAGAATGGGTTTTGGGAAGAGATGGAGGAAATGGATTGAGTTCTGCATTTCCAGTGCTAGATTTTCGGTCCTCCTTAATGGTGCTCCAACAGGTTTTTGTGGCAGTTCGAGGGGGTTGAGACAAGGGGATCCGTTGTCCCCCTTTCTTTTCCTGATTGTGATGGAGGTCTCAGTACAATGATGGTAGGGCTGTGGATCTGGGTTTTTTTGAGAGGCTTTAGGGTGGGAAGAGATGTCGTTAGCCAGTTGGAGATCTCACATTTGATGTTTGCTGATGATACCTTGGTTTTTTGCGATGCTAATGATTTCCAGATGAGATTCTTGAGATGCATTTTGATCTAGTTTCAAGTTGTCTTGGGTTTAACGGTGAATGTGGGGAAAAGTGTTTTGGTGCCGGTTAGGGATGTTCTTTAGATCTCAATTTTAGCCGATACTTTTGGTTGCAGCATTGGTTCCTTTCCCATTAGCTATCTGGGACTGCTTTTTGGGGTTGCATCCAGGAGAGTGGGTAACTGGGACTCAGTGGTTGAGAGATTTGAGAAGAGGCTGGTTGGCTGGAAGAAGCAGTATTTATCTAAAGGTGGGAGGATCACTTTGATGAAATGCACCCTCTCGAGTCTTCCTACTTATTTACTATCCATCTTCCAAATTCCTTCTAGTGTGGCCAAGAGAATTGAGAGGTTACAATGGAATTTTCTATGGGGAGGTTAGGGGAAGAGTTCAAGTTCCATTTGGTTAGATGGGAGTGTGTCTGCACTCCAATCTAGATGGGGGGTTTGGGTATGAGAAGATTGGTGCTGTTTAATAGGGCCTTATTGGGGAAATGGCTTTGGAGATTTAGGATTGAGAGGCATAGATTATGGCGGAGGGTGGTTTTGAGCAAATATGGGGAATTGAGAGGGGGATGGTGCTCTGCGGAGATAAGACTTCCAAGTGGAGTGGAGGCATGGAAATTTATTCGGAAGGGTTAGGATGGATTCTCACAACATATCAGGTTTCATGTTTGGGACAGAAGGGGAATCCGCTTCTGGGAGGACATTTGGTGTGGTGATCGTTCTCTTGCCCACTCTTTTCGTAGACTTTTTCGGATTGCTTAATCGTCAAGCTATGGTGGTTGACTGCTATTTCCTTGATAGTGGCAGAATAGTTTGGGATGTTCGATTTTTGACGCATTTTTCAGGATTTTGGAATTGAGGGTGTGTGTGGTTTTTTAGAGCTCCTGTATCGACAAGAAATTAGGGGTATGTTTCCGACCCTTAGGTGTGGCTTCCTTCTTGTTAGGGGCGCTTTAATGTTAGATCTCTTTATAGGTGTCTTTCGGATACTCCAATTCCTCCCTTTCCGTGGAGGGCTATTTGGCATTCTAAGGCTCCGCTCAAAGTGGTGTTTTTTGCATGGACATCCATCTTAGGGAAGATTATGACTCAAGACAACCTAAGGAGAAGGAATCAAATTGTGTTTAACTGGTGCTTTATGTGTAAGAACGATGAGGAAACAGTTAATCATCTTCTTTTGCATTGCCTAGTGGCATGGGATTGTTGGATGTTGATGCTGGGATTATTCGGGTATCAGTGGGTTATGCTGAGGTCTCCCAAATGCTTTATTGAGGCTTGGAAAGGCTGTACAGTGGGGGAGTTAGGGATTTTTGGAAAGTTACACCTTTATGTGTTTGGTGGTGCATTTGGCTTGAAAGAAATAGGAGATCTTTTGAAGGAAAGGAAAATACTATTGGGTCTTTGAAATTCTCCATTATTAGCACCCTTTTTTGTTGGGTTAGTGGGAGAAATTGTAAATCCATAGAGGAGTTTGTTGATTTTTTGGGTTCTTTGAAGGTTTAGAGGCCCTTTGTTCTTTTGTAGCTCTTTTAGGATGCGTTCTCCTTTTGAAAGCTCTTTTATACATTATTTACTTATAAAAATAAAAATAAAAATAAAAATAAAAATTTGTAACGACCCACTCCAGCATATGGTATGATATTGTCCGCTTTCGCCCGGGTCCGCACAGATAATATCATACCATGTGGTGAAGTGAGTCGTTACAAATGGTATTAGAGCCTGACTCAGCACGAAGTGTGGCCGACGGGATGTTAGGCCTCAAGGGGGGTGATTGTGGTGACGGATGCAAGAGGTACTGGAAGGCTATCACACTGGGCGAGTTACAGGTGCACAATCCCACATTGCCTGGGTGTGGAAAGGGGAAGTGCTATAAATGTAGGATTATTGTGCTGACGTATGTGGGCGGGTGTGTCGTGGGAGGGTGCAATAGGCAGTGCAGGGTGAGTTATAGGTGCACAATCCCACATTGCCTGGGTGTGGAAAGGAGAAGTACTATATATGGGGGATTTGTACACTCCTCCAATTGGTACGAGGCCTCTTGGGGTAAAACTCAAGAGCAAAACTGTGCGAGCTCGGGCCCAAAGCAGATAATATCATACCATATGGTGGAGTGGGTCGTTACACTATTGCATGTTTACGTGGGAGTCTATGTGTGTTTGGGGGCAAACAAATATTCACAGTGGTTGTGTTTATGGGACTTCCCTCTAAGTTTGGATTTGTTTAAGTGTGGATTAAAATGTATTAATGTTTGGGAAGGGGTGGTGTTTGGTTACTTATGCTTTGGTTGCTCACTAAAATATTATTATTTTTAATAATTCTTTATTTTACTACTCCGTATTTGTTGTTAAAAATGGAAATAGACAATTGGGTATGAAGAGGACTCATCTAACAAATTTATTTATTTATTTTTTATATTTGAAATCATTAGGGGTTTTGATAAGTGCAATCATTTTCTTTCTACTTTCATACTATCCAAACTAATTAAATAATATTTTTCCACAACTTTCTTGACAAAATTTCATTCTAATCAAATAAATGCATGCTGGAAACTTAATTTCATTTCCCTTCGCTTCACTTCACTTTTAGTTTCCATCATCAAATTCCATCTAACTTAATAGACCCTTAAGATATTCATGGGAGTGAGAGAGAGTGAGAGAGACGTTGATGGGCTACGGTTACCGCTAAGTAGAGGCCTAGGAAGTAAAATTTTGAGAGTGAGCGGGTGAGTTTGAAGACGCAAAACTTAGTGGGAGCGAGTTTATATATGGGAATTTTAGCAAATAATTTGTGGGAGCATCATTGAAATTTTAATAAAATAATAGATGTGAAATGAATATATATATATAAAAAAAAAAAGGGGGGGTGTACGCCTCCACTGTTTCAGGGTATCAACTTAGTGGTTAAATTAACTGTTTGTTTGTTTGTTTGTTTTTTTTTTTCTTAGTTGGTACTCACACACACATGCCTCCACTGAGGCTTGAACCCCTGACCTCCCTTTGGGAAGTAGGGGTCTGGTACCGGTAGGCCATTGGCGTGTTGGTAAATTAACTGTTTGTTTTATTTGTTTTATTATTAATATATTCTTAAACTAAAAGAGGGTAAATTTAAATTATGTTTTTGAATTAATATTAATTGTATTTTTTGATTTACATTGACCAAAAAAAAAAAAAAAAAAAAAAACTGACACACCTACTTTGCAGGGGAGAGTCCTCTTGTAATAGCGCGTGGTGGATACTCAGGGCTTTTTGCAGAAGGGGGTGAGCTTGCATATAAATTTGCACTACAGACGAGCTTGCCCAATGTGATACTGTTCTGTGATCTACAGCTAACAAAAGATGGTAAGGGCGTGTGCCAGTCGGGTGTAAGGCTTGACAATTCAACGATCATAACTCATGTCTTCCCCAATGGACAAAAGTCCTACAATGTTAGTGGACAGGAACTTCGCGGCTGGTTTGCCTTGGATTATACGGCTGAACAACTACTTTCTAATGTCACATGTAAGTCTATATTATTCTTTTCATTATATATTTAATTAAATTGTGTGACATATAGAAAAATTATTTCTTGCTTAACGGATAGCAAGAAATTTATCCATACCATGTATGGTAACTGTTGGATATAATTGTTATATATATATATATATATATTGGTAATTACGTTTTTTACACTTAAATCATATTTAACGTTTACCATGCTTGGTGTGGAGAAGTTTTTTGCTCAGCGGTGAGTAAGAGATCATTACTTGTTATGTATGTATATACACACACATATGTACTGCCATGCGTGTCTCAACAAGAATGTATTTTCCTTTTGAAAATAATATTGGATGTATCCCACATTTTTATACGTGAGTAAGGGATGACATCATCATGACACTCAGATGCATTAGACTTTGGAATGCCCAATCAAGGCTCTTTTGTTTGTTTTGTTTTTTGGATTCCAAGCAGCAAAGGAAGTACATTAATTATTTAAGTTTGTACTCCCTCCATTCCATATTACTTGTCCATCGTTTGCCTTAATAAGGGGACATGCATTGTCCTCTTTTCAAATTACTTTATTGTCCTTTCAAAAGTAAAAGGGTAATTATAGAAGATTTTTGAAAATTTAAAAGGGTAATTATAGAAAGATTGCATTTATTTTGTTTGACTTTTCAAAAGGAACAATTAATTTGGGACATGCTAAAAGGGAAAAATAAACTAAACGGAGAGAGTATATAAATTTCCAAATTTACTTCACTATTCAATGTCATGGGTTTTAAGGGTCCCACATGGGACGGTCTTGTAAAGATGGTATTGTTTGGTGAATTTTTTTTTTCCTAGTTGGTAATCACACACACGCGCCTCCACCGAGGTTCGAACCCCTTACCTCCCTTTGGAAAGTAGGAGCTTGGTACCGCTAGGCTACTGGCCCGTTGGTGTTTGGTGAAGTTTTAGAACTGTGAAAGTAAAAAAGTTATTTTGAGAGATTATAATTATCTAAAAACGGAGTTTTTTTTTTTAACTACGTCTTACAGATTAGGAATTTAGGAGTTAGTGGTTAACGGTTATGCAGTTAGTTTTGGGCCTTCTAGTGGTCTTGACATTCTCAGTTAGGCCTACGTTTATGGACTAACTTTTGGGTCTCTCAGCCCACTCTTGTAATCTCTAATATATTTATACAATTAACTTTTCAAAAGAAAAAAAAGAAAAAGAAAAAAGAAAAGGAAAAGAAACAAAGCTCTTAATGTTTCATTATTATTATTTTTGTTTCTTTTCCTCTTGAGGGCTTTCAAATCATATATACAATTTTTTTTTTTTTTAAACTTGTTATATTCTTCCACAGTGACTCAGAATGTAGGTAGTCGACCATTGGAGTTTGATGGCCTATCGCATATGCTTCCCCTTGAAGCCTTAGGAAAAATTACTAAACAACCAGCAGCAGTGTGGGTGAATGTTCAGGTCGGTCTGTCTCTCTCTCTCTCTATTTTTCTCTCTCTCTCTCTATTTTTCTCTCTCTCTCTCTCCCCTTTAATTACAAGCTGCTCGCATTCTCTAGTACCATACATGTAATCTAAAACTTTCTCAAAATAACTAATAATATATTATCAAAAACACACGTTTAGCTAACTGTGCATATATATATACACACACACACACACACACACACATGGAAATTACAACAAACACACCTAGCTCATTACCCACAACATGATCGCGGGCAGCTCGAACTCTCAACCTTCTTTTTTGAATGGAGAGATCATATCATATCATCTGGACTTAGGCCCTGTTTGGTGATGATGTCATTATCAATTTTCTGCTGCCATTAAAAAAAAAAAAAAAACAAAAGAAAAGAAAACCCCAAAATGAGCTGTCAACTTCTTTATATTTTTGAAAGCACCAATTTGGTGCTGCAGGAAGTTTTCTGTTTTATATTGTATAGTAGTGGCTCAGCTCCGTTTTTCATGAATTGCTCAACAGAATCATTGCCTCCGTTTTTCACAGAAATAACAGCACATCAAAAAGGAGAAAAAAAAAAAAAAACAGTGTTACCAAATAGTCCCCAACATGTTTGATCTTTTTTTTATTATTGTACATCATTCATTTACACGCGTACTAACATACATTTTTGAATTCTGATATGTTGCAGAACAACAAATTCTATACTGACAACAAGCTGGACCCTGCATTATGTGTTCAAGATGCAATGAAATCTATGCCCATACTGTACATTTCGTCTCCGGACATTGGTTTCTTGAAGCACATGAGTGGCAAGTTAGGGAACAACAAACCACCACAAACAAAACTAGTTTTCCGGTTCCTAGAAGGTGGTGCAGTGGAACCCACAACACAAAAACCATATCTTTCCATACTCAAAGATCTTTCTTCCATAAAGTCATTCGCTTCGGGAATTATCATCCCCAAAGAATACATTTGGCCCGTCAATAAAGACCGCTATTTAGAAGCTGCTCCAACTAGTCTGGTAGGCGATGCTCACAAGGAAGGTCTACAAGTGTTCGTTTCTGGATTTGCAAATGACATGATAGGAGCTTTTAATTACAGCTACGATCCAACAGCTGAGTACCTCCAGTTTATTGATAATTCCCACTTTTCAGTTGATGGCTTTATCACTGATTTCCCTTCCACTGCATCCGAATCAATTGGTAGGTACACTAGCTACTATTTTCATTTTTTATGATTAATTAGCTATCTAGTATTTTGTATTTGTATATATTTTCTGTACGTCCCCAATGTACATGTTTCACTTGCTAATAATTGAAAATTACAATCCATTCTCTTGGTTGCAGCATGCTTGGTGAATAACAAAAATGCAAGCAAGCCTGATAAAGGTAAAGTAATTAAAATTACTTACTGATCTAATGTAATCGCATGTGAACTTACCTAGCTCTGAAAATAATTTATATGTACAATGCAATACAATAAAGAGACGTAATGAATTGTAAGAGCTGCCTACCTGCATGCATGCATAGCAGTAGTTCAGTTGTTGATTTTAGGAATATATATGTATATATTTTTTGTTTTAACCAGGAAAAGCTTTAATCATAACACACAACGGAGCGAGTGGGGTTTACTCTGCCTGCACTGATCTGGCTTATGAGCAAGCAGTAGATGATGGGGCACACATAATAGATTGCTCGGTTCAAATGTCAAAAGATGGAGTGCCATTCTGTATGCATTCAGCTGACCTCTCGGGAGACACTACTGCATTGACTAGTTTCACATCTAAATCTGCTATGGTCCCTGAAATTCAAAAACAAAGTGGAATTTTCTCATTTGATCTCACATGGACTGAAATTAAAACCTTGAAGCGTAAACTTCTTCTTCTTCTAAGCCTAGCTAGCTCTCTGAATTAATTCCCTCCCAATTTAATTATTTCATTATACATATTTTATTTATATGATATATATTATTGGATCTTGACTGATGGATTGTCTTAATTTCTCTTTTCAGCTCAAATAAAGCTACCATTCCCACAAGAGGGCTTATTAAGAAATCCAGCAAATAAAAACCAGGGTAAATTTATGACTCTCCCAGAATTTCTGGATTTTTCCAAGAAAACGGCTGTTGAAGGAATCTTAATCAACATACGGGTATATATTAAGCTAGCTTTAATTTGTGTTTGGTCAGCATGTCTTATATAGTGCTTAATTTTCACATTTAATATGAAAATTATATAATATGCATGCCTAGCTATTAAGGGCATTTGAGATCTACTAATTAATTGTTTCAGCTAAAAAAATAAAAAAATAAATGGTATATATATTTTGTGTCTTGAAGTATCATTAATCTAATGCTAGCTTCCACTGTTCTCCCTAAGAATGCTTCGTACTTGGCATCAAAGAAGGGTCTTAGCGTAACTGATGCTGTTGCTTCTGCTTTGAGAAATGCCTCATTTGACAAGGAATCCACCAAACAAGTTTTGATCCAATCCGATGACAGTGCAGTACTATCTAAGTTCAGTAATGTCCCAACTTATAAAAGAGTATTGTCTATCGATAAATCAATAAGTGACGTACCTACGAAAACGGTGGAGGAAATCAAGAAGTTCGCGGATGCAGTTAACCTTCGCAGATCCTCCATCATTACAACTTCCCAATTTTACACCGTCAGTAATACAAGCATTGTTGAGGAAATGCACAAGGCAAATGTATCGGTGTACGTATCTGTATTCAGAAATGAATTTGTTTCATTAGCATTTGATTATTTTGCGGATCCAATGGTGGAGCTGGCTTCTTTCATTATGGCGTTTAAAGTTGATGGGATCATAACAGAGTTTCCAGCAACTGCAACTGCATTCATGAGTAAGTGTAACTAGCTATAAAGCTTTTCATCACTATGAATTCAATGCTTCATTTAGTTTATATGTGAAATTCTATTTCCAACCACGAAGTACATTTTGAAATCTAGAACATGTCATTAAAAAAACTACAAAAGGGAATTAAGTAGGCACAAAACTTGACCAAGTGAGAAATTAGCTTTGCACAATGATCTAGAAGAGTAAGGAACATCTAAATATGCAAATTAATATAGCATAAATAATATTAAAGACTTACATCCTGCCTACATATGAGTGTAGCTATGCGCTTATGGGGAGGGTCAGAAGAGTGCAACCCTCCACAGGCTGTTTTCTTGTTTTAAACCCGTGACCTCTGCAGGTCACAGTGGAGCAACCTTACCGTTGCACCAAGGCTCACCCTCATTGTCATTATAAAATTGTGTACAAGAAAAGTTTCAAAAAATACGTTACAGAATTTTGTACAAGAAAAGCTTCAAAATCCAATGCAAGTAGTACTAAATCATTGAGTAGATTTAGCCACAGATAATGCAATAGTCTATGATTGAATTGAGGAATTCAGTAGCATGATCATTTGTTCTATTACTCTCCTAAAATTGTTACTCGGATCAAGAAGCATCTTAGGTTGGTCAATGGATGTTTGTTGTGGAAGTCCTTTGGTGAACATGTCAGCTAATTATGAAGAAGATATGATGATTTGAACTTCAAATCGACCATCAAAATCCAAGTGTAAACAAAATGATAGTTAACCTCAATTATCTTTAGATAGCACACGAAACTAGTATAATACCATATAAGTAATTGCTGAGGTTGTCACAGTGAACCACCATACTTGACTTGACCAAGACAAGGAGGTCCTTATGAGCGTAAGATAACCAGAGTAATTCAGAAATACTGACAACCAAAGTATTTTGCTTCAGCCCTTGAGCGAGAAAACTTAAGTTATTTCTTCGAACCGGCCCTTGTCATAACATTTTAACATAAGAAGAAGATATACTAGTTAGTGGTTAAGCCGTGAATACTAGTCGGGCTACCAGGCCAATTATCATTTGAATGAGTAATTATGAGGTTTCTTTGGCATAGGTCAAACATCCCAGTGTTAGCTGAGAGAAGAAAGGGTGCTATAACAGCTAGGCTAATAAGAATAGGTTATGGACACTATTTACAAAACCTGGTGCTTGTCAAAGAGCATAAATAGCTTTTTGAAGCTTGGATACATAAGATGGTGACCTTCAATCTACAAAACCTGGTGCTTGTTGCACATAATATCCTCTTCTTAAGAAGACCATACAAAAATAAAATTTTTACATTTGAGCTGCCTGGTTCTGGATTGGCCAATTAAATGATATGGCGACAACAGAGTTCAAATTGGGGCAGTTTAGTAACAGTGATGGATGTGTCACCAAAGTCAATTCCAGGTTCTCGATGAAATCATTTAACCAATAGTCGAGCTTTATCGTTTGGTTTTGTATACCCACTTGCAACTAACTATTTTCATTAGTAGGTGAGAGGAAACCAAGTCCTGGTGGTTTTGTTTCGTAAAGCTTGTTAGAGTTTATTTTTGATTATTAAGGACATTACTGTAATTTTTGCTTGCTTAATATCAATAGGAGAGGTGGTGTGTAGCACCTAATACACACATCAGATTCTCCTCCTTCTCCTTCTCCTCTCTAACCCTTAAACACACTATTATTCACTTTAATTTGGTATCAGAACAAGGTTTTGAATCCAGGAACACGTCCAGAGAAAATTTCTGTAAATAAGCAGGTTGATAGTCAAAGTCCACATGCTGATGTCAGCATGATGTCATGTTGATGTCAGCATTTACAGGTCGAAAACCCTCTCCTGCATTTTCTGATAATTATGGTGGTGTTTGTTCTCCATTCTGAGGTTGTTTGAGTTGACTTTCCATTTTTCGTAACTTTTTCTGAATTTTGGTCCATTTTTTGTTGATCCGTTTTTGTGGGTTTTTTGGCTGCTTCCTTTGCTTCAATCCAACACAGAGGGATGCGTCTGTTGACTTTAAGAGATAATCAATTCAAGAGTACAGTATAAGAAGAAGAAGAAAAAGAAAAGAAAGAGGAGGATATAAAAAGAGAGATGTGGAAAGAGAGAGAGAATGAAAGAATGCTTTTATCCTTCCACCACATTCTATTTATGCTAATAAGTTTCAAAAATTACACATAAGCACCCAACATTATATAAGTAATAACAAATAAGCCCCTGACAACACTCCCCCTCAAGCTTGTGTAAAGATATCTATCATACCCATCTTGACTAACATATTTTGCAAGCAAGTTTTGCTCACACACCTAGTAAAAACAACAGCAACCTGATCATGTCTGTTGACGTATGGAGTCCAAGTCAGCCCAAGCCGAAGCTTTTCCTTGATGAAGTGTCGATCGAATTCAATGTGCTTTGTCCTATCATGTTGAACTGGATTGTGGGCAATGCTAGTAGCAGCCTTGTTGTCACAATAAAACTTCATTGACCCGCGAACAGGATAACCCAACACCCAACATAGTACGTAGCCATAACAACTAACAAACTCCATGTCCCATGGATCTGAACCCAGCCTCTGCACTAGATCTAGCTACTACAGACTGTTTCTTGCTTCGCCATGAAATAAGATTACCTCCAATAGATGTGCAATATCTTGAAGTAGATCGTTGATTTATCGTAGACCCTGCCAATCAGCATCAGTATAGGCTTCAACACACAAGTGGCCATGACGGCCAAACAATATCCCTTTACCAAGTGAACCCTTGAGGTAGCGAAGAACATGATGAGTTGCCTCAAGGTGAGGTATACGTGGAGCATGCATAAATTGACTAATCACACTAACAACATTGGCAATATCCAGGGGCGTGAGAGGTAGTTAAATCAGTCTCCCAACCAGTCGCTGAAATCTTCCCACATCATTTGATGGGTCTCTATCTACACCATTAAACCTATGGTTCTGCTCAGTGGGAATATCAATAGGTCTAGCTTCAAGCTTGCTTGTTCAGCCAACAAATCTAACACATAATTTTGTTGAGAAATGAACACCCATTTCTTCGATTTGCACACCTCAATGCCAAGAAAGTATCTCAATCTCGAATTTTGTCCCCAAGAATGACTTCATTCGATGAATCTTTTCTGGATCATTTCTAGTGATAACAATATCATCGACATATAAAATAAGGGCAGTGGTGCAGCCTTGGTGCTTCTTGATGAAGAGTATGATCTGCTTGACTGTGTGTGTACCCTACTCTTTTCACAGCAGTGCTGAACCTCTCAAACCAAGCACGTGGCGACTGCTTTAACCCATACAAAGCTTTATTTAGCTTGCACACTAAATTCTGACCATTGGCAAGCTTAAACCCTGGTGACATAGTCATATACACCTCTTCCTCCAAGTCACCATGAAGGAAGCATTCTTTACATCTAGCTAATGTAAAGGCCAATTCAAATTAGCTGCCAAAGAAAGAAGGACATGTATAGAGTTCATCTTGGAAACTGGAGCAAATATTTCAAGATAATCAATCCCATAGGTCTGAGTGAAGCCCTTTGCAGCTAACCGGGCTTTCTATCTCTCAATTGTCCCGTCTGCATGATACTTTATTGGGTAGACCCATTTGCAGCCTACTTGTTTCTTACCCCTAGGTAATGGAACAATATCCCAAGTACCATTCTTCTCAAGGGCCTTCATCTCTTCAAGTATGGCTTCTTACGATGGAGTTTGACTGAGAGTATCTGAAACACTAGAAGGAACATAACAGAATAGAGAAGATACACGAAGTGAAAGCACGATATGTTGCAGATAAGGCATCATAGGATATAAACTGAGATATGAGATGTTTTGTACAACTATGAACAGCTTTACGATAGGCAATAGGGACATCAAGATCAACATGAATGCTATTGGGAAAAGAATTAGGAGTATGAATGTCAACTGAGGAATTACTTGGATCGAGGGAGGCTTCTTGGTCCTGGGGTGAGTCAATGACTTGTTTTGCCCTCCTAGTGTAGACAATTAGTTGTTTTCTTGCTGCAAATCATTAGTGTTAGGAGGACTAGACATAGGCACCTTAGTAAGAACCTCCCTCTGAATGAGAACCTCTCCCTGAATGGGAACAGGCAAAGGAAGGGGGCATTCCCTCTGAATGGATGATGGATTCTCTACTTGTATAGTAGTCTCCCCCTGTAGAGAATCTCGAGCAGTGGAAAAAAAAGGAACAGACTCGAAGAATGTAACATCCATGGAGACAAACTAGTGGTAGGGTTATAACACCGATACCCTTTCTGAGTGGCGGAGTATCCAAGAAAGGCACATTGGATTGCCTTAGGGTCCATTTTGACCTTGTGATAATGAATGTGAACATAACAAACACAACCAAACACTTTCGGAGGGACAATAAACAAGGTAGTGTGATGGTGTAAGACAGAGAAGGGGGATTGATAGCCAAGAACCTTAGAAGGCGTGTGATTGATAAGGTATGTTGTTGTTAAGGTTGCATCAGCGCAATAACTTTTAAGCACTCCCATCCCAATTAGAAGAGAACGAGTCACCTCTGTAATGTGACGGTGTTTTCTCTCAGCTACACTGTTCTGATGTGGTGTATTGACACAGGAGGTTTGATGGACAATCTCGTTATCAGCAAAAAAGAAGGCAAGACCACCATACATAAACTTTCCTCCATTATTAGATCGAAGGATTTTGAGGGGATAACCAAACCGAGTACATATCATCTTATGAAAGGTTTTAAAAATGGAATGAACTTCATCTTTGCGTTTCATAAGATAAAGCCAAGTATATCGACTAAAGTTATCAACAAACACAACAAAGTAACAAAGTAGTAGATTCAGGACCCCACACATCAGAATGAACAAGCTACAAGGTTGTACTTTTATTAATACTAGTAGGATAAGAAATACGACATTGTTTGGCAAAACGCATGTTTCACAATTTAACTTAAAAGATTCAACAGAAGCAAACTGGGGCAGCACATGCTTCAAAACAGGAAGAGGTAAATGACCTAGTTTATTATGCCATCGCATTAACAGATCTTTATTGACATTACTAGTCCTAACACTAGATTGATTTGAAACATAATAAGAAGTTGGCCTCGCGTTCAACAAATACATGCCATTGTCCTCACGTCCACTTCCAATCATCTTCCCCGTGTCCAAGTCCTGAAACACATAGTAAGATGGAAAAAGGGTACATTACAATTCAAGCCTTTTGTAATGTGACTGATAGAAAGGAGGTTATTAGTAAACTTTGGGACAAAAAGAATAAAGATAAGGTAAGATAAGGAGAGGCGTAAACAGTGCCCTTCCCCGCAATAGAGGTGAAGGTTCCATTAGCCACTCTAACCTTATCTTTAGAACATAAACTGTATAAAGAAAAATAAGATGCCATACTAGTCATGTGATCAGTGGCTCCTGAATCACTTATCCAGATAAGATAATGTGGAAACCTGATGTGCCGAATGAGAGGTACCTGTCTGAGTAAAGTTAGAGGTGAAAATGGAGGCATTTTGAGCTAGTAGATGTCGAAGAGCATTAAGTTTAGTCTCAGACAAAGAACTCGGTGGCCCTGAGGAGGCATAACCAATAGAAGTAATCTCATGCTCTGCAGTATGTGCCGTAGATAACCCTCTAAATGGACCAGGCCTTGGCCTAGCATTCACATGAGCAGGAACTGGAGTAGGGCGACCACGTAGATTCCAACATGTTTCCCTAGTGTGGCGCATATGCCCACAATGATCACACCTCAACTTGCTCTTGTCATCCTGCTTCACTCCTTTTAGAGGATTGGGTTTGTTCCATTGTTGTATGGCAAGAGCAGACCTCTAAGATAATGGTACTTCTGGCTTAGGCTTAGTGTATACAGGTGCAGACATAGCCTTCATTCTACTCTCCTCAGCCTAAATATACGAAAACACATCTCTAAAAGAAGTAAGGGCTGGATACCTGCCTAACATTTGTACCCTAGCATTTTCGTATCTCGGATGTAGGCCACCTAAGAACTCATAGATTCGATTCCTTTCTACCATAGCACAGAATGATTTAAGATTAGTTTCACAAACAAGTATGTAGTCTTGGTAGTGATCTAACTCTTCCCATTTACCATATAGAGTGTGGTAATATTTAGCAAGAGTTTGGTTTTCCTGCTTGAATCTTGAAATCTATTGTTAAAGTTTATACAGTTTTTGCAAAATTACTAACCTGGGAATGTCTCTTCCACAACCTTCTATAGCTCTTTAGCTGTTTTCACAAACAGAAACCCTTTGCTGTTCTGTGGCTGCATTGACTGCAACAACCACATCATAAGTAGTGCATTATTTGCACTCCACTCTTTGAATTCGGGATCACCCTTGGAGGGATACGTGACAGTCCCTTCGATATGGTCGATCATCATACGATCAGTGATATGCATACGAGCAGATTGAGCCCACTCCATATAGTTCGTCTCATCCAGCCTAATAGTCATAATACAAAAGCTTGGATGGTGATCATTACTACCTCACAACACCGGAGTCAGATTAGGAGAAGACCCAGCTTCTTTTGAAATCACCTCTGAGCTAGACATTTTATCAAACTGTTTCTAGGTATACAATCCTCAAAAACAAAAACAGCAAAAAAATACGCAGAGAACTACCTCTCTAACACAAATACTGCAACTAGAAAGATGGTAGTCTTCTGAGATGCATAAAAAAGCGACCACAGTCACCACACAAACCCTAGAAAACAACAAAGTAGACCATACTAGAATCGTGAATGATGAAGAAAAAGCCGTTGTTGCGGAACCACGCGAACCCAAAAAAACACCGATCGAGATTGCAATCGATCAAAAATAGGTATGTGTGGATGTGATTAACACTACTTCCTTGCAAACAAATCCCATCTTGGAATCTCTTCAAAACCCTTCACACCCACTAAGGTTTACACAAACTTGCCCTAAGGTTTCAACTACACACCTAGAGCTTTACAAACCAGGCTCTAATACCATGTTGACTTTAAGAGATAATCAAATCAAGAGTAAAGTATAAGAAGAAGAAAGAGGAGGAGAGAAAAAGAGAGAGAGATGGGGAAAGAGAGAAAGAATGAAAAAATAATTTCATCCTTCTACCACATTCTATTTATATTAAAAAGTTTCAGAAATTACACATAAGTTCCCAACATTATATAAGTAATAACAAATAAGCCCCTGACAACATCGTCTTGGCTATCTGGATCATTGAATTGAGTTTGGTTGCAAGATTCAGGGTGTTGCATAGTTTTTTAGTAAATCTGGACTAACGCTGGGTGTTTTTCTTCAGCACTGTTCATAGGGGTTTTGCTATTGTTCATGTGAAGCTTCATCTTATTTGATGTGTTTGGACTGGGAGAGACTTAAGTTGTTGATTCTTGGATTATGTATTGAATCTGGAACAATTTATGTGGCTCTAAGGGTTAGTTGAACAGGTCTTCTGCGGTTCCGAAATTGAATCTACGCTGTTTGTTTTTCTTTGCTTCTAAGATTTTTCTTTGGAATTGCAATTCAGTTTCACTGTTGGCTTTTGATTTGAGTCTGGACTAGTAGTTTCAATCCGGTTCTGCTAAGGCATTAGGTTTTAAATCCGGTTCACAATTTTTCATGACGTACTGGGCCTATAATTATCGCAATTTGCACTTGGACCAGCAATTTTTTGACTTTGGAATTCTAGTTTATCCCCATGTTTTTGTCCAAATTTTACTCATGGCTGATGATAAACCAAAATCTTATTTTCGGACTGGTTCTCGTGGTTCCCATGGTGGTGGCCATCCTAGTGGACAACATTACAGGAAGTGTAAACCACTACAACCTTGTGTTTCAGGACATGTAGCTTTTTATTTTGGCTCTCATGGTGCACTCATTACTCAGCAAGCTTATTCATAATTTGCAAACTTTTTTTTCCATCCACCCCCACTGTTTCCACTGCTACCTTGGCTAATTCAGGTAATATTGTATATGTGGCTAAACTTCTCCGTCCTGGGACATTGACTCTGGAACTAGCTCACATATGTCGGGTACGTCATCTCTTTTCTTTGATTTAAATCATATTAATCATCACATTGTTTTAGGTTGTGGTTCTTCTCGACCTGTCCGTCGAAAAGGTGTCCTTCACCCTTCCGATTCGTTATCACTATCTTCCGGTCTCTATGTTCCTAATTTTCCTTTTAATTTGCTTTCTGTAAGTCAATTGAATAAAACGTTAAACTGTTCCATAACTTTTTATTCCACTTTACGTGTCTTTCAAGACCTTAGGACAAAGAAGGTGATTGGTTCGTGACATGAGAAAAACGGGTTATATTATTATGATAAACCTAGGCATGTCTTGTCATCAGCTTTGACAGCTACAGTCTCTCCTTTTCACTGGCACTTTCGTTTCGGTCATCCATCCTTAAGAAAGTCACAATTAGATATTCCTACGTTGAGTCGTACCTCTATTCTAGAGTGTGAAGCTTGTTTTTTGGGTAAGCATCATCGTAGTTCTTTCCCGAGTTGTAGTCAAAGACGCCAGGTTGAGTCCTTTGATTTAGTCCACACGGACATCTGGGGTCCTTATAGAATCGCTAGTTTGAACGGATTCGTTTATTTTGTTTTCTTCATTCATGATTATTGTTTAATGATATGGTTGTTTTTTATGAAAGAAAGATTTGAGTTACCTTGTATTGTTGCTAAATTTTACAATGAAATTCTTACTCAGTTTGGTAAGCGCATTAAAAGTTTATGATTTGATAATACCTTAAGAGTATACACAGTCTATCATGAATTCCTTTTGTGTTGATCGTGGTATCATCCATTAGACTAGTTGTGCTCACACTTCTCAACAGGATGGTGTTGCTCAGCAAAAGTATCGCCATCTGTTGGATGTTTCTCGTACTTTGTTATTCAATATGCAAGTGCGAAAATATTTTTGGGCTAATGCGGTTGTTACAGCTTGTTATCTCATTATCCGTATGCCCTTTACTGATGTGAATAACCAAACTCCTTTTTCTCTTTTATACCCTAGTGTCTCACCTTTTCAACTCACTCCTCGTGTCTTTGGTTGTGTAGCCTTTGTTCATATCTTGGATCCTCGTCGAGACAAACTCTCCCTCGTGCTTGTGAATGTGTTTTTCTTGGATATTCTCATACTCAAGATGGGTATCGTTGTTATAGTCTCGAGTCTCGACGATAGTGTCGATGTTACGTTTTTTTTTAAGTCCCATGCTTTCTTTTCATCATCTGGTGCTTTTGAGGGGGAGCCTTCCTTATATTCTCCTATCCTTACAATGCCATTGGATCCACCTTATAATCTCCTTTATAGATTTATCAGCGATCTCAATCTCGTCCCATTGTTTCTTATACTCAGGACACGACATCTTCTAAACCAGAGGTTCTTATTCCTCCATGTTCCACTTTTTCTACTAATGATTTACCACTTGTGTCATCTTCTCAACCAGAGGTTTTTGTTCCTCTATCTTCCACTTCTGCTATGGATGATTTACCACTTGTCTTACATCGAGGTTATCGTACTTGTACTAGACATCCCATTGCTAATTATGTGTCCTATGATCGTGTTTCCTCCTCCTCGCAGTCTTTTGCTGTTACATTGCCCTCTATCTCTATTCCCTCGTCTTTATCTATGTCTGGATGGAAACATGCTATAGATGAGGAAATGAGTGCTCTTCATAAGAATCAGACTTGTGAGCTTACTGTTTCTTCCTTAAGGGAAACAAACTGTTGGTTGTCATTGGGTTTACACTGTTAAATATCCTTCTGATAGTTCTATTGAGCATTTTAAGGCGCGTTTGGTTGCCAAAGGTTATACACAGACTTATGGAGTTGATTATTTAAAGACTTGTTCTCTTGTAGCCCGTCTTAATTCTATACGGGTTCTTGTTTCTATGGCAGTTCGTTGTTCTTTGCCTTTATATCAGCTTGATATAAAAAATGCATTTCTTTATGTTATCGATTGTGAAAGGCTCTTTATTGTCTAAAGCAGAACCCTCGTGTCTGGTTTGATTGATTTAGTGTTGTGATTATTGAGTTTGGTTTCCGGCGCTTTACTTCAGATCATTTTGCATTTGTTCGCCGCACTTCTATTGGTACCATTGTCTTAATTGTCTATGTTGATGATATTTTCCCTGGGAGTGATTCATTAGGCATTGCAGAATTGAAATGACATTTAGGTCAACAATTTTATACTAAGGACTTGGGTACTCTTCGCTATTTTCTTGGGATTGAAGTTGCTTGTTCTCGTCAAGGCATCTCACTGTCTCAACGAAAATATGTTCTTGATCTTCTGTCTGAGACCGGCCTTTTAGGTGCTCGACCTGTTGATACTCTTATGGACTCTATAGTCAAACTTGATGGTGAACAGGGAGAGTTGTTTGCCGATGCTGGACGATATCGATGCCTAGTTGGAAAATTGATTTATCTTACTGTTACTCATCCTGACATTACTTATGTTGTTGATGTGGTTAGTCAGTACATCCATGCTCCTCGTTGACCTCACTTTGCGGCTGTTTGTCGTATTCTGCCTTATTTGAAGGGTGCACTTAGAAATGGCTTGTTGTATAAACCCTCTTCCTCGTTATTTGTGATTGGGTTTAGTGATGCTGATTGGGTAAGCAGTTACTCTGATAGGCCATCTACATCTGGTTATTGCACTTTTGTTGGTGGTAATCTTGTTACTTGGCGCAGTAAAAAGCAGTCTGTCGTTGCTCTTTCTAGTGCTGAAGCTGAGTATCGTGCTATGGCTTACACCGCCTTTGAGATGTTGTGGGTTTGCTCGCTTCTTCAGGAGATGGGTCATGTGTATTGATGTTCCTACTCCTATGTCGATGCATTGTGACAATCTGGCCGTTATCTTCATTGCCAGCAATCCTTATGAAACCGTTAGCTCGGGGTGCTTTTCAACAATTATGTTTCAAGTTAGGTGTGTAGAACCTAATACACACCAGATTATCCTTTATTCTTCTCTTCTTCTCCTTCTCCGCCCTAACCTTAAAACACACTATTATTCATTTTAACTAAGCTATTTATTCATCTTGTGTATAAATAATCGATTTAAGATCCGTGGTGGCTAGTTGAAAGGTATTAGGTCTTGTGTTGACTACTCTCTGGTAGAAGAGAAAGCCATAGGCATTAGATGATGTCTAGTGAGAAGCACCTTAGGATAATGAGTACGATTCTTGCTGCAGGTTATCATGGAATGAGTGGAGGTTTATTGGAGAAAGATCCCTGTACCTTTAATACTTTGTTATCTGTGCCACCAACCAATTGTATCTTGTCACATAAGTAAAGTGCTTTATTTTAGTAGGTCCTATCACTACGTGTCAGTATCTAATTAGTTGGTGATACCATGTCACTAATACAACCGGTGAAATTAAGTTTTTCTCGGTTTACGGTGGTAGTGAAATAGGTGGAGGGTTGTTTATTAAACTTATTTTAGGTATATAATCAACAAGCCAAGATGTGCTGTAGTAAAACATGCTTCTTGTACTATAGAGGATCCCATCTCATATTGAACATTGTCAAAGTGGTGTGTGGATGAGAGTGAAGATGATGAATAGATGGAGAGGAAGAGGACTTAGTGGAAAGTGATTGTAGAGATACGAGAGATTTAATAAATGTTAGAATGTTTATGTATATATATATTTATGTTGGGTCATTATGTAATTACCCATAGTTGTTAGGATCATTGTGTAATTAGGTAACCTTGTATAATTAGGGTTGTTTGTTTTCCTTTATATAAGCTACTGTAGGCTTAAGGGTGTAAGAGTGAAATATATACAAGAGACATACAGAACCTCTCTCTGTCTCTGTCTCTGTCTCTCTCTCTCTCATTCTCATATGAATT
The DNA here is from genome assembly GCF_030987335.1 of Cornus florida. Classification (NCBI taxonomy): domain Eukaryota; kingdom Viridiplantae; phylum Streptophyta; class Magnoliopsida; order Cornales; family Cornaceae; genus Cornus; species Cornus florida. The sequence goes on along the minus strand of NW_026775577.1, from coordinate 82,514,333 downwards.
AAAAGATGGTATTAGAGCTATATGAATTTATGGGTGTGGGAAACAACAATTGTGTTGTCCTTGTATGAGATTGGAATCACGATTGGAATCGCGAGTGTGTTGTTGGTGTCTTCGCCGGAAGTTCTGGTCGCCGGCAGGTTGAGAGCATCATTCGTCGTCGTCAGATCTGAAGCCTCCTTCGTTGTCGTCAGATCTGAAGCCCTGTTGGCCGCTTGTGTTGTTTCCGCTTCGGTCGTCAGCAAGCTCGCCGACATCCATCGCTGTTATTTGTAGAGGTGAGGCTTCATCAATTCGTCTTTTCTCTTGGTTGGAAGTTGCAGAGGTGGTGTCGCTGATTTTCGCCGTCGCCGCTGCGTGCTTGCCGGCGTCTGTCAGTGGGTGAAGAAGAACAACCGTGTTTGGCTACGCGGTTATGCTATTCCAACCCTGGTTTACTAAAACCGGGATAGCAGAGACCCGGTTTTGATCCAGCCCTGTTTACCCTGATCCGGCCCGATTACCAAGATCCGGCCCGACTGCCTATTTTGCAATTTTTTCCCAGGTTCAATTTTTTTTTTTTTTTTTTTGTTATCTTCTCCATGGCTGCCAGTTCAGACCTGTTATCTTCTACGTCCTTCAATCCTCCCATGACTTCAGTCAAGCTTAATGGCAAAAATTACATTTTATGGGCAAGTCAGTAGCCATTTTCCTGAAAGCCAAAGGCTTTGGCACTCATTTGGTTAAGGATAAACCCAAAGACAGTGATGCTAATTTCAGTTCATGGGAACAAAGGGATGCTCAAATCATTTCTTTAATGCTGAATTGTATTGAACCTCATATTAGCTCCAACTTGTTGTATCTGGACACTGCCAAGGAGATATGGACTCGACTCCAACAGTTATATTCAGATACTGGTAATACAACCAGAATTTATGAGTATGAGGTGTGTAGACATTTTTTTGACCTCCAGCAAGGGACTCACAGTTTAGAAGAATACCTCTCACGGGCAATGGGACTTTGTGAAGAAATGAACTTGTATCAACCCATCACCTCTGGTGTGAGAAGCATGTAACAACAACGTGAGGATTTTAATGTTGTTCGTGTTCTCACAGGATTGTCACAAGAGTATGAACCTGTTCGTGCACAGATTTTGGGTAGCCCTGCACTTCCCTCTCTTCCTGGTATGTTATCCAAACTCCAGCGTGCTACTTTATCTAGTGGCGTTTCCGGGAGTGCTTCAAGTGGTGCCACTGTTCCTCCTAGCAGTGAACGTTCTGCCTTAGTTGTGAACCAGGGTGGTTTTCAGTCTTCTCGTGGCGGTGGTGGTCGTTTTACTCGTGGTCGTGGCAGAGGCAGAGAATCAAAACTTTGCACTCATTGCGGTCTTACTAATCACACTGTCAATTACTATTGGGATCTTCATGGGAAACCACCACCTTCTTCCTATGCACATCAAGTGGCTTCTAATGATGGGGATTCTTCTTTCTCTGCCACACCCACTGCTCCACATGTGGCTGTTGAGACTGCTATGGTCACGATTCCCCGCGATGAGTATGCTCAGTTTCTATCTCAACAACGGCCTTCTACCTCATCTTCCATGGGGTCCCTTGCCTAATCAGGTAGTGCTCCTGCATGTCTTTTGTCCTCTAGTCAGAGTTCCTGGATTCTTGACTCTGGCGCATCCGATCACATGACTGGTAGTTCTCATCTGTTATCTGATTTTCAGTCTGTTTCTTCCTCTCAAAGTGTTACTCTTGCTAATGGATCATCAACTAAAGTTTTGGGTTTGGGAACTATTCATCTACCTCCTCTATGTCCCTCTCCTCTGTGTTATATGTTCCTCAATTCCCTTATAATTTGTTGTCCATTAGTAAGCTTACTAAATCTTTTAATTATTCCGTTACATTTTATCCCACATGTTGTCTTTTTTAGGATCTCAAGACGAAGAAGAGGATTGGTACGGGACATGAAGTAGGTGGCTTGTATTACTTCAATCTTGCACCATCTCCCACGGCTCTTTAATCATTTTTGTCTTCTTTCCGGTGGCACTGTCGTCTCGGCCACCCATCATTATCAGTTTTGCAGCGTCAAGTCCCCGGTCTTAGTCGTATCGAGTCCTTGTCTTGTGAAACATGTCAGCTTAATAAGCATTGTCGTGTATCTTTCAAACCGAGACATAATAATCGTGTTGCTAGTCCTTTCCAGTTAGTTCATTCAGATGTATGGGGACCAATAAAACATATTTCTGTTAATGGATTTCGTTATTTTGTGACTTTTGTGGATGATCATTCTCGGATGACTTGGTTGTTTTTAATGAAAAATCGTTCTGAGTTGTTCTCTATTTTTCAAATATTCGCAAAGAAATAAAAACTCAATTTGGGTGTTCCATAAAAGTTTTACGTACTGACAATGCCAAAGAATATTTCTCGAATCCTTTTGAGACTTATTTTCATGCTAAAGGCATCATTCATCAATCATCTTGTACTTATACTCTGCAACAAAACGGAGTAGCTGAACGTAAAATTCGTCATCTCCTAGAATTCTGTCGTGCCCTTTTATTTCATATGCATGTTCCTAAATGATTTTGGAGTGATGTTGTTCTAACGGCCTATCATCTTATTAATCGGATGCCCTCGTCAGTGTTAAACGGTAAATCTCCTCATTCTGTTCTATTTTCCGACTCAGCTTCGTTTAATCTTACTCCGCGGGTCTTTGGATGTGTGTGTTATGTCCATAACCTTGGACCCGGTCTTGATAAACTCGATCCTCGTGCCACTAAGTGTGTTTTTCTTGGGTAGTCTTGCACTCAGAAGGGCTATCGTTGTTACAGTCCTCATTTTCAACGCTATTTCACTAGTGCTGATGTCACATTTTCTGAGTTTCTCCCTTATTTTTCTGATTCTACTACTCCTCTCGATATTACTTTTGAGCCACCTATGCCAATGGTTCCCTCTCCGTTTCCTGCTTCCGCACCTCCTCGCTCTGTTGTTCCATTGCAGGTTTATACTCGACGACCTCGACCGCTTACTTCGCTCCCTCCATCTCCTTCAGAGTCTTCGGATCCGACGCCTTTAACGGATGATTTGCCTATTGCTCTCCGTAAAGGTATTCGGTCGTGTGTTACTACACATCCCATTTCTAACTTTGTCTCTTACCGTCATATTTCATCTTCTTTATCTTGTTTTTTATCCAGAGTGTCTGCTACTTTTGTTCCCAAGACTTTGCAGGATGCTCTCTCTGATTCGGGTTGGCGACAGGCCATGGTAGATGAAATGAATGCCCTTCACTGTAATCGAACATAGGATCTTGTTCCTTTACCTCCGGGCTCCAAAACGGTTGGTTGTTAGTGGGTTTATACAGTTAAATACCTTCACGATGGGTCTATTGAGCGGTTGAAGGCTCGTCTAGTGGCAAAGGGGTACACTCAGACTTATGGTGTTGATTATGATGAGACTTTTTCCCCTGTTGTTAAGATTTATTTTATTCGGGTACTTATTTCCATTGCTGCCAATTGTAATTGGCCGTTGTTTCAATTGGATGTCAAAAATGCCTTCTTACATGGTGACTTGGTTGAAGAAGTTTATATGGAGCAACCACTTGGGTTTATTGCTTAGGGGGAGTATCGTCACACTGTTTGTCGCCTTAAAAAGGCCCTGTATGGATTGAAACAATCTCCACGGGCTTGGTTTGGAAAATTCTCTGAGGCGGCATTAGAATTTGGCCTTAACAGATGCCAGACCGATCATTCGGTATTTCACCTGCGCACTAAAGCTGGCTTCATTTTTCTTGTGGTATAAGTAGATGATATTGTGATCACAGGTGATGATTCTGAAGGCATTGCTAAGTTGAAGTTGTTTCTGCAAAATCGATTCTACACTAAAGACTTGGGTAAACTTAGGTACTTCTTGGGTATTGAAGTTGCTAGATCCAAGAAGGGTATAAGTTTATCTCAACGCAAATATGTGTTGGACTTGCTAGAAGACACGAGTATGGTAGGTGGTCGTCCAGTTGATGCTCTTATGGATTCCAATACAAAACTTGTGTCTGATGAGGGTGATCTATTTAATGACCCAGGTAGATTTCGTCGCCTTGTTGGGAAATTAATTTATTTCACTATCACTCGACCTGATATTTCATATGCAGTTAGTGTTGTAAGTCAGTTCATAGAAGCTCCTAGAATGCCACATTGGATTGCTATTCTTCGGATTATCCGATATCTCAAGCAAGCTCTAGGTTTTGGGTTACTATATAAATCAAATGGTCATCTCAGGGTGGAAGGTTTTACAGATGCTGACTGGGTTGGTTCTCCTTCAGATAGGAGATCTACTACAGGCAACTGCACATTTGTAGGAGGAAATCTTATTACATGGAAAAGTAGGAAGCAAACGGTGGTAGCTCGATCTAGTGCTGAAGCTGAGTATAGGGCAATGGCTCATACCACTAGTGAGTTGACATGGATATAACATTTTCTAAAAGAACTTGGGTTAACAGTTGAAGCTCCTACTCCATTGTTCTGTGATAATCAAGCAGCTGTTCACATTGCATCGAATCCTGTATTTCATGAGAGGACCAAACTTATTGAGGTTGATTGTCACTTCATTCGGGAAAGAATATTAAGTGGGAGCATTTCTACTCCATTTGTGAAGTGTGAAGATCAACTAGCTGATATGTTTACCAAAGCATTAGGTCATAACCGGTTAAGGATTATCTATTCCAAGCTGGGATTATTTGATATATATTATCCAGCTTGAGGGGGAGTGTTAGAATGTTTATGTATATATATATTTATGTTGGGTCATTATGTAATTACCCATAGTTGTTAGGATCATTGTGTAATTAGGTAACCTTGTATAATTAGGGTTGTTTGTTTTCCTTTATATAAACCACTGTAGGCTTAAGGGTGTAAGAGTGAAATATATACAAGAGACATAAAAACCTGTCTCTCTCTCTCTCTCTCTCTCTCTCTCTCTCATATGAATTAGAACAATAAATATAGGTAAATTTACAATTGATAGAGAAGCAATAGAAAATGAGGAATTGTCTCCATTAGAATTAATGGAAAAGTTTCTCCATTGAGACAATATGATGAACAGATTTTTCCAACTGTAAGATCAAGACAAAGATAACTGTTTTGTTCAATCAAAACAGAAGCTGCAAGTCTTGTAGGCCAAAATTAACATAGTGGAGGCTCTCATAACAAGCTTGCAAAGCAATAATGTGAGCAGAGTTAGCAGCATTCCTATTCAACCTAGCAGTTGTCAGTCTAAATGCTCCAAACCATCGATGTAAACACACTTTCTGCGGAACTTGGATCTCAATGAAGCACCAGAAATAGCAGCAAACCAGTCCATCAAATCCAAGAAAGAAGGAAAGGTCTAAAAGAAACGCCAACCACATACCATGACCAGAGTTCCAAGAGTCATCCCCTTTGAAATAGTTATGATACACTGAAGAAAAATCAATCCCCTTTTAGGCAATTGCAAAAAGTAGGAATAGCATTATGCAACACAAAAACTACAATGAAAAAGAACTAGGGTCTGCTCCATTCCAAACTACTTGAAACCAGTGAACTCTATTGCTTGAGGCTTTGCATTTAATTTTAAACAGATTTTAAGTTGAATCTGCCATGCTTCCTAAGGATAGAATATAAGCAATCACAGTAGAAGACAAAGGATGCCAAGTATTATCAAGAATGATGGTTTGAAGAAAAGAGTGCTTAGGCAAACCAGAGTGAAGCCAGACTTATGAACAAATCTATGTACCAAATTCATACCATCAGCCCAAGATCCAGGAATAACTGAAAGCAATCACCCCTACCAATCTGAAAATGGATATGAGATAACTAAAAGTCCTTCACAGCAAGTAGACTCCTCCAGATGATAACATCAGTTGATGTGGCCTTGTAATTCCAAAATAAACCTCCTATCATACTTGTATCTAAATCAAGCTACCCAAAGAGCCAATTTACCCTGCAAAATAGTTCAAAGTAAGTACATTTAAAAGCTAAATTGACATCAGAGATCCTTCTAAGACCAAATCATCCTTCTGCTTTAGGCAAAAATTACATTGGATTAAAAAAAATCTCTTACCGAAAAAGAAAATACATTGGACCATTTAAGATGATGTAGTTTTTTCCTTACCTGATGTAGACCTCTGAATAAAATTCCCCGATCTTAGAATCAATCAAATTCATTACTTTAGAGGGAATATTATAAACTGAAGACCAGTAATGCCACCCATAGGAAAAGTGAATAGTTCATATCAACTCCACTCTACTAACTAAAGAGAGATGAAGGCGTCCTGCTTCTTTTGATAGAGTGAAGAATCAAAGGAAGAGCAAGATAAGTCAGAAGGACAGGTCCATTCTTGAACTTCAAAATGGTCAAAACAGTTTTGCTTCTTCTAACTGATTTTGAAAATCAAATTTGAGTCCTCAAATTTGATCTTCAAACCCGTAGTGACTTGGAATGATTGAAAAGATCCAAAAGAGTTTTAGCATTAGATACACTAGCCTGTAAATAGACAACTAGATTATCTGCAAAATAGAAATGAGACAGTTTCTGAACCACCTTAGTGGCTTCTTTACTCAGTTGCAGCTCACCTTTACTGATCTTCCCCTCCATTAACTGACAAAAGTACTGTCACTAAATAAAAGAGACTTATGTTTCAAACAAGCAAAGCACTAACAGCTGAAGATATGTAAGGATGAATAATCAGGTGGAGTCTGAACTCTGAACTAGGATTTCATGAGGTAATTTCCCCAGGAAAAATGCTTCAAACTAATAGGTTTTTGGCAATCAAGATTGAAAGAGCAAGGATATTCCCAATTTGTAATTTGTTATAGTTGGTGTTTGTGTTTTGCCATGCCATTAGTTTTGGAGGCACCTGAGCCCCTAAGGTATTTATGGTTTGTTACCTAGGTGTCTGATACATCAGAGTACATAGGGTTGAATACAGAGGGAAAGGGAGGTTAAATAGGTCTTATAGATACTTCTTTTTTTGTGAATGTGTGGTAATTACTCTCCTTGTTGATAAATGCACTTCTTTTTTTACTTTTCTTAAATTAATATATATATATATATATATATATATGTATATGTATATATATATCCCTATTAGTTGACACTTATTATGAGTTTAGAACACTAATGTCATTTTATATTAAGGCGCTTGTTTCGACGTAAAATATCTTCCTCAGAAAATATTTTCTATGTAAAAAATTTTCAGGTAAAATATATATCTATATATATATATATATATATATATATATATATATATATATATATATATTATTTTTCAGTGTTTGGCAAAGGTTCCAAAAAAAAAATTTCCTTAATTTTTTTTATTACATTTTTAATAAAATATTTTACTTGAATTTTGGACAATCAAACACCAATATATTTTCTAAAAAATATTTTACATCCAAACTAATGGAGCCTTAAAGTTGATTGCTTTTGTCAATAAAGGTAGTGGGAAAATCATCTCGTTTGTGAATATTTAACTTTTTCAGTTATACTCATTCCTTCTTCATTTTTTTTAAAGTAATGCTTTACTGAATACATCAATTATGTTGTAATATGCAGAAAGCCCATGTGTGAATAATCATGATGCAAAGCTTCCATACTCCATCTTGACTGTAAAGCCTGGTGACTTGATCCACCTGGTTAGGCGTGGAGCATCGGCACCTGCATCTGCCCCGGCATCCCTCGAAGTTAAAGACGTTGTTCATCCACCACTGCCTCCCATTTCCAATGTCTCTGCTGCATCTTCTTCTTCTTCTTCTTCTTCTTCTAATGCACCTGCTCCAGCCCCTCAACAAAGTGGTGGCATGGCAAATGTAGCAAATGTGGGTATTGGTCTTGTAGCAATTGTGGTCCTTAGTTTGCCTTCTATGGGATGCTAAACATTTAATGGTTTGGTTGTGTGAAAATTTATGTCAATCTTTTTGTATTTTACAGCTAATACTGGACTTTGTCTTTAACATCCATGAGTTTGTATAATAGTAAATCTGAGTAATCAGCTCATAGAAGAGTGCTAATATATAAATCAGACATTTTAGTCACGACAACTGCATAATTAAGACAATATAAGCGGAAGTGATACATGAAATTTATCTTAGTTAACAGATCTAGAGGGGTGAATAGGTCTAGTTTTATCTTGTGATATTTACTTAGTTTTTAGTAATTTAAACCACAGTTAACTAAACCAACAGAGTCACAGAGCTAAATAAAGAGCAAAACTAAAAAATTATGGTGCAACATACAAGGCCTCTCCAAGCGAATTTTTGTGAAGCTTGACAGGGTCTTTGTTAATAAAGAGTGGCTTGGTATATTTACTGGGATCCAAGGTGAGTTATTCCACTGCTAAATCCTCTGATCATTATGGTCTTGTAGTTAATATATCCAGGGATTTTTCGAGTGGACCGAAGCCTTTCAAAATGCTGAAATTATGGTGTATGCAAGGTTGTGTGACTGATATTGTTGAACAAGCATGGGTTGGTGAAGTCTCAGGGTCTCCTCTACACAGATTGCTTAACAAATTGAGGAATGTGAAGAAGGATATAAAAGATTGGAATAAAAATTGCTATGGGGATGTGGGGGACAGATTATCTCAGACAAAACAGCGGTTAGAAGACATTCAAATGAACCTCTTATAGGATTCTTCAAGGGAGATCTGTGATTTGGAACATAAGCTAGAGATGATTATCATGCTGCCCTCTCTGACCAAGAAATTCTATTAGCTCAAGAGCCTAGAATTTTGTGGCTAAGTGACAATGACAGATGCTCATCTTATTTTTATCATAAGGTCAAGCAACACAGGAACTTTAATGCTATCACTTGTCTTGAACAAGATAATGGTCATACTACCTCTGATATGGATGAGATTAAAGCACGTTTTGTCAGCACTTCCAAAATCTGTTTCACAAGAAGAACACAGATCAGTTTTGTGTTAATCCAAGGAAGGTTTTGGTTCAAGAGGATGTTTTGATTCTTGATAGAGAGGTCACTTCTGAGGAAATTAAAGTTGTGGTAATGAATTTTAATCATGATAAAGCCCCTAAACCAGATGGTTTTCCAGCTAGATTCGATTAGACATATTGGGATATTGTTGATAAGGATGTGGTAGCAGTTGTACAGTATTTCTTCTCTACTACAAATTACCTGTGGGGGTGAGTGGCTGTTTTCTTACCCTATTCCCTAGGAAAGGTAACTCCTAAGGTTGGTGAATATAGACCCATTGCACTCTGCAACTTAATTTAAAAGATTATCACCAAAATTTTGGTGAGTAGACTTGCTCAAGTTCTTCCTGATGTGTCGGGGTTGGAGTAGTGTGCTTTTATAAAAGGTAGGAAGATACAAGATGCATTAACCATGGCTACTGAATTTCTTAAAGATTTTGGCAGCAAACTTCATCCCTCAATGGCCATGAAGATTGATCTCATGAAGGCATACGACTTGGTTTCCTGGGAATTTCTCGTCTTTATTTTGCAAAAGTATGGCTTCAGTGAGGTATGGATTAGATGGATCAATGCTATTCTTCATTCAACTAGGTATTCAGTGTTGATAAATGGTTCCCAGGGTTTTTTCAACCAAGAAGAGGGCTTTGACAGGGATGTCCCTTATCCCCACTATTATTCACACTTGTTACAGAGCATCTGTCTCAACTTCTTTAAGCTGAGGTGCAGAATGGAAGGCTTAAGGTCTCACACACAGTCAGGAAAGACAATTCACAGTTGTGTCACATGTTTTTTGCTAGTGATTTGTTAGTCACTTGTGCTGCTTCTATCTCCAAGGCCAAAGCTCTTAACAAGTTTCAGAATTTTGAAGAATCCACTGGCTTGAAAGTAAGTCAACAGAAGAGCTGTGTGGTGTTCTCCAAGGCAGTTAGAAGGAAAACAAATATTTTGCAGGTTCTTCAATGCAAAGAAGAGCAACTACCCCTCACTTACTTGGGTCTTCCTTTATGCAATACAGGCCTAAAGAAGACTAATTGCAGTCTTAATTGACAAGGTAAATCAGAAGATTACAGGCTGGAGTACTAAACTTCTTTTTGTTGCAGGGAAGGTTGAACTTCGAAGGACTGTAATCACACCTCTGGTCTTCTACTGGTGTAGTATTTATACTTAACCTATTACAACAATCAATCTCATTCCGAGGATATGCAGAAACTTACTTTGGGGGAGTACAAACCATGCCAAAAAGCTTCATCTATTAAGTTGGGATCTTTTTCTAAAACAACGACAGAAGAAAGGTTCGGGATTAGGAAAACAACTGATATTCAAATTGCTGCAAAATGCTCTTTAGCTTGGGATTACATCCTTAGTAAGGACAGATTGTGGGTTCCTTGGTTTAAAATGAAATATGGCTAGTCATTATCCTATTGGAATGCTGTTCCAATATTATCCCATTCATGTGTTTGGAAATCAATTCTCTCTGTTAGGGAGATAATGCTACAACATTCCAGTTACACCATTGGAGATGGCCAAAAGATTTACCTGTTTTTAGACCCTTGGTGTAATGGTCAAACACTTCTTCAGAAGTTTGGACATAGATTTGCTAGAAGTCTACACCTGCCCAGAAATGCTAAATTGGAATGTCTGCAACAGAATGGTGTTTGGAATTGGTCTTTATTGCAGGAAGAAAGTTTTGAGAATTTAAGGCAGTTTCAGCAAACTATTCCCATACATAATGGATCTGATACTATTCAATGGAATGGTGGGAAGTTCAATTTCAAGAGAGCTTGGCAGGTTTGAGGGTGGAATATGAACAAGTTGGGTGGTCTAAATTGTGTTGGGGCAAGGTTAGACCAAGATGGTCAGTGAATGCTATTTTTCCTATGTTAGGCAGGCTACCTTCAATGGTCAACTTGAAGAGGAGGAAAATTCAGCTAGCTGCAAGATGTTCCATCTGTTTGCAAGGAGAAGACTCTAGAGATCACATTTTTCTGCTTTGCCCGTTTGCTAGATCCATTTGGCAGTGGATTGGTGAGGTTCTTGGTTGGGATTTAGAGATGATTGCTGGTTTTTTGGGTTTCTGGGATCTGGTATCAAGGTTTAGTCAAGAGCAGCATACAAAGTTTCATAAGAGCCTGTTCATTGCCATTATTTGGGGGATATATGGAAGGAGAGGAATGCCAGATTACATGGGAACTGCTCTTGTTCCCCTGAGGCTGTAGCTAGACACATGTTTTATGAAGTTCTTGATGTTCATCAATTATCAATCTCTGAGCTTTTATAGAGTCCTTCAGGTCACTATCCTTAGTTTGTATTGGAAGTGGGTTTTATCATTACGTGTTATTTTACTCTTGTTATATTATAAGGGTACGCCCTCTGTGCACCTGTAATTCTTGATCTTTTGCTATAATACCATACTAATTATGAAAAAAAGAAAAAAAAAAGAAAAAAAGATCTAAGTTGAAATAAGCATATCTGACCAAAAGAAAGCTCTTATTCTTATTTTTTATTTTTAGAAGACTAAAGTTGAGTCTCAAAACCTTCTTTAGAAGACTCAAGGTGAGTCTATGCATAACCCCTTCTGCAGTTGCATCTCTAGGGTTATACTTTGTTTTTTTTTTTTTTTGTCCTCTATTTTGCATACATTTCTCCATCTTTGTGATGTTCCGATTTTTTCCGACTTTTTCAATTTTTCTGTATTGCCGAGCACCGTTTGGCATGCCGTGTGAGTCTCAAGAGTTGATTAGTGAATTTATTTGAGTTAAGAACTCTTAGAAATGTATTCCAAGTCATTTTGACATTTTTGGATTTTCTGTCTAAGAGGTCCCATGTGGGCCCTACGTCAGGATTTTTCATGCTAGGGGCTATTTTTCGGGTTCAGTGCATTCCATATTTTATTATTTGGAGTATATCTATGTGATGGTGTGTTTAATTATACATTAGTGGCATATTATATGGTGTATATGCATTTAAGGGCATTTTTTTACTTTTGTGATCAAAGGTGGGACTCAATGACTTAACCATCACATGTATTAGTGGCCAAGTGTAGAATTTCTGCATTTCTTTCCTCCTCTAAAACTGTGGACTCCTCTCTCTCTCTCTCTCTAAAAACCTTATGTTAAAGCCTCTATTTCACCCCTTTTCCTTTAGATTTGATCTTTGCCATTGAAGGCGAAGTTGTAGAGCTCAACGAGAGCTTTGTTTTGATCGAGTAAAGTTCCATTTGCATGACATTGGTGAAGATGCAAGAAATCTCCTTCTTTATTATAGAAATTTTTTCTTACACTACAAACAATCCGCCTCTTTGTTCTTCTCTCACTTTTATTTATAGAAATTTACATTTTGCCCTAATTTCTTATATTTTTCCTTCCAAGTCGGAGGTTGATGGGCCTTCTTCCTCTGTGTGATGGTTCATCTACCCAAATTGTAACGACCCGCCCCACCACATGGTATGATATTGTCCGCTTTGGGCCTGAGCCCGCACGGTTTTGCTCTTGGGCTTTATCCCAAAAGGCCTCATACCAATTGGAGATGACACACTTACATATAAGCACTTCACCTTTCCTCTACCCAGGCGATGTGGGACTGTGCACCCGTAGCTCGCCAGTGTGGTAGCCTGATAGTGTCTCTCGGAGCCGCCCACAGCACACCAGCCCACAAGGTCCTCACAATCCACCCCCCTTGGAGGCCCGACGTCCCCGTCGGCACACTTTCGGCTGGGTCAGGCTCTGATACCATTTGTATCGACCCGCCCCACCACATGGTATGATATTATCCGCTTTGGGCCTAAGCCCGCAAGGTTTTGCTCTTGGGCTTTACCCCAAAAGGCTTTATATCAATTGGAGATGACACACTTACATATAAGCACTTCACCTTTCCTCTACCCAGACGATGTGGGACTGTGCACCCGTAGCTCGCCAGTGTGGTAGCCTGATAGTGTCTCTCGCACCCGCCCACAGCACACCAGCCCACAGGGTCATCACAATCCACCCCCTTTGGAGGCCCGACATCCCCGTCGGCACACTTTCGGCTGGGTCAGGCTCTGATACCATTTGTAACGACCCGCCCCACCACATGGTATGATATTATCCGCTTTGGGCCTAAGTCCGCACGGTTTTGCTCTTGGGCTTTACCCCAAAAGGCTTCATACCAATTGGAGATGACACACTTACATATAAGCACTTCACCTTTCCTCTACCCAGGCGATGTGGGACTGTGCACCCGTAGCTCGCCAGTGTGGTAGCCTGATAGTGTCTCTCGCACCCCCCCACAGTATACTAGCCCATAGGGTCATCACAATCCACCCCCCTTGGAGGCCAGACGTCCCCGTCGGCACACTTTCGGCTGGGTCAGGCTCTGATACGATTTGTAATGACCCGCCCCACCACATGGTATGATATTATCTGCTTTGGGCCTAAGCCCGCACGGTTTTGCTCTTGGGCTTTACCCCAAAAGACTTCATACCAATTGGAGATGACACACTTACATATAAGCACTTCACCTTTCCTCTACCCAGGCGATGTGGGACTGTGCACCCGTAGCTCGCCAGTGTGGTAGCCTGATAGTGTTTCTCGCACCCGCCCATAGCACACCAGCCCACAGGGTCATCACAATCCACCCCCCTTGGAGGCCCGACGTCCCCGTCGGCACACTTTCGGCTGGGTCAGGCTCTGATACCATTTGTAACGACCTGCCCCACCACATGGTATGATATTATCTGCTTTGGGCCTGAGCCTGCACGATTTTGCTCTTGGGCTTTACCCCAAAAGGCTTCATACCAATTGGAGATGACACACTTATATATAAGCACTTCACCTTTCCTCTACCCAGGCGATGTGGGACTGTGCACCCGTAGCTCGCCAGTATAGTAGCCTGACAGTGTCTCTTGCACCCGCCTATGGCACACCCGCCCACAAATTCATCACAATCCACCCCCCTTGGAGGCCCGATGTCCCCGTCGGCACACTTCCGGCTGGGTCAGGCTCTGATACCAAACTGTCGCGCCCAAAAAATTCTAACATAAGAACCCTTGTTTTATACTAAAATCTAGTACGTGACTCACATCATACATTCACCATAATCCATGATTAAATCAATAAGAAAACATTTTATTTAAAAATCTTACAATCCAAAGGAGATTTATTACATCCACCAACGTACTAAGTGAATCTTATTACAAAATGTTTGCTAAGAAACAATAATAAAACCAAAATGTGGAAAAATCCGGAAAATCTCCATCTTAAGCCTCCTTTGCAAGCTAAATCCATGTGCACTTGAAAATGATAAAGGGGTGAGCTCACAAGCTCAGCAAGAAATTGCTAAACACTATCATCGTTCAGCAAGTCAATCCTTACTTAAAATCCGTATATATATATGCATGTATAAGTGACTACGAAATATCTACTAATCATCGTCATTCTATAACATTAACTCAAATTGTGAATTTGTAACACATCTAGAATTTAAATTACTAAAATTCCACTTACCTCACATGAGCCCCTTGCTCCCCTCAACCGGTTGGCTTTCTAATGCCATTACCTCACATGAGCCCTTGGCTCCACTCCAAATAAATGGTGTGAATTGCATAGTCCCTGACTTCCAAATACACACATGTGGCTGGGTTGTAAGTCTACTCACTCAGATGGCCCCTGACCACGTCCATATACTAAGGGCACCTTTAACCCAATGGCCATAACAAAAGAGTATTTCACTCCCGAAGATAGTCCCTGACTGCACTCAACAAACTCATCATTGTATAAGTCCCTCCAACCTGTTTAATCACATTAATTAAAACACTAATTATATTTAAATAATTTCTACTCATAATTTTATGAGTTCATCTAACACCTTAAATAATAATTAATTAATTAATACCGACATACCAACTTATAGTCCTAATTACAATAAGTTGTAACTTAACTCTAAATTCTAACCTCAGTATCATTAAATTTGTATACTGCCCACCAATACTGACCAATTCATAGTCTATCATCAAAACAAAGTCATCCTTAAATTTCTAATTCTAATGACTCCAAAATGTACCATAAACTATGGCTTAAAGAAGAGTTATATATATATATATATATATATATATATATATATATATATATATATATATATATCAGTGGCTATTTTAATTCATGACATGCAAAACCTCAAAACCCATTTACTGCCAACCACCACCTTCATCTTAGTCTATATCTAATTCATTCATTACTCCAGTTAATCCCGTACCCATCATCACATACATTCAACCCATTAGTTAAAATAACTTGCATTTCATGAGCTTTTTCTACACACCTACTGACATAGGTATATATATATATATATATATCCCAGGTGCATAAGGAGCCCAGTTCGAGAGGCAAAAATACGGATAGATGGTAGCATCATTCTGGCGTGAGCATGCAAGGATACTCTTATTTTAAAATCCTTTAATTCTGACTTTTGAATTGCTTGTCAGTGGAAGTATCAATCATGCAGCTTCTACAAAAATCACATCCTAGTAGTGACCTACAATAGATTAATTTAATCCCACCAATTATTATGTACACATGTCTAGACCATATATATCCATCTGTACAGATCCATCCCAGTTTGAATATATAAGATCCACATAGTTCAAATAACACTATTCATACCTATTATATAATTATCCCAGATTATCCAATGAATTCAACTAAAATCATACACTGGCATTCTCTTATATACATGAAAAATTGAGAGATTCTATAACCAATCATTTTGATATACTCATAATCCGATCAAAGAAAACACCAATACCTGAATAAAATAAATCATTCTAATTCACATATAAAGTAACTATCAACTGAAATATAATCAAATTCTAATAAATTAGTAACTCCATGTGTAATCTTCATATATAAGTCTAATTAAACATAATTATCATAAGTTCTATAATTATATCATAGATAATCATCTTACTATCAAATCACATAATTATATGTAGGATATAAGCAAGAATTAACTTGCCTGACAATGGAATCTGCTTAAGCCTCTTCGTTACTCACAGGATAGTATTGCGCCTCTTCGTTATTCACAGAATAGTATTGCACGTAAAAAAAAAATAATGCCGATACACCAAGTCTAGATATATATCTAGTAATTGAGTTCTATAAGGACTCTTTTAAAAAAATCAAACTAAACCGATAGCCTGATATCTCTCAAATTTCATTATACGATAACCCTCATATCCTTCATAATTCCACATAGATATATATTATATGGATAAAACATGAATTCAAAAATAAAAATAAATATATATATACAATATATATCTGGGTGTTATACAAATAGAGGCCAGATTTTGCTATCTTAGACTTTGGAAGTACTGTGTAACGACCCAAACCCGTGGGTCCAATAATCGGGTCCTTAGCTGAACTCGAGGTCACCTAAGGGCATCAACGTCAATCTACATAAGACACCTTCAGTGCACATCAATAACTCATTTCATACGCTAATGAACTATAAAAAAGTGAGGGAATAACTCCATAGATGGTGGAACAAGAGTACTGGAGGGCTTGCATTTCGGTCGGCCGAAATGCACAATTAGTCGACCGGTTGTGGCCCAAAAACTTATGAGGCTACTGGAAATGTCGGTCGACCGAAGTGCCCATTTCGGTTGACTGAAATGGTCCTGTGAGCTGAAGTTTTGCCACTGGGCTACAACAAGTGAGATAGTGAATAATGGCCTATATTGAAGTTTTGCAAACTGCTAAACCTGTTCTAACACCCTGTGAAAATGATATACTACATCCCATGGTTATAAACATCAACATTTTACCACAATGCAACTTCATTAATCCCACTCAAAAAAGAACTAATGCATGGTCTTTACAATTAGCCCAATTTACATCAAAATAGAGTCAAAGGCTCGTAGTTACATTACATGGCCAAACTATACAAACTTAATACATTTTCAAGATGGTGATCTACAAAAGGATGGGCTCAAAATACAAAATGGTAGCAAAACACATTTCTAATCTCTTCAAGCTTGTGGTGGATTGTCATCCGCCACCTCCTTTTTGTGACTGAAAAAAGGTTAATATAAAGGGGTGAACACAATGACTCAGTAGGAGGTGCCTAAGACACACCTCTTGAGACCCCGTGAATCCAAACAATGAATAGAAAATAAGAAAGCAGGATCATGCTATACCGGGGGAAAACTTAGCAACAAAATCAACAGTCCAAGTCATAAATGAACTATATCTGCTGTGCAATAGGATGCAATGTCATGCAATGTCGCTCCCTATTTACAAAACCTTTTTCCGTCATCATTTCCAAACTGTTAGTGAGACCCAGCCCATGGCAACTCCATGGCTGCACGAGAGGAGGATTGTGTAATGTTTCCAATTTTTACTATTTTCCTTTTTTTGGAATTTTTTGATTTTTCAAGGGCATTTTGGTCTTTTCACGTTTTGCGTGCCAAACACCGTGGGGTGTGCTGGTTGTGTCTTAGAGTTGGTTGGGGGTATTCTATTGAGTTTAGGACTCTTGGAAATGCACTGGTTGCCATTTCGGCATTTTTTCATTTTTCAGGTCTCATTCATTTTATTTTAATGTGTTTCATGTGGATTTTATTTGGTTTGTATGCATATGTGTGTGTGTGGTGGAAAAGGAAAAGAAAAGTAAAAAAAATGGATTTTATTAGTGGTGGAACCCACCACTAATTCATTTAAGTGGCCAAGAGACCACTTTTGGCCTCATTTTTCCTCTCTTTCCCATAAGCTCTATCTTTTCGTTCTCTTTTTCTTTTTATTTTATTCTCAATTTTCAAACTTTAATTAATCTCCAACCGTTAGGAGATTTTTGGTGCCGTTTGCGGCAAATCGGAGAGCTCAGTGAGATTTACGTGTTGATATATGCAATTTCATCTTTGGCTAACCATTGGGATTTCGAAACTCTAGGGCTAAATTTGGGAATTTTTCGTCATTTGGAGGTAGGGGTTCCTAATTCACAATTACTTACTCCTTTGTGAATTATTTTCTTTAATTTGTTGCCTAGCATGCTATATTGTATTGATTTCCTCTAAAATGATTGTTTTGTTGTAAATGGAGTATGTGATTATGTACTTTAGTTAATATTACATGGACTAGCATGCTTGTATGATGAAGAATTCATGCCTTATATGCTTACTTTGTTGACTTATTGTTAAATATAAGTATGTTGTATTTCTTTGGAATATCTTGCAAAGCTTGCTAAGTGTTTAAGTTTGAAGTAGTTGTGGAATGATAAGTATTGGCATGGCATGAATTGACATGATGCATTTTTGCATAAACATCGGGAAGAAAATGGGAAGTTGACTTTGAAAGAAATGAAAATGGGGTTTTTGGGAAAATAAGTTTTGAAGTGGTTTTTGCGAAAACCCAGTCGCCTAGGGGTTACCAAGGGCCGTGGTGTTAGTGAAGCCTAGAGGGGACTAAGGAAATTTCCTTAGCGTGGTTGAGTTACCTGGCCCCAAATGACGCCACGGGGTTACCATGGGTCAGGGACAGTAGGCAATCCTCCTCTCGTGTCGTCACGGGGTCACCATGGGATGGGTTTCACTAACGGTTTGGAAATGATGACGGAAATGGTTTTTGGAAATAGGGAGTGACATTACATGGCATTACATCCCATTTCATGGCATATTCATTTATGACTTGTATTAATAATGTGGTATTGTGCTTATTTTCTCCCCGGCATAGCATGATCCCGACCATTTTATTTTTCCTTCATTGTATGGATTCACGGGGTCTCAAGAGGTGTGCTTTAGGCACCTCCTACTGAGCTTATGCTCACCCCTTCATTTTAACATTTTCCAAGACATAGAAAAGAAGTAGCGGACGATAATCCACCACCGCCTTAGCTTGGATTAGAAGACTACTTTTGGCTATCGCTTGTAGTTAGATTCAATTTTGTAAAGTCTTGTGAGACATGCATATTTTTTTGTAACTTGTGGTTTTGTAACATAACTTCATGAAAGTGTGTGTTATAAATTTGATACAATATTGATACAACTCATGTAGATCATCTTGGATCATGTAATGGTTATGTAAAACTTGGATTTCAATTGAATGGAATGTAGAAAGTCATTTTACACTTGTTGAAACAAGTTTAGATCCATTTTCACAACTCTTGCATGGACCATTTTGCACTTTTACAATTTTCATCAATCCAATAGCTGAACCACGGCTCGCAGAGCCATTTCGGTCGACCGAAATGGGTACTTTGGTTGACCGACTCTTTCAATAGCCTTGGGACTTTCTTTTTGGTTCATTTCGATCGACCGATTCAAGGGCCACTCCTGAAGCCATTTCGGCCGACCAAAGCTCTATTTCGGTCGACTGAAATGAGGCTGTTTTTGTACCTTTGATCCTCCTTTGGTTTTGAATAACCCCAAGCCATGGAATTATTATTTAAAGCCGTTTTGAAGCTCGTTTAAGATGTAATGATGATGTGTTGACCCTAGACATGAGTTGGATTGACTTAGGTGACCTCGGGTTCGGGTAAGGACCCGGTTAACGGTTCGGACCCATGGGTTCAGGTCGTTACAAAGTTGGTATCAGAGCGATGGTTCAAAAACCATTAGGACGACGGGTAGAGGCCTACCTAGGATTGCATGGGAAGTTGAGTTGCATGCTTATATGCTTATGTGTTAAGATATTTAATTGTTTGAAAAACATGTTTAACTATTTAATTGCTGGTGTGTCGTCGATCATCAAAGCACAAAAGTGGTGTATGAAATAATGTGAAGTGTGTCCAAGTTTGAATTTACAGAATGCCACTACCACTACTAACTATTAATGTAACTAGAGTAAGTAGTGATCGTCCTAAGGAAAAAAAAGCGTATTTTTGTTTGGAATCAATATTGGATTAGTAGGTCGAATGATCAAAAGATGGTTTGGTGGTTGAATTAGGCTACAATTTAAACTAAATAGATACAATGTAAAACAACTAAAGTAATATGAGGTGTAGAGAATATAAGAGAGGAGTCTTGGGATATAAAGTTCACCACTAAGCATTACTTTCCTAGACATTCAATATTTGATGAATTAGGGGGATTATGTGTTGTAAATGAAAATGTGTGTCATTAATTGAATATCAAGCATGGGTGGCCAAGTAAGCTTACATTGTCTAGTCAATCTAGTGAATAGCACAACATATCAAATTAAGCCATTAATCCTTCCATAAGTCCACAATTAATGCACACTCATTAAATTAGAGAAATATACTACTTGCATTCATAAGCATGGAACATCAAACAGCAAGCATGGATTGTCCACCTATCTAAGAAAGTAATGCAATTACACTACAACTAAGCTAGTGATATGGAAATTAAACTAAGGAGGTGGCACAATCCATCAAGAAATAAATATGAACCATCAAACAAACCACAAGAGTAATCTATTTAAGCACTATACCTTGATCATCACTAGATTCATAATATCAACACACATAGACATGCATCAATGTCATAAAATCTAGAAATAAACACATGAACATTCATTCCAGCATACATAGACATATGGATAGAATTAAATGATCAATTGGAAGTAATAAACTACATAAATCATTGTAGAAACAAGATTCATATATATATATATATATATATATATATATAAGATGTCAAGATAAGAATTACAACACAAATCCCTATTAATTACAAAACATCAAAGTCTAGGAGGCATGCTTAGGGCTATCTCTAGCCCCAAAAGAATGGTCTAGCCACTCATTGATGTTGTCATCCAACCCTCAAGGGCTATCTCTATGGTAGAAATCATCCTCCTCCTCTTGTGTTCTTGGTAGAAACCTTAAATAAGTGGAAGAACTTTCCCAAAATATATATTTCTCTCCCTAATCTCTATCCTCTTGCAAAAACTAATCCACCTCTCTATTTTTTTTTTTTTTTTACTCAAAATAGCCAAAATCCTTATATAGGTAGCTCAAATGTCACACCCAATGGTCAAACCTCGTGCACTAGGACCTCTAAATGATTGCACCACAAGAATACCTTTTATTTGGCCGGAACTCTGTTTTTCACGCACTTGAGGCAGTTCGATCAATTACAAGGTTGCTTGGATCGATTGAACTATGGCAGCGCATTTTTTGGATAATGACAAGGCTAAGATATTTTTGGAAAAAGGATAAAAGTGGCAGGTGAGGATAAGATCAAAAGTGTTCAATCGGTCGAAGGAAAGGTTGGATCGATTGAAAAGGAAATTTTCCTAAGATAAGGACAAAAGGCTGGATCCATCATGGCATGGTAGGAACGATCACAATGTGATCTATCGGAGCTTGGTTCGATCGATCGAAGAAGGCTTCTTCACCACTTTGCTTCCACTTTGCTTATTTCTTCCACTAAGCTTGAGATTGCTTCTTTAAATGCTCTAATTTAGCTAAATTGACTTATTTTGGGGATAAGTGCCTGAAAAGGGAAATAACATAAAATTAAACTAAAACAGGAAAATAAGATAGAATAAGGTCCTAGAATGTTCAAGCTTAAGGGGTTTAAATGCGTACTTTTTAACGCTTATCATACCCCCAAACTTAAATATTGCTAGTCCCTAGCAATGAACTATAAAGAAAATAAAGAAATAAACAACTAAACAACTATGAATTAGAAAACAATAAATGGATAACGCCACTTTCGTAGGGAACACGATTTCACTTAACACATGCAACAAGCCTTTTTAACCCCTAGGTAACCCCTAGTAGACGAGTGAAGTCTCGTGAGGGTTTCCAAAAATGATACCCACAAACATTAAGCTCTTTTAAACAAGTATTGGGAGAAAACTACCTTAAGTATGCAATTTTTTAACCATTTCTAAGCCATCTCCCAAAATTTCAACATCAAGCAAGCAAATATGGCCCTCCACACATCAAGATAATGATTATGCAAATCAAAACAAGTCTAGAATCATTTTTAAGTGAACCGGTATCAAATATGTTGCTATTTAAGCCAACTAAAGAAATGATCACATTCGGACTCAAGCTAGCACACAAATCTAGTACCGATCATCAAAACAAAGAATGAATCTTTTATTAAAGCTTTATTCATCTAGGTGCACTTATTCTTTTCACTCGATATATATATATATTTCTAATCCTAAGGATTATATATGGAAGAATAGTGCAATGCGTTGATCTATTAAGTTTTCTAGCGATCCATGAGGTCGAGCGTTAGGTCAATGACTCCCAAACTGGACGGTTTTAGGGTATTAGGTGTTTAAACACCCCTAAGGACTTACAAGCTCAAATTAACTAAGTTACAAGTCAAAACAACCTCCATCTAATTATTTCCTACTTCTCACCTTTTGGGAGAAGTCCTCACTTTTTTATTGTTTGCTTTTGCAACAACTTATTTTTTATTTATTTATTTTTTTTTTTTGAATTATTAACCTAGAGTTTGGGCCCTCCACCTTTCGGTGCGAGAAATTCAGTGCTTGATGAGGCTAGAATCACGGCTACTTAGTGAAAAGGGGTTATTATCCACCTTTATCAAGAATGAAAGCTTTTAATGCACTACTAGCTTAATTGGGATATAACCAAATCAATAATCAACAAAGCATGTACCCCACAAATGAATGCTAGTGTGCGCTGGTGCTAGTGTAGAATCATATAGTGAATCTCAAAAAAATCACAAAATCAAGATGATGTGGACCACAAGTGCAAGCATGATATCAGTCTTTCCAAAAATTTACTCCTAAATGGCATCCACAAAGCATACAAGGAGTATTGGACTTTCAAGTTAAGCAATTTTTAAATTTTATGTAATATATTCCTCAAAAGATCAAAATCATAGCTAGTCATGGACCAATCATAGAAAATCCCTCAAATACACAAGTTATGCTCAAAATCTTGAATTGAATGCAAAGAACACACATTACCCCCCTAAACTTAAACTTCACAATGTCCTTAATGTGCAAAGAGAACAAAAGAAAGAGGAAAGAGTATACCAGTGTAGCTATGGCAATGAATGGTCAAGGCATAAGTATTCGAATTGGGTGGTATAACCCCCCCAAACTTAGGATTAACTGTGGTCCTGAAAAGATGGCACTGGAATAAAACCTCATCAAATAACAAATGGGATAATAATGGTGCACAATGGGCATCTAAGTGCAAGTGGGAAAGTAAATGAAAGAGAGAGAGGTATAAGGGCGGTCCTGAAAAATATGGGCAGCACTCTCTCACTGAAGTCACTGGGATGCACCTGATAATAGAGTTAATCATCAATAGATATATCAATATAAGAACCTGATATCCAAAATATCATGAACAAAAATAAAATAAAAATAGTATAAGGTATGGTATAATAATCGGGCCAACAGACTAACTGCAAAAATGGAATAACAATATTAAAGTATTAGAGTATAAGAACACAGGTATATATATGAGATAAAAAGAGAGAGAGGTCAGGCAGATGAAGATGGTCTGGTAGGGCATGAACCTCGGATATATCTAGAAGTGTCTTACAGCGGTGACATGACATCCGTGCGAAGAATGGTCACATCTGCTCGGAGGGAGACGACTGCATCCTCCAGTGCCTGGATACACTCCCCTAAGCTGGGCGTTTGAGCCTGAGTGTCAGGAATGACTGGATCATCCCGACGTGGCAATATGGAGTCATCAAGAGACTGGTGCTCATCTTGGCTCTGCTCTTGAGAATGATGTGGTGACCTCACTGGAGGCTTTTGCTCTAGGTCAATATCCATGAAAGCTCTCTCTGCCACCGGTGTCTGTGCCGCATTCTCTGCCGCTGGATTTGCTGCTGTTACTGCCTCCTCCTCTTCTGCTGCCGCATCCTCTGCCGCTTGGGTTGCCTCTACCTCTAGACTCTTAATAAGATCATTGTAGCTCTTATTCTAGTCTTTCTTGCCATAATGGCAAGCCCCAGTCTCAATGTGCTCCTCCGGGTGAAATGGATAGTGCTGGTCACGGAGGATCTGTGTAATCAAATGTACAAAGGGGAGGAACTTGGTCCGCTTCAGTTAGCTTTTGTTGATGTAATTGGTATATAGCTTCATCATGACACTCCAGTAAAGTGTAGGAACTGAAAACCAATGCCTTGTATAAATGGCATATAAAGCTGCAAGGAAATCTGCTTGTCTCTGAATCTTGTAGCCCACCATAAAAACATTTTAGAATAAAACCGAATCGAAGAACCACATGCTGTCACTCAAGTAGGTCCGAGTGGTATAAGTGTCTGTGGCAATAATGGTGCCATGAAGAGCTGTGGTCATTTCTGTAAATGACGGCCTTTATAAAATCGAGGAATCTATGCCTGAAGGGCAGACATGTGGGCACTGAGATGATGTCGCCAAATTCTCGACAGTAACGCGGATGAGATGCCCATCAATGGTAGTCTGCAACTCGGCTAGGTTACTCGGAGCTGGCTGGAGGTTCTAGTAGAACAATCGAACAAGCCTCAAGTAAATTGGATTGGCCATTAGGGCCAAAATGGGAGAAAGATGGTGGCGGTAGATCTCATCATAAGACCACTTGGTCGTGATCGACCGTACAAAGAACTCCTTATTGAATATAGATTTATACGCTACTGAAAGGCGTGCATATCTCTAAGCCACCTTGTCTCGGACCATGCCAGGATGTGCCGGTGGTGGTACTGGAATAGGTGAAGGAGGTGGTGTGGGCTCAGCCTCTTGTGATGATGAAAACGAAGAAAAGGAGGAAGATGAGTGCTCGGGCTAATCAGGAGCTGGCTCCTCTATCCATTGCTGCACTTAGCGGTCATAGGTTCGGTTAGCCGTGGTCTTAAACCTATTCATGGCCTGCAAAAAGAAGAACACTTGCAATTGTAGTCAGTAATAGGAAATAGTACATGAGATATAGAATTGAAAGCACAAAAGATAGAAACATGCTTATCAAATTAAGATAGACAACTCTAAATATAAGCACATGAAACTATCTATGCAAGTGGTAATGTAGCCAAGTATAGACAATGAATGATCAAATATGTGAAACATGCTAGACATGACAGGCAAAGAATGCAACCAATGTGGAAAACACAGGTATTGGGCATAAATATAATAGCATGGACATAAGAGAGAGTATAGGAGCATCAATTATGCAAAACTGTGAAGTTTGAACGATCATAGAAAAATATGATCGATCCAAATTGGATAGATCATGACATGTATTCGCTTGATCGTACCCTGATTGATCAGGGCACTGGTGTGATCGATCGAACTTGCTGAGAAATAAAAAGTCACCTGTTTATGATGTGGAAGACACTGGGCGCATCCTAATGGTCACTTCAAGGCTCGTGACCCCCTATACACCTCAACAATGCAAATATGGTCACTTAAAACGGCACGTGACCCCTGAACCAAATTCGGAAACAAAAATGATATATCCATATATATACATATATATACACATGCTTGAAATTCTAAAATGGAAACAAAATCAATCATTAAAAGCTTGAATCTAAGCATGGTAACAAGAATAAACATGAATCAACATCAAAAAATTAAAAATGGAAACTTAAACGTACCGAAATCTGAGAAGAGAGATGAAGAGAGAAGAGAGATGAGATCGGAGATGGAGGATATGGAGCTTTGGGGTTGTTGGAGTCTCGCCAGAGATGAGAAAGATGAAGAAGGGCATCGGGAGAGGGAGAGAGGCTTTGGATTGATGCAATGAACATGACCCTTGGGTCATTTTTTAAAAACTAGTCCTGACATGTGTGATCGATCACATGGTCCAATGGATCGATCAAACATGGATTGATCATGAAGGTGCTCAGATCGATCGAACCTACAAAACGATAAAGTATTTTTGAAAAATTTTTGAATTTTGAAAATTTAAAATCTTTTTGGATTTTTTGAAAAATATTATTATTTTTTTAAAAAAACTTTAAATTTTGAAATTTGAAAAGTCAAAGTCAACTGAAGGAAAAACAAGGAATTCTGATCGATCGGAGGATGATCGATTAAAACTCGATCGATCCAAGATGTGAAAACCTGCAGACAACTTCGAACGATACACAGAGAGGTGATATTTTCAGAGATTCAAAAATTTTCTAAGTATAGATTGAGATTGATTAAAGGGAAAACTGGATCGGTTAAAAGAACTTGGAATGATCGGAGAGAAAGTTCGAACGATACACAAAGACCTGAAATATGTAGAGGATCTTCGCACAATGGAACAGAGAGATGAGAATATGCAGAGATGATGTTCGATTGATTGAATATCTCTTGCAATTGATCGAACAGGCACTAAATTCCTAATTTGAAGATGAAAGAGCATGCATTCCCCATCAAAGTCTCAACCAACATGTATAATCCCAGATTGTATCTATACGACGCAAGAAAAGAAAAGAAAATAGAAATGAGGGAGGAATATGGTTAGAAACCCTACGAAGCACTAATGTTGAACGTCTTTAGTAAGACGTTGGGCTCTTTTAGCCCGGATCAAAGATCTTAGTGTGCATCCCCTACTTAATGAGGTGAAAAGAACTTTGAACCCCACCCAACAAACTATTCCCTAAGGAACTTGTTGGATTTGATTCAAGTGGAATTATGGTCCTTGATCAACAAAATCCTTGGGCTTCCATGCCCTTTTAACACTTGACTTTAAAACACTTCCTTTTGAAAACTTTTTGGAAGGCAAAACGATTGATTGTTCAACATCAAGCAAAGACTCATTTTTGTTAAATTCATTTCCAAGACATTTTTCAACAACACATACTTCTTCATGCTTACCCATAGAATTGGGGGTTGGATTGAAAATATTCAACTTCACTTTCATATGACTAAATGAAATTTTTATTATCCCCATCCTGCAATTAATGTTGCATTAGCGGTTGCCAAGAATGGACGGCCAAGGATAACAGGAATTTGGCTTTTGGGATTTGTGACCGGTTTCGTGTCAATGACAACGAAATCAACTGGGAAGAAGAACTTATCAATTTTGATCAATACATCCTCAATGATACCCCGGGGCTTTTTGATGGATCGGTCGGCTAGTTATAAAACTACCGACGTCGGTTTTAAATCACCTAAGCCCAATTGAACATAAACTGAATATGGAAGAAGGTTCACACTTGCTCCTAAATCAAGAAGAGCCCGGTTAATGACATGATCACCAATGATGTAAGAAGTGGTAGGTGAACCGAGGTCTTTGAAATTTGGGAGGGTGTTATGTTGCAAAATGGAGCTTACTTGCTTGGTCAAAACTACTTTTTTTGGTGCTTGGTCTTGTTCTTCCTCTCAAGGGTGCAAAGATCTTTCAAAATTTTGGCATAAGCCAAAATTTGTCTAATTGCATCCAAGAGAGGAAGATTGATTTTCACTTGCCTAAACACATCAATTATCTCATTTGCTTTGCTTTGTTATTTTTCAAGAGAATTGGATCCTTTTAAGGCATCCGGAAATAGAGCCTTGGTCTCAAAAACTTTTTCACAATCATTTTTCAAATCTTTCTTAACAAAGGGTTCTTTCACATGCAATGAAGGAGGAATAGGATGTGAGACAGGACGGGTGTCAACTTTTGGTTGCACCAGTTCTCTCTCTTCATTTTAAACACCGATTTGATTATCAACAATTCTTCCACTTCTCAAAGTGGTCACGCATTCACATGCTCAATTGTGTGACCTTCCGAAGAGAAATTGGTCTTCACAAAAAATTATTGCTTGGGTGGTGGATTCAAAGGCATTTTCCCCTTTTCCCTAGTATTCAAGGTACTAGCTATTTCCTCGACTTGGGTTTTTAGCTTTGCAATTGATTGGGAATGAAAATAAAGTAACTGGGTATTTGCCTCCAAAGTATCCAAAGCGGTTAAGACTTCATTCTCTGATTGGGTATTTGCCTCCAAAGTACCCATAACGGTAGAATGTAATGTTTCCAATTTTTACTATTTTCTTTTTTTCAAAATTTTCTGATTTTCCGAGGGCATTTTGTTCTTTTCACGTTTTGCGTGCCAGATAGTGTGGGGTGTGCCGGTTGTGTCTAAGAGTTGGTTGGGGGCATTCTATTAAGTTCAGAACTCTTGGAAATGCACCGGTTGCCATTTTGGCATTTTTCTGTTTTTCAGGCCGGAAAGTCCCTTGTGGGACCCGCCACCGGCATTGTGGTATACGGGAGTTTTGTTGGGTTCATTCGCATCTCATTCATTTTTATTTTAATGTGTTTCATGTGGATTTTTTTTGGTTTGTATGCATATATGTGTGTGTGGTGGAAAAGGAAAAGAAAAGTAAAAAAAAATGGGTTTTATTAGTGGTGGAACCCACCACTAATTCATTTAAGTGGCCAAGAGACCACTTTTGGCCTCATTTTTCCTCTCTCTCCTGTAAGCTCTCTCTTTCCCTTCTCTTTTTCTTTTTGTTTTCTTCTCAATTTTTAAACTTCAATTAATCTCCAACCGTTAGGAGATTTTTGGTGCCGTTTGCGGCAAATCGGAGAGCTCGGCGAGATCTATGCATTGATATAAGCAATTTTATCTTTGGCCAACCATTGGAATTTTGAAACTCTAGGGCCAAATTTGGGGATTTTTCATTATTTGGAGGTAGGGGTTCCTAATTCACAATTTCTTGCTCATTTGTGAATTATTTTTTTTAATTTGTTGCTTAGCATGCTATATTATATTGATTTCCTCTAAAATGATTATTTTGTTGTAAATGGAGTATGTGATTATGTACTTTAGTTGATATTACATGGACTAGCATGCTTGTATGATGAAGATTTCTTGCCTTATATGTTACTTTGTTGACTTATTGTTAAATGGAAGTATGTTGTATTTCTTTGGAATATCTTGCAAAGCTTGCTAAGTGTTTAAGTTTGAAGTAGTTGTGGAATGATAAGTATTGGCATGGCATGAATTGACATGATGCATTTTTGTATAAACATCGGGAAGAAAATGGGAAGTTGATTTTGAAAGAAATGAAAATGGGGTTTTTGGGAAAAGAAGTTTTGAAATGGTTTTTGTGAAAATCCGGTCGCCTAGGGTTACTGAAGGGCTGTGGTGTTAGTGAAGCCTAAAGGGGACTAAAGAAATTTCCTTAGTGTGGTTGAGTTACTTGGGGCCCAAATGATGCCACGGGGTTACCATGGGTCAGGGACAGTAGCCAATCCTCCTCTCGTGTCACCACAGGGTCATCATGGGACTGGTTTCACTAACTATTTAGAAATGATGACAAGAATGGTTTTTGGAAATGGGGAGTGACATTACATGGCATTACATCCTATTTCATGGCATATTCATTTATGACTTGTATTAATAATGTGGTATTGTGCTTATTTTCTCCCCAGCATAGCATGATCCCTGACCATTCTATTTTCCCTTCATTGTTTGGATTCACGGGGTCTCAAGAGGTGTGCCTTAGGCACCTCCTACTAGCTTATGCTCACCCTTTCATTTTAACATTTTTCCAGACATGGAAAAGAAGTAGCGGACGTTAATCCACCACAGCCTTAGCTTGGATTAGAAGACTACTTTTGGTTATCGTTTTTAGTTAGATTCAATTTTGTAAAGTCTTATGAGACATGTATATTTTTGTAATTTGGGGTTTTGTAACATAACTCCATGAAAATGTTTGTTGTAAATTTGGTACAATATTGATGCAACTCATGTAGATCATCTGGGATTATGTAATGGTTATGTAAAACTTGGATTTCAATTGAATGGAATGTAGAAAATCATTTTACACTTGTTAAAACAAGTTTATATCCATTTTCAAAAATCTTGCATAGACCATTTTGCACTTTTACAATTTTCATTAGTGCAGTAGTTGAACCATGGCTCGTAGAGCCATTTCGGTCGATTGAATCTTTCAATAGCCTCGGGACGTTCTTTTTGGTTCATTTTGGCCGACTGAAATGGCCGTTTCGGTCGACCGGTTCAAGGGCCACTCCTGAAGCCATTTCGGGCGACCGAAGCTTTATTTCGGCCTACCGAAATGAGGCTATTTTTGTACCTTTGATCCTCCTTTGGTTTTGAATAAACCCAAGCCTTGGAATTGTTATTTAAAGCCATCTTGAAGCTCATTATGACGGCCCAAGTTTTGTAAACCCGGTGCTTCAGCGATGACCAAAAGATGACCCAATAACAGATTCGAAATGCGGAAGTGAAAGGTGAAATAGCAGTCTCTAGAGATATAACACGTCTCTAAGACACCAATGTGACCCTCAATGAGGTCACGGAATCCAGAGAAAACAAATACGGAAGTGATGTTTTAAAAACGGACAAGAAGGAACCTAGGAGCAAAAAGCTCATTTCTGAAATAAAATTGGGTGCTATCGTGCACACCATTGGAAAGACAATGAAAAAAAATAATAAACTTAGACTCAAGAATCACTTAATTCGAAGTCCGGACGAAGAAGATATGGCTAACGGAAGAAAAAGGATAAAAAAGTCAAAAAGAGTCAACCCTAGACCATCTAACTGGTTAGGAGGCAAAAACAGAATGACCAATATTCTGCCCAAGTACACGTAACCAGTTACGAGATCCACCACCTATACACTTGACCCGTACACTTGTACTACAGTTCAGTAAAAACCTGGCAGCAAGGGTTTTCCGGAAAAAATGGTTTTTGAGGGCCAAGATGACATTTTCTAGAAAAGCACGAAGAAGAAACCCCCCACCCCCCCAGAAATCGAGTTTTCTACCCAGAAGCGTGGACGAAAATGAAAAAAAATTTATGAAATACCCGAAATGCCCCTGTATCAGAAAAAGGGTAAAAATAAAAAAAAAATGTAACTTTAAGTGTTCATTACATCAAGAACATGTTGTGTGCCAGATTGAACATGTATGCATACTTAATATGATAAAGTAGACGTGTTACAATGGCCTACGGCTTCACTACAATACATTTACAAATTTTGGCATACATAACCTCAAATTCTCACAAAATAGGCTACAATGGCAATACTTGAGTTTTAAGGAAAGCATACTTGTAACCTTTAAAGTTAATAGCCCTTGGCCTCATGTCATACATATAAAGTAAGCATCAAAAATAGTACTTAGATACACATTACACATCAAGAAGCCACCTTAGCTTGCAAATTACCATACATCCATGGTATACCAAAATATAACACCAAAAGTAAAACATGTTAAATAAGTGCATGTCAATATACAAAAATGCTTCAAATTGCTCATAAGTCCCTAAGGATGATGAGCATCCAAGAACAATGTCTCCTTAACTGTAAAGTAACCCACACAACTAGGGTGAGTAATCAAGTTACTCGTAGAAAGAAGCATATGCGTATACCCTAAAGTTTCAATATCATTGCAAGATCAATATAGACGAATACAAGGGAACATTCCACTTAACATCTATGTTCAAGGTGTTCTGGGGGACCATCTTAAACTAATGCAATGATTCCATCATAACACAACAACAATATCAATGTAATTAACAACATTAATTCCCTAATAACTAAAATTACAAGTCACAATTAAGCATTGGTTGTCAACTTGGAATTGAATGTAAAATCAATTAGTGGAAAACTTGGACATCAAATCCCGGAGTAAACCAAGACCTAAATGGTTATTCTGGGCACTAACCCACTGGGAATACCACCCTAGTGCGCACTAAAAATGGGGAGAACTCGTACCTCCCAAATTAGAGCCAAACTCTAGCCATGTCATTTGTAACAATGTCTCAAGAGAATCCAAAATCATAATTAAGTTCAAAACTTATACACAATAATTAAGGCATATAAACCACCTTCCATGCACAAGTAATTTGAAACCACACAAACCATGTCTTAGGGTTCCAAGTCTAAATAGGATACAAAATGACAAGTCTTTATCATGATATAATGCAAAATATAATACTATCAACTTATCTATTTTAATCATGCATCAACAATAAGCTTTATATACTAGATTATAACATTATAGTAATAGGCTTCTAAAATAATTACCAATAGTAATCAACAAGAATATAGAATTATCACCACAATAAATATAGCAATTCAAGTCAATAAAAATTGTATATAACCTTAATAATTCTACACAAGATAAATACATATCATACATGCTTAAATCAACAAACCCTAAGTCAAATGTGAGGATTTCCTATAATATGCAAGACTACAATACTAAAAGCATGTACACAATATATATTAAACCCCAAAGGGACATAAAACACTTAAAATATAAACAAACTACCACCCCTACCTCAATAGAGAATTGAATCTCTATAATCCAAAGCAGCCAAGCTCAAAATGGATAACAAGTCTAGGGTTTTGAAGAGGAGTGTGAGAGGAAACTTTTATCTCCCAAGGTTAATGATCTAAGGTGAGTGAAAGGAGGCCAAAATGAAACAATAAGCTCTATACCAAGCTTTTCATCAATGGTGGCTAGGTTAGGGTTTTGAGAACAAGTGTAATGAAAAAGATAAAGTGAAAAAAATTGGTGAGCGGAGGATTTAGTATTCCTCCACTCACTATGTGCTCTTGCACTACCTCTCACACACACACAATGCAAGACTAAAATGTGAGCCTACACTTGTCACAAATCCATGGTTCCTTCTTAGGCTTAATCCTAAGCCTACACTTGTCAACCATCCAAGCCAACAAGTGCACCTATCCTAGGCCAACAAATGGATGAATCTCCACCCTCCACATGTCATAAGATCATGCTTCCAAGTCCCCCCACCCAAATGCCAACAAGTGGCTCTATGAGAGTGTGACACTTATCACACTTTCCAAAAATTGCAAAAAGGTCCTTTTTTCAAATATCTTCCAAATTAAATTACAAAATGGTCCCCAAGACGAAAAATAATTACTTTACTTAATTACACTAAAACCCCAAAAATTAAGAATATTTACAAGAAAGTATGCATCCATGCCTTTTACGAAAAAGTAAGTAACTAGAATGTATTTTCTACAAAAGTAAAAATATAAATGTCATGGAAATCAAATATCGTGGATGCATGTAAAGCCGGAATCAAATTCGAGCACAAAAAGTGAGGTTATGCAAGGAAAACGATAAACGGGTAAAAGACAAAATAGGGAAAAAGACGAAAAAAAAGAATTCACCGAAAAAGGAAATGAAGGAAAACGACTGGGTCATTACACTCATTTAAGATGTAATGATGATGTGTTGACCCTAGACATAAGGTGGATTAACTTAGGTGACCTCGGGTTTGGGTAAGGACCAGGTTAACGGTTCGGACCCACGGGTTTGGGTCATTACAAAGTTGGTATCAGAGTGATGGTTCGAAAACCATTAGTAATCAAAGCTTGAAATTTTGTGTAGAAAAGAAAAAGAAAAATGGGAGGAGAATAAGAAAGAGAGACGTGATATAAAGAGAGAAAAATGAGGCCAAAAATGGCCTCTTGGCCACTAAAATGAAGGTAAGTGGTGGTGGGTCCCACCACTTAAAAAAATATCCTTTTAACTTAAATTTTCCTCCACAAAATTCATATACATGCACCACTTATAATACAACCATAGTTTTGCATTTAAACAATTAACTAGGTCAAGACCTAAGGCTTCAAGCTCCATCCATGGAGGCTAGGGTTTTTGGTGAGGAAGGAATGAAATAATGTGAAAATATGTGAGTGGAGGAAATAGAAATCTTCCACTCACTATGTGCTCTTACACCATGGTCAACACACACATCTATGGTCAATTGCACAAAAACCCTTCTTTAAAACCATAATCCCAAAGTGGTCCAAAAAAAATTGCAAAACTTAATTTGGAGCATACACTTGTCACAAATCTAATGCTCCATCCTAAGCTTAATCTCAAGCCTACACTTGTCAACCATCCAAGCCAACAAGTGCACCAATCCTAGGCCAACAAGTGGGTGAATCTCCACCTTCCACATGTCATCATCCAAGGCATCAAAGTGTTTCCACACAAATGTCAACAAGTGAACCAATGAAAGTGTGACACTTGTCACACTTTTTCGGAAATTGCAAAAAGGTCCTTTTTGAGAATATTTTCCAAATAAAATTACAAAATGGTCCCCAAGACGAAAATTAATTACTTTATTTAACTACACAAAAACCCCTCAAGTTATGAATATTACAAAAAAGGTTATGTATCCATATCCTTTACAAGAAAAGTAAACACTTAGCATGCTTTTCTAAGAAAGTAAAAATACACATAGCATGGAATTTAAATATCATGGATGCATACAAAACCGGAATCAAATCCGAACACGAAAAGTGAGGTTATGCCAACAAGTGACAACCGAGAAAAAGACGAAAGTGAATAGTGTCTCAAAAGTGAAAATGTGAAAATGACTCGGTCCTCAAAAGAAGTTGTCAATTCAAGGAAAAGAGTCTCGGAAACCATCCCCGAGCACTCAAGATGACATTAAGTGGCGAGAAACCGAACTCAGAAAGGAAAAGATCAACGGAAAAAAAATATCCGTGAAAATCTGAGAAAAGGAAAAGAAAGAAAATGACCGGGTCATTACAGCTGCTCTTAGTCATTTCATATCCAAGCTATCAGACAAATGCAAGCCTTTCTTCAATGCAATCAAGGCAAGAAAGGGAGACATTTGGAGGGGGGGGGGGGGGGGGGCGCAGAGCAGCGAGAAGCTCTTAAAAACTTAAGGAGTACATGATGAACCCCCCAATTTTATCTGCCCTTGAACCCGAAGATGCCCATGGAGAGTTCCGAGGTCTCCATGGAGCGCTGGGACCCCCCAATTTTATCTGCCCTTGAACCCGAAGATGCCCATGGAGAGTTCCGAGGTCTCCATGGAGCGCTGGGAGCGTGTGCTAAGGTGTTCGTGGGCCCGTGGCACCCTCCGAGCGCTCTGTGGACGTCGACGAAACGCTCTGAATTAGAAAATAGGTGCCTTTTTTTTTTTTTTTTTTTTTAAGGTTTTCCGTTTTCTCTGAGCTTCAACGTATGAGTCCCATAGGATATTTAGGAGGCTTGGATCAATATGGCCCTACCGGAATACGAGCGGAATGGCCTGGAATGACATTTTTACCCTTTTTAGCCCTAAAATGGGTGACCTCGAACCTAGTTGTTTTCTTCCATTCAAAAATGAATCTAAGTAACTAGATATGACCTAGATGACAGTTGTAAAGTCCCTAATGAGTTGCATGGTCCAAAAAGACCAATTTACCCTTATAACCCTAAGTGAACCGATTTGAAGACAAAGTCGATTCTTTCATCCGTAAGTGAACCAATTTGATTTTAATGACCATTATAGCATTATTATAACCTTTAGTACACTGTATTGGTCAAAATTACAATTTTACCCTTAGGTGTTCCTTGGTTAGGTTAGGACTCGGTTAACGATCCGGACCACCGGGTTTGGGTCGTTACAATAAGTCTCCTACGGCCGCCTCCGAATCTAAACCCGAACTCGGCCCCAAAAACCCAAAACTCCCTAAATCAGAAACAAAATCGAAGGTTTTGCTTCCCATGGTGTCCTCATCATATCTCTCTTACGGCGATGCAAGAATATCGACAAAAATGGATCAAATCGGGCAAAACCTCAAGAACACAAAAGAAATAAAAAGAAAAAAGAAAGGGGGAGGGGGGCTGCCTCTCTCGGCTGATCCCTCTCTCTCTCGTCTAATATACATATATATATATATATATATATATACATATATATTGTATACAAAAGCACAAAATATCCCCCGGGGACCCCACAAAAGTCGAAATTACAAAAAGGTCCAAAAATTAGAAAATATCTGGAAAATAATAATGTGAATGGCCCAAAATAAAATATGATGTCCAAAACATCCCAAATTAAATATAAAGCTCAATATATTCTCAAAACAATAAATGCATAGTGTTGAAAAAATTTCTCGAATACTTGACCTGGTTCGGTCCCATTTGACCCGAACCTAAAAATGACGAAAAAAGAAAATAGTGAAAAATGAAAAAGGGAATGTCCTTACAAGTTCAACTAACCGGTTATATAAAATCATTTAATCGGTTAGAACCAAACACTTGACTCGGTTCGGTCCCATTTGACCCGAACCTGAAAATGACGAAAAAAGAAAATAGTGAAAAATTAAAAAGGGAATGTCCTTCAAAGTTCAACTAACCGGTTATATAAAATCATCTAATCGGTTAGATGATCTAGTCCAGTGAACATCTCTACTGCCAAGACTAACTAACCGGTTACATGAAATCATCTAACCGGTTAGATAATCTAGTCCAGTGAACATGTCTACTGGCAAGACCAACTAACCGGTTACATGAAATCATCTAACTTGTTACTTGCTTGGGCAGTGAGTGTGCATATCTGAAAAATATCCCCCGAGACCAAGTAACCGGTTACATGGAATCATTTAACCGGTTACTTAGCTTACCCCATAAAATGTGAGTTTTGGAAATCCCCTAAAATGATCTCTAACTCTTTCCCAACACAATTTATCATGTTAAGTAGCCTATATATGAAATCACACACATAATTTCATCGAAGAAACATTATACGTGCATCAAAATAAAGCATGCATACATCATCCTTACAAATTTCACTATATGATCAAACAAGGATCATTATACATCATTTGGAGATCGAAAAAATACATGTTTATTAAATACAACCCAAAAGAGTTTAATTACAATTCTAAGGCCGAATTGGCCATGAATACAATATCTCAACCAAAATCACCGACTTTGGACTCCATTGAGTCGAACACACAATGAATGGGGAAAAGAGAAGTGGAGATCATACATAGGGATATCAAGAACCACAATCAAAACGATTCATTCTTAATAACATTCTCCATCAAACTATACCATGCACATGAATGCAACAATGACATTAATGAGACACCGTCCCAACATAGTCCCAATCTATCACAACTTACACCGAAAACCGCTAACCTACTTTACCAAGGCGAGATTGATTAACTATCCCTGATTCCAAATCCGGCAACCATTTGGAGCCTAGTAATTAATATTACACATTCAAATCCGGTACGCGCCCCCTTTAGGTCGAGTTAGTCCCGAACTTGCGAAATCCAGTTCCGTTCATAAAACAATTTTTCCACAAAACTTTTTCCTTTCAAAAACATTAAAGCATTCCTCTTTCCAAAAAAAACTTTCCAACACAATTCATGAAATAATTCTACCCCAATTTCCGAACCATATCCATGCCATGAATGAAATCATGCATCTTTAAAATCAATAATTTCATGCTTTTCAATTCTATCAATTTAACCAAACATGCTCACATCATCATCATCATCATGATTTATATGCATATTCTCAAGAAAACAACTTAAACACATAGCATGCTCTTTAAACAAGTTAACACTCAAATATAAAAAAAATTGTTCCTACTAATCTACGATGAGCCACTTTGTTTGCAGCGAAACTCAAGGGCGAGTTTTTTTCCAACCCGAGGGGACTATGTAGTCAATGATTTTATCAACTTTGTGATTTTAGGAAACTTTCCATATTCTGCTAATTAAAAATTTTTCATGTCTTATTTTGGAAAATTTCCTGATTTATGTGTTTTCTGATTTTTTTAGTAACTTTCCTTTATTGTAATTACGCCAATTATGGCTAGGATTGCTTGGAGACACTATATAAAGGGTGGCTAGGCTATTGGAGAGGGGGTGATGAATATTATTCTTGATAGAATTGCATCAACGAATTGTTTGCTCGTCTTATTATTAATTTTTTTTTTTTATCCTTGTTCTAGCATTCTTTTCCTTAGTTTATTTCTCACTTACTTGAGACGACAATTGTCTCACTTACTTTACACGACAATTGTTTGTCTTCTCTTGGTAAGGCCGCATCATGAAAATTATACATTTCTGACCTTCAGATTATAAGAAAATCAATAGAGTTAAGATATTTATAAGAGGGCCATTACTACCAAAATCTCTGAAATCAAGATACTTGGGGTTTTTTGAAAAATAAAAAATTAAAAAAAAATAATCAAAATAAAAAATTAGTCAAACAGTTCAAACATTTTTTCCTCAACTTGTTGAAAAGACGAAGTTGTGGATGTAATTAATACAATACCTTGTTATATAGGATTCACTATGCTAAGTACTACAATTTTAATCTCAAATATACAGATAATCTCTAATACCAGAGTAAACCAGATTTCGATCCATCTTGGAAGAGCTCAATATTAGGAAAGCTATCTTGCTTGTGACAGTTGCATAGCTTCTTGGTCATGCGTGGAGTCTTCAGCCCAAGCAAATTGGTGAGTCATAAAGGAGAATTCTCGATTTCTTACTTCTTCAAGCTGCTCCCACTCGGCCCATCTCTCTGCCAAACCCACTCCTTGAAGCATGCTTACTACTACTGTCATCTTTGGGCGATCTTCGGGTGAACTTTGTGTGCAGAGCAACGCAACTTGAAGAATTGTCTCAACTTCTTTGGGATCATAAACCTTCAAGTTTTCATCAACAATGTCCTCAAGCCTTTTCTCCCTCAGTAATTTCTTTATCTGCAGGAGTCATGTCAAAATAAAGAATCACCAGCCGACCAAAATAAATGGGTGAAGTTTCTATGGACTAATACCTTTATCAAGATACAGATCAAGAGTAACTTTAATGTTATGAAGCATTTTTATTGGAGAATATATTGGACACAAGTATAGAACGATAAGGATATATAATCCGCCGAACATTATGTGAAATTCATCCTGCTTGATCTTCTTGTCAGCCAGACCAAATACTAAACCTTTTGGATATCTTTTGTTCTTCTAATGATCATCATCCTTACCGTAATCCCATATGAATGGGGTCAGTCACATCTTTTTCCAGCCTTTCTATTACAAGTCATCTACCTAATTTAACTTTTTAACAGGCAAATATTTTCTCATCAATAGGTGCCACTCCTAATATTTCTCTCACACTATCATTAGTAACCCTATTCCTCCAAGCCATAAATCCAAACTGGTCATCGGATACAGTACATTTCTTTATAATCTTTGTTCTATCACTCTTTCCCATAATTTCATTGCATCACTCATTAACTTAAATTCTTTATAATTACTACAATTTAATATCTCTCTTTTATTTTTGTAAATTGGTACTATTGTGCTTTTTCTCCACTCATTTGACATCATGTCTTCTATTAGAATTTTGTAAACAAATTTGTCAGCCGCTCAATTCCTATTTTCTCTATCGTTCTCCATGTCTCTAAAGGTACACTATCAACCTACCGCTTTAGTATTTTCCATCTTTTTATATCCTCCCCTTCCTTATTGTTGATCTTATATATCATTCCCATATAAAATTCAATTCTTTCTAATTCCTCTCTAGGATATTCCTCATTTAGTATGTGTTGTGTTGAAGGATTTAAATATTTAAGTTACACCCTCTCTAATAGCTTAAGCTTTTAGAGTAGATAGTTGTTAACTGGTATCAGAGCCAAAGGCCTCGAGTTCAAACCTCGCCGTCACTATGAAAATTAAATTGAAAAACACATGTTAGGCCAAAAGAAGGCCACACATGAGGGGGCATGTTGAAGGATATAAATATAAAAGTTACACCCTCTCTAATAGCTTAAGCTTTTAGAGTAAATGGTTGTTGACATGTTTGAAATTAATTTTTACATCTAACTAATGTGTTTTTCCTCTCAAAATAGTATTGTATTATCTCTGTCTTTAATACATCTAAGTTGATCCATGTCTTTAGTTAACTTATCTCTACTCTTTGCCATTTTATAAATATACTTTACACCCTCTTTTGTATCTAATTTTCTTATAAAAAATTTAATGCATTTTATTTAACTTTACTTAATATCTTCTTGGCTTCATTTTTGAGGTTCTTATAGTTCTCTAAATCCTCTTGTTCCTTACTTTTTTATTTGCTTCGAAACTTTTCTTTTCTGCTGTATTACTTGCCGTACTTTCTCGCTCCACCACCATGCCTCTTTCTTAATGAACTTCTTTCCTTTTTGTTTCCCCTAGTTGGTACTCACACAACGCCCCCTCCAATGATTTGTTTGCACTCAAGAAGAGTCAAACCTTAGACTTGATACTTCCTGAGGCACCAAAGCCAAGTGACTTTTCCACATGAGCCTTTCCTTTGGTTTCACTAAACTATCTTTTGCCATATTCCATTATATAATTTGTCATTTTTGACCGCGTATCATTCCAATTCCATTGGTTTTTGATTAATATCCGTTCTCTAAATACTCTACTACTTTACCACCTTTTAGTTCTTTCCATTAAATGCTTTGATGGCCTTTTTTGCTTTCTATTATTATTATTGAAGATTTAATGGAGGAATCAGTGGAGGAAAATCATCCCGTAATTGAAGTTGTTTCCTACTTGAAGATTTACTATTACTAGAGGAATCAGTGAAGAAAAAACCTCATTGTTTCCTATTTTCTCTCTCTTTCCACTCTCATCAATTCTTCTCCTATATAGAGGAGCCTCCACCATTATATTGAGTGTTAAAAGAGAGATTATAATGAAAGATATGTAGTCCTTTGGGCTCTTTGTGTCATGGATATAGGCCTTAGTGGCTTAACCACGTAATAGTTGTGTGTTCTACTAATATAATTTCTCTCCACTTATGATTTATGATTTACAATTACAACATGGTATGAGCCTAATTTCTCTTCCTAGATTTGGACACCTACTTTGGGGTAATCCCTTAGCATCTGAAATGTTGTTAAGGGTTTCTCGGTGATATTTGTGACTTGTTTGGGCTGCCGGTGTGTTCAGTAGTATTGTTCTTTGCCTTTTCCATGTCTCTGACATTTTTTTGTTGAATTGTTTAGGTTGCCAGTGTGTTCGGTAGCATTGTTCTTTACCTTTAACGTGTCTTCAGCAATTTTGTTGACTTGTTTGGGCTGCCTGTGTGTTTGATAGCATTGTTCTTCGCTTTTGCCAGGTCTCCGACAGGTTCTGTTGACTTGTTTGGGCCACCGATGTGTTCGGGAGCATTGTTTTTTGCTTTGTCGCTTCTCTCTTTATCATTCGCACTTGCTGCTATTTGTTATCTCAATGGCAAATTGGGCATTCATAATCCAACTTGAGGGGGAGTATTGAAGATTTAATAAAAGAATCAGTGGAGGAAAATCCTCTCATAATTGATGTTGTTTCCTCTTATTGAAGATTTAGTGTTACTAGAGGGATCAAGGAAGAAAAATCCTCCTTGTTTCCTATTTTCTATCTTTTTCTCTTCTCAATCATTTCTTCTCCTACATTGAGGAGCCTCCATCATTGTATTGAGTATTTGAAAGGGTGGGAAACGTCAGCAGACTTGAGCCAGGCCAGATCCAGTCCAAAGCGCTAAACTGACCAGGCCTTTCATCAACCCTAAGGCCCAAAGGTCAGGCCGAGTACATGCAGAGTCCAAGATAGCAAGATCGGGCCTCCATTTGGGTCAGTTTGGATTGACGAATCGCCTCACAGCGGGGGAAGGCCCATCAACTTCCGACTTGGAAGGAAAAATATAGAAAATTAGGGCAAAATGTAAACTTCAATAAATAGAAGTTAGAGAAGAACAAAGGAGTAAGTTGTATGGAGTGTGAGAAAATCCTTCCTAATATAGAAGAACATTTTCATGCATCTTCATCTGGCGCCGTATGTGGGAAGAGAAGAAAGATCTATCGATTTTAGCACCAAATGACACAGATCCGATCAGGAATTATGATCGGAGAGGGAAGCTCCCGTCAACAGGAGGAAGGCGAACGAGTTAGGCATGATGAACTGATGCAGATCATTGAAACTCTACGACAAGGGAACGCCGAGCTCAGATCCAGGATGGAGCAAAGGTAAGCACCACCACCCCCTCGCCCACCAATAGAGGATGAGACGTTAGAGCTGGCAAACGCCAACCAGCGGGCAGAGAGAGCAGGATCCATTCATATGGACCCGCAACACAAGAGGTCTGGACCGAAGGAAGAGGTGGAACGCGTCGACATTATTCCTTCATGGCAAAGAGAATCAGCTGGAGACAAGATGTTCGACAAATTGCATCAGTCAGAGGTGAGCACTCATGACCAAAGGGCCACTGGAAAGCAGCATCAACACGACCGAAAGCCACCCCCAATGAACAATGAGGTTGTTCGGACGTCAACTCGGACGGTCAATTTTTCCTTCACGGAAGAGATTATGCAATCCCCAAAGCCCAGAAAGTTTTCAATGCCAATGTTCACCCTGTTCGACAGAACTAAAGAACCGATCGAACATGTATACCAGATCCAGCTAAAAATGGCTCTGGATACCAAAGATGATGCCTTGATTTGCAAGGTCTTCCCAACAAGCCTTACTGAACCCCCGCGCTCAACTGGTTCAAGCGCCTGTCGAAGGGATCAATCAAAAGTTTCCAGACTCTTTATGATCTGTTAACCGATAAATATAGAAGGATATATCGTGTCTATTCATTATGTGACAACAAGAAGGCGGGCACCTTCAACCTTTCCTCACCAGATTCAATTTGGAGATGAGCATGGTGATTAATTGACATCCGTCATCAGCGGTGCAGGCGTTCAAACTCGCTATTATCAGGGACAATTTCACACATCCTTGGTGGTGACGTCATCCAAAACTATGGATTAGCTCAATTCAAGGGCACAAGGTTACGTACAACTGGAGGAGGATGATGAAGCTGTTAATACAAAGAAGACAATGATGGTCACAGTGTAGAACAGGTTAAAAGCCAAAATGACCACTCAAAGACCTCCAACAGCATAATCACAAGTGGTTCCTTGGAAGACCGAGAAGAGACAGCGGGAAAACGAGACGATCACCCCCCTCAGAGTCACCCTAGCACAATTGTACCAAGAGAATAAGGTGATGTTCCGACCACCTCAACCAATCAGGTAGCCGCTCGAACAATGGGATCAGTCCAAGCACTGCGCATTCCACAGTGGTTTTGGACACCAAACAAATGAGTGCAGGAACTGAGAAGACAGCTTAAGACGCTGACTGCAAAAGGTGAGTTAGCCAACTATGTCCAAGCCAAGGAGCAAAATCATCCGGTCACCAGACAACTAGACAAGAAGAAATTCGACGTTAAATCCTCAAGAGGGATAGCTAGTCCAAGTAATAAATACTATACATGGTCGACCAGAGGCTGAGGATGAATCAGAAGAATTGCGACGGGCACGTCCTCGGTGGGCCTACTAGATGAGAAGGCTCGACAACGTCAACACAATCCGCCAGGAGGGCGACATAGCCTTGATCAGATTCGACAAGACTGACCTTCTTAGGGTTCAGACTCCGCATGAAGACCCGTTGGTAATTAGCTTGATGGTGTCAAACTGCTTGATTAAGAGAGTCTCAGTGGACCCAGGTAGCAGCGCCAACACCATAACGAAGGTGGCGTTCGAACAATTAATGGTGGACCCAAAGCAGGTCAGACCCACAGGGAATCACCTAGTTGGTTTCGACGGAAAGCGAGTAGAGCCCATTGGAGTGGTTGAGCTGCCAGTGTGCCGCACGAAGGAACTTGAAGGAGAATTTTGTTATAGTGGACGTTCACCCTTTATATAACCTCCTGATGGGGAGAGGGTGGATCTATCGAGTCCAAGGCATCCCGTCCACCTTACTCCAGGTCATGAGGTGTTTGAGCCCGATGGGAACGAGGTGATTGACATCCACGGTGACCAGGTGGCAGCAAAGGAAAGCTATGCGGTGACTCTTAGGGCTAGTGGAAAGGGCAAGGCGATCACCCATCCTACAAGCCCAAAATAGCAATTATAGGGCCCTTCACCCGAAGAGGTCGAGATAAGGGCGGAGGCGCCAATCCTCACTGAGGAACCACAGGAAGACGTGCAAATCGACCCTCTGGTACCCGAAAGGACAACGAAGATAGGTCAATGCAGGCCGCAGAGGAAAAGAAACTGTTAATCGAAACCTTAAGCAAAAACACAGACATATTCGCTTGGAGTCACATTGACATGCCAGGAATACATCCATCCCTTTCATGCCATTGTCTTCACGTAGATCTGCATTTCAAGCTCGCCAGGAAGAAGCAAAGGAGGTTTGCATTAGAGCGAAATCAGATCATAGCAGAGGAGGTGGATAGACTGCTCGAGGTAGGTTTCATCAGAGAGGTTCAATACCCAACCTGGTTGTCCAATGTGGTCGTCGTCCAGAAGAAGAATGGAAAATGGAGAGTCTGATTTGATTTCACAAACTTAAACAAGGCTTGTCCCAAAGACAGTTTTCCCCTACCAAAAATCGACCAAAATGGTAGACGTGACCACCGGATATGAGCGCCTGAACTTCCTGGATGCATATTCAGGCTACAATCAGATACCCATGCATCCAGAATATGAAGAAAAGACGTCTTTTGTGACAGAGCAAGGGATCTATTGATATAAGGTGATGTCGTTCGGCCTAAAAAATGCAAGAGCCACATATCAGAGATTGGTCAGCAAAGTTTTCAAGGCTAGATGGGCAAAATCGTGGAGGCATACATTGATGACATGGTGGCAAAAAGTAAAAAGAAGAAGAACCACATCCTAGATTTGCAAGAAGTGTTCGACACATTATGCAGGCATGGCATGAGGTTGAACCTCGCCAAATGTTCATTCGGAGTTGGTTCCAGACAGTTCTTGGGGCATATTATCAATAGCCAGGGGATCGAAGTAAGTCTAACCTAGGCCGAGGCACTAGTTCAAAGCGAGGAGCCAAGAACCTTCAAAGAAGTCCAACCTCTTATAAGAAGAATAGCCGCGCTTAGCAGGA
This sequence comes from Cornus florida, assembly GCF_030987335.1. Lineage (NCBI taxonomy): Eukaryota > Viridiplantae > Streptophyta > Magnoliopsida > Cornales > Cornaceae > Cornus > Cornus florida. The sequence continues at coordinate 82,469,825 of NW_026775577.1, read as the reverse complement.
TCATCTCAAGGCTACCGGATAGATGCAGGTCATTATTCGACACTATTAGAAGTAATGGACGACAAACCTAAGGAACGAACAACAATAAGCACTATCCAAATTGAAAGAGTACATACGGAATCCACTAATCCTCTTCACACCAAAACAAGATAAACGATTGTATCTTAATCTTGCAGTATCAAAGTGTGCGATAAGTGCTGTACTAATCAAAGAGGAAGAAGGGAAGCAGTACCCCGTATTCTACGTGAGCAAAACAATGGCTGACCCTAAGAAGAGATACTGAAAGGTGGAAAAAGTCGTACTTGCGCTGGTACATGCCAAACGGAAGCTCCAACAGTATTTCGAGACCCATCCAATCATAATACTCACCACTTATCCGATCAGAGTCATCTTGCACAAGCCCGATCTGTCTGGCAGAATCACCAAATGGGCAATCGAGTTGAGTTCATTCGACATCACATATGAACCTCGAACGCCAGGCCGTAGTCGACTTCCTACTAGAATGCAAGGCTGAAGATGAAAAAGAGGTAGTGGAGGAACCACAATGGAAGTTTTATGTCGATGGCTCATCCAACCAGATTGGGGCAGGTGTAGGAGTTAAACTGCACTCTCCCGAGGGCATAAGCCTACACCAGGCAATCAAGCTTGAATTTGAGGCAACAAACAAACGAGGCAGAGTACAAGGCACTACTGTTAGGACTGAGACTCGCTAAGGAGCTCAAAATTAAGAGTCTGTGTTTTCAGCGACTCACAGTTGTAAAGCAGGTGATGGGGGAGTATAGCACCTAGGGTAACATATTGGAGGCCTACCATTCTGCTGTCGAATGAGAGGTGAAAGGTTTTGACCAAGTCAGATTTACATAGATACCTAGAAAGGAAAATTGTGAGGCCAATCGGTTAGCTAGCAACGCATCCAGTTCGGGCGAAACATTGACAAGGGTAATACCCGTAGACGTGTTGTACCAGCCATCCATCCTTGAAGCACCATTCGGCCTTGATCGCGTATGCATAATACCGTATAAGCCTAACTGGATCGATCCGATCGTGTCATACATAAAGGATGGTGTGCCGCCTGAACAGAAGGATGAAGCAAGGAGGATTCGAACAAATGCAGCGAGGTATGCAATCCTTCACAACCAGCTTTATCGAAGATCCTTTCAGGCCCCTACTTAAGTGTGTCACCCTATCAGAGGTCAAACAAGTCTTGCGCACCATTCATGAGGGGGTATGCGGTAACCATACGAGGGGCAAATCTTTAGTGCACAAAGCTATGACCTAGGGCTATTTTTGGCCACACATGTCACGGGATGCCGAAGAATACTCTAGAAGATGCGACAATGTCAAAGGTTCAGGCCACTGATACACTAAACACCTGAGGGCCTGAACGTAATGACCAACCCATGACCTTTCGCACAATGGGGGATAGATGTGGTTCGGCCACTAGCAAAGGCAAGGTTACAAAATCAATACGTCCTACTCGCAACAGATTACTTCACCAAGTGGGTAGAGGCGGAACCTTATCCTAACATCACACGCACACAAGTGTGGCGCTTCATATGGAACACACAATCTGTCGGTTTGGGGTCCCTAGGTCGATCGTCACGAATTTGGATAATCAACATGTGAGGAGCCTGCTAGACGAACATGGGATCAATCTTTTTGTAGTAAGCCATCCGCAAGGAAATGGGCAAGGCTAAAATCACAAACAGAACAATTTTCAGTTGCATAAAGAAAAAGCTGGAGAAAGAGAGAGGCAATTGGCTAGATGAGCTCTTGAACGTCCTATGGGTCTATAGGACCCCAAGAAGGCTAACCGAGAAAAGTCCGTTTGCCATGGCATACGGTACGGAAGTCGTCATACCGACCGAGTAGTATGTACCAACTGCTCAAAGTATAACATGGAACTAGAAGGAGAACAACAAAATGCTAAACCTCAACCTCGACTTAATAGAGGAGAAGAGGGATTTGGCAGCGATTAGGCTTGCTTCGTACCAACAGACTCGCGCTAATAGCCACAATAAGAGGGTGAGGTATAGAAGCTTCACCCTCGGTGAACTAGTACTAAAAAGGGTAGTGGGCATTGTCCCAAAAATGATGTCCCTATGGGAAGGGTCCTACAAAATGGCAGAAGTCGTAGGGAAAGGGGCATACAGAATGGAGACGTTGGCCGGAAGGCAAATTGGCAATCCATGGAATGCAAGCTATCTTAAAAGGTATTACCAGTAGTATTGCATCGTTAGCTGGTTTTAGTTTTGTTCGCTTCTTCTTTATCTATGTACTCTCACCATTAACATAAATGAGAAAAAGAGGAGAATATGTCTATTATTGAAAAGAAAGGCTTATTGAACCATCATTGAACTGGCAAATGGTAGAGTAGCCAATCGCCAGAACACTTAAAAATTTTACAAAAACAAAAGTGAAGTGGCAAATGACATAGTGGTCGATCGCAAAACACTTAGAAATTTCATGAAAGTGAAGTGGCAAATGACATAGTGTCCGATCACCAAACACTTAGAAATTTCATGAAAGTAAAGTGGCAAATGGAATAATGGCCGATCGCCAAACACTTAAAAATTTCATGAAAGTGAAGTGGCAAATAGCAGAGTAGCCGATTGCCAAAACACTTGGAAATTTTACAAAAACAAAAGTGAAGTGGTAAATGACATAGTGGCCGATCACCAAACACTTAGAAATTTCATGAAAGTGAAGTGGCAAATGGCAGAGTAGCCGATCGCCAAAACATTTGGAAATTTTACCAAAAAAAAGTGAAGTGGCAAATGACATAGTGGCCGATCGCCAAACACTTAGAAACTTAATATATATATTTAAAAAAAAAAAAAACAGAATAAGAGAGAGAGAAAGAGAGAGAAAAGTGAAAGTGGAGAAAGGCAAAATGGTCGATCGACAAACACTTAGAAATTTCATGAAAATAAAAGAGTAGCCGATCAACAAATACTTAGCAAGAATTCAAAGGAAATTAAAGAAAAAGAAACAGGTAAAAATTCTTTCTTTTGCATTAATCGTTCAAATTACATAAAGAGCCAGCTGTAGCTGCAACTGCAACTGCACTCTTCACTTGGCAAAGACCCCTTCGAGCTTATCAGGAGAGGGATCTTTGTAAGTATTGGGATGATCAATCTTCAGGTTCCCGTCACAGTCCTCAGGACCATTGTATGCCCTGCCCGGATCAGTCGGGTTGCTATGGTCCATGAATCCGTCCCAATAGCCGTTGGCATAGCGAATAGTCCCAAAGGAAAACCGTTCATGCATAGATTTCTTCTCGGTTTCCACCCTGCCTATAAGTTCCAAGAGGCAGGTCCTCTCCCCAATAAGCTCGTCATTTTTATGCTCCAAAGCAAGACAAGCACCACGCTCGGCCTCAAATTGGCTGACCATTTATGCACGCTCACTCTTGGCAACAACACACTTCTCTTCAACAGCCTACACTCGAGCTAAAGCACTCTGCAGATCTTCCTTAGCCTTTTTGACCTTGGAACAGAGTTTGATAACCCTCCTGTCACCCTATTCAATCATCCTCTACATTGCGGTCATCCCAAATAGAGTCCACAAGACCAACAAAGGATTCTAAGAAGTCAAGTGAATAAGTGACGAGTTAACCTTTAAAATAATACACAAACAAGAAAGAAAAATTTATAAAAGAAACATGTATTTGCATAGTACCTCAACAACGCCTTTGGGGATCTGGGAGAACATTTCCTCCCTGTTGAGTTTGGCCTGGGACTCCACATCTTTGGGAGTCCTCATATTTCGGTAATAGGCCAAAGAAGTGGGCCCATCCTTGAACATAGTGTCCTCCATGGACACAGAAGTCCCATCCTCCCAAAGAAAGAGAGGCATCCAAGGGGCAACAGAAGGTCCGGAGGCATTGGCTTCCGGAGAAAGGTCAATCGGATAAAGATCCCGAATCACGACCCCCTGGTTCCTTCGGACGGGAGTCACCCTGCATCTCAAGGCAAGAGGCGCATCATCCTCTTCGTCCCTGATTGCCGGCCTTTTCTCCCGGGATCTGTCTTTAGCAGAGGAAGATGGGGAAGTAGTAGGAGCGGGAGGAGGGTCCGTTCGAGCCTAGCCATCCACAGGAGCCTAAGTAGCAACTTGAGTATTCCTCCTTGACCTCCCAAATGTAGGAATCTGAGTGTCTTCCATTATTGAAGCTTTAATAGTGATCCCTCCCTAAAGCCTCCTCAGTTAGAAAAGAAGGAGCAGAAGGAATATTGTTCCAAACATTCTCCATCAAGACTCTGACCCTCGCACTACACAACTCAAAGTCAAATAAATCTACAGAAAGCCCCAAATGATAAGCAATAAAACTGCAGAAAAGGAGGAGGCAAGTGAGACATATACACTCGTATTTATGAGTTTTGTGAGGAGAGTAAGTGGGTAAAGGGAACCCAAATTTTCTTGAGATGTTAAGCCGAACGGACTGAGGGGACTTCCAGTTGCCCCCCACAACGATAATGTGTTTTTTTTCTAATTTTTGTCTGAGTCAGGGTTGCCATCACATATCTTCCGATTAGCAATGGGATGGAAATGATACCCAATGCTTATTTTACTGATCTTGATTACTTTATAGCAGAACAGAAGGTCAAACATCCCAAGCTCTAGCTCCCTAGTTTGATTTAAGAGGATCAAAGTGGACACTGTCCTATAAAAGTTTGGATTGACTTGTAGAGTGGCAAGTCCCAATTTTGAGAGAATGGCATGGAACATTGGGTGAAGAGGGAACCTAATCATGCATAGATGAGATGCAGTGAATAAAATCTCATCTTCAGTAGGACCACTTACCGGAACTAGCACTTCCTCAGCCATGTAAAGGCGAGTGGTGACGTCACCGGGTTACAATGAACGCGGAGAGCGTCGAGGTCAAAAACCATGATTTCAAAAGAAAGATATATATACACAGAGGCCGGAAAAGGAAAAAGAAGAAGAAGTACATAACTAACCTCAAAGAATGAAGAAAAAAGGGGCACGGGACATAGGATCACCGCCGGAAACCTAAAACTCTGACCGGAGGGAAGCCCATTGACTAGAGCGCAGAAATGGTAGACAACGACGGGAGAGGAAAAGGACCCAGAGTCACGTCAAATTTATAAAGCAGAAATCAATCACGTGGGAAGATCAAAAGACGAAACAATCATGACGATTCAAAGACCGAAGCACATTAGCGAATGTCAGCCGTTCACGTTTCCCCACACCATCACATCCAACCACAACCCGTGTTGCCATCATTACTCTTTAATCCCGCCCTAATTATTATGGCGAAATTAAAGGGGCAGATGAAAGGGTGGGAAATGTGCCGGGCCAGATGCAGACCAAAGCACCCGACCGACCAGGCCCTTCATCAACCTTAAGGCCCAAAGGTAAGGCCCAGTACATGTAGAGTCCAAGATAACAAGACCGTACCTCCATTTGGGTCAGTTTAGATTGATAAATCGCCCCACAACGGAAGGTGGCCCATCAACTTCCGAGTTGGAAGGAAAAATATAGGAAACTAAGGCAAAATTTAAACTTCTATAAATAAAAAATAGAGAAGAACAAGGAGCAGGTTGTTTGGAGTGTGAGAAAATACCTCCTAATAAAGAACATTTTCTTGAATCTTCAGTATTAAAAGAGAGATTATAACGAAAGATACGTAGCCCTTTGTGCCATGGATGTAGACCCTAGTGCCTAAACCACATAATAGTTGTGTGTTCTACTCGTTTAATTTCTCTCTCCACTTATATTTTAGGGCAAATTACACTTACACCCCCTTAGGTTAGGTCAAATCTCATATAGATGGAAATTTTGGTTTTAACTTTCAATTACACCCCAAATTACTTTTTGGGCTCTGACACATGCGAATTGACCCATTTACCCCCATTTTTTAGTACAACTTAATACAATATATCAATAAACTAAAATTACACAACTACCCCTATTTGTTTGTTTTTCGAACTGGTTAAATATAGCACATATCAACTACAAAACTTGTTTGCTTCTAGTCTAGTTCCTAAATTAGGATACTCTGAACTTTTAACCAAACAAGCCAAATTTGGCCCTCCTAAAAATGAATTCTGCACTTTCGAAGAAGAACATAGCTACAAACCGTCTCCTTCTTCGGTGAAAGTCCTCCACTCTACTTTAGCAATTTCGCAAGTTTCACGCACTTCTTTGCAGTGAACTCTTTCAACACAGCAAGTAAATCAGATAAATCATCCAAAATCCAAAGGTCAAATGAGAAGGTCCGGCAATTGGAGAAGCTTGAGTTGCTTCAACGGCGTATCGTTAAAGGAATTAACCGTCGGAGAGGAGAGGACGAAAGCGACATAGTGCCCGGAATTAGAAGTCATGACCTGGTGAGCACTGACTAACCAGAATCTCCTCTTACTTTGTTGCATGGATGTCAAATTGAATCAATGGCTGGAAAAGGAAAAGGTCCGACGATCCGAATCGATGTGGATACAACATACTTGTGTGTTGGAGTGTGGCAACACGACCGCGTCGAGATCATTGCCAATGACCAAGGTTCCAGAACGACACCATCCTATGTCGCCTTCACCGACACAGAGCACCTCATCAAAGATGCCACCAAGAATCAGGTCGCCATGGACCTTATCAACACCGTATTCGGTAAGATATCTATATATATATATATATATATATATATAAGCCTCCTATGCATATATTCTATGTAACCCTATTACATCCCCTTTTATCTCATATGTATTGTCAAAATTGTGGATACTGATGAACATCATATATTTGTTACTTAGATTTTGATTAGTGTAATGTAATTAAGTTTAACATATTGATTTCTACGGTTGAGGTCTTTTTGAATATCTTCTTACAAGGGAATTTCTTTTCATCGCATTATCTCTGAAAACGTTAGTTTTTTGGTAGGGTCTGTTTGAATGTAAAATTATGTAGTCGAGGATTCAACGTTGAATGTGTGCATATCAGTATGTGTTTATGATTGAAAGAATTTAATATTATTTTTATTTATCAGTATTAATGTTTCATATTTATTTTCATGTATATTAATTTCTGATTTGTATATATTCTGCATTTTTTTTTTTCATTTATAGAAGGCTCCTATAGTGAATTATTAATTTCTGATTTGAATATCTTTTATGGGTGGTTTTGGGTGATGTGTGATGGTGACAGAGTTTTTGGGTGGGGGTGGGGGTGGGGGTGGTCGTGATGCAGGTGTTGGGTGGGGGTGACGGGTTCTGATAGTTTGTTGAGAATGGCTATTATGAGTGCAGCTGCATAACAGCTTCTATGGGTCACTCAGAGTATTTTTGTCATAAGTGAAAAACCCTTTTTGTAAGTCAACAAGTCAAAAGGGTAGCATAGTTATTTTGCATGTAAAAAGTACTTTGACACCCCTAAAAAGTGACATTTGGGGTGTGAGTGAAATATAGATTAACTCTTCAAAATGTGAGTGCAAGTTAAAACCAAAATGTCCATCTATGTGAGATTTGACCTAACCTGAGGGGGTGTCAGTGTAATTTTCCCTATATTTTATGCTTTACAAAATTATTTATATTTAATATGTCAAAGATTACTATGAGATGTTGGTTTGCGAGGCTTCCTCCGGAAATCACTTTACAATCTTTACATGAGACCAATTCCCTTCTTCTATAATTTAAAACCCATTCTGGTTTGAGAATACCAACACCTGTTAACAAATCTTCCACTCACAGAAGGTACACAAGTCTACAACACAAGATAATTAACTCTCACACTTTGGTGTGCATTCATTTGAGTAGTCTAAAACATATGACCATTTCATATCCCATGAAAAATTATTAAAAAAATCATTAAGCTTACAAAATTTCATGGGATAAGTCGTTCAATTAAAAATACTAGAGAATAAAGAGGAGCAATAGATAGTTCTGATGTTGATTTGCTATGTGTAATCAGGTGGTCGCACTTTCTTTTCACTAAATTTTTTTGCAAACCATCACATATTTTAGACTAGTCACATGATAGTCTCCTACCTGTTATGAGTCTTATGAACGGATTCAAGCAACTATATCCTGAGCATACAAAAGAAGGGATGGAATTTATGTAGCGAACCAATAAAAAATGTCGAGAGCACCTAGCTTTGTAATAAATCTTATGAATCAAACATGTTCAACGGACTATTGCCAAAATGTAAAATTAAAAGAAAAAGAAAGCAAATACACATCATTCTCAAACAGAAGAGCATGCAATATTGTGCTTTCTTAAAAACCATAACCTATCCCAAAGAAAAGGAAGCATAAAACAGATATGAGCCTTTATATGGTACAGAAATTGGTAAATTAGAACTTACGTGATCAAGCAGCAGAACATCCTCTTCTTCTTCAAGCCGAGAGAAATCTATTGCACGCTGACCAGTAATAAGCTCTAAAAGGGTTATACCATATCCAAACACGTCTGTCTTTTCCGATGATTTTCCTGTAGATAGATATTCTGGGGCAATATGCCCCATAGTTCCACGCACTTGAGTCGTAATATGCGTCAATTTTGAATCTACTAGTTTTGCCAGCCCGAAATCTCCAAGAATGGCTTCAAATTCATCATCTAGAAGGATATTTGCAGCTTTTAAATCACGGTGTATGATCTTAGGATTGCAATGCTCATGCAGGTATTCCAGACCGTGGGCTGCACCAAAAGCTACACGTTTTCTTGTTGGCCAGTCCAGGCCCTTCTCTCCAGGTTTTAAATCTGTGGTATAGTCAATAAGACAAGTAGTGCTAAAATTGAATGTGAGGAACTTAACATTAGTAAAACTATAAATATAACAATGTCATTCTTTCATAACAACCACCACCACAACCACCAATCGAATATAAATAAAACTAATGGAACATAACATTAGTAACACAGTCAGTTTCAAATTTGAAGCTTGGTTATTCACAAAAATGGGAAAATTGGAGATTATTTATTTATAAAGTCAAAGCAGGATGAGTTAACTGGATGAGTGATCATGACATATGTGTTATACCCACTGAAACTGTAAGTTAAATTCTATAGAATATTTACCAAACCAAATATAGTAAGATGTTGGCTGGCAAGGAACAATGAGATAAAATAACACAAAATCGACTAAGATGGAATGGACGTTTGCAGTGAAAACATACAATTGCAGCAACAAGGAATAGTGATGTGATTTCCATTTATAATAATGCTATGAATGTTATTTATTAGTTAAGATAGTAACAACGATGAGAGTTGTGCAAGCAGATGGTCAGATGAATAAACAGATAGGAATCAAACTTAAGGGGGTGAATAGGCCTATGCTTTTGTGGTTGATTAATTTTAAATTAACTAATTATCAAGTTCAATTTAATCCAATTAAAGAATACAATAAACTATGAAACAAATAAAGTAAAAGAGACCATTTGTTTCACATGAAAAACCATAACATAAAAAAAAAAATCATGTCCCCTAATCCATGGGGCAACATCTTCTATGACCAAGAAAGTGTACAACTCTACCAACTAATTAAAAACTACCTCTATAATCACCAGCCTGTCATTACCTATAATGATAGCATTACCACCAGTTCAAACTCCAACCTTCAAATCACCAGCTGCTACCATCCATCAATGTAATCAGTAACCTATGACCCGTTATCTCCGTACACTGATTGTCAATGCCCCAATTTGCTACACAAACCAACGCTCCTGAATAAATTTTTTCAGGGATGTGAAGTTGCTGTGGAAGCCTGCTACTTGCTGTTCTTTAAGATCTTCACTTCAAGCTTTAAGAATAAAGATTGAAACACACACTTGTTCAACTTTTTATCTCTCAAACTTTCAAGCTATATGTATTCAGAACTTCATGAAAATCTTTTGCAAAGATCTGAGAGAACAACAATTGTTCTCTTGTTCATGTACCTTTTTACTCTTGCATTTATATGGGATCATGGTAGGAATTACCACTTGTAATACCAACATGCTCCATATATATTATGACCTTCTATCACCTTGTATCTTTTATCTTAACCCATCTTGTTCTTATTTTATAAGCGCTTCATTATTTTAATTGTTCTCTGCTCTTATATCTTATTTTACTCATAGCAGAAAAGGTTGCTTACTCAAGTTGAGAAAAACCGAGAAAATATTTGGGTCTGGCATGCTGCAAAAGTTCTTAAAGGAAAGCAGCAAATTGATTTTCTTGGTGAACTTTTAGGAAAATTTATAGTTCTTAGAAACCCTTCTCCAAGTGGATAACTAAAATTGGAGAAAAAAAAAAAAGAAAAAAAAGAAAAAAAAAAAAAGGTTTTTGGAATAGATTTCCCACAATCAGCCAGTCAATGCATCACTGAACAGCTCTCTGCCAAGTTATGCATCGACACATACTTTTAAGTATTGGTTAGTAAGAATCTGTATAGCGTTAAACTTGCCAGAAAAATTTTCAAAATCCAAATCTGATACAAAGAAGTTTTAAGAAACTCTAACAACTTTAAAGGCACAAGTTTATATATACAACTTCTCAAAAAACTTTCTAATTCAAACCAAATCAGGTTTTTATTTTTTATCAACCATATCAAAAATTTACCTTATCCCAATGTGTGTGGTCAAAGTCATTCTCAGCCTTGATTGAAGAACCCTTGAGGTAACCTTCTAATCACCATCTGATCTTCTTCAAGCCGTTCTTGAGCATCTCCGTGTGAGGCTCAGTGGGCGGAGCAAAGGCCTGTGAGAGGCAAGTCTCTGGTGCGAGCCCCATGTGCTCACAATTCCCACATCACCTGGGTGTGGAAGAGTGAAAAGCAATATGTAGGTTCATCACCCATCTATGACACAACGCGTTTTAAAGCCATGATGGTTGTGAACCTATCAGAACTCCGAAGTTAAGCATGCTTAACCTAGAGTAGTACCAGGATGGGTGACCTCCTAGGAAGTCTCTGGTCCGAGGGAGCCAAAGCGGACAATATTGTGTCTGGATAAGGTGAGAGCCGTCACAAATGGTATCAAAATTTAACCCAATCGGAAGTGTGCCGACGGGAACGTTGAGCTCCCAAAGGGGGTGGAATTGTGAGGCTCGGTGGGCGGGAGCAAGCCTGTGAGAGGCAAGGCTCTCGTACGAGCTACATGTGCTCACAATTCCCACATTCCCTAGGTGTGGAAGAGTGAAGTGCTATATGTACGTTCATCGCCCATCTATGACACAACGCGTTTTAAAGCCGTGATGGCCGTGAACCTATCAGAACTCCGGAGTTGAGCGTGCTTAACCTGGAGTAGTACCAGGATGGGTACTGGGAAGTCTCTAGTCCGAGGGAGCCAAAAGTGGACAATATTGTGTCTAAATAGGGTAGATAGGGTGAGGGCCGTCACACTCCGAGGTTAATCACCATGACTTCTAAACAATAAGGACTTAATATAAGAGAGAAAATAAAATAAAATCGCTTTGAGAAGTTTGATACGAAATTAGCCAATAAAGTGCAACTAAATCCAAACAATCTCCATCTCTTACAATTTTGTGATAAAACCAAGTCTAGACTACAGCCTAACCATATCAATAAATTAAATTACATAAAATTGTATAAAAAAGGTTCAAACAGATTGTTAGGGGGCAAAAATGGATTTAGGTTGGTGAATAGATTAACAATACCTGATTTTAAAATTATCTTAATAATAGTTTGAACACAACAATATAAATCAGTTATGTATATGTTGGAAATTGTGTCTCAAATTCCTATTTTAATTAGGATTCTATTTTAGAGTTGTATTATGTTAGGTAATTTCTTGTTTGGCCAGTCTCAGCCTCTAAGGAATTGTAATCTTTGTCTAATAAGGAATTGTGTTTGTAACTCTATAAATAGGTACATATGTTGTGGGTTGAGACTTATGAGATTGAGAGAGATGTAGTCTTATAAGGGAGTTGATGGGTAGAGGTAGTCTGTGGGTTGGCAGAGTAGGAAAAACAACAGTGACACTGATAGCGAGGAAATAGGCTCGTGGAGTGGTGGTGTTGGTACTCCATTATTGTAATATCTCACGAATCATAGTGGAATCTCTTCTCATCTATGGATGTAAGCCGATTTTGGCTGAATCATGTATATCTTGTGTTTGTGTGTGATTGCCTTGTTGGCTTTCTTTGAATCTTTCTTATTCGAGCGCTTTCGCTCCCCAACAAATGGGTATCAGAGCCAAAGGCAAAGGAGAAAAAAATAAAAAAATAAAAAAATAAAAACCACATGAATGTTGAATTCAAGAAATAATCAAATCAAGAGTAAGTGATAAAGAAGAAGAAGAAAAAGAGAAGAAAACAGATGAGAAAAAAAGAGAGAGAGATGGGGAAAGAGAAAGAATGAAAGAATACTTTCATCCTTCCACCACATTCTATTCATAATAACAAGTTTCAGAAATTACACATAAGCCCCAACATTATACACGCAACAACAAATAAGCCCCTAACAACAAAGAAGTCTCAACATGTGCTGCAACGAGGTTCAGTTGTTGGTCGAGTCAATCAGCTTCAGTAGTCGAGCAACGTATAATGTGGGCAATTGGATTTTCGCAGGAGTATCGTCAAGATTGAAGCTGCAAAAGAATTGCCCTGATTATGATTAATGCCATGGATGCGATGATTGGCTGGATGGAATTTGAGCCAAGGTGGAAATTGTTGGAAATTGTGTCTCAAATTCCTATTTTAATTGGGATTCTATTTTAGAGTTGTATTCTGTTAGGTAATTTCTTGTTTGGAAAGTCTTGGCCTCTAAGGATTTGTAATCCTTGTCCAACAAGAATTGTGTTTGTAACTCTATAAATAGGTACATATTAGACTTTTGAGATTAAGAGAGATGTAGTCTCATAAGGGAGTTGATGGGTAGACGTAGTATGCGGGTTGGTAGAGTAGGAAAAACACCGATGACGTTGATAGCAAGGAAATAGGCTCGTGGAGTGGTGGTGTTGGTACTCTGCTTCTATAATGATTTCGGTCTCAAGCCACTAGTCGTTCAAGTTGTGTGTTATATAGAAACACATTAGTGTTGATGATATGTATGCTCCACAAGATGACAATCAACACTCCAAATAATAACTCGCCATCTAATGCAAGATGTAGATGATGAAAATAAAAATATGGTCTCTAATTATGATCTCTTAGTAATGTGTAGAAATTTCTTTGTACAGGTCTGATGATGGATTATGAGAGCCTACAGGTCTTTATATAGTCCTTTGATTCCAAAGGAATTAGGCTTACTTAGTTGTAATCAGAAAAGGAAACACCACCACAAACTAACTAGACTAACTTCTAAAAATCTAATCAAAAGTTAAAAATTGTTGAGAGAGAGAAAGAGAGAGAGAATATATGAAAAATTATATGTTATTGAGTGGGAAATACAATAATACAATAATGTTTATATAGGAGAAGTTACGAGAGTAGGTGAGTGGAGAAAAAGAAAACCCTATACATGATAATTCTATATATGGTAATGAGGGGTAGGTGACAACTCATATAATACTAACTGTACATGTACGACAACTCATACAATACTGTACAACACTCCCCCTTAAGCTGGAGAGTAAATGTCAATAACTCCCAGCTTGCTACATATGGAATCAATAGAGTTCTTGGGAAGCGCCTTAGTGAAGATGTTTGCCAGTTGTCTACCAGAAGGAACAAAAGGTGTAACAATCTCATTCGAGTCAACTTTAGATCGAATGAAATGACAATCTACTTCAATGTGTTTAGTCCTCTCATGGTAGACTGGATTGCTAGCAATATGTCACAATGGAGAGGAATTGGGTATCGGACTGAAATTCCAAGTTCCTGTAAAAGAGTTTTCAACCAAGTAAGTTCACAGGCAGTGTGTGCTATGGCACGAAACTCTGCTTCAACACTGGAACGAGCCACAATTGACTATTTATTACTCCTCCAAGTTACTAGATTTCCTCCTGTGAAGGTGCAGTAACCCGTCGTGGACCGTCGATCAGAAGGAAAACCGGCCAATCTGCATCTGTATATACCTCAATCCAAAAATCTCCAGAAGATTGATAAAACAGACAACGTCCCGGAGCACCCTTGAGATATTTCAAGATGCTTATAACTGCCTCCATGTGAGGTACCCGAGGACTGGTCATGAACTGTCTCACAACACTAACTGCATAGGAGATGTTTAGACGAGTGATTGTGAGGTAAATAAGTTGACCTATAAATCTCCGATACATCTCCGGATCATCGAGTGGGTCACCATCATCCAACTTAAGTTTTACATCAGTCTCCATGGGTGTAGCTACAGGTTTTGAACCAAGATAGCCAGTATCCTGTAATAGATCAAGAGTATACTTCCGCTAATGCCTTGCTTCGACCAAGCCACCTCAATTCCTAGAAAATACCGAAGTTTACCCAAATCCTTAGTAAGGAAGCAAGAACTCAAGTGATGGATTAGAACTTGTATCGCATCTTTGTCACTGCCGGTGATAACAATATCATCTACATACACCATAAGAATCACAAAACCATGTTTCGTTTTCTTAAAAAAGAGAGTGGTCAGCTTGGCTTCTGGTCATACCATGAGCTACCACTGCTTTATTGAACTTATCAAACCATGCACGAGGGGATTGTTTGAGGCCATAGATAGACTTCTTGAGATGACACACACACTCCCTCTTATACTCAAACCCAGGTGGTTGAGTCATATAGACTGTCTCATTAAGGTCATCGTGCAGAAAGGCATTTTTAACAAGGTCCCAAGTATGATTCAATTTTAAAGCGTTTATTTCTTTTTCCATAGCTTTCCACCACACTGGATGAGAAAGTGCCTCCCTGTAGGACTTAGGAAGAGCAATAGAGGATAATGACAAAGAAAAAGCTTGAATTAGAGATAAAGAAAAAAGAGGATACGATACAAAATTAGAGATAGGGTGATTGGTACAAGACCGTTTACCTTTCCGAACAGCAATACGTTGATCAAGATCAGAGTCCGAGAGATGGAAAAATCTCCAGGCGTTGAAGCGACCGGTGGAAGTGGCAAGGCTGGGTTTACTACCTCAGTGGTTGGAACATAATTAACTACTCTTTTCCGGCGACCAGCATAAACAAGAAGAGCCAGTGGGATGTCAGAATCAACAACTGGAGTTGGAAGAATAGACTCTTAAAGAACAGAGTCCTCCAGGCGATTGCCTTCTTGAGAATAATAAGGAACATCCTCAAAGAAAGTTACATCTGCACACACAAAATGTTTACGAAGAGTTCGACTGTAACATTTATATCCCTTTTGAGTGTGAGAATAACCTAAGAAAATACATTTGTGAGCACGAGGATCAAGTTTGTCTCATCCTGGGCTTAGATTATGAACAAAACAGACACACTTAAACAACTTTGGAGGAATGGAAAAAGGATTTATGTCAGAAAACATCATTTGGAAGGGTGATTTTCCTTGAAGGACCCTAGAAGGCATGCAGTTTAAAAGATAAGTAGCAACCAGAACTGTATGTGCCCAAAAATGTTTTAGAACATGCATTTGAATTGCTAAGGCACGAGCGATAGCTAGGAGTGGGCCATTCTTCAGTTTAGCAACTCCATTTTGTTGAGGGGTATCAACACAAGATGTTTGATGGATAATGTCCCTCGACTCAAGAAACTTTTGAAAAACATTAAGTTTATATTCAAGGGCAATGTCAGTTCTAAGAACAAGTAATTTCGCATCAAACTGATTTTGAATTTCAGTATAAAAGGATTGAAAAAGAGAGAATACTTGAGATTTATCTTTAAGAATATAAACCCAAGTTAAACGTAAATAATCATCAATAAATGACACAAAATAACTAACACCAAATAAACCAGTAGTACGAGCTGGTCCCAAACATCCGAATGTACTAACTCAAAAGGTTTTAAACTTTTATCAAAACGGGACTTAAAATTAGCCCGACGATGTTTACTAAGTTTGCAAGTGGTACAATTAAACTTAGAAAAATCAACTAAAGAAGGGACCAAGGCTCGAAGACTATTTGAAGAGGGATGTCCAAGGCGGCAATGCCACTGGTAAGCTGAAGAAGAGGTGGAATGTAAAGTTGTCGGAAGAGTAGTTGGCTAGAAGTAGTAAAGACCATCCTTCTCAAACATCATCAATCGTCTTCTTCGTCTTGAGATCCTGAAAGACACAATGGGAAAGAGAAAAAGTAACTGAACAATTTAAATCTGATATGATTTTGCGAACTGACAATAAATTGAATGAAAATTGAGGGATATATAAAATTGAGGAAAAAGTGAGACCCGAAGTGCGGAAGGTACCAATTCCATGAACAGGTGATTTGGCACCATTCGCTATAGCAACAACCAATGGTGAGAAAACATGAGAAATATTATAAAGAAGAGATGGGTTACCTGTCATGTGATCGGATGCCCCTGAATCAATAATCCAACGTGTCGAAGATGAAGCATGGAGACACGTATCACCTGAAGTAACGATAATAGCGGTGGAGGAGGGCTAATTTGCACGCTCACGCTTTACCAGTTTGGTGCTGGTGATTGGCCAAGAAGATGGTCACAAGAGCTACCGTACAAATGAGATATAGTATCGAGAGGGAGCCAAGATAAGAGAACCAAGATCTAGCCGAGATGAACCCGAGAGAAATTATCGAGGAGAGAGCCGAGGAGGAATCCGAGAGAGATTGCTCAAGTTGGTACACGGAGATTTTAACTCAAGTGTCCAACTTGAAACTAAGTACGAAGTTGTTAAGAGTCTGAAACGAGTTGCAAAGATTTGAGACGAGTTGCAAAGATTTGAGACGAGACGAGTTGATCCGTAGATCCGAGACGAGTTGATCCGTAGATCGGATTCCGAATAAAACTAAAAAAGAATTAAAGAGGGATCGATTTCGGCTCTGATACCATGTTGAAAGAGAGATAGAGAGATAGAATATATGAAAAATTATATGTTATTGAGTAATACAATAATACAATGGTGTTTATATAGGAGAAGTTACGGGAGTAGGTGAGTGGAGAATAAGAAAACCCTATACATGGTAATTCTATATATGGTAATGAGGGGTAAGTGACAACTCATACAATACTAACTATACATGCATGATAACTCATACAATACTATACAACAAAAATAATAATACAGACTTTGGCTTTTGATTCAAAATTTGTCAACCTATGTTCTAGTCGTAACATAAATAAATATTATGAAAAAAAAAAAAGAAAAGAAAAGAAAAAAAAGACACTTATTTATTGCCAATGCATGATAAGTGTCACAAAGTTAAGCCCTATGACTCCAATTAGTTATATCCTTGTAGGGATAGAAAAGCAACAAGCATCTTCTTCCAAGTAGTTGTGATAAGCCTTAATCTCAGGAGATTTGGAGGAAATGTTCCCTAATGTTTCTCAAGAAACTTTGGCCCGTGCTATTTCGGACCACATCCCTATTCTTCTTGATTGTGGAGGGGTGAGGAGAGGGAGATCGCCCTTCTGGTTTGAAAATATGTGGCTCTGGGTTGAAGACTTCAAAGATAGGGTTCGGCTTTGGTGGACGGGGTATGAGGTTAGGGGCAGTTCGAGCTTCCAGTTGGCCCCCAAGCTAAGGTTGTCGAAGATCGACATCAAGAAATGGAACAAAGAAGTGTTTAGCATTCTTGAGTGGCGAAAGAATAAAATCCTATTGGAAATCTCATATTTGGACGGAAAGGAGGGTGAGAAGGGCCTCTGCAGCAGGGATATTAGTGGAAGGGAGGAGTGCAAGGTTGAGTTTGGAGAGATTGTGGAGATGGAGATCTCATGGAGACAAAAGTTTAGAGCACTCTGGCTTAAGGAAGGGGATCGAAATACGATTTTTTTTTTCACCAAATGGCCAATGCTCACAGAAGATGTAACCATATTGAGAGAATGCAATTTAATGGGGTTATGGTGTCTAGAGATGATGAGATCCGGGATGGGTTCGTGTCTTATTACAGCAACTATTTGAGGAGACTTCCAGTTGGAGGCCCTTACTTGATGGGCTTGAGTTTCCAACAATCTCGGAAGGTGATAGAGATGGGCTTGAAATGCCGTTTGGGGAGGAAAAGGTGTTGGTAGCTCTGAAGAGCTACAATGGGGATAACACTCCTGGGCCGGACGGGTTTACTTTAGCTTTTTTCATCAGAATTGGGAGCTGGTGAAGGCTGAGGTTATGGGGGCATTGGATTCTTTTTTTTCGTATAGTTCTTTTGAGAAGAGCCTCAACGCTTCCTTCATCACTCTTATCCCAAAAAAGGGCAGAGCAGGTGAGGCGAAGGATTTTAGACCAATTAGTCTTGTTGGGGTGGTGTATAAAATTATTGCGAAAGTCTTAGCCATTCGGTTAAGTAGTGTTCTCAAATGGGTGATTTCGGACTCCCAGAATGCTTTTGTTGGAAGGCGTAAAATTCTAGATTAAGGTTTGATTGCTAGTGAATGCATTGAGCTTAGGGTGAGAAGTTGTATTCCGGGGGTTGTTTGCAACCTGGATATTAAAAAGGCTTATGATCATGTTTGCTGGAATTTTTTTACATACCTGATGGAGAGAATGGGCTTCGGACAAAAGTGGAGGGCCTGGAATTTTTTATGTATTTCAAGGGCTCGGTTCTCTGTTTTAGTGAATGGATCCCAGGCTGGTTTTTTTGCTAGTTCTCGTGGATTGAGGCAGGGGGACCCTCTTTCTCCATTCTTGTTTATTATCGTCATGGAGGCTTTTAGCCGTTTGATGGGGAGGGCGGGTGATCTTGGGTTCATTCATGGATTCTCGATGGGTAAAGCTCCGAATCAATTGGTCATCTCCCACCTGCTTTTTACGGATGACACCATTGTCTTTTGTGATGCTAGTCTCCTTCAGTTGAGGTAATTACGGTGCGTGCTAGCCTGCTTCCAAGTTGTTTTTGGGTTAAAGATTAAAACTGTGAAACGGGAGATTGTACCAGTTGGGGAGGTGGATGATATTCATGCCTTGGTTGATACTCTGGGGTGTGGTGTTGGCTCTTTTCTAATCTCCTACTTGGGACTCCCTTTGAGAGCCTCGTCGAGTAGAGTTTCTATGTGGGATCTGATTGTTGAGCGGTTTAAGAAGAGGCTTGCAATAGGAGATTTCAAGATTGAAAGGAAATCTGTATTTTGCCTTACTTTGAATGGTTTACAATGCTTTAGTTAAATAGGAAATACAAGGGGCTAAAAAAAGGAAACTACAAGCTGACTGCAGGCTGTAACAGCAAACTATAGGCTGTAATTACAAGCTGTATACTAACAGAAGCTACAGGCTGTACACTAATAGAAGCTACAGGTTGTACACTAAAATATCCCCTAAAATCTGGTCATTGACTATCTATATTTGCACGCCTATCATATCCCCTAAAATCTGGTCTTATTAAAACCGAATATCTCTTTTTCAACACTCCCCCTCAAGCTGGCTTGTAGATGTCTTCCATAGCTAGCTTGCTTCTTAAAACTTCAAACTGTCTTTTGTGTAGTCCTTTGGTAAGGATGTCTGCAGCTTGTTCAGTAGTAGAGACATAAGGAATGCAAATCATACCACAGTCAAGCTTTTCCTTGATAAAGTGTTTGTCAACTTCCACATGTTTGGTTCTGTCGTGGAGGACTGGATTATGAGCAATTGAAATGGCAGCTTTGTTGTCACAGTAGACTCTCATTGGAGGAGAAACAGTAACCTTCAAATCTTCAAGGAGTCTTCTTAACCATATAGCTTCACAAATCCCATGGGCGAGTGCTCTGAACTCGGCTTCTGCACTGCTCCTCGCTACTACATTTTGTTTCTTGCTTCGCCACGTGACTAAGTTTCCTCCAACGAAGGTGCAATATCCTGAGGTAGATCGTCTATCAACTATACTGCCTGCCCAATCAGCATCTGTGTATACCTCCACTTGCAATTGACCTTGTTTCTTGAACGTAAGTCCTTTACCTCGTGAGCCCTTTAAGTACCTCAGAATCCTGTACACTGCTTCAAAGTGTTCCTGTCCAGGAGAGTGCATGAACTGACTCACCATACTGACTGCAAATGCTATATCTGGGCGTGTGTGAGATAAGTAAATTAGTCTTCCCACCAATCTCTGATATCTTTCACGATCAACCATATTCTCGGGTTCGGCAGCTTCTAACTTCAGGTTGACTTCAATTGGAGTGTCAGCAGCTTTACACCCGAGTAGTCCTGTCTCATTAAGCAAATCAAGTACATATTTTCGTTGATTCACAAAAATTCCTTCTCTTGACCTGGCAAATTCCATTCCAAGGAAGTATTTTAATGCTCCCAGATCTTTGACTTCAAAATCTTTAGCAAGTTTCTTCTTCAGTCTAGTCAACTCTTCAATGTCATCACCTATCAAAATTATATCATCCACGTACACAATTAAAACGGCAATTTTCCCTTCCTCACCGTGTTTGTAGAACATGGTATGGTCTGCCTGACTTTGATGATACCCATGACTCTTCACAGCCTTTCCAAAGCGTTCAAACCACGCTCTTGGAGACTGTTTCAAACCGTACAGGGATTTTTTGAGTTTACAGACTTTGCTCTGACTATGTTTTCATTTGAACCCAGGTGGCAAGCTCATAAACACTTCTTCTTCCAAGTCTCCATTTAAAAAGGCATTTTTTATGTCCAATTGATGTAATGGCAGGTTAGAATTGACTGCCAACGACAATAAGACTCGGATAGAATTTATTTTTGCTACAGGAGCAAACGTCTCTTGGTAATCAATGCCATACGTTTGCGTAAAACCTTTCGCCACAAGTCTTGCCTTGTACCTTTCCACACTACCATCAGCTTTACACTTAATAGTGAAAACCCATTTACACCAAACAGTTTTCTTTCCTTTGGGCAACTCAACTATCTCCCACGTTCCACTCCTTTTAAGAGCATTCATCTCCTCTAACACTGTTGGTTTCCAATTCGGATCATCTAGTTCTTCCTGAATGTTTCTTAGAACAAACAAGTGAGAAATATTTGAAGTAAAGGCCCTATGTTTATGGGAAAGTTTATCATAAGACAAGTATTTGGCAATGGGATGCTGGGTACAGGTTCGGATTCCTTTTCTAACAGCTATAGGGATATCAAGGTCTACAGGAACTTGGCTAGGTGACTCTGTACGATCAGAAATAGTAGGGACAACTGTAGACAAGTTAGGATTTAGAGTACCTTAGAGTGTTCAGGGAGTCATTGCTCGGGACCTCTAATTGGCCTTGCTCAGGTACAATAGTAGGCTCACTACTCTTTTATTGAGTCTTTTTCCTGTTATAAACCATAAGCTCAGGATTCAGTTATTTTGGAACCGTTGGTAGGATTTCTCCCCCTGTTGGAGATACAGTAAGGCTCGGCAGATTAGGACTAGGAGGCTCCGGGTTTCCTGATTCTAGAACATCATTTCCCTGTTTAAAAAGATCAGTGTTTGGAGTAATAGAGTGTGAGACAATAGTTTTAGGTAAGGGAATATTAGTAGAAATCTCCCAAAAATTTTCTTCACTCTCTTTCTCCCCCTGAAGAAAAGTTTTCTGAAAATAAGGATGATTTTCTAGAAAAAAGACATCCATACTGATAAACATTTTTTTTGTTTTCGAATTAAAGCATTTGTACCCCTTTTTATTCGGGGCATACCCAACAAATACACAATTTTCAGCCCGAGGATCCAATTTAGACCGAAATCTACTAGGTAAATGGACAAAGATAGTGCACCCAAATACTTTCAAAGGCAGGTTGGAATAAATCCGAGTTTCAGGAAAAAAAAAATTTAAGGCTTTCAAGGGGTGTAAAATAGTTAAGAACACAAGTAGGCATCCTGTTAATCAAATATGTTGCTGTTAAAACAGCTTCACCCCACAAATACTTAGGAACATTCATTGAAAACATGATGGCACGAGAAACTTCAAGTAAATGTTTATTCTTTCTTTCAGCAATTCCGTTTTGTTGGGGTGTGTCAACACAAGTGGATTGGTGAAAAATTCCTTTTTCTGTTAAAAAACTTCCTAAAACTTCATTTAAGTATTCGGTGCCGTTATCAGTATGAAGAATGCCAATTTTTGTTTGAAATTGATTTTCAATCATCATATAAAAATCCTTGAATAATTTTTCAACCTCAGATTTTTCATTCATTAAATACACCCAACACAAACGTGTATGATCATTAATAAAAGTCACAAACCATTTTTTTCCAAAAAGAGTTGTGATCCTAGAAGGGCCCCAAACATCGCTATGGATTAAATAAAATGGTTTCGATGTTTGGTAAGGTTTGGGAGAATACATAGTACGATGACTCTTTGATAAAAAACAATTCTCATAATAAAAAGATGAACAATCCAATCCTTTAAACAAAGAAGGAAATAATTTTTTAAGATAAGGGAAACTATGATGCCCTAGTCTAAAATGCTATAGCATTATTTGTTTTCTAACAGGGATAGAACGAAAACTACTCAAACCTTGAGCCTTTTTATTACTTGAAATATCATCTTCAAAATAGTAGAGACCATCTATCATCTTAGCACTGCCAATCGTCTTCCCCAAGCTCTGGTCCTAAAATTCACAATAGGATTCAAAAAAGATAACACGACAATTAGAGTCTTTAGACAATTTACTAACTGATAAAAGGTTACAAGCAAGCTTAGGGACATGAAGGACAGACTTAATGTCAATAATTTTTGGAAGTTTTACCAAACCTTTGCCTGCAATCGGAGAATAATAACCATCGGCTATTCTGATTTTTTCAGAGCCAGAACAGGGTGAATAAGTTTGAAATAAATGAGAAAAACTTGTCATATGGTCAGAAGCCCCTGAATCAATGATCCATGGGGTAACACTGGAATTTGAACAACAAGATAAGGCCTTCGGGTTGTTACCTGTTTGAGCAAGAGAAGCATTAGGAGTACCAGATGAGGAATTGAATTTCACAATTTTAGAAGATGATCCATTTGTTCTTTGCTGAAGGGAAGTGCCTTCGCTTCATGAACTGATGGGGCTCGGTTGAATCTGCCTTCCTGCTTACTCTGCCAATTCGCTGGTTTACCATGAATTTTTCAGCAAGTTTCACGGGTATGGTGAGGCTTGTTGCAGTGGTCACACCAAAGACGGGGCTTTTCATTATGTTTCCTGCCAATATTCGCTTTAGATGCGACTAAGGCAGAGGTCTCAATAGCACCATTTGATAACTTTTTTCCAAGCATGACCAGCCTGCGACTTTCCTCTCTTCGAACCTCGGAGAAGACTTCACCAATTAAAGGCAAGGGTTGTCATCCAATTATTCTGCCTCACTTCATCAAACTCGACATTGAGTCCTATGAGAAACTTGAAGATGCGGTTGTCTTCCACCTTTTTTTTTGTAATGGTTGTAATCTTCAGGCGATTTCCACTCATAATCGCTGAACAAATCAAGGTCTTGCCACAAACGTTTTAGAGAGTTGAAATATTTTGTAACACTATTTTCTCCTTGACAGATCTCTCCGAGTTTCAGCGTTAGTTCATAGACTTGAGACTGATTTCCCAGGTCTGAATACATCTGGTTGGCATTGTCGCAAAGTTCTTTTGTTGTGTGGTAACACATATAATTAGAACTGATGTCCTCCTCCATTGAATTCACCAACCAGGTCATCACCATCGAATTCTCTGCATCCCAAGTCGAGTAGGATGGATCTTCAGGTTTTGGTTCCTTCTTTTCTCCTGTTAGGTAGCTGATTTTGCCTTTGCCTCGGATATACATCCGCACGGACTGGGACCAGCGAAGGAAGTTTTCACCATTTAGCCGAATTGTGGTAATCTGAACCGAGTGTGTCTGAGAGTTTTGGACTTGGGACTCAAAGGTCTTGGTCTTGGACTCAGGTATGTCATCAGACATGGTGATTAGGGTTGTTTGGAAGAGAGAGAGAGTGAGAAAAAAAAAAAAAAAGAGAGAGAGAGAGACGGCTAGGGGGTTTTTTTTCAGAAGAATCGGTAGGATGCTCTGATACCAAATAGGAGATTTCAAGATTGAAAGGAAATCTGTATTTTGGTTTACTTTGAATGGTTTACAATGCTTTAGTTAAATAGGAAATACAAGAAGCTAAAAAAAGGAAACTACAAGCTGACTACAGGCTGTAACAGCAAACTATAGGCTGTAATTACAAGCTGTATACTAACATAAGCTACAGGCTGTACACTAATAGAAGCTACAGGCTGTACACTAATAGAAGCTACAGGTTGTACACTAAAATATCCCCTAAAATCTGGTCATTGACTATCTATATTTGCATGCCTATCATATCCCCTAAAATCTGGTCTTATTAAAACCGAATATCTCTTTTTCAACACTTGCAGGTTAGAAGAAGCAATACTTGTCCAAAGAAGGGAGGGTTACACTTATGAAAAGCACACTCTCAAGTCTCCCGACCTACTATATGTCACTATTTTCGATGCCTAAGATAGTTGTTCAAAGACATGATGATATTCAAAGGAAGTTTCTTGGGGGGGGGGGGGGGGGGGGGGGGGGGGGAATCTATGAAATAATGGGAATATTATTATTTATTTAGCAATGTCAACGGAAAAAATATATAGGCAAACAACAGCCTAAAAATCTGGAATATTGACTCCTAGAATAAAATCCCTATAAATCAGGGATATTAGCTAGCAAAATATACATTCTAATTACAGGACATATATACAGCTATAATACACGTTTTCTCCTCATCTAGTGAGCTGTAAAATTTGCAAAACCTATTCTTACTATAATTACTGATTCTAACACTCCCCCTCAAGCTGATGAGTGGATATTTTCCATTCCCAGCTTGCTAACAATAGACTGAAATGCAGAACCACTCAATCCTTTAGTTAACACATCTGCAAGTTGACCCTTTGACACAAATGGTGTACAAATCAACCCATTATCCAACTTCTCCTCTATAAAATGTTTATTACTTCCACATACTTGGTGCGGTCTGTTGCACAGGGTTATGTGTAATATTAATTGCTGATTTGTTATCACAATATAGCTTCATAGGTCCTTCCCATGCAATCTTTAGATCTTCTAAAATTATTTTCAACCATAGAAGCTCACAAACTCCTAATGCCATAGCTCTGAACTCAACTTCTACACTTGACCTTGCAACTACATTTTGCTTCTTGCTTCTCCACGTTACAAGGTTGCCTCCAAGGAATTTACTATAGCCTGAAGTTGATCTTTTGTCATCAATTGATCTGGCACAATTTGCATCCGTGTATGCTTCTAATGTCAATTCATTTCCTCTTCTAAACAACACTCCCTTTCCTGGAGTACCTTTCAAGTACTGTAGAATTCGATGTGTTGCTTGAAGATGTACCTCTTTTGGATTGTGCATAAATTGACTCACCACTCCTACAATATAGGCTATGTCTGCTAATCTCTGATAGGATTCTCTATCCACCACCACATCTTCTGGAGCTTCACAAAGCTTGTGATTCCGTTCAATGGGTGTCTCCACTGGTTTACACCCTAGTTTCCCTGTCTCAGTTAATAAATCCAGCACATACTTCTATAGGGATATAAAGATCCCATGTCGAGAGTGAGCCACTTCAATGCCGAGGAAGTATTTTAACTTGCCGAGTTCTTTAATCTCAAACTCTTGCAATAAACACCTTTTTCAATGCCTCCATCCCTTACAAGTCATCCCCTGTTACCACTATATCATCCACATAGACTAATAGAGTTGTAAATCCCCCTGAAGCAGAATGCTTGACAAACAATGTGTGATCATCCTGACTTTGTTTGTAACCCAAATCTTTCATTACGGTAGTAAATCTGCCAAACCAAGCCCTGGGAGACTATTTTAAGCTATAAAGTGCCATTTTTAACTTACACACCTTATTCTTCTCTGACTCAAACCCTGGAGGAACCTCCATATAGATTTCATCATCAAGATCACCATGTAAAAAGGCCTTTTTTACATCAAACTACTGCAAACTCTAGCCACGATTAGCTGCTAAAGATAATAGGAGTCTTATAGTATTCATTTTTGCAACAGGAGCAAATGTTTCAAGATAATCTATCCCATAGGTTTGAGTATACCCCTTAGCTACTAACCTTGCCTAATACCATTTAAGTGATCCATCTGCCTTATACTTCACAGTGAAGACCCATTTACATCCCACTAGTTTCTTTCCTTGAGGCGGTTCCACCAAGTCCCATGTTTTGTTCTTCTCAAGTGCATCCATTTCAACCTTCATAGCTTCTTTCCACTCTTTACTTCCCAATGCTTCAGAGACAGTTTTTGGGATGGTAATAGTATTGAGGTGGATAAGAAAACTTCTATGACCATTAGACAGCTTTTCATAGGACCCAAAGTGAGACAATGGATATACAGGCAGCTAAGTACACTTCCTAACACCCTTTCTGTTGGTGCACAACGGAAGCCATAAATTAAATCAGAAGAAGAAAAGTGATTCCAAATCACAACACAAGATTTTTACATGGTTCACCCAAACTCGGGCTACATCCATGGATGAGGAGATTTCATTATAATTTACAAACACGTCTTGCTCTTTTCTACGCTGAGAGCGCGAACCCACTCTTCTTTTAAGTTGGGAGCAAACCTTGGCTGAGAGCAAAACCACCATCCTCTTTTCTAGGCTGAGAGAACAAACCCACTCTTCTTTTAGGAAATCTTGGC